>NC_051311.1:79695724-84495724 GCF_015220235.1 Choloepus didactylus
TTAATGCAATACTATTTGCTGAAACGAGTATTTAAGAAGTATTGATCTAAACTTAAGTTAATGGTTGAAAATTTCTGGTATAAGACACTAAAAGTGCTAAATCAACGGCAAATAAGCAGATAACAGACAACTTTTCTCTAACTAAGCAGAAGTTCAATTTTAGATTCAAAGGATTGTTTCACAATGATAAATGATGCAACTCTACAGAATCACACAAATAAAAAGCAAAGGTTATGAATAACACAATAAAAAAAAGTAATAAGTACTAAGATAGATTATACATAAATGAAGGTCTGCTTTCTCTTTGCCACTTTGAATTTGTAATTAACAAGTGCTTTTCCTAATACATGACATCATCAATGATGTGAAAAGATAAGGCATGTATTCATTATACCTAGCAAGGGGTCACAGAAATGAAAACTGCAAAATATGAATTAGAATATTGGCATGATTTAAATTTCAAGATTTTCAAAAATTAAAGCATGAAAATATGCCTTATATAAATTTGAACTTAAAAATAATCAAGAACAAAAAATAAGGGTTAAAATTTTCATTTAAAACTGTGGCAGTCCATTCTGCTAATCAAGCTATGTTATATTTATTATGCTCTTGATGTCTTCGTATGACAAAAACTAAGTAAAAATAAAAATAATTTAGTAGCAAGTGTAAATACATAATTTTATAAATAAAACAAATATGCAAACAAAGCATTTCAATCATCATTATGATTGTTCAATTGACAAATATCAATGAAAAATTCAGTTTTACATTTTTATAAGGAATAAAACGAAGAAGAAAATAGTTTTACGGTATTTGAGAATCAAAACATTTCTACATATCCTTTTAAGCAGTCTCTTTTTAACATGTAATAGTTGAAATAGCACATGGGAAAGCTGTCTGAGATGAACCATGGACTAGTAAAAGAGAATACTGGTTCTTAGGGCTCTTTTAACTTTACCAGACATTAAGAAGCATTTCCTATAGAAAATTATTAATCCCTAACCATGCACTATATTTTTTGCAAAATGCCATAAATAAATACACAGGTCAAGGAAAAATACACTTTAAATATCTGCATAGAAATACAATAGATAAGAACACTAATTTTGCTCATAAATGCAATTCATTTTTTTCTTGGCTGCTGAAGGAAAAGTATTAACATATGATTATTCATATTGTTAAAAAGAATGATATAATATTTGCAGTCTAGTATATCTCACTATGTAAAGCATTTTTCTCATGCCTTTTCTGAAAACAATTTTCAACAACGTTCTAGAACCTAAGATGATAAAGGCCACAGTGCAGACTACTGTTACAACCAGGTTTTGACCCTGTTGTTATGAGGCTAACAGAAACATTCAAGCAGAAAGAACATTTATACATTTCCATACAGGAATTGCACCACTAATTTTCTATGCTTTCAAAATACCTTCCTGGTGGTCTCATATTTGATTATTATAACAGTAAAGCTAGTTAAATTGCAGTACCAGCTATTTATCTTTTAGACATCACTAAACCTTCCAGGAATATTTTATTTACTACCCACCAATTTATTTTTCAGATTGTGAAAATGATTTCAAGAATGAAAATATCAATTTCTCACACATTTAGACAGTTTTCACACTTTTCTTCCTTTTGATACACAAAATTTGCATACAATGTAATCTGATTTATTTTAATTTCACTTGTTATCAGCTCAACTTTTTCTTCTCTTGTTCTCTTTTCCTAGTTCTTTCTCTCATTTTTCCCCTCCTATCCTCCTTCCCTCCTTTCCTTCCTCCTTTCTAAGTTATTAAAACAAGTAAAAATAAAACTCTTATAAAGTGATATTTAAAATGCTTACAATTTTACTTGGCCAGAATATAATTGCTATGTTATCTACATCAACATAGAGATAGAGTTAGAGACAGACCAAGGAGGAGAATGGAGGGTAAGAGAGCAAGGGAGAAAGAGAACATTGAGTTTTTATGCCTTGAAGGAGACAGTATGTCTTGTAGTTTTCCTCTCTCTAGAAAGCAGAAATAAGTTTGGGAGATTGAAAAATCCTTTCTCTTTTCCCTTTTTCTCAATTTAATTTTAACTTAATTCTACTTTTTCAGGATGGAAAGGGCATTATGTAATTGACAAAGTTATACATAACGAAAGAGCAGGTTCCTCATTAGATAACAACTATTTTTACAGTGCATGGTGTTTTAATAAGTCCTGTATAATGGATATCTGAAAATAAAGCTACAATTTCTAAGAAAAGGATTCAAATAAAAAAGAAATCATCACATTTAATTATGTCTATCATGTCACGCCCATACAAACATTGCACTACAAATATTAGACTATTCATGGCTATAAAATTAAAGCTTTGTTTTGAGTCGAGTTAATGTTAAAACTAACTTGAATTTCTTCTCAATACTCTACACAAAATTAGTTCATTGGAAAAAAGCTATTATATATGCAATAGCAATTCTAACAAAAATGTTTATCTCTGGCACAGAAAATCTGAATTTATTTTAACTAGAACATTGGAAAAATAAAGCCTACACTTGATTGTTAATTTGCTAAAACTTTGACATCGGTGCATTAGAAGCTGTCTAATTTCATTTTCCCAATTAGACTTATAGGTTGATTGCATATATAAATCATTTTTCTTTTAATGAATAAATGGTCTCAATGAACTATCTAAATACCATACTGTCATTACTAAAATTGACAGTTGTTTCTCATAGGCAGTCTTATCATGTTGGAATTGCAAATCTTAAAAATAAAGAACAAAACCAAGGCTATCAAAGAAGGCCCATATACAAGCTGAATTATACAGGAATCATGATTAAAAAGAGCGAGAACGCTATTTATTTATATACACTCTCCAAAAATTTGTTTTAAAGTGTCTTATCAGAAGATTTATTCTCATTAAAACTTTACAGTGAACTTTCTTTAATACTAATGAAAAGAATATTTTGAGTCACAGGTATCAATAATAACAATTCTCAGTAACCATGTATTTCACTTAATACACCTATTTTCACATACCCTTATAACACTACTACTTTTTACCAGTAGGCAGCACTATTACATCTTTTACTGTTACCAATGTTAATGTCACACAATGCCATGTGTAACTTATTACACATTATTTGACTATTGCTTGCATTTTAGCCTTGTTATTTTGGCTTCATACTATTTATCTCATAGATCTTCTTTTCTTCATAAAAGTAAACTTAGAACTAATAGTAAAATATCAGCAGTGTCAGGAACGTATACACAAATGCCAAACAGGAAGTATGTAATTAGTGGATGTTACTATTTCTTGTATAGTTAATAGTTTATTCCTTATTATAATTTAAAAGAAACTGTTGTTAACTGTAGTATAAAATTGTGTGATTAAATGAGTACAGTATTAAAGGCGTTTCATTTCTGATGTTATACATTCACTAAAGCTTCTATAATGCGGAGTATATGGATCTTGATATTAAATCATCTATAATTATCTATATATCTATTTTTCAGAAAAAAGGAATAAAAATAAAGGGTATTTTTTTTTAGAAACCATCATTTAAATTTATAAGGAAAAGTTTCATATAGTGACATCTGTAAACAACTTATATTATACAATTTAATAGTAGGCCACATATTCACTTGAAAGAATCCACCCTCCTTTAAGCAAAATTATTATTTTCTACTTTATCAAAAAGCACTTAAATGTAAAATGGGCCAACATCAAAATTTATTAAGACAAATTCTTTGGTTCTTTCACTAGCTAATCAGAAATACACAGAAAAGGACCTTTTAAGTTTAAGGATACCTGCTCATTAAATGATGCTAAACACTAAAATACCACGAACAGCAGGGAATTTCAGTTTACATTAGAGAAAAAAAAATAAAAGGGTAAAAATGACTGAAGTTGGTCAGTTCAAGCTGATAGGGCACTTCAAATGAATAACAGAAGAATAAAAGAGACACTCTAGGTTAAATTAAGTTCTCCTATTCCTTTTCTTGAAAGTGCTTAACTTCACAAATTTTATTTGAATTAACTAAACTGCCAAAATCAAAGCAGATATAAAGTTAAACAGGCAACTATACTTCACAGTAGTTTACCTATTATACAACACATACACCCTTAATTTTACAAAGGTGATTTTGATTTTTAAAGGTGTATAACTTTTCTTCATTGAAGAATTAATGTGTTTCATTTCTAAGAAAACACTGTTCTGCAGATTGAACACATACAAAGCTGCAGATGAACAGATTGCTTATACAATTTTTCCTTCGTATGTAAGTGAAAATTTTTCTCCTTCCAAAAAGTCAATATCTGATAATACTTAATAAACAGTTATGTAGTCAGAATTTCCTGCATAATATTTATCTCATATTCTTTTCAGAAACATGGACATTTCCCTTAGTTTATAACTTTTGACTTAGAATTTTCATGGACTGAAATGATTTATTTTTTTCCTTGCTCAAATTATATCTCCAAATTCTTATTATATCTGCCAAACAGTGACATTTCTCTAGGTAAACTGGTCTAAATCTTGACATAATTGTAAAATAATTATTTGGTATCAGCACCCCTTTCTCCACTCATTATTCCTTTCCTCCCACTCATCCCAGTTTCACCCTCTTCTGTGCTATTCACTGTTTTTATGATACACCAGGCCACACCATTCATAAAGATAAATGCAGTACTAGTGAATTTACTGCCCTCCCAGGTGGCTGTCCTTCTTATAGGAGGGCAGAGGAAAAGATGGTCCTTTTTAACCCCCAAAATAAGTTGTGGAGTAATAAAATACATTGGCAAGTAAGAGGTATGTTGGCCAAGGGAATTCCCCTGTAGACGTCAAATGCTACCAACTGCATATATAACTGTAAAATGAGAGGCTCTAGAGAGAATTCCTGTCTATCAGGCACTTTCATAAAAGGCAGATAATTTCCTTGTCACTTTCGAGTATTTGTCAGCATTTTCTAGAGGTTTATATCTACGCTTCATTTAGGTCATATGACTTAATCAGTTATTAATTTAAAAATGCTTAAAACAAATAAGAGTAAGCTATGCCCTTCTCATATCACTAGCGCAGCATTTTTCAAAGACTAAGTTGCAGAAAACAAAAAAGCAACCCAAGGTAGTCCACAATAAAAAATGTTCTATGGTAAAAATAGTTCAGCCTTGTAAACTCACAGTCTATTAACTTATAAAAGACTATGAGAATATGTAAACTCAGAGTCTTAAAACATAGAATATAGGGTACCCAGAAATAGACAGAAATTACATAATATGTACAGAATTGTTAATGATGTTGAACTTAAATGTTTGGGAATGGATAGAGGTGATGGTAGCTCATTAATGTGATTTTAAGTAACAGTATTGCATTGTAGATGAAGGGGTTGTTTAAAGTCATGTATGTCACCGATTAACACTACAAATATAAATAAGTTCTTGCATGAACTACTACAAATGTACAACACTTGTACAAAGAGTTAATAATAGAGTGGTACATGGGAAAAATTACCTATTGCAAGCTACAGACTACATTTACTAGTAATATTCTTTCATCAACAGTAACAGGTATACCACACCAATATGAGGGGTCAATAATAAGGGGAGATAAAAGACATGGGATGTTTTGGGTTTTCCTATTTTTGTGTCTGTTACTTTTCTCTTTGGAGCAATGAAAATTGTCTATAATTGAGTGTGATGATGATTGCACAACTAAATGATGATACTGTGAGACACTGAATACTTTGGATAGAATATATGGTATGTGAATATCTCAGTAAAATTTGCAGATAAAAAGAAGAAATTTACAATTCCATTAGCATATTAATGAATCT
The DNA here is from genome assembly GCF_015220235.1 of Choloepus didactylus. NCBI lineage: Eukaryota > Metazoa > Chordata > Mammalia > Pilosa > Megalonychidae > Choloepus > Choloepus didactylus. The sequence continues at coordinate 79,701,545 of NC_051311.1, forward strand.
AAGAGGTCAAATAATAAATGTTTAAATTTAAAAAAATTAAAGTGAATGGGAAATGGAAAAAAAAAATGGGGACAATCTGTGTCTATAGCTCCTTAAGAAGCTTTTCTGTGAAGTATGGATTAAGGAAAGTGGTAGCCAGAGGGGAATATGGGAAAATAATGGAAGGTGACTTTTTAGAATGTGAAGGGCTTGAGTACATGTAAATGTTGATCCTGGGGAATAGGAGAAGTTGAAGATGGACAGACGTTTTTACATAGTAGGATTTTCTTGCTTTATGCATACAATATTTTCTCAAATTTCTCTGTGGCTATTAATGAGAACTTCTAAAAGTTCCCACTGATATCTTCACTATCTCTTTTTATTCTGGATCATTCTAAAAGATCCTCTTTGATGGGTTCTTTCATGCTTCTGATTTTCCTCAAATTTCTATGATTATACAGGCTGTCTGTCTAAAGTGTAGGTTTTGTCTGTTTCCCTAACAATCTTACCTCCCCAGTAGAAGGACTGAATGTGTGTCTGGGGCGGGGGGGAGGGGGTGGGGTGGGGGTGGGCACTGGCAGTCTTTTCCTTACAGTCAGTGGCCATGGACAACCAGGCAGAAAGGCAAAAAAACAAACAAAAAGACTATGTGAACTATAGAGGACAGTGATTCTCCTTTTTTCACTAGTTAACTATTAAATTTCTTGTACATTAGTGCTTAAGCAACATAGTTTGCAAACTTGACACTCAAGAATTCCTTGCAAATATACTATAGGTATCAACAATTCTGATATGCAAAAATCTCTGAAAATCAAAAGATTTTTGTTTACTGTAATTCAGTTGATATAACTTGACAGTAAAACATAAACTAAACTGACACGAGATTACTGGTGTCTTTTATGCCTTTATTTCACTGCAGATGTTTTATCGTGTTAGATTACAAAGTGTTATTCAGACACTGTAGGGGCCATTACATAATACAGTATATACACTGTTACCTTGCTATACTCCAAAGGCATCTGAGTTTTGAAACGTATCTCCCAAGGGTGTTATAAAAGGATTGTACATCTTTAGAAACTAAGAAGGGCATGAATATAGATGTTGGTATGGAGTAGAGACAGTAGAAAAAAAATTATCTGTGTAAGACATGTTGCAGGGTTTTGGTAATGGTATTAGACTAGAAAACACCTTTACAAACTATATGGTCCAAATCAGCTTGCTATTGATGTTGTTACACTAGCACACAGAACAGTGACTGGCACATAGTAGGTCCTCAGCAAATATTTATTTAAGGCATTAGTTCATTGACTAGATCTAGCCCTGACTTCAGTAGGTAACTGTGTAAACTCTTTAAGATAGATGGATGTGTATTCTTTACACAAATATCTTTAGGGGAAGAGACCACAGACTTTCTTGAAAGCATCACAACAATGAACATTGTTGCTTGTATTACAACATTTCTTCTCTTTTATTTTAATTTGAATTTACATCTTCCTCTTAGGTTATAGTCATGCAAAACAGGTATTACAGCCATCATCATTAACATATATTTTCCAATAATTCAATTTCCTCTTCTTCAAGTTAAACAAGTCAAGAAATGATACAAGGGAGATGATGTTCATCTCTAATTATTTCTGTCATTTTTCTCCCTTCATTTTCTCTATATCATTTTTAGTATCCTTTTATTTTAGAGTAGCAACCTAAGCTGTATACAATATTCCAAAAAAGTATCCTATAAATAGCATTAGTCCCTTTGCTTTCATTCCAAATGCTAAACTGAGTTTTGCAATGTTCTGCCTTTTAGCACAATGCAGAGAGATGGGCAAGGGCTGTGGAGTCTGACAAACCTGGCTTTGACCTTCAGCTCCGCCTTAAAAATAACTCAGTTAACTGCAAGACATTTATCTTCCTGAGACTCAGTTTTCTCCACTGTTAACCTATGAATGATAACACTGAGACAGCAACATTGTTGTGGGGCTTAAATAAGGTATATATGAAAGGTGCCTGGCAGGGAGTAAGTTATTATTTAATGGTAGTGATGATGAAGGGGTGGGGGGAGCCTAGGGAGGAAAAGGGAAGTGGGAGGAGGACTGAAAAGCATAGTTAATGTTTTTTGGCTCTAACGTTTGCAACTCAATGGAAGAAACCATTTGTTTTAGGAGAGCTTTCCTGCAACCTTTCTGAAAGGATAAGTAAGCATAGATATGCTAAATAGTGTTTTTTTCTGGGTAGTGATGCTAACAAAAATTTCTCTTTTTTTTTTCTTAATACTTTTCCACATTATTGGAATCTACTGTGATAGTTGCATATTACAGTACTTATGGAATTAGGAAAAATTGAATTCCTTTTTATTTTTAGACAAAAATGTAGTTCAGTATTTAAAGAGCTTCTATTACGTGAAAAATTAATTCATGAGGAAATTCTCTGTCCTAAAAATTTCTGGAGAAATGAGCTTTTACTAAAAATGTAAAATTATATGAAATTATGGGAATTTTACACATCCATTAAATTTTATTCTCTTTTATAACATCATCCCCTGCTCCCCTCTCAAACAAAACAAAACAAAACATACAATTTATGGAGAAACTAATGATTTTGATTATGGAGAAACTAATGATTTTGATACAGAAACACTCTTGTGTCAGGTACATTTTTAGCATTCAATAAATAGTTGTAAATAGTTGTAAAAGTATACTACAGAAAAAGCTAACAGGTAGGTGAAAAAATGGGAGAAAGATGTTTGCAAAATCTAAAACTGACAAAGGATCAATATGTAAAATATACCAAGAATTCTTGCAAATCTGTAAGAAAAAAAAAAGAAAAACCTAATAGAAAAAATGCTAAAGAATAGGAATATATAATTTACACAAAGGAAAGCTGAATGATTAACCTTTTATGAAGAGATGATGGGTCTCATTGATAAAAACAAAAATGCAAAGTACTGCTTGGTGTGACCACACCCACAGCCTTGCAGTCCTCCTCCTGGATATATAAATGTGAGAAACACTTGTCTCCCCCACCCCCAAAATTTGTAATAATTCACTTTATGCATGAGTGCACATCTCATTTCAACCACACTAACTAGTAACATTTTTAAAAAACGTACTTGCAATATCTTTTTCAAAAAAAATTGCTAATAAAGAAATGGTATGCCACTGTTGTGTGTAATTTACTTTTAAAAAATGATACTAGTAAGTTAGAACTTTTCTTCATGTTTATTGGCCATTTTATTCTTTCTTTTGAAAATTGTTCTCAGCTTTTTCCCCAATTTTTTTTGTTTTGCTGTATTTTTATTGATTTTAAAGTGCACTTTATAAAATATTAAAGACATTTAAGCTTTGATATATTTTTTGCAAATACATTCACAGTTTATTTCATTTTCATGTAATCTGCCACTTTTACTTTGTGATTCCTCTTATTTCTTGTCTGTTTGAAAAGCATTTTCCTAATCCAAGATTAATTAATATTTGCATAATTTTTGTTTGGCTTTTGGATGACTACAACTTTACATTGAATTAAATATATTAAGAATTTGACATATGATATGTATTGAAAATGTAACTTTTGTGGGGTTTTTTGTTTTTTTTTTTTTTACTGCAAATAGCTAATTTACTCAAGACTTTTATTGAAAATCTATCCCTTTGCTATTAGTTTAGAATGGTTGCTTTTTTTTAATGGCCTATATTTAAGGATATCTATCATAACTCCTCCTTCCCTATCTTCCATCTTGGTTGATGTAATCACTCTCCACCCAGTTTCTCAAGGAAAAAAAAGAAAAAGAAAAAGAACTCCAAAGCTTCATCTTTGATTTCTCTCTTCATCACTTCTTGCATACAAACCTAATAGAAAATATTTCCAATTCTATCTCCAAATTTCTAATCTGATCACTTGGAGCCCCACTCCTATCACTCCAACATCATTTCTAGTCTGTTCTAATTGTTAGCTCTGCTATGCTATACTCTTGCTTCTTAAAAATGGAAAAAAATGAGTCACTCTCCTGCTTAAAACTTTCCAATGGTCTTCACTGTGCCAAGAACTCATGTGAAGTGGTCCATACTAACTATCCAGACTCATCTCATTATCACTCTTGTTTATGTGCTTTGGCTACATAGTGTTTGCTTTCTTGAGTTCCTAACTCCCACCTTAGGGCATGTCCAACAGCTCTTCTTTCTCCTTGCTGTGTTCCTCATGGTGAAGTGTTTCTTATAATATAGATCTAAGCTTAAATTTAACTTCCTTAGTGAAGGTTTTCTTGAAAACTGAACCTAAATTAACTCCTTCAATATGCTTCTTTAAATTATCCTGTTTTATTTCCATTTTGTTACTTGTGATTTTTCTGGTGTTATTATCTGAAGCTTCTTAAGTTCCATGAAAACACGACAATATGTCTTTTCCAATGATCTATTCCCCATTCCCAGGATAGTGATTGTTATAAGATAAATATTCACTAAATGTTGATTGAATATACTAATAACTAAATGTATAAATGGAAAATTTCAGATAAGCTTTAAAATACTTTTATTAAAATCTTCACCCAAAATTTCTTGGTTATTCCTAATGATTTTGCTGTTCATCTTGTTTACCCATTTTATCCACTAGCCAATGTAAAGAAAAGCTATAATTCTAGTATTTAGTAGTTCAGTATTTTTTAATTTAATCATTATGAAGCAGTTTATACTTGCCTTTAGTTTATCTAATTAAATAATTGTATTGTCTTCAAAGAAAATTTTCTGTTCTCCAAATCTATACACCTGATTTCTTTTTCGTATCTAATTATACTGGCATCAATCTTTTACTGATCTCACTGACTCCTTAAATTCATACAAAATATTAATCTGATATAAGGCTCTCTTACTCACAAAATTCATTGTTTCACCATTTCCCCTTTATCTAAAAAGTGAGATCAGACCTCAGAATCTGACTTTCATGGCTCCATATATTTCTTTTCATAACTTACTTCTTCTACTTGCTAAATTAACCCCATATTTGAATAAATCTGAACTCTTCAATACCACCCAAATCTCAGAGCTTTTTTTCATGTTTTTTCCCTCTTCCTGATTGTCCTAAACTCTCATTCCCACTTGTTATCTAGCTCAGTGTGCTTCCATGACATTTTTTAAATCAGGTCCATCCGAAATGGCCTCTCCCTCCTTCTGTACTAATATACCTTTAGGTTGAACTACCCAAGTGGCAGCCTATCTGATTTGTGGGTATCTGGACATTTCTAATAGAATACAAACACTAGGTAATATGTATTGAATAAAAGGCTATTTGCCTACTATTGTAGCTTCCTTGGTTGTTCAAGCAAATACCATGCAATGGATAGGCTAAAATAATGGGAATTTATTAGCTCATGGTTTTGAGGCTACAAGAAAATCCAAGTGAAGGTGTCATCAAGGTAATGCTTTCTTTCTGAAGACTGGCATTCTGGGAGTGGCTGCCAGTGACCCTTGGTCCTTGGCTCCTCTGTCACATGGTAAATCACATGGCAGCTTCTCCTGGCCTCTCCACTCTCTTCTGGGTTCCTTTGATGTTCAGCTTCTGACTGCTCCCTCTGACTTCGTCTGCCTGTCTGAATTTCATTCTGCTTATAAAGTACCCCAGTAACAGGATTAAGACCCATCCTGGTAGAGTTGGGCCACACCTTAACTAAAGTAACCTCATCAAAAGGTCCTATTTACAAAGGATTCATGCCCACAGGAATGGATTAAGTTTAAGAAGATGTTTTTCTGGGTTTTTCTGGGTGTATACAGCTCCAAACCACTGCACCTACCATCAATTTTAGTTTTCACAGAGAAACTAAGAAAATGCCGACACAAACTTAAAGAAAAGTTGCAAGTATGGTGAAAGCAATTTTTTACCTGAATTATAGAGTAAGTTACCTACCTGATGTCCCTTCACCTCTTAATTCTTCAGTGTGTATGTTTTACAAACAAGAACTTTTCCCTAAGTAACCACTCTGTCATCAAAATCAGGAAGTTAACAGTGTTATATTATCAGCATCATCCAATACTCGGCTTTCTTTCAAATTTAGCCACTTTTCCTAATACTGTCCTCTGTAGTAAAGGGATACAGTTCAGAATCACACATTGCATTTAGTTGCCAGGACTCTTAGTCTGTTCCAGTCTTAAGCAATCCCTCTGTCTTTCTTTGATTTTCATGATCTTGACCCATTTGTAGATTACAGTAGGCTGGTTATTTTATAGCTCTTCCTTAATTTTGGTTTGTCTGTGTTTCTTCATGATTAGTTTCAGATTATGCATTTTTTGGCAGGCATGATACAGAAGTGATGCTGTATTTTTATCATTATGTTCTATAAGTTGGTACATGATTTTGGTGTATCTCTTTACTTACAATGTTCACTCTGATCACTTGATTAAAGTGGGGTCTGCCACTGTAAAGTTACTTTCTTCTGCTTTGTAATTAACAAACATTTTTTGGGAAACTGTATAAGTATTCTATTTCTTATCAAACTTTCAGTTCATTTATAAAACATATATATATATATATGTATATATATACACACTCATATTTCCTTATTCAATGGTTTATAATTATAGTTTACCATTAATTTTATTTTATAACTACTGATTATTTATTTTGATGGTCCAGTTGTCTCAATTTTGACCAGTGGGAGCATCTTCAAGTTGACTACTATGTCCTTTAAGCATGTTACCACCAATCATAAGCATTTCCTTATTTTCTAGTACAAGGCTCCAGAGTCATTTTGTAAGTACTTTCCTTGCCTCAGTCATGCAATCAGACACGTCTCTAAGGAGTCCCGTTTCCTTTTACTGGAAAACAGTATTTAGCAGAAAGATCTAGGTTAAAGGTATGCTAACTGCTTTTGGGATATTACTGTTTCCAGGGCCTCTCATGTGGACAGATCTAGGGAATATATGTCACAAACCATAAACACATATCTACATTTACATCCACAATCATTTCTCTGCCTATATCTGTAACTATAGCTATACCCTTACCATATCAATATGCATAAGTACAGAAAAATATGAATTTACACCGATACCTACAATTCCATTCTGACACTATAGGGTATATTCAAGTTTTCTCCCTTTCCATATTTGAACCTTGGATAGTAAGAAACCTGGCTCCCATTATTCTTAATATATTTATGTATTGGATCAATCCTCTCCATATAATTAATTTTCCATTTTCACCTCCATTGTTCTCCTAATTGGATGTTGTCTTCTCCCCAATTGGATTCCAACAACTCATGCCAGGCTGTTCTGATGTCCCCTTCATGCCACTAAGGCTCCATTACCCTGCACCCCTTATCATGTAGATATGCCCTTATCATTTTATGGATCTGGTTCCCCACACCAGGTCACCCACCCTATTCCACTCCCTCCTCAGCCCACACAGACCCTATAATCTATTCCAGGCTGCCCTTCTGTGTGGAAGCTCTCCTTGCTGTAGTCAGCCTCTAATACTCTGCACAGTTCATTGCTTCTTTGCAGACCCATTCCTCACCCTGCTTGGGTTCTGACACTCTGGGCCATTACAGTTCCATACCACTTTTGATGCAACCTACCTTTTTGTGCCACCTAATAGCTTTTAGACTAAATAGTTCAAGAAGCAAAAGGAAGGGAAGGAGGAAAAAGGAAAGAGCAGTATAAAATGGGAAGAGGAAAAGCCTTCATTGTTTTAAATAAAATATTTGTTAAACACACATAGCTAAAAATATTCTGCTTTTGACTTAGGGAGCATGAGAAACTATATTAGCAACAACTTCTCCAGACCTGTTCAATTTTATGTCACTTTGACATTCTGTATATATTTTGCTTATATTCCAACTAGTACAACTAAAATGACTATGTTAAGCTCTTTACATACATGGTTTCCTCATCAGAATTTATTCTGCATTTTCTGGTTCTTAAGAACTCTGAATTCCTAGTCATATAGTTTGGAAATGATTGACTCCACACCAAGCTCCACAAGTAGACACTGATTCTCGTATGCCAATCAGCTTATCTCTTCCTCCAGGTTACTGTACTTAGTTCAGAAATGGGCATGGAAGTTGGCCCTAGTCAGTCAGCACAGCCCATCCACCTGACCACAATGACTGGTCCAAGGGTAGGCACTTGACTAAGCTGGTCCAGATAACTTGCTCTGGGAATGCTAGGATTCACTTTGTCTTATCCTCTGGGTTGGTGATGTAAGGACATAAGACTTGGAACTGCTCCAAGAGGAAAGCCTGGAGCTGTGGGCTCCATTGTATGGAGCAAGAGAATGAAAGAAGCCCAGAGAAATCAGAACCAAGGGGAGGAACCATATTATTTGAATTTTATCAGAAAATCGTTACTGAAAAGAGGCAATTCAGATTGTTATAGTTATTGTCCCACCTGATCAGAGAAGAGATGTGGATTCTGCTTCACAGAGTCACTCATTGTTCCATGTGGTTCTACTGCTGGCCTTTTTAACCTATTTGTCCCACCCATGTACCACGACTTATTTACTCCATAAAGGCAAGTCAGGAATAAATGGTTGTTCTTGGCAATACTTTAAACCCTTCCTCATATACTCTTGGTTGTTATTTTCATGGCCCTGGTTCCTAGGTTTCTGTTCTCACAAGTTCATGTTGATTGTGGCTCCTGGCCCCTTCCGTCTGGCACTCCTCCAGTCTCCTCTCCTGGCTTACTGGACTTTGGCTTCCCAAATGGATCTCAACACTGTTTTTGATCTTCTCTTTTGGCTCACTTCCCCTTCTCCTTTATAACTGTTTAAAAATTCTGCTTCAGCTTCTAACTGGCAGGATCTCACTATCTGGACAGCCCTTATCCTTCTTGAGGACTGTGAGATTTAGGCACACTGTACACATTATAGAATTATCATCCTATGTCAGGCACTATATTAAGGATCCTGACAATATGTTTATTTTCCCTTGAAATGAGATATGAGTAATATGTTAGTAATTAATTCAATTAAAATATTTATTTTGCTTTAAAATCACCACATATATGAGTTCTGTCAGCATGCTTTTATTCTAAATACATGGCGTACTTTTCAACAACACACAGTTGAATTCAGGCTAGAATTAGTACTCATGATTTTATTTCAATTGCTTACATTTCAAAACTATCAGGCTCATTTGGAGATCTGAGGACCAATCACTTTGATGGCTTATAACAAGGTCAGCTAATAATTGTTAAAAGATCAAGTTAGCCAATGGAAGAAGGTCTACTTTTTTTTACAGTTAGTATCTTAACTTCTAAAATGAAGCTACAAGTTAAATAGGAATATGTTATGTTAGTATTTATGGAGCGTTCCATTACTATCATCGATTACATAAGCATTTATCAATCTCTTGGAACAAGCTAGGCACTGTGCCAGGCTCTGCAGAAACCATGGTGAGCTCTGAGCCCTTGTGGAGCTTACCTAAATTGTGAAAGACAGATGTTAATCAGAGTGTTACTCAAAAAAAACATGAAATAACAACTCTTATGTTTTCATTTGAACCTTTCTCTTGCATTCATATAGGCATGATGTCTCGAGTAAAATACATAGAAAAAAATCATTGAATCATCAGTGACAATCCAGATGCTCACATGGACTAAGCAGATGTTTAACCCAATAAAGAAGTAAGGTGGGAAATATGGCAAACTGACTAAAGGGACATATGGCCACATGGAAATATGGGCTTAGTATTGCCAGAGCTTCATATGTTTTCTAGAGAAGCTAGATATTTTTAAAGTCGACAAACAATTAAAAAATATGGAACCAAACAAAACATGTATAAACATTTGGCCTGCAAGCTACCAGTTTGCAATATATACAATAATAAATGGCAAGACCCAGCTGTATGATGATGTGATTTAATAATATCAATTCAAATATTATATAATTTCTCATAAGCAAATTCAGATTCTGTTCCTGATCACCATCTCTCTGTGGAATGGGTAACCTACTCAATAGGTGGTTTTTGATAGTGACATTCAACTAGTGCTACTCTTCATAAATTTTGGTATGTTTCATTTTAATTACAATATGCTCTACTGATTAAGCTACCTGCTTTTTCTACTTATAAATTCTTGAATTTTTGGTTCATATAAATCTTGTATGTAGTTTTACAATATTTATGCTACAAAAAAATCTTTTGCCACTAAATCTTCCTTGAACTTCTATGATTTTTTTTTATTAAAAGTGAATAAGTTATTCATGGTTTAAATCTCATTTGATGTTCTATGATTTGTTTTGAAATTTTCTCAAGCTAAAATCATCTTGATCCTGCTGTATGGTGTTTGGACACAATTGGGGATTGATCAATAATTTGTTCACAAGCTCTTTCTTAAGAAAAATAGTTCCCAGTGAAATATCTTATTTTTGCATTCAGGTACTACTTTTGGAGAAGTAAAAGAGAGATTCTTAGTTACTACATCCATTTTTACATAAGGATGTCAACCTTAAACTCTGCTCATTTGATCCCTAAGGCACAGGATTCATATTTGGTCAATAATCCAAAAAATAACATATTTTAAGACCTAGTAACCATAGTAACCATATATTTGGGCCCCAATTCTGATCTAGAACAGTGTTGAGAGAAGCAATCCATTTATTCCTCCAGAAATTCTAAGACTGTTTCTTAGGAGTCATTAGAAACATGCATAAATGGGCCCTATTATGGTCTGGTATAAAATTGGTTTATTGAGTTGCATTTTCAAACGACTCTATTATATCAGGATGCACTGAAATAAACAGCATTAGGTAAACATGATCATATTCACTGCAGCTATAATGTGAAGGAAAGTGTTTACTCCATCACTCAAGAAAAACTAGTTATAGCTAAAGAGGATTTAGTATATTTGGCTTAAGACAAATTTGTAGCCCAAATTTAATAACGGTTGTACTACTCTCCTAATTTTGTGCTGATCATCAACATTTTGCCACATTTGTGATTTTCAAGGCCCCAACTTTTAATTTTTCACTTCTATTTTGCTGATGTATTCTTATTTATAAGCTATACGAAACTAAACTGTGTAGAATTTGGCCTTACAGATTACACACAAACATAATGTAATCACTGACAAATGATTTTCTTTGATGAATACAATGCGTTATAACATTTTCAATATCTACTTTCTACTTGTTTTTCTCTATAAGTTCTCTAAATCAAAATATTAGCTTGCTAAGAAGCTCACAAAGGAGAAAGAGAACAAGCTTTTGCTCATGGATGAAATTCAAGAAATTTCATGATGAACTCTTTTCTTCTAACAGTATGCTTTTCACCGAATTAGTAAGGATCAAAATATTAAAAGTTCTGGAATGTGGCTGTCAGAATTCCTGCTAGTAATAATGCCAAATTAAAAAAAAAAAAAAAAAAAAAAAGCAAGAGCTCTATAATGAGAAATCTACAGGCATAGAGACAATAGGATCATTCAATTTTAACCTCTCAGGAGTTTCACAGTTTAATAACCTTACTTTCCAAGAATACCTATGATTTTAAAATTCAAAACTCTTAAAAACAAAAATAATAATGACAGATGGCTTCCCTGCCAACTTAAACAGTTAAATTCTCAGATGACAGAAACTGCCATGTAAAACCATTTCATCAGAAATAAAACAGGATTGAGATATATGGTCACAACTAGCCTAACGGTGAAGTTCATAATATAATTCAGCATTGGGAGATGAAGTCCTGTTCTAGTTTGCTAATGCTGCAGAATGCAAAACACCAGAGATGGACTGGCTTTTATAAAAAGGGGGTTTATTTGGCTATACAATTACAGTCTTAAGGCCATAAAGTGTCCAAGGTAACACATCAGTAATCAGGTACCTTCACTGGAGGATGGCAAATGGCGTCCGGAAAACCTCTGTTAGCTGGGAAGGCACATGGCTGGCGTCTGCTCCAAAGTTCTGGTTTCAAAATGGCTTTCTCCTGGGATGTTCCTCTCTAACAAGCTTGCTCCTCTTAAAAACGTCACTCATAGCTGCACTCTGTCCAGTCTCTTTGAGTCAGCATGTTTTATATGGCTCCACTGATCAAGGCCCACCCTGAATGGGTGGGGTCACACCTCCATGGGAGTATCCCACCAAAGTCACCACCCACAGCTGGGTGGGGCACATTCCAAGTAAATCTAACCAGCACCAAAACGTCTGTCCCACAAGACCACAATGATAATGGCATTTGGGGGACACAATACATTCAAACCGGCACAAGTCCCATCTGTTAAAGCTGGTGAGCATGTGAGAAAAATACCTGCCTTTATGGGGGAAGGAAAACTCTTCAAGGAATTTAAAGTGAAATAAATATGACCTAAGAGATTTGAATAACTGGTTGGCCAAACTTAAACTTTTAGTCAAGGCTTGGTTTAAATGATTTTGTATATCAACAGCATTCATCTTGCACCTTTCCTGCCAAGTTATATATTAAAATGTTAGTATATAATATTGGGAACTCCATTATCGAAGCCTTAAAATGAAAGTTAAAATATATTTGAAATAGAATGTGGGAGGTAATAATCCTATTGTGGGAGTCTTCATGAATTTTGAAATCTTTTACTGTTCTGATAGTGCTCTAATTCTCCTTTTTTCAACTGTGTTGTATCTTTTTCAACAGCAATATGTCAACAAATGAATTCTAAATTAATTAGTTTATCTTGTCTGTCACCTAAGAAACCATGCAAGGATTTCATTAATAAGTGGTGCATTTTATAATAATTTACAAGAACTTTTTAAAGGTGAATATTTTCATGAACTCCACAAAATTACATGTCTCTTGATTTTACTTACTCTCCTTGCACACTTAGATCGTAACCAAAATCTTGTATTTAATGATGGAGTGAAAAATATACATTTATTGGCCAAAATCCTTGATCCTATTTAAAAACTTAGACAAAAAGTTACATATGATTTCCAACTATTTCCCAAAAACTACTATGTGCATTCCATTGGGAGCAGAAGGTAATTCTTAACAACTTGGAATTGACTCATGTGTTACAGTCCGTGCTTATAATGAAATGGCATCAAAGCTGTACCCTGCCATCAGGCAGAAATAGAATGTAATTTCTTCAAGAGAATACTTTCTATGCTCTCATAACATTTTAAAGATTTACATGCTTCAGTATGAAATAACTCAATACTCCAAAATACGGATTTTTTCAAAGTCTATGTGAACAATGTTTTTTATAAAATAAATAAATAAGCAAGGGATTTAATGATGAATAATGAATAAAACTTGGGAGGAATCTCCAATATTAGAGGATGTCTGAGGCTTTAGCATATTTATGTTTTCTTACCTAGGTTTATATAGCATTTAACTTTTGAAGTTAAATACACATAATATTAACTCCCTATGAATATAAATATTTCTGTAATATGCTACAGAAGACTGGAAAAAATTACTCCTCTAAATAATTTCTCTGGTAAGATTAACATTGGAATGAGTCATCCACAATCAACTTCAATAATGCTAAATAGAAAATCAGAAAGTGCATTTGGAAGAACACATGAGGGATAAACTTATGTGTGATTATTATTTTCATTTTACTTTTCTGTAGTTCTCAGATTTTTCAACAGAGTACATATTTACGTTGTATGAAAAAAATGAAAGAACTTTGAATGTTATTGAATAATTACAATAGGAAAAGTCTCTGATATACAAATGCCTACTCAGAAATAGCCTGAGACCCCGAGTCCCCTAATTGTTCTGGAAGTTATCCTTCCCACATTTTTCATCTTGCAGACGTCTATTGGCTACTGCTTGGGATTAGCCTTATTTTCCAATATTATCCCTATTTATTAACTGTAAATCTTGTCTAGCACAGCATCTACAAAGGTAAAATCAGCAGAGTGAAGGAGAAGGAAGAAGACTCCAGATGACTGCTTCTGTCCTTCCCCTCCCTTGGTCAAACTCTCTGCGTCTTTCCACAGCACTTTTGGGCCTCAGTGAAATCCTGTCTCTAGGGTAGTTTACAGGATCTATGTAAATGAGAGTAGCTTGCTTGTGGTTTTCCTCTCAATTTAGAATGTTCTGCCTTTGGTAAACAATGACCTACTATTAGTATGTTTTTGTACCTTTGATCTTTAAGATAAAATAAGAGTTAATAAATCAGAAAGCAGGGAGGCATAGGAGAGAGTCATTTTACCTCCTGCATTTCCTCCCTCTGCTCTTTGCAGTAACACCTTCTATGAAACCTCAAAGGACTCTACATTAGATTGTTATGCTCAGGAAAAGTAGCATAAAGGAAAAAATCATACGATATAATTACTTTGCACTTGATCAGGGCTGTTAGAAACCCTTATCTGATTTAAGAATACACCATTAAAAAAACAAGCCTTGTAAGCACCAACTTCTAAACAAGATTCTTGTAGGCACCAGAGGTCTGTGGTTGTCCGTTTTTCCTTCTAACATTTGGGTAAATAACTTCAATTCTGAGAGAATTAGTAGAAAGTCTAATTCTGGCCACAGATCAGGCTGAATTCTCTAGTCAAGATTTATCAGTAGTCAAGATGTTATTTTGATACTCTGACTCCTGGGTCTGCTTTCGCAATTCTGTTCCATCTTGAGGGTGGAGATGGGAGTGATTTAATCTCCATTAGCAAATAAGACAGGTTCATTCTCTGCCCTGGGGGAGCTTATATTTTAGTGGTGGTAAGAGAAGAGTCATCAAACAATCATTTGCACATTGAAAACTTGACTTATAATTAGAGTGGACGCATGAGGATTCCATGGGAGCACCTATCAGGAGAACCTGACTGGGTCTCCGAGTTCAGGGGAGGCTCCTTGAGGAAGGAAGCTTTGAGCTGAACTTAGAAAGATGACTTGTAGAGACCACCCAGGCGAAGGGAGAGGGGAGAGTGAGCACGCCAGGCAGAGGGACCTACTTGGGCTCGAGCATCATGGCTCAATCTTTGATTTAAAGAAGTCCATGTGTTAATGTGTGGAAGAAAATGAGTAAATGATAGTGAGGTAGGCAGTGGCATTTTTCTTTATCCCCAGGGCAATGGGAAGCCATTAAAAGGTTTCAAGCTAGGATCAGATTGTTGTTTTTTTTTTTTTAAAAATCGTGTAATTGCAGTAAGGGGAATGGTTTGGAAGGATGCAAGAATAGTAGAGAAGAGAGTTTTTAGACCATTACAGTAGCCAGGGAACACCATGCTCCTCTAACCCCTCACCAGAAGCCTCGAGTTCCAGGAGTCACCAGCCCATTCTCCAGTCAGAGGCAAAGCGTAAGTCCTTATTCAGTTGTATTCTGGAGATTTGCTCTGGCAAGTATATGATTGCATATTCCCTATCGAACTAATGTCAGCTAGTTTCCCTCAACTTACCTGCATGGTAGTATGCTGGGAAGCATAGGTTTTCAAAGGCTAGCTGAAGACAACAGCTGCTTTTTCATGTTTTTCTTGGATTTCCTTTCTATTAATTCCCCAGGATGGCCTTATTCACTCATCTTCTAAGTGGAAGTTGCCAATATCTGTCAATTTTTTACTTCTAATTCTGACCTAAATATTTTCAACCGACTCCTTAATACCTAATGTTTCCTGGATGTTTTGAGGTTATTTCAAACTCAATATTTCTAATATTTTGTTTTCCAATCCACTTGGTATTACATATCTCATTAATATCTAGAGATCCCAAGGTAATTGTCACCATCCACACGCTTTTAAACATTAAGCAGGATCACCTTAGAAATAGCTCAAATTTGGTTTCTCCAAGTCCCATAATAATAATATTAAGTATAATAACAATAGCTAATATTTATTGGGAGCTTAACATGTGTCAGGCAACTGTGCTGGGAATCCTCACAATGACCCTATATTTTTATTATCCTAATATTTAGAGGAAAATGAGACTTCAGAGACATCATTTTATATTATGCCCAAACTCATGCACATAAAATACTAAGCCCTTCATATTTTGATCCTGCCCTACCTTGTCAAGCTCATCTTTTACACATCCATCCAGTTTCCCCTATGATTCAGTGATAACCATCTCTTGGCTGTTTTCTAAATATTCCACACTCCTTCATTCCTCTACCATAAGTTATCTCTGACTCAATTTTTATGGTCAACCTCGAATGTTAGTTCCTTTATGAAATCTTCTCTGACTTTCCAACTCCCATCTTGTCCATCTCTACAGTTCTTTGTCCATCTCTACAGTTCTTTGTCCAAACTTCTCACCTCAAGATGCAATTAATTATTTATACATGTGTCTTCCTTATGAGAGTTTCTGTTCTCCAGCTATGAAAGAATATCTTATGCATCTTTGTGTGTTTAGAGCCCATGATTCTGCCTGGAACATGGCAGGAGTTCTATGACTCTTTTACTGAAAAAATGGTGGTAGTTAACATTTACTCCCCAGACACTGTGCTAAGATCTCATATAACATTCATTTAATTCTCACAACAGTCCTACTAAGTATGTGAAATTATCATCCCCATTTCACAGAAAAGAAACTGAAAGTCAGTGTGTTTAAATAACTGCTACAGGTATAGGTTGTCTCCCAATATCCATTCTCCAGTTTTCTCTCATGGAAATAGAACCTTTGATTTTTAGGTGGTCATATGGCCATCCAGAATAGTTTTTCAGTCCTGTTACTAGGGAGGCATTATGACATGGCATGAATCCTGGCTGTTCTATTAAAAGGAAGATGGCACATGCCCCTTCCAGTTTTCTTCTTTCATGTTACCTGGAATGGGAATCTGGTGGTGAGTCATCATGGACCACACAGAGTGGGGCAACACCCTACAAATGTCAGAGCAACATGGAAAAAGCAGTCTGGGTCCCTGAAGACCTCACAGAACAGATTCATTTTGATAAACTGGTCCCAATAATTCCTCCCATCCTACAAATGCTTTTGCAAATGTAACTTTGCCACTCCTTTCATTAAGAGGTCTTTTCCCTCCCTTTGAATCTGGGCTGACCCTGTGATTTGTTTTAGCCAATAGAAGTAATGGAAATGACGCTTGTGAGTTTCAGGCTTAGACCTTAAGAGGACTTGCAGCTTCTGTTTTTGCCACCTTGGAAGCTGGTACCAGTGTAAATAGGTCATAGATACTGAATGAAATGAGACCACATGGAGAGAGAGAGGCTACACGGAGGAGAACCAAGGGGCTGCAGGAAAAGCCAGCCTCAAGGCACTGCATATATGACTTAGATATCTTTGATCTTCCAGCCCCAGCCCAGATGATAAGATGTGGAGCAGAGAAGGGCCTTACCCAAATTCTTGACCTTCCAAATCAACGTTTCTTTGAAAGCACCTAAGTTTTGAGGCAGTTTGTTACACAGCAATATATAACTAAAACAACCACCATACCAGCTGGATGTTTATGTTGGAAAAAAGAAACTTCTATATTATAATAGGCCACTGTTATCTCATGTCTCTGTGTCAGGAGTGAGCTGACTTTCTAGCTATCATAGTAACTTAGCCAAGTTCACACAGAAAGTGGCTGAACCAGGATTTGAAGTCAGGCAGGCTCTCTTTATGCTCTCTGTGAGAGAAGGAGCAAAAGAAGGAAGAGATAAATTTTATGGAAAATACATATTTGTTCCAAATATCCAATGAAATACTCTTTATCGTAAGATATCAAAAGATAAGAATCTCTTTGATGTTCATTAACGATGACACATAAACTGACATCATAGTCTTCTTAATTGGCTGATATTTAAGACCTAGGCTCTAGTTTCAACCTTTACCAATATTTTTCTGCAAAAATTCTTCATTTCCAGGAAGACTGCAGTACCCACTAAAGCATAAAAATATAACTTTTCCACATTTCTAGCTTATAAAATACCTTTCAAGCTCTTATATCTGCCTTGAAGGCACACCCTCTGTTTCTCTGCAGTTCCTTTTTTATATTTCCTGAGCAATCCCATACCAGTGAACTTCTATAGCATTCGCTTCCAGTTCTATACATTTGGCAGATAGACATAGAGTCTTGTATTCATTCAAAGCTATTTACTGTTCACTGTGTGATGGTGCATTGCCTCAGGTGCTAGTGGAATTTACAAATAAGGTTCAGGTAGGATCCCTTCAACCAAGAACCTACAGTATGGTAGGAGAGAAAAACAATAGTACACAAATGATTATAAGTCAAAGTAGGAAATAATGAGTCTTAAAACAGAAGGCTATTGGAATTCCTTAATTCCACTTGATAGAAGCTTCATTTATGTCTTTTTGTTTCCTGTTAAATTATAAGGTTCTTCAAACCACAAACCTTATCTTATATTTGGGTCTTTTACAGTCTCTAGTTGACCATTTTACTTATTGTGAATATCCAATAAATATGGTATTTTCTTAATTTAAGGATGACAGATAATCAACACCTACAAAATGGTGATTTCCTCAGATTTCATGTTATTTTGAATAACAGGAATAATTAATGGAGCTTAAGTGTTTTAAGCCTTAATATATATTAACAAATTAAATAATATTACAACTCCAGGATTAACAAATTAAATAATATTACAACAACTCTCAATACTTTTATTCGATCATAACTTTGTGCTCCCTATGAAGCTTGAAAAAGTCTATCACCTTTGATTTACAATTTGTTTGTTCTGAAAATAATTTTGTGCTGGCTTGAATCTATTATGTCCCCACAAAAACCATGTCCTTTAATGTATTCTTGTTGGGGCAGGCTTATTAGTCTTTAGATTAGGGTGGAACCTTTTGATTAAAAGCTTCCATGGAGATGTGACCCACCCAACTGTCGGTGAGACCTTTGATTAGATCATTTCCACTGAGGTGTGACCCCACTCAGTGAGAGTGGGTCTTAATTAGATCACTGGAGTCCTTTAAGAGAGCTAGCAGAGAGAAGGAGCTCAGAGAAGCTGAGAGAGACATTTTGGAGAGAAGTAAGACACATAACCCAGAGTTTGTCCCCAGGAGAAGCTAAGAGAGAACTCAGATGCTTAGAGAGAAATGCCCCAAGAGAACCAAGCAGAGAGCTGAGAGAAACTAAGAGAGACAGTAGCCCAGAGATATTCTGGAGAAAGCCAGAGAGAAATGCAACACAGGAGCAAAGGACAGCAGATGCCAGCCATGTGCCTTCCCAGCTGACAGAGGTGTCTGGATCCATTGGCCATTCTTCAGTGAAGGTATCCTCTTGTTGATGCCTTAGTTTGGACACTTTTATGGCTTTAGAACTGTAAAACTGTAACCTAATAAATCCCCTTTATAAAAGCCAGTCCATTTCTAGTATGTTGCATAATGGCAGCATTAGCAAACCTGAACAAATATTTTAACAGTATCTGTTATAATCAAAATTTGTCTGGCATACAAAATACTATATACTGTTTATAATTATGTTTTCTAGACTAATGATTCTGTTGAAGATTATGAAATAGCAAATTAAAAAACAGCTACATTGTATCAATGAAATAATTGTCACCTAAGTCTAAAATGTATACAAGGAAATATAGATTAAATGGAGAAACTGTGGTGATTGTGGAGATCAGTGGATAGAGAAATAATGTAGTCTTTATAAGGCAATAGGAGAAAAGCATGCCTTTACAATTCTGGGTTTGCACATTCCATTCTCTGCTACTTACAACCCATGCTCTCTTGAGCAAGCCTCTTAAACTTCTCTGTACTCCAGTGTTCTCCAATGTAATGGATACAACAATACCTATCTTACACAGATAATATAAAACATAAATGAGTAATGTATGAAAAGCCTGATATAGAGTAGGCATACAAATAATTGTGTATGTGTGTGTGTGTGTGTGTTTTTAATTTTGGGTATTTTGACAAGTCTAATATTTTGATGGCTTACATTTTACTCCTATAGGAAAGGGGGTTGACTTTGATTGGAACACCCGAATTTTGGATTCAACAACTTGTTAACTTCTAAAATAAAAAGGCAGAATTAAATAAGAAAACTGGAAAACAACAATGAGCTGCCAACTTTATATCTTTCCAAGCAAGGGAGGCAATTTATAAAAGAGCATACCCTTCAGAGTTTTTTGGTCACAGGCCACTTTGTCACGTTTGTCTATATGTGTTTGGGAACTGCTAAATAAAATATTGTTCTGTAGCACAGATTTTGTTTCTTGTTTTTCTGTTTGTTTGTTTGTTTTGCAACTTGAAAATTACTTGATACTGTGATCCATGTAGCATAATTACACAAATGTACATATAAATTGAATGACAAAAGAAAATTAATTTAAAACTGAGACATAAAAGATAGTATGGAAAAGATATTCAAAATCTTTATTGTTAACTTCAACATTTTGAGCAATCTAGATTTCTAGTCCCTTTTACAATGCATAACAATTATTTGCTTTTTGAGAACAGATTAACTATGCTTTATTTACACATAACATCAAAGACATAGTGGAATGATTATAGGCTCTGGAGTTGGACAGAACTGGCTGTAAATAGCAGGCCCATCAGTCACTAATTTTGTGAGAAGCTGCCCAAGCACTTAACTTCTCAGGGCATCTGTATTCTTCTGGAGAAAATGTATCTACAAATATCTCAAGGGCAGCTTTGAAGAATAGAATGAGATAACCTGCATAGAATACTTACTTAATGCTTGGTAAATAGTAAATTTGAAAACACATATCATTTTCCTCATTATCATTTCCAAGTTTTCTCAGGAGACCTTGTTTACACCTGTTGCCCCGGTCTAATTATTAACAGCACCCCTGTTACCTTCATAAACATACAGTTCGGATGAAAATTTATCTGGTCACCCTATCTGTGGAAGAATTCTCACCACTGTGTGTTCTTTGGTGACTTATCTTCATTCTTAGTCCAAGAATTTTCAAACTGCTTTCTAGAAAATACAAGCAATTTGTATATATCTAGCATTTTTCAGTGTGGAAAACAGAAGAGACATTATATTTGTGTAGTTAGGTTGCCTGGGGATCATTTCCTTCATCTCCTATTTACTATCTATATTACCATGGTCACTTTATTTAATCTTTCTGTGTGTTTGTTTCTCTGTCCCTTATCTAAATTTGTCATATAATTATCAAAGGAGATAATAAAGCACTTAATGGAATATATGACACACAGTATATGTTCAATAGGATTACTATTATACTTTTTATTTTACAAACATTTCCATGTAGTAATGGCAGAAGCGTGCATTCATACAATTTTTCTGGGGCATATATATTTATGCATATAAAATACTTAAAATATGAATACTGTTTGAGCCTCCCACAATCTCTACAAGAATTATACCAAGGAAACAATCGTAGTTGTGCTATATTATTTACATAAAAGAACATTCATCTCAGTGTAGTTTTGGGGTCTAATTGATGTACATAAACTGCACATAATTAAAATGTATAATTTGATGGCTTTTGACATATGTATATATTTCTGAAACCAACGGCAAAATCCAGATAATGAATATCCATCACCCCCAAAAGTTTTTTGTGTTCTTTGTAAAACATTTCTTCCTTGTCTTTCCTCTCCTATACTCAAAGAAGCCTCAATTTAGTTTGTAAAATAGTAAAAGAATGGCCAATCTAAAAGTCACAATAGGGCATAGATGAATAAATTTTTATTAGTATTGGACAGTGATATCACATAGCAGTTAAAGGCATGTACTCTGGAATCAGGCAACTCCAATTCAAATCCTTCCCCTTTCTCTGAGTACCCGTGTCACCCTGGGCAAGTGAACAGTCCCTCTGAGCTTCAGTTTCTACACTGATAAAATGGAAATAACGCCTACCTCCGAGAATAAATGAGCTAAGGTATTTATAGGGCTTAGTAGAGAATTTGTTTTGTAATCTACTTAGGGCTCAATAATGGTAGTTATTATTTGGTACCACCATAAAATGAGGTGTAGAATATTTAATGAGTTAGGAAATGTTCACTATTAAATGACAAAAGCAAGCTATAAAACAATTATTTGGAGTACCACCATATTTCATTCTTTAAGAACCTTCTCTCTCTCATACATATATGAATATATATATATATATATTCATAGAAAAGAACATGTTTGTAGGCATAGATATATTTTTACAAAGAATATTATTTATGACTTCTTTTCTTTGTTTACTTTTTGTCTAATGTTCCATAATAAATATATTCTCACTTTATAATCTGATAAAAATAGGTGCTTTACATAAAAAAATAAGTGATATTATCATTTGTTTACTCACTATTCAAACATTTATTTAGTAAATACTATATACCAGGCACTATGCTGGGGATAGAAAATTAAAATGACAAAATATCTGCTCTCAGGGGAGAAAAAGGCATGAATCTCACCATAACATTTTTAAATGATTTTCATTTTTAATTAACAGAATAACTCTGATAAAAAGAAATTAAGTGGCTAGTTATGGGTCACAACAAGTAGAACCCTAAATGCAGGATTTGTTTCCCCACTACTAAAAATGTATACACTTTATATCAAATACAATTTCTCTGCCTATATTTCTTTTATATTTTTATTCTATACCTATTAAAGTAAATGCTAAAATAGTATCCTATCTGTGTAATCTACCTTAAATTAAAAGTACTACGTGGACAATATTCCTATTTAACACACTTTTTTTGTATCACAAATAACTGGTAATATAATGGGCACTTAATGAGAATAAGAACTGTAGAGTAAAGAAACATTTGTATTTCACCTTGGCTTCAATATAACCAGGGTTCTTCTCAACTGATGTGAAATTGTCAATTCACAATAAATTATTTTAGTCACTAAAAATCAAAGCCAACTCCAGATATGATATTTCTTTGGCTTAAAATCTGTTCTATTTAAAACAAAATTACCCTGGTCACAGATTAAAATATGTACATTAATTAGACATAAAAACAATGAAAATGAAATTAATGAATGTGAAGGAACTTACTATTTTAAATAACCACTTATTTAGTATACTGTTATTATAATGACATAGAAATATTTTGTATTATTAAAACAGTCTAACACAAATGCAAACTTGTTATTAATTATGTCAACCACAGAGGAACTCTAAGAGTTACTGAATTTGAGTCTCTTGTGCTACCATCCTGATTTTGTCATTGATCCAATTAGAATGTCCAGTTTGCTTGCTTTATACGTTATGGTAAATTGCTACTGCCAGACAATAAGCAGGACTTTGCCAGGCTCAGACACCAAGTTGATATGTTAATGATCCATAATGAGGCCACCAGACATCAATTACATAAATGAGACTAGGAACATAGCCAACACAGGTACATTCTACTAATCTGTGCATCTCTGTTGGACAAAAGCCAATCGCATGACAAGTGAATGCCCCTAAAGCCATTGGGGCATGACTCCCTTGCTTCACAGAAGGATTGGACATTACATACCTTGGTGTTTTGTATGATCCTTATCTACGTAAGGACACCTTAATGAACCATATAAGCACACCTAATGAGAACATATCAGAAGGGTCAGTAAATCCACAGATCAGGAAGAATACAAATAATAAAGAAAAGTTAAAAGTAGAAAAAAACACACATGAGACTGACATAAAACATCAAATTTCTAAACCACAGAACAGGAACAGTACAAAAGACAACATTATTCTTTTCCAGTATTTTGAATTTTTGAACAAGCACAACACAATATCATTAATAAATTCAGTATAATCAGGTTTAATCAGAACACTAAGCCCTTTTCCTTTACTCTGATAATGTATTTTTATGTTATTCTATAGTAATAACCTCAAGTCAAAATGTTTTCCATTA
The DNA here is from genome assembly GCF_015220235.1 of Choloepus didactylus. Taxonomy (NCBI): domain Eukaryota; kingdom Metazoa; phylum Chordata; class Mammalia; order Pilosa; family Megalonychidae; genus Choloepus; species Choloepus didactylus. Next base: position 79,725,159 of record NC_051311.1, read on the forward strand.
GGACATATCTAAATAAGGAGGAAAATATAATTCCGTTAAAAAGTTTTTTTTGAAAAACATAAAGACAAATAATGAAGATCTATATATAGAAGAGAAGCAAATAATAGAACTAGATGAATATATAATCAACATAGTAAAATTTAATGTGTTGTGTAATGCCTTGGAAATCAGTTGATAGGAGTTTAAACAAAGGAATGCAAAATTTCTATCTATCAGAAGTGTCCAAGAAGACCAGTTTACTCTAAGCAGCAAGAGGAAGACTATAAGGTGCAGGGGCTGGCAGACAACAGTTTCAGCTGTCATTGCTACAGAAAATGTTCCCTCTACAGGCAAACTTCAGCATCTGAGGGGCCAGATGACGACAGATTTCAGACCAGGTATGCATAAGGATAGAAGTCCTAGGTGGGAGCAGGTTGCTTCACAAGGGTCAGGGATTGGGGAAGAATAGGGGAAACTGAAAAAGTCAATAGAATAGACCTTCTCACCTCACTAATGGATTCTTTGGTTTATGTTTCTGCTTCACTCTTCAGACCTGACTCTGGTTATTGCTTTCCTGACTCCACCCTTAGCACTTCTTCTCAACTATGGTTCAGACCCTTTATCTGACTGACTGCTGACCAACATCCTGGGTCAAACCCTTCCCTCCCCTCAGTACTCTTAGCATTCTGGGACTTCTTATTTCAGGATTTTGTAGCTATCATTTCCAGCTTATAAGCCTTTCCCCTCTCAACACTGTGCTCCATCTTTATGTCACTGCTAGGTCTCCAATGCTGTCAACAGGACTGTTTTATAGAAGAACTCTTAGTTATCAGACTTATGAATGAAATTAAGTTATTTCACAGGCATCTCTCAGGTAAAGCAGTGTAATAGTATTGTGATAGTCAAAGGAGGGAGACAGATGAACTATCTCATGTGATATCATATAGCATAATGGTAATGAGTATTAACTGTGGGATAAGATAGTCTACATCTGAACCCTGCATTTGAACCCTTACACCAACAACCTTGGGCAACTAACTTAACCTTGACTTCTTTATGCTTCAGATAATTCCATCTTCCACCTCAAAGGGCTGTTATGAGAATGAAATTTTAAAAACGCCTAGAAGCACTTGGTGCATTGCCTGGCCATAGTACATGCTACCCACATGTTAGAGGTCTGTGGTAGAAGTCATAGCATCAGCAATCAGGAAGCCTGTTCCAGTTGCATTGTACAGGTCTCTTGGCATATGAAAGACCCCTCCACCAGTGCAAGGAGCACAAGTGCCACCTTTGCTGCGGTATATCAAACATGACAAATTCTTAGCTACTCCTTCCATTGTGAGATGGAGTCTCCTCTTGAATATGGACTGGCCTTACTGACTTGCTAAACAAAAAGAATGTGATGGAGGTAAGTTTGGATTTTCGAGGCTAAATCATAGCTTTGCAATTCTTTGGAATACTTGTAGCCAAGTCATGGAGAAGCCCAAGCAATGCACATTGAGAGGAAACAACTGACAGCCCTGGGTGAGTTTGCAGCCAGCTGCCAGAACCTACTTGCCAACCATGTGAGTAAGCTATCCTGAAAGTGATGCAGTCCTTCATCCTCAGTCCTACAGCACCAGATGAAGTCAGAAGAGCAAGGACAAGCTTTCAGCTAAGCCCTGCCAAAATTCTAGAATTATGAGCAAAATAAATGATTTTTAAGCCACTAAGTTTTCTGATGGTTTGTTACACAACAATAGATAACTGGAATGCTTGCCAGGCGGTCTAGTCAGCAATCATGTCACAGAATTCTGTTTGTTGGCACATAATTTATTTTGGAACATTGCTACCCAGACAACAGTTGTTGGCAGAATGCATCAACTGTTGAAGCTGTGCATGTGGCTGGAATGTTCACTAGCCACCAGGCTGGATCTTCTGGCAAGTCTGCTCAATCCCTCTTATGTATTTCCCTAGAGACTAAATTTTTTTTTTAATGGTGGACGGATTTTATGCTCACTATTCTGCCACCCTTCTTCAGGATAACATCCATGGTTGAGAATCTGACTATGATCAGCATGGTCTCCAAAAGTGGACCAAGATTTTGGCAGTTAAATTGTTGCAACCCTCTTTTCCCCAGTGATTATAAATCATTTTAAAAGGATATATTCTCAAAATGGCACTCTCTTTCAGTTAATGAGCTTCACGTATGAAGAGATTTGTTTAGTTCTAAAAATAAAGCCCTATATACATACATACACACACACACACACACACACACACACGTATATACATTTTAGTTTCACCAGTTGGTGTTCATATGAAATATCCAATTTTGTTTTCAAATTCTATGTGCCATAGAGTACTAACAAATGTGTATAATTTAGTTCAATTAGAAATTTATACTGTAAATAAAACCAGTTTCATAAGTCACTTCAGACTAGTGAGGATATCATTGCAACTAAAAATAATAATTAAAAATTAAAGAAAATAATTAGTATGCCTTTCAGCCTTTAAAATCAGACAGATGTTTTATTAACAGTTATAAAAGTGTAGAATAATACACTTGCCCTTGGGCCCAAACAAATGTGCCTGTTTCATCAATTTCAATGCAATGCTTAATTTTTAAGAAAACCAGGTAATTTTCAGTGTACAAAGTCAGGTCAAAAACTTTAATTTTCACAAGTTGGATATAGAATCATTTATCTATGTATATTATGTGTATTTATGTAATTGGCAATTATAGTATTACATTTGCTCATCTTTCTTACAGAAATACTCTTGCCTTCAGTGGGGGGAGGTGATGTTCAGGGATTTTAGAAGGGGAAATTTTTGCTTGAGAGCCATGAAATTATATTATTGTTAAAGGGTGTATCAATTACAAAGTAGTGTTAGAGAATGCATCAGTGAGGATCAGAGAACAGTGGATGAGAGTGTCTGTGGTAGGGATGGAAACTTTTAGACTTAGGGCACTTGGCGGAAATGGCTTCTGACAATCTAAAGACCTATGATAGTTTAGAGATGTAACTTCATGCTTTTCTAAAGCATTAACTTTAAGATACTGCTTGTTTGGTTCAGTAACCTACTATTACTGACAAACTCCAATACACTCTTGAAAGCAAGGGGATCAGATGAGAGGAGTCACAGCAGTGATTCCCAACACAACGCTCAAGTAGAGAATCATCGGGTGAAGATATATAGAAAAGCTGGGCTTAGAAATCTCAAACTGGTTGTCCCAAGGGCCTAATTCAGTCAACAGAAGTGTTTTCCTTGACAGTGATAGTACATGGGATATTTTAAAACAAGTAAATTTGAATAACTTTAGAAGGGGCCTACAATCTTTAGTTTTGTGACAGACTCCATCACTTCCTAATTTATTGGCAAAAGCCTAGTTAGTCATTCATGTGCTCTGCTTGGCTTCTAAAGGCATATGAGTTAAAAATCTTTGACCTATATTCGTAAATCCTGTCAAATAAAAGTATTTGTTTAGGTATTATATAAAACACACACACACAAGCACACACATATATTGTAAATTAGCTTGTGTGCAAAGTACATGCTCTACACATTGAAGGAGAGGGAAAAAAATCAAAACAGTTAAGTGGAATTTGTTTCCCTATTCTAATAAAAGACCTGGTCATTTGAATTCCTTAATACCCAATCTTAACAAAATGATAATAATGTTTTAAAGGCAGTAGTATAATTCCCCTGAATCAACTAAACTCTAATTTTACTAAAAAAAAAAATAATCTAATAGGAATGAGAGGTAATAATATGTATAACATATCTTATAAATGGCATCTAAGACAAAACAAAATTACAATTATCTTCATTTCATGATGCAATAATTGTTACCAGGAAAAGATAATAAGGATGTGACAGCTTAAAAGTCTATCAACTGAAAATGTATAACTTTTACTGCTGAGAAATTTCATAACATATATTCCATTCATCTCCCCAAATAAACAACAGACTGTGGTTCAAATCTGTTGCAAGACTATTAGATAATTATTTTCTTTGTTTTATTTGCTTAAAGCCAGGAGAGTTCAATGACAAACATTCACCTTCTTTTTCTATATATATAAGTGAAGGCTCTTTGATTAAAACAAAAACAAAACACAAAGGAAAAGAAAAATTCATGTTTATTAGGTTTAGGTGATTTAACTATCCACTGTAAAATAAAACAAAGGCAAGATGTGTCTTTTTAGTACATTAATTATGATCCATCATTTACTCTGTTTAGAATACACAAGGGAAAAATCACATTTGTTCCCATAGGTATTATAATGAGATTAGACATGTAGCTTTTGAAATAAACCTCAAACACCTATTACCAAGCCTTATTACTGTTTAGTAGTTTCGATCACACAGCCATTTAGTCACAAATCTGTGGCTATAGACCAAATCCATACAGACTTCTAAAAGGACATAAAAACCTCAAGGGACAAAAAAGATGCCTGGAAAACGTTCCTTGAGAGGGAGTTCAACTACCTCCTGTGGCAGTTTGCACACATTTTCCAGCATGAATTTCACTTATTTAAACAGGTGAAAGTAATTAGATTTTTAAATGATTGTATTGTCAATGGGTCTGCACTCTGACAGAAGAATTCATACCGACTGTGTAAACCCCAAAACTCATAAAAATAGGAATTTCAGGAAAAATGATTGGTAGCACATTCCTAAGTTTCCATAAATAATCTGAAGAATTAAATATATCTTCCTTTTTTGTATGTCATGTCAAATAACCACAGAATGTAAAGATAGAATTGTTTTTTGGGAAATCAGTTATAAGAAATACTAAGCACTTCCTACAGGGAAATTTTAAAAGTACATTAAAAAAAAAAGAAATCTACATTGCAGTTGCTATCAATCATACTGTGCTATAGCTTACTGTAAAAATTAGATTGAAACAACTTAAAATTTCAGTAAAGGGCTATTGTCAGACCCTAGTGGTCTAAAAATGGTCTTTTAGAGATCTAAAGAGATTAATCTTCTCTAAACACAGAAGTCATTTCAGTGTAAAAAATTATACAATGAAAACCACAGAGCTTTAATTTCTGAAAAGCCCAGATAATTATTCCATGGCTCTCAGACTTCCTTACCAATAGTGGTACTCAATTTTAACATTTATATTTTACATTTGGTATTAGAATCAGAACCCTGAATAAGTTTAAAAGAGTCATTTTGGGTCTTACAGGAATTCACTGCATACATTCTATAACCCATGATTCTAAAACTAAGCTTTTGATATGTATACTGATTAATTATGCTGAAAGACTAAAATAGGCTTTTGCTGTACTAAATTAAGCTCACCTTTTTAAAAACAGAATGTATACAATTATGCTAAGGTCACCTCTTATGAAATAACTGAGTTGACCAAATGAAATGTATACTGCTTTTAAAGGAAAAGTTAGATTTGGTTTGTTAGATTGTAATTTTTAAATTTAAGTAATGCTATGTTTCAAGAGAGCTTGCAGAAAGAAAAAATCAAAAGTGAATCCTAGCTATGTTCATATTAATTACATGATACAGCATTATTAGATGGGAATAATTAGTGTATGCTGAAGTAAACTGAGTTTGAAAGCTTACTCAACATTATTAAGCACCCTTTTTGAAAGTAGTGAATAGCTTAATTTAATTTGTGCTGGTTAAAGCACGTGGACTTCCAAATATCAAGACAATACTAAATTTACTCTTTTACCCAAATCATACTAATAAATGCAGAAGAAGAGATGTCTGAATTGCAGAGATGATGTGCTTGATTTAACATTTTTCATGATTAATAGTCAGCACAGACTAATTTATTCTCATCAAAATCATCAATGCTCACATTGATTTTTGCCCATCACTTTTCTGAAAGTGAATAAATGAGACTGTTGCAAATCTACATTATCCTAGAAAGCTACCAAATTTTAAATATAAAAGAATTAGATTACATGAGAACAAAATATGAAATTGTTGTCAAATATAGTTATAAAATTAAAAGTCAAAAAGTTTTAAGGCAGAAAAGTATTTTATCTATTAAATAAAAGTGGGATTTTCTATAAGAGTAATGACAAACCATATAACCCAATTCAATTGAATATAAACAACCATGTGTTGTCCATTAGGGAGGCATTTGCTCAGGGTTATTTTCCTAGCTATGGTGATGAATTTGCACCAATCCATCTACACAGTCTCACCCAGTTCTCCTTGTCACCAACTGCACACATTTGCCAGCCAGCTGGCTTATACCAGGATGAAACACATGACAACTACTTCATTAACAATATGAGTAACCAAGTGAGCTAACTGGCCACTGATTAAAATAAATGTACACCTTTCTAGGCCAAAAAAACTAGCATCATCCTTCAGTACAGGTGTTAAATGTTATGAGAAACATATTTCATGAAATTTAACAATATCATTACAAGGAAACCACTATAGAATTGAAAGAGGGAAAATAAACATCATAAAGGAATTAAGCACTTAAGGCTCATCCATAAATTCTGGATAGAGTTTAATTCAGTAGGTTAAAAGTCAACTTTAAATTGAAATGCCTCTTGAAAGGAAGGACTTCAATTAAAAAAAAAAAACAATAACCCATAACTGAATCTTTTAATGAAAACTATTGAAGACTTATGAGCAAGTATTCCTTATGGAGAGGAACACAATCTGCTCCTTAGCAATCACAATTCTGTTCACACAATCTTATTATTGGTGTGAATTTTACTTCTGAAATACACATACACACACATATCAACAGAGGAAAGGATATAAAAGAATGCAACTTCCTAAACTATAGTATGTATTATGATAATCTTAAATACTTTCAATGCATCACTTTAAAAAAGATCACATCAAGAGTAAAAAAAATGTTGCAACTTATGAAAACATTTTGTATAGCCATAATTTGCTCAATTGTTAGGCTTTTTCCTCATTAACACCAAGGAGGATTTATTTAGCTGCCATCTCCTCCTGGATCTATGTCTCTGTGTTTGTTTGTTTTATTTCTAATCACATCCCTTTGAAAGGTGTGATCATAACTGGGTGCAATATTACATACTTACTTTGTTTAAGCATTATAGTTTTAATGTGTTCACATTCTAAGGCACTCACATTCTATCACCGGCACTTATTTTTTCCCTCATAATGTTAAACTAAGCAGGTCTGGACTACTTTTTAAGTCATACAAAAAACCTATATCAAACACTTTTCACTCAACCATTATGTACATATTTATAGTATAGCAGGGCTTATCTTTAATTGCAATTGTTTGTTAAATGCCTTCTCTTCTGCACCTCTAAAATAGGGACATGTCATTCATTCTTTGCCTCTTCAGCAACAGGCCAAGTGCTTTGCATATAAAAGGGGCTTGATAAGTGAACACTAAATAGAAGAAAGCATGGATGAATCCTTACTAAATTTTACTTTCTTAATTTTAGTCTATTTGAATAGGGATTAGAGGATGCCTCACACCTCTGTATTATCCTCAGATTTGATAATCATGTCTCCCATTTTTTCTTATCCAAGTCATCAAGAAATGTTGAAAATGAGAGGGTCTCTGGCATGTCAATCATGGACCTCTCCTCTGACTGTCATCCACCCCATTAACAGGGAATCTTTCAGTCCACTCATCCAGACAGCTATGTTCCATTTAAATCTATAGTCTACTTTTCTCTCACTTGTCCACACAAATATTTTTCAGAGACTTCGTCAAAAGCCTTGCTATAATCAGGATTAATTATATCTACAACATTAAAAAACTATTCTACCGAAAGGAAAGCAAGTTTGATTTTGCATAGCATCCTCTCAGGGAAGAACATTTTGGTTCTTAGTAATAACACCACTTGTGATTTTAAGGTTCACAAACCTTCTGTTTAATTACCAAAATCACGAGGCCAATAAATTCTTCCCCTGTTTCTGATATCTTAATTACAATGCTTAATTACAATCCTTAAGCATTACCCATTTTGGTTCTGGGATAACCATAAGCTGCTTCTGTATTATCTGCTTCTGGATGTCAAAGAAGCTAGACATTCTCACACTATTTGTTCACTTAGCTTAGGCTTCTTCTGAAACATGTTTTTTCTTACCCACTGCAAGTCACTCTCCTTGACAGAGAGGAAGTAAAGTAAGACTTGAATTCTACTTTCTCACCATCATCTGTTAACATCACTCCATTTGTCCTAAGCGGTAAACCTATGCATTGTTCTTTTGATTTGAACATAGCTCAAAAAGACCTGCTTATATTCTCCTTTTACCATTTTTGTAAGCCTTACATTATCTCAAGTTTACCCTCTGTGCCGGTTTGTGTATACTATGTCCCCCAGAAAAAGCCATATTCTTTAATGCAATCTTGTGGGGGCAGATGTATTAGTATTGTTTAGGTTGGAACATTTTGATTGAGTGTTTCCACGGAGATGTGACAAATGACACCTTTGATTAGGGTGTGACCTGTTGAATGGATTGTTTCCATGGAGGTGTGGCCCCGCCCATTCAGCTTGGGTCTTGATTAGCTTACTGGAGCCCTATAAGAGCTCAGACAGAAGGAGCTTGCTGCTGCAGCTGAGACAGACATTTTGGAGATGGCCATTGAAAGTAGACTTTTGTTAGCCCAGCGTTTGCCTGGGAGAAACTAAGAGAACACCCACACATGCCTAGAGAGAAGCATCCTTGGAGAAAGCCATTTTGAAACCAGAACCCCAGAGCAGACGCCAGCCATGTGTCTGTGCCTTCCCAAGTGACAGAGGTATCCCAGATGCCACTGGTGTTCTTCAGTGAAGGTACCCTATTGTTCTTGCCTTTGTTTGGATACTTTTATGGCCTTAGGACATAACTTTGTAACCAAATAAACCCCCTTTATAAAAGCCAATCCATTTCTGGTATTTTGCATAATGGCAGCATTAGCAAACTGGAACACCCTCCCTGATACGCTTCTCATGGTTATGTATCCCAGTTTTGTGCTACTTAATCTTTTACAGTAAATTCACAGTATTTTTCATATTGTCCTTATTTTTACATGACTGCTTCATCCCAGCTCTCTCTCCCAGGCCAACATAGTTTCATCGTGTCAACATTGTTAGAATTTTACTCTGGAATGCTTCATCCTTCTTTAGCCAGGTTCTTTCTTAGAATCTTTGATTCTGGACTCATACAGATCTTTAGGCATTCTTTCAGTAGAATTTTTTGTAATTAAAAGAAATAATCAGTGACTTAAGACATAATTTGCATTACTCAGTCCACTCTAGGATACCTTTTAACTTCATCAAAATTAGCAATCCAGCCTTTGAAAAAAACACAATCTGTAATCAACTCAGATGCATAGTTTGGATGGGTTTCTGCTTTGTTTTTCATCACACTTTGCAAAAATGTTTTTAATAATGTTTAAGAAATTTTGAATTAATGACAATGCCTGAAGTGATAAGAAAAGAAAGGCTTTGATTCTTAAGCAAAAGTTAGATTTCATCAAATGATAAATTTGCTGTGTTTGTGAACAGATTGCTATAAAAATTTCTTCATAGAAATAACTTGCCATAAATTCTCTTGCTACTAAAGCTTATTTTTTCATTGAAATAACTGTTTTATAATTTCAGCATTTGTATACATAGAATTATTATGTTATAGCTGAACAGATTATATTTGAAATTTGCTTTCCTAAAGCATACAGTCTATTTCTGACTATACACAGGATTTTCTTCCTTGGTCATTTCAAGCTCCAATTCAATATGGCAACTTTCTCCCAATATTCTCGTCTTCTTACACTGTCAATCATTCTTTATTAGATGGGAAGGATTAAGTCCACCGAGGCATGCATGCCCTTCCCTATCTTCTTACATGGGACTGAAATCAACTATCAATTTTCCTAGGCAAATCTTGCTTTCAAGTTCTTACTGACTTTTACTACCAAATACAATTTGTTATACAGTTCAATCACGATTTGAACACTGACTCAAATAACGTTTATTCATATTTCCCTAACATTTCTCTGACAGGAGATACTTTGAAATCAAAGCATTGTTCTATACAGAGGAAGAGAGAAGGATCTGAGGAGAAGGAAAGGAATGGCAGCTCTATCTTGGTTGATGATGATGGTGTCCAATTCCAGTATGTGCTTGCCATGAAGAGAATGAACAAACTAGAAAATTTCCAGCACCTCCTAATAAATCTTAAGTATATCCTCACTGTTTGGTTTTAAGAGCACAAAGCAAATAGAAACCTTTGTGCATAAAACACCAAAAGCCACCCAAAGCCAAATTAAATAATTTTTGAATGGTCTGAATTTATATTATACATTGTATGCTTGTCTTTATTAGTTCAGATAATTAAGAGGTGATCATATTCTTTATATTTTAAACTGTATAGTTAATATTATGGTAGCCTTCCAAAATCAGTTTTCCATTTTTCTGATAATTATCCAACTTTTGGCCTAAATATTGTGTAACAGTATGCCTTGGCTGTAGGCATCAGAAAACCTAATTTGTTGCCTTTAGGAAGAAGGAACTTTATTCTCACCTAATAAGAAATTGAGAACTAGTTGGTTGAACTTAAGAGTAGATTGATTTAGTGACTCCATTTTCTCATCAAGGCTCCACAGTATTGGATTTATCCTAAATCTGGTTTCCCTAAAAGCAAATGACAGCTAATCAAGCGTTAATGTTTCTTTCTTCTTTTCACTGAGAGAGGGTAAGAAGGGGGAGAGGGAAGGAGGATGGGAATGAAAAAGTGGAAGAAAGAGAGAAGCTTCTTTTGTCACCTTCTCTTAGGAGCAAGGAAAAACTTTTCTAGGAGCCTCCATCAAACTTCTCATTTCTCATTGACCAAAATTGGGTCAAACAAGAATTTCTGAATCAATTATTGACAAGAAGGATGGGATTACCCTCAGACTAATGAAGCTAAGGTCAACTCTACAAATTGCATTTCTGGAGTCAACATATTTGAAAATTATAATTCCTTAGGGGGCCATATGACCCAGTTAGAGTCAATGAGACTGGAAAAGGCATTAGAAAGAAGCTCTCAGTTTCTGAAAGAGCTCTAGAATTCATTCTTTCCTCTCTCCCGTGAAGTGGCCAGAGAACCATATAGACCTTGGAGTGGTTGGCAGACAGTTTGCAACCACAAGAGGGAGATAGCCTTAGGGTAAGTCTTAGAACAAGGCTGACATTATGGAGAAAGAGTGTATATGGCACCCAAAGTGGGCAGAACCTTAGTGACATTATTGAACAAAAAAAAAAACAAAACAGTCTTGAAATCCAACTTCATTCTTGATTCCTAGTTAATTGAATAAATAAATCCCCATTCTTTTTTCCCCCATTTGTACTGGATTTTCTGTCACTTTCAAATTTATCCTAGATAAATTATTTAACTTAGGAGCAGTATTTTTTCAAGACATGGTGCTACTTTGTACTGGTCAAGCACCCAAAGTATATTTAACTATGTGTAACATTATGACAAATTACCAGTAAATAAGAGCCTATCTCTACAGCTTTATCAGGGTTTTCAAATGAACAAGAAAAAAAATCTGATGGGCATTTACTTAGAAGGTTCATTTATTTAGAGCAATAATCTATATAGCACATCTATACTTCTTCCAAGCAATTTTGGATGCTGTAATTGGGCTTCTTAATTCTAATTCTCTCTACTATTGGAAAATGTTTGAAATATGCTCTCCATCAATAAAAATTACCCCTTCCTCACACCAGACAGATTAAATATCAGAAACTTAAAAATCTATGAGTAACCACTATGGACTAGTCCCATTTTTCTACTCTACTCTAGATGGGTACTTATTCATTCAATCACAAAATATAATTTAATGTGTCTACCATATGCCTGGGAGTGTTCTCTCATTGTTTTGAATCATAGTTATGATTATTTAGCTTTGACAAAATATTAGCATGGATGCATCTGTGTGATTCGTAAGTGATAAAAAATGTTCCTCTACCATTCTCTCTGACACCGTTTAGGAAATCTGCAGGAACATGTGGTACTGACAAAGCTCTCCTTGATTTTGAGCCCACACTTTCAAGCTTGCCAATATTTACACACATGATGCTTGCATTAATAGCAACTGGCAATCATTCCTTACCCTCTAAGTAAGTAGGTGTTACTTCCTGGAGATATTTCCTAGAGGTGCTATTTCCTGGAGTCCTCATTTAATTTCTCAATTGGATATTTTTAAATTCAGCTACATAGAGAGCACTTTCTTGCTTCACCATCTGGCTTGATCCTGAATTAACAGTATGCCCTTTATATCATGTACTTTATAATAAAATGATTAGTCATTTCATGAAATTATTTCCCAGATTAGTCACTAGGCCAAGCTGTGTAGCACACAAAATTGACAGTATGTAAAGTATGTGGTAAGATTAAAATCAGTTACTTAACTGAAACCAAAAGCTATTCCAAGTACTAGAAGATACATCCATATATATATTTATTTATTTACTCATTTACTTATTACTATGAGAGAATAAGGCTGCTTTTTAATAATGTGGGACTTCTTGAAGGAAAAAGTAAGTTTGTCCTGTAAAATTCAATGGAGGCACTTAGTTAATTAATGACAGTGATGAAGATAATGTTAACAGCAATAAGAGTCTAATTAAAAATGATGGCAAGAAAAAATTCCCTCCAATGAGTGTAGGCATACTTTGAACAGAGTTAACTAACACTTTAAGATCATGGCATCTGAAGTACCAAAATATAAGCAAAATGATTATCCATATTGAAAAGTTAATAGCTAAAATGAGAGAAGCAGATTTTCTAGGACACTGGGAGAATGGAGCATCAAAAGGTATTTTTTTAAAGGGTAAAGGTGTACTTTTCCACACATGTATGAAGCTATTCTAGTCACTTCCTTCTTCAACTAGCCCTGGCCATTCCCGTCAATGGGCTATAGCATTCAGTCCACACAGACACATACAGTCAGGTTTGTCTCACAGCTCATATACAAGACCAAACGTTAGCAATTTTTACAAACTATATAAATGACTTGCCACAGATGAGAACTGGCTCTGTGACATGTTTCAGTCCACTGAAATACAGGCCCAAAATGCAGCCTTCATTACATTCCAAAAGAATCTCATCTGAGCCATAGAAAACAGAAAAAAGCCTTCAGAGAAATTATTGTACTCGATTTCTGACCTAAGTGTATTATTAAAAAAATGAATTCTTTATTTTTGTTCCTCCAGAACAAAAGTAAACACAACACATATGGTTAATAGATATTTTGGTACCTTTATAGAGAACAGACACCAAGCCTAAAAGCCCAAAGTAGCTCCAGCCTCCCCATGGGACAGGTAAATCAAAGTGAAAGTCAAGTTTGATCTCATTTCAGACCTGAACCACCTATGGAGGCCAAACTAACCTGGTACTTGCTGACTCCACAGAAGAGCTCACAGAGGTCAGGGTAAATGCTCAGTTCCCCAATAGCTTGGTGTGTTCCTGAAAGAGTATCTATTATTTTTATTTCCCTAAATCCTAGAAGGGGAGGGGGGTTCCTTCTGATGACAAAAACGTATTTTTTTTCCACCAAGATAATACTCTAAAGCACAGAGAAGAAAAGTTAGAATATTAGTTACAGGTAAGTCATGTATTATAAAATAATTATAAATGTATGATCTACTCATTTTTCTAAAGAGCAAAATTCATAATGCAAACAATGATAGAAAAGCAATATCATGCTCATTTATTTATACATCTGAAAATAATTTCAATTGTCATTAAATGTATACATCAAAGCTGTGATTACACATATTACCTATACATCTTACAACTTTTCAAAATATCCCATATTAAAAAAAATATTAGAAACAGCATTTTACATCTTTCATGTATAAGTGATTTCAGGACTTTTTAATGGGTTAAAAACAACTGAGTAGGTGTTCAAAAGACAATTCATTCTTTTAAAAAACATATGATATAGAGGTAGGTAAAGAACAAACATTTTCTAGCCACTTGGATTTGAAGGGAATAAGAGAGAACTGGAATGACATCTACAGGGAATAAAGATCCAGAGAGAACTTATTTAAGATGGGAGAGACAAGCCTATTTGTTTCCCTGGACAGGTTGGGCAAGAGAAGGGGAGAAAGCACGGGCTTTGTGGGCATCTCTTATACATAGCTGTAATTTTCCCAGTCAGGTCTAGCAGTGGTATGATGAGAAAGGGTGTCAAGGGTACTGGCAAAGAGTGGTTCAAGTAATTGATTTAGGTTAGTGCAAGAAGAAACACAGAAATATAGAAAAGGAGAAATTCATGGCCAGTGAATATGGAGAAGGAAGGAAGTAAACGATTTAACCAGATAAAGTAATGTAAGGTAAAAGTAGAATACCAGATTTTAAGACTTAGGAAGTGATGCTGTTCCAGATAATGACAAACTTCAGGATGTAATCATGGGAGTGGGTTGTTAAAATAGAGTAGAAGTAAAGACCACTAATACTGACTAGGTCAAGAGACTATCAAGTATTGTGCTAGATGAGGCATACACATGAACTCAAAAATCCTTAAGTGTGATGGTGAGATGTGGGATGGGGAAGAATGCTATGCACTACATGCCAAGGTAGTCAGTGAATTTAACAAGTGACTAGAGATCAGTAGATGATAATGGGCAGGAGCAGTAGAAGGTGGCATACTTGAAAGCCCTAAGCCTCAAAGAAGGAGTGGGTTTTAGAAAGAGTTATCTCATCAAAAGGAAGTTTCAGAAGTTTTCTGATCATTTGTGTAGTCTAAAGGGAATAATGTGTTGCCAGAAAAAGTGTCAGAGGAACTTTAAAAGAAATTAGAGTGGATTCAATGCTGTTTCATTCCATAATGACAACTGACTATAATGCCAACCCCTTTTCAAATTTACATGAGAGTGGTCTCATATAAATTTGAAAAGGGGTTGGCACTATAGTAAGTTCCAAATTGTGCTTGAAAGTGTGTGAACATTACCTTTTATTGAAAGATGGTTAAAAAAGATGAGAGCTGGACTAGGATGATGCTACACCTGCCCCCTATCTCTGTGATAGAGCTTCTAAGAAAGGAAAGGATCCTCTACAGATTAACAGATGGCAACAGAAGAGGGAATATATGAGGAAAAGTCTGTGAAAGAGGGGAGCTGAGGAAGAGATCATCTACACATGAGGTAGGAAATAAGACTTCAGATAGCAATCTTGACAAGAAGGATTTGTCTTTGGTGATGAAAATACTGCTATAAGGGTACTGTCATGCTAGGATAGGCTGAGGTTTGAGGATCTTTGGAGAGCTAAAGGACTATGCTCCTGAGTCTTGATTCTTAAAGACAGTTGGTGAGAGCTGATATGGAGTCTCTGAAGAAGTTCTAGCCTATGTGATTAGAATTAGTTATTTCTCCAAACCCTAACTTTATTGCAGATATAGTAGCAAAGACCTTCTTCCCCCATATCTAGTGGTTTAAAGGAGTCAGGAATCTAATTTCCTGGTCATTCAAATGAGATTTTGTAATTTCCAGTTTGCAAATCTGTATAACCATCAGAATAATGTAAATATAAATTTATAACTATTAAAATATAGGGCAATTAACACCATTATCCTTTGGTATTGATGCTGCCCTCTGGCTTAATCATTGAGATTTCCAAAACCAGGCTGAAGCAAGCACTGTGTGAAGATCCTGAAACCCAAACTGGAGCAAATATGTCCCTCCTAACCTTCTAAATCAATGTACTTGAAATTTCACCAAGTTTATACTTGGAAATAACAAAAGCTGACATCCAATCAGTGTATAATATACAGTGTCTTCCTGCATCTGATATTAGGATAACACAATATAGTGCTACAATGCCATAATTTGATCAACTTTATTTAAAACCATGTTTTCAGCCATATTGCTATTTGATACATCTGATTATGACAATAATTTCAAGCACCTCCATAAGCATGAAGAAAAGTATTAAAAAGCACTGGTATAGATTTACCCATCTGGCCATAACATTTACTACACATTGTAAGATAACATAATACAGAATATGATTTCTGTCTTATGAACCTAGATTTTAAATTTTATACTGTGCCATTTTGAGAAATGAATTCTCACTTCATATCATACCTTTTATGATGACAGAAAAGAATAAATATATTTGATAAAATTTAAAAGAAAGTAAAAGCAATTTAAATTGGATTTAGTTGTATTTTTATTCAAATTATCAAGTAACAATATTTTCATTATTCCTTTAAAGCACTATTCAAAGACTACTTATTATAGACACAGAATACTCTCTTCTTCTTTTCTAAGTACAGACATTATGGGCAATTGTTCACATTTAATATATAAGAAAGCTACTAAATTTCAATTAATATGATGCAACCAACCACAATGTACCATTAGTATTTGATAAATTCCTAGAAAATAAACACAGGCCATAAATTGTCCCTTATTCTAATAGTACTAATTTTCCATTGATAAAAATACAAGTTTATTGTTTTGCTCTTACATCATTGCAACAGACATGGACCACTGGGTATTAAATGTTATATAAAGAAGCATGGGAATAATGGCAGATGTATCTGTCAACACAAGAAGTATGCTTACTGCTTTCCATGAGTCCCTTCAGAAACCTTTTGCTGCCTTAGTTGCCCCTGAAATCTGCAGCTAGATTCAAGTATGTATTTAAGGACTTCCAAAGAGGTGCATTAACCAAGGAACCATAGCCAGTTTCATTCTGAGTGGCATTGGTGATACACTGGAAATGACACTAAATGAAGCAAAGACTCATACAATTCAAGGATTGTTCAATGAGAATATTAAAAATGGCATCAGCAACAAGTTGCTTAAAGAAAACATAAATATAATACATTAATTTGGGATGATGATGACCATTTATTCTTTTATTCATCAACACATATTTATATGTGGGTAATTTTTGACAGGCATTATTTTTTTCTCAATATATAGTGCAACATAGGCCCCTTAGTGATATTTAAAGCTGTTTTCTCTATAAGTGGGAAATTCTATTTCACAGCATTTCCTCAAGAGAGACCCTGCAAGTCCAACTATGGTCCTCCTCTGAAATCTCTTTAATCAATGTATAATTCATAATTATGCAATTATTTTATGATTCAGAAACATTATAAGTGTACCAAATCAGATTAACCTAGGATTTTAGATACTAATTGACTTAATAAACCCCCATTCACACCAATATGCATCTCCATAAATTATTTCTTTTATTTTCATACTTAATTGTCTATAAAACATGCTAACAAATACATGAGAAAATCTCTAGCAAAAAAAATTAACACCTCATTTTTTGTGTAGTAAACAAAGCAGTCAAAATACATCTTAAGTAAATCCTCTTGTGTTCTAAATAGTACATCTAAGACGCAGTTTATATGACATTTTAAATATCATCCACTCAAAATATATGCTACCAAAAAGAAAGAACAAATAACTGATAAAAGTGAAATTATTTGTTTATTTAATGGAAAGCTGGCATAGAAGTTAGGGCTATAGGCTTTGAATGGTTTCCTGCTCCATCACTTCCTGGCTTGTGATCTTGGGCTCCTTACTCAACCCCTGTAAGCCTCGGTTTCCTCATCACTAAAATGGGAATAATAATAGTTCTTATCTCATAAAACTGTTAATGCTTTATCCTTTGAATTTTATTACTTAATTCTGTGCATTCCTATTATCAGAAATACAGGCTTTCATACATTACAAAAACATTTAGTGAAATGCCTCAGTTACTAAAAGTCAGTTACCATTTGCTTCAAATAACTCTGAGGTGCTTTTGAGGAATACAGAAAAACACAGTAAGCCACAAGCATTGTTAGGCCGGGAACATCTGAAACTGCCTATATGACCATATCTGATGGCAAAATGCATTATCCAAACCAGGAGCAAATGTGCCTCTCTGGAACTTTGTATCTACCCTGTCTGATCCATATTGATGAATACTGTTCAAAGCTAGAAAGTTAAAAAATATATTGGGTTCTTACATTGCCACACAATTCTGGGCTCATTATAAGCCCATTTAGACCATTTGGCTCTCAGGGAAAATGAGACTGTCGGATATCCATACGCTGACACTTGGGAAGTTTTCTGGCTTGGGGTTGTATACTACTCCATGCTAGGGTGCTGCCACATATTGTCTCTTGCAAAGCATTTCTCTATCTTTTGCAAAGATGAAAATGCCAGCCCAGCTGGCCCACACACACACCTAAGCATACTTTACAGAATTTTAGAGCTATAAGGAAATTCAGTTCAGTGTATTTTAATCTCTTAATTTTACAGGTAAGAAAGCTGGGGCCTAAAATTGGACTCAACCCCGTCTTTTGGATTCTGGCCAATGTTCTTTCAGGAAGACCAAGCTTTACAAGAGGAACCAGAAACATCTAATACGAAACTGGAGAAGAGAATATATGAGATTCCCAAATTAGTTTTGACTTATTAAAGCTCCTAGTGGAGCCAAATGAGAGAGAGGGAGAATCAGAAGCATGAGTAGAGAAAGAAAGTTAAAAAAGGAAAGAAAAGGTGAAAAGAAAAATAGAATGAAGACATAACCATAAGAAAGCATCACTTTTAATTATGTAAAGAAGCATAAGTAAAACTTCTGGAGTAGAAGAAAAATGGGGGGAAAATAACATTAAAAGAGAAGAGAAAAAAACATAGGAAAGAAAGCTACATCAATTAATGAAGATACAGAAAGGGACATACAGTATAAAAAAGAAAAGGGCAAAAAATGGTGCACTTAGGTGTCAAGCATAAAAAAACTATACTTCTGCCATTGACATCTAATTGTTAAACTCTCACTTTTTAAAAAGCTTTGGATTTACCAATATTGCTAAAGGTAATTAGACATCCTTAACAATTCTTGTAGAAAGTTCTTATACTTAAACCATACAACTCTCCAACAGAATGGATATTTTAAGACTCTTACCTATATTAACAAGCAAATAAGAATAAAAAGAAAAAGATTAAAGGAGTTTAATATAATCAGATAATCTAGAAGTGTTTGAGCTTTGAAATGGATTATTTTTTCCATTCACAAGTTTCTTTTTTACTGTTTAGAGTCTCTTTAAAATTCTAGTTTATTTTCCACCAATTTTTCTCTCAAAATTCATTTTTTATGTGGCAAGATTTTAAAATAATGTGCACAAATTTTCTGCTTATTTTATATTAACCAATAGGACTTGGGTAACAAGAATATCCCAATTCTATTCTATTAGAGAATTATAGTTAATCTCTGAAAAATCACCTACCATATGCCATTTAATCAACAGCAGCATCACTCATATATCTCTTCTGCCAACTTACTTTACCACACTTGGCTCTTGAAATCAGCACTACAGCAAATGACACAGTTTATTTTAGTAACCTTATATCTTGATTATCTATACAAAATACTTTTTTCTATAAATTTGTCAGGTATTTTCCAAAGATAGATGCCATCACTTGGGGGAATTTTCCTTTTGATACAATTGTATGTCTGAATACCAAATTTAAATGTTGAAATTGTTGATGCAGTATAAAAGTGGTGGGTCCAAAACCTTTTTCTGGTACCATCAACTGCCTGTCGATTATTACAAACTGACACTGTGAATCTATCAAAGTATAAAATGTAAAGAATGAGTGTGAATATGTCTTACCCTATTCCTTTCTCCCATAACAGCATACATATACATATATGCATCTGTGTGTATATACACGTGTATACGTGTATATCCATGTCTGTGTGTATATTTATACATACATACATAAACATACATGTATTTTTTCTTCAAGGGAAGCCTAGTAGACATTCCCCCAAAAAGCTACAAATTTGGCTATGTATAAAATATTTATAGGGCAGAGTCATCTTAGTGCTACTTTCGAAAATCAACATTTATAAATTATTATTACTTGGTTTTAATGGATGTTATCAAAGCAAGATCACAATTACATCAAGACCCAGGGCATATTTAAGTCTTCTCATTTATTTTAGGATTAAGTTTATTCTCTTTTATACTACCTGCAAACTAATTGATTTAAAATTACTGTACATAAAATTATTTTTTAACTAAGACAAAATTTTAAATCTATAATATCTATAATTGTCTATATATTATAATTGTTTCAAATTTCATCATAGGAACGCTGTATAACCATAAGTTAGCTTAAAATCATAAAATAATTTATTATAAGCCTATAGCTGATAATTTATTTCTCTTTCTTTGTGAATCACCTGCAAGTTGATATTTGTGATAACAGCTATAAAAATTATAATTATGCAGCTAAATGTTAAAAAGGTGCATTGTGATTCTAGGTCAAATGCAACACCAGATAGTTTTTATTCAGTAGATTACTCATCTTTATTTGGAACAAGGCTACTGATGAGTTTATAATATTTTCAACATTGATCTTAAGTCTACAGTAGTCCCAGTTCCATATGTTATAATGCAGATATAAACTTTACTTTAAGCAATTGAACTTTTCACACCCTCAAAAGCCACAGAATCAGATGTTTTGCGGTTTTTGCAGCTGGTGTACTGTATTCATTTTGGGTAGTGTCATATGAAAAATATTTTACTCCCCAATCCCTAAACAGAATCAGTCATTAATGAAATGCAGGCAGCAATGAGATCATATAGAGTATAGATTTCAACAGCCATCTTAAGAACATTAAAAGAAACTCAGAACATGAACACAAATCAAGTTCTTACTGCCAGAAGAGAGAGAAAAAAAGTATTAAGGAATGCCTTCTCAAACTTAGCACTTGCTTTGAAAACAACTGTTACCGACTATTTTGAAAGAAGTTTTAATTTAAGCGTTTGCAAACTAATCACAATTTGGGTATTTCAATACAGTAAATAACTTGAGACAGATTGGCACATTACAGTATTATTCACCAAACATACAACTATAAAAATAATAAAATGATTTTCCTAATGCCACATATGGAATCTGCTTACTTATAGACGGTCACCAGTCTACACAATTTTAATATAATGTTTTATTTGGAACAAGTCCAACTTCACTATTGTTTATTTTATTGAAATATTTTAAGAAAACTATTCAATTAAACAACAACAGTATTGCAACGTAGTCTTTCAAGTGAAAACTGGTGCAAAAAATAGTATTTTTACTACTACTATTTGTGAAAGAATAAAGACATTGTCTTATATTTCTTGTCACAATAAATTGTCTTCATTCTAAAGTAAAGCAAATTCAAATATTTTCACTTTCAATCCATTTCCCCCTTTCTATGATTCTTTTAAAATGTACTCCATTTATAAACAGAGTAGATTTTTTTAAAGAATAAAAAGAGAAACTGTGGTGAAAAAAGAATGCACGACATGAAGGAATGTGTTTGTGCATGCGAGCCTAAATTTTTGACATGTCCACTAAATTTATAACTTGGAAGTTTTAACATTTTTTTTGGTCTTTCTGTTAATACAAACAATATAAAAGACATTGAACAAATGATTATTTACCTTTATTGTAAACCCTAATGTAAACAGTGTGCGTTTACTTCATAAGAATTTAAGTGTAATTTGAAAGGGCTATATATAGGTAACAATTTTATTATCTTAAGCACAGATTAAAGCATAAATCTATGTGTATCTATCTCTTAAGAAAATATGTCTACAGTAAATCTGAGAAAGCCCTACATTTCTCAGCATCTGTTATCCATAAAATCTTTATACGTCTCAGACATACCACCTGGCACTAAACCCTAGCTTATATTTGGAACACTGATTAACTGAAATGTGCACAGTGCACTAATACAATATGGAAATGTCCCAATGAAGAGTAAGTTCGTATCCTATGATTTCAAACCAGCATACTGGCATACAATGGGGAATCATGGATTTTTTTCTTGTAGAGTTCTATGCTAATGTTAATATCTTTGTAACATGTCATTGCACACAACAGAACTACATCTATGAAATTTTTTAAATGGACACAGGATTTCCCTACTACTCCACCTCCCCTGCTATGTCATGAATTTAGATATTCTTAAGAATATCACAGAACTGAAAACAAAAATCAAAGGTGTAACATGCTAATAGTAGATTGTAAGAATCTTGGGGAATAACCTTATCTTATACTTCTTATCTATTGATTACTACGAACTGCACACCATACATTCAATTTAATAAAACAAATATTGGCTGAGAATTATATGCCAGATATTGTTCTAGACACAGACTATATGAATGGATGAAACAGACAAAAATTTCTGCCACCATCAGCTTATATTCTAGAAGGAGAGAGGGACAATAAAAAACACGCAAAAATCCCTGCCCTCATGAGGTTTACTTTCTAGTGGTGGGGGGGATAAACAATAAGCTTAATAAATGAGTAAATTATACAGTATGTTCAGTGATAAATGCAATGGTTATAGCAGGGTAAGGTGGATCAAGAGAGCCAGGGAAGGAGGGCATTTTGCATTTTTAAATAGAAAGGTCAGGGAGTTGCATTAAGAAGGTTCTATATGAGTAAGTATTTGAAGTAGCAAAGGAGTACGCCATCCAGGTGTCCTGAGGAAGCAGACTCAAGTAGAAGCAACGGCCTGCATACAGGTCCAAAGGTTAGAGAAGGACACATATAAATTACATGCTACCATTCACTCAAGAACAATCTTTTTAAGAGTGAATTATTTGGTTGAGATAAAAATTGTGGCATGATATAAATCATTATTGGTTTCATTTTTCTATTTAACTAACATTTACTGGACAATCTTAGGGGGCTTTTTTTACATACACACACACCCTTTTTTTTTTTTTTTTTTACCTTTTTGTCTGCAATGAGCAGCAATACAGAGAAAAGTAAAACACACTGAACTTGAAATAAGAGTGAATGAAGTTCATTCTCAATTCTGCTCTTTACTAGCTAGGTTAATTAAGCGAGTTTCTTTGCCTTTCAGAGCCAGAGTTTCATCAATAATATGGGGGTGGTGTCAAAGAAGAAGGTGGAAATAGGGTAATCTCTCAAAAATTTCTGTGAGAATAAAATGTGTTATAATTACGGTAAAGTTCTCCACAAACCACAAAGATATACACAAATGGAGGACATGTAGAAAATACGCAGCTCTCATGATGACTCCAAAAACAACAACCACTTTGCTAATCCTAAAATGTGGTATAGGAATGATGAGTATAAAAAGTAACGACAAGTCAATATTTGATAAGTTATCTTTAAGATAAGCTCTACCATCAAATTTCAGTAGTCAGTATTTTAAGCATTTTATATTTTTGGACATTTTCTTCTGTAAAGGAATATAGCAAATTTTTCTTATAAAATGCTAAGATATGTGACGTTAAAGTTAATCAGATATTAAGATTACATAGTTCATTAGCATTGATCATTAATCCTTTCTCTAGAAACCCTTTTTAATTTCCCTAAAATTCATATTCGGTGCTAGGATAGAGGAGAAGAACTGAGAATAGTGATACAGATTGGTGACTGTTGAGATGATAAGCTTTTGGCATAACCAAAATGGGCAGGAAATAACTTTGAGGTGAAACAGATATACCTTCAAGACTCACATATCAATCAAGATCTATGAGTAGGAAAATTTTTGAGACTAGTTTGACAATAGGTATTAGAGGCCTTAAAAACAGATACAGTATGACCCAGTAATTAACTCTTAAGTATTCATCTAACTTTTAGGTATTTATCAAAAGCCTTTTCTAAAATTTTTATAATTAATATATTTATAAATGTTATAATAAGTAGCTCAGATAAAAAATGGAAAGATCCACTAGTTAGAAATGCCTACATCCAAGGAATTAAAATATAACAGGTTTAGAATAAATTAATAGCTTGGAACTAAAACTGTATTGAACAAAATTTTATCTTGAGGTGCTTAAGAATAATTATGTAAAGACTATCATGCATAATATTGTGAATCCAGACAATTTTGGAGATTTAGGTGCATCTGATCGCACAATGATTTCCTTTTAAAACTATTGAAAGTTTATGTTTTCTTGTTATTGATTTGAATTTCAGAGAATAAATGGCATAGTCAAAATGGAAGTTTGTTGTTGGTATCTCCAAGTTTAAGACGGCTCTTTAATTGTACTCAAGTAATAGCAATAACACCTTGTAAGACTTTGTGAATAATTGAGCAATAGCACCTTGCACTTACGTAAAGCCTTTGACAGGGAATCTTACAGTCTCAAGGAATGTAGTTACCCATTTCATCAAGGTGCAAAATGAAGCTTAAAAGAGGTTAAGTCCCAGGATAGGCAAAGAACCCTAAATTCCTGATAATCAGCTTCCAAACTAGTCATAAGAATCTAGTAGACTTTGGCATGATTCTTTTGAGCAGTCAAAACTACTGCCAGGTGGGTAAGTTTATGAGCAAACTGTAAAATGTAGTGTTGGCCTGGCAGCTGATTCAGGCAGTATAAACAATCAAGGAGAAGAATGGGAAAATATTCCTGAAAAATGGCATAGTAAAGTAATGAGGGATGAACATTTCTTTTTAGTTCTTTAAGCTGGAAAGAAAGAAATGAGACTGGGAAAATAATATATAAAGAAATCCTCCTCTGAAATAGATAGAGGAAGGGAATTTAACTGTTAGATAGATGTATGATTATTATGATTACTGTAATTGGTTGGTTAGAGATCATTAACATGTACTAGTGTGATTTTGTGTGATTTTTTAGCAATATATTATTTTTAATAGATTTGATGTTCAGAGGAAGGCAGTTCTCCTAAGTACATTGTTAGGTTGTTTGTTTGTTGGTCTGTTTTAACAGCCCTGGAGATATCTATCCATCTATCTTTACCCTATTCAACTTTGGTCTACATACCTCTATTTACTCAATAACTGATGTCTGTTCTCAACCATACAGTTACTTTTGTTACATTCCAGACACTATAGTTGAAGATATGCACTGTAAAATAAAGATATTCATTTGTGAGGTAGCACTCATTGAGTTTAGGCATATTTTAAATCATGTTCTGATTTTCAACCTCAACCTTGCTTATTAATATCTTGGCTGCTGCAAAATATATGATAGTTCTAAGGATCTTGACTTTAATTGATTTGATAAAGAATAAAGGATACATGAATAACAAACTGTTATAATTCAGATGTTGCATATTATTATTTAATTCTAAGTAAACTGTTTATGCTTTCCAGATAAGTATGTAAAAAAGAAGTAACTTTCTTTGATTTACTTTCTCTATCACCAGAAGAAATTTTAAAAAGATAGAAGTTTTAACTACAGTACCTGAAGCACTTAGCTTATCTTTAACTATACTTTGATTTTAACGAGGGGGTAGGGGGGAGTGCAATCAAAATTAAAATATTTGTTGAAACAAAATAATCTATCCAAAACACAGAATATCTCAAGAGACCCCTGATTCTCATATGGTTTCATCGATTTTTACAAGAAAAGTTAAAACTGCAGATTAATTCTGTAGGCTGGTGTTGCAACACAGTGAGAATACAAATACAAGGGAGTAAAATATTAATTGCAAAATTAACATAGCAAAAATCAACTTTTCTAACTATAAACTTCAAGAATTAAGACCAACAAATGCCACCAACTACAGAATCACACCACACTAGTCAGAGTAGCTTCCAAGTCTTTTATTGTACAAAATCATCTGAGGCATTTGGCAGAATTATTTTCCCAAAAGGCTTTATCAACTCATGAGAGCAAGTTTGAATAAAATAATTATATATCTGAATTTGAAATCCAAAATTAAACAGAACATATGGTAAACATTCACTTGAGTGATACAAAAGTAATCAAAGAAAATATATGTATCATCCATTTTGGCATTTTTTTTGTCACCTCTACACAGCAATGACTATTAGTTTCTATATGTTCCTTGCTGTCCAAACATGTTGACTACAAAGTCACACTTTTTCTAGATAATACAGCAACACACACTTTCCTTCATAACACATGTTACTCAGTCTTTAACTTGTTGAGACAACCATCAAGTGAAAGCAAGCAATTATATAGTGTCATTTGGGGGATCAAAAGAAGTCATTACAATGTTGAGTTTCACAAGAGGAAAAACAAAAGTCTGAAAGAATTAATAGTTCTTCTAGTAGTCCTAACACAAATAAAAATACTGTTTTTCTAATATTTCTTTAACAAAATCATCGAGTTTAAAAGGCTCTACTTAAATAGTATTGGGAACCGAAATTACAGACTGAAGTGACTAGAGAGATTAACACTCCTAGTTGCTAGTAGATTTAAGCAACCAATATAGTTGCTTTTTTATTGCGCTGAACAACCTCATGACAAAAATCAAAGCTGTAGATAAGAGACAAAAATAAATTCTCAGAAACATAAACTCAATCATATTTACCAAGAATTGCCATCCTGTAAAGTAGTTTTCATAACTGTTCTTGAATTATAGATATTAAATACATCTTATACTGAATACATTAAAGAGTATTCCATTCCAAAAAATGAAGAAAAGGGACTCTTTATTTATACAGAGATCTGTGCATGAACATGGTTATACAAATAGTTATATACTCATAAAAAGAATAACAATACTTAAAATGTTATAATATACCCCATAGCAAAGCCAGGATTTGCTGCTGGATAATCGAGACACCTCTCCCAGGCCTATCATTTCAGAAGGATGGCAACTTGCTAACCCTCAACACAGCTACTCCTAAAAGTAAGGCTTCAGGAAATGTTCTGTCTTGTACCTACAATGCGGGAATATGGCAACAAGGAAAAAATGAAAGAAATGAAAGAAATGGGGTAATATATACCAACCATTTTCTTTTATATATTTTCATTTCCTTATGATTTTAAAAACTCACAAAAAGCAAAAAAGTCTATACTCATTATTATATTCCTAATGATTACAATAATATTTAAATCATTCTTAATATACTAAAGACATAACAGTGAATTAGTAAAATTATGTTCATCTATCAGACTGACACATACCATGTGGCATTATGTTTTAAGACAAAGTTATGTTCCTAGTTTCTAAATTTCAAACTAAAATACAGCAACATTCATAAAACAGAACTGAGCTATTGGGAGTAAGAAAAAAATACAAAAAGATAGCAGACCTCAACAGCAGATAGTAAAATTAACATTTCAACAGCTCTTGCCTTTTATCTCAGTCTCCATAGTATTTTTTTTTTTCCTTAAAAGGTATGATTTAGTTTAGAAAGACGCAGAATTACATAAAACATCTGGAATATGGGACAAGAAATATTGGTTTATTATCCCTTGTGGACTCTACCCATGAAAAATTTAATAGATCTGTTTTGGTAGTTTTAATCTCTAGAGCACCTCAAGCTATGTTATGGAAACATCATCTTGGTCATTTATATTAGAAAGAACACCTGGTGATGAAAGCAAATATACTCCCTATTAAATTGTGAGTGTATTTTCTTTAATCATCAAACTTTTCATCAAATATGTATATAGATGTGTGTGTGCAAACATTTTGAATAGAATTTAGTTTTTATGTCTTTGTGATTGATCAGACTATAATCTTTATGAATTTACTAGAAAAATACAATCCTTTCCTATGCTCTGCAAATAAATGATTTTGCCCTAATACTGACATTTACTTATTACATATTACAGAGTAAGTTAGAGAAATTTTCATGCTAGGAACACTAAAATATCATTTACATTCGTCTTGGAAACACATGGCACCAATGATTTTTGAAAGTTAAAAAGTAATTTTTTGATTTAACATATTTTCTTAGTCCATAATATATTTAAATGATAGTTTTAATATTTACTGTTAGTAATAAAATGCTTTTTAGTTAATTTAAAAATAAAACTCACAGCCAAAAATAGCTAATAACTTCAAGCAAGAAATTTTGTTATAAAAAAGCTTATTGACAGTAAAAATTTAATATTGAGAATGTGTGCCTCTAAGGAAGATTCACCAATGAAGTCATTTATCACAAGAATATTAAAAAGTAAGTAATCTACAAAATTTTATTGTTACATTATTTTATTGTGAACCCATATGTTATTGTAAAATTCAGAATTAATTTTCAGTGTAATTATTTACATGTTTAAATTAGAGAAAATTCCACATAATTGAAAAATATAATAAAACAATCTTTTTTAAGGGATTTATCTTTTAAAACTGGCGCATTGTGCCATAACTATGCTATCATTAATAATACTCAAAATATGTAATAGGCCTCTACATATTCTAATTAAAAATAGAAGTCCTTAAAATATTTGAGTATTTATAGTTCATAAAGATTTTCAGGGACATTTTTATTAATTTGACACAGATACGCCTTCATTTCTAATGTTACAAACCTGAACCATTTTAAATGCAATTAAAACTGGTTATGAAAGAGTGTGGACTTTCTTGTGAAGTAGGAAATCACTCTTGTGATTAACATGCAAACGAGCTCATGCTGGCAGAATAGATTGGGGTTTTAAAACCCCAATTACTTTTGTATGATTATCTATTTACCAGTACACAGTCTATTTTCATTTTTCATCTAATAAAAAATCGGCTTGCTTACATTTTTAGCACAGCAATTAATATTTACAATAATTATGACATCAAGCACTGCTGAGAACTCCAAGTAAATCATTTACCCAAGTCTTTTTTCCTTTATATATGATTAATATCCTTTTATAATTTAATGCTGTACATGAGACTATCTTTATGCAAAAATCAAAATTAAGAACCACTTTCCTCTTTGATTTAAATTCAGTTATAATAAATTTTATTTTTAGAACATTACTAAGATGACTATTGTAATAACATAAAAACCCATATTTTTAACTCTGATTAGAATAAAATGTAAAAATAGTTTAACCATTCTTAGTAGAAAAATAAATATATATTGAGAACAATAAAATGTGTCCCCTGAATCTTTTCTTTTTAAAAGTAATAACAGACAATTCTAAACTTTCACTAACATGCTTTGATTCATACCTGCTACGTACTGCACACATACACATTTTTCCAGACTTCTAAAGAAAATTATAATGCATTAATGACAGGAACCATGGTAATGGAAAAAGGGTCACCCTCTCTTGAACACCTTCTGTTTTAAACCATTATATATAAAGACATTCGAGAAAGCAAAGAATTAAAAGCCAGCCTTTGTGCAACCCATTACTGAAATATTATAGAATAATCTATATCAAATGTAGAGGAACAGCAGATTCTTTTGGATCTAAATTAACTGCAGCCATAGAAACGCTTTTATGCTTATTATGTATCTGCATGTTGATTCAATTATTAAAAGAACACCTGACAGCATCAGACTTATTTAATTGAATTAATTAAACTGGATGAATAATCACTGAATTCCTTTTGTGTGAAATTTGTCCTGAAAAGTAACACTGGCATTTGGAAATTACAAGTAATTTGCATGGTGAAATACAGTGAGCATTGAAATCTCCTATTTTAGTATTCTAGGTTTTTTTTTCTCCTCCCTCTTCTCATAAAAGACAAATGAATAGATTCTTGCAGTGGATATTTTCTCTTTTACAGTATAGATTTATGAAAACTCTTTGTCAATATATCATTAAACAAATTTTCAACTATTTCCTCTTATCACAATTTAATTTTTTCTCATACAGTGAAAAATATTTTGCAAACTGTCACTTTCCCCAAAGAAGTGATATGACACCAATATATCCTTGAAATTATAAGGTAAGGGAAACTCTTGTTTCAAGATGGTTTATTAAAATAAGATACTTATTTATTATCTCTACATAAGAAAGTAACCATTTGTTTAAAGCTAGAAGTGAAAAATGGTTCAATGTAATATTTCAGAGCAGTTAGTTTTCTCTCATACACATTTTTTGTGTGTGTAGAAGGAAGTCTTCTCTTTTATGATTGAAGGTATATAAGACTTATGCCTAGCATATATATATTTAAGATTTTTGGCATTTTACTAAAATAAATATTTGTAGTTTATAAACATCACGATTTCAAAGATTTGTTTTTAAAGAATGACAGTAGGAAAACTTCCCACACATGTATTCCCATATATCAGGTTAACTAATAAACTAAACGGAAAACTGTCCGAGGTCTGTTTTCTTCTTTCTGTCCTATCAAAACAAACATAATCTGACAACATTTAAGAATATTCTTAAAGCACTCAATATACTTCCAATTCCTAGCCATTAATTTCTTCAATATCACTAGGCGGGGCATCATTTCATCTCCTTACAGCTTTATATCTTTCTGCAACGCTCATGCCACTAGGAATATGCATCAGTATCTTCTATTGTTAATTCATTATTAAGGGTAAAACTTGGTGAAATCCTGACAGATTCATCTTTGAGCATACATATCCACATAAGTTACACTTCAATATATATATCTCATTGAATTTTTGATAAATCTTTTTTCTTTTTGTTGTGAATGGAAAATTGTTGTACTTGCATTCTTTACATGATAATTACTCTACGCTAAATTCATCATGCCTATTATTTAGGAGAGACTGTTTACCATAATAAATCATGGTATTTGAAATCACACACCATTTAACATCTACATTTCCCAGATTAATGAACCTTTTAAATATTCAGGTTGACCACACTTGAATTTTATTCACTTTAAAAAAAATATGCTTGATCCTTTCAACCTCTAATCCATCTACTTTATTCTTATTTGCTTTATTTCTATGCTTTCTTTGCATTACTCAGAAATATTTCTGTATAAATGGTCATTTTTGCCACAGATAAATCTCATATGTGACACAGCATTATTCCTTCCAAAATAAAATAAGAATGCAAAATATCATATGCCATTTATAAAAAAACAATTCATAAAGCAGCTAAAGTAACGAAACTGCCTTCTGTCGCACTGAAATTCTTAGCATTCTAGAGAAACTGTTTCTTTGCAATCTAAATTACAGATAAGATAAATATGCAAACTTTTACAAAATACTTTGTGAAAAATCTATGAATCCACTCTAGTATCCATATTAATAACCATAGTGGTTAGATTTTTATTTTACATAAATTATACAAAGTACATTGGCATTACACCCCATTCTTAATACCAGTTTATTATAGCTTTATTTCATAATATTGGATGTGGAAATGGAAACAGTGCCATCATGTGATACTTTTCAGGGTACTTCACTTCTTATATTCCCAACATCTGAGCATATAACTACCATACAAGCAAGAATTTGTAGAAAAGCAGAGAATAGCAGTAAATTCATCACCTGGTACTTTGTAACCATACCTGGTATTCATACCTTTGCATAAAAAGTATAGAAACACTTTTTAAATCTTCAAAGATTAACCAGTCTAAAATCAGGATTTGTATTTTTGTATACACATGCACACAAACACATAGACACCCTTTGTTAAAAATCTACAAATTATTCATGGTAGCTCACAAACTTTCTGCATTTGCAATCAATCTTATTCTTAAAAAATAAACACTTCATTTCATAAAGGGAGTAAATTAATTATTTTAATTAAAATAAAAATCGGTAGTTTTGGAGGGGAAAAGCTCACATGAAATATAAATATCAATTCCAACTCAGATAAAACATAAATCTAAACTTTGAACCTGGTTTATCTAAACCTTTTTTTTTTCCTCCAATTAAGGGACACAGCTATTTTTTCCATAAACTAAGAAGGGCTAAGCAACACAAACTAAACATTAGAGTTGAGGGAACTTACATTATTTTTTTAAATTTCAAAGCCAGTTTTGAAAACTATGTTAAATTTAAAACTTCTTAATAATGACGCATGCATTACAAATTATCTCTGCTCTATTTCTTATAATTCACTCTGTTAAAGCCATTTCATTAAAAACTAGATTTTCTAGTGAGAGCTGTGAATTTGGAAGCTACTCCCTTACTACCTAGATTATTCCAAACAAATGTAGAATTATATCTTAATGACAAGTATGTATTGTTCAATGTCAAAATACTTATGTACACATGTTAACCCAGGAACAGAAAATGAGCAATGAATCAATTCTTATCTATTAATTTTAATGATTCATGGTTGATTTCAAGCACATTTCATTTTATTACACACATAACCCAAGGTATTTTAATATAATTATTTTTTACCAAAAAGTGAAAAAATTACAGAGGCATATTAAATTGTAATGCAAAATTTAAAAAAATATTGATGGCATTAAAAGAGCATTTCTTAAATAATTGCCCTAAACCAAATCTTTTTTGCATATCCTTTGTGATACAATGTAGAACAATACTTAAAATTTCCCACAAAATAGATTTAATGAAAGGAGAAGCTTGAAGAAACTTTTATTCTCACAACTGTAAATGTAGCTGCTTGTTTTTTGAATGGTGAAAATAACCTCTAATCACAGAAGCCATAGAATAACTTAATTATAGTCACTGAAAAAAATTAAGTGAGGAAAATTTTAGCAGTAGGAAAAATGTAGAAAGTAGATGTGATCTATTGAACTCTGAGGTTCTAAAATTTCCTTTCTTTCTAAACTAAACTATATGGAAGTTACCTATTAGTGAACAACTCTTCAAGTGAGTTAACTCTTCTTTTCCAGCAGAAAAGTGGACTTGAGAGTTACCCTAAAACCTTTTATTATTATTGCTATAACTCTTTCCCCATGTAACACAAGGAATGGAGTTACTGGCAGTTTTCTTATTTGGAAAGATTTAATAATCTTCTAAGAAGAGGTTCTCTATTTTCTTTTTTCCAAAATTGGCTAACAGACTGTTTTTTCTTGGATAGAAAGGAACCTACAGTACCCTAACATTTTTTTTTCTTCATGAAAATATATCTTCCATAAAAATCTTCATTTCTTCCAACCTGCTCTGAATCTGATCTTTTAATAGTTCTTTCAGAAAAGTAAGGGACAGAAGACTTTTGATGGTTTTCAATAATGTAACAAGTTTTTCCTTCCAGAACAGGATTTAGCATTGATAGTCCTACATTTTTAGCTATGGAAGAAGAGCCAGCATTACTTACTTTTAACTTAGTCCTGACTGATGTTTCACAAACCACAGAACTCTAAGAAACAGCACTGATAGAGTTATGAACAGGCAACTAACTTCTTCACCCTAACCCACCCTTATTTTTAAAGTTATTTTTCAATCTCAACTTTTTTTCTTCTTCTTCTAGAGTCACAGTATTTGAAATTAGAAGGAAAATTTACAAAAAAAAAAAAAAAAGGAATTGCTCAAAAATGACAAAACGTGGAAAATACAGAGTTGTGAAGCAGTAATTTACAATCACCCTCTGTCTTAGTTTGCTGGGGCTGTCATAAAAAATTATGACAAGCTCGATGGTTTAAAACAACAGTAATCTATTTTATTACAGTTTGGAGACTAGAAGTCTGAAATCAAGATGGCAGCAGGGTTATGCTTCCTCTGAAGTCAAGAAAGTTCTAGTGGGCACTTTCCAGCAATCCACGCACAACTCAATACCTGCCTCTGTCACATGGTTGACCTCTCCCTGTCCATCTCCTACTGAGTGTGTCTCAATTTCCTCTGCTTATAAGGACACCAGTCATAATGGATTTAGGATTTAGGACCCTCTCTAGCCTAATCTGGCCCCATCTTAATTAATAACATCTTCAAGGACTCATTTTCAAATAGGATCACATTTACGGGATTAGGTTTAGGAATTGAACAGTTTTTTTTTGTTTTTTTTTTTGAGTGGGGGGACACAATTCAATCCATAACACCCTTCAATGTACCTTTCTATTATTAAAAAATGTGAACTTCTACCAAGATATACTGACAGATGAAAACTTATGAATCAAGATATTAATTTTCTTCTATATAGTTGGACCTTTAAACATTTAAAGCAATCCCCCCATCTGAAGTATAGTGATAGAACCCTTTCATAGCATCAATTTGTTACTGAGTGTTCAAATCACCACAAAAATTTCAGTTCATTACCTTATTATAATACCATTTCACATTGGATGAGAAAAAATTAAATTATTCCATGGTTAAGGTAACAAATTTTACTCTTCTAGAAGGAAAAAATGAATGTTTACTAAATCATTTAAATAACAATAAAAGTTGGATGTGTCATTATCAGATTTCATTAAATAGGTTTTACCTCCTTCATTCTCAATTCCTCTCCAACAATCCTCCTTACACACACACACAGACACACACATGTGTGTGCTTATTTGCCTATACACACAGGCACAGAAAACAAACAGTGATTCTGCTGAGTCTGTCAGTAATTTAGTAAGTGGGTAGGCCTTTCCATTAGTTAATATAGAATTGTCATTTGTCACACATATGATATGCCACTGCTGAAAATGTCACAAAAAGACTTGGTGCACATATTCTAGTTAAAAGTATTTGACATTTTATATGAAAGAAATGTTACTCCTTGGAGAAAATGAACAAAGTCCTAGTAGCCTGAGTTGAGGGTGACCGATTTTCTTCTAAAGCCAATTCAGTGATCAGTTCACGTATTTCTTGGCAAAATAACCAAGAATATTAAATTTTATACATCAAGATTGATTCCAGTGCTTAGTCTCAGCTTTTATTGCTGACACTCTCTTAATTTATGTTAGTTATGTATACATATTGAAAGATTCTCGTGTATATTTGATCACGATAGAGTTCTGTTTCCTATTTTGGTCATTATTCTTATAGATTTTAGCCTGATTTTTGACCAAGAAGGGAACTGAGAGCACATTATAAGACAATTTTATCATAGGTTCATGTAATGTCAACATTTTATATTAAAAATAAAAATCAAATTAAAATTCAAATGTATATTTTTATAGTTTGCAAGTTATTTTCTATCATTAAGAGATCTACTTTTCCTATTTATCATAAAGCATTTCATATAGTTATGCTATGCTGAGATTTGTATTCCAACTATTTAACAGTAGACTTAATAAAGATTTAATAAAGATATAATAAAGAAATTTCCTTAAGGACTTCCATTAATGCCATGGACTTCATAGGAAGAAAGGATGCAAAGACAAGTCTCATTCAACAACAAATTATAGGAGATATTTTAAAAAATTTTGCTACATTCTTGGAATTCATTCTTCATATATCTTAAGATAGGTGTGGAAGGAGGTTTGAATTGGAGGAAAAGAAATTTCTAAAGTTTAAAATATTGCCTTTAAAAGAGCAAACATGGATAGAAGTCATTTGTAAACTTAAAATGTAACTTTTAAACTACTTTAAAAGCATACTCAAAGTAAGTTTTTCAATGTGCATCCATTCATGTAAGCTGTCGGCTCTTTTTTTTAAAACAATAAAATTACTTTGCTTTAACATATCCAAAATTTTCACCAAACTGATCTTTACTCAATAAACCTCTGGATAGCCAGTAACTTCAGTCTTCAATAATGACACAATTAACTTTGAGGTTCATTTCTGTCTAGTGAGACACTGGAAGTCACAATCACAAGAGCATAGGTTTCAAGAAGCCCATTAGTTTGTAATCTCCTTCAGGTTCCTAGTGGACTGTAGTTGTCTTTTTCTTTTTTTTTTTAAATTCTCATAGTGTGCCTTTTATAGGACACAGCCAACGCTAAATTAAAATGCTAAATAATGCTAGCACTACATCCTGTCTTTTTGATTTGTGCTTTTTCTTAAAATCTCAAAAATAAAGAAAAATAGCACACACAAAAAAATCCTTCATATTCCCATTTCTTAAAATGCATCAAATTTTACCCCTTTAGCCTCCAGAGATAGTCAACATTAAAATTTGAATCATATCATTCCCTTCTTCTTAAATTTAAACAGCTGTCAGTTGCACATAGACCCTTGCAAATCGATACTCACAAAAACACACATACAAATACATGCCCTTTTTTTCCTAAAATAGAATCTTGCTTTTTCATGTGATAATGCAATGTATAATAGAAAATACCTCCTTTAAAAAATACCTGCCAATTATTATTCAATGTTGATGGGCATTTAGACTGTTTTCTTTTTGCTATTGCCATACCACTGTCTACAGAGCTATCATAGTGTTTTATGTTTTTTTTTGGGGGGGGGATATAGAATATAAACAGAAATTGTTAAATTTCTTGTTTCTTCCTTATATAAAAATTATGTCTTTATTTAAAATAAATAACTATTTATGAATTTCCTCAAAAACTAATTTGTTTATCTCTAATAATTTGCCCTCCTCTGGGTTACTTTAGGTTTATAATTCACATAATTTTCTCCAGAGTTGCAAAATATATCCTTCTATCATTCTGCCAAAACTTCATTCATGTATATTGATATGGACACGTGCATTCACATAATATTTCTCCTTAGTTACAAACTTTAATTATCTTTGCCATGTTTTCACTTGTGCCCCAGAAGTCAAAAATGAAACATTTTAATGGGAGAATGTTAAGTTGTTAAACAGAGAAACAGATGCACAAATGGCCATCCTAAATCAAAATTTAAGTCCAATTTATGCCTTAAAATAAGTAATATAAAAGCATAAATATTCTAACATTGAGACAATATTAAAATAATTTTAGAGAAAAATGTCCATAGGCTTGAGAAAAGGGTAACAAGAAATCCACTATTCTTTTTCATAAAGAATTAAACTAATCAAAATCAGTTACATTGAAACAGAGAAACATAACTATACATACCTAACTATATATCCATGCACAATTATACCAACCTAAAAAAAAAGACTTGAGCAGTTTAGAAAAAATTAAACTCAAATAATGAAAGAGAAGGCATGCATCACTCATATATTCATATAAAGTGAAAGATGCAGATGCATACCTATATGTTTCCTCAAGTAACTGTGAATTTTATTATCTAACTATAATAATGTCCTCATTTATCCATTATCTTCAGCGAATAAAGTATTATGAGTTATGTATTTTTCTAAATAACTAAAGGCAAACAACATTCAATCTAGTTTTTTGCATAGACCAAATATATATTGTCCCTTTCTGGGGGGGGGATTTAAATCAGATGGAAGCCCATGATATCAAAATGGTTTACAGACATATAATTCATTTTTCTCGCAAGGTGTACACAAAAAGAGATAATTTCATCTCTTTCTACGATCTTATGGTCATTAGTATAATGTTCTAAAAGAGTGATTCCATGGGGCTGCTGGTCTTTCACTGAATGAACCTGGAGAGTATATTGTGTAATTCTGTGAATTATTTTGAGGGATTTTTAAATGTCTTTCCCCTCTTTATGGGGCCCATACTTTTTGCTACATGGAATTTGATCAGTTGTTCTAGGAAGTCAGATAAACAAGGGACAATAAAAAATAAAGGGCATCTCTTACAGTGTAAAGATAATGGGGTATAAGATACAAATTAGAGACACTTCTTAAAATTTTTGTTTCCTTGCTTGCTTCTGAGTTCACAATCTTGTTCTAATTAGTTGAAGTGTCTTAAATTTTACCCTCCAGATATAAGGATTATTACTATTAGTGCATGTTCAAAATTAAAATCAGAATATGATGGAAAAAAAAGAAAAAGTAAAATGAACTGTTAAAAGTATAGTATAACCCACATAATATCAAGAAATACTTAATGCTGCTTTTCTATGTAATAACTAAAAAAAGGAAAAATATTAATTAAATAATGACTACATTTAATAAATTACAATGCAATGGAACAGATGAAAATTTTAATGCTGCTTCATTTATTCATTCTTTTATTCATGTATTCATTTATTCATTCAACAAATATCTGAATAGCTGTGTTCCAGTTACTGGTAAGTACATGGACAGCAGAAGAAAAATGGCACAGTCTATGCCTTCATGGACTATGGAAAAAAAATTAATAAATCGTCACACAAGTATATAATTTCAAATCATGATCAATGACGTGAAGGGGAAATACAGGATGCATGAGATGATATATCAGGAGGACTTAAAGAAGTCCATGAGTTTGGAAGGAAATGACTCTTTGAGCTCTAATACAAAGGATGAAGGGCTTTAACTAGACAAGGTGTGAGATGGAAGAGAGAACAACATAACTTACATAAAAAGCCTGAGGAAGGAGAGAAATGTAGGACTTCCTATACAGGTTTGGAAACCACATTATCCCTAACTTCTTTTTAATCCATTAAAGACGTGCCCTAACCTGTTCAGCAGTAAACTAAATTGCTTAGAAGTAAACATTATTTGGATGTTTCCTTAAGTTTTACCTGTGGCCATGGTAGGTGATTAGAAACAACTGCTTTGAATATTTTCTAGGATAAAATTATTATTATGAGCAGGCTTAGAGAAAAATTTGTGTTCTATCTTTATCTGGTAAATAACTGTATAGGAGAATGCCTTTCAGTGTGCTGATATTTCCTTTAGTTTTATTTTTTACCTTAAGATGGAGAATAAATGTTTGGTTTAATAAACCCCATGCAATAAGAGTAGATTCACTGCACCCCCCAAACAAGTCCCACTCATAATATTAGGAACCACAGATCTTATTATGGAGATGAATTTTAAGAGATAAATATCTAATCATCTACTTTGGAATGATTTCTAAAATGTTTTGCAAAAAATTTTGGCTCTTCCCATTACCTTCCTAATCCCTTTCCGATTAGTAGGTGGAATTGGGGGCTAATTGTTCAGAGTTCTGGTTTAGGTGTCATAATTTACAAAACCCTAATGCTTTGCTCTCCCTATAAAATCTGCCTACACAGTGTAAGATTTCTGAGGCTCATTTTCTTGCCAAAGAGTACAAATTTGCACTCTTTGCTATCTAATCCTTATCAAAATTCTAGTTGAAAGAAATAATATTTATGGAGGATTGCCTAAATGACATGGAGCGCATCCATTTCTCAGTCCAGATCATCTAAGCTTTACATCTCAATCTGACCAGATCACGAATGAACTGAGTCTAACTGCAAATGCAATGCTTTAGCATCTCTTAAAATTGCTTTATTGAACTTCATGTTGGAGTTATCTACTTCATATGCCATGGCAGATATAAGAAACAGCTCTGTTGTGGCTAAGGATTACTTCCTAAACACTATGTCACACAGTGTGCCTACATGGGGGCTGGGAAAAATTATTATAGGCCTCATTATCTGGAAAACTGATTCCTTTTTAGCAACTGCTTTATTATTATTATGGACAGCATTCATCTTATGAGCATGATGCCTACTTAATTTTAACTGCAAAAGTAAATCAAAGGTAAATTTCTGTCCTAGCAACTGGACAGACCTATACAGAAAAAATTTTGGCAAACTAATCTTACTGTAGATCTACTATTTCCCTCCATATATTCCCTCTCACTTTGATTCTATCCATTATTTATTAGCATCCTGTTCCAGTTTGCTAATGCTGCTGTTATGAAAAATACCAGAAGTGGACTGGTTCTTATAAAGGGGTTTTATTTGGCTGCAAATTTACTGTCTGAAGGCCATAAAAATGTCCAAATTAAGGCATCAACATGAGTATACCTTCACCGAAAGAAGGTCAGTGGTGTCTGGAAAACCTCTGTTAGCTGTGAAGGCACGTGGCTGGCATCTGCTGATCCCGAGTTGGGTTCCAGCTCCTCTCTCAGCTCCTGTGCTTTCTTCAAAATGTTGCTCTTGGGGCATTTTATCATCTCTTAGCTTCTCCGGAGCAAACACTGGGCTAGCATCCCCAAAGTGTCCGCAAAAGTCTGCTTTCAGCAGCTGTATTCAAGATGTCTCACTGAAGTGCTCTGAGGTCCTTCTGTTTGTGAGCTCTTTTATAGGACTCCAGTGATTAAATCAAGACCCACCCTGAATGGGCAGGGTCCATATCTCCATGGAAATAATTTAATCAAACATTTCACCCACAGTTGATTGAGTCACATCTCCATGGAAACATCAATCAAAGGATTCCAACCTAATCAACACAAATATGTCTGCCCCCACAAGACTGCATTAAAGAATATGGCTTTTGGAGGGACATGATATATCCAAACTAGCACACATCCTTTTAAAATTGACTGAAATCTTCCTGAAATAATGGAATATATAGAATCCTACAACTCTGCATTATAGGGAAAATGATATTTACTGATACGTATTTTGAGAAAATTGCAAAAAAAGTTACAGTGGTTTTATTAATATTACAAGTCCTTATTATTAGTATTTTGATTTCATATTTCCTACTATGTTTTGAAACTTGCTGTGTGAGCCAGGGGAAAAAATGTCATTT
Source organism: Choloepus didactylus (assembly GCF_015220235.1). Taxonomy (NCBI): domain Eukaryota; kingdom Metazoa; phylum Chordata; class Mammalia; order Pilosa; family Megalonychidae; genus Choloepus; species Choloepus didactylus. Next base: position 79,765,084 of record NC_051311.1, read on the forward strand.
TTGCTACATTTTGTACTTTTTTGAGAGCAAAAATATGTAACCTAATTTAAAAGGAAAGATACTAAAGACTACAATGGGATAAAATGGGATATATATATGGAATTTATAAACAATCATAACTTTACATTCTGGATATTTTTGGCAAATGGTCACAGAAGCAAGTATTCTGTCAGAGATATCTAGTTTCTCCATTGACCAGAGTTCTGATCCTCCTTTAATAGATATATAAAGGTGAGGAACACCTTTATAAACAGTTTGTTGTAGGCACCAATAATAAATTTTTAATATATTGATTAAATTTGGGCATAATGTTGAATACATGAAAATTTAAACTTAAAACAAATAAATTCCTTGCTGTCAATGAATTTCATAAGTTATTATAAAATGATTACTAGCACAGATAAATAGCAAACAAAAGGCAGATTTAAAAAACCGACAAATATTAAAAATTTCTTAAATTAATGCTGATTTGGTATAAAGTAAAATGATAGATATATGATATTTCTGTAGTGAATGAGGTCTAGTTATTCATGGACATTGGTGGCCAAGGAGAATTGTTTCCTGTTTTCCAATTATTAACACTAGGTAATATGTTAAAAGCAGGCAGATCTCAGATGCAACTAGAGACATGGGAAAGGATGGCAAAATGTACTGAAGGACAAGAAGGAAATACTCATTAATATCAGTGAGCAATAATGGAGTAAATAGCATGGAAGAGAGAGGCCTGGTGAAATGCAAATAAAAATTTCCCCGAGAAAATAAAGGTGAGAAAGCCGGAGATGTGTAGAGAACCCAAATAAATTAACAGTAAGCACAGACTAGTTCAAAGAGAACTGAACATGGTATCTGTATGTGAAGAAAGAAGTTAATAGAAGAAACATCTTTCAAAGGAATATTAAGAAAAAGTTAAGAAAAGGAGTTGCAGTGGGAAAATTAGGAGGATTTATGATGCCAAAGACAAATAAGGGGAGGTTTCTGGTGACAGAAAATTCCAACAGATTCTATGTGATGAGGCCAAAATTACAAACTCTTGCTTTGAAAATCAAACATATGGTGATACAGAAAGACCTTACTTCCAAAATATTGATAGGCATATGGATTGACAGAATTTTTAAAATAAAATGTATAGAATTCTGCATCTTGAAGAACAGCTCCAGTTCTAACATATAATTGCAAGTTTGAGTCTAGTCTGTTTCCTAGTTGCAACAGTTTGAAGCCACTTGAGACAACAGAATGTAAATAAAGATACAATCTATAAATAATAACAGCATCAGAGTTTTTAGTTTTCACTTGTCTTTGGGAGGAAATTTTAAGTATTTTTATGGTATTTCATATTATTTAAAGAAAACTGATTTACAAGAATACTGAACTTCAATTCTTTTTGAACAGCCAATCTACAGAAAAGGAACTACTTGTAAAAACGACCAGTTGAATACACTGGAAAACTGGAGGGTGTTTCCTTTTTCAATGTCACATCTTAGGGGGACAAATCATTGTAACTCACTTTTAGAATGATTACCTTTTCCTAGTGAGGAGAAGACCTCTTGCCAACCCATTCTTTCATTGCATACATATGTGTCATATATAACCTATTGTGTATCTTCCTTCTCTCCTTCAGACCTTTATAATAGATATGAAATTCATTTCTTCTGTACTTATAAAATGAGTGGATTTCTCTGCGCATAAAACCAATAGGAAAGAAGACTTCACAATGTTTAATAGTATCACAAAGGCGATATACTGCTGTGCTGATTTTAGTCTGAGGCAGATAAACTCAAATTATAGTTTAACCTGTGGTAATAGGAACCATTCCATTTTGAAAATATTTTTTGTAAAATTAAAATAGATAATGGATTGTAAGTGCATGAAGAGAGGCTCTGATATGTTTACACTCACTAGGGAGTACACTCAAGATGGTGAAAACGTGCCAAAAAAAATTGCATATGCAAACATGCCTTGATATATAAAAATAAATGCCCTTTGTGAGCTAATAAAAATTAATTTTAATTGAATATAAAATAAGTAATAAACTAAGCAAAAGTTATTAATGGTTAGACACAGATTTGACAAAGAACTCATTCCTTTTTATTACATACAAATTCACTGTGATATTTATGACAATAAATATTAATTTTGCTTGATGTGGTAAAAAATATGAGAAGCAGCAACATAATTGCACACACACACTCAAGCATCATAACAAAATAATTTTGTATGAACACACAATCAAATAATGCATGAAACATAACACCACACAAACTCAGTTAATTTATAATAAACACTACATTTAACCATCTCACACTGACAAATGTTAATATTAGGTTTGTATAAGATAAAGTATACCACATTTCCTTGGATCATGGACCGACTTCAGGAAGATGTGGTTCCAAATACAGGCTCCACCACTTAAAAATGATAGATTTTTGACATTTTAGTTGACCTCTGTCTATGTCTCCATTTCCTTTTCTGTAAAATTGAAAAAAATAATAAGCACATCTAGTAGGGTTATTGTTAGATTTAAATGAGATTGAATGTGCTTTAATGTTGTGTGTCTATATAAAATAGGAGCAAATTAAATATAAGTTTTAAAAAACAAGATTTCATATACAATAACTCTGAAATTCATATGGTATTTATTATTTTTTTGCTAATTATAAAATCATCACCATATAGTTGTAAAAGTGCATGGGCTTTTGAGACAGAAAATCCTACCTACTAAGCCTTGTGTCTTCCACTTACTGTGGACAAATTACTTAACCTGAGTCTTAGTTTTCTCAATGCAAATTGTGGATAAAAGTACTTATTCTGAAAAATTTTTGAAAATTTTAACATGAAGTAATGGAAACCAAAAAATTACCTGGAACAGAGATCAATAAATTTTTATTTGTTTTGCATATATGTCATAGCGATCCTGTAATAGAGTGATTCTCTGTTATCCATCGTGCCTTGATCATAAAGGTTTGATGAAAAGGGAAGTGAAGGGCAATGCTCTGGGATTAGGAGATACAGCTCCAAGGATTGGTTTTTTGAAGAATTTCTGGTGAAGTAGAATGGAAACTATTTTTTTTTAATCAGAAAATTTCATTTAAATGTTACTATATACTCATGGTTGCAGCAATAGTTAGTCTCCTTGACAAGTACCCACCTTAATTTTTTTTTTTTTTTTTGGTGGGGAGAGGAAGACCATCAGAATATCCTTTTTTGTCATACAAATGTAGAATAAATAGTCTTTCCCTGTCCAGAGAAGTTCAACAATGGTGTAATAATCCACAACAAATTCTTTACCTTAGACTTCTAAGTCATATTTAGTAAAGTAAATGTTGCCTTAGAAGCACAGCAACTTTAAGAGGTAGATGTCTTCAGATCATTGATGAGAGCCTTTCTTCCCCAGGCCTTCTGTCTTGCCTGGGCCCCAAGTTTGCCAGGAATAGAAATGTTCTGCTTTGTCAGGAAGGGCTGGAGAGGCTGAGGCATCTGTGCAGGGAAATAGTCCAAGTTTTCTGTGAATCTGACATACTGACTCAAGGTAACCTGAGAAGAGAGGCTCTCAGCTGAAAGGTGCAACAAGCAGCTACCAAGACAGATACATGAAACAGTTGAGCACTCATCGGAGACCCTCAGAATGACTCCTCAAATGTTTTGAGGATATATAAGTTCTTCCTGCTACTCAGGATGGAGTGATTGGATAGTTGGAAAGTTTCTACTACAGATTGATTGATGCAGTCATTTATAAAACATTTTCGTGACCCTCCTGTGAATCTTGTTGCCAGGATTATAAAAATAAACTAGGAAGCCACAACATTTTGATATGGGAGTAGGGAAATTTAAAAAAAAAACAAACAAAAATATATATAGATAGATAGACAGAATCAAGTGACGTAAGCAGTGAACATTACTATAGTGGTAACATTATGTACAAAATACCACAGGAACGTAGATGTAGTAGGGACAGGTTCTACCTGTATGCAATCACGGAAGACTTCAAAGAAGAGGTGACTATTAAGGAAGGTCTTAAAGAGGGGTCTCTTCCAGGCATCAAAAATAAATGCATATTCATGGAATAGTGTGATGTGTTCAGGCAACAATGCGTAGTCCAGTGTGAGCAGTAGACAGACAACAAAGCAGAGGTGACATAACTGGAAATAAAGGGAGCAGAGTGCTAAATAATAATAACTCATTATGAACTAAGAATTCAGGTTTAGATGAAAATTTTGGACCCAAGCTGCTCAGTATATTTAACAATCCTCTGGAAACCCCACTCACTCTTCTACCAAACAGGAAAAAATGTGCTGCCTTTGCCACTGTGGGAAAGTTTGGTGTTTCCTTGGAAAGTCAGTTATAGAATTGCTATATAACTGGTAATCCTACTTCTAAATATATCCAAAAAGAATCCGCACAGCAATGTTCATACCAGCATTATTCACAATTGCCAAAAGGTAGAAGCAATCCAACTGTCCATTAATGGAAGAATGAATAAACAAAACATGGTAAATAAAATATATATGCAATGGAATATTATTCAGCCATGAAAAGGAATGAAATTCTGATATATGCTATAACATGGATGAACCTTGAAGATATCATGTTTACTGAAATAAATCAGACACAAAAGGATAGCTATTGTATGGCACATATATGAAATAATTAGAATATGAAAGTTCATAGAGTCAGAATTAGAAGACAGGTGATCAGGTGCAGAGGTTTGGGGTGGGGAATGGAAAGTTATTGCTTAGTTGGTACAGAGTCTCTGTTTGGGGTGATGGAAAAGTTTTGGTAATGGATGGTGGTGATGGTAGCACAACATTGTGAATACATTTAATGCCACTGAAGTGTATACTTGAAAGTGGCCAAAATGATTAATTTTAGGTATATATTATCAAAATAGAACTATACAACACAAAGAGTGAACCCTAGTGTAAACCATGTATTAGTTAATAACATAATTATAATAATAATGTTTCATCAATTGTAACAAAGGTACCAAACTAATGTAACATATTAATAATAGGGAAAACTGTGTAGCCCAGGGGAAAGGATGTACATGGGAACTCCATACTTTCTGCTTGATTTTCCTGAAAATGTACAAATGATCTAATAAAAACAATTTAAAAAAAATATAGCACTTACACATACACAAGAAATAGGCTGTTTGCATCTACAATCCCAATGTGAATCCCAATTTGAAATCTGCATCAGTGAGAGTAACAAGTAGATTTGTCAGGAACATCTACATGGATGTCAAAGATTCCAATTTTAAGGTCTGCAGTGCAGAAAAGTTAGTAAATAAATAGTTATAAAGCAGAATTCAGGATTACAAATTAGAGTCATCTTTATGACAGTGCTCAGTTAATTAACTAAAAACACAAATAAACTAGCTGCCCAGAGGAAAAATAATAAATGTTTAGGTTACAACTGGATTTTCTTACTAAAATGACCACATGTTTTGGTAGTGCATAGAGAATCACTGTGCTAAGTAGGAGATACGGTGTGGGAGAGAAGTGCTAGGAATTCTTCACCTGAAAATATGAATTGGAATTTGAAACATGGGTAGGATTTAAAAAGTCTAGATCCAGTAGAAGCATTTCAAGAGGAAAAAAATGAAAGCCTGCATAAAGTCTCCTCCCCCTAAACAGCTTACATTTTAGTGGATGAAGAGAGTTATTAAAATTAATAAATGATAAATAATATGGTATGCTAAAAGATGATAAAAGTTATAGGAAACACTAGAGGAGGGTGAGGGTAATTAGCCAAAGGGTTTGTAGAATTTCAAATTTAAATAGATTATCAGGGTAGATCCCACTGGAAAGGATGACATTTATGCAAAGACTTTAAGGAGGTGATAGAGTTAGCTAGGCAATAATCTGGAGCAACATAGGCAGAAGGTTGAGGGACTTGGTGCTAGGGAGGGGCAACAAACAACTATAATTTTAAATTTGTAGTCATCAGAAAATAACAGTTGAAAACTCTACTTCTACTTTCCCAGGAAAAGTTAAACCAAGTTATAAGTAGGTACTGCATTGCCCTTCTCTTAGCATTAAGAGTAAGATGGGGGTAGGTGAGTCTTAGGCAGTTCTGTGGACCCAGAAGGTGCTCATAGTGAGATCAAGTACTGAAATCACTTGCTAATAATAAAAGCGTTCTTGACATTATTTACAGGGTAACTTATTTCTTTAGGGATAAAAGGAAAATTTCTGTTTAAATTAGAAATACTTTATAAAAGAGATCTTTTTGGGTATTACCAGGCTCCATGTCCTTCCCAATGGAACTCTAAAATTGCCCCTGCTTACTTTGTGAACTTAAGCCCTAAACTTCCGGCTCACTCTGCTTCAGCTATACTGGCTTCTTTGCTATTCCTCAAATATCTCTAATATGCAACTCTCTCTGGCTTTTTTGCACTTGTAATTCTCTTTGCCAGTATGCTCTTCCCTCATGTACCTACCTTTATTTCTGTAAGGTCTTTTTATAAGGTCACCATATCAGATAGGCCTTCCTTGACCATTTTTTATAAAATAACTCTCTCAACATTAGCCTTTATAATTTTTAAGAAGCAAACAGCAGAGGTAGATATATGACATATTCCTTAGTAAAAGACAGCTGGAGCAGAGCAGAATGACCAGATATTTTATTCTACAGAGATTTTTCCAGTTATCTTTGTCAATTGGAAGATGTTAAAAATGATTATATCAAATATAATGCTGTTTTATGATCTTTGGTAATGTCTTTTAAACAATTGTGACCACATTCCACAGTAAAAAATTTACATTGCTATGCAATACATACACACATGCATATAAATAAAATGAATGTGACTAGATAGAATACATTTACCATTCTATTCTGTTCTATTACATTTTTTTTTTAAATGCTAGTAACAATGCACTAAATTGATTTTATAACCTACTAATGGAACAGGACTTTTTCCTGTTTGGGGAAAAAAAAACACATTGTTGGGGGGAACTAGTCTTAAGATAAGATATTGAACTATAATTGTCTTAAACAAACTATATACAGATGATATAATGTGCTAGAATCACAAATCCTTTTTTAAAGTATTTTAACATTATCCAAAATTATATAATTTCAAATAATGAAATATTCAAATAAAACTACTTTTAGTAGTTTTGCCTAGAGTAGATTAGCTGCATTAAATAAAAATGTGGGACTATATTCTATGATATCTTTTCAAAAGATTCTCCCTTTTATACGCTCTTTGCCTTCTAAGATGTCCCTAATAAACATGAGACGTATCTTTGAAGATGAATGTCCTAAGTCATATACAAACTGTGTGTGATCAGTGAACCAAATAATTCACCAACAAGAGTCAAAACTAAAAACACAATGAGGAATGTATTTTGTAAAATAAAGTAGAGAAATATAGGAAAACTCTTTGAATGTAAGAAGTCTCTGGACCCTGTATGTGAAAACATTGTGAGGATGTCTAGACATAGTATTTCCCCTTCTCCATCAAAATGGTGGCTTCCAAAATACTTTGGAAGAGAAGATATGAGGAAGAGAAGATGCAGAGGTATGGGTAAAGGTCTATAAGAATCCTTTCATGGATCCTCCATGGTTCTCTCACACTTCTACACATCCTGCTGGGTATACCAAGAATACAAGGCCCTGTTCACGCTTCACCTGGGCTTAGGGGACAATGCCTATCCAACTTAACCAAACCAAATGTGTAATAATGATCCAAATAAAGTTGAACAAAAAAAATCTCAAAGAGGATTTATGCAACTTTTCAGGTTATATATTTGTAAATGAGGAAGAATGGGTCATAGAAATGTATCTGCATTGGGGGTTGCTTCATGGCCCGTCTATTATACCCTGTAATTATTGGCAGTGACACCAAAATTCAGCAGGTCAGTCTAAACACCTTTGTGTAAGCCCTGAAGGATAAATGTTTGGCCTTAAACTGTGGCTGCCTAATATAAGACCTACTAGTCTTCCTGGTACTTATCAAACATTGGCTGAATCCAAGACTCTAGGGGTCATAGTTGAGGTCACTAGTGCAGGTGGCCTCATCCTGCTACTTGCAGTCCTGTTTATAGTAGCCTAATTAAATCCTCAATGAGACAAATTGAGCAGTTTGACCTTAGCCAGCGCCAGATCAAGCAGAGTGGTCACCAGATTGGCCAACTAGTGAAAATTCACCAAAAGCCGACAGCATATATGGTGGGCATAATAATGGCCTCCCAAACATGTCCACATCCTAATTCCCAGAAACCCAGAAACTGTGACTATGTGGCTAAGGGGATTTACGTAGAAGATAGAATTGAGTTTGCCAATGGGCTGATCTTAAAATAGATTTTCCTGGATTATCTGGTTGGGTTCAATGTAATCATCAGAGTCCTTAAACATAGAAGAGAAAGCAGAAGTGTCAGTGTCAGAGTGATACCATGTGAGAACGACCTGACTGGTCACTGCTGACTTTGAAGATGGAAGGAGACCACAAGCCAAGGAACAGAGGCAGCCCCCAAAAGCTGGAAAGGGCAAGAAAGCATTCTCCCCTAGGGTCTCTAGAAAGTAATGAGCCCTGGTGACACCTTGATGTGAGCCCAGTGAGACCCATTTCATACTTCTGACTTCTAGCACTATGCCATAATAAATTTACATTGTCTAAAGCCACAAGTTTGTGGTAATTTGTTGGAGCAGCAATAGAAAAGCAATACACCATAGGATTCAGAGGTGGAAAAGATAGCTCTTCATGGGCTTCTCGCACTCTTATACATCTTGTTAAGTGTGTCAAGAACAGAAGGCCCTGCAGGTGATCTCACTGCCCTCCCCTCTACATGGGATCTGACTCCCAGGGATGTAACAATCTCCCTGGCAAAGCGGGATGTGACTCCCGGGGATGAATCTGGACCCAACATTGTGGGATTGAGAACATCTTCTTGACCAAAAGGGAGATGTGAAATAAAACAAAATAAAGTTTCAGTAGCTGAGAGATTCCAAATGGAGTCGCAAGGTCACTCTGGTGAGCATTCTTACGCACTATATAGTTAACCCTTTTTAGCTTTTAGTGTATTGGAATAGCTAGAAGTAAATACCTGAAACTGACAAACTGTAACCCAGAAGCCTTGACTCTTGAAGATGATCATGTAACAACATAGCCTACAAGGGATGACTGTGATTGTGAAAACCTTGTGGATTGCACTCCCTTTATCCAGTGTATGGATGGATGAGTAGAAAAATGGGGACAAAAACTAAATGAAAAATAGGGTGGGGGGGATTATTTGGATGCTCTTTTTTATTCTTATTTTTACTTTTTCTGGTATAAGTAAGTGTTCAAAACATAGATTGGGGTGATGAATGCACAACTATATAATGGTACTGTGAACAACAGATTGTACACCATGGATGATTGTATGGTATGTGAATATATCTCAATAAAACTGAATTAAAAAAAAAAGAACAGAAGGCCCTGTCTAATCTTCACTTGGTCAATTTCTCAGGGTTCTGTTTGCAGTGAGCAATCTTAAGGGACGAGGTATTATATTCCTCTAGGACAAAGGGTATATTTGCTTGCTACTATATATAAAAGTGGCAGATTTCCCAAGCTCAGTGTTCCTCAGCTGCAATGTACACCCACTGCAGGCACAGTATGCATCTGAGCCATGCTGCATCACCCCTGCAGCTCTTGGGAGCCTGGGGAACTGAAGCATACATGCTGAGGCTCTTGTTCTTGCTGTGCCACAAGTAATACAGTCCTTTGTCTCTCATCTAAGACTTCATGTCTTCTGCCAGCATCCATGATAGAGTAATAGACTGAAGTATCAGATTGTAAGCAGGGTAAGATCGAACACTAGGCAGGACACTCTATGGGTAATCTAACAGAACATTGAGCATTCTTACTTTAATATGCAAATTCTATTCTCAAATCCCTATGGAAGTAGTGGAATAGCTAAAAGCGATGGCTTAGATAATTTTTCATGAAGACAAACATTAGTTTGGCTATAGCATAATAAAGTCCAATTGATATCTTACTACTCCCCACTGTGCCCAAGGGGCAGTATGTATAAGTGGTTAAGGCCACTTACAAGGTCCCAAATATGGTTTTTCTATTTATTACCTGAGTGATGCTGGGCAAGTTACATAACCCATTTGTAAAAATGGGAATAGCAGTACTTCCCTCTTAAGGTTGTTGATATACTAAATTAGTTGATACATGCAAAGTGATTAGAAGAACCCGGCACACAGTAATCACTCAATAAATTTTAGGTATTTGTGTTATTAACCACCTTTCAATGAGATTGGTCAGGACTGCTATCCTAGGGGTTGTTGGGAAAGAAGGAACAATTTCCCTTTTGATTCCAAAACTCTCTCTTTAACAATTTCTTCATAAGATGAAAAAGGACTAGGAATAATATAAAATAATATTTTTATAAGAATTAATTTATGGTGGATATAGAATATTGAGAATCATATTTCAAAAAGAAGTCATGTGAGATAGATCTTAAAAGTAGAATTTATTCAAGAAATCTGTCTCTGGATTTCTATGTTATATAGTTTCCAATGCGTTAAAACATTTACTTAAAGGAGCCCTAATAATCTAAAACTATTGTTATGAAGAGATTTAGTCACAGAAGTAAATAAAATAGTTATTACGCTGATGATATAACTACATAAGCCATTTTATAAGAGGGATGTATTTTCCCTTCTCAATGAATGTTTAAAGCTCTCCTTTAAGCTCTTGGTAAATCTATTGATCTGTGAAACATAGCACACGCCAGGGAGGCAATTCAGTTGATGTTATATATCAAATGATGAGATGAATAATGATCATACCATTTGGTAATTAAACGTCTTACAAACCTTAACTGACTGGCTGTCAAAAAAGTCAATTGAAGTCAAGTATGTTGTGTTTTTTCCTTCTCATATTAATGATATAAACAATAATCTTTTTAAAATATTCAAAATACAAGGGCATGAAAGTATATAAAAACATTTAAAAGATAAAACAGATATATGATATCTAGCTTACCATTATTGACTGTTTATGTAATGTGTCTTCTTTTTAACCTGCAGAATTGTTCTCTATTCTTAAATTGTTTGCTTTTAAAATTGTTACAGAAACATTTCAAACCACTTCTTTGGATGTGCAAGGAAAATATGTGGGAAATATTAACTATTACTAGTAAAGAAGATAAAATATTACTAAGAGAAATTGATTATATAGTAGGAATAGAAGTTATCTGAATCTCAATTTACGGAATTTTCACATGCAAATTCTATTTTACAACGTAACAATGAAGGATAGTTTTGAGAACATTTACACATTTTATTTTTTCTCCAGTCCAGCTGTAGGCCACCTTCCACACAATTACCATCACCCAAGTAAATGATCACTAAAGAGTTTTAAGATCTTTAAGATTTAGAAACCCATATTAATGAAGAACCTGTAGAACTAGACTGTGTGTTTGTGTAGGGCTACTTTCTGTGGCCATAAACACTATAGCAAAAAAGTTTAAAGTAGACACACAAGTCTATTTGTAATTATCTAAACCACAATGTATTTAAATGTCATGGAATTATAATTGCATTTAAATCCTTCTGTCAAATATTAAGCACCATATTTCTTTTAATCATTATACTTAAAAACTTACTAAACAAAAAGAGATTCTTGAAAAGCTATTCACTACATTTATGATAAATATGTTTTCCTCATTCTTGGAGTATCAATCAATTTGTTTTAATGTTCTATGTTTAAATTATTTAATTAAAATCAGCTGTTCTGGCTTGCTAATGCTGCCAGAATGCAAAACACCAGAGATGGATTGGCTTTTATAAAGGGGGTTTATTTGGTTACATAGTTACAGTCTTAAGGCCATAAAATGTCCAAGGTAACACATCAGCAATCGGGTACTTCACTAGAGGATGGCCAGTGGTGTCCGGAAAACCTCTGTTAGCTGGGAAGGCACGGGGCCGGCATCTGCTCCAAAGTTCTGGTTTCAAGATGGCTTTTTCCCAGGATTTTCCTCTCTAGGCTGCAGTTCCTCAAAAATGTCACTCTTAGTTGCACTTGGGTATTTGTCCTCTCTTAGCTACTCTGGAGCAAGAGTCTGCTTCCAACGGCTGTCTTCAAAATGTCTCTCATCTGCAGCTCCTGTGCTTTCTTCAAAGTGTCCCTCTTGGCTGTAGCTCCTCTTCAAAACTTCACTCACAGCTGCACTGAGTTCCTTCTGTTTGTCAGCCCATTTATATGGCTGCACTGATCAAGGCCCACCCTGAATGGGCCACACCTCCATGGAAATTATCTCATCAGAGTTATCACCCACAGCTGGGTGGGGCACATTCCATGGAAACACTCAAAGAATTACAATCTAAGCAACACCGATAGGTCCACCCACATAAGATTACATCAAAGACAATGGCATTTGGGGGACACAATATATTCAAACTGGTACATCAGCTTATTTTGAAAACTACTATTCATAATCGGCCACAAAAATTTCAACTGAGCAGTAAATAAATTAAACTTGTCCAAAAAGTTGAGATTAAAAGCATATTTTCTAAAAGATAAGAAAAAGACACACTAGTTTCAGCTTTCTAAGACACACAACCTATAGGAAATGCTGATCAGATTAAGGAAACATGAGAAGTAAAACCAGTTTCTAAGAAAGATTAACTATAAAACAAAGATAAAAATGATCCACGATGAAAATAAATAAGAATGAAAAATAAACGCTTCTATGAAAGCCATTTGTTTAGTCCAATGTGAGTGACTCTCAGATTCACTTTCTGTTAATAGTTGGGATTTCCTTTTAAACATAAAAACTCTCTTTAATAAATATGTCCTACTTCCCAAACATATTTTTGAATCTTCCCAAATGTAAATGTTGTTGCCGCCAATCATGCTTTCTTTTATGTGCATAAGATTTTCTACAATCACATACCATTAAAACCTTAAACAGCTCAGTCTTACCCTTCAAACATCATTTCAAGTTCCACCTTATCTGTGAGGATTACTTACTTAACAATAACTGATACTGGATTTTATTTCAAATATTCATAATTATATCAATCATCTACTGCTGCCTAATAAATTGCAACAAACTTTGCAGCTTAAAGCAACATATATTTGTTATCTCATTTCTGTGAGCAAGGTGTCTGAGTATGGCTTAGCTGGGCCATTGGTTTAGGCTCTCATAAGGCTGCAATCAAAGTGTCAGCCAGACTGTGTTCTTTTCTGGAACTCAGGATCCTCTTCCAAGCTCACACAGTTTGATAGCAATGTTCAGTTCCTTCATTCATCTTAGCTTCTAGAGGCTGCTCACAGTTCCTTGCCACGTGGCCATTTCATAGGCCCTCTCACAATATAGCAGTTTACTTCTTCAACTCCATCAGGATAATCTCTTGCTCTAATCTACTAAAACGGAGTCTTCAGAGTAAATTCTGGGATAACTTCTGCTAATGACCATCATCAGATTTACTTCTGCTTCATTTCACACCAATCACTAATGCTGACCTCAAATGTTGCCTTTTAGTGATGGGTGATGGGCACCCCCTTCCCCATTCTAATTATCTTCCATGAAATGACTAAAATACAAGGCAAAAAGCCACATAGAATTTATGCAAATATCAAGTACTAGAGATCTGGAAACAACCATTCTTGGGGATGTTGACTAGTCATTGAGAGGTAATGGAGTCCTCTCAGAAGTCTTAGTGCATTCCTCCAAGTTATGCTGGCAAAAGTTAGATGCTATCTTACAGAAATACAAAAGCATGTACCTAAAAAAGGTCATCGATTTCTACTGCAAAATTCCTTTCTTAGAAATCATTTTCCACCAATAAATTATACATATATGCATTACAAATATAAACGAACTTGTCCAAGTTCACAGATAATAGCAGAAACAAAAATCTCAGGTCTCCCAACACCTAAACCAGAGCATTTTCAGTAGAGGCTTAAGGGAGCTTTGGAATTGTGGGAGAAATTTTAGTAGTTTCAATAACCTGAGACACTGTTAACACGTGTGGAAAGGAGTTATGTTTGCTAGTCATCCTGGAATAATGAAGAATGCTACTGAATCTTACAAGACTTTTTTCAAACATTCATGAAAAAAAATTGTGACTAGACCTAACCTTAATTTACATATAAAATTCAAAGTATTTTTATGTGTGTAATATACACTGAATTTTCCAAGAGTTCAATGACTTTATTTTCATCAGAACTTTTCAATTTTCACCACCATGAAAAAGCATGGCTCTATTCCTGACTGTCATTCACAGATTATTCCACAAATGGGGCAATTTTATAACTACATGAGATTTTCCAATTTAGTCAAACCCAATCATTAACATTTTATATTATATAGATTTTTGAAATTATATGTATTATATGTATCTAAATGTATGTAAGAAATTTCATCTCAAGAGAGTGAAGAGGACTTATGAAATATTTGTTATATAACAAGCTGGCTTGTTTCTCACTAGTACTTGGCCTAGTCCCTCCTTAGGATTCATTTTATAGTCACTTACATGTTGGAAAGGAGTGTTTTTCAGGTTTCATAAGTGACAGTTTTAAAAGATGAGCCATTTAGCAGCTAACACTTAAGTGTTTTAAAAAATATAGTTATCAAAAAAAAAAAGGACACCCCTCCCCATTGGTAAAATTTCAATTTTCTAAAGGCTGCTAATGTGTGATCCACAACATTATTGTCCTTACAGGTGTTAAAGTTCTGAGCAGAAACACACACAAGGATATATTAAGTCTTTATTACTAAGAATGCTTGGGCAATGGGACACCTGGTTAACTACATATAGGAGAAAATTATGTATTTAATTAGATAATTATAACTTCTTGAGAGTTTCTTGGTTCTGTTTTAATATTTTTCTTATTTCAGGAAAAAAAACATATGCTCAATGACCAAAGTTTAAATCATATAGAAAAGCATATAAATGAAAATCATATAACCCTATCCCCCAGAAAAAGCCACAGTTAATATTTTGGTGTATATATTTCTAGTAATTTTTGTGGGAACAAATATGCATTTCAAGCAAAATTTATACATTTTTAAAATGGTGCTTTGCAACCTGCAATATTCATTTTCCTAAATATCCTTTGTTATTACATTGCTTGAATATACTATAATGTATTTAACCAGTTTCCTTTACCATCATTATTTAGGTGAATTTCCTCATCTGTTATATGGGGAAACAAGAATCTCTGTATCTAATTGCCTGATTTATAGTGGGACAATAAGAAGTTGAAACAGACAGACAACTATCTTAAGATGAGAAAAAACAGGAGCCTAAATCTCTTTTCCATTCATTTGCAAAGTCCCACCAAAAGTGAAGTTTATCTGTGTGTGTGGGTGTGGGTATGTATGTTTGCAGAGATAGGTGTTAGAAGAATTGGAATAGGTCATACTATCTTAAGAAAACTTCTTGGAAATTTCTGTGTCAACCTGAATAAAAGTATAAATGACTACTGTGTAAACCTTCTATTTTTATTAATTCTTTCCAGAAGATAAAAGACACCCAAACCACTGTTCTATTCCTATAATGACCTTTCTGAACTTTCGGGAGACAAATTCTCATGCCTGTATCCCCCATTAAGCAACTCAGTCCTTTTCCCTAAACTTACCCTGGGCATTATACAAATAGAGAACCTTGTAAATTGAAAGTCAGATTAGGAGCCAACTCCTCAAATTATGATTAAAATGGGCAGATAAGTTAGAATGTTTATAGCTTCAAATAACACAAAAATCAAAATAAAAAGGATTAAATTGAAAAGATATCTTCCTTACTCAAGACATAAGAGGGGTTCCAGGTATAAGAATATTGATGAAGAAATACATTTATATAATATTTATTAATTTAATAAAATATAAATAATCCATTTGCTCTCAAAGGAACTGGATTATAATAATTGGATTACTTTAGTCAGGATCCATCCCTCGGAGCTGGGGATAGGGTCAGTCTCCCCCAAAGTATATGATATATGGATAATAAAGTATATCTCAACATCACGGTTCTGTTAGAAAGGGAGAGGGAGGGGTGAGAAGGGGGGAGGGGAAAAGGGAGAAAGAATGTTACAGAGGCAACCATCAGTATCTGATTCAAGTTAGGCGACCATACATCCTCCCCCAAGATAGTCTCAGTATACACCTGTTGACTGGGGTAAATATAGATAGAATCCTTTTTACTCTCAAGTGTTTCGGATGATATAATAAATGGTCACTCAACAAAAAGATGTATATTTTTATGATTTCAGAATTCAGTTTGAGTGTATCTTTGCTACAATTATGTAAGAAAATTGCAAAACCTATATTAAATATTAAAATAAGTTTTCAGAATACATAGCCTACTGAAACAAACTTTAAAACAATTATGAATGCCTTTTAAATGACTGAAACACTAATTACAAATAATTCTTACCAATTCCTTAAATTGATTTCATGCATTCCTACTTACTAATATGCTGATACCTTAACCCATATTTCTCTCTTTATTTGAAAGAAGAAAAGTAACTTATTTAAAAATATATTCAATAATTCACAAGTTAACTCATTCAGACTATGCCAGTTTCCAAACATTTAATACACAGTGATAAACTATACAACAAGCCTCTTCAAACTTAAATACATTCTGTGTTTGGGGCCACAAGGGGAACCACATGAGATATGCCATCAATGGTTCTGGGCAATACAGCGCTTGAGGGCTTTGAATCCAGATTGCCTTATTTCAAATCTTAGTTTGGCCCCACTTTGATTTGTAACACTGAGCAAATTACTTAACCCTTCTGGGCCCCAGCTCCTTCATGTGTAAAATGGGGATAATGGCCTCTACCTCTCAGGTTGTGAGGATTAAATGATTTAACAGGTGAATCACCTAGAAGAGTACCTGGTACTCAATAAATGTCAGATAATATTATTATTACTGCATTAAGTCCATGGTGCTGTCTAAGAGACTAAACAATAATGCCAAAAGAGCACACATTCCCAAACTAATAATTGAAAAAAACAATAAACTATCTTGAAAAGCAGTATTAAGTATCAGGGCAAAGTGGGAACTTGGGGTGACCACAGAGAAGGTGGAGCACAGACCAGTCAAAGCTAAGATCAGGAACTACTCACTAAATGCTGCTCTCCTACTACAATATAAAGATGGAGAGAAATATAAAATACAAGGGCACTAGAACACTAAGAATATATAATTATTTAATAAATATCAAGTAGTTAATTACACTTCAGCTCCACTAGATGAGGAAACAGTGAAATGTGATAGCAACCTCTCTTTTAGTTACTTCCAAGAGCATTAAATATTTTTATTCTGATTCAGCCTGGGATGCTGTTGGAGACACTGAACCCTGAGAATGACTGAATACTATGGAGGAAAAACGGTCCAATGAATGGACAAGAACTAAAAGTTCTTAAATGATAAAATTACTTAAAAGGGGGAAAAAACAGTGTCAATGATTTCTGTAAGATGATTCATTTAAATGAGAATATAATGTGTGCTTTGCATGTAATTGAAGATGCAGATTTAGCCAAAATAATTATGACACAAATAGTTAACAGTTGTGAGAACTGATGGACTATCAGCTACCTAGAGACCAGAAAAACATATAGTTAATGGATACAGTGAAAAAGGAATTATAAATCATTACCTGAGAAAGTACTTACACAAATAAATGTATGTATTAGCAAATCTTTAAAAATTTACCATACACATTTGAGGCATATAAATTGAAATTATCATGAATTTGGAGACACTACAAGAGAATTACAGGAGAAAGTACTAATGTAACATATTCTTTATAAGGTTGAAGAGAAACTCTTACTTTAGCAAGATCAGAAACCTTTCTAACAAAATTCATTTATTGCTTTCTTCTATAAATATTTACTTTTAAAATGATACAGATAAGCAAATAAGACATCTTTATTTCTCTGTATCAGACTTTCAAAATATATTCATGAAAGTGCTCAGATCTTTGTGTATTACAAATTAAATGTGTCATCAAATATATGTTATGGTAACATAAGCTATTGTCGATGTAATTTCATGGGATTCAAGATGCTAAGGTCACTCTAGCTTTTTATTTTTATCTTCCAAAAAATTATTTCAGAAGATAATATACAGAATATATTTTATGATTAAATTTATATGAATCCTATCAGTTTTATTATGAAAAGGAAAACAAATTTCATGGGACACTTTCCAAAAAGGTTTTTCTCATGTGTATATATACTCTTGATTACTACATAAAACACTCAAGATTGCTAGAATCCTTTAGTAAGCTAAGGTTTACTGTTGTTTTCAAACCTTAAGATTCTAGACTGCACTTTGGCAAATCCATTCATTTGTGTTGTTTATTAAATTCCCTGAGACTACTGATCCATGTACTTAAGTGTCAGAAAAACAGAAAGAAAAAAATCATCACAATATTGTAGTCTCAAAAGTTTTTAATCTATATCACTCTTTTTCAGAGGATCATTGTTTAAGATCAAAAATAATATGGCAATTGAGAATTATATTTAACATTTAATTGTACTAATGAAATGAATATTTTAGGTCCAATTTAACATGAATACGTATCCCTTGATACACCAAACATAAAAAGTATTGACATCTGTTTCACTGTTTGCCTTCTTCATAGGCTTAAACCTGCCAAATTATTCCATTTGATTTCAGAGAATTCTCATATGGCAATCTATTTTATTTACTTTATCTTCAATAAAATGGTTCAGTGAACATTAGCAACTCTGAGACACAAGTTTCAATCAGTCTTCAGCCAAAGGTGTCAATCTATATTAGACCTACTGTGTTGTTAGTTGCAGCTAGAAAGTTGGAATAAGCAGAGAAAGAGTAAAATGTGAGCAAGGCCTAATAAACCCACAGTGAAGAGAAAGTAAGCTCTCCCCAGGCTCTCACATGCATCCCTTATACCATACCAGGTACGGGGTTCAACATATGAAGAGCTTCTTAATAAGGCTGACAGCTAAAAGAAGGCTTCAGACTCGAACTTTATTTTACATGACACCTACAGTAATAGTTCTCTGTTCTCTAGCAGACAACTGTAAAAACTGGAATTGCTAATAGTTAAAAGTAAGTTTCAATGTTCACTCCTTGGCTATCATATAGGGAAAAAACCTAAAAACATTCAAGCTGCATAGCATCACTTCTATAGCATATTCATACAATCACTGATTTAACAGAAGTTTCACAGGACCTTTCCTTACAAATTTGTATGACATTTAAAATATATTTTAAATATAGCTGCTGGATTAGATTTTAACCACAAACAATCAGTAGGTTGGAGCAACAACTCATTTTGGAAAATGATATCATTAAAGACTAATTCCAAGAAATAGGAAGCAGTACTGTTAGATGCTGTGAAAATGTCTCCCAAAGCACAAACTTTGTAATAAATGATGCTGGTTCATATTTGATATGGGCTGTAAAAAGCAGATTATTGTAATGGTGCTCTTCCCAGCAAATAAGACCATTAAAAATGTATTTAATGTTCAGCTGAACTGAAAAGAAGGCCAGTTAAACCCACATTTTTCTATTTTGTATAATGGCATAAAAAATTTTAATAGTGGATAGTTCCTAGCCATAAATTTAAAATTACAAATGTTATTTCCCCTTTTCCAATTAGAACAAGTTTCCGTTTTCTTTCTCTATTTTTAAATATAATGCAGTAATTTTGCCCAGGTTCCATCATCACAGTATAATCAATAGGAATGATATTTGGAATAGATTGTTTTGAATTTATAAAAAGAGTGCTACTTTATTACTTGGTGATTCATACTTCTGAACTTATTTTCCTGGAGATAAAATGTATTATCTTTCTAGTGACTCCACACTTCATAATATATATAGCATAATAATATAGCACTCAAATGCATATATATATTACATACGCATCTAAATTCTTCAACATAACTCTATGCTTTAAAACTCTATAAAGACAATAAAGGCGCACAACAGAAAACTAGCATGATACATAATGGGATAGTGTCTTCAAATTCAATCCTATAAAGGTGAGAATATTTTAACCATTCAAAACAACGCTTCTACAAAAGAACCAGTGCCCAGTCCAGCACCCAGACCTATCCTGTCCTGGGTAAGTGTAACTCTCAGTCACTGAAGTGATCAATGAGCAAGAGATTCAAAGCGGCCTTATAATACCTGTATTCCAGGAGAAATCCAAACATTTCACGTTGTCTTCTCACTTGGCTCACTAACTTATAAATAGTTATGCCTATCTCTTCCATGACATTTGTTTCAGAGACCATATGTTAGATATGTTATTAATCCTTGTATTTTTCAGAGAGCCAATGACAGTGCTGAAATTTGCGGAAATAATATTAGAGTAAATTATTATATGATGTATTAATTCTCTATTGCTGTATAACAAATTACCTGAAAACTTAGCAACTTTAGAACAACATTTATTACCTCACACTTTTGCTGAGAGTCTGGAATCCGGGAGTGGTTTAGCTGGGTAGGTTAGGCTCAGGATCTCGCAGGAGTATGCAGGTTGTTTGCCATTTCCTCCCTGACTGAAGGCTCAGTCCCTCACTATGTGGCCCCTTCCGTGGCAGCCAGCCTCCCACAAAGCAAGTGATTAGAGACCGATGGAGACACAGAGCCAGAGAAAGAGAACAAACACCCAAAACAGAATCTTAGCATCTTGCATAACCTAGTCTTTGAAGTGACATACAATCACTTGTGCCATATTCTACTGGCCCCACAGAAAAACCCTGGTAAAATGCAGAAGGGGCAAGGGTGTGAAAACCAGGAGACTATACCATTAGGGGCCATCTTAGGAGTTGCCTACCATAGTCTGGCAACCATTGACCCCAATGTTATGTCCTTCCCATATATAATCAGTTCCAAATGTGTAAGCTGTAATGGATTCTTACATGTAATTTAAGGGTTGTTTGGGGGTATTTTTCAGGTTACTGAGTCATTGTAAGAGTGAATAACTCAAAAAGAACATCCTTTAAAATAATCTCAAACTGAAGACTGACTGAGAGACCACTGTTCTGATTCAATATCTTATATATTCAGCAAATTATTTCTTAAGGTTTTACTTGCAAGCTGCAGGTAATACAAAGATAATAAGTATACATTCCCTGATTTCCAGAGGTGTCAGAAAGAAAGAGACAAATGCTCATATATCTATAACACCAGACTGGCTATCATGTGGCATAAGAATATGTAGGAAAAGTTCCTGAACTGGCTAAAAAGGAGAGGAGAATCATGAAAAGCACAGTGGAAGTCATAGAGGTTGAAATACATTTTAAGGAGATGGAGAAAGGGAAAGAAAAGGATGCACATTGTTCAAGATGTGGGCAAGTGTAAGGCACACAGTACAGGGTATTCACAGAGTAATCAGTGAAAAGACTGGACATCTGGATTTTGTCAGTTCTGAAGAGTATTAAATGCCTGTTTAGATTTAGTCTGGTGGCTAGTTAGCTTGAAATAATGGATGAATTGTAGGCAGGGGGAATGGCCTTCTGGGAGTTATACTGTAGGCCTAAATATATGAGAATAAAATTGTACACCTTGTAACAATATTCCTTTTTTACTGAATATGACATAATTATAAACATATAGTAAAATAACATTTTACATGAATTTTAAATTAATAAGTTTAACTTGCTGTGGCAGACAGATGCTAGGATGACCACCATGTACATGCCCTTCATATTCCTTTCCTTTAAGTGTGGACAGGACCTGTGACTTGCTGCTAATCAACAGAAAATGCAAAGGTTATGAGATGACACTCCATGGGTATGCTAATACACACATACTTTAAGAATGTATACATATATACATACGTACTGACATATACATACACATACATATGGCTTCATCTTGCCAGCATGTAGGAGACTCTTCTGCTAGCCTTGAACAAGCCAGCTGCTGTGATGCGAACAGTGTATGGAAAAGGCCACATGAAAAGAAATGCGGAAAGCCACTAGTCCTACGACTACAATGAACTGAATTCTGTCAACAACCAGTGAGCCTGGAAGAGGACCTTGAATTTCAGAGGAGAATGCAGCCAACATTTTGATGACAGCTTTGTCATGAGAGAGGACCCAGATAAGTCATGCTTGGACTCCTGATCCAGAGAAACTGTGAGTTACAACACGTATGTTTTAAGCCATTCAATACATGGTAATTTGTTACACAGAAATATAAAACTAATGCATATGCTAGCCAAAACACAGACAGCATACAGAATTAACCCCTTTTTAGCACTTCTTGTAATATCCATGTGTGGACATAGATTAGAATGCTATTAAGGATATTTGCCTGGTAGCCTGGATAGTACAGTCAACCTCTGAAACTTATATAATAAGGCAAAATTACAACTGACTTTTTTAATGCTTCACCATGCTCTTGACATGTATTCATATATTTAGTCTTCAAATCAACTCTATGAAGTAGGTTTAATTATCTCTATTTTCTAGACTAAGAAATCAAGGGTTAGAGAGCTTAAGTGAATTGTCCAAGGTTTCACATATGAGAGTTTTGTTTTGGAACTATAAGTCAAATCTGATTTCAAAACTTGCATTCTCAACAACTGCACTCTGTAGCCTATTTGCAGCCTTGTTTATTCTGCTTCTTTTTGCCAAGAAATGTCAGTACACTGTGTGTCTGGATCACTGACTCAGCCCCACCTCAGCCAAATCAATTTCTGCATGGTCTATTATTTTTCAATAATTTGAAAAATAGAGGACATATTTTGTCATGAAAAAGCATGGTGCCTGAATTTTAATTTGTTTATGAAATTTATATCTTTTCTCTAAAATATGCAAATGACATTTATTTCTACTCCAATTCAAATTATTAAATCACTGGATCTTTGATGTTTTATTTGGATTTAATATTCTTACAACAAAAACTCTGAACATAAATTATGAATATTGCAAGGTAAAATACACACACATATGCATACACATTCATCTAACTACCCATTTACCAAATATAAACGTAATTGTAAGTTGTATAAAATCAATATTTTAGTTGTCATTTTAGAAGTATTGCTTAGGACAGTTAATTTAGCATCTCTGAGAGGTAAATTGGAGGCAATAATAAACAAATTCTTTGAAAACAGGAAGATTCAACCAAGTATATTTACTTTTGGGTTCTTTTTTGGGGAGGGGACGGGGTCGAGCCGAAGGGGAGACAGAGAATAAAGGGGTAGAAAGGAAAGAGGAAAACTAACATTTATTGAAAATAGTTATGTGCCAAGCAGTCATTTTGACAATAACTCAACAGACACATAAATTTGTTCCCCATATTACTGAGGTCCAAAGACTTAAGAAAATTAGCCAAGATTGGTAAGAAAGATAAAAAATGGCTTCAGGGATGCAAACCCAGATCCAGCTGATTCCAAAACCCTTGCCTCCCTATCATTTTATTCTTCCCTGATAGTATCTCCAACTCTAGAATTCATGATTCTATATATTTCTAAGAATAAATGATTTTTCAGAATGCACTTTTCCATTAAGATGACCTTTGACATTGTGCATATGCCTTTTATATATCAATATGTGTTTGGTTATTATCTAAAAATATAAAAATTGACACTAATCATATGATTAGAAAAACTGTTGTTAGCAAGTTCCAGAAGCAGTTTTGACTTTTGAAGACTAACTTCAAGCCCAATTATGTTCCCGTATGGGAAGAAGATTCTCTATTTTTTAAAAAATTAGTTCATTTCATGGCTCCATGATGTTCACTGCCAGGTAATTCTTGCTTATTACAATCTAAAATCCTACTGCTGTTGTTAAATTAAATGTTCTTTTATTAAAAAATGAGAACTTAAATATAAAAAGGCCATGCAAAGATGGAATACATCAATGTGACCATATGTATGGTAAGCCATGAATTACATAACCCAGGAAAAAATAGTGTTAGCAGTTATGGGTTCTAAAAACAACCAGTTTTTTATAAATAGTTGTAAAATCCAATAAGCTATACGACTACCTCAAAATCATTTAAATTCTTTGCTCTTAGTTTATCCACTTATTAAACAAAGTATAAAAATGACAGTCTTACTTATACAATAAGCTTGATCAAAGAGTAAGAGGTAGTAATAAGTTGCCAAAGTGGAAAATCTTTAAGTAGGAAAATCTTAAATGCTAGATACATGCAGAATTATTTTATTAGTGTATCTAGCAAAATAATAAAAGTTGGCAAAAAATAAGAAGTCCATAAGCAAAATAAGGTAAAATATATGAGAACTATTTGGCTGTATAATTAAATCACACTGCTGAAAATCTGAGGGAAATTATGGAGTCTTTATCTTTGGAAAGTTTTAGAAATAGGCAGAGTAATTTAGGCAGACCAGTCAGAATTCTCAGGTTCATCTTACTCTTATAATGAGCCCCTTGATAAAGAACTTTGAGAAAGCCAAGACACCAGGGTTCCCCTCTCTTTTGGAGGGAAGACTAGGGAGAGAAATGATACAAACTATTAGGAAGCTTGGAAATACAACCTACCAACCTAAAATTCCTGTTAGCAAAGAGAAAAATTATGATAAATTTGGAAACTTTTGACATTTGATACCTAAGAGTACCTGATTGATACCATAGTTCAACAGTGACACTGAATAATTTTACAGAAACACTAAATATCGACACCTTTATATGTTGGCATTGTAAATATCAAGGAAAACTTTCATTAGATTTAAAGATACACAACATTAAAAAGAAAGCAAATGCTTTCTAAACAGCTGGTGTGCTTGGTCTCAAAAAGTTTATAAGAAGAATCAAACTTTCAAGGAAAAAATCATTACTGATATGTTGTTCTCTTTATTTTCCCAATAATTCTAGATCCCAATTTAATTTCAATAAAATAATACTGAAAAGACCAAGAAATAACAAAAAATACCCCGTGTTTTTTTTCCTAATGATTTCCTTTCGATATTTCAAAACCTAATTCATATTCCAGATAAATTAATGTTAATTCCCGCCCCCCCCCCCCCAAAGGGACTAAATTTTAAAGTAAGGGAGAGAGCAGCAAGAAGTGAAATGGGAAGCTCAAGAGACTAGACAGTGGTAAATATTTCTCCTGCCATACTAGATAGACATCTCTTTGTTCCACTAACATTTTTTTAAACTTTGGGGAAAGAAAAGACAATCAAAACATTAAAGAATAAACTAAACATCAGAAAAACAAAAATAAGCACAATGAACCAAAGAGAATTATTAGTAAAAGACACTTACCTGTTTCTTCCAGATCTTCCACAAGACTTTTAAGTCAATTCCTAGGTAAATTCGATCCCCACATCACATTAATGTAGCCCTGTTAATGGAGACAAATAATTGTCACTCATTGACAATTAACTTTGAATTTATTTCACAGTTAGAGTCCAATGGCTTCATAGGACATAAAATGTATTCATCCTCAAATAAGGAAAATTATTAATGCATTCATTACTTTGTGAACCTTCAAACACGTATGATATATGTGTGAAACGCAGATAATTTAGAGAACTTTAAATCCATTTATGGTGCAAAACAAGGATCATGGAGAAAGCACAAGATGTATTTACCAGAGATGCAGATTTCATTTTCCACTCTTACATTGATTTGGCAGGTTTAAACTTTTTGGTAATTAAATTTCATAATTTATAGAATAAAATTATTTCAGTCTCAGGATCCCCAACTGAAAACATGACTGATTTCAATTGCCTCTTCAACACATACTTAATGAGTTTTGTGGGCCTTTTCCATAATTAAAGAATTGGAAGTAAGCATTTTCTCCTTATAATCACAATGTAAGGGTTACTACTTTAATACTTATTTGAATTTGTATTTTCCAGGCCAATTTCCTATTTAACCACGTGCATTTTTAGTCATTTCCTCCTTTAATTAATCTGAGACATTATGCTTCTTCTTTTCTTTGGCTAAAATATGTTAAGTATTCTGAAGTTCCAACAAAATTATAGGACATAGCAGTGTATGGATAGTAAATGGGTTTTGACTCACACATCACCTCTGACTGACATGGAAAGCTGTATTAAGGCAAATTTGATTCTGCAGCAGGAAGGAATACTGGGTTCAATTGGCAATGCTGCCATAGGCATAGAAATGGATGAATGGAATCATATGTCATCTTTGTTGAATATTTATACTTTTACTTATTTTATTTAAATGTTTTCCAAATGCTTTTGAGCTAAAGAAGCTTTTCTTCCAATGAAACCTTCAGTGAGGGGACAATTAATGAAACAGATAAAAATGAAGTATTTGGTTGAATCAGAATTCCAACTACTCAGTGTCACCATTATCCCTTACCCCAGATACTGTGGGATATTCCACAAAGCCAAAGGAGTTCTGAGGAACATAATTTGAAACCACCGTTTTAGTTAATCATAAATATTAAGGTAACTGAAAGTCATAAATAATTATGTTCTAACATTCTTTCTCTATAGCTTCTGTTGTCCATATTTCTCTTAATGACAAAATTCTGCACAAGAGCAAGCTCGATTCTTGACTTTCATTGTGTTAATCGTTCCTCCATAATTATTTCCTGTTTGCTATTTGCTATCAGAAAAAGAAAGATTTCTTATAAAATGTAGTAGTGTAAATTGTTTCCTACTTCCATATTGGCATAC
Organism: Choloepus didactylus; assembly: GCF_015220235.1. NCBI lineage: Eukaryota > Metazoa > Chordata > Mammalia > Pilosa > Megalonychidae > Choloepus > Choloepus didactylus. Next base: position 79,791,671 of record NC_051311.1, read on the forward strand.
TTTCCCTTTTCCATATTCATAGATGTCAATTTTTTCCAATCTATGAAGTCTATGTAATATAATTCCACCTAAATTTTGAAAAGAAATTACATAAGCCCATTTTAAAGGTATATGTAATAACAGATCTATTGATATCAAGATAATATTCAAATACAGAAAGCAAAGAGAAGGAATGCAGTCTGCTATATATTAAGGTAAACTACAATGCTCATAGAGTTCAGAAACAGACCCACACATACGTGAGGGGTTTATAGATTATAAAGGTAACATCACAAAATAAGAAAAATGGTTGTTGTTGGCTCATATGGGAAAAAAAAAAAAGTCTCAAAATACGACAGCAAGTAAAGTTGGTTTGTTTTTATGCCATATACAGATTTGAACTCCAGAAACATTAAAGTGCTAAATATGAAAGTTATCTTTTTCAAAGCTAATAGAAGAGAAATTAGGTGACTGTTTTTGAGATCTAGAAGTTAAAAAATATTTCTGAAACAAGATCCATAAAGCAAAAGTGATAGGGTATAAATTACTGGATTTACTAAACTGAAATTAGAATTTTTCAGTGGAGGGTAGTTAAATAGAGAAATTCTACAGATAAACTGAAGGAATATCTAAAACCAACAAGGAATTAATATCTAGTGCATATATATATATACTCAAAGATAACCAATAGAAAAATGAGCAAAAGACCTGAAAGGACAATTCTCAAAAGGGAATGCCAGAATGACTACCAAGTGTAGTTTAAAATGTTCAAAATCATTAACAATCAAGAAGATGCATATTAAAAATCCAATGAGATACCACTTTATGTTATAGAATAGCATACTTTTCTGGATTTTACCCAATGTTGGCAAGAAAACAGAATAATGGGAACTCCCTTGTTTACCGCTAATGGAAGCATAAACAATACAGTTATTCTTTAAACCAATTTGGAAGACGTCACACATCAATTTGTTGTTTATGGACCCAAAGCACACTGTGTAGAGATCTACTGTAGCATTTTTAGCCTACACTGAATCTTACTTTTTCACTGCGTGCCTTTTGCATCCACCAGATTCTCCATTTCCATTACTTAAAAAGCTAATATAGAAAACTGATAAATCAAGAAATACAAATAAACATAACATTTAGAAATATGGGTATAAATACCAGAAAAAAATTTTTTCTGTGTATCTGGACTGGGTGGTGGGGAAGGTGCAAGTCAGAGGACTTCTATTTTTCATTATAATTAGCTATTTGTTTCATTTTATTTTTTAACTCTGTGCATGTATTTCTTTGAAAAAAGTTTAAATGCCAAAGAAAAAGCAAGGAGCTAATTAAAAAATAAACAAAGAACATATTATCACTGGAAAAGCAACTCAAACATAGATTTTATTTAAATAAGCATATGTTACTTTAGTAACCTAAGCCTCAAAAAATAAAAATGTGTCATGGATTACTGATCACAGTGATCATGATGCTCAGAACAAAATGATTCCTTTAATTATATATATACTGAAAACTTAATTATATATGTGTGTGTGTGTGTGTGTGTGTATACTGAAAAACTTATCAAAACATTAATAAGGCAGCAAAGGAAAATAAGATAAATTGGAGGAGAAAAAATGATAACCAGAAAGGTGAATTATAGTGCTCATGCATACACATATTCACCCACATTTCTTGAATGCCTACTATATGCTAGGCACTGCACCAGGCTCTGGGATAAAGACACAACTCTGCTTTCATGGCATATGCAGTGTAAGGAGGAATGGTTAAGGAGCAGTTTTTACAGTGTGCTGAGTGAAATGGTATGTATAGAAGCAGCACCAATTTGAACTAGGGCAGTCAGAGAAGACTTCCCAGAGGAAAGAATTTCTAGGTAATTCAGATTTAGAAACACTTCCTTTTCTGATTCCTTCTAGCCTTATTTAAGATTTGCTGTGTTAGGACCAGGAAAGCGTCTGTGCTAGTTTGGATATATCATGTCCCACCAAAAGCTATATTCTTTAATGCAGTCTTGTGCGGCAGTCGTATTAGTGTTGATTCGGTTGGAACCTTTGAATTAGGTTGTTTCCATGGAGATGTGACCCACCCAACTGTAGGTGATAACTCTGATTAGATAATTTCCATGGAGATGTGGCCCCACCCATTTAGTGCAGGTCTTGATTAGTTAACTGGGGCCCTATAAAAGCTCAGACAGAAGGAGCTGGTGGCTGCAGCTGAGACGGACACTTTGAAGACGGCTGTTGGAAGCTGAAGCAGACATTTTGGAGAACACCACTTTTGAAACGCAACGTGGGAGCAAGCGGACACCAGCCACGTGCCTTTGGAGCTAACAGAGGTTTTCCATATGCCAATGGCCATCCTTCAGTGAAGGTACCTTATTGTTGATGCCTTACCTTGGACACTTTATGGCCTTGACTATAACTGTGTAACCAAATAAACCCCCTTTATGAAAGCCTATCCATTTCTGGTGTTTTGCAAACAGCAGCATTAGCAAACTGGAACAGCATCACTTAGACACTCAGAGATTGTGACCCGTCCTCATTAACAAACTGTACTAGATAAAGTGAACAATTAGATACAAGTGAATGATTGAGTGTTGTGTTCTTTTAATTTTTTTTAGAAACTCATTGATAATCATGAAAAATATTTCATTTTTTGATGTGTTACTTGAAACTGTTTATAAATCCTTAATCTAGTATCTAAAATCCTCAGTTAACTGGAAGAATATACTAAAAATTTGGAGTAAAGAAATAAAATATATGTGTTAAATAGGTCATAATATATAATTGACATCCAAAATTACAAATTACATTAATATTTTAATATGGTTTTTATATTATATATTATAGGTTTTCTTGGAGAATAGTAAGAATTAAGAATTATTTTAATATGTCAAAACCAGCTAGTTAACTATATAACAAATTAGAGAAAGTTGATAATTTTCCACTGGTTATGAAGGCTGATAGTGTAACCAACATTTAAGTTGCCAGACACTCAAACCCCAGCAAGGCAAGAAAGACACAAGTTTAATTCCAGTTGTTTGGTAGTTGGGATGTATGCTAACAGGATAAAAGGCATAATTATAGACTTCTGAGAAATGGGACAAGTTTTTTGCTTTTTTTTCAGGAGGAAGTCAGTCCATAAATTATTCCAACCAAAATTCAGGAAGGGCTCAAAGGGCATTTTGCAACAGGCATTGTTTGCATAACGCATTTACATGGGAGGAATATGACATCATTATCATTTATGTAGGTGTTACAAATATCAAGAAATAGCTAGGAATTGAAAAAGTTGTTTCTGCAAAGGCTAAATGCTGTAAGATTACCAACAGGGATATGGGGTACTTAAAATTCACATCCAAATCTGTTTAAAGCAATGTGAGCTCCACAAGGACAGGAGTGTTCATCTTTTAATTCACTTTATGTAACCCATGAACCGAGACTACTGTCTGGCACATAATAGCTGCTCAAAAAACATTTGTTGAATGAATGAATGCATCGATCTTTAGACTAATTAACACAGAAATGGACATGTACGGGAATTTACAAGTGATATTTTAGGTAGTACAGAAAGTGGACCTAAACCAGAACAGAGATATTGCCCCTAGATAATCCTAGTTAAAAAATTAATACAGTGATTTTTCAAAAGAAGTAAAGTCTTAAACTAAGGAAAACTTTGTCCCACTGCCTTAATATAATATGGCACAAAATAAATTTTATTTTGAAATTTCCAATAACATTAATAGAGGACATCCATTTTGCAGTTTACTCAAATATAGAATTTTGTTTTGAAAGTTTGAGAAATATTGAATTAACCTCTACCTTAGTAAAGTAGGATCTGTAGTGATGACTACATATGATGCAAAGTTATGTAGTATATATTAACATATATACATGAATATTAATTATAGCTAATCTATATGAGATTTATTCTAGGAGTTCAGTTCTCAGATTATCCTTCTGCCATCTTTATAGAGTACTGAGATAAAAGGAAATCCTTCCGAATTGCTAAGGAGAGGTATTTCAATTACCAGTGCAAACTTAAACTCACTACCTTGTAGTCACATTGGGTAAATCATGTGAGCACTCTCTCTACACAATGGGGCCTATGCAAGACATTTTCATTTGACTGAACTACCCCCCATTTAATAGCTCCTGGATTTAAGAAGGTGGAGCACTTTAAAGCCTTATCAATCCATTAAAAAAACATATTCACTGAAATAAAAGTGCACTGAAAACAATTAGAGCCACAATGAAAGTTAAGTTTGTTGACATGGGCATTATTCAGGAATACAACAATTTTATTTTAAGTCATTTCTTATATTTATAAATTTATTTCTTGTCTGAAATTGGAAATATTCATACTTTATTGGTAGGTTCAGCCAGAGTATGTAAAATCAAAATTAAATCAATAAGCAAGCTAATAAAATTGGCAAGTCATATGGTGAGCAGACAGTCATCAGAGGAAGGATGGTTACTGTAAGATTCTGCTTCATGGACTTCCCTCAGAATAAAAGAAAGAGCTGCTTGCTGGAGCTGTGTAAAAAGGCATTACCATCTTTGCACAAATACATAAAAATACTTTAAAATCAAATTTCGAATTTCCTAAAAGACCTTTCCCCACTTCATTCATTGTGGTTACTGAACACCTACTATGCATCAGGTTTTCTACCTGCTAAAGATACAAAGATAAAAGATAATCTCCAGGCTGACTGCTCACCAACAGTGAGCATGTGAAACAAATTATTTATGAAGTAGGTGGAGAAAGTGATACAACATTCTGAAACATAACTAAATCACCTTCTGAATTTCTCATGAAGTAACAAAAAGAATAATTCCTATATTTTAAACTTTGAAGATGTTTGAATAAATCTACAATGTCCTCTACTTTTTATAAAAAATTACTGGGAATAAACAATTTGATGACATTTAAAGTTAGAAAAAAGGCTTATCAAGTGGCTGTATCTCACTTTTCATAGAACACAGGATAACTTTAATAAAATACTTTCATAATAATTAGAATCAATTCATTAAAATAACAATTATTCTATTTAGAACTATATGTAATGTAAACCACAAAACATGCAAATATATGCTATCATGAATGAAAGGTTTGTTTGACAAGGGAAACAGCCCCCTGCTTCCTTAAGAGACAGAGCTGAAGGGAGTCAGCTAAAAGTACAGGGAATTAGTTGATAAAAGAAAAATGAATAGAAGAATGCATAGAAAAAGGTCTTAGGGCAACTGGCAGGGAGGAGATCCTGAATAGAAACATAACTATGTGGACAAAAGAGGAAATTAAGGAGGAAAAAAGGTAAGAAGAGAGACACTAGAGACAGAAACTCCAGGTTTCCAGCTGGGATGAAAATAACATAGTTTATCAGGGGAAACAAGTAACGGTTTACTAGATCTGCACTGTCTGATATTGGTAGCCTCTAGCCACATCTGCTTATTTAAAGTTACATTTATTAAAATTAAAAAGCAAAAAAATCAACTATTCCATCACACTGGCCAGATTTTAAGTGCTCAATACCCTTGTATGATTAGGGGCTACATGTTGGACAATGTAGATATGGAGCATTTCCATCATCACAGAAAGTTCTATTGGATATAGCTGCCTGAGATGCACTGACTATAAGGGTGAGAAAGAAGGCATTATATAGTAGCTAATGTCTATTGGATATTTTTTGTGCATCAGACACTGTGCTAAGCACTTTACATATATTCATGCATTCGGTCCTCACAATGATCTCTTGAAATAGGTTCTATTACCTTTAGGTTTTACAGATGCCAAAATAGATTCAGAGAAACAACTAACTTGCTTCGGATTATACTGTAGTAGAGACAAGATTTAACTCCAGGCCTTTCTGACTCCAGGGGTGGAGGAACAAGTAAGAAATCTTTTGAGAGTTAATATCCTTGAAGTTCAAAGATGAATTGCTTTCTTTTCCTCAGATATTCAGAATACCATTAAATATATGAGGAACAAGAGCGGAGAAGGCTACATGAACACGTATAATTTAATGATAATCAAATGTCTATGCAATATGAGAGTACGCTTGAAAGGTTTCAGAAAGCGCAAAAAGTAAAGTTATCATAGCAATTTTAACTCACCCACCTTACATGATTAGTTAGTTCCTTTCAGGTGGGAGAGTTACTGTTGCCATGGAAACCACCACAATACTACTACTTTACACTTATATAACACCTTTCATCTGAAGAGCTCAAAGAGACTTACAAACATTAATTCATTATTAGCCTTTTTTTATTGAAAGTGCATCAAAATTTTCCTAATAGCACACAACAAAAATTGCAGATGAAACAAAAGGAAACCTCATTGCTCTCTAACAGGTTCACATGGATTATACATCTTCTCCTACTACTTAAAAAGAAAGAGAGAGACAGTAATCTTATACCGACATTCACCTTCTTATTTCTTGTACCAAACTGAAAACCATCTCCTATTGTTTTATTGTCAAAAATACACAGCTCTTCTTCCACCCACTCTTTAATTTCTTTCTTCATGTGTTCAGCTAATTGCCTGGGAATGTCTTTTAAAACACCATTACACAAACTTACCTATGCAGCTCTAACCACTAAGATATTCACCAGTTTAAATCTGACTCTTTCTTTAAAAGAAGTATGACCTCATTTTAAACTGGGAAGAATAAAACTAAGCTCTGAAGCTGTTTTGTGTTTATTCAATTAAAAGTTTGAAAACTGAAATGTATAAAATCCTTAGCTGTTCATAGTGACTTTTTTTCTTAAGCTATTAAAAATATAACAAATAATTGTTTCAATATCCTAAAAACATAAAATACTTGGCTAGAAAAACTGGGTCAGTGCAATGGTCCATTCAACATAGCATTTTGTTTTTAATAGAGTTATCAAAAGGATATTTATGGGATTACAACTTCTTATATAATTTTATGACAATGGCTTCAAAAGTAAAGATATCTTGCCTCCAATAATCTACTAGAATCTATTACTCAAGAATGTTAGGCGTACCCTTTTGGAATTCTGAAAAACATAGGTGTAATTTACCTTTTCTGAGTTAATGTCACTCCTGTCACATTTTATTGGTCAAATTGATTCACAAGGCTACCCTAGATTCAAGGGAATGGAGAACTAGACTTTTGATGGGAGGAGCTGCACAGTCACACTGTGAAAGGACGTGCATACAAGCATGTGAAGAATTTGTAGCCATTTCTTTTAATCTACCACACATGGAAATCTTTCCAAGATATATTATGCTCAGACTTCTTATAAAAGGTAATTTAGAATTTGTATGACTCAAAATTATTATTTGGAAGGCCCATCATTAGCAAGGCCATCTCATTTTACAATTCTGTACATTTAGCTTTTTCTTTCTTCCCAAGGTCAGTCTTCTAGCTTTTCTCACTGTTCCTGCCTTAATGATCCTAGCCAACTCCTCCCTATTAATCCTCCTCTCCCTTAACTTGCTTCTCTTGGAAGCTTGTTTTATGACTGAAAAACCACATAACACAAAAACTGCTCATTATATAATCTCTAAATAAGGTATGAATAAGTTAGTAGGTACTTCTGAGATGCAAAAATCAGTTTTTGCTTGCTATTATATTTTTGGCTATATCTGTTGTTTCTAGTCAAAAACTCACTTCATATGGAAGATAATTTTATGAAGGATCTTTTTAGAGAATATTTTTACTTCAGAAACTAAACCCATTTTTTTAAATGTTAAGTCACGGAACATTTATTGGCCTAAAGCAGAATTTTAATGGCCTGTTTCAGTATAAACAACTCTGATACACTGTGGAATAATTATGTAATTTTTTGTAACTCAGTTTGCTTGCAATATCTGTTTATTAAACAGCTTTGGGTTTTGAATTCTCTTGCTGTTCATCAATAACTTTTGTACTTCATTTGTATTCTTCCAGTTGTTCTACTTCTGTTCATCAGTTGAAATGGTCATCAAAATGTAATAAGTTGATCAAAATCTCAGATATTACTTTAGAAAAAGCTGATTCTTTTTATGAAAGATGTACCTGTATTTGACTTTGTAAGATAATAAATTCAGGAAGAGCCCAATTGGGACCACTAACATACTCTTCTACAATATATGAATTTTATACTTAATAAGACTATAATATTCTTCTCAACAAGTTGAAGCTACATCCCATAGGAAATGGAGATGCTAAACTATTAATAGCTTTCCCGGGTTTTCTCTGCCTACTATGGAACCTTAAATTTCATCACAATTTAAGCACTATAAAACATAACAATTTATGTTCACATATATGAAACTCTATAGATGTTCTTCAACTAGTCTACTTTTCAATATTTCTTATAGTTCTAAGACAGAAAACATCTTCACATTTAACCTGAGAAAAAAACAGTGTGAAAATCAATTTATAATTCAAATAACTATTGCCATAAGCACAGCTACAAGTTTGCTAATATTTTAAACTGTTATGGCAGTACACCAATTATTTACTATAAGTGAATATTACTGACAGTGCTTTAAAAAAATTGGGATTGTATATCGACAACGATCTTATTGCTCTTTTGAGATTCTTTCATTTTCTTGTAGAGTTCTGGTACACATAGGCCATTCCATAACTTCTATATCAGTCCATGCAATTCCTGCCTCACTATGCTCATTCTTGAAGAGGTGGGTCAATAATTCTTTTTATGTCACCAGATAATTGGCACAACTGGTCAGCCCCTGACTTCCTGCTTCTCCTTTGATAGGACATTAACCTTTCAAAATGAGTTCAACAATGCTGTATAATGCAATGATGAAGACACAGAATCTTGAAGCAAATTCTATTGTTTCTTCCGTGAAAATTATCCAGAATTCAATCTTTTGTCACCTCCACTACTATCATCCAGGTCAAGCTACCATCATCTTCTAATCTGGATTGTTGCGATAGCCTCCTAAAATCTTTCTGATTTTGTCCTTGTTCCTTATTGTCTATTCTCAAAACAGCAGCCAAAGTGATTACGTTAAGACTGAAGTGAGTTCATGTTTCAGAACCTCTTTGTTCAAATTCCTTGAATAGTTTTCATTTTATTGGTGTTAAAAACCAATGTCCTTCAGTTTGGCGGTTCCTCAGAAACTAGATATCAAGTTACCCTATGATCCAGCAATTTCACTTCTCAGTGTATACCCAAAGATCTGAAAGCAGTGACACAAGCAGATATTTGCACACCGATGTTTATAGCAGCACTGTTCACAATTGCCAAGAGATGGAAACAACCCAAATGTCTTTCAACAGATGGATGGATAAACAAAATGTGGTATATACACACAATGGAATACTACAGGGCAATAAGAAGGAATGAGGTTGCGAAACATATGACAACATGGATGAACCCTGAAGACATAATGCTGAGTGAAATAAGCCAGACATAAAAGGAGAGACATGGTATGTTACCACTAATGTGAACTCTGTGAAAAATGTAAAATAAGTGTCTTAAAATGTAGAATATAGGGACCTAGAGATAGTCAAAACCTAGTGAAGAGGGAACAATAATCTGATATGTACAGATGGGATAATGAGGGTGATCTTAATGGTATGGGAATGGTCAGGAGTGACTATGGTTCGTTAATGGGATTATAAGTATCAGTGACACATTGAAGGTGAAAATGTTCGTAAATGGTTGTTTAAAGGCAAGTAACCCATAGAGTAGCACCACAAACTTAAATAATTGTTAGCAATATATTTATAAGGTATGACACTGCTGCAGAGAGTTAACAACAGAGTGGTATGGAAAGACTACCCATTAGTATTAATGACTATATTTAATAGGAATATCTTATCAACTTTACACTAATACTAGGGATGAATAATCAGCAGCTGATAAGAGCTCTGGGAAGAATTATGTTATGATAATTGTTTAAAGTTGAGAGTGATGATGATTGTACAACTAAGTGAAGCTAATGTAAGAAACTGACCATTTATTTTGGTATAGAATATATATTAAGTCAAGTTAGGAACCCACCACTTAATAAATCAAGCCTTTGACTTGAGACTTGCTCTTGTGAAATTTAGGGTTGCAAATAAGAAGCTGAGCCATCTTACAATTATGCTTAAGAGGCGCCTCCAGGCAACCTCTTTGTTGCTCAGATGTGGCCTTTTTCTCTCTAAGCCAAACTGCAAATAAATTCATTAACCTAAAACAACAACAACAGCAACAACAAACCAATGTCTATTTTTGCCTAGAAATTCTCATGAGGTGACCTCTCTCTTATTTCTCTGGCTACATTTCCTACCACACCTCTTGCTCTCTGGGTTCTAGCCCATATCTTTGTTCTTTTAACATGCAATTATGCTTCCACCCAAGTAATCTGCATTTGCTTTTCCTCCTCCCTGGAATATTTTTCCCTTAGATATCTGTATCTGATTTACTCACTTCTTTTAGGTCTCTGTTCAAATGGGACTTGATTAGAAAGTCCTTCTTTGATTACTCTCTATAAAATGGTAAATACCACTCTTCCCCACACCAGGCACTCCTTTTCGCTCTTACTCTGCTTTACAGTTATGCATAAAGCATGTCACTATCTGACATTCTATACCTATAATACAATAAGGTACATAAGAGCAGGGACGTTGCCTTGTTTGTTTTATCACCAGTGTGATAAAAAATGCCTGGAACACAGAAAATAATATTTACTGAATGATAAATTATGATAACATTTGAATACTGGTTCCATCATGTACTGGCTGTTTGATATTGGGAAAAACAATTAGTACTTCTGTGGCTCAGTTTACTCATTTTAAATTGTAAATGATGATGATGTTGATAATAATAGTATCATCAATATCATTGAGCTGTCATGAGAATAAAAACAGTTAATACACATACAGTGCTTGGAATGGTGCCTGGCATGCAATGTGTTAAATAAATTTTTAGTTACTATTAATCTCAATAAGCCTAAGTCAACTCTACACCACTGCAAATTTATCTGGGGACAAGAATAGAAGTGAAAAACAAGTTGACTCAGTATTTTCCTGTTCTCTCTCTTCAGACACATTTTTCTGTGTGTCTGTTAAAAACAAAGCTGAAAAACCAAGAGACCAAAGTTTACATTAGAGTTCCCTGTTTGTGTGGTAAACTCTGTTTTTTAAAAAATTTTTATTCTAGTAACATATTTGCAATGTAAAACGTCCCCCTTTAAGCCCTTTCAAATACGTAATTCAGTGAAGTTAATTATAGTCACAATGTTGTACTACCATCACAACCATCCATTACCAAACTTTTCCATCACTCCAAACAGAAACTCTGTACCAATTAAACATTAAATCTTCATTCCTATTTCCAACTCTTCATTCCTTCATTCCTATTTCCAACTCTGTACCAATTAAACATTAAATCTTCATTCCTATTTCCAACGCACCCCTGGTAAGCTGTGTTCTAGTTTCTGATGCTATGAATTTACTTAATCTCATTTTTTTCGTATTAGTGAGATCATCCCATATTTTTCCTTTTGTATCTGGCTTATTTCATTTACCAGAATGTAATTCTTTATATGGCTGAATATTTCATTGCATATATATATATATCACATTTTGTTTATCCATTCATCTATTACTGGACACTTGGGTTGCTTCCCACTTTTTGGCAATTGTGAAAAATCCAGCCACAAATACCTGAGTGCAAATATCATTCAAGTACCTATTTAATAGGAGTCATTCTAGAAGATGTGAAACAGTATATCATTGTGGTCTTGATTTTCATTTCTTTAATAGGTAATGATGTTGATCATCTTCTCGTGTTTATTTGCCATTTGTATATCTTCTTTAGATAAATGTCTTTTCAAGTCTTTTGCCCATTTTTTAATTGCCTTGTGTGTCTTTTTGTCGCTGAGTTGTAGGAATTTTTTTATATATTCTGGATCTTAAATCCTAATCAGATATGTGTTTTCCAAATATTTTAGTCCCATTCTGTAGGTTGTATTTTTACTTTCATAATGAAATCCATTGAGGTATGAAAGGTTTTAATTTTGATGAAGACACATTGTGCCAGTTTGAATGTATTATGTCCCCCAGAAAAAGCCATATTCTTTGATGCAATTTTGTGGGGCAGACATTTTAGTGCTGATTAGATTGGAATTCTTTGAGTGTTTCCATGGAGATGTGCTCCACCCAATGCAGGTGATAACTCTGATGAGATAATTTCCATGGAGGTGTGGCCCCACCCACTCAGCTTGGGCCTTGATTACTGGAGCAGTATATAAGCTCTGACAGAAGGAGCAAGCTTGCTACAGCCAAGAGGGACACTTTGAAGAAAGCACAGGAGCTGCAGATGAGAGACTTTTTGAAGACAGCCATTGGAAGCAGACTCTTGCTCCAGAGAAGCTAAGAGAGGACAAATACCCCAAATGCCACTAACAGTGACATTTTTGAGGAACTGCAGCCTACAGAGGAACATCCTGGGAGAAAGCCATTCTGAAACCAGAACTTTGGAGCAGATGCCAGCCACGTGCCTTCGCTGCTAACAGAGGTTTTCTGGACACCATTGGCCATCCTCCAGTGAAGGTACCCAATTGCTGATGTGTTATCTTGGACACTTTATGGCCTTTAGACTGTGACTGTGTAATCAAATAAACCCCCTTTCATAAAAGCCAATCCATCTCTGGTGTTTTGCATTCTGGCAGCACTTGCAAACTGGAACACACATTTATCTATTTTTTCTTTTGTTGCTTGTGCTTTGGATGTAACATCTAAGAAATCATTGCCTCACACAAGGTCCTGAAGATGCCTCCCTGCATTTTTGTCTAGGAGTTTTACAGTTTGGGTTCTTAAACATAGGTCTTTGATCCAATCTGAGTTACTTTTTCATGTGGTGTGAGGTAGGGAGCTACCTTATTATTTTTTTTTTTTCTTTTTTTTTTTGCAGATGGATATCCAATTTTCCCAGCACCATTTGTTGAAGAGACAGTTTTTTCTCATTTAGTGGACTGGCAACCTTCTCAAAAATCAATTGGCCATAGATGTGAGGGTTTATTTCTGAACTTTTAGTTCAATTCATCTATTTTGTGCCAATATTATGCTTTCTGACTACAGTAACTATGTTATGAGCTTTAAAATCAGTTGATGTGAGCCCTCAACTTCATCATTGTTTTTCAAGATGGTTTTGGCCATTTGGGGTTCTTTAGTCTACCATATAAATTTGATGATTGGCTGTCCCATTTCTGCAAAGAAGGCTGTTGAAATTTCAACTTGGATTACATGAATCTATAAATTGCTTTGGGTAGAAATGGCATCTTAACAATTTTGAGTCTTCAATGCATGAACACAGAATATTATTCTATTTATTTAAGTCTTCTTTTATTCCTTTTAGCAATCAATGTTTTGCAGTTTTCCATTAAAAGTCATTTATGTCCTTAGGTAAGTTTATTCCTAGATATTTTATTCTTTAAGTTGCTACTGTAAATGGAATTTTTTCTTGACTTCTCTTCAGAATGTTCATTACTAGTGTATAGAAACACTACTGAGTTTTGGGATATTGATCTATAATCTGTAAATAGGGAATGTTTTATTTCTTCCTTTCCAATGTGGATGCCTTTTATTTATTTCTTTTTGTTTCCCAATTGCACTGTCTAGAACATCTAGGAGAATGTTGAATAACAGTATTAACAGTGGATATCCTTACCTTCTCTCTGATTTTAGAGGGAATGCTTTCAGTCTTTCACCACTGATGTTAGCTGTAGGTGTTTCATATATGCCCTTTACCATATTGAGAAAGTTTACTTCTGCTCCTAGTTTCCTAAGTGTTTAAACAAGAAGGTGTGCTGGATTTTGTCAAATGCCTTATCTGCAGCCATTGAGATGATCATGTGGTTTTTTACCCATGATCTAATTAATGTGTTATATTACATTAATTGATTTTCTAATGTTGAACCAATCTTGCTTACCTGGAATAAAACTCACTTGATCATGGCATATAATTCTTTTAATGTGCTGTTAGATTTGGTTTGCTTGTATCATTTTGAGGATTTTTGCATCTATATTCATATGGAATATTGGTTTATAATTTTGCTTTCTTGTGCTACCTTTACCTGGCTTTGATTTTAGGGTGATATTGGCCTCATTCAATGAGTTAGGGAGTGTTCTGCCCTCTTCAGTTTTTTGGAAGAGTTTGAGCAGGATTGGTGTTAATTCTTCTTGGAAAATTTGGTAAAATTCACTAACAAAGTCATCTAGTCCTTGGCTTTTCTTTGTTGCGAGGTGTTTAATTACTGATTCAATTTATTTAGTTGTTATTGGTCTGTTGAGATCCTCTATTTTTTCTTAAGTTAGTGTAGGCAGTTTGTGTGATTTTAGGAATTTATTTCATCTAAACTAATTTGTTGGTGTAAAGTTATTCATAGCATCCTCTTATAATCCTTTTTATTTCTGTTGGGTTAGTTGTAATGTCCCACTTTCATTTCTGATTTTAGTTACCTGTGCCCCCTCTCTTTTTTTTCTTTGCAGGTCTAGCTGAAGGCTTCTAAATTTTGTTGCTCTTTTCAAAGAATCAACTTTTGATTTTGTTGATACTTTCTATATGATTTTTTGTGGTGTGATATATTGAGTGTCTTCTCATTTCTTTCCATATATATTTTTCATATATGTTCTTTGTAGCTACCAGGGGGCTTAAATTTAAAATCCTAGAATCTATAACAATTGCATTTGATTTGACACCAACCTAACTTCTATAGCATTCATATACAGTGTCCTTATACCCCTCACCTTTTTGCTTTAGTTGTTACAAATTTCATCTTTGTAATTATCATTATTTTTTATGCAGTTGTATTGTAGAAACTGTAAGAAGTAAAAAGTGGAGTTACATGCCAAAAAAAAATACAATAAAACAGTATTGGTATTTATGGTTACCTTTACTGGAGGGCTTTATTTCTTTATGCCACTTTGATACATGGTCTAGTGTCCTTTCCATTCAGTCTGAAGAACTCTTTTTAGCATTGATTGCAGGGCAGATCTAGAGGTGACAAACTCCCTCAGATTTTGTTTATCCGGAAATATCATAATCTCTCCCTCATTTTTGAAAGATAGTCTCATCAGATACAGAATTATCCACTGGCAATTGTTTTATTTCAGTACTTTAAATATGTCACCTCACTGTCTTCTTGCCGCCATAGTTTCTGACAAGAAATAGGAACTTAACCTTATTGGGACTCCCCTGTATGTAACACATTGCTTTTCTCTTGCAGCTTTCAGAACCCTCCCTGTGATTGGCATTTGACAGTTTGATGACTACGTGTACAGATGTGGTTCTCTTAGCGTTTATCCTATTTGTACTATGTAGGACATCTTGAATGTGTATATTCTCGGTTTTCATTAAATTTGGGAAGTTTTCTGCCATTATTTCTTTGAATATTCCTTCTGCTCCTTTCTCTCTTTCTTCTCCTTCTGGAATGCCCATAACATGTATTTTGGTAACTTGATGCTGTCCTACAGGTCTCTTAGGCTCTGTTCACTTTTTTCATTCTTTTTTCTTTCTTCTCAACCTGAATCACTTCAATCATCTGTCTTCAAGTTCACTGACTTTTTTCTTCTGCTAGCTCCAATCTACTATTGAAATCCTCTTGGGAATTTTTCATTTCAGTTATTGTGGTTTTTAACTTTTTATTTCTGTTTGCATCCTTTTTAAAATTTGTATCTCTTCACTGATATTTTTATAATGACCATTCACTGTTTTCCTGATTTCCTTTAGTTCTTTCTTCATGTTTTCCTTTATCTCTGTGAGCATATTGAGGATCTTTTTGTTTTAATGTCTTTGTCTGGTATATCCAAAGTTTTGTCTTCTTCATTGATGTATTCTGAATTTTATATTGTTCTTTTGAATGGGCCACCATTTTCTCTTTCTTTCTTTCTTTTTTTTTTTTTTTTTTGTAATTTTTTGATGCACACTGTATACTTAAGTATTTAAAAGGGTTAACTCTGGGATCTAGTCCCTGAGCTGTCTGTTCATTATTTTTGTATGCAGCTAGAGATTTGATAGAGGTTTCCTTGAGGTCCAGAAACTAACAAAAAACAAGCAAATCAATGCATAAAACACCTACATTGGCTGGTGCCATCTGTCCTTCAGAGTTTAGCCCTCCTATCAAGAAGATCACCCAGAGGGAAAAGTGAAGTGCAGGGTCCTCTCTGTCTTTCCTCAGTTTGTGCTTTGCCCTTGGATTGTGTTTGCTTGTGGCCGTACGAGTTCCCCTGATCACAGGAATTCAAATGCCCCCTCTATGACCTGTGGAAATATACTCTCTCCCTGTCCTGAGGAGCTTTATTATATATCTTAAAGCAGGTCATCATTTGCCTCAGACTACTTTAACTTACTTATTTCTTACACTTCTTAAGCTCTCTGCAAACTGCCTCTGCCTATAGGGCAAATTCTGGGAGTTCAAGTTCTGGGAGGGCAAGCCAAGGATGAGTTCCTGGTTCAGTCTTTCATGTTGCCACCTGATGGTCTGGCAGGTGACATACAGGCATTGCAGTGTGCACACAGGGGTTACATTACTCCTTCTGGAACAGGGCCAGGGATCTACAAATGGTAGTCAAAGCTGGTTCCACACTGCACCAGGGAGGAGAGGAAGAGGGGCCAGCAAAAGCACCATGAACTTCTCCTATTGTTTTTGTTATTATTATTTTTATTTTTAATGCAATTTTTTTTGAGATATAGTGACATACCAGATAATCATCCAAAGTGTACAATCAGTGGTTCATGGTGCCATAATATAGTTGTGCATTGATCACCACAATTTTTGAACATTTTCATTACTCCAAAAATAAGAATAAAAATATAAATAAAAATGAACACCCAAAATATCCCATACTCCTTAACCCCCCCATCATTTATTTATTTATTGTCTTTATTTTCTTACTCATCTGTCCATACACTGGATAAAGGGAGTGTCAGTCACAAGGTTTTCACAATTACATAGTCACACCATGAAAGCTTTATAATTATACAATCATTTTCAAAAATCAAGGCTATTGGGTTACAGTTCAACAGTTTCAGGTATTTCCTTCTAGTTGTTCTAATACACTAAAAACTAAAAAGGAATATCTATATAATGCATAAGAATAACCTCCAAAAAGACCTCTCAATTCTTATTTGAAATCTCTCAGCCACTGAAACTTTATTTTGTTTCATTTCCCTTCCCACTTATGGTCCAAGAGGGCTTTCTCAATCCCACAATGCCAGGACTAGGCTCATCCCCTGGAGTCATGTCCCATGTAGGGGGGAGGACAGTGAGTTTACCTGCAGAGTTGGCTTAGAGAGAGAGATGACATCTGAGCAACAAAAGAGGTTCTCTGGGGGTGACTCTTAGGCATAATTATAGCTTCTCCTTTGTAGGAATAAGTTTCAGAAGGGCAAGCCCAAAGATTGAAGGCTTGGCCTATTAAATTGTGGGTCCCCAATGCTTGCAAGAATATCAGGAATTCCCCAGGTGGGGAAGTTTAATATTTCCACATTTTTCCCCAGTCCCTCAAGGGGGCTTTGCAAATACTTTTTTATTCTCTACCCAAATTACTCTGGAATGTATTGGGGCATCACACTAACCTGTACAAACCAACCAGATTTCACTCCCTATTCAAAGTTCCATGTAATTATGATGTTCAAATAAACTGACCATACAAGTTAAATTAGGTAGTGTGCTAATAGAAAATAAAAATTTTGTACCAAATAGACATCTCTTCTTGTAGTCTCACACAGAAGTTGAAGTTTTAAAACACATTATCATCCTTTACCCTTTTGTCTGAATTGCCTCTGTCCTAACCAGATCCACTTCATTCATATAACTAATTGAAGTCTGACCTCTTTTTCAGCTTTTTTTTTCCTTAACAGACACTGTATGGGATGATGCTGACTTCCATAGCTTCAGGACTCTAGCTCTGAATCTCAGGTGTCACACAGATACCCAAAGTTCCAGGGAACAACCAGGTTACACATAAAGAGCTCAGCATCTCAGAATTTAGAAATGACCTAAGAACTCAGGAATAGATGTGACAGCAATAAGAGCTTACAATCTAGGAATGTTTACAATAAGCCTTTCCCTGATAATCTATGCTTCCAAATTCAATTCTCAGAGTTTGCACATTATAGTTAGTCCATATTAGTGAGGAGTTATATTATAATATTTATCTTTTTGTTTCTGGCTTATTTCACTCAACATACTGTCCTCAAGATTCATTCACCTAGTTGCATGCCTCATCCTTTTGTTTTTAAAGCTGCATTTTCTTGATTCTACACTTGCTCAGTTACTGCAACCCTTTATCTGCTTTCCAGAGTTCTGAGGAAGTGGGATCTGCCAGTTTTTGCTAGTTGTTCAAAGATTCTGTTTGGGAACAGCACCCTTGAGCATCTTATGCTGCTATCTCAGTCAACCAGAAGATACGCTGTCTTTTTTTTCAATTTATATTTATTTTTTATCCCATAAACGTCTACAAAATATTTTCTGTTAGACTCTTTATTCATGCTTTACTACTTAAAAACATTATTCCATTTCCTATTTGCTATGCACTACACAGTGATTGCAAAGCTAAGATATTCTATTGTCAAAGAACTTCTAGCAAAGGAGTGGCCTATAAACACATAAAGCCAGTAAAACCCGTTAATTACTGTGGGTGTTTAGGCTAGAACCATACCCAGGGAACACAATACAGCCATTCTTTCTGATAACACCTTCAAGAAAGGTGACAATGATTATCACTTTTGCCAGGTTGAAATTCTCATGTCTGTGAGATATGTAGGTAGATGATGAGATACTTGGGTGGAGAGCTTTAGAAAAAGATCTGGGTTATAAATATAGATTTTCAAGTCCCTATAATATAATCTAGAAAAAATAGGTATAAAAAGAACAAGATCAATATTACATAGTATATATGGAAGAAAGGGAAGGTAACTATGTTTAAATCCTGTTTGAGCAAAGCTACAGGTATATAGCACATCACTTAACTTAGTAGCTAAGGCCTAGAAGAAAGCATGATAGTCAACATAATTCTCATTGTCTAGTGTAGAGAAGGCTATAAATTCACCAGAAGAAATTACCTTTTACCTGAGCCTGAGTTCTGGGAATTTCTCATGAGATAATTATGAGACAATCATCTTGAATAAAAAATAATAAGTATAAAACAACTCTAGAAAAAAATGCCAAAATTCCAAATTTGCCTTTCAACATAAAGTCACTTGGGAGAAGCCAAACGTGAAACATTAAAGTGCATTCTGAAGACAATTCTACTTGATATGATATGATCCAACATAATTTAAAAATAAGGCTTGAGCCAAGTTAATGAAAGATAGTTAAATATCTACCTTTCCTCTCAAGTATCTGGTAACTCGGTCTGCCTTTACAAGGTAAGATAATTCTGAAGACAATTCATCCAGCAAAAAGCATCTTGCAAAAAAACACAAACTTTAGGAGTAAGACAAGAATGATTTCTGGTATTTACACTTACTAGCTGTGACCCAAATCCCCAATACTTAGAACAATGCCTAGTACATTATAAGTACTCAAATATTTCTTTTAAAGATTAAATGAATGTCCTAGGACTTTCTTGAATATTAGTTTCCATATCAATAAAATTGATCCAATAATTCACAAATCTCCAAATTTCATAAGTTTGTAGTAAGGAATTATAAATATATATATGTGTGTGTATATAGATAGATAGATAGATAGATAGATAGATAGATAGATAGATAGATAGATTAGATGGATGGATGGATAGATATGGTGTCTGGCCAATAGATTAACGAATATTACTCCTTTTAACTTACATTTCCCTTGCTTTCCTTTTTGGTTGAAATATTATATCTCAAGAAGAGTGAGTCTGGGTATGCTTTAAAACATGGAGATCTCACAGAAAAGAATACTATTCGGGGGAATAAGCCCAAGATTTTATGTTCAATAAGGTTAAGGTTTTTGTTGTATTCACTACTTTATCCCTAGCACAAAAGTTTATGTTCAATAAATATTAGTTTAAAAGACCGTTCACTTTTGGGTGTCTGTGTGACACCTGAAACTCGGGGCTAGGGCTCAACAGGTATGAATGGTGGTATTAGCGCATACAGCAACTGCTGAAAAAGCTGAAAAGGTGTCCAGACTTCAGTTAGAGGTATGAATTAAGTAGATCTGGTTGGGATGGGGCAGGTCAGACCAAGGGGTGAAGGATGATACTGACTGTGTTTTGGAGCTTCAGCTTCTGTGTGAGACCAAGGGAAGAGATGTTTCTCTGGTGCAGGATATATGTCTTCTATAGCACCCTGGATGGTTTGGCTTGAGCGGTAGGTTTGTTCAAACACCATAGTTACATGGAACTTTGAATAGGGGGTGGTATCTGGTGGGTTTGTACAGGTTTGTGTGAAATAGCAATGCATCCCAGCATAATTTGGACAGAGAATAAAAATATATATGCGGGGGTCCCCAGGGAGCTGGGGGAATGTGTGGGGGTATTGGATGTCCTCACTTGGGTTATTGCTGATACTCTCACAAACATTGGGGACTGACAGTTTGATGCGCTGAGCCCTTGATCTTGGGGCTTACCACTGTGAAGCTTGTTGCTGCAGGGGAGAGGCTAGGCCTGCTTGTGGTTGTGCCTGGGAGTCTCCCCCTAAGTACCTCTTTGTTGCTCAGATGTGGCCCTCTCTCTCTAGCTAGGTCAGCTCAGCAGGTGGATTCGCTGCTTTTCCCTCTGTGAGGGACCTGACTCCCAGGGGTGTAAATCTCCCTGGCAACGTGGGATATGACTCCCAGGGGAGAGCCTGGACCTGGCATCGTGGAATTGAGGGGATCTTCTTGAGCAAGGTGGGGGAGCGAAGTGAGGCAAGGTGAAGTTTCAGTGGCTGGGAGATTTCAGGTGGAATCAAGGGGTCACTCTGGAGGGCATTCTTATGCGCTATATAGATAACCCTTTCTAGGTTTTAGCGTATTGGAGTAGCTAGAAGGAAATACCTGAAACTATTGAACTGTGGCCCAACAGCCATGATTCTTGAAGACGACTGTGTAACTGTGTAGCTTGCGTGGGGTGATGGTGTGAAGGTGGAGCCTTGTGGCTCACACTCCCTTTGTCCGGTGTATGGATGGATGAGTGGAAAAGGGAGGACAAAGATTAGATGAAAAATAGGGTGTAATGGGGGAGATGATTTGGGTGTTCTTTTTTACTTTTGTTTTTTTATTCTTGCTTATATTTATATTCTTTCTGGTGTAGGGAAGATGTTTGAGGGTCAATTGGGATGATGAGTACACAGCTATATGATGGTGCTGTGGATGGTTGATTATGCACCATGGATGATTGCATGGTGTGTGAATATATCTCAATAAAACTGAATTTTTAAAAAAGCTGTTCACTTTGAAAACAATACTCATTTAAAGGGGTAATTTATTGTCTGACAAAATAAATGGCTTAACTTTAAGGATGCACTTTGTAGCCCCCCCACTTAGCTTGTTTCAAATATCATACAAAGAAAAATACTCATCATTTTTTATCAGTGGAAGCAATCATGGTTTCTACTGTCTATTATTTCATATCCATCATGTTGTTGTACCTATATAAAAATAGTGAGTCTTCAAACTGTCTTTACAGTTTGAGGGCAATCACTTTCATATTCCACCTGTAAATATCCCATATTTATATTCTTTTTAAATTATAGTTTGAATTTGGTTGTATTTTTTAACTTTTTATTTTGAAATAATTTCAAACTTCCAGCACAGTTACAAATATAAACCCCATATATAGAGCTCTAACAAACCCCTGCCCCACCCCAGATCCACCAATTTAACATTTTGCCACATTTGCCATATCATTCTGTCTGTCTGTCTGTCTATTTTCCGAACATTGAGAGGAGACTGCAAACATCATTCTCTTTGAACACATGATACTTCCACATACATTTCTTAAGAACAAGGATATTCAATTATGTAATCACCTTAAGTGCAGCTATCAAGTTCAAGAAACTTAACATTTATATAAAATTTACATCCTATATTCCAATTTTTTCATATGTACTAATAATGTGCTTTGGAGCCTTTTCTCTCCCATTATTAGATCCTGTCCAGGACCATGTATTGCATTTAATTGTCACTGTCTTCTTTAGTTGCTCTTCCTTTTTTAAATTGTGAAAACATATATAAAACATAAACTTCTGCTTCTCAACCACTCCCACATGTAAAATTCAGTGGGTTTAATCACATTCACAATGCTCTGTTACCCTCACCAACACCACTACAAGAACTTTCCTATCACCCCAAACAGAAACCCTACACCCAATATGCATTAACTCACCATTCTCCATGCACTCTACTCCCATTAACCTGTACTCTACTTTCTATCTCTGTGAGTTTGATTATTCCCTGATATTTTCTTTGTGGTTACCACAGGGCTTAAATTTAGTATCTTAAACCTATAACAATCCCGTTTGATTTGATATGAACTTAACTTCAATAGCAAATACAAAATCTGTTCCTATACCCCTCCTCCCACCTTTATGTAGTACTTATCACAAATTATATATTTATACATTATGAGTCCAAAACCACTGATTTATCATTACCTTTTATTCAACTGCCTTTTAGACTCTAAAGGAAGTAAAAAGTAGAGTTACAAATAAAAAAATAGTATTGGCATTTAAGTTTACCCATGTTTTTACCTTTACGGGAGAACTTTATTTCTAATGATTTCTTTATGATCTAATTCCCAGTGTCCTTTTCTTTCAATCTGATGAACCCCCTTTGGCATTTCTTGTAGGGCTAGTCTAATGGTGATGAACTCCCTCAGCTTTTGTTTATCAGAGAATGTCTGAATCTTTTTTCCCTCATTTTTGAATGGCAGTTTTGCCAAATGTAGAATTCTTGGTTGGCAGTTTTTCCTTTCAGCACTTTAAATATGTCATCCCACTGCCTTCTTGCTTTAAAGGTTTCTGTTGAGAAATCTGAATTTAAACTTATTGAAGCTCCCTTGTATGTCACACATTGCTTCTCTGTTGCAGCTTTCAGAATTCTCTCATTATCTCTGGCATTCAACAATTTGATTATAATCTTGCAGTGTGTGTCTATTTGGGTTTATCCTGTTTAGAGTTTGTTGTGCTTCCTGGATGTGTATTTTCATGCCTTTCATTAAATTTGGAGAGTTTCAGCCAGTATTACTTCAAATATTCTCTCTGCCTCTTTCTCTCTTTCTTCTCCTTCTGGGACTGCCCCAATGTCTCTCAGGCTCTGTTCAATTTTCTTTGTTCTTTTCTCTCTGTGTTTTTCAACTGAATTATTTCAAAAGTTTTATTTTCTAGATCACTTTTGAACCCTTCTAGGGAATTTTTTTATTTCTATTACTTTGTGTTCATCTATCAATTTCCTAACGTTATCGTTAGTTCTTTGTCTCTGTTTTTCTTTAGCTCTTTAAGCATATTTAGGACCACTTTTTTTTCTTTGCCTGGTAGATTCCAGGTCTGATCCTCCCCATTGATGGCTTCTGATGTTTTAATCTTCTCCTTTGCATGAGTCATCAGTTCCTGTTTCTTTGTATGTTTTGTCATCTTTTCTTGCAACCTGGACATTTTGATATTTTAACATATTATCTTTAGACTTAGACTCTGATGTGTCTGTTCTGTAAGCCTGTATCCAGCTAGTGTTAGGAAAAAGATTCCCTTGAATGCCAGGAGCTAACAAAAAATAAATAAAAAGAAAACACCTTACCCAGTCTTTTCAATTTGGCCTGTGGGAGTGCTCCCCCTTCAGAGTTTAACCAAAGAGTTTAGAGAACAGCCCAAGGAAAAGGCTTAAGTACTCCCCAGGCTTTCCTGAGCATTCCTCTTGTCCTGAGCACATATGTGTGGCTCTAGGAATTCTCCTGTTTACACATATCCAAATATCCTCATTCCCCTAGAAACAGTGTTTCCTCATGATTCTGGGCATTGCACTGCATGGCCCACAGCTAGCTGGCACTCCTCTGACTCAGGCTGCTGTGATTTGATTGTTCTCCAGCAGTATTCTGTAGGAGAGCTCGTGGGCTGCTTCAGCATGCAGGGCAAGTACTGGGACCTCTAGCTTGTGACAAGTGTCCTGGCTTAGTTCTTCAGATTGCCATCAGACAGACAGGCATGGATACTCATGATCCCACTATGTGCACGAGGGTTATTCTGTTCCCTCTGGAACTAGGACCAGTGAGCCGCAGTGGGAACGCAGGTCAGCTCTGCACTGAGCCAGTAAGGGAATGGGGGAGGGACCAGCAAGTGTGTCACGAGATCCTACTATTTTTAAGTTTCCTTTTTCCCGATTCAGTGCTCTCCATGTTACTGCGATCCTTTAACTGTGTTCTGGAGTTTTGAGAAAGATATTTATGCCAGTTGTGCTTGTTGCTCAGCCTCTGTGGAAGTACACAGCCCTGGAGCATCTCACTCCATCTTGTTTGGGGCAGGGCTCATATTTGTATTCTTGACTCATTCTTACACTTTCTTCTACAATAAATGTTTAGCAAAGTTTTGTGCCAATATATTTCAGAATATGGAATACTTTCACAAGGAAACCATAAACTTTAGATTTAAAAAGTTCCTTGTGGATTTTTTAATCAAATAAATCTTACATACTTATACATGTGTATAAGTCTTTCTATATACATGAAACCACACTATCTTTCAGTTGCAAAGCTCCCATAGTATCTTCTGTGCTATATATAATATGCATTTTTATTTGTGAGATGAACTAAATTGAAGAAACAGTGAATAAACAAAATGTCACATGAATAACTGACAATATTTATATTATAAGCATTAAACAAAGAGCAAGGATTAAACATTACTGGAAGTATTTGGGCATTACAGATATTCACAGCTTTTTAAACTCCAAAAGTAAGTAAAGTTATATGAAAGTCTATGTGAAGTTTTACAGAATTTAAGAAAACTTCTGTTTATTTCATATATGCTGAAGTAGCTGATTCTAACAGGAAAAATCACCTATGTATTTCCTGTATTCACCTTCCATTTTTCTCATTCTTCTTATAAATAGGTATAAATACGCATGTCTTCCTTCATTCACTCTCTTAATATTTGAGCACCAATTATGTTCAAAGCACTATGGACTATACTTTGCAGAGTAAAATGAAAGCCGGAATGGCAATATTAAAGTCAGAGAGAAAGGCAAGAAATAAAAGGTAAGAAATAAAAGGAAAGATATCTTAAACTGGACCAAGAAGGTAGAAAAAAAGATAATTTCATATGAAAACATGTGACATGAACCTGTATAAAATGAATGAAAAAAATTAATATATGTATAAAGAAAACACTATTCAAAATACAAGGCAAAACCGACAGAGAAGTGTTTTAGAAGATTTTAACCTGCTAGTTTTATATCACTACTTATACATCAACAGTACAAGCATAAGTAAAAGTCTAGAAAAATTGAAAAAGGAATAAAATGTATAACAAAGTTAAATTAACATATATAAAGTCTGTATCAAAAGTCCTATCCTGTATAAAATACCACACATAGTAGCATTCATACTACTTTTTCAATATTGATTGACCATATAATGGGACAAAAAGAAAATTTCAATGAATTTCCAAAGCTAAATTACATGGGATGCACACACACACACACACACACACACACACACACTACATAGAAGAATAAAACTGAAAATGCCCCAACCATTTGAAATTTATAGATTTTCTCCTTAAAAAATTGTGGGGTAAAAAGAGAATCAGAATGATCATAGCCTAGAGGAGCTTAAGGAGACTTGATGACTAAATGTAACATGGTATCCTGGATATGGTATCCAGAAAAAGGACATGAGATAAAAGCTAAGGAAATCTAAATAGAGTAGCAACTTTACTTAACAGTAATGTATCAATAATTGCTCATCACTTGCACTATATACCATACTAAAGTAATACGTTAATAATAGGGAAACTGGATAGGAGGTATATGGGAAATCTTTTGTCGTCTTTTCTGTTTTTCTGTAAGTCTAATAATTCTCTAAAATAAAAAGTTTATTTTTTTTTAAATAATTCAGATGAGTTAAAACATAATGAAAACAAAGATGCTATGTATCAAACTTCCTGGAAATAGAGAACACAATTGCTATATAGAAAATGTGTAACAAGAAAAAGATGGAACATAACTCAATTCATTAAATGAAAAATAATATCAGTACTAAAACTGATCAGTCTACTCTTCCCACCCTCTACAAAACAAACAAATAAAACATGCTCTTTATCCTGGCCTGGAAGTATAGTTTTTGGTTCATTGAGTCCTTTTGGCTTACTAAACTCCAGCCTGCCTGGCCTTCTTTTGGTTTTTCAAACATCTCAAAAGAGCTTAATCCTTCCACAGGACCTTTCTCTCTCTCTCACATACACAGAGGAATTTCCAAGAAGATCAGGCATAAATAATGGAAGAGACTGTTATTCTGTATATCCATTGCAACACAACTTGGAAAGGGAAAGGAAATATTATTTTATACTTATGAACCTGAAGAGAATACATTGATAAACTCTTAAAATAAAGAGCTCAGTAAGTACTGAGGTACAAGATAAACATATAAAGTCCTATAGATTTCCTGAAAATCAACAAAAGGCTAAAAAATATAATGCAAAAAAAAAAAAAAAAAAAAAAAAAAAAAGAGCGCTCATTCTCAGTAGCAACCTCTTGCCCCAACTAAAAATTACTCACACTCCATGCTCAAGCTGGACGATAGAAGTGAACTATGGACACACAAAGATCTTCAAGGGTAATCATCGTGGACTCTTATTTCAAAGCTAAAATACCTGGTTTGATCTGGTTTTTGTCCAGTTCCTGATTTGGGGCTCTGTCCCTCTTTATTAACTCTCCTTCCCATTGGACTTCACCTTCATTCTTGATTTCTCTGGCTCGGAGTTCAGTGCATTTGTCTTCAGTTTGCATGCTGTCTCCCTCTAATTTTGATCGCTTCAACGATCTATTATCAACCTCTTCAGACCCAACACGGTAACCAGCCCTGGTCCTAGCACCAGTGAGCACATACCTGGCCCACTTCATTCCCCTAAGAAATTCACAGAATCACCGCAATATAATACAGAGAAATATTAAAAATGACTGACACAAATGTAGTTATTTTAGAATATTTGTTTTTCTTATTCCTTTGGATATAGTTCATCACTTTTCTTGGGGTATGGTAGGAAAATGTTGGAAGCAAAGTAGTTATTTTAGGTTGTTTTTCTTAATCCTTTGCTTTGTTTTGCTTGAAATGTTGGGGTTTTTGTTGTTTGTTTTTAATTTTTTGATAAATAAAGTTAAAAAATTAAAAAAAAATGACTGGCACAACACCTGGCAAATAGAAGATACTTGAAAAAAGTTAATTGAATCTATAGCTGAATGATTTTCAAAGTTATATATCCAGAACAGGAAACTCTTCTGAGTCCAAGGCCCACAATTCTTTGAAGGTGCTAAATATTCCCACCTAGAAATCCTGCCAGAACCTCAAATACATCAATTCCAACATCAACTGCATTGGGCAGGGCATTTCTACTTATAAGTAGCAGAAATCAGCCAGAGATCAAGAAGTGTAAGAGTGAGGAGTATGTTCCCTTCCTCTATTGTACCTGTTTCTTTTTCACATCTGTTGAATTCCCTCAAGAAGAACAACTTTTTCTTCTCCGTAAAACACAAAGTAAGTGGAAGAAAGAAAACTCTCAACTGTCAAATTCACATTCTAAGGGTTCAAGCCACAAAGTTCCTGTCACTCTCAGTCCCAATTTTAAATTCTGGAGGTTGAAAAGTGGCCATGGGGATGTGATCAAACTGCAGAAACATGGAATCCCAAGATTCTACCCCTATAAATTGTTATGGGGTTGGGGGAATGACTTGAGCAAATTGTAAAAGAGATTGTGAGCTTGTGAACGGAGAAGACATCCCAAATAGTGTATGTACAAAATTTATCCAACCTAGAATAAACATCTGCACCCCCTTCCCTAATTTTACTAATGAAACCATTGTTTTTCCTACTAACCTAGATTTAAGCATCTTTATTGTAACAGAAGTCATCTTTCACTTCTTTTCTTCCAGCCAATCACCTATAAGCTCCATTTTTCAAGTTATCTCCTTAAATTTCATCACCACTGCTACAATTGCAGTTTAGCCCTACACTAACCTTCATCTAAATTACTATAATATTCTTGCAACAGGTTGTCCTGCCTACAGACTTACTCTAATACATGGCTAGAGCTTAGTGGGTCAGGGATATGCTACCAAATAATGTTGGAGAGGCAGACAGGGGCCAGATCAATTAGGTTTATGTGTAAATAGGAGTAAAGAAATTGTAAACTGTATTAGAAGCAAGGGGAAGCCATTGGCAAATTTTATGCATGGGGGTGGTTTTAGTTGAAGAAAAGAATAGAAGCAAGGAGAACAGTAATGAAAGTAATACTGTGGCTTCGCTTGGGGAGATAGTAATGGAAGTGATCTAATTATGACATTCCCTACTCAGTCTTCTAATAGCTTCTCATGTCCTACAAAATAAAATAAAAATCTTATGATATTAAAAAAATCTCCTTTTTCAGTTTAATTTCTCACCATCCCCCATGCATTCAAAATTATAACCACATCTGAATTCTCATAATCCTTAAGCTCATCATGTATTTTCACACATTTCTGTTTTTATTTACAATATCAGCAGAGCCTAAAATGCATTTCTTGTCCTTTTATGCTAGCAAAATCCTACTTATCTTAAGGTATTTGTGCAGCTTTCCATTATTCTGTCTGATAGAATTAAGTCTTTAGCTCTCTGTAATCTATAGATTTGCATATAACTTAGTTTAAGTATTTTTTTATTCATTTTATTGAGATACATTCACATACCACACAGTCACACAAAACAAATCGTACATTTGATTGTTCACAGTACCATTACATAGTTGTACATTCATTACCAAAATCAATCCCCGACACCCTCATTACCACACACACAAAAGTAACCAGAATAATAATTAAAGTGAAAAACAGCAACTAAAGTAAAAAAGAACACTGGGCGCCCTTGTCTGTCTGTTTGTTTGTTTGTTTCCTTCCCCCACCTTTCCACTCATCCATCCACAAACTAGACAAACGGGAGGTGATCCCTATGCCCCCCCCCAATCCCACTGTTTCCCCTCATAAGCCACATTTTTATACAATTGTCTTCAAGATTCATGGGTTCTGGGTTGTAGTTTGATAGTTTCAGGTATCCACCACCAGCTACCCCAATTCATTAGAACTTAAAAAGGGTTATCTATATTGTGCATAAGAGTGCCCACCAGAGTGACCTCTCAGCTCCTTTTGGAATCTCTCTGCCACTGAAGCTTATTTCATTTCCTTTCACATCCCCCTTTTGGTCAAGAAGATGTTCTCCATCCCACGATGCCGGGTCTACATTCCTCCCCAGGAGTCATATTCCACGTTGCCAGGGAGATTCACTACCCTGGGTGTCTGATCCCACATAGTGGAGAGGGCAGTGATTTCACCTTTCAAGTTGGCTTAGTTAGAGAGAGAGGGCCACATCTGAGCAACAAAGAGGCATTCGGGAGGAGGCTCTTAGGCACAATTATAGGGAGGCCTAGCCTCTCCTTTGCAGCAACAGTCTTCCCAAGGGTAAATTCCGTGGTAGAGGGCTCAACCCATCAAACCACCAGTCCCCTATGTCTGTGGGCGTGTTAGCAACCATCGAGGTAGGGCAGGCCAATACCCCTGCATTCTCCAACAGCTCCTCAAGGGGGCTCTGCATATTTTTTTCCTTTTTTTTTTTTTTTTTTTTTAACTTTTTTTTTCTAAATCAACTATATGAAAAATAAAAAAATTTAAAAAAATTTAAAAAAAAATACAGTAAAAGAACATTTCAAAGAGACCATAACAAGGGAGTAAGAAAAAGACAACTAACCTAAGATAACTACTTTACTTCCAACGTGTTCTTACTCTACTCCAAGAAAGTAACCTAATATAGCAACATTTCTGTGAACTTGGTCCTACTATACCCATCAGAAATTAACAGACCATAGTCATTCCTGGGCATTCCCAGAACATTAAATTTACCCATGATAGCTTATTTGTTTTTCTTGGATTATTGTTCCCCCTTCCTTAATTGCTCTCTATTGCTAGTTCCCCTACATTCTACATTGTAAACCATTTGTTTTACATTTTTCAAAGTTCACATTAGTGGTAGCATATAATATTTCTCTTTTTTGTGCCTGGCTTATCTCACTCAGCATTATGTCTTCAAGGTAGTTTAAGTATTTTTAACATAATAATAATTAGCATAGTTAATTCTTTACCTATATGGATTTTGACAACTTGAGGGACGAAACTAGCATGATTCAACTTTATAGTCTCAACAATTACTGGCAAACTTACAGTAGATATTCAAAAGACTCTTAACTGTGTGAACACACAAAACAAAGATTGGAGTATAGACAGCCTTTCTTCCTTAATTAGAATGAAAGCGCTTAGAAGGCAGAGAAAGTCTTATGTCTGCTTTCTCTTTGCATTTATGTCAATACAAAATGAATAATCGTTAAATGCTTGCTTGAATTACTGGATTCTAAAAACTTCACCATCAACTCTAACTCATGGTAAACACACACACACACACACACACACACACACAACCATTTATGTCACTAGAATATCAAAAAAGCATTAGAAATTCAAGAAGAATTAAACATCTCAGTCTCAAGCATTACATTTTATCTAATTTCCATTACTCATTTAATAAATAATAAAACCATATGGACGTTAACCATAAACCATAAGGTCCAATCACCCATTCAATGTGTGATTCCTTTCTACAATGTCTCTAACCAATGGTCCTCCAGTGTGTACCTGAATATTCCCAGTGATATAGGAAGCAGGTCCTGATATGAAGAAACTTACAAGCTATATAGAGAAAAATAATATGCATATAAAAAAATAATAATCACAAGGCATTAATATTAATGCAAAATAAGTACAGTAAATACATAGTATAACAGATGATAGGAGAGAGAGAGACTGCTTTTTGCTGGGTTGGCATAAGAGCTCATTAACATTTAGGTCAACAGTAAAACCAGAATATGCAAGTTACACAGGCATACCTCCTTTTATTGCACTTGATTTTATTGTGTTTTGTAGACATTGTGTTTTTTACAAACAGAAGGTTTATGGAAACCCTGCATCAAGCAAGTCTGTCAGTGACATTTTTTCAACAACCTCTGCTCACTCGGTATCTCTTTGTCACATTTTGGTAATTCTTACAATATTTCAAACATTTTCATCATTATATCTGTTAAGGTAATCTGTGATCAGTGATCTTTGATGTTACTATTATAATTGTTTTGGGGCACCACAAATTGCCCACATATTAGATGGCCAAACTAAGCAATACATGTGGTGTGTGTTCTGACTACTCCACTACCAGCCATCCCCCCCATCCTTCCCCCTCTCCTCAGGTCGCCCTGTTCCAAGACACAATAATATTGAAATTTAGCAAATTAATAACCCTATAATGGTCTGTAATTGTACAAGTGAATGGAAAGGTCTTCATAAGGCTATAGCTGCCATAGATAGTGATTCCTCTGATGGTTCTGTGTAAAGTAAATTGAAAACCTTCTGGAAAGGATTCATCATTCTAGATGTCACTAAGAACATTCACGATTCATGGGAGGAGGTCAAAATACCAACATTAACAGGAGTTTGGAAGAAACTGATTCTAAACCTCATGGATAACTTTGAGGGATTCAAGACTCCAGTGGAGGAAGTGACTGCAGATGTGACGGAAATAGCAAGAGAACTAGAATTAGAAGTAGAGCCTGAAGGTATAACTGAATTTCTGCAATCTCCTTTTTTTTTTTTCCTGAGAAATGCTATATGCACTTTTTTTTTAATTATTAAATTCAGTTTTATTGAAATACATTCACACAACATACAATCATCCATGGTATACAATCCACTGTCCACAGTATGATGACATAGTTATGCGTTCATCACCACAATCTATCTCTGAACTTTTTCCTTACATCAGAAAGAACCAGAGCAAGAATAAAAAATAAAAGTGAAAAAAGAACACCCAAATCATCCCCCTCCATCCCACCCCATTTGTCCTTTAGTTTTTATCCTCATTTTTCTACTCATCCATACACTAGATAAAGGGGGTGTGATCCACAAGGTATTCACAATCACACGGTCACCCCTTGTAATCTACATTATTATATAATAGTCTTCAGGAGTCCAGACTGCTGGGTTGGAGTTTGGTAGTTTCAGGTATTTACTTCTAGCTATTCCAATAGATTAAAACCTAAGAGGTGTTATCTATATAGTGCATAAGAATGTCCACCAGAGCGACCTCTTGACTCCATTTGAAATCTCTCAGCCACTGAAACTATTTCGTCTCATTTTGCATCCCTCTTTTGGTCAAGAAGATACTCTCAGTCCCACAATGCCGGGTCCACATTCATCCCCAGAAGTCATATTCTGCATTGCCAGGGAGACTTACAACCCTGGGAGTCGGGTCCCACATAGGGGGGAGGGCAGCGAGTTCACCTGTCGAGACGGCTCAGTTAGTGAGAGAGAGGGCCACATCTGAGCAACAAAGAGGTCCTCAGGGGGAGACTCTTAGGCACAATTATATGCAAGTTTAGCCTCTCCTTTGCAGTAACGAGCTTCCTAAGGGCAAGTCCCATGATCGAGGGCTCAGCACAGCAAACTGCCAGTCCCAATGTTTGTGACAACATCAACACCAGTCCATGTGAGGATGTCCAACACATCCGCACCTTCCCCCAGATCCTCGGGGCTGGGGAGGGGGAGGCTGTAAATATATTTTTTATTATCTGCCCCAATTACTCTGGGATGTGTCACTACTTCATTCCAGCCTATACTAACCTACCGTATCTCACTTCCTATTTAAAGTTCCATTCTGCAATCTCTTGATAAGACTTTAACAGATGTGAGAAGAAGCTTCTTATGGATGAGAAAAGACAGTGGTTTTTTGAGATGAAAACTACTCCTGCTAAGGATGCTGTGAACAGTGTTGAAATGACAATGAAGGACTTAGATAACTGTACCAAGTTAGTGGATAAAGCAACTACAGGGTTTGAGAGAATTGACTCCAATTTTGAAAGAACTTCTACTGTGGATAAAATGCTATCAAACAGTATCCCACGCTAGAGTAAAATCTTTCTTGAAAGGAAGAGTCAATTGATGAGGCAATTGTTTTCTTATTTTTAAGAAACTGTCACAGCTACCTCAACCTTCAGCAACCACCACCCTGATCAGTCAGTAGTCATCAGCATTGAAGCAAGACATTCCACCAGCAAAAAGATTATGACTCCTGAAGGTTCAGATGACAGTTAGCATTTTTTAGCAATAAAGTGTTTTTAATTAAGGTATGTACATTTTTTAGATGTAATACTATTGTACACTTAAAAGATTACGGTATAGTGTAAACATAACCTTTAAATGCACTAAGAAACCAAAAAATTCATGTGACCCATTTTATTGAAATATTCACCTTATTATGGTGGTCTGCAACTGAACCCGCAATAGCTCCAAGGTATGCCTGTATACGTATAGAAGTCAGACAAGAGACAGGCATTGTTGAAATAAAATTGTTCCTATCGTGAAGTAACTGGCAGTGAAGGTGGAAATGTTGGACACAGATTATGGAAGGCTTTGAAGGCTATATTAACTAACAAAATACTTATCCTCTAAGAAATCCACTGAAATTATAGATTTAAGCTTATGGAGGAGGGGTATGAGGGAAACTGGGTTGTACAATGAAAGAAGCATTTTAGATAATTAACCTGGCAAAGTAGTGCAACAATGTTTGAAATGGGTGGCAGGCAGTAGAGACTGACAGCAAAAGATGCAGTAAATATGAACTAGCTCAGGGATAGTGTGAACAAAAAGGAAGAAAGGGCTCTAGATCAATTTAGAGAAAGAAATCAGACGTCTTGTGAACTATCAAAACATACGGCCTATGGGCAAACTCGGTAATCCCATTTCGAAAACTACATGAGTACCTAATATTACTCCGGCCTAAGAACTAGATTAAATAACTAAAACAAGAGAGAGAATCTAGTTAGAAGAATGTTCACACATACAAATAAAAAAAAGGAGGGTGATAATTTTTGAAGTTTCTTGAAATTTGTATTTGACAGTAAAAGTTGTGTCTTCATAGAACAGCATTTCCCAGTGTGTTGCATGGACATGCTAACATAGGTTACTCAGCAAAACAACTCTACTTTGCTAAATGTTGGGCCAATACTGGGTTAAACGAACTCAATTCAGTTTCTTTATAATAGTGGGAATAGGTATTATGACTCTGGAAAAACAGAAGTATATATAACAATTTTCAAATTTATTTGCTCACAAAATCCTGGAAAATTTAACGTATCATAGGCTATCTTTTGGAAGAAATTCTGCTGTATACGAGATGATCTTCTATCCAAAAGTATAGTTCACTTACTTTAGAAGAGTGTAACCTAAATAGATTTAACAATTTTCTTTAATATTTTCTGAAGTCATAAAATGTACTATATTTTTTCAAGTTTTCAACTATTATTTATTTATAACAAATCACTCTTTTCAGAGAAACAAATAAGAAAGGATTAATTAGTCATTAACACAGTGTAAAAAATTGAAACTTTTTTGGTGAACATAGAAATAGGACATTAGTGCAAGCAAAAATGAAATTCTCCTGTTGGCTGAGTTAAAAATCTTACCATATTCAAATTGAAAAACTATACACAGCCAGATTCTGCACTATCTAGATAATGGAAGCAAAATATCCCATATCCTATAAGTTATGTGAAATTCTGCTTTTTAAACTCAAACATTATATATCTTATTATATTACATTATATTTGTAATTGATGTTGACAGCTTTGTTAGCACCATGCTAATCATCTGTGAAATTAGTTGTGCATTTTTCAATATTACAGCCAAAAAAAGGAATAGGTTTATGACATGGTTGCAATGTCACTTACGAAGTCTGTAACTGATTTATGTTTTAAAGCATTTATTTTTTTCACTTTAGTTTCATATAATTATAAACCTTTATTGCTAACTTGCTTAAGCAATACAGATATTTAGAATTATAGACTCTATTAGTTACAGTTCCTGCATTTAACTGGCAAGTTACTTGGCAGAAGTGTGACATACTGGTTATGAGTTCGTGCGCCACTGCTTGAGTCTGAGCCTTAACTTCACCAGTTTCTGCTAGTGTGTCTAAGGCACGTTACCTATGATTTCTATATTTCAGATTTTTTTTAATTCCTGTATTATAGGGTATCATGAAGATTAAAAGAGATGATCATACAAAAGACTTAGTATGGCACCTGAACATTGCATGCAGTAAATGACTATGAAAAGTTACTATTATTAGCAAATATGGTACACAACTCCTTCTTCCACATAAATAATCCAAGAGCTTTTATCTTAGAGTGGTAGATTTCACTCATCAAATAACACCTCTAACATTATAGAACAGACATAATCATGTATAAAATGATAATTTCTCTTAGGGATTAAAAAATGCCTGAAATCTTTCTATGGTAAATAAAAACACTATAAGAATGTTGCCAATAACTTTCAGAAGTATAACCTATAAGCATCTTACATATTAAATGAAGAAATAAAACAAATACTGAAATGGTATTAATAGTGATATAAATATTCATATAAAGTATGTGACTAGATTAAAATAGCACCTAAAAGAATCAAATATTTAGGAATAAATCTAACCAAGGATGTAAAGGACTTGTACACAGAAATGGCAAAACAGTGCTAAAAGAAATCAAAGAAAACCTAAATAAATGGAAAGACATTCCATGTTCATGGATTAGAAGGCTAACTGTCATTAACATATCAATTCTACCCAAATTGATCTACAGATTAAATGAAATACCAATCAAAATTCCAATAGACTACTTGGCAGAAATGGAAAAGTTAATTATCAATTTTACTTGGAAGTAAAGGGTCATTGAATAGCCAAACACATCTTGAAAAAGAAGAATGAAGTAGGAGGGAGGTATCATGTTTCCTGACTTTAAAACATATTATAAAGCCTCAGTGGTCAAAACAGCATAGTACTGGCATAAAGATCAATGGAATTGAATTGAGAGCTCAGAAATAGACCCTCAAATCTATGGTCAACTGATTTTTTATAAGGCTCCCAACTCTACTCAACTGGGACAGAACACTCTCTTCAATAAATGGTGTTGGGAAAACAGGGTATTCATAACCAAAAGAATGAAAGAGGACCACTATCTCACACCCAATTCAAAAATTCACTCAAAATGGGTCAAAGACCTAAATATAAGAAACAGTACCATAAAACTCCTAGAAGAAAATGTAAGGAAACATCTTCAAGATCTAGTGATAGGTGGTATTTTCTCAGAGTTTGCACCTAAAGCACAAGCAATGACAGAAAAAATAGGTAAATGGGAACTCCTCAAACTCGAATACTTCAGTGCTTTAAAGGACTGTCAAAGGGTGAAAAAAGAACTGACAGAATGGGAGAAATATTTGGAAACCACCTATCTGATAACAGTTTGATATTCAGAATATATAAAGAATTCCTATACCTCAACAATAAAAAAACAACTCAATTTAAAAATGGGCAAAATACATGACTATACATTTTTCCAAAGAGGAAATACACATGACTAAAAAGCACATGGAAAGATGCTAAGCTTCACTAGCTATTAAGGAAATGCAAATCAAAACCACAATGAGATATCATCTCAAACCTACTAGAATGGCCACTATTAAACAAACAGGAAACTACAAGTGTTGGAGAGGATGTGGAAAAACTGGAACACTTATTCTCTGCTGGTGGTAATGTAAAATGGTCCAGCCACTGTGGAAGATGGTTTGGCAGTTCCTCAGGAAGATAAGCATAGAGTTGCCTTAAGACTCATCAATCCTGCTACTCAGGACATACTCAGAAGATCTGACAGCAGGGTTGTAAACAGACATTTGGACACTGATGTTCATAGTGGCATTATTCACAATTGACAAAAGATGGAAACAACCCAAATGTCATAAACAGATAAGTGGATGAACAAAATGTGATATATACATATGATGGACTGCTATGCAGCAGTAAGAAGGAATGAAGTACTGAAGCATGTGACAACATGGATGAAACTTGAGGACATTACGTTAAGTGAAATAAGTCAAACACAAAAGGCCATATTGCATGATTTCACTGATATGAACTAATTACAATATGTAACCTCATAGGCATAAAATATAGAATATAGGTTACCAGGATATAGAACGAGGCTAAAGAATGGAGAGCTGTTGCTTAATATGTACAGAATGTTTAGGTATGTTGAACTTAAACTTTTACAAATGGCCAGAGGTGACAGAAGCACATTATTGTGAGAATAATTAACAGTGCTGAATGGTGTATGAATGTGGAGGAAAGGGGAAGTTTAGAGTCACGTATGCCATCAGAAAGAAAGTTGTAGGTAAAACATGAGAAAGTATAACACAGTGAATCTTGTAGTGGACAATGTCCAAGATTAACTATACAAATATTCAAAAGTTCTTTCATGAATTATGGCAAATGAATGACACTATTACAAGGAGTTAGTGATAGAGGGGTATATGGGGAAAATGTACCTACTGCAAACTATGGACTACAGTTAACAGCAATATTTTAACAGACAATACAGCATTTAGCGTACATTAAAATCATAAATAGGACGATTCCAGCCCTGATCATGTGAGTACTTCATGGAGGAGGCAAGAGGATTGGAAAGGATCAAATGTTGCATTTGTCCTCGTCTTAGATCTTGATATGAAGGTGAACAGTTGCTTTAAACTCTCACCCACATTTGGCAAAACATGCCTAAAGTACATTTTATTTTCCAAATCAGGCATGCCATATACAGACATATTCTGACATAAAAAGTTCCACAAGAATGTTATAGAATACATATACATATATACATATTTGTTTAAAATAAAAGTTTAACTTAGTCCAGTCTTTAGAATGCCATGCTGAAGAGTTATTCCGTATTGAAGACTCTTGGCGAGCGCTTCTTTTTCCTTTAAAAAATTTTTTAAACCTCTGAAACCAAAATGCTCATGTAAATATGGTAACATAATGATATCTTTTAACTACTTTGTTTATCCCTTTTTTTGGCTGAGTAGGCAATCATCATGTTCCTGAAATTCTCTAGCATTTCACATTCCCTGGAGCAGCCTTAATTGTTGAAGGGAGAGTCCAAGGCAGCTATCCTCTACCTACATCTCAACGAATCCAAACACCCAATTTCTTCTACAGATGCTTTTCCTAAGACTATGGTTTCAAAAGCAAATGCCACCACATTTAATACATGAACATTTCCTCCCAAAACAAATATAAACACCTATGTATGCATAAAACATATGAAAAGAGAGGGGACACACAAAATTTTGACATTAAGTAAAAACTTCAACACTGTCATTTGCAGGGATTGTACAAAGACCAGCAATAAAGGGTTTTATTTACACATATACTAACTGAAACTCATGACATATCTCCTTATGAAAATGGACATTCCAACCCAATTAGGTATTTTAATGGTAAATATCTTATTAACCCAAAGAAATATCTGACAAAAATTAGTCACTTCATCATTTCTGAATGAACAAAAAAGAAGGAACTTCAAAAACGTAGGACTGGATTCTCCCTCACTTTCCAAAACTGAGCAAAGAAAAAACTGCTATAATATTTTGGTTTCATTTATGATTGTAAATTCCATCCAACCATTAGGAGATAGTCATTGAATGCTAATATTTGCCCAACATTTTCATAGCATGTAAAGTTTGAAAAGCTGCATTTTGGACCATAAATACTAACTTTGCAAAGAATGATATTGTTTTTACAAAACATTACAGTTATTTAAAGTTGGGATTCTCCATATTTTGTATATATTCAATTAGAGGTAAATATATGCTAAGGTAAAATGTAGCATATATTTTTCACTTACAACACTTGCTTTTGCTAGAAGATATTATTACAGATGTTAGTGAAGCATTGTAGTACTTACAATGCAGGTATTTTGACACACCTAATATATGTAAGTTCATAAATTAAGCAGTTCTTTCTCATCTGGGATTACCAATATGCACAAAAGTTAGGCCATTTTAATCGCATCAGTCACCATTTACTAAATTGGGAAATATTTATTGAATTAACACAAAAAAATGGAAGAATTTTTAATAATGAGCATTCTCTCTCAATTTCAATTTTATAAAAAGATTAAGTATTTTTTCCAATGAAAAGAAAAACCTTGCCTTTTGCAAGATAAAATTCATTTAACTCTTAAAATATAGAAATACTCATCTGAATTTTAAGGTTTATTCTTATTACAACCAAAAATATTTTCTTTCTTGTAGTACAGCTAAACTGTATCTGTGCTGAACTTTTAAAAAATTTACATGAAGTAAAGTAACGACTCATGTTTGTGCAATTTTGAAACCAACCATAATTTCCTAAGAAAAAAGTTATTTGAGGATTAGAAAAAGAAAAGAATAACAATAGTTAAAATCTATGGGACCTGGTCACAATCAAGCTTGAGTATTGGAACAGGAGTTAGCAGATATAGGTCAAGTTCTGTTTTGAATCTAGAAGATAGGAGTATGCTGAGATTAGTTTCTAGATCTATCCATACATGGTAATCTGGATTTAACAGCTATGCATTACGTCTATACTTATCACACCCCCAAAATATAAGGGATAGGAATTGGGGGTCATGGTGACCATATTCAAGCATGTGCCACACTCATCTAAAGAAAATTG
This sequence comes from Choloepus didactylus, assembly GCF_015220235.1. Classification (NCBI taxonomy): domain Eukaryota; kingdom Metazoa; phylum Chordata; class Mammalia; order Pilosa; family Megalonychidae; genus Choloepus; species Choloepus didactylus. The sequence goes on from NC_051311.1 coordinate 79,831,404, forward strand.
TGCATGGAAGTAGCTACACTACTTCTCTTCCAGAATTGTTGTAAAGGTACAAAAGTAGGCTGTCTGTGGGTAGAGCCTATGGTGTGAGGGATAGCAAAAGAGACCAAGGGTCCTGTTCTTATGACATCTGAGGAGGGAGTCATGAGATTTGTAACCCCACATGGATATAAAATCTGCTGGACACAAGGAACTGGAATACAGATTAGGGAAGCTCAGTGATGATGATGGTTTGACTTTCCACTCAGATTTTAATTATGTTCTTTGGTGTCAGGATGCAGAAAAAGAGATTGAGTGGGTTGGGAAGATTAGATCATCAATAGCTTCTCCAAATAGCTCTCTAAATCCAGGAATCTATATCATGGGGAGGAAAAAGTCACTGAGGTCTGGGTATGTAATGTCCAGAAAAGCCTCTGAAAGGAATCTGTAGAAAACAAACAAACAGTTCACAAACAAGGAACATATCATGATGGTTTGCTGCAGGTTCTTAAATTTAATCCATTCCTGTGGGTGCAAACCCTTTGTAAGTAGGACCTTTTGATGAGATTAATTCATTTAAGGTGTGTCCCATCTCAATCAGGGTGGTCTGACTCCTATTTCTGGAGGCCCTTAAAAGAGAATGAAATTCAGACAGAAAGAAAGAAAGCCAGAGGAAGAAAGAAGCTGAAATCAATGAAACCCAGAAAAGGAGGGTGAGACTAGCAGACATTGCCGGGTGCCTTGCCATGTGAAAGAGGAACCAAGCATTGCAGAGAGTCGGTCTTCAGGAAGAAAGCATTGCCTTGATAGTGTCTTGATTTGGACATTTTTCCAGCCCCAAAACTGTGAGTGAATAAATTTCCAATGTTTAACCCAATTTATTGCTTTAAATAACCTAGGAAACTAAAACACATATGAATTATTATGATGGTTATATATACATATATATATGAGCAATAACTGATTGGTAAAAAACACACATGTCAAAACTCCATTGATTGTTAGCAACTTCATTTTCAAAGATAAAAATGACACATTACAATTTACTAGTTTCATAAACTTAATATTTAAGGCTTCATAAAGATATTCAGCTACTATATGTTCAACTCCTTGCATGACCATATATGATTTTTTCAATTGCCCAAAACAGATTACTATCCCCATTTGATGGAAGAAGAAACTGAGAATTAGAGAGGTAAAGTAAGTTATCTGTGGGAATACAATTAATATTTTTTATGGAATCAGTAATATAAAATAAGACTCTGACTCCAAAACTCCTGAATAATTTACTTCAGCACTATTACATCGCATGCAGCACTTGACCCGAATTCAATAAGAAAGAATACTGAAAGGGAATCTAAATTTATGAAGATATCACATCTGCAAAAATTTCATTGTTATAAATATTTATCAGCATAATATATATTTATCAACATTAAACTTCCTTGTGTAAAAACAGTCTACCAAATAAATAAGCAGCACATGTAAGAGACATACACACACAATACATGACGAAGACAGCAGACACATTCTTTTGTTTCAAAATTTGGAGAATAAAAAATAAAAAGCATTCCCTTCATTATTTTATCTGTATATGTTACAAAAAAAGATAATGGTGAATGTACATAAACTCCTAAATACAAAAGTATATGTAATGTTATATTTCCCATAACAGGTGCATGTAACTGTGGAGAGATACTCTTTTCAATAGTTTATTCTTCAACAACAGAAAAATAAAAACTTAGCATGACTTGGGAGCTTATGTGTTTATGTGTATAGCTATAACTGTACAAATGGAAAAAGAAGAGTATCACATGATATTAGGTAGACACCTAAAAATATAATAGATGGCAGAACAGATTAGATTAGATGTCTAAGGTCTATTATTATATTCTGGAATAAAATATATACTTTCTACTTCTGTTACCTGTTCATAAATAAGACCAACTACTATCCAGTATTCTGAATTAATATGAATTTTTTTCTGAACATAACTAATCTTATGATAAATTACTAAAGATTTTTCTCCATCCTAAAGAATCTGCATTATAAATTGTTAAATCTGCAAACATTGTGCAGCTCTAATTTATCATCTGTTTAACATCAAAGTCCCATCAGTTGCAAATCCATTGAAAACTTATCAACGTTCATAGTCTCATCTCCTCTTTGGCATTTAACATTGTTTAAATAAAAGGAATCCCATTCATTCATTCAACAAATATTTAGTGAGCATCTTCTATGCACACGAATTCATGAATGATTCAAAGCAAGCAGTCGTAGATCTTTCTTTTCCCAAGGGGCTTAGAATCTGCATGGGGAAGTAATTGTCAAAAATGAGAAGCCCCATTAAGAAAGGTGAGAGAAATTTTTATAGGAGCAAATAGAGAGAAATTACTTCCAGTTGGAAGAGAAATCTAAGAATGCTTTATGGAGAAAATGAGTCATAATGGTTTAATCCCTTCCTATGCTGATGGAGAGCTGATCATGGCTCATCCTGCTGACAGGGAAAGAGTACCAGCAGCCAAACTGATGTCATTAATGAAGCTCTCCCTCCAGTCCAGTATTGGATGCTTAACCTGAACTTGGCCAATGAGGTTCTTTCTGTTAGTGGTCACAGTGAGAACAGTGATGAGCAGAAACAATAATTATAGGGACTGAGGAAGGAGATTATTTACAAAGTAAGTTGGGATGTTGGGTGGAATGGAAATTAGGTATATCAAGATAATACATTATATTTGGGACATCAGGAAACCACTGAAGACAAAAGACACCAATTCTGTTAAAATTTTTTTGAGTGTACTGATTCTAACAGCCACTGTATAATACTTCTTTCCATTTGAATTTCAAAGCTGTTCAAGCGGTATGTGACAAGTTCTTTTCTTTTTCTTTTTGATGGTATAGAATGTAGGCAAGGTAGAAAAAACCAAGTTGAATAAACTTTTTACTTTCATCTGCCGAAAAAAGTGATTTTGCCTTTCTTTGAAGTAAAAAATACAAATTCAATCCATGCCAAGAGAGAAAGATTACATCATCTATAACAATAAATTTTAGTGTATACAACCATAAGTGCACAGGAGATAAAATAATCATTTTAAGAATGAGCACAGATACAAGCATGAGGATACTGTGTAAACCAAGAACAGCCTACAAACATGGATGAAAGGGTAGCATTCATTCATTAAACAAATATTTAATGAACAATGACTATTTACTGAAAACTGTACAAGAATATCGGATACAATAATGAATTCAATTAAGACACTTTCCCATTATTGAGCTTATAGTCTACTGAGGGAGTCAACTACTGAACAAGTACTTGTAAATGTAATCAGTCTAAGATGAAAGGGCCTAAGGGGCCAAACCTAACCTCCAAGTTATAGATAGCTTCCCAGATGAAGTGGCCTTTAAACTGAAGGATGAATAGAAGTGAGCTAAACAAAGAGGGTATCAAGTAGCAAAGTATGAGAGAGAGATTGTTCCAGGCAAAGACACAATTATTACACAAGAGAAAAGTGCTCAGGGAACGGTAAAAAGATGAGTATGACCATAGGAAATGAAGATGAGAATGTAAAAAACAAAACAAGTGAGTAAAAACTGAGTAAGTAAGGTTAATGGTATCCAATAGGTATTAATCCAACAGGTTAATAAAGTAAAATAGGACAAAATTGAAATCTTGACTCTGCTACTAACTAGTCACAGAAGATTTGGAAAATCATTAATAATTCTGGGCCTTGATTTTCTCATTTATCAAATGAGGAATTCAAATTAGACTATTTCTGAAGCCCCTTTCAGTTCTAAAACTCCAAGTTACTCATTTAGTAACCTAAGGGTAAAATTTGCAACTAGTTTGCTGATATTGCTAAAGTTAAACACTCTGTACTTTCATCTTACTGCTATACTGGATATTCAGTAATTCCTGTTTAAATTATTTTGTCCTGTTAAAAATATTGCAAATATGCTTTACAACCAAGAAACTCAGGGTCTTGCTCACTCATTGTTTCCTATAATGAAACATACCTAGAACTGTTTCTTTAAAAATTCTTAGCCCTGCCTGCAGACGCTTCTCTCTGAGACTACCTCTGTGCAGAATGGGAATAGTCTTTTTTTAAATGCAATTTTATTGACGTATATTCACACACCATACAATCCATCTGGAGTATACAATCAATGACTCATGGTATCATCTCATAGTTGTGCATTCATCACCATGATCAATTTTAGAACATTTCCATTACTCCAGAAAAAGAAATAAAAATAAAAAAGAAAACCCAAAACATCCTGCACCTCTTATCACCCCCATTCTTTAAAAAAAAAAAGTTTTATTCACACACCATACAATCCATCCTAAGTGTACAATCAATGGATCTTGGTATAATCACATAGTTATGCATTCACCACCATTTTCAATATAAGAACATTCTCATTTCTCATAAAAAAAAAAATCCATACCCCTTATATCCTCCTATTATTGACATTTAGCTGTGGTATAGTGCCTTTGTTACAATTAATGAAAGGATATTACAGTGTTGCTGTTAACTGTAGACCTTAGTTTGCATTAATTGTATTTTTCCCATATGTCACCATATTATTAACTTGTATAGTGACATACATTTATTCTAGTTCACATAAGAACCTTCTTATATTTGTACAGTTAACCATCATCCGTGTCCATTCTAGATTTCACTAAGTTATATAGTCCCAGATTTTATCCTTTAGATTTCCTTCTGTGACATACATGACCCTAGCCTTCCTCTTTCAACAATTGGGAGTAGTCTTTTTATCAAGGCTTCTCAACTATTTCATCATAAAAAGGCACTGAATCTGACTTTTAAATTTTTTTCCCATCATACAAATAAGATACTTCCAGTGTACAATACAGAGAGAGAAAAGACAGCAATAGCGAGCAAGAGAAAGAAGAAAAATCACCTGTAATCCTACTACCCAGATACATGATCACTGGTAATGTTAGACCATATTCTTTCTCAAATGGCTAATAAAGCAAAAGCATCTGCCTTCTATTAGCCACACAAAAATGTCTGCTCTCCAAACTTTTTACTTAAGAGTAAAATCTCAAACTCTCTGCAAATCAGAACCTTAGTTTTGATAAGCGTATATATAGAGGATTACCTAAGAGATATACAGTTCACCATGATCAATTGAAAGCATCAATTTCAATTTTGTTTTAATTGCAGAAGCGTATGTTCAATCAAAACTTTACTTATTTTGGAAGCACCATATGTGTAACATAAAAGTGAAGCCTCTCAGATTGAATGGGCCTTAGGAAGCCCAGAACTCCACACTCCACTCCACTCCCAAGGCCCCCCAGGGGCCTCTTGGAAGTACAGGTTGAACATCAGTGGTCTAGATCAATGGTCTCAAACTTTTTTTTTAACCACACCTTCTAATCAATAAACACTTTTGAGCATGCACCCTCTAACTGTATTCATTTATATTTTATATACAAGTACTACCATGCTTAAATATTTTATATACTATATTTTGTATAAGACATACACAAATGTAGAAATTAAGAGCATAGAGATGAAATAATATTTTAATTCACTATATAAATGCCAAAGCTTCTTTTGGCACATGCAAAACTGTTTTTAATAATAACATCTCTACTGAGAACAGTGTGATTGATATGTTTCTCTTTAAAAATCTTTACATTAGCAACAAAGAAAAGGTCTGGTTCTAAGCAATTTTATTTTATATTAGGTTTTGCAAGATGACATAATTTTATAGAGTTTACTCACATGGATCAAAATGGAAGTGCACCTTTGTGTTTACTAAGTCAAGATATTATTTTCCAATTTCATCCATCAGTTATGCAAGATTTTTGTTGCATTTCATCTAGCAAATTTTCTTATTCCCTATACTCAATCAGTTGTTTCAGAAAGCTAATTGGAACTGTTAAGTTTTGAAACATGGCTTCAATGCCCATGAAAATACTTCACTTTGCAGATTTTTAAATAGATTAAAAAAGCTATTTCTAATTGTTTTAAGAGAACAGATATGAGTTTTTATAGGTGATATACATACTGCTATATGGCAAAAGGTATTATAAATAATAATGAAACAGTTCCAAAATCCATTTTCAAAAGGCTCTTGTTATAGCATAAGTTTCTTTTAATATGTTTTTCTTCACTCAATATTTAGAAATACCATAAGCTGATGCATATGCACTTTTCATCCCATTATGTCATTTAGAACAAGAGCTTCACCCAGCAGATACGCTTTTTTATCTTTTGCTATTAAGTTAAAAACCATGATGAGGACTTTCGAATATTTATCATGTTTATTGAAATTTTTCAAAATACTTAATTATCAACTAAATATAAATACTGCTGAAGACAATATAATCTGTCTTCCTGTTCTGGATATTTAGTTTTTAATGTATCATAATACATAATGGACTCATATTATCCACTATTTCAAGCCATAATACACAGTTAAAGAAAGGTTCATATTATTGACTGTGGAGGTCAATCTATGTTTCAATCGGTCTTTGGGGTAATTGTAAATATTTTTCGATGACTTCTTTCCAGATTTATTCAGATTAGCATTATTTATAACCTAATTTTGTTAATGGCAAGGGCTAGGAATAGAAGTATTAGCCCTATCTTTTCCTAATTGTTCACCTGTGCTTGACTTATTACTATTATCTTCACTGTGCAGTTTCCTTAAATCACTTATCATTTTGTGAGGATGCATTTAATTAAAATAAAATGATATAATCCTAAAAATCCACTTAATCAGCTATTTGCAAAGTGTAATGAACCAAACAGTGAGGGCACCACTATCATATCCTGTGCCTCCTGGGGTTCCCTCTCTCCTTTCTGATAGCTCTTAAGCCTAAAAGGACATGTGACAACCTAACAAAGGTACACACTGAGGACACCAGTGTCAATCTATAGAGTGAAACTAGTAGAGCTTTTTTTTTTCTTTTATTAAGGATAAAACAAAAACAAAACACAAAAAGGTCCTAATATATTCTTCCAGCATCCCCCACCCCTGTCCCCGGAGATACTTTTGTCCATCCCATTTTGGAGACTACATGCTTGGATAATCTGAAGTTTACCCACTGGTTTAGTCAGATAATCAGATAGTTTTATACTATACTAGAATGGCCAGATCTTCCAAAACACTAAATTTGTTGATGTGAGCCTTTTTTGGCATGCCATCAGAATAAATTAAGAAACATTAAGAGACAGTAAAACATATTGCATTTAAGGTAGTGGTATTCTTGATGGTGTTTAATTCACCATACCCTCAGTACACACAGTACACTGGTTTGCTGTGATATTGCAGTCACTGTATGAGCCATGTAAATGATTATTTGTCTTTTGGCATCTGTGGTGAGGAAGAGGCCAATCTGTGGTCCATCTCTACAAAGTATACTAGACTTCATGCTATCCATATACATATTAAGAGTGCTCCTGGTTTAATTTTAATGTTTCCACTGATACTTGTCCTTTTCCTTGATTTTTTCACAATGTTTATTGTGTTAAATAAAATTTTGTATGCCACCACAAATCTTTTTTGAAAATGGGTAAAAAAATGAGTTATTATAAAGAAAAAAATAAAAAAATGCTATAAAAATAAATAAATAAAATTCCCTTTAACTTTGTAAAAAGAAAGTTTGACAATAAAAATAAAATGCAGAAAACTAGAAAGACAGGTATTCAAGGAAAGCTTGCAACTTTCAATTTCTTGTGTTGAATTACAACTGCAAGCAATATACTTTTAAAGTGTTCATTAAAGAAAAAGAAAGCACAAGCTTCAGGGAAGTAAATGCATTAGGGACTGCAAGACAGACAAATCAGAATGCTGCTTGGGCGTCTGAGGTGTTTGCTTCAAGCCTAAAAGTACATTTTTTCCCTATAAGAAACACTAAGAAAATAAATAAATAAATAAATGAAGACTGGCTGATTTGAAATATAAAACCTCAGCTAGAAGGGAACTGAACCTCAACCCTCAAGTCAGTCCACAATCTCTGAATCCCTTCCATGCTCACTATGATTCCACTAAAATAAAACAATGAATGTTGTAGCCTATCTATAAAATCTACACCTATTGTTACACTCTAAATTTTATTTCCTATTTTTATGAATGATTAAAATTTTAAAAATAATTATTCCAAGTCCATTTATCAAAATGTGTTTGATTTTCATAAAATGTGACACAGAACATTGGTTTTGGTAAACCAAAAGTTTCAGGGGAAAAAAATGATTGCCGTCACTCTCCTGAAAAAGATTTATGTGGCTCAACATCATGGAGTATATAATTTCAAAATAATCAGGCAGATGTAGATAAAAAAGGATTTCAATGAAACTGAGTTACTGCGGCTTAATACTAAAATAAGTAAGAATTTCTACTTAAGTTGTCTCAAGAAGAAATCAATATTGGGAAAGCCTGAAAGAGAAATACATACCAGTGATGCTGTTCTTTGCCTAAAATGAAGAAATTATCAAAATAACAAAGAGAATGATTAAGATAAATAGGACAGACATAATGATATTTGTATTACCTTATCTGACAGAAAGTAGAAGAGAGATAATGAAATGGCAAACTTTCAAAAGCTGAAAGCTTAAATGGCAACATGAATGCTTCCAAATTAAATATCCTGGAAAGCTGGAAATTCTAGCTTTCTAATCTGCTAAACAAAGAAATTCTAAGAGCAAGCTGTTCTTGCAGAAGCATATAAAAATGAAGATGAGATCAAGTAAATATTTAGAGAAGCAAAAACAGACTAGCCATTGTATAGGAAAGGTGCCAAATGTTAGTGGACACAAAAAGCGGTGAAGAGGTTCAAGCTTCACGTTCAAGAGAATGGCTGAGAACAATCACAATGGCTATATTTGGGGGAAGAAAAACACCAAGTCATTGCACCCAGGCATCCAGAGACACCACAGAGCCAAACAAATGACCTAAGGTTTTATTTTGGGGAAAAAAAGAAAAGCTACAATAAGAATATTTCCACAATAATATTTTCTTGAAATTCAAAGTAGAATTTATTAGGATTTTCAGTAATGGATAAAAATGTAAACTGGAGTACTTTGCAATGTGCTTCAAAGTCATAGATGGAAGGCAAAAGCTTTTTAAGAGTTGATTCTTTCCCCTCCAACTTGACTCTTTCAGACAAATTCCATGGCTTACTTCCTTCAACTCAGGGATTATAAAATAGATACTGTGTTCTAGTGACAAAAGCCCGTGTTTCTTAAAGAAAACAAGTGCAATTCCAACTCCACCATGGACTATGTGACTTGGGCTAGTTACTTATCCTCTTAGATAATCTTCCTCAAAAGTGAAACAGGGACAATAATGTAATAATTTTAGTAAAGTTTTTCGGCAGACTGCCAGGCAGATACGAAGCATTTACTACAAATTTGGAGGAAAACCCTCCCAAGTCTAAAGCAATTCAGAATAATACGAACATTATGACAGAGTACTTGAAAACTTAAGAAGAAATTTTAAAATAACTAGAAAAAGAAAGTAAAGTGCTCAAGAAGAAATTGAAAGCCTAAATAAGATGAACCAGTAGTAAACAATATTAAATAACAACAACAAAAAAAAAGCCAAATAAGATTCGGATGAATTTACAGGCAAGAAGCAATCTTAAAGGAACCAATCTCTGCAATCAATCTTCCATACCCTACCCCCGAAAAAAGTTTACACTCCCCAACTTGACACCCCAACCAGACAAGTACAGTATGAGAAAGGAAAATAATTGTCAAAAATCCACCTAAATAAATACTAGAAGCTGAAACTAGCAGTTTATAAAATTAATAATAATAGATAATAGATTATGATCAAGTAGGGATTATCACAAAATCAAGGAGAGTTTAACAACAGAAAAGCTGTAAGTTTACTTCAGTAGCATAGTAAGGGAGAAAAACTTTTTATTAACGGCAAGAAAGCATTTTATTTGGGCCAACATTTATCCACTTTTTAAAAATCTAAAAACTAGTAATTCCAGTACTTTGATTTTATAGAATATCTTCCTAAAACATTGAAAATATTCCCTTTAAAATCAGAAATAAAACAAAGATGTCCCTATGACTGCTTCTTTTCAACACTTTAGTGGAAATTCTTGTGAGCTGAGAAACAAGAAAAATAACAGATGACTTAGAAAGGAAGTAATAAAGCTGCCTTAATTTATGATGATATAATTGTCAACAATCATGTTGATATAATTTTTATACAGTAACTATAAAACATAAGGTATGTGAGAATAAATCTTCAGAAATTGATGTATTTTCTGTATATAGAAAATTATAAAACTTTATTAAAAGATGTTAAGGAATGCATAAATAGAGAGGAATAGCACATTCATCAATAGGAATAGTCAAAATCACAAAAATATCAATTCTTTCCAAATTGACTTATAGAGTCAATGTTATTCCCATGAAAATCTCAAAAGCTTTTATGAACGCTGACAAGCTGATTGCAAAATTCATATGACAAAGCAAGGTCCAGGAATTAAGATAGCGAGATTCAGATATGGACTAATTCTCCAGTAGAATAAAATAGAAGCCCAGGAATAGGGCCATACATAGATAGAAACTATATATGAGAAAGAAGGTATGAACTATTCAAAATTAGTGCCAAAATTACTGGTTAGATATATAGACGAAAAAGAAATTGGTACCCATTTACACTATCCACAAAAATAAATTCCCAAAGGACTGAACCCTTAAATGTAAAAGACAAAGCTTTAAACTTTGAGAAGAAAAGAAAGAGCAATATCTTGGTGATCAAAGAATGGTTAATATTTTCTTATATAAGAAATAAAAAGGTCTAACCATACAAAAAAAGTATTAAATAAAATTAAATTAAAATTAAGAATTTCACTCCAAGTCACCTACAGTAAAATGACATGCCATAAACTCAAAGAATATATAAAACAAAATATTTGTGTATATTATATATAAATAAATCCTTTAAGCCAATATGAAATAGACCTGTAACCCAAAAGAAAAATGGGGAAAAGATAGAAAAAATTATGAATGCCCAATAAACAAATAAAAAGCTGATCCATGTCATTAATAATCCAAGGATACAAATTATCCTTGTACAAAAGTATCCTTGAACACAGTGAGATATCTTTCTTTATTCATTAGACTTTTTTTCAATTAAATTCCGTTTTATTGAATATATTCATATATCATACAATCATCTATGGTGTACAATCAACAGTTCACAGTACCATGATATAGTTATGCATTCATCACCCCAATCTATTTTTGAACATTTTCCTTACACCAGAAAGAATCAGAATCAGAATAAAAAATAAAAGTAAAAAAGAACACCCAAATCATCCCCCCCATCCCACCCTATTTTTCATTCATTAGACTTTTAAAAAGAAAAAAAAAGAAGTTTGAAGTGTTGGTGAACATGTACATCAAGTGGAACATTTGTATGTGCAGTAAAAAGTGTAAACTGATCTACCATTTTGGAAAATAATCATCTTCTAAATCTAAACATGCACACCCTTTTACTGAGCTCTTCTATCCCTACAGAAAAATCCTAAGGAAATTTTTGCATATGTGTATTGCATATATGTATGAATATGCAAAAACACACAAAATATGTATGAATGTACAAAGTATTGTTTGCCATTGCAAAAAAACAGCAAAATATTTTTGTACATTCAAAATGTCTATCAACAGAATAGGTAAGTAAACTGTGGCATAATCATCCAATGACTATTAAATACAGTAAAAATGAATGAATGTGCTGTATTGCTTATGATCTATTTCTTATGTGGGTGTGGGTTCACAGTGTTTGCTTTATTATTATGGTTCATAATTTATAAAAACATTACATATATTCTTTTGTATGTACCAAATATCACATAATAACTCCCTGGAATACAATAGCTACTCAAACCACTGGGGTAAAGTTTTTGAAAGTTATACATCAATTTTTCTTAACATGATAAAATACTGAAAAATTCTTAGTCTAATTTATCTGACTTGGTACCTAATGCAGATATGGAAAATGGAGCCTAAGAGGAGAAAAAGCTGTACAAATTTGGGGGGAGTTAGAAAGATGAGGATATAAATCTTAATCTGAATATGAAGAGCCAGAACAAATTTGGGAAAAGTATGGAAAAGGCAGGACAGAGGGTCAAACAAAGTAGTTCCCTTAATTCATTCATTGGATTAGTGTTCCTCATTCACTTATTAAACACACTGATTGATACCCTGAGCACTTTAGAAAGTGAATTCTAAACACTTTCTAAACACTCTAGCATGCTAAATGAGGGCTGATTGTATTTGTACCCAAATGTGCCAGGTATCTTCATTTGCCTGTCCAGATAGATCCACCCTCCAACCCTTCTTCATCCTCCTGTCTGCTTTGGAAAAGTGAGGCTTCTAATTGGAAGTGTCCTTTGGCTTCCAGGTAGGTCTGATCAATGAAAAATCAGAGGGAAGTAGGAACATGACCTTAGGGTAAATGTTCTTGGGTGTTGCAGGATACCTTACTGTTTCCCTGCTCCCTGCCTAAATCTTTGAATATAATAGAACCTTTATTAAATTCTCCTTAAATTAATCTGAATATGCCATTTGTTTCTTACTGTTTGAACTTGGTTACTTCTATTGAACTTGGTATTGTTATTTCACAATTAAATATTTGGTAGTGTAATAAAATATGAATTCAAAAGTAAAGAGCACAATGCTTTCAAAACTGAATTGAATGCTTTGGGAGAACTCAATAAAGACAAGTCAATAAAAGAAGGAAACTACTGTTAAATTAGGTATCATTGTAAAAATTGTAAAAACTAGGAGAAAAATAATAAAAATCTTGAAGGATTTCACGCTCAGATTGCTTGCCAAGAGTCTTTAGGTTCTGATGCTCCAGTTTAAAGACACCAAAACTAGGAAGCACAGGTGATGAGTTACGGGTGTGGTTAATGCACAAAGACTAAATGGAATCAAATCTGCAACTCATTTCCTCAGAGAAAAGTTCTTGGTCTTATTATAATTAATAATCAATGATAAAAAAGGTGACTATGGAAATATGATATATACATATCTTCAACATTTTAAGTTAAATACTATGAATATGCCTGTGAACAGGCATGAGATAAATTTAAAAACATTTCTAGTAAAAACACTAAGTACTAGTAAAAGTTGAAAGGAATTTCCATGATATGAAAAACATCTATTTTAAAGTAATAAAAGCAGACTGGAAAACTAAGTGTTTGCAGGTAAAAAGGGAGCAAGAGAGTTATTATCTCTGTTATTCAAATGATTATAAAATTTGCAAACCACTAAAATACAAAAGTATATGAACCAAAATACTATTGCTGTAAGACAACATGAAAAAAATTTTCATCTCTGCTAGCAAAGATATGTGAATTTACATATCAATAACAATCAATTTTTGTTTATTCAAATAAAATAATATTTTGGTAAATCATAATATTTGTTGGCAAAGCAGCAGGGGAATTGTTATTCTCATATTTTGTTGATAAGAATAATCTTCTGACCACATATTCATCACTCTTTATAGATCACCAAGATTACATTATTGCATTCTTTCATCCTTTCCTGGGACTCCCTTCCTCTTTATTTTGTAGGTAAATCCTCCTCATCCCTCAAGACTCCACTCAAGTGTCCCTTCTTCCATAACTACCCCTGTTCGCTTGAGGTTACTTTGATATACTGCCTTTATGCTCTCAAAGCAACTTATGCAAAGTCCTTTTAGCATGGAACATACATACTATAAAAATGTTTGCTTGTCTTTCTACTCTATTCCAGTCGACTATAAGCAAACTATTGAGGGTAAAGATATTTGCTTTTATCCCCAGTGTGGTACACAATACCTGGCATATTTTAATACCCAATAAACACATACTGAACTGAAAGAATGAATAAATGAATGAACAAATAAATGAGTTAACAAAGGAACATAAAGTATCAGAAGCAACACAGAGGATTACTCTCAAACCACTATGTGGTGCTTAATTCACTTGGGAGGTTCACCAGAAGTGATTCATCCCTGGTATGCTGGATAGTCTAGGGTCTGTTTCACATGAGTAAACAGGTGTATCTTATTTTTCCATAAACTCTTTTACTTGGCTCAGAAGTCAGTTGTACATCCTTGAGATAGTGACTTAGAAAAGAATTGGAACAGGATTTAGGAGAAGAGCATGCATGACAAGTAAATCCACCAAGTCTCGAGAATAGGTCTTCCTCTTGGGTCAAAGTCAAAGTTACCAATGGAGCCTAAGACGAGGAGTCAAGCATCATTTACTTTATCAGATATTTCAACTCATTCAGTTTAAAAGCCTCCATGATAATGACATATAAATTATGCTTTAATTAGAGGAATGGAAGAAATGGAACAGCAAAAAGAACAAAAAATCCACTTCTGATGAAGGATACTTTGATAGAGTGCACAGCCCTAAGAAGACACAGGTCTCTAGGTATAATATGGAGGAAATAGAAGAGAACGCCACCCGATGCCAGGGAAAGGAAAGGAAATGAACAGAAAGTAGGAGGATACACTTGAAAAAAAGTGCTAATTGTCAATTTTGCCCAAGACCAATCCTTATACCTTCCTTTCCCTTAGCTCTTTTGGCACTAAATATAATAAACCCAAAGATTTCTTAGAAATATATTGGAATTTCTTATTTGTTTCTAGGCCAGAATTTTTTTCTCGAACATTTTGAAGTACAAAAAATGTCTTGGCAGTATCCATTTTACCCCACTGATTTCTTGGAAATTGTGTCATGAAATAGAAAACCACAAAGTGAACTTTTTTTTAACCCATATGAAGCATATTATAATTCAGAGTTGAAATCTGACCCAAGGGCTTAGTATCAAAGTGATGAAAAGTAATAACAGAAAAGCCAAGTCGGTAAAACCAATATTATAAAATCATAAAATTTAGTCTCTGAATATCACAGAATCAGGCTTTAATAATCACAGAATGCTGACATGATTTTCATTATTATTGCTTTTAATGGATATGTACTATTCCATCGTATTTATAATAGGAATTTACTTACTTCAAATGAACATTATCTCAAATAGTATCATTTATTTGAAATTTAAAGATTATAAAATATACTACAAGGTAAATAAAAATTACCAGACACTGCAAATTTGATGATAAATTTTATGATGTATTTATCCTAAAATGAACATACTATCACGCTACTAATTCTGCTACCACTTGCAATAATGATAACTACATAATATTATTTAATTGATAACAATTTTATTTAGAATTGAGAAAGATTTTGAGAGTTTTAATCAAAAGGAGTTTGAGTTGATGCCTTCTTTAGATAATATTTCAAGAAAAAGTTCTAACCTTAGAACTACCTCAGTGAAATTATTTAATACATTTATGTTACTTGTGTGGTACTAGTGATGGAAGAAGTGGTGTTCCTCTGATTAAAAACTTCTTGCAATGCAAAGTCTGCATGGCCATTTTTATCCTTTCATTTTTTCTCCTGCCTCCACTAAGCAGAGCTAATCTCAATAAGACCAAATAGGGGTCACCACCAAAGGGTAAGAGCAGCTACTTGAAATAATGTCCATTTCAAGTATTTGATACTATTTGAAATAATGTCCATTTGAAGTAAGTAAATTCTTACTATGAATAAGATGGAATAGTAAATATCTGTTAAAAGCAATAATTATGAAAATCATGTTCATAATGTAACATTAAATGAAAGTTTAGAATACAAAATGGTATATACAGTATTAATCCATGTAAAAATGGACAACAGATATTGTGTAGAATTGTGGGCTTATCTATATTTTTCCCATTATTTTCTTTTATATTGTAATATTTTTAGTGGAAGCAAAGAAACCATCAAATGCTGTCATCACAAATTTAAAGGACTTTTTAAACATGCACAGCATTATGAAAGCAAATTTCATACCAGCTATGGCTACATTGTGGCAATCTTGTGCCTAGACAATGAAGGTAAATAAACGAGTAGATAAAAGGCAGAAATAATTCATCAAATACCAATGAAAGGGAAAACACACTAGAAAGGTAAAAAAAGGAATAACCCTCATTAAAAAAGATTTGAAATTTTAATGAAGGTATTCATACCTGTAAGGAGTTTGGTTAATAATACCAAATAAATACAACAGGTAAAAAAATATATAGCAAACTAAGGTGACACCAAATGAAAATGGAAACATTTTATCTAGTAAACCAGATGGTTTTAATCTACTAATCTAATAAAATGAATACAGCTGTTACTAAGCAGAGAAACTCAAAAGCAAAGAAAATAATGTATTTTAACATGATCAGACAGCATATTAAATTGTTAATATACTCTTCTAAAATGGAAAGATATGTTATTAAACCTTTTTAAAACTGTATTTTGAAGCCAATTCAACTAAGTAATCAGGAAATACTTTTCCATTTTTTACTGTCATTGAAATCAACTTTATGTTCTTCTTACTACTGGATAATGGATTTTTACCACTAGCATAGATCTTTGGTTTAAAGTATGATATAGTTAAAAAATTGTATAATCCTGTGTATTTAGAAAACTTTATAAAATTCAAAATTTGATTAGTATATATCTACTGATGAAAATTAGTATAATTTCAAAATTTTTAAGTCTGTTCAATTGTAAACTACAATGAAATGAAACTCTGGTTACTTAGATTTACTCTAAACACTGAATATGAATCTGATGTTTCACTTCATGTGCTACTTGCCTAGACTCAAAGAAAGAAAGGGGCAGGGACTTCCATTAGACAGTGAATATATAAAAAACTTGTATGAATTTAGGACAGGAAGTGGTACCAAAATATATCAAGCATGATTTGATATAATAATAAATAATTGCATAAACACGTATACTGTTGCTATAGAAATGCAGATGGTTGGGATAAATAATACTAACCTTAATGATTGACACTGTCCAATATGTGCAACTGAAATAGCACATAATAGAAGCATGCTGCAATTCTGTCAGACAAGTGAAGATTATTCCTTCACAGTTAATATATTCAGTGCTTGACATTGGATTTTGCTTAAATTAGGCTATTTTTTTATTCCATCTTCTTTTCCATATAGATTCTATTTCTGCTTATTATGTGTTAAGACTATAGAATATGGCCTTCCTGATGAGTTTCCCATCTTTAAATACTACACAGCTCTGAACAGTCACTCCTACTGTGTGAAAAATATTATTTTCAGATGGCCCAGGGGCATTTTTACACATTCTGCTGCTAGAAGCAAGACATTATTTAAAATCTGCCTTGTAATTCCTGCTGTTTGGTAAGCAGGGATGTAATGAAGAGAAGAATTATTCTGGGGGTGAGGCCGAGGACCACCTCAACCACTCTTACACTCCATGTATCTAATCCATGAATTTGGGAATGTGTGGACAGGGAGATATCACACTGATGTCAGGGAATGGTGAGTACTATAACTCAATTACAGAGAGACTTTTAATTACGACACTCAAAATATTAGCAATTTTTTCAACACACCAGGAGTACATATGCATGCTAATTCTTTTCCAAGCTTATGATCCTTTCAACTGATTTTTATAACCCTAACCCTTTCTGAGGCACTGGGGATAGAGCATTTATGGTCTAGTGGAGAAAACAGAAACAATAAACAAGTTATTATAATATATGTAGTAGAGTGCATATGTGCCCAAACATGAGTATAGAGTCATATAAGAGTTTAATAAAACCAATATTCGATTATACTAGCATCCATGTAAAGAAAGAACATCTGCTTTGACTAAGGTCACAATTTTAGAGTAACAACGAACTCATAAGATTTAAACTAAGTGAGTAAAGAGCTATAGAGCTCATTCACTCACACATGCAGTCAAATGCACAGGCAAGTCTCTGGGCACTGTCTTGTGTACAACTTATCAATCCATTAGCATGGCCATCCAGGCTAACCTGAGATGGGCCCTTAACTTGGAGAGGGACCCAGAATTGGCACAGGCTTAGGCCTTTAAGGTCTAATCTCCTTAAATACCAATAACATAGATAAGGATAAAACTTTTCATAAATTACAGAATTATTCTTTATAAAGCTAATTTTCTATAGCTGCATGGAACAGTATTTGAAGTTTTACTTTTAAGAGCATTAAGTGAGCATGAGTGCTGCGTGCCAAAACTATCCTGTTCTCACATTCTTTTACTTCATTTAGTTCTTACAACAACCCTATGAGGAAAGTATTATTGACTCACATTTGTTGTTGGGCATATTTCATGACATGTGATTTATGCACCTTAATTTTCAGACACAATACTGCTAAACTGATATCATCCCATTATAAAAATCACAAGACTGTGACTGTAAAACTTACCAGAGATCAAAAACCTAGTAAATAGCAGAGCTGGATTTTGAATGCAGATGTCTGGCTCCAACTCTGACTAGTTCCACAACTGTATACTGACTATCCCTCAAACACTTTAAGTATTGACACCCCAAGAGTCATTCCAGCATCACACCTTTCCCCTCCGTGCCACAAATTGCATAGTCCAGACAAATCGTTCATCTTCACATCAGCAGGCTGCACTCCATGCACCTAGTACCCTGGCCAACATTAACAACTAGTTCAAACTTTACTCAGCTGTCAGAACCCAGTTCACAGGTCACCACCTTCCCCAATACCTTCAAAATAATTCATCAATTCGACTTTCAGAGCATTTTGTTTATACTTCTGACAAAGCACTCTCATAGTGTAACTGTATTATTGTATGTTAAGTCCATCTCTACTCCTTGGTGGAATATTTCTTTGTATTCCACCCAAGAAAACAAAGGAGGGTCAAGAACTATGTCTTATTCATCTTTTCTGTGAATAACATGGATCAGGATACCCACTTAGGTGAACATTAAGGTTTCAATGGTTTTGTTAAATTATGATCATAACCTCTATTTCCAGTCCACTATTCTACTCTTCAAGTATCTGATTCTCCAGAACAGCAAATCATTTGATGTTTCTCCCAAAAGTGACCACAACATCCAAGATTCTGCTTTGTTTATACTCCCCATTCTACACATTGTAAAGTTCCTTCCAACTCTAGTATCTATCTATAAAATTCTGCCAACCTGTCAAGAGTCAACTTGATTGCTACCCCATGCAGGAAAAATCCCTGTAAGTACAAATATTATAAAACTTTCTTTCTTCTCTATACCCATTGCTCTATGAGGGTATTTGTCAAATACATTACATGTAGCCTGTATTGTGATTATGAGCATTCTACAGAAAAGAATCATGTCATTCTTCCTTTCATCCTCCATAGTTATAACACAAAGCCCTGCCATAGTAATCATTTATTTGCTGTTAATTTTTCTTAACTTGAATTCCATGAGTTATAAACTACAAGGCTGTAAAAAATATTAACATGAAATAGTTCTTCTGCCTGACTATGATCCCACTGTATTTTGCTCTGGGTACACACTAGCAAGAATTACACTGTATTAAAATCATGTGTATGAATCCCAAGGTGGGAGAAGGTAGGTCAACCTTAATGACTGACACTGTACAGTATGTACAGCTGAAATAGGACACAAGAGAAGCATGCTACAGTTCTTCCAGAAAAAGGAAGACTATTCTTCACAGTTTATGTATTCAGTGCTTGAAACTATGTAGATATTTTGTTAAAGTTGTTATTTTTTATTTGTTCTCATTCCATCTTCTTTTCCATATGGATCCCTTTTCTATGCACGAAAGCACAGAACACAAGTCACAGAGGTAACTCAAAATGCTCACCTAAGTAGTATGTGGAGAGAGAGCATTTTAGACATCAGATTTGAAGTATTCTCCCCCTAAATGCAGGGGTTGCAACCTATAGACTTCATTATTCTGATTCTACTGGAAAGATCACATCTGTGGGGCTATGACAATACAAGATTGTCTTGGGCCAATGCTATAAAATATCTGATCTATCAACTTCCCTTTAATTCTGATTCCACAATCCCCAAGGAATCTTGTTAGTGTGATTGTTATTTAGCCCACAGTGCACCATCCTATGCCAGGAAAGAAAGTGACAGTCATACAAACTTTTAATTTTCAAATGCTTATGATCAATTTCCTCATTTTAGGTGAATAAACTGACTGTCTATACACAGAACTCACTGATCTTGTGTCTTCAAAGCATTTTTGTCCCTAACAAAATAATACCTCACCATGGATCCATAAATTAATCTTTTTAGTTTTAAACATTAATTTCATAAGTTTTGTTAACATGAGTCTATCATTGGAGAAATAGGTCCATTTTACAGGCCAAGGACAGGGCCCCAGACCATGACAGGAAATAAATGTAATTCTCCAAGACCTGCCAGAGAGCATCTGCCAATTCCATTTTTCATGACAATAACCTGATGGTATTAATTTTTATAAAGTATACACTTCACTTCCTCTGTTGTTAGTTCCAAGGTATAACCTAGAAGAAAATAGCTCCTAAAATGAATTAGCTTTCAATTCCACCCTTTAAATAGTTATTTTTAAAAGTCAATTATCTGTCCTATTTGGTGATAACCCCCAAATTGTTGTTACAGCGTAGTTCCCAACTGATCAGAGGGATTTTAATATCAATAGATTAAGGTCATTACTTTTAATATTATTAAATCATAATATTATATTTATGAGATAGTGTATCATATTTTATATGATAATGTTACGATTTTATTTCTGGCAAAGATAATTTACTCATGACTAATGATGTATACCACTTGTTTTATGAAGTTTTATTTTGTTTCATCTTGTTTGAGATGGCAGCAGTAACAGAGAATGTGGAAGGCAAAATATTTTACCTCACAATAGTGATCCACAAAATAATATACCAATTCAGCTATCAAAAACCAGAGATGTGCACTCATGAAATAAACCAAAGAGATTTTTTTACAGCTATAAAATAAATAAGATGTTCAAGTTTCTCTACTAGAAACCAAGATTGCAAATTAATTCATATATTGTATATATAATATATAAAAATGGAAATATAAAAGTGCTTTTCCTATTCAATTTTTACTACTAAAATTAAATTGCCCAACCTCCCACAATATTACATTAGTTCAATGATTACCTGTGTTGACTACCACAACAAAATGCTCATTTTAATGTTTTTCGCAAATATTGTTATATTTAACAGTAACTTACATGGGATCTCATAAATTACAAACAGAAAAATTGAAAAAAAAATTTAACAGTATAATTGGTTGGAGGTATTTATGTTCAATTAGAGTGTGTCTTGCAGTGATACTTCTATTCCTTTTTCCTTATATTTTTTTAAGGGGACTTGTAATAAAGAAATGTTATTGACTTCATTCTGTCCTCTCTATGAGAAGGGCAGAGATGCATCTGATTCGTGACTTTGAGAGAATGTACTGAACAGACCAATCTAAACTCCTTTTCTTCAGTTTACTTCTGCCTGTGGAAAAGACACAGTCAGGTCTGTTTTCTTCCATTCTTTGGTGGGAGAGGACTATGCACATCCACCTGAGCCAGTGGCTGGGAAGGTATAACTGTCTACTTCAGAGGTGAAATCCATTTTAACTGCATATGTAATTCATGTCCTCCAATTCAGCCCCTATAAGTAATAAAACTGACACTTTGGTCTTCATCTTCCTGGCCCCTGGGTCTGTCTCTTGGTAGTTTCCAAAGTCTGGAGAAGATGTGATTTATATGATTTATTCAAGCTCTGAAACCCAAGCAGAATTGTGTGAAGAAATGAAGGTAGATTTCTACATAGATTGTGTACTGAAAGGTTGCCTATTCATATTCTTTCATTCAATAAATACTTATTGAATATCTATTATTTGCTAGGTACTGTCCAAAACATGGGGATATGGACAGAAGAGAAAACAAACCCCAATCTCTTAGGAAACCAAAACTAAGAACTAACTATGTTGATGATGCATCAGTAAGGAGACAGAAGAGTACAATCTGGGATTTCTTTTTCATAGATTTCAGAGTCTAAATTATAGTATTGCAATACAGTATTCCAACTATTTCCAGTAAGGAGTAATAATAGTTTCATTCAAAAATAGAGATATTTAACCATTTGACCTACAAAAATGGAAACTGTCATGTGGCTTAACCTAGTATTTAATTTGACATGCAAAAATAAGTAAATAAAGTCTATCCTCTTTGAAGGGCATATCACTGAAAAATATGCCCTACTTCACACCGTATTCAAAAATCAACTCAAAATGGATCAAAGTCCTAAACATAAGAGCCAGAACTATAAAAGTCCTAGAAGAAAATGTAGGGAAGCATCTTCAGGACCATGTGCTAGGCAGTGGTTTTTTAGATTTTATATACAAAGCATAAGCAACAAAAGAAAAAAAGAGATAAATGTGACCTCATCAAACTTAAAAATTTGTATGCCTAAAAGGACTATCATGAAAGTAAAACAACAACCTACATAATGGAGAAAATATCTGGAAACCACAAATACAATAAGGGTTTAATATTCAGAATATATAAAGAAATCCTTCAACTAAACAACAAAAAGACAAACAACTCTATTAAAAAATGGGCAAAAGACTTCAATAGACATTCATCCAAAGAAGGTATACAAATACCCAAGAAGCATGTGAAAAAATGCTCAACATCATTAGCCATTAGGGAAATGCAAATGAAAACCACAATAAGATACTATCTCACACCAAGAAGAATGGCTACTATTAATAAAATGGAACATCACAAATGTTGGAGAGGATGTGAATAAATAGGAACATTCATTCATCGCTGGCGATAATGTAAAATGGTGCAGCTGCTGTGGAAGATAGTTTGGCAGTTCCTTGGAAGAGAAGTACAGAATTACCATATGACTCAGAAATACCACTGCTAGGTATATATATACCCAAAAGAACTGAAAGCAGAGACTCGAACAGATATTTGTGCACACATGTTCATAGTGGAATTATTCACAATTACCAAAAGATGGAAGCAATCCAAGTGTCCATCAACTGATGAACGGATAAATAAAATGTGCTATATACACACAATGAAATATTATTCAGCCAAATTCTGATACATGTGACAACATGGATGAACCTTGAAGACATCATGTTGAGTGAAATAAGCCAGACACCAAAGGAAAATAAAATGATCTCGTTGATATGAAATAATTAGAATAAGCAAACTTATTGAATCAGAATGTAGAATATAGGTTATAGGGGAAGGGGTGGAGTTAGGGCATAGGAAATTAAGGCTTAGAATATATAGTTTCTATTTGTGATGATGGAAAAGTCTTGGTAATGAATAACGGGATGGTAGCACAACATTGTGAACATAATTAACAGCACTGAGTTAAATATTTGAATGTGGTTAAAAGGGGAAATTTTTAGGTTGTATATCTGGTACCAGAATAAAAATTAAAAAAAAAAAAATCCATGGAACTGCACAACACAAACAGTGAACCTTAGGTGTGGTGGTTTGGAACTATATGTACCCCCATTAAAACACATTCTTAAATTTAATCCATTCCTGTGGATTTGGATGAGGGTACTTTAGTTAAGGTGAGACCCACCTCAGTCAGGATGGGTCTTAATCCTAATACTGGAGTCCTTTATAAACAGAATGAGTTTAGACATGAGAAAGAAAGCCATGGAAGCAAGAAGCTGAAATTAACGAAACCTGGAAAAGAAGGGAGAGTCCAGGAGGCGCTACCATATGCCTTACCATGTCACAGAGAGCCAAGAATTGTCAGTAGCAGGTCTTTGGGAAGAAAGCATCACCTTGATGATGCCTTAATTTGGACATTTCCCAGCTCAAAACCATAAGCAAATAAATTACCATTGTTTAATCTCATGATATTTGCTTTAAACAGTTTAGGAAACTAAAACACTAGGTTAAACATGGACTATAGTTAATAGTACAATTATAAAAATGTGCTTTTATCAAGTGTAACAAATATACCACATCAATGCAAGGTATTAATAATAGGGTGGTAAATAGTAATCGTATATTTTATGCATATTGTTCTGTAAACCCATAATTTATTATTCTGGAAAAAATGTGTCCAAGCATATGCTGGATAACAGTCAGGAGTATGGACTCTTGATCAGACTGCTTGGTTTCGTATCTCCTGGGTGACAGTCACTCAACCTTGCTGTGTCTAAGTAAAAGGGGAGTAAGAATAGTAGTATTATGAAGAGTAAACAAGCAATACATGTAAATTACAGAGACCAGAACCTCACATAGAACAAACACTTAAAATGTAAAATTCAGACACTACTGAAAAACCATAAAGACACTAGAATGATGAAAATATTTCAGAAAAAAAGATAATTTTTAGATATTCTATCCTCTCATCTTTCTTTTCACAAAATTAACTGATATGATTTAAAAGTACATTTTCATCTATAACCCTTTTTCTTATACTTAGTTACTATTTACTAAATCTTACTTATTTACTAGATCTGTTGCAGGTGAGAGCTCTGTTCAAAAAACTGCTCCTATGTGTATCAAAGTTTGTTGAAATTTTATATATTTTCACTAACACCAATTAATTCTATTTTTTCTAACATTCAGCTACTTTTTAAATTTAAAATACACCATTATATGTAGTTACTTTTCAATTATTTTTAATCATAGCATTCAAGTGAAGCTTGAGTCAAAATAAATAATATGGCTCAGGTGGCTAATAGTTCGTTCACATTTAAGAGTTATTTGAGGATAAAAGACAAAATAGCATTTAAATGAAAAATTCAAGTTGCTATAAACTTCAATATATTTTTAAAGCTTTCTAGAAAAGATTTGAGTCTGGGAGATAAAACCTATTCCCTGGGAAGAAATTAATTACATGTGTGTGCCAGTTTGAATGTATTATGTCCCCCAGAAAAAGCCATATTCTTTGATGCAATCTTGTGGGGCAGACATATTAGTGGGGATTAAGTTGGAACGTTTGGATTAGGTTGTTTGCATGGAGATGCGCCCCACCTAACTGTAGACGATAACTGATGGGATATTCCCATAGAGGCGTGGCCCCACCCATTCAGGGTGGGCCTTAATCAGTGGAGCCATATAAATAAGCTGACTCAAAGAGAAGGAACTCAGTGCAGCTGTGAGTGATGTTTTGAAGAGGAGCAAGCTTGCTAGAGAGGAACATCCTGGGAGAAAGCCATCTTGAAACCAGAACTTTGGAGCGGACGCCAGCCACGTGCCTTCCCAGCTAACAGAGGTTTTCCGGATGCCATTGGCCATCCTCCAGTGAAGGTACCTGATTACTGATGTGTTACCTTGGACACTTTATGGCCTTAAGACTGTAACTGTGTAGCCAAATAAACCCCCTTTTTATAAAAGCCAGTCCATCTCTGGTGTTTGCATTCTGCAGCATTAGCAAACTAGAACAGATTTTGGTACCGGAGAAGTGGGGTGCTTTTGCTGCTGAGTTTGCAAATACCAAACATGCTGGAATGGCTTTTTAAATAGATAATGGGGAATTTCTGGAAGAATTGTGAGGAGCTTGATAGAAAAGGCCTTAAACTGCTTTAAAGAGACTGTTTATGGAAATATGGACTCTAAAGATACTTCTGATGAGGACTTGAGCAGAAATGATGAATGTGTTGTTGCAAACTGGAAGAAAGGTGATCCTTGTTTTAAAGTGGCAGAGAATTTGGCAAAATTGAGTCCTGGTGTTGGAAGGAAGGAAGAATTTGAAAGTGACAACCTGGAATACTTAGCTGAGGAGATCTCCAGACTATGTGTGGAGGATGTACCCTGGCTTCTCCTTGCAGCTTATCGTAAAATGAGAGCACAAAGAGATAAACTTAGAACTGAACTCTTGGGTTCAAAGAAACCAGAAGCTGATGGCTTGGAAAATTACGGGCTTCCAGGGGGTGGAATTCCAGAAGCTACAGCCCAACGTGAGGATGTAACCAAACATGGAACCCAGCCGCCATTTCAGTACAAGCCAAGATTGGAGATGGAATTATCCAGAAAGGATTTGTGGAAACTCCTATTGTCTGATGGCTTTGACCCCTGCATGCTTCATGCAAAGCCAACAGAATTTTTGTGAGATCTTTACAGACAGAGCTGCTGCCAGTCGGGACTGGAGGAGAAAGACAAGGAACAAACTGAAGAAAAAATGTCTTCAAAGACAGAGCCATGGAGGTTGAAGTCTGGAGTCAAGAGGTCTTGGGCTGGGAGAGCGGAGCAGCCCACAGGCATGGAAAGGGTGAGTTTGCCCTGGAGGTCGAGGGTGGGCTTTCCACCACAATACTCTGGAAGAGTTTTGCCACCTCAGGTCCCAAAGAGGGTGGAGCACATTTCCAAGGAATTGGGGAGAGCCTGGCTGCCACCCCACTGTTCTGAAGGGGTTGAGCGTGTGCCCCGGAGATGGAAGGGAATCCGGGAGCTGCCCTGATGTTTGAGGAGGGTGGGGCCGAGAAGGTGGTCTCCCCAATGTGTGGATATGTTGGAGCACTCACCCAAGCGTTTGGAGAGGAAAGGGCTACCACAAAGGCCCTTAGTAAGGGTTAGACTCCCGCTCTCTCAAGCCCCAAGGATGCAACGTTGTTCTGTAAATGACACTCAGACTTTGAAATCTAATGGAGTTTGTCCTGTGGGTTTTAGGAACTGTTTTGGTCCTGTTAACCCTGTTTTCCTTACTGTTTCTCCTTATGACAATGGGAATGTTTATCCTATGAATGTCCCTCCTTTGTATATTGGAAGCATATAACTTGTTCTAAGTCCACAGATCCAAAGCTAAAGGAGAATTATGCCTTAGGACACACCACATCTGTAACTGATTTTGATGGGATCTTGTACTTAACTATTGTTACTGAAATGATCTAAGTTTCTGTGGTATTGTGGGATGAATGTATTTTGTATTTGGAAAGAATATGTTTTTCTGGGGTCCAGGGCATGGAACTGTGCCAGTTTGAATGTATTATGTCCCCCAGAGAAAGCCATATTCTTTGATGCAATCTTGTGGGGCAGACATAATAGTGGGGATTAAGTTGGAACGTTTGGATTAGGTTGTTTGCATGGAGATGTGCCCCACCCAACTGTAGACGATAACTGATGGGCTATTTCCATAGAAGCGTGGCCCCGCCCATTCAGGGTGGGCCTTGATCAGTGGAGCCATATAAATGAGCTGACTCAAAGAGAAGGAACTCAGTGCAGCTGTGAGTGATGTTTTGAAGAGGAGCAAGCTTGCTAGAGAGGAACATCCTGGGAGAAAGCCATTTTGAAACCAGAACTTTGGAGCGGACACCAGCCACGTGCCTTCCTAGCTAACAGAGGTTTTCCAGATGCCATTGGCCATCCTCCAGGGAAGGTACCCGATTACTGATGTGTTACCTTGGACACTTTATGGCCTTAAGACTGTAACTGTGTAGCCAAATAAAGCCCCTTTTTATAAAAGCCAGTCCATCTCTGGTGTTTGCATTCTGCAGCATTAGCAAACTAGAACAATGTGTTTACAAATTAAGTAGGTCAAACAGGAATCCAGATGACGTCAACAGGCATTACTAAATTTTCCTGCAATATTGTTAGAGTAAATGCAAACTTTCTATCTTTTGATATTCTTTGAGACACTTACAAACCAAAATCTTTTATATGTATAAATTTTAAACTCTCCAAAATGTACAGTCTTTGCTTTAAAACCCAATAAAGACAACAGTTGAAGTGG
Source organism: Choloepus didactylus (assembly GCF_015220235.1). Classification (NCBI taxonomy): domain Eukaryota; kingdom Metazoa; phylum Chordata; class Mammalia; order Pilosa; family Megalonychidae; genus Choloepus; species Choloepus didactylus. The sequence continues at coordinate 79,858,981 of NC_051311.1, forward strand.
AGAGAAAATTATTATGGTGTAACCTTCAGATGCGCAAAACTTACAAACCTACTCCACTAGTAGAACCTATGTTTTTCTGTAACACTCCTAGTATGAGGCAGTTTCTAGATATACCTATGTAAAAAAAATGAGCTAATGAGCGTTTCTGAAGTAATGTTTTCAAATATATCAGCATAGATCAAGAAAAGAATGAGGTGGTGCTTATAAGAAATTGCAGTAATAGAAAAATCTACAATTCCCACTGCTTGTCTTATAAGAAAAAAATTCTCATCAGCTTAGAAGCATCAAGATGCTGACAATAAAGTTTACTGGTGAATCAAATTCTGCAATCATTTATTAAGGAATTACCATGTACAAAACACTGTGCTTGACTCTTAAAGGAAATAAAAGCAAATAAGACTTCACTTTCTCACATATATTATGACTGGAGCAGATGCCAAAGTAAGCCCATTTGCTTCCACAGCTTTTTCCAGCTGAAGTTTTTTCCAGTCTCCCAGCAATCTTCACTTACAGGATGTTGTTGTTGTTCTCAGAATAGGGCTTTCCCCACCCTTGTTTTTCAGTCATATTTTATTCCTATTTTTAATTTATGCCATCTTGTTTTTTATGTATCCTAAATTGCCTTAAAACCATTCTAGAATGAGGCAGAGTATATAGAAAAAAACAAAAACACTTAGAGGAAGGAAGTCAAGTCAAGATATACCAGGCCACACTTGAGAGTCAAATCTTAAGTGTCAAACTCCTCTTTGTCAGACTGCTTACTGACCTTGGAGTCAGATCTAGATTTTAATCCTGCCTCAATAGTCATGAGATTTTAGTCATGATTCTGAGCCTTACTAAGTCTCAGTTTTCTCATCTTTAAAATGAGGGTAAAAACAGCCATGTCACAAGATTTTGTTTGCACATAACAGAGTAGTTGGCAATTAAGAGGTATTCAACAAAAAACAATTTTGTTTTCTTCCTTTACAAATTCATTTGTAAAGCTGTCTTGTTATGAAAGCTAAAACGAAATAACAATCAACATGACATACTTTTTTAGTAAAAACAGATGTAAAATCAGAAGGCAGAAAAAACAAGACAGTAAAACAAACAAAATTAGAATAAAGTTAATTTAAAGATCCTGCCCACATGTTATTATGGTTACTACACCAATTTAAAATACTTTGCAGAATAAAACAAAGTTTTGCTGTGTTTTTAAGAAAAAAAGTGGACCATTACTTTCTCTAAATTTCTGATTCTTAGTTGAGGTGGTACAAACAGCCCTCAAGTATGTGATGTGGTATACCATGAGTGCATAAAAAAACCACAGGATAAATATTTTCCTGCTGTATTACTTTTCAATTACCAACAACAAACATTTTTATTTAAAACAGCATTACACAGAGAACCTAAGATGGCGGCTAGGTGAGACAGGGCAAAAACACACCTCCATGAAAAATACTGGATAAAAACCAGAAGGTGACCCAGAATACAGGTTTCAGTGATGCACCGGCTGGACAAGGTCTGCTAGAGCCACAGGGGCCGTACACTTGGTGAAACAGAGAGTCTGCATTCTGCAACGAATGAGTAAGCTGTCTGAAAGACCCAAGACCCGTGGCCGCGCTGCGGTGTGGGGCAGCCGGAGGTTGGCGTTTGGAGACAGACTGGTTATTCAAAAAAAAAAAAAAGGGAAAAACCCAGGAGTGGCTGCATTTGCGATGCTGGGAACATGGCAGGAGTGGGCTGAGCCAGCCTCTCGGTGTCTGGCATGGAGGATAGCCTGCTGAAGATTCCCCCAGGACTAGGGGAGTGGAGAGAAGAGCCGGAAGGAGAAAGAAATCCCACGGCTAGCAGCTGGCCCCCTGGAGGGCTGGAGACACTCCTGCCCGGGGCCATGCCCACAGGCCAGGGCCGCACCAGTTGTCCCGGAGGTGGGAAGGAGGAACTGTGCAAGGAGGGGGGAGGGGTTGAGATGCCCCATTCAGCCATCTTTGCATCAGGCTGAGAGAGCCCCTGCATGGCCCGGCGGCCCGGGGCTTCCCTTGAGGGACGGCATGCACTTATGACGTAGCACAGCATTCCCTCAGCAGAGGTCCTGGAAGATCACATCTGAGAAGGGGGCCCACTCGGAAAACCTAGGGATGCTATGTCAATGCCGGTGGTTTGTGGGTCAGTGACAGAGAGGGTCTGGGGCAGAACTGAAATGAAGGATTAGACTCTTGCAGCAGCCTTGAATCTCTGGGAACACCTGGGGGGTTAGATTATTAAAGCTGCCCTGCCTCCCTAACCACCCAGACACATGCCCCACATTCAGGGCAGACAGCTCCAGCAACACACCCAAACTGAGTTCACCAACTGAACCCCACAAGTCATTTCCCCACACACCACAAGGAGAAAGTTGAGGAGAACTGACTTGAGGGGTATAGGTGACTCACAGACACCACTTGCTGGTTAGTTAGAGAAAGTATACACCACCAACTTGTATTTCTGAAAAATGAGATTGGTATTTTTTTTTACAACTTGAAAAAACCCTGTCAAGCATAGCAAATGCCAAGAGGCCAAAAACAACAGAAAGTTTTAATGCATATGATAAAACCTGACGATATGGAGAATCCAATTCCAAACACCCAAATCAAAATATCAGAAGAGACACAGCACCTGGCACAACTAATCAAAGAACTATAATCAAGGAATGAAAACATGGCAAAGGATATAAAGGACATGAAGAAGACCATGGCACAGGATATAAGGGACATAAAGAAGACCCAAGAAGTGCATAAAGAAGGCACTGCAAGAGTAAATAAAAGAAATAGAAGATCTGATGGAAATAAAAGAAACTGTTGGCCAAATTAAAAAGACTCTGAATACTCATAATACAAGATTAGAGGAAGTTGAACAATGGCTCAGTGTCCTAGAAGTCCACAGAACAGAAAATGAAAGAACAAAAGAAAGAATGGAGAAAAAAATTGAAAAAATCAAAATGGATCTCAGGGATATGATAGATAAAATAAAACGTCCAAACTTAAGACTCGTTGGTGTCCCAGAAGGGGAAGAGAAGGGTAAAGGTCTAGAAAGAGTATTCAAAGAAAATGTTGGGGAAAACTTCCCAAACCTTCTACACAATATAAATACACAAAGCATAAATGCCCAGCAAACTCCAAATAGAATATATCCCAATAAACACACTCCAAGACATATTCTGATCAGACTCTCAAATACAGAAGAGAAGGAGCACGTTCCGAAAGCAGCAAGAGAAAAGCAATTCACCACATACAAAGGAAACAACACAAGACTAAGTAATGACTACTCAGTGCCCACCATGGAGGCGAGAAGGTATGACATATTTAAAATTCTGAGAGAGACAAATTTCCAACCAAGAATACTTTATCCAGCAAAACTCTCCTTCAAATTTGAGGGAGAGCTTAAATTTTTCACAGACAAACAAATGCTGAGAGAGTTTGCCCATAAAAGTCCTGCCCTACTTCAGATACTGAAGAGAGCCCTACTTACAGAGAAACAAAGAAAGGAGAAAGAAATATAGAGAATTTTAACAGACATACATAGAACCTTACATCCCGAATCACCAGGACACCAATCTTTCTCTAGTGATCATGGATCTTTCTCCAGAATGGACCATATGCTGGGACATAAAACAAGCCTCAGTAAATCAAAAAAAAAAAAAAAAAAATTGAATATATTCAAAGCACATTCTCTGACTACAATGGAATACAAATAGAAGTCAATAATTTTTGAACTGTAACTTCACTATTTACTTCCTACATGATATAAAATACACAAACTCTAATGACAAATCAGTGGTTTTGAACTCAATGTAAAATATGTAATTTTTGACAAGAACTACATAAACGTGGGGGAATGGAGGGGTATGGGAACATAGTTTATGTGTCGTATTGAAGTTAAGTTGGTATCAAAGAAAAACAAGAGTGTTATGGATTTAAGAGGTTAATTTTAAGCCCCACAGTAAACATAAAGAAATTATCAGAGAATATGGCCATAGAGACGAAAAGTAGAGTATGGGTTAAGATAAATGGGGGAAGGGGCAATGGGGAGTTAAGAAATGAGTGTAGGGTTGCTGTTTGAGGTGAAGGGAAATTTCTAGTAATGGATGGTGGGAAGGTCATCACATTAAAACATTCTAAATGTGATTAATCCCACTAATGGAAGGCTAGGAAGGGGGTAGAATGGGAAAATTTAGGCTGTATATATGTTTCCACAATTGAAAAAAAAGACAGTCTAAATAGATGACAATTGAATGCCAAGGATGATCCTGGATGGGATCTGAGGATGGAGGCTCAAAGGGACACAGTTGAGATATAAGAGAAAAAAAAAAAAAAGGAAATATAGAATGTAAGCTTTGTATCAATGTTGAATCTCTTGTACTTCTTAGCTGCGATTAACGGGATTGCATAAAAGAATGTTCTTGTTCATGGGAACTGTATATATGAATTAGAGTGTTTGTTCAAGGATGTGTGCAGCTAGCTCTCATATGTTCAGAAGAAAGAGCAATAGATGATGGATAATAGGGAGGGAGGGAGGGAGGGAAAGAAATAGTGGTGTGACAGCATGTTAAAGTTGGTGGAGTGGGGTATCAGGGGAGGGGGGTCAGGGTATGCTGGAGTTCTGTGTATGGGGTTTGTATTGTTTTTGCAACTGTTCTTATAACTTTGAATTTATTTCAAAATAAAAAAAATAGCATTACAAAAAAGAATGCAAGATTTCCTTGAATTAGTTTTAATAAACTTGAGATATCACTGATAATTTTCATTTGCAGTGGGCTCTTTCAGCCATTTCTCCCCAAATTGATCTATGTAGCAACATAAATTCTGTCAAAATCTCAGCAGGCTTTCTTTTTTTTTTGGGCAGAAATTTACAAGATGAATCTACACTTTATATGGGATGCAAAGGACCTAAAAGAGCTGAAACTATTTAAAAAAGTAAAAAGTTGGAGAACTTATGCTACCTGATTTCAAACCATATTATGCATCTGTTGTAATTAAAACAGTATGGTACTAGTGTAAAGATAGACAGAGAGAACACTGAACAGATTAGAGTTTAGAAATAAATCATTAATGAGCATGATCAACTGATTTCTGACAGAAGAGCCAAGGCAATTTAGGATGGTCTTTTTAACAAATGGTTCTGGAACAACTAGATATCCATATACCAAAAAATGACTTCAAACCTTATACAAAAATTAACAGAGAATGGATTATTGACTGAAATATAAAATCTACAACTAAAATTCCAAGAATAAACTTTTATAAGAAAATAAATCTTCATGGCTTTGGATTATAATTAGAATTCTCAGGCATAACACTAAAAAGATAATTCATAAAAGGAAAAAACCAATTAAAATATTTTGCATTTCAACAGAATTAAAATATTTTGCTCTTTGAAACACCAATAAGAAAAGTGAAAAGACAAGTCACTCAACAGGAGAACATTCTGGAAATCAATTTTCTGATATAGGACTTGTATCCAAAGACATAGAGAACATTTACAATTCAGTAACAAATAATCAAATGACTAAATTAAAAATGGGGAAAACATTTGAACAGAAAAATTCACCAAAGAAGATATTTTAATGGCTATCAAGAATATCAGTATAAACCCTCAGATACTGCTGATGGGAACATAAAATGGTACAACTGCTTTTTGAAAACAGTTTCAGTTTAGTGTTTCTTAAAAGGTTGATAGCAAGTTGACCAAGATGGCAGAGTGAGACATTCCAGGATTCCATTCCTCCACAAAATCTATGAGTGACTAGAGAAAACTAGCAGAGACATCCTTCTCAGAGCCCCAGAAAATAAAGGGTTACAGTAACTGGGAGAGATCCTGAGTCAAGAAAAAGGCAACTTAAAATTAATAGGGAAACCTCATAGTGCCCCTTCTGATTCTTCCCTGACCTATCCACTGCTCATTGTAGAGCTAGACTAGTACTCTTACTGTGGGTTCCTGGTCCCAGCTCCAGAGGGAGCAGAATAACTTCTATGCACATACTGGGGTTTATGTATATCTATGCCAGGATCTCTGGTGGCAGCCTGAAGGACTGAACCAGGGCATGTGTCTCTGGCTTGCAGTCCCAGAACTTGCCCTGCATGCATAAGCAGCTTAAAGACAGTTAATCCAGGGTAAGAAACAACCAGACCACAGCATTCTGGGGCAAAGGCTTATGGGCTTTGAGACATGCAATAGAGTGCCAAGGGCCAGGAGGAAAGAATATTTCATAGAGACAGGAGGGCATCCAATTCCTGTAAGTGGGAGAATTCCTAAGGCCACAAGTGCATGCCCAGGACAAGACATGGTCATAAAACACCAGAAAGGCCCTTCACTTTTGCCATGGTCTGTTCTTCAGGTTCTTTGGTGGGAATGTTAAGCCTTGAAGGAAGGCACAAGCCAACACAGAGCTAACTGCAAATACTGTGATAGGTGTATTTGCATTTGTTTTTTGTTTTGGTTAGCTCCTAGCATTCAAGGAAAGGTCTGTCCTATATATAACTGGATACAAATTTATGACATACACATCACAGGGACTAAATTCCAGACTTACTACATTAAAATATTAAAATGTACACTGTGCAACAAAAGGATACAAGACATACAAAGAAACAAGAAATGATGGCCCATACCATCAAAAACCATTAACAAAGAAGACCAGACTTTGGACATACCAGTCAAAGATTTTTCAAAAATAGTCTTAAATATGTTCACAGAGCTAAAGGAAAACATAGACAAAGAACTAAAGGACATCAGGAAAACAATATATGAACAAAATGAGAATTTCAGTAAAGAAATAGAAATTATAAAAAGGAACCAAACAGAAATATAGGCCTTGAAGTCCACAATAAATTAAATAAAAAATTACTTAGATGGTTTCAAAAGCAGACTGGAGCTAGCCATAAAAAGAATCAATAAATTTGTAACTAAGACCATTGAAATGACTCAGTCCATGGAGGAGAAGGAAAAAAGAATGAAGAAAATTGAATAGAGCATAAGGTAGATGTGGAAAACTATCAAGTATATCTACACATATATTATGGGAGTCCCAGAAGAAGAAAAAAGAGAGAAAGGGGCAGAAGAGATATTCAATAAAATAATGGAAGAACACTTCAGAAACTTAATGAAAGACATTAATATACACATGCGACAGCCCAACAAACACCAGATAGGATAAACTCAAGGAGACCCCATGCCCAGACACATTATAATCAAACTATCAAATGCCAAGGACAAGGAACGAATTCTGAAATCTGCAGTAGATACAGGAAATTTAGATGTATGTATGTCACCAGAATGTATGTCACCAGAAGGAAAGCCAGAAGCTAAAACATGGGAATGTATAACACAGAAACTCTTGCGGTGGATGATGGCTGTGATTAATAGTACAAATATAAAAAATTTCTTACATGTACTAGAACAAATGTATGACATCATTACAAAGAGTTAATAATAGAGTGGTATATGGGTAAAAATGCACCTATTGCAAGCAATGGACTATAGTTAAAAGTAATATCTTAATATTCTTTCATGAACAGTAACAAAATACCACACCGATGCTAGGGGTCAAAGATGGGGAGAGAAGGAGTATGGGATGTTTTGGATTTTCTCTTTTATTTATTTATTTATTTACTTATTTATTTAATTTTTTGGAGTAATGAAAAGGTTCTAAAATTGATTGTAGTGATGAATGCACAACTATGTGAGGATACTGTGAGCCACTAAGTATATACTTTGGAGGGACTGTATGTTGTGTGAATGTATCTCAACAAAATTGCATTTTAAAAATACTAAAATGTATGGGATGCAGCGAAGACAATGCTGAGGGAAATTTATAGCTCTAAATGCTTACAAGTGGAGGATCCAGAAAAAGAAGAGCAAACAAAACCCAAAGTAAGCAGATGGAAGGAAATAATAAAGATTAGAGTATATATAACTGAAATAGACAATAGAAAAATAATAGAATAAATGAAACCAAAAGTTAGTTCTTTGAAAAGATTAATAAAATTGACAAAACTTTAGCTACACTGGCTGACGAAAAAAAGAGAAAAGACAAGAGAACACAAAAAGCTAAAATTAGAAATGAAAGGGCCAGAGTTAGGGTTACTACCAACTCCATAGAAATAAAAGGATTATAAGAAGATTCTATAAACAATTGTACCCCAATAAATTAAATAACCTAGAAGAAATGGACAAATTCCTAGAAACACATAAGTTATATGAATCAAATCTAGAAGAAATAGAAGCCCACAACAGACCAATAACAAGTAAAGATATTGAATTAATAATTTTAAAACTTCCCAACAAAGAAAAGTCCAGGATCAGAAGTTCTTCACTGGTGAATTATACCAAACATTCAAAGAATTAATACCATTTCTGTTCAAACTATTTCAAAATGTCAAAGAGGAGAAAAATGTCTTAACTCATTCTACGAGGCTAGCATCACCCTAATACCAAAGCCAGAGAAAGATATCACAAGAAAAGAAAATTACAAACTAATATCCCTTATGAATATAGATGCAAAAGTCTTCAACAAAATACTAGCAAACCAAATTCAGCAGCACAATAAAAGCACTGCATACCATTATTCAGTCAAATTTATCCCAGGAATGCAATACTGGTTCAGCTTTTTAAAAAATTTATTACTGCACCACACTACATTAATACAATGAAATGGGGAAAAAAAACAAAAACAAATAATCATCTCAGTTAACGGAGAAAAAGCATTTGAACAAATGCAGCACTTATTGATAAAAACACTCAGAAACTAGGAATGAAAGGAAACTTCCACAATATGAAAAGAAGCATAAACAAAAAAAACCCATGAATAACATCATACTCAAAGCTGAAAGACTGAAATCTTTCATCATAAGATCAGGAACAAGACAAGCATGCTCACTTCCACCACTGTTATTCAACATTGTAGTAGAGCAATTAGGCAAGAAAAAGGATTTGGGTTGGAAAGGAAGAAGTAAACCTTTCCCTATTTGCATATGCTATGATCCTATATTTCGAAAATCCTGAAAAATCTGCAACAACGCTGTTGGAGCTAATAAACAAATTCAGAAAATTGGCAGGATATAAGGTCAACATGCAAAAATCAGTCATATTTCTATATACTAGTAATGAACAATCTGAAAAGGAAATCAACTAAAAATATTTTACTTATTATATCAACTAAAAGAATAGAATATCTAGGAATAAATTTAACCAAGCATGTAAAGGACAATTAAAAAACATTCCTGAAAGAAATTAAAGGAGACTTAAATAAGTGGAGGGACATTCCATATTCACGTGTTGGAAGACTAAATACTGTTAAGATGTCAGTTCTATCCAAAGTTATTTACAGATTCAATGCAATCTCAACCAAAATTCTTACACCTTTCTTTACAGAAGTGGAAAACCCAATCATCAAAATCATATGGAAGGGTAATGGGCCCCAAATTGCCAAATCAATTAAAAAAAAAATAACAAAGTTGGAGGACTCATGCTTTCCATTTTAAATATTAGAAAGCTACAGTAATCAAAACAGCATGGTACTGGCACAAAAATGAAAGTGGAACCCTATATCACACCATATACAAATATTAATTCAAAATGGATCAAATACATACATATAAGTAATAAAACTATAAAACTCCTAGAAGAAAAAAAAGGGGGGAACATATTCAAGGCCTGTATTAGGCAATGGATTCTTAGACCTTGCATTAAAAAAGCATGAGCAACAAAAGAAAAAACAGATAAATGGGACTTCACCAACATTAAAATATTTTGTGCATCAAAGGACATTACTAACAAAGTGAAAAGACATTCTACAGAATGGGAAAAAATATTTGGAAACCACATATCTATTGGCTTTAGTATCCTGAATATATAAAGAACTCCTAAAACTCAATAACAAAAAGACAACTCAATTAAAGAATGGGCAAGGGAATTGAATAAGCATTTCTCCAAAGAAGATACACAAATGGCCAATAAGCAGATAAAAAGATACTCAACATCATTAGCCATTAGGGAATTGAAAATCAAAACCACGAGATACCACTTCACACCCTCAAGAATGGCTACTATTTAAAAAAAAAAACTGAAAACAAGTGTTGGTGTTCTAGTTTGCTAATGCTGCTGGAATGCAAAACACCAGAAATGGATTGGCTTTCATAAAAGGGGGTTTATTTGGTTACACAGTTAGTCTTAAGGCCATAACGTGTCTAAGGTAATGCATCAACAATCAAGTACCTTCACTGGAAGATGGCCAATGGCATCTGGAAAACCTCTGTTAGCTGGGAAGTCACGTGGCAGGTATCTGTTCCAAGTCCTGGTTTCCAAATGGCTTTCTCCCAAGATGTTCCTCTCAAGGCTTTAGCTCCTCAAAAATGTCACTCTTAGTTGCCCTTGGGGCATTTGTCCTCTCAGTTTCTCTGGAGCACAAGTCAGCTTCCAAAGGCTGTCTCCAAAATGTCTCTGTAAGCTGAAGCTCCTCTCTCAGTTCCAGTGCATTCTTCAAAGTGTCCCTCTTGGCTGTAGCTCCTCTTCAAAATGTCACTCTCAGCTGCACTGAGTTCCTTCTGTTCATCAGCTCATTTATATGGCTCCAGTGATTTAATTTAGACTCACCCTGAATGGGTGGGGTAACACCTCCACGGAAATTATCCAATCAGAGTCATCACCCACAGTTGGGTGGGGTGCATCTCCATGGAAACACTCAAAGAATTATAATCTAATCAACACTGATACCTCTGCCCACACAAGATTACATCAAAGATAATGGAGTTTTGGGGGACATAATACATTCAGACCGGCACAGTTGGTGAGGATGTGGAGAAATAGAAACCTTTCTCCATTGTTGGTGGGAATGTAAAATGGTACAGCTGCTATGGAAAACAGTTTGGTGATTCCTCAGAAAGTTTAAAATGGTATTCCCTCATGACCCAGTGCAATGGTTAAGTTCATGTGTCAACTTGGCTAGGTTATGGTGTCCAGTTGTTGGACAAGCAAGTATTGGCCTATTTATTACTATGAGAATAATTTGTGGATTTAAATCATTAATCAGTTGATTACATCTGCATTCTGTTTCCCTGAAGAATCCTGACCAAAACACCTGACAATCCCACTTCTAAGTAAATACCCAAAAGAATTGAAAGCAAGAACTTAACATTGCATACCAATATTCATAGCAGCATTATTCACAAGTGCCACAAGGTAGAAGCAACAAAAGTGCCTATCAGATGATGAACTGATAAACCATATATACATATATAATATGTATGTATATATAAATATATACACAAACACATACACATTCAATGGAATATTATTCAGCCATAAAAAGGAATGAAGTTCTAATACATGCTACAACACTGATGAACTTTGAAGACATCATGTTTAGCAAAATAACCCAGACACAAAATGGCAAATAATGTCTTATCTCAGTTATATGAAATAACTAGAAAATAAAAGTTCATGGAGACAGAAATTAGAATACAGGTCACCAGGCACAGAGTTGGGGAGGGTAATAGGGAGTTAATGCTCCATTGTGGGGTGGATAATAGGGAGTTAATGCTTCATTGGTACAGAGTTTCTGTTTGGGGTGATGGAAAAGTTTCAGTAACCGATGGTGTTGACAGTAACACAACATTGTGAATATAATTACCACCACCGAACTGTATACTTGAAAGTCATTAAAATGGGAAATATGTTATATTCATGTTACCACAATAAAGTTTATTTTAAAAAAAAAACATAGAACTGTACAACACAAAAAGTGGACCCTAATATAAACTATGTACTTTAATTAATAATATAGTTATAATAATATTGTTTCATCAATTGTAACAAATGTACCACATAAATGCAAAATGTTAATAACAAAGAAAACCTTGTGTATGAAAGGGGATTTATGGGGACTCTGTACTTATAAATAATATTTCTGTAAACCTAAAACTGCTCTAAAAATAAATTAATTAAAAGAAAAAGTTAATCATAGACTTCTCATTTAACCTTTCAATTATACTTCTAGAAAACTCGAAAAAGAATGAAAAAATATGACTACACAGACTTATACACAGATGTTCATAGCAGCATTATTCATAATAGCCAAAAATGGGAAGCAATCCAAAGACCCATTAGCTACTGAATAGATCAATAAAATTTGATCCATACAACAGTTCTCGGCCATAAAAAAGGAATAAATATCTAATATATACTACAACATGGATGAATCTCAAAAACATTATGCTAATTTAAAGAAGCCAGGCACATAAAAGATTATATATTGTAAGATTTAATTTATATTAAATTTTTAGACAAGAAAAAACTATAAAGACAGTAGATCAGCAATTGCTTGGACTGGTTGTGGGAACTAGAATCAACTGCAAAAGGGCATGAGGGAATTCTGGGGGGTGATGAAGGTATTTTAGAATTGGATCGTGGTTATTACACAACTCTAAATATACTAAAATTATGGAATTATACAATTCCAATGGGTGGATTTTATGTTATGAAAATTATACTTCAATAAAGCTGATAAAATAAAACAACCAAATAAGCAAAGCTCCAAATTAAAGTCATAGACCATTTCTACAATGAATAACCAATGAATTATTAGTTTGAGATTTTTAACCCAAAGAAGAGGATTTCAAATTGTATTTGACAACTATTTTCAAATATTTGGTAGTATATAATATGCTTTTCAGAGAACAACTATGACTAATGTGTCTTAATTAGAACAAATAAATTAGTAAGAAACCAACCATAACTCAATACATTGGAGAACTTTCTAAAAATAAGAACTGTCACCATTGAACTGGCAGGTCATTGAACTAGCTCCAAAAATCAGTCAGCTCATTTCTTGCCATCAAACCTTTTTAAAAATATTAATCAACTATTTAAGATTTTCCAGGGGCTATTCCTACATGGAATTGAAAGATCAACCACATGACCTCCAAGATTCCTTTCATATTTCTACGACACTATTACTTTTATTTCTCCCACTGAATTGACACATGGAAAAGATGGCAGATTTGAGACAAATGTATGTACTCCAAGTCTAAACCCTCTCCAGTTCAGGGTCAGGAACAAAGCTTTTACTTGGGTGATAACCCAGAGGTTTGGAAGGGAGGCTGTCAAAATTCAGGGCAAACTGGATGAATAACTCTGCTATTGGCCTTAGAATATGTTAGTGAAACTTAAATCTATTGAATTATCATAAGGGGTCACCTTAGAACAAGTAATAAAACTGTCTTTTGATCTGAAAAGCTTTGCGATGCATTTTTTTTTTTTAATTCTCAAATTCTTTTTTAATTTTAAGGAGGTAAGACACTGATATAAAAGACCGTGTTATTTATTTTTCTTAAAAAATAATGTTTCAACAGTAATGAATGACTAGAATTACATAACTATGGTACTATGTTATAAATGATGGTTAATTATTGTCAAAATATATACCTTGCTGCCTGGAAAAACATCTGACCAAAGCTTAAGAAAAGCCATTGTTTTAGGAGTTATCCCTTACAAACCTAAATGTCAGGTTTTTTGGGGGGTGGGGCATAGAGGAGTGGGAAGTTGGGGGGCGGGGTTGATATATCAGCATCAACTAAAACAGTAAAATAAATATAATGTTAATAGACAGAAACATATGCTAAAAGATTTCAGTGAAATTTCTGAGCACAGCACTTGCCTTGGCAAAGAAAATCTTGGAGTTTTAATAAAGCTATACTTATTTTGATAAACTATTTCAACAGATATTCTTACAGTTACATTTCCTACCTTGTGCAAAACTAGAAAATGCGATACATGTATGTGTGTGACAGTTTGAATGTATTATGTCCCCCCAAACACCATTATCTTTGATGTAATCTTGTGTGGGCATCAGTTTTGATATGATTTCTTTGAGTGTTTCTTTGGAGATGTGCCCCACCCAGTTGTGGGTGATGACTCTAATTGGATAATTTCCATGGCGTGTTGGCCCACCCACTGGGTGGGCCTTGATCAGTGGAGCCATATAAATGAGCTGACAAGCAGAATGAACTCAGTGCAGCTGTGAGTGATATTTTGAAGAGTAGCTACAGCTAAGAGGGACACTTTGAAGAAAGCACAGGAGCTGCAGATGAGAGACAGTTTGAAGATGGCCTTTGAAAGCAGACTCTTGCTCCGAAGAAGCTAAGAGAGGACAAATACCCAAAGTGCAACTAAGAGTGACATTTCTGAGGAACTGCAGCCTAGAGAGGAACATCCTGGGAGAAAGCCATTTTGAAACCAGAACTTGGAGCAGACGCCAGCCACATGCCTTCCCAGCTCACAGACGTTTTCCGGACACCACTGGCCATCCACAAATGAAGGTACTCAATTGTTGATGACTTACCTTGGACACTTTATGGCCTTAAGACTATAATTTTGTAACCAAATAAACCCCCTTTATAAAAGCCGATCCATTTCTGGTGTTTTGCATACTGGCAGCATTAGCAAACTAGAACAATGTGAATGCATATATATTTTAGGTATATGTCTATCTAGCTTCAAATTTTAGATGAATCAAGATCATTTTATTCTTTAAAATTGAGATAACAGACTAGGTAGTAAGATATAGTAGAATTTGCCAGTAAATAAGAGCAGTTATTAGCATGATCTTGTAAGATGCAAAATGCCACCTGTTTGATGATTCCATTTATATGAAATGTCCAGAATAGTGAAATTCATAGAAACAGAAAGCAGACTAGTAGTTACCAGGGGCCACGGAGAAAGGGGGAGGTGCATAATTACTAATGGATACTGAGTTGATTTCTGAAGTGATGAAAATCCTCTAAAATTTGATATTGGTGAGGATTATACAAGTCTTTGAATAAAGTTAAAAAACACTGAATTGTACGCTTTGAAAAGGTGAATTTGTGGTATAAACTATGTCTCAACAAGCCTGTTATTTAAAAATAAGCCAAAGTAGGTGGGTCATTTAAGGTAGGTGAGGATCTTCATTTAATACTAAATTATAGCATTTATACAGGACTGTTCCATGTTGAACAATAGCCCCCCAAAATTCACATCTACCTGGAATCTCAGAATGTGATATTATTTGGAGATAGGGTCTTCGTTGATGAACTTAGTTAAGATGAAGTCATCCTGGATTAGGGAAGGCCCTAAATCAATGACTGGTGTTTTTATGAGAAGACCATGTGGAGACACAGGCAAGCAAGAAGACCGCATGGAAATGGAGGCAGAGACTGCAGTGCTGCATCTACTCCAAGGAAGGTGAAGGGCTGTTGGCACTATCAGAAGCTAAGACAGAGGCATGGAACAGGTTCTCCCTCAGAGCTTCCAGAGGGAACCAACCCTGCTAATACCTTGATTTCAAACTTCTGGTTTCCTGAATAAATTTCTGTTGTTTAAATCTTCAGTTTGTAGTAATTTATTATAGTAGCACTAGGAATCTAAGAGTGGAAGGTGATTCACGGAGCTCTCATTCCAATAGAGGAAGACAGAAAATATAGAAAGAATTATATAAAGAGAATAACCATAGTTTGCAATAAAGGCTATGAAAGAAAATATAGAGATGCATCAGAGAAAACTATCGGGGACCTACATTAACACAGAAATTGAGCAATTGACGGAAGACCAGTGTGTCTAAAACATAATGTGTGAGGGGGAAAGTGGTACAAGATAAAGTTGGAGAAACAGACAAGAGTTAAAACCAGTAGAGCCTGGAATCCAGGATTTGGATTTTATCCTTGCTTCAACTGGAAGCTATTGGAAGATTTTAGACACAGTAGTAACATGATCAGATTACATTTTTAAAAGTTTGCTTTGTCTGGCATGGGGAGCATGGATTAGAGGAGAAAAAAGAACAGAAACAGACCAAATAGGTGGCTTTAAATGTAGTCCTTGAGAGATGGGTGGATCAGACCAGGACTGGGTAGTTTTTTATGGAACTCTAACCAGCGTTTTAAGTTCTAACCAATTCTAAGTGTAATGGATGCTGTGATGTGTTGCCCAGATGCCACTTTGGGGATGAAGTATTTATTTCCCCAGCTATTGCCTCAGCTGAAGAGACACTTTCTAGAGCAGCCTTCATCTAGAGGTATAAATAAGAGGCATAAAGCCTGGCCCCTTGCCCAAATGAGCATCAACTTTGAAGGACCATCCAACCTCAGAGCTCCTCGTGAGGTCCCTGAGGCCTTTGTTGAAATTACATTCCTCTTCCCCATGCTGCTTCCTCCCCTTCACCTTCAAAGGTCTAGATCCCCAAAGCACTTCCGAATAATTGCACTGTGTGTTAATCTCCATCTCATAATCTGCTTCCCAGGGAATGCCATCTAGGATGCTGGCTTAATAAAATTCAGTATATGGTCCTTAATTTACCTTCTCAAGAAGGTCAACCTATAAATACTAAGAAAACTGAAATAAAATTTTTATTTTTAAATTAAAATTTTAAAGTTTTAAAAATACTTAACAACATAGTGATACTTTACCAATTATGGCATGTTTACTATACTCCATCAGTGTTTCATGTATTATAATTAAATCCTATGTTTGTAAACATGTTTTAATGCCATTTTAGTAGAAAGAAAATAGTAAAAAAAATACAATATAATAAATTGTAACATTAAATACTCAGAAGAACCTAGGAACAAAAACGTTCAAGTTTTTAAGTATCTCTTATTGCTACATAAAGAGACAAAGCATTATTTACAATTCCAGATAGGATCAATTAAAAAGGGGAATTATAATTGAAGACATTATCTTACTCTATACTAATAAAAAATAAAATTTAGGGCAGTTCCATGTGTCTATTAGTCCAGAACATTATTTCCTCAATCAGAAAAATATTCAAAATTTAAATATATGACTTTTCTTCCCAAAAAGGGTCACTCTCCCTTTGCAAGGGATATACTTTATGAAGCAACCTGATGGAGACAAGAATAACACATAATCAAATTTCAATTTTTCAGGGTGGTAGAAGAACTGTATCAATTAAATTTGCAAATAATCTAAGATCTCATTACATAATCTAACCCATCACAGAAAGTCGTCTTAGCTATCAAACAATTTTCTAAAACTGCCTGCTAGTAACTAAAGGATCTAATTTGAGTTGTACCTTTTCCCTACTTGACAAAGTTTCCAAAGCATCAGTGAAATGGCCAAAGGGCAGCAACATGAGGGAATTAAGTCAAAAGTAGCAAAGTCCTAAATATTCCTCAAAGTATTCTGTGTCTTGAATAACTAAGAGTTGACTGTTGGTTGTGTTTGCAAAAAAAATCACTTGAAGGATCTATTCTCTGGAGTTTCATCCCAGATCAGAATTTTATTGTCTTTTGCCCAAGGCCATTGCAGGACTTCCAGAGCAAAGAGAAGGCACAGCGTGATCCTTAGTAAGCATTATAAATACCAAAATAGAGCAAAGAGATGACTTCGGAGATTCAAAAATCAGTAACATTTCTTAGTGATATTTGGAAATCTGTTTCCTATTTTAACTTTATTTTATAAAATAATTTTCACATGGCCAGGCAATAAGTAACATATGACTGTGAGTTCCTTGAGGGCAAGACTAAATGGATGTTATATTTCCAGTGGTCACATTGAGCCTGGAACAAAGCTTCTAACAAAAGGAACAAAAAAGGAAGCTCCTTTAGCCCAGTGTTTCCACACACACACCCAATTTCCTATACTAAGTAAGTGGATTTGAAAACAAAGTGTAAAGAAGTGAGTTAAGTTAGTAAAAAGATGAACCATTTGGAGGGGTGTTAATTTTCAATCTTCACAACAATCTTCATGAGGTATTATTCTCATGTTAAGAATAGGTGAGAAATGAGGTTCAAAGACCAAAATCATATAGCTAAGAAATTACCAAGCTGGGAGTCAAATACCTGTCTTACTTAGTTCTCAGAGAGTTTTTTTCTATAGCTCTGTGGTCCAATACAGTAGGCACTAGTTACATGTAGCTATTGAGCATCTGAAATGTGGCTAGTCTGAATTGAGCATGCTGTAAGTGTAAAATACACATCTGCTTTCGTAGAAAAATGTTTGAAAAAAATGTAAAATAACTCATTGATTTTTACATTGTTTATATGCTGTGGCAGTTTAGAGCTGTATGTACCCCAGAAAAACATGTTCTTGAACTTCATTCATTCTTGTGGGTGTGAACCCCTTAAAAGTAGGATCTTCTGATGAAGCTACTTCAGTTAAGGTGTAGCCCACCTCAGTCAGGATGGGCTTTAATCCTATTACTAGAGTCCTTTACCAGCAGAATGAAATTCAGACATAGAGAGAGAAAGCCACAGAGGGAGCAGCCAGAAGCTGAACCTCCATGGAATCTAGAAGAGAAGGAAGAGATCCGGAGATGCCACCATGTGCCTTGCCACGTGACAAAGAACAACGGATCACTGGTAGCCAGCCCAGAACTCCAATCTTCAGGAAGAAAGCATCACCTTGATGACTCACTGATTTGGACTTTCTTTTACCCTAAAAAGCCTTGAGCCAATAAATTTCCATTGTTTAACTTGACCCATTTCATGGTATTTGTTTGAGCAGCCCAGAAACTAAAACACATACTAATAATATTTTGGGTATACTGGTTAAATAAAATGTAGTATTAAAGTTAGTTGCACTGTTTCTTTTTACTTATTTAATGTGGTTATTAAAAATTTTTAATTATACATATGTCTTGCATTAAATTTTTATTGGGCACACTGATCTATTGGAAAAGATAGACAAATAATGAAGAGATATTTCTACTGGGGAATGATAGTAAGAGAAGTGTTGTTTTTTTTTTTTAAATTTGTCTTTATATCATCATGTACTGTTTTATAGCATAAACATATAATAAACTATTTATAACACAGTATAATTCAATAATAGAGATGTACAAAATACTGTGCTGGCAAAAATTATGTCTACCCATACCCTCAATGTAGTTTTTACATTTGGGATGTTATTTAAGCTATGTCTTAAGGAATGAAGAAAAATAAAGAAGAAATAAAAAAAATGTGAAAAGGCATTTCAGTCAGAGGAAAAATATACGCAATGCTAATGGAGAAAGAAAAAGGCAGTTTGACTATATTGGAGGAGTGAATAGTTGAAAAGAGATACACATGGGGCAGCTCTATCAGGTTTGTAAACCTAGTAAAGAGATTTGGCCTTAATTCTGAAGATGTTAGAATCACTGAAGAGAAGGAAATAATCTGATATATAATCTATAAAGACAACTCTTACTAGATTGTGCAGAATATAGGTAGACTAGAGCATGGAAACACTGAGAATGGTAGGGAAGGAAAATAATACTTACTGAGTGCTGAGCATTTGGCTGTTTTACTTGCATTATCTAACTTGGTGTCATTTGGTTATAGATGAATTTTTAAAAAGAAAAAAAAAATTAAGACATTTACCATGACCACATAGCTAGCAACTTATTCTCAGAAACTGGAGGTAAGTAGATAAGGATGGACAATGAGGCAGATACCTTGGGAAGAGGTAGTAGGAAAGTTTAGAAGCCTCGTGTCTTAATTTCTATCTGTAATTTCAGTGTGACATTTTGTTGAGCCTGAAGGACTGGAAATGGAGAGGGACTTGAAAATAATAGAAAAGAATTTGGAGTAGCCATGGAAATGAAAAGAATGGACAGTAATGGGAAAAAGGAGCCAATCAAGAGGAAGTAGTGAAAGGATTGGTAAGAAGCGTTGAACACCCATTAAATGGTAATAAAACTAGAAAATATGCATTGAGTTATTATGTATCAAGCTCTGGCTAAGCATTTTGCATGCACTGTCTCATTCAATACTCAAGACATCTAATTTGGTGAGTATTATATATCCCTATATTACAGATATGAACTAGAGATTAAGTAACTTGACATTTCTTCACAGATGCAGGATTCAAACCCACTTCTGTCATCCTCAAACTACTTAACCAGGTCTCCAACTCACTGTCATGGTACCATTTTGAAATTCCATTTTGTTACAAGAGAAAATAAGACGTGCTGAGACCTAAAGAGCTGTAAGTGAGCTAAAATTTCTAGCTAATGCCAATGCCAAGACTAAAATCCAAGTTTCAAAATTTCAGATTTGCAGTTTTCAGGTTTGAACATGTAACAAACTGGCTCTTTTGAAAAACAATCTGAATGGTCGTAAAGAGCTGACCATATTAATGCATTTATGAATCCATGCCAAAGAACCCTACAGCCAGCACAATGTTAGCCCAGTGACTCACACATAGAAAGAACTTAAGAAATATTTGTAGAAGGACAATGAAAATGAGAGGAAGAGAGAGAAAGAGAAAGAGAACAAGAACGAAAAAGAGAAGATATACCATTTCCTGAAAACTTTGATTGTGACCAAATTCCTTGACTTAGAGCTGACAGGGCACTTATGTGCAAATATTTGACTGTTGTAGGCTTACTATTAAGATTGATTTCAGATGTATAATAAATTATTTGCCATATTCCCATAATCTTGCTCCTGATGGGATTTTCAGCCATTGCTTAACTCCAGAAGAATTTTAGTTCCAGATACAATAAATAGGATGCCTTTAGTTCAACTGAAATTCATTATGGTTGCAATTTCTATAGTGACTCTAGCACTACATTGTCAGGTGTATGGTTCTGGAAACACCTTTAATCAAAATAAATCCCTAGTTTTTGTATACATTCAGCAGGAAACAACTAAAATTCTTTTATGAACAATTGATTTTTAGTTCATTAAATTATCAATACAAAGTGCGTGGGTTTTTTCCCCCAAATTCTTAATTAATGAAGTTTTCAATTAATTATGGAGGACATCTCTTTGAAATGGTCAGAGTTTGGAAACAAACATTTTCAGTTGTCAAGTCAGATAATTCTATCAACAGAGAACAAAAAGAAAAAATTGAAGGGGGCACAGAGGGAAGATGGGGGCATAGAGAGGAGTGGAAGCTAAGTAGTCCCCCTGGAACAAATGAAAAAAAAACAGAAACAACTAGTGAATGATCCAGAATAACTGCAGGGGGGCAAACGAGACCGTCCACTCATCGTACACCAACCTGAATTGGGAGGAATGCCCGAGATCACAGCATAAAATCTGAAAGTAAAACATGCGGATACAAGTCGTGAGACCCCCTCCCCCATACCCCGAGCTGCAAAGCCTCATGATGCCAGAGAGAAGCTCTCTCCCAGCAAGTGAATATAGCTCAGCTGAGCTCCAACTGGGGTTTTAAGTAGCGACTGTGAACTGCTCACTAGAGGTACGAATCCCCAAAAAACAGACAGAGGCTTTGGGTGACGACTGACCTTGGAGAGCCAGAGGGTCACCTTGGACTAGGTCTGAAGGGGACTATCTGTTTCTTTTTTGGCTCAGTGGAGAAAGCCCCAGCCATTTTCAGTTCCCAGAGCTGTGACTCAGAGAAGGGTGGAGATAGCACAAGCAGAGAGAGAGAGAGAGACCATCGAAATGCTAATGACTTCCCCCTAGGGGGTCTATCTTCTGCAAGAGGAAAGGGGTGGGGCCCTTTCTATTCAGAACCAGATCCCAGAGCCTGGGGGAATACGGCCATACCTCCTCACACCAGTCAAGAATTACAGGCTAAAAAGGAGAAAAAAAAATGCGTGACTTGCAGCCATCTCCCCGGCGGGTGGGGACACTCCTGCCTGGGGCCAAACCCACAGCATAGAGCCGTGCCAAGAAACCCCGTGTGACAGGGAATCTTTCCCGCAGCACCGCTCACATGCCACAATATCGGCCGTTGACAGCAGCCTTGAATACACCCATGGCTCATAGTCCCGGAGCCGGGAGGGCGGAGCTGTGCGGAAGGGGGAAGTTGACATGTCCCATTCAACCATCTTTGAAGTGGGCTGGGAACACCCCTGCACGGCCCGGTGTCCCAGGGCTTCCCTGGAGGCCGGCATGCACTTGTGACGTGGCACGGCCCTCCCTCCCTCCCTCAGCAGAGGTCCTGGAAGAGCACAGCAGGGAAGGGGGAACCATTCGGAAATCCCAGGGAACCTATGCCAATACCAAGGACTTGTGGGTCAGCAGCAGAGAACAGCCTTAAATCTCCGGAAACACCTGGGAGGTTTGATTATTACAGCTGCCCTGCCTGCCTAACTGCTCAGATGCACGCCCTTAATTCAGGGTGGACGGCACCGACAGCACACCCAAATTAAGTGCACCGAGTGGACCTCACGGCAGTCAGATCCCCACACACCACAAAGACAGGGTTGGGGAGAGCTGACTTGAGGGGAACTGGTGACTCACAGACACCATCTGGTTGGAGAGAGTGTACGCCACCAAGTTGCAATTCCGACAAATTAAAGATAAGTAAAGCAAATGCCAAGAGGCCAAAAACAACAGAAATTCTTAAAGCTTATGATAAAACCAGATGATATGGAGAACCCAAACCCAAACACCCAAATCAAAAGATCAGAAGACACACAGTACTTGGTGCAGTTAATCAAAGAAGTACAGACAGGCAATAAGAGCATGGGCTCAGGATATAAAGGACATGAAGAAGAGCATGGCACAGATATAAAAGACATAAAGAAGACCCTAGAAGACCATAAAGAAGATATTGCAAGAGTAAATAAAAAAACAGAAGATCTTATGGAAATTAAAGAAACTGTAATCCAAATTAAAAAGACTCTGGATACTCAAAATACAAGATTAGAGGAAGTTGAACAACAACTCAGCCTCCTCGAGGACCACAGAACAGAAAATGAAAGAACAAAAGAAAGAATGGGGAAAAAAATCAAAAAAATCGAAATGGATCTCAGGGATATGATAGACAAAATAAAACGTCCAAATTTAAGACTCATTGGTATCCCAGAAGGGGAAGAGAAGGGTAAAGGTCTAGAAAGAGTATTCAAAGAAATTGTTGGGGATAACTTCCCAAACCTTCTACACAATAAAAATACACAAAGCATAAATGCCCAGTGAACTCCAAATAGAATAAATCCAAATAAACCCACTCCAAGACATATTCTGATCAGACTCTCAAATACTGAAGAGAAGGAGCAAGTTCTGAAAGCAGCAAGAGAAAAGCAATTCACCACATACAAAGGAAACAACATAAAACTAAGTAGTGACTACTCAGCAGCCACCATGGAGGTGAGAAGGCAGTGGCATGACATATTTAAAATTCTGAGAGAGAAAAATTTCCAACCAAGAATACTTTATCCAGCAAAACTCTCCTTCAAATTTGAGGGAGAGCTTAAATTTTTCACAGACAAACAAATGCTGAGAGATTTTGCTAATAAAAGACCTGCCCTACTTCAGATACTGAAGGGAGCCCTACTTACAGAGAAACAAAGAAAGGAGAGAGAGATACAGAGAATTTTAACAGACATATATAGAATATTACATCCCAGGTCACCAGGACAAACATTCTTCTCTAGTGATCATGGATCTTACTCCAGAATGGACTGTATGCTGGGGCATAAAAACAAGCCTCCATAAAAAAAAAAATGAATTTGTTCAAAGCACATTCTCTGACCACAATGGAATACAAACAGAAGTCAATAACCATCAGAGACTTGGAGAATTCACAAACACTTGGAGGACAAAAATGAGGGGGAGATGAAAACATTCCCAGATAATCAAAAGCTGAGGGACTTCACCACCAGTAATCAGTCCTATAAGAAATGCTAAAGGGAGCTGAGCAGGCTGAAAGGAACGGACACTAAACAATTGACTGAAACTACATGAAGAAATAAAGATTTCTAGTAAAGATCACATGGTAAATATAAATACCAACACTACTGTATTTTTGATTTATAACTCCACTATTTACTTCCTACAGGATCTAAAATACATAAACTGTAATGATAAATCAACGGTTTTGGATTCAATGTAAATTATGTAATTTTTGATAAGAACTACATAAAGGTGGGGGAATGATGGAGTATAGGAACATAGTTAATGTGTCATATTGAAGTTAAGTTGGTATCAAAGAAAAACAAGATTATTATAGATTTAAGATGTTAAATTTAAACCCCACGGTAAACACAAAGAAAGTATCAGAGAATATGACCATAGAGATGAAAAGTAGAGTAGGGGTTCTGAGAAGTGGGGGAAGGGGCAATGGGGAGTTAAGAAATGAGTGTAGGGTTTCTGTTTGGGGTGAAGGGAAACTTCTAGAAATGGATGGTGGGAAGGTGATAGCATTGCAACATTCTAAATGTGATTAATCCCACTAATGGAATGCTAGGGAGGGGGTGGAATGGGAAGATTTAGGCTATATATATGTTTCCACAATTGAAAAGAAAAAAAAAAAAAATAAGACAGTCTAAATAGATGACAATTAAATGCCAAGGATGATCCTGGATGGGATCTGAGGATGGAGGAGAGGAGGCTCAAAGGGACACAGATGGGACACAAGAAAAAAAAAAAAAAGGAAATACAGAATGTAAGCTTTATATCAATCTTGAATTTCTTGAACTTCTTAGCTGCGCCTAATGAGATTGCATAAAAGAATGTTCTTGTCCATGGGAAAGGTATATGTGAATTATAGTGTTTGTTCAAAGATATGTGCAGCTCGCTCTCATGTGTTCAGAGAACAGAGCAATAGATAATGGATGATAGATAGGGAAGGACGGAGGGAGGGAGAGAGGGAGGGAAAGAAAGAAATGGTGGTGTGACAGGATGTTAAAGGTGGTGGATTGGGGTATCGGGGGAGGGGGGTCAGGGTATGATGGAGTTCTGTGTATGGGGTTTGTACTGTTTATGCAACTGTTCCTGTATGATTGAATTTATTTCAAAATAAAATTTTGAATTTTAAATTTAAATTTAAATTTAAAAAAGAATAGATCAAGGTTTAATAAATAACGCATTCTTGCAGTAAGTTCTGTCTCCCTATTCTCCAATGGAAACTACTCAGATATCTTAGAAAAATGCGTTCTCCAATCATGTCCAGTAGAGTGGACACGACATTGAGTTCAGGATAGCCTTGAATAAATTGATCGAGGTCAAATATTATATCTGGGTCAGAATCAAGACTCAGAGACATACAGAAGTGGTTTAAACAAGCTCTAAAGAGTTAAAGCTTGATCTGATTGTTCAGGTCATACCGTGCTGGCAATCTCCCCTTTAATGACGTTTGTTTCATTGTGCTTCTCTATTTTATCAATCAGTGTATCATTAAAATATACCCCTTGAAGGTATTGTCCCCACAGCTCTGTGGTAAGCCCTATTTTTTAATTAATTGAACTAACATTAATTGTGGGTCAATTTTGTGTGTAAGTGACTGATTAGAGGATAAAATTAATAATCTAATGTGAAAGAAAAATGTAATTTTTAAGCTATTAAATAGTTATAGCATAAGGCAGGATGGAAGTTAAATGACAGATCCTCTGTATGGCCTTATGACAATCATATAAAAGGTTTTACTAAGGGTAGGTTATAAAATATGTCAAATTTATCTTTTAGCCCATATTAGGCAATAACTGTGTAAAATCTACAATCTGTTCCACCAATTCCGACATATATTTTGTGGTATTTTGAGTATATACTCATCGGATATATACTTGTCAGTGTATTTCTAAGTTCTTTTTTATCCAATACTTGTACATTATTTTAACTTAAGAACAAGATTTTATATACATCCCATTAATTTTCATCTTGCTAGTCTCAGACCATTCTGCCAAAATCCTGGTTAGATTTTAGCTCAGACATTCAACATAGCAATTACTCACTCTTCATTTTTGTATCTTGCTGATAACCATACCAGGTAAGGCCAAATACAGAGAACTGTGAATCATTATTGTGTCTGTGAAACATTTTGCTCTACACATACTTCTGTATAAGCCAATCCATTTCTGAAGCTTTCACAAAGTTGGGTGGGAGCGGAATCCTTTTTTATTTTTTTTAAAGTACTATGTAAAAGTAATGTATCTATTACTGACCAAATTTTATGTATTATTTATTGATTTATTTATATTATTTTTATGTAATTTCAATCGTAGAAGGGTTATATAATATTTTAAAAGTAGATTTGACCCTACATATTAAGGGATTCCCATAAAGTGGTAAACCTAGGGTCAGGCATCATTCAGGCAAAGACTTGGCTGCTCCAGAAAAGGCTTCTGCATCAGGTAGAAGGTGGTTTAGATGATTTCTGTGATCACTTCCAGGTCCCCTTCGTGCCTGGCAATGTCTTATTGTTTACAATCAGCACAGTCTTTGGGTGTTATATGGTTCACTGCTTTAATGTGCTTACAGTTACTGACTGAAACATAAGCAGCTGGCATGTATAATAAAATAATAATGAGCAAAAATAATAATAATCCTTATTATAGCTATATAATGCTATAGCCAATACAACATTCTTTTGCATATCCATTACATTTAAATTTCCCAACAACTCTATAGCACATTTAGCTAATTTTTACGATAATTTCAAACAAAGAAATTAAGATTCAAAGAGGTACAACATTAGTCAGGGGAAGAATTAGACAGACCTCAGAAATCTTTTTACTTTAATATCAGCTCTTGTTTTATACCAGGAATGGAATCCATAGAAATTGGGCTTATAAAACCTTTGGTGTTATAGAATTCTACAACTCACCCAAATATAATGATTATATTATGAAAAATAATTTTTAAAACAGGTAAAATTGTACTAATTTTGCCTAACAATAGTTCCTAGGTGATATTGATGCTGGGCCATACTTTGTGAGTGACTGATATAAACTGATGATAGTTGTAGGTCAAAACCTACTAAGAGCACAGAGAATGCATTTTAAACAAACACACACAAATACACAGAATACCAACCTGGATTTCCAAGATTATAATCTGGTGAATCTTGAGTGGGGCCCCTTTTCAAAAGGAAGTTTTAAAAATTTCTCCAGGTTATTCTAATAATCACCAAGTTTTGGAATTAGTAGCCCAAAATGTCAAATTAGCAAAGAAACTAAGTTTCATTCCTTCAATTAGATACAATACAAAATCTAGGTTAAGAAAATAGCACATTGTAAACAGATGTTTAAAACTTTTTAAATGTGGAATATACAATTAAAATATTGTTTTTTTATACTAGTATATTAGACATGCATCACCAAAATCCTAAAATCACTAAAACCACTAAAATCATTATCCATTTTCTCAACAAGCCCTTTCTGATGTAAGAAAAAGGTAATTGGCTGAACTCGGGGCAGAATCATCACTGTAAGGAGGGCAGCCAAAAAACACAGTAGCACTATCCAAAAAGGCACAGTGGATTTTAATTGTGATCAATTGAGAGGCAAAAACAATTCTAGCAGTTAACTTTAAGAGTAATAAGCTTCAGGAATGTTTGCTCAATGAAATTAATGGATGAAAGAACTATTACTTAAAATATTGGTATATATAGATAGATTGAATAATATATAAAATATATAATACTTATAATATATGATATTTATTTATAATATTATATATATAAAGCTATCATAGCAGCAATAAGATGCTTGAGAATGCTATATTTTGGCTGAAAGAACTGTAAGTAAAATTGAATGAACTGTAAGTAAAATTAAACTTGAATATGGATAAGAACGCTAATCAACAGAATGTATAATTATATAAGAAAAATGTAAGGCAAGATGATCAATAAAGTCAGGCCTGAATTCAATTTCTAACTCTGTCACTTTCTGTAGGAATGAACTAAGGCATGTCACTTTATCTCTTGTGGTTTCTCTTTCTTCAACTATAGAATATCCCTCAAGAATTTTCTTGCTTCAATTAGAAATGATGCACACAAGATGTCATGTACTTATGCTTTTCCTTATAATATTTACCTGCTCTTCACCCTCTGGGAAGTGATCATCCAGTCTCTGCCTCACAGGTTATTTTAACTTTCTCAGCTGTTCAAACAAATACCATGAAATGGGCTGGCTTAACCAGTGAGAAATTATTAGCTTATGATTTTGAGGCTAAAAGAAAGTCCAAATCAAGGCATCATCAAGGTGATTCTTTCTCCCAGAGACTGTGGCTTTCTGGGGCTGGCTGCTGGTGATCCTTGGTCCCTAGTTTGTCATACGGCAAGACTCACAGCAATGTCTCTGGATTGTTCCCTTCTCTTCCAGTTTCCACTGGTGATCAGCTTCTGGCTGCTTCCTCTGTGGCTTTCTCAATGTCTGAATTTCATTCTTCTTATAAAGGCCTCCAGTAGTAGGATTATGACCCATTCTGATTTGGCTGGGCTACACCTTAACTGAAGTAACCCCATCCAAATGTCCTACTTACAAGGGGTTCACACCCACACAAATGAATTAAGTTTAAGAACATGTTTTTCTGGGGTACATATGATTTCTTGGAATGTCCTGGGACAGACTCATAAACCAACAACGAACTCAATTTAGTTGAGCTTGTTTAATGTATTTATGCTTCAGATCTTTCTTAAATTCCAAGAAAAATTAGTCTGTATTAAGACAAATACACAGAATATCTGGACAGATTAAACAATTTTATGTAAGAATAACAATTTCATTACAATTCCTTATTTGTGTTTATGCCCTTGATCTGTGTTCATAACTGTATTTTAGTTACTCTCAAACCTTTAATAAAAAGGCAAAATTACCTATGGTCTACCTACAAACAAGTATTTGTTTCAAAAGTATATTTTGTACATATTTAACATTAGGATTTTTTTAAATAAAAAGGAAAATAACTGAATTTGCTATGTAAAAGCACATCAGTTATTTGGGCTTTAAATAAAACAAAAGACTAGTAGCAAGAAGAAAAAAAGAAGAAAATAGGTCATATAAATCTTTCCGTATCCTTGCAATAAATTTGAATAAACATTGTTTTTCCCATGTAAGATTTAGTAGAGTCTTCTCTTTTTATTCAGTTTGGGTAGTCAGAAAGGTTTTCCTTATAGCATAATATACAAAAGAAAAACATAAAATTAAAAAGATAAAACTAAAAGAAAAAAATCAATGAAACAACACAATGTTAAGAAGCAACGTTTAAGAGGAAATCAAAGGAACGGAGAGCAGCTAAAAAGACTGAAAGAAAGATAAAGGGCAAAGGATTTAAAAATTAAACAGAAGGGAAAAGATTAAAGAAGGAAAGGCAAAAAGCAATGCAGCAGGATTTAAGAAGCCAGTAAAAAGAAAAGACATGTAGTGATGACAAAGGAATAGCAAGTAGCAAAGAAAAGATACTAGAAGCAAGGAAAAGAAGAAAGACAAAAGAAAGCAAAATAAATGCAGGTGTGAATTAATTTTAAAACACGTTATAGGAAAGATATAATGCTAACGGGCTTTCAATTTTCTAAGTCTTCTTTGCTCTTATCTGTTATTGATAAAAAGAAAAATTAGCGGTTATACACAGGAGATTTAGAACAAAATTTCCTATGTGTAAGGATATAGCATGGTTAAAAAAGTGTATTGTACTTTACCTCCATGAGGCTTTATATTGCACAAATAACTAACCTTTTCTATCCCACATTATCTGTCTCAATTTCCTAATTTATATATTGAAATTAAAGTGATCTTCACCCCATCTCTGATTACTTCAGCTGACAAAATGTTCTGACTTCATTTATAATCCATCACTATCTCTGATTTCTGAAATCACCAAATTATTTTACAGTGATTTAAAAGATGTATCACAAAATAATGGATAAATTAAATTATGAATTGTCTCATCTTAAGATAATCAAACACATTTATTCTCAACAAGAGTAGTGCCACTGAAAATCTCAAAAATTTGAGGGAACATTTTTAAGTGTCATAATTGATGGGAACTGCTGGGATTTAATAGGTAAGGGCAAGAGATGCAACATCCTACAGGACATTGTAGATATAAATGTGTGTAGTTTCTTTTATTTGTTGGTTTTTTTTTTCAAGTAATTTTACTTAAGCCTAGATTCGACCGCCATTTTACATTCTAAAATGAAGTAATACTGCATGGTTTGAATATACATTGAATTTTCTGGGAATGTAACCAACAAGTAAATCAAGAGATGCATTTTGTTTTGTCATAGCTTAACCAAGAATCTTTCCTTATTTCAGAATATCACATCACGAATAATGATAGTCTTGCTATTTAAGATTCCGCTACAAAACATTAATATCAGTTTGCATTCCTAGTCATCCCATTCATGGTGATTCCATATACACACACAAGCATTTACTATGTAAATGTCCAGGCATTCATATAAATATATATTTAATACAAATTACATTAGTGCTTCATATAGCTTATTTTCAAGTAACTATGTAAGTAGGTTACATTATCTCTATATTTTATTTCAGGATAATAAAGAGTATTTTACAAAATATTTGCTTTAAAAAAATGGTACAACGTTTGAGAGCACTGAGAACACATGGTTTAAGGGGTAGGAATTGAAATATCAGAACTATTTTAAGAGTTACTGAATGAGTAAATGAAGTATAAGAAGCAAACGAAACATCATCATTCCAACATAGCCCACAGCTCTTCATTTATGTATGTTTATTTCTATTAAAGTGTAGAGAATCCCTTCACTGTATGGAAAGTAAAGTATACTGATGTGATTACTTGAAATTTATATGGTACTTTCCTTTGATTAGAAACTTTTCTAGCAGTATTAGGGTCAATGCAGCAGTAAATAGTGATGTAGCAGTAAATATCAAAATCATAAAACATCTAAAATGAATCTTTATTTGTATAAACAATATAAGTGAAATACAAATTACTATTGATTGACATATATATTGGTTTGTAAAACAACCTAAATTATTTTTAAATATTAAAAGGTGTTAATTATCAGGCTTAATGTTCCCAATTCTTCCAACAGAAAAATATTGGGGGTCAACTGATACCATATTCCCTGTAAGTATTTACGCATAAGTGTCTGGCCGCAGGTGGGCCTCTAGAGAAAGCTCATTTTTATCCCCCACCCTCAAGTCAAACCACACTCAAGAAAGGCGGGGAACTAATAGGGATGCGCCAATTTAATACTTTTATTGGACTATAGGGCTTGGTTTCTTTCTTGGGATTCTTTATTATTTGGAAGTGCTTCTTTCTCTCTTCCATATGTAACTAGACATTTCATATATCTCTGTCAAAATGGAATGAAATATTCCGGTTAAAAACAGAAACAGGATACATGCATTTATCCCTCTCCCCCCTGAAACCACAGAAAAACCACGAAGACTGTTAAACAAAAGCAATAACCTATCAGGATAAAATTTCAACAAAGACAACAGCAATAAAATTTTGGAATATGGAAAACTAACACATGTGTGAGAACTAACATAGCAGACTTCAGAAAGCTGAATCCTTGGCTGGCATTGGGGACAAGCCAAGATGCTACCTGATCCATATTACAAAACCCTCCCCCACAATCTGGAGCACTTGGGCACCTCTGGAAAAAAAAAACTGACTGAAGCCACTTTAGGAGTTCAGCCATCCTGTTTCCTCTCCCCTACTCCACACCATCAGACAGCCCACCCTCCCCATCCCAAGCAGGAATTAATTTTACTATTTGACACCAAGTTTTCCTTTATATTGAATTATTTGTTTGTTTACATTCTCTGGTACTGAATGTGGTTCTTTCCACCTTTTATGGAAGAAAGGATAGACCCGGATAAAAATAAACAGAAAGAAAGGGAGGAAGAGAGGAAAAAGGAGTTGGGATAGAGAGGGAGGGAGAAAGGAGAATAAGACAGTTGAGGAAGGCAGTAGTAGGAAAATGGCACTTGTTTAAATAATATCATACTAATATTGCCTTATGTTCTCAGAGTTCTAAGCAAATGTGTGATGTAGCAAATGAATTTATATGCCTTCTTTTCCTTCTTGTTATGTCCTAATGGATCTAAAGTAAAATTTCCTCCATAAATTAATGGCATTCATGGTCCACCGCATAAAATACTCTATAAAGAATCCATACTATCAAGAAGAAAAGACCAAAAGCAATCAATTATGGAACTTAATGTTGAAACACAAGTGAAAGAAGGAGGAAAAAGTCTCAAATCATTACTGGAAACACCTGGCATTTAATGATGCTTAAAGAATTAGAGAAATAAAAGTAATATAGTCAAAAAGGGTCATTTTCTCTTAAAGAAGAAAATTTCCTAATTTTTTTGTCCAAGAAAGTCCTCCAAAGAATGATCAAGGTATAAACTATATTCTATTAATCATCTATTTCATTTTTATAGATCATAAGGTCATATAGGTTAAGAGGATCACTGGTTCTTTAAGATAATAAGGAGACTACTGTCAAGTTATCACTGACTTTCTCTGGCTCTACTGAAAAATATTTCCCCCCCAAGGGAGAGGAGGGTGGAATAGGGGGGTGTCCTAGTTTGCTAATGCTGCAGAATGCAAAACACCAGAGATGGATAGGCTTTTATAAAACGGGGGTTTATGTCACTACACAGTTACAGTCTTAAGGCCACAAAGCGTCCAAGGTAACACCTCAGCAATCGGGTACCTTCACCGGAGGATGGCCAATGGCGTCCGGAAAACCTCTGCTAGCTAGGAAGGCAGCTGGCGTCTGCTCCAAAGCTCTGGCCTCAAAACGGCTTTCTCCCAGGACGTTCCTCTCTAGCAAGCTTGCTCCTCTTCAAAACATCACTCCCAGCTGCACTCTCTTTCCTCCCCCCCCCCGAGTCAGCTCATTTATATAGCTCCACCGATAAAAGCCCACCCTGAATGGGCGGGGCCACGCCTCCATGGGAACATCTCATCAGAATCATTGCCCACAGCTGGGTGGGGCACATTCCAAGCAAATCAAACCATCACAAAAACGCCTGCCCCACAACAAGAACCACAAAGATATGGCATTTGGGGGACACAACACACTCAAACCGGCACAGGGGTTATACATTTGTGGGATTTAATTTTACACATAATTTTTAAAGTTCTCTATTTGAATCTGTACATCACCAAAATGAAACTTCTATTTTAATGGAAACATCAGCTCAACAAACATTCTAATTGAGGATAGAATAATAAAAGGCTAGTATTGACTTACTTTGTAACCAGATCAAATGTATTCAACTATCATAGTTTGAGACACAACTTTGTATACAAATGATAAAATAAATTTTTAAAACCGATGTTTACATATGATAGGTTAATTTAAGTTTCATGCACACATGATTTTTGGGGTATGGTAATCAAGTGAATCAATCATAAGACAAAGTTATTGTGAAATGGAGTTATTTGTATAAGGCTTAGGTAAAGTAGATGGGAGGTGTAACAATGTAAAGGAAGTTAAAGCACATTTTTTCGAATTCTGATTTTCTGGGTGGTTCCCCTTGTCAAATAGTGAACTCTTGCATTTCACTTCTGAATAACTGAGGAGATTAATGCATTCAACTGTGGCTCTTTAATTGCTGTGGAAGTTATTCAGAATTTAAATATTATAGCTGTTGTCTCAGTTTTCGCTGTCTAATAAATGAGATGATAAATAAACAAAAAGTTTATATATTCCAAATAGAAGACCATTATGTGCCCCCCACTTCATTCATTAATTCAATAAATATTTACTGCTCTACACAGGGTTAGGCCCTGTTCTAAATGACAGGCTGAGCCAGACTCACACATTCCCTAGCTCCACAGAACTTACATAAGAGTAGGGAAACAGACGCTAAGCACTATGTGTTCGTTACACATAAAAAAAGTAGTCAGAATGAACTGTGGCAAAGAATAAGAGAATAAAGGGGTATGGAGTTACTTTAGATAAGGAGGACTGCACAAGCTCCCAGAAAAGTTGTCATGTAAACTGAGGCCCAACGGATAAGAAGGAGCAGGCCCTGCACAGGGCAGGGAGGGGACATTCCAGAGGCAACAGCAAGTGCAAATGCCTGGGATGAGAGTTTCAGGAACTAAAACAGAAAGCCAGCAGTGTTAAGTGGAGTGAGTTAAGGGAGAAAAAGGGCAATAGATGAGGTAGCAAAGCTAGGCAGGAGTCAGATTACAGAAGACCTTTCAAAGCCAAGGTAAGAAGTCTGCACTTTATTCCAAGTACAAGTTAGGGCTTTAGCATTGAGGAGGGACACGATCCAATTCACATTTTTAATAGAACATACCATGACTATGCTCTGTGGAAAATAAAGTATGGAAGTTCTTAGGTGTTTTTGGTGTCATGAGTCCTGACAGTGTAGTGAAGCCTATACATTCATCCTTGGAATAATATTTTAATGCATAAAATAAAACACACAGAATTAAAAAGAAAATAATCATACTGAAATTCATTTCTATCAAGGAATCCTTGGGCTCAAAGAATCTAGGGTTAAGAACTCCTTGCAAGTGAGCATGAGTGAAAGCAAAGAGTTAAAATGCTGTTGCAGTGAGAAGGAAAGGAGTGGATAATGTAAAGAAAAAGTTGGGGGTTTTGTATTCTTTGCTTATTAGGTAGTTCCAAATTTCCAAGCATAGATAAAGTGTGTGTGCATGTGTGTGTGTGTGTGTGTTTTTAATCAGCCAAATTTCTCTAAATTGTGTATTTATTTATTTTAAAGAAGAACATTTTCATATTTGCTATATGGAACCCAAAAGTCTAAATTAGAGAATTTTTTCTGATAAGAAGTTGTTCCATGGGCCATCATTCATTCTGTGAGCACTTACTGATGATAATGATAAACATAACAAGGGCTAACATTTATTGAGTACTTACTGTATGTTGCAGGCACTGAGCTAATACCTGGTTTAAATTCCCCTAACCCTTTAAGGTAGAATTTTTTTGTATCCACATTTTACAGATGAAGAAATTAAAGCTCAGAGATATTAACTTTCAATATCACACAGCTGGTTACATCAAAGCAGGGATGGAACACACAACTAAATCCAAAATCAGCTGTTTCTGGGCAACCACTCAGTCCTGAGCTAGCAATAATTGGAGCCCAAAGAACTATAAGTCAGGTCACAGAACTGAAAGAGGTGACAAACTGGTTTAAGAAATAACAAACACACAACATTACTGGAATAAAGGAGACAATAAAAATATGGGCTTGCACAAGTACTACGAGCATTAATTGTTCTGAGAAAGAAAAGGACTACATTTAGTGGGGGAATGTTTTAGGGAAAATGTAATATGTGAATGGTTTTTGTAAACCTAGGTTAGATTTAGATAATCTTAAAGGTGGAGGAAGTACATTTTGGTAATGAAGGCAGTGAATCACATGAAGTAACATGGTACTGTCAACAGATGGATTTAACGGCAAAAACACTTACCAAATTCTAAATTTCTAACCTCCTAGCTTGAGATTTTTAGAAGGTTACTTAAATTCCTTGTTATTCAATATTCTCATTGGTAAAATGTCTTTAACATCACCTGCTTTTGAAATTATATGAATGTATGTTGCAAACTGAAAAGCAGTTTCCCTTAGCAGTTTTGCATGTGTATATTAAATAGCATAGGGAACTGATGATTTTTCCTTAGGTTTTGCCAAAAGTCAGAGACCTCATATCATGCTGTTTTCATTTGCTTTTCTTTTCCCATATAGCCCCATTGAAGAATTTAGTAATATATTATGATTCTTTGTTGCATGTCTCATTTGGAATTTTCCATTTCTACACATCAATGAAATGCTGAAGGTGAACCTAAACCCTTTCTTCCAGGCATCCTCTTCCTGGAATCCAGTTCTGTCATACCTGTTTCTGAGTAATGATGATAATGGTTCATAATGCCTTAATGTGTCACTCCCTCTAGAAAGAATTTCTGCTTAAAATTAGCCCCCAAAGTCCTATAGTTTAAAGTTGACAAGTAAAATAATTCCAGGTCTTGCAGAAATAATGAGGAGAAAATCTGAGTTTCTGGGACATAAAGACGTTTGGGTCTTTTTAAACCATACTGTCAAGGAGTGGCAGCCATTTTGAGGAAATACATTAGTCAATCCAACATTAAAATTTGAAAGAAATACGTTAAGAACTATCAAATAAGCAATGATAAATGGGGTGTTTCAAGACTAAAGCAGAAGGCTTTGGCCTTTTAAAAAAATAAAGAAATCAAAAATAGATATGGCAAAATAGTAACATCTATTGAATCTGAATGGTGGGTATATGCATTCTGCTAAATTCGGTTCTGTCCTTTTTTTTTTGTATATTTTCAGCATTTCTTAACTTGGAAATAACAAATCTTAAAAAGAAGAAATAAAGGACCTTTTATTACAATGAACACATAGGTACTGTCAAAGCTACTTCCAATTTTAATGTTTCTCTTTTTTTTTTATACTAACTAATCCGGCAGCTGAATATGACAGGCTGGATAAAACACATCTGGACTTAACAAAACACTTTATCCAAATTTTTATGAATTCATGACTAAGACAAGGTAAGGTTTGGGGCTTTTCCTAAACCCAAAAATCATAGCAGAGTATCACTAATAGCTAATGTTTAAAAATCTAGTAATATAGCCAAACAGCTACACTGATATACTATTATTGTATTGTATGTGTTTATATTATTATTGTAAATAATATAAACACATACATAATATCATGTATACCAGACACTTTA
Source organism: Choloepus didactylus (assembly GCF_015220235.1). Taxonomy (NCBI): domain Eukaryota; kingdom Metazoa; phylum Chordata; class Mammalia; order Pilosa; family Megalonychidae; genus Choloepus; species Choloepus didactylus. The sequence continues at coordinate 79,895,355 of NC_051311.1, forward strand.
AGAAATATAATGCTAATATATTACAGTTTTCATAGAACTTTCAGCTACATTATTTCCATTAACAGTAGATATTATAAATTGCATTTTCTGTAGAGAAATAACTCAAATGTTAATTCAACACAAGTCTTGATATGCCAGCTGAAAAAAGTACCGTTTGGCATATTTTCAGTTAAAGAAGGCTCTCTTAACTTGTTGAAAGTACTTAATATGCTAATTGTATAAATGATAATTGAATATGATTATGAAATATAATTTATATTTCTCTACAAAGTTTAGCTGACACTTTAATAGCAGTCTTATGCTTCTACAGCTGAACATGTAAACCTTAACCTGAAAACAAATTATTAAATAATGTGATAGCAAAAGCTAAACAAGAATGTCATCTCTATGTTTGTGCAGATTAAACATCGAGGCACAAGTGCTGTATTTAAAGTATACTTAAATAATACAAGGCTAATTTCTAATCAATTTTTCAAAAAGGTACAAGTATTTTTTTGCTTTGTTTTGTTTTTTTTTTAAAAACACACAGCCCCAAAGTCTGGACTTTTGTGATACAGACCTCTATCAAACATCTTCCCCACCCCCAAATACACACCAATCCTAAGGATCCCTGCAGGCAGCCAACAACTGCTGTATCTGTGGAATGTGCTCTTTGAACTGTACAAAAGCCTTCAGCCTTTACTGCATTCTGCAAACAAAAACTGCCAAGTGCAATTATTTCTCTGATTTAACATAATACAAGTGTTGCATCCCCCCACCTTAACTTCCCTAGTGCCAGCAACGGCCTATAATGTCTACATTGATGAATGCACACACAAAAAAAATCATTTTTCCCAGTCAAAATTAAATTCGTTTTAGTAGTATAATAGTTCATCTGAACATACTACAAAATTCAACAGGCACCATATTCCCTTTTGTGTATATGTTTTAAGAATTTTATTTCTGTAGATGGATTCAAGGATTGAATGGGATTAGTCCTTTTAATTATATGACTGGGATCTTCAGCTTGAAATCTTTCTTTTAAAAATACAAACACAATAGTTGTTTATATTCAATTCATTTACCAAAAAAACCTCATTAGGCCTAATAAGAATATGCCCTTCTAAATGTGAATATCTCTTGATAGTCTAAAGAAAATGGAAAAGTAAAAAGCAAACTAAGCCCTAAGATAGAGTTGCACAGATATTTAAACTCACCTACTAGTTAAATGTCAGAATATTCTTCTAGCCTGGATCCCACATAAACTGCTTTCTTCTACTGAGCATGCCCTTGACATTATGCATACCTGAGTATTTTTCTTTCTTAAAAAGATAATATTAAACCCAGTACAGAAGAGTTATTTCTATTTTTCATGTACATTGATGTTTCCAATTGTTGGTTTGTATAAAATAATTATCAACTGCATTATTCTTTTTTTAAATATTTGAAGTTTTGCCCTGAAAATTAAGTTATGAATAGATAAGATACTATCACTTACTTTACACACAGAAACTAATTATCAAGTAGAACTAGACATTGCAGAAGATGCCAAGAAAAGATAAGACACAGTTTTGTTCAAAAGAAGCCTACAATCAATTTAAGGGGAACAAGCATAAATGCATAAAGCAATTAAAGCACAAGAAAAAAAAATTGATGCGATATATTTCCCCTTTAGAATTAAAAAGAATTTGTTCATTTCATGCCCAGTTTTACTTAAGTTCAGCCTCATACCTTTTCAGAGAGCTAGAGGCATCTTGCTTAGGGTGTTACAAGCAAGGCTGAATCTAACTGGCTTAGAATTTGAACCATCCTCCACATAAGGATTTCTTTTCTCTTTCTACCAAATCTTGATCTTCTGTGTCAGTCAAGTCACTTCTTCCCACTGATCCTATAAAAGCCTTTTTCTTTCATGGTTAGGTCATATAGTATTTTATCTTTTCATTGATGCATTTATTCAAAAATATTTATTAAATAATAACCATACCTAGCAAAGGATAGTTGAACTATAAGGCAGTTAAAGACTCATGCTTTAAAATCAGAAATGTGAAGGTTCAAATTCTGGCTCTTTAACTTAGTAACTGGACAAGCTACTAAACTTTTCTGAACCTCAGATAAATCTTCTGCAAAATATTCATAAGTGACATAAAGGAAGCTGTCATGAGGAGGTAGTGCTTGAACTGGGTCTTGAAGTACAGTGAGGGTCCATCTGTTATATAATCAGAGGAGCACTTTCCAAACAAAGAGAACAGAACATGCAAAAAGACATGGAGAGCATGATATTCTTGAGGAATCACTATACAAACAGTAGTTGTAAAACATTTTAGGTTGTAGCAAGTTAGGCTGAAGAGGGTTTACATGCATGTTATACTTTGATGCTTGATTATATATGTAAATACATAAGAGACCAGAGTCTGGTTAAAAAAAAAAAAAAAAAAAGAAAAAGAAAAAAGAAACATAATTACCAAGTTTGAAATCTTAGGATCATCCTGATCTTTTATCCCATGAATCCATTATCAAGTTCTAGAGAAGGAACAGCTTTCATAAAGGCTACAAGGCACAAAAGAACTTGAAGCTATCAATTTATGAAATTAGACCAGAGTCAGTGGAGTAAGAAAGAAGAGTCAGAAATATATTGAGTAGAGAAGAAGTTGCTGGGTAGGCAGACAGGTCCTATTCTTTCAGGAACTTGTAGACCTATTTGAGGAGTTAGGATTTTATCTCAATTTTAAGAAAAAAGCAACTGCAAACTTTAAAGCAGAAAATAAAAATCATACAATATTTTTTTTTGTTTTTAAAAAATGGGCAAAAGATTTTATTTAATACATTTCACTAACAAAGATACACAGATGACAAAGTAGCATATGAAGAGATGATTAACAACATTAGTTGTTCAGGAAATGCAAATTAAAGCCACAATAATATACCACTATTAGAATGACTAAATTTAAGTAGATTGACCATACCAAGTATTGACAAAGAAGTGGAGGAACTGAAACTCATACATTCATGGTGGAAATGCAGAATGGCACAATCACAACATACTTAACAACACAGAAGAGATGAATGAACCTTACGGGGCTGACAGATATGTTCTGTACCTTGATTTTCATGGTAGTGTCATAGGTGCACACAACTGCCAAAGTTGTTGAATTGTACATGTTAAATAGTTGCACTTTATCACATATGAATTTTATCTCGATAGTGTTTTAACAAAAATGAAAATTAACATTTTGAGGTTTTTTGTTTGGCTTTTTTTTTTTTTTTTTAGCATTTTCAATTATACAGTCTATAAAGTCACATAAGGTGAAAGCTGCAGCTCAAGGACTTCCACATTCATTGGAGTCAAAGAGTTTTTCACCAGTATGAATTCCTTTATGCTGAAAAGTGATGAAGACGTGTTAAAGACCTTCCCACATGTCTGGCATTCAAAGGGTCTCTCTCACTATGTGTTCTATCATGCACAACAAGGGAAGAGGAGGTTCAGAAGGCTTTCCCACATACTTGACATTTGTAGGGTCTTTCTCCTATATGACCCCACCTAGAACAACAACACTAGATCTACAAGTAAAGGCTTCTCCGCATTTCTTACATTCATAGGGTTTCTCACCAGTATGAACTCTCCCATGTAGAGTAAGTTGCATGCCCTGGGTAAAGATCTTCCCACAATCCTTGCACTGGTATGGTTTTCCTCCAGGGAGAATTCTCTGATGTTCAATCAGACAAGACAGACATACGAAGACTTCTTACACTTATTACATTCATAGAAGTTTTCTCCAGAAAGAATTTTCTGATGTCTAATAAACTGTGCACTTTGAGGGAATGCTCTGCCTCACTCTTTACATTCATAGGGCTTTCCTCCAGTATTAATTGATCACTAAGGGCTGAGGAATGGCTGAAGGCCTTTCTACATTCATTGGATTTATGGGACTTTTCTCTCACAAAAGTACTCTCATATTGAGTGAGTAATCTGGATGAAGATTTTCTAACATTATTTACATTCATAGTGTTTCTCACGTGTGTGAATTCTCTCATGCTGGGTAGGGTGTGCCCTCTAGCTGAAGGATAACTACATTTATTGCATTTACAGGATCTCTCTCCCGTGTGTAGTCTTTGATATGGCATGAGAGCTAAGTGACAACTTAAGTATTTCCCACAATCTGGTCATTGGATCCATGTCTTTCCTATATAACGTCTCTCAGAGGGAAAAAGGTGCATATGGTTGGAATACAAATTTCACTTTCCTTACTTTTTTTTTTTTTTTGTATGTTTTATTAACATGTCACTGCGAGACAGTATTTCATTAAACCCTTCCATGTAGTTAACTCCTTAACCTCTGCACTTGACTCCTTATCTTCAGTTCTCCCCTAACAAAGCCAGATCCCAATATTTATTTTTAAAGTTCATTCTTGCTACTTAATGAATTGGAAGGAAAAAGTGTATAAATAATTGAGTGAAGCAATTAGGAAGTTATTACATGGTCTATGTGAAAGATCGGTGTCAGTAGAATGGGGAAAGATAAACACATTTGGGATCCAATTTAAAGGCTGAATCAAGGGGACTTGGCGAAGTCTCTGACTGAAGATGAGGAGAGAGATATCCAGATGACTCCACAGTTCTGATATAAGAAACAGAGTGTTATTTATTAGAGCAGAAAATGTCAAAAAGGAAGAATATTTTTGATAAATGGGGCAGGAGCTGGCAATGCACTTAACTTTGTACATGTATTTAGGCAGAGGCCTAAGGAACAGTTAAGTAGATACAAGGAGAGGCAACTGTAAATTCAGATCTCAAACTCAGAAGAGAAATATGGGCTAGAGATACAAAACTGGGAGGCTCAAACACTAGTGATGGTAGTTAAAGCTTTGGGAGTAAGTGAGCTCATCATAAAAACGTACTGAGTATGAAGAAGGCAAGGATAGACATAGGAGAACACCCATATTCATAAGGTGTGAAGAAAAAGGATCCACAAAGGAGACTTAGGAGGAGTTAATAGTGCGAACATGAGACGATAGAAGGAAGAAGCAGTCAGTAGCGTCAAGTACTTCAGGGAAGACAAGTGATTGAAAATTGTTCTTTAGATTTAGCAACAATAACATCATCCAGGGGCTGCTGGTTAAATATGGCAGACTGAAAACAGGCATTTATATCCACTCCATCTCTAAGTACTTATACAATGACAATGCAGTAATAAAAAGTTACGTATCCACACAAAGATCACAGCAGAAGAGATGATATCCATTAAGACAAACCAACATATTTCTGGAAGATAGAAAAGTAGTGATGAATGACTCAGAGTGGTGAAAACTGAAATGCAGAAGCATTTGCCAGTGATAATAAAAAGGGTGTTAAGATAACAAGACTCTAGAAATGTACTAGAATTAGAGACACCAGATAACAGAGAAGGGGGATGGAGAGCTGAAAACAGGGGGGTTCTGTAAAACTCTTTCTGAGGAGCTACTGGATCCTTACTCTCCTTCCTCAGCCCTGTAAGCCAGTGACTCTCATTTCCCCCATGCCAGCAGGAGGCTCTAGACAAGGATACCAGGCAAGGCATGAAACAGGTGAGATAAAAGCTAGGAGATTTAGAATTCTATATCCTCACTGTGTAACTCTCCCAGCCCCCTTGGCTTATTCAATTCCCAGGTTGCTTCCCAGCTTATACTACCAAATCAAAAAATAAGAGGATATTAACTTGGGGGGAGGGCTGGAGGGGTGCAAAACAAATGGATGGCTTCCTGCCTTATCACTCTATACAGTAGATTCCTCAGTTAAAACTTCAATATATGCATAAACTTTGAATTAATTTTTTAGTATTTCACTAAATAAATGGACAGCCAAGGATCAACACTTATTTGAGGAAAGCCACTATATCTAAAGAAAAGATTATAAACAAAAAGAAAAAAACAAGCAAATGGAAGATTCGGGACAAAAAAGAGGAGTATGAGAACATTTCAAAACAACAAAGTGTATTATGGAAATCCACAGAGAGATAAGAGAAGATTCTGCACCCATAAAACAATAACCGGGTGTTGTTTAGTAAAAGCAAGCAAACAAACAAATGAAAAAAGAACATTCAGAAAACAAGACACACAGAAGTAAAAAATAACAGAAATAAAATTTTTGATGAAAGTTTTCAAGGATAAATTTGGGGAAATTTCTCAGAAAGCAGAATAAAAATAACAAAAAGATAAAACCTGGAAAGAAGAAAATAAGACAGGACATCTGACGTATTTAAGATCAAGAAATGGAGAATGAAAAGAGAGGAAACTATTAAAACACTAATACAAGAAACCACCCTTAACCCGAAGAACCTGAGGTTCTAAACTGAAAGGATCTACCAATACCCAGCAAGATGAACTTGAAAAGACCCACAGAGAAGGAGAGGGGAATGACCACAAATAGGCTTGAGGGGATTTTTGAGTAACAGAAATAATCTGATTGTGGTGATGGTTGCACCAATATATAAATTTACTAAAATTATTGACTTGTACATTTATAATGGGTGAATTTTACAGTATATAAATTATATTTCAAGAAAACCTTTAAAAAACAAATGTACCAAGACACATCACCATGAAAATTCAGAATAGAGGTAAAGAGAAGACCTTAAAAGTTTCAAAATGGAAAAATTAGATCATATTCAAAGGAGGCACTTCCTGGGATTAAAAAAATAGAGTTTTCAATGTGTAGAACATACTTCTATTAAATACCTCTTCAGAGCAGCAGGTTGTAGGTCATGTGCCCAATGTCCTATTAGTTATGTAGGCAGTAATACATTAATACAACAAAATATAAGATTTAATATTTTCAGAAGAGAAATTATAGAAAGGAATAAAAGTTCTGAAAAATGAATAATGAAATACATGAAACTGAGATTTGATGACCCAAGAAAACAATGTGGCACTATAGTAGGTAACATAAGCTGATCCTTGATCTTCTGGTTTTTGTAAAAGGTACACAAAAGCAAAAACAAAGAAACTTGACTTTTGCAGCAGAATTCCCACTTAAGGAGGGGTTATTACACATTTCCTATGTTTCTTATCATATCTTGCATTTTATAATGGTTATTTCTGCAATTATCTGCCCACTCCACAAGACTAAATGTATCCTGAGATTAGGACCATATCTTCTTTATTCAATGTCCTTTTTGTACATACTACAGAGTATAGCATAGATCCTCCCTCAAAATTGTTCAAGGAATCAATAAATTTATCAAAACATTATTCAATTATTCAACTTCTAGCCTGTAGAAAAGGATACTGGTGGTTCAGGAAGCATAACAAGATGTGGGGAAAATGTACGGGAGTTATATCCCAGAAAAAAAAAAATTCTGAAAATGATGATACTCTCCCTGTCTCCCTCAGAATGGACTTAAACTAGTAATATTTATAATTTTAGATATATATATTTTTAAAGGCAGATTAGACATGAAGCCACTATGATCTAGCTATGATTTTTTTTTAATTCCAGTGAACCATTTTTTAGCTTAATTAACAAGTCATTTCTTTCAAGCACAGCCTTACAGTTCATTAACTGCACAAGCATTATGAAGTCTTCGTATTCCTTTCAACAGTCTTCCAAAAGATTGAATCTCAAGGCAAAAGACTAACTAATGTTCACCTTATAGTACAAAGTAAATAGAGAACTTCTTTTTCTCAGAACATCAAAATCAATATATTCACCAAATATTTATTAAATGTGGATTGTGTGTCAGTAACACTCTAGGCATTGGGGATTCATAGTTGAACAAGACATATAGGAGAATACACACTAGTGAATATAAATGATCAGTATGGGAAATACAGTGCTACTTATGACACTAATTCTTAAAATCTAGTTGAAAGTGAAAAGTATTGTTTTCAAGTAAGAATTTGCTTATACATTAGCATATGTCCCTATAATGAAAATACTGAGATTTTATATTTCTAACACTATCTCAGTTCACATATAACTAGATTTAGAATAGTAAAAACTGACAAATTCAATATCATGTCACTTTAACCATAAAATCTATTAATAAAAGACAGGAATGCAATAGAAATATTATTCTAAAACAGCACAACAAAATAAAACTGTCTTTTGTAGAAGCCTTCTAATTACCAATTAAGTATAAAAAGTTGTGAAAAGTTCAGGAGTAGGTAAACAATGAGCATTCAATTAAAATAACACGTATGCAATTTTTACTCTGAAAATATATGACATTTTGAGTTATTTGATGTGGGTTTGTTAATTCAAAACACATTTGCTTGTGGGGGCAAGACTATGTTGATGTCCATGATGAAAAAGAGAAAGAGATAATGATTGCAAGATATTCTGTGTAGCCACATGCGTTCCCCCTCTGAAGAGAGAAACTGGTGGTTGACTAGATTGCAACTAATTAAAGATCTTGTGAAATAAATGGCAATGAAGTAAAACAGAAATAAAAATGAAATGGTAGGAAACTAGTTAGATTTTGTTCTTTGGAATAAATACTGACCCACCTTATCAAAAGTGGCCTAATTTAAGAAGAACCTAGATTAACGGTCTTGCTTTGGTCATTCTGTCAACGTTAACTGTCTGTTCATACTTCTAACAGAAAAGATAAATTGGTATTATCTAATAACAACTATAAAATAAAACACGCTACTTTCATAAAACAACTGGAAGAACCAGAGCAAATTTTGGATCACTCTGCCATTGTACCGAGGATCAAATTTTCCATAATAATGTCACATTTGTGTTAATATATTAATTTAATTATATAAACTTTCCAAACTGATTCAGCATATAATTCCACTGGAAGATGAAAAACCAAGATCAAAATACATGCAATGGCTGTGTTAAACAGCGAAAAATAGAATTCTATTTAAGAAAAATTCAAATATTGAAAGAAGCTACCACAAGTGGATTTGGGGAGAATTCATATGAATTTTAATGGACATCAGAATGAGCATTTTACAGCAATATAATGACAAATAATGTAACAGTGAAAATAATAATAGCAGACACATTATTTAATCTATATGCCAGGAACTGAGCAAGGTGTTCCATCTCCTCCCGCTATACTTCCCCCAAATCCCTTGATGTCAAGCTTTACATAAAGTCTTTTAAAATGGCAACACTTAGACCCTCCACTTATTGATGTGTATGATTTATAATAAAACCAAAATTATCACTTAATGGTATAATCCCATTAGAAATAAATTTAGCAATATATAATAAAAACAAAGATTCAGTATCCTAAAACTCAGACATTCTATTTTGAGTTATAACTTTAGGGAAATATTCAAATATGCACAAGAAGATATATATGCAGATACTTTCATTGTATTGTTTCAGAGTAGTAAAAAATGGAAAACAATTGAATTATCCATCTATAGGAGAAGGGATTTAAAAGTAACCAAGCTTTATTCAAACCACAGAATGATATTGAGCAGTTAAAAATTGATGAAATGTTACCCACCAAAATGGCAAAAATGAAAAAAGACCAACAATATAAATGTTGGCAAGGTGTGGAACAACTTGAATTCTCATGCACTAATAGTGGGAGGATAAATTGGTACTATCACTACAGAAAAACCTTTGGCAGTGTCTACTAAAATTGACACTACCATACAGATAATAATACACACATTGAAGTTGACACTATGTGTCTTAATTTTCCAGGGCTACTGTAACAAAGTACCCCAGACTAGTTGACTTAACAAAAATCTACTGCCTCACAGTTCTGGAGGCCAAAAGTCCAAGTTCAAGGTTATGCAGGGCCATACTTCCTCTTAAAAGGAGAGAATCTGTTCCATTTCTCTCTCTCCTGGCCTCTCACGGGTGGCAATCCATGGTGTGCCTTGACACACCTCAATCTCTGCCTGTCATGGGGCTGCCTCTCTCTCTGTCTCTCTCTTACAGACTGTATCTAAAATTCCCTCTCCTTATAAGGACACCAGTATAACGGATTGTAACCCAACCTAATCCAGTCTGGCCTCATCTAAATAAATAATATCTTCAAAGATCCTGTTTTTCACAATACAGGGGCTAGAACTTGAACATGTCATTTTGGGGGACACAATTAAATTCATGACACTGAGATACAGATATCCTATAATACAAAAATTTTACTCCTGGGTACACAGATATACATAAGATGTAAAAGATATGTACAAGAATCTTATAAGCAGTATTATTCTTAATAGTCCAAATCAGGAAAGCAGTCTAAATGCCCCAGAATAGAATGGATATAAATAAAGGGTGGTATATCCATGCAATGAAATGCTATGTAGCTCTCAGAATAGACACAGTTAACTACACACAATGGAGGAAGCTCATTAACCTAATATTGAGAAACAGAAGCCAGACATAAAAGTCTACATACTAAATGATTCTATTTATATAAAGTTCAAAATCAGACAAAACTAATCTATGTTGTTAGAAGTAAAGTTACTCTGGTGAGGAGGAGGGTATAATAAGCAGTGTGGTAAAAAGATTAAGGGACTTTATGAGTGCTGGTTCTTGAGCTGAGAACTAATGTACAAGAGTGTTCATTTTGTGAAAAAATCATCAAGATGTGTATTTATTATTTGTGCCGCTTTCTATATAGTATACTTCAATAAAAGCATGCTTAAAAAATTCTAAAAACTAAAAAATTAGACCTGAATGTATCAACATGGAGAAATACCCTAAACAGTTTTGAAAAAAAAATCAGATTTAATATGATGCCACTTATATACATTTTTAAATCACAAAAGACAAAAGTATAAGAATATAGATAAAAACTAACATAAGGACAGTAAATAACTATAGACAGAGAAAAAGGGAAAAGATGATTGGATAAAGCTTTTACTATATTTGTGGCATTTTATTTCTTAAAAAGAGGGCAAGATTTGAAGAAATAAAACAAAATGTTCCATTAAACAAACATGTTTAATGTTACATTAAACAAAGGAACCTACAAATGCTGGAGAGGATGTGGAGAAATTGGAACTCTTATTCATTGTTGGTGGGACTGTATAATGGTTCAGCCACTCTGGAAGACAGTCTGGCAGTTCCTTAGAAAACTAGATACAGAGTTACCCTTTGACCCAGCAATTGCACTTCTTGGTATATACCTGGAAGATCTGAAAGCAGTGATGTGAACAGATATCTGCAGGCCAATGTTCATAGCAGCATTACTCACAATTGCCAAGGGATGGAAACAACCCAAATGTCCTTCAACAGATGAATGGATAAATAAAATGTGGTATATACACACAATGGAATACTATGCAGTAGTAAAAAGAAATGATGTCGTGAAACATATGACAACATGGATGAACCTTGAAGACATAATGCTGAGCGAAATAAGCCAGGCACAAAAAGAGAAATATTATATGCTACCACTAATGTGAACATTGCTGGGGAAGAATGCAGAGGTGTTGGGCTTCCCCACCTCGATGGTTGCTGATGTGTTCACAGACATTGGGGTCTGGTGTTTTGATGGGCTGAGCCCTCTACCATGGGACGTGCCCTTGGGAAGACAGTTACTGCAGAGGAGAGGCTAGGCCTGCTTATAATTGTGCCTAAGTGTCTCTTCCTGAATGCCTCCTTGTTGCTCAGATGTGGCCCTCTCTCTCTCTCTAGCTAAGCCAACTTGGCAGATGAAATCACTGCCCTCCCCCTACATGGGATGTGACACCCACGGATATAAATACCCCTGGCAATGTGGAATATGACTCCCAGGAAGGAATCTGGACCTGGCATCATGGGATGAAGAACATTTTCTTGACCAAAAGGGGGATGTGAAATGGAATGAAATAAGTTTCAGTGGCTGAGAGATTCCAAAAGGAGCGAGAGGTCACTCTGGTGGGCACTCTTACACACAATATAGACAACCCTTTTTAGGTTGTAATGAATTGGAATAGCTAGCAGTAAATACTGAAACTATCAAACTACAACCCAGAACCCTTGAATCTTGAAGACGATTGTATAAAAATGTAGCTTATGAGGGGTGACAATGTGATTGGGAAAGCCATGTGGATCACACTCCCCTTTGTCCAGTGTATTGATGGATGAGTAGAAAAATGGGGACAAAAAAAAAAAAAGAAAGCACCCAGTATTCTTTTTTAATTTAATTGTTCTTTTTCACCTTAATTTTTATTCTTACTACTTTTGTGTGTGTGGTAATGAAAATATTCAAAAATTAATTTTGGTGATGGACACACAACTATATGGTGGTACTGTGAACAATTGACTGTTCGCTCTGTATGACTATATGTGGCTATATCTCAATAAAAAATGTTAACATATGTCAAATTTGAATAGGCAGGTGCCTATTATATTATTTTCTGCATGTTTATAAAATTTCAAAATTAAAATCTTAAAGAAAACTCTCAAGTGGGGTTCTGAAGTAAAGAGAATCTTTAAAAAAAAAACCTTAGTAAAAAATATTCTTAACCAATTGACCCACATCAGCAGATTAGCAAATGTTCTTCATAGCTTAAGTTATCTGAGAACACTGTGTGTGTTTATTTTAGATGAAGATTTTAGGTCTTAACACATTCAATGCCTTTTGGACAAATCTGAAATACATCCCATATGTGGAAAATAATACATTCTTATTTGCAAAACAAGAATTTGGGGTCTTTTCTGTTGAACAGTAATAAAAGCATTAAACATTTAAGAGTTATGCAAAAATGGCCATTAGGTCATATCTGTGGAGACCATATACTTTCAAACAATTCTATAATCCCTGACCCAAGACCACTTTGTTGTGCCATTATGTTATTCCACATGGCTCAAATTGAAATGGAGCATATGAGTAATAGTGGCTGCATGGGTAGAAATGTCAACTCCACAAAATTAGATCATAGATGTATCCACTTAAAAAGAGTTATTTGTTCAAAGAATACCCTACCCCTCGTCCCAGATATCATTTTGCATCATGCATCATTAACGTGGAAGTATACTCTCAACTTGGTCCTTCCATAGGTTTAGAGACTAACATCCATTTTGTGTTTAACAAGTTTTGTCTAATGCATTTTGTATTTAAAACCTAAAGAGATATGGGGAATACATAAGTTCTAAGTAGTTTCTTTTTTTGTTATATTATTTTTAATAGTAATCACTTGAAACTAAGAAGTCAGGATTTCGTGATAAATACATTAGTTGGATGGATTTAATCCTTGTGTTTAAGCATTCTGTTCCCTTGTTATAACCCTATTGGTGTCTGAGAGCAGCCAATTAGCTAAGATTTTAGGTAGTCATTTGCCAATCACAGACACAGACTCAGAAAAGATATTTAGGCAAGAAATATACTTTCTTAGGATATAAGATGTTTTTGTCAGAAAGCCTACCTCCTTATAAGAGAACACAGAGTATTGTTCCTCATTTTGTTGAATTAAAATTCTACAAGGATCCAAATCATTTATGAAGACACTCAGATGAACAAACGTTCCCAAGAAACTGCGTTTTGCTATTTAGTCAAAACTAAATCATGTGAAAGTGAAGTTTCCAGAAAAATTCATCTCTTGCATTTTTTTGTCCTGTCAAAACTGACACATCCCTTTTCAGACATGTAATAAATAAATAATCTTTGTTTCCCATATTCCTATACATCTTCTCAAGTTGACCAATGCACATCTTTTTGGACTGTAATGTAATCAAGATGTAGTAGTATATCATTCTCTGGATTACATGATGAAGGGAAAAAAAAACTATACTTTTATTGCCTGGTAGGAATTTGAAAAAGATATGTAAATATCCTTTAGATCTTCTTTTAAGGATTTATTAACATTCCAGGTATGTTAATATAAAGTTAGGGAAGTACTAGGGCACAAAGAAATAATAACTTTTTAAATACTTCCACATGGTGAAAGAATCCATGTTCCTGAATTCCAGAACCATATCCTTTCCCAAAGCCTTCTCTGCAACAGAACTGAATAAAGAGAATAAATGGCTACATAAAATATTGCACATTAATGTATATAGAGAGACACATAATATACATGCCTATATGTGCATATATATGTATTTATGTCTATATACATATACACATTTATTTTTTTATACACATGCAGACACTTACAAACAGAGAGAATAAAGGGCAAAAGATACACGACTACCATTAAGTGCCCGCTATGTGCCAGGTACTTTTTAAACTTGATCATTTGATCTTTACAGCAATCCTATGAGGAAATTATTATTATAGGGTTTTTTTGTGTTTTTTTTTTCAGATGAAAAATCTTACCTAAGGTCAATATAAAAAATAAGAGGTAGAGCAAATATCTGAACCCAAGTCAGTCAAATGCAAAAATGGGTGCTGTTTCCTCCACTGTATGTTTAAAATAAGTTTTAAATATACTGTAAGTATTGCTCTATGCCTCTTCAACATAATTTTTTTTTTCATTCTGGCACTATGAAGAAACATAGCTGGTTTTTAAAACAAAATCTGATTTTATTCCCAAAATTTCAATATGGAAAGGGAAAGGTTGCTACAAAGATAATTCTTAGTTGAATATGTTCAACATTTAATTCCTTGGTAATCTGGGCTTTGGCCAAGATGAATCAAAATTATAGATATTTTATAAATGCCAAGTTTTCAAAGAAACAAAAAAATAAATAAATGCAATAGCAACAGATGTATTCTCCCTAGACATTTGTGTTGAGTCTAGTTATATCCAAAGCTTGAAGAAAAGAGGAACTTTTATATTTCATTTTTATAAATAATGAATTCCTGGTTTCTCTTAATGTCAACCAACTGAATAAGCTTATATTCATTCTTTCTTAATCAATAGAAAATATTGAGGAAGAAAGAAAGAAGGAAAGGAAAAAAAAAAGGAAGGGAAGGAAAAAGAAAAGAAAGGAAAAAGGGGAAAAAAAGGCAAGAAAGAAGCCCATATCTGATATTTTTATACAGAAATCACAATTATATATTTTTTAATTCTAGTAAAAGAAAGAATACAAAGAGCATTTGTCTTTTTCATTTCCCTTTCAGCATACTCATGTTAAAACTAACAAATTAAACTCCCACTTACAAGAGAAATTTTTTCAGAGGTTGCTGGACAACTGATAAAAAAATTAAAATGTAAAGAAAGAAACCATGAACAACTCAATAAAAATGAGTAGTTCATTACTATAGAATGGATGTTTGTTTACATTTAGTGTAATGCGTATCTGTTTTTTTTAAATCAAAAGAAACATCTATCTTAAAATAAAGACAAGTTTAGGGTAGGTAAATAAATTATCACAAAAATTACTAAACACATTCAAATACAGAGATCATCCCCTATGGACATTAACACCAAATAAAATTTACTGATTTGTAATGTCACAAAATACTGATTTTTAAATTCTAGCTTTTAACTTTGAATATTTAGTGTAGATAGATTGAAATTATTTCAGTTTTTCTCAGAATTCTACTTAACATTGGGATTGCTTCTTCAATTCCTTTTTACTGTGAATTATATAACAAGCAAAAAGTGTCTAAAATAAAGATGTACACCTCAATGGTTTTTCATAAAGCAAACATCAATGCAACCACCAGCCAGGAAAATAAACAGACTGTTGACACACATCAGAAGTTCCTGGACATCCAGGTCAGTCTCTACCACCTCATTCCTCTGCAGTTTAACAATTATTGTTACTTTTGTGGTATCACTTCTCGTACCTCTAAACACAATAGTCTAGTTTTGGAACTTTATATAAGAGAACTCATACAGTATTATCCTCTTTTGCCTGGCTTTTCTCATTTAACATTATGTTTGTGAGATTCAACCATGTTACTGCTGTACTTTGTTCATTTTCATTACTGTAGAGCAGGGAGTAAGCAAACTTTTCTGTAAAGGCATTATTTTCCAATCTTTCATCAACTTCAAACCACTAAATTGGAGTTCATCAAGGATCCACGAAATTTAAATAAGTTTTTTAAGCTTAATCACACTTTTCAATAATAAAAAAGTAACTATAAATGAAAAACAATTGTTTTATGTCATTGAAAGGAATGATAATGTTTGTAGTCTTTCTCCAAAGTATTCCTATCAGTTTAACAACAAAACATCTAAGTCCTAACCCAAAAAGTTCTTTTTGTATGCGTAGTTTCTGCTAAATTCGAGAATCCTAACTTAAAATTATAGATTGTTAGGAATGGCCACAATGTACGGCTATATCATAACGTTCTAAATGAACGGGATTAAAAATGAACCTAGAAATTATGGCGATTTCTCATTGTAGATTACTTTGACAACTCTGACACATGTTATGTCAATAAGAATATAACATTCAAAACATATAAAGATTCATGTTTCAATTGTGAAGATAACGGGAAATACTTGATTTGAGTGCATTCAACTCTAATAGGTATTCATTTTGTATTGCATAATTTGGACTTTCACAAATCAAAAACAAGAATCAGTCGTTGATTCCTGTCACTGAGAAATGAAAAAAGTTAACAATTGTTAAGCAATAGTCTGGTAGTGTAGCCATTACATCATAAATCAAGTGCTTATCACAAAGATGATGTATTAGGTAATTTTCCATATATAAGTGTTAACAACATGAAATTTAATTTTGCTAGACAAGTATTAGCTTCCATTGCCATTCCTTTTCTGCTTCAGAACTTAAGAGGATAAATTTCCAAATTTCTAAACAGCAAATCATTAACACACATCTCTTAATTTCTTCCTAACAAGACAGGGAATCAGTCTTTCCAGTACAATGAGCCCACAAAGTTTATATATTTTGACAGTAAATTATAGGAACAAATTTAGTCCAATTCCATTTCAATGCGACAAAAGGACTTATGTCTCTCTTACAGGGTGGTGGCTTTACATAGATATATTAAGATAGTCTTATTCTCAAATATGAAGCAATATAAAAGAAAAAGAAAGAACCAAAGTTCAGAGCAAAAAGGGATTATCATTGCACATTTGCAGATATTAAATTCAAAGGAAATTACCTTCTTTTCATCAGAACACTTTCAAAATTCTTAACAGTTATCTCCCAGAAAATGCACATAAAACAAATCCATTTTGCATTAAATATTATTAATACAAGGCATTGCCTTTATGTTATTAGTTAATAAATGTTAACACAAATGTAACTAAAAAAGATACCAACCAGAACACCTGTAAATTTTGTAGGGAAAAAATCCAAACAATATTGTTATCACTTTACTTTCTACTAATACCTGAATAGGCACGAAAATAGGGATGGAAAATAAAGAGTATAGATGACTTACATTCAGAGGGTAGACTAATTCTCTCTCCCAGGATTGAGAAGTCTTATTCTTTGTGCTTACAATGCTCCTTTCTCCAGGGTATTCTTCTACTTTCAGAACAGGTCAGGACAAAGCTTCAACAGACTTCTATTATTTGTTTGATCTAGGGGGAAATCATACTTTTAATCAATTATTACAAAGTGCATCAAACTTTCTTCTTATCATGTTGGTGGGGGCAGGTGTTGGCACATCCCATTAATTTCTGTTGGATCTGAGGTGAACAGAAAAAATAGGAACTGCCATTGCTTAACATTATAATAAATAAACCTAGTATTTAAATTAAAGTCACTAAAAGACACCCACATCTATCTTCTTTTCCACTTTTATGGCTAAGCAGCATAGCAGGAGAAAATTAATATTCAAAATCCAAATGACTACAAAAGCCTTCTCAAATGTATTTTCAAAAGACTTTAACATTATTTTGCAAATCCATGAGTTCGAATGGACTGGCAGAGACGATTAGTTATCAAATATTTTTATCCATTCATTTTAATGTTTTAGGGCTAAAGAATTACAGGATGATTACAAAAGTGTAAAGCAAAATCCATTTTTAAAAATTTTAATGGAATAATAAAAAGATGATGATTTCAAGAGCATGAGACAGACCAGAAACAGCAGAAGGTCTGTAAGGCAAGACAAGGAATCTGAAATAAGAATTCAAAAGATGATATAAAGATTGGGAAATTGCTGTTCAAACAAGGCATACTGGGCAAATTAGAGCACAAAACACGAGAATGTTCTAAATCTGGCTTCATTGTAATTCTCTACCAAGTCTATAAGACATAAAAATGCAATGCATCCTACCTTTACAAGGACACAGAAGTGTGATATAGATGATTATCTGAACTTTGGTGGTAAGGGAATTGATCCTACTATATAAATTTTATCAAAATGTTGGTTTATAATAATGGGCACTTTCTGCCATATTAAAATTAAATATTAAGATAAATGTCTTCTATTTGTGCCATAGCTACATCATATTGTCTTTGTTTATCTTAAATTCACTCATTTTCTCTCCCATTAAATAATGAAGTAGAATGTAGGTAAAGCATTTAAAACAAAACTGAAAATAAAATATAGATGTTTGGGGAAAACATTTAATTCTTGAAAACACAGCCTACTGGTGCTTTAAAGCCAGTTTTTGCTCAGAAACTTAAGATTATTATATTTGAGATTTATTTTTTAAAAACATAGTGTGAAAATAGTAAAAAAATAATTAAAAAGAAGCTAATCAATATCTACATCAAAACAGCTAAATATGAAAACCAAAATAACTGTGGCCCAAAACAGTACATCTTGAAACCAAATATCTGGTCACAAACTGATAATCTTGGGACCCCCTTCTGTTTTTAACCATTATAAATAGTACTTAGAATCATTTACCCAGTATCACTCTAAACTAACAAAAACTCAAATTTGATTACAGAACATGAAAGCTATTAAATTCAAGACTAGATTTTTATATAACAGAAACTGTTGTGCACTCTTTTGCAAAGATTCAATTATCTTGATGTAATTTAAAAGTATTACTACTAAAATTTATCAACATACACTTTCTAAATGAATATTTCCATATAGCTATTCAAACATGGATAGTTCTACTTCAGTTTCTAGTGTACAGAAATGGTTTTGCAGTATTTTGGGTCAGTGCAGATCAGTGCACATTCCTTTAGGGAAGCCTTTTGAACGGACAAAGGATGAATGATTGACATCAGTAACAAATACTTTTTGTTGTCTTGGACTGACATGTCATTTATAGCAAAACCTATGCTAATTAATGGCATCCATACCTACCAGATGTGTCAGAGGAATATGCCAGACCCTTCAGAGAATATAGCTTGACTGTGGCTAAAATTACATTATAGATATGTAAATGCATCCCTTTATGAAACTTTTTATGATAGAGAAAAACATGCTTATATATATAATTAGCTATACCTTATATTTTCCCTTGATAAAACTTTTTTAAAAAAGCTAACTATTCCTTGCAAAATTCAACTATTCTACATGCTATAATCTTAACCCTAAAAAAATCGTAGGACATAATGTACTAAAATACTAGTTGGAATCTTCACAGACCACATTATCATTATTGACTTTACCACACTGAAATTTTGTTCACAGACACTCTCAACTACACTAGGAAAGCCTTAACGACTGACTGGAGCTCTATACTAATCATCTTCATTTCCCCATCCCCTAGGACAGAGCATGGTATATAGTGGGTACCATTTTTTTAACTGAACAGTTAATTTCAGTTAAGGTCATAAAAATTATGTATGGCATATTTGTCAATTTATTCAATATATACAAAAAAAGAATCAACAATGTTGGCAACTAAAATCTTTGTTCATTAAATGAGATACACTGGTAAAGAAACTCCCACAGTGTCTGGTACATAGTTAACCATACATAGTTTAATGTGAACTAAAATTATTGTGACCCTACATCTTGGATTGCCTGGGATACATGTGGCTCATATTATTAATAGCTATCATTTTTCTTTCAAAAGCGTCCCAGTTTGGATGAAAACATATATTCATCCAAAGTACCATTAATGTGTTATTATTCATTTATTTCATTTTTTCTTTTTATCAATAAATTATTGTTTTTCTTTTCTGTTGTTCTCTATGATGCTGTTACATGACAAAAACATTTTGTTGGAATTCAAATGAACAAGAATCCATTCTTTCAATGTTTTAGAGATAAGTGGTATTCACATAGAAGGTCTAAGAATTTACTTAACCTTCACATCTTTAAAGCTAAATGTTTTATCATCAGGACAGGAATCACTTTCTAGTTGACAAGCCAAATGTGACTTCTTAGTTCTCAGTTTGCTTAACTTCTCTGCTTTGTTTAACTAATTGTTCACACCTTCCTGCTTAAAGCTCTCCCTTTGGCTTACTTGACAACACCCTCTCCTGGTTCGTTTCCCACCTCTCAGGCCTCCTTTTTTTAGTATCTGGTTCCTATTACAGGCCCTTCCTCAATATCAGTTTCCCCAAGACTTCATTTTTCTCCTCCTCTTTTCTTAGTCTACACTCTTTTCTTGTATCAACCGCCACTTGTTTGCAAATAACTCTAGATAGATAGATGATGATGATGATAGATAGATAGATAGATATCTGCAGTCCACACTTCTCTCCAGACCTGCAGATTTAAAGTTCTTATTAGATATACACTTTCTATCTGGTTCCCCCTCACCCAGTTTCAACTCCCTCTAATCCACACTCCACAACACAGCCTAGGTATTTTTTTCTAAAATGTAGTATTCTTCCCACACCAAGGAGGCAACCAACAGCCATGCAGGTAATGAAATTCTGCTCAGGATTAAAAGGCAACAGAAGAGAAGGGGGTTAATCCAAACCCACTAGAATAAAAATCTGTTCCTGTGATCTCACTTCTAATCCAAACACGTTTCACTTATAAAAATTGTTGCATGTAGTGGTTACATTTCAAGGTAAGTTTTGCTAGAAGGAATGGTATGATAGTCATCAAATATATCATGAAGGTCACAAAAGAAAATACTCAAAGATAAAAGTATAAAACAAGCTAATGACAAGACAAAGGGAAGTTATAGACAACTATGGTAAGTCTCTAAAGGGGTGGTTTTAAACCCCAACAGATTATTGCATTACTTCTTTGTAGGAAAGCAGGCTTGGTCTTAATAAATCTGAATTTTCAACAGAGGCTGAAAAACCTTTTGGGGGGGGTGGGGAGATTGTTGGGGAGGTAGGGGAAGGAGGAAGAGAGTGGGAGAGAGAAATCCAATTTATAAGATTTAATAACTAATTTCATATTTTAAAAAAGTAACAGAGTAATTAAGGCCAACAAATATTTACAGGAATTATAAGGGACATGGACCACCAGTTTTTGACCTTGGGATTAAATGGACGGGCTAGCCTGTAGCCTAATAGTGATATATAACATGTTTCTAAAAGAAAGTCTAGTCTGAGTTCTTAACAACAAATGAAGAATCCTTTGGCATACAGTCCATTTACATTTTGAGAAATGTTTGCTATTTAATTTTTATTACCTTAAAACAGGCTGTGAAATCAATTTCCCATTCTGTCTTTTGCTCAGTTCTTTATCCTACGCTGCCTCTTAAACATCTTCACTTGAACATCCTGGTTTTGACCCTTCTAAAAATCAATATTAACTTATAGATCATCATTTTTTTTTTTCTCAAACCTTCCCTCTACTCATGAAAACTCAAATTTTCTTAAATATATACCAAAGAATACTACATATCTCTAAAACTCCTTGTAAACCACAATTTCTCCTATACCTCTATAATGATAGTTTTTTTCCCCATTACCCCAATGACAATTTCAAATCCACTCCCTGCAGGTCCATCAAATCACACTCACCATTAATCTTTTCAGAATGTACCAGAAACTGACAAGGTTTTCAAATATCTAATATATTTTAATAGTCTGTGAGACTGGCATAGGAGGACAGGAAAGAAACAGATAACAGTTGAATTTAAAACTTTGACTTCAAATCATATAAATATTTCCCTGGTGCCATTTCTAACTAAAGGATCAGTTTGTATGGTTTAACAGAAGGGTTCCTCAATACCTACCAAGTAAACCAAAACTCATTAGCCTATCACCTAGGCCAATTCACTTAGGATCAAATTTGCCTATTACTTTGTCCCATTAGTCTCCTCTACATTCCAAAATCAAGCTCAACTATTTGATGTTTGCCTTTATCAGCCTTTATAGTCTCAATATATTCCACCTGAATGACTCTCTCCTCTGGAAGTCTATATGTCCAAATCATACCATACCTGTCAAGCCTCCAAGAAGCACTCCCTCCTTCTCTTTGCCAGAAGTAATTAACTTACACAGCATTTCTTTGGAGCTTCTAGAAACTGCCCACGAAATCTATCAAGTAATACATTTGTCCACATGCCTGATTTCTCACATTTAATTAAAAACTATTCTGAAAATAAAAATGTTTCTTATTTATCTTTGAGTCTTTCTTAACCTAGCTTTATTATGGAAGAATGACTGAACTATTTGACAAAGGAATGGTGGGTGAACAAAGTAGAAGCAGGACTAGAGTGTAACTCAAAACCCAGGGGTCTACAGAGATGGCAAAAGGGTCAGAACAAGACATTATAATTCTTGTAGAATAATTATAATTCAGAAGAAAGACAGTTTAATGTTAAACCATTCTTGATTTCCTTATGTTTGTCAAGTCCAGGAAATAATTTTCACCACCATTTTTTTCAAGTTTTAAATAAATCTGTCAAAAATACTTCTCATGGGGGACAATCAAATCATTATTTGAGTTACTTCCATAGAAGACTTACTAGACAAAATGTACTAAGATATTTAAATAAAATACTTAGTTTTATAATCTACTCTGAAGTTCTGCATTAACATTAAAATTTAGAGCACCAAACAAAATTATAGATCGTTCTGGGCAAAAATCAAGGAACATAACAAGTTTCTTTAAATTACGGAGTAAATTTCTCAGAAGAACCTCTAAAGTAATTCTCTGTGTCTTAGGGAAAATAGGATCAAAGCTAGCATGCTCAACATACCTGAGGTCACCCAAGGGACTGCTAAAAGTGAGAAAGAGAAATACAAAATCATGATTCCAAATTCTAATTGTATCAGCAGCAACTTTTGGAACATGGAAAATTTATACTTGAGTTATTTTAGGAAAGAGAACTTATCTATATAAACTTATGGCCCAGCATGGTATCTGACATAAAGTAAGTTGTCCGTGAATGATCAGGATCTTCTAATTGGGAAGACTTTGTAAGCCTCTGGCTCACCTCACACTTTACAGAAGAGAATCATAGAAGAAAGTAATTTATTCAAAGTCTTAGAAGGTATAAGTGGCAAAGCTTCAACTTGAGCCCAGGAAAGCTGTCCTAAATCTGATAATCATTCCTTTTGAATGCAATGCAAACCAAATTCACTGACAATATAGTTAATATCTAAATATACATATATAATAATTTAGTTTTTCTAACTATATTTCAAAATAATTTATTGCCATTAAAGTACTATTTAAACAGAATTTGAAAATATCCAATATTCTCCGTATGCTTTTTCCAAAACTTTAAATTTCACATTAAACATACTTTGCTTATGTTTTATTATACACGTTTATAACTATACTGAGTCAAATAAGGATACCAGGTATCCTAAACTAATAATCTTCCCTTCTCAAAAGGGCGCAACCAATATAAGCATTAATGGATTCATTCTTAAAGGAGATCTACTTATTTTGTGTATAATTTCTGAGTAGTTGATTGTATACGAGCTTGTTTATGAAGCAGAAAAAATCTCAGTGCAAACGGGTAGGAGAGGGAGAAAAAAAAAGCTACCTCATCTATATTGCTCTGACAATTCAGTGTGGACAACAATATTTTCTAAATGTACCCTATTCAGGGTTGGATATGTAATTACCTTCAGTTCATAGTCTAGACATTAATGCTCTCATAGTATTTAAGACTCCTTGTAACATGCTTGCAGCTTTAAGTAAGCAAGGCTAAATCTTGACCAGATAAATTAGCAAAGAATGCAATAAAAGCTGCAATAAAAGAACTTTATCCTACAAACCTTCAAGTTGCTGCTAAATGAGATTTCTTTGAAATGCAGATCAGTTGAACTAGATTAGTGAATTTTAGCCCCTGTCAACATCATAACAAAATACAAATACAATTGTTCACTGGCCTTATCTTCATGCTTCCATCTGCTGCCTTGTTATTTACTTTCCTTGATTTACTATGCAGATCTAAATAAGGCACATCAAGGAGGGCTTACAACACAATGGCTTCTTAAGCTTTACATCAAGGTATTTGAAACTGAAGCCAGGAAAGGGCTGCCATCAAAGACATATCTCTAATGAACTTCCATATCAGAGAAGGTTTGGTATTTAACACTGCTGTGAAAAGAAAGAGCTACAAATCAGAACGGACTATGAAAGAAAATGCCTACAAATCTTGATGAGATTAGCACCTCTGAGAATTAATATCCCAATAAAAATGATGCCTGGTACCTTGAAGAGTTAACTTCCAACCTTTGCAAATATAATGCACTGTGTCAAGAGCAGAGAAATCATTTGACAAGGTTAAAAGGTCAGGAAAGAATTTAAAATTTTTCCCCCAAAGCTAGAAAATAATTTTACTCCTGCTTGCAGTAAATCCATGTCAGAATAAACACCCTTCAACATAATTAACACAATTAACAGATATATAACATTGCTTTCTATGTCATATACATTTCGCACTATTTTTCAGAAAGGAAAATTAGGAACAACTTCACAGTAAAATAATGTAATCTAAAATGACAGCATGTAATATTTGTTCATCAATTCTAGTATTTCCCTTTTCTCCCCCAAAGCAATCTATGGCAACACAGAGTAAAATCTTCAGTCATTTTGCAAATCCTGAGGTGCCATGTTTATTATATGCCTCTATCCTTTTTAAGAGAGACAGTAAACAAGGAAAGAATTTCCTTACACCTTCTCTTTCCCTTTTTTGTTTTCTACTTTTATTTCTAATATGCCAAAGTTGAAGAAGACAATAATTCACTAACCTACTGTGAAAGTTTCCAGCTAACTATGTTTGTGTTATTATTTGACAATTCCTTTCCCATAAGCAGTAAGGTCTATAAACAAATGATACTTTTTTTTTTTTCCAAAAGAAAGTGTTTCAATCATTTATGTCATTCTACAGCAAGGGAAGATCCCACAAGCATGTTCTGTTCTGTGGATCAATCAGCTCCAAACCAAAGTAGACATGTTGTTGACTCCGGTGCCTGGAAATCCTGCTGCAGGCTCACCAGATGATGAAAACTGAGGTATGCAGTGTATGGGGGCCCCACATGGCATTCGGTAGCTTCTGGGCATGTCAAACTTCACAACTACCCTACAGTCAATGACAGCAAACACCTTACTTTTTTTTTTTTTTTTTTGCTTCCAAACATAAATTTGCCTCTCTATCCTCCCTCGGAATTATGGGCAGTCTTCCAGAAACAAAGCTCTAAGCAGAAGCAACCTCCCAAGACTACACAACAGAAATCATAGTTGTCTTTTTGCTGGATTTTATTTCATGTAAGCGATGTTCCAGACTTATTTACAACCACAAGAGACTGTTACCTCTCCTTGTTTAATGATATGACAAAACAACAGATTTGCATATGCAAAAGCAGGTGCTGTAACAGGTTTTGACTACTCTTGACCTAAAGCATGTAAAAGAGGTTTATCTGCAACAGCTGTCTCAAAGGCATTGATGCTCTGATGAGCAGTCAAAACTCTACCATCTGTAGAAGCATGTGTATGAAATGACAATCTGAATTAAAAACTGATCGATAGAACTTCCCTCATCTTTATCCATATGCAGAAATCCCAAAATGTGTACGTATTGGGGTATTTTACCTATGAGTCCTAGTTAAGACTTCTAAATAGGAATGTTGACATGCAAAAAGATGCATTCAAGTGATCATTTTAGAACAATTCTTCTCACCATTCTGACACACAATAAGATACAAGATACTGACTTTCAGTTGTATTATTTTATAGGAAAAAATTTTCACAGGATTAGTAATCCTAATTACTGGAATAATGAGCAAAATAACTATATTGTTGGATTTAGGTTTCCTTAGCTCTTTTTACACTCAAGTTGTATTTTTAAATCTTGCAAGTAATGAAGGTGTATGCACTGGTTTCTTAATCTCCCTTACCTTTAGCTTCAATTTAGACAGGTACATTTTTCTATTGAGATTACAATTTGCTTTTAGGATAAGAAGTTACTTTTTCCCTTCTACACTTAAGCATCTGAGTCTGAACATGACCCCTCACTGAAAAAAAATGACTTGTTTTTGAATTAAGTTTGCAGAAGGTACACCATATGCCCCAAGCTCCAAGTTGGATGCTCTTTCTATGGTCTAATTTGCTTGTCAAAAGATGTTACAATCACAAATCTGCAATGTCCAGATAAACTTAGTATTGTGTGAAATAAGTCGCAAACCATTTTCTTCACTTTCTTTAGAAATAACAAATTAATCTCAAATAAAAGCAAAAGGTTTGTAAAGTTCAAACAATCTCTGAATTATAAATAAAAGAACCTGGTACCACATGAGTGAAAAAAGAAGATACACACCCACCCACACACACACACACGAGAACATAAGTTTTAAATTCTACAATTAAGGTCAAAAGCCTTGTCTCATTTTTGAAGGAACAGAAGCAGAATGAAGTGCTCAATTTGCAGGTTGACTTAAAAATAATTATTTAAACAAACGTTTTACAAAAATCAAATTTAAACGAAACTGCAACTTAGAATATACATTTCAAATTCCAGTGAAATAGATCCAATTATTTTTAAAGATTTTTGCAATTTCAACTGTGCATCCTTGAAATTTTATTTTAACTTCCAGGCATGTTAAAATTTTGCTGCAATAATAGTCTTTCATTTGATTGATGGTGATTTTGTTTGTCTATTGGTTTTCTCATGATGGGGAGATGGTATCTGACTATGGGAAGGAGGAAGGAAAGTCTATACCTATAGGCAATTGGTTTGATTTTTTTTTTCTTTTTTTTTCCTTTATTTTGTGTTGTTGCTTAAACATATAAGCATATAAACATATAATAATACCATCTAGGGAGAAACCAAGGGTATTCAGTGGCTGTTTCTAACAACTGAGATGAGACATCATTATGACCCCTTCAAAGACTTTCCAAAGTTTAAAAACTAAAATTATTTACTCAATAGGTTGTAACTGCCTTTTCTGAGCCACAGTAATCCATCATGTGAATAAATATTTAGACAATATTTTAAATGTGTACTATATACTTGAAGGAATGCCACAGTTCCAGGCTGTCATGTAAATACAATCTGATCAAAAACATTCTGCTTCTACAATAAAAGCCCAGCTAGAAACACAACAGTTCAGCCAAGGAGAGAAAATTTATATCTAGGAAACTGTAGTAGTGGAAAATGACCACCAGTGTTAAAAAAATTATAATTTTAAGAAGTCTTAAAAGTTGTTTTGTTGAAGTAGACATCATATAAAGAATACAAACCTATTTTAAGCAGATACTAACAAACCTTTTTAAAAATGTACCATTTGTGAATAAAGATGATACATCTATATAACAAGCTACACTATGCAACAGAGAAATAAAGCATCTAGTAGCTCTACATGCACTGATAGGAAACAATTTCTAAGGTACACTGTTAAGTGAAAAAAAAAACAAAACAAAACATGTCAAAACATACATGTTTTGTTACCATTTGTGAAAAAATGACATACTGAGTTACATATATGCTTATGTGTACACTGACTACCTCTAGAAAAATACCAAGAAATTGGCTATGGCAATTGCATCTAGAAAAGGAGAACTGGACACTTATGGCAGTGGTTCCGAAAAATTTTTATGCAAATAATCCGGAGAAACTGGCACCAATTATATGACACTTGGGACAGAAGGCCAGCTGCCTTGGAGGCTAAAGAGATGACTATCTCTTCATACACTTAAAGTAACTGAGGCACAACAGGGCTTGAGGTATTATGCATCACCTATTTTTTAAAAATTGAATTACATTCAAATAAGCCAAATTGACCATTTAAAGCTTACTGATGGAGAACAGGAAGTTAACATATCTAGTCAATCTTATAGCAATTTCAATTTGTAAAAAGTTAGCACCTGTTAGAAAATCTAATTGCACACTATATGATACTCAAGTACCCTCAATTTTCAAAGAAAGCAGTCTGGCAGGGAAGGTTGCTCAGCAAGCATAGATAGTATTAAAAGAGAAGAGAGTAGGCAAGGATGAAGTCTAAAGGGGCAGCATCATTCAAGAAAATGACTCTCCAATGGAAAAATAACCTACCTCTGCACTGGGTGAGAATAATTTTTTGCAAAATTACTGATGGAAGTGGTTTGGCATGTGAACAGTATGGAAGCAGGAAAAAAGTTGAAAGTTACAAATTTTAGGTAAAGAAGATGTAAAAGAATTGCTTGCAAAAGAGAAAAAGAAGCACACTGCCAGTAAAAGAAGTGTTACAGAAATTAAGGAAGAAGAAAGCTTTAAAGACGGAAGAATAAACCATATTAAATGCTGCAGAGTAAAACAAGTTTGCTAAGCCCCAGGGTTTTAACCATATCAAAACAAACAAACAAAATGAACAAAAAGTCTGTGAATGAGAAGACTCAGTAGGGATTTTAGTTCTCTGCAAATCGAGTCATAAACAATGTAATTCCATTCAAACTAATGATGGTATTCTTTTTGTAAAATCAGACAATGATTTTAAAGATGTATATTGGTGGGGCTTTGCCCTGACAGATATTTAAATGTATTATAAAGCTGTGAATATTAAAACAGTGTGTAGTGGCCCCAGGCTTGATGACTGACTATCTGGGCCTCTCCATGCAATCTCATGGATTATGGAGAAATGTAGATTGGCCACTTGAATCCATCATTTCTATCCTAGAAGAGAAAGTGGAGCCTCTGAATGCAATCTTGATTAAATGGATATTAGAGATCCCAAAGGAGCCTAGTGGGTGACAAGGCTCAGAATTTATAAACAGCTCTGAGACCCCCTCTTCTCCTTCCTCTCGCCCCATTGCTTCCAAACAAGTAAGAAGCGATGCTTAAGTCTCATTGGCTTACTTCTTCCTAAGACCTAAGCAAAGAAGTATATCACAGATATACACAGTGATTAGAAAAGAATATGCATTGCAGTATTTTTACAATAGGGGAAATTTGGAACCTGAGATATCCTGAATAATGGAACCATTCAAAAACACAGTATGTACTTACAATAAAATACTATTAAATTAAATCTTGTGTAAGTCCTCTTCACTAAAACCATATCACACTACAAAAGATAACTGTTGTTGTAGCCTGGAGAATAGAAAACTTGGAAGAGGCAGAAGAGAAAAAGTAACTGTATTCAATATGGAAAAGGTTGTCAAATGGAAAAACAATGCTTTATAGTATTTTACAGTTTGCAAGGCCCTATAACATATATTATCTTTTTTGCTTCCCATGACAACCCAATCTTACATATGTTTAAAGCTCAGAGGTTAAATATCTTGACAAAGAATAAACTGCTTTGAACAAGTGGCTGATTTATGACACAACTACAAATCCTAGATACCATGTCCAGTGTCACTTTTTTCTATATTGTTCTACCTAAGGAGCAGATTCATTTTATGTAATTTCTGAATATTCACCCAGAGATAGACAAAAATGTTAGAAAGCCAGATTTTTATTGGATTTAAGGAGGAAAATTTTTTAACTGCTAGGATTATTCAACTATATTACTAGCTACCACAATAAGTAACATGCATAGAAATGGTTAGGCTGAGGCTAGCTGGTCATCTGTCGAGGTTGATGTTGGACTGGAAGACCTTAAGATCCTTTCCAGTTGAGAGATTCCATGACTCTGTGGTTGTAATCATGGTGTTTTAGCCTGTTGTCAAGTAACATGTCTACTGTTTTTCCTGCCTGTCACACACAGCAATGGCACTAACTATCATTTTCCTCATATGCCATGACAAATTTATATCACAGTGTCATATTAGCAATTAGCATTCCTGAAGTCTCTTACCTTTATTATGTTCAAATCTATTATAAAGACGCTGCCAAAATTTCATTTTGAAAGGTGTGAAAATAAAATTCCTTTGATGAATGATGTACTCTAAAGCAATATCCCTGATTCCTTCTCCTTTCTTTTTCTTTCAAGCTTCATCAGTCACACCCTCCTCCATCTACCATTTCATGTACTGTTTAATAGGGTGACACATTCATTCTTCCATTCACTCATTCTATAAACATTCTTTGAATCCATGAGCAGAGCACTCTGCTAAGCTAAGAAGATAAAATATGAGATTTAGAATCTTACTAGCTATCAAGGTGGCAAAGCAAGAGAAATCTATTTAATTCATGTCAATTCAACAAATATTTATTGAGCTGCTAACAGTAGGGTTGCATAGTATCTAATTCCAGACCTATCACTGAAAATCAATTGGTTTCTGAATCAAAAATTAATGTTGTTTGCCAAAGATTTCTAGCTCCCTGCTTCTTGACACATGGTAGTATTGCACTTTCCCATCTTTAACATCACGTGAGGACACATGAACTGGTTTAGCCACAGCAATGTGAGTAGAAGCTTTAAGAGACAGTGTGTGATCTGTTGCATTTTCTTCCCACTTGTTCCGGTTTGCTAATGCTGCTGTTATGCAAGATACCAGAAATGGATCAGCTTTTATAAAGGGGGTTTATCTGGTTACAAAGTTATAGTCTTAAGGCCATAAAAGTGTCCACAGAAAGGCATTACCGAAGGAAGGCCAATGGTGCCCAGAAAACCTGTTAGCTGGGAAGGCACATGCCTGGTATCTGCTGATCCCAGGTTGTGTTCCAGCTCCTCCGCATTCTTCAAAATGTTGCTCTTGGGGCATTTCGCCCTCTCTTAGCTTCTCTGGAGCAAACTCTGGGCTAGCATTTCCAAAGCGTCAGTAAAAGTCTGCTTTCAATGGCCATCTTCGAACTGTCTCTCTAAGCTGCTCTGAGGTCCTTCTGTTTGTGAGCTCTTTATAGGACTCCAGTGATTAAATCAAGACCCACCCTGAATGGGCAGGGTCCATATCTCCATGGAAGTAATTCAACCAAATGTTTCATTAACAGTTGATTGAATCACGTCTCCATGAAAACACCCAATCAAAGGATTCCAACCTAATCAACACTAATACCTAATACATCTACCCCCAAAAGATTGCATTAAAGAACATGGTGTTTTGGGGGACATAATACATCCAAACCAGCACACCCTATTAAAGTGATCATGGAACCATATGTCAAAATGAAGCTGACAATCTAGTTTTCTCAGTGACTACATTTAGCAGAGAAACCTAACAATTTGTACTGAAGTTCTAACCTGAGTGAAAAAATAGATTGCTGCTGAATTGAACCAGGGAGATTTGAGGAATTATTCATTTCCACAGAATAACCTACCCTATCCTGACCAATTTGCTAGGGCAAATTGTAGAAGGAAAACTAGTCTTAAGATAAATTAATAATACTTCAAGTCCTCACTCTGATAAATTATGCCTATTAAAGTAATACTAGAGATGGTATTTAAAATGGTAAAAAGATTCTACATTATTTGGAGGATTCTATGGAACAGTTTGATGTTTTCATCCAAGCTGAGTTTTTTTTTTAATAGTTTAATTCTTCTTTCTCAAAATGATTTGTCTAAAGGATACCTAATGGTTATATTTAATCTTATATTTCATTAATAGCAACACCTGCCTCAAACTTAAGCCTGTATATGATTTATTAATCAATAAGGAGAAAGGAGAAAAACAAACATTTGTTGAGCACCTATATCATGTGCCAGAGAATAAACAGTGCGTTAAGATTAAGGTGTGATACAGCAATACCAAACAATTCCTTTCATGACATTTTAAAACAACGTAAATGCTATAATACCATATAAATTTTCAGTTCTTCATTTTCTAGACTTTTCTACTTGAAGCAGACCTTCTAGAAATAATTTTAAATGTTTCTGGATACTTGAAATTGCATCCACCCCTTCATTTGAAATTCAAAGCTTATAGTTTTTTTTTAAGTTCTAGGGATTCTTAGGAATTCCTAATCATGCTAAGAAAATTGATATTTATCTAAAAACAATATTGTTTCTAAATGTTTGCACTTCCTAAGCTTAAAACTATCAACTCAAAATAGAAAAATAATCTGATTTTTATGATTTTATAAAACCCATATAGATTTCCAAAGTCATCAGCTAAAGGAACTTGAATACAGAGAAATATGGCAAATTATGTATTTTTAAGGCATATATTTAAATAATAAATATGAATAATAATCTAGATTTATTTCAGTTTGAGATACTGTATTAGTCAGGGCTCTCTAGGGAAACAGAACCAACAGGAGATATCTGTAAATAGTATGAGATTTTATAAAGGTGTCTCACGCAACAGTGGGGATGTACAAGTCCAAATTCTGTAGGGCAGGCTGCAAGCTAGTACTCCAATGAAGGTCTTTGATGAATTCCCCAGGATGAATTCAGGCTGGCTGACTGAAGCAGAAAGGAACATTCTCTCTTCTGACTGCTGAAGCTACCACCTCTCTTTTAGAAGGCTTCCACTGATTAGATTAAACGTCTCTCACAGCAGAAGACACTTCCCTTGGCCATAATTGTAATCAGCCACAGATGCAATCAGGGTACTGATGATTTAAGTTCAGGGAATGTCCTCACAGCAATCAGGGTACTGATGATTTAAGTTCAGGGAATGTCCTCACAGCAACAGATAGGCCAGTGCTTGCTTGACCAGCCAGCTGGGCACCATTAACCTGGCCTATTGACCCATGAACTTAACCACCAGAGGTACTTTTTTAGGAAATAGCTCCTTTTTTGAGAGGCTCTTGTTAAAGTTCCTTCCAAGGCCCTATTTTTCTGTTGTTATATACAGCGGTTTGGTTTTCACAGCACTCCACAATTAAAGGTAACTCACTTAATGGTATTGGGGGAAACGCTTCTTTCTTACTTCCGTTTCCTGAGAGTATGGAGGGATCTCAATCATGTAACTATTGGCCTTCTCTCAGCACCCTACTATCTCTTGCCAGAGAGGAAAGTTATTCATCGTACTGGTAAGTACTAGCCTCTCTTTTATTTTATTTCTCATTTTATTCAGAATCTAGGTGGAGAAAAAGCATGATTTATTGGACCTCTTAGGAAACACCCATCTCCATAATGGAATTATCCAATAAGAGTTGTCAACAGCAAGATTCAAATCAGTTTAAGAAATTGTAATATTATCTGTCTTCTATATAATCCAGATTTCAGCAGGAGCATTTTTTTGTAAAAACCTTACACAATTTGATATGCAAACTAAGTACACCTGGGGGAAATGCATCATTGCGTATCATAGAACAAGGCATGAAAGCATATATTGTGCCACAAATGGGTTACAGATATGCCAAGATACTGACCCCTTGGGCCCTGGGGGTGGCTGAAGGAGCCTGGGGAGCCAGAAGCCTCAAGCCAATCACCAGCAGCCACTGATTAGCCCAAGGTGCTCTCCAAATAGCATTGCTTTCTATGTGTGCCAAGGCATGAATAAAATTGGGAGGCACTACCAGAGCAGTAGTAACTGAGTAAAAAAGGTTAACTGTGACAGCTTTTAACTGCCAGTGGCGTGGCAAATCCTTGTTCAGGATGTTGTGGGCTGCAAGTGTAAAATAATGGACTTCTCTGTTGTAGGTTAAATTTCAAAATTTTAATACAGTTCATGAAGAAAGGAATACTCTGGCAATTTTTTCTGTGTCCCAAAATAAATGAATCTCACTAGGTCCTAACTAGATTGTGTGGTACCCTAAGGATTCAATAGTTCACCTCAATTCACAGAACACATTTTTTTCTGGGAGGATATTCATCTCTGTCTATTAGCATCATCGCTACTTGGATTTCAATTATGTAAATATAAAATAATTTTTATAAAAATAATAAAACTGAGCTCATTGTCAGCTGGGCTCTGGAAAACTAAGAAAATGTTCGGAACTACTTCTTTGTGGGAAAAAAAGCACAATAAAACTCTGCAGGATTACACATTTTGAGGTCTTCAGACCTAATGGTGTCATACAATCTTGATTAAATGTTCCTAAGCCTCATTTAGTATTTTTGACTATTTGAGGATTACAAAGGCAAAAAATACAAATGTTTTTATGAAAAAGGATGAGTTGAAAAAAAAACAATACTTGTAAATGCTGTAATGCAACAGAGATGTTAAATAATAACTATTTTACCTTATGTGTATTGGCAGAGATTATTTGTCCAGTCGTCAAAAAACTACAAACTCTAGCAGTTTGTAGACTAACTGTAGTATACCTGACATATAATAGGAGAAAAAGTATTGGGAAAATGAACATGAAATAATTTGCACACCACAATCTAAAACAATAAACTTTCTAGTTTCATATAATATATGTAAGAGAAGCCTTCTTATATTTTAAATCCCACAGATCCAGACAGAAGCCAAACCTGGTGACAGATGAGAACTGCTCCCTAAAATTTCTCCCCAAATAACCATTCTCTGGGCACAAGAGTAATTTAGTAAAGCCTAATGGTTAAGAGAGGAGGATCTGGTTTCTGTGAATTAATGCTCAGTCTTGGACATGTACTTAACCTTTCATTCTTCATCTCTAACATGAAAAATATTAATAATACCTACAAAGGGTTGTTGTGAAAAAGACAAAATAAGTTAAAATGTAAAATATTTAAAAGATTGTCTGGCTTATCCTATAGAAAGATCTCAATAATGTTAGCTATTTTCATTATTTAATAATAATAAGGAAACCCCAAGTTCCCAGCACACAATCTTATACCCAGTGTTTGCCACACCAAGCCTACAGATACAAAAATGCTAACATTACCTTTTTAAAAGGTTAACTAAAGTCCAGATTTTATTCAGATTTCCTTAGTTTTTACCAAATGTCATTTTTCTGTCCCAGGATCCCATCGAGGATACCATATTACATTTTGTCATCATCTCTTCTTCTCCTCCTGGTTACGACAGTTTCTCAGATTTTCCTTGTTTTTGACGGCTTTGATCATTTGAGGATTATTGCGTCAAGTATTTTGTAGAATGACCCTCAACTGGGATTTGTCTGACATTCTTCACAGGATTACACTGGGATTATGTGTTTTGGGAGGAAGGACACAGATGTAAAGTGTCCTTTTCATCACATCCTATCAAGGTTTCATATAATCAACTGGACTTACCTCTGTTGATATACCCTTGA
The DNA here is from genome assembly GCF_015220235.1 of Choloepus didactylus. Taxonomy (NCBI): domain Eukaryota; kingdom Metazoa; phylum Chordata; class Mammalia; order Pilosa; family Megalonychidae; genus Choloepus; species Choloepus didactylus. The sequence continues at coordinate 79,930,352 of NC_051311.1, forward strand.
CCTAGCTGAGGTGGTATTTGTCACACCTCTCCACTGTAAAGTTACTCTTTTCCACTCAATCCCCTGTACTGTACTCTTTGGAAGGAAGTCACAATGTATATTCCACATTTAAATAATGAGGAGTTACACTCCACCTCCTTGAGGGTAAAGTACCTACATAAATTATTTGTAGTTCTTCTCAACAGGAGATTTGTCTGTTCTTCCCAATTTATTCATTCACTCATTTATGTATATCTATATGATATGGATTCATGTATAATTTTTTTTTAATTTGGGTTAAAATCCAATACAACTTTATTTTATTTCTTCCTCAAATTCTTCCAGCTTTGGTCATTGGTTATTCTTTCATTTGGCTCCTGCATCCCACTGAAATACCCCCATCGCTGAGGTTTTATTAGAGTATTTCCTCATTTTCTAACTTCTTCATGTTCATCTTATATATTACCTGTCCTGATCCTAGAATACACTGCCTGTCCATATCCTAGAATCCAAGAAGCCCTGGTTCCTTTCTGGGAGAATGGTATTAGAAACCAAGATCTGGGTACTAGGTAGGCTTGTTGCTTCTTGGCCTTCTCAGCTGACAGAGCAAGGAAATATATGCGTATTTACGCATATACATGCATATCTACAAATGTTCCTATAGTAACCATGTGAATCTATATCAAGTTCACGTTGATGTCTACAACTCGAATTCATTACCAGATGGATTGTTCTCTCCTCCCCTTGCTTATAGGTAAAATGTAAGATTAACTTTTGGTTAAAACTTTGCCCTGTCCTACTTTTTATCTTGTCCCATTAAAACACTCCACAACTGAGACATTTTTTTCACTAAAACTTCTTGAACTTCTCCAAGTGAAACCGAACTTTTATAATTAAATTTCATCCAGAATACAATTTAAATAAAATTGATTGATGCAACAGTGACACCAAAAGCACCTACTCAGTTGTTGGTCTTCGTGAACACTTTATGAACATAAGTTTATTAAAAATGTGTCTCTCTAACCATCTAAAATTATGTAAACAAAAACTTTAGTTCTTCATAACATCTGTCACAGATATCCTAAAATATATCCTCTGAGACTTCAAACAGGTAAGCCAAGAAACCAAATCAATCTAAATTTGAATAGTTACTTAAAAAGTCATTTATTTACAGACTTGATTTCCAAAAATGAATTAACACAACATTTAATAAATATGACTTCAACTATCTTAATCTCTATTTCCTTATCTTTAAAACTTACACATAATGCTACCTGCTGACCTCCTTAGGAGAGGAACTTAACAAACTGTGAAATGTGTATCAAATAAATATTTCAGTGCAAGAATACTAAATAAATCAAGATATTTTATTATTTCAGAATAAGTCATGATAAATTTGATAAAATGCACACTTATAAAACTCATATTACATTTTTCAAGAACTATTTTATTTTAAAAACCAAGAATTTGAAATTTATAAATGGGACCTACATCTTTTCAGTATTTGCAGCAAACATCAGTTAGTTGCTTGGATTTTTAAGGTTGTCATACTATACAATCTTTAAGGAATCACAGTGGAATAATGTTGGCTCATAATTGTTATGTGATTAAGTTAGAAAATAATGTCTAATAAAACGTAATAGTCTCTAGCCTCTACTAGGAGTAAAGATACAGCCAAATTAGATTGCAGAAATAATTCATCATAAGATTGATTTTGCTATTATTTCTGGTGTTACTTTCAACTATTCTTTTGTTTTGACGGCAAGCTTAGATTCATTTATCTAAATGTCCTTACAATTCGTGGAAGGCACTCTGAGGCCCATTTACTCCAAAAGGGAAAATTTATCTTCAAAACATGCTGGCCCATTTTTAGCAAGCAGTAAAAATTTAGAGTTTTTATAACTTTGTACTAAAAATGTCTAACTTTTACTATATACATATAATCTTTTACTATGTAAACCTAATCTTTCATTAACTTTTACTATGTAAACATAATCAAAATTTAGGTAGTACCACACTACTTTCTATTTCAAACTGTGCCAAAGCAGAATTCTGAAAATGAAATGAAGTTAAGCTACAAATTGAGACTATTAATCAATTCAAGCTAGTACTCTGCCCTTCAAGACTTTCAAGGTTGAAATGATTAACTTAATTTTTAGCTCTCTATTCATTTTTTTCTCAGTTATACTTTTTAATTTATAAGTTATTGTTTTCATTAGAGCAGTTGTAGGTTTACAGAAACATCATGCAGAAAGTACAGAATTCTCGTCTCCCTCCACACACACAGTTTTACCTATCACTAATATTTTGCATTAATGTCATATAGTTTTTATAATTCATGAAACAATATTATTATTATTATTCTATTAACTATAACTCACTGTTTACATTGGGGTTCACTCTTGTGTTGTTCAGTTTTATAGGTCTGTGTGAGCGTGTGTGGTAACTTATATATAACCTAAAATTTCCCCCTTTAACCACATTTAAATATTTAAATATACAATTTACTTCTGTTATTACCTTCAAAATGTGCTACCATCACCATCATCGATTACCAAGACTTTCCATCACCCCAGACAGACCAAATAAGCATTAATTCCCCCTTCCACTTCCCCATTCTGGCCCCTGGTAACCTGCATTCTAGTTTCTGACTCTGTGAATACGCTTATTCTAATTATTTCATATCAGTGAGATCATAACTCAACACAATGTCTTCAAGGTTCATCCATGTTGTCACATGTCAGAACTTCATTCATTTTTATGGTTAACTAATATTCCATTGTATGTATACACCACATTTTATTTATCCATTCATCTGTCGATAGACACTTGAGTTACTTTCATCTTTTGGCAATTGTGAATAATAGTGCTAAAAACATCAGTGTGCAAATAACTATTTGAGCCCTAGAAATGGGCTTGCTGGGTCATATGGTATTTCTATACTTAGCTTTCTGGGCAACTGCCATTCTACATCCCACCAGCAATGAATGAAATGTTCCTATTTCTCCACATCCTCTCCAACCTTATAATTTTACATTTTTTTTATAGTAGCCATTCTAGTGTGCATGAAATGGTATCTCTTTGCGGTCTCAATATGCATTCCCCTGATGTCTAATGAATTTGAGCATCTTTTCATGTGCCTATTGGCCATTTGTTTAACTTACTTGGAGAAACATCTACTCAGGTCTCTCACTTATTTGATATTCGAGTCCAGTATGTTTTTGTTGTTGAACTGTAAAAGCTTATTTTGGATATTAAACTCCTATCAGGTATATGTTTTCCAAATATTTTCTCCCATACTGTAGGTTGTCTTTTTATTTTCTAGACAAAGTCCTTTGGTGTACAAAATTTTTCATTTTGATGAAGTTTCATTTATCTAATTTTTTTCTTTTGTTGCTTGTGTTTTTGGGGTAAAGTCTACAAAACCACCACCTAACATAAGGTTCTGAAGATGTTCCCTAGGTTTTCTTCTAGGATTTTTTTATAGTTTTAGTTCTTATATTTAGGTCTTTGGTCCATTATGAGTTAAGTTTTGTATATAGTGTGAGGTATGGGTCCACCTTCATTATTTTGCATACAGAGATCCAGTTTTCTCAGCATCATTTGTTGAAAAAACTATTCTTTCCCCACTAAGTGGACTTGGCACCTTTCTCAAAGATCAGCTGGCAAGGGTATGAGGGTTTATTTCTGAACTATCAACTTAATTTCACTGGTCTGTATGTCTGTCCTTGTGCCAGTACTATGCTGCTTTGATTACTGTAGCTTTGTATAATAAGTTTTAAAACTGGGAATCGAAGTCCTTCAAGACATCTTAACAATATTTAGTCTTCCAATTCATGAACGTGGGATGTCTTTCCATTTATTTAGGGCTTTTAAAACTGCTTTTAGCAATGTTTTGTGGTTTTCATGTACAAGTACTTTATAACCATGGTTAAATTTATTCCAAGATATTTGATTCCTTTTGTTGCTATTGCAAATGGAATATTTTTCTTAATTTCCAACTCAGTTTGTTCATTACCATTGTATAGACGCACTACTGATTTCTGTGCACTGATCTTGTATCCCACCACTTTGCTGAAGTTTTCTATTATCTCTAGTAGCTTTGCTGCAGATTTTTTGTAAATATATATATATATATAGTCATTTCATTTGCAAATAGGGAATGTTTTACTTCTTCCTTTCCAATCTGGGTGCCTTTTATTTCTTTTTCTTGCTGAAATGTTCTGGCTAGTTCTTGCAGTACAATATTGGACAATAGTGGTGACAATGTGTATCCTTGTCTTGTTCCTGATCTTAGAGGGAACATCTTCAGTCTTTCACCATTGAGTACGATATTAACTGTGGGTTGCTCATATATACAATTTTTTGAGTTGAGAAAATTTCCTTCCATTACTAGTTTTCTAAGTGTTTTTACCAAGAAGCGGTGATAGATTTTGTCAAATGCCTTTTTTGCATCCGTTGAGATGATCATGTGTTGGTTTTTTTTTTCCTTTGTTCTGTTATCTGCTGTATTACACTGATTTTCTTATGTTGAACCAGCCTTACATTGCTTGGATAAATCCCACTTGATCATGGCTTATAACTCTTTTGATGTACTATTGGATTTGTGTTACTAGTATTTTGTTGAGGATTTTTGCATTTCTATTCATATGGAGTATTGGTCTGTAATTTTCTTTTCTTGTGTTTTCTTTTGCTTTTAATTTTTTTTATTAGAGAAGTGGTGGGTTTACAGAATAATCATGCATAGAATACAGGATTCCCATACACCACCACACCACCAACACCCTACATTGATGTGGAACATTTGTTACAATTGATGATAGCACTTTTTTTGTAATTCTACTATTATTTTTAACAATAGTTACCTTTGTTACAATTGCTGAAAGATTATTAAATAGTAGTATTAACTATCATCCATGGTTTACATTAGCTGTATTTTCCCCCATATACCACCCTATTATTAACACCTTGTATTACTGTAGTATATTTGTTATAATTCATGAAAGAACATTCTTAGACTTGTACTGTTAACAATAGTCCATTGTCTACAATAAGGTTCACTGTATTATACAGTCCTATGTTTTATCATTTAATTTTTATTCTGGTAACATATATGACCCTAAGTTTCCCCCTTTAACCACATTCACCTGAATATATAATTCAGAGCTGTTAATAATAATGTGCTGCCATCACCAATATCCATTTTTAACCTTTACAATCAACCTAAATAGAAATTCTGTACAACTTGAGCATCAACTCCCCATTCTCTTACCGTAGTCTATCCACTGGTAACCTATATTCTAGATTTTAACTCTATGAGTTTGCTTATTCTAATTAGTGCATATCAGTGAGATAATACAATATTTGTCCTTTTGTGTCTGGCTTATTTTACTCAGCATGATGTCCTCAGGTTTATTCATGTTGTCACAATCATCAGGACTTTATTCCTTTTTATGGCAGAGTAATATTCAAATATTCCATTCATATCGATTATTAGGAAATAGGCCTTTTTCTTGTTCAATTGTATTCTGACTCTTATAGGAATTAAAGAGTAGAATTGTATATTGAGGATACAGTACTATTGGGTTTTGCATTTACCCTTTTAGTTACCCTTATTGATAATCTTCATTTCTTAATACTACTCCCAGCCCCTCTCTCCTATCTTTTCCTTTCAACCTGCAGAATTCCCTTTAGTAATTATTGTAAGGCAAGTCTTTTGTTGATGAACTCTCTCAGTTTCTGCTTATCTGTAAATATTTTAAACTCTTCCTCATTTCTGAAGGACAGTTTTGCTGGATAAAGAATTTTTGCTGGCAGTTTTTCTCTTTCAGTACCTTAAGTAGATCATATCACTGCCTTCTTGCCTGCATGGTTTCTGATGAGAAATCGGAACTTAATCTTATTGAGGATCCCTTGTATGCTTTGAATCGTTTTTCTCTTGCTGCTTTCAGAATTCTCTACCTTTGGCATTTGACATTCTGATTAGTTTGTTTATCAGAGTAAGGTCTATTAAAATTTATTCTGTTTGGAGTACACTGCATTTCTTGGACATGTATATTTATGTCTTTCATAAGAATTGGGAAGTTTTTGGCCACTATTTCTTCAAATATTCTTTCAGCCCCTCTTCCCTTCTCATTCTGAAACACCCATGATGCATATGTTTGTGTGCTTTGTGCCGTCACTCAACTCCTTGAGACTCTGCTCAATTTTTACTTTCTCTATCTGTTCTTCTGACTGTATGATTTCAATTGTCTTATCTTCTAGTTCACTGTTTCTTTCTTCTGCCTGTTCAAATCTAAAGTTATACCTTTACTGTACTTTTAATCTCTTCTTTTGTGCTTTTCATTTCCATAAGTTCTGTTAAATTTCTGTTTATTCTTTCAAGTTCTTTATTTTTACAGACTGTGTTCCTATATCCTTTATGTACGTATTCCATCTTCTCCTTGGATTGATTTAGGCGATTCACTTGAACTTCTTTAATTAGTTGTTTCAAACTTTATGTCTCCCCTGAAGTTTTCATTTGTTCCCTTGACTAAGCCATATCTTCCTGTTTCTTAGTATGGCATATAATTTCTTTTTTCTTCTGACGTCTAGGCATCTGATTATCTTTATGAGTAACTCTGAAGGTCAGTTTCTCCCTCTTGTCTAGGGTTTTATTGTTGATTGACTTTGTGTTAAGGCTCTTCTTAGATGTTTGGTCCAACTTACCATAGCCTTTAGAGTAGCTTGTTTTTAACTGATCAGATTTTATCAGCTCTTCTTCACCTGATTCTTGCCCCAGATATATGGTGCAATTTTAAAGGCTGCACTTTTTGTGTAATTGTTCCATCTCCAAGAGAAAGCTTCCTTTCCTCTGTTCCTTCTCCAGGAATCTTAATCTGTCCTGTTTGTTTTTGTGCAGAATTTTCTGCCCAGCTCCTATGATTTGTTTAAATCCCCTCCCTTACTCAGTGCCTGTTTTCCTTACATTTTTTAGTTCTGGAACCCTGCTATCTTAACAGCAGCTCAGTTTAAACCCCATCCCCACCCCATTTCCTTTTCCTTCTCCCTCTCCCTCTCCTTCCCCCTCCCCCTTCCCTGCTCCCTTTCCTTCTCCCTTTTTAAGGATTTTTTGCCTCTGGTTTCTTCCCTATTGGGGTATCCTGCCCTGGAGAGCTAGGTTAGGTCAATCCAGAATGGTGGGTCAGTCTAGAAAAGTCTGGTTTGCATTTACATAGTCCAGCCAACAGAAACTGAACTGAGTGAGGACACAACACTTCTCACCAGTCTTTCTATCATGGTCTCCTCCCCACAACCCCCACCAAGAGCCCTTTTGTATGCCACACTCCTCAGCAGCTTGTATTGTGCCCTGGGTCTCTGTGGACTTGGGTCCCTGTGTAGAGAGGTACTCTCACTGCTATGAGTGCCTCTAGAGTCCATGTCCCCGGTGTGAGGTGGAGGGATCCAGGCCTCTGCCTCTCAGCAATTCCCAAGTACACAGGACTGAGTGAGGGGGAGGGAAGAGGACAGGAGAAAGTTTCCCACCTAATATTTTTCTTTTTCTTTGATTCAGTGTCTGTGGAGTCTTTCTCCAGTGTCTACTGCCCTCTGGAGTTCTAAGCAAGTGGGATTGGTCCTTTTATTTGCTGAATCTCTGGGGAGGTTTTTTTCAGGGGATGTCTTAAATTGCCATGTTGATGACATCTTCTAGTGTATTTTTAATGTGGGCTGCTCCTGTCCTTTCTCTGGCGCCGCCACATCTGCAGCAATGCAGCCACTCACATATTTTCTTGGTCAACACAACTCTAGTTGCAAGAAAGACAACTGCACCCTACAACCAGCTCCTACCATGGGACTCTTGTGTTTTCCTTATCTAGCTTTGGGATGAGGGTGAGATTGGCCTCATAGAATAAGTTAGGGAGTGTTTCCTCCTCTTCAACTTTGTGGAAGTTTTAGTAGGATTTGTATTCATACTTCTTGCAATGCTTGCTAAAATTCACAAGTGAAGCCATCTCATCGTAGGCTTTTCTTGAGAGGTTTTTGAAATAGACTCAATCTCTTTTCTCTTTACTTGTTATTGATCTGCTGCGATCTTCTATTTATTCTTGAATCAGTGTATTTAGTTTGTGTTCTTCTAGGTATCTAATTTGTCAGCCTACAGTTGTTCATAGTATCCTCTTATCCTTTTTATTTCTGTGGGGTTGGTACTAATGTTCCCTCTTTCATTCCTTTTGATGTTTGGTGTCCCCCCCCCTTTTTTTTTAATTTTTCAGTATAGTTATCTTTCTATCCATTTTATTTTCAAAATTTCCTCCCTAACTCAGCTTTAGAAGTGCTATAGTGGATAGTGGTGGCAAAAGGTCAGTGGCACCAATTCCCAACCCCCGTCCCTGACAAACACGTCCTGCTCTATAGGGAAAATCATGGAGTAAAATCTAGTGAATAGTAAATTCTCCCATTCCTACCCCTAGCCTCTGTTCCATAGTACTGTCATTCTGCCCAGGGGAAGTTCTGAGCTGGCAACACCCTGCCCCTACCAAGGGCCCAGATACTGTTTGGATCAGACTGTGGAGCAATTTAGGGTACTGTTGAATATAATAGAGCATCAGCTAGCAATTGGTGGAAGCTCACACTCACAGCTGGGTTGGATACCAATAAAGCCAAATGCTTAATGGGGAGATAAGAAAAAGAGACAGTGAAAGAAATCCCAGACAAAATCACTGTCATCTTTGGTAGTCTGGAAAATTGTGTGCATGTCCAAGGCTATACACTCTGAAGAGCAATCAGAGAAGGAACTTCTGAGCTACAGAAGTTGTGGCTATGTATGGGACAAACTCGTAAACTGCCTGAACAGTGAAAGCAGTCTCCAAGTCACACACAGATAAAATAGGAAAAGGTGAAAACCTTCCTGGTTCAGGGGACTTGAGCATATCCTCTGACCAATCACTGGCTGAAAACTAAATGTTTTTATAGGGAAACCCAAGGAAGCCAGAAAAAAGATACAAGCAAGGAAAACAATTGAGCAGGCATATCAGAGGTTGCACACTGAGGAAAAAATACACTGGTTCAGCCCAGACAATAATCAAATAAATGAACAAACATGTGAACAACTATAAGAAGCCCTGGGAACAGGGATAGTTGGGACTTACCATCCAGAGTTGCTACAATACCTTATCTAAAATGTTCAATTTCCAAGGCAAATTATAAGACATGCAAAGAAACAGAAAATTATGTCCTACACAGGGGGTTTAAAAGCAGGCAAAGTAACTGCCTTTGAAGGGACTTCAAAGCAGCTATTTTAAATATGTTCAAATAACTAAAGGAAACCAGGTTTAAAGAATTAAGGAAAGGTATAATGATAATGTCTCATCAAATACAGAATATCATAAAGAGATGGGGTTTATAAAAATTAGAACCACATGCTAATTCTGTAGTTGAAAAGTACAATAACTGAAATGGTAAATTTACTGGAAGGGATCAACAGTGCATTTAAGCTGGCAGAAGAAAGAATCAGTGAACTTGAACGCAGACCGATAGAGATTATGCAATCTGAAGAAGAGAGAAAAAAATGAAGAAAAATGAACAGAACTCAAGAGAAATATGGAATACCAATAAAAGAACTATATACACATAACAGGAGTAACAAAAGGAGAACTGAAGGAAAAAAAAAAGGAGAACTGGAACTGAAAAAAGTATTTGAAGTAATAAAGGCTGAAAGCTCCCCAAATCTACACATCCAAGAAGTTCAACACATTTCAAGTAAAATAAATGCAAAGAGAGTCACACACAGACACATTATAACAAAATGTTGGAAAGACAAGACAAAAGGAAAATCTTGAAAGAAGCAAGAGGAAATTGACTCATCACATGGAATCCCAATAAGATAAATAGCTGATCTCTCGTTAGAAATAATGGAGGTCAGAAGGCAGTAAGATGGCATATTCTAAGTGCGGAAAAAAAAACAAAATACTGTTAACCAAGAATTTCATATCCAGCAAAACTGTCTTTCAAAAACGAAGGCAAAATATAGATATTTCTAGATAAGAAAAACTGAGAGAATTAATTGCTAGTGGAAGTGCCTTACAGGAAATATTAAAGGAAGTTCTTCAGGCTGAAAACATGTGACAGTATTTCCAATCCACATGAAAAACACAAAGAGTGCCAGTAAAGATAAGTATGTAGGTAATTAAGAAAACATTACAAAAGCATATTTTAAATCCTAACTTCTATTAGTGCATTAAAAAGCAACTACATAAAACAATATGTTTATAATTGTGTTCCTGTGACCAACATACACATGTGATATATTTCATAATAAAAGCACAAAGGAGATAGATTGAACAAAGCTAAACTGAAGTAAGGAAGTTAAACCAGAGGGTAACTCATATCCACAGGAAGAAATGAAGAAAACTAGATATGATAAGTTTTATATAATTAACAATATAAACATATACTTGTTCTGCATTATTTTCTCAGCTTCTTTAAAAGACATGAAGTTATATAAAATAATAGCTATAACAATGTATTTTGGGCTTATATACAGGTGGAATATGTGTAATATCACAAAAAGGGGAGAGGAAGTACCAAACACAGGAGTAAAGTTTCTCTATCTCACTGTCATGAAATTAGTATAAATGTGAGAATATATGATAAGTTCTTACGTATATTGTAAGACCTGGAGCAACACTGAGAAAATAACTCAAAAACATTTAAAAAAAATCATTAAGGGAATTAAAATATTTCACCAGAAAACATCCACTTAATAAAAAGAAGTTTGGAAAAGCGAAACAGAGGAATAAAAAAGATGTAAGCTATATAGAAACCAAAACCAAATGGCAGACATAAATTCAATGAGATCAATAATAACATTATGTGAATGGATTAAACAATACAACCAAAAAGCAAAGATTGTCATGCTGAATAAAGAAGATCCAGCTATATGTTGTCTGTAGTAGGAGACACGCTTCAGAATCAAAAATACAAACAGGTTGAAAGTAAGAGCATGGAGACATACTATACCAAGAGAAGCCACAGGAGAGTTGGAAGGGCTACACTAATATAAGCAAAATAGACTTTAAAACAACAAAAACAAAAAATAATAATAAAAAGTTCAATCCATCAGGAAGATATAACTGAACATATATATGCATCTAAAAACAGCTCCAAAGAGAGAATTAGACAATTCAGCAGTAATAAATGAACTATTCAACAATCCATATTCAACAATCCACTTTCAATAATAAAAAGAAATAGGCAGAAGATCAATAGCAGCACAAGACATGAACAACACTACAAACCAACTAGACCTAACAGATATTTATAGAACATTCCATACATCAAAAGCATGGGTCATATGATAGACCATAAAAAACGTGTTTAAAAAAAAGATGATTCCAGGTCTCTGCATTTGTCAGAACTAAGTTAAACGTTAATAAATCTTACTTAAAAAAAAAAAAACTTCAATAAACTTAAAAAGATTGAAATCAGACAAAGCCATAAAGTTTAGCTAGAAATCAATAGCAGAAGGAAATTTTGGAAATCCACAAATATGTGGAAAGTAAACAACACAGTCCTAAATAGCCAATGGGTCAAAGAAGACATCACAGGGGAAATTAGAAAATAATGTGAAATGAATGAAAACAAAAGACAACATACAAAAACTTAAGGGATGCAGCTAAAGCAGTTCTTAGAAGAAAACTTGTGACTGTTAAGTGCCTATATTTAAAAAAGAAGAAAGATCTTAAATCAAAAGCCTAACTTTCCACCGTAAGAAACTAGCTAAACAAAGAAAACTAAACCCAAAGCAAAGAGAAAAAGGAAATAATAAAGATAGAGAAGAAATACACAAAATAGAGAATACTAAAACAATAGAGAAAATCAGTGAACCCAAAAGCTGGTCCTTTTGAAAAGATCAACAAAAGCAATAAGACTTTAATTAGACTGATCAAGAAAATAAAAAGACAACTCAAATTATAAAAATTAGTAATGGAAAAAGGAGCATCATTCCAATCTTACAGAAATAAAAAGAATAATTAGGAATATTAAGAACAACTGTATTACAACAAATTAGGCAACTTAGAAGAAATAGACAATTTTCTAGAAGCACACAAACTACTGAAACTGACCAGGGATAAATAGAAAATTTGAATAGACCTATTGCAAGTAAAAAAATTAAATTAGTAATTTAAAAAACTTTCCCCCAAAAAAGGCCAGGCCCAGATGGCTTCACTGGTGAATTCTACCAACTCTTCACAAAAAAAAAACAGAAGAGGAGGGATCACTTCTGAACTCATTCTATGAGACTAGTATCATCTTAATCCCAAAATCAGACAAAGACATCACAAGAAAAGACACTATAGACAAACATCTCCTATAAACATAGATGCAAAAATTATCACCAAAAAACTAGCAAACCAAATCCAGGAACAAATAAAAAGGATTATATACTATGATGAAATGGGATTTATCCCAGGAATTCAAGGTTGGATTAAGATATGAAAATCCATCAGTATGATACACCAATTTAATAAAATAAAGGACAAAAAAAACCATGATCATCTTAATAGCCCCAGAAAAAGCATTTGACAAAATCTACCACCCTTTCATAATAAAAACATTCAACAAACTAGAAAAGGAAGGAAACTTCCTCAACCTGATAAAGGGCACCATTAAAAATTCCACAATAACATCATACTGTTAAATGGTTAAAAATGAATGTTTTCCTCCTAATTTCAGAAACAAGTCAAGGATGTCTGCTCCTGAACATTGTCCTGGAGGTTTTAGCTAGGACAATTAGGCAGAAAAAGAAATAAAGTTCATCTAGAAAGAAAAGGAAGGAAAAAAACTATTTGTAATTCACAGATGACATGATCTACTATATAGAAAATCCTAAACAATCCACTAAATATCTGTTAGAAGTAATAAACATGTTCAGCAAGTTTCCAAGATACAGGATCAACATCCAAAAATCAATTGTATTACTATACATTAGCAATGAACAATCAAAAAAATAAAATTAAGAAAACAATTTCATTTATAAAAGCATCAAAAAGAATTAAACACTTAGGAAAAACTTACCAAAGAAGTACAAGACTTGTACATAAAACATTATTAAAAGAAATTTTTTTAAATTTAAATAAATGGAAATATATATATCAGAGGATTTGATTTAATTTAAGATGGCAGTACTTCCCAAACTGATCTACAAATTCAACCCAATTCTTATCAAAATCCTAGCTGCTTTACTGCAGAAAATGATAAGCTGATACTTAAATTCATACGGAAATGCAAGGGACTCAGAATACCCAAAATAATCTTGAAAAGGAAGTGCATAGTTTGAGAACTAAAACCTCCCAATCTCAAAACATGCTACAAAGCTACAATAATCAAGACAGCCACTGCCATAGGATAGACACACATATAGATCAACGGAATCGAATTGAGAGTCCAGAAATAAATGCTTTTATTTATGGTCAATTGATTTTTGACCTAGTTGTCAAAACAATTCAATGGAGAAAAAACAGACTTTCCAACAAACAATGCTGAGACTGCATGGCTATGCACATGCAAAAAATAGTTGAACTCCTTGTAACACCACGTGCAAAAATTAACTCAAAGAGAATCATAGACCTAAATGTAAGAGTTAAAACTATAACACACTGAAAAGAAAACTTAGAAGTAAATCTCCATGACTTTGAGTGAGGCTTTGGTTCTTAGACATGATACCAAAAGCAGTGGGAACATTTTAAAAAATAGATAAATTCAACTCTATCAAAATAAAAAAAAAATTTTTGATTTGCAAATATCATCATCAAAGTGAAAAAATAACACACAGAAAGGGAGAAAATATTTTCAAATTTTATGTTTGAGAAGGACTAGCATCCAGAATATATAAAGAATTCTTGCAACAACTCAATAATCAAAAGATAAATAACCCAATTCAAAAAAAATAGGAAAAAGTTCTGAATAGATGTTTCTTCAAAGATATAGAATGGCCAATAAGCACGTGAAAACCGTATCATCAGTCATTACGAAAATGAAAATTAAAACCACAAAGAGATACCACTTTACACCCACTAGAATGGCCATAACAAAAAAGATAATACAAAGTGTTGATAGGATGTGGAGAAATGGGAACTTCATACATCACTGATGAGAATGTAAAATGGTGCAGCCACTTTGAAAAACATTTCAGCCATTCCTCAAAATGTTAAGCAAATAGCTACCACATGAGCCCGCAATTCTACTGCTAGGTATATACCCAAGAGAAATAAAAACACGTCCTTGCAAGAACTTGTATATTAATGTTAAAAGCAGCATTATTCATTACAGTTAAAAGTAGAAACAATCCAAAAGTCCATCGACAGAAGAATGGATAAACAAAATGTGATATGTACATACAATGGAATGTTATTCATCAATAAAAGTAAATAAGTATTGATGTCTGGTACAACATGGATAAACTTGAAAACATTATGCTAAGTGAAAGATGCTAGTCACAAAAGAAAACATATTATATAATTCCATTTACATGAAATATCCAGAATAGGCAAAGCTATAGCGACAGACAGTCAATCAGTGGTTGCCTTCAGCTAGGAAAAGTGGAATAGGGAATGGGGAGTGACTGCTAATGGATACATGGTTTCTTTCTGGGGTGATTTAAAATTAGACTGAGTAATGGCTACAGAACTCTATGATTAAGCCAAAAAGCACTGAATTGTCCACTTCAAATGTGTGTTACCATACTTGTATATTGTTTGGAACTTAACTTATCTGATTTTCAGTCGTAGGTCTTTGATTCTGTTTCCCTTGAGGAAGGGGGAGGTTTTATTTCCACGTTTTCTCTGTGAAGCCATCAACTGGCTCCATGTGCCTAGGACGTGGCACGGGTCTGTCTGCGGAAATCCCTCACACACCGGATGATGCTGCTATATCACTTTCTTTGATTGCTAACTTTTTTTTTTAAAGACTTTTGAATGTTTGATAATTCTGTAAATCATACTCTTTACAAAGAGTGCCACTTATTTAATAAGATGGGTGTAAATTTACAGTGACAGATGTGTATTTTAAGAAAGAAATGAGATTATTTTTAATGGTACTTCGTGGAAAGAGATGGAGAACAAATCCATGTCTTGCACATCCCTTGCAATCACCAAAATCCCTCCGCAGCCATCGGGCAGAGCTCCTGGTGACACGGGTCCCCGACCTCTCTCGGTCCTTCTGTCTGGCCCTCTGCCCCCATCCCGTCCACCCCAGACCACCATGGATGCACCTCCCAGCAGATTATTTACTGTAGAAAGTGTATTCATTTGCTTTATAATGAAAAATACATTTGCAAAGGAATATTGATATGCATTTTGTTACGGGCACATACAAATCAAACTTACTTCAGGAGAAACATGTATCAGCATCATTGTATAAATGACTTGATGTCTTGTGTATTATTTGATTTTGTAAAATGCAATCTTCTGTTTACAAGTAGGGGCTTTCTGTAACTTCTTTTAATTTAGAACACATTGGTAGCCATAGAGACTTTGGATACATTTTTGTATGGTGCATGTGACGTATATAGAATTAGTACTTTATTTTTAAAGTATGTGAACTATATCTCAATAAAGCTGTTTTTAAAAATATGGTGTAGTCTCAACATATTTTTGAAAAGAAAAAAAATCTGGAAGAAAAATATGCAGAAATGACCATGTAAGTTGCTTCTGAGTGGTTACATTATAGATGATGGTTTTCTGTTCCTAATACTTTCTGCATTTTCCAAAAAAAGCTCTGAAAAGTAAATCTTAAAAAAAAAATCAACTGGTAAATTTATAGAATAAATGCAACAAAACATTGTATCCTACAGAAAAGTATACGATGCATTTACTTAGTTACATTAATAAAATTTAATACAATTAGTCTCTGATTTAGGCATGCTATTCTATACCCAGATATTGTAAGAAAGTCATCATTTCTGAGGTGCCTAGATAATAAAGGACTTGTCTTATGAGTGAAGAGAAGAAGGGAGGGAAAAGGCAGATGAGGCTGAACTAAGAGGCAAGAGTAAGATGACAAGGATATTTGAAATTTCATGCTGACGAATGTGTATTTTACTCCTGAAATGTTAGAAGCCACAGAAAAAGCCTGCAATGGGAATGACATTGTTAGGTTTATGGATGGAAAGATCATTCTGGAAGCAGAATTAAGGTTGGTGAGCAAAGATGAGGTTAGAGAGAAGGTCTGAAATCTGGTATGAGGCTACTGGATTAATGAACTACAGAAAAGGCACAGGAGATAAAGAAGAGTCGTGTGAAAAGATATTCAGTACATGATCATGTAATTTACTGTTCCAAAAGATTCGACGTTCAGGGAGAAGGCAGCACTCTTATATGTTACTTTGGAACCACGAATAAACTGAGACTGTTCTGGTCGCTATGTGAGGCAATCACGCCATCAGAGCTTAAGAGAGGCAAAGAAGAGGCTCTCCTCTGAGAAAGCTGCTTCTCTGCATCTTGAAGGTGGTCTAAGTGTCTTCCTTGCTCCTCAATGCTTTTAGCAGACTATTCTCTGTACCTCCTTAAAATTCCAATGATTTGAAGCTTATGTCATTAGAATTTAATGACCACTTGATTGTATTTATCCATTGGCTGCTCTCTCTCCCAACTCATTCTCGAAGATTTTAGCTCATAACTCAGTGTCACTCTCTCCAAAACTATTTTTTATCATAATACTTGGGGTTTCAATCCCACAAAACCTACTATTCACTGATCCTAATATATTTTCATAGGTTCTCACATCCACCTCATGAGCTCATGTCATTACCCAAAATGAATTCCACGGCCCTTCACTATAATCACTTTCTTGCATACTCTCTCAATTCTCTTCACCCTCTTGGTCTTCAATGTACTAGCCTGGTTAAACCCCTATTCCAGGCAAGTCTTAAATTGCTGAGTCCATGTCTGTACAGTGTCACTCAACATGTCCAGAGAAAAAGGCACAACCATGCCCCCTGGTCTCACCTTAAATTTATGATCACCAACATCAGATAGACCTTAGAATTGTCCAACAAACTTTTCTACATTTTACTCTCACTCTCATAGACTCTACTCATTTTCTTATTTCATACCTTCTGTTCTCAAACCTCCTCACCCTCTCCCCAAACTTATGCTCAGCTATTGACCTCGTTTCCTACTTCTCTGAGAAAAAAAAAAACAAGCAATCAGTACTTCTAAAACTTCCTACCACTGCATCTCCCACCTACCTGAATCTGTGCCCATATATTCTGCCATCCCTCCTGTTCTATACGTGCTGCTTTCCTAAGTTTAATTCCTCAAGACACTTGTTCACTAAGTGCGTGCTCACTCATCTCTCCAGAATTCTACTGTCTCTCTCCTTCATCATCAGTTTCTTCCTATCAACTGCTTCAATGCCATTAGCATGTATATATATGCTAAAATTTCTCTCACTTTAGAAAAAATCCTCTTTGGACCCTGCAACCCACTCCAGCTTTAACCCATTTTTCTGTTTCACCTAAATAGCAAATATCCTTGAGAAATTTGCCTATAATTCTTGTCTCTAATTTTTCTCCCCACTTCTCTCCTATATCCACTTCTATAACTTCACTACCCCACCCAAGTTCTCCCAAAAGAGCTAAGGTCAAGGTCAATAAAAATCTTAAAGTTGCTAAATCTAAACGTCAAATTTCAGTCCTCATTTTACATTATCTGACACATGTAAAACACTTTGTATGGCTTCTTTACACATCTTCCAGGATACCTCAGTCCTCAGTTTTTCCTCATACCTTACTGGCCATATTCCTCAGTCTTCTTAACTGTCTCTTCCTAATCAGGTCAACTTATCAATACTGGAATGCCCCAGGGCTCAGTCCTTGGACTGTTTCTTTCTAGAATCCCTCCCTTAGTGATCTTATCCAGACTCATCATTTCAAATAACATCTATATGCCGACTTTCATCTCTAGCTCACACCTCTGTTCCAAACTTCTTGTATCTAATTATCTACTTAATATCTGCAATCAGATGTCTACTAGTCCTTCCAAACTTGAATTCCAGTTCTTTCTCCCCAAAATCTGCTCTCTCTATGGTCTAGGAAATATCATCTTGCAATTTTCAAACCCCAAAGCTAACCTTAATCTCTTTCTCTTAAGTACCACATTCAATCTGCCAGGGCATGTTACTGGCTAAACCTTCAAAATAAATCCAAAATTTGATGGCTTCTCTTGACCTGCACTGCTACTCTGGTTCAAGCTACCACCACTTCTTATTTGGATTCTTGCAATAAATTCCTAAGCGTTTCATCTTTGATTCCTTCCCTGACTTCATCCCCATCCCTCTATAGGCTATTCGCAACACAGCAGCCAAAAGTGATTTTGTTAACAGGCATAAATCAGATTGTTACTCATCTGTTAAAAACCCTCTAGTGGCCTTGGAGTAACCCACGAAGCCCTACGTTCTCTATCCCCAACTCTATCTCCCTCTGCTCTTCGCCCTTGCTTATTCTCCACCAGCTGCACTGGTCCTCAAGTTTTGCTTCAAGGTCTTTGCATTTGCTGTTTCCCCTGCTTTAGCATGCTTTCCTTTCAGATAATACACATAGTCCTCGCCTTCACTTCTTTCACTCAGTATTCAAACATCACCTTTTCAATGAGGCTGTCCCTGAACATCCTGTTTAAAACAGCAAACCACTCCCCATGACACAGGCACATTTTTTTTCCTACTTTTTCTCCATAGCATTTGCCATCATCTCACATTCTATAACTTTTAGCAATTCATTTTATTGTTGGCTTCCTCTTATGAAAATAAAATCTACACAAGAGAAAGGGCTTTTGTCTTAGTTCTCTGCTGTATCCCCAGTGCCTAGAATGTGTGAGAAAGAACAAGTGAATGAATGATGGAATAAATGAAGAAGGCCTCAAGGATGCTTTCCCAGTTTCTGTCTTCAGCATTTTGGAGGACATTCATCTCAACCACCAAGATTTGGAAGAGCAGCATTATGTTCTTTAAAGTAAAATAAGAATAAAAGCCATATATTCACAGAATATGTCAACTAACACAGATACGCCAACTTTATTAGTTAACGTAATTTAATTGGTAATTTCAAGGAAAGAGGATACTTTTAGTCACACCAAGTTATGACTTCATATGAAAGACAATATTTTTAGTCACACCAAGATATGATTTCATATTAGTTTAATAAAGCTGATGAAGACTAAAATGTTTCCCTTTCTGAGAATACATATTATACCTAACTTAGATATTTGTACTATCCAAGAAGACTGTCAAGTTTTATTTTAGTAAATAATGAGTTTGCTTTCCATATATATCTCATATAAAAATATTTAATATGGCTTTTCCACCTAGTCTCCATCCTGGGAACCCCTCCAGCAGGTATTAGATAATGCTGACATGTGACCATGGAGATAGCTACAGAAGGAGACAAGTACACTTCTCTGTGTTAATGACATCCTTCCTCTCCTATACAAGTCACTAGGCTACAAAGAAAGAAATTTTCACAACTTCAGTTCTCTTTATAAGTACACGTATAT
The DNA here is from genome assembly GCF_015220235.1 of Choloepus didactylus. Lineage (NCBI taxonomy): Eukaryota > Metazoa > Chordata > Mammalia > Pilosa > Megalonychidae > Choloepus > Choloepus didactylus. The sequence continues at coordinate 79,949,860 of NC_051311.1, forward strand.
GAATTCTTATTTTGAGACCCTCAAAGTAGACAAGGTTTTAATGTGTCTCTAAGACTAAAAAGGAAAAGTCCTCAGATCCATGATAAGCTTGGCAATCTTTGTTTGAAATTACAAAATCATCATTTCTCTTTTTTGCATTCCTTGGTAGTAGATCTTACTTATGTACCTATAATTTTATAGGAACGTGAGTGAAGTAAGAAAAAGGATTAATACTTTTAATTAACCTTTTCCAATAAGCTTTTCCAAAGAGGTCAGAAATATTTTTGAAGTATGAGTATGTATGTGTGTTGAGGGAAGGGAGAATTCGTTAAGAAGGAAAGTTAAAAAGGAATTTCATGTTTAGACAGTCAAACAAAATCAAGATCCTCCCAATTTTACTCAGCATAAAACTTGGTCTTAATAAAGTATAACTGGTAGGGTACTAAAGCAAATGGACTCTTCCATACTGATGGGGATAATTAGAGTTTAAGAGCTTCACAGACTAAAAATTCTAATACAGCCTTTTATCAAAAGCAGTCACTCTACCTCAGCCTGACAGTTAACAGCATATGATCTGGTAAACAAATACTTTCACACAGAACAAAAGTGCCATTAAAGGCCAAAACTGTCAACACAAATTCCATTCTTACAAGAGAAAAAAATGCGTAAACTGTTGATCACCTCTGGTTGTCTTAAGTAGCATGGAGGTTGTCATGGAAACATTTCTGTGAAGTTCACAGTGATGAAACACAAACACTTCCAGTTTAATTGCTATTAGGTTTAGCATACCAGAGTTTATTTATACTCAGTGAATATTATAATAAAATGTAGTAGAAATAAAGCTTTTAATGATCTAGCATAACAATGCCAACATTTCCTTTTCAAAAATTAAACAAAAATGATTGCCAATGACAGTTTATTTTCTTTTCCAGAAAAAAAAAAATTAACAAAAATTCCCAATTTTCTCAAATACTTACTCTGATGTCCTTGCATTTTTTTTCTGTAGCATATGATTTATGAAAATATTTTTGCAGTTTTACTCCCACAGTATAAAATATATTAAAATAAAATCCCAGAAAGTTAGAAATTTAATTGTTTTAAGGTTTTCATATCAATAATATGGAATTGTTAAAATTTAATTAGGAATTTTGTTTCATTTTATGGTGATAAAATACTGGGGAGTTTTTGCTCAGAAACTTTCTTTTTTTCTAGTTATTTCCTTAATAAGAAAGAAAGAAAAGAAAATCAATAAAGCACATTGAGGAAAAAAAAACTTATTAAAGGCAATTGTACAAAATAACATACACATGGAATCCATTTAAATGTTTACTTAATTGTGTCAAAATTTTAATAGCAAATCTTCTTGTGTTCTAAAGAGAGATTTTTGAAATATTTGAACAAAGTTCCTGGTGTTATTTTTTCCTCAAGAAAAGTAGTTTGGTTTCCTTTTATTATAACCACATCCAAAAATATACATTAAGGCTAAAAATAATTTTTCAACAGTGTTTATTATATACCTAATACATACCCAGAAGTAAGATAATAACTTGGAAGAATACAAAAGAAGAATAAGATAGTTCCTGCTTTGGTGAAGTTTAAATTCTAGTTAATGATAGAAAAGTGAAGGTATACTAAGCAACAATACAAAAAGCAGATTATGCAGTTCAGTCTATACTGTAGTGTTAATCAGTAGTAAAAAAAAGAGTGGAATAGCACAGGCTTCCAAGTTTTCATAGGAAAAAATAAGATGACATGACTTGGAGCTATACATCTTCAAATTAAAGGTCATTTATTTGAATATTCCAAAAACTCTCATATGAGTAGTAAAAGGTACTACTTTAGTACAATTTTATAAAATGCATTATTTAGTTTCAAATGCCTTATTAGCAAAATAAGGCCTGCCATATGGCATTAACTTAAAGTTGTCCAGTGGCTAACACAAAGAGTAGTTGCAATATCCCAGTAATATATGGTAATCAATGAGGGTGTTCATGAGAAAGATACACAAACAGATTGTATCTTCACCTCTCAATAAGCTGCATGTCACACATGCAACATAATAATAATATCCTGGTGCACTAACAATAAAATATAGGGCTTTCAGTTAAAACCCTTGAATTTTAATCTGTGGTTTTCCATTAAATATTTCTGTAAATTTTGATAAGTCATATATTTCTATAAGGCTTAGTTAAGAATTCTGGGCTGTGTGATTCTGCTCTATAATTCTACCATACAGTTACTCAACTCTCTCAGAACATTCCTGAAGGAAAAGGACAAATGAAAATGGAAGATGTGATAGCCCCAATATAACCAATTTTAGAGAAAAAGGCTCTGGTAGACAGAGGTCCAAAATATTTCAGAAAAAAAAATGCATAAAGATAGTGTTTTTTGTATCCTAGAAAGAAATGGGGAGGTTGAGATGGTTCAAAAGGTTAAAGTCGCTATGGAGAAGGAAGCCAATTCAGAATACTTGAGAGTCTTTAAAATACTAAGATGTTTTTTGATTGTTTAAAGATTCTGATTTTCCCCTAGAAAATTTTGAACTGGGTTTTCATCATCAGAAAGTATTTAATAAATGCCTACTTGTATGCAGTGCTACACAATAAGGTTTACATAGGCATGGTCCTTGAGTCCCTGGGGCTTTTAAATCTAGGTCAAAAAACACCAAAAGGGACATGTGTACAGGAAAAACAGATAGGAGACTAAAATTGTTTAATGAAAAATTTTTGTAATTTTATTTTTTAAGTCTTTTGATCCCAGAGTAGTGATTAATTTGATGGGGGCAGGAGGGACTTCCAGAACTAAATATAAAATGGAATTTTTAAAATAAATTTAATAAGAGAAGTAATAAGAAGTAATATTTATTCTGAAAGTATAAGAAAGCCCAGGTCTTAAGAAGTGCTTCTTAAACAAGAGGTGTTATTTTAGGAGGAGAAAGGAGTTTTAAAAAGGTCTTTTTAATAGCAGTTTCTACTAAGATGATAGGAGGTGATCTAAAGTTGCATTTCCTGCTCTTCATGACTTTATTTCCTTCATTCTTCAGGACATTATTGGGTCATGATCATCCACAGATACTTATGTTAACTAAAGTGGAAGAAATGCATCAATTAAGGGTTAGGGGAAATCCCTAGGGTTGGGCAGACATTAAAACCAAGGTCTTTTATTGCCTGTAATTGCAAAACAGAAGTGAGTATAGGAGGCAGTAAGCAGCAATATAAAGTACAAGAGAATGTTCCACAGCAATTCACTGATCATCATTCAATCCAGTGTAATCATTAGCCAGTGGCCTGTCCCTGATATTCCAACATATGCAGGTAACTGTATCAATTACTTGTCAATTTTCATTGCCAAAGCCAGATAGAAAATTTATACCATTACTATTTTTGTACTTACATTTAACAGGAAATAAATTCATTTTATCCATTTCTTTTATTTTTATCTATTTATTTTTGGTATTGTCTCCAAACGTATACAGCTATGATGATACTTGAAATAAGGAATACTCTGGGTATGGGAGAGGGGACAGGAAGGAAGGAAGTCATGATTTGAAATTCTTCTTAAATCACAATAAAGTTATAATTTCTACAGTCACATGACAAAACACCTGTGAGCACAACCTCCATTAATCCCCATGCAGTTGAAGAAAGCAAAGCAAACTTTAGGAAAAAGTCAACGATTCAAAAAGTTTGTCTTTCCTTTCTTTGCCATGTTTCTATCTTGTTTGCTTCTTTCTATTCCATCAATCCAATGCCACCTTAGACTCTTCCCATCTTTCTATTTAAAAAGGAAAATATCTGATGTCATTTGCAATCGTTAATTAACAAGTAAAACTAACTGCTGATGAGTTTCATCCTTCTGAATTTTAAGTGTTTTATCTGCCATTACAGACTAGGCCAACACCATCCATAAGACATTTCAAGCATGTGAGAGACAAGACTGCAGTGCCCTTCAATGAGCTCTGCCTCCCTATATTCAGGCCCTTATATAATCTCCTCCCCTCGAGTGCGGACAGGTACAGAGAATTGATTCTAACCAACAGAAAAGACCAAGGTGAAGGTTTAACTCCCATCTCAGCAGACTCTCGATAGACTCCCTTGCCAATGTTGATACAGCAAGCTTCCATATGGAGAGGCACCCATGGCAGAGATTTGGCCTCTGGTTGACAGCCAGTGAGGAGCTGATGCCCTCAGTACAACAACCCACCAGGAACTGAAACCTGCCAGCAACCATGTGAGCTTAGAAGCAGATCTTCACTGGAGACCCCAGCCCAGTTGTACACCTTGACTGAAGCCTGTTTTACAAGTACCCAGATAAGATGTGTCCAGATTCATGACCGACAGAAACTCTGAGAGGAGAAATGTGTTTCTGAAGCCACTAAGCTTGTGGTAATTTGTTCACCTGACACTAAGAATTGTATGGGTTATTACACAATTCAATAATGACTGCTAATTGGTTCAGCTTCTAAATCCAACATTATACTCAAAATAATATTCCAATGGCATCAATTAAGGGAGAAGATATTTTAGAAATTCTATTTTTCATATGTCATGAAAATTAAAGTATTTAGGAAGGGTATGTCAATCCACTGTGACTATATATTTATGCACACACACATATGCACATCTATATAGACACAAACATATATACACATAAATTCATATCAATACATTATATATTTGAATATTTACATAAATAAACCTATTAGGCAACTATACATTCTTCAAAGCTCAGATCAAGTGCCATGTTCTTCATAAATTTTTTTTCTAAAGCTTAAATTAGAATAGAACATTCCTATTGGTTTCTGGCTATCTATTTAGTATTTAAATCATTTGGTCTTGCATCTGACTTTTCTGTTTACACATGTACTTCTCCTTCTGTAAGTCAAACTCTTGAGAACAATACTATGTTCCCTTCATCTTTAAAGCCCACAAAGTCCTAGCAAAGCACCTTTCTTGAATGCAGTAGATTCTTAAATGGATCCATATGAAATTCCACTGAATCGTTTCTTCTTCTTAATCTCAATAAAGAAAGGTAATATGCTCCAGTAGAACCAAACATCTTCCACTATCACTTTATAAGTACATAGAAACGAGTGTTCTGTAAAATAAGGATAAGTCTATGACCACTTTAGGCATGTGCCCAAATTGACCTGTTGACAATCTGAGACCAACAAAGGGAGACCTCAACTGGATTCCCTGCTCTAAAATTAGAAGGGGTCTGGGCTTCCTGTGTGTAGGGGTAGGCTAGTCAGAAGCAAGGGCAGGAATCCTAACTCATTCAAACCCAGGGATCCAAGACAGGGGGAGGCCTCCTAGTCTGCCACAACATCAAATAATATGGAGAGGGCTCCTGGAAGATTAGGCTCCTCAGAAGATGTTCAAGGTCTTTGAATTCTCTAGAGTCACCAGTTATTACTCTATCTCCTAGAAATTTCTAAACCAGACAAGTCCAGGTTCCTTTGCTGCTCTTATAGGTTAGCATTTTAGATTAATACAATACACATGGGCTATGATAAAAGTCTTGAAGAGAATTGTCACATTCCATTAAAGTATGCAGTTATTGAAGAAGGCAGAATTATATTCTTTAGTTATTAACTAGGCAGTAACTTGCTAGTCATTCTTCACGTTAACTAGAAAAAGCCAAAAAACCATGCACTTGTGTTTTGAAAATACTGGATGAATTAAAAGATCTTTGACTGCATCAACGGTCTATATAATCGGATGCAAATATGAGAGACATTCATTCATTCATTCATCCGCACTGGGAGAGTTATTTTAATGTCTACTATAGCCTCAGTCTTAAAATCTGTAAAATATATGCCTCTTAGAATTGTGGTCAGGATGAAAGTAATCATGAATTATAGCAATAATCAGTGTCTAGCATGCACTAAGCATAAAAGGTAAATGAAGATGACCTAATGATGAAGATGATTATGATGATGTTGCCTTTATTTTATTTTGAAGCTGCTTTTAACAGGCCAAATATACTGAGTTCACTACCCCTTAAATGTATCACTTAGATTGGACAAAGACAGATAAAACATAGCAGCAGACAACAAAAATCTCAAAGTCTATTTGGGGATGCAGAACTGATTGTGTCATGTGATATAATATAGATAAAAACAGAGTCCTCTGAGAGCTCAGAGAAAGAAAACTTGCCAGTACAATAAAATAACCAATCAATAACCAAATACTAAACTGAAAAACCCTGGGCCCCCACTCCAAAAAAGAATTTGGATTTTAAAGCTAAATTATAGAATGATTTTAATGAAATCTTTAATTTATGAACCTCATGATAAGAACATGTCAGTTATTTTTAACATGCTAGTGATTATATTATCACTTTTCAAATCTGGAAATTGGAAAAGATAGTGTTTAAAATGAAAATGACCCTAGACTTTTTTAAACTTCACAATTATATTTGTAAGTACGGATGAGGAAGGATAGACTGTTACACAATTCCCAGTATTCTTTGCCTCATAAATCTACTTCCTCCCAGGGCCAAAGAATAAATCTTCAAATAACCACTTTGATTTTAGTTAGAGGATATGTTTACATTAATCAAAATTTACAGGCACGCACACATACACACACATACACACATACATGGAAGATGAGAGGAAAAATGGAAGGGAAGCCCATAAAAGGAAAATGAAGTCAAAAATATTTTGATAAATCAACTACTAAGTATGTATGCTCATTCTGTAAATTCTCCCATAATTCCATGCCGAAAACAGACTTCATCTTGTCAGAAAGTCTTTTAATGTATGTAAACTTTCCAGAAACACAGATTGTTTTAGATTAACATGTCAAAAATCTGTTTAATAAGAAAATGCTGTGTATGATAGAAAACTCAAAGAGTTTATTTTACAATGCTTTAAAAATATTTTTGTACTTGAGAATAAACACAAGACTTTACCAAACTTTCATACTCCACACCGAGTATTTTGTTTGTATGCAAATATGAGAGAAGCAAAGCTGTCCATCTTCCATTTATAATGCAAAAATGTGTAATATTTAACTAGTTAGAGAAAACCATAATATGATCAGACAAGTTACTGACACATTAGCAAATGCCAGGATATCATTCAATTTACAATGATGAAAGATTTTCCTTTGAATTTAAGTATTTGTTTTAAATAAGTGATAAACTTACAATAGTTGGCTTTTCCTCGTTGGAACTTTCATTACAATTTTACTAGAAAATCAACACTTTTTATTACTGTGTAATGTGTGGTTGACCACACAAGTGGCCAAACCCAAGAAATATGTTTATTATAAATTTTCTAGTTACTTACTCATTTTATTTTTATCGTAATCTGCACTTCACTTCATTTCAATACTAATTGTCAGCTGCAAAACAAAGCAGAACAAGAACAGGCAGATAAACCTGTGATAAAAAAATACTAAGAAACTTACAAAATTAATCACAATGTTGTTAATTATGATTATTGGAAAAATCATATACAAATAAGTCATTCTATATCAAATTTATAACACAAGAATACCATATCACTCCTTCAAAATTAAGTGTATTCAAATGTTATCTATACTGTAGCATATAAAAGGTCTTAGATCTAATAAGCTTTCATGCCGAACCATCAGCATAGAAAAATGTTTGTAAAATTTTTTAAAATGCAGTGTAAACATTTCAGTTCTGAACCTTCTTTCTATGCCTTTGAACCTTCTCTTTCATGTGCAGTACCTGAGGGCCCACTGAGAATAGCTGCTGAAAGCCCCAAAGATGGGTAAAACAGAATTTCTGACTCAGGAAATAAAGATCAGCTGAACAGGATTCCCACATGGCAATCCAGATCAATGGAAAAGCAAGACCAGAAATTCACAGTATCTATCCTATACAGTACAACATGAAGGTTGTACTTCATTGCTGGTAACAAAACTCCCAGCGGCCAAGAAAAAAGTAGATACAAGATTGTAAATCCAGTAATGAGAAACCATACTTTATTTTCACATTTGACTCTAAGTGGAATTAAAAATTCCACTATCTTTATTTGGAATCACTAATATGGTGAATAATTTCTGCAACTAACCAATTTCATTCTGATAAACAAGTAAATCAGCCATGAGATGTAGATTAATATTTAAAGAAAATCCTAGCTCATAAATTTCTATTCACTATTATCTTAGATTGCAATGGCTTATATGCTTTGTGCCAAAAAAAATAATTTACTTCAAGTTTCATGAAGAGAAACTCAGAAGAGGCTGATTAATCTTAAAAATCATAATTTATACATACATTATAAAACAAACTAGAAAATATCATTAAAATGCTATCAAGTTCTGTTATACTCAAGAAGCCATGCAGTAAGGAATTCCCTCTAAAATATCCTTACTGAGTGGCATTCTAGTCAATATTTCAGTGCTATAGATGCTCACTACCTCAGACAGCAATCCTTATTACCTCTTTTTGGACATATTTTCATTCTCAGAATCTATATATGAATAATTCCTATCTGTTTGATCCTACTCTGACCTCTGGGGCTACACAAAATAAATCTATTCCCTGTTCCACATAACTATTTTTTTTTTAACTTTGCACACTATCAAATCTCCCCAAGCCTCATTACTTCTGCACTAAACAATTCAGTTCCTTATGCCATTCTTCTTATAGTACTGTTTCCTAATCCTTCAATACTGTGGTCACCTTCGGATAAACTTTAGTTTCTGTTAAAATGTGACATTCAGAATTGAATGCACTACTACAGATACGGTTTAACCACTTCACAAACACACTCATGCTATCTAGCCACTGTGTTTTTGTGGGTTTACATCAGATGTTTACAGTTTAAGTTCCACATATCCAACTTTCCACCAGATATCTTCACTTGGATTATCTACAAACTCTTCCAACTTCAAATATTCAAAATTGAATTCATCCTCTCCCTTCCCTTCATTTCCCCACTTCATTACACTCCGAATATGCTTATTTTCCTACCTCCTAATTTTCCTGTCTGAGTGAATAGCTAGAAATCTGCTAGTATCCTATATTCCTGCCTTGCCCTTACCTCTATCAGCCAATTGGTCATCAAATTCCATCAAATCTACAATGTAGATTAATAAGAATCTGGGATCTAAGCCAAAAGACAGAAGTTTATTTAAATCCTTGCTCTGCCCATACCAGCTGAGTGGCCTTGGACAAGTAACCTTGACTCAGTTTTTTGCAAGATAGAGATAAAAATAATACCTTCCTCATAAGGCTGTTGTAAGAATGAAATTAATTCATATATATAAAGATCTTAGAAGAGTGCCAGCCCATAGTTAGTGCACAGAAAATGGTAGCTGCTATTATTCTTGTTGTCACCTGCTTTTTTCTCATCACTCTTAGCACTGCTGATTTAGTTCAGTTCTTCCATTTTTTTCACCTGGATTATTTTGGCAGCTTCAAAACTGATGCCCCGCCTCCCTTCTTGTCATACTTCTGCTTTCTTAACTTTGATCATGCTATCCCCTATCTCCAAATGCTTTGATGTTTTACTACTGTCCCTAGGATAAAGTGCAAATTAGCATAACAAATCCTTAGAAGATCTGGTAAATTTCTCCAGCCACATTTATGTCCTCTATTGTCATCACATGTGATGTTTGAGCCACACTGATTAAACTGAATTTGCTCAAAACCAATGGCTCTGAGTCACTGAATTGGGCCACAACACTATGCAAAGACTCTGCTGCCCACCGACTCATCTCATCATACACCTCCCTACCTTCCGGTAGAAAATAACTGACTGATACATGAGGTACCAGCATATTACTGCTTTAGTAATAATGATACAGATCAATGCTGCTCAAAGTATGATTGGAAAAACAACAGCATCAGCAGCATCTGGGAACTTGTTAGAAAAGTTAATTATCAGTTCCCATCCAGACCTACTGAATTAAAATTTCCAGGGTGGTACACCAGAATTTGTTTTTTAACAGGATCTCCGGGTGAATCTTATGCATGCCAGTGTATACAAAGTGCTGATAATGATGATGAATGGTTGACTTTGGGCTCATAATTTCTCAACTCTAAGACATTCATAAGCTAAAAATACTGTTAATAAACACGTAAAGCATAAAATACTGTAAGTAAAGGAAACAACCCTGAAAAAAATGATCATACTAAATCTAGATTAATCATTTATAATCCATAAGCCAAAGTGCAGCATTTAAAAACCATGACCAATTTAAGACAACCTAGCTGATGCACTGATAATAAAATATTCTGCCAGAAAATACTGGTAATTCCGGCCACCTGTTTGCCAGTATGAGTAGTTGGAGTTCTGCAACACACCAAGTATTTTGTGACTTATGGTCGAGTATTAGAATCTTAGTAGATTCTAGTAATAAGCTGAAATTCATGAAGGCTATATTTCAGTAAGCCTTAATAACTAACTTAGTAGGCTATTAGTAAGTAATCCTTAATTGTTCACGAAAGTGAAAACCTATGCATATTTTTCATTCATGAAAACGAAAGAATGTATTTGTCTTTTGGGGACTAATTTAAGTTCCAATATGGACTCTCCTTCCCAACAGAAGACAGCCAGCCACTCTGAGAATCACTTCTCTCAGAGCCGAAACAACTTTCATCTTTGTACTTAAGCCAAATTGCTTGTAACAATTCAGGGTTCTTCTATAGGAAAGCTCTCCTCTCCTAATTCTCCAATTCTGATGTAGATGCCCCTTTTTTTGTCTTTCACTAGCATCTTGTGCAAACCTCTGTAACTACACCTAGGGTGTAGTGGAATAATCTATTCACTTACGTGTCTGAGGAATCAGGTGACATATGGGTCTTGGGGTTGCTAGCATCCAACAAAATTATCTGGCAAATTAGCAAATACCTTAAAATTTATATTAATGAATGTCTTTCTATTAGTTTAAATGCAGCTTGTAGGCAATTAAAACCTATAGGAAACATGAACTTCTATTAAGCTCCCAAATCCATAAAAAACTTTACATTTATATATACTAAATTTATTCCTGTGAGTTTTTAATCTATTCTAGTCTGTCAAGATCTTTACAAACCTTGATTATATCTAGGTAAAGAAAGGGCATAGTCAAAAAAAAAAAAAAAAAAAAAACATCTGGGTGGATATAAACCCAGTCATCCATTGTAACTGTCTATGCTTAGCTGTATCATAATACTTCTGCTATATTCAGGCATTTTGAAAACCATTAATTTTTTCCCATTTTGAAAATCATTCTTTAATGATAAATTTCACACAGAATAAGAAAGTATGCATATGGGTTATATGAGTGACATAAATTTTCTATTAATTCATTCATAATATGGAATGAGCATAGTTTGTATTAGAATTTCACTTTCTTTTTTGCTATTTTTGTTCATAAATGTTACAAAACATTCAACCACTGTTAACCCAATAAATAGTAAGTAGAAATACAGTAACAGGCAACAGCAGAAAGAGAACTATACTGAGAATCAAAAGATCCAGGTTTTAATCTCAGCTTGACCAACAAACACTGGTTAAAATAACTTATTAAGGCCTCAGATTCCACAACTCTAAAATAGAAGGTTAAAGTAATTGATGCTAAGATTCCTCTCAATGAGAACAATGAAAGTACTTGCTCCACAAGGTGGCTATAAAGATCAAATAAAGTAATACATACAATGTGTACTGTAAATTTTCATAAAGCATTCTGTATTATAATTCTATGATAATAAATAAGGGAATACAGGACGATCAGCTCTAAGGCAATATCTACATTTTTTAAACCAAAGGAAAACTTCTCCCTTACAACTATTAAATTATTTGCACCCGCCATGCTTGCGGGGCGAGCTATTTGGATGCAGGCTATTTTGCTATAGCTACTTGGGGAATATGTAATGTAAAAAAGACCCCGTCCCATATTGCAGAGGTATTCCCCAAAGGACACCTTGGATTGGGACTTGAAACTCAAAAGAGTATGAGGAGTGTGGAAAGGCACATTGCCATTGAGGAATGGGTGACACAGGCCCAAGGCTTTCGGAGGAGACGATTCGCTTGTGAAGACACCTCATCTAACTTCCTCCTATCTCCTCTAATCATTCCTCTTCCATATTAATTCTTAATCATAATTACCGTATACATTTAACATTTTAATAGAACATAATTTACTATTATTTCAAAGTTATTTTATACTATATTCCCTTATTTAACTTTTTGTCTCATTTTTAGGTGTCATGTTCACATTCTTTTAACTCAACCTTATTTTCTGGAATTCCAGTCTTACTCTTTTTTCCTATTGTTCTCATTTATATAATTTTACACATCTTTATAGCTATCACTTTCAACATCTTAAATGTTTTTATATTTTTAATTCAAATTCTAATTTTAAGAATATTTTAATCTTAACCTTCTTTTCCCTTTGTCATTTATTCCGTTTATGATGTTTATGACTTTGTGTTCACCATGGCCAGCAAAAACCCAAGTCCAGAAAAGAGATAAATAAAATAGACATTATAAACCAGAGGGGATGAGTTTTCTTCCTCGCTACGGCTTTTTCTCCTGTCACTCTAGTTCTCCCAATGGATTCCTCAGAGCAGTCCTGGATGGCTCTCCCAAGGACTTCACTCACCCAAGGCACATAAAGAGACATAGACCAATTCCCACCCCCAGGGCCATAAGCTTCACTCTGCGAACAGCATGTGGATTGCTGCATCCGTGTCACTTGTTAACTTCTCACACCATCCAGGCTTTACATGAGCCACTATGTATATTTAAAAGTTCATGACTCCAAAATATGTAACCAATAGACTTGAGAAAAAGAGAAACTTTTCATGCCACAAATTGGAGAGCATAATATTGGAGAGGTTCCAACCATGGAAGAACTCTGGAGTTGACAAACCTGGTTGTGATGATATTTCCAATAGATACCCAAAGGTATCCGACCAGAGCATTCAAACTAGCTAAATTCAAAGTACTTATTGCCAGGATATCCTGTCTCTCTTTAGGACAAAGCACCTAGAGAAATCTCCTAGGAGGGGTACCCCTACTCTCCTGTCTGCCAATTCTCTTTCTTCATCAGTAGTGTCAAAATGAAGTTGCTTGGAGTAGGGATTACCCAGAATGGCCTTTGAGGTCTTCCATTTCCATATTTGGTAACTCAGGTCTGCATGGAAGATGGGTCCCCACTTTTTTTTATCCTGATTATAGGTCATAATCTTGGTGAAAATTCTTGGGAATCCTCCTTGGCTATCTCTCCAATTTGCCCAGGTCTGGGTAGGTAGACTACGAAATTACCTTCCACCAGGAAATGGTTACCTGGCCAGTTAAACTCAACCAGAGTTTCACAGCATGCCATGCCAACAGATACAGCAGCCTAGAAAGGACAGTCATGTAGTGACAGTTCACTCAACACAGCTGATAGCTACATATTTTCAAAACAGGATACATGATGTTTGTACCGCAAGGAATATTTTTTTTCTTGATTTTTGGCTGGATGGACCCCATAGGTAAGGATTCCTATATGTTGGCTCTTCTAAAGAACATCAGACTTGTCACAAACTTAAATTTTAGAATAATCAACTCCCTATATTAAAAGGTTTAGACCTTTTCAGCTATCAAGTAAAGGAACTCTGTCTTCCTCAGGGGCGTTGCTTTCCAGCTGCCCAGTGCCATATAACAAAGATTCATTACCAACAGTTTCAATCCAGTTCCATGTTTTACAGATGTGATTTCTCTCCACTCCTTTCTCTGGCCAAAGTGGAGGATTATAATTTAGTATATGGTCTTGTTTCTATGACTTTTGCATTTTATTTATGTGCCCTTTAATAGAACTAAACAGAATGAAGAAATTGAATACCTAGATTAAGTAAGTGATGGTCTGAAAGGTCCCACTGGGATGTACCAAAAAATGTAAGGACTACTTTCTAAAGGCACATATTTTTATATTATGTATATATTAGAATATATTAATATAAAAGGGGAATGTCTTAAGAAACTAATTTGTGAGGAGGAGCTACACTAAATCTGGAGAAATCTCTACTTTGGACTTTTGGTGCAAAAATTTGTATAGATGGCCCACTCCTTCCAACCCACTCTCCCCCAAACAACTCACAGTTTCTTAATTCCTTAGAAAGTGTATTATAAATCCTATGGAAAGTGATCATAGCCTTCCTGTTTTAACACTAGGCAGAAGTAGCCTAGAGCTGAAAACATGATTAACCTGAGGATATCAAGAGGGTGAGGACAGGCCACTTGGGTCTAAAGAACTTTCAAATTCTATTCACAAACTTTATTTAGTGCATACTATTTAGAAATCTGACTCTGGAGCCCTTGGTGAAGATTTCTCTCTCTATACACGTATTACACTATGGAAAACCTATTTTAATGATAAAATTGTCACTCTCAGAAAATGCAGTTCTACTTTCCTACTTCTTGATTTTACCAAAGTGATCAAGATGCCAAAATAATTGTAATGATTTTAGTATACTAAATACAGAAAACTAAAAATCAAAAGTAAGTACTCACGAGCTTATAAAACGTAACATTTACTATAAATGTCTTGTCCAGAAAAAAAGAAGCTGCAAAAAATACATAAGGACAGACATGAGAAGTGTATTTAGTCTGTTTCTAGGGTTCACTTTCTGTTCATTCTTATTTTCTTCCCTGCCCTGGTACTATGCTGCATCATCTTTCTGTATTGTACAATCCCTATCAGGCATTTTAAATTCTTTCTGGAACAAGGCAGACTATAACTAACTAAATTCATGCATGCACTGATTCACTCATTTATTCAATAAATATTTATTTAGTTCCTATCAAGTGCCCAGTACCATGCTAGGTACTGGGTTTAAAATGACAGGTAAACAAAAGTACCTCCCTCAGGAAGCTTACAGTTTAGTGGAGGCTGGCAAAAATTAATCAAGTAATCTCCTGGTAAATGTGTCATTATGAACATTAACTATTAGAAGAAAAGGGTTTTATGAGAACCGATAGCTCAGTTCTAGTTAGGGTAGGAGAGCCTTCGGTGAGGACGTGGAATTTTAATTGAAACGTGAGGGATGAGTAGCAATTAACATGATGAGGAGCATTGAGGAAAAATCAGTAGGCAGCATTTCTGGCAAAGAAAACAGTCCCTAAAAGGTCTCTGACACAAGGAGGGTGGTCCAGGTGAAGGAAATGGATAGACGCCATTGCGACGGAAAGAAAGGAGTTAGCAGAGGAGGGGCAGGAGAGGAGCCCTGTACTGTGCTTGAAGGCCATGATAAAGATTACGGTTGTTCCCCTAAGAGAAACAAGAAGCTATTCTAACCAAAGGGATGCTACAGAAACAAGTATTTTATAAACATTGCTCTAGCTGCCATGTTAAGGAACTTACTGGAGGGGTATAAAAGTGGCCATGGAGAAGCCATTTGTTCATTCAACTAATTATATATACATATATACACACACACACATAATGTACTCTGCACCCTGCTGGGCACTGTTATAACAAAAACAAATAAAATAGGAAAAGCTACATACCAGAAATATGTAAATTAATACACCCTTTAGGAGACTATGGTGGTATATCAAGCAAGAGTTGAGAGTGTCTTGAACTCTGATGGTGGCAGCGTGGATGAAGAAAAGTAGGTTGATTGAGGTGATATTTAGGGAATTAAGAGGATACTTAGTATGCAATTATTCAACAGAAAAAGCAAACAACAAACAAAACCATTGTTTAAGTTATGTTCTTTTTTGTTTCACATAAAGGTTTACAAATTGCTGACTGCTTGAAGTAGAGAACTCTATCCACTTTTCATTTCAGTTTTTCTTTCATGATTTCAGGCTTTATATTTCGTTATTGTTTTCAGTCTCTGATTCTCCAACATAAGTGAAAATTTTAGAATGACATGACTTTAATATTTTCAGGGAAACAGATTCTCAAGTCCAGCAACTGTCACTAGTAGGTTCATTCTGAGAGCTGAACATCAATAACTGTAAGGCAATATGGAGCTAGAAACAACACACTTTTACCTTCTTTAAAGAAAGCAATATTTTATATTCTAACCAATAACTCAAAAAAGAAAGATAGCAACTAAGAGATGCACAGTACACTGTTCGAAGCACCCATCTATAGCATAAGGGATAAATTAGAGATTAAAAATGTAAATTTGGAATTATTTCATAGAATTTAATTGCAGTTGTGGAAATGGATAAAAATAGCTAACAAATAATGAAAGAAAAAAGAGGACTCTATACCTCAGTTCCTCTAATAATCAAGCTCAGGAGTTGAACTTTCATGATATATATATAGGGCTTTACAGAGATAGTCAGATGAGATACTTTAGTAGATCTGGTAATAGCAGATCAATGGAAATACTTGTACTGTATCACTCATCACTCCCCTATAAGGCCTGATATGAGAAGTCTCTTTTAGAATTTAGTCCAAAGAATGGTTTTCCCTTTCCTGAAGAATACTACTCTTCCTTCTTTTGCAAAATGAATGTTATGCATCTAACTATATATTCCATTTTGCTTTAACTGTCAAGAAACTCAGAGACAAATTAGGAACCTCAGTATTGGTCTTTATATCTTTTGTTTTGGTAGACACCTTTCCATTGTTTTGACTTTTTATACTATGTTTTGACATAATTATAAGCATGATAATGTATTCCTTCATTTTGATTTTCCTTTCTACTACATCATCATTATTTCACCGGACTGTTTTCTTATTATAGTTTTTTTGAAATCCTTTGTGGAATGAAATAGAACATACATAAAATGCACATTGATGTAGGATGGCTGCATTCTTCCCTCATTTACCTTCCTCTTAAAATAGGCTTGAAGATTTTCAACTATTTTCTTAAATAAGTTTTACAGTAATTCTGACTTACCCCCAAAAAATCATGTTGGGCTTTTGATTGTTAATACTTTAAATACATGAATATCTTTGCCAAACTTAACTCATTTCTAACAGAATATAGTGATTTTGTTTAGAATTGTAGGAGTTATTTGCTTCTTTTCTTCTTCCTATTGTTTAACTGTGCTTTTTACCATGGATCTCCTAGAGATTTTAACACTATTTCACATTTGGTCTTTCTTATTTCCTGCTTTCTCCACATTATCAATTTGATCACATCCTCGAACATCACCTACATACAAGATAAGATAACTTAAGGAGGCCTGAAAATTATTTTTGACTTCTGAAGTGTTAATTCTGAGTCCTCTAGGAGTCCCTTTCATAGCTCTGTAATTCTTATTCCATCACTATTCAATCTCTGACAAAGGATCAGTCAATACCCCAAAATTGCACAATCCACTCAAGTCAAACATTTTTTTGTACTTCCTTTTCTTTTTGTCACTCTTGATGAAAACAACAGAAGTGTAATGAACTCAGTATATACATACAGATGTATCTCATATTCTCCCAGGCCATATCAGGTTGGGGAAGCAAAACTTTCAAATTAATGCCAATGAGAACGGCTAAATCTGCATGCACCCACAAGCACTCCAACTTCCTTCATATGCCTCCCAAATAAGTAATGAAGTTTCTAAAGGTTTCTCATGCGTCTTCATTCATTATTTCTCCAAGCTCCAAGCGGAATCTTCCTTCTTTCCTTGTTTCTTGAAAATGACCACCTGCATCTTCAGGCCATGTGAAGGAAATCTCAGCAACAATAGGTACAAGCTGTTAAAAGAGCAGGGATCACATTTCTATCCCTTCTTTGTATTGGTAGCAAGACTCCCCAGGTCACTCACTCACTGTTTCAATGCTTAATGTTTACAGTCTCTGATCACTCCTCAGTTTTGTGTTCCAATGTAATTCAAAGGCAGACCTTATTGAATTGAGCAAAAAATACACTCCACTCTCACTTGTGCCACACTCTTGTGCATTAGTCAGAAAATATAACTGCATTATGTCCATAAAATCTTATATAGAGAAATTTTAGTGTTTTTTGCCTCTTTTTGGCACCCCAGTCCTCCATCCTAGGACTCTGGCACAGGTTCCTATGGTGGAGAAGTCAACAGCAGTTCATCTGAGTAGCTCATGACTTGTTCTAACTGGGTAGGTACCTTCTCCTCTTACGACAAACTACTCCCCTGGGAAAAGTCTATAGACCTCCACTCTGTCCCCTCTTGGGGTGAACTGTGCCTGTGAAGATTCATGGACCAGTAAAGAGTCCTGGTAAAGCACGTCACCAGATCACTCCAGATGGGTATGAACTTTGAGCATTATGACTGTTCCCCTCACTTTGAGACTCCTCCCTCCTACCAGAAATCAAAAGAAAAAATCTTGTTTCACACTGAAAATGACAATTATGAAAAATTATTAAACTCTCTGCAACCAGATATAGTGTTTTATAGATGGTAGGTACTGGAGGAATGTTACCAAAGCAACATCTATGAAAGATAGAGAAAAAAGTTAAAAATTAAGTTCCTGTGTCTGGATAAGTTCCTGTATCCATTACCAATTGTTGCATAAAATACTGCATTACCAGCTGTTGCATAACAAACCACCTCAAAACGTAGTGGCTTAAAACAACAACAGTTTACTGTCTCATGATTCTTGGAGTTAGCAGTGTGGTTCTTCTACAGATCTGTCCTGGGCTCACTCATGTTGTTGCCTTCACCTAGGAGGTGAGATGAGGACTGAGTTCAGCTGAGCCTGCAGAGCCTTGAGCAGGAGGCTAGACCAGGCTTCTTCCCACGGTGATCCCAGCATTCCAAGAGGGCAAGCTCCAGTGTGCACATACTTACCAAGTCTCTACCTGCATTACATTTGCTGTATCCCATTGGCAATAGCAAGTCACATCCCAAGTCAGAGTCAAGATGATTCATCGCAGGCCATTAATTTAACAATCTACCCCAGGAGCTTCCTAACATGGCTGCTACTTTTTTTCCACACCTTCTAATACCTGAATCACATTACTATAACAAAGTTTCTTTTCTATTTGTTCTGTAATTCATCTTTGTAAGAGTTAATGTATCCTTTATGAGTGTTCTAAGCTCACACTAGTCCAACATATCAGTGAATGAACGCCTGTGTAGGAATCAAAATTATTTTAAAATGTAAAATGCACCATATGCCACAGCAAATGCTCGCTTCTAAATTCTTAAAGCTCTCATAGCAGGAAAAAAAAATCCTTTGAATTTAAGTGCAAAACCTTTAAATACATCAAGGCCAATTAGTTTCCCTACCAGGAAGAAATGTATCATTTCACCACTGATGTCCCACACTCAGGGTTTTGAAGCACGTCGCATCTCTAATAAATACTGAGTGTATTATCATAAAAAAATGTCCAAAATGCCCCAAATTTTAAAGATAGAAATAGAACTGTTAAGCTTCTGATTTCTACACCAAGGAGTCCTGTGAGACAAACAAGATGTTGAAACAATATTAAAATGTCAATCTGTAAAACAGTAAATAGTATGACAAACTGACAAAAAGCACCAAAGAAAAGGTAAAGATGAAAGAAATGCATCAAACTTGTATTATTTTGCAAATTGTTACTATCTTTAGATGTAAACTAAGACAATACAATTTAAAGATGAGTTAAACAGGTAAAAAAAAATGAACTTTTAAAGATATGGTTATGCCTCCCAAGATCAGTTTTAATATATACTTTTAATTCCACTGGCTTTTTTAAAGCACCAATTCAAATTCAATATAAGATTGTAAGGTTTTGTGAAAGGATGTATGCACATGTGACTTGAGGAGTGGCCGAATCATGTAAATGGGCCTCTTTGGACAGATGACATCCGTACTATGACAGGGGTAGCACATGTAACTATAAAAAAGTCAAAACAGCCCTTCTGGCTGCAATTATGATGCCAAATGAGATGTTATTCTGTGAATAGGTGGAAAAATGCTTTGGAAGTTTTCTACCAGGCAAGACAAAATGTGGAACTTATGCACAGAAGACTATTTTTTGTTGTTGTTAAATTAGGCCAACAGCAGAGTTATTTTTAGATTACATACTTCACTTTCTCTTCATAATGGGCTGGTATACAAAATAGGACAGAAAATGCACCATATGCCACAGCAAATGCTCAAATCCTAAATTCTTAAAGCTCTCATGGAAATAAAAAGAGATCTCTATCTTAATATATGAGATTTCCATTCAGATGAAACTGACAATAAACTGTTCTGACAGGTATTTATTGGTTAACAACAAATAAAGTACATACACTTTGTTCTAAAAAAATGTTTTAGGGAATTTTTCCTGTAATTGTTTTTAACAAAAATAAGTTGCAAGAGAAGAATTAAAGTGGGAATGAAAGCACTGACTTACATTTACGACTAAAAGTTAACATTTAAAGTACAAATTTTCAAATTCTATACTGATTAGCATAGTTTTTGGTTTCCTAAAGTTACAAAATTTAGATGGCTCACCTAGTTGCCCTTTCATAAACATCAACCTAAAGTCTCTTCAAGAAGTCTCAATTTTGTAGTAAGATAAACTTTTAAAATTAACTCTCATAGTTTGACACATTGTATTCTCATTTTGATTACAACCACTCTCCGGCAAACCATTTTGTTATTCTGATATATATTATTGAATCACATTACGAAGAAGAGACAAAATGCATGACACTACACACATACATATGTACATAATACGTGATCTGGGAATAAAAAATATACACTGCCTCACTGACTAAAAAAAGGAATTTTCCCCACTCTTATCAGTGACATATATAACTCAAACTGTATTATGAAATACAAAATTCAGTTTAAAATAGATTAATAAATTCAACAAATATCATTATATAGCAAACATTCACCCTGTTCTTTGAAATGACTTGCTTATATTGAAACAAATGAAATTGCAGCACAACAAAATATTTGACACCTCCGGTGTTTTTTGGAACCTCTAATTCACTGGACACTGTTTACATTTAGGATGAGGAATACAAAGTGCTATTTGCTCTTAAAAATACACCAAATAAAATATCAAATGTTTTTGGTATTCTCTTGTGTTATTTCCATTAAATCATAATTTAATGAATGCTTCATATGTTAAATGTGCAGGTCTAATGGTTTTCCCTAGAAACAGAACAGACAAAAATATTACTAGATAAGTTTATCATTCTATGCAACCTAGTTTTAACAGATTAAATATAGCAATTAAATTAGTTATATATTTCATAACTAATACAGGCATTTAGGCATATAGAAATTAATTTCTGAAAAGCACTGGTCTGTTGATAAATTGTAACTTGCCAACAGAACAATTTTAACATATTACCTCAACAGGCAAATTTTTCATGTAAATTTTATCATGTAAATTTATCATGTTCACTAGACTATGTCTAGCAAACAACTAAAGAATATTATGATTACTTAATACTGCTAGACTAATAGTGCTGATGAAATTCTGTGTATAGGTTTACCTTAAACATACGTTATAATTCTTACATTTAAAAATATACTTACATAATCTGCATTTTGAAATAATCTCAAACAACTTAATTCTAAGATATAACCTCCAAGAATAATCAGGTCTAATGGCAGTAAGGATAATATTAGGCAGAATTCAAAAGAAAGTTCTTAAAAATTTTTAAAAATTCATAATACCCTAACAAAAAGAAAAGTATTAACAAAAGCAAAAGCTGAATTACTAAAATTATAACTGATTTTAGAGAAAAGGTAAGCCGGGAGAAGGAATAGAAAGGTTTATATACATTCAGAACTTCGCAATACTTTTTGCCAGACACTGGGCTCGGTACCGAAATAAAATTTCATGTCTAAATTGCAGTTAAGTAATACTTTATAAAGTCAGGTCAATTAATTTTAAAGATACCAACCCTGAAGGTAACAAACAAAAGAGAGGTTATGCCCCCAAAGTAAATATTGTAGTGCTAACTTTAACTTTTAATATTTAAACTGGCCCATACTTACAATTTTTTTACTTAAATAAACAATAAATGTGGCAAGTATGTGGAAAAAATTTAAAGTAGCAAACCAGTGATACTCTTGCTAGGTTATAAGACTGTGTCTAAGTAGTTAAGTTTTATTTTTATCTTTTTTTAACTATTTAAATTCAGATTTAAATTACAGTAATCTTAACCAAATGTTTACTTTAGAATTCTACTGAAGTTTTCCTCTAAGTAAGTTCAATGAAATCCCAAGCTTCTCCATTTTTTGAATACATATTTATTTCTAAGGCCAGGCTATGGCTTGGACACAACCACTACAGAACTTGTGCACTGGTTTAAATCCACCTATTATTCCCCATGGAAATGAAGCAATGCCCATGACATAGCATTGTATAAGAATAAATACTACCTATAGACAATAACTACCTTTTGAGCATGTGCTTTTTATTATAGGATCAGAAAATTATGGTCCCAACACCAACAAACTAAAGAATATATACCATTTGCCAAACCTTTCTTCCACTGTACACATAGCTCCATAGTAAATAATTATTTCTACACAAATGGAAAAGGTAATTGTGCTCATTTGACTGAATTATCCAATGTACTTTCCTGGTACTGCAGGGGAGGGGAGAGACATGAGTGTGAAAGTAGTTTCAAATGCTCTTCCATGACGTCATTGACCTAAAAAGGAAATGTCCAATATTTTCAACCTAATTTGCCCAATGTGTACATCTAAAAGTATACTCTATAAAATATACAGAATAACATATTTCTAGACCATGACAGACCTCTGTGAAGAGTTCACACCATAGAATGGAATGGTATGGGCCACAAGACACAAAGGAGACGATTCCAATCCAATAGAAACTGGTAATTAGCTACCCTTATTATGAAAATAGGAAATTATTCCATCTCAGAACTGGGAAAATTGGCTTCATAAATTTAAAACAAATCCAAGGTAAGAATAAAATCACAAACTTAGTTTTTGGCCCAGGAAGAGGTCCTCAGAATAGTAGAGCAGCAAACCTGTAAAATAGATTACCTATGACATTGCATTAAGTAACAAAGAAAACATTTTATCAAAATCCATTACCAGAATGCATGAAAAATACTAACAGGAGACAAAAATGACACCTAGAAAAGAGGAATATTTTAAATTGATTATATAAGACTGCTTACAAACATATTTGTCCAGAAAATGAGACTTTATTGCAATGATAAATTTATTAATCTAAAAACTTCATATGTAAAGCAACTCAAGAAGGCCTAAGTCTTTTGATAAATAACAAAAAAAAAAAAAGAAAATGCAGTAAAATATAGACAATCTTAAAATAAAATGGGCAACATCTAGTTCTGCCACATCTAATAGCTTCAGAGAACTTCATGAATAAACAATTGTAATTTCACTTCAAATACCACAAACAAAATTCAAAATTAACTTTCAAGTTTCAGGTTTCAAGTTTCCAAGGATACACTAGTTCAAGCGAGACAATATTTGATTTCTGAGCACATCCAAGAAGTCAGATTTTCCTCTGAAGAATATTCCTGGATTAGCTGTTTGTATCTTACCTACCTGACCAAAAAGGGCAAGAAATGAGAACACAATACATTTGTTTCTGGTAAAATGCGTATTTCCTTTTCTTCTAGCTACTCAGAATTCACAAAGGTTTGAATATTTTCCCCTAGCAGAAACAGGCTACCCTATCCTGAAGCCTCACCCTCTATTTTTTAGAAAGAAAAACATACAAAACAAAGTCAAGAAATAAATAAAAACACTCCTGCATGAATAAGGGGGTGTGGGGGCAGCTAGGAAAAAGGACAGTCATAACATGTATAGTTATCATCAGCATCCCCTATATGCCAGCTGCTGTGTTGGGGGTTTTCACAAATGTTGTTTTTAATTAATATTAAAATACCACAAGATAGGTACTTTCATCCTTAGTCTAATGATGAGAAAGTTAGGTTCAGAGATAAAACTTGCCCAAGGTCATGCAGTCACTATGTGGCTGAGCCTAGGATGTGCTCCCCATCCATCTAATGCCAAACACTCCTCTTTTCATGACATGTAGTCCACATCTCAGTTATTAAATATCACTGCTGGTCCTCCCCTGTGAGGACTAATGCTGCAAAGTTCTACAAAAGAAATAGAAGACATCGCCTTTGCTCTCCAGGCAATTAACATGTAAGAGGATCTGAAGATTCAAATGCCCAGTTCATGAGAAGCAAGTGTGGTATATAAAGAGGAAAGAAGGGAGACGATTCATGCTCTAGTCTGGGCTTTGCTAACCAGCCATAAAACCTTGGGTAAACAATAATTTCTATTATTTAGTTTCCTCATCTGCAGAAAGCATGTAATATCTGCCTTACTTACCTTGCAGAATTATTTCAAAGATACAGTTAGATACTATGAGAAAGAGCTTTATTAACTATAAAATGTCTTGCAAATATGAAATGTTAATATTGCTCTTCAAGGGTCCATAGTTAGGCCTTTACAGAACTGTGGGCAGATAACTGAATTCAGCAATGAAAGGGTTAGCTGAATCACTTTTGTTTCCCCTCCTTTTTGTTTTGTTCTTTGGGGTTTATTAAGAGAATGAGTGTTTCAAGGGTGAGGGTCCTTGTTCCTTGACTCTAGCTATGGACTCCAGCTAGCCACGTTTTGAAGACTGTGGTGGATGACCAACACACTTTCCCATTTTGTAACTGCCCAAAAGGCCAGTCCAAGCAGCTCATCTTCCTGCTAGTCAAAAGGTGACATGGTTTTATTTCTCTCTCCTTCTTTTTTTCCTTTTTTCCCACCTTCTTCATCAGCTATCTTATAAAATTAGAAAGTCATGCTCAAGTCTAACCCAACCCAAAGCCCAAAACTGCACCCCAGACTCCAAAGTCCTTCTTTCTCCAAACTCTAGGGAAAATGTGAAATGTTCCATTTCCCCAGGCGGTCCAAGAGGGAGACTGAAAGCCCAAGGTTTGGAAACAATATGATTAAAAGATTCTCTGAGAATTTGCAAAAGAAGAAGAAGAAGAGGAAGAGGAAGAGGAAAAGGAAAAGGAAGAAGTAGAAGAAAGGAAAGAAAAAAAGAAAAAGAAAAACTGGGAAGAATCTCATGAACTCGGTTAGCATCAACCAGAAGTATGTGGTTAATTTTTCTGTCTTAGATTACAACATAGTTTTCTATCAACTCTCCCACTGCAAATTAATCAATATTTAGAACTTTTTTTCCTATAGCAAAATGCACTCCCAATTCCACAGAGCCAAATGACAAACATTCTTTCGAAGGCTGTCTAGACTTCAAATAGACTTCACTGAAAAATACAGAAATTCATCAGATAATTCCCAAACCTTAATTTTATTTAGTGCAATTTTTAAGTCAATCATTATGAAAATTGGTAAACTGAACTCAAAGAAACAAAAAATGATAAAATAACTTTATTTTCACGCAATATCACAGAAGTTACACACACATGAATTGATACAAATTGACATTAAATACACACAGCACAAAGATCTCATCTTTTTTGATCTCTCTCGTCTCCCTTTCTTCCCTTCTGTCTCTTTCTTATTTTAAAGCAACATAATAGTATTCTTTCCTTTCTATAATTTATAAGATGTTTTCTATATGTGAAATTGTAGACTTCTGTTCTTTTAGATTAGTAATAAAAACTTTAAATGTTTATTGGATCAATAAAAATATTGGAAATAGGTGAAAATTTTGTTACAACTTTAGAAGTTATGAAATTTTTCTTGCAGGGCGTAGTTACATCTTTTGTATTCTAAATCACAATTTTATTTCTGAT
This sequence comes from Choloepus didactylus, assembly GCF_015220235.1. Classification (NCBI taxonomy): domain Eukaryota; kingdom Metazoa; phylum Chordata; class Mammalia; order Pilosa; family Megalonychidae; genus Choloepus; species Choloepus didactylus. Next base: position 79,975,442 of record NC_051311.1, read on the forward strand.
GACCACTGAAATTTGGGTTCTGTTTCAATTTCTTTATTTATCTGAAGGGAAAAAAACATGCTTTATAAATGCCATATACTGTTTAACTATGGTGTTTCTAAAAGTATCCTCTGTATGTCTTTTTGTTTGATTCACCAGATATGCTCTAAAAATACAGATTCCTGGTCCCTCTCCTGAGCTGTTAATGAATCAGAATATATAGGTAAAACCTGTAAATTTGCATTTTAACAGTCTCCCATAAATAATTCTTTTTTTCCTAGTGTATTTCATGTATTAATCAACAAATTAAACTGATTCATACACAGGTCTTTAGACATAGTTCATCTGTAATGAAACTGAGAAGGTATATGTATATAGTTATATATAAAGATGACTAAATTCTTTTCTGATTCTCAAAGATTTAATTTCTCTGAAGTTAAGTTCTTGGTATAGGTTTTGTTTTTGTTTTTGTTTTTTTTTAGTTTGCCTTGATTGTATTTTTTTCCCCAATACCACTCTATTTTTAACACCTTGCAAGGTTGACATTCATTTGTTCTCCCTCATGTAAAAACATATTTGTACATTTTTGTCACAAATGTTGAACAGTCTAGGTTTCACTGAGTTATACAGTCCCAGTCTTTATCTTTCCTCTTTCCTTCTGGTGTCCCACATGCTCCTAAGCTTCCTCTTTCAACCATACTCACACTCATCTTTGTTCAGTGTACTTACATTGCTGTGCTACCATCCCCCAAAACTGTGTTCCAAACCTCTCACTCCTGTCTTTTCCTTTCTGTCTGTAGTGCTCCCTTTAGTATTTCCTATAGCACAGGTATCTTGTTCACAAACTCTCTCATTGTCTGTTTGTCAGAGTATTTTAAACTCTCCCTCATATTTGAAGGACAGTTTTCCTAGATATAGGATTCTTGGTTGGCAGTTTTTCTCTTTCAGTATCTTAAATATATCACACCACTTCCTTCTTGCTTCCACAGTTTCTACTAAGAAATCCACACATAGTCTTATCAAGCTTCCTTTGTATGTAATAGATTGCTTTTCTCTTGCTGCTTTCAGGATTCTCTGTCTTTGACATTTGATAATCTGATTATTAAGTGTCTTGATGTAGGTCTAATCATATCTATTCTATTTGGAGTACACTGTGCTTCTTGGATCTGTAATTTTATGTCTTTCATAAGAGATGGGAAATTTTCATTGATTATTTCCTCTATTATTGCTTCTGCCCCTTTTCCCTTCTCTTCTCTTTCTGGGACACCCATGGCACATACATTCATGTGCTTCATGTTGTCATTTAATTCCCTAAGATGTTGTTCATATTTTTCCATTCTTTTCCCTATCTGTTCTTTTGTGTGTAGGATTTCAGGTGTCTTGTTCTCCAGTTCCTGAGTGTTTTCTTCTGCCTCTTGAGATCTGCTGCTGTATGTCTCCATTGTGCTTTTTCATCTCTTGTGTTGTGCCTTTCATTTCCATAGATTCTGTCAGTTGTTTTCTCAAACTTTCGATTTCTACCTTATGTATGCCCAGTGTTTTCTTTATAGCTTTATTCTCTTTTGTTATATCTTCCCTGAACTCACTGATTTGGTTTTTTATTTGATTTAGCATATTTCTTTGAAAAACTTTAATACATTGTTTCATTAAAGTGAACCAATATCTCAAATGTATCTTGACTGAGGAGTAGGTTTGTTCCCTTGACTGGGCCATATCTTTTTCCCTAGTATAGATTGTAGTTCTCTGTTGTCTAGGCATCTGGTTTCCTTGGTTACCCCAGTCAGATTTTCCCAGACCAGAACGGGTTCAGTTCTCAAAATGGGGTTATATTCAGGGTGTATTCTTAGAGGAATGATAGACTTTCCTGTGAGGTCTCCAGTTGCTGTGCTTTTCCTAACCTGCCCAGCAGGTGGCACCTGTCAGCCTGTAGCTCCTGACTGGTGTAAGGAGGTGTGGCCTCCTTAGTTTCTGTTTTGGCTGTTTTCCCCCAGGCTCTGGGGTCTGGTTCTGAAGGGAAAGCTGGGCCCCAGCTCCTTACTCTTAGGGAACATACACCCCCTAGGGAGTTATCATCTGCATTTGAATAGTCTCTCTCACTCTGTTATCCCCACCTCTGTCTGGGTCACAGCGCTGAGAACTGAAAATGGCTGCAGCTCTCTCCACAGAAAATGACTGCGGCTCTCTTTCTGAGAGAGAAGAAGAAGGGACAGAAAGCCCCCTTCTGGAGCCAATACATGACCCCCAGTTTCACTCATTGGCCAGAGGTAACACCCAGTCTTCTGGGCTCCCCCTCCCAGGAGAGATGAGTCTTCTGGCTCTTTAAGGCCAGTCATCACTAAAAGTCTGTCTGCTTGTTGAGGTTTGTAGCTTATATTCAGCAGTCCATATTTATTAATTAAAACCCCAGTTGGAGCTCAGCTGAGCTATATTCACTCTCTTGGAGAGTGCTGCTAGTTTCTATCACAGCGAGGTTTTACAGCTTACCCTGCCGTGAGGGGAGGGGGTTCTTGGCATGGTTCTGCAGTTTTTACTTACAGATTCTATGCTGCAATCTCAGGCATTCCTCTCAATCCAGATTGGTGTACAATGTGTGGACAGTCACAGCTGTCCCCTAGCAGTTATTCCAAATTATTTACTAGTTGTTCCTTCTTGTTTATTAGTTTTCCAGGAGCTGACTAAATTCCACACCTCTCTATGCCACCATCTTACCCCTCCTAAATGATTTTTATAAGCCATAAAATTTGAGAACTACTTTTAGAAAATAAAATAATTTGCATATGTATATTTTTTATCAATAACCATTCATAATCACTTAGATATATTATCACAGTGAATTTCTTACTTATTTAAATTGTATTTAAGATATTTCCTCAAAGGCATCACTTACAACATTTTATAAACCTACTATGTTAACATATCAGATCTCTTTGATCAAATAAATGTTTTTATTTTCTAGCAATAAAAGGCATCTCTTCAACTAAAATTATATTTAACTTTGTCTCATTTACTTAGGCACTTTACAAGTGAGAATCCAATTGCTATATCAAAAAACTACACTAAATTTACTTTCACTTTTTACCACTACCATATTGACATTTAAATTAAGAAATAGTTTCAAATGATTAAGTATTCTTCCTGAAAAATGTGATTAAAAAGTTATCAAATGTATATATTAACAGTGTTTTCAATTAAATATTCTTAAATTTGTATTGCCTAAGCCATCAAACAGCATTTTTACCTTTAGTTTATTTCCTCATCCTCTATTAAAAGTTTTTTCAAGAAAATAAAAAGAGAACTTCACTCTGAAGAAGACCATAATAGTTCATTAGCTATGCACATCTCAGCAGCCTCCACACCTGACTGCAATAGGTTTTTTTTGCACTTTTCATTTTTTAGGTCACACAAATACTGTAAGTAATGTAATGAAACCACAGCCTTGTCTGTATTTTCTCATAAAGCCATGCCCTGCCTGATTCATAAATATTTCATTTCTTATTGTCTTAATTCTAAAAGAGATTAGCCTGTATTTTTCATAGATGCTTTATTTTAAAACCTCTATTCTGAAAGTCATTCTGACCATAACTTTGGTAAAGTGCAACATACAGCACCCTCAAAAAGACTCACGTTCAACACAATGGCCAACGACACCAAAATCTGAAAGAGTCAGAAATATAAAATTAAAATAATACTGAACTAAGTTATTTCACAAGGAAATGCAATGTTATATGACAGGAGTTTGTCTTCTGAGACTTAAAATTAAAGAATATAGTTCTCATAGAACCTTTAGATCAAAGGAAACAAGGAAAATTCAAGATGAGTTCAGAGGGGTAGTTTGAGGAGATGGATATTGTGGGTTAGTTGGAAATCAAAAATCACAAATTGCTGTTCAAGATATTAAACAGTGGAAGAAAAAGATAAAAATTCCAAGAAAAAAACATAACTGATACTGTTCAACTTAACAGCTCTTTCACATAAAAATGTAATAAATGCTACCTCTAAATCAGGTTTTCTGTCAAAAAGAGAGATGTGTACTCTGGAATTTAAAAAAAGAAAAAAGAAAAAATCAGTCTGCAGAGAATTATGTATTTGCCCATAGCAAGGAAGAAAGATAATCAAGGAAAAGAACTTTACTATTCCTCATTCTTAGCCTTTTCATCCACCTTCCCTATCTCCTACAGCTGAGTTTGTGCAATCTACTAAGTTTATATCAAATATAAGAACAGACTATTCCCCTAGACAAATTCTGAAAGATTGGTTTTAGTTATCTTAAAACTATATAAATAAACAAATATTAGAATACTTAAATGAACAAGCCTAGATAGAGGGCCACCAGAAGTAAATATATTAGGAGATCCTCCTTACCCAAACACACAGAAGCAAATCTTGTTAAATAGCCGTTCTGGCTTATTGAGAGCCTTAGTAAGATCAGCTTCCCAATTTCCCATTCCAGCCAGATAATTCAGTCATCTAATTTTACCCTAGGTTTCTGGTCTATCCATTCTTGACTTACAAGGAGTATATAAAAATTTCTGGACTGTGCCAAACTTTTGTCTCACGCTTATAGTTGCCTTTGTGGGTTGTAATGCTTCACGATTCTTCTACCTGCCTGGGGAACTTTCTAACATTTTTTGTTTTGCCCTGACCTCTGGAGAAATGATATGAATGTCATTCTTGGTTCACTACATAGACACCTGATAATTCAGGTGGTATTGTAATTTATTATCCAGAGAGATATAGTACCCCTAATAATGTCAAAAGTCAAGCATCTAATAAATTATTAACTTACTGATAATTTTTTTCTCTGAATGCTTAAGAAACAATAAGGAGAACTACTACTTTGGACTTCACTGCTGCAAAAAGGGAAGAACTATTTCATGAAAGATCTTATGACAGAATTCTTGGAAGTTCATATCAATTTTAAGCTCATACTTTGAAGTATAATATATATCAGTATTGGCAAAATATGGTTCGTGGGCTAAAACTGGACGCATGTGTGCATTTTAGATGGCCTACCTACAAGGTAAGACTTTTTTTTTTTTTACATTTTTAAATAGTTGAATAAAAATCAAAGAGTAATATTTTGTGAAATGTGAAAATTATATGAAATTCAAAGTTCAGTATCCATAAATAAAGCTTACTAGAACATAGGCGCACTCATTGTTTAGGGATTGTCTATATCTGCTTTTACACTATAATAGCATAATTGAATAGTTGCAACAGAGAACTATGGCCTGAAACACCTAAGATACTTACTATCTAGCCCTTCATAGAAAATGTCTGCCCCAACCCTTACTGTATATGATGTCTTGGCATGAAACTCTAAAAAATGTCTCGGGATAAATCTTTTCTATCAAAATTATAAATTACTGAAAGTGAAATCATTACCTTCCAGCTTCAGAAGACACTAATGAATAAAAAAATGAGAAAATGTCCAAAGAAACACAAGAGTTACACAGGTATCATTTGACCTAAGAAGTGATATACTTGGCAAGGAATACTAGAGAAACATGGCACTGAGCTACAAGAATAAATGCTCAAAATGGGCTGATATAGACCAAAAAAAAAATCAGAACACTTGAAAATTCTAGTCAGGTATGGGGAAATATTAAGGAGGGAATTGGCCCACAATTTGCTGACAATGGTATATTATCACCAGACAGCTAGGATGAAACAGAACTTCTAAAAATCCTTCTCTACCAAAAAGGAAGATATTCAAGGGAATGGAAAATCAAACAGGATTAATAAGAAACCAAAGCTCAACAATTATCCATAGTTAAAGGAGTTACTTTAAATGAGTTCAGGTAACAGGACACATGAATTAAACTTTTCAGGTAGTAAAAAAAAACTTATAAATGTTATCATAGAATCATAGTTGATATCCTTGGAAGAGGTACAAACAACAGGAAGGCATACATAATACACAAGAGGGACAAATGTTCTTTAGTTTTTAAAGGTAAAAGGATTATAGAAAATGAAGGCTAGTGAGTTTGACACTATTCCCCAACAGACTTCTAAAACAGGTTATTAAACAGATGGTTTGTGAGTGCTTAAAAACAAAAGACCTGCCCTGTTTGTTTAAAATAAGCCACACCAAACTTTGATTCCTTTTATGACATTGTCACTAGATGAGTGGATCAGAGAAATGTCTTAGCTGTACAATATGTGGACCAAAAAAAGTATGGAGAAAGTTTCTCATGGCCAACTATTTGTATAACTTTGGTTAAGTTTCTTAACATCTGGGATGAGAGACAAATTTCCATGTACCTCTTGTATTTCTGCATGTCTTTCAAGCAGAGGAACTGGTAGCTTTTGTTCTGGACTGCCTTTGCATGGATGTTTTTATGGAAAACAGCCTTGGAAGAAAGAGATAGTGTCTCCTTGTAGAACAAAAGGCAGGTGTGTTCACGGTCCATAATGAAAGATTGGGTTTCCTGAACTTCCGGGTTCCTTAGCTGGGATGCAACCTGCTGAGTGTACACTACCAACCTGAGCCACTCTGCAGAACTCCTGAGGAGTATGTAGGTCAGGGGGAACTAAAACAAACATTAAGTTCATGCTGCTTGCCTTACTGTCAGTAATAAAGCCCTTTGTTTCTGACCCAGGAGTCCTGTGTTCTATAAGCACTCATGAAAGAGTGGCTGGCAAGTAGGGTAAAATCTCTTCCCTTCACAATTCTTGATAATGTGAGTCAGTTTTGTCATTCATAAAATGGGAAAGATAATACCACCTCCTTCAAAGAGTGTTATGAATATTAAATAAATTAATATATTTCAAGTGCTTAGAAAAGCAACTACTTGAACTGTTCAATAAATGTTAGCTATTTTTCTACTAATTATGATTATTTTCAAATGCATATTGGTAACTAAACAATTACACCCAAAATGTTAATGACAATTTAAGGTATCCCCTTTCACTAGGTAAAGAATAGGCTCTATCCTTAATCCTGCTCTGTTCAATATTTTCATAATAATTGAATATAGACATAAAAATGTATCTATCAAAATTATGGGTATTTTTTGCTAGCATATATAACAGAATCAAGATCTTTAAAGAATCTTACGCTGACTAACTGAACTAAAATAACACAAAGTTAATAGAGATAAAGTCCTATTTCTAAAATAAACTATTCCAAGTATATATTAATTACAATTTATATTTTAAAATGCCCTTCTAGTAGCAATGTAACATGGTTGCAAAAATAAAGTTTCTACTAGGTTAGAGAAGAATGGTGATAAATTTTCAATGTGTTCTGCGTTGGTAAGATTCAACTTATAGTATGGTGTTAAGCTCTGGATTCAACATTTTAAAGGGAAACATCAGCAAACAGAAGCATATCCAGAAGAAAGTTATCAGAACTGTGAGGGGTGAAATAAATCCATATAGTATATCATGAATAATGGAATACCATTTTTGCCTGAGAAAGAAACGATTTATTGGGATGAAAACTTTTCAGACATCTGAAAAATTATCTATGTAAAACAGTCTGTGTAAAATCAAAGAACAAAGCTAGAAATAATGGCTAGTTATTTGATTCCAAATCAATGTAAGGAAGAATTTTCTATTAATTTTTTCATATGTAGATGTTATGTAACAAATTCCTCATTCAGAGAAGTTTTTAAAGCAAGTAGCCAGGACAGTGGAAATAGAGATTCCCTCCTTCACATACAGATGTCTTTATACTACTCACTTCTCCATAAAAAAAGCCACCCCACAGGACATTTCTCCAGGCCTCTTGCCTTATTTCACTCTTGTCTTGCCTCCTTTGGTTTTTATTCCGTTTCAGCTTAGCCCCTTCAAACTGACAATTTGTTCTTAACAGCCCACCTTATCTTCTTTTTTCTTTAAACTTTTTATTGTAGTAACCAATACACTGCACAAAATTTCCCATTTTAACCACATGCAAGTATACAATTCAGTATTATTAATTACATTCACACTGTGGCATTACCATCACAAACATCCTTGCTCCCCCTTTTTTATCATTTCAAACAGAAAAGTCCTCACCCACCCGACTTGTTCGTTTCTCAGATTACTCCCTCTTTTCATATACTCAAGCCCATAGGCAATTTGACAGAGGCTACAGGACAGCAAACCCTAGCCCCACCTCCCTATGGTTTAGAAGGGAGATTAGAAAATTAATTTCACTATCTCCAAGGTCCTTATTAACTCTACGATTCTTGGATACTTTGAGACGAAATGAGCAACGTTTTTACTATTTTTCCATTTACATAATCAAGAAGTTGTTGGGTGTCCACTGATTAAGGAATGAAGAAATAAGTGAATGAATAAATGAGTGAACATAGCTAAACAATGGATGATAAGCTTTTTTATTTTGTAAGAACTAGCTACCAATGAGTCTTACATCCTTCAATCGGTTCAGTCAAACAAATGATAAATAGTGAAAAGGCATGAGCAACAAACACCTGTGGGAACAAGGGAAGCAAGTATGAGAGCAAGAGGAGAGACGGGTGGGAATGGCAGTGGGAGTGGAGAACTACAGGGAAGAGCCCAGGATTAATTCTTAGATATAATTAACTATTAAAGTCTTTTACTCTGTGACACTTGCAAGTGTTCATAAACCAAAATAAAATTTCAGGCTATATAAACATATATTTGGATGAAAAGTGCGAGAATAATTCTAAACTCTCTAGCAAGTAATGACAGGAACAAGCAACTACATTCTTGCAAAGGCAAAACTGATTGATATATACCACAATATAAATGAATTTCAAATGCATTATGCTAAGTGAAAGAAGCCTGACTAGAAAGGCTACATATTGTTTGATTCCATTTATACGACATGCTTGAAGAGACACAACTATGGGGATGGAAAACAGATCAGTGTTTACCAGGCACTGGAGGGTAGGGGAAAAGATTGACTAAAAGGGACTTGGAGGAATTTGGGGGTAGTGACAGAACCGTTCCATATCTTAATTGTACTAGTGGTTCACAACTGTAAATGTTTGCCAAAATATACAGAACTGAATGCTAAAAAGGGGTGAAATTTACTGTGTGTAAATTATCTGTACAAAAAAATGGACACAATTAAAGAGCTTAACACAACTTTGAAAAGACATGAGTGTATAAAATAAAGTTTATGTCATTTAAACTTCACAATAAAAGTTAAAAATTTTGAGACAGAAAATTAGCAGGATCATTTCTACAACACAGTACATTTGTTTTAAAATTAAATGTAAAATATGTAACCAAATCACATGTATTTTCACTATTTCATAAATATTTAACCTCAAAAATAAGATATTCATCCTCTATTAAATGCCCCATATAGAAATATAATTTTACTAATAAGAAAATTAACGGTAAATATTTTCACTATTTATGTATTCTGAATTTTCGTTACCATATATTCTCTATTATTTTTGTACATTTGCACTTAACGTTTGATTTTATATAGCTAAATAAACAAGATATCTCTCAAAAGCAAACAAAAAAAACCTTATAATAATGTTGCTTTAATGTATAGTATGAGTAAGCATGTACTTAATCATATTTTATAATTTGGCATTGTTTCAGTCCAGGGGGACCAAGATTTTTCAGGATACATTTAGGGGGATATCGTAGAAAATATTTATGTAAAATCCAATACCAATTAGAACAGAAAATTGCATTAGTTTGATCAATAGATATGTAGGTCTACGAATAGCTTGAAATTATTGAAAATGGAAAAGGAGCAAAGAATCAGAAATGACAAGAGGGCAATTTAAAAGCATACTTTTCTGGAATTAAAGGAATATTATAAACTAATAAAGAAAACATAATCTTAAAAATTATTTTACTTTGGTCAATGCAAAGTCAGGCTGTCAAATTAATTTTATTCTTAGTCACAAGAATATATACATTTTTTATAATATATAATAAAGTAAAAATGTATTGAAATACAAACATTTTGAAGCTTACATCAATCACCCTAAAAACTATTACCACTCATTATTCCCTACTTTCTGAGAAGGAAGGATACTTGCTGCTCTCCTTAGTTGTGCTGAATCTGCATAGTGGGCTGATTATCACAAGGAGAGCAGACAGCAAGAGAAAAGACCACACTTCCCTTGGGACAGCACACTTCATGGGATATGTACATTTGGCACGATTATAAGCAGCACATGAATACGACAGCAAAGCAGTGACAGAAATATCTAGATGAGGCTCTAAAAATTTGTTAGCAGTTTCCGGGGGAAGAAGAAAGATGTCTCAAGAGATTTGAGGCAAAACTTCTTATATGGTGCACTATATAAAATCCCACTACTACTCCCTTTAAGCCAAACCGTGGCAAAGATACACAATAATCCTATAGTTGGAGTTGTGTTTCCTTTTTTTTTTTTTTCTTTTTTTAATTTTTTATTATGGCAACATAAAGACAACTAAAAATTTCCCATTAAAAGACAAAGTTCATCAAGCAGCTTATCCAAATTAACACTTCATTTCTGGTTGGTGCCACCAACAGCTATATATATGAATAAACACAGGACCAAGACAAAATTGTGAAGAAATTAATATTTATCGAGTATTAATGATATAACCTTCAGGGAAGAGAATGCCAGGTGGTTATTCATGTTTCGTAACTCTAACGTGATCAACCCCATGTATACTCTACTCCTCTCCTTGTTTCAGCGCTCTCACTGAAGAAGGGGAGGCTCCATTCTGACAGGAAGGAGGGGAGTGATGTGAAGATACCCAGTGGGCTAAGACAACTGGAAAAAAATTTTAAAAACCAACAACCAACACCTCTTAAGTTTTAACTGAGTCCCCTGAGTTACAATAACAAAGTTATTTATGGCAATTTTTGCTTATTTTTATTTTAGGAAGTGCCTTTTTCCCCATTTGTTCTTATAAATATGATTATGTGTTAGTAAAGAGAGAGTATTCATAGCTTCAAATTTGATTCCATGTATTTCATGGAATGTTTTTAGTCAAAAGTAACCTAAAAGTTAATCAAGTCTCTTGAATTTTGGAGGACATGGCTTACACAATATCACGCAGTAGTTATAGACAGACTTAGTACCAGAGAGGAAATCTCCTGGCACTTAACATGGAACTCTTGAGTAGTAACCAAGCTGACTATTATACTATCTGGAATAATAATTCAACACTTTCCAGTGTAATCTTCATTCATACTCTAGTGTGCATTATTATTATAAAAAAATTCTTTAATAGAAAACTTGGAACAAGGAATGGAGAACGCACTGGGTCTTGGAACAGCTAGATGGCAACAAGGAGGACACTGGATATCTAAGGAGCAAGGTAAGAGAAGGAGAAGGTGTGAGTTAAAGGGGTGGGGAGGGGATAATTATGCACTAGAACTGCATTGGCCTCACTTCAGTTTCCCAAGGGCCAAATATTCACTGGTGATATAAGACAGAATTATTTTGAAAGTTCTCACAATTCAGCCTAGTGGAGGGAAAAAGAAAAGAGAAAAATGAGAAGAAATAGGACAAGAGAGATCTTCTTTTTTATCAATGCAAGAGATTATACACTCCTTTCCCTATTCTCAGGACATTTAGAATAAAACTGCTGAGCAAGTTAGTACAAATTTTAAATTAGAAAAACTAATTATGACAGTAATATCTACAAGATGTTGGTTTTATAAGAAAAGATCTGTGTAGGATCTTTGTGCGGTGTTACATGAAATGTTCTATCACTTATTCATGCCTTAGTTATAGGTGTCCAAAAGCAATTTGAGCAAGTTAAAGAGGTGGGATTTTAAATTTGGAGAGATGGACTTTTCTTCAAATCATTTAACCTCAATCTGCTGTGATTAAGGATAGATACTGAAAGAAAAAGAGAAAATAGAAATTATAAACTTAAACTATGTATTCCAATGCAAAAAAAGACATCTATACAGTTACAAATCTAAGGGTTTTCAGAAGAGAACTTGACTTTTTCAACTATTCCTCTCCATCTTTTCCCTGAAAACAATCACAAAAATATTTAGTTTGACCATGTTGTATTCATAGTGTAGTCATGTAGCCATTAGATATACTACTTATGCTATCTATACTGATATAATGATGATTTATATGATTAAATGTCAGTTCAACTTGTGCTAAGTACTTTTAGATTGAAATACTCAACTACTGAGAGTTTATTGTTCAAAAGCATAAGCACCTACTCACAACATCCAAAAGTTAAATGCTATATTGTTTCTCAGATCAAGAAGAAAAAAAGGATAGAGAAAACTGAACTTGAAGTATGCATGCCTGAGACAAGAACCATGACTTGCCCAATATAGCAGTGAACAGTTTTTCTAAATGTGATAAGGTATAGAATGAGTGTAACATGAAAAAGTAAGGTGAAAGTGATTTCAATTACCTGCAAGAAAAACAAGTTTTGTGATGATATAGATAGAAGTAACTTCTTGGTCCTCCAATGAGCCATTAATTCCTACAGTCAATATTTATTTGTAGAGCTCCCACCAAGGGCCAGACACTGTTCTAAGCACTGGGCTAGAGTAGTGAAAAAAACAAATCCCTGGCTTCATGGAATATTCATTATAATTTAGGGAACAGATAATAAATAAACAACTTTTTGAAATGTCAGTTGATGATAATGTTTTGGAGAAAAATAATGTATGGTAAAGATAATAGAGTATGATGCATGTGACTCTGTTATTTTATATAGGTTGGTTGGAGGAGGCTTCTCTAATAAGGATACGCTTGAGCAGAGAACTGAAGTTAGTGAAGATGTGGCAATACCCAAGAACAGAGCATTACAGACAGAGAGAACAGTGTGAGTAAAAGCTCTGAGTTGGAAATGAGCTGGTCCTTTTTAGTGGAATATGAAGGAGGCCAGTGTGTCTAGAGTGAAATGAATGAGAGAAAAATATTAGGAGATAATATCAGATAGTAGGAGTCAAATAAAATGGACTTAGGTAAGGTCTCTGTCTTTTATTCTAAGAGAGATAAGAAGCTATTTGAAGGTTTTAAATAAAACAAGTGACACAATCAGACATTTTTTTAAAAGATCATTCAGTTGTGTGGAGAATAATGTGTGGTACTGTGAAGGGATACAATGAAGATCAACTAGGAAGCTACTGCATTAGTCTAATGGGAGATGATGGTGAACCTGATCAGAATGGCAGCAGTGGTTGTACTAACTAGATACATGGAACAAAGAATTTTTCTTGCTCTTGAGTTAAACTAAAGACAGACTGCAAAAAGGAAAAAAAAAAAGAAAAGAAAAGAAAAATGAAGACTAAAGGGAAATGAGGAGTTAGCTACAGTTATACACATACAGATCGACCAAATCCTGGAACATAAATTTGGGTGAAATAATGGTGAAGAATAGTTCTTAAGGATGTTGGGGATCTTTTTTTTTAAATGAGATGATTTTATGACAGTCTACATATGCTAAGATGTTAAGATATTTGTATTAGTGTACTATAAGTTTCTCCTTACTCTCTGCCAGTGAGAAAATTTATAAATGGTTTCCCAAAAATGTCTAGCACTGATTTCTTTCCTGTACCCTAAAATATACTTCATAAAGTTTTTTTAAGGTTAAAAAAAGTTGCAAAAAGGATGGTTGTAGATGTATGCCATAAAATGATATAAAACTAAAATAATGCAAAAAAAAAAAAAAAAAACCTTCAGAAATGAGATCACATATGGATCAAAAGTTGAGGGGAAAAAAACAAATAACCTGAAAAACTAAGTTTTTCTAGTACCAGCTTTCACTGGAAGAATTCCAAATTAATTTTCTTAACATATTGAAAATTAAAAAAAAAAAAAAACTTATAACATTCTAATGATATAATCTTTTGGCCTTACATTAGAAAAAATTTAAAAAGGAAGCACTAAATTCTTAAATAAATTTTAAATCAACATTATCTTCTATAAAGTATATTTTAAGCCTTCCAAGACAGAAATTGGAGGACATTGAAGAACATTAATAAACAAAAAATACTGAGAGCTTTTAAACTCTTCAGGAATTCATTTTCTTCATAACAATGTGCTTTTTCAACATTTACATTTTATTCACTATTGCTAATAAAAATAATTTGCCACAGCAGAAGGAATGAACATGTCAGTTCTATATAACATATTTATCAATATAATGGGAAGGTACGTTCTAGATACCCTTAGTGGATAGAAGGAAATCACACCAACTGATTGGTGAGTTGAATTCAAAAAGTAATTGAGTATAGGCCAAAGGATACATATTTCCAATATCAAAGAATTAAAAAGATTGAACATTTTAAATAAATCCTTAGATGACTTATGGAGAAAATGCATTTTTAATAATTTTAGATAGATATTTTTAGATAAACTGAGATAATTTTAGAATTCAACCCATAAATAGCAAATTAGAAACCTGAGTAAATGCAAGTAAACTTAGGAAAAATAAAGTTAACAATTATAAAATAAGAAAGTATTAGGATTCAAAGTGAATCATAAGCTGTATATAGATCATTAAAATATAACATTGCTTTAAAAATAAAATGAGAATGATAAGCATATACCTCACTTTAGAAAATAGATATATTCTGTTCACTGCTAAGCAAATGTCTGTTTAAATACACACAGATTCCTGGTCATTCCAATTATAAAACTGAGGTTATGCTCATAAAATGTATTAGGTCAAACACTTAATATCACATTTGAGGTAACAGCAAATTATTGAAGCAGCTATTTATAGAAAAGTCATTTTTATGAATACCACTATTGAAAATAAGTTGTCACATACAAATTCAAAGATGCCAGGTTTATTTTTTGTTGTAATATTAATAGTGTTGGAACATAATAAATCTAAATCTTCTCTGAAGATCTCTTGCCAACAACACAATATTGCAACATTTAACCTCCTATTTACTCATAATATTTCCTTATATTTCACCAGTTACGTTTTTAGTTTTGTTTGTTTTGTCTGGAAACTTTGAGGTGGGAGTGGGGGATGGGATGGTGGACAAATACACTGGGAGGAGCAAATGAATATATATATATATATATATACACACACACACACACATATACATATACACACACACACACACACACAAAATATATATAAATAACAGGGGTAAAGACAAGGCAGAAGTAAATAAGCAAGTAGACATACCCATTTAATTTAATGGACAAGAATATCTGCAAGACAGGAATATTCTACAGGAAATAACATTCTAAAATATAAGCATTTATGTAATTCAATAGTAATGAATTTCCAAAAAATCAATGCAGAGATAAAATTTAAAAAAGAGTAATGGTATTTTTAGACAACCCTAACTACTACGCTTAGTTAAGATGTAAAAAAGCAAATAGTTTTGGGGTCCAGTTCGAGTTTCTGTAAAACAAATACAGAAAATTAAAGTTTGGAGTTGGCTCCATCCAAAAGAAAACAATGAAATGACTTCAACCTAATTTAAAAAAAAAAAAAAAAAAAAAAGAAAAGCCCAAAAGAACTTAAGTTATTTTACTTGATAAAAACTGTGGAAGTGGTAGTACTTAAGTCCAAATATAGTATGAGATAAATGGTTGGTGCTACGGAAATGTTTCTTATTTCATATAAACGATGAGAACTAAAAGTAAACTACAGTTTATAAGATTGGAATTAGGAATTAGATGATCTGCAGACTGTGAGCACTGGAACATGTAAAGAAAGTCTCAAGCACCTGGATTACCTTTTCAGAAGCCTTAAGTATATAAACAACAATCTTTCTGGTTTGGATTTGAGCAAGTTTGTTTGAACTCTATGAATTAAGGTCTACATATATAAGGTTTCTTTAAAAAACTATGCAAATCATAAAATCTCATTGGACCTAATTTAAGAAATAGACTTTTTTTTAAATCAAAGGGCAAAATGAATCTGGGTACTGATTAGAACATGTTAGTTTCATTCTATAACAGTTGAGAGTACTACCACCTACCAAAAAGTTCAAGGAAAAAAAATCAGTTTGAGTATGCTAAAAATTAGTCTTCAGTTATTGTAATGGAATTGATATTTCTGAATTCAACTTTGATTTGTAATTTTGTCTATTACCAATCATATCAAGAGAACTTTAGTGACCTCTGTCCTCAATCACTTTCTTGTCTTACAAATCAATGATCTCTTTCTGATTTAACTCAGAGGGGGGAAAGATAGGAAGTCTTCCATCACTCAGTTTCCTATCAGCATTGTAATATAGAGATTTTACATGAGACTGTCAACAAAGAAATAGATAAGGGTGATGAGGCAGAACCAGCTATAAATCCTTAAGATATCACAAATAATATCCCTTTTATATAATTAAGTTCTGTACCCCTTACATCTTCTCTTGAAATAAAAATGTCTGATAAATTTGTCTGGCTACATTCATTGTACTGTCATTTACCCTATGAATCTCAATCAAACCTTGCAGTTATTTTCACATATTTAAATATGCTTTTCATAAAGTATAATCTAAACAGCTCCTAAAAGAGAGTTATTTTGTCTTTTTTAATTCTTAATTATACCAAGTAAATATAACTTTTCATTACAGGTTATCTGTAAACATGATATTCACCCTTTTCCTTTTTTATGATGTGCCACAAACAACAATCCACTCCCCCACTCCCCATTTTAGGTTTCTATAAAATGTACAAGGTGTTTTTTTTTTAAGCAAAACTTCTGCACTAACATCTGTGCAAAGAAATAAAATTCCAAGAACAGTTTACACATGCACAATCATTTCATAAATCTATTAATATCATAATGTAATTAAAGGCCTCTTTCCTCTTCTATGAAAACAATATTCATTCTAGAATTTCCATCACTCTGAATTCCAAAATATAAGTTGGAGAGTTTTGAAAAACAATTATAAATAGTTCATAACTGTTATTTATTACATTTTCTCCCCTTGACTGCCCTATTTGTTTTTGTATCCACTGTAGTGACATGGTAGCATTTTAACAAACTATGTATAAAAAAGACAGTATTTATCGTGTTTGTATATTTAAATTGAATGTTAACAATTTATTACCTTAAAAATCCTTGTACTTATAAGTGAAATTTAAAGGTGATCTATCTTTATTGATTGTCCTCTCTCACAGTACCTTCAGGAACATCATCAGGTTTCTAGTCTTCTCTTTAAGAGTTAGTAATGTAACCACAATTAAACATTTCTTTCACTTAACTTTTGGTAACAATGAAACAGTGAGGTCTTTAAGGAAGTATTGAGCTGGACAACTACTGAGCATGACTCTAGTCAAGTAACAGAAATAAGAGCAAGAAAAGAAAAAGGAAGGAAAATAAGAGAAAAGGAAAGAAAAGCACTTTTAAAAGTTCTAACCAGAATGAAATACTGTGATTATAATGACCACATTGCACATAACTACAGCCACTCTATTAATGAACATACAAAGCAAAATTAAAAATTTTGTTTTTAACATCATTAAATAAATACATTTAAAAACGGTTTAACAACATTAAGAAATACATTGTAAAATTCCAGTACATTGAGAAAAAACAGCTTATCCGTAACTCATAGTGACAGAAAAGATAAACAGGCCCCTTGACAACATAAAACTTTTCCCGAGGTATGCCACAACACAAACTTGAAGATGAAAATATCTGAAAGCTCATCTTTACCTCAGTTTTGACCTTTAACACGGGCTTGCTATTAAACACACCTCTCCTGTCTTCACTGTTGCCTAACGAAACTATTTGAGTTAGAAGAGTGTGCAAAGATGTGCCTTCCAGGCAAACTTTTGTTTTCTAAAAGTAAATCTCTCCAAATACTTCCAGCTGGAAAACGTCCACTTCAGCTATTTGACACCAGGGCGTCACTTTCTCCCCTCTGCTTACCTGCTACTACTTTATTCTTCCAAGTAGACTCTAGACCTGTTGGGGAGGTAGCCCTTTACGCACTTCTGAATCCATGATGACTACTTATGTGCCCACCTTACACATCCCCACAGCCTTTCCCAGGCCTTTCTTCCTCCAGCCGGTTCTGAGACCTCACCCAGGCCGCTTCGCTCACCTCACGCCGCGAACGGCTCCCCACCTGGGAGCAAACAGTACTCTAGGAATAATCCTCAAGATCAAGAAACTGTCTGGATTTCAACATGTGGTGAGAGAAAATGTGGAGGGGGAAAATTACGACTATTACAGAGAACAGCTGTCCACTAAGTGGCTTAAATCTGTTGGCTAAAAAGCTGAATAAACAAATACACAGATGGGTCTAGTTCCTTGGGGATTCCGGATTCTGAAGAGCCTCCAAAACGGCGTCCAGTTCGGCCTCCCTTGACTCATCCTTAGGCAAAACGTGACCTGGGTCTGCTTTCACAACGCCCCAGACTTGCACGTGTCTTTCCCCTCAGGTTCCTTCGAATCAAAGTGTCACCCTGAGTGCCAGGTCCCTGAGAGACTTACTTAAGAGATCTCAAACTCTGAGGACAGTAGGGTAACTTTTTCCTCCCTGCTCTAGAGAGGCCCGAACACCCACAGCAAGTGAAGATCCACACAGACACACATCGCTGTCGGGGTTTCACAGCGCGCTCCGATCTACCCTGTAGGGAGAGCAGCGCGGGGACCCCGGGGGCGCGGCTGGCGCCGGCTGCCACCGACCGACTCGGGTCCGCGCCGCCGCCGCACGTGCGTCTCCGTGAGCGCTAAGGGGTGTCCCGACCCGCGCTCTGCGGGGGTCACAGTCCACCCAGAGCTCCCGCCCGCCCTCCAGCTCGCCCGGGGCCATCGCAGACTTACAGGTAAAAGCCAACAGAGAAGCCCTCCCCATCTCCGAAAAGTGTTTGCGCGCCTTCCCACATGCCCTCCCTGAAGAACGGTGAGGCGCGATTTCACCCCAAGCGCACCCACAAAAAATGAGCATTCGGAGACCTTTCCAAAGCGGAATAAAACTAAAGCCGGGATAGATCCCGGGTGAAGCGGTCGCGCTAACGCGTGGACAGAGGAAAAAGCGTGATCAGGGCAGCTGTTGAGATGCACGATTATCCCGAAACGTCACTAGGGGCCAGGAGTTTCTTCACCCAGAAACAGGAGTGTCCCTTTCAGCCTCTCTTGTTCCCAGAGAAGTATTTCTGAAATGAACGGCTGAAGTGCCTAACTTACAAACGAGAAGTGTGCACTTGCCCAGTTGAGTAAATAAAGGTCAGCAGTTGGATCAATAAAGTGTGAGCTTCTAAACGCCAGATGTTTCACTGTTGCTTTTCTTCCCCGAGGGGGTGGAGGGGGGAAGCGAAGAGGGGGAACAGAAAATAAACATTAAAAATAACAAAACAACAGAGCAAACAAACACACATCTGGTGTTTCGACACATTTTCCTTCAGCCGCTGTTTCTCCCGACGAGGCAACATTTTGCATATTCAAAACTAAAATTCATCCATGATCCCACAGCAATGTCCCCTCTCTCAACTCCCCCTTCCCCCATCACAAAGCAAAATGAACAAGAACAACAAGTGGTGATGTTGGGTCCCTAACGAGACCCCGACGCCGGGCCGAAATTTGACACATGTCACACTCGTCTCGTCGCGCGGAGCGCAGCCGCTGGGGCGAAACTTTGCCGCCACCGCCGCAGGAGGAGCGCGGAGCAGAGTAAAGTCACAGCCGGGCCCAGCGTGGGGGCGGCTGGGACCCGGCAGGGTGCGGAGGTGCAGCGCGCCAGAGTGAGGGCGAAAAAACTTACCGCGACCGGGAACGCAGTGGGCAGCGTCCCGGGAGGTGGCACCCGTGCCGCCGAGGCAGAAGCCCCCAAACACACCCACGCGCCGAGTCCCCGCAGCTGCTGCCGCGAGAGGGGGGCGCGCCCTCGGGGGCGGGGGGGGGAGCACGGGAAGCTGCAGCTGGCGGACGCGGCCGCCGCATAAATAACCGGGACTGGCGCTCGCGGGCGGGTGGCGGGTGGCGCGGGGCTGGAGCCGGGGCACAGCAGCGGTCGCAGAGCTGCACGCGCCGGCGTGTCTCGCGCTTTCTCGGAGGCTCACGCTGTCTCGCGCTGCCGCTCACCCCACCCGGATCTGTGTGTGTGTCTGTATGTGTGTGTGTCTGTGTGTGTGCGCTGACGGGCGCGCGCACCCAGTCGCGCGCGCGTGTTGTTGGCAATGCAAACTGTACACACACTGAGCGCGGAGCCGCCTCGTCTCCGAGGTGCGGGTGGGGGGAGGGACGCCTTAGAAGATTCTAAAGTGTTGCTGCGCCGTTTGTTTGTTTTGTTTTACTTTCCGTTGTTATTGTTATTGCTCCAAAAAGTGATTTGGAAACAGCTGGCTAGAATGCCTGCCTTTCCCAGCCACCTATCTTCTCCTGTCCCCCAAATTTTTCAAGGGAGAGGAAAACGCGGGGCAGAATATTGTTCAGATTTGCAGTGGAGCCTCCTGGCTGACGTCAGGTCCACCTGCTATGTAAACAACTCGCTGGAGAACTTGTTTGTTCTGTGCCAGATCCTCCCCCACCCCTACCCTTCCCCCACCTCCTGCTCCGCCTCCTCCTGCTCGCCCCAGAAGGCGGGTCAAGGAAGGGGGTGGGGAAGGAGGAGAGAACAAAACCGTATGCTGTATTGGCAAAGCCGAGTTGTGTCTGCTGCTTCTTGGCAGTCCCCAAAGTACCGTCCTCTCAGCAGACGGAGCTGCTGGCAAATGAAACAGGGGATTCCACGTGAAGTGCAGAAAGCCTCGAAGGGATCCAAAGCCCTCGGTGGCGGGGAGTTAAAGTACACGGTAGTCAGAAAGGGAAACTCAAGCGTGCGTTAAAACGCTCATTTGTCTTTCCTTTCTCGGTTTGCGCCTCTGCGGCCTGGGTTGGGAAGAGGCCGAGTATCTTTCTCACTCTTCATTGTTGTCGGGACTCCTGTTTCACTTGGGCCCAGGAGTTCTTAGGTTTCGCGTGGTGCCGCAGGATGGGTCACCCGCTTAAGGCCGGGCTGCGGGGGCTCTGGGGCGGGGCTTGGAAGGAAGGGGCCTCCGAGTTAGGGCTTTAAAAGTCTGAGTCTTGGAGCCGGGCCCTATCAGTGACTGAGGGGAGCAAAAGTAACCGGAATGAAAGGCAAGAAGAAACGGCCCGAGTCCGCTACGTGCACACTTCAAATCAGAGGCTCCCGCGCGGGCGATGTGACCTGTCGGCCGAGTGTGACCAGCCGGCGGGGCCCCGCTGGGCCGAGGGGGATGACAGGGAAGAGGACGAGGGAGGGCGATAGAGGCCCCGAATAGGGCGCCTAACCGAAGTGGGGGGTGAGGGGGTCCCTCTGTAGCCCCTACCCAGACGCCAGCGCCAGGCAGGCAGCCCCTCTCCGCCACCTCTCACCAGCCCCTCCACTGCCCCGCAACCCTCAACCCTGTGCGTTCAGTGCGCGCCGCCCGCCTGAGCCCGTTTGCTGTGCTCGCAAATCAGTCGCGAAGCGTGGTGATCCTAAAAGCGCTGAAAGTTTCCTTCAAATAGTTGCAGCCGGGAGGCCGTTGTGAGGAGAGCCTGGCCCCCAGCTTCTTCCCAGTCCTCCTCCTAGGAGAAAGAACGGCTAACTTTAAAATCTCCGGTGGCAGGGTGCGGGTGGGGGTGATTGGGGAGACCGACGGGGAGCAAAACTTCTGTCTTTCAGTCTTGCTTATCCTCAAAGAGCAGCGCGCCCTTTCTCTAAAGGGCAGACTCGAGCGCTCTCTCTCTCTCTCTCTCTCTCTCTCTCTCTCTCTCTCTCGCTCTCTCTCTCTCTCTCTCTCTCTCTCACACACACACACACACACACGCACGCGCGCACACACACACACACACACACACACACACACACACGGCACCAACTCTGCCCTTCAGAACCCGCAGTTCTCCCGGGGAGGAAGCAGACCTGGCACCCACATCTGTAAACACACCGTCAGGTTTTCTAGTGAAACCAATTAAGTCAATAAGCCACAGGGCTGATCCTGGGAAGACGGCCCCTGCCAGGAAGACAAGGAACGAGGTAGAGTTTGGCTTTGAATTGTGACGCTTTCTGTGAGGTTTAGACTCCAGCTGTCCTTAAGAGTTCTGCTTATGAGTTGTGTTCTCACTCTTTCTAAAATTCTCGTTTTCGAAATGCAGGCTGAACAGTGCACAAATAATCCGAATTTTTGCAGGGTGGGAATAGGGAGAAGAGGAGGGAGAAGTCATCAAAATTAGAAGGCACCAGACCTACGTGACCCTACTCGCCCTTCTGAATTGTGGGGATAATTTTATAAGTATTCTGCGCTTATGCCTCACTAGCTAACCTAAATAAAAAGAGGATTCTCGGAATTACCCTGAAACTATCTTGAAAAAGAGAAGAGCAAACGCGTCGAAACCCTTGGGAAGCTGAGGGTGTACCTTTCCACAGGGTTTGTGAATAAAGGTAACAGAACAGTCAAAAGGTCAAGGCTTTTGACTTTTCCCCATGTTCTTCCCCCGCATACATCGACCCCACTGACTGCTCTCTCTCTCTAGGCGTCCCAAGGAAGTGCAGCGGGAAAGGTTCATTATAAGAGAGTCCGGGCTACTTGGAAGTTAAGTTGATGTTTTCAAGGGTTGGAGAGGAACGGGTTTGGTCAGCCTTTCACTTTTCTGTACCCAAAAGACACGTTTTCGTGTGATTCACAGCCCGTGAGTACAAACAGCCAAGTGCCCAGTGGTGCAAAAGGATATCTCAGTCGGAGGAACACATCTTAATGAGTTGCTGGCGTGCCCTTCCCAACCGTCTTTCTAACGCGAGTTGAGCCCGCAGACTTCTTGTGACCCCGCTTAACTTCGCCCCCATTATCTCCTCTTCGCCTGCTGCCTTTCCCAGAGCCACCAACCCTTCCCGCAGAGAAGACGCTGAAGGAGTTGAGAAAGCTGCTCCTGCCAGGAGCCCCTGCCCTCGGCGGACCCTTGCCCGCAGCCAATGGGCTGGGCCCGGGTTCGAGAGGTGAAAGTTCAGACCCGGGGCTCGCCGCTCGCTCTCCTTCTCCGGTCGTCTCCCTCCCAGCCCCCGCCCCTGGCCACACTGCACACACAGCCCAGCTACCAGGGGCTGCCACGGTGGCACGTAGTTTGTTGATGGGTGGTCATAAAATATATTTATTTGCAATTCCTTTAACTCGCCCACCACCCCCGCCCCAGTATGGTCCGGAACACTGCGGGCTTTGTTCGCCTTGGCTGCTGCTGGAGCCGGCCAGGGTTTAGCGCTCGGTGTTAACAGACTCCAAAAAAAGTTGAAGTATTATAATAGGAAAACCCGGTTTCCGCAGCTGAGGAAAACGCTGAAAGGGCAAACAGCGAACGAATAGTTTTCTTTTGCACAAGTCACTGGTCAGCACAACTGGCTCACGGCAGCCTTTAAACGAAACACTGCATATTGGAGAGAGAGGGAAAGCCAAATTTTGTCCCTTGCAGTCGCCGCGCAGAGTAGTAGCTTCAGCTCAGGGCCCCTTTCCAGCACGTGGATCTGCCAAAGTCATTTCAAGAGGTTCCTGGGGGAACGTTAAACGGGGCTACTGGGTAACTGAAGTGTTGCACGAAGTGGACCTCGAGGCTCCCTTCCGAAAAATTGATTTCAGATTTATTTTACGATGAAACCGCAAATCAACAAAATCTGAGACTCTGCTCTGTTAGGATGTCAGAGAAAGATAAGTTCGTTTGAAATGGTCTCTGCTAGAGCATCTTGCGCGAAAAAAACCCACCCTAAATGAGACGAACTAAAGCCAGGATGCAGGAAAGCAACATGCGCGAATGACACGTTAGAAATGGAATGAACTGCTTTGATTCTTGGTATTTGTTGCAAAAATATAATTATTCACACCCTTAAGTCTGTTTTCTTCAAAACTTTCAAACAAGTACATTTTTCTTCTTAAGTGCCTTTTCATTGATGTAATTGATGCAGTTAAAATGTGGCTGACTTGTTGGAGGAGATCGCTGGGAGAGAGGAGAACAGGCAGTTTTTTACTTTTTAATTTTCTGTTAGAGATATCATCTTCAAAGTTGTATTACTCACTTCAGAAAATCTTTAACAAAAGTGTTCTATAAATTCAAGGTAAAATATTTTTCCTTTCACGCAGGAGAACCCACACATATCAGGTTCCTATCCCCCCCCCACCCCAGTTTTCTGAAGATGAGCAAATAAACAGATTTCTTTTAAACACTATCCCCACTCTCCTCCCAGACACATTTTAGGGAAAAGAGAAAATCCTAGTTTTACGGGAGTCAAATTAAGGGTAATCTATATTACAACAGCAAATTGAATGTAGGCTTTGGAAATTGGTGGAGTTACACTACCATCTGTCGTTAAGCTTTGGGACTACAAAATTTGGGGCCTATAATAAATCTTAATGAGCTTTCCCAACTTTTTTTTTTTAAATCACAGATTAAAGTTTTCGTTTGTATCCTTATAACATATGCCCCAAATTTATCTGGATCCTGAAGCAACAAATATTTGCTTATTACCCTAGGCTTATACCTGGGTTCTATAATAACCGCTTCTCCAGGAAAAATATATCCCACATCTACCAGCCTCTAGATAAAGCCTTTTCAAGCCAGTAATACCTCCGAAGATTTGCCTCCTCCCCTTACCCTTGCTTCTAAGTAGGCTGCTGATATGAACAATGGAGACTTAAGTACAGGGCCACCGGTGTCCTAGAGTGAATAATAGACTCTTAACTCTCTCTTGAATGTAACCTAGTTCTTTGTTAGTATATCTAATCTTGTAATATGTAAAGGCAGCATATCTTTTCTAAGAGGTTGCCTGTGAGTGTCTTAAAAAAATTGATTGAAAGGCTTTAATCAGGTTCCGGTTCTGGTTAATCTTGCTGCAGAGACGAAGATCAATTGCTCAGGGATAGAATGTTGCAGTATAAGTAGGTTATATACCAAGGAAGACTTTATTCAAATGAGTAAGGAGAGGGGACAACTACCAGATAAAGAATTCCAGTAATAAAGCCTCCATCAAGCAATGAAGACTCTTTTCCACACAACATTCCAATGGCATGGTATTTATAGTGTATCTACCTGTTAAAGATCTCAAAATACCTTACTATCTATATTATTCCACACATTTCTGAGTTAGGGACTTGA
This sequence comes from Choloepus didactylus, assembly GCF_015220235.1. NCBI lineage: Eukaryota > Metazoa > Chordata > Mammalia > Pilosa > Megalonychidae > Choloepus > Choloepus didactylus. Next base: position 80,000,384 of record NC_051311.1, read on the forward strand.
TTACCAAATACCTATTTCCAAGAAAAACCTTAAGTAAAAGTCAAATGTAATAGCTTGCTTATGTTGGTAAGGCATTAACTAGACGTAACATTATGTTGAATCATGTGAAATTGTCTGTATTCAACTAACTTTAACCCACACAAATAACAATTCTGTATGGTTAAACCTAATAGAACCTGTATTTTTCTGTGACATGGTTTCTTTCTATAAGAGTAAGCATAATCAAATTGTCCAAACCCTGATATTTGCTTCTTGCCACGTTGATTCAAATGTGGGGAATTGCTTAACACAAGATCTATTTGCATATTGATGTTTCTACATTATAATTAAAGTTTGCATGTTTCTGAGCTACAATGCAATTTTAGAGCTGAAGGGAAACTACAACAGTCCCCTCATTTTAAATATCATAAAGCAGAAGCCCAGAGATGTGAGCAAGGTCATACAGCTAGTTAATAAAACTCTGGATATATTTTTTTTAACAATTTCATGTTTTAAACATAGAATATCACCCTCCTTCCTTTTACTTCCAAGAGGGCATTTTGCCACACCCCTTCCGGGATCTCTCTTCATCTTATTCACATCTATAAAACTGATATGGCTGAGTGATGGCAATACCTTTGTTTGTCAGTATAGAACTGAAGAGGGTTAACTGCCATGTCCTATCCACTGTAATACACAGGAAAGTCTGATGACTCACTTCTCTCAAAAATCAATTAGGGTCTACAAAAGATTTCTTCAGTTGTGTAAAGAGGTTCATCACTGTTGATTATAAGTGTTCATCATAGAAAACTGATGGCAAGAAGTGCTAACAAACCACAGTTTATAATGTTTATAAAAGTTAATTACCTTCAGATATTCATAATCTCTTCAGTTTGCCTTCACTACATTTTGAAGAAATAAAGGCTGACACAAGACTATGTGACAAAATTCAGCATTATTTTTTTAAAAACTGTGAGCTGAATAGGACTATATCAAGATCCTGCATCAGTATGGATTTTTATTTTTGTCTAATAACTCTGTGGCTCCAGTAACCATAATAGTTTACCTGAAGAATGCACTGAAGTGATTAATTTTAACAAATCATATAAATGTTCAGTCATTCGCCCTCTTCTTCTGCTCTTCTCCTTTTCTTCCCTCTGCTGTCTCATCTTCTGCCTTGACCTTTGCCACTACTCTTACACTAACAACTTCCAAAACTCCCCACAGATATTTCCTAAGCTCCAGATCTGTTTATTCAATTGCTTATTGATAGCTCCATTTGGATTATGCAAAGGTACCAACTTGCCCTTTTCTCTCCTTGGTCAGCTATTCCTTATGACACCTGATAAAAGGTGAATTGCAACTTCATCCACCCAGTCACTAAAGACAAAATTTGCAAGTTGTATATACCACCCTTCCATCTTCTCACAAGATGTTTAACAATCTTTTTTAAATGAATGAATAAATAAGTGAATGCCATGCCTCAAAAAATTTATTTTAGATGTTAAATATATTCCACTAAAACTTTGTTAGATATGCTTTTAGCTGTGAATCATTTTCAGCAAATCTCTAAGTCTGCTTTGCAGCACAGCCATCTGGCTGAAATAGTTATGACTGTGAAGAATTTTGTGATTTCTTATGTGGAATATATGTTTGTGTCTGTGTGCATATATTTAATCTGGCATTCAGGTTTCCTACTGTATTATTTAATGGTTCAACAAATATGTACTAAACACTATGCTAGGTAGTCAGAAATTAAAGATGTATAAGATGAGGTCCCTCCTAAGAACTTACATTCTAGTGAGGGAAATGAGATATATAAATTGATTATTTCAATAAAACATGAAATTCAATAAAACATAAGGTGGAGATATATGCAGGATACCATGAGACCAGAGAAAATATTTCCTAAGATTAGAGTAAGAAAGTAACACAGCCCTAATTTTTTGTTTGTGATGGTCACTTAAAAAATAAATTTAAGACTACATATCTCAGTCAAAAATTTATAATTCACCAAGTAGCTGCCTTAGAAAACTTATAATCTTTGGACAAATGAATAAAGTTGTGGTAAAAACCTGGTTATATCAAAGACAATGATTAGTTTAACAATTGTGAAGAGGTATTCAGGCAGTCCTTTGAATTATCTCATTTTACTTTTAAGCATAGAGTACATTTTAATAAAAAAAGAGTACTTGTAATATATCATGATTTCACCACAGGAAAATAATTTTATAATAAATGGGAACTAAAAAGAAAATAAAAGTAAAAGAAAGCAAAAGAACTGAAAAGAAAGTAAAAGAGCATGAACTTTCTGAGTTTAGGAAAGGAATCATATGTTCTCTCCTTCATCCTCTCTAAATCTCAAGGGAATAAGACAAGGTATCCTGGGCCAGCATGGTCTTCTGGGGACAGGCATAGGAAATTGCATTTCCCAATTTCTCTTCCCCAACAACTACCTTTATCTGTCCCATCAAGGTGCATGCCAGTTTCCTTCTACCACTCTTGTTTTTCTCTACTCCGACCTCAGTAAATACAGTAAAGTCTTTGGCAATACTTTCTCAGTTATATATACCATCCCTCTAAGTTCCTTCATTTCCCCACTCTCCTGATTCTTTCTCATTTAACTTGGAAAAGTATTTCTCACTAATTCTATTTCTACTCTTTTTATCTGTCCCTCTCTTACTATCACACAAACACTCACACACACACACAGCACACACACACACACACACACACACACACATAATCATCATGAGGAAAAAAAAATCCAAAACTAGTGCAATTAGCTTCCAAAGCCTTTGGAAGTCCCCAGAAAAGGAGTGGTGAAGCAGGCACTCTTATAATCCTCTGTGAGTTAAGTTGATACAACCCAATTGGAAAGCAATTTGGCAACTTATGTTAAGGGTTTTAAAATTAGTCCCATAGCTAGGCTGTGGTCCAAAAGAAATTATCAGAAATACAGAAGGAGATGCATCACTCAAAAGCTGTTTATCATAGAATTCTTTGGAATAGCACAAAATTAAAAATAATATAAAGTTCAACAATATATAATATAGTCTAGCTACTAAAATAATATTTTTGAGAAACTGCAATAACATATAAAATGCATTTGTTGTATTAATGGGTCAAAAATAGCAAATAAAATGCACAAAAGAGGACTAGAAAGAAGCATACCATTATGAGACTCTCCTTCAAGATAGTCCACGATGATCCCTATCTCCTGGAATTCACATCCTTGTGTTGTCCCCTCCTACATTTTTTCAAAGTTAGTCTGTATGACTAAGAGCATATGGTAGAGATGATGGTATGTCACTTCCAAGCTTTGGTTATAAAAGTCTATGGCTTCCATCTCAGGCTCTTGGATCATTTCTCTGGCAAGCTGCCATGTTGTGAGCAGCCCTGTGGAAAAGCCCACGTGGTAAGGAAGTGAAGTCTCCAGCCAACAATTCGATTCCAACCTCATGAGAGAACCTGAGCAAGAACCACCCAGCTAAGCCACTCCTGGATTCCTGACACTCAGAAACTGTGAGTTAATAAATGTTTGCTGTTTTAAAGCTGTGATTTGGGGAGTAATTTGTTACATAGCAATAAGTAACCAATATGGCCGTGATAAGAAAGGTTATATTTAAGTGGTAGAACTTCAAGTGAGATTTTTTTTCTTTCTAATTTTCATATTCCCTATATTTTCTACAATGATCATTTATTACTTTACAGTTGGAAAAATAAAACAATTATTAAATAATTAGTTTTAAATTTTATTTTTGAAAAGAAAGTAACCTGAAGTGCCTTTTTGGATTGCCACAAATTTAGTATCTTCTGACCAACATCCTCTAGTAAAACTGAATTTATCTCAAGCACAGTACTTAATTTAAATGTAAAATTACATTTCAATATTTACTTTTTATTTTATTTACTGAATAGATTGGTATTTTACACTTTATTAGTACAAATAAAGCATTTCTACATATGATAAGTACACTTCATGAGATAGCAGGGAATCTCTACACAATTTAAATGTTTATGAGAAAATGCATTCCAGGTTTTAGACAACTTTCTTGCAACATAAACCATTTTAACTTGGCAACTTCCCAGATATGCCTATAAAAAAAAATCATGTGTAAAAGACCTTTTAAGCTTTCATTGTATCGTAAAGGATAACTGTTAAAGCATTTTCAGTCTTTATTCCCAGGTAAATGCATAAAAATAAACTTTGAAGTGAGAAAGTAAGACTAGACTCTCAGTTCATATTTAAAATAAGAAACAACCATTGTCCTTGGAGGTTTTCTAATTAGATTATAGTACACTTAAAGTAGTTGAGTAGACAATCAAAATTAGTTTAGTTTAGCAAAACTTGGCAAGTCAATAAGCACTTTTTTATCTAATTATCGTAAACATGCTAAGTGAATTGTGTTCCCTAATTTGTTAATAATTATGCCTTCTGCCTTCATATTATAATAACCAAAATTAACAATTTTATTCCAAGTTGATTTCTTGAAAAGTTTATGTCATTGAATGCCATAGAAAACCATTGCCGGAGCCTGGTAATATTGATTATATAATCAATCTGATAATATCTAGACTGCTTTATAGACTTAAACAAATTGATAAAATAAATAGGCACAAAAAATATTTTCATAACATAGGAATATGAAATCTGGGTATATTAATTAGTTATTTTGATAATAGAGTAACTCTTGAGTACCAGGTGAATTGCTGAGTTCATTTCAGGAGACTTATACAGAATATTATGATAGTGTTCACGATACATAAATAAATGTTTCCTCCTATAAGAATATATCATATATATTGGACAGATAAAATTTCTACTAAAGCAAGATTTCATTTCCTTATCCAAAGATTCTCACACTTTCTGACTTATTTTTTGAAGTTAAAAAATCTTTTCATTACTTCTGTGATCCTTTGTCCATCATGTTGTTGATTCATCTTCTATAATAATCTTCTTTTCCACCTCCTCACTAAATTCTGTGAATCAGGATCAAAGACAAAGATGTCTGAACTGGTGAAAGAAATGTATAATATTTTAACCAATTGAAGAAAACTCATTGATACTTTCCATGGCTTTTTCAAATAACTAGGTCATTAAGGATCATAAATCAAAGTATCTTTGCTAGGAAAAAAGCAGTATCTGTTAAGCAAAAATCCATGTTCATTAGTCCATGATTCTATATGAAATCAAGTTCAGGTAATTTATTTTTTACATAATAGATAAGAAAACTCTATGTTGGGACCTATTATTGTGGAAAGAACATTCCAAAATGAACTATTGAAGGCAATTCGACCTCTAAAACTGGTTAGCAAGATCAGCTCTACCTTGCAGATTTTAACAGGGAAATGTGGTGAACAAATGTAAGACTTTCAAAGGAAAGGAAGTTCATACAGATGTTTGCCTGTGAGATTTAGATAAACTATAGTCATAAAATATAGACCCTCTTACTTCCTGAATTCAATTCAGTTCAATTCCATTCAGCAAATAGTTTTTGAGACCACAGTATTTGTCTGTCAATATTTAATACCTTAGAATCATAATCTTTGGGTTAGATTGGGCCTTCAAGGTCACCTAATCCAAGATTCTTCCCAATGAAAGAATCTGGGTATGTTTTCTTTTTTTGTTGTTATGAAATGGTATTTCTTAGTGTCTTTTTATTAAGAGTAGCCAGGAAATGGAGTCCAGAGGCGGCTTTCCAATAGTTCTTTCATTTCAGAGTAAATGTCTTTGGTGTTCTTCTTGACTGCATGTTGAGCAGTTGTCTCTGGAATTTTGTGAGCCTAAACTGGAGCTGGACATGTTTCTTTCTTGGAGGAATGCCCTCCTCACGACTACCAGGCAGACCTGGGCTCCCTCCTATCAGTACTTTGCTCCTTATCCCTCAAAGTTTTCGCTGGAGCTACTCTTGAACAGAAGCTAGGGTCACACTTCTCTTAAGTGAACTTGCATCTGTTTTACTGGCTTTGACTATAGCGTGGGATTCTTGCCTTGTTAGCAACTACTCTTAACTTTACACTGGTGATCTGAGGGCAGTCGTTTTATTTTACCATAATCAAGTTCATCAAGGATTTCATTCCTCACAGGGATTCTGCTGCATGTCAAGAGCTGACTCAGCTGGAAGAGTAAAGACCTGATGAGACATTTGTTAGAACAGGCCTGCTGGTCCTGTTCCTTTCCACAGCAGAACCTCAGGGAGTGCTTTGAGAGCCTCCCAGACTGCAGAAAGGTGGGTCTTTGCCATGAATACGTAAGGTTCCTTATCTTGGTCATTCTAAGGTAGTGCCTTATTCTAGGATGCTGACTGTTGAGCAGGGATGATCTTGAAGTGGACATACAGGATAATCCATTTCATTTATTTCTCTACATTTACCTTAGTCATCAATAAGAGACTTGTAAAAACATGATCTGTGTGGCAATTAACATATAATAGATAAAAAATATTTACTGAGGGAATTATTCATCAATTTTGATTTTATGTTGCAATGTTTAAAATTATATAAGCAAAATATATTATTAATAAGCTTTAAATTTTCTCTGTGTATTCTGATGTTTGCTATAGCATAATTGCTTACTCTTTCTCTTAGTCTGTTTTCAGTTTCTGATGACTGACTCTGCATTGGGTAAACTTCTGACTCTTCTGAAAGGTAATAAACCTATAGGTGTTCAATTTATTGATGTTGAAATGTGACCCATCTAATTTTGGTAACACTTAGGTTAACTTGGTTACTTATTAGATTGATCCTTTTTAGACTGGTTTTAAATTTTGTCATATATTTACAAAGTAGATACTTAAAGAATACCTAGAAAAAGGAAGAGAACTATTACTTGGACAGATGTACCAATATACACTAAAATGATACCTCACTATAGTAAAATAAATTTGTAAATTGTACTTCCTCAAAATTAAATATTTTTGCTCTGCAAAAGACCCTGTTAGTAGGGTGAAATGACATTCTACAGACTGGGAGAAAATACTGGCAAATCACATAGCTGAAAAAGATTTGTATCTCAAAATTCAATAATTCCAATTATAGTCAACAAATTCAATTAGAAAATGGACAAAATACATGAGGAGATATTTCACTGAAGAAGATAGATAGATGTCAAATAAACACATGAAAAGTTGCTCAACATCACTAGTCATTACACAACTACTAGACCTGTTTAAAAAAAAAAAAAAAAAAAAAAAAACAGTGACAATACCAAATGCTGGTGAGGATGTGGAGAAACTAGATCTCTCAGACATTGGTGGTGGTAATATGAAATGGTACAATCACTCTGGAAGAATAGTTTGACAGTTTCCTAAAAAATTAATACAGCAGTTGAGCTCCTTGACTTTTATCCCTAAGGAAAGAAAACTTAAGTCCACACAAAAACCTGTACAGGAATGTCCAAAGCAGCTTTATTAGTAATATCTCCTAACTGAAAACCACAAAAATATACATCTGTAAATATGTAAATAGTTAAATAAACTGTAGGTACTTCCATACCGTGGAATGCCACTTGGCACTAAAAAGGAATGAACTATTGATACACACAGCAACTTGGATAGATCTAGGGCATTACGCTATGGAAAAAGCCAATCTTCAAAGTCACATACTGTATGATTACATTTATATAACACCCCCCCCCCCCAAAAAAAAATCACAACAAATTATAGAGGTGGTGGACAGAATAATGGTTGCTAGGGGTAAGGTATCATGGGGGCAGGAAAGTAGGTGTGACTCTAAAGAGGCAGCACCAGGGAGATTTTTGTTGTGATGGATGCTGTGGTGCTTACACAAATCAAAATGGCATGTAATGATACACACATTGCATGAATGTCGGTTTCCTGGTTTTGATGTAGTACAGTTATTATCAAGATGTAATCATTGGAGGAAACTGGGTGAAGAGTACACAGGACCTGTTTCTACTATTTTTGAATCTTCCTGTGAATGTATAACCATTTCAAAATAAAAATGTTAAAAAAGAAATGTGTAGAACTGATAGCGAAAACCAAGAATTAATTAGACGAGGAAGGAGACAGTGGAGGTTATAAGTACTGGCACAAATCGAAACAGACCATTTGTTTATGTCTCTGGATAGTATTTCAAGAAAAAAATGCCATTATATTCCTTTATTAAAAACAGTTATATTTATTTCTACACTTCTAAAATAGCTCTCTTTTGTGGTCTACCTATGGCATCTAGGAAATGATTCTTCTTTTTTGTCTGTTCTTGTACCTAGCTCCCTGGTAGAGACTCTGAGAGCAAAGGCCACCCAACAAAGGAAAAAAATTGAGCAGAGAGAGAACGAAATTAATCACGTCATTTGGATTTTTAAGTACATATTATATAAAGAGATTCTGCACATTGAGGTATCATATAATCTTTATTTTTCCCTCCAAAATGAAGCTGGTGTTATTTTTAAATTTTTATGATTATAAAAAATAATACACACTAACGGGAAGATATAAAGAAGTATCAAGTAAGCACAATCCCAGCACTCAGAAAAGACCATTTCCAAAATCTAATGTTAGAATATGTTCTTCCCAAGTATTTTCCTAACTCACAACCACACCCACTTTCTCTGGTACACTGACACTAAAATATACTTTTTCATTTAACAAATATGCTGTGGACATATTTCAAGATAAATAAGTCAAACTTTTTTAAGAGCACAGAATATTATATTATATGATTGAACCATGGTTTCTTTAATCAATCAACCATTATCTATATTGAATGATAGAAGGGTGTTAAAATTTTCTACAATAAGTATAAATTTGTCCATTTCATCTTCCAATTCTGTTATTGTTGCTTTTTATGCTTTAAAGCTATGCTATTAAGTGAAAATATTTCAGCATTTATCTTCTTGAGTCCTTCTATTGCTACAATGAATCACTCTTCATCCCTTTTAATGCTCTAAATGTCCATCTAAGAATGACTTTAGCTGTTCCTACACATTTGGAAAAGTAATATTTTCAATTTAATTCAGTTCTAAAACTTTAATTTTCCTTATAATATTTTTAACCAAAAAGCTGTTTAATATATGCTATGTTGTTTCTATATATGTGGTATGTCTAAAACATTTCTAGTGTTCCCGATTTCTAATTTTATTATATTATGGTAGAACATAGTTTATATGATATTTATTATTTGAAATTTACTCATCATTCTTTCTTGGACTAGTATGACAATTTTAAAAAAAAATTCATCTGTGATTGAAAAGAATGTTGGTTATGTTATTCCATTGTATTCTTTTCAGAACTTCTGTATCTTTGTTTATTTTTTGTTTGCTTGATGTAGCTGATCTGAGAAGGGAGTATTAAAATTTCCTACTATTGTTTATTCCTCCATTCAGTTCTGTCATTTGTGATTTATACTTTTGAGTCTATATTTTAGGTGTATTTATGACATTGAAATGTATTCTTGCTCTCCTGTTCTTTTTTACAAGAATATACTGTTTTCTGGTGTCCATTTTGCTGAGAAAAAATTCTTGCTGTTAGTCAACTTATTTTTTTCTTTGTAGTTAATATCTCTTTTCTCTTCTGTAGCCTTTAAAATTGTGTCTTTATTTTAGATTGGTGGGCTGGTATCTTTCTTTTTTCATTTCTGGGATATTCTCAGTTATTATCTCTTTGATTATCACTTCTTTGCCATTTTATCCATTCCTTTTCATCCAAGTTTCTTATTAGATGCAGATAGTCATTGTATCCCCCATCTTCTTTAATTGTTCTTTTCCTCTTTTTCCTCTTTTTATATCTCTGGTCCACGTTTGGGTTGGTTTCTCAGCACTATCTTCCAATTCATTAATAATTGTTGTTATTTTTGTTTCTGGTCCGGAGTTAATCTCAACCATGGAATTTTTATATTTCAATGATTATGCTGTTCATTTCCAAATTTTCTAATAGTTTTTTTCAAATCTACTTCTTTAAAAACACTCTAATTCTGTTTTATATTTTGATTTTCTTTTAATGTATATTATACCTTCATTTTTGTCTATAAGCATTTCAAAACATAAATATTTTAATGTCTTTATCCAATTTTTCTATGACATCAGTTTCATCAGCAATGCGTTTGTGTTATAATTTTGTTTTCCTGGTTTTGTTGGCTTACAGTAACATGCTTATGTAAGGGAATGATGGCTATAAGTTCCAGTTCTGGCCTCAGCCCTTTATCAGTATGAATCTGGTTGCCTGATTCACAAATATGTAAAACTATAGCCAGGCAAGTGGGAGAATCAGAGCCATATGTATACTAATCACATCTAAAATTAACATATTAGGGTTATTTCCTTTACTTATCTGTAAAACTTACAACCACATGTTTGGGGGTAATAGAAACAGCATCACCACAGAATAATCATAGAATAATCAGCAGAATCTAGAATAATCATCTCTAGAACTGATATATAATGGTTCACAAATTATAACAAACTCTGGACTTTCACAGCTTGATGATACTTGCTCTCACTGCATGCTGTCCTTTCATTCTCCTAACGCTGGAAGATGGAGTGTCTGACTGGAGGCTCTAGACCTCACACTGATGGAGAGCCCTTGTTTTGAATCTTCGTCTTAGTAATGGTCAAGGCCAGAGGTCAGCAAACTTTTTCTGTAAATGTCAAGGTAGTAAACATTTTAGACATTGCAGGTCATACAGTCCCTATCCCAACTACTCAACTCTGCACAAAAAGAGCCATAGAAAATATCTAAACAAATGAGAGAGCCTATGCACTAACACAGCTTTATTTATGAACAATGGAATTTGAATCTCATATAATTTTTACACATCATGAAATATTATATTTTTTTAATTTTTTCTCAACCATTTAAAAATGTAAAAACTCTTGCAGGCTGTACAAAAACAGGCAATGGATTGGATTTGCTGACTCCTGATCTAAGCAGAAAGAAAGCATGCATCCTGCATGGAAATCAACAAATGGACCATGCTTATCACCCGCCTGGAAGTTTAGGTACTGTGGCCCTTTACTCCCACCAGAAAGAAGTGAGTGTGTATGCATGTGTGTAGTGTGTATTAACAGGAAGTTTTGGATTAGACAGATTATATAATTTTATATATGATAATATTTTGTTGTGTTCAATAATTCTGTAACAAATATAAATAATTTGAAAAAGATGCCATTCTTCAGGTTCCACCTTATTACACAAAAACCAGTGAAGCAGACATAGCATGATTCATTTTATGTCTTAGATCCCTGTTGATTTGACAATATTTTAATGTCAGATTTCCTCAAGTGATTCAGAATTTTGGTTTGCAGGATCATTCTGAGGGAGAGATGTTTTTCCATGTTCTTATTGTTGTTAGTATTTTTAAATCTCTTTCACCACTTCTCCTTCCCTAAGTCTGCTCACTACAAGCTATAGGCTCAGGCAGAATTTGATACCATTAATGTTTTTTCAACCTCCTTCAATGAAATTGGTTTAGGTCTCCCTTCTGTGTGGAACACATTTTGTCCCCTTTGCCCCACAGGAACCAGAGATTTTTGTTCTATATTTTATATTTGATCTCTCATTGCTACAATTTTGGGACAAGGGATACTCTTTACTCAAACTCTCACCTGTCACTTACTGATAGAAATTTCTTGTATGCGTATACACACACACACACATTTGTCTATTTTCTTAATAAGAACTGATTAAAGAAGAAATTCTGGTTAAAAGGGTGGGTATAATTTAAATTTTGGTTCCTGTTGACCTCTTTTTTATTGTGGTCTCTCCCCACATTGTTTTATACTAGACAATACTACATTTTTATGTAACTATTTTTAATATTTACCAGAATAGATGAAAATTGTTTCATATTGTTTTTTCATTAAAATTTTTTTCTTCACTATTTTATTTACATAGGGTGAAATGCATAGATACTAACTACACAGTAAAGTGAGTTCTAAAAAATACGTATGCCTGTGTAAACCCCTACCTTTATCAAGATACTGAATCTTTCCATTACTCCAGAAAGATCTCTTTGCTTCTCAATTACACAACCTTAAAGAGGATACAACTATTTTGATTTATTTCACCCTAGGTTAGTTTTGCCTGTTCTAGAACTTCATACAAAGGGACTCATATAGTATGTCATCTTTTATCTCTGGCTTCCTTCACTAGTATAATAATATGGAGGTTAATCCGTGTTGTTGCCTATATCAATATTTCATTCCTTTTCATTGCTGAGTACAATAAAAAGGATCTGTACAATCCATTGTACAGGTATGCTACAATCCATCCACTTCTGATGACTATTTAGGTTGTTTCCAGGTTTTGGATGTTATGGTTGTTCTGGATTTTTCATTTTTCAACCAATTGTGCTAACATTGCAATAATAATTTAAAAAACAGCAACAACTGCAACAAACCTCAAAACAAAAACAAGATCCTTTGTGTCATTTAGGAATGCCTTTTCTTTTAAGCAATAGAATATTTGACCAACCATGGCTTAAATAGTAACAACATTTGTTGTACCGTAACAAGAAATCTAAAGGTGCATAGTTTCAGCATTGGCCCAGCAGCTTAAACATGTTATCAGTGTCCCAGATAATTTTAATTTTTTTTTTTTACTGTCCTTGGTGTATTGACTCTTCTCCTCATGTCTGTGGCTTTATGATTATAAGATGACTACAAAAACTCCAGACATTATGGTCTTGTTCAAGGCAAGACAAATGGGGATGAGGCAGTTCCAGCATGTTTTCTTCTGTCTTTTTATAAGGAAGGGCAAAGCTTTTCCAGAGCTCCCCAGTAGACTTCCCCTCATATCTCATTGCCCAGAACTGGGCAAATACTAGCTCAAGAGCAATAGGAAAGGGTATAAAATTTGAATGATTAGCTTCCCTGCAACAATCATATATCCCTTGAGACTGGGTCCATTGCCAATCCAGACAAATTGGGGATTTGGTAACAGAGTGGTTAAGAGGGAATGGCTGATGGATATGGAATTAAAAATGATTGCCATATGACCCTCCCTTGATCTCGTTTTATTAATGCATTAATTCATTTCTCAGTTAAGACTGCTTCTTAATTTCTACCATCTGAAGGATTTTTAAAGAAATGCAATTCTTCCAATGGCACTTTTAGATGTATATGCTCTAGGGTTTTTGTTTGTTTGTACATTTGTTTTAAAAGAGACCATAGCTAAAAAAAATTTTTTAAAAAACTGTAGCTGGACAAAGTCTATATTTAGGGCAAAATATAATCTCCCAAATATTTTATTCTGATTGTGATATGTTGTCCATATTGAAGAGATGTTCTAGAAATACAAATATCTGCTCCAAACTACACCATGATCTTCTTAGACCAACCATTCTTGATAAAACACAAAATATTATATTTAATATATAACAGCTGTGTAAGAATAACCTTGAATTTAAGATTGATAAACTAAAAAGAAAAGCTCTTATCACAACTTCCTATGTACATTTTGATCAACTCATATGGTGCACATCTGGGCCCTTGACAGCAATGTGTTAAAAAAAAACCTAATAAATTCAAAATTAATTTTAAAATCCTGTGTTTTTCTCTTTTACAGTAATTTTAATGAGAAATATTAATAATCATGAAGCTATCTATAAAAGAAGTTTGAAGATATTGATAAAGGTGCATTCTTAGAAGCTAAATTTTCTACATTAAAAAAAAAAAAAGAATCCTGTTGGAAAAGGAGGCAGGGGAAAAAAAAAACATTTACTGAACACTTAAAATATTCCAAGTAGTAAGCTGAATGCTTCACATACCCTCTTCGATTTAGTCCTCCCAAAAGATCTGTGAAATAGATCTTATTGCCATTTTGCAGATAAAAAAGCTGAGACTCAGAGATGTTAAGTAATTTGTCCCAGGTCACACTAAAAAATAATAAGAATGATCCTTACCATGTAGGAAAATACCAATTTTGTGGATTTATTATCTAAAAGAAAAATTAATATATAATAAGCAGCCAACTAAAACATTTAAGAAACCAGAAGAGTCAAATAAATGCAAACATAGGTAATATCAGAAAACTTTTTTTTATGTTGGAGAAATGAAAAATATAATTTAGAAAACCCCAGAAAACATAAAATTTAAGTGTGGTATGTGTTTCCCAATTTATCATTATTGTTATCAACAACAAACAGCTTTTAGTGTTCTAATCTCTAGCCATGTTCATTACTTGTCCACCACAGATGGATTTAGAAAGATTTCATTGAAAAGAAATTTGTTCAATAATTAGATAATTAAAATGGGTTGGAAAAACACAGAGCAGCGGAAAGGCAATATGAAAAACTCACTGGACTTTGAATCCAGTGAAAATGTTAAACAAAACTACAACAAATATGTCATAAAGTTTGGGCAGAAAAAGCAGTTGAAGGAGGAGTCATCAAAGGATTTAACCCTAGTGATTTTATGAGACACTGTTAGGCAAAAAGATCTGTGAAAAAAGAAGAGACAATAAGAATGAAAAAAAGTGTGAGGGGGAGTGAGGGTATCTGTTGAAAAAAAGAATAAAGGGACTGAGATGTATGTATAATAATGGAAAAGTAGGGTTCTTTTCATATAGATGGCAATTGGTGACCAGAGCCTTGAAGGCAAAAGAAAGAGAGAGAGAGAGAAAATTGCCATGCTGCAATTGTAAAACATAGTTAATGGGTAGACAAGGAAAGACTTGTCATGGTCAGAGTAACAGGGGGCAGAGCCATCTTTGAAGAGGCCTTTAGGCTAAGGGCAAGTAGCTTGTCTTTGTTTCCCATACCGGACAGTAACTAACTTCTGAGGCAGAGGTCAGTGTGTGTGTATGTGTGTGTGTGCTGGGGTGAGGGTAAGGTACAGGATAAAGAAAGCCAATTTTGTTGGAATCTCAATTTTATTGTCTCATAATTGAAATATTAGTGATTATACTATATTGTAGAATGTCAAATTCACATGAGTTTTTAAGGTAAATTACTAAACATCAAAAGTACATGTGTTTCCCAGGTCTCAGGAACTCACTCACTCTGCTTTTCCATTAAAGCACTTCTTTGGGAAACTTTGAGAACTGGCCTGGAAAAAATTAAAGAAAATAAACAACAAAAACAAAAATCTCCAGAAATTTTGGATGAATTAACAACGTAAAATAGCCCAGTGAATTTTAGTTTCTGCTGTTTACTTTTTTGTTAAATTATTGATGGTTTTTAGGCACCAGTTCTTTTGTTTTCTGCAGAGTAAGTGAGAATTTACAGAGAGCTGACAAGGACTTAAAGACCATCTAATATATTCCCCTCATTTTATGGACTGAAACCCAAAGAAGCTGATTCAGATTTGTTCTTTTATATATTATTTTTTTCCTTCACAGCTTGTTTCTGTTATTTATTTTAAAAGTTTTCCTTTAAATTGTTGAAATTGTGGCTCTGATTTATCATTCTGAAGAGTCCATTAGAGTGAAAAGGACCTCCTCTTCTTTCTCTTTTTCCCCTTTGAGAGAGAATAATGAAGAGATTATCATTAAGGAAATCAAATGTCTGTATATTCAAAGTAATTAGCACTTTATCCCCTGGTAATGGAACAAGCCTTGAGATAACATTCATTCATTTATTCATTTAACAAACACCTTTTTGATTAAAAAATATGACATTTCAGATAAGACACTGATTTACATTATGCATATTAAAACCCAAAGAGATTGGGGTGGAAACACTATCCTATTCAAAATTCACATAGCTACAGAGTGGAATCTGAAATCCTCTGCTTAGAATACAGGGTAATCATGTCTGTTGTTTACTCCTATGATCTAGTTTTGCCTTTGTCTGCTCCTGTCCCACCCCCCTCCCAGGCTTTTATTCTTTATCATTACTGTTTTGCAGTTTCCAGAATTTGCCATGCTGCATTATCTCCTTTGTCTAGTCTCACCCTCTCACCCTCCCCACCTCCAGTTTGATAACATGGAGACAAAATTCTAACCATTCCTTCCAGTCTCCCCTTAAATGTTTCCTCTCTGGGAAGACTTGATTGACTACCTTCAAAGCAGGCAGACCTTAATTGATTCTCCCAAGTTCCTGCTGAAGTTTGCTTATAGCCTTATTAAGGAAAATACCTCCAGGTATTTCTCTAAATGGTTTTTTTTCTTTAGTGGACTCTAAGCTCCTTGAGATCAGGGACCAACTCCTTTGTTTCTCTGGAGGACCCACAGATAGTAGATCATGTTGCTAGAATTTGATAAGCATATATTGAATAAATATATATACTAAATGAATGAGGCCATTTGTTTTAGTTTCTAGGCTGCTCAAGCAAATACCATGAAATAGGTTGGCTTAAACAATGGGGATTTATATTAGCTTATGCTTTTGAGGCTAAAAAAGAAAGTCTAAATCAAGGCATCATCAAGGTGGTACTTTCTCCCCAAAGACTGTGATGTTCTGGGGCTGGCTGCTGGTGATCTGTGGTCCTTAGCTTGTCACATGGCAAAGCACATGGCAGCATCTGCTAGTCTCTTCCTTCTCCTCCAAATTTCCTTGATTTCTGTTTCTTGCTTCAGTGGCTTTCTTTCTCTGTATTTATTCCATTTATAAAAGACTCCTGTAATAGTATTAAGATTCATGCTGAATGAGGTGGGTCACACCTTAACTAAAGATCTTACAATGAGTCCACACCTACAGGAATGGATTAATTTTAAGAACATGCTTTCCTGGGGCACATACAGTTTCAAACCACCACAACTCCACAATTATGTATTGTAGCTACTCATGAAAACAAGACCTAGGACTCCACAAACAGCATATCCTCTGTTGTAGCGTTGCCATTTAATGTGCGCACGCGCGCGTGCACACACACACACACACACAAATGCCATGATAACACTGGCCTGGAAATCTCTCCGCAAAGTTCGCTTGGGCATAGTTGCTCTCTAGGTATAGAATACATCGGCAAAATTCCCTGAGGGACTGCTTCCTAGCCTTGCCCACTGTAGGGCAACAGAATTTTTACACTGTTTTTTAGGTAGAGTCTATACGGTCAAGATACTCATATATAAAATGCCTAGATGGGATCTTTAAATTGAGGTTTTATCAAGATAATAAAAATATTTGTTCAAAACTGCTGATCACACAAAGTAGCCTAAGAATTTCATACATTTTAAAAAAAGGGTACATTCATTTTAAAAAACCATAAAGAATAAACTCTAGATAGTGGTGGTGGTGGTTTCCAGTTCCTCCTAGATAAGGAACTAAGTGAATATTTAATCAGGACCGTGGGGTCATCTTCTGTGTGCCTAACATGGTATCTTCTGGCCCATGTCGTCCACGGTATCTTCTGCTCAGGTATTGCCTGCTTCCATTGTCAAATCCCTAATTACAGATCTTTGCAGGTTCTTAGTTGCATACTTCACTACTTTCTCTGCATACTAGGAATATGAAAGGCCTTTTAACACTTCATCGTCAGGAAGAGTCTCATTCTGCCAAGGGAAGGAACTGAAAAGGATGTTCATTTTCAACGAGACTTGTTATTTCCTGTGGAATACCTAAGTTCCCCAAGCAATGGCAGCTCTAGTCATAAACTTTAATCGTTGTGGATTACCTGAATGTGTAGCACAGTGCTTCTCAAACTTTGTCAAAATCACCTGGAGTGATTCAGCTTCAGTGGGTAGCAGTAGAAACAATTTGCGTATCTATCATGTTCCCAGGTGATGCTGAAGCTGCCAGTCCAGGGACTGCACTTGGAGAACCATTCTCATAGCAAACAGTTTTAGAAATCGTCTGTTTCCCTGCTAGAAGGTAGTCCATACAATTACAAGGTAGTTTTAGTCATCAGTATGTTCCCATGTCCTACCCAGCACTTAGAAAACAATGAATAAATGTTTTTGATCGAATTAATGGGAATGCTGTTTTTAGCTATATGTTACTTAGATTTATGCTTCTTCTATTGGTGTTATCTCCTGCATATTTGAGGATGATAAGTGATGACTTTATTTTTCACATATATTGTACTAGTATTTTACTATAACTATCAATATGAAAGCATTATTTCATTAATTTCAGCATGGCACATTGCTAACAGTCTTTGAAGAACTTTTTCTTTTTTTTTTTTTGCTAAATTGCTAGATATATTTGTGTAGTAAGTTTAGGGGGGCACTACTTTTCTTTTATTATGTGTGAATTTGTGAAATGATGGTATAAAATTGTTACATGAAATATTTGGCAACTGTATACTTTGCAGGAAACAATGAAAAACAAAAATTTTTAGAATCTAGGCTAAACATGTTCTTATAAATTAAAATTTGGAGAATAGTCAAAAGTACAAAACTGCACTGATACCTTTCTGAAGATATTTTTCCCATTCTGTCTTCTGCTCATTAATTATTAAATTAGTATTGATTTGGATTCTAGTTGGCCTCTTTAAATCGAGGTTCTCAAATTCAACTGAAACAAAAGGCAAACTCCCTTAATTTCCCATTTTTAACAACACTTTTATATTCCTATAAGTAGCACTACTAATTAAAAAATATAGCAAACCAAATTACATTGGGCCATGATTTAGACCAATCTCATTAGCTAAGTGAGGCACAGCCTCAGTTTTGTCCATCTTGCTTAAAACATGTAACCAAGAATGGAAAGGGCCAATGAAGACAAAAATATGTTTAAAGATATGTCAGGTATGGTGGATTGAATTATGTACCCCAATTTAGACATGTTCTTGGTCTTGATCTGCATTCCTGTGGGTGTTAACCCATTGTAAATAGGATCTCCTGAAGATGTTATTTTAGTTAAGGGTTAGCCCAACTGAATGAAGGTGGGCCTTAATCCAAATTACTGGAATTGTTTATAAGCAGAAGAAATCCAGACATAGTCAGAGAAAGCCATGGGGAGTTGCCAGAAGCCAGAACTTAAAAGAACAGGCATTGCCATGTACAACAGGATAGCCAGGGACCACAAGGATTGATAGCCAGCCAGAATGCTACGGACCCTGGGAGGAGGAAGCAAGCCTTCTAGCTTCCAAATACATTGTTTAAGCCAAAACCAGTTTGTGGTGGTTGTGATAGCGGGCTGGGAAATAAGATAGCAAGGAATATGTAATGACAGGAAAATGCAGCAACTAAGATTATTTAGCCTTGCAAAAGAGACGCTAAGTAAATGAAAGCAATGTTATGAAACGTGATGCAAAAAATGGTTATCTCTTCTTTGCACCAATCCAATTGTATGCTATAAATAGTCATTAGATGATATTAGTGGCATATAAATTTAAAGCCAATAAAAAGAGATACTTAACCATACAACATAAAATCAAACTATGAAATTCTTTGCCACTAAAATTTAGTGTTAAATTCCATAGCTAGACTTTTTAAGCAACTTTAAAAAGTTAACTAGAGTTTGAATTCAGAACTCTTAACAGAATTAAAACTAAAATTTCAAGGGCATATGTTATTTTGTCAACTGAAAAGAACCACTTATAAACTGAAGATGGATAGGTTTTTGATCATTTTGCCTGACGTGAAAATACCAGTCATTAATGATAGACTAAAGCAATGTGAAATATGAAATATCCTGTTTGTATCGTGTTAGAGGAAGTGTTTACAAAATGAGTCAAAACAAAAATACCTGTTGTTACAAAGGAGTTTTCATTCTTCCTGGGTCTAAAATATTTAGACTTGATTTCACTAGGTAATTACAACTCTGGAAAATGAAAACCATACCAGAATTGCGAAGGTGTTATGTAATCTGGTCCGAGTCAAAACTGTGAACTCAGAGGTAAAGCTTTCCTCTGAGGCTAGGCCACTTCCCTTTGGTGTCTAATACAGTACTCTCTTTCTACTTCAGGTTTTTCACTTGTAGAACAGGCTTCCAAATCCTTCAGGGTCCAGATGTCTATTAGGTGATAATTTGCTAATCCTGTGAAGTAAACTGTGCTGATGTGTCTAATTCCTACCAATTTTGGTTAGGGTGCTGTAGATTATGGTTTCCTAGTTCACTTAGTGAAAATCCATTGTAGAAGATCTTAGAGGTTACTTTTCACACAGTGTAAGAATCCTTTCTAAGATACCTCTTGAGGAATAGTTAATATGATGGGAAGTCCACTACTTTACAAAATAGAGCAATCCTAGATGTTAGAAAGTTGCATTGTATTAAGCCAAAATCAAGAGGTAGCAGGATGTAGAGCAAAGAAAATTAGCTATGGAGAAGGTTCCAGGTAAAATTCCAGCTTTATCACTCACTGTTGGTATGAGTCTGGTGATATGACTTAATTTGTTGAGCCTTAGTGCCCGAACACATAGAGAGGAGTAAAATAAAGATCTCAAAAGAGTAACAACAATATTAAAGTATTTATAAAGCAGCAACGTAGTGCTTGGCACATAATGAAGGTCCAATAAATACTAACTTTCTCTTTTCTTCTATTATTGCTAATCCAGTCATATATGAAACAGAAAATTATTCTAACGCTTCTACTTCATGACAACTTTCCAAATATCTAAAACTAGGTGTGATGTCTTTTGGTAAAAAACTATTTTCTTTTGCACTATAAATATCACCATTTCTTTCAGTCATTCCATGTATGAAATGCTCTCCCAACCCCTTACTATCCTATTTCTTTCATATGAGTGCATTCTACTTTATAAAGTCCCCATAGAAATGTAGTGCCTAGGATTAGGAACTGTCCTCTATAGATAAACAGTATACAATATTTTTGCGATGTTGAATTGTATTTGTTTTCCATTACCTACACTACCTCATTGATCTTGGTCTTTTTATTCTGTTTCATAGCACTTATCACTATCTGAAATATTTTCTTGATTAATTAGTTAATTAAGTCAACAGGCACTTTTATTATTATTATTATTATTTTTCCCTCCTATTAGCATTTAGGCTCCATGAGGGCAGCAGGGATCTAGACTGTCTTGTTCACCAGATATTACTGTTACTTAATTCAGTCTCTCACACATGGGAGGTACTCAAAGAATAATTGGTAAATAATGAATTTAAAAGCACCTTGAGAAATTATTCAAGGCAGAGGTGATGATGACTGGAACTGCCAACTCATAAATCATACATAAAATGTAATTACTTAGTATTTGGAATTTATTTCATATGGTGAAAGTGTATATGTGATAGGAAAAAGAGAATAATTGAAATAAATAAACACATCTATCCTTGATTCCACTGATTGGGTCTTCCTTTGATTAGGCTACAAAGGGCTGTTCTCTAGTTATAGTGACCCCTCTTCATCCAGAGACAGAGGAATTCCCTCTGCAATCAGAGCAGTAGTTCTTGATGAGCTTTGAGGGAATTCTCCAACTGCCAATAAAAGGAAAATTCCTGTGCCCCTAACATTGCATGCTCTTGGCATGGCATAAGCATAGTTTTGGTTCATTTGTGAATTGGGGATTGCAATCAAAAAACAATATTACAAAGTGCTATGCAAATTAACAATGTAATTGTTCAGTGTATTTGTGATGGTTAAATTCATGTGTCATCTTAGCCTGGTTTTGGTGTCCAAATTGTTTGGTCAAGCAAGTACTGGCCTGATTGTAACTGTGAAGACATTTCATGGACTTAAATCATCAGTAAGTTGATTGCATCTATGGTTGATTACATCTACAATCAACTGAGGAGATTACCTTCAACAATGAGAGAAGTCTCATCCAATCACTTGAAAACTTCAAAAGGAGAAGTGATGATTTCAGCTGTCAGAAGAGAGAATTTCCATCACTACTTAAGCCAGTCAGCTCCCTCTTGGGAATTCATCGAAAACCAAAAAACTTCATCAGAGTTTCCAGCTTGTGGCCTGCCCTATGAAATTTGAACTTGCACATCGCCAAGTCACATAAGACAATTCTTATAAAAATCTCATAGTATTTACAGATATCTCCTGTTGGTTCTGTTTCCTAGAGAACCCTGACTAATACAGCTTTGTAACTGGAAGTGGTTCTTGAGAAACAGAATCCTAAGGATGAGATTTCTAAATTGGTTCTGGAGTCTTTGGAATTGGTTCTCTAATCTGACTAGAATCAAAAACACTAATGACTCTATTTCCTAAAATCATGCCATGGCATGAGTTGGCAATGGAGATATGCAAAATATCACCATTGGATATGGCTGCTCAAATGCTCAAAAGACACTGCTCTGGATGAGAGTGTTTTTGATACTTTTACAGTTTTGTAGAGTTGAAAGGTATAATGATATTGACTGGTTATTCCTAAATAAACTAGATACAATTACAAGGAAAGGGGTGAGCTCAAGACTACAAATTTGCAACTTAAGCACTGCATGAAGGACATGAAAAGTTTCTATATGTGCCCTGAAAGAAAATCTTATTTGGTGCAGTCTCAGACTTGAGATTTCTGAAAAACAGACCCAAAGTTTCATTGGATGAGTGGCTGAATTACAACATAACTAAATTCCCAACTTTGCAGAGTGTCTGCTGTTAAGGTGAAGGTATTAATTGGATAGGGATGGGATGCTGAAAGTTGGAATGGGGACATATGGGTTGCTAATGATGGAGGTGGGGACACTGAAACCCTAGATTCTGCCGAGTCTTTTCCAGATAAACCTGTAATGATCTGCCCTGAGGAACCGGCCACCCAACCTCCAGTCTGCCTTGAGGAATCTGCCATCAACTTCTACCTGAAGATATTAACCCAGCTGTATCTGATAAATCTGTAACCACTTCTCGTGAGCAAAGAGCCGTCACTTCTCTATCTGAAGAGATTGATCCTGTTTTGCTAGATGCAACTGCAATGGCATGCCCTGAGGTAGTTTGCTTGCAAGACATTTCTAATTCTTCTCATGACCTACTCCCACCACCCCCCTTTTCTTCCAGATCCATAAGTAGACTGAAGTCCCAACAGGCCCCAAAAAGTGAAATAAAAAGTGTGACCATGAGGAGGTGTGCTATACTCCAAAAGAACTGCATGATTTTTCCAATTTATATGGGAAGAAATCAGGGGATATGTGTGGTAGTGAATATTAAGGGTATGGAATAAATGGTGAAAGAATATATAAAGTTGGATCCAGCTGAATTTATTGATATGGACTCACTAAACAGAGATTCTAGATTAGATGCTGTAGCTTGAGGGGTTAGAAAGGGATCTAACAATTTGTTGTGAAACATGGACAAAAGGGTAGCATACATTACCTGAGGTCAAAATGCCAGAACTGCTCTGGTATGATACAGATGAGAGGATTCAAAGGCTTAGAGAGATTGGAATGTTCGAGTGGACTTATCATATAAGACCTTCTCACCCACCCCTGGAAAGTCCAGAGAACATACCTTTCAGCAGGACTGTGAGACTAACACCATCTTCCCTGAAGAGCTCTGTGGTTGCTCTTTTGTAGGGCAGATACTGTCATCAAAAATGTTGTCACTGAACTGAGATCCTTATTAAATACAGTGGGGATGATTGGTTCCTGGGTTGGCAGAAGTCAAGTGGCAGCAATTAATTGCCGAAGACAAGGTAGACATGACTACCATAGTGGACAGCAAAGTCAAAGCAGCCATCAAAATAGTCTGACTTGCAGAGATCTTCGGCATTGGCTAGATCATGGATTAATTAGAAGTAAAATTGATGGGCAGTTTCTGTTCTATTCTTACGTGATCTGTATAAGCAGAAGAGTTCTAGTTTAAAGGAACAAAAGTCTAACTTGAATTTAAAAGCAGAAGAGTCACAGCCCCTTGTTCAATTCACAGACAAGACCCTTGAATGAGGGGAAGGCCAGGTCCCCTTGGGGAAGGACCCTGTTACACTGCCAAAAATTTAAACTGTTAATCTTCCTCTCAGCCTTCCCCAGAGACCAACAGCCTTTTACCAGGGCAACTGTGCATGGAGGAAAAGGAAATTATCAGACATTTCAGGGATTATTAGACACTGGCTCAGAAATGACATTAATTCCAGGAGACCCAAAACATCACTGTGGTCCACCAGAGAAGGGGCTTATGGATGTCAGGTGATCAATGGAGTTTTAATTCAGGTCTATCTCACAATGGGTCCAGCAGGTCCCTGGACCCATTCTGTGGTTATTATTGGAATAGACATACTTAGCACTGGCAGAATCCCCACATTGGTTCCCTGACTTGTGGGGTAGGGCTATTATGGTAGGACAGGCCAAGTAGAAGCCACTAGTACTGCCCCTACCTAGCAAAATAGTAAATCAAAAGCAATACTGGATTCCTAGAGGGATTTCAAAGACTTAATGGTATAATTTTGTATATAAGCATCTATGATTTTTCAAACTGTCAGTTAAAATAAGTTTTGGTGCCTGTTATTTTAAGATGACTATCAGGCTAAATATATCATATTGGCTCAGTCAAAATATCTAATTCAGATGTCTTTAATTGCATCTGGTATTAGTCTAGTCTTTTGTTACACATAGAAACAAAAGCACCTATAAATATTATTTAGTCATACATTAAAATGATAAATGGTTTTTGACATATGTGTCAGACAATTGAATGGGAAAAAAGTCTTTTCAACAAATGGTGCTGATAAAACTGATATCAACATGCACAAGAATTAAGTTGGACCCTCTACCTCACACCATATACAAAGCTCAACTCAAAACAGATATAAGACCATGAAATATAAAAGTTAAAATTATAAAACTCATAGAAGAAAACATAGGTGAAAATCTTTATGACCTTGGATTAGGCAATGATTTCTTAGGTGTGATACCAGATGTGCACACACACACACACACAAACAGAAAAAGTAGACATCACCAAAACTAAAAACTTTCATAGTTCAAGGGATACCATCAAGAAAGTAAAAAGACAACCCACAGAATGGGAAAATATTTGCAAATCATATATCTTTCAGAGGACTAGCATCCGGGATATATTAAGTAAAACCTATTATAACTCAATAAGAAGAATACAAATAACCAAAGTTTAAAATAGGCAAAGGATATGAATAGGCATTTATTCAAAGAAGATTTTTAAAAGGCCAATAAACATATGAAAAGATGCTCAATATCATTAGTCAAAAAGGAAAGACAAATCAAAACCACAATGAGATACAGTTCACTGGTATCTGGGATGGCTCTAATAAAAAGGCAGTGTTGGTGAGGATGTGGACAAAGTTGAACCTGCATACACTGCTGGTGGGAATTTAAAATGGTGCAGCCACTTTGGAAACCAGTCTGGCAGTTCCTCAAATTGATAAATATAGAGTTACCTTTTCCACCAGCAATTCCACTCCTAAGTTTATACCCAAGAGATATGAAAACATTTTTCTACTCAAAAAATTATACATAAATGTTGATAGATGCATTATTCATAAGAGCCCAAAAGTGGAAATAACCCAAAACTGAAAAAGTGATGCTAGACTACTGAAATAAAAACACGTTTTTGGAAGGAATCATTTGATGATAGCAAATCATCCAACCCAAATGTCTACCAACTGATAAATAAATAAATAAAATGTGGTATATTAATCAAATGGAATATTATTCAGCACTAAAAAGAAATGAATTACTTAAACATGCTGCAACATGGACGAACCATGAAAACATTATGCTAAGTGAAAGTAGCCAGTGAAAAAAACCACATATTGTATGTGAAATGTCCAGAGTAGGCAAATCTATAGTGACATAAAGTAGACTGAGAATACCTATGACTGGGGTCATGGGAGGGTTGGGTAATGATGGCTAAGGGGTTCGGGGTTTCTTTTTTAGCCAATATATATACATAGATAATATAAATAGTGGGTTGAACTGTGTCCACTAAAAAATATGATCAAATCTTAACCCCTGATACCTGTGAATGTGATCTTATTTGGAAATAGGGTCTTTGCAGATGAAATCAAGTTAAAATGAGGCCATATGGACCTCCAATGAGTGGGGTTTTTCTAAGAGAAAGGAGGGGGGGATTTGAATACAGAGACTCAGAGGACACCTAGGGAAGAAGGCCATATGAGATGGAAGCAGAAATTGGAGTGGTGCAGCTACCAGCCAAGGAACACTAAGGATTGACAGCAACCACCAAAAGGTAGGAGAGAGGCAAGGAAGGATTCTTCCCCTAGCCTTCATAGGGAGCACGGCCTTGCCAACACCTTGATTTCAGACTTCTGGCCTCCAGAACTGTGAGAGAATAAATCCTGTTGTTTTAAATTACCATGTTTGTAGTAATTTGTTATAGAAGCCCTAGAAACTAATACAACATATAATGTATCAAGGGTTTTCATAAAATTAGACAGCATAGAAAGAGTTTTGGAGTAGGTCCTATAGACCTGGTTTAAACAATTGCTCTACCACCTTCAGGCCCATCTCTAACATTTGCAGGACATTGACCAAAAGTACAAATTGACAGTTATATGTCAACCTAGTAAACTTTTTTTTCCATATTTTGCATTTGTTTTATTCATATAGTAGGAATTTGCCTTTGTATCTTACTGTTTTTTTTTAATGCAATTTTGAGATGTACTCACACTCTATATAATCCATCAAAGTGTACAATCATGGCTCACAGTATCATCATATAGTTTTGCATTCATTGCCACCATCAATTTTCAAACATTTTCATTATTCCAAAGTAAAGAAAAAAAAACATAAAAAAAGAAATAAAAATGAACACCCAAACATCCCATACCCCTTATCCCCCCCCCATTATTTATATATTTTTTGTCATTATTTTATTACTCATCTGTCCATACACTGGTTAAAGGGAGTGTCAGTCACCAGGTTTTCACTATCACACGGTCACACGATAAAAGCTACATAATTATACAATTACCATCAAGAGTCAAGTCTACTGGATTGCCATTCAACAGATTCAGGTATTTCCTTCTAAACTAATAAAACTTTTAAATAAAGTATATTCCAGGCACCTACCATGGCAAGTATATTCTAATAATGACCAAAAGACCTGTTCGAGTTTAAAATGTTCAGACCCTTTAGAGTTCAGCATTGTGATATAGCAGTGAAGGAAAAGCTAACCCTAACCCTTGGGCTGCACCCCATCTTTTCTTACTGCAGTTCCATCCTGAACTCTGAGAGGTCTTGCATGCATTTATGTAGGCACCCAAGCCAACATACCCAACCCCCATCCCTCCCCACCCCTCTTCTCATGGGCAGACAAAGGTGGACATGGGGATGAGACTTTTCTGTTGGGGTTCTTCAAGAATAGATCCTTAAGTAGGGTTCCTCTTAATCTGATGACCTGTAAACACCTGAGACAAATTGTCTGCTCCTTTCCACCAACACACATAAAACACAACAGCAAGAGAGGATAATTGCAATAGAAACTCCTGTTCTTGAAGGGGAAAGTTAGAGGCACATAGCAGTCACTGATCCATTGCAGTTCTGAAATCTGGTCTGGTGTGTATTGTCAGTTCTTTGATTAGGACCTAGAACTGCTTCCTGGGAATGATCCTGTGACTTTTAGCTTTGTTCTCTGGGCTCTTGGTTCTGTCTTCTGGGTAATTCTTTTATATAAGAAATGGTCTGTTTCACACAGAGTGGTGTTCTCCACCTGTTTCCTGCCCATAGCAGTTAGGGGCTCCAAAGGCCTCTTTTGATTTTGTAGCGTATCTCCTTATTAGTTCAAGCTGATAAAATTTATTTTTAAAAACTGGGTGGAGTTCCCATATATCCAATTATAATTGCTTTATTAGACTAATGCCATACTCAGTTTTCAGTCAGACCCTTCTGGACTTTTTGCTAAGTCATGGTGTTGTGGAACTATGCCCTTAGGATTCTTAGAATGCTTTTTGTACATAGTTGAATGAATCTATGAGGCATCCACTTAGGATTCTAAGAGGACCTTTTGTTTGGAAGACAGTGTCTAAATAGTCTGTCGTTAGGCTTCTTGAAAGTCCTATTATTCGTGTCTTTAAATTATTTCCTGGGTCTCAGCAAACGGTCTTATAGGCATGCCCTTGAAATTTTTACCTGAGGTCATGATTTACTGGTAGCAGTGCCCTGGTTTTCATCTTTTCCCTTAAGCCATTTCTTTCTTTTAGAATCTTTACCTAGATGGAATGTCTGTCCTGAGCTTTCTCAATTATATTTACAAACTGAACAGTTCCTTTCATAAATCCCTCTCTTTTCATGTATTTTGAATTAATTTTATTTATCCACACTCCATATCCACCAAACATACCCCTCCTTCCCATTTCTAGTGAGAAGTCACTGTTTGAGCATTGAAACCATTATTCATTATTAATTAGATTTTCTGTGTCAGTCTTACATGGGAAAGATATGACATCCAAACTGAAACATGCGCTATCTATCACACATGTAATAAGCACTAGGCACAAGTTTGCAGGGATACATTTTTTCAAAACAACATTTCCATCAGTCCTGGGAAAGTATCTGCTGAAAAACCATGCTGGCTGAAGAGAAACAGAAAACCAAATATAAACCTATTTTTGATTCAGAAAAGATAAAACTGTAAGTAATGACAGATACTAAAAGGAAAGATGATAGAAGCAAACAACACAGAAGGGACTTCAGATAATATCTAGGGCTCTTTTGTTGTAAAATAACTTAATAATATTTTAATAATTGTAATTTATCAAAATATGCATTTTATTTATGCATAATATTTATGAAAAATATATTTTCCATTTTAAAGTTATAATCTTTGCAAACATTATTTCACTGGCTGTTCAAAATCTGTACACTATTCTTATTTCTGATTAAAGAAAATATAGTTTTATTATAATTAAAATCAGGGAATGTGCATGTATTATGTCATTCCCCACTTTTTTAAAACCTTATTTTTTATTGATAAACTTAGAATCTTTTAATTAACTGATGTTTGGAAGTAGCAAATCATAAGAGTCTCTCCCAGACATGCTAGATTCTGGACAGGGGAAAATAATGTTTAATTTACCTGATTTTCTAGTTCAGGATGTAAAAAGAATTTGAAATATATACCTCTGATAAAGGTACAAATTCTAAATAGAGCACCTACTAAACCCTTGTTTTCTTCCAATTAAATCTTCTTATTGAGAAAATTATATGTATATACGTATATACATATAAATTATATGTATATACGTATATACATATAAATTATATGTATATATGTGTTACATCTTAATAATACTCAAGCTAAGTTACTTTTATTTATTCATATTGTATTTAGTTTCCAGGTTTCTTAATTGCTTGCAATCTAGGCAAGTTTAATGTTCAGATATATATGTCTTTATTTTACATTCTACTCAAGCAATAATTTATTTGGAAAGATATTGTATAATTCCAATGAAAACCTAAAAATTTGTTAAAGTTATCCACTTAAAAACACTATTTTTATACTGACTGCAGTTTTTGCAATATCTAATAGTATCTTAATCATAGTCAACATTCAATAAATATTTGTTGAATGAAAATCATAATGAACTATGGTCCATTTAAATTCATTTTTGCTATTCTGATAATTTAATATTTTAATGATAATTTTATAATAGACACCTATTATTAACATATTATTTCAAAAACTTAGGAAAACTGAAATGACCCTTTGTTCTGTTAGTCTGCTCCTTTTACACAAATAAACAATGTACATAGACTCTAAATTAAGGACCCACATTTTCAAGGAAATGCTCTTTATGTTAAATGAGTTATTTTCAAGTCAGAAAATGAGAGTCATGGGTCTCTAACTTTATGTTCATCATTGTATTTGGGAAATACCTGATAAAATGCCGTAACTGCAAGGATAGGGAATAAGTATGTCATGTATAACTTACTTACAAGTCCTAGGCCATGGAAAGCTTTATAAATTAAAACGAACACCTAGAATGATTGTTGGAAGCCAGCACTATGCATAGAGCATCCGTATTACATGCCCTGTGTGGTTGACATTGCTAAACAGGAAAGCTGTCACATTCTGTATTAGTTGAATATTCCAGGGCTTTTCCTCTGTCACCCAAGGTAGAGGACATGGCAGTAGTCAAACCTCAAAGTGACAAAAACCTAACGTAGTGTGGTGAGCCCTGTATTATGAAGGGAAATTTACAAGTGTAGGTAGGGAGAAGCATCTCCTGCCACAGTATCTATATCATAATCCAAATGCATCCTTAGACATCACTATTAAAATAAAGGCATACACTTGTATGACAGGGACTATAGTCAGTAAATCTAGATCTCAAAAATAATAAAATAAGACCTCTAGACAGGGTCATTTTGCATATTTCTAAGCAAAACCAAAGATGAGTATTTTTAATACTGCAATCTTTTAATGGGAGAAAACATATATTTTGAAATTCAACAAAGAATGTTATTAATTTATTAGTAAATAGGCTACATGAATTTATTTCAATTCATCATAAAAAGAATAATGGTACATTTTATTTATTTATAAAACTTTTATTGTTTCTATTACTTATTCTAAAAAATAACAAAACATCTATTTCTAATTTTTATGATTTGTATCCTTATTAGCAAAAGAAGAACAAAAACCTTAAATCGCACATGCTTGACTTTAGGAGACAATTGATGAATTATGGCTATTTGGTGCCACCTAGTGGTTTAGGGCTTTTAAGATCAGGTTAAGTTACCTCTGCTTTTAGAACATTTGTAATGAAAAACAATTTATAGATAATTGTTGCTTAAAGAGATAAACATTAAGACAAAAATCATTTGATACTCATAGACATTAGAAGTGTCTCTTACTCTCAACATTGGATTGACATTTGGTTTGACTGACGTAGAATGCTTTGTGACTAAAAGACCTGATTTGGGGTTGACAGGTTTTTGTTCTATCTATTCTCTCTTTTTTTTTTTCTTTTTTAGAAAGTCAGGGCTATAGATTCAGGATTTACATATAAAGTTAGAGGTGCTAGCCCGTCTCAATTAATTTTTATGAATTATAATTTATCAAGACAATAAAGGATATAATTACGTCATTCTGTGGGCAAAGTGAAAATAACATATGCCTTATAGCATATAGAAGGTTTAAAAGTGCCAGATTTTTTTCAGAATTCAGGAATAATGGACATTCCAAATTTAGTGGTAATGTCAACATGGTTTTCTCTCCTAACATCTATTTTTAGAGACTCATGGCTCCCAGAAGAAGCAGTCACACAAACCAAGTGGCCATCCCTGAGGTACAGTTGATTGAACCTGAGTGGGTATTGAGAAGAAATTGAAATAATCTGGTTCTGTGGGCACTGAGAGGCTAAATCATATGAATGGAGGTAAGAGCTGAAAGGGAAAATTCATATTAAGCCAATGGCAATGCCAATACAATGGAATATCAAATTTATTTTCAAGTTATGGAATCCAGAAAGAAGCAGAAAAAGCCAACCTGTAGAGAAATCAGAATAGTGGAACCAGGTGTAGAATATAGCAAAGATGAAAGACTCTAACTTATGAGAGGAAGGAGTAATCTTAATTTTTGGTTTTCAGTTCCAGTTTTCTGGTGATCAAGCTTTTTACTTTGTTTCTTGTCCTTGGTTATCCCTGATAATTCTTTCAAATAGGTACCTTCTTACTTGACCTAAGTAGATTTTGATCCTTTCAACCAAATGATCCCATACTATAAAATTATACTTCAAATTTTGTGAAATATATTTTATCAAATGGGAATGACGTCTTTCCCAAAATTTCTGTGAATATCAGGATGTCACCAGGAAATTATAGAATATTTGATTGAAAATTTAATTTTTACACTAAATTTCTAGCTTTTTGTGGTTTTGACAATACTTTAAAACATGCATTTTTGGTCCTGCATTTCCCTTTCCCTTCCTCCCATTTTGCAAGTACCTAACACTGCTTTCTGCCTTGTATAAGTTTTTAGGAGTAGGGTATGTGAGAAACACTGCTCTTCCTGGCTTGGGTTTCCAGAAGTCCTAGCCTGGGCATGTTTGTATGGGAGGTGTGGGATTAGGATTATATGGCATAAGCAAATGCCTTGGATTAATGTGAAATGAAAAATACTTTCTCTAGTCTAGAAGGACATTGATATTGGGAAGTGGAGAAGAGAGAGGCTTGTAGGACTGGCGAGCAGAGGGGGAGTTAAGCCCTACTTCTTGAAAGCATTGCTGGGGGTGGGGATGAAGTAGGGTGGCAGGACTACAGGGAGAAAATGGCTATATGCTGTGTCTAGGCAGGGTGGACCATATGACGCCATAAAAAGTTTTCCTGTCCCACTAATATCACAGAAAGTGTTAGTGAGGAGGAGCTCCGGGATGTGCAGGGCTAAGTGACTAGACAAAAGATCTGTACTGATGACCAAGGTCAGATGGATCTCTTTTCCCCATCCTTGCTCCGTGTAAGTTCCTTGAACTGTGCCCTGTGCCATTACCATAGAAGGATTCCAGCAACGGCTGAGGTTAAGTCTTCAAGATCTAAGCTAACTGGGAACTAGGAGCTAGGAAGGAAGTTGTTACATAAAACAATAGTTCCTTTACACCTTGGTGCATGGGCTGAGATTCCACTACATAATTCTAAAATATAAAGTGTTTCACTGCTCTTTCATATTTTTCAATATTACATTCCCTTTATAAACATGTTAAGAAAGATTTTATTTTCCAATTTAGGGGTATCTCCCAAAACTGGCTGATTTGGCATTACCCAGGTGTTTACTAAAACAAATGCAGATTCCTGGACTGTACTCCAGATGCATGGCTTCTCCAGGGTTGGGGCTTTGGGGATACTTATTGAAACAAATGCCCTAGATTCTTCTGATTTGCTGTCCATTTGGGAATCACCACTCTAGTTAAGTGTAGCCATTAAAATGAGTTCATGCTTAAATCAATCTTTATTATTTTAAACCTCTTTTGATAAACTGCAATTCATTTGGAGGACTTTTTATATGGGAGAAAGAGTGTTATGTTCACTAAATTTACTTTAAAATCACTGTGTAGAACATGCATGCATAATCTCACTTTAAAGATAACAGCTATATGGTTATAGACTTCTGTGACATAAAATTCTTTCTCAACCAGAGAAAAACTATTTGAAATACCTGAACAGAGCAGATATGGTTTGCTTTTCGGTTGTGAGTGTCTCCTTTTAACCTATCATTGATCTTTTCCCAACCTTGTGATTCAAGGGGCAGGGAAGATGGGGTGTTACCAGTGGTTTTAGTTGTTCAGACCCCTTACCATTTTCAGGATTGTGGGTAAGAATTGACCACACAGATGATTGGAAAGGTACTGTTGGAACAAAAATATCTTTGACACCAAAATGTCAACATTTACCTTAATTTTTCAAAATGAATTGCTACTTTGAGATAAACTATTTTTTTTCCAGAAGAGTATAAATTAAGAAGAGAAGAAAGGTAGAGATAGCAGATAGCCTAAATAAGCCCTCCCTAACCTCCTTTCCTGCCCCATCACCCTGCAATTAGCACAGTGCTAGAGGCAAATTTATTTAAACAGAGCTTAACCTCATGGATTATAAAGTAAAAATAGAGCATAAGAATATTTTTAGCACCAGCTTGCAGGGTGAGTGGGTCTTAATAAGGGTCACTGCCCTGGGCAAGGTGGGAGGTTAGTACAGGCAGTGGGCTCAGAGTGGACCCCTCAACAGCCTAGGCACCCTACTAGGCAGTCTCAGGACAGGCTGTGGATGACAAATGGGGACAAACAAAATTCATTCATTCAAATCTCTGCTTCTAAGGACAGAAATCAGGTCTTTTATGGAAGTTCTGCTGAATTATATTGAATGTAAGAATTCCCAGGAGAGCCTATCTCCCTATCCTGGAGATGAATAGAAAGTGCAAGCAATCCTGGGACTCTATTTCTGGCTCCAAATACTTACCCAGCAGCCTTTGCTTTTTATTGAGAATCTAGGCATTATCTAGGCACTTGAGATACAAAGATGACAAAACCCAGTTTCTGTCCTCAAAGCAAACATAACTAAGAAATCTCAATATAACTTAATACATACCATGCCAGAGTGATGCACAAAATACTTTGGGTGCATAGAGAAAGGCCACTAAGCCAGCCTGAGTATTTTAGGATTTCTTGAAGGAGATGGCAAATAGAGCTGAATTTTGGAATTGATCTGGTAAAGAATGGGAGAAGACATTTCAGGAGAAGAAACCATACAAGGCTGGAGCTGGAAACATGACACTGCAAGTTATATGTGAGGAACAATCAAGCTAATGCAGATGACAAGTGATGAGGGCTCAGGGAACTGGAAATAGTAATAGAAAAGTTGAATCTGAGAAATATTTGGAAGGCAAAATTGGCAACCATTAGTTGCCTGGTAATTGATCAGATGAGGGGGAACATTGGGCTCTTAGGATGTCTTGTGATTCTGGCTTTACCAATTGGGTAGAAGGTGGTCTTATGGAGACAGGAAATAACATGAGGACAAGAGCAAGATTCAACACAAAGATTATAAGGCAAATTGGATGAATTGCATTTGAGGTGCCTATGGGGCATTTATTTGACCAAAAAAAGTAAGCAACTGGCAATGTAGGTCTAAAG
Source organism: Choloepus didactylus (assembly GCF_015220235.1). Lineage (NCBI taxonomy): Eukaryota > Metazoa > Chordata > Mammalia > Pilosa > Megalonychidae > Choloepus > Choloepus didactylus. Next base: position 80,034,670 of record NC_051311.1, read on the forward strand.
TTCCAAATAGTTGTCAAGGCTTCAAATAGACATTCAAAGGTTTTAAACACATACAGGTGTAGTTGAAAACATGAGAAAGGATGAGTTCTATCAAAGAGATTTAGAACGAGAAGAGTAGTGTGCAAATTTGGAAGACCTCCATTTACGGAAACGTGGCTATAGAGTGAGAGGACACACTCAAGATTGCAAGTGAAACTGATGTGATTCTCTTGGTCATTGTTGCCTTGGATGACTTTCCAGGTCTGTACTTAATAGTTATCTGCCTGTTTCCGCTAGCCTCAATGGCATCCCAGACCCTGGATTTAACTCCCCCAAATTTGCTCTTCTTCCATATAGACAGAACTTTACTTTGCTTGTCAAACTGCTGGCTTCATTCTGGTGATTCCTTAGATTTGTGCAGTCTTCCAGGTTTCTCCAGTTCATGGAAAAACAGAGGGAAAACACATGGTGTAGTATACTGGTTTATATATATATTTTTAAAGCAGAGGGACCAATATTTCAAGTTAATAGATGGTAGATACATTGAGGCTGTTCTAGTTAAACCTGAGTGTGTGTCCCAGAATACCCTTCACTCACCTGACCCCTGTGGCAGCTCCTTATGTATCTCTTCAGAACTCTAGGACTCTACAGGACAGTTAGAAAATCACCATCATAGAGTAAATAGTATATGCATTGTAGTATGAAATCAAGAGTTTCAACCCTGAGTCTCTAGCTCACTGATTATTTGTCTTTGAACTGATCGCTTAAGTCTTTCTGAGCCATATCCTCCTTAGCTATAAAATGTAGTACTTCATGGGCTTGTTAGCATTAGATGAGCTAATGCATCAGTGCAAAGCTCAAAGGACATGAGAGTCTCAATAAATATTATTTCTCTTGCTTTCACCATCTCTAGGTCCTGGTGGACAATTTATGGAATGAAACAGAAATCTTGGAGTCCCACAGTGGGAAGGGGTTGAGAGCTATCTAGTCCAACTCCCTAAGGTGCCTTCTAAAATGTCCATAGCAGATGGCCATTTAGTAAGTGCTTTAAGATTGCTTAGAGACTGAGCTCTCATTTTTTTGGTGATCGATTCTGTTCCCCCAAGTCAAAAATTGCCTCCATTGTTCTAAATTTTATTTCTTAGATAAACACACATAATGGTAGTCATTCAAGTTTTAAAGCCAGATTACCAAGTGTTAGGTAAGTTGTGATCTCGTTTTGGTTAAAAAATATATGAGCATTCTCACATAAGTATGTACATATGCGTATAGAGACAACATCTGGGGAGATTTATATGAAAATTTAATAATGGCTGATGTTTCTTCTTTATAAAAATACTAAGCTAAAGATTTTTTCCTCTAATAATCATGACCTTTCACAGATACGCTCTTTCCTTGATTTTGATCCTCGTAACAATTTTTAGAGATAGGGGAGATATTCTCTTCTTTCTGCATGTGCTCAGGAGCACATACGCACACACACATATAAACACACACACACACCTGGAACTCAGAGGAATTAAGTAGTTTTCTGAGGTTTATTGGTAATGGTGGAATGGGAATTAAACTCAGATCTCCCGACTCTTATTCTTCCTACCATACTGGTGTTCTTGCTGTTGCCGTGGATTTTGGTTACTCTCAATTCCCCAGTTCCTTCAGCTCTGTCACTTTTGACGTTGACTCTCAAACTTCCTATCATTCTGGTCATTCCTCCCTGAAAACATTCCTTACTGTCACTTTCCTAATTAAAATGTAATGTCTAGAAGTATGCATAATATTCAGGTGTAATCTGAGAAGCACATAATATAGTTTATTACCTTCCTTGATTAGGATATTATACATTTATTAAATCAAGACATAATACTTTAATTAAATATGTATGCATTTCAGCTAATTTTAAAACAATATTTTATATTTCTATTATGAATGTAATATATGTTCACTGTAGGGCATTTGACAAGTACAGAAAAAGAAGCAAAAAAAAAATCACTCATTCTGTCCATGGTTCTTCTACCTAAAGATAACTTCTCAAAATATTTTGTGTCTTTTCCCACCAGAAAGGAAACTCCATGGGGAAGGATTTTGATATATTTTGTTCACTACTCACTCAGTGCCTAGATCAGTACCTGATACTTTAGTAGGCAATTGATTAATATTTGTTGAGTGAATAAAATATTCATATATATATATATACACATACATATATATGGTGCATAATGGAATCTATAAAATTTTGCATTCTGACTTTTTTTCATCTCATATTAAATTATTGATAATATTAGAATTTTTATCATAAATTCTATTATCATAATGACTGCATAATAGTCTATTGAGTGAATATACTGTCTTGTTTTGGACACTTAAATTGGTTTTTATAGTTTGCTGCAGTGACAATAGTGCTATTATAAATATCTCTTTGTGCATATTTTTCTGATTTGAGGAAAATATCTTTTGCAAATATTTCCAAAATGAAATTATTAGCTCAAAGGTGCAAACAGCCCCAAATAAATATTTTCCCCCAGTTACATAGATAGAGTTTGAGTACATATTGAATTCATGGTCATCTATTGTAATTGAACTTCCAGGTCTTTTTCATTTCAAAATCCAAAGATAAATTAATCAACATGCTCTAGGTATATTGTTCAGCTAGTTATGACTTTATGCTACTGTACTATCATTGTATACATTTCCTCACATTTCATAATACCAACCAATTCTTTCCGGTCAGAATTGGGTAGAAGTTCCACTTTTTGCTTCTACTATCTTCTGAGGGATGAAATTATCAGAAGACAATGAAGGAATTTGTCTGATGCTCAGCTTTTTAGTATAATGAGATTTCTAGAAGATGTCTTTATAGTGGAAGTGCCCTAATGTTGCATCTTTTCTGTGTGACAGATTTTTAATCTGTGATAAGAAAGCAATGTCCGTATCTTTTGTCAGGCTGGGCAGTCTGTTGTATGCTTTTACCCTATGTATTCCTTAATTTTTTTTTTCCCATTTGGCTTTCATCTTAGCTAGTCCATAGATTTCCATATAAAAACAATTCAAAAAATGTTTCATAAACACAAAAACATAATGCATATTTAGGGCTAATTTTAGAGGTCATATACCAATTAGAGAAAGCCTAGAAAATGTTGAAAAGTATAAAGAAGAAACTCCAAAACAACCCATAATCCAATAACTTTAAAGAGAACTTCTGTTAACATTTTGCTGTATTTCTTTTCAATTTTTTCTCTGTATGCAAATTTGTGTGTGTGTATGATATGGAATAGTGCTGCAAGTGCAACTTTTACCTTGAGATTATATTTAACATTATCTTATAAGCATTTTCTGAAGACATTAAGATTTTTAAAGATTAATGATTTTTAAAAAATTTCACTGTGGAGACAGGCCATAGCTCATTTAATCATGCTGCTGTAATTTTCATCATTTTCAATATGTCCCTAATAAAAATAAGACTTCCACAAATATCTTAGTATGTAAATCTTTTTATATACTTATGATGATTTCTTTCAGATAGATTCCTAGGTGTAAAATTACCTAGAGAATGTGCCACACTGATTTAGGCTACGGCTTTGTGTTCCTGTATTCCTGTACCTTTGCCAACACTGAGCTTTTCTAATCTTTGCTAATTTGAGTGCTGAAATTGAGGATTTACACCTTTAATACTTATCAATGAGGATAAACTTTTCCATCTTTTAGGCCATTTTAATTCTTTCTTAATTTGAGATTTGTTATCTTTATAATGATTGTTCTTCTCATGTAGGAACCGGCATTATGTTTCTATTTATTCCTGCTCTTGTTCTTTTAGTAGTTCTTATAATAATATAAGGTTTATCAAGTTCAATAGCAGTCCTTTGCTCACTCCAACCCACCACCAATTACATATTTTCAGAGACAACCATTTTCAACCATTTTGCCTGCATCATCTGCTGTTTTCTTCCATATTTCTGAATAAAGTGCTTATACAGCTATTTTTAAAAAATTAAATTCAGATATTATTTACTTGCTATTACAAAATTAGCTCTTATAAACTCCTCACACTCAACAATATGTATTTCCTCTTCACTCCACCTCCCGAATATAATTGTAGCACATTCTTTGGTTAGAATCAACAGCAGCTGTTTTCACAATTTGGGTTTCATAAATATTATTGATGAGCGATGTGCATGATGATAATATTTTCTTTCTTGTAAAGCTTATATTTTTCCTGTTATTTTCATCATAACTTCATGCATTCACCATTAACTTATTCTCAAATCATCTTGGATCCGTATGATCAAACACACTAGACAGATTTTTTCTTCTTTCCTTTGGTAACATCCCTGGTGGTACTCTCTGACCTCCTTCTCCAATCTGTACTGTTCATTCTCTAGGCCTGCTGTACATCTGTCACCAGGAACTCCCTTTGCTTCTTTCTCATATTAGATTCTATGTTTCTTTATTTACTCCTTTCAGCAGTTTCCTTCAAAAGGCTGCATGAGACAAAACATTTTTGAGATCTTGCACACTTTTTAATTTACTCTAATACTTGACCAATACTTTGGCTTTTTACATAATGCTATATTGGAAATAATAGTCCCTCAGTATTTTTAAAGAGTGGATCCATTATGTGTCTGGATTCTAGGATTGCTATTGAGAAGTCTGACATATTCCTAACCTTGTATTTCACATTTTCTCTCTGCAAGCTGTAAAATCTTTACCCTACTCTAGTATTCTGACATTTCATCCTCTTTGCTATGATAAATCAGCACTATCCTCAGCTGTTCACAAGGATACAGTTAACATCTCAAAATAAATCTTCTGAGTTCTTCTGGGTGAGGAAGAAAATGTGACCTTGTTTGAGAAACATACGGGGAAGGGGTGATTTTTATTGATTCATTCACTTGTTTGCTCATTCAGTCATTCAGTTTGTATTCTACAAAGATTTATCAAAGGCAAATAGTGTAGCAAACATGGTACCTGGCAATGGAGAAACAAGTAGATGTGGTTTCTCCTCTCAAGGAGTTTGCAGTCCTTTTGTCTTTTCCAATAATGATGTCATTATTCCAATAATGTTGTCTTTCTGTTCTTTCACCCAAGTATTAAATCCTAATATTTACTGATGTCTCAACACTAGTTTTGATTCTTTTTCAATTGCTTGGTGTATTTTTTCATAATTTAATTCAACAAAAGTTTGTTGATATTGCACTCTGTGCCATGTTCCGTGCTTGGGTTCAGACAACTAAACATGGAGTACATTCTCCAGATGCTCATAGTATAGCATAGGAGAGAGCTATGAATGTAAATAGGTAAATATATGCAGATATCTCCTACTCTAGTAGGAATATAGAAAATGGAGTTATTAATTCTTCCTGGAGGGGCTAGTGCATCTTAAAATAGGAAGTAATACATGAGTGTGTCCTTGGAGAATGAGTTAGAGTTTGGATAATTATTTTATTGAGAAGATGAAATGGAAAAATGTATCTGAATTGCTGTATGAACAGCAACATCTGATACCTTTATTACTGGTAGAAATATTAATGTTCTTTCATAGAAATACAACATACTTGTTAAGTATTAGAAATGCTTACTTATTAAGAGACTATGAATAAAAAGTTTTGTATCATTACTTGTAGTCATTCTATGCTAAAATAATTTGTTTTGCAGAGATAATACATAATAAAATGAATCAGTAGAACAGGTTAAATGCAAGTATTTCCATATCAGTGGTTCTCAAACTTTAGTGTGCATCATAATCACCTGCTGGACCCAGAGCTTCTGAATCAGTAGGTCTTTGGCATGTCCTGAGAATTTGCACTTCTAACATATTCTTAGATGATGCTGATGCTGCTGTTCCAGGGACCATGCTTTGAGAATCATTGTTCTAAATATTTTATGCAATGAATTATGTTCTATTTAGAGAAAGAAAGTTATCACTTTTTTTGCTTTTGATACTTAAAAAAAAATTCCCATATGCTACTTTGTAGTCAATTCCTACCTTAACTCGTGGCCCTAGGCAACTACTGATTTGCTTTCTGTTGCATTTTCTAAAACTTCATGTAAATGTAATCAAACAGTATGTGTCTTTGTATCTGCCTTTATTCACTAAGCATGATATTTTTTAGGCTCATTCAAGTTGTTTCATGTATCAGTAGGTAGGGTGGTTTGAAGCAGAATGTACCCCAGAAAAACATTTCCCCTTTTAATCATATTCAGATATATATTTCAGAGCTGTTAATTATGTTCACAGTGTTCTGCTACCATCACCACCATCATTAAAAAAACTTTTCCATCATTCCAAATATGAACTCTATGCATTTTAAGCCTTAACTTCCCACTCCCTATCCCCGCTCCATTCATTACCTGGTAAGCTCTATTCTAGATTCTATCAGTTTGCTTAAACAAATAATTTCAAATCAGTGATATCATACAATATCTGTCCTTTTGTGTCTGGCTTATTTCACTCAACAACTCAACATGATATCTTGAAGGTTAATCCATGTTGTCACAGGTATCAAGATTTCATTAATTTTTACAGCTGAATAATATTCCATTGTATGTCTATACCACACTTGGATTGGTTCCATCTTTTGTCAATTGTGAACAATGCTTTTATGAACAGAGGTTTGCAAATATCTGTCTGAGTCCCTGCTTTCATTTCTTTGGGGTATATACCTGGTAGTGGGATTGCAAGGTCATTTGGTAGTTCTATACTTAGCTTTCTGAGGAACTGCCAAAATGTCTTCCACAACAGCTGTACCATTCAATAATGCCACCAGCAATGAATGAGTGTTCCTATTTCTCCACATCCTCTCCAACACTTATTTTCCATGTTTTAATAGCAGCTGTTCTAGTGGGTGTGAAATGGAATCTCACTGTGGTTTTGATTTACACTTCCCTGATGGCTAATGATGGTGAGCATCTTTTCATGTGATTTCTGGCTGTTTGTATATCTTCTTTAGAGAGATGTCTATTCAGATCTTTTGCCCATTCTATAATTGGGTTATTTGTCTTTTTATTGTTAAGTTGAAGGATAGGTCTCTGATTTGAAGTCTCTCTTCTTTATTTTAATGTAAACATGTAAAGCTATGAATTTGCCTCTCAGCACTACCTTCATTGCATCTCTTATGTTTTGGTATGTTGTATTTTCATTTTCATTTGCCTCAAGATATTTCCTAATTTCAATGTGATTTCTTCTTTAACCCATTTGTTCTGATTATCCATTATATAATGTGGTGTATCAAAGTATCCTGCTATTAATGTAGATCTGTGAATTTCTCCCTTCATATCTGTCAGTATTTGCTTTATACATTTTGGGTTTCTGCTGTCAGGTGCATATATATTTCTAATTGTTACATCTTCTTGTCAAATTGTCACCTTTATCAGTACATACGACCGTCTTTATCCCTTGTAACTGTTTTTGACTTAAAGTCTATTTTATCCAATATCAGTATAGCTACTCCAGCTCTTCTTTGATTACTATTTGCATAGTAATCATTTTCAACCAACTTATGTCTTTGAATTTAGGGTGAGTTTCTTGCAAACAGCATATAGTTGGGTCATGCTTTCTCATCCATTTGCCAATCTCTGCCTTTTGACTGGAGAGTTTAATCCATTAGTATTTAATGTAACTACTGGTAATGCAGATCTTTCTTTTGCCATTTTGCTCTTTGGTCTTTACACATCTTATATCTTTTTTTTTTTTTGTCCCTTAATTATTCCATTAATCCCTACTTTTATATTTATTTGAATTTTTGCATGTACCATTCTGAGACCCTTCTCATTTCTTACTGTATATATTTTTCATATGTTTTCTTTGTGGTTAACATGGGGCTAAAATTTAACTTTCTAAATCTATAATAATTATATTTGATTTCATAGCAACTTAACTTCAAGAGTATACACATATACTGTTCCTATAAGCCTCTTCACCTCCTTTTAAAGATAATTTTTTTTATTAGAGAAGTTGTGGGTTTACAGAACAATCATGCATAAAATACAGGATTCCCATACCCCCACCACCAACAACACTGGAATTGGAAAATTTGATGTGGAAAGTTTGTTACAACTGATGATAGCAGTTTTTTTTTTTTTTTTTTTTTGTAATTCTACTATTTTTTAACTAATTACATTTGTTACAGTTGATAAAAAATTATTAAAGTAGTACTAGTAACTCTTGTCCATAGTTTATGTAGGGGTATTTCCTCCCTATAATCTCAAGGTCTAGTGGTAACAAACTCCCTCAGGTATTGTTTATCTGGATATGACTTAATCTCTCCCTCATTTTTGAAAGACAGTCTCACTAGATATAAAATTCTTGGTTGGCCATTTTTTTTCATTCAGCACTTAAGTGTTTCAAACCACTGCATTCTTGTTTCCATGGTTTCTGATGACAAATCAGCACTTAATCTTATTGGAATTCCCTTGTACATAGCACATTGCTTTTCTCTTGCAATTTTCAGACCTCTCTCCTTCTCCTTGGCTGGTGTGTCCAAAGTCTGGTCTTCTCTGTTGATCTTTTCTGGATTTTTATCTTATTCTTTTCAATGAACCATCATTTCCCTTTTCTTTGTCTTGTAATCTTTTGTTGTGCAATGTGCACTTTAATATTTAAAAGTGTTAACTCAGGCATATATTCTCTGAGCTGTCTGTTCCTTAAGTAAGAATCCAGTTGTGATATGACAGATATTTCCTTGAATTCCAGGAGCTAACAAAAACAAACAAACAAATGCAAAAACATCTTTCACAGTCTTTGCAAATTGCCTCTGCTTTGGCTGATGGTGTCCTTCAGAGGTACCCCTCCTATCAATAAGTTCAGCCCTATGCAAATGTGAAGTGCAGGGTCCTTTCTGTTTTATTTGAGCCTGAGTCTTGTTCTGAGCTTGCACTTGCCCATGACTTTAGGAATTCCCCCATATACAGGACTTCAAATGCCTCCTTTTCTCCCTGTGAAATACTTTCTTCCCCTCCTGGGTGCTCTATTGTATGACTTAACATAACTAATCATTTGCCCCACTCCTTTTTGACTTAATTGTTTCTTACACTGCTTTAGCTTCTGCAACCTGCTCTGCCTGCAGAGCAGAAAGTCCTGGGAGGGCAAGTCCAAGACGATTTTCCTGGTTCAGGCTGCTGCATAATAGATAGTTTCTGGTAGTTTTTCAAAGATTTTGGGGGAAATGGCACCCTGGATTGTCTGTGTTGCATTTTGGTTGACAGAAGTCTCCTCTATTGGCTTTTAGTTGTATTTCTTTGTGTATGTGTGTGTGCATGCACTTGTGTGTTTAATGGTTGTTCTAAGACTTGAAATATGCATTTAACATATCACAATCTATTTCAAGATATTACTCGATGACTTCTAGTTAAATATTGGAAATTTATACAAATAGAACTGCTTTTTCTTGCCCACCTTTCATATATATGGGGGAGGGCAGATAGAAAGAAAGAAGGAAAGAAAGAAAGAAGGAAGGAAGGAAGGAAAGAAAGGAAAGAAAGAAAGAAAGAAAGAAAGAAAGAAAGAAAGAAAGAAAGAAAGAAAGAAAAAGAAAAGCAGAGTTTATATTAGGCTGGAAACACAAGGATTTCATGCTGCAGTCTTGAGGCAGATTTTTTCTATTCCAGGAAACCTCAGTTTTTGCTCTTAAGGCTTTCAACCAATTGAATGAGGCCTATCCACATTATTGAGAATAATCTCCTTTACTTAAAATCAGCTAGTTGTAGGTGCAAGCCACATCTAAAATACTGTATACCTTCACAGCAACACCTAGATTAGTGTTTGATTAAATACCTGGGTACTATGGTCTAGCCAAGTTGACACATAATATTAACCAACACACTCTCTTTTTTTATATATTCATATAATTACTATCTGGTGCTCTCCATTTCTTTGGGTAGATCCTAATTCTCATACTTCATCATTTCTCTTCAGCCTGAAGGACTTTCTTTAGTGTTTCATGGAGCACAAATATGCTAGCAATGGATTTTCTTGGGAATTTAATCATCATTATTTGAAAGAATAATTTCTCTGGACAATTTGTGGTTGACAGTTTTGCCAGTTTGGATATATTTGTCCCCCAGAAAAGCCATATTCTTTAATGCAATCTTATGGGGACAGACTGATTAGACATTTGATTAGGGTGGAATCTCTGATTTAATTATTTCCATGGAGGTGTGGACCCCACCCATTCAGGATGGGTCTTAATTAGATTACTGGAGTCCTTTAAAAGAAAGAGCTGGAGCCAACAGAGATGCTGAGAGATGCTTGGAGATGTTTGGAGATGATAGACCAGAGTTTGCTCTGGAGAAGCTAAGAGAGGACCCCCAGATGCTTAGATGCACAGAAGCTGAAGAAGCTAAGAGAGACAGGCCCAGAGACATTTTGGAAAAAGCAATTTTGAAACCAGAACCTGGGAGCAAAGGATTAGCAGATGCCAGCCATGTGCCTTCCCAGCCAACAAAGGTTTTCTGGATGCCATTGGCCTTCCTTCAGTGAAGGTATCCTCTTGTTGATGCCTTAGTTTGGACACTTTTATGGCCTTAGAACTTTAAATTTGTAACCGAATAAATACCCTTTTTAAAACCAAACCATTTCTGGTATTTTGCATAATGGCAGCATTAGCAAACTGGAACAGCAGTGTTATTCTTTCAGCTCTTATGTGAAATTCCAATGTTTTCTGGTCTCCATTGTTTTTGAAGAGTTGACAGATGTTATTCACATTGCTTTTCTCCTACATGAGGTGTCATATTTCTTGTATTGCTTGCAAGGTTTTTTCCTTTTTTTTTTTTTTTTTTTTTTGCTTTCAGCAGTTTGACTCAAAAAGCTCTAGGTGTATTTATCTTTGTGTTTAGCCTACTTGGAATTCATTGGATTTCTTGGATCTGTAGTTTAATGTTTTCCACCAAATTTGGGAAGTTTTTGGCCATTATGTCTTCAAGTATTATTCTTTTGCCCCTTTTTAATCTGGTCTTCTGGGACTCAACACTTTTGTGTTGCTTTTATGCCACACATGTCTAAAGCTCTATTCATTTTTCTTTCTTCAATCTTTTTTCTATTTTTCATATTAGATGATTTATATTAATCTATCTTCAATTTCACTGATTCTTTCTTATTACATCTCAAATCTGTTCTTGAGCCCTTCTAGCAAATTTTTCATTTCAATCTTTGAACTATTTAGCTCTAGAAATTCCTTGTTATTTTACTTTCCATTTTTCTGTTGAAATTTCCTAATTTTTGACTCATTCTCACATATTTTCTTTAATTATTTGAATATAATTCCTTTATTTTCCAAAACATTTATTATTGCTGTGTTTAAATCTTTATCTGCTGAGTCCAGCATCTGGGCCCAATTGCAATTAGTTTTTATTGACTTATTTTTTATTCCAGAGTGTGGGTCTCATGTTTGTCAGGGTTACTACTACAAGTACCATACAGTGGGTTAACTTTAACAACAAGCATTTATTGTATCATGGTTTGAAGCCTAGATGTCCAAAATCAAAGCACCAGCAAGGCCATACTTTCTCTTTGGAGTCTAGTGTTCTGGTGCTAACTTGCCTCAATCCTGAGGGTTCTTCTGTGCCTCTCTAACGCCCATCATGTGGGGATCTCTCTCTCTCTGCTTGTGTCTGCTCTTCCCATTTCTGTTGATTTCTAGCATATGGCTGCTTTGATGGCGCCTGTAATTTCATCTCTTAAGGCCACCACTCATATGGATTAAGACCCACCACCATTCAGCTTGGTCACACCTAAATAGGATCTTAGAAGATTCTATTCACAAATAAGTACACACCATAACTGATAATACATCTTCAAAGAGTCCTATTCATAAATGGGTACATACCCACAGGAATGCAGATTAAGATTAAGAACATGTTTTTTTCTTGGGTACATGATTCAATCTACCACAACTATATAGGTCAATTTGGGAAAGACTGATATCTTTAGGTTATTGATTCTTCCTATTCATTAACATGATAGAGCTCTCCATTTAATTAAGCTTCCTTTAACCCTTTTCAGTAAAGTATTATACTTTTCTCCATACAGACCTCACATATACTTTAAGTCTTCAGATTTTATTGCCTGCTTTATTTTGACAGCCTCTTAATTGGTTTCCTATCTTGAATTCTTTAAATCCATCCTTTATACTGCCTCCATGATATGTTAATAAAATAAAAATCTGTTATATTCACAGATACAAGAGAATGTTTTTGTGATTTTTTGTTCAAAAGAAGGTTACAAAAGACTATGTACACAATGATTCCCCTTTAGGAAAATTGTTTATTTTAATATGTAATAGCAAAAGAAATGATAAACACAAAAATAAAAATGTAAAGAAAGATGAAACCTGGATATTGGGATTCTGGATGATTGTTTAAAAATTGTGTTATTTTTAAAAAAAAAAAAAAAAAAAAAAAACGACTACAATTTAAACATACATGCACCTTATAAAAATACAGTATGGTTTTGGTTTTATTTGTTATTCTTTGCCAAGAAAGAGTGAAATCTTCATTCAAGACAATGTCTCTGTCCTGATCCTGTTCTAATTTTCTTCTGCTTTTCTGTTGCTGTCACTGTCGAGTGTCACTCTGTGTGGCATTAGACTTGCTGACTGCTTCTTCTTATTTTCTGTCTGCAATTACTTAAACCTTGCACAGTAATCATTGAATACTTTTTATATATCACATTCTATTTAACCCATCCTCTTTCTGCATTTTATAAATGAAGTGTGAAAGAGTTCAGATATACAGAAAGGTACTAAAAATAACATAAAATTGCATGCATATCCTCCACTCAGTTACAGCAGAAACATAGTTTTAATGAGCATACTTCCTCTCTTCCATCAATTTCCTTATTTCTCACTCAAATTCACTTAATTTGGTGTTTATCACTTCCATACCTTTATTTATATAATAACTACATATATATGTGCCCCCAAAATAATGTAATACTATTTTGCTTTGTTGATAACTGTTATCATATGGTATTTATTTTTTTTTTGCAGCCTACTTTTCTCCCTCAACATTCTGTTAGATTCATTGATGCTGACACTTATAGCTCTAGTTTATTTCATTTTTGTGTAATATTTAAATATAATATATAATTATATAATATATTTAATAGAATATAAGTTGTAATAAGCGTACATACTATACATATATATGTGCGTAATTTATATACATATATATGTGCGTAATTTATTCTTCTGTTCTCTTCTTGATAGACTTTTAGGTTGTTTCCAAGCTTTTCCCTTTTAAAAATACTATTAGAAATGTTCTTGTACATATGTCTTTTTGTTCATTTGTAAGCATTCCTCTAGAGTACATGCCTAGGAATGGAATTTCTGGGTTGTGGAATATAAATACCTTCAATTCTACTAGATATTGCAAAATTTCTCTCCAAAGTTTTTATACCTATTCACATTTTCACTGACAGCATAGAAGAGTTTTCATTGCTCTATATCCTTTCTAGCCCTTGTTACTGTCATTTAAAAATCTTTGCAAATCGGGTAGATATGAAATGGTATCTCATTGAAGTTTAATTTTGCATTTTTCTGAGACTGCACTTCTTTCCATATATTTATTGGTTTGGGGGTTTCTGTTAATGTCTATTTTTAAATTTTTATATTATTAGACCATATTAATTACCTAATAACAATAATTGTAAAGGAAAAATGCAAATATAATGATGTTAACTTTTCCCACCATTTTTGTCTCCTGGCTGCTTAACACAGGTACCATGTGATGAGTTGGCTTAAACAATGGAAATCTATTGACTCATGGTTTTGAAGCTAGGAGAAGTACAAAATCAAGGTGTCATTGTGGTGATGCTTTCTTCCAGAAGACTGTGGCATCTGGAGGCCGGCTCCTCAAAGACTGGCTTTTCTGTCACATAGCAGTACACATGGTGGCCTCTCTTGGCTTCTCAGTTCTGTTGACTTCTGGCTTCTGGATGTCCTTCTAGCATTTTCTCTGACTGACTGTCACTTTGTTTATAAAGGACTCCAGTAATCTGGACTAAAACCCAACCTGATTCATTTGGGCCAAGCCTTAACTGAAGTAACTTCTTGAAGAGATCTCGTTTACAATGGCTCCACACGCACAAGAACAGATTAAGTTTAAGAACATGTTTTTCTGGGGATATAGATCCAAGTCACTATACCCACCCTCCCCAAACTCAAGTCCATGAACCATATCAAGACAGTGTGCCTTCCCTGATCTCTCTTCAGCCTGCCTTTTCATGTGGTCCTTTGTTTATACATTTCCCTCTGCTTGATTGAGCCTCCACAAACTCTTTCTATGCATGAGGTACATTATTCTAAAATGACTTGTTTTCATGATTATTCCATTCCTTACTTCCCTGCATCCCCAACCTCCCCAACCTCCCTACAATGGACCGTAACTTCCTTGAAATTAAGGGTCAAATCTAACTAGTTTTTGCATTCCTAGCGATCATTGTATTGCTGGTTATGATTTGATTTAGTTCCGTGGAGGGTTTAATAACATCCTGGAAAAAAATGGAGTTCAGCTGGGGCTGTCAACAGAGGTATCTGCACTTGGCCTCTCCATGTGACCCCTCTTCTGATAGCTTACTGGCTGAATTCTGAGAGGGAGTGTCCTAAGTGTGAGTGTTCCACCAGGCAGGAAGTAGAAGCTGTCGGTCCTTTTTAGACCTGGCCTTGGAATTCCCAGTACATCACTTTTGCCTTGTTCTGTTGGTCTGAGTGGTCCCTTAGCCCATCCAGTTTCAAGGGAAGAGAAAATACACTTGATGGGGCAATGGGAAAGTCACATTGCAAGTGAGCAAGTGGGACAGAAGGTATTGCAACCATCTTGGGAAATATAATCTGTCACACAACACCACAGCTTTTTCATTTTTATTTTAGTTGATAATTTGACCAGATAAATGTCTTAGGTATTGAAGAGTTCAATAAAATTGGCATAATTCAATGTTAAGGCAGCATGTAAAGGGTGAAACTATGAGTTGCCTTCTTGTTGTGAAATCAGAAATAATAAATCTGAGATTCAGTTATATCTTGGGACCAATTTCTACATGTGGACCCCAAATAGATATTTCATGTTTCTATTTAAATTAATTCCTAGGTCATCTAATTATCTCTTCAATAACATCAGAAAGATTTATGTGTTTATTATTAGTCTTTAAAAGTTCAGTATAGTGTTTAATACTTTATGTTGACTGCAATATCTTTTTCTCTGGGAACTGGAAAATGTGGAATGTTTGGTGGAAAATTCAATTTAATGCAAATATTTTAATACTAAAGAATTTAGTCTCAAATCTTTAGAATCTTAAGTGAAATGATGGGGTGGCCTCAGATTTCTGTCTTTCCCTGTTTCTTTCTTTTTTTTTTTTTGGATGAAATATATATGTATATATATATACACACATATACATTGTTTGAGGCATGTCTTCTTGGTATGTAAGGACTAATTTTGTGGGATTTGTATTTTATAATTGATGGGAAGTTACAAAATTCCCACATTACTTCATGTTGTGATAAGGCTATAGAATGAAATATGTAATAGTTCAGTGAACATTCATGCTTACCACATTTTTCTGTCAAAAGAAAAAAAATGATATAACTAAACTATGTGTTCTTTTCCCACACCATCTCTATTTTGCTAATCCTTCTGTCTAACTAAGTATATTTCTTCCAGTATATGAGGAGATAGGAATAGTATTTTGAATATGAATGTGCCATAATGATTGTGGATAAAAAAAGTGTTTTATGGGTAAAGGAGTTATTCTCTGAAATAGTGTTTGGAGTTACCTGAGAATTGAGAGTGGATGAACCCACAAGTCTTTTAGTGCATGGCAACGAGAGGGTCATTCTAAAAATTAATTGATTTGTCAGGTATAGATGGGCACTGTGGGAACTGGGAGGTCCAGTCATAAAAAACAGTGGAATGGGAAATACGTTAGATTTAATACCCCTTTTACTCAACAGATTTCTCATTTATTCCTCCAGAATATACAAGCTTCCAGCTTCAAACTTCAGTGAAGTGCGTCTGTTGCGCTATCAGCTATTAGCTTTGCCTACATGGGACACCCTTGGGAATACCTAAAAGCAAGTTGCCATACAAATGCATAGTTTCCAAAGGGGTCATCACTCCATCCTGTTCCAGAAGGGAAGAAAGAGAGACAACTTATCAGCAAAAGGTATCATTTAAATGGCTAATAAGAAAAATAATTATTATAAAAAGGTAACTAAATTGACAGAGATGAACATTTCCTAATCAATTTTAATTTGGGTGAATTGCTAGGTAAATATTTATCAGTGTTTTTATTTTTAAATTTCTAACTTTTTGAGGGGAATATTGAAGTATGTTTTGTACTTAATGTGTATAGAAATACATTAATTTGTTTCTTATTTATTTCAATAACAGCTTTATTGAGATATAGTTCACCCACCATACAAGTCATCTATTAGAAGTATATAATTCAGTGGTTTTTAGTATATTCCCAAAATTGTGCAATCATCACCACAATTTTAGAACATTTCATCACCCACCCCCCAAAATTCTGTACCTTTTAGCAGTCACCCTCCCACCCAATCCCCATCATTAGCCATAAGAAACCACTACTCTACTTTCTGTTTCAATAAATTTGCCTCTTATGGAAAACTCATATGAATGAAATATTCAATATGTGGTCTTCTGTGGTTGGCTTCTTTCATTTAGCATGTTTTCAAGGTTCATCCATGGTGTAGTATGTAACAGCACTTCATTAATTTTAATTGCCAAATAATCTTCCATTGTCTAGATGCACCCAATTTTATCCATTCATCAGTTGATGAGCATTGTTTCCACTTTTTGGCTATTATGAATAAAGCTGCTATGAACATTCACACATTTTTTTTTGTGGACTTTTTTTTAATGTTTTCAGTTCTCATAGCTATAATCATAGGAGTAGAATTACTGGATCATATAGTAGCTACATTAACGATTTTGCAAATAAAATGTTGTTGTAGTTGGTTGTAGGGCAAAGGGAGAATTCAAGGCTGGGAACATTGGCAAGTCAGGTAGAGAACAGTTATTTCTGAGACAGAGGAAGTATAAAGTCTCATTTTTTAATAAACAGTTTCATCTACCCAAAGTGTACAATCAGTGACTTTTAGTATAGTCACAAAGTTGCACATTCATTACCACATCAATTTTAGAACATTTTCGTTACTCTGAAAAGAAAAACCCCATAACCCTTAGCAGTCACCTCTCAATCCCTCCATCCTTCCCCAGCCCTACATAGCCACTAATCTAAGTCTGTCTCTATAAATTTATTTATATTTACGTTTTATATAAATGGGATCATACAATATGTAGAACTTTGTGTCTGGTTTCTTTCACTTAGCATAATTTTTAAAAATTATTGTTATTTTTCAAATTAGAAAATTTGTAGGTTTACAGAAAAGTCACGTAAAAAATAACAATGAATCCATATATGCCCCCTATTGTTGACACTTTGCATTTGTGTGGTACCTTTGTTACAGGTGATGAAAGAATATTACTGCTAATTATAGTCCATGGTTTACATTAGGTATATTTCCCCCATATACAACACTATTATTAACACCTTGTAATAGTGTTGTACATTTGTTATAATTCATGAAAGAACATTCTTATATTTGAACTATTAACCACAGTCCATTGTGCACAACAGGGTTCACTGTGTTATATAGTCCCATCTTTTATCTTCTAACTTTCCTTCTAGTAACATACACAACTCAAAATATCCCTGTAAAGGCCCATTTTAAATAGAAATTAAGTTCATTCATTCAATCATTCACTCATCTATGTATTTTTGAGCACTTATCATATGGCAAGTCTTTTACTAGGTGCTTGGGATTCATAATTAAACAAAACAGACAAATATCCCTGTCTTTATGGAGCTTACAGCCTAGCAGGGATTGGAGATACGTGTTATGCCCTCTTTCTTCCACAATGATGGGTTGGAAAAAAGCAGTATGGTTGTGCAAATTAAAGTAGCAGATATTTGTATTAAAAATATTCTAAACAAATATTTAGAAATAAAAATTAAAATCCCCCATTCATCTGTCTTTCCCCTGCTATTCTAACTCTATTCCTCAGTATTTTTCTTGTATATATTTTGTATGCCTTTAGATATAGGAACTATAATTCATTGGTTCTAAGAGATCACAAATTATGATACATCATTCAAATAATATTTAAAAAAATAATATCAATAAAAGAGACACTATGATAATAAATGCACACAATGATTGTATGACACATTTCAGGGAAAAATGTGCTTCTTAGATTTGAATAAATGCTGTTATGTGTAACCCAGGTAAGGCTCATGTTCCTCATCTTTATTCCATGCAGTATGAGAATTCTGGTCCCTCTGGAGTATTTCTGAAAATTCCCTTGCAGGCAATCACTCCAAACCCTTGCTCCATAGTTCAGTTTTAATCACCTCAAACAAGCTCAGTATCCCATCTGTTAGTAAGGATGTAGTTAAAGTTAACTGGCCACTTCTTGACAGAAGTAATGGCTTTTCACTAGTCTTTCGGCTGGCTGCTAGGACCTACTATATTCCTCTTGAAAGCTCTTTTTTTACTTCCTTGCTTTTCTGTGTCTCAGGTCTCCAACCCTTTCTTAGAATTCTAGAGGGAAAATTCTTGCTACTTTGTAATGTAGTTCAGTTTAAGCCCCTTCTTTGATTCAATTTCATCATGTTGGAGCCCAGAAAAATCAGTTCAAACTGCAGTTAGTTTTTAAAATATGAATTTTCCTAATTTCTATATCTGAAAGTTTTTATTTATAATAAAACAGAAATACAATCATGTTACATACTGTATATGCATGTATATATATGTATATATTGTGTGTATGTGTATATGTGGGTGCAATATTGTGAGCAATCACCTCATTCATTTTACTGGTTTACTGGGTATAGTGTTCCATTTTATGAGGATATGAAACATCAATTAATAAATATTTAGATTGTTTCCATTTTTTTATTATTACCAATATTGCTATACAATAAACATCTTTTGCACACATACATGTATGCAGTGATGTGGATATATATGTATATGTATCTTTTTACACTAAATGAGTATATCTGTCTATTAAATAAATTCCTAGAGATGAATCTGTTGGGTCAAAGAATACAGACATTTAAAACTTTGATATTTTTGACCAAACTGCCATCCATATCATTCTGGTAGCAGCTCCAAAGTCCTACACCGAAGGCATAGCTGTAATTGCCTCTTCCTTTGCAGTATTTGTCACTGACATTCCATGAGACAAAGAAAATATTTAATCTCCTTTTCTTGGAATAGTAATATATTGATTAAAATTATGGTGAATGATCATTTTGGTTTAGTGATTTGGCACATCCAAAAACTGCACTCTATTGGAATAGTTTCCTAAACGTTTATGTCTTCTAAGGCTGAAGAGATTATACTGTCATTGGGAAGTATTTTATAGTGATAAAATCTAAATGGTGATTTTGGGCATGCCAGTAACAATTGTGAATAGTCATTTAGAGGCCACATTTTAGCCTTTTCCCACTTACTGAGTCTATTTTTATTATATTTACTGTGATTGTATGTACTTATAGAAAACATCATTAATTTCATTTTTTTTAATATTTTTAAGCAACTCTCTAAACATGCAGATAATGACAGAAAATCAGCTTGACACAGATATCTGTGCTTTTGCAGTGCAGTGTGCTCATCAAGCTGACTGCTGAATTATTTCATGATAAGATAATTTTCCTTCAAATCTTAATACCGTCAAGGTCACATGGTCTGGTGGTATTCATGAGGGAACTGTCACTTTCAGGCTCCGAATATCAGTCACTCTTCTATCTATATTTGGTTTACGGATTCAGGAAAGTGTGATAGCAGTTATTAGCTCCTCTCAGAAAATCTTCTTGCAAGATAGATTTATTTCCCGATTAATGATGGAAATTATCCAGTGTTAATTTCAGTTTTTGATATCAACAATTTTATATTAACATCATTCTTGCTATGTTCACCTTTCAAATTACTATGATCATTGTAATGATTAAAAAACTATTATTTGATTTAGATTCACTCTATAATTACCAGCCATAGCATTTCTGACATTTCTTACTAAATTTGGGTACATGAGGTTGCACCTCAACTAACAAAAGATTTTCCTATAGAAGCTTTCTTACGTTCATCCAGGTAACTTGAAAGCGTAAAAAACTGAGGAAGTAGTATTTGTCATATATTCTATCCTGTCTGAATATGAGTCTTGATAGGTGCAGTGGAATTTGTTTCATTGCTTTTTATCTTGAAATTTGGATACCTCATTCAATCTTTTGTTTGTAAGGCATAGTTTTCTCGACATTTATTTTATAGCAATACCAAATTGCTATTCCATTACTCTATTTTTAAAAAATTGCATTCTTAGACTATTTGAAATTTCTATTCCATGTTATTTACTACTGTTAATGAGAATTGGGGCTTTTAGTTACAGCATAATGAGAATACTTTCAGTTACTACCCTCAGAATGTAATAATTACCTTAATACATCACACTTTTGTAACTGTTCTGATGAAGTAAAAAATGAAGGTAGCAAAACATTTGTCATTAAATGCCAAAAGCATCATTGATTTTTTATTATTATTTTTCTATTATATAGTATTCTGCAAAGTAAAAATTAGAGTGTATAATGCAAGATTTTCCATTGCCCTTCATTTATTGTGAAATTCTGTAATTTTCATGGCAATAGATTGTAAAAAAATCTTCAAGTATATCTTTAGTTACTGTATTTCATCTGGTTTATATTCTATTGTTTTTTTTTAAAATAGCATAAACTCTTCTCCTATAAAGTACCTCTTCTTTCTTGATCATTTTTTTGAGACTGATTCAAATAAAACAATAAGTGTTTCCTTTGTTCCAAAAGCTGAAGACTGCAATTACACTGGAATTGTATCTAGAACTTCTTGATATCCTTGGGTCATTTTCCCTTTTACCAGTATTTTAATATTGAAATTATTTCTTTTGAATTTTCTCTGTTCTTATTTTTATGGATTAAATATATCATCTACAGTGAATCTTGATTATTGGCACATTCATATTGCATATTGGATTATCATTGAATTGAATTAATCAAATTCATTTGAAGTCACTCTGTGCATCATGATTAGATGTCCTTACAGATGCAAGGAACTAGATAAAGAATCGCAACAGCATAGAAATTTAGGAGTAGAAAATGTATTTTGGGTAGTTCTCTAAAGGTATTTCTACAGGGCAGCGAATGAGTGTGCTGTCAATATTTTCCCTTGGTTTTCCTCAATGGGATCAGTGCCACTGGTTGATAATCCCTGAACTATTCTCTGAATATTACTGTGGGAAATCATTTCTTAAGATGGAAACTAATCCACTCACAGGGTCAAAAAACCTTCATCTAAAAACTGTTAAAGAGTACTTTCCATTCAAGAATAATAATGAAAGGTCAGATTTATACTTTGCCTTACTGAATACACTTTTAATTCCCATGTAGATTTTAAAAGAAAATGAAAATAGCAATTTATATCACACCATAGAGACCAGTTTAGAAAAAAAAATGCTTATTTAGTAAAGGAGTCATTTAAGATACAGAATTCTCTTTAGAGTTGATTGACTTCTGAAGTTCAGATCCAGAAGACATTATCCATCCTCTTACATCACAGTTTATTGACTCAAAAGAATGGAATTGGAAATGATTGCAAAAGATTCATAAACTTTAATAGATGACAAGCTGGGTCAGTTACTTAGTGTTAGAAGCAACTCTGAAAATCTGTTTCCAGGTTTCCAGTCAAGTGTTCCATTGCATAATGCTGCTTTGACTCCTTCTAACCTACCTTTCACATAAATTCTTTCTTGCTTGTTTAACAGTTTTTCCTGAATGTTCACTTGTTTTTTAGTCATTATCATTTACTGTCAGAAAATACATTTAACTCTAAAATTTCTCATGATGCAATCTGAGCTCATTGTTTTCTTACTTCAAAACTTTACAAATTTTGGCAATCAGTATAAATTCAAATACTTTCTTTTCTTTCATTTAATCTAACTAATATCCAAATGTTTTGTGATGCTAAACATGCTTCACATTGTTTTTCATTTGTGGGATCATTAAGTAAATATAGGGATGTTAATATAATGATTTTAAGCATAAAGTATTCTACTCGTTTTTTCTTTCTTTGTAAAATGTGTAATATATGTAATAACCAGCGAGTATTAATGTTTACAGTAACATAACATACTATATATAATGTATTACATATAATCTCCAGAGTACACTCTGGTTTATAGAATTTCTTTACACTTTTGCTATTTCCTTTTGACAGCAGTATTCACAGATTTTTATCCATTTCCAACAAATCTCATTTCTTTCCACCAAAATTTTCACTTAGTCCACATGTCCCGCTTTTTTCACATTAGCATACACTACACTCCACCTAGAAAGCACTCCCTCCCTGTATATAAATCCAGTCTCTTTATCAACTGCCTCTTTAACCTTTACAGAAAACACACCTAGATTAACAACTCTGACCATTCTTTCCTCTACTCAGCCTCCTCTTAGAATCTATGTGCTTGGTTTATATTGCATCGATTTGTACGGCTGGTGATATTACTTTGTACATGTATTTTTTCTTTAGATCTGCAGAAGTTTCTTACATGGATTCCATTGCCCCAACTAGATTATAAACTTTGAATTTGAGGAGTCACATTTTTATATTAGTTTCTCTATTTCCTTTCTTCTTATATACCCCTGTTACTTGTTTTGATACTCAAAAATTGTTGACTTTTTGGTCTATTGAAATAGAACAAGGAATTTCAGAATATGAATATCAGTTCAGAATTTGGGATGATGAATAGCTTAGACTATAACAGTTTTCACATAAACATAAAAAACTGAAATGGATTGTATAAAATATAAATAATCATAAATACTCTATAATACTTATCTCTTTTTATTCAGTTCTGTAAGATGCTGATTATTAATTTTTGAAGGGAATTATATTTCAAAACCTGTATAAAAGCCTTTTATCTTGATTTTAAATGTATGATGTTATTTTCTTTATTCGGTGTCATCATAGTATAACTGTAGAAATAAAAAGGCAGTATGCAGTACTGATTCATTAGTGTGCTCAGCTATTTGCGTTAGTGATAGGCATTTCATCTTGGTGAGGCTATGAGAAGATGGCTGGCCCAGTTTGCAAGGTGTGGCAGAACCAAATGTCCCCCCTCTTTAACCTGCTCAGTTTCATTTGCCTCTTTCTAGCCAAAGAAAAGTTGCCATTCATTAAGAAAAATTATAGCTGTCAAAAGGCAAGTTTTAAATATTTTATTTTTTATTAGATTTTTCAACATTGATTGCTCTTAAATACAGTAATGAATAATCCCCAAAACTGTTAAGTCTATTTTAGTCTGTTAAACAGTTTGTGGGTACAATTGGCCCAGGTTTGAGATTAATTTTTACTGACATCACAAACATAATGTAAGAAAATAGTGAATACTGATTTTTATACTTTACCTAACTTACATGCAATGGCATAACCACACTAAGTTTATTACATAGTTTATTAAATTATTTGTGTTCATTTTATTAAACCATCAACAGCACATGTGCTTTGAGGGATGCTTGAGTGGGTTGGGCTTGAGAATATTAATATTTAAGGTATAGTACTGATATTTCTGAGGCATGCATTAAGTTGAGCCCATATTAATTTCCTTAGTAAAAACAGACTATATTGAAAATAACTAAAAGTAAAATGTAGAATCAAGAAAATTAAACTTTATATTTTATTTTGTACCTACCTTACAAATTAAATGTATTTATAAGGTAATGAATCCTATTTTTATAGACTTTTATATAAATAAAAGGAAATAATTTTAATTAGAATTAAGTATATTTACTCCTGTGATGGTTAGGTTCATGTGTCAACTTGGCCAGGTGATAGTACCCAGCTGTCTGGTCAAGCAAACACTGGCCTAACAATTGCTGTGAGGATGTTTGAGGCTGGTTAGTAAACCAACAGCCTGGTTTGTTAAATTATCAGTCAATTGACTGCAGCTGTGACTGATGACTCACCAAAGGGCATGCCTTCCACAATGAGAGAATGCAATTGGCTGGATTTAATCCAATTAATCATTTGAAGATTTATAAGCGAGACAGATAGAGGACCTTCACTTCTTCTTCAGCTGCCCAGTGAAGCATTTCCTGAGGAGTTTGTCGAAGATCCCTGTTCATTTCCTGAGGAGTTCATTGAAGTTGCCGGTTCATTTCCTGAGGAGTTCATCGGACATCTTCCTTGGAGTTGACAGTTTGCTGAGTGCTCTACAGAATTTGGACTCATGCATACCCACAGTTGCATGAGTCACTTTTACAAATTTGTTAATCAGAGACACCTCTCATTGATTCTGTTTCCCTAGAGAACCCTAACTAATACAACTCCATAATAAGATTTTTATTTATCTAGTTCATTTGTAACAAATGATCAAAAGAGATGTATACTATATGAATTTTAATACATCCATTTCCATACAGGGAGTACGAGAAAGGAGCACAAGTAATAATATAAGGTATATAAAAATTATACTTACCTTAATTATAAAATAGATTTAATATAATTCATTGAATAATTTTTAAAATTGGTAATAGGGTTTAAAAATTAACATAGGAATCATTGATTTGTGATTATGTCTTCCATCACTATATTTAAAAGTTTTTGCTTTAAAAGACAATTTTATTAAATACAGTATACCACATTTTAGCTCTACCTTGTGTCATAGGATATCAAAACAAAATGAGAATTTTAAAATAGTTTTTCATTTTGAATAATATTTAATGAATTTAAAATTTCTGATAACTTTTTTGTTGATGCTTACAAACAAATTTTAATGGTCAAGGAAATGAAATGATTAGATTTCTTACTGATTATGGTAGGAAAGAAGTAGGTGTTAGGTTGTATAGTTAGAAAAATTTTAACAGCAACAATTTAAATAGTTTTTCTTCATTTTGATATGCCAGTGCTAATGATGACAACTTTGTTCCAAATAAAATATAGTTATTACATCTGAAATAAGTATTTTCAAATATTGTATTCAATGTACTATTAAAATAAAGTGTTTCCCACATAAGATTCAGGAAATAGGAGTGCAGTTGGTACAATAAATCTTAGTAAGTACACAGAATAAAATTTCCCTAGGGAACCAAATAAATCTTTTAAGCAGATAAGTCAGACTCCCTCTGTTGCCTTAGCTTTCCTGATTTTCTCTTCTGACTAAAATCCACATGAAGAAAGTCACTGATGTTGGCTGGGAGGATACTCCAGGAACTCCTCTTCCCCTTCACATCTTCCCATGTCAATGAAGCAATTATTCAGGAAGGTGTGGTGTCTTACACTGTTTTTCCATCCTTTTCATAGAAGGGAGAGTTGTCCTCAATGTATTCGTAAATGGAAGCTACATTCATCTTACTCATAGGTGAAGTGAGAATCACCTCTGATATTCAGAGTAATATTAGATAAAGATGGCTTTTCTAAAGTGACTTCTTCATTTATGGTGTTTGAAAGATACTGCTTTGCAAAAATTCCAGAAGTGGCATCAATGGATGGGACTCAAGGAAGCATTTGAAATTCTTTCTCACAAAAGTTAACTGCCTTTTGACCAGTCATTATAATAGCTGCCAATTATCTTTCATAATGGGTTTTCTAGCAATATAAAATAAATATTTTAGATAATTTACCAACTGATTCTGAAATACTGTGGAGCCCCATATTGATCACCTAAGATGTACATCACTTCATTCCTTTGTTTAAAATTTCCAGTGGCTCTCAATATTCACAGGATAAAATCTTAACTCCTTAGCTTGACCTTCAAGACCTTTAAATTCACTCAACGAACACTTATTGAGCACCTACTATGTGCAGGCACTGTTCCTGGTTGTTGAGGTAAACCAGTGAACAACAGACAAAGATCCCTGCCCTCATGGAGTTTACATTCTAGTGATAGGAGATAGATAATAAATGATAAATAAAATATGTAAGTAAATAATCCAGTATATTAGAAGATAAATGTTGTGGAAAAAAAGGTAGATCAGGAGTACTGGGAGGGGTTGAGGTAAGTTATGATACAATAAAATGATCAGGGTAGGTTTTATTGAGATTTGACTGCATAAACACCACCACATGCACCCTAACTTTCCACCATACCTTACTATTTTCACTTTCCAAAGAGCCAATATTCTGTCCCAGTACTATGTTTTTACAAAAATTGTCCAATTTCCATAGTAGCCCTTTCTTTGCTGACTCATTTCCACTTTTGATTCCACATTCTGCTGTGGCATCATTCTTTCTCCAAATCTTTCCTTGATCACCCCTTTTCTTCCCAGATAGGATTGGGTGTCTCTCTTCTTTATCACCTCCATCACATAGGTTTTTGCAATTACTTGTTAATTTTTGTATTAGGTTTTGCTAGGTTATGCTACAGTAACAACAACAACAACAACAACAACAACAACGAAAAACCCCACTAAATCTCAGTGTTTATCACGTGTTACATTTTGACTACAGCAACTGCATGAAAACTGTGGTTCTGCTCCAGGTGTTTTCTTCATTCCAGAAGCAACCCCTCTTCTGGACATGTCTTTCTCACAGCAGAAGGAAAAAAAAAATGGCTAAAACACAATTGGTCCTAAAACTTCTGTTCAGACGTAGCATACTTCACTTACACTCACCTTCTACTAGACAAAGCAAGTTAAATGGCCAAGGCCAGTGTCAATGGGCTGGAAAAAGTCCCCACAAGGAATCCCTGCAAGTCAATGGACAGCATGTAGAATCCTCTGATAGGATGAAAGAGAGTAAGTGTGATCAATAAAATCTACCACACTTGTATATCTCTCACATTGACTGTGCACTTTGAATGCAAGTTTTGTGGCTTTTATCACCTAGCATCTTCTCTGATATGTAACAGCAGCTTAATTAATTTTTTAGGAGTGAAATAAGGAAAAAAAGAAGGAAACTAACATTTATTTAGCGACTTGTACTAGTCACCGTAATTTATTACCTCCATGTTACAAACCAGGCAAATGAGAGTCCCAGGTAAAATAACTTGTATATGGCACACAGCTAAAAAGCAGTAGATCTAAGATTCTAACTCCAGTCTTTCTGCCTCTAAAGATGGTTTCTACTTCACTATCTTATCTTTGTAGAAGTATATGATCACTTGTGCAGTGATTTCTTAACATTAAAAAAAAGAAAAGAAATAGATATTTTGGTTTTATGAATGGTGATTCTAAATTTGTGCATCAAATCTTACATTTATCCTTTTCTTATCACACCTTCAATCGGGCCTTTGTTAACACCTCACTTAGAGTTCTGTAACAACCCTTTAACTATTCTCCTCTCTTTCTAAGTTCCATTCTACACCCAAGCAACATACTTTTTTTTTTAGCTTTTTATTCTATTCTTTAAATTCTATTTTATTGAGATATATTCACATACCATGTAGTCATACAAAATATACAATCATTTACAGTACCATTATATAGTTGTGCATTCATCACCAAAATTAATTTTTGAACATTATAATAAGAACAAAAATTAAAGTGAAAAAGGACAATTAAAGTTAAAAAGAACACTGGGTGCCTTTTTTTTTTTTTTTTTTTTTTTTTACCCCATTTTTCTGCTCATCCATCCATACACTGGCAAAAGGAGTGCGATCCACATGGCTTTCCCAATCACATTGTCACCCCTCATAAGCTACATTGTTATAGCAACATCTTCAAGATTCAAGGGTTCTGGGTTGTAGTTTGATAGTTTTAGGTATTTACTGCTAGCTATTCCAATTCGTTAGAACGTAAAATGGGTTATCTATATTGTGCATAAGAGTACCCACCAGAGTGACCTCTCGGCTCCTTTTGGAATCTCTCAGTCACTGAAACTTATTTCATTTCATTTCACATTCCCCTTTTGGTCAAGAAGATATTCTCCATCCCATGATGCCAGGTCTAGATTCCTCCCTGGGAGTCATATTCCACATACAAGGGAGATTTACACCCCTGAGTGTCAGATCCCACATAGAGGGGAGGGCAGTGATTTCACCTGCCAAGTTGGCTTAGCTGGAGATAGAGGGCCACATCTGAGCAACAAAAAGGCATTCAGGAGGAGACACTTAGGCACAATTATAAGCTGGCCTACCCTCTCCTTTGCAGTAACAGTCTTCTCAGGGACAAGTCCCATGATAGAGGGCTTAGCCTATCAAACCTCCAGTCCCCAATGTCTATGAGCACATCAGCAACCGTGGAGGTGGAGAAGCCCAACACACATGCATTCTCCCCCAGCTCCTCAGGGGGGCTCTGCATATTGTTTTTTCATTTTTTTTTTTTAATTAACTATTAACTATATCAAAAAAACAATTTTTTAAAAATACAATAAAAAAACATTTCAAGCAAAGCAAAACAATGGAATAAGAAAAAGACAAAGGCAAAGATGCTACAAAAAAGGAAAAAACTACAGGCCAATCTCCCTAATGAACATAGATACAAAAATTCTCAACAAAATACTTGCAAATCGAATCCAAAGACACATTAAAAAATTCATACACTATGACCAAGTGGGGTTCATTCCAGGTATGCAAGGATGGTTCAACATAAGAAGATCAGTCAATGTATTACAACACATCAACAAATCAAAAGAGAAAAATCAAATGATCATCTCAATAGATGCTGAAAAAGCCTTGCCTCTTTTTAAAAGTCTTTCTTTGTTGTTGTTGAAGATGAAGCTCTGACTTGTAGCTAACTGCAAACACTTTCAGAGAAGCATCAGAATAAAACAATGTAACCAACAAGGGAATTTGGCTTTTTCTATGACATATAACATTTTTTTCTAATTTAATAAATTTTATTTTGAAATAAATTCAATCTTACAGGAAGAGTTGCAAAAACAGTACAAATCCCATACATAGAATTCCATCATACCCCAACCCCCCTCCCCCGATACCCTGATCCACCACCTTTAACATCCTGTCACACCACCATTTTTCTTTCCCTCCCTCTCTCTCTCCCTCCCTCCCTCCCTATCATCCATCATCTATTGCTCTGTCCTCTGAACATGTGAGAGCAGGCTGCACATATCTTTGAACAAACAATATAAGTCACATATACCTTTCCCATGGACAAGAACATTCTTTTATGTAATCTCATTAAGTGCAGCTAAGAAGTTCAAGAAATTCAACACTGATACAAAGCTTACATTCTATATTTCCTTTTTTTTGTGTGTGTGTCCCTTCTGAGTCCCTTTGAGCCTCCTCTCCTCCATCCTCAGAGACCATCCAGGATCATCCTTGGCATTTAATTGCCGCCTTCTTTTTTTTGTCTTTTTTTTTTTCATTTGTGGAAACATATATAGCCTAAATCTTCCCATCCACCCCTTCCCTAGCATTCCATTAGTGGGATTAATCACATTTAGAATGTTGCAATGCTATCACCTTCCGACCATCCATTTCTAGAAGTTTCCCTTCACTCCAAACAGAAACTCTACTCTCATTTCTTAGCCCCCCATTGCCCCTTCCCCCACTTCTTGGAACCCCTACTCTACTTTTCATCCCTATGGTCATTTTCTCTGATACTTTGTGTTTACCGTGGGGCTTAAATTTAACATCTTAAATCTATAACAATCTTGTTTTTCTTTGATACCAACTCAACTTCAATATGACACATAAACTACATTCCTATACACCATCATTCCCCCACCTTTATGTAGTTCTTGTCAAAAGTTACATATTTTACATTGAGTCCAAAGCCACTGATTTGTCGTTACAGTTTATGTATTTTAGATCCTGTAGGAAGTAAATAGTGGAGTTATAAATCAAAAATACAGTAGTGTTGGTATTTATATTTACCATGTGATCTTTACTAGAAATCTTTATTTCTTCATGTGGTTTCAGTCAATTGCTTAGTGTCCTTTCCTTTCAGCTTATTCAACTCCCTTTAGCATTTCTTATAGGACTGATTACTGGTGATGAAGTCCCTCAGCTTTTGATTATCTGGGAATGTTTTTATCTCCCTCTCATTTTTATCTTCCAGGTATTTGTGAATTCCCCAAGTCTCTGATAGTTGTTGACTTCTATTTGTATTCCATTGTGGTCAGAGAATGTGCTTTGAACAAATTCATTTTTTCTTTTTTTTTTTAATTTATTGAGGCTTGTTTTTATGTCCCAGCATATGGTCAATTCTGGAGAAAGATCCATGATCACCAGAGAAAAAGGTGTGTCCCGGTGACTTGGGATGTAATATTCTATATATGTCTGTTAAAATTCTCTATCTCTCTCTCTCCTTTCTTTGTTTCTCTGTCAATAGGGCCCCCTTTAATATCTGAAGTAGGGCAGGTCTTTTATTAGCTAAATCTCTCAGCATTTGTTTGTCTGTGAAAAATTTAAGCTCTCCCTCAAATTTGAAGGCGAGTTTTGCTGGATGAAGTATTCTTGGTTGGAAATTTTTCTCTCTCAGAATTTTAAATATGTCATGCCACTGCTTTCTTGCCTCCATGGTGGCTGCTGAGTAGTAACTACTTAGTCCCATGTTGTTTCCTTTGTATGTGGTGAGTTGCTTTTCTCTTGCTGCATTCAGAACTTGCTCCTTCTCTTCAGTATTTGACAGTCTGATCAGAATATATCTTGCAGTGGGTTTATTTGGATTTATTCTATTTGGAGTTTGCTGGGCATTTATGCTTTGTGTATTTATATTGTGTAGAAGGTTTGGGAAGTTTTCCCCAACAATTTCTTTGAATACTCTTTCTAGACCTTTACCCTTCTCTTCCCCTTCTGGGACACCAATGAGTCTTAAATTTGGACGTTTTATTTTATCTATCATATCCCTGAGATGCATTTCAATTTTTTTTATTTTTTTCTCCATTCTTTCTTTTGTTCTTTCATTTTCTGTTCTGTGGTCCTTGAGGAGGCTGAGTTGTTGTTCAGCTTCCTCTGATCTTGTAATATGAGTATCCAGAGTCTTTTTAATTTGGCCTACAGTTTCTTTAATTTCCATAAGATCTTCTATTTTTTTATTTACTCTTGCAATTTCTTCTTTATGCTCTTCTGGGGTCTTCTTTATGTCTTTTATATCCTGTGCCATGCTCTTCTTCATGTCCTTTATATTCTGTGCTGTGCTCTTGTTGCCTGTCTATACTTCTTTGATTAATTGTGCCAAGTACTGTATGTCTTCTGATCTTTTGATTTGGGTGTTTGTGTTTGGGTTCTCCATATCATCTGGTTTTATCATATGCTTTAAGATTTTCTGTTGTTTTTGGCCTCTTGCCATTTGCTTTACTTGATCTTTAATTTGTCAGAACTGCAGCTTGGTGGCATACACTTTCTCTATCTAACCAGCAGATGGCGTCCGTGAGTCACCTATTCCCCTCAAGTCAGTTCTCCCCAACTTTGTCTTTGTGGTGTGTGGGGATCTGACTCTTGTGGGGTCCAATAGGTGCACTTAATTTGGGTGTGTTGCTGGTGCTGTCTGCCCTGAATGTGGGGCATGTATCTGGGTGGTTAGGCAGGCAGGGCAGCTTTAATAATCAAACCTCCCAGGTGTTCCCGGAGATTTAAGGCTGTTCTCTGCCACTGACCCACAAGTCCTTGGTATTGATGTAGGTTCCCTGGGATTTCTGAGTAGTTCCCCCTTCCCTGCTGTTCTCTTCCAGGACCTCTGCTGAGGGAGGGCCACGCCACATCACTAGTGTGCGCCAGCCTCCAGGGAAACCCTGGGACACCAGGCTATGCAGGGGCGTTCCCAGCCTACTTCAAAGATGGTTGAATGGGACACATTAAGTTTCCCCTTCCCACACAGCACCACCCTCCCAGCTCCGGGACAATCAGCTGTGAGTGTATTAAAGGCCACTGTCCACGGCCAACACTGTGGCATGTGCACGGTGCTGCGGGAAAGATTCCCTGTCCCACTGGGCTTCCCAGCATGACTCTGGGCTGTGGGTCTGGCCCTGGGCAGGAGCGTCCCCAGCCTGCCAGGGAGATGGCTTCAAGTCATGCGATCCTTTCTCCCTTTGGCTCCGTTTTGCTCCCATGGGCCTGAGACAGTCAGCAGTGGGTGTGGGAAGGGGTATCCTCCACGCCAGACACCTAGGTGTTAGCCCAGCCCGTTCCCACTGTGCTTCACTGCGGGGCTCTCCCTGTCATATCTGCAGCTGCTCCCGGGCTTTTTTTTTTTTTTTTAAGGAACTACTCTATCTCCAAACGCCAACCCACCATTTTCCCACACCGCAGCATTGCCAAGGGGCTTTCAGCCAACTCACTCACTCGTTTCAGAATGCCGACTCCTGGTTTCACCAAATGCATGGTCCCTGTAGATTTAGCAGACCTTGTCTGGCTAGTGCTACTCTGAGACTGATGTTCTGGGTCACTTTCTGGTTTTTATCTAGTATTTTTCGCAGAGGTGTTTTTTTGCCCTGTCCCACCTAGCCGCCATCTTAGGTTCTCCCCCAAGTAACATTCTTAAAGCATATCTTTGATTATGCCATTCTTCTGTTCAAAAGTATTTCAAGGTTGCTAGTTACCTATACTACAAACTTTAGTCTTAACCTACATGTTTTCACTGTTCTTCCTCAGATACCTTTACTGAATATTGACATCTTTAGGATCTGATCTCTTTTCTAAATCTTTGTTTTTGCTTTCTTTATTCACTCTAACTTGTATAACCCTCCTTTAACCTTCATTTATAGAAATGCTTTTCAACTTGAAGACAAATGCTTTTTATTGCATACACACGGTTCAGTTTCCCACCTGAAAGTCTCCTCTCCCTTCTCTGTTTCCATGGCAGTTTGTAGCTATCAGATAACTGAAAATATTGAGGATGTTTAGACTATACAAGAATGGATGTTGATATGATATTTCTTACAGATATCTGAAGGGCTGTCAGCTGGAAGAAGGATTGGCAGTTCTAAAGGGAAGAACAAAGACAAGAATAGATAGGTAATGGGAGAGTAGGTTTCAGCAACTTTGATGTCTACCACAAAAAGCATGAAATTCTTTCTTCAAAGGAAGTATTTAAGCAAGATCTAGATGCTCCCTGATTATGGATATTAAAAGGTGTATGATTCATATATCACAATTTGTATTATAGTAATTTGCAGATATTTCCCTTACTAGACTTGAGCTCTTTAAGAATAAAGACTTTTGTTGTTTATATTTGTGTCTCCCATAGCGTTTATTGAATTAGTTTTGTTATGCAAAAGGGATATGGACTGACACACAACTAGCACCATGTTGTGTAAATATAAAATAAGTTTCAATGGGGGAAAAACTTGCAAGCAAAGAAGTAGCAGAGTTCACATCATCTTCCAAGCTCACTTATTCTCAATAGAAGTGGATTTAGACTGTGCATAGCTGGTCTGTATGCACCATAGAAAGGGTCCCAACTGAAGGGACTCCAGAGGTAGGATCCATCTAATCAAGCGAGAATTTCCTGAAGGACGAATTGGTTTCTTTAGAAAGGAGCAGCCTGTGTTAGTCTGTTTTCCCTTGAACTAAGATCTGATAAGCGAACTTCTTGTTAAGTTTTCAAAAGGATGGAGGAAATTAGTTATCAAGACACTCTGATTTGTTTCTCCTCAAATTTACAAAGCCTTCAAATGTAAATAAGTACCATCTAACAAAGGTACTAAAAGAGAAAGTCTTTGTATTTGATGCAGGAAAAGAGGGTAGAAAATGGGAAAAAAAATCCTTTAACTTTTGTGTCCAGTTAGAAACTGATAGCTAATGTGTATCAGTTAATTATTGACTACAGAGACAAAAACCAAAGACTCTGACTACCTAGAGGAGAAGTGAAGTACTGTAAGAAGAAAGGTGCTGATGGAATGGAAGGGATAACTGGAGGATGGGGCTTGTGAGGTGCAGAAACCAACGTCAGACTAGGGCACTAGAAGCAGGAATACTAGGAAAGCATGGTGGTGATGGTGATGGTGGTGTAGGGGGAGGGTTGTGTGGCAAGAACACACTGGTCAGGACAACTATGAGACTAATGGGATTCAATTGTCCTTTTTTTTTCATGCTTCCCTTGCCCAAGATTACTGTTTCAGTTTGGCCAAACTTAGGTCATGTGCCCTCCTGTTCATCACAATGAAGGGAAGGATCTGCCTCTTAGACTTCTCAAAGGGAAGCAGGCCCAAGGATTTTATAGCCCACCAAAATTATCTAGCTGATGAGGAAGTATAGTCCCCCAGAAGTAATCATGATGCTATTAGGAAGAGGACATGGATATTGGGCATATGAAAATACACCTAAATGTCATTACAGAAGGCAAAAAAAAAAAAGCAGTAATCAGGCACAAAACAATCTTTGTAATCAAAACTGGTAAGATGTCTTAATAAAAGATACAAAAATCCTCAGACATGTTTATTACTATTTTTTAGAGTCTAACTTTTTCTTAAAAATGTATGTGGTTGTTCTGTATGTAGAACAAACTCTTTGAAATATACAAATTGTTAAAATGAAATTCTATTCCCTTTGAGGAAGTTAGTAGAATGTATACTGTGAAGAACTCAGAGGATAAATTATAGTTGGCATACAGCCCTTTTGAAATCAATTTGTATGTAATATATTTTTTAAACCAGTATGGAATAAGGGACGTCACAATTAGGTCTCCACTTTTGGAGTATCATAGTTCTTGGAACTCTTTGTGGAATTTTATTTTGGTAAAATCTTTGGTGTTTATAAGAGGCTTCCTTGAGGTGTTTGACAGGTCTAAAAGGTAACTACTTAGTAAAAACAATGATAAATTTATAATTGAATTTTAGGACACAAGGAATATAAAGAATTTAACTACAGTTCATGTCTGTTTCCACTCCTACAGTGTTCAATGACATTTGTTTTCTATGGTGACAAAGTTGCAAAGAGAAAGCACTTAAACAAAATTGAATATAATCAGATCAACATAGCTATTTTATGTGTTAAGAACATAGCTTGGTTAGTCAAGACTCCTTTTTGTCATGGTATTTATAGAAATTTACCTGAAAGACAGATGACCTGTATTGTACTCTTTATACCACAGTAATATATCAAGCAAGTATTAGTCCAAATCAAGAGGCAATTGATCTCAACATTCTAATTCACAATACAATTAATTTTCTTTACTGGCACACAGGTCAGAAAATGTGAAGATTTGAATATTGTTACAATAGAGCAGAAATATCACTGGATTTGAATTCCAAAGACCTAGCTTTGTGTACTGAATGTTACTGTCTTTGCAAACTGAAACAAGTCATGTGACTTCTGTGTAACTGATTTTTCTGTCTTACAGTGATGTTGTAGAAGATATCATACAAATGCATGCAATTTGTTATGATGTATTTTCTGGTTTTTACTCTATGGAATTTTCCTCAACAGATAATTACGTTTTTTCAAAATACTGCTTATGGTTTTAATGTCATTTGAGGGAAACTGAGGGCATAACAGAAGCAAGTTAGTGTCATGGATTACCCATTATAAGAACAAACTTATTCTGCAACTTGCTGTCTTTCCATTGGCAAAACCATATGTTTGCTACTCTTGTTAGGAAGTGTAATCCTACCACCAGTAATTTTAACCACGGCTGCTATTTTAGTTTCCTAAGCTGCCCAAGCAAAAATCATAAGATGGTTTGGCTTAAACAATGAGAATTCATTCACTTATGGTTTTGAGGCTGGGAAAATGTCCAAATCAAGGCTTCATCAAGGTGATACTTTCTTCCCAAAGACTGTGGCACTCAGGGACGGGCTGCTGGCGATCCTTGGTTCTTCTGGCACATGGCGACGTCTCCTGTTCTCCTCCTTCTCTTCCGAGTTCCGTTTCAGCTTCTTGCTTCCTTTGGCTTTCTCTCTCTTTGTCTGAATTTCATTGTCTTATAAAGGTCTCCAGTAATAGGATTAAGACCTATCCTGACTGAGATGGACTACACCTTAACTGAAGTAACCTCATCCAAAGATCCTACTTAGGATGGGTTCACACCCAAAGGGATGGATTAAATTTGAGAATATGTTTTCCTGAAGTATATACAGTTCCAAACTACCACAGCTGTCCCTTAATATCAACCTTCATCTTTCATTATCTCCTCACCATATACTTTAAAGAAAGTTCATTTAATACTGGTTCCTAGTATTAGCCTACTTACCTTCAGTGATGCAATCCCAAACATTAAAGTGAAATAACACCCCCCAAAATAAAAACAAGCAAACAAAAAACAAACAGCATGAAACCTGTAGGTAACAGTGTATAGTAGCAGGATAATGAGTATGGAACAGAAAATGTTAAATAATGAAATATGGGGTGTGGTGAGCATTCACTTATTCTATACTGTGGCAAGAAATGGGATGGGGATTGATAGGTATATAGTAGAGAGGAGGAGAAGGATAATGTGGAGAGAAGACAGACTGGGCCAAAGGTGAGGAATGGGAGGACAAATAGCTTCAGTATCCAAGCACAACAGGTGAAGCTTAGATTTTATTTTACCTGATGTTAAATAACATTTTTACCCATATAGTTATTGGGAGGTGGCATTTAATTAGAGAATGACAAGCAAGAAATAGCAAAGTGACATGGACTCATTTAAGAGCAAAGCCATCATTATTTCTCTTGACGCTTGCAAAACTTTTGTATTGTCCTTTATTAGAGCTTTACATTATTACTGTGAGAAAGATTAATAACAAGAACTAGATATTTTCTCTTCCTGTGGACTGAATAAAAGGAAACTGGTTTAAATTGTAGTAGAGTAAAAATGTCTTGGCTTAAAAGTCCATATATTTGCTAAAAGGTATTTCCTAAATGAACTGCCTGTTTTAATAAATGGCTGCTGAATTTACTAAATTTCATTTTTACTATAGATTGGTTTTAAACCAATGTGATTACATTCTAAGACCCAGGGCTGAACACATATATAGAAGGCAAAGTCAGCTTTTTTACGTTATGTTTATTTAGCACTCTCTTGCCCTCAAATTGTCCCTGAAAGGCCTATTACATTTCCTGATATATATTATTAATTCTTTGAGATGATGCACTGTGGTCCCCACAGGAAGAAAATAGTACCTTGATTACACTATCCATCAATTTTGTCCATTTACACTCAGATTTTTTTGTTTTTGGAATAATCCCCAATCGTCAAGAAAAATTCCAAAGGAATGTAATACAGGGCAGATAATTTTCAGTGGAGCGAGGAATTGAATCTAGAATCATTTAAGACAAGGATACTGGGTAAAATTCCCTGGTAGTGGCTTGTGATCATGAAAATCTGTAGTAAAAGAGGTCAGCAATTTAAGATGACAAAAGTCTTAGCCTATCATTGAATTATTCATTCAACAAACATTTATCAAGCCCATATAATGTGCTAGACACTGTCTGCAGTGCTGAGGATATAGTAGTTAATAAAATAGACAAAAATCCCTGTCCTCATGGAGCATAAATTCTAGTGGAAGAGTGTTCTGGTTTGCTAAATGCTGCCGTTATGCAAAATACCAGAAATGGATTGGCTTTTATAAAGGGGGTGTTCTAGTTTGCTAATGCTGTGGAATGCAAAACACCAGAGATGGATTGGCTTTTATAAAAAGGAGGTTTATTTGGCTATACAGTTACAGTCGTAAGGCCATAAAGTGTCCAAGGTAACACATCAGTAATCTGGTACCTTCACTGGAGGATGGCCAATGGTGTCCGGAAAACCTCTGTTAGCTGGGAAGGCATGTGGCTGGCGTCTGCTCCAAAGTTCTGGTTTCAAAATGGCTTTCTCCCAGGACGTTCCTCTCTAGCAAGCTTGCTCCTCTTCAAAAGGTCACTCACAGCTGCACTGAGTTCCTTCTCTTTGAGTCAGCTCATTTATATGGCTCCACTGATCAAGGCCCACCCTTAATGGGTGGGGCCATGCCTCCATGGGAATATCTCCTCAGAGTCATCACCCACAGCTGGATGGGGTACATTCCAAGCAAATCTAATCAGCACCAAAACGTCTGCCCCACAAGACTACATTAAAGATAATGGCATTTGGGGGACACAATACATTCAAACTGGCACAGGGGGTTTATTTGGTTACAAAGTTACTGTCCTAAGGCCATAAAAGTGTCCAAACTAAGTCACCAA
Organism: Choloepus didactylus; assembly: GCF_015220235.1. Classification (NCBI taxonomy): domain Eukaryota; kingdom Metazoa; phylum Chordata; class Mammalia; order Pilosa; family Megalonychidae; genus Choloepus; species Choloepus didactylus. Next base: position 80,072,731 of record NC_051311.1, read on the forward strand.
CAATAGGGTACCTTCACTCAAGAATGACAAATCACATCCGGAAAACCTCTGTTAACTGGGAAGTCATATGGCTAGCATCTGTTCTGGGCGTCTGGTTTCAAAATGGCTTTCTCCAAATATCTATGGGCTTGTCTCTCTTAGCTTCTCTGGAGCAAACTCTGGGCTAGCATCTCCAAAGCATCAGTTTTCAATGGCCATCTCCAAAATGTCTCTCTCAGCTCTCTATTGGAACATTTTGTCCTCTCTTATCTTCTTCAGAGCAAACTCTGGGACAGCATCTCAAAGTGTCAGCTCCCAACTGTCTCTCCAAAAGTCTCTCTCAGTTGCAGCACTGAGCTCCTTCTGTCTGTAAGCTCTTATAGGACTCCAGTGATTTCATTAAGACCTACACTGAATGGTGGGGTAAAACCTCCATGGAAATAATCTAATCAAAGTTATTACCTACAGTTGGGTGAGTCACATCTCCAGGAAAACACTCAATCAAAAGTTTTTACCTGGTAAGATTGGGTTTAAAGATTATGGCTTTTTTGGGGGGACATAATATATCCAAACCAGCATAGAGAGACAAGCAATATAAAGCAAAAAATGAGATGTCATCAAGATAGCAATGTAAAACAGCTACTGAAAATCTCCCCCCAGAGATTCAGCAGAAAAAGGGACAAATCTCACTTGTTCAGAACTCTGGAGGAAGGTAAAGACTGGAAAAAGATCCTACAAATGCTGAAGTGAAGAGAGAGAAAAAGAACAGGTAGGAAACTTCCCTCCCAGACTGGCTGATGCTCTTCCCTTTCCCTCACTCAGTCCCACCCAGCTTGGGAAGTGCCCAGAGGCAGCAGCTGGGATCCCTCCCACCTCTCACTGGGAACACAGACTATAAAATCTCTCACAGCAGTGAGGCAGGGCCCCACCTATATCCAGGTGCAGTGACTCAAGCCTACAGGAACCCACAGCAGGACAAAAGTTGCTGGGGAAGGCAGAATATGAAAGAGCACCAAGGAGAAGTTTCCAAAATGGAGGACAGGGAGGGAATGGCAAAATATACTTCTTTCCCAGAGCAGCAAGTTGCCAGGCAGAAACTGTCCAAATCAACTGTTTAGGGACCTGGGGGATGGGGGCAGAGGGGGACATTTCAGGGTCCTGGTCAGTGAGGGATGAAGAGTCTGAGAAAACATTGACAGAGACTTTATTTCCAACTGTGGATCCTGGAGCCCTCCTCCACCCTTGAGGAAAACAGCAGTGGGTAGCCTGATCTTTGCCTGGAGGACTGCTGCAGACTGGGCAGTGGGAGGCCTTTGCCCCAAGTAGAGAGGAGCACAGCCCCACACTGAGTCATATTTTGGCCTTCAAAATGATGGCACAAGAACCCTGCAGTTTCAGCCCCACCTGGTCAGAAGGTAAACAGCTTCTGAGCACAAAATTGTAGCCAAGGAGTGCCATCTGCTGGGCAGGCCATAAAGAGCAGGGGAAAAGAGAGGGCTTTTCAGAGCCTCTCCCTGACTCTTTCCCATGTACATCAGAGCTGGTCTACAGCCCAGGCATTGGTACCCAGCCCTGTTTTGGCTGAGAAATACTGATGACCAAATTGTCAAAGAGTACCCTAATATGAACCCAGGCCACAATTAAATCCTGGACAAGAGAGGGAGACCAATCTTCAGGATAGATCCATCAAGATAATCAGATGACCAGAAATCAGCAAAAAATCACAAGGAACACTAAAACTCAAGAAGAAATGGCCCAGAAAAAGAAACAAATCAAAAAGTCAGAGGAGACTCTGAATCTGGAACAACTAATCAAGATGTTCAAACAAATCTGAATCAATTCAAAAAATGAAGGAAAATGTGTATAAAGAGATAAAGGATATTCAGAAGACCCTAAAAAAGTGTAAAGAAGAATTTGAAAGAATACATAGAAAAAGACAGGCATTATGGAAATAAAAAACACTGTAGATGAAATTAAAATATACTGGAGACACACAACAGCAGATTTGAAGAGCAGAAGAAAGGATCAGTGATCTAGAAGACAGGACAACCAAATTCAAACAGACAAAAGAATAAATGGAGAAAAAAATGGAAAAAATTGAGCAGGGTCTCAGGGAAATGATTGCTAACACAAATTGCACAAATATACACCTCATGGGTGTCCCAGAAGGAGACGAGAATGGAAAAGGGCCAGGAATAATATTCAAACAAAGAATGGCCAAAAATTTCCCAATCCTTGTAAAAGACATGAATATGCAAATCCAGGAAGCACAACATGCTCCAAACAGAATAAATCCAAATAGAACCACTCCGAGACACATACTAATCAGACTGTCAATTCCTGAAGAGAAGGAGAAAATTCTGAAAGCAGAAAGAGAAAAGCAATTCACCATGTACAAAGGGGACACCAAATAAGACCAACTGCTGTTTTTTCATCAGACACCACAAAGGCAAGATGGCAGTGGTATGATATACTTAAGATACTTGAAGAGAAAAATTGCCAGCCAAGAATTCTCCATCCAGCACAGCTGTCCTTCAAAAGTGAGGGAGAGTTTAAAATATTCACAGACAAACATAAGCTGAGAGAGTTCATTAATAAGAGACCTGTCCTACAAGAACTGCTAAAGGGAGTTCTGACAGCTGAAAAGAAAAGACAGGAGAGGGAGGTATGGATGAGGGTACAGAATTGAAGAGTATTAGTAAGGGTAACTAAAAGGATAAAAAGAGAGGAAAAAAATAGTTCTGACAAATAAAAACCAGAGGAAAAGAGGATTGAAATTAAGAACTGCCTTTACGGTAATAACTTTGAAGGGTAATGGATTAAACTCCTCAATGAAAAGATACAGAATGGATTAAAATATATCCTTCTATATGCTGTTTACAAAAGACTCATTTTAGACCCAAAGATAAAAATAGGTTAAAAGTGAAAGGATAGAAAAGGATATTCCATGCAAGCAGTAACCAGAAAAAGCTGGTATAGCTATACTAATGTATTACAAAATAGACTTTAAATGCAAAAATGTTATGAGATAAAGAAGGACACTATATACTAATAAAAGGGGCAATTCACCAAGAAGAAATAACAATCATAAATATTGGTACTCCTAATCAAGGTGCCCCAAAGTACATGAGGCAAACACTGCAAAACTTAAGGGATTTGAAAAGCAGAAGAATCACTGAGCTAGAAGAAAGGATAGATGATAGATAATAGACGATTCTACCATAATAGTGGGCAACTTCAACACACCACTCTCTCCAATAGGTAGAACATTTAAACAGAGGATCAATAAAGGAAAAGAGAACCTAAATATGATAGATGTGTCAGACCGAAGAGACATACATAGAACATTTCACCCCAAAACAGCAGGATATACATTCTTCTCAAGTGCTCCTGGAACATTCTCCAGGATAGACCATAAGCTGGGGAACAAAACAGGTCTTAATAAATTTTAAAAGATTGAAATTATATAAAGTATTTTCTCTGATCATAAAGGAATGAAGCTGGAAATCAAAAACAAATGGAGAAACAGAAAATACACAAACGTATGGAGGTTAAACAACACATCTTAAACAATCAGTGGGTCAAAGAAGAAATTGCAAGAGAAATCAGTACATATCTTGAGATGAAAGAAAAGAACACAATGTATCAAAACTTATGGGATGCAGCAAAGGCAGTGCTGAGAGGGAAATTTATAGTCCTACATGCTTACATTAAAAAGGAAGAAAGAGCTAAAACCAACAACCTAACTGAACAACTGGAGAAACTGGAGAAAGAACAGCAAACTAATCCTAAAGCAAGCAGAAAGACAGAAATAACAAAGATTAGAGCAGAAATTAATGAAATGGAGAATAAAAAAATGATAGAAAAAATAAAACCAAAAATTGGTTCTTTGAGACCAAAAAAGTTAACAAACCCTTAGTTATACTGACAAAGACAAAAATAGAGAAGCTTCAAATAAATAAAATCAGAAATGAGAGGGGGGACATTACCATGGACCCCAAAGAAATAAAAAAGATCATAAGAGGTTACTATGAACAACTATATGACAACAAACTAGAAAACCTAGATGAAATGGATAACTTCCTAGAGACACATTGTTCTAGTTTGCTAATGTTGCTGGAATGTAAAACACCAGAAATTGATTGGCTTTTATAAAAGGGGTTTATTTGGTTACACAGTTACAGTCTTAAGGCCATAAAGTGTCCAAGGTAACACATCAACAATCAGGTACCTTCACTGGAAGATGGCCAATGGTGTCCAGAAAACCTCTGTTAGCTGGGAAGGCACATGGCTGGCGTCTGCTCCAAAGTTCTGGTTTCAAAATGGTTTTCTCCCAGGATGATCCTCTCTAGGCTTCAGCTTCTCTCCAAAATGTCACTCTCAGTTGCTCTTGGGGCGTTTGTCCTCTCTTAGCTTCTCTGGAGCAAAAGTCTGCTTTCAAAGGCTGTCTCCAAAATGTCTCTGTAAACTGCAGTCCCTCTCTCAGCTCCTGTGCATTCTTCAAAGTGTCCCTCTTGGCTGTAGCAAGCTGGTTCCTTCTGTCTGAGCTTACATATGCTCCAGTAAACCAATCAAGGCCCCTGCTGAATGGGCAGGGCCACACCTCCATGGAAACTATCCAATCAGAGTCATCACCCACAGTTGGGTGGGGCACATCTCCATGGAAACACTCAAAGAATTACAATTTAATCAACACTGATATGTCTGCCCACACAAGATTACATCAAAGATAATGGCATTTTGGGGGACATAATACATTCAAACTGGCACACACATGAACAACCTACACTGACTCAAGAAGAAATAGAACACCTCAACAAATCAATCAAATAAAGATATTGAATCAGTCATCAAAAACTTACCAACAAAGAAAAGCCCAGGATCAGATGACTTCACAGGCAAATTTTACCAAGCATTCCAAGAAGAATTGATACCATTCCTGCCCAAACTCTTCCAAAAAAAAATTGAAGAGAAAACACTACTTAACTCATTCTATGAAGCCAACATCACCCTAATACCAAAGCTAGATAAAGTTACTACAAGGAAAGAAAACTTCAGACCAATCTCTAATGAATATAGATGCAAAAATTCTCATCAAATACTTACAAATTGAATCCAACAGTGTATTAAAAGAATTATACACCATGACCAAGTGGGTTTTTTCCAGATATGTAAGGGTGGTTCAACACAAGAAACTAAGTTAATGTAATATACTATATTAATAAATCAAAAGGAAAACACCACACGATAATCTCGATTGATGCAGAAAAGGTGTTTGACAAAATCCAGCATCCTTTCCTGATAAAAACTCTTAAAAATGTAAGAACTGAAGGAAACTTCCTCAGCATGATTAAGGGCATATATGAAAAACCCACAGCTAACAGCATACTCAATGGTGAGAGACTGAAAGCTTTCCCTCAAAAATCTGGAACAAGTCAAGGATGCCCACTGTCACTACCATTATTCAACATTGTGCTGGAATTTCTAGCCAGAGCAGTTAGGAAAGAAAATGAAAAGGCATCCAAATTGGGAATGAAGGAGTAAAACTTTCACTATTTGCAGATGACATGATACTATATATTGAAAGTCCTGAAAAATCTGTAACAAAGCAGAATTAATAAATGAATTCAGGAAAATGGCAGGGTACAAGATTAACACAAAAAGATCAGTAGAGATTTATTCATTTGTAATGATTTAAGGAAAAAACTTCCTTTTAAAAAAGAAAATAAAAGAATCTAATATGTAGGGATAAATTTAACCAAGGATGTAAAAGACTTGTACACAGAAAACAACTAAACATTGCTAAAAGAAATCAAAGAACACCTAAATAAATGGAGACATTACATGTTCATGGACTGGAAGACTAAATATTGTTATGATATCAATTCCACCCAAATTGATCTACACATTCAACACAATTGCAATCAAAATTCCAACAGACTGCTTTGCAGAAACAGAAGCACTAAATTGTATTTGGAAGAGTAAGGGGCCCTGAATAGCCAAAACATATTAAAAAAGAAGAATGAAGTGGGAGGTAAAACACTCTGACATTAAAGCATATTTTATAGAGGGGTGATCTAACAGCATGGTACTGGCATAAATATAGACATATTGACCAATGGAATCAAATTGAGAGATTAGAAATAGACCCTCAGATCTATAGCCAATTGACTTTTGACAAGGGTCCCAAGTCCACTCAACTGGGACAGAACAGCCTCTTCAAAAATGGTGCTGGGAGAACTGGATATCCATAACCACAAGAATGAAAGAGGATCCCTACCTCACACCCTGTAAAAAATTAATTCAAAATGGATCAAAGACCTAAATATAAGTAGTAGAAGAAAACTACTAGAAGAAAAAATAGGGAAACATCTTCAAGATCTAGTGATAAGCAGTTGTTTCCTAGACCTTACACCCAAAGCACAAGCAATGAAAGAAAAAATAGATAAATGAGAACTCCTCAAGTTTGAATACTTCAGTGCTTTAAAGGACTTTGTCAAAGGGTGAAAAGGGAACTGACAGAATGGGAGAAAATATTTGGAAACCACATATCTGATAAGGGTTTGATATTCAGAATACATAAAGAAATCCCGTAACTCAAAAATAGAAAGACAAACAACCCAATTAAAAAATGGGCAAAAGACATGAATAGACATTTTTCCAAAGAGGAAATACAGATGGCTAAAAAGCATATGAAGAAAAGACGCGCTCAGCTTCGCTAGCTATTGAGGAAATGCAAATCAAAGCCGCAATGAGATATCATCTCACACCTACTAGAATGTCTGCTGTTAAACAAACAGGAAACTACAAGTGTTGGAGAGGATAAGGAAAACGAACACTTTCTCACTGCTGGTGGGAATGTAAAGTGGTACAGCCCCTGTGGAGGACGGTTTGGTGGTTCCTTCACAAGTATAGAGTTGCCTTATGACCCGGCAATCCCACTACCCAGGATATACACAGAAGATCTGAAAGCAGGGATGCCAACAGACATTTGCACACCAATGTTCATAGCAGCATTATTCACAATTGCCAAAAGATGGAAACAACCCATGTGTCCATCAACAGATAAATGGATAAACAAAATGTGATATATACGTACGATGGAATATTATTCAGTAGTAAGAAGGAATGGGGTCCTGAAACATGCAACAACATGGATGAAACTTGAGGACATTATACTAAATGAAATGTCAGGCACAAAAGGATAAATATTGTATGATCTCACTAATATGAACTATATAATATGTAATTCCATAGACATAAAATATAAAATATAGGTTACCAGGATATAGAATGAGGCTAAATAATGGAGAGCAGTTGCTTAATATTTGCAGAAAGTTTAACTAGGTTGAAGTTAAACATTTGGAAATGGATAGAGGTGACGGTAGCACATTATTATGAGAATGATTAGCAGCACTGAATGTTGTGTGAATGTGGTGGAAAGGGGAAGTTTAGATTATGTACGTCACCAGAAGGAAAGATCGAGGTTAAAACATGGGAATGTATAACACAGTGAATCTTGTAGTAGTCAATGTCTGTGATTAATTGTACAAATATAAAAAAAGTTCTTTCATGAACTAGAACAAATGTACAACACTATTTAAAGGAGTTAGTAATAGAGGGTATATGGGAAAATGTATCTAGTGCAAACTATGAACTATAATTAGCGTAATATTTTAATATTATTTCATCAACGGTAGCAAATGTATGACACCAATACTATGGCTCAATAATAGTGGGGTATGGGAGGGATTAGGGGTATGGAGTATGGATTCAGGTTTGGGTTTTCTTTTTTCTTTTTATTTCTATTCTGGAGTAATGAAAATGTTCTAAAATTGATCATGAGGATGCATGCACAACTATGTGATGATTCTGTGATCCAGCAATTGCATACTTTGGATGGTTTGTGTGATGTGTGAATATATCTCAACAAAACTGCATTTTTAAAAAATGAAAAATGAGCAAATTGTGCAGTATGTTAGATATTGATGTGCTAGGGAGAAAAGTAAAACAGGGAAGGGGGATAAGAAGTGTGTGTGTGTGAGTGTTTCCCAGTGAGAAGGTGGTAATTTTAGGTAAAGGTGATGGTAAAGGAAGCAAGGAAATGAATCCCTAGATATCTGAGAGAAGAAAAATTCAGGTAGATGACACAGGCAAGGGCATCAAATAATATCATGAGGGCAAAAGGAAAGAAAAATTTCAAAAGGAATGATGAAACACTAAATTGAAGTTTACTTCTTTAACAATTTTGGTTAAAGCCAACCTTGCTTCAAACCATTATATCCACCTCTTCAAATGATCATATAGACACTAGAGCTTGCCTTGTCTCAGTGCTCCTTCTGCTACTTAGCCCTCTGGTGCTTTACTAAAAGTAATATTATCTCCAGGCACTCTTCTAGAAATCTCCTCTTGCTTCAATCGTATCCTCATCTCCATCTATTTATCATTTGACTCAATTTCTCTATCTCTGGAAATTGATCCCTCTATCAACTTTTGTAACTCTCCTGCTCTCTTGCCAACATCCTTCATTTCCAGACTCCTTATGCTTCTGGTGGACAATCAGTCTACAGCTCCCAGATTTTGATCACTCATTCCCATCACCCTTGCCTGAAGTCTTCACTGCCTATCATCTGGATTATAGCAATAACTTTTTCTGAATTCCTCCCACTTTCATCTTCCCCAAGAGGTGATCACTCCTTCCCCATATACCACCACTCTGCTCTATACTCATGTCAGCTGCTCTAAGTGTGTGGTGTTGGAGGGGCCCGCTCAGGACATTGTTATTGCTTCTTATTTCCACATGGGGCTCCTTTGATGCTTAGCCCGCATCAGGCTGAGCACAGTGCACTTCTAAAACAGTACCACTGCTGACTGTCCCAGATTTGGGAATCTTTATTCTCAACTTTCTCAGCATTCCCAGTGGACTGCTGATCTCAGAAATGCTGGATTAGGGCTGGTTCCAGAATCTGAGATCTATCTGAGTACAATCTCCTAGGAGAAAGGCAATTCAAACAATGTTTCCCTAGATAATGGGGTTGCTTATCTGTTTTTCTAGTGGATGATACACTTAGGGACTCCATGGTGATTTGTCTTTGAAGGGATATTCCTGGTACGAGGACTTGATCAGCGATACAGAAGTCATTTTCTGCCACTCTCATTTGAATAAAGAGATTCACTCTATCCTCGCCCTACCCCAACATACAAAATTAAGCTCTGATGGGGTGCCTAGCCTCACAAGATAAAAAAGAAGAATTGTTCTAAAGTCTTAAGGAGTTTACACTCTAGTTGAAAAAATTGAGCTTACACTTATCTTATGTGGAGGAACATGGTCTTATAAGTCTTTGGAGTCTCTTCACCCAATGTTCTCAATTATTTGCTGCTGCTAGTGTTGCATAAAGTAACTTAGAGAAAATTATGTATTAAATTTTAGATTTGTAAAATTTATAAAATGCCATTCAATGTGGATATCCAAATAAATAATGGACACAAGGTAAATAGGGCATAGGCAAGATTTTTTACTTGAAATGTAGACTAGGGTGTTATCTATATGGTAATAAAAGAAAAAACAGAGTAGACTGCTACCTTAGAGGAAATTGGTTCTAGTTAAAGATTATATTGCATGAAGTTTCAATAAGTAACAGTGATAATAATACAAGCTGTTATTTATTGTCATTATATACCAAGATTTTGTTCTAAAAGTTCCAATGGAATTATCTCATTTAACCCTCCCAGTGACTGTATGCGTAAATGATATTATTATCCCTAATATACAGATGAAACTCAGAATAGGTAGGTTACTTTATCAAGATTACATAGTAAATGGTAGATCTTAAAATTGAACCTAAAATTTAGGCATCAGAACAGGTGCATTGAAGACTAGTAACTTATGGCTTCTTCTATTTTGTATATTGCTGTTTTTTGTTTACATATGCATGTATGTATGTATCTATAGATGTTGGTTTGGTTATCCTCTAACCCTTTAATTAAACTTGCCTCTAGTCAGAGGAAATTTATAAGATCCTAGGCTAATAGCACAGAGGCTTATCACTGTTGTCTTCTAATCTTGACTCCTTCAGGACTTACATCTAAGTTTAGGGGATGAACTCTTAATTCATGATCCTCTTCCAGAACTGGAGGTCTCCTGTCCCTCTCTATTTCCATTTCTGATACATGGATAATATTCCAGTTCTGCCTATTGCATACTGTTCTGAAAACCATCACCATTCCTACCACTTTCATTTTAAAAAAAATCTATTTCAGGAATCTTCCAGGTATTCAGGTTTACCCAAAGCCTGGTTTGACTTACCCGTCTAACATCTAAGTGAACATATCCAAGGATACTTTTCAGGTGGTAACCTCTACAGGCCTTGGTGATTGCATGGGGGCTAGGTATGAGACAGCACCAACTACACTGCTACTGTCACTTTCTCTCTAGCTAGATAGATGGAAAATTGAACACAAGCCTGTCTGACAGTTCTTGCCTGAATAGTTGGATAGATGCTGATTCCACCATGTGGGATACAAAATGACTTGGTGATTGACGATAAGGACAAGGAAAGAGTTAAGAATCAATAAGCCTGTGGATTGGCTGGCTGGTGTTACTGTAAATTAAAATAGCAAATCTTGAAGAGAAAGTTTGGGGAGAGTGTAGTAAATTAGGAAAATAATTTGGGGCATGGTAAGTTTAAGATGCCTTTGAGAATGAAGAAAAATACATGACTCTAGAGTTTAGGAGGGTTAGAAAAAAATATGGGAGTTGTCCACAAATGTTTTTATGTGTCTATAGTAGCTATGCCATGGGGATGGCTTGTTAATTCTGAATAATATTTTTAACTTTATCTCAAATAAAAATTATGATAACATTTTTCATATGGAAGTTACATGCTTTCTCATACTTATGTGCGGACTGAATAAAATTTTACAAAGAGGTGCTATTTTTATTGACTATAATATACAATCTAGATAAAATCAGCGTGCTTGTCCACAGATGTAGCTTCAACACAAATCCCCTTGCTTAACAATACTCCTTCCCTTAATCTCTACTTATATAGAATTTTGAAGCTACCACTGCATATCTAATACATAGATCTCTATACTCCACTTTCATTAAGACATTTGGGACTTTGCTAGATACTTGAAGTGTTTTAAGGGGAGGTTCTAGTTTTATTTGCACTATTAGATGGCACATATGATGAGATACAAATACAATAAGTTATTTCTCCCTTAAAGTCACAGTCATTGGGAAAAGAACAAATAAAGCATATGGATTCTGACATCCAATCTTATACCCACCATTTGCAGTAATGGTAGGAAAACTTATAAAATCTTTTCAGTTTTTAAATATTTATCAATGTTATTTTTAATATTATGTTGACCTGTTAGTCAAAGATAATATTTGTATTTAGTCAAGACAGTATTACTACATAAGCTAGTTTTTCTACCTGCTTCAATTCCATTTATTATCATATTACTTTATACTCAATAAAATGAATTTTATGTAAAAATTAGCATTATGGATTGAAGGCAAGAAAAGGAGACTCTTTAATACATAAATAGAAAATGACTACTTATTATATTTTCACAATTGTATTTTGTGAACTTTTCTTTGGGCACTATAAAAATTAAAGAATAATGGCTATGAAAATGCTTTCTTATAAACTTAAAAATGCCTTTCAGACAGGCAGTTATAAGTGTTAGTGATCTTTGTAAACACAAAAACTTTCAATAAACTTTTGTGCTAAAATATCTTATTCTATGTATATTCTTTCAACAAATTTGTCTTTACATGTACTTGGTCATAATCTTTTGGCACCTTTCTTTTCATGGAATGCAAGCAGGTTGTTATTATTATTTACACTGTCATTGTGACTCTCTGTACACTAGATAGTTGGGATATTAGCACAAGGATTAGACCTGATATTACTACGAAAAGTTTGACTTTCATCACTTGGAAAATTATTTTTAATACTAATTGATGATTACACGTTCTCTCTTTTCTTCTAAAACATGTGTTCTCTATTGCAAGCTAAACATTTGAATAGTATATTTATGTGTTTATAGCATTTATCAACTAATGAAAGGGCTTTCATTTTTTCATATTTATTGGGTATGATAAATAATACTGTTTTTCTTGTTGCTTGTTTTCTTGTTGCTGTAGCTATCCTTTATCCTTTGGTGATACAAGAATGTGTACAGTTTAGAAAGGAACCACTGCTTGTGCATTTTAAATCTGAGCCATTCCTAAAAATATTTTCACAAATATTCTTTTCTTCCTTCTAGATTCAGCTCAAATGTTTTCTCTTCTGAGGTGTAGTTTCAGTTAGAATTAATCATTCATCTTTATCTACTTGGCAGACTAAAAGTGTAATGAGATCTATATGTTGAACATTATTAACATGGCTTTCTCTTTCTGCCTTTCTAAACTCTATTCTATTTAAAGGATCCTTCTGCTTGGATGTAGATTTAGACTTCTTTCAAAAGGAATTAAAAGACTGAGGTCATAATTAGCATTCAAAAATAGAATTCGCAGCAAGGTAATAGCCTAACTTTCAGTGATTGAGAATTGGACTTTCCAAATTCCATGACATCTATCATAAGCATAGACTTGGGAGCCTTGTCTGTAGAGTTTTACATAAAAATTCTGGACAGGAAAAGAATAAAGAAAAGGCTTGTCCCTTTCTTGTCCAAGGGATATGTAGCAAGAAAAGAGAAAGTTGGGAGAATAAGATGAAATGATATATCCTTTCTATAGTAAAGATACCACAGTGCCAAGAGCTGCTGTGCCCCCTCCCCATTTGGGACTCTGGGTGGAGGCCTCGTCATAGTTTTCCTTGTACCAACTTGTCTGGGACTCAGTCATAACAGAGTAATTTTGATGGCGCATCCTGAAATTTTATTTTTCCAACCCTCACTTACCCTTTGTCTGTATTACGGACTCCAAATTAGCTAGGGGTCTGGTTGATGAGTTGCTGAAAGGAGGTCAAATTGACCATGTGTCTGTTTCTATTAGAGCACCGCAGCATGGACCACCTAGGCTAGTACTGAATGGGATATCCAGCTAGACCTCAGAGATTATAGCAACAGTATGAGTGAAAGTGAGGCTGAACCTCTTTGTGGAGCAATACTGGTACACTGCAGAAGCCAAAAGAATAGTTCACAATTTGCTAGATCATACTTCAGCACTAGAGAACCCTAGGCCACCAAGCAACCAGGCAATCAAGGAATATCACCAGGAGCCCAGAGGAAGACCAACACCCCACTGAAGCAACTTCCTACCTCTGCCACCTTTATCTCACATCCGGATGCTGTATTGGAGAGGAGCCTAAGAGGGGTACAAAGCAGTGGAAAACCCAAGAGACAGAAACAGTTTGGTCTTATGAATATTTCCAAATGTATTGTTTCAGTTGTCTTATTTGACTAAAATTTAAACTGAATTGGACAATTATTTCATGCTTCTCTCAATAAACCACAGTTGGGGCCTCCTGAATATTCTGTATATTTTCTAGGAATGAAATCTTGTAACCTAGTTTCACATTTTTATTGAAATAATTGAACTTCATTCTCCCCAAATACTTAATTTGTGCATCTATTAAAGTTCTTTTCATATTGTTTTATAGGGAATGATATATTGTTTTATAGGGAATGATATATATATCTGTCTCCATTTTGGCGGTAGTTAGCTGAAGACAAGGACCCCATCATTTTATCCCTACTCCTTAGCATGGTGACTGACACATAGTAGGTACTCAATAAATGATGAATAGACACAAAGGAAAGTAATGTAAATAAAATGCAAACTAATGTGGGGGCACAGACTTTTGAAACTTGGATTCGAGTTTCATCTATACTTCTTAATCCTGACCCAGTCTCTGTATCTGTAAAGTAGGCCTAATAAGAATAATACCTCTCTTTTTGAATTGTTAAAAGAATAAATAAGTGTCTGTTAAATTATAAGAGCTCAATAAATGTTAGTTGTGATTATTATCATTCAACTCTGCTTCATTTTCTCAGCCTACTTTCATTTGCATATCAGCTAAAACAACACCTTTCTTGTCTGATAGGAAAGATCACAGCATCCTAGATTGTAATCAAGGTTGTAGAGTGAGCTCATCATGGATCCATCATCCTGGGTAGTTGTTCTCTGGGGATTGTTAATGTCTGCTTGCGGGTGATATTTTGGCCCCAGTGATGGGTCTTAGTGTTTTCAGGCAAAGTTAGGCTGAATTAATTTTAGAACTGACCCACTTACATATTTTTAAACTTTAGATTACAGCAGCTGAACAGCTAAGTTGGAAATTTACAAATTGTATTATGGCTTATATGGGGCAGACCACTCTCTAAGTAGGACCAAGGGGCCTGAGAGTCTGAGTGACTAGTTGCTTGACAGTTTCAAAATAAACTAAATCCTTAACCAATTAAATCCTTAACCTTTGGTGTTCTACCAGTCTAGCAGTTTGGAGGGGAAGAAAACAGAAAATATTTTAGTCTGAATGGATAATCAAAACCAACAAAAGAAAAATCATACCCAGAATGTGACAGAATGGTTATCAAATAACAGAGATAAGGACAAATTTAAAACACACTGAGCTATATTTACTCAGATACAGTCAAATTTGGATTGTAAAATGTGAATTAGTTTGGTAGTCTTGCAGGCTGTTCAGGTTTTCAGGGAATGGTATAGGATTCATTCTCAAGCTCAAAACAATATTTGTGAAATCTTTTATCATTTTCTCCATGAATTTTTCTTAGTAATTCTTGCAACTAAAAGAATCTCTCTCTTCTAAACTCCAGATTAGTACATTGTATTCTTCATATATAGTTTTTATTGTTCAGTGCATTACAGTTTGTTTTGCCTCTTTGACTTCCTGCAACCTACTACCTTCCTTGAGGTCAAGGGGGGTAACCAGTATATATTTCTCTCTCTTGCAGTGACATGTCCCGAGTCTTGCACATAGTAGATGCTGGTTAAATGTTAATTAAACCCAACCAGTATCTATACAAAGCCCACATCCTGCTTCTTGCTTTTATGCAAGATTCCATTATAACATTTTTCCTACCACGTTGGCTTGGGACTTACAATTTTTCTCAACACAACACTCCAGGAAGCCATTACCAGTCAGTTGCACTTGGCACAAGAATGAAACCTCTTTGCCATTCTGGCTCTTAAGTTTCTAGCTAGAGATTTTACCTTGAATTTTAATCATTCGTCTAGACCTTTGTTGTTAAGGATAAACGAAATGAGGTATTTTTAAATCAGGTCAAACTTATCATTGGTACTTACAAAACAATTTGTATATTCTGCTGTATTGATAGCAGGTCAAAACCACAATTGTAATGTAGGAAAGACAGCCAACTCCTACTGGTAGTAGAGACTAAAGGTGTAAGAGTAAAAGAAATACTACTAAGTATTATGAGTGAAATTATTTTAAATCAACCTCTTTAATAGTTGTCTCATTTCTTATGGGTATTATTCAGTTTAGTGTGGAATAATTTGAGGATATCGTCCCTCCAATCACATTGGAAAAGTTAGTTCATAGATGACTATATTAAAAAGAGTACTACATGGTGCTCCTTTATTAGCTTAAATTATTTAAAAAGTATTTGGTACTATTATAATGCTTCTGAGAGTAGTATAGACTTTTGCATCAAAGTAAATAATTTTACTCTTTTAAATTTTGGACAATGTTAACCTTACTAATTACTTTTATGTGCATAGAAGTGTATTTCTCTTATCTCCACATAAGGGAAAATGTTGTAACCAAGGGTACATGGCCAGAGGAAGAATGTACACACTGATCACACTCAAAGAGTTATTCTGGAGGAAGCCCTTCTTACAGTAAACCCTGTGCTCTCCCTCAGTTAGACCTAAGGAGACTTCTACTAACATTATCCCAGTGTGAGAGTCAGCTGTAAGTCAAGTTATCTCTTCATTTTTGTGAAGTTTGTAGGGATGATCAGCTACTTCTCCTTTATATGGTGTCTTTTAGGATGTAGGCCTAATGATTTTGTTGCATTTGCTAGTAGTATTGGGGGCAGAAGAATACCTGGCCAAGAAACAATAATGAAACCAGAATAGATAAATGCTCATAATCAAATCTGAAGATAATACTATTTCTTCAGACAGCTGAGATTTGTATACAAGATTTAATCCACTTTTGTCCTAGAAAATACATTATAATACATATAACCATATAAACGTTAAGTATCTAATATCTCAAAGGAGCTACTATATTTAGAAAGACATTTAAAATATTAGAATTTGTCTCATCAACCAAACTAAAAAATAATCTTATTTCATACACTAGAGTTTATTTATTGGCAAATGGTTTCTTCCTGTTAAAATTCTATAAGGATCTGATTTTTGAAGCCCATTTAAAAATAATAAGCAAATCAATAATAATTTAGTGAACAACTTCTTTCTACTTCAACTTCCTTCACATGCAATGAATGAGAACATTTAATTTGAGAGTCAAAGTCATAATCTATTGACATAAAATCCATATCTCCTGGTTTGCCTTGGCCTTGATATTTTATCTAAAGCAAGGGAATATTATCTTGGGACAAGATTTTGGTTTAAGTATATACTTCTTAATTGATAACCCTTTCTATTCAACTAAAGATAAGTTATGGTAGGGACACCCTAAGATTGCCAACATTTTGCTAAAGAGTAAATACTGTGGTCAAAAATTACTAAGTCATACAAATGTTCCTCAGTGTTTAACAGTAGTATTGGATTAACATCTAATAATGGAGCACATTTTAACAGTATATTATCTGCAGCAGTTCTACATAGTTCTTCTAATACAGGAAAGAAAAAAAATTGCTCAAGGATGTGTTTTTAGTTATTGGAACTTATTAGCTTTTCGTTATCTTATACTGTGTGAGAAACACTTCCTAAACACCTATCAATATAGGCTGAAGTCTTTAATTGTTAGTAGATTGGTGGAGCACATAAGATAAAAGCACTCTTCAGCGATAACACAAATCTATAATTTAAAAATGGAAGTATAAGCAGCACACAAATTTAAAATTACTGAAAAATTACTACAAAATCTTCTGCAAGTGCAGGCTGTTTTCATTCTTAATGGAGAAATCATGGAATAGTAATTCACATCTTCATTAAAACATCAGTATCCCACAATTTTTGTGTCCCTTAGAAAAATAACTTATATAATTAAAATCACATCAGTTCTCAACTTTATGTTTCTACAACTGTAAATTATAGATTTATAACTGTAAATCAAAACCTGTTCAACGGTTCTTTTAAAGGGACTTTTTTAAAAAAGGAAGGTGCTCCTTGTAAGCTTAAATAAAACACTTTGAGAGTTTTAATTTATACTAATTGTAAAGTTTTATTTGGTTATTGTGCATGCTGATTGGAGATATTTTTTAGGTAGACAGGTTAAATGTGTAAAGGCAGACTGATAGTCAAGGACTCTACAGCAAAGGACCACCATTCAACTCTCCTTACTCTGCTCTGCTTAGGACCCTGCCTTGCTTTTAGTCCCAATTCTATTTTCAATCTGTCTTTGTTTTTACAGTAT
This sequence comes from Choloepus didactylus, assembly GCF_015220235.1. Classification (NCBI taxonomy): domain Eukaryota; kingdom Metazoa; phylum Chordata; class Mammalia; order Pilosa; family Megalonychidae; genus Choloepus; species Choloepus didactylus. The sequence goes on from NC_051311.1 coordinate 80,090,253, forward strand.
ACTTCAAGCTCTGTATGAAGACCTCAGAGGGAGTCCATGCATGGAGCATGCCTGCCACATGCTGGGGAAATAGAACCCACGGTAATTATCTCTATTTTATAACGGATGAAACTGAAATGCAGAAAGGTTAAGCCATTTGTGAGAAACCACATGTAAGTAAGCATTCTTTGAGATGGAGATAGAAACCTTTAATCAAGAAGAGGTTAAAATGTCACAATTCCAAATCTGAAATAGAAGGTCTGAAATGGCAGATTCTTAAGAGAGAGTAATTAAAGGAGTTGATGCCTCATTGTCTTTAACGATACTTCTTGCTGTTCCATCAAACCATTGAATAGATAAGAGGTGAGCAATAAGTTTCAAGCTGGTCTTTTGTGTCGCCAGATAATTTAGACAAAAGCTCATAGGGATGGTGTAGAAAGTAAATTTGGCCTCCAAATTTCTGTAGAGGGTGAATGAGTGACACCTAGATACATGGGCCAGAACAAAACAACTCTTTGTATGCTGCTTTCCTTTTTTTAATTTGCAGTGCCAGACCACAGATCACGTATGCTATAATGAGTATAGTAGATTGAACGTTGGAAACAGAGACTCCTGTGCCACTTCTGAGTTTTAGGCTGGGCAAATGAACTTCATTCATAATATATTTTCACTTCATCTATGCTCAGAAGACTTAACCTATAATTACATAATAGAAAATAGTTGATCCTCATTCTTTATAATTTCCAGTTTTTAACGGCTGGAAGAAAATGTCACCTTCAAGTAGGCTAAGATGTATTTTTTAGACCCTTCTCTACATGATTGGGAAAGTTCTGGATCAGAAACCTTGCAAGGCGTCTTCCCCACCTCTGCTTTAAATTCTGAGTAGTTCCCTGGGGAAAGGAAATAGGCCATTCCTAAATTTAAAATCTTTACAACCATGTGGAAATAGTAACAGTATGTATTTATCACATCTCTTCTAATGGTTCTAAATCCTTGATATCTGTTTTAATGGATCATTTCCTTCATGTATTCCTATTTTATATGATACTATGCTTGAAAAATGATCTACTGTAAGTCTACTTGTTCATGGATTCCTAACTCTGCATGCTATTGCTATTTACAAGTATTTTTTAGTCATCTTCTTTGAGAAGATATGGTAAATAGCTTCTTATAGTGACACCTTCTATGGTGGCTGCCTAATAAATCAAAACCTGTTTAGCTGTTTTTTTAAAAGGATGTTTCAAGAAGATAAAAAGTGTTCCCATTTAGGTTCCAGAGTAATCAGTGGAGAAATCACTTAAAAGAGGGGATGACCAGGGAAATGATGACATATAGTATTGTAGGAATCCATTCTCAATTGAAGAATCATCTTTGGGCTGTCTTATTGTGGAATGTGATAATGATCCCTGTGAGAACTGCTTTGATGAACAGGATAGATGCCACTTTCCTTCAGAGAACTTGCTTGATTTTCAGACATAGATTTTATGGGTCATCCCAGTCTTAAGAATTTGTACAATAAAAATATCTGGAAAATAAGGGGCCAGCTGCTAATGCTCAGCAAGACAACTTCTAGGGAGATACAGGAACACATTTTAAGTGGTTCTCTTAATTTATTAAAAAAGTACAAAAAACATCTACTTAATGAGTTCATGGAAAGAACATTGGATTGCAAGTCAGTTGATCAAATGCTGGCTTTCCTTATGCTGCTAGTACATTAACAAGAGGAGGGAAAATAAATGCCCTTTTTCCCTGTAGGCCCACTTTTTTTTTTTTTTTTACAGTAAAATGAAGCAATGGATCTAAATGCTCTGTAAGATCCCCTCCAGTTTAAATATAGTATACAAACATCTGCTGGTTGGGCTGTATACTTGGAGCTGTGGGAAACATGGTATCATATAAACACTTTTCCAGACATTTTGTAATTAACTGTTGTGTTTACTTCATCATATCTGAAAATAGAGAAAATAACCTGAAACCTAGAACCAATCTTACAAAATTATTCAAGTAAATGGAAAGACCCTAAAAAGCTGTCTGCTTTGAACCTGGTGATACTTATTCTTCAAGGTCTGCTTTGAACCTGGTGATACTTATTCTTCAAGGTCTGTTTCTTGGGCATGCAGATGGCATTATAAGGGTGGAACACCAATCACTATATGAATCCAGTGTGGTCAACCTTAAACATAGTCAAGTTATCTAAATATCGTATAGAAAGCTATAGATGAAAATCTTCAAAATTAAAAGAAAGTCAAAGGTTGATAGACTCTTAAGGAAGTAAAAGGAAGAAATAATCATTCTATCTAAAAATAGTTGTCTAATTCAGAATGGAGAAGTTAGATAAGCAACATTTTCTATGTAGATTGTGGTTCCCTTGAGGGCAGGGACACTCTCTTCTTTCTATGTGCAGGGCCTGGCACAAGCTAAAAGTATCAATAAATATTTATGGAATTAAATCATGTGAAATGGAAGCATTTGGGGTCAATCAATAGTGCCTGTTCCAACACATGCACACACATTCTCACTGAACAAATAGGCACAATTCAATCTACAGGTGAAATCACATTGCAATAAGTTTTGTGGGGCATTGAGTCAGAGTTAAAAAGTTAGAGAGGACCTTAGAGATTAAAATTGATTTATGATAATGAAATTTTGTTATAACGAAACGACATGACTGGAAATCACATCCTCATTCTGTGGGAGCTGGGGATGAGAAAGAGTTTATGTTTAACCTTTCTGATGGGATTATCAAATTAACATGTATTTAAATTCCAGTACAGTAGAATGGATAGTATCAGATCTTCACCATCACTACCACTTTATCCTTTATAGGTCTAGGAACTTGTGTTTTGCCGTGCTATTTGTTGTGGTTTTGATGTATACGTGAGTGTTTTTCAGGATGGGCTGAAGGGATTTGGGGGTGGGGGATGGGAAGAGAGTTGGTTTCAGTGGAATAAAATATAGTAACTACAGCTTTACTTTCCCTTTGCTGGTTCAAATGCAAATTGAACACTACAAGCTACAGTTAGTTAGGGGACTTGGTAGTCAATGCTTTATTGGTACAGTGTTTATGTTTGGGATGATGGAAAAATTTTGGTAATGGATGGTAGTAATGGTGATATAACATTGTGACTGTAATTAACAGCACTGAATTATATATCTGAAAGTGGACAAAATTGGAAATTTTAGGTTGTATATATGTTACCAGAATAAAACTTTAAAATAACCTATAGAACTGTACAACATAAACAGTGAACCCTAATATAAACTATGGATAATAACTAATAGTATAATTATAATAATACTGTCTCACCAATTGTGACAAAGGTACCACACTAATGCAAAATGTTAATAATAGGGAAAACTGTGTGTGAGGGGGAGTATATAGGAACTCTGTATTTTCTGTGTGGTTATTCTGTAAACCTACAAAAGCTTTAACAAAAAGAAAGAAATGTACACAAACAGAAACTAGATAAAATATTTGTTATAAAAGAAATATCCAATTGATAGTGTGCTTTGGAAAATGTGAAGTTTTACACAAGATTACTGTAACAAAGTAACTCATTTTGAAGTTCAATGTATGCCATTGCTAGTTGAACATCTGTTATGTGCTAAGCAGTATGCTTGGCCTTTAAAAATGTATATTATCTCACTTAATATTCAGAACTGTACTGTTATCAACATAGTTTTACATTTAAGAAAATGAGGATCCTTTAGAGAAATCATGTGCTTGCCTAAACTCACATGACTGGTAATGTATAAATCCTAGTTTGAGTAGAATTTTCTTTACTCAGAGACTCTTTTCATAATATGCTTTTCTCTCCCCAGGGTTTGAGTTCAATGGAATTTATTGTAAAATGTTAAGTAGATGAAGGGCACTGGCTCTGGGACTAATGCCATCCTTTTACTACCTAGCTGTGATGGGGTCAAGGTACTTATTCTTTCTGCCCTTTACTATCCATACGTAAAAAGAAGGGATTTTAAATAAAGTTCCATATTGCTCTAGAAATACGCTCTATTTTTTCACCCTTCCTTACCATAAGAACATCTAAAAGACACAGAAATAGCTTTTAATTTTTTTCTTTTTATTATCACTTTTCCTTGTAATCACAGCTTCATTATGAAGAAACTATCTTTGGCATTCAATTGCATAGATTATAATTTCATAGCTTACTGGAAGTTTGTACATGCACAGGTGATGGAATTTGGGAATATTGGACCTAAAAATCTCCCACCCCCAAATCCATTTCAAAAAAATATATCCTATTTAGGAATGTTTGTTTTAACTTATTTGAAAACTGAATGTTATAACACATGAAAAAAACTGACAAGAATAATGTTATCTTATATTAAGGCTTACAAAATTAATTACACAAATATAAATTGAAAGAAACCTGGCTGGACAGCACTTCACCTTTAAAAGATAGAGGTATTGCCTTCCTCTTTTTTGCTATTATTCCATAGCTTGTGACCACAGCTCCTGCCAAGAATAACTAGAAAAGACAGAAATATGGAGTTATCAGACATGGATTTTAAAATCACTGTGATGATTAATTTCAAGAAAATAGCTGACATGATGGAAAAGTTCACCAGAGAACTGGACTTATAAACATTGAGATATAATTCACATACCATAAAATGCACCCTTTTAAGGTGTACAATTCAGTGTTTTTTCTATATTCTCAAAGTTGTGCAGCCATCAGTGCCATCTAATTTCTGAACTTTTACATCACTACCAAAAGTAACCTCCTATCCATTAGCAGTCACCCATTCCTTTCACCCCCAACCTCTGGCAACCACTAATCTACTTTCTGTCTCAATAGATTTACCTATTTTGGACATTTCATATAAATTAAATCTACAATATGTGGTCTTTTGTGACTGTCTTCTTTTTACTTAGCATAATGTTTTCATGATTCATCCTTGCTGCAGCGTGTTATCAGCACTTCATTTCTTTTCATGGATGAATTATATTCCATTGTATGAATATACCACATTTTATTTATGAACATTGATAGACATTTGAGTTGTTTTCAGTTTTTGGCTATTATGAATATGTTGCTATAATCATTTGTGTATAAATTTTTTGTGAATAGATATTTTCATTTCTCTTGGGTATATATACCTAGGAGTGAAATTGCTGGGTCATATGATAACTCTATGTTTAACTTTTTGAGAAACTACTAAATGTAGTTTGGCTGCACCATTTTATATTCTCACCAGCAAAGTATGAATGCTCCAATTTTTCCACACCTTGTCAAAACTTATTAGTGTCTGCTTTTTGATTGTAGTCATCCTAGAGAGTGTGATGTGGTATTTCATTGTGGTTTTGATTTAAATTTCCTTAATTACTAGTGATGTTCAGCATCTTTTCATGTTTTTGTTGGCCATTTGTAAATCTCCTTGAAGAAATAATTTATTCTAATCCTTTGCCCATTTTTGAACTTGGTTACTTTTCTTTTTATTTTTGAATTGTCAGGACTCTTTATATATTCCGAATGCTGGTCCTTTATCTATCAGATATATGATTTACAAATGTTTTCTCTCATTCTGTGCACTGTCTTTTCATTTTCTTGATAGTGTCTTTTGAAGAATAAAAGTTTTTAATTTTGATTAAGCCCAGTTTCTCTATTTTCTCATATTTTATGTTTTGTTTCATATCTAAGGTCATGAAGATATGCCTATACTTTCATATAAAAGCCTTATAGTTTTAGCTCTTATGTATAGGTCTTTGATTCCATTTAAGTTAATTTTGCATATGTGTGAGGTGAAGGTCTGATTTTATTTTTTTTCATTTATATATCCAAGTTAACCAAGATTAAACATCATAGTTAACGGTAAAATATTGAAATCCTAACTCCATAAATGAAGACTTAGATGAGAATGGCAGGTACAGCCACTGCTATTGAACATTGTACTAGAATATTTTGCCATAGCAAAAAAACAAAATAATAAAACAAAAGACATAAGGTTGAGAAACTAAGAAATAAATTATCATTATTCATAGCTGCCATGATATTATATGCATAAAATACAAAATAAGCTGTAGAAAACCTACTAAAATTAATAAATAAATTTAGTAAGGTTATCAGATACAAGGTATGCAAAAACCAATTGTACTTCTATATGACAACAAAAGGAAAAGCAGAAAATGAAATGTTTAAAATGACAGTATTGCTATTAGCATAAAATATAAAAGTATAAATATAAAATTAAAATATAAAAAAAGTCTAAAAATAAAACATGATAAATGTGCAAGGGTTCCTCACCAAAAACTACAAAATATTATTGAGAGAAATAAAAGAAGAGCTAAATAATGGAGGGTGAAACCATGTTTATGGATACAAAACTCAATATTGAAAAATATCAATTTTGTAAAGATATCAATTTTCTTATAAATTCTCTTCAAATAATCTATAGACAATGCATTCCCAATAGAATGCTAGCAGGGTTTTTTTGTGAGTGTAGAAATTAACCAGCTAATTCTAAAATATAAATGGAATTACAAAGGGCCAAAAAAATTTTGAGGAAGAACAAAGCTAGGACTTTCTTTACAGGGTATGAAGACTTATTATAAAAGCCATAATAATTAAAATGTGATATTAGTGCAAGGATAGTAAAATACACCAATTTTCCATATTGCAAAGTACAGAAGCACCCCCACCCATATACACATTTGTAAGATGACTTAATTTATTACAATGGTGACACCATAGTGTGAGTGGAAAGAATGATCTTTTCAATAAATGATGCTGGATAAATTGGATGTTTTTATGGAACAAAGGATATCCTACCTGATACCATACCCACAAATCAATTCCAGATTGACTGTGGATCTAAATGTGAAAGATAAATCATAAAGGTAAGACTTGCAAATGAACTCTCTTTAAAATAAGAGAGTCTGTTCATCGAAGGACACCCTTAAGAATACGATGGCAAGTCACATAATGGGAGAAATAACACACATATAAACATGCACATTTGTGTGTGCATGTATGTGTGTGTGTGTGTATAAACACTTTACAAAAGAGAACACATAAATGGCCAAGAAATATACAGGTACTCAACTTTATTAGACATCTGGAATACTCAATGCTTGAAAGCATGTGAAGCAACTCGAAATCTCATATGTTGCTGTTGTCAGTGTAAATTTGTCCTGCCACTTGGAAAATTTTTTGGCAGTATCTACTAAAAATGAATTGACACACACCCTATGATCCAGCAATTCTACACTCATGTATATACCTAAAGAAATGCACATGTATGTGCACCAAATGACATGTACAAGAAAGCTATCGCAGAACTGTCTTCAGTGGCCTATATCTGGAAACAACCCAAATGTCCATCAACAGAAGAATAAATAAATAGATTATATTCTAGTCATAAAATAGAATATTGTGCATCAAGGATAACGGAACATTCCATTTATCTAAAGCTCAAAAACAGACAAAACTAATCAACAGAATTCAGGATAGTGGTTACCTTTGGGAGGTAGCTATTGGTAATGAGCATGAGACGGATTTCTGGCTGGGGTGCTGGTAATTTATTTTTTTAACTAGTTGGTTGTTCATGTTTAAGTTCACTTTGTGAAAAATTCATTGAGCTGTACTTACGATTTGTACACTTCCCTGCATGATGTAATACTTAAAAAGTCTTACTTCAGTTGACACAAGTTTTTATGCAGACTTTGGTTGACAAAATTCTTATGAGGATATCAAATGGTGTTGCTAAAACAAAAATAAAACATAAAACTAAAGTGAATTAAGTTTTGGCATATAAGAAAGAGCTATTATTAAATTTATTAAAAAATGGAGTGTGCTGCCTTATGAAGCAGTGTGTTCCCTATCACTGGATATATTCAAGCTGACAATGGAAGCATTCCTATTAATATGGCTTAAAAGGCAGTCTCTGAAGTGTGGAAGTTGGACAAAGTAATTTCTAGAGAACACTCCAACTCTAGGACTACATAAATTTAAACCCCATAATACCACACAAGACAAACTCCCAAGTGGGTTATACCACATGGTTTTCCAAACAATGCTCATTAGTAAGTAAATAGTTTAAACTTTCAAGCAGATTCCACTTGAAGGAATATGTATTTCTCACTTCCTTCTATTTCTGACAACTTTTTGTTATATGATTTAAAAATATACATGACTAGGCCACTGGGCTAAGCAAGAGATTATGCCTAGATTTTTTTTTTTCACTATTCTTAACAAAAGATCTAAAATAAACTGAAGACAGTAGACTGCTCTATTGGTAAAAGACGAATAGCAAGTGGAAAATTTAGAGTGGTGCTAAATATATCTACTTACTGCACTAGGAACTGCCTTATGAAATATTAAGCAGGTTCTATTTATTCCTCACCTAAATATTCAGATTAGATATGCATAATGTGCATATTGTTCATACAAATATAATCAGACATTTTTCATATTACATGGGAAAGAGCTTTATTAATAATGGTTACTAATTCAGTTTAGGTTGAACAGCAACTTTAGTTGCATAAAAATGATAGAATGACATATATTCCACTTTTAATACACAGGATCACTTCCTCCTGATTGTCAAATAATTATTTGAAGATATAAATAATTTTAAAATTTTTGGTTCAGGGACTTAGGGTGAAACTTGTATTTAGTCTACACAGAAAAACATAGATACACACGTACGTAATATATAATTTCAGAGGATTTTCAGACTCTGTTTTCTATGCACAAACACTGTAGGGCCCATAAATCCCAGGTTACGTGCACCTGGCCTGGTAAAACAATGTAATATAAGGTTTAGACAACAAATTAGTGCTGACAATGTTACTGGCATTGTTATTATATTGCACACTGTTAGGCATCCTAACTTCCTTGGCAAATTCAGTTTAAGAATCTTTAAATTGTTGCAGAGGCATTAAGTATTTATTATCACCCAAAACTGTGCCAAGTTTTGCATAAAACATATACATAATCTTTGAAACTTTTGGAGACATCCCTAGTAAATGCTGAATTTTTGCCTAAGGTAAATAACTCACATGACAAAAGACCCATAATAAAGTAAGTCATATCATACAACATTTTCTGGTAAACAGATTGTTAAAAATATAATCTTCCTGGGTGTTGTTTTACATAGGATCCCATAATAAAATCTCAGAAACTTAATGTTCCAAAATTAAATTTTGTTACTTTTATGTCTTATGTTATTTCATCTAATATTAAACCATTTATTGAGTTCAATGATAATGTGGAAAGACAAGTATGAAGTAGAGAAGGCAAAAGTATTCTAGTAGTTTGAACTCCTAATGAATCAGTCCAAAGAAAATATATGCTTCTAAAATAGTGCAGTATAAAACAAACCCAAAACAACTAAAGCAATTCTTTCTTCTGCTTTTCTTTGCATGTGCCCATAATAAAAGGTCATCAACAGCACACATTGATATTCACTCTGTTTGATATGGAAAATATCTGGCCTGAACAAAGAATAGCACATTCTGCTTAGTAAAATATTTTGGCATATGGAGAATTACCACACACAATCATTTTGTAATATTTTAGAAGCCACTTCAGGTTCTCACATTATAAACATTACAGAAATAGCAGTAAATGGCATAGTTAATAAAATACTAGGAATGATGTGGACTTATGTTAAATTCATTCATTCTACCTGCCAAACATCCATCCATCCAGTCATCCATCCGCCCATCCATTTTATATACTATGGGATGTATGGGGATGCAGTTGCTTGCATAATAGTTTTTCTGATCTCATGGAATTTTCAAAAAGAAAATTATGAGAAAAATACAAAATGGTTATATTAAATGATGAGATATTAAAAACTTCTAATTTTGAAATATTTATATATTGCTTCTCTCTTGCAGCTTTCAGATTTATTTTTTATCTTATCTTTGGCATTCGACAGTATGACATATATATATGTCATGGTGTGGGCCTATTTGAATTTATCCAGTTAGGAGTTCATTGAGTATCTTGGATGTGTATTCATGTCTTTAATTAGCTTTGGGAAGTTTTGGGCCATTGTTTCTTTGAATATTCCCTCTGCCCCTTTCTCTCTTTCCTCTCTTTCTGAGATTTCCACAATGCATCTATTGGTGTGCTTGATAGTGTCCCACAGGTTCCTCAGACTCTGTTCACGTTTCCTTATCTGTTATTCTTTCTGCTTCTCAGCCTGAATGATTTCAATTGTCTTATTTAAAGTTTTCTGATTCTTTCTTCTGCCAGCTCCAATCTGCTGTCAGAATTTTAAATTTCTGACCATGGTCTTTAGTTCTGTTTGGTTCCTTTTCATAATTTCCATCTCTATTAATATTTCTTTGTTTTCATCCATCATTTTCCTTATTTCCTTTAATTTTTCCCCATGTTTTCCTTTAACTCTTTGGGAATATTTAGGAGAGCTTTTTTTTTTAAAGTCTTTGTCTGGTAAGTCCCAGGTCTGGTCCTCCTCACTGATGGTTTCTAGTGTTTTAATATTCTCCTTTGCCTGGGCCATTGCTTCCTGATTCTTTGTATGCTTTGTAACCTTTTGTTGGAATCTGGACATTTTGATATTTTAATGTGTTATCACTGGTATTTTGACTCTGAGGCAATTGTTCCTTAAGCTTGTATTCAGATATTTTTATAACAGAGCTTTCCTTGAATGCTTGGAGTTAACAACAACAAAAAGAAGGCAAAAAAGAAAACTAGAGAATAGCTCTAAGCCAAAGAATGGTGGCCTCCCTGATCTTCCAGAACATGCATCTTGTCTTGGGCATGTGGGTGTGGCCCTATGAATTCCACTGTTAACATGTTTCCGAATATCCCTTCTTCCCCAGGAAACAGTTTCCTCACAGTCCTGCCACTGCACAGTATTTCTTACAACCAGAAATCCCTTGCCCCAGGAATCCAGTTGACTGCTCTCCCACAGCATTCTGTAGGAGAACCCAGTGAGCTGCTTTCTAAGGCAGGGCAAGTTCTAGGATGGTGAGTCCCTTCCTCGGGTTACCACCAGACAGATTGGACCAGAAATACATGCTCTCAGAATATACACAAGGTTTACTCTGCTCCCTCTGGGACCAGGACTAGGGATCTGCACTGGGAGAGTCAGTCAGCTGCATGCAGATCCAATGATGGGTGAGGGCGGGGCCAAAAATAGCCCACAAAATCCTTCTGCTTTTAAGTAGCCTTTTTCTTGATTTGGCCACTGCCCTGTTATTGCAGTCCTTTAACTGTTTCATGGAGCTTTGAGCAAGCTGTATCTCGTTGTTCAAAGCTTTTGTGGGGGAATGGAGTCCTAAAGCATTTTACTCCACCATCATTATCCATATAATGGAATTTTAAGAGATCTTTTTTCCTTCTAAATTTTTAACCTCATAATAATATCTGACATTTGAATGTCTTATTGTTTCAGAAGCTTTCCGTGTATTAACTCATTTGATCCCTGTAACAACTCTTTGAGGTAGGGACTATTAGTGTCCCGTTTCACACATGGGTATAAATAGAAGCACAGATAGGTTAAATGATTACCTGAGCTCACCTGGCTAACAAATAGCAGAAGCAGAGTTTGAGCTCATGCAGTGTCTTCAGAGATGGTATTCTCAAATCCTATAGCTGTATTGTCTCTCGATAATGGAGTTATTCTACTATCACCATAAATACTGCAACATTTCCTTTGACAATAGTAATATAAATTATTTTTATTGGTTATAATAGAATTGACAAGGGCTTACTGATATAATCTAATTTAATCATCACAACAACCCAATGATTTAGGAATTATTGTAATTCTTTTACAGAATGAAAACTGAGACACAAAGTAGTTAAATATCCTACCTGAAATCAAACAGTTAGTAAGGAAAAATAGCAGGCTTTTGAATCAGATCTGTTTGACTCCAAAATCTGGCATGGGCTTCCTCAGTATTTCTTGACTGATGACCTCACCCAGAGTGATAGTGGGGGGTGATAATTGAGCAGAGCATTTTTTGGGCAGGACTTTTTAACACTAGATTCCCTGCAATTGAAAAGCCAATAAAATTAACAAAGAGCACCACAAGAATCAGGATTTTGCAGACAAGAGGTTCTGTAGCCTTGTTTGTTTTTGGTGAGAGCCACTGGGGTCCAGGCTTCTGGGGCCTGGCTGTAGATAAAAGCATTTAAAAATGCTTTCTAAAGATAAAGAGAAGTCAATGGGTAGAACTCTTGAAGCCAGGCTTATAAGGGATAGTCCCAAGATTTCCCAGTCAGTAACTACAGCTCCTAGGGCAAGGAAGTAAGACACACCACCACGGAGAATTTCTATTATTGTCTACATCCCCACTATATGCTATATTATTGACAAAAGAGTCAGTGTTTTATGTTTAATTTTGCAGTTTTAGAATCTAGCACAGTGCTTGATACAAAGAAGGGAGTTAAAAAAAACGTTTGCTTCACAAATAAATGGCAATTTCTTTGATAAAAAGAGCCTGTGGTTGCAGATTCCTCAGTTTTGAAGAGATCTTAAATAATAAATATCAAGACATTTATACAAAATAGTTAAATGATTTTCAAGATCACACAGCTTCTTAATGATAAGATGGCTCTAGAATCCAGGCCCACTGACTTGTAATGCAGAGTGTTTAGTGATATTTTTAATATCAAATGCATATATTATGAGCATGTATTTTATGGTCTATTAACTCATACTAAGAAATTATCAGGTAATGTCTGTCTTTAAGAAGTTTGTAATATATTTTCTTTCTAGGGTTAATGTTGGAATCACTCACAACCCAAAGTAAGGATAGAGTTGATCCTTGGATCTCAATTTTCTTATGTGTTAAATGAAGGGGCTAGCCCTGATGCTTGCTAAAACTCGAGATTCACTCTTAAAGCTCTAGATTCCTATATTCTACTCTTCATTTTGGTAAAGGAGTTTAAACACATTATTTAATCCATGTTAAAATAAGCATGAGTGATACACTAGTTTTTTTGTTTTGTTTTTGTTTTTTAATTAAGCTAAAGAATCTCTATGCTGCTATAGGTGGCAAAACTCTTCTGCTATAACATAATTATCTATACTGAATAATTCAATTCGCCAAAGAATAAATGACTCATCCCTTTAAAAATTTACCTTCACCTGGGAAAGTTTCCATTCTCTGCTGATTTATCTGTGCATGCCCTATTGGTAGATGTGAGCATTTACAGATGACTTTTTTTTCAATGATTGACATCCAGTGAACAAATTTGTGTTTCAAACTATGCTTGAAGTAGTGTCCTTTAACTAACAGTCTTTGAAATGCTAAGTATTAATATTTATTCTAAAGAGATCACATATTTCTTTTTAATAATTTAATCAGTAGTTCCCAAATAGGCTTGTAGCAGAGCTTCTGAGGGAGAGAAGAGACAGTGTTTGACATTGCATTTGTCAAACGGCGTTACAGGTAGAAAAAAAAAAAAGAAAAAAAGTTGATAGACCCTGCTGCAAAAAAAATTACCTGGATGTTCCCAGAGATCTTTCATCAAATAGAAAAAAGGAAGTTCACAAAAGTTAATTGATTCAAAAGAATCAACTAAATCTAGACAAATGAATATTAATGATTATTTTTAAAGAATGATTATTTTACTGATAGAATTTAAATTCTAAAACTAGAGGTTGGTGTATGTATGATATAATAAAAGAATACAGTTCTAAAAGTGAGAAAGAGCTGAGTTCTGTTCTCAAATGTCACTGAATAATTGGGCCTTTCATTGTTCTGGATTTCAGTTTTCCTAGGAATCAAATGAAGGGACTAGCTTAGTTACTTGCTAAGGGCCCATCAGGTTCTGCTACTCTCTATCTCTACTAAATTTCTATGTCATTATTTTTGTAAAAGTATTTTATAGCCTCCATATCAAAAAGACTACATAGTACTTGAGGAATGACCACTACAATTCTTTTACATAACTAGATCCTAATTTCCTGAGTCTGTGGCCAGCAGATCAGTAGATCATGCATTTTAACCAGGTTCACATATCAGAATCATTAGCAGAGTGTCTTCAATCTAGAAACTCTTACTTAGTAGACCTGATAGTGGGCCTAAGTCTGTGTAGTTTGACCACTATCCCATTGATTTTTAAAAGAATTTTATTAGAGAAGTTGTAGATTTACAGAACAATCATGCATAAAGTACAAGCTTCCCATACACCACCCCACCACTAACACCTTGCATTGGTGTGGAACGCTTGCTACCATTGATAATAGCACTTTTTTGTACTTGCACTGTTTTTTTTAACAGTACTTATCTTTGTTACAATTGATAAAAGATTATTAAAATACTACCATTAACTATCATCCATAGTTTACATTAGGTGGATTTTTCCCCCATATACCACCACCACATTCTGTATATGTCTGTTATGTCTTGTTCGTTTATCATATTATTCATGTTCCCTGTTTTCCTTTTGATGTTCTATCTATTGATGACAGTGGTGTATTGAAGTCTCCAACTATTATTGTAGAAATGTCTATTTCTCCTTTCAGTTATGCCAGTGTTTGCCTCATGTATTTTGGGGTATCATGGATAGGTGCATAAATATTTATTATTGCTATTTCTTCTGGTGGATTACCCCTTTAATTAATATGTAGTCCTGCTTTCTCTCTTATAACAGCTATTGACTTAAGTCTGTTTTGTCTGACGTTAGTATAGCTACCTCAGCTATTTTTTGGTTACTATTTACATAGAATACTTTTTTTCCAACCTTTTACTTTCAACCTGTTTGTATCTTGGGTCTAAGGTGAGTCTCTTGTTAACAACATATAGTTGGATGATGATTTTTTTATTCATTCTGTCAACATGTGTCTTTTGATTGGGGAGTTTAATCCATTAACATTCAGTGTTATTACTGTAAAGACAGGACTTACTTTAGCCATTTTGTCCTTTGGTTTTTATATGTCTTACATATTTTTTGTCTCTCTTTTCCTTTATTGCAACCTCCTTGTCTGTATAGACATCTTTTGTGATGTATCTGACTGATACCTTTTTCATTTCTTTTCCTTTTTATTTTAAAAAAATTTTCCTTGTGGTTACCCTGGAATTATTTTACACAACCTACATCTATAACCTACTAATTTGAAAAGATACCAATTTAGCTTCAATAGCATACATGTCCTCTGCTCCCATATCCCTCTGTTTCCTCTCTTCATGTTGTTTTTGTCCCACTTTACCACTTTATATTTTGCATGTCCATTATCAGGAAATATGCCTTTTTCTGGTTCAATTGTATTTTGACTCATAGGAATTAAAGAGTAGAGCTGTTTATTGAGGATACAGTATTATTGGGTTTTGCATTTACCCTTTTACTTACCCTTACCAATCATCTTCATTTCTTCACATTACTCAAAGCCACTATCTTCTGTATTTTTCCTTTCAACCTGTGGAACTCCCTTTAGTAATTCCTGTGGGCAGGTCTTCTGTTGACAAACTCTCTCAGTTTCTGTTTATTTTTTAATATTTTAAATTCTCCCTTATTTTTGAAGAACAGTTTTGCCAGATAAAGAATTTTTGGCTGGCAATTTTTATCTTTCAGTATCTTAAATACATCATACCACTGTCTTATTGCCACTATGGTTTCTGATAGAACTCAGCACTTAGTCTTATGGAGGATGCCTTGTAGGTGACAAATTGCTTTTCTCTTGCTAATTTTAGGATTCTCTCTTTATCATAGGCATTTGACCTTTTGGTTGGTATGTGTCTCCAAGTAGCTCTATTAGGATTTATTCTGTTTTGAGTACATTGCTCTTCTTGAACATGTATATTTATGTCTTTCATAAGTGTTGGGAAATTTTTGACCACTATATCCTCAAATATTCTTTCTGTCCCTTTTTCCTTCTCTCCTTTTTCTGGGACACCCATGATATGTATGTTTGCATGCTTCATACTGTCACTCAGATTCCTGAGACACTGATCAATTTTTTCTATTTTTCTCTGTCTATTCTTCTGACTGTATGATTTTGATTGCTCTGTCTTCTAATTCACTGATTATTTCTTCTGCCTATTCAAATCTGCTGTTGTATGCCTTTAGTGTATTTTTAATCTCTACCATTGTGCCTTTCATCCCCATAATTTCTATTATGTTTCTTTTATACTTACAAATTCTTTATGCTCACACACTGTCTTCCTAATATTCTTTATCTCTTTATGCATATTTTCCTTCATCTCCTTGAATTGATTTAGGAGATTTTTTTGAACTACTTTGATTACTTGTTCCAAATTCTGTGTCTCCTCTGAAGTTTTAATATATTCCCTTCACTGAGCCATCTCTTCCTGTTTCTTGGTATGGCTTGTAATTTTTTGCTGATGTCTGGGCATCTGGCAATCTTGATGCGTTAACTCTGAAGGTCACTTTCTCCCCCTTGTCTAGGGTTTTATTTTTGATTGGCTTTGTGTTGAGGGTCTTCTTTGATGCTTGGTCTAACTTATTCTGGGCCTTTAGAATAGCTTGAGTTTACCTGATCAGATTTTCTCAGCCCTTCATCATCTGCTTCTTATCCTGGATATGCAGTAAAATTTTTAAAAATTGCACTTTTTATGTAATTGTTTCACCTCCCAGGGAAACCTTCCTGTCCTCTGTTCCTTCTCCAGGAATCTTGATCTGTTCTGTCTGTTTCTGTGTAGCATTTTCTCCCTCGTTCCTAGGATTTGTTTAAATTCTCTCTCTCACTCACCATCCCATTTTCCTTATACTTTTCAGTTGTAGGTACCTCCTGTCTTGCAGCAGTTCAGTTTATTGTCCCCCCCCTCCTTTTTGTGGCTGTGAGGCTTTTCTGCCTCCAGTTTCTTCCCCACTAGGGTACCCCACCCACCGGTGGAGCCACATGGGGTCAATACAGAAAGGTGGGTCACTCCAGAAAATTCCATTTTTTGTTTAGGTGGTCCAGCCAGCAGTAACTGGATTAATTGAGCACACCACTTGGCTGCTGCTGTTGTACCACACTCTCTCTTCTCCCTTACCCTTGGAGCCCTTTTGAATGCTCCAGTGTCTTGTGTTCCATCCTGCATCTCTGTGGACTTGGTTCCCTGTGCCTGGATATGTGTGGGGTTCTAACTCACAGCTATGAGTGGCTTTATAGTCTGGCGGGAGATGAAAGAGATACAGGCTGCTGTCTCTGAGGAACTCCCAAGCTTATAGGACCAAGTGAAGGGGAGGAAGAGGACTGGTGGGCCCAGGATGGAAGTTTCCTACCTGATATTTTTCTCTTTTTCTGATTCAGAATTGATGGAGTCCTTCTCTAGTCTCTTCCATCCTCCAGAGTTCTAAGTAAGTGGAATTTGTCCTTTTATTCACTGAATCTCTGAGGAGGTTTTTTAGGGGATGTTTTTGGTTGTCATGTTGATGATGTTACTGCCTCCCTTTGATATGCATCCCTAGTTAAGAACCACTCTTCCAGATTCTCTTTTTTTATGCAATTTTATTGTGATATATTCACATAACATACAATCATTCAAAGTGTACAATCATTTGTTCGCAATATCATCATATAGTTGTGCATGCATCACCACAATCTTTGAACATTTTCATTACTTCAAAAAATAAAATTAAAATTGAAATTAAAAAAGTATCCAAAACATCCCCTCATTCCCCCATTGTTCGTTTACTTTTTAAAATACAGTTTTATTGAGATATATTCACACACCCTACAGTCATCCACAGTGTACAATTGATTATTCACAGCACCATCATACATTTGGTGTTCATCACCAGAATCAATTTTTGAACCTTTTCCTTACTCCAAAATAAAAATAAAAGCAAAAAAAAGAACACCTTTTTTCCATAAACTGGGTAAAAGGAGTGTGAACCATAAGGTTTTCACAGTCACACAGTCACACTGTGCCAGCTACAAAGTTATATAATCATCTTCAAGAATCATGGTCACTGGGTTGCAGTTCGTCAGCTTCAAGTATTTCCTTCTAGCCATTCCAACACACTAAAAACTAAAAGATGGTATCTATATAGTGCATTAAGAATACCCTCCAGAGTGATGTCTCAACTCCGTTTGAAATCTTTCAGCCACTGGAACCTTATTTTGTTTCATCTCACTTTCTCCTTTTGGTCAAGAAGGTCCTCTCAGTCCCTCAGTGCTGGGTCCAGGCTCATCTCCAAGAGACATTTCCCATATTGCCAGGAGGATTTATACCCCAAATGTCATGTGCCACATGGTGGGGAGGCAGTGAGTTCATCTGCTGAGTGGGCTTAGAGAAAGGGGGCCACATCTGAGCAACACAGAGGCTCTCTGTGGGGTGGGGGGACTCCTAGGCACAATTTACAAGTGGGCTTAGTCTCTCTCCCTTACAGCAGCTAGCCTCACAAGGAAGTGCCTCCAGATCAAGGGCTTGGCCCACTAAATTGGCAGTCTTCAATGTTTGCAGTAAAATCAGCAATAACCCAGGTAGGGAAGTCCAACATTTCTGCATTTCTCCTTAGTTCCTCAGGGGGTCCCACAAATACACGTTTAGTCTCTGCCCATAGCACTCTGGGATGTATCAGGAGTTCACTCCAGCCTGTGCAGTCTCATCAAGTCCCACTTAACTTTCACAGCTCCATTCACCTATGGTATTCAAACAAACTGTTCATACAGGTTAAATTATCTAGTGTGCTACAGAAAATATAGATCCTGCACCAGATAAACATCTCCTCCCTTGGTCTCACACAAACATTGTAGTTTTAAATCTCAGTCAGTATCATCCTTTACCCTTGGGCCTGATTTGCCTTCGTCCTTTACCATATCTGCTTCTTTCATATCTCTAATTGAAGTCTGAACTTTTTTTCAGCTCTTTCAACCATTGCCATATGGGGTAATACTGACATTCATAGCTGCCAAGCTCTAGCTCCAAGTCTCAGATGTCACACAGGTACCCAAATTCCAGAGATCAACCAGGTTATAAACAAGGAGCTCAGCATCTCAGGATTTAGAGATAACCATTACAACTCAGGAATAGATGTGACTGCTATAAGAGCTTACAATCTAGGGGCCATTACAATAAGCATTCCCCTGACAATCTGTGCCCTAAGATTCAGTTCTCAGAGTTTACACTTATCATTAGTCCATATTACTGAGGTATTATAATGTTTGTCCTCTCATTTCTGGTGTGCTTCACTCAAAATGTTGTACTCAAGATCCATTCACCTAGTTGCATGTCTCACAGCTTCATGCCTTCCAGGAGCCACTCAATATTCTACTGTATACATACACCACAGTTCATCATTCTGTTCATCAATCAATGTACTCTTAGATGACCTGTGTCCATTACAAATCATGAATCCTGCCACCATAAGCACAAGTGTGCAAATGTCCACTCATGTCCCTGCTCTCAGATCTTTCAAGTATATACCCCATAGTGGGGTTACAGGACCTTGTGACACCCACATACCTAGCTTCTTGTGGAACCACCACACTGTCCTTCAGATAGGCTACACCATTCTACTTCCCCAACAGCAGTGAATACATACATCTCTCTCCAAGTTCTCTCCAGCACTTGTGTCCCTCTGTTTATTTTTTCCCTGCAATTTTATAGGGATATATTCAAATACCATACAATCATCCACAGTGTACAATCAATTGTTTACAGTATCATCATATAGTTGTGAATTCATCACCACAATTAGCACTTACATATATTCATTACTCAGAGAAAGAATTGAAACAAAAGAATAATAAAAAGGATAACAGGAAAAAAAAAATTAGATTAAAGTATAGCCACAAAGAAGAAAGAGGCAAAAAAGTAAAAAGACAAAGAAAAAAGAAAAAGAAAGGAAAAAAATGCCAACTAAAAAGCCACAAAAGAAAAGGTAAAAATAAAATAAAATACATTAAAAAAGTCAGACAACACTGATACCAAGATCCCATATCCTTCCCTTATGTTCCCCTCTTGTAGGCATTTAGCTTTGGTGTATTGCCTTTGTTACAATTAAAGAAAGCATAATGCAATGTTACTGTTAACTATAGACTCTAGTTTGCATTGATTATATTTTCCCCCAATATCACCCCCCCTTTAACACTTTGCAAAGTTGACATTCATTTGTTCTCCCTCATGCAAAAACATATTTGTACATTTTATCACAATCATTGACTCCTCTAGGTTTCACTAAGCCACACAGTCCCAGTCTTTGTCTTATATCTTCCTTCTAGAGTCCTACATGCTTCTGACCTTTCTCTTTCAACCATACTCACAGTCATATTTGTTCAGTGTACTTACATTATTGTGCTACCGTCTCCCAACATTGTGCTCCAAATCTTTCTCTCCTGTCTTTTCCTATCTGTCTATAGTGCTCCCATTAGTATTTTGCAGAGCAGGTATCTTGTTCACAAATTCTCTCATTGTCTGTTTGTCTGGGAATATTTTAAACTCTCCCTCATATTTAAAGGACAGTTTTGTGGGATATAAAATTCTTGGTTGGTGGTTTTTCTCTTTCAGTATCTTAAATATATCTTACCACTGCCTTCTTGTCTCCATGGTTTCTACTGAGAAATCTGCACATAGTCTTATTGATCTTCCCTTGTATGTGATGGATCCCTTTTCTCTTGATACTTCCAGAATTCTCTGTTTTGACATTTGATAATCTGATTATTAAGTGTCTTGGCATAAGTTTATTCAGATCTATTCTGTTTGGAGTTCACTGTGTTTATTGGATCTGTAATTTTATGCCTTTCATAAGAGATGGGAATTTTTCAGTGACTATTTCCTCCATTATTGCCTATGCCCCTTTGTCCTTCTCTTCCCCTTCTGGGACACCCATGACACATACATACATACACTTCATATAGTCACTCAGTTCCCTGAGACATCGCTCATATTTCTCCATTCTTTTCCCCATCTGTTCTTTTGTATGTAGGGTTTCAGATGTCCTGTAATCCTTTTCTTCTGCCTCTTCAAATCTGCTGCTGTATGTCACCATTGTGTCCTTCATCTCTTGTGTTGTGCTTTTCAGTCCCATAAGTTCTGGCAATTTTTTTTCAAATTTTTGATTTCTTCCTTGTGTGCACACAATGTCTTCTTTATATCCTTCATCTCTTTTGCCATATCTTCCCTCAACTCATTGAATTGATTTTTTAATTGATTTATGAGATTTGATTAATAATTAGTTGTTTCATTTCCAGTATCTCAGTTGACGTGCAAGTTTGTTCTTTTGACTGGGCCATATCTTTGTTTTTCCTAGTATGATTTTTTCATTGTTGTCTAGGCATCTGGTTTCCTTGATTGCCCCAATCAGATTTTCCCAGACCAGAGGGGCTCAGGAGGAGGCTGCATTCAGTATTAGGTTTCCATAAGGGTGAGTCCTAGATTGACAGACTTTTCTGTGAGGCCTCTAGACTCTGTGCTTTCCCTATCTAGCCCAGCAGGTGGTGCTTGTCAGCCTGCAGCTCCCCACTGGTGTAAAGAGGTCTGGTCCCTTTAATTCACAGTGGACCTGACCTGGGGAGGGGCCAAGGGTGTCAGAAGCCAAACTTAAGTTTTTTCTGGTTTCTTTGTTTTCTTCCAGGTCTGAATTCTCTGTGAGAGGGCAGCCACTTGAGCTGGTCCCACCCCCTTTTCTTAGGGAATATACACACCCTAGGGAGTTATCTTCTCCACTTGAATTCCTCCTTCATCCCTCTGGCTCTGTTAACTTCACCCTTTCCTGGGTCAACACAGAATTGAAAATGCCTGAAGCTTTCTCTGATGGGCTGCTTAAAATGAGAGAAAAAAAAAAAAAGAGCAAAAGCCCCTTTTCATAGCCAGTCCCCAGCCCCTCAGTGGGTACCCAGTTCTCTATGCCCCTTTTCTTGGGACACAGCCCTCTTCCAGTATTCTGAGCTCAACCATCTCCAAAAGTCTCTGTTTTTATTTATTTATGTATTTTTCCCCGTCAGCCCTGCCTCCTCCCTGCTGGAAGGAACCTGCTTCCCTTCCTGCTCCATACTATTATCTGTGTTTGCAGCTTGCATTCAGTAGTCCAAATTTTTTTATTAAAACCACAGTTGGAGCTTGGTTGAGTTACTTTCCCTGTAACCTGTTTCTTTTCTCCACCTGGCAGTGTTTCAGCTCGGCCTACCATACCTGAGGTGGGAGGAGCACCAGCTCTGGGTTTGTGGAGCTTAACCTATGATTCTGTGCTACAATCTGAGCTGCTCCACCCTTTCCAGGCTGGTGTATGATGTGTGTCCATTCACAGATGTCTCCCAACAGTTATTCCAGATTATTTACTAGTTGTTCCTGGTTATTTACTAGTTGCTCTAGAGGACTAACTAAATTCCACACCTCTCTATGCTGCCATCTTGCTCCATCCCCCTCCCAGATTCTCTTTTGACAAAATGTTTCTTGAGTTTTTGTTGCAGACAATGATCTACACTAAGAATGGTAACAATTGCAAAGTTATAATTAACCTTAAAAAAATATTATTTCTTTCCTAGTCATCTGTGGATAAGCTCAATCTTTCTGATTCCTTTCTTTCACTGGCTCATAGCTCACAGACCTTAGATATTTTAATTCTTTGGGTTGAAGCTGTGATAGTAAAAGACTGGGCAATAGAAATACTGTTGGCATCAAGAAGGGATGTTTATATAGAAGGAGGAACATACACATGTATATTTTAAATTACATATGCTCAAATACAGTACATAAACACATAAAAATAAGTAAATGCTAAACTTTTAATCTCTATCTTCTATTCGCTCCTCCAGATCCACTTTCCACCTTTTTCACCCTTCTCCACCCTGCTCTCTGCTCCAGGAGATAGAATTGAACAGTGTTAATAGTTCCCATGCCCTCTGGTTTCCAGTTGAGTTTGGCCAATAGATAACCCTGATAGGACTTCAGTAGAGTGGAGAAGAATGAATCCAGGATATTTATATCCCTGGATCACTCCTGGCTGTGTCCCTTAACCAAAGGTCGCTGATCCTCTTGAGTCAGTAAACTCTGTAATACTTTTTGTTTCCAAATTCTGATAATTGCTCCCTTCCCTCATCCCTTCAGGTGAGGTAACATCTCAGTAGTGACCAAGTTATTGTACTGGTCCTTATGGCTTTTCTGCATTTATACTCTGTAAACACATTTTGTAAATAAACATTCCAGGAATTATCTTATTTTGGGTATACTACCTCTTTCCTATTCACTGAGATCCTGGCTGATACAGTCTCCTATGTAAAAGGTATGTCTGAGAATCTTTTGGTCAATACAGAAAAAGGGAATGCATGGAAACTCATTCAGCTTTAGTTTGTAAAAATAACCTCTAATTCTGCTAAAATAAAGTATAAGACCTAAGCATCTGAGGAAGAGAACATAGACAAAAGCGGTATTAAATTGAGGTTGTAGTGGATACGATAAAATTGGATGTTTTATGATAGGTAAAAGTGAGGCAATGTGAATTTTAACTGTTTACAAATGCCAAGTCACAAGGCTGAGGCTGATAGTCCTTATTTACAGGTCCCAGAGAGACTTGATCTGTGATATTGCATTTATCTGTGGATGCCACAATAACAGAAAAATATAGGCAAGCTGGAAGTAGTTCATAGAGGAATAACAAAAGAGTGATGGAGGATTGACATGTGAGAACAGATTAAAAAGATAGCTAAGTGATGACCAAAGGGGAGCATGTCAACTGTCTACAATTATGTGACAGTTAAAAATTCCAAAAGAAAGACAGTGATTACTACAGATCAAGGGCATATTACTCTGTGTAAAGAGACAAATTAAAAAGGGAAGAGTTTAGCTCAAATAACAGTACCATTTCTAATGTAGAGTTATTTTATGTTTTTTAAAGCTAAGTGTTATATACTTTAGCCTTTGAAAAAGACAAATGCAATAAATTAAAAATCATATCAAAATATTTTATATGTGAATTCTCTACAGTATGTCTATCTATCAACTGTCATCTATTTATCATCTATATATCAATCTACTCTAGAAATAAGACTTTCAGAATCATATATAAGAATAAAATGATTGCTGCCATCAGTATATGTTTTGTGGTAGGCGTTTAACTGACAATTCATTTCATTTTTAGCATTGAATATTAACAATTAAGGAAATTGAAGATGAGTAAATTTGAACAACATTCTGAAGGTCACCCAACTAGTAAGTAGCAAAGCCAGGAGATGAATCCAGGGATCTTTATCTCCATGTTCTTGACCACTGGATAGTTAATTACTTTAGTATAATATTACAAACATAATTTTCCATTATTCTATTATTTATACAACTGTGTGGATTATTTTACTGTTCTATGAAGAATTTTGTTACTAATTTGCTTTACTACATGGGGATATACTTCAGATAACTTGGAATACGGCTACTGTGATGGTTAGGTTAATGTGTCAACTTGGCCAGGTGGTGGTACACAGCTGTCTGGTCAAGCAAGCACTAGCCTAACCATTGCTGTGAGGACCTTTGTGGCTGCTTGATAAACCAGAAGACTGGTTTGTTAAATCATCCGTCAATTGGCTGCAGCTGTGACTGATGACACAACGAAGGGCATGTCTTCCACAATGAGAGAATGCAGACAGCTGGATTTAATCCAATCAGTTGAAGACTTTTAAGCGAGACAGATGGAGGACCTTCACTTCTTTGACTGACCAGCGAAGTGTTTCCTGAGGAGTTCGTCGAAGTTGCCAGTTTGCTGCCTGAGGAGTTCATCAAACATCTTCATTAGAGTTGCCAGTCTGCTGCCTGCCCTACGGAATTTGGACTCATGCATACCCACAGTTGTAGGAGACACTTTTATAAATCTTATATTGATAGATGTCTCTTATTGATTCTGTTTCCCTAGAGAACCCTAATACAGATACTCATGGTCATTAAGTTTGTAAAGAATAGCTATTTCCAGAGTCATTTCCCATTCTTGAACTATTCAAGTTATCACCATCCTTTCTAGCTATGTGGATGAAGTAAAGCCTGAATGATTTCATATCCTTATCCTCCTAGATGCTATTCATTTGCAATTTTGAAAAATAATTTCTCAATCTGTGACCTTATGCAATTCAAATTATCCAATAAGTTATAACATATTTATGAAATTTCCATTTGAAAGTAATTTTGCTATTGGGACTTTTTTTTCCCTCTCTCTTTAATCATTTGCTTATCACACTTTATATTTTTTCAATTAAATTTAATTAATTTCATTTTAAAGATATTTTGAAAAGAAAACTATACTCATGGCTAACATCTCAAACAATCTTCTGACTGTTAAGTGAAACGAATAAGAGCCTCTTTCCCCTCCAAAACCTTCAACCTCCTTGGTTAGAGTTAACAACTGCTAACAATTACTTTTTTAACCTTCCAGGAATTTTTTATGCACGTATCAATGTACTTTTCTTTCTTTCCTTTCTTTCTTTTCTTTTTCTTTCTTTCTTTCTTTCCTCTTTCTTTCTCTCTTTCTTTCCCTCTTTTTCTCTCTTTCCTTCTCTCTTTCTTTCTTTCTTTCTTCACTTAGCCATGTATACTGTGTATCTTTCCTTGTCAGCACATATAGTAGCACTATATCCTTGTAAATTACCATAAAGCATTCTATTCTTTGAGCATAACATTATTTATCCAGTTATCTATTAATGGACATTTATATAGTTTCTAGAGTTCTTTATATAAACAGTTTTGTTATAAACACATTACTGCATTTAACTTTGCTTACATATCCCATAATGATAAGGCAAATTTCTAGCAAGGGCATTTCTGGACAAAGTATGTGTGCATTTAAAATTTTTATAGATTTTACCAAATTACAACTCCCCAAAGTGGGTTTTACATATTCACACAAAAAATTCATGAAAGTCTAAAAAAGCTCCTGAAGCTTTAAAACTTGCATCAAATTCCAAAACCTCATGGTATCAACTTCTGCTTTGTGAACATAAAATAGAAATTTGCTAAAGATGAACACTTTATTCTACATAAATGTTTTCCTTTTGGGCCAGGCTTACCTTTCCCACTTATATTTTCAAGTCAATAGCACATTACTTGTGTGTATTTTCCCATGGCTTAATTAAAAGAACCTACTAATGTTTAAAGTAACAGATTTGACCAATTCTTTGTTCTAGGCTTTGGCTCAGGCTATTTCTTTTACCAAGAATATCTACCTCTCCCCAACATTCATTTCCAAATTCTATCTACCCTTCATACTTTATTTCAAATGATACCTTCTCCCTCAGTCTCGTTTCCTTCCTCTGAACTCCTAACACTTATATTTAATTCTTTTATGGTGTACATTTTACACTGTAAGTCCTTGATAAATTGTAGCTATCATTACTAATAGGCTCTGGATCTTTTCAGCTCCATACACTTTCTTATCCTCCTCTCTGCTCTTGCCTGCTACAATGAATGGATTTAGCTCAAACTACTTATTTAGTATTGTGATGCTACTTTTGTTTGCTTTTGAATAAATGCTCCAGGTTTTTATTTTTAATATTAACTGATTAAAATATTATTTTTATTTTAGTGTTTCAAAATTTCTGACACATCAAGAAACAATTTTAAAATGTCTCTTTAGAACTTAGCTCATAAACAAATGCTGCTTTAAAAACTGAGAGTTAAATCTGAAACAAACTGGTGAGGGTAACATGGTTGCTATCATATTAAAGGCCTTTGGAGGCAGGCTAGCATAGTTCTCACACCACCGGACCTATTTATAGAGCTGACTCCTTTTTGCAATGTCAACAGTAACATTATACTTATTTTAATCCTCAGTATCTCAAATATCAGCCTATACTAGTTGTACAGTTCCCTCTTATTTGATATCAGAAAGCCCAATGGAGCCTTCTGAAGAACCTAGTCAGATTAGCAAAAATAACTCTTTAGAAGTTCCTAATTTATCTGTTTCCCTTTCTGAAGATGAAGAAGTTAAAACTACCTTCAAACCTGGTTTCTCACCTCAACCAAGTAGGCGAGGTTCTGATTCTTCTGAAGATATGTATCTGGACACCCCATCTTCAGGTACGAGAAGAGTTTCATTTGCTGACACCCTTGGATTCAATCTTGTGTCTGTTAAAGAATTTGATTGCTGGGATTTGCCAGGTGTTTCAACTGATTTTGAATTAGGAAAAGACATTTTCCACAAAGAAGAATATTTTTTATCTCAACTATTTGATTTGCCTTCTTCAAAAGAAGATCTTATGCAACAACTTCAAGTACAGAAAGCAGTGCTGGAGTCAACTGAGTTTCCTCCTGGGTCTACAAGTATGAAGGGCATTATTCGAGTTCTGAATATTTCTTTTGAGAAGTTAGTATATGTGAGGATGTCCCTAGATGACTGGCAGACACATTACGACATTTTAGCAGAATATGTCCCTAATTCATGTGATGGTGAAACTGACCAGTTCTCCTTTAAGATTTCATTGGTTCCTCCTTATCAAAAAGATGGTGGTAGAGTTGAGTTTTGTATACGTTATGAAACTTCTGTTGGTACATTTTGGTCAAATAATAATGGCATAAATTATACATTGGTTTGCCAAAAGAAAGAACAAGAGCTGGAACCTGTAAAACCACGGGAAGATGTACCTAATAGACAAATAAAAGGCTGCTTAAAGGTAAAATCAAGGTGAGGATATATCTTATATTTTTTTACTACTCATAATCTTAAAGCTTTTTTATGCCATTCTTTATTTCACACATTCCAAGAAGTAGCCATTCTATTTAAAAATATATTGCTTGTTGCGTATAAAACCATAGTGCCAGGCTTTAACAAAGTCAATACTATTCAGATAATAGCACTGTGTTATCTCTTCTAATGCGAGGAAAAAATATGGGTATAATATAAGAGATGGGAAGTAGTGCAATGTGTATATTACTTGCCTAATGAGTTGTAAGGTGCTTAAGCTCAAACTATGAAATTTAGATTCTTTACATGTAAAAACTGTTTTTTAATTTTAAGCATATTTATTTTGAGTAGTTTTTAAATGTCTGTGCTCTACTTTGAAACATTTCTGTTTATAGAGAAATGGTGTCTCAATAGGTACCTAGTGCTCAGAAGTTTGTATACTCACCCCAAAAGCTGCAACAAATTTCTTTAATGACTGACTGAGTCATACAGAGATGTTTTGAATGATACATGTTCTAAGAGTTAAGACTTTAATGACAAACTAATAAAAAGGCATAGCATTTGAGTTATGTATGAATTACACGTAAAATTTCGTAATTGTAACCAAATGTAACATTATGGAAATATTAGTATAATTTAGTAAAAATGGTGGGGCAGAATAAAAAATGACCCAAATAGAAATACACTATTAGGATATTGTGATATGACTCCTCATTAGCAGCTTGCTCTCCTGTTAACACGAAAAATAAAGAAACCTGGTTGAGCTGTCTCTATAGTGCAGAATGGGATAATTTCTATGACACTAGGTTAGTAGATAAAACATTCAGAAAGACAGGAAGAGATAGACCCCTTCTGCTTCTCATACTGTCCCAGTGGGAAAGTTTGCATGGTTCCACCAGCTAATGTCATAAATTTTTATTAAATTCTTGGGTGTCTTGATTGCTAATACTGCCCCCCCCCCGTTTGTTTTTTTTTTTTTTTTTTTTTTTTAACCCTATTACACTATTTCTGCTTTAGTTACAAGAATCTTTGGGTTTAGGGATTGTCCCTAAAAACAAATGGTTTGATGTTGGCACAATTTTAGCCTCTCTATGCCTTAATGCCTTCATCTATTATACTGGGACAAATAATACCTACTAAATTTGTTACTCCAAAGCATCAGTGTACTAAATACTAAATAGAAAAAAATTTCTATTTTTACTATAATTTAAAGTCATTTGAAAAACTGGCTTAATTAACTTTGTGAAGTATGTCAACTTTCTTAGTCCAAATCAAACTTCCTCAGATTTTAACTGATGATATTAAGAAAGATAATATAATAATCATCTCTACATATGCTAAAATAAAAATATATGTTTATAAAAATTTCAAGCTACATGTTAGCTATATAGACAAAATAAGGTCAACATTATTTCACACTGCTAACTTATACATCTAAGTATAACCATACTAAATACTTTACAAATGACATAATCATCAGTGACTATCTATTAAATATGCTGCAACTTTATATGCTAAAGAAAAGCAAAACTTAGGAAAGACAGTCATACTGTCAAAAGGAACATGAAAGAAGCAGTGTTTAACTCAGTGTATTCTTCTGCAATTTAAAGAGGCAGCTATAAAATTGTAAGCAATACATGCTGAATTCTGGTATAGATAAGGAATTCCTTTTATAAAACGAAGTTGATACTGGGATCAAAGCATGGGCAACTGATAGGCCTAATCTTCTACCCCAGTCATGATATTGTTGGAACATCTCCTAGCATAAGATATGTATGACTATATATATCCATACACACATTTGTATTCAGAACAGTAATCATTGGCTTCATAGCAGGCACCATTCAAGTTTTAATATTGCTTTTGGGAAAAACCTGAGAAGAACTAAACCACAAAACGGTCTAAAAGCCTGTAAAATTTCCTAATGAGTTATAAAAATGGAAAAAATCTCTCTCCTTCAAAACCACAAATACATTTTCTGCACTTCTATAAATTAAAAATGACCAACATAATTCAAACCACATTTTGAAGAAAGTATTTGCCTATGGAAGAGGCTTTTTGTGCTGAGTTTCAGTCCAACATGAATTTTTACATCTGATTTATATACCACTCAAAATGGAGTGTATAAAGGAAATCCTGACAGATCCTTAGAACAGCATGTGCCATAATAGAATATTTATACAGTTTTTCCATGATAAAATTTATATGCAATGGGGTTTCAAATATTCCTAAAACTCACACAAGAGAGCATTATCAAATTTCTAAATGAATATTGCAGTTGGATTTCATTGTGAAGAATTTGGTTAGGGAAAAATAGAATACCTTATTAGTGTTCTTTTACAAAATGTGTACTTGGCTAAAAGAAAAGTGAACTAATATTTATTTGATCAAAAAATTATAGCTTCTAAAATATCCTCCTCCCCCAAATAATTATAGACTCTATATGGGTCTTTCTTGAGCATTTCCACAATCCCTATGTAGCTTAATTTGGAGGTCATTTCATCTAGAAGATAAATATAGAGGAGAAATTTATGTGAATGTTTACTTCATACATGCAAGTAGATTAGTAATAGTGTATAATAAAAGTCAAAGTTAAAATGAAAATTAGGCAGTCCTAGTGTAGGGAATAATGACTTCAATTACTCCTAATACCAAAGTTAATTTCCTATAGGGTCTCTGAGATCGTATCTCCAGAAAATGTCAAAACCCCCTTCTAATAATAGAGAATGAACTGTGGCACCAAATGTAGCAAGGTGCGGTTTCTATGTCAATCACTCACCCAGGTACTATGTTTTCTCTAAGGAGATTTTTTTTTTCAGGTCAGAGTCTTCAAATCTCCATAGCGGAGTGGATCATCTATTTTTTTAAAAACTGGTTAGTCTATTCACTTTGGACAGAAAGAAATAGCTAGTGGAATATAAAAGCAGAGTTTGTAACTCATGGGCATGTGACCACGAGTGACCCAAAGGTATTTAATTGCACTGAAAGGAATGCATCATGAGATATTTGTTGTCATCACATGTGTGGCACTGGAGTACATGCTAACAAAAAGTAAACAGATGTCTGATCTACATCCCATGGCTTTTTTTAAAAGAATAACATGACTTCAAATTACTTTAAATGTATATAGATGGATAAGCTAAAATTAGAATGCAGAAGCAGTATAACTTCAAATTTAAAATTATGGGCTTCAGAGCTAGATATACCTGGGTTTGAGTCCAAGCTCTACCACATATTAGCTATGTGACCTTGGGCAAGGTAAGCTTGGTTTCCTCATACTTCATGAGATTTACTTGTGTTGATATATATAAACTTTCAGCAAAGTGTCTGGCACATAGTAAGTACTCAGTAAATGTTAACTGCTCTAAAAAGACAAGCTGACCCTAGTTTTAGGTGGATCTGATAAACCACAGAAGGACTCAACCTTGCCCAAAAGTCCCTACCATTCCTTAGTCTCTTGCAGGATTTAAATCAACAAGCAAAAGTAATTGAATTACACAATTTTTTTTTAATGTGGTCATTTAATATCTGGAACATCTTAAAGCTGAAGAGACTTCACTACTACAATTTCCACATCTAATAAGTGGGAAAATGGAGGCCCAGAGTGGAAGGGGTGGGGGTATTAATTTTGGTGTGGTCCAGATGTGTATTAATCCCAGTAAAACATGTATTTATTATCCATGTGGCTGTGGACATATTACTTTACTTCTGAAAGCCTCCATTTATTCGTCTGTAAAATAGGGGTTATGATGCCTGATGGTGTGGTGATTAAATAAAAACAAAATGAGATTATCTTTTTAAAGATAATAGATGCCGGGCATGAATAAGATAATCATCAAAAGTCAACTATCATAAATATTATCATCATCATTATCAAATCTTGTTCAGTTAACTAGTTTCCTGATTTCTGGACTTGTATTATTTCCCCATCTATCATAGGTTTCATTGTTCAGGTTCCAAAATTTTTCAACAAAGGTTCATTGAGGTTCTGTGAGTCAGATGTTGTGTTAGACATTGGCATCCAGCTGAGACACATGGCTGGGAACCCAACCCGGTAAAGATAAGAAGCCTCAAGAGAAAAGGGCTCACAAGGGCAGAAGGGCCAGAACTAGAGAGAGAGAGAACACCAAAACCAAGCCTGGATTCTTTGGGAGAACAATGGAAACCATGGATAAAAATGAAATAACAACTGTTACAATACATTTTAGGTTTTCTAGAAAATGTGACCCATAACTGACTTTGGAAGCTGACTAAAGGAGTGACTTTCTCAGCCCTCTTATTTTCTTACCCACCAGCTGCTAAATCTATGTGAACAGTTGGGTAAATAACTTGACTTCATTTGGTTTTGTATTTTATGAAGTCAAACTATTAATGTTTTTTGAAAGTAAAGAAAATGATACAGGTGTTTGATGGTATTTATATTTTGGCCAGGTGCATGCAAATAAATTCTTGAACTATTTTAATGTCAAAGGAGAAAACTGATTAGTTCATTTTGTTTTTTTACCTGAGGGTTAGAAGAACCAGGCACATTCAGGAATGGAAAAGAGAAACCCTTTCTTAAGCATGATTTTAAGAATACAGAGTTTAGCTTTCAGGGTGGTTAAAATCATTAAACTGAGGCCAAGAAAAGAATTGAAAAGGGGCATAAGATATGGCCATGTTGCCTGTTCCAGTCAGAGCCATTGAATTGTGACACTTCCTTAATTTATATTTACAGTATAATCTGGGGTCCTGGAAATATTGCAAAGAGGTGTAAACAGCTCCACGAGGCCTTTGGGACTTAATGTATTCCATAGCTAACTAAAGTCTACACTAAGTGGAAGCTGGGTCTGTTTAAGGCGGAGGAACTCTGGCAAGGTCATATGGAAACATAAAACAGCTGCACAGGGCCTGTCAAGGGGATTATTTGGAAACTCGTTGACAGCAAGGAGCCAACTAGCTTAAAGTTTCTTTGGAGATCCACCAGGGCTTCGTGGCTTCCTGGTTTTCTGGAGTTTCAGGCCCCTCTGAGCATAGACTTTTCAAAGTAGTTTTGAACCTTTGGGGAGAGAAGAGGATCAAGAGGGATCTCATCATTCAGAGTTTCTCTCAAGCTCAAGATGCAAGGAATTGCTATGGATGGCATGCCTCAAATGTGTCCTCTGGAATTTCAATGAGCTGAACTTCCCCACCTGAAGCCCATCAGCAGCCTATAAAAGTAAAATTGAATCTCAAGAATTCTGAGCCAGAATTTGAGCTCAGAGCTCAAAACGATGGCACCATTGTGAAGTGGTATAACGTATCTTTTGACCTTCTTTGAGTTCTAGTAACTCTTCTCTTGTCCCTTTTCCAAATATTTACCTTCTCATCCTAACAGGAATAACATAGAGGAAGTGATCTTATGGACAGATACCTGAGGTAGGCCTGACTGCACATTGCATTGCCAACTCCAAAGATCCTGTGTGCTCTAGACACCTCACTTTATAACCTTGACTGAAATTTGTATATATATGCACATGTATGTATGTGTGTGCATGTAAACTCCACCTTTAAATGTAGACACTTCTAGGATGACAAGAGCTATCTCTATCTTATACCCAGTTGAGGTCAGTTGCACAAACTTTAGATTCAGTCAATGGAAATTTCTATCTGTGTGATCTTGGATAAATTACATTTTGTACCCATTTTATTCAATGTAAAATAGTAATAATGTTTTCTACTTGGCAGGGTTGCTATGAGGGATATATTAGCTAACATACATAAGCGCCTGTCCCAGTTGCTGACACTTTGTAGAAACTCAAATGGTAGTATCTATGGCATTGGTGATGAATTTCACATTTTAAAATCTCTTATGTGGTTAGTTCTATGCCCAAGATAAATGGAAGATACCATTTTTTTTTTTTAATCTCATTATCATTCCAGCTGCCAGGACCCAGGCTAATACCATAGTTTCAAAATTAGTTATGTTACAGATTCCAAAGCTTTGGGGCACTACCAGGGAACCTAATATTTATGGCATTGCTTCTGTGGGGAAAAATGATTTCTAAATTACATTATATTCTGGGTTACAAAAAAAATTTTGGAACATCACCTGTTCATAAGTTGGAGACTAGGCTTTTTTTTTTCCTAAGCAAACTATAAAATGTTTCTTCTTAAGGTAGTGTTTTAGGTGGAAACTGAGAAAATTGAGAAACATTGGATAAATAGTCTTCAGGTGTTAATGGGTGGGCCTCAAACCCAAGCATTAGTTTCATTCTATGATGATATGTTTTGTTTTGCAAGAAAGAACATTTGTTTAAAATATGGTGTTAAGTCTATGAACATGTGCAATGAAAATGCTATTTTGAGGGCCGTGTTTACCATTTTCACCAACTCTGGATGATTGTCTTCTAAATATTTTGTGTTTAAATAGGACATTTGGCTGCCATTTGTCTTTACAGCTTTCCTTATACATCTATATCTCTAACTCTTTCTCTCTCTTTATCAGCTATCCCATCATCTTACTATTTCACATCTCACTTGTCTCATTCAGAGGAGAAGAAACATCAAAATGATTGCATGAAAATATAGTATGACAACTTGGTTTCTTATTAATTAATAGCACTGGTTAAAGATTATGCGAAAAAAGGAATAGTTGGTGAAAGTTCTAAATATCTGTTGATTTCAGTTGGACATAATTTGGCTTGAATACCTGCTACACACAATTTTATCTTATCAGCGCTGTATACCTATGAATAGAAGATGAAATTGAAGTTTATATAATTCATTTTCTCTAAGAAAATATACTATATAGCATTGCATGTCGGTCATTCCTCTTTTCCACATTAGTATATAAAAAAGAAAAAGCTTCTCAGGAAATATCTTTCAAATCTTTTCAGGTTTTTATTCTGCTTCTCTAATAGCTTTACTCAGTTTAACTGGCATGGTAGTGTTATTATCTATTATATAAATAATAACTTGTTTTGAAGCCTTAATTGCACGATCCTGCTGTTTAAAGATTTTATGACAAATAGAAATAAATTGCTAAATTGGACTGTTATACTGCATTGTTTAGTGACAGGGACTAATTGTACATTCAGCAAACCTGTCTTAGGAAATTTTAATATTCCTTCCCCCTAAAGTTATTATGAAAATGGTCTATGATATACATCAGTGCTCTTAAAGTCACAACTGTAAATGGAGTTCTAATATCTGTTAGACAATAATGACTATCCTGTATACAGGTGTGGATTTAAAATACACTTACTTCTTATGAAATTTGCAGCAGTAAAAAAGATAAATATCCCCCAAACATATACCTGTAAAGCATGCTTAATGTTGAGGCACTTTTCCTGATTTTCCTAGACCATTTAACACTGATGGCATTCTGATTTGTTTTACAGAATTAAGCCGTGAAACAATCCTAACCTATTGACTCCAAATCCATAAGAAAAACACACAAGCTGATTTTCTGTCTTAAAAATTACTGCGGATGTCTTTACACTATGACAAATCAGATAGCCTTGCTAAATTTTAGCCTCATAAACTAATCTAAGATGATGCAAAGCACTCACATTTTACTATCTCCTTTTGAAGATTGATATTTATAAATAATTTTATAATATAATGATATTACAACTTAAATCTTTTAAGGACTTACCCATGAAAACATTGAACAGAGGAACTGAAACTTAAGACACAAACAGACATTTGTAAACCAATGTTTATTGCAGCATTATTCACAATTGCCAAGAGATGGAAACAGCCCAAATGTCCATCAAAGGACGAGTGGATAAACAAACTGTGGTATATACACATGATGGAATATTATGCAGCTGTAAGACAGAACAAAGACATGGATCATGTAATAATGTGGATGAACCTTGAGGACATTATGTTGAGTGAAGTTAGCCAGAAACAAAAGGACAGATTATGTATGGTCTCACTAATATGAACAGACATTAATGAACAAACTTTGGGAGTTAAAAGCTGACAACACAGGCAATCAGGAGATAGAAAAAGGGCAGAGATCAGCCATTTGATGCTGAAGGACTACAGAATGTTTAGGATTGATTGCATAGATCCAGAAATAGATAGCATAATACTGTGTGATGGTAGCACGGTATTGTAAGTACACTGAACAAAGATGTCTGTGAGTAAAGCTGAAAGAGGTGGGATAGGAGAATGTATGACACCAAAGGTAAAGATAGATGATAAAGACTGGGACTGTATAATGTGGCAAAAACTGGAGTGGCCAATAACTGTTACTAAATATACAAATATAAAAATGTTTTTGCATGTGGGAAAGCAAATGAATGTCAACCATGTAGAAATTTGAAAAAGGGATGGTATTCAGGAAAAAACATAATGAAAGCAAACTGGAGTCTATGGTCAACAGTAACATTGTAATATACCTCCATTAAATGTAACAAAGGCAATATGCCAATTCTAAATGTATATGAGAGGGGGATATAGGGGAGTAATATGGGATTCTTGGTAGTGGTGTTATTTGCTGTCCTTAGTAGTATATTGTATTGTATGACATGTTATTTTTCTTTTTATCATTTTTTCTTATTGCTAAAAAAAAAAAAAACAATTTTTCTTGTAGTAATCAGTATGTTCAAGTGCTGATTGTGGTGATAAATGTACAAATTTATGATGATACAATGAACAACTGATTGTACACTGTGGATAAATGTATGGTATGTGAATATAACTCTATAAAATTGTAGGAAAATATATATATAGGAGTAAAAGTGTTGGAGAAAACATGGTGAGAGGGAAAAAAAAAAAATGAACAGATTTTAAAAACCACATTCAGGTGCAGCAGAAAAAGAGAACATTGTCTTCACAGATAATCTTAATTGGGTACATAAGGTTATTGTGTTTAGTTTAAAATATGTTATGATCATTGTTTCCAATGTTAATACAGCACTTGATAATTTCAGAACAGTTTCCATTGCATCTAATTCTATCCTTTGCTTTCAGGTAGAATTCTGAAAACCACCTAATCCAAATGGTCATATATTCTCTTCTTAAACATCTTATGGAAAGAGTGAGTTCTTCAATAAGGTGTTCTATCAGGAAGTTCTATGCTTTGAACATGGGCATTTCTCCTTTTCTATCTAGTGTTGAATTAAAAGTTAGCATTCCTCTCTTTATACTTTAAAGTTAAGCAGTTACCTTGTCTCCGCCACTGATTTCTATTTTCCACCTCAAATAACCTCAATAATTTTGATTTTTCCCTTGAGGTCTTAACTGGTAAATTAGTCTGTAGTGTTTTCCTGCAGAAGTCATAGAAGAAACCAATCCCCTAATTTATTCCCTTTAGGGGTGAATGATATAGATGTTGCCCTGGATGCTCTTCCTTACTAATGACTTCCCTTGACTGGGCCTTTTGCCTGTCAAGATCTTCTGCTGCTACTGAATTCCTACTATGTGGCCAAATACTCTACCAAGTTGTATACCACCATCATCTCTGTTTTGAGTTTTCAGAGTCTTGGTCTTGCCTCATGTGAAACCAAAAATAAAAATAAAAAAATTCAAGGAGAGTAATGCAATGCATGTAAACTTTTTCCTGAGGCCCTACAAAATTGTAGTGTGGTGGCTCTGCTATATTCTATTACTACCGTTTTTTTCTTTTAATTTTTATTTTGATATAGTTTTGGATTCACAGAAAAGTAACAGGAAGAATAAAACAAAATCCCCAAATTTCTGTTTACTAATTTTTAAAACAATATATGTGACTCATATGTATATATATACATATATATATATATATATATAGAGAGAGAGAGAGTGCTTTTATTTTTGGCAAGTTTAAGCAATTATAATTTTCTATTTTGTAGCTGATTGCTGGTTTTGCAGAATATGCACACATTTAAAATGCTATGTGAATATTAATAACCTCAGGTGTAGATAGTACTATTATCATCAGACATATTATAATGCTTTTAAAACTTTAAAAATGGTAATATTTTTCTTTTTTATGACAATAAGTAGGAAACAAACATATATTTTAGGAAATTAGCATGAATTCTAAATAATTATATATTTTATATGGCAAAAATATACCCCATCTGTTCTGCTTTGCTAATGCTGGCATTTTGCAAAACACCGGAAATGGATTGGGTTTTATGAAGGGGGTTTATTTGATTACAAAGTTACAGTCTTAAGGCCATAAAATGTCCAAGGTAAGGCTTCAACGATAGGGTACCTTCACTGGAGAAAGGCCGTTGGCATCTGGAAAACCTCTGTCAGCCAGGAAGGCATGTGGCTGGCGTATGCTTGCTCCCAGGTTACATTTCAAAATGGCATTCTCCACAATGTTGCTCTTGGGGTGTTTTATCCTCTTTTAGCTGCCGCTTCTCTTCAAAATGTCACTCACAGCTGCTCTGAGGTCCTTATGTCTGTGAATTCCTTTATAGGACTCCAGTGATCCAATTAATACCCACTCTGAATGGGTGGGATAACACCGCCATGGAAATTATCCAATCAAATGTTTCACTCACAGTTGATTGAGTCACATCTCCATGGAAACACTTACTCGAAGAATTCCAATCTCATCAACACTATAGATTTGCTCCCACAAGATTACATTAAAGAATATGGCTTTTTCTGGGGGACATGATATATACAAACTAGCATACCATCTTTAATGATAAATTATAGCTGCTTCATTATAGGATATGTTTAAAATCAGGTGATTAAGAAATATATCTGATTAACTCTGACATCACCACCCTTAACTAACATCTCATAGTTTTCATTAAGAATTTTACTAGAATTTTCCTAATACCATAAAGAACTTTATTGTACAGAACCTGAAGTCTTCACCCAAAGTATAAATGTATGGTAGAGGTAGGCAATGCATAACATTTGAAAATAGGAGCATTTTACTTCCTAGGAATAGAGTTTCAATGAAATTACTGGAAATTAAAGTTCTATCAAGTATATTTTGTTGTTTTCCCATTAACTTTCAAACTGCAAAGGTGGATGGGTTCCAAGTGAAAATACTACTTGTAAGGCTGAATTTTGCCGGACTTGGAATGATCTGTTGACTGAGCTACATGCAGTGATACTTCTTGTATTACATAGAATAAGCTTGTCTGTGAGAAATTGCAACCTGTGAGGAAATTATTTTTCTTTGACATTTTTCAAAATGATGTTGGCATGATTATAAGAGTTTCTGTCTTCAATTCCTGTAGAATTCCATAAGCACATATGGTAATTTTGGACAGATTTTCTTCCATTCTTCTAGTTTTGTAACTGAGAATATGTAATATCTGTTAGAACTCAGCTACAAAGCCAGGTGGGACTTTCATCTCATCAACAATGAACTGAACCCTATTGATAATATTAGTTTTATTACATTTTACTATGTTAATAAGTTAGCTTATTCTTTCATCAGTTTAGAAATTTCTAAAGAATATATGCTTTAAATCTATTATTTCTTGAGTGACGATAACATCATCTCCCTTTAGCTCACCTACTTACATTTGTAGTAACTAGGGCCAGTCCCATTTCACATAGGAAATTTAGGTAAAATGGGTTTATTTACTGAAGGCTGGGAAACACATAAGAAGAAAAGCTCCATTTGTTATCTGAGATCTCTAATTCCCTATGGCTTTAACCCTTCGTGCCTCAATAAATTAGCTATTAATTAAGAATTTATAGAGTCCTTATTAATACATAGACCTCTTCTAGGTAGTTCCTATCACCAAAATAAATCTGTTTGAGATAATATTTGTATACATGAAAATTAGCTATCCAAACAGTACATGCTAAATGGATTGGCACCAACTCAGAGGGGCTCATAGGAGATGAAAGCAGTAAGTGTTAGAGAAATGATTGCTGTGCCAGTTTGAATGTATTGTGTCCCCCAAATGCCATTATCTTTGTGGTCTTGTGGGACAGATGTTTTGGTGCTGGTTAGATTTGCTTGGAATGTGCCCCACCCACCTGTGGGTGGTGACTTTGGTGGGATACTCCCATGGAGGCGCGACCCCACCCATTCAGGGTGGGCCTTGATCAGTGGAGCCATATAAAACATGCTGTGAGTTTTGAAGAGGAGCAAGCTTGCTAGAGAGGAACGTCCTGGGAGAAAGCCATTTTGAAACCAGAACTTTGGAGCAGACACCAGCCACATGCCTTCCCAGCTAACCGAGGTTTTCTGGACTCCATTGGCCATCCTCCAGTGAAGGTACCCAATTGCTGATGTGTTACCTTGGACATTTTATGGCCTTAAGACTGTAACTGTGTAGTGAAATAAACCCCCATTTTATAAAAGCCTACCCATCTCTGGTGTTTTGCATTCTGCAGCATTAGCAAACTAGAACAGATTTTGGTACCAGAGAAGTGGGGTGCTTTTGCTGCTGAGTTTGCAAATACCAAACATGTTGGAACGGCTTTTCAAATGGATAAGGGGAAGATTCTAGAAGAATTGTGAGGAGCTTGATAGAAAAGGCCTAAATTGCTTTAGAGAGACTGTTTGTGGAACTATGGACTCTAAAGATACTTCTGACAAGGCCTCGAACAGAGACGATCAATGTGTTCTTGCAAACTGGAAGAAAGGCAATCCTTGTTTTAAAGTGACACAGAATTTGGCAAAATTGAGTCCTGGTGTCAGATGGAAGGAAGAATTTGAAAGTGACAACCTGGAATACTTAGCTGAGGAGATCTCCAGACTACGTGTGGAGGACGTACCCTGGCTTCTCCTTGCAGCTTATAGTAAAATGCAAGCGGAAAGAGATAAACTTAGAACTGAACTCTTGGGTTCAAAGAAACCAGAAGCTGATGGCTTGGAAAATTACGAGCTTCCAGGGGGTGGAATCCCAGAAGCTACAGCCCAATGTGAGGATGTAACCAAACATGGAACCCAGCCACCATTTCAGTACAAGGCAAGATTGGAGATGGAATTATCCAGAAAGGATTTGTGGAAACTCCTATTGTCTGATGGCTTTGACCCCTGCATGCTTCATGCAAAGCCAACAGAATTTTTGCGAGATCTTTATAGACAGAGCCATTGCCGGTCTGGACTGGGGGAGACAGACAAGGAAAAAAATTGCAGGAAAAATGTCTTCAAAGACAGAGCCATGGAGGTTGAGGTCTGGAGTCAAGAGGTCTTGGGCTGGGAGAGTGGAGCAGCCCACATGCATGGAAAGGGTGAGTTTGCCCCGGAGGTCGAGGGTGGGCATTCCATCTCGATGCTCTGGAAGAGTTTTGCCACCTCAGGTCCCAAAGAGGGTGGAGCACATTCCCAGGGAATTGGGGAGAGCCTGGCTGCCACCACACTGTTCTGAAGGGGTTGAGCGTGTGCCCTGGAGATGGAAGGGAATCCGGGAGCTGACCCGATGTTTGAGGAGGGTGGAGCCGAGAAGGTGGTCTCCCCAATGTGTGGGTATGTTGGAGCACTCACCTAAGCGTTTGGAGAGGAAAGGGCTGCCGAAAAGGCCCTTAGGAAGGGTTAGGCTCCTGCTCTCTCAAGCCCCAAGGATGCAACATTGTTCTGTTAATGACTCTCAGACTTTGAAATCTAATGGAATTTGTCCTGTGGGTTTTAGGAACTGTTTTGGTCCTGTTTACCCTGTTTTCCTTACTCTTTCTCCTTATGGCAATGGGAATGTTTATCCTATGAATGTCCCTCCTTTGTATATTGGAAGCATGTAACTTGTTCTAAGTTCACAGATCCACAGCTAAAGGAAAAGTATGCCTTAGGACTGACCATGCCTATATTTGATTTTGATGGGATTTTGTACTTAACTTTTGTTACTGAAATGGTTTAAGTTTTTGTGATATTGTGATGAAATGAATGTATTTTGTATTTGGAAAGATAATGTCATTTTGGGGTCCAGGGGGTGGAATGTGCTGGTTTGAATGTATTGTGTCCCCCAAATGCCATTATCTTTGTGGTCTTGTGGGACAGACATTTTGGTACTGGTTAGATTTGCTTGGAATGTGCCCCACCCAGCTGTGGGTGGTGACTTTGGTGGGATACTCCCATGGAGGCGTGACCCCACCCATTCAGGGTGGGCCTTGATCAGTGGAGCCATATAAAACATGCTGACTGAAAGAGATGGATGGAGTGCAGCTGTGAGTGACATTTTGAAGAGGAGCAAGCTTGCTAGAGAGGAATGTCCTGGGAGAAAGCCATTTTGAAACCAGAACTTTGGAGCAGACACCAGCCACATGCCTTCCTAGCTAACAGAGGTTTTCTGGACTCCATTGGCCATCCTCCAGTGAAGGTACCTGATTGCTGATGTGTTACCTTGGACATTTTATGGCCTTAAGACTGTAACTGTGTAGTGAAATAAACCCCCATTTTATAAAAGCCTACCCATCTCTGGTGTTTTGCATTCTGCAGCATTAGCAAACTAGAACAATTGTGCTGCAGGTTGCCTTGATTAGGGACAGCACTATGAGGAATTGAACTTGACATTGAAATTGTAGCTCTTGAGTAGGTAGAGAAGGGGCAGGAGAGCATTTAGGTAGAGTAAAAAATATTTGTGCAGTTGGAAGCTAAAAAGACATGTTGAAAGTTTCATTAGTCAATCAGACTGCCTGGAATGGAGGAAATTCTGAGTCAAATTTGAAAAGACAGATTGAAAAACAATTATACAGTCTTGTTAGGCTTAGGATTTTGAACTTTTATTCCCTAAGCTTAAGGGCAAAGTAGTGTTTTAGTTATATTAATGCAGAAAGAGTATACAGGATACATTAGACAGGAGAGAAAAGTATGATCTAGAGTATCAACCATATGAAGGGAAATTGAATGTAACTGTAAATATTGAATATAATTACCCAATTTTTTCTCCTTAGATCATTTTTCTTTTAATGATGTTATATGACTCATCATGGGCTTGAGAAACTACTTATGACATCTATGAACACCATTATATTTATTATCATGTTACTACCTTTTGCTTTTAGGGGTGTGTCATGGATTAAATTATATTTTCCAGGTTCATAAACATTTTTGCTTACTGTCTTTCTGTGTGTTGGAATGCTTAAAATACAGGTTTTCTCCTTTTAAAATTATTAATTATTAAGTTCTGCTATATGTCATTTTTTACATAAATAAGCAGGTATGTATTATGTTATAGATTTTTAGATATTTTTATACTTAGTTCATGAGAAAGTCATCTTACTACTCTCCTCATACATGGGGAAACTTCTTTTTGTAACTTGATTTTTATACAAATTCTCCCTTCAAAATCTAAAGTTTACATTTTAACTTAGTGAAAAAAAAAATTAGTCCAGCCATCTCAATGTTTGTCTTCTTGGATGGGCACTAATTTGGTTTCTTTTGTGATACCGGTGGCCTCACGGTTGAGAGGATTTGGGTCTTGGTTAAGAGGAATGAAAAAAAATCATCAAAATATCATTAGCAATGCTCTTACTGTGCTCTTCAGCTTGTGCATTGATAGAGAGTTAAAAAAAAAAATCAGTGACTGGAATCTTCATTCATTCAACAAATTTGCTGAAGTGTAGAACAAATGCTATTGTCAGATGCTACATCAGGGATACACCAGTGAAAAAGTGACAATTCCTGTCCTCTAGTGGAGT
The DNA here is from genome assembly GCF_015220235.1 of Choloepus didactylus. Lineage (NCBI taxonomy): Eukaryota > Metazoa > Chordata > Mammalia > Pilosa > Megalonychidae > Choloepus > Choloepus didactylus. Next base: position 80,133,245 of record NC_051311.1, read on the forward strand.
GAAAACTACAATAAATAATTAACATAAGGAATGTATAAGTTATGTTAGAAGATGATAAATGCTATTGAGAAAAGAAAATGCAGGGCATAAGAATTAGGAGTAAACAATGCAGCTTACTGAAAGTGTGACAATTGACCAGAGACTTGGAGGAGGTGAGGGAGTCAGCCATACACCTATTTGGAGGAAGAGAGTTCCAGGTTGAACGTACCAGCCTGTGCAAATATTCTAAGGAGGAAGTGAGCAGGAATAGCTGGAAGGCCAGCATGGCTGAAGCATAGTAAATGAGAGCACGCTTAGTAGGAGATTAAGTCAGGGAGCTAGGGAGCCAATTCATGGGTAGCATTATAGACCAGTACCTGTCTTTTAGCTTTTACACTAAAAGTAAATAAAAGGGAGCTACTTAAGTGTTTTAAGCATAAGGGTGACAGGACATGACTTCCATTTAAAAAGGATCATGCTTGGCTGCTATAAAGGAACAGATCATAAAGAGAGGACAAGAGACCTGTTTGGTGGCTATTTCAATCATCCAGGCAAGAGGTGAAATGATTTAGACTAGGATGGTAGCAGTTGAGCTAGTGGGAAGTAGAATGTATAGAAAGTAGAACCAATGGAAATACACAATTGACTGCATATAGGTTTTGAGAGAAAGAACACTCAAAGATGACTACAAGGTTTTTTCCTGAGCACCTGGAAGGATAGATTTGCCATATAATGGTATGGGAGAGACTGCAGGTGGATTGGGGTAAATGGAAATTGTGAGCTCAGTTTTAAATATGTTCGGTTTGAGACATCTGTTAGATATCCAAGTGGAAAGGTAGAGTGGGCAGTTGAATATACAAGTTTGGAGTTCAGAGAGAGATCTGGGCTAGAGATACAAATTGGGAAGTTGTTGGCCTGTGGATAGCATAAAAAACATGAGGCATTTATTTTTAAAGGAATATTTAAATATTAAAAAAAGAAAAAAACAAAACTCATCCTTCATAACATCATTTTCTTTGTGAAATTCATACCTTATTCCATTCGATCTTATTTCTTTAAAGAGAAATTAACAATTTGGGATATAAATGTCCCATTTTTTTCTTATGTTAGTACAAATTATGTACACACACACTCATCACTTTTTTTTTTAACAAAAATGAAATGAAACAATGTACAATTGGACCTGCTTTTGTATACTCATCAAGATACTATGTTTACTGCTCCAGGCTAGTTTGTAGAGTTGGAGGGTTCATTTTTGAGTGGTGGAGGCATCATGTTTTAAAAACAGAATGCTTATGTGGTCGAGTTTCCCTTCTGTTTTGCTGGGGTTTCATTAGGTGTCCTATGACTGTTCTCACAGGGAGGAATCACTATCCATGGGGTCCGTGAGAGGAAGGGAGTGTACAGGAAAGGTGCAGGTGAAACCAAGCAATCAGGGGTGTCTTTGACACCAAACTCCTTTCCTTTGTCTGCTTTCTGGCTGTCCAGAACCCCAAATGCTGACTTTTAGGTCTCCCTTTTCAGCTGAAGGACCTGGTTGCTAATTCTATTTTAGTGAAGGTGGAGTTGTGTTATAGCTACTCTGATCAAATAAGACATTTGACATTTGAGTTATCTTAAGCACTAAATCATTGTACCTATCATTATTTTGCTTTTCAAAATGTTTTGATTATTCTGAATGTGGACTACCAGTACTTTGCATATTGGGCATTTATAAGTTTATGTAAATTGATACTTTTGAGAAGAAAATTTTTTCATAAAATCAGTACCATATACATATAAATTAAGCAAATTATTGAAAAATGATGATGCTAAAAGATAGCAGGTGTAATCTTGGAAGTGCCTGCACTTATGTACCAAACCAGGAAAAAAATAACAAACACCAGAATACACACAGTTATGGTATTTTTATATGAAATATTCCCTCACACATGATAAACTCCGAACACATTTAATTATCAGCATTATTCACGAACTTGCATTTAAACCATTAAATTGCATGTTCTGCCTTTTTCAATAACTGTCACCTCATCTCTATTATTTTCACCTCAAGACTCTAATTGTTTCTTTTATGGGATCTAACCTACTAGTGTCCTTGGCAATATGCTTTATGGTGCTTGCATTTACAGTAATTGTTTGGGCAATTTGCCACATAGTACAACAACTGGAAAACATTTTGCCAGCCCAGGTCTTAATCTTCACAGACACCATCAGTTTTTATAATAAGCAGTATAGTTGTTAATGTAGAAATGATGAATGTCTCTCAACCTAAACAGCATCTAGATTTCATTTTAGTTAAAAAAAAAAAAAAAGCCAAAATTTAAATTCATGGATTTATGGATAGATAAAAATCTATGACAAATCAAAATTAACTGTTTTATAGACCTAACAATAGAAGAAGCACAACCCATACAAAAATTTATATTGATGCTACACACACACACTTAATAACATAGTATTTTTATCAAAGGACTTCATTTTATACTAACCGTGTCATCAAATAGTAAAAGCCAATGTACAATGGTCGTGCAAACCAGTGCATCTCAAATGTGGCTGCACACAGGAAATGTAAAAATAAAGTGCCCATACTCAGGCCTCCCTATGAAGATTCTAATTTGATTGGCCTTGGGCAGGTTCCATGCATTGTGCACATGGGTTGAAAACAACTGATGTAAACAAAGAACATAAACACAGGTGTTTTGAATTGTTTTAGAAAAACTAAAAGATCATTTAATTATTCTCACTATTCACCAAAAGATGTCATTTAAACAAAGGAAACAAAGGAAAATGAGTAAACCCAAATGAAAGAACACTTTTGTAAATGTGGTAGGAGAGAAGTTAAACATTAATAGCAATGTTAAAGGCTGTGAGATATCGAGATGCAATGAATAGGTTTTATAAATAAACCAGTTGAAGATGTTTTGCCCCTGTCATGACTTGGGAAAGGGAAAAGGACATATTAAATAACATGGTACAGTTAATCTTGGTTTCAGAATAAGGTAAACTTTCAGAAAGCATTCATTTTTCTTTTTGAAAAACATAACATTTTACAATTCAGGAATTCAAACTGATTAATATAGTCTATAATGCCCTGCATTATCTGACCTTTCTCCAGTCTTATCTCTCTTGACAAACCAATATATATACACAGCTGCAATTTAAGATCCACCTGTTCTTATCTTTTAGTTCTTTTCATTAGACATGTTTCTCTTTCTCACTACCCTGCCCTGTAATATTCCATCTGCCTGGAATATTCTTCTGCTCCCTCATCCTCATCTGACTAATCATATTCAACCTTCAGGTATCAGATGAAATGTTTCTTCCGCCAAGAAGTCTTCTCTGGCTGTCTCCTTTCACTGATTGTGTTAGTGTTTTTATTTTTTTTTTTTCTGCAGGACTCTGTGCTTTCCCAATCATGTGTTTTTAAATCGCCTATATGTTGTTCTTCCCTCATTTGATTGCTAACTTTATGAAGGCAGAGTTTGTTCAACCTTGACCTGTGCTAGCAATTTAACTTCTAGCACAATGTCTAGCACATATTAAATATTGTTGAATGAATACGCAATGAATTTTGTCCATTATTCTGAATTAGCTTCATGTCCAATAGGAGGACTGAGATTTTTAAACCCAGTTGATAAGGGTGTTCCTAGAGCACTGACTGTAGTCTTATGCTGCCTCATTAAAAGTGTGATAGAGATCCCCTTCTCTGGCAATAACTGCAGCTCAGCAGAATTAGGCTCTTGCAACTGACTCGCTTAGCAATCCCAGCATGTGGCCCAATTTTTTGTCACCTGTTCCTTGTTTGTATCTGATTCCCAACTCTTCTCCAAGCACCATATTTGCTTTAGTACTGATCTCCAACCTTTGTCTAGTTCAGTGAGTCCCTCTCGATTCATCGTCTTAGGATTTCCTTGAAATGAACGTTGCTCCATTTAATCTCCCAAAAGCCTTCAAACTGGGAGAGCCCTCTTGGCAATGATGAGCTCCTCCCCAGCCTACTCTCCTCCAGTGATAGGTCCCAGGGAAAGTGATATGGCACCTGTACTGTAAGCTTGGTAAAGCAGTTGGACTTATTCTCTTGAATCTACAAATTCAACTGCATCGTCACTGAATCTGTTTATATTTACTCCAGGCTAGAACCTGGGTAGGACAAAAACTGTTGGTTGTATTCTGGGATTTAGTATTGAAATGAACACTAGTCAGAATGTAAAGTGTAATTGGCTGCTTGTTATGATTATATTAATGAAGATTATTTACTTTAAAAATAGTATTTCCTCCTATTTACAAAGTTTTAATAAAAGAAAATCTACATAGGCACCCTTCAAAGTAGCAGGGACCTTAAATCTAATTCATAAAATTATATATTGATTTTGTTTGTGGATATGAATATTTATTTATATGTCAGAGTTTATATATTAAGAAAGAAGGGTCTATTTCTGAGAATTAGTAATGAAAGCTTCTATCTTATTTTAGACTGGGCTAGAGTAATAAAGTGGCAAGCAAATTAGTATCAGCAGCATATAAAAGTCCCAGGAGAAAAGTTATAACATAACATATTTTCCATAACATGGCATATACATAAGCTTCAAAACATACTTGAGTAACAGCATGAATGTGTAGCTAATTCTGCTGTAAGAAAACACATTTGATCCCTTTTTGCATAGTATGCTAATTCAAAGACTGAGCAACTTTTAATTCATAAGATTTTTTTTAATTGTTTCAGCAGGGAGTGTGGGTGTTAACTTCATCTTTTTTGCATAAATGCAAAATGCAAACGTAATAATAGCTGATGCTTATTTATTGCTTGCTGTATGCCAGGTACTAAACGGTGTACATCCATTTCCTCACTTAATGTATTACAGTGGCATGAATACTTATTCCTCCTTTGTGGTTTAATTGTAGTCTTTTTATCTTGACTCCTCTATCATGTACCTTTCTCTGTCTGTCTCTCTCTCTCTCTCTCTCTCTTAACTCCACTACCATTTCCCTATCCACCTTTGACTCAAATTATTCAACTGCTGTTATACTATTCATAATTCAGAGACTCATTTATTAAAAACAAGTGCTTTCTTCACTTTGGTCTGTCTTTAGCCATAAACCAATTTGACATTGAAGAAAAATATCAAATTGGATGTCTGACTGAATTTTGACTGATTTAGTCAAAATGGTTCAACTGGCTTGTGTGTGTTAACCTGCATCAAATCAAAGAAATGTGGGTTGAAGGGGAAGATGTCTTTGAATACGAAGTGGTCGATTCCACTTGAGTATAGAATCCTTTGTGAAGAAATCTGACAGAAGATAAAAAAAAAAAGTTCATAAAAGTGTGGGTGAGGGGTTGGCAAAGAAAATGTGTAATACAAAATGTGGACATTTGTGAGGTACATATTAGTTCACTGCATTAATAATTTGCATATGAAGAAGTCAGGAGTCTTCACATTAATGAATCCCTAACTAGTCTTTGACACAACAGACTGATCCATCCCTGGAGGAGTCATTACGGCCTATCATGTCAATGATCTGCATATTAATGAGTCTCTTACATTCTCATCAACAGGTAGCCTAACAGGCTTCCATTGAGTTCTTTTTCATTTGCTTTTTAAATATGTCCTCTCCTCCATTCCTTTTGTAATACTATTGTGAAGAATTGACAAAAAGGTGCATTAGGATGATTTTAATTCATGATGTAAGTTCACAAAAGCATCCAATTTAGAAATAATGCTTTAAGACTTACTGAGTCTGCCTAGAAAACTTTGCAAATATGGTTAAATACAAAAGTAGCTTGATAATAGGGCTGTAATTTGGATTTTAACATATCCATCCAATCCAATTTACCATATTTCTGTTTTCCTGTTATATCAGTTTATGGTATGATTAGCACAAGTAGAATGACTAGTTTGAAAATATGTTTGTGAAACTGGATTTGTTTAAAAATTGAAGTGAATTCCAACAGATTTCATATCATAGAGGTTATTAAACCCTAAAACTCAAAAGCAGTAGCTGATAATATTTTTTTTTTTAGTTAGAAATACAGAGGAAATAGTTGACATTACATAGCAATCAAGAAATATGCCCTGGATACAAAAAATTATGTTGATCCTTTCAAATTTATTATTTAAATAAAAGTATCCACATCAAGACAACTAACCTTGCCATACTCTGACTTTTATTAGCCCCAATTATCATATTATGATATCTGGTGATTTTTTTAAAAATGTGAAATCTGTGATCTCCTATAAGAAATACTGAAGAATTGAAGAGTGGCTCTTCTAATACCTTCATTAAATTTTACACCATTTCACCTGCTTTACTCTCCAGATGAAGGGAGGAGTATTGATTTATGCTTGCAGTTCTTTGTCAAGAGCCAGGAATGGGACAGAAATTGGGGAAAGTTTGCAGAAGCTTAGCACTTTGTTCCCCATAAATTAAAAAAAAAAAAAAAAAAAAAAAAAAACTGCATAAAAATATCACCATCTTGGGGAATGTTACAGGGCCCAGATGCTCAAGTGAATGTTTGGTACTCTGGTCTCATACTTGACTTTCCCAGTTCAGCAGGAGATCTCTTTCCTGAGAAGTGTCACTTCTGGACAATTTGATCTTGAAGTCTGGAAATTTCACGTCCCTTTGTATCCTTTCCATCACTCTCATAACCCATACACTGAGAATTTCACTTTATATTTTAAATGATCTTTTCTTAAAGCAGTTTTCAAAATAATACCATGTAACATAAATGCTATAAAGCTTGGATACTCAAAGCTCAGTATTTAACAAACCAGGCAATGGAGGTAATTGTTACATGTAGATTGCACAGAGAAAACACATTTACCAGGGTTTCTTTAACTGCAATTTACTGGCTCAGTAGTCATGACTCTGTGATAATAACTTACACTATCACAAACAAATCATTGTCATTATGAAGAAAATAACGCTCCGAATTTAGTTTTCTTGGGAAAAAAATACATAAGGCAATACTATTATTTTTGAAAAGGAGGCAGTATAAAGTTCTTAGCAATCACTTTGGAGGAGTTTGGGGAGAAAATGAGACAGTCTTTTCAGGTAGCAAGACTCTCAGCTGGACATTCACTAGTTTCTTGTCATCACTCTGTTCCACTGGTGACCATGGATTCCTTTAAGAAATCAGGAAAAATAAGGACTTTAGGTCAATAAATCTAAGAATTTCTTTCTGATATTTCTCTGATGTACAATCTTTGGTTTTCCCAGTATCCATCACTTAAAAACATTTACATTTCTCTCTTGATAGAAAAAAAATTGACAGGTGGCAGAGAAGTCCCTCGGGCCAGGTTTACTCAAAAGTCTTCTTTAACTTAAGATTCATGGATTCTGCTTGTAATTATATTTCATCCCAAAGCAACCTACATTTTTTTTGGTACGCACTTGGACCTCCAAGATTCTACTTAATTATGTACTAGATCCTCACAATTTAGTGCCTCTTTAGAAACTATACATTCCTAGAGAATTGCACATAGTGTTCAGATTCAATCATTGAATTAAATCTAAAGACGTTTCTTCCTGATTCCTTTGGGGTGAGCTGGAAAAATTAGCACCCACCACATTGGCATGACAAAACAGATTTAGACCAGCAAATCATGGTAGGAAACAGAGTTCAAAAGTGAAGAAACTGGAAAAGAGACTTATCAAAGAATACTTCAACAAGGTTTTATCTGTCTTTCAGTTACCACTTTTTCCTCTGCTATTGAAATTCTCTGCATCAAGAAGGAAAAGTACCATTGTCTTCAGTACAATTTCAAGATCAAGCACTGAAGCAATGTTCTAAGTTAGAAATAGGAATAGGGAAGATTTTTAGGGATAGAGTAATTCAGCTTTGTGGAAAACAGTAAAATGACTCAATAAAATCATCTGTCAGTAACAGCAATATGTTCTTAGGTGTGTGAATGCTTAAAGCAATTCACTACAGTTTGCTCAAGGGGCTTGTGGTTTGCCATGGTTTATGAATAAATTTTAAAAGTAATAAATTAGCTTGTATAATACATCTTACCCAATATATATGTTTACCCTAATCAGTCGTAGATATTGCTAATGTTCTACTATTTGAAAAGTTTCACTGGGGCATAAACAAAATAATGTGGAAATAAAGTCATTCCATTATTAGAAATAATATTAGAAGATACTAGCTCACAAATAGTATAGGTAGGATTTCTGATAACGCTGACAATAAGATTTAACTGAGAATTTATTTTTGGCTGTATTGCAATTTTAAGTTAACAGTTATTTTCATGACTCTATAAGCATTTACATTTCTTTTGAAAAATATTAAAAAATTCCCAAATAATATTTATAGAATACTCCTGTTAGTTATATAAACATAGAGCTCTAAAACTGGAAAGCATGTTATCTAGTCTCAAATCTGAGAAGGGCAAATTGGTTCCATTTTGAGCAATAAAAGGGCTGATGGCAGTGACCGCCTGGCTGTGTGGGGAAGGGTCACAGGGATAAGTCTGGTCTCAGCAAGGAAGTCCCTTGATCTGTTATCAGTGCTTGCCGTGGGCGCTGGAGAGGGAGGCCAGCACGAGTGTACTGTATTTGGATCTCTAATCTAATCCAGAGCCTTCACTTTGAAGATAAGAAATGTGATAGCCACAAAAATAATGTTCATTATCATGTGAATTATTAGTCCCCATATTCACCATTTAAGGAGAATATAAAGACATTTTAAAAATAGTGATGTTTTTTCCTTGAGATTATTTCTTGCTTCTTACAATTCCTGTTAATAATGCAGAAACTGTCTTCATTTTGTTTCCCTTTCTGGCATTATCATCAAAGAATTGAACTTAATGCATCTTTTCATTCTAAATTTCTTCTGTATAATGCCTTAAAAATTTTTTTCTTAGACACTTCTGTTCACAATTAGACATTTATCCCTCTAATTGTCTCTCTTTCAATCAATTATTTCAGCTCTGTTTTCAGTTTCAATCCTGATCAAGAAAAGACTGCCAGTATTGTAGCACCAAAGGAATAGAAATTATGCCCTAATGGTTAGCTAATTAATGTATTAAGGACTTTATCTCTAGTTAAGTACAAGTCTTTGCTTTCCTCCTTCATCCCATTTATAAGTGGCTATGAAATGTCAGAATGCTAGAACATCAATTTTTAGGGAAATATCACCATGATATTATGAAAAGAAATAGTAGGCAGTACATAATTATTTACCCTAGGAGAACCTTTTCAGTATTCAAGTATTCACTTATCAATACCATTGTTAATATAGTGTTCTTAAGCATCTTTTTTAAAAATCTGAAATGAGATTCATATTATTTCTTCTTTAAAAGCTTTCTATTCATTTTCTCCCTTTGTTTCTTGTTGGGGAGGAGGGTGTTGGGAATTGAATGAGGCCAAAAACTTAAAGAGGACTGGGCCAAACTTCTTGAGTAGTTTAACATTTACTTTTTTATCTATATGGAAAGAGAGGTGATGCCCAAGAAATGCATGTCTGGTTGTTTGAGCTGTACTGACCACTTTCTAGCAGAGTGTGAAGGAGACACAAATACAACATTCATGACTCACTTTGGAAATGATCATTTCTTATGCCAACTTTTTGACCCCTCTTGGAACAGAGTTGTGTTTCTGTTGCCTAAAACTTAATCCTGCTATTAACCCTGACTGGTTGGGTAATTCCATCACATCAGATTTAAATGTTGTAAAAGAGGTCACCAAGAGGTTTCACTCATATTTGAAGAGACATGTGGGACTTTTTGGCACAATGGCATTACAGGATCTTAAGAAAACCGTACTATTACTTATAGCAAAAACTACTAATTTTAACAGCACTAAAATTAATGGTAACTCCAAAAGCAGAAGTGCAACAGACTCAGAAACTCCACTAATATTAGCATGGAACCTAAATACTGACAATGAATAAATAATTGGATAATAAAAGTTGTGAATTGGTATCCCATGTACATGGTATTTCCAGAGGACACTTTTAAGTAAAGGGCCATTTCCCCTGATTTTTCCTTGGACAGTGATCCTCTCTTAACAACAATCCTCTATTAAACAGAGTGAAGCAAGTATGCTATCATGGACTCTAAATTTTATTCCTAATAGTAGCTTATGAATTAAAGAGATGAGATAGTATGGTAAGCATTGAAAATATAGATAATTTCAAATAAAAGATGGTAAGCATTGAAAATATAGATAATTTCAAATAAAAGAAGCATGGGAATTGGGTACTATGGTAGTACAGAACTAATGATCAGGATAGTATTTACTACATTTCACAGATAAAAACAGCAACAATAATAATATTTATTGAATACTTCCATGAGTTGGGCACTATACTAAAAATTGTTCAGTGGTAGGAGTAGACAATAATTTGGAGAAAAATGGGACATAGAGAGGTCAAGTATTTTGTCTGAGATCACACAACTAATAAGTGGTTTAGTAAGTGGTGAATAAGAGGGAAGACTGAGATTTGCATCTTTCTGCTCATTTTCACTATGAATTGAACCTCTATGTAAAGAGTACATGCCTTGGATCTAGTGTTAGCTTTGCCACTAGTTAGCTTGTACAACTTCTGTCATATAGTTTAACTTTGTTGGGCTTCAGTTTCTTTCTCTATAAAATGTTGGGCTGTGACTATCCAAGTGTCAGGTCCCTTAGAGAGAGCGTTCTGAGATCCTATGAATTCTAGGAATTTGGAATAAAAAAATAAAATAAACTGAAAGTCACATGGGCCTTAGAAGTAGAGAACCTGGAGAACTCAATTTTTGAGTCAACAGCTTACTCAGAAACACAAATTATTGTTTATTGGTTTATTAATTTATTAGATAGCTAAAAAAATACCCTTCAATTTCTACCCCATCAATGTTTCATCATTTTATTCAGTGAGGCACATATAAACAGTCTATACTTCAATGCATTCCTCCTCCTTTGGTACATATGTTATATATAAATATATTTTCTTTTGTGCACAGAGCTGCTGCTGTCCTTAGCATAGCTGGGTGTGACTTGTCAAAAATTCTGAGGCATAAAGAAGTACTTCCTGCACCACGTGCCTGGTGTTCTATAGCATCTGCCTGCAGCCTTTTCCATATGTGTAGTTAGACCACAGTGCTTCTAAACATAATGCTCCTAGAAACCTCTGAGGTGCTTGTTAAAAATGCTGATTCCCAACCCCACTCCAGAGATGCTGCTTCAGCAGATCTGGTTTCAAGTCCCAGAAGCTGCTTTGTAAGAAGTACCAGGTCATTTTCACTTAGGAGGTCTATGAACCACATTTTGAGAGGCCTCTTGAACTAACAGACTGCCAATTGATGCCCTGGATTTTAATCTTTCATTTTTCCTAAATTTTACCTTGAATTGCTTGACATGTTTAGAATAATGCTTTTTCATTGGTAAGGCATTTAACCATGATGCCTTAAGCTTGGAATTGCTACCTGGTCCCTCCCCTCTAGTCTAGCTAATGTTATTTGTTGTTTAAGTCTCACTTAAAGGCCATGTTCTCCTGGAAGCCTTTCCTGCCACACCCTGTACCTCACCAAACACAAATGGCTTCAGGGTAATTGCTTTGGATACTTAATCTTTCTCACCTACAAGCTTGTGATCCATGTGAGGGCAAAGACTTCATCTTGTTTATTGTGGTAATCTAGCACAATATTTGGAAATCTGTGTGCACTCAATAAATGCTTGTTAAATGATGAATGAATGAATGATGAATGAATATGGATGGCTATATATTTAAAATTAATATTGGACTGCATAACAGTCACTATTGGCAAGAAACCATTCACTTCTTCACATATTCAGTATGTATTTATTTAATATAAACTGTAGGTCATCACATAAAATTTAATGTTACACCCCATTTCTTTGAAGTGGGGGTAAATTTATCTCAAATTGTAAAGATGGTGTGAGTATTTGTGTGATGATATCTTGAGAGATAAAGAAAAAATAACAAAATCCATGTATTTTCAATTAATAAGCATTAACTTTTATTTCCCATAACTAATTAAAAAGAGCTTCCAACAAGTTTCTTTCAATGTACCTCATCCTCTTTCCCTCACTTTTGCTTCTCCTTCTGAATTGTCCATCTCAAGTGATGGCAGTTCCATCCTTTAAAATTCTCTAAACTAGAAACCTTTGAGCTATCTTGTATTCCTCTAGTCGTAATTACTGTGCAAATAGCAGCAAAGCATGCTTGAACTCATAAAACTGGTAAGAAGTAGGGGGGACAGGTTTGGGGCCAGGAGGAATGACTCTCTCCCAATTGCCTATCATCTATGGAAGGGGCCATCCACAAAACTAAATCCAAATGTCTTAATGCATTGATGCAAATCTGGCTTTATATTGACATAATTTTAGGAGATTCTCATCACCGTCAATCTCTACTGCCCTCCTGCTTCTACCCCCAGGTCTATTAATTTAGAATTTACAGTGGTAGAGCCTGTTGTTTCTTATACGAAGGCAATTTTGGGGACTGTTGTTATATTTGAGAGCTAGAGTATTCATCAAGGAAAGAAGGGTTAGGAAGCAGAGCTCCTGAACAATTGAGGTGGTTAACATTCCTTTATGAACTCAATTTCTAGTTCCTTAGAAGCCCATCTATGTAAATTTCAGAAGGAGGACCAAAATTTGGCAAAAGAGTTGGAAAGAACTGTTCAAAATGTTATGGACCCAGGCATAACAGACTGTGGATAGGGAAAACATTTTATTGTTGCCCATTGAAGGACTAGAAAAAAAGCCAGGAACCTAGCCATAGCTTTCTGGTCCATTGTCTACGTATGTGTGTTAGAGATTATGGGGGCAGGTTAAAAGAGCACCTGAGAATCAAACCATCTAGCCCATAAAACATCAGAAACAGTCTGTAGACTAATTCAAGTCTTTCCTCATCTGTTGTGCAGGATCCTCCAATAAACCACCAGCCTTAAGTCTCCCTGGCTCAGGTTGTGGAAGGAGATAGGCTGTAGACTTCTGATTCTCAAGAATGAAAGCAAAGTTAGGCTGGAGAGGCATTTTTTTTTAAATTCAATTTTATTGAGAAATATTCACATACCATACAATCATCCAAAGTGTACAATCAATTGTTCACAGTACCATCATATAGTTGTGCCTTCATCACCCCAATCTATTTTTTGAACATTTTCCTTGTACCAGAAAAAGTAAAAATAAGAATAAAAAATAAAAGTAAAAAAAAAAAAAAAACTAAATCATTCCTCCCTCACCTTATTTTTCATTTAGCTTTTTGTCCCCATTTTTCTACTCATGCATCCACACACTGGATAAAGGAAGTGTGATCTATAAGGCTTTCACAATCACTCTGTCACCCCTTGTAAGCTACATTGCTATACAATTGTCTTCAAGAGTAAAGGCTACTGGGTTGCAGTTTAATAGTTTCGGGTGTTTACTTCTAGCTATTCCAATACATTAAAACCTAAAAATTGTTATCAATATAGTGCATAAGAATGCCCACCAGAGTGACCTCTTGACTCCATTTGGAATCTCTCAGCCACTGAAATTTTATTTTGTTTCATTTCACATCCCCCTTTTGGTCAAGAAGATGTTCTCAATCCCACGGTGTCAGGTCCAGATTCATCCCCGGGAGTCATATCCTGCGTTGCCAGGGAGATTTACACCCTGGGAGTCAGATCCCACATAAAGGGTAGGGCAGTGCGTTCACCTGCTGAGTTGGCTTAGCTAGAGAGAGGGGGCCACATATGAGCAACAAAGAGATACTCAGGGGGAGACTCTTAGGCACAATTATAAGCAAGTTTAGCCTCTCCTTTGCAGTAACGAGCTTCATAAAGTTAAGTCTGGAGATAGAGGGCTCGGTCCATCAGACAGCCAGTCCTCGATGTTTGTGAGAACATCAGCAACAATCCAGGTGAGGAACCCCTAAACCTTTGCATTTCCCCCCAGCTCCTTAGGGGGCCCTGCATATGTATTTTTACCCCCTGCTCAAATACTTTGGGATGTGTCACTATTTCACACTAACTTATGCAAACCTACCAGGTCTCGCTTCCTATTAAAAGTTCCATGTAATTATGGTATTTGAACAAACTGTACACATTAAATTGCTTAGGAAATATAGATCCTGCACCAACTAAACATCTCTTCCCTTGATCTCACATGGAATTTGAAGTTTTAAGACACAGTCAGTATCAGCTTTTACCCTTTGGCCCGATTTGCCCTAGTCCTAACCATGACTGCTTCATTCTTATCTCTAATTGAAGTCTGGATTCTTTTCCAGCTTTTATAACAGTTGCTCTACGTGCTAATACTGACATTCATATCTGTTGAGCTCTAGCTCTGAGTTTCAAGTGTCACAGAGATACCCAAAGTTCCAGGGATCGATCAGGTTATACACAAAGGGACCAGCATCTCAGAATCTGGAGATAGCCATTGCAATTCAGGAATAGATGTGACTGCTGTAAGAGCTTACAATCTAGGGGCCATTACAGTAAGCATTCCCCTGATAAGGTGTGTTCTAACAGTCAATTCTGAGTTTACACATCATAGTTAGTCCATATTGGTGAGGCATTATGGTGTTTGCCTTTGTTTCTGGCGTACTTCATTCAAAATACTGTCTACAGGATCCATTCACCTCTCTGTGTGTCTCACAGCTTCACTCCTTCTGGCGGTTCCTCAATATTCCACTGTATGCACACACTACAGTTCACCATTCTGTTCCTCAGTCAATGTACCCTTAGGCTACCTCCGCCCATGCAAATCATGCACACTGTAGCAGAGGCATTTTTAAATCCATGAACAGTGAATTGATCAAGAAATCCTATTAATGCTGTATAAAAAAGTTACATAATGCAAATTTGGTTCCTCTTTTCTTTCCTCATTGCTATCACCTTTAACCCTTATCATTTTTTTTACCTAAAATGTAAAAACCTTAATATGGAGTCTTCCTGCTCCATTTTGTATTCCTTCCAGTCTCTCCTTTACTTTTATCCCCAGAGTTAGGTTCCTAAAAGTAAATCTGACCAGGTCTCTCCTTTTTAAAGAACCCACCAATCCCGTTGGTTACAAAGTGTCTAATGAATTCGTCCCCACGTTCCCTGGCATGCTAAGCCCTCACTCAAACTAACGTCCAGTTCCGTCTCTTGACACCGTTTCCCCCAAATACAATCCAAACATTTGGAACTTCTTGCTCTTGGATTACCTCTTTTGTGCTTTGTAACCCTTACTGTTAACTACCTGCTGTTCCCTCTGCCTAGAATGGCCTTACCTTTCCTCTCAATTGGAAAACTCCCTTTCTGAAAAATTACCTGATTCCCTCAACAGAGTGTTCTCCTCATTTCTGTCTTCTTTTTCTTATCTGTAAAATAATAATGATCATAACTTACTACTTATTATGAAATTTTGCTTATTATAATAATTTTAATAATAACAGGTTGCCATGTCTATTTCCATCATTGTAGAAATAATGACTTCCAGTGCTTATTGCAATACATGGCCCATGGTAGGTGTTCCAAAGTCATTGAAAGAAAGGATAACTCTTCTTATGATTAAATAAGTGACTGTATTATATGAATTAAGGTGCACTATAAATGAACTGCTCCACAAAATACATATTTATTGAGTTTTATTTTTAAGTGTATAATAGGTTTTTAATTTTATTTAATTGTTTGTTTTGCACATAATTAAAGCATTGTCCTGAACTTTGGAAGGAGTACTATTTTAAGCCTTATAAGACATGAAAAATTATTCAAGCTTTAATTTATTAGATCATTTTCTAAAAATAAATTTTATGCAGGAAGGAGAGAAGAGCAATGTCATGATAATGTTGGCAAGAGCTGTTAAGAGGCGAGAAGTAGAAAGGATGCTGTGCATTTATTCAATAGCATTTATATATTTATGCCACTATTATGTGCCAGACACTGTTAGCCACTGGGAGCATAGATAAATAAGCAACTTGCTGCTTACAAAGGACTCAGGGTACCTAAAAGGGAGACTAAAAATAGGCAAAAGTACATTTTTTTTCTAACACAGTCTTACATAGTGCTGAGCCCTGTTATCTTTAACCAACAAATTCTTCACCTTTTCCTCAAATTTTCTAAAGTTGTTTAAAACATTTATTTATATGTATACAGGAATCCTGTATTTTATGCACAATTGTTCTGCAAACGCATAACTCCTCTAATAAAAAATAAACACATTCTTTAGATGCAATTGGTCATATAACTGATACTTTGAATTTCAAAAAAGGATTGTATTGGTAGACATCCTGTACTGTAGGTGATAGAGCAATCCCTTTCTCTTAATAAATTATCTGAAACTAGAATTCACCATCTCATGTTATGCATAGAACATTTTGTTTCTTTGGACCTCTGGTATACTCGGAATTGGAGTAGTAATAATGCCTAGTTTATAACATCTCATCATTGGTTCATATATGACACTATCTTATTTAGTTATTTATTCAACCATTTTGTTAGCTATTTTCAATAATGTAATCAATAACTGCAAAACTACCATCCAAAATAATAACCAACTTCTAACCTTTTATTTTCCCCATCCCTTTCCCCTAACTTGCCCCATCTGATGTAACCATAATCTTGAAAATCAAGTACATCATTCCCTTGCTTTCTTTTTTCACATAACTTTGTATTCCTATACACATATAATTATTTTAGCAGTTTTAGCTTAATAAAAAAGAATATCCTTTGATGTAATATTTTACATCAAATGTTTGTTTAATATACTACTAATATTCATTCATATTGTTGTATACTTTTGTAGTTTATTAATTTTGTGTGCAAAGTAATATTCCTGTGTGTGATATTCCGTAGTTTTTTTTGTTTTTGTTTTTTTTTAATCTACTCTTGTGTTGATAGGCATTTGGGTTGATTCAAAGTGTATGCAGTTGAATGCTACCACAAAACTTTTTGTTGTTGTCTCATGTTCTGTGCAAGAGTTTCTCTTGGGTATATATCTAGGATTGGAATCAGTGGTCATGGATTATATCCATGTTAATTTTAGAAGATAATGTCAAACTGTTTTCCAAAGTGGTTGCACCTATTTATTTTCCTTCATATATTATATATATTATATTCATATATTCCTTCATATATTATATATATTATATTCATATATTCATATATTATATTCATATATTCATATATTCCACAATATGTATTTTCTCATTTGTTCTTGTCTTTTGTCCCATTCTATCAAATCATTGTGCTTTCTTAAGATTTGTAGGAGTTATTTATAAATTCTTGATACTTATTTGCTTTGATTTTGTGTAATACAAGCATGCTCTCCCAGTTTGTAACTTACATTTTTATTTTATAAAGTTTTTCTTGATGAACAAAAGTTTTAAATTTTAGTAAAGTTAAACCAATCTTTCATAACCAATTTTTAAAAAAATTATTATTAAGAAAAATTTTCCTACTCCAAGGTCTAAATGATGTTCACATATTTTTTTTACTAAGAATTTCAGTGGTTTTGACACTTAAGTTCTTAATCCACCTAGAGTTGATTTTTGTATATGTGATGTATCAATTTCAAATTGCTCCAAAAGGGTAGTCATTTTTGCCATCTCCATTTACTGAAAAGCCCCTCATTTCCCTGCTGTCTGATATGCCATTTTTCTCATGTACCAAAGTTCCAAAAATGTATCAGTCTGTTTCAAATCTCTCAATCTTATTTCATTAGGCACTTGGTCTGTTCCTGTACCAATATAATACTGTTTAACTAAGTTTTCATAAGAACTCCTGAAATCAAGTAGAGCAGGTTCCTCCTCTTTGCTATTTTTCAGAAATATTCTGGCAGTTATTAGCCCTTTACTCTTCTCTTTAGAGTCAGATTTTCAAATTCCGTGAAACTGTTTTGGGGTTTTGATTAAAACTGATTGAATCTGCAGGTCAATTTGGGAGAGAATTGACATCTT
Source organism: Choloepus didactylus (assembly GCF_015220235.1). Classification (NCBI taxonomy): domain Eukaryota; kingdom Metazoa; phylum Chordata; class Mammalia; order Pilosa; family Megalonychidae; genus Choloepus; species Choloepus didactylus. Next base: position 80,151,099 of record NC_051311.1, read on the forward strand.
CTTAATATCTTCTTTTTATCTATGAATATGGTATATTTTTCAATTTTTCTAGTTCTTTAACATTTCGTGTTACAATTTTATTCTTTTTCTTGTAGGAGTCTTGCACATCTTCTGTTAGCTCTTGCTTTTAGATATTTTATATAATATTTAAATTTTATTTATTTTCAGCTTCCTTTCCTTATATTTATTTCTGAATCCAAAGTTTTTTTCCCTGTATTTCTAAATTTAACTATTTTCGTAAGATGCCCAATATATTAACACAGAGGTGGGTACCTAATTATTTGTCCCCAAAAATAAGTTAAAGGCAGGCACCTTTCCTTTTAAATCAATCACTTTTTTAAAAATTGAAGTATTTTAGAGAAGTTAGTTAGAAAAGAATATTAATAGCATTTTGGTTAGGTAAAAGCAAAAAGCTTTGAATGGCTGTTATTTTCCTTCTACAAACGAGATTTTAAGTATTGTTATGGAAAAAAGAGGAAGCAGGAGCAATTAAAGGCTCTTTGATAGTTTTGTTTAAAAACACATAGACATGTATATGAAGAAAAAAAGGGGCATCAGCTTGCAGTTGGAGTCCACAAAAATAAATCTTTGGATAGTTATTGGCTTTATTAAACAATACAGATTTACAGATTTAATCAGTTGTGTAAATAATATATTTTTCTAACAAACTTTTATTTATAAAGAAGCACTATTTTTATTTATAGACCCACCAAAGTTACCAAGTACTTTGGGTAATGTTTAAATTAAGCTTCATAAATATACACGAAACTAAAAATTACTTCCTTACATAATTGGGATGGAAGAATTTGCAATTTCTGAGATTTGGTGTAATAAGATTAGTCCTCCTGGGATTTGAATTAAAATTGCCTGTGCAATGAAGACTAGAATCTATTACACAAATTTATCAGCCATTGTCCAACTCTCTAGATTTCTTTTGTTGCAGGAAAAAAAAAGTAGTTGAGAAATGTCACTAGAAGAAAAGTCAGCTGAGACAGTACAAAAAAATGTGGATAAGGGGCCAAATATTTTTGATATATAGACTCATGAAATAACTGCACAAGAAGTGGGCTTTTTCACTAACTTTTCCTATTGAGTTTCATGAAGAAATTAAATTCTAAAAACTCTACAAATGTACCTACAAACAGATTATTATATTTGAAAGAAAAAGATATTTATCTTTTTCAATCAGTATGCAGAATACAATAGAAAAGGGAGAATAACCTGAATCATTTTAAAGTAAGAAAATAGATACTTGCATAAGAGCAATCTGAAATCAGTTATAAAATTGTCCTTTGGCAGTACACATATAAAATCTTTTAACTGAGTATAAATTTAGCTGCCTTTTCAGTTTTAGTTAGTTTGTTTTCTTCTCCTTTTCTAGAGAATTAATGTTACAACAGTTCAACTGAAAGAATTTTGAGTAAAATGGAACACACAAAAAATTAATAATTGAAACCTTAGAAAGCAATTTCCATGACCACAAATGGACTGTCAGCTCATAAAACTTTATCATTTAAACTGAGAAAAATCTTCTCACTTGTGAAGATTGAATTCCTGAATGATGTAATAATCTACATTTACATGTATTTTTACTTTAGTTTTATCAATTTTAATGTGATAATGTGAACTTGTCTAGAAATATGGCATTGTGTGAATTATCTTTAAATGTTTCTACAACAAAGCATTCACTGTTGCATCATTCCAAATATTAATTTTATTAAAAATATACAAAGTAGTACAAGAAAATATGAAAGGTTTTATATTACTTATTTGGCTTGTTATTGGCTTGAATTTCCTCCTGTCTAAAAATAGTTAGAATCTGTAGTCCCAGAAAAAATGTAAAAATTTGTTTTAAATTTAACAGTAAAGAAGAATCATCAGCAACATCAGAAGAGAGTAACTTTGAGAATTCAAAGAACACAGGTAATAGTTCTTATTTAATTTTAAACAAAATCTGTCTCTTTTGTTAAAACCTACAATTAAAAAAAACTTACATAGGTACAATTGTATTAACTTTTCAGATCCCTACATCCCAACAATTGTTTGTAGTCATGAGGACAAGGAAGGCTTGGAAACCAGTAATCAAAATGTAAAAGATGTAAACAGGGAACATGAAGAACATAATGAAAAAGAATTAGAGTTGATGGTAAGTGTTCCGGTTGCCAGGGTATTAGAGGAGATGAATTTATTTAAACTTCAAAGATACTGCAATGCCTGCCTTTCAATAGCTTCAACTAATGTAATTTCCAAATGTGAAAGTACAGCCTATTCTATCCCTGCATCTCTAGCATGATCAACAAGGCACTTTGATTTCAGTATGTTGCTTCTGGTCTCTGCAGCGGTAAATGAATAACATTCATTTCTTATCTCTTTACCAGTGGCCCTGAGTAATAGTTTGTAGAAATTACAGTAGTGGTAGCACTCTTCTGATGTGCATTTCTAACCTCTGTGACAAGTGTACACTTAGCATCAACTCCTTGTCTCTGAAATGAGAGGGCCGGATTAGATGATTGTTCAAGTCCAGTCCAGCTCTACCAGTCTCTGATTCTTGCATTTAGCAACATTTTTTCTTACTTTCTTCCTCATGAGATTCTCAAAGTTCAGTATCATTGTAGATTATCACCAAGTGAGAAGAAAATAGTCTAAGCTATAAGTTTTGAACAGGGAACAAATTCAGTACTGTACAATTTAGTATTGAATTTGTTATTGTAAATTTCACACTTGGTGAAACTTCAATCTATTTGGAATATTTTGGGGATGGTTTAGATTGCATTTTTATCACAAAAGAAGAAATAGAAGTAAATGAGTCACATAATGCAATTTACCCTTCACTATATTTAGTTGGAGCACATATCATTGGGATACATGGATTCATAATCATCTTATATTAAAATGACATTTGCCTCTTCAAGTGTCAGTGCTGAAACAGAAAAGAAATAGGGCTCATCTCTTTCTCCACACATTCCACCTTTTCTATAGTGATATGGGAAGCTGCATCACTGAAGTATGCAATTTACTTTGCTCCAACTTTAAGAAACTACAAAGTTGTCACCCATTGTGAGAATTCTCACCAGCTGAAAGTTAACATTGCCATTTTTTTTTCCAAACCACAGAATATAATGAAAGGACCCTAAAAAATCACATACTTCACCAACACACCTCATTACAATGAGCAGGCTCAATATAAAAGTTTGTTTAGAAGTTACTGAGATTGTATGTCCAATAAATGAACAGGGAGCTGTAATTTAGATGCTAATTTGCTCCATGCTGACGTTAATGCATAAAACAATGAAGCTCTATAATAGATGGAAATACAACCAAATCTGTGGAACCCACAGGCATTGGCTTACAAGACAGCTGTGCAGTTGACAAGTAACATGAGCCTTATGTGAGAAGAAGGGGAAAATGTAAGATTTGCATATAATTATTGAGATCATGCAAATGTCAGTTATGAGGAGAAAAAAAAAACAGGCATCTCACTGTTAAATCCTGACAGTTGGCATCACTGAAGAACTCAAATACATTTGAGTACCAGTTGGCAGAGGGTCATTAAAACAGAATTTGCACAGACATTAACTCCCTCACTTTTCTTTGAGTGACGTTTTGCTATTAATAGTTTGCAGAGGCTTTGCAGAAAACATATTAATAAGAGAAACTATAATGGGGGCACCTACAGCAAGTGTAAATGCAGCAAGGGGCACCCAGGAAGCTGCTCTCTAATTGATTAGCATGGAGCTATCAATGTGTATATCCTAAATGAGGAGAAAGTGCAATGACAAGTAAGAATAGTTGAATAATACAATGTGATATTTGGAACCTGGGAAGGAGAGTGATTAATTTGGACCCCTTTTCTTATTAGCCACATTCCCAAATCATACCCTACAAGTATCTCCCCAAAACATCCAGCTTCCAGAGTTTGTATGAAATATCCACGAATGAAATGAGTCAAGGAAATCTATCAGATACTTACTAGCCAAGTTAATGAAACATTCTGATTCATTTTGTATATTTAGAAAGATCATTTGGTCATTATTTTTTGTTGTTTTTATTCCTTAAGATAAATCAACGCTTAATAAGAACTAGAAGTACTTCTTCCAGAGATGAAAAAAATTCATTTTCAACAGATCCAGCCAATATTCCAAATAAAGCTGAGGGCTTAGAGAAGCAAATCCATGGTGAAATATGTACTGAATTGTTCAAAGGACCTTTGTCTCCAAGTTCATCAGAAGAAAGCTCCTTAAAGGGAGGTATGTCCTGCAATGAAAAATATTCTTCAGGAAATGAGTGTAGTCATCAACCTTCAGAGGAAATTACTTCAGATATGGGAGAAATCAAGCCATCATTAGAAGATACCAGTAGTGATGAATTAGAGCAATTACATATCAGCAGCAAAGAGGTACTGGATGATAATGCTAATCCAGCCCATGGGAGAGGCAGAGTGCAAATACCTTGTCCCTCCTTAGATCAACTGATGCCAGATAACCTTAATAAAAAACATGAAGGGGGAGCTAAGAACATTGAAATAAAAGATCAGGAATGTTTAAGAAGAAATTTCTGTTCAGATGTATCTGCATATCTGGAAAAATCAACAGAAAAAGGGTCTTTCAAGAAAGATTATGGCAACGGTAAGGATGAGGAGGAGCAAAGAATACATGTAACTGTTAATGAAAAACAAAACAAAAATTGTCAATCGATCTTACATGACCAAGAAAGGAAGATGGGCCACCCTGAAATAAGTGCGGTAGTGACTGGAGCTAGTAACAGAGACCTAACTGCTCTGCTGAGCAAAGAGACCACAATTCCCAGCTGTGCAGTAATAGCAGATACGTTCCATTCACCAAGACCAAATTTAAATTGGGAAGAAGCCATGTTAACAACCTCAGAGTGTGTTCTCTCAACTGAAGTCACCAGTTTAGCAGGGATGCCTGATCAAGTTTGTTCACCAAGAAATGGAAATGTTTCGAGGAATGATTATCTTTTCCAAGTTGAAGAAGAAAAATTAGATTGGATTAATCCTGAAGATCAGTGTAAGAACACTGAGCATAAACAAAGTTGGAATGTTCTGGAAAGTCAGGGAAAAGCAAGAGAGAGTCAGACAAATATAACAGGGCAGATCAAAGAACAAGCAGATTATGAAGACATGTGGGGAAAAAGTGATAATACAGGGAGTTTGAAAGCTACTCCTACGGAAGAATTGTTTACCTGCCAAGAAACAGTGAGATGTGAACTGTCTTCTCTAGCTGATCCTGGTATTACTGAGAAAGCAGAAGCAGGTACAGCTTATATAATTAAGACAACATCAGAAAGTACTCTAGAAAGCATGTCTGCTAGAGAAAAAGCAATAATTGCTGAGCTACCTCAAGAGACAGCACGAAGTGACAGGCCCATAGAGGAAAAAGAAACAGCGTTTGATCCACATGAAGAGACAAATGATGATTCACATTATACCCTTTGTCAACGGGATACAGTAGGTGTAATCTATGACAATGATTTTGAAAAGAAATCATATTTAGGTGATTGTATTGTACATGTAGATGAAGTGGAGAAAGAAGCAGCCATGTCTATGAACAAACCTGGGAAGACACATGACAGGGAGAAATACGGCATTGGAAATGTGTCATCTGTAGAAGAATCCTTACAGATCATTACAGGGGATCGAAAAGCATCTTCAAAACTGGATTTGCATTTAGAAATGTTGCCAACAGATGCAAAAATATTTCCAGAAAAGAAACATCATGGGCAGGTTCAAGAATTATCAAAGAGAGCAGACGTTGAAGCCCTTGTTCATTCTGCTTTTGACTCAGACACCAATAGAGCACCGCGGAAATGTTCTCACGTTTCCTCTCACCATACTAAAACTTCTGTGCCATCTTATGAAGAGGCAATTACTGTAGAGAATACAATGACTACCATGACTGTCCAACCTATTTTAACCAAGTCAGAATACAATTGTAATCTATCAAGTGAAATTCAGGGTATTGAGAAGCATCTTCCCCCTGGGTCTATACCTGAAGAAGTTTCCAAAAGTTCAAGAATAGTGACATCTGGTAGTAAAAGAGAAAGATGTATAGGCCAGAATTTCCAACAAGGAGAATACTGTGAGGAAAAATTTCTAGGGCCAAAGATTTCAATCAGTGAAACTTCTGAGAAAATGGAAGAGGCAGGGCATGAAAACGAAGGATTAAACTCTGGACAACACTTATTGTCTTCAGGTGACAAGGAATGTGAGAGCCCAGCCCAGGAAAGTCAAGCTCAAAGCAGTGAATCTCTGCTTTCAAAATACATCAATTCTAAAATACCTTATTTCCTTTTGTTTCTGATATTTCTTGTAACCATCTACCACTATGACTTAATGATAGGCTTGGCATTCTACCTTTTTTCATTGTACTGGCTATCCTGGGAAGAGAGGAGACAAAAAGAGTCTGTCAAAAAGAAGTAACCTCAGCAATATTATTATTCTCTCTTAAAACATAAGCTATTTAGCCCTAAACATTTGGATTGGTGAGAGACTTCATTGTTCAAAGAGCCAGTGCAGTTTTTCCCTTGAAGGATTATTTAAAAAAGAATGCGTTATGAAGTTTGCTCCTTCATATAAGTAATTATTCTATATAGGACCATTATGTTTGGATCATTAAATACCTATATGAATATGAGATCTGAAGCACGTCAAGTTGAAATTAGGTACAGCTGTTGCTCCTTAGCAGCCTATGAAGTTGTAATGCTTCATATCTCTTCACTACTTAGAGTACCATTTCTTGCATTCATTTCTTTTGCTATAAAGTTTCATTTTTTTCCCCTGAGAATATTTCCCCCCTTCAGTTTTTAAAAGTAGGTAAAGCATGGACAATGGCAGGAGGACCTTTTTGATCTTTTAGTGTTGACCATGAAATTTGCGTTTACTACTGTATCATTGATCAGCATATTTTGTTAGATCAAATCTTTCTGCTTTCATTTCATATTTTTTAAGAACAAATCCATGCATATTGAAATGTGTAAACCTACATTGAAGAAACACATTGTGTTTGCTTGAATAATACTTTATATTTATACATGCACACCTTAATCCCCCTTTATATCTTCAAAGTCAAGACGTCTATAAACTAAATTTGACAAAGACGGAAACAACTGGGGGATTATCTTTCTACTCTACAAAATTTTGTGGGTGGCCATCTTTAAAACTGTTTTTCTCTTGTAAAGGGAGGCTGTGTAACATAGCTTAATTTCACTGTTGACTATTATACAGAGTTGAAAATCAAAATGAAAAGTTCCACAGGCATCACTTAAGAATGAATTTGTATCTAAATGCATAAAAGCATTAAATGATAATAAAAATTTTACAAATGACCTGAGTATTTGTTCTACTTGGAAGTATTTTTGTCTTCAAACAAGTTTTTAACCTTTTCTCATTATAAGCCAATGAATTATCTGACAAGATGCATTTAGAGAACAGACAACTAAAGTCATTGGTGATATTCATATATGTTTACCAGGTTGTTAGGTGATACCTCAAAATTTTAAGTAGACATATAGGTAGATGTGGAAATCTACTGAGCGAGAAATGAATCTCCAGTATAGCTGTGACTTTGATTGTTGTTTTGTTGTTATCTATAACTGAGTGGTAAAATAATGGAACTAATAATTTATTCAAATAAGAGTAATACAAGGACTCATGTTTAGTTGCTTCAACAGCTGTTTATTGAGTGACCACCATATGCAAAATTCTGTGCTGTGTTCTAGGCAGAGCACTTCCTTTGATACCCCACAAAGCTGGGCCTCAGGGAGAATACGAAAGAGCCTATTTGGATGATTTGTTTTTCATAGGAACTTCTTTCAGAGAGCACGCAACATTGTTCTTCAAAGAAAGAGTAATCTGTTTATGCCTCGCCCCAGTAAAGGCACATTCAGTATGTAAAACTTGCCTATATAATACCACACATCTAAGAAGTGTGCATTTATGAGAAAACAAAATTAGAATAAGGCATTTAAACTGCATTTCATCCTGTATTAAATTATTTCCTTAATTTTCATTCAGTACACAACTATTTTCAAATCCTGTAATTGCATGCTTCTCTCAAGTCCCACTGAAACTGAATCCTTTTAGTTGAACAAATACAAACATCCTGAAGTAGAACTTAGGGCAAATATTTGATTGTTTGAGAAGGCATATTTTCATTTATTGTAAGTGGAAAATTCTTGGCAGTGCCTAGAATATTATCTCTAAAATTGCTGTCCAGATAATTTTGTTGACAGGTCTAAATTATAATGGAGTTAAGGTTAGCATTTCTTTAGTTCTTAATGGCTTGGTTTTTGCATTCCACCTTTAAGAGTTTTAGTCAATATGTCTTATCTTATCAAGACAAAGAATTCTACGTTACTTTATGAACACAGGTGCCTGAACTGTAATTATTCCATTAAAAATGTAACTTCTTTTATCTCTTTTATTTGACATTTGGTAACTTTAACTTCCTAAACTCCCTCATATATATATTTGTGATATGACAATAGAAGGTTTAAAGGATTTTAAATACTCAATTCTGTATTTCTGTACATTCAATGAATAAGGAATTGGTGATTTAGCTGACTTTCCAAACATTATTTATGAAGAGTTTGAAATAAAGTCATAATAACTTGTGAAACTATCACTAGGTGGAGAGAGAGATTTTTACTACCTGTTTTGGTCAGATCATTATGTTGAACAAGAAAAATGGGTACCAAGAAGAACTGGCAGCCCCCGGTTAATAAAGATTCAGCTGTAAGTGATCATGGCAAGTGTAATTTTTGTAAGCATAGCTCTTCATGTCTCCCCAAGTATTGGTTAGGTGCCAAAAGAGGGTGTGGCATGATAGTAAGCAAAGAGAAATGCATTGCACATCTGCTTCCTAGATTGAGTAAGAAATGTGATTTAGTAACCATCTTTTATCTTGCTGGGGCTTCTGATTATTAGACAGAAACAACATTCTAAAAATTAATTGGCAAGTCAAGCAACTGTAGCTAGTAAAAATAAAAAACCACATTTGTGTAAACCATCAGTATCTCAATAAGAGATTGCCCAGTGAAAGAGTAAATGAGTCAATGAGATGGCACTCACCCCTCAACATTAAAGAACATTGAACAAATGTAGTTTCTTTATTTCCTTGCTGAGACTTAATGTTTTGATAGTGAAGTACACACACACACACACACACACACACACACACACAATTTTGACCCTATTTGTCATCTTATATCAGTCTGCTAGTTAAATGGAAAACTTACAAATACACAGACCAAATTTTGGGCAATAATAGTACTCATGGTCCTTTCCTAATTATTTTTTTCAGTCATAAATATTATTTCATATCACCAGGACTGTTGTCTTCTTTATTATGCTCACTTTTTGCATATAAATAAAATACAAAAAGCAGACAAGACAAAACAATAGAAAAGTAGCAGAACTAGTAAAAATGCAGGGAGGAGGGCTGTCAATTCCAGTGCCAGTCCCTCCACTGATTTCTGTAATCATGATCTCTGAGCTTCCTTTCACATTTTTGAGTGACTATAGAAACTGAATCATGCAATAAGGATCTTTCTTATTATTTGAATCCTGTCTTAGCCAATTCCCGTGGAACTGAAGAATAGAATCAATTTTGATTCTGCAACAAGGTACAAAAGAAATATGACATGCCATGCTTTTCCAGCATCTCCACGACAGACAACTTACATGAAGAGAACAGCTAACAAGGTTACTTTTACTTATTTGATTGAATTCATTTGCTTATTTTTTTTATTTTTGGAAATAATTAATAATAAAAATCATGACAACATAAATTACTTTTCATCTTTTAAAAAGATTTGGTCAGAAATCCAGTATGTTTCTATCACCTTTCCAACCTCTTTAAACAGCAAATTAAATTCTCACTAGATTTTGAGCCTAATTTTGAATGCTCACGTTTTACAATGAATGTCATTATTGTAATGTGTTCAAATTCTATTTACAAAAAGAACTCTAAAAAGTCCAGTGTTTATTTTGCACCGTTTGTATATTTCTAAATACATAAAAGTTGTCTTCATTTTTTAAAGTATGAAACATTACATTATATAAAAATTAAAGAAAAAATTCTCTAAGTGTCTTCCTAATATATCTAATTTTTCATATTCATAATAATCAAGTAAAGAGAGGCATGAGTAAATCAATAGTGGATTACAGATAAATCATTTTTATTTGACCATGATGTCTCTAATATTTTGGTAGCAGAGTTCAATGCCTAGTTAAGTCACTTGGTCTTGAATGAAATTGGTGCATCTTTCATCCTATTACCCCCAACCAAACCATCCAGCCTTATTTCCCTCTGCTCTCCTATCAGTCAAGCAAGTTGCATTGTCCCCAGAACATGCCTTGCATCATTTGTTTCTCCATGACTTTGCTCATGTATACCTTTCTGCCTAGAAGACACTCGGTTATCTCTACTCATGTCTCCCTATCCAAATTCTGCACATTCTTCTATATACAGCTCAAGTCCCTGTCCTCTTGAAGTCTCCTAATATTGCAGCTGGTGGAATCTCTCCATCCCCAGACCTCCTAAGAAACTTAACCCTTCTTCCTTGCACCCTCACACACTGGGCATTTGGGTTATCATCCTACCTGGACTGTCCGCTCATTCAGGACAGGGGGAAAAGGTTTCACTTCCCTCTTTCCACTCTCCCCTCAACCCTGACCATGAGAATTATGTAGTAATCCTCAGTCAACACCTGTAGAATACAAGTGAATTGCAGTGATGTCTGCTTACTCTTCTGTTCCTGAGAGATATTCTATGGAGAGGATATTATGTGGTTGGATATAAAAATGAATACATGTAACTGAGAAAACTAGGAAGTTTTAGCAAACTCTCAAAAAGAAGGTAGAAAAATGCAAAGAGATTGTGGAGAGGCAAGAAAGTGCTGTACTGAGTATGGTATGTGGGAAGGAGAGAAACAATCCTTTCTCTGCATTCCTTTTAACAATCAAAAATTGTTTTTATATATTTATAAATTCTTCCTAGTGCATGAAACTTTTCCTTTATTCTATTTTGTAGGGAAAATATACAGATTACACATTAAAATAATAATAATGCATACCTTAATTCACTGGCAAATGTAAAAGTAATAGAAAAGGACATGTTTTCAGATAGAGAAACTCAGTGGCTTATAAAGCCAACAAACATCACAAGGAATAACCTGTAAGTAACTCAATCCTCTCAAGTGCTGCCATGCCCTTTGAAAATGGCTGATCTGTCAATTTCACACCTGTGCTGTATGTCAACTTTAGGGTAAACAAATAGGACAACTAGCAAACGTTGTCAGTGGATTTTTTAAAAATATTTTTCAAAAAAAAGACATCTGCCTAATGAACACATAAGAGAGCATACACAAATGCACAATACACACATACACACATATGTACATATTATCCCAATAGCTGAAAAATGACAGTAATGGCAGTGAACATAATCTACTAGTACTGCTTGTAGTGATGTATGTAATATATGAGGGTTGATCTTTTCCTTGACAAGAAACCTCATTCTATCAGGTTTAGATGTGAAATTAAAATGATAACACAAAGACATGCCTGTTTTTGAGGCAAAGTCCAAAGGAAAGTAGCACATGGTCTAAAAATCTGATAGCATATAATATAACAGCTTAAAACCATTACCAAGTAGTCTCTTAAGGCTTTAACAAGAGCCGCATACATGCCTACTATATTGTAGAATTCATCACTATCATGTATCGGTTGACTTAATTTTGAGTAGAAACAGATTTAAATTTCCTAAAGACACACTCTATAAAACATAATATCAAACAGCAGTAAGATGGTGCTTAGAATTCATTATAAGAGGTTAGAAATTCTCTTTGTAAATACTTAAATAACCCATATCTGCTTTTAGTAATTTAATGTAGGAGGCTTTTATGTTAGAGTTTATAAAATATTTTTTTAGCTAAGAGGCATTTATGCAAATAATCACAGAGTAAATGATTTTTATATATACTCTAAAATTGATATTGATATTTTGTTTCTGTACATTAAGTGACTCTTCCCAATCAATAAAAAAAAAAAAAAATAGAATACAGGTTACTAGGGGCCAGGGAGAGGATAGGGAATGGAGAGTTAATTCTTATTTAATGCCGTTTCTGTTTGGGAAGACAGAAAAAAATTGGCAATCTGTAGTGTAGATGGTAACACAATATTGTGAATGCAATTAACACCACTGAATTATGTATCTGACTATGGCTAAAAGAGGAAGTTTTGGGTGGCATATATGTTGCTGGAATAAAAATTTAAAAACAAAATAAAACAATAAAAACAAACATAGGACTGTACAACACAAACAATGAGGCCTAATGTAAACCATGTACTACAGTTACTATAGTTAATAGTACAATTATATAATATTCTTATCAATTGTAATAAGGGTACCACACTAAGCAAAGTGTTAAAAATGGGGCAGGTATATGGGAACTCTGTATTTTCAGCATGATCTTTCTGTAAACCTATAACTTCTCTAATAAAAATAAATACATACATAAAAATCTTTGAGAAATCCAATTTTCTGTTTTCATCATGCATATAAACTTTTTTGTGTTTTTAAGTGAAACAGTTCAGAGTTCTACCTAAAGAAAGGAACAATGGAAAAGAAAAGACAAGATTGTTTCCTAACTTCACCAATATAAGTGAAGTATGTTTAATACATTTCTATTCTTTGAAAATTGGAAAGGAAAATAGGAAGTAAAGGTAAGAAATTATAAATATCTTTCACATTTATTTGATAGTCTTCTTTATGTGGGATCAGGCCTATAAATTGCACTTAAGTCGTTTGGCTCCTCCCATGTGAATTCTGTGGCCTACCTGGTGTTTTTCCCATCCTTAAATTACTATTTAATTGAAGTTAAAGAAATGATTTGTTGCTACATAAATAATCAAGGCACACAGTCATAGACTGAATCTGTTAATATTTTTAACATCTACATCTCTGTGTGTCTGTGAATGTGAGGTTCAGTTCAGTCTTTAATAATAATAGTAATAGCCAACTCTTGAGTGTTTACAATGAATTGTGCACTATTCTATTTGCTTTATATGAAATAACACATTTCATTTCACATCTCCATGAGAGAAATACTATTATAATCCCATTTTACAGATAGACACAGAATTACAAAGGGGTTAATTTTTCCAAGGTCATATATCCAGTAAGTGGCAAAGTCTAGATTTGGACTCTAGCAGTCTGTCTCCAGAGCTGATCCTCGTAACACCACGTTTTTCTTTGATCCAAACAAGCACACCAGGTAATCTTATGAATAGCACAGTTTTATGTTAGCAAACTGCATGGTACTCTAACCATATATTACATGTAACACACCATATCTCTTACACAGATAATCCTCTTTATTAATGCCCCTGAAAGATAAAGTTCCTAAAAATATTCTGTTCATTTAAATTCACTTTCAATCAAATCACTAAATTAAAAAACACTCACTGAGTTCCTTCTAACCTAGAAACAATGTGGTGGGTCTACATCCTACCTAGATCAACTATAGTGGAGAAGATGGATACATAAACCTATAATTGCAATATCTTATAACCAATGTAATAAGAGAGGTAAAATTTAGGAATGAAAGTGCACAAAGGAAGGACTGTTTGGTTCTGTAAGCACTTTGCTGCTTCCATTTCAGAGATGTGCTATCTTCTTAACCCTACAATTTTAGGGATCAAAGGAATCACAGTAAAACCCTCCAAATGCCTCATTACAACTAAGTTTTACATAAATAATTACAAGGATCAGGATATACCTTGATACGCTTGGTATAGTGCTGGTTTATGCTTGATATTAATAGCATCCCTTTTTTCTTTAAAAGTAACTGGTTTGGATGATAAATTATATGGTCAGCCTAATAATCCAAGAAAATATCCTAGCCAGTAGGTGTAAATCACTCTTTCTCAGAGTGATGAAAGGGGCAGCTTCCAATACAAATGTCATCTATAACCTACAGAGTTCTTGTCATTGGGGTCAGAAGAATATAATTAATATACACCAGGTCCTGATCAGCCTAGGTAATATACGGCAACATTTATAAAGATTCGGTAATGCAGAGGACAATGATGAAGAACTAGGGACATTCTGTAAAAAATGCACTGGTCAAAATTCATTAGCAGTAAGTCATTTACATTACTGGCACCAGATAATTAATTAATACTTTGTGAAACCAGAAATGTTATAATTAATTAAAACATCATTCAGGATGTTATAATGCCATCATTCAGGATGGCCAACATGGAATAAAATATAAGAAACTTCTGCAAAAGTTGTGAAGGCCACTGTAAATTCCTCAGAATTATAATGGCGCATATTGCTGGAAGCTATGTTGTGAATGCGCATTCTGCTCATCATCAGTAAGAGGAACACATTTTTTGGAAGTAACTGGACCTTATCACTGGGACTTAACCACGAGGTGGGACAATACTATTAGAATAACAAAAAACAAATGAAAATATAAGCAAATGATCCAAAATATCTAGTAAGAGACAAAGATATTTTAAGGCAGAACCACTGTCACTCCATCTAGGTTTAGCCTTGCAACAAACTTAACTTTTTGCATCGTTTTATACAAGTAACAGTGTGCTGAGACTGTGATTGACCCTGGATCTGCACTTCCTTCACATCTGCCTGAGTAACATGTGCATTGGAAACTTACTCAAAGAACCCTAAGACCCCAGAACATGTTCATGCTGAATGAATGGCAAAGGCTAGTTGCCCTGAAAACCTTTATCCACACTTCTATGACTTCAATCTACTTTATATGTGCAAGACACAGAGAAGTTTTTGAATAATGTTCTTTCTATATTTTCTCTTCATTAAAAAAAAAATCACTAAGGTCAATGGTAAGTACTTATAAAGCTGTTCTATCATTGAATGTGTACAGCATGTTATGGTTTATAAAGTTGGGCATCATCATTTTTAAATGTTAGGGCCAAGGGTAATTTGATAATAGTCAAATTGTACCTCTTAAAGCTCTTTGGTTGGCAATAGAAAAAAAAAATCCTCAAAGTAGATTAAGCAAAAAAGTAGAACTTATTATAAGGAAATAAGGCTATCTCAAACCAGGGCTAAAAGTGAAAATAGATCTCACTAGGGACAGGAGCTAGGAAAGGGAAGTCTTTCATGTTCTCTCACCTTTTTTTCCTTTCCCTGCCTCCATGTTTTCTTTTTTTGTTAGTGGACTTGCTTTCTCCACTTACTTTTTAAGATACATGGTTTCTAAAGTAGAATTGCCCAATGGTAGTCTTACATCTTGATTGTAAATATCCAAAAATTAACTGGCCAGAGTTTTCTTGGTCTCGATTGTAAATTCCTAGGAGAGAGAAAATGATTGGTTCAATCTGGATCAGATGTTTAGTTCAGATCCAATCCAGGGAACTGAATTCAGAGGGAATGTGAAGGAAGACTCTATCTAAAAAGGGTGTGGGTATTAAAGTCCCAAGGAAGGGCAGGTGGGAACAGTTGATTTGTAATGCATGTCTCTAATGGACTAATTTTCATATTTGTATGGATAGGTTTCTGCATCTTTCTTTTTTTGTAGATCGACATAATCCTAATTTCTATAAATTTGTAATAGAGTTTGATGTCTGATGGGCAAGCTCCTCTACCTTGTTTAATATTCTAGAACTCATGGTCCTTTGAATTGTAGGATCGACTTATCAAGTTTCGTGACACACTTTCACTGGAATTGTACTGAAAGCATAGATTAATTTAATGAGAATTGACTTTTTTAAAATATTGAGTCTTTCCATCTGTGGCAGACTAGGGGTCAGCACACGCCCCATCCCTTAGGAAAAAGGGTGGAGTCTTGAACACACAGTGCCCAGTGACCAGAACACAGACATTGAGCCTAATCACTGTTGGTAATCAACTTTCACAAGACTCAGCTGAGGTTTCCTTGTAAACAAATCTCAAGAGGCTCTACTGAAATCAACTTTCAGGAGACTCAGCTGAGGCTTTTTTCTAACCAAATCTAGTGAGGCTCTGCTGAGCAATAAAAGGCACTTCTCTTCCTCTTGTTTGCATGAGTAATATGTGCATTGGTAACTTTCCCAAAGAACTACTATCAAAACCTAAGACCCTTCCATTTCCCAACCAGCTGCCTTTGGGAAAAATCCTCTTGTAAGTCAGTCCTTAAATTCATGGGCCACTTTTTGCCTGGCGTGTTTTTTGGTCTTGGGGTTGAGTCTGGCTGGAGTACCATCTATGAGAATAGGTGGATTCTGCTAATTTATTCAATTTATTTTTTGGTTTCTTCAGTCATGATTTGAAATGTTCTCCATGAATACATTACACTTCTACTATGAGATTTATTATTGGTACCTTTTAGATTTGGTTGCTATTGGGAATAGAATCATTTTATTCATATTATATTTCCTGTTTGGTGATTATTGATACACTGGAATACCATTAAATTTTGTGTGTTCACTTATTTAGCTACTTTGCTGAACTCTCTTATTAGTTCTACTAGTTCTGAGTTCTATAGTTTGGTAATTATACCAATAGTGTATAGGAACACTGTTGATTTTTATATGTTCTTTTAAGCAGCTTGCCAGACTCTTTCAGTAGTTCAACTATTTTTTTTATTACTAATCCATTTCTTACTCCTATTTTCTTTTCCTTGGCTTCTTGAGGTAAATGTATAGCTCATTTATTTTAATTTTTATTATTTTTTATTAGAGAAGTTGTAGGTTAAAACAAAATCATGCAGAAAATAGAAACCCCACCCCACCCCCAGTTTTAACACTTTGCAGTAGGGTATTATACTTGTAGTCATTAGTACAATGATGAAAGAATATTACTATAATTGCCCATTAACTATAGTTCATGGTTTATTTTAGGGTTCACTGTTTTTGTACAGTCCTATGTTTCTTTTAAAATTTTTATCCTAGTAACATATATACAACTGGAAATTTCCCCTTTTAATCACATTGAAATATATAATTCAGTACACATGACAACATAGATGAACCCTGAAGACATTACATTGAGTGAAATAAGTCAGACACAGAAGAACAAATATTGAATAACCTCACACATATAAAATAATTAGAATAAGCAAATTCATAGAGTCAGAGACCTAGCATACAGGTTACCAGGGGTGGGGGTGGGGCAGGGAATGGGCAGTTAATGTTTGTACTATACAGAGTTTCTATTTTGGGTGATGGAAAAGTTTTGGCAATAGATGGTAGTGATGGTAGTATAACTTTGTGAACATAATTAATGGAACTGAATCATTTATGTTTAATCCTTCCTCTTTAAAAAAAGTCCATATAATACTATAAAATAAGCCTAATACTTTAGCAGCATAAACATATATATTATATAATCTTTACTTTTTAGTCACTTCTGTTTTTAATTTCCATTATAATTACTAATTTACATTGTATTTTCATCTTTAACAAGAGTTATTTAGCAGCACATTTAAAATATTCGTTTTATGTTCTTTCATGATTGGCTTCAAATTAATTTTGACTATTGTCCAATATAATATGGCTTGTTGCCAATTCTGTGAAACGTGATAACACTTCCTTTGTGACCTACTACATTGTCAATTAGGTTTTTATTCCATGTACACAAACTCTCTTTAGGATACAGAGTTCTCTCTATATATTTCTACTTGCTCAAGGCTCTTAGATTGGTTGTTAAAAACTGCATTCTAACTAATATTTAGTATGCTTCAACTATCATTACTTAAAATCTCCCATTAATATGGAGGTATCCATTTCTCCATGTAATTATATCCATTTTTGCTTTGAATACTTCAAGTATATGTTCTCAATTGCAAATAAGTTCAGGATTATTACCATTTCAGAGTGAATTGTTTCCTTTATTATTGTACATAATGTCTTTATTAATATTTTGTCTAAAATTATATGTCATCTGATATTAATATTGCTGCACTAGTTTTCTTGTGATTAGGATTTGCAAAATGTAGCCTTACCCATCACCTTATATGTCTTTTGCCATAGATTTATAGCTGTATTTTTAAAATATCCTATCTGTATCTGTCTTTTAATAGGCAAGTTTAATCCTTTATACTGTTTTGATTACCTGATATGTTTGTGCTTATTTTTTCTTCTTTATTCTTCCTTCTTTTTTTTTTAAACTCAGTTTTATTGAGATACATTCACATACCATACAATCATCCACGGTGTACAATCAGCTGTTCACAGTACAATCTTATAGGTGTGCATTCATCACCCCAATATATTTTTGAACATTTTCCTTACACCAGAAAGAATCAGAATAAAAATAAAAAATAAAAATAAAAAAAGAACACCCAAATCAACCCCCCCATCCCACCCTATTTTTCATTTAGGTTTTGTCCCCAGTTTTCTACTCATCCATCCACACACTGGATAAAGGGAGTGCGATCCACAAGGTTTTCACAGTCATACTGTCACTCCTTGTAAGCTACATTGTTATATAATCATCTTCAAGAGTCAAGGCTACTGGATTGGAGTTTACTAGTTTCAGGTATTTACTTCTAGTGATTCCAATATATTAAAACCTAAAAAGCGTTATGTATATAGTGTGTAAGACTGTCCAACAGAGTGACTGCTCGACTCCATTTGAAATCTCGCAGACACTGAAGCTTTATTTCGTCTCATTTTGCATCCCCCTTTTGGTCAAGAAGATGTTCTCAATCCCACGATGCCAGGTCCAGATTCATCCCTGGGAGTCATATTCTGTGTTGCCAGAGAGATTTACACCCCTGGGAGTGGGGCCCATGTAGGGGGGATGGCAGCAAGATCACCTGCAACGGTGGCTTAGTTAGAGAGAGAGAGAGCTGGGCTTATTTTTACAGTGTTATTTTGAGTTTTCTGTTTGTTACCTTGGTACATTATTTTCTCCTATGAATTAGCATTCACTGGAGTGAAAACTTTTTAAAAATTTCCTTTCTTTGCCCTGCTGCTTTAGAAGTTATCCAGGTTATTTCAATTCTGTTAGTGGTCACTTTTTATTTTTAAACATATTTAACATTTTTTTTTCCAACAAAGTAAATTATGGTTTCTGTTCTGTCAAAACATGGAACTTTGTATATTTTAATTACCTTATATTGCTATTGTTATCTTTTGTTCTTTATTGCCACATTTAACACAATGTTTAAACTCAATAGTTAATTTATAGGCATCTCATTAAGTTTGGGGTTGACTCTTGTTTCTGGCATCTTATGCCATCGGTTTGGATTCCCTCTTTTTCCTGCTTAATAATGGTCCTTTTAGTGAAGATATTTTTCATGAGAATTTCTTTAGTCTTTGTGGTATTTTTTGCATGTATGGTATTCAGTAGCGGATAGTTACTTTTCCTCAGCACTTTGAATATATTCCACATCTTCTGGAATCTTAAATTGTGGTGAGAATTTAGGTGTTAGTCATTGTTCTTTAGCAGGCAAATTGTGCTTCCTCTCAGGAAGTTTCAAGCTTTTATTTTTCTTTTAACTAGATGAATATTGTATTCAAAAAAATGTAAATTTCCCTTTCTCCTAAAACTTCATGAAAATGAGAATAAAAGGAAAAAACAATGCATAGAGCTACAACAATAAAAATATTAGGGGAAGACATGGTAGCAACACAGTTTTGGAACCTCTAACACATATTGACAAGTGGCAATTTATTTAGCAGACCAGGTAAAGCTCACATCTATCCCAGCATTGGCAGAAGCTCAAAATCAATCCGATTGTACCACATTACACAGGAAATACTGAGAAACTTGAGGTACTAAGTGCCTCTGAAAATGATAATGCAGTTAGAGCTGAAAACAGAAGGAATAGTTTAAAGACCATGTGATGGACTAGATTTGCTTGTTTTTCCTTCATATTCAACTTTCAATTAACTGTGCCTCCCCAACCCCATGAGTCCTAGAGGTTTATGCTCTGAGACACTAACATTTGGAGGCCCATAACTGACATAGCCCAGTTAGATCACCCTACCTTGAAGACCAGCAGTCAACAAGTCAAGCCAATACTCACAGCCATTTGAAAATTATTTCCATGGAGGTGTGGACCCTGCCCACTCAGGGTGGGTCTTGATTGGTTCACTAGATTACTTAAGAGAACTCAAGAGCCGACACAGCCACTTGCTGATGCTTAGAGATGCTTGGAGATGCAGACAGAAGGACGTTTGGAGATGCTAAGCTAGGAGATGAATCCCAGAGTTTGTCCTAGAGAAGATAAGAGAGGACTCCCAGACACTTAGAGAGAAAGCCACTGGAATCAGAAGCTGAAAGCAATGCAACCAGGAGCAAAGGACTGGCAGAAGCTAGCCATGAGCCTTCCCAGCTAACAGAGGTGTTCAAACGCCATTGGCCACTCTTAAGTGAAGGTATCCTCTTGTTGATGCCTTAGTTTGGACACTTTTTTGGGCTTAGGACTGTAAATTTATAGCCAAATAAACCCCTTTTACAAAAGCCAATCCATTTCTGGTATTTTGCATAATGGTAACATTAGCAAACCGGAACGAGGGTAAACAAGGATATTATGTTTATTAGCAGTCTGTGTTTCAATATTGTATATTTAGAATTATCACACAGCCATGTTTACTCCAGAGAAAGACTTTGTTTTGAGGCTTGGTTTAATTGATCCTTTCCTATTCAAAACAAACAAGAGATATTGGTTGAGTGTATTGTCTCTTATTCTCTCTGATGGGCACTAAAAGTATCTTAAAATTAGTGAGACTTTAGGTCAGAGATGCTATGAGAAATTAATTATATTCTCAAATATTTACAATGTATACATAAATGCCACTATATTATATCCTTTCATGGACTTCAAAACATATACAGCCAATCCTTACATTTGAAAGAAAAGGGAATGACCCATTATTGTAGGTTCCTAGACAGTTGGCAAAGTGTTTGTTTCATTGTAGTCCAAGAATTCCCCAGGACTTGAAAGATACATGCCACAATGGCTCGTGAAATCAAACCTCCTTTGTCATGAATTATGGGTACATGCATGCAAAGTACTTAATATTATTTTTCTCATATTTCTCTTATATATGCTATAGCAGGGAAACTGATGGTGGCCTGTACAGTGGCACATAATTCCACTGAGAAATCTGAGAGGCAACTCAAGATTTCAGATTCCTAGGCTTTTTCTTTTCCCCTTTTATTTTATGCTCCACCTTCCCCTCTTTTCTTCCTAATCTTTGCTACTAGGAGTGTATTTCTGCTTCCTTGAGAAAGTTCATCAGATACTTTAAAATAAGAAAATAAATTCTAGATCTCAAGATTTAAGGGCTAAGTCAAAGCAGATGAGTGCCATGACTCACTAAAATATGATGACATTAACATATGAAATAATACCCCATATTACTTAAATCATTCCCTTTAAATAACTAGAGGGAAAAATATGAACAATTATTTGTGATAAAAATCACATTAGTAAATGCATGACTTAGACTTTTGTAATGTTTCAGTTCCAAAAGGCATGACCAAAATACAGCAACATCAAAATACCTCATTGCAACCTTTCCTCGGTTGTGTCACTCTCCTGAACCATATCGTGGAGTGTGGCTGACTTAACAAGCTGTCTACTCCTGATAATTATTGTAAAATTCCTTTCATCTTATTCAGGGAAAACTCCTGTTATGTATTTACTTGTCATTATAAGAAAATACATCTTTATGGATTACCTCATCAACACATGCTTTAATATAACCTAGAAAATTGAGTATGGTTCCTCACATACCAAAACAATTCCTGTATGAGAAAATATTGAATTAAATTGGGATTTACTATCATATTGAGTAAACACTTTATCACTGATACGTTAATACTACCTAGGGACTTTGAGAGATTTTTTTCTTCCAATTTATAAATTAGAATTTATACTAGGTGTGACCTGGTATAGAGTTTTGTTTTCTTTATTTCTGTTCCTGTCTTTCAAAAGTGTCCTGCTTCTTAGAGGGATAGTTTTTAATTCGGTGCAAAAAGATTGGATCCAAAACATAGGTTAGACAATCTTTTTTTTTTTTTTGGTTATTACCATGAGAAAAAGTTCCTGTCTCACCATGGCTATTTCTCACATTAAAGCTCACTATAGCTGACCATAATTATTTCCTAAAGCTAAGAAATAGTTATACTTAGCTGCTGTGTAAAGTTAGAAATATGCTATATTTTGAAAGAATAATCCTGGTGGAATTGTGAAAGATTTCACAGAGGAGTTGGCCTATGTGCGGGTCCTTAAAGCTAGAATAGGATTTTGATAGGAGGTTAGAAAGTAAAGAAGTGTTTTATCCACGAGGGTCGAACTTAATTCAACTCAACAAATACTAAAAATGAGCTATAATAAGTAGAGTTAACTCCTACTGAACAATGCTAGGTTCTGGTTACTACTCTAAGTACCTAACATGAATACCTAAATTAATCTATTAAAAAACCTATGAGTTAGATACTGTTAGCAATCCTATTTTATATATGAGGCTCTGAGGCACAGAGCAATCTCTCATGTATTAAGTGGTAGAACCAGGTTTCAATCCAAAGCAGCTAACTTCAGAGCTTATACATACTGTTAAAAACAAGGACCCTGGAGCTGACTACCCGACTTCAAATTTTGACTCCATTGACAGCACTCAGATCAGAGCTCAGCACATGGTAAATGCCTAATAAATGTTCACTATTTAGTTATATTTATTACTATTCACAATAAACTGCTATACCATAACTACCTCTGTGTGGCTATGTATAAGTTCTTCAATGTGTTGTAAGTGATACAAATTTGAGAAATAGAAGATCTCAGTCCTCAATGGACTTGCATTCATTTAGGAGAAATAAATACATAGCCCAGAGGCATAATGGGTTAAGTATGAGCAAGATTAATTTCAACTGGAAGAGATCAAGCACGTCCTCAGGGGTGGTTTTTGAGCAGAAACACGGAATGGAAAAGTTTGCAGTGAAGAGATAAGAGGGGGAGCACTATGGAATGAAAGGACAGTGTGCAGAACACCTTGGCTCATGTTTCGTTTGCATAGAGTGGGGAGGGTAATGAGAGGCCAGGCAGGAAAGCTGTGGCCTTCTTCAGCTCTCATGGAGCCTTAAAGAAGTGTTTAAACAAAGCATTTTTTGGAAGACTGTTTTGGTAACAAGGCATAGAAAGGAAGAAGAGAGGGCAGGGCTATTACTCGAGACATTACTAGAACTATGTAGGGGCCTGCTGCCATAGCTTAGTTCCACTTTCATAATTCTAACAGCACACTATCAACAATTTGTTCTATGTTGGTGGATGAGTTACTCATGGTTTTGATATCTATTTTCTCATCTGTAATTAAGGATGCTGAATTGATAAGCATGTGATCATCAGCTTCTAGAGTACAGATCATCATCAGCTGGACTCTCTAAGCTTTGTTTTGTGTTTAAATACTTTGATAAATAATTTTTGCCCAGGATGGTGGTTCAAGATACTAGTATTTTCCCTCTATCAGTAAATTCTTATTTTTACTTAGTATTTCCACTCATTTGGTACACAATACTATATTGTTAATTATTATTTTACCTTATTTGTATTTCTTCTCAACTAAACTATAAGCTAATTGAGAGAATGACTACATTTTATACTTTTATATCTTCACAGTGCTGGTATATAATAATAGGCTCAAATATGTGCTTATTTAATGGATTAATGACAACACGAAATTCTGTTCGTTGATTATGGTCCTTTTCCAGTGGGTTTAAAAATTTACCAGACCCAGTTTTTAGAACAAATTTTACAGGTAAAATTAAAACAATGATTTGTTTTACCACCACTGTTTATGTAAACTTAAAAAATATTAATTTTTATTGTGTGACTTATAGCTTACCTACAAAACTAGAGCACATATCACTGGAAAGAGTGGAATAGGATGTTATTTCTTAAACATAAATGTTCAAATCCATAGAGTTTAGACGTTATTATAGAAAGATTATTTTTAAAATTATCAAAAGTCTAAATATATTATACATTCCAAATAAGGAAAACTGACTTCAAGTTAAATGGCTTCTACTTTGGAATTTTTGTTGTGACTTTCACATCATACTTTCACTGTTCTTTGGATTAGAGTAAAACATATTATCCTTTGATGTTTGATGCCTGAAGGGCCCCTTGATACTTTAAGTTGCTACAGCAAACAAAGTCCTGTTGATCTGAGAAACTACTAGAAGTAAATTTTAAAACTAATTATGGTTCTCCTGCTGAGAGTTTCTTTAAGAGCCACTTTCCACTTCTGTCAAACATTTGCAGTTCTAGTACAAATACATTTACTCTTTTTTTTTTTTTTTCAGAATTAATTCACTTGCATTTAAACTTCAGGATAATGTTTGCCTTTCGTTGTGAAATAGGGGAGGGTTATGAAGAAATTTTCAAAGAATTAAAAATTAACTCTTAATATCCCCTTTTAATTTTGCAAAAATCCAATGGATCCATTCCTAATAATCAAAGAGTTATATGATTATCTTATGGATTTATGAAAGTCTCATTGCCAATGCAAGGTTTTAAGAAATAAAAAATCAGATTCTTAAGAAATAAACTCTCTAAGTTGGCTGTATTGCTAATCTAAACATTAGTGGGAAATTGCTAAATGTTCTTTCTTCTTTTGGTCACATTTATGTTTTTCCTCCCATGAGAAACAAACATAGCAGCCATGATTTCCCTGCACTATTTTCTGATCAACCCAGCTGCAATGTAATTGCCTGTAGATGATAACTTCTTGCCAGTCAAGAGTTACAGGGAGAATTTCTGTTGTTAAGATGTCTCCCTGACTAACATTTTTTGTTGTTCTAGAAAAGTACGTGTATGGGATTTAGCCAAATTTGTCTCTAATATCCATAACTGAGCTTATGTTCAAAAAGAGGAATTACAGTCAACAATAAATCTAATAGGGCCATTGGTGAAAAGAACACTTGTTATTTCACCAAAGAACACTTGTTATTTAAAGATCAACTTTTGATACTTAGGTATCATATGTAAAAGACTTAGTTATTTGAACACACAGATTGAACTTGAGTTGGACTGTGCAAAAGCTTTGGTTTATTGCCACCATCTAACATAAATAATTCATGGAGAGTGTCTCTCGTAGCCTCTATTATATTAATGGCCTCAGTGTTTTGAAGGTTGCTGTTTAGAATTTACTAACATCTAACAAAAATGTGTAAAGTTAGTTTCATTAACTAGGTTTACCTAATGCACTTTTCTTATTACCATCATACCTCTTATGACATTCAAGAAGATCCATTTAATAAATTTTAAATGAATGACTCACTTTATTCTTGCTCATTTTCATTTGACTGAACTCAAGAGCTATATCCAATAAGAAGTAAGTTTAAAATGAAGTTTCTGTCAACTATTTTCAACTAGCAAACATATGACTCACCTTCCAAATAAAAGCATATCAACATGAAAGTTTCTCAAGTGCATATTCTAGGTCATAGTCTTTGTGTTAATGAATTCCTTACTGAATGGTAAATTGTAAGAATATATTACCTTATTCCTATAATGCATTACCTGTCAGCAGGTAATTACCCATCAAAACCTAACCAGAGGGGAAGATTGTCCTGTGACACCAGTGACCTCTACAGGTAATATTAAAGAATAAAGTATGCTGTAATTGGAAAAAAAATAGTATTATATATTAGAATATATCTAGATAATGCCAAAGCATTTAACATTTACCAGAAACTCCTAATGAGATAGGTTGTTATTGCTTTATAATCAGTTTTGGAAAGTTTGTAATACATAGATTAAATATATGTTTTGAGATTTTATTAAGCTATTTTGAGCACATTTACCTTTTGTATATCACCTACAGTTTCTACAGAACCTATCCAGATAGGTCCTTTAAAATCTGTTTGGAATTATTTGATTAGGGAACTAATAGAGATAGCAAATAGCCAGCTGGTTTATTAGCCTGCCTGGAGATCTGTTTCCATAATGAGCTGAGTGCTTATGATGTACGAAGCCCTTCACATGCAGTCTCAGGACCACCCAATGAGATAAGTGCATTATATAGAAAAGTATATATTGGAGAAAAAGACTTCTAAGTGACAATAAGTGGTAGAACTGTGAGGTGTGTCCCAAAGCCTCTGCTTCTGACCATTATACTACACTGGATAGATGAAGGTATTGTTTGTAAAGCTGTAAATAGATACATATACTTCAATTCTCAATGGCATATATTTAATGACCACTTATTTATTTAGTATGTATGGAGGGCTTACTAAATATATCATTATGGGCTGGTTCTGAATAGGTTGAATAATAGACAACAATTAATATGGAGGATTTTTAAAAAGAACAATGAATCACATTATTGGTTTAAACAAATATAGTTTGGTACTCTAACTGATGGTAAAAAGACAATGGTCACCACTCCAACCATTTCATTTATATAACTAAGTCATTATTTGTGGCACTTAAATCAACATTAAAATTCTCCAGTAACCTAAGAAAGATATGAGTAACTTTTATAGCTACAAATTTCTTATTGATTTCTTATATTAAATTTTCAGAAAGGATAGAGTTATCTTTCTCAAATTCACACTTTAGAGTTCACTATTAAGTTTATCTTTATCTTCTCTTTTCCCAAGTAACCCATGTAAAATGCGAGACACAAACAGAAGAATGATTATTTATGTTACTTTTACAATATAATGATGAAGGTGTGATATAGTCAAATATTGCCTATAGGGAGCCAACCAACTTACTATAAAATTCCTAAAATCTTAATGTTGTCATAAAAACAACAATAACAATAAAAACAAACAAAAACAAAAGCAGAACATCAGTACCTTAGTATTTCTTTGATTTGTCATGTATTTGTAAGTACATAAACAAAACCAAAAATAGAATTTTTAAAAAAGCACCAAGATTTCATAGTAAAGCCAAACCAAATCTTAAATGTCTATTCATTTCTTCCACCAATATTTAATGAGTACCTAATATGCGACAATCACTGAGACAGGTACTGGGTGTATTAAGTCAACAAAATAGACATATTCTCTGCATTCACAGAGATTACAGTCTAGAGGAGAAACTGGTAAGAACAAGTAAACAAATAATCAGGAAGTGTGTTAAGTGCTATAAAGGAAATAAATAGCAGAAGATCAGATAATGACATGGGAGGGATCTGCTTAAATCCAGTAAGCAGCAAAGGCACCCATAAAGAAGTGTTCTGAAAATGAGCAGAGAGGCCTGAGTAGTGAGAAGGAGCTAGCCATGGATGAGTAGAGGGAACAGTGTGAATGGAGAATCTGATGAGGGAAAAAGCCTGCTCTTGTTGAGGAACTGCAAGAATCCTAGACTGGTGTGGTGAGATATGATGGGCAGCATGACAAATGAATTGAGTTCACACCAGGAAGCATCTTATGGACCATATGGGAAGTTTGAATCTCATTTAAGTTGTAATGAGCTTTAGGCAGAACCTAACTTAAATGGACAAGATTAGAATGGGAAGATAAGAAAGGAGGATATTGTCATAGAAAAAAAGCTAGGTCTTAATATTTGAACAGCATCAATTAATTCCTCAGTTTCCTGTGAATGGACTAGGTCTAAGGATATTGTCTTAAAATATTAAATTGCCAAATTAATGATAAAGTAAAAGTCTTGTGTAGATTGAGTCTAATTAAATACTGATTATACCAGGTAAAGACATACTTTGCCACACTATATAGTATGTGCTACAGTTAAGTAAAATAAAATAGTTTCCCTTTTAAAGAAAAAAGCAGGAATTTTTTTCATCAGTCTTTAAAAAGAGTAGTGGAGAGAAATAAATCTTCAAAAAGGTAAATTACGGGTGATTTTTCCCTCTATAATAAGAACAGCCAAACTATAAAACAGTAATGAGTCAGTCTGTACATAAGGCCAAAACAACCAGTCAAGTCAATGAGGAAAAATTAGTCAAATAAGTTATTTGGCTTAAGAGAGAATTTAAATAGATGGGTTTTCTGCATTTCACACCTTTTAACAACTTATTGGCCTCATGTAATTAATTATAATTATTAACAAGTATAACTTGTTCTACTTATATGTAAAATAAATATTATAATGCTCAAAATAATAGGGTTTAGGGGAGAGTTCATATGAAGAAATTCTTACTTAGAGCCTGGCACATAGCAGTCATTTAGTTTATAACCAGAGTTCAAGGCTTCCCTGTAACTGAATCTGAATCACAGATAGAATTAAGGGTTTGAGGAAGCTATGCTGATTTACTAGCAGTTGGTAAATCAGAATAATTAGTTTCAGGTTATTTTTTAAAATTACATCAAATTTATAATAAGCTAGGAAACTCTATTCTTAAATTACTCTACAGTGTTTTTCAATATACCAAAAAAGAGACTTCTTTAATTAGATTGAGAAGGTAAGAGAATCAGTGAAATTCAAACATAACTCATCTTGCAGCTATCATCCTTGCTAGGATGTGCTTCCACCTTCTTATATGGAAGTAAGTAATCTAATCCATAATTAGGTTTTAGAAAAGAGAATTGAGAAAAAGCTGGATGCAGACCTAGCAGACAGTAGTCTTCACTCTGTAGTTTTGTGGGGTAACTCAATCCCATCAAAACATGAGAAAATAAAGACCATGTGTAATGAGAGGATACCAATAGCATTTCCTCCTTAAGCTTAATTTTGGTTTGGTCGACAGTATGTCTTAATAAACAAACCAAACAAAACAAAAAAGCAAAACAAACAAAGAACTCCTGCCCCCTACCACACATGGTAATTGTGTCTTCTCTTCTGAGTCTTTAATGCCTCATTTAAGTTTCAGACAAATGTTTATCACTGCCAGACCTCCAGATGCTGCACATCTGTAAAGAAATATGGACTCTTCCATTGGCTTCATGCATCTTTAACAAAGGTGCCATCTGTGGTCAAACACCAGAAATCTCTTTTATTGGTGATGATGTATAAAACTGAAAGAACACAACCTGATTTTTTTTTTTTCAGACCTAGGTACAGGAAATTGAGCTCACGGCACTGCAAGTCAGGAAAACTTTGTTTTAAGGCGTGTAAACTGCCTATAACTTTGTGAATGTATTCATATGCATGATATTAAAATAGCTTATATGTGCCTGAAATCCTAGATTATAAAAATAGCATCCGGTGAAAAACTGTTTTTAGCCGATGCGCTCTCTTTCTGTGGCCATTATAGTTTTCTGTGTCCTGTCTTTCCTGCACAGTCTTATTTGCCATCAGTCTTAATCCACTTTCACAAACAAATTAAGGTGGAGAGCCAGATGAGGTATGCAACTCTACTCCCTATAATTCATTTCCCTATGCCTCTGTCAGAATCAATAAATACTCATTCAAAGGAGCAGGGGTTAAGCAACTCGTTAATCCTCCTGCTCCTTCCAAAATATGGGTGGCTTGTTACGTGCCCTCTGAAATCCACAGTGCAAAGTGTAGCTCTTGAGCACTGCTAAGGACCTAGAAATACGGGCATAGATAATGGAGAGAGGAAATTATCAGTGATAATTACACTGGTGTATGTGCATTCTGTGGTTAATCCACTCACAGTATTTTCCGAATAATGTCTTTTCTTAATCAGGATATAGGTTATCATTGTTTTCAGAAATTCATCCAAGCCCACTATCTCCTTGTTGTTTAAATCTGTCCTTGAACATAAACAACAATCTGGAAATTTCCAATTTTATAAAACACTTTTCAAAGCACATAAAAAAGAAAGTTGTTCAAACTCAAAAGAATGACTAGTGATTGTTGACTTGTAGAGTAAACACTGAAGGAGATGCTGTGTAGAAACTCCTTCAGCAATTCATCTAAGGAATGTGGATAGTGACACCATAGAAATTCACATGTGATATGGGGGGTTAAAGGAAACCAGGCAAACATAGACCCTGAATGAATCTATATGCTTGGATTTCTCACTCTCCTTGACCTTAAAGTTATAAGTATGATATGTAGGGCTTACTCTTCGAATTCTTTTGTTGCCTCAAGTTTGGGGATTTTATCGTTATTCCTCGTGGATTTTCTAACTCTAAGGTTAGTGATGTGAAAAATAACATCAACCTGAACTTGGTAACCTCTACTTTATTTTATTTTATTTTTTTTAGTTTGACTTGGCTAAAAGCCATTAGAGCTCCTGTTTATTATCTCAAAACAGCATTAATACTTACTATGGGATTCATTTCCATGTAAATTTTTCTTTTAGAGAGCTTCGATTTAGAGCAATGTATGCATTAGGGTGAAAACATCATATAATTATTTACTCAAGAAACAAGAGAGAGGTGGGTTGAAGAGAGCATATCCCATGAGATTTAAGACTGACAGATTAGTAGCAGAAAACCTTTTGTCTGGAAAGTAAGAAAATGATCCTAAGAACAAAGCACAATATACCTCTCAACTTGTCAAAACGAAGGAAGGTGCTTTATATGTGCAAAATGTCCAATTCTCTATTCTCACACACTACTAACTTGGAAATTCATCTGACTTGGAAAATAACCAAATGGAAAATAAAACCTGTAATCATAAACACAAAATTTTTGTAGATAAAAAATGAAACCATTGGATTTTTCAAAAATAGGATTTTGTCACTTCATAATTTCAAATATTATTCTAGTGTATTAACCTACAGAAAAGTATAACAAGATGATAGCCTATGAATTAGACAGTGTAGTATATCAAATTTGTGAGTAATAAAAACAACAGCTACCATCTTCTGATAATTTACAATATTCTAAGCATAATGGAAAGTCTTTAAAGTCTTAAGTGTAATCAGTGTATTAAGTCAACAAAATAGACATATTCTCTGCATTCACAGAGATTACAGTCTAGAGGGTTTCCTTTAACCCTTTAAAAGTCTTTCCTTCCATCACTAAAATAAACCTATGGATCCAGTAGTATTTTTTCCATTAATTGATGAAGACTCTGAGAAGTATAGAGGTTAAGTAACTTGCCCAAGATCACATAACAGCGAAGTGGCAAAGTCGGGTCATATCCATGTGCATCTACCCTAAAGTAGTTGTTTTTCATCTTTTGTTTTTGTTTTTTGTCTACCATGCTCAAGCAGAAGTAATGAAATCCATTGGATTTCATGAACTCAAAATTATTTTCCCCTACTAACAAAATGATCACAATTAACTTATTTTGGGACTTGATTATGCAAAACCTATTTTTGCTTTTTTATTTTTTAAATAACCTATTTTAGAATACTTTTAAATTTGCAGAAAAATTGAGACATAGTAGAGTTCCCATATATGCCACACCTAGTTTCCCTGTTACTTAGTTATTTTTGTTGTTTTTCTTCCTCTACTAGAGAAGTTGTGGGTTTATAGAGCAGCCATGCATAAAATACAGGATTCCCATAAACCACCCAGTTATTAACAACTTGCATCAGTGTGGAATATTTGTTGCAAGTGATGATAGCACATTTTTATAATTGTACTATTAAATATAGTCCATGGTTTAACTTAGGGTTCACTGTGTAGTGTAGTTCCATAGATTTTTTTTAAACTTTCATTATGTTACCATATATACAATCCAGTATTCAACTCTTTCAGTCACATTCAGATATATATTTCAATGTTGTTAATTACATTCACAATGTTGTGCTACCATTACCACCATCCATTACCAAAATATTTTCATCATTCCAAATAGGAACTCTGCACATTTTAAGCCTTTACTTCCCATTCCCTATCCCACCCCATCACCTGGTAACCTGTATTGTAGTTTCTGACTCTATCAGTTTGCTTATTTTAATTATTTCAAATCAGTGAGATCATCCAATATTTGTCTTTTTGTGTCTGGCTCATTTCATTCAACTCCTCCGTGTTGTCTCATGTATCAGACATCATTCCTTTTTATGGCTGAATACTGTTACATTGCATGTATATACTACATCTTGTTTATCCAGTTATTGGTTGATGGACACTTGGGTTAATTCCTTCTTTTGGCAATTGTGAATAATGCCACTATGAGCATCACTGTGCAAATATACGTTCGAGTGTCTGCTTTCAATTCTTTTGAGTCCCACATTATCTCTTTATATTTTGCATGTCCATTATCAGGAAATATGATTATTTCTTATTTAATTGTATTCTCTTATAGGAATTAAAGAGTAGAGATGGACATTGAGGATACAGTACCATTGGGTTTTGCATTTACTCTTTTAATTACTTTTACTGAAGATCTTCATTTCATACTGTTCTAAGCCACTCCTTTCAACCTGAAGAATTCCCTTTAGCAATTCTTTTAGGCAGGCCTTTGGGGGGAAACTTTTTGTTTTTATCTGTGACTGTCTTAAATTCTCCCTCATTTTTGAAGTCAGTTTGCTGGATGAAGAATTTGGGGCTGGCAGTTTTTCTCTTTCAGTGCCTTAAATATATCATACTACTACCTTCTTGCCTTTATGGTTTCGGATGAGAAATCAGAACTTAATCTTATTGAGGATTCCTTGATTATGATGAATCACGTTTCTCTTGCTGCTTTCAAAACTCTGTATCTTGCATTTGACATTTTGATTAGTATGTGTCTTGAAGTAGGGTTGATCCTGTTTGGAGTTTGTTATGCTTCTTGGACTGTATATTTATGTCTTTCATAAGAGTTGGGAAATTTTCAGCCATTACTTTCTGCCTCTTTTCCCTTCTCTTCTTCTGAGACTCCCATGATGCATATGTTGGTATGCTTTATGCTGTCACACAGGTCCCTTAGACACTGGTCGGTTTTTCCTTTTTTCCATGAGGATTTCTGCTTCAGGTAATGTTCACGTTAGGGTATGCTGTCCCAGGGAGCCTGATGGGGTCAGTGTGTAAAAATGTCCATTTTTTCATTTAGGTGCTCCAGCAATTAGAGACCAGTTGAGGATTGTGCACCGTTTGCCAACAATTCCACCAGGAATCTCTTTTTGTGTCCTAGGGGCCCTTTTGTATGCAGGTGCTCAAGAGACACTTGAGTTGTGGCCTTGGGTCCCCTGCCTGAATGTTCATGGGGTTCTGGTTTGCTGCCCTGAGTGGCACTGTGGTCTCTGACCACAGCAGAAGGCACCTAGGCTGTAGTGTTGCTGCTGAGTGACTCTAAAGCCATGTGGCACCGAGCGAGTGGCAAGGGTCCTGACTGGCAGGTCCAAGTTGCAGATCTCCTACCTTCTCTTTTGGTGTTTTATTTTTTCCCTTTAATTCAGCATTTGTGGAGTGCTTTTACAGTCTCTATTGTCTTCCAGAGTTTCAAAAAGTGGGATTTGTCCTTTTATTAGTTGTTTCTGAAGGAAGACTTTTCCAGGGGCTGTCTTATGTTGCCATGTTGATGTCATCACCAGAATTGTTACTATTTAACATCTCTGCTTCTTTCAGTTTGCTTATTTTATGAAATGATACACACAAATATAAAGCCTTTGAACCTTCCCCCTACATACTACATACTACATTTCTGGATGTTTTCTTCTGCATGTATCTGCAAGTACAATACAAAATTAACCACAGAAATGCAATCAATCTCTCAGTCTTCTGTTTACTGCTTCAAGTTTTAGTATCTGGCACAGTACCAAGTATATAGCAGCTACTCAATAATATTTCTTGAAAGATGAAACAATTCGGTAATGTCTGTCTATAGATCAGCAATTCCTTAAGTAACATTCCACAAATGGGACTGATATAAGAAATGCCATTAAGACACACCATAGTATGGATTCAAGTCATGCTCATCAACATAAATAGCAGGAGTTGAAAGCCTACTCATAATAATCAGAATTGGGGTCACTTTTAACTCTCTTAGCTGTTTCTTATGGTGCAGATGATGTACTGTCATCTCTATTAATACCCAGACTATTTTTGATTTATCTGTTTTAGACATTTATTAAATCCTGAGATGATAGATAAGGATTTAGCTAATATATGACCCTTCTGTTTTAGTTTCCTAGGCTGCTCAAAGCAAATTACTATGAAATGTTTCTGCGTAAACAGTGGGAATTTATTCATTCACAGTTAGAGTCTGGGAAAATGTCCAAATCAAGGCATCATCAAGGAGATGCTTTCTTCCTGAAGACTGGCTGGCCAGTGATCCTTGGATCCTCTGCCACATGGCAAGACATATGGAAGCATCTGCTGGTCTTTCCCTTCTCTTCCCGGTTCCATTGATTTCAGCTTCTTGCTTCCATGGCTTTCTGTCTCTCCCTCTCCCTCTTTTCCCCTCTCTCCCTCTCTCCCACTGCTCCTCCCTCTCCCTCTCTATGTATTCATTCCATTTATAAAAGGCTCCAGTAATAGGATTAAGACTCATCCTGAATGAAGTGGGCCACATCTTAAGTGAAGTATCCTTATCAAAAGGTCCTACTTACAATGGGTACCCACCCACAGGAATGGATTAAATTTAAGAACATGTTTTTCAGGGGTTCACACAACTTCAGACCACCATACTTTCCTTCACCCACTCTCCTATATAGTTATATCATTATTTTTAGTCATATCCATGAAGAATATTTGTATTACAAAGCCTGCAAATGTTGTACACTGCAGAACCAAGTCTTTTACTTTGTTTTCTTTTAGCTTATTGTTTCACTTTTTGGTTTTCATGGTATTTCTTCTTGCATTTACTTTCTTACTCTTTTTGTCTTGTCATATATTAAATTTTTTTTCAAACTATCATATCAGAAATTCCATCAAATCACCTTCACCTTCAAATTTCCTTCTAAATTTACTGCTTCAGTTGGGATTCCTTGCTTTCTAGGCCTGTTACAGTTCAGCGGTCATCCTGGAATTTCCTTTCATTGTTCTCCTGAGCTAGGTCCACTGCTCCTGGGTCCTATGCTTTTCTCTTTCTTGATTTGCTTTCTGGTGTCACAGAAATGAATTCCTAATATTAGATGTAACAGAAGAAAAATTTCTGGGATCTTACACATTTGACAATCTCTAAAGAATAATGTTCATATAAAATGTTAAAGCAATTCCTAGGCAACCACACCCAAATCCAATGAGTGATAAAACAATTGCTTTCCCTGGCTCCTTTTCCTTATCAAGTTTGTCTGAATTACGGGCAATATACTACAGAAGTAGTCTTCTCAAGACCATAAAAATCATTTGGAACCTTTTTTATTAGCAATCTTGGGATTTCAATTTTGATTAATATTGAAGATTTTCATTATAATTACAATTCATTCTCACTAGATGTAGGTTGTATACATATTATGCATAAATACATACTTATACATATGTACCTACAAGAAGAACTCAGTGTAAAACTAACCATCACGTCCACCACTGCCAAGGGAATGAGTGTAGGAAAATTTTGGAGAACTGTTCAGACAGCAAAAAAGTCATGGAACTATGAAAAGCAGCATTAATTTAGAAGGATTAAATCTGGGGAAACTTGAATATGTAGTAGTCCCAAGTCACCTTATTATAATTCAACTCACTTTATTACAGTTATGATATTCTACAGATTGAAATTCTATTTGGATTAACATGAATTCTCCTTTTAAAATGTGAATATTTCTTATAGGTTTTATAGTAAGTGGTGCCATTTTGCTACTCTTTAATGAGAATTAGCTCCAACCCTCCAACCTCTACCCTCTTGGTGTTTCTCTTAACATCTAGCTGAGATTAGCAGTGTCAGCGTTGAGAAGATAAAGATAATTTTAGTGAGTGGTAGAGCCAGATCAGGGCAACATCATAGCAATGTAAGGCTCTGGCTTCAGTGCCAGGAGGTAAAATGTGTCTAGTAAACACATAGGAAATAGAAGAGATTCTAATTGAGTGACTCCTAATTGGGGGAACTGCTCCATCGCTAAAGGATAACAGTTAGTGGCTAGAGGTATGAGAAGAAAGAAACTGGCTAAATAGGAGCTAAACTGGCTATGATCAGAGGCAGAACTACAATCTAGCTAGAGACTGGAAAACTCCTGCTTGACCTTGTCCTTTACCAGGGCCTATACGGCTTCATAGGATCAGATGCTTGCTTATTTCTTCAACCCCATCTCCTGCTACCACTTTCCTCTCAGCTCACTAAAGTTTAGCCACAATGGCATTCTAGCTATTTCTTGAACATGTTAACCTTGTTCTGCCTTAAGCTTTCACATTTGATGTTCCCCCTGACCAGAACTCCTAGCCAAAAATTACCTGGTGTCTCCTTCATGTTGTTCATGATCCAGCTCAGATGTCACTTCCTTTGAAAGTTCTTCCAATTTAAAATAGATATTCTCCCCCAACCTAGGCATTCTCTTTCTCTATCATTTCACTCTGTTTATCTTCCCAGCACTTATCACTTTCTGAAATTATCTTGTTTGTTTATGTCTTGTTGCCTGACTTTGCATGAGACTATAAACATTTGAGAGCAGGAACTTTGTCTTATTAAATCTTGTGTCCTCAGTTCCTAAAACCCTGCCTGGCCTATAGAAGGTATTCAATAAATGCATGTTGAATGAATAACCAAATTAATGAACTGAGAAATGATGGAATAGGGATTAAGACAGAAACTCAGACTGCTAGTCCAATAGGATGGCAGCCGTGGAGGTAGGGGAAAGCTATGATGCTGCAGACTGTTGTGGTCAGTATGGAAGAAAAGCTCAAATTTGCTGCTGTGTGACAGTGGGAAAGTTACTTACCTTCCCTGAATCTGTTTCCTCAACCAGCTGTGAAATGGAGAGAATTATATATCTGTACAATGTAAAGATTTAATGAGGTGAAATAGTGACTATATAAATGTGTATAAGAAGAGTAAGGTACAGCGAAGGTGCTCAGTAAATAGTAGCCATTATAATCATCATTATTTGGCCAAATGAATTTTTGCATGCCTAGTGTGTTGACACTGTGGCTGGAAAAGCTTATTTAAGAAATCCCTACTCAATTTCCTTCTTTTTCTAAAGTATGCTTTTTAATGCAATGCATTATATGTTTATGAAGGTAACGGTAACTTTAGTGTATTTTGCATATCAAACAAAATATTCATATGGGCTTGGTTTTCAGATGCAGCCAACAATAATTTGGACCATAAAGTATGAATATTTTACCTAGAGTTGAAGTAGTAGTAATCATGAATAGGAGAGACATAATGGTTGGTCATAAACTATGATTAACCTAGTTGAAATGGAAGGCCTTAGCACCTCATAAGTGGTGAACTCGTTAGTAGGCTATAGAGGTTCCACATGAGTGAAGAAATCATGTATAATGGTTGCTCATTACATATCCTATTTATTTCTAGGGTGCTTTTTGTGAAGCTTGTTTTTCCAATTAAGTTTAAGCAAGAAGAGAGACAAGCTTGATATACCAACTATGTTTAAAAACAGTATTATTTTAGGAAATTGGTCTGTATTAATCAAAAGAAATTTAACCCTTAA
Organism: Choloepus didactylus; assembly: GCF_015220235.1. Taxonomy (NCBI): domain Eukaryota; kingdom Metazoa; phylum Chordata; class Mammalia; order Pilosa; family Megalonychidae; genus Choloepus; species Choloepus didactylus. The sequence continues at coordinate 80,188,399 of NC_051311.1, forward strand.
TGATAAAACGTGTTTGGTGTATATTCCATTTGTGATCAAGCCATTTAACACTACTTTAAAATGAAGACTTCTATGAAGCAGAACCCTTTAAGGGGCTATTTCCATGAGGATCATGGCTGGCCTGATTCCTCTCTCCTTTTTTATTATTACCATTACTGCTTCTTTAGCCCTAGTTTTGCCACTAATTCTGTGACATTGGGTGGTATAATTAATCACAATGGGCTTCAGTTTCCACACTTGTGGTGGTGTAAGAAGGACACCAATACTGCTTACCTTGTAGCTCAAAACAGGACAATACTTATGAATGTCAGAAACACGTTAAAGTACCATGTGCACACAACATGCTATTACAGAGCCCTTAGTGCAATGCCTGTTGTATAGTAGGTGCCCATTAAATATTAACTTAATGAATGGAAGCATTGTGAAAACTGGCTCAGCCTTTTTATGATGAGATCAGTGGGACCAGAATCTAACCTAGCTCTCTTACATGTATTATATATCTGTAAAGTGGTAGGTGATAAAGATACAAAATTTATTAACACTTACCTCATTTTGTTCTACATTAAAATATTTTGAGGATTATAATTTGGCTGTATTTCACCAACTTTAAAAATTCTTTTTGGTACACAGAAGCAAATATTTTAAACATTTCTTTATTTGAAAATTTTGAACCATGTAAACTAGTTTTCAATGGGAAAGAGTCATTAAGTGGAATTAAAAATATATACATTAATATTTTAATATGCTATAATATCTGCTGAAAATGTTCATATTTGAATAAAACTTGGAGCATGCATTGTTAGAAAATATCATGGTGCTATCATAATACTTTGTACTCAGATTTTCAAGTTCAATTTTTGGATCCTTTTAAAATAATCACATGAATAATCTCAGTTTATAACTTAAGGGGACAACTAATAGATTAAGATAAATTAAATTAGTAATCAATTCTTTATCCAGTAAAACAGAGCAATATAGGATACCCTTCTGATTAATTTAGGCAAAAACATTTTATTGTTTCTCAAGAGCAAATTTTGTTTGAAGCAACCACTTACCTCAACACATCCTTTAATTTTCCAAATTACTCAATCAGTCATTCCTACATTTACTTTTTCAAAAAATGTTTTGTGTGTGCCAGGGAATTTGTCAGGTTCATGGGAGCATAAATGGTTAAGATGGCTCTTATGCCTGAAGAGAGACCACGATGATGGGCAGTGCTAGTTTTTTTTTTGTTTTTTGTTTTTAAAAGGATGGTATCTACTTAAAGGCAAAAAAAGTCTGAAGATTTTGTTTTCAAAGTAACTAACCAAACTCAAAATATCTTCTTTGGGTTCTAGGTTGTAAGCATAATTATATACATGGATTGAAATATTGTAAGTAGATTCAGTTTATACTGCAATTTAGGAGACATAAAGGCAGGTTTAAGAGCATGTACCCTGAGGTCAGACTGTGTGGGTTTGAATCCCAGGACTATGAACTGTGTGACTTTGATCAAGTCACTTAATCTCCCTGGGCCTCAGTTTCCTCAGCTGAAAACTGTGGATAATTAGAGTACCCACTTTACAGGTTCTGAGGTTTAACTGAGGCATTATATGCATAGCTCTTAAACAGTGCCTGGCAGAGCATAAATCATAGAACTGTTAACTCTTACTAGCAAAAATAAAGTATTTATCTAATTGAATCATGATTGCATGACATATCAAGCAATATACTTGCTACTGGTAAACTGAAAGTTATGTCTTAAGTGAAGGAATATGCTGCTTATGCTGAGATGGAAACACAAACAAGGCATCCAACTTTGTCTTTCCACCAAAAATGAAAACTTTACCTTTTTAAGATGGATATGGGTTTAAGGGAAGTTATATTTACTTGAATTGGCTTATCTTAGTAATCAATGTTGTACTCCTTACCATGGAGGATATAGAAAGGGAAAAATTCAAATCACATAGACTAATTCCTAGCTACACACACACACACACACACACACACACACACACAAATACACATTATAATGTGTGTGTGTGTGTGTATTCAGTAGGATTAATTACCTGGTACTCCAACACATATCTATTTATAGAACTTTAATAAAATAAGTTCTATGGCTTTGGATCTAAAAATTTAGGGAACAAATCTCAGAGAAACAGAAAAGCCTCCTTTATTGAAATAAAATACTAAATCTCCCATGATTTGAGTCAGTAATCTTTTAATTTTAACAGAACTGGCCTTTGTCCTTGAGTGGGACAGAATACACAGGTCTGCTGGTTCTTGAGGCCCTACTAGATATGAAAATGTTTCCTAAAATGTGCTTAAGCCTTAGAGAATGAACAAGGCAACCCTGGTGGCTGGTGGTGCTGGTAACCAAGCCACTCTGAGTAGGAGAACATAATGGCCAAAGCAAAAGCTTCCCCAAAGTCCTTCTTACTGAAGAATCTCCTTTTGGTTTATAATCATTACAACTTTATCAGAATTCTGCTTCAGTGAAAACAAAAATGTCCTTAGTAACTTTTGTTTTACTTTTTGTTCTCTTTAAGACATAAAATTTAGAAAAGCAGTATTTATTTTATTTGCATACCTTCTTGCAGTTTTTCAAAGTGGGTAATCACACAAATTTTCTGTTATAGTCAGCTTTAATTTTTTCTGCTATATAATATTCCTTTAGGGGATTATATCACAATTTAGTTATGTTCCTGTGGGTGGACATTTGGGTTGTTTTTAGTTTATTTATTTATTTATTGCTTTTACACACAATTCTTCTATATGACAATAAAAACATAATATTGAATATATAAAAGCAAGGTTTGGAAGCCTACATGGTATCGTTTTTCAAAGACAAACAAGCAAAACTTTTCATCTCTTGTTTGGAGATGCATGCATTAACAAAACTATTTTTTAAAGTAAGGAAATGTTAAACACAAAATTGATGATAGTAATTGTGAGGATGATATATGCAGAAGCACACTGACTGAACAGCATTATTATAATATCCAATTACTTATACTTAAGCAAGTTCAAGAAGGTTCATTTTTAAAATTTTGTATTGTAACCCACATAATATTTTACATGTATAAAATACTAAAAATTTTCAAACTTGTCTTCAAACCAATCCTGTGAGCCAGGCTGAGTAGATATAATTGCCCTTGTTTTACAAGTGAGGGAAATGAAGCTGTGTGATTTATTTTCAGTAAATTTTGGAGCTAGAATAGAATCATTAATCAATCAATCAACTAATTTGATCAATTTGATAATTACTTCTCATCTCTGGGAGTCATTATGTTTCACTAGTGACTCAACTAGAAACCTGAGTGTTGTTTGTAATGTTTCATCTCTCTACTTCTACAATCGATTAGTGACCAATTCCCACTAATAGACTTAAGTCCTCCTTAATAGACTTTCATCAATTCCTTACTCATTATCCCTACGGCCATGACCTTATAGATCAATCTGTCTTCATTTTATCCTGAAATTACAACAACCACTTTTTCACCTGTCTCTAGTCAATGACTAGTCTTGTCCCAATCAAATCCATTGTCCAAGTGAAAACCAGAGTGTGCATTTTAACATGTGACTCTGACTTCCATTCCTGATATTTTTTTATTGTCTCTGCATTCCCTCAAGAATGAAGTTGACACTTCCTATTACAGTATTAAAAGGCCCTCCACAGCCTGGCTCCTTCAGGCACCTCCAGCTTCATTTATTACTATTCCACACACTCACACCATACATTCCAACTACTTAGTTTCCAGAGCACTCTTTTTAAGACTCACAGGCCCTGGGACTTCTTCCTTTATTTAGTACATTCACATCTTACCAGATATATAACAGTAAACCTACATTCCACAGTAGAAATAAATTACAGATAAGTGTATACAATTAGCACAGAGTTGCAATTGGCTAGGTAACATGATGCTACATTTTGTAGAACTGAGATGAATACATTCATTCAGTAACTATTTATTAGGCAGCTACTACATGCCAGGAACTCTTCTAGATACAGAAATAACTCCGCGGACAAGGTAAATAAGTTCCTGCTTTTGTGGAGTCTACATTTTATTTTTTATAATTAATTTGATTTAAAAATTCTCTCTTTTTATATTTCAAAGGCAATATAAATTGTGTGTGTGTGTGTGTGTGTGTGTGTGTGTGTTTCAAGATCTCAAACATTTTGCCAGTCTTTGAAAGCCCACAGGCCCTCGACAATGGCCCTCAAATACTCATTAAAACAGCCCTGCCAAGACACTGTAATTGCGCCTGTCCCCAACCTTTCCAAATGCTGCTTCCTCTGTCTGGCATACTTTCCATTGCATTCCCTACTCCCTGCAACCCAGCTGAACTTATTTACCTGGATTATTCTTATGTATCTTTCCAGATAAAGCTCAGATGCCTCCATTTCCAGAAATCTTTCCCTTTCTAACCCACCAGGCCCAACCTAGGCCTGAGCAACTTCAATAAAAGCATATTATAATGTTCCTTTACTTAAAACATTCCACTGGCATCCCATCCTCTTAAAATCCAGTTTTTACCGTGGCTTTTACATACAAACTGCCCCTTGGCCAGCCCTTCCAGTCTGTTTTCCTTTTAGTCTTCTTATTCCTCCCTCTGTTCCTGTTATACTGCCATTCTTGCTGTTTTGACACATGCCAAATATGGTTCTGCCCCAGGACCTCTGCACTTGCTATTGCTGCAGCTTGGAATGCTGCTCTTCATATGCTGTCATGACTTGCTTCCTTCATTCTACCATATGCTCAGCTACGGCCTCTTCACCAAGCCTCCCCTGACCACCTCATCTAAAACAGGACCTTCCTGCTACTATCTCTTTCCCAGCCTTTCATGTCTTCATTGCACTAATCCTTACCTGACATTATACTATATATTTGGTTGTTTATTGTCTTTCTCACTCATTAAAATATAAACTCTGAAAACTTGTTTTGTTCACTGTTATATCGCCAGCACCCAGAAGATGCTTGACACACAATAGGGGCTCAATAAGTATATTTGAAATGACAGAAAGAAAGAATGAATGAATGGCACTTAACACAGAAAACTACAATCTCTGCAAGTATCACAATCGGGGGTGGGGGGCATTGTGTTCCTCCTTGCTGCCTCATGCTTCAGGTAATGGCCAGCTCTGTTTATTTGCTTGTATTCCCACTATACTGTCAATTGCTAAAGGACAGTAACCATATTTTATTTATCTCAGTGCTTAGGATACGGTAGAGACTAGTGTAGGCTGATTTTCTCATTTCCATGAGAAAATGCAATGAGTAGAATTCCCTGTGCAAAGTACTAGGCTAGATATTCAGAATTTAAATATTTTATCAGGCTAGAACTTTTCATGGAATCTGAGAGAAACATTTTATTAGCCTTCATGAAATAAATAAATCATGGGTAATTAATTCCCCATCACAGGAGGCTCAATTGTGTATGTGTAGAGTTATTATATTTACTTGAAATAGACTCCTACTTTGCATATATTTTCCTACTCAGACATTAACCATACTTACAAATGTCCTTTAAAATAAGATACATAGAAAGTTAATGAAAATTTTTTTAAAAAAAGTAATACTTCAAACTGTGTCCTTCAAAACCCTAGTTCTTTTAAGGATCTCAGAGATGAGTACTGACAATTTTACTCATAGTCCATGGAAGGAAAAGAGAGAGACAAGGACCCTCCAGGATGAGTTCCACAAAAAGGGGCCATCTGCTTCTAGGGGGCACTTTCATTTATTCATTCATTCTCATTTTCCTTCATTCATTCAAATGTGTTTTGAAATACTTGCTTAATAAAGATAGATCAAACAAAATTGATTCCATACCTCTGGAGGTTTACCGTTTTCAGTTAATCCATAGCTTATCTCGTTCCCTGAGATGCTGCATTTTCTCCCTTCTGCGGCTACACAAGGCACCCATCATGTGTCTTCAGTCTCTCTTCTGTTTCTGCTACCCTGTGATGGAGTGGAAACCATTTTATTCATTTCCTTTACTAAAATATGTATCAAACTTGTGTCATGTATAGAGACCCTCTTTCAAAGGGGAGAAGGAAACAAACTTCTCATAGACGTATAAACCTATGAAAACATCTTTCTATTTAAAATATATACTGCCAAAAAAAAAAAAAGAACTTTTATAGCTGGTAAGCTTTTTAAAGCTTATCACCAAAATCAACAGACAAATTTGAAACATTAGAATTTTGCACCGCTCCCCCAAGTTTTCCAAGGATCCTGGGAAACTAGTTTGAGAAACTCTGCTAGAACCTTGACCAAGGCTCTTTCAGGTGAGAGACCCATTATTATGCAAAATATGTAGTAACAGTTCTCCTTGAATTTTAACTTTCATTTTAAAGGAACAGTGCTTCTAGGAGCCAATTAAATGGGCAGGGAGACTCACTGCCCCACAGGGGAACTTTCTCTTAAAGAACCTTGACCTTTATCATCTAAAGCTATAATTTAGAATTTCATTCATTTATTTTTTTCTTATCCATTCTCTGATATCCATAATTAAAGTCCTATAATTTTGCACTCTGAGTGAACTTGTCTATTGATACAAACTGTCGGTCTCTCTTCTCTCCTTTTTGTCTCTCCTATGGAAACTGGCTATGTCAAATGGCCTGGATGTGTGACAGACTAGGATTGCTGCATGCTGCTTAAACAAATGATTCATTCATATAGTCATTGACTCAGGACTCATGGTTTTAAGTTGGAAACACATACTTGAATAGTAGAGAAAAATTAATTGCTAAGTATTTTAATAGAGAATTAATAGTATTAATAATATAAAAAGTATTAAGTATTAATAACAGAAAACATCAATTAAGTATAATTATTAAGTATTTTGTTAATACTAGTCAATTTTTTTCTTATCTGCATATAATATGTAAATGATGTACTTGCAATTATTCTAGAATGAACTGTATAACATATCGCAGGAATACATAAAACAGATTAACAAAATCAAATTTCTTATAGATCTTTCATGATATCACTCCTTTGCAAAATATTTTACAAAGTAAATTACTCAGATATGTCCTGAACAAACTGATAGAGATACGTATTTAATAATTACCCACTAATGTTAAATAATGTATAATTTTAAAAAACTAAAATAAAATGCATACACTATTCACAGAAATCTGACATGTGGAAAAAATTGAGGAAATGCATCCAGCACCTAGGACCTCTTGTCAAAGAAGTGGCAGAAGCTTTGAGAAGATGCTGATGGGGTAGGAGAGAACTTGGTCACAGGAAACCAAAAGCAACTAAAATGTATACTCTGTTTAGGATGGTAAAAGCCAGGGAATTTCAGAGATGCCAATTCTTGAAAGATTTGTGCATTTTAGATTGTTTTGATATTAAATCTAAATTTGATCGGAGGAAACAGTCAGTGAATATTTTTCCCCCTCTATCACACTTACTGCAGTTTGGTCACTCTTTCCTGATGCATGTGGTCCATAAATGTGGATTAACTAAAATACAAGAATCTTCTGTCCCTAATTCCATTGGAAAGTACACACATTTTAGCTTTTCTGCTCTGAAATGAAAGGTAAAGTCAGTGTCCTATAAGGAAGCAGCAGCTTTAATGAGGGCGAGTCACAGCACTTAGCAAGGCAAACCTATTTATTTTTATTACACAACATGTTTAACTAGGACCTTTTAAAAAAGGCCAAATGACAGATAGGAGCCAAGATTAGATGCATTCCCAGTAGACAGCTGGCATGCCCCTGCCAGAACAAGGATTTACAGGAGTGCAGCTTGTATGAAATAGCCAACCATCAGAGAAGAGGGAGCTGCAGAAAAATAAACTCCCTGAGGAGAGTTTAAAAAAAAAAAAACAGGTCACAGTAATTTCCCACAGGACTAAAATACGTGACATGAGCTTTTGCTGTAAATCTGAAATTTCAGGTTAGAGGAACTAGGAAAGAAAGCAAACCATGGGGAATAAAGTTGCTTTTGTATTTGGGAGGGCTCACATAAAAAGTTCCTGAGTTCTTTTCCAAACTGACTAGGTAAACGAAGTGCTATTTCTCAAAAAAGAATTTGGTTCTAGGAAAAAAGGAATTACGTTTGTTTTCCCATTTCACATTCAATTACAGTAGAGAGTTTAATAACCAATCAACTAAGGTGCATGTGGTGGACAGAAACTTCCTTGTACTGCAGCAAAGTGTATTCCAAGACTTATCAAGTGACAGTACCCTAAATTGGACCCATGGCATCACTGAAGCAAACTCATTGTTGACCATTACCAAAAGTGATGATGCTATCTCTAGCTTCTTCTAAAAATGACTGTCCTGTTTATATTTAGTCTCTCCAAAGATACCACTCTCCTGCATTTAAACTAAGCAATAATTCAGTGCATAAGTTTGTATTTGTTTTGGAGCACCTTATGTTGAACACATTTCACTCTTCTTCCAGAAGCAGTATAAAAAGTATTGTCCAAGGCTAAAATAATGAACAGCTCTCCAGAAGTACTTCTCTGAGATGAGTGAATTCCAAAAGAGCCAAGCATGTCATATATTATGTAAGAGTAAATAAAAATCAATAGCAACTTCTGGATCCCATTTGCAGAAGTTGCTGGGGAAAAGGGAGTTGCATTTTATAGCCGTACACCCTTACTAAGAGATGGGACTCTGTCAGGAGATCCACAAGGATATAGAGGGAAAAGAAGTGATACCTCAGTATTACCAGAAACTAATGCAATTGCCTGGAACTCAGTTTGTTTTTTGAATTAATAAGGGATGACTTTTGATATGGCAGTTATGAATAATTCTGCATGTTACCAAAATTTGCTACAAATAAGAAAAGTTAACTATAAAGTTCATATATAAGTCTTCTAGGAGATCAAAACTTGTGAATTTAAATGGCCTCAATAAAGATTTTTGGGGCAGATTAAGGGACAAAAATGTTGAAAATGATTGAAAGTGATTTCCCCCAAATTAAACCATATAAGATGAGAGTACTTATTATATGTTATGAAAATCAGTGACATAAATTAAAAAATTTAAATAAACACAATACAATTCATTTCTAACACATTGACTATCTGATATAGGTATGGAATATGTAAGTCAATGACCATATCAAAAGACTAAGATGCTTGAGAAAATGCATTTATTTAATAAATAAAGCACTGAACATCTATCAGAGGGGGTTGATTTAAATTTAGGAGCGATTTCCTTAAAATAAACAATTCCACATTCACTTTGTGTGTGGAAAGAGAGGTCTCAGTACAGGCCTTCAATTAGCAAAGAGAAAGAGAGAGAGAATTTGATTATGTGCATTAAAGTTTTTAATTTCCCAGGACAGCCATTGAGAAAAGGGGTTTTGGGACCCAGAGTAAAGGAAACAGAAAGTAAAGGAAGAAGAAAATGAAAGAGGAGATGAGGAAGAGCAGTGAAGAAGAGAAGGAGGAAGAGGAAGAGGAGCAAGGATTTGGGACAACATCTTAGTGATGGGAAATGGCCAAGGGACAAACAAGCTATCTGATATTGAGCTTGAAATTGTTTATCATGCAGTCCTGAAAAAAGTAAACCCTTGTCTTTGGTACGGTAGTTTTGCCTTTTTAATTGCAGTAAAACATAATTTGGTGTACACCATAGTAAACTGAGCTTCATAAGAACAATCATTTAATTTTAACATATTGCTTTGACAATCTTTTAAAAACTTTTAAATGGATATTTTCAACCGTATACAAAAGTAGAGATTAATATGTCATCCTCTAGCTTAAACAATTATCAACTCATAGTCAATTTTGTTTTATATATAGCACTCCATTCTCTGCTGACTGCCTGCCCCAGATTATTTTGAAGCAAATTCTAAATATCGTATCATTTCATCCATACATATCTCAGTGTCTTTCTTCAAAATATAACTAAAACCACAATACATTATCATACAAATATTACCAATAATTTCTTTTCATAATCAACTATCTAGTCAGTATTCAAAATTTCCTGATTTATCATAAATATTTTAAGCTATTTTCTTAAAATCAAGATCCATATCAGGTCTAATTATTGCAATTGATTGATATAGCTCTTAAAATACTTTCATTCTAAAGCTTCCCCTTCAATCTCTCACACTCATATTTTTCCTGAATATGTTTTGTTAATGAATGTTAGGTTGTTCATCCTTTAGATTCTGGATTTAGCATCCCTAACACATTATGATAACAAAATTTTGAATTTTGCCTATTAAATGAGAAATGATATCTCAGTGAGTTTTAATTTATATTGTGTGATACTGTACATCTTTTCATGTTTAAGATCCATATGCATATCTTTTTTGTGTGTGTGTGAACTTGCTGTTCATCTCTTGTTCATTCTTTTATCTTGTAATTTTCTTTTCTATATAAGGATATTTAATCCTTTGTCTGTGATATAAACTGCAAATATTTTCTTCCTAGTTTGTCATCTGTCTTCTTACTCTGTTTATGGTAGTGGTGGTGATGGTGGTGTGAGCATATATATTGTCAACCAAACCAAAATTCATTTTGGGGCAGTCAAATTATCAATCTTTTCCGTTTTTTGTTTCTAGAGTTTGAGTTACTGTAAGAAAATTCCCAAATTATAGAAAAATACACTCAGGTCACAAGTTTTTGCTGGTAGGACTTTGAGGAGTAAGGAATTACTGCTCTGTAATAATAGGATGTATAGGCACATTACGGTTTCTTCTGTAGTAAGAGGGCTAACCATTTTTATTTAAGCATCACAACAAAGGGTATTTCCAGAGTGCTGGAGACCTAAGCCTTGGGTAAATGCAAGCAATTGATAAGTGGGTTACATATGGCCACATGTTATATACATATTCACAACATTTCTCCATGGACTAAACATATCACTTCAGAGACACTTTTACTTAGACCATCAATTTAACCTGAACCTAAATACCAACATATTAAAAAGGAAGGGGCACTTTATAAAATAAAAGACTTTTCCTTTGAACAAGGAAAACTGTCGCTCTGTAACTTGGTACATAAATTAGTCTATTCTTAGATAAGGATTAAGCAAAGTGATTCAGTGGTGTTAATCCCATGACTATCGACTTGACTTTCTTTGGTTCAATCTAATTGAAGTGCTAGAATTGTGGTTATGAAACAGTTCAGCCTTGTGAGCTTAAGTGTATCTGTTAATAATACCGTTAAAATGCTTTTCTAACTTTTCTCTAGATTGACACATATACAAGTATACACACTATAGATTTTATTAATATCAGGCACACCTATGATCATACTGTTTATGGCAAAGAGAATACAAAATAATCCGAGCTTCAAATTTTCATTTTAAAACAGTGTAGTTTCTCATTGATGCATATGAAATATGAGATACATTGAATTATGGCTTTTCAAAACATAGCAAAGTAGGAAAGTTACCTTGAAAAAAACATGAGAGCATAGCTATTACCTCAACTAATCCTGAATAACTACATGTACTCTGCCTTTGGTCTATAAACCAAAAGACGTATTAACTCTTGAAAACAGAGCTTTTGAAGGATTGTAACCATAAATGGGCAATGCCATTTGTGTTGGAGGCTACATAGTACAGACAGCCAGGCTTAAATCTCTGTTATCTCTATAGCCAAGTAACTTTTCCTGAGTTTTGGTTTCTTTCTTTACTTGTAGACTGATTTTGATAAATTGACACTATCTACCTTGAAGGATCTTTGGGAGGATGAAAGCAGTCCACCTGTATAAAGCTCCTATCACTTATTGGCTATATAACAGCTATTCAATAAACACTGGTTCTCCACACAACACCCTGCTCATGTTCAGTGCTGTGGATACACAGCCTAATGGCACAGAGTGAATCATGTGCTTGCCTTGAGATTCTAGGGAAGAATGCCTTTTCATTTGGCAAGGTCAGCCTATGCCAAATACTGTCCTAGGAACCTGAACTGCATCTCTTAACCTTTTCCAGCTTATAAAAATCTCCTTGGATTGCCAAAATGAACTGGGATATTTACTGGCTCCTATGAAGCATGAGTTATCAGGTTAATTTAAGAGCTCAAGTGTTTCATAGTACATTTGTCAGTTGGATTAGACACATCTCTACTAACCAAGAGAACTTTGCATAGTGTTTCCTGGCTCTATACTTAAACACTGGTTGGAGAAATGGGGAAAATTAATAAGGTGCCAATCAAAACAACAGTGAGGATTGGTCTTCAGAATGCTGCAAAAATAGATGGATATTCCTTTCAAGGCTTCAGGAAGCTCTGATTAATTCTGCATTACAAAGTCTGCTTGTAAGGAGACACAAAACAAATGCCCTTCATCGACTGTGTTCTCCAAAAACAAATGTCCTTCATCAACTGTGTTCTCCAAAGCCATTCACGAGTTATGAAAATTGGATCTGGATTGACCTCGATATATCCTGCACAACATCTATAAAGTAAAAGCAACTTTTTGATGAAATAAGAAGTGAGGCATATGTATTTAACTTAAGAGAACATTTGTTTAGAGACAGTTGCTAGCACAAATTTATAGATGAAGGAACTAATTACAATGAATCCCTTCTCCTTAAAGTTGATTTTGAAGGACCTTCACTTAAAATCCTCTTGTTAAGAGTTAGAGAGTGGTCTTTGTTTTAGCTATTTCATTGACAACCATGTGTTTAATCCCTCAGTTTAGTCTGGATCAGTGTGGATTTACATTACAAACTACAAAAGTTGGCCCACAGGCGGGACAGATGTGGCAAAATAAATTAACACTTCAAAACACTACCAATTTAGTGACCTACTTTTAGGGATGATTAACCTATAGTAAGGATATGAAACTAAATTAAATTCCAGTTAAACTCAAATATTTTTCTTCACATACTGAGTCATCTGATGCAGACCCTGCAGGGTATAGTGTTACCTTGCTTTCTGAACCACATAATTTAGAAATGTTCTCAATGTAAAGTTTATCCCTTATCTGACTTTATACAGGCTGTCTAGCTAGGGACTCCTGTAGAGTTAGTTACCCTGATGCATAATATGGTCCCACATGGTAGGTCAGGGCCCAGCTGCCCCTTTTTCCAGTCTTTGTTGATGGATTGAAAATATCAGGACAATGACTGCATGTCACATTCGTTTTATAATTCCCATTCTAACGTCTCTACAGGGGCTCTAATTCCACATAATATGCATAAAACAAAGCAATACATGTTACTTATTATTGAGAATGGAGAATCAGGGACCTATTGTGAGGCATTGTACGTATTGATGGAATTCTAAAGGTAGGTTATAAAAAAGTCATTTCTTGAAGCATTAATGATAAAGAACAAGGCTTCTTGAAGCTAAAATACTTAACATGTAAAGAGACTTCTATTTGAAGCATTTTAAGAATATGAACTAATGGAATGCAAATTGTATTTCTCATAGTGTACAATATTCGTTCTACAGTGAAAGAGATTCAGCGTTAATTGAGTGAAATCTCTAAGTAGTTAAAAGTAACAAATTTGTATGTTTTAAAGAGAATTTTTTTTACTTAGATGATGCACATGGTTGACTTTAGATATGCTTCTCTTGTTTAAGAGTGGGAGAAAAAACTTTCATAGAAATATACTGGTGAAAGAATTTTCTTACTACTCATTGTATAAGTAAATAGGAAAAGAGATGGAAGTGATAATGGCATCATCTGAGGGAAGGCAGTAAAAGGTAAGGTCTAGATTAAGTGGCCCATTCCTTTGGAATGTCATAGTGTTACCCTTAAGGTAACCTTAAGAAAATTCCTTATGATAACTAGAATGCATGAAAGACTGAGGGGCAGGTGCTGGAATGTCAATGTATTCATTTGCAATTAGAACTAGAGCAATCATGGACTAGAATACTCAATTGGCCTGATTAGCATATTTCTTTCATAGTCAAACTACATAGAAAACTAAATCATAATCAGAAGTATGCTATTTGAGAGTAGAATCTGAACAAAAGGAGTAAAATGAATTAAATATTTAATAACTTTATTCTAAGATTGCTTAACACATCCCTCTCATACAGTAAGGTGTTTGTCAGTGAAATCCATTGACGATAATCATTTCCATCCATCTCCACTGGAAGAATAGCTTTGCCATACAGATTGGAAATACCTAATGGCTGTTGGCAAGTCTCTCTCCCTGCATTATAGAATGTTTCAGTGAACTTGCTAATAGCTGCCTCTATGACTCTTTTATTTCTATGCTGACTATAGTCCTTTCAAATGTGTGCGTATGTGTTAATTGGATTAGAGTTAAGCCCTACTGTATGGCCTATGAGGCATTATGTCTCTTTCCAGTAACTGAATATCTCTTCTGTGATCCATGAGTTGTTGCTCTTAAAATTTATTTCTCTTTGGACAAGCTCATTTGCTTTATTTCCAAGTTCTTCGAGGGACACCTATATATAGCCTCATAATTATTCAGAAATGTTATACACTTTTTCTCACTGAAAACTAGAAAGATAAATGAGCTTAACATTTCTAACAACTAATAAAATGTTCTACCTCTTCATGTACTGAACTCGTTTTAGAAGAGCTAAACAAATTTCCACTTGATGATGCAATGATTTAGTATAATGAATAACCTGAATTATCTGTGGTTGCAGCTACTGATTGACTGGTTTATAGCATCATAACACCACACATATAAATCCTATATTAACCATTATATGACCTGACATAAGACATTAGGGGAAGAGAACTTGAGAAGGTTTTTCCCCAAGTCTAGGCTCCACATTTTCTCCACCTAGCCCTTGTCTTGGTTTGTTTTGGATAATATGATGTCAGCTTTCTAACCTTATTATGAGAACAGAAAAATGCATCTTTTCACTGAACATAAAGAAAAATAGACTTTTAACCAGCAAAAACAAACTGCCCCATCTAAATTTTTCACAAACGATACTCTTGGGATTTGTTTGATAGCACCCAGTGATTAATGCTGAGTAATACTGCATGTTAAGTGAAGGCTCAGACATAGTACTTTGAATTAGTTCATAATGTTTGCTTTAGGAGTAATAACTGCTTTCTAAACTTTTAAAAACCAATTTGGTTTCTAAAACACACTGCCCTAATTAAAAAGTTCTCAAAAAATTAGTCAACTCCTTTGATAATAACTGAATCCTTGTGGATAGTATCAAGCATTAGAAGTTCCCATGTTGAAACCACAATGCTGGCTCACAACAAAATGCTTTCTAGCATCACTTTAATATAGTAGTCAGAGTCGTGGACTAGGTGTTCACAGGTATAAATTTTAATCCTAACTAGCTATGTGATTTCAAACAAGTTATTTAATCCTTGGCTATTGGCCTCATGACAAAAGACGATAATTCGATTCCTTTGTTATAACCCTCCAGACCCTCATTATTTCTGTTTTGCATTATTGAAATTATCCTTCCATCCACCCTTGATGCTGTTGCAATCATCTTTCAGACATGCAGATTTGATCTTGTCAATGCCCTATTTAAAGCCCTTCAGTGGAATACGTACAGGGTAAGGTTTACATTTCCAAGTGTGACGTAAAGGGTCTTTCATGGTCTATTCCAAAGCTATCTTTTCAGTTAGCCTGAAAGGGTAACTTGTCCATATTCCCATTTCCTCCCTGGACAGACTTGCCCCTTAAGTTTGAGAGATCATTCTTAAAACCAAGTGCAAGGGAACTGAGAGAACAGGACTGTGGACACTGTTGGAGAAGATTAAAAGGGAGAGGAGATGATAAATGTGGGGAAGAGAGAAAAAATGATAAAAGCTCATAAGTTCACATAGTTTCTGTGTAAATACTTTTTTATTAATATTTTAGGTTTTTTTGTTTTATTTGGAGTTGCCGAAATTTTTCCAAACTTCTAGTGGCATAAATGGCTGCTTTGTAAAAAAAAATTTAAGTTAAAATTGCAGGTTTCTATATATGGAAAAACACACCTCAGTGAAGCCTTTCTATGCATACAGGCAAGACTAGTTAGCTTTTCTCAGTGTTGCACAGTACCCTCTATAAACCTGTATTTTGTCATGTGTCACATGAGGCAAATATGTTACTCTAGCTCCCAAGACCATCAGCTACTTGAGGTCAAAGACCGTGTCCTAATCCTTTGTTTCAATTCACTATATATTTTCAATACACTATACATTTGACTATTAGTAGATAATAAAAAATCAAAACCAAAATGAAACATGGTGAATGACCTTGAGCTCCATAGGCCTTAGTATCTTCTCCTGACTTATACATTGGTTCTTCTCCATATACATTTTGACCAAAGTGTGAAACAATTTAAAAGAGTCAATTAACATCATGTTGAAAACTGAGAGAGAATAAATAAATTGTTTAAGAAAGTAAAGTTACAATATGACATTGCCATATGCTTACTAAACACACACCAAAATTGCTTGGAAGAATCAAAAACTCTTGCTACATATATAAAATCCTGGTTGCACTCACCTATGGAAATGTCAACAGAGAAACAGTTGTATTGCGGGTCAACTCCTGCCCTTCATGACTCATATTTGAAACCACTGTAGTCTTCTCTTTTCATAGCAGCCCCAAGCCTTCTGCTTTCAGCTGCCACCTGTGGATAATTGCTCTTTCTTCAAAGTGACCTCTATCACCATCATCAATTAGGATTCTCTAAAACATACCTTCCACACTCATCCAACCATTCTCCTGTGATCCAAACCAATATACACAGAAATTTGATTTTAATCGACAAAGATGATAACCAGAGTTTACCTAGAAAGAGAAATAGCTTCTATCACACCCTATCAAACACTGTATATTTAGTATATTGTGACAATGTGTTTAGACTTTTAAAAGACTGAGTAAACATTATTATATTAAATTGGAAAGATTATCAAGCAGCAAAACAGACTTAAGGACTAGGTCAAAGGTTAGAGTTGGGGAAGATGAAAAGAGTGGAGGCTGTCAATGGTAAAAAAGAGAAACAAAAACAGCCATGCCTTATAATTCACCCAGGTACTGTGTATATATTTCTTGACTGCTTAAATGAAAATTTGAATTATAGGGAGTTTTATTTTGAAGCAAAAACCTTCCAGACTTTAGCAGCTTAATTGCGGCTTTTAAAAACTTGGAAAAGGTTTGAAAATTACAATCCCAAATTCTATGAAATAGAGCCACTTTAGTGCTTCTAGATCCTATTACTTTAAGCTTTAACATTTTTTCTTGAACTAAGTGTGGAAGATTAAGGTAACATAATTTGCCTCCTGGGTCAGCCTTGGCATTCTTTACCCTGCCCAGATGTATATGATTACATTTTCTATTCTGAGAACAATGGTTCATATGGTATTTTCATCATAAAGTGAAGGAATGAAATTTCTTTAGGAAAGCTGAAAAAATTGCCTAACTTAGAAAACAAGCTTCCTACACTGGGAAATTTTTCTGCTTCAATACCCAGTAGGGTAAGTGTAGTATGTGTGTGAGGAGTGTGGAATGATGGATTAAGGGTGGAAAACAAACACACAGAGAAATAACTAAAAAAGAATATATAAGCAATAAGATTTGGTCAAATTTTAGATTGTTCATGGTTTATACTAAAAAAGGAAGAAAAATCAGTGATGCATGCATAATCTAATAAATTTTACTTCTGAAAAACTTTGGCAAATGGTAAAGGTACTTGCTAAAATATATATATATATCTATATATATTACCACACATTCTCCAGTGTTTCTGCACTGAATCCTTGATTAAATGGAAAATACACTGAAGGCTCGCAAACGTTTTCCCATCTGCAATTTGACTTTACAAAACTTGGGTTTAGATTCTCTCCTCTACCGAATGAGTTAGGAAAATAAAATATAACAAGTAGGAGATCCCACAGTGAAGTTTGAGTTCAGCTCTCACTATTCCATAAGTGCTTTTGTGAGGTGAGTAGCCAGCATGCAAATTTTGATCTAATGAAGAATAGCTACACTCTCATAAAACATTTGCTTTACTTTCAAGGATTTTAGTATATACTGGATTAAGCATCCATACTCACACTCTAAGTAGATAACATACAATTCTGTTACTCAAAACCATCCAAATAATTAAGTGGTAAGTGATAGGAACAGTATTGAGAATATTCTAATCGTTCATTCTTCTTCTTTTTTTTTGACCACCACCAGCCAGGAATAATTTTCCCTACAAGTGAAATACAACTAAAAGTTGTATCAGTGTAGTATCAATTTAACAAAAATTGTCTGGATCAAAAAAGATGATGATCTCATTTTCGACGAAATAGAGGCTTCTTTGAGAACACATTTTAAAGCTGCTTTTCAGGGTAGAGATAGTATCAAAACATTAAATAGGAAATTTATCTTGATATGAAAGCATTCAAGAAATCCAGAATTTTTGCTTTGAAGCATTTTCTTATGAAGGAGATGGTCATTATATACAAGAATGTGGTGGAAAAACTATCTTGGTGATTGTAATTATGCTCTTAGGTTTGCCACAATCGACAAACACATTATCATTTAAATTTATTATTAAAATCACCTAATTAAAATCTATTTCTAGTACTTTGATATTTGTAAGCCACTTCTAAATAGAGTGTTGGGTCATTCAAATGGAAATATTTTCTCTTATACAGACCACTCTGCTCCATTGCTCCTGAAATGATAAAGTAATTAGAAGTATAGCCCAGTACAAATGGTAGAATGTGCGTCAAAGTAAGCACTTAACTTCAGATTGATGTGTTCTTAGGAATGTTCATTTTTTCCTTTAACTATTTTTCTTTTGGTAAGCAAAATGCTAGAAAATAAATATATTTGGCCATAAAATATTTAAATAATATTCCAAGAAAGGTAGAAATGGTCAAAAAGCTTTTGGAAAAAAAATGTGGATTTAAAAATAACTAAATAATAATGATGACTACAATCATCATGCAGAAAATACTTTTCAAATTAAGATAAAGGTAAGAGGAATATGGGAACTGAATAGTAATAAAATTATAGTGAAAAAACAATAGTCATTCTCTGTGTTCATTTTGTATTTGTCTGAAGTTTTAAATTTTGGTGACAGTTCCCTCTTTAGTACTTTTCTGAAGTCCTTATGTTCCTGAACTCTGAATCTAAATGTTGGAGTTATTTTGTTGATAATAGCAAGCAATGCTTATAAGCACATAAAAGCATCTGAGCTGCCCTCATTAATTAATACATAGAAAGGGTGCATCTGTTTTGATTTAATCATAATTTGAAACCACTGGCTCATGATTACTGCTGACTTTTCTATTCAAATGCCCTTTTATATTAGTGATGAAGTTCTCAGTGCCATTCCTCTTGAATAACTTAAATCAAGGCACAAAATATGAAACAGCAAAAAACATGGTAGTTTAGTAAGATCCACTCTTTGTATGAAAGTGGTTTGCTTTAAGGAGGCATAGTTAAGGATATGATAGTAACATTAAAGGAATAAATCACAAAGTATAATGATTTTTCTCAGCATAAAGTGAAATGGAAATTTGGTATTTTTCTGGTAAATTTGACATATATAGGGAGAAACAGCTGCAAACCTCACTCCTTAAAATGTGTACCCAATAACTGGTTTTAGAATGTATTTGAAACTGTTCTCTTTATCTCACTTTACTCACTGGTTAAAATATTATTCTTTTCTGGCACCATGCATTTCACATATGTGCTTTATTTCTCACTATGTTTGATGTTTATGTGACCATATTTATTTTAAGAAAGCACTAAAATGTAATAAAATAATCAACTAATTTGCTTTATATTTAAAAAAAATTATTCTAGAGATAATTTCACCAAGAAGTGCTTCAGAGCATAAATACTTATAGTATGGATACTTGATTTTTTGAGGGACATTCTGTAAGCCATATGAAAGGCAAATCAATTTTGTGTGTGTGTGTGTCTATATACATGCATACATGCATGCCTACATATGTGTGTGTGTGTATATATTTAATTCCCAACGGAAACATATCATTAATAACTCTAAAAAGCCATTTTCAGTGCTAATCATATTCACCTCTCTGTAGCCTTTGCCTTACTTTACCAACTTGCCCTTTGTGAAGTGCTGGCTTCTGTGACATTAGAACCCTTCTGTTTTCTTGTTTCTGTTCTTTCCTTCTCAGTTACCTATCCCTCTTTTATGAAACATGCCTTTCATAATGGCAGTCTTCTTTTTCTCCTACCACTCTGCTCATCCTGTCTCTGTTACCTTGGTGGTTTATTTTTGTTCTCCTTCTCTGAGCTGTTTGTGTCCTAAGAGTGCAGGCATTTACTCTTTCCTTTCACACACCTCACCTTCCCTTAGTAACCTCATCACTCCTATTACCAGCTCTAAACTGGTAACTACCAACACAACATATTCTACCTAGAGTACAGATCAGCAAAGAATTTCTGTTAAGGGCAAGAGAGTTAATATTTTAGGCTTTGCAGGCCAGACAGTCTCTGTTGCAAATACCCAACACTGCTGCTGTAGCACAAAAATATCGATAGACTATATGTAAATGAATGAGTGGGGCTATTTTCCAATATAACTTCATTTATGGACACCAAATTTGAATTTCATGTCTTATACATGGACTATTATATTTCTTTTTATTTTTTTCCAACCTTTTAAATATGTAAAAACTATTTTCAGCTCACTAACCATACAAAAACTTGCTGGCCATAGTTTGCCAACCCTGATCTGGAGCTTACTTCTAAGCTCTGCTTTATAAGCAGACTCTATTTGGAGGCCCTCAGACTCCTCAAACTCAATGTGCTCCAAGTAAATTTATCATAATTTTGCACACTCCTTCTCCTTCTTTTGTGTCCCCTACCTTATTTAGGGAACTGCCATATGCTCAGTAACCCAAACCTTAAACCCAGTAGTTATACTAGATTCCTCCCTTTCCTTCATTTCCCACATGTGACCGCAGCTTTTACTAGTTTTACCTCTTGAACTTTTACTTGTCTGTGTGACATCTTCTATCACTTAGTCTAATGTAATACTGTGCAAGTTTGTCTTGATCTTTAGTCTTGCCACTGAAAGCCCTTGTCCCCATTGCTGTGAGATTTTTCTATAATCTAAATATAATTGCATCACTCTTTTGTTAAAACCTTTTGAAGCTTTCTGATATTAAATCTAAACTTCTCAGCATGATACATATAGTTTTCCATGGAGTCCCATTTTATCAAATTATTCCTTGCTGAACTCATGGAGCCAGAATCTAGAATATAGGTTACCAGGTGATGGGGTGGGGATAGGGAGTGGGAAGTTAAGGCTTAAAACATGCAGGGTTCCTATTTGGAGTGATGGAAATGTTTTGGTAATGGATGGTGGTGATGGTAGCAAAACATTGTGAATGTAATTAACAGCAGCGAAATATACATCTGAATACGATTAAAAGGGGAAATGTTAGATTGCATATATGGTAACACAATAAACATTTTAAAAAGAATCCATGGAACTCCACTGCACAAACAGTGAACCCTAAGTTAAGCCATGGGCTTTAATTAATAATACAACTATAAAAATGTGCTATCAGCAATTGTAAAAAAATGTTCCACACCAATGCATGGTGTTGGTGGTGGGCTGGTATATAGGAATCCCGTATTTTATGCATGATTGTTCTGCAAACCTACAACTGCTCTAATAAAAAAAAATCAAAATTATTCCTTGCTGGAGCCCTCTCTCTTTCAATATCAGCCCTTATAAAATCCTGCTGTTTCCAGAATGGGCCATAGGATTACTTACCTCCCTGCCTTCACTTGTTCTGCTGTTTTTGCAGTGCATCTCTTCTTCCTCTCTGCCTCACGGGTATTTGCTCCTTAATGATGGGAACTATTATTCATCTTCAGTTCTTACACAGGCTTAGTAAAAAGTAGGTTCTTTCAGTATTTAATGAGCTGTAATCAAAAGAGAATTAAAAGAGTTATGTGAGAGATGCTAATGTGTATATATGTATGTATGTATATGTATATATGTATCTATGTATCTATAGGTGTGTGTGCCAGTTTAAAACTGTTATGGACCCCAGAAGAGCCATGATCTTTTAATCCAATCTTGTGGGGTGGAACATTTTTATTAAATGTTTCTTTGGAGATGTGACCCACTCAACTGTGGGTGAGAACTCTGATTGTATTATTTCCATGGAGATGTGGCCCTGCCCATTCAGGGTGGGTCTTGATTAGTTCACTGGAGTACTTAAGAGAGCTCAAGAGCTGACACAGACACTGATGCTTGGAGACATTTGGAGATGCAGACCAAAGGACATGTGGGGATGCTAAGCTAAGAGATGAAGCCCAGTGTTTGCCCTGAAGAAGCTAAGAGAGGACCCCCAGATGCTTAGAGAGAAATGCCCTGGGAGAAAGAAGCAAGGACACACAGGAGCTAAGAGAGAGGAACAAAGACAGAAGCCCAGAGACATTTTGGACATTTTGGACATTTTGGAGAGAGCCATTTTGAAACACAGCCTGGGAGCAATGGACCAGCAGCCACGTGCCTTCCCAGCAGACAGAGGTGTTCTGGACGCCATCAGCCGTTCTTCAGTAAAGGTATCCTCTTGTTGATACCTTAGTATGGACACTTTTATGGCCTTAGAACTGTAAATTTGTAACCTAATAAATCCCCTTTATGAAAGCCAATCCATTTCTGGTATTTTGCATAATGGCAGCTCTAGCAAACCGCAACAGTATATGTATATAGTATATCTGTGTGTGCATATACATTTTACACATGAAAAATCTTTGCTTTGTGGCATGGCCAGCAGTGGTGTAAGATGTGTGACAACTTGGGAGTTGGTTTGAAGGCCAGTTGGACTCCACATGAACTTGGTTCAGAACACTACCAGCCCAAGGCAGAATCCAGAGGAGCTATTGTCCGTGTACATTTCCTGCTCACGCGCTCCCCTGTAGCTTTGTTTAGAATGTCTCATACCAGGCATGTACTGTCTTCTGTTTCAGTTATTCAAGTCCTACACCTCTTTCAAGGCTAAGTTCAAATCCATCTTCCTTCAAGAATCCAAAAGCCTTCCCCCCCATGCCAGGATTCACTGACCATTCCCTTCTCACCCATATCATTTAATATCTCACAGTTCAGCACTAACTTTTAAAATTGCCTTCTGAGTCCAAGGCCTGTTAAAATGTCCTGAATTTTAACATTTTTAGGTCACTGACCTTTTTGAAAAAGAAAAAATACACGTGTGTATACAAACTCACATGCCTCTTGCACACAATTTTTCATGTATTTGTGAGGATTCACCTATCCTAACCTACCAGGATATAAGTTCCTTTCAATGTTTAGCACAGTACCTAGCTGCTCAATAAATCTTTGAAATAAACAGAACCAAACTCATGCCTCTATGAGCCAACATTTCCTATATTTGTATTCCATGCAGTACTTAGCATGGTCTTTGCCATATAGTAATTTAATAAATATTTGTTGAATTGAATTGAATTCTGCTTTCTTTGTATCGCAGAGAAACACCAATTACAGTGATATAGATAGATGGGGCTAAATAAATATTTAGAAAGACTCTTTCAACAGTTAATCTTACTGTTTTAACATTCTACAGACTTGAGTCCACTAAATTAAATATGTTAGTGTTAATGGATATACTCTTTTAATCTTTTTTCATGAAGTGTTTAAATTTTAAAGCATTTGAGTTACAAAAGAAACAAAGTAGAACTCATTCCTCCTTTTATAAATGTCACTACATTCTATTTTGAGAATAATGTGAATAAGGACCAGGTCTGAGAATTTTAAAATGAAACATTTTTACCAGTGAAGTGAAAGCAAGAGGCACCTTTTTCTTCCACAATCAACCCAAATGTCTCACCACATAAAACAGCTTCTCTTCTGCTTGGGTAGCAATCCTGTTCTTAGCAGTTTTTGGAATAATGAATAACCCTCTTCATAATGACAGAAGTTTGAGCCTTAAAAATAAAATAAATAATTAAAAAGGAGAAGGGAGAGCTGACTTATTGGAACGACACCAAATTTTTATTTTCAATGGCATTTGTAGCTGCTAGAAGTGACACAATTTGTGTCAGTCTAGAAACTCGAGGTAACCAAACACAAATTGTAATTGACCAAATTAAAGTCAGAAGAGTTGTAATTAGTTCATTAAATAAATGATGTGGAGAATTTCTGAAGTTAACAGTGAGATACAAACCATCTATTGAAGAGAAAACAAGATGAAAAGGGTTAAAATGAGAATATAAACCTTAACTTTCTCTTCAAAGAAAGCAAAGACATGATGATGGAAAGAAACAGTAAAAAAGGAAGATTCAATTAATAAGGAAAGGGAAAAGGAGAGAAATTCAAGTGGGACTCTCTGGGAAGGAAAATAATGTGATGAGAGTTTAGATCATCATCTATAAATAGCCTTTTATTTTGTAAATCCTTCATGTGATACATCATGGTAAGCCTCTCTCTTCCTCAGTATGTAGTCTCATAGTACATACCTTTTAAGGCAATCTTTGATAGTAAGCACAAATAACTAGGTCTGGAAAATGACTCGAGCTTCTCTCTAAAAAGCCAAGAAAAAAATGAGAAGGGAATCTGGGAACAATGCACAAATTGTCAGGAGGGCATAGGAGGGATAAGTCTTAGTAGACTATGAAATAATTCAAAGAAATGGCATGCCCCGCTTCTTATAACTTACCAAATGTGAGGATAACATTAATTGCCATCGTATAATGAGACTTCTTCCAAATAATACAGGCAACCACTTTATCTATCATTCTCCTTCACAAATCTGTCAGGTCCTATGTTCTATTTGTCTCTTCTCAACTTTTTCTCCTGATTTTTAACCCTATGAGATACTAGCGGTGGTGGAAGAGTGCTACGGATGCAAAAGGACTAGTGTGAGAGGACAGGATTTCACAGTTAATTCTTGCTATGTTTTGTTGTATTAGCAAGTATGCCTTTCCATAGTATTTCCAAACACTTGAATCTGAGAAACAGCCTTTGAAATCCTGTACCAATCATACTGCTTTCTTCCAGATTTTTAGCAGGGCAAAGAATTGGCAAATATAACCTTTATGATAGTTCACACTTCTCTGGAATGTTCTTTATTACAGCCATTATAATTTTTTATTTAAAAATCATTATTTTTAAAGAGGAAGTAAAATAGCCCCTGAGATCCTTGAGATAAAGGTGTGTTGTACACATTTGCATTCTCAGCCTTTCTTTCCTCCCTGGCCAGGAGAACCAGAGTAGCTGAGGAATAAAGCACTAATCTGGTAGTTCGATGAGCTTGGTCAGAGGTTCTCCCTTCCTTTTAGATGGGTTTCAAGACATTTAAAAAATATATGCCCTCTTTTTTCTTTCTAGTAGTATAAAGATATTACACTTTCTATCAGCACCTATCTTGAAAATCACTGTCTTCTGCACATTCCCTGTAGCCATAAAGATTATACAGAGCTTTTAGTATTTTTTATTACAAAAGAAGTGTGTTGCATTTTAAGAAATATGTATGTATATATATATATATGCACACACCCACTCCCCTTTGGCACTTTTTCACTCTAATTCTCTTTGTGGTCTCACTGAGCTTTCCAGCAAGTTCAAGGAGACAACTATTTAATATAATAAACTAACATGAGCCAATAAGAGAGGCTGCCTTTCTCTAAGGAATATTTTCATGCTTCTTCATAATAAAGTACATTCATTCTAAGAGTCATTGTCTAGATTTAATATCCCAACTTTCATTGTTTAAACTTCTTTCTGGACCACAAAAATGTTGTTTCATATCTCTTGGCACTTTTCTCATATCTTTACGCTTTCTGTGAGTGTGATGGCTAAGTTCAAGAATCAACATGGCTAAGTTATGGTGCCCAGTTGTTTGGTCAAGAAAGCACTAACCTGATTATTACTGTTAGGGTATTTCATGGATTTAAATCATTAATCAGTTGATTGCATCAATGGCTGATCACATCTATAATCAACAAAGAAATAGCCTTCAGCGATGACAGGAATCTCCTCATTTAATCAGTTGAAGGTCTTAAAGGGAGAACTGATGATTTCAGTAGTCAGAAAGAAGAATTTCTATTTCTACTTCAGCCAGCCAGCTTCTCCTGGGGAATTCAATGTCACTGAGTTCCCAACTTGCAGCATGCCCTAGAGAATTCAGACTTGCCAATCCCCACAGTTGAATGAGCCAATTCCTATAATAAATCTCTTAATATTTACATATATATATATATATATATATATATATCTCCTGCCAGTTCTATTTCTCTGGAGAACCCTGACTAATATGGGCAATCTCAAGCCCCACCATAACTTAAAATATTTTCTTTTTAACAACAGCCCCCAAATCTACACTGCCAGCCCAGAATTCACTTCTGAGTTTTAATACTGTAGGGCCTATCCATCTACTTGTCCAACATGTTCATAAAGAAGGTCATTTGACTACCTAATCTAGGCCAACTCATCCTCTCAGATTTCATCTCTCTATTAAGGTATCACAATTGACTTGGGTCATTTTTATCACCTTTCTTTTCTTTCACAATTTCATTTCATCCCTGCCTCACACAGACAGACACAGTGGAATCTAATGAGTCATCAAATCCTGTTAAGTTTTCCTCCGTTATTTCTCTCAAAGGTATCTGTTCTAGTTTGCTAATGCTGCAGAATGCAAAACACCAGAGATGGATTGGCCTTTATAAAAGGGGGGTTTATTTGGTTATACAGTTGCAGTCTTAAGGCCATAAAGTGTCCAAGGTAACACATCAGTAATCAGGTACCTTCACTGGAGGATGGCAAATGGCGTCCGGAAAACCTCTGTTAGCTGGAAAGGCATGTGGCTGGCGTCTGCTCCAAAGTTCTGGTTTCAAAATGGCTTTCTCCCAGGACGTTCCTCTCTAGCAAGCTTGCTCCTCTTCAAAATGTCACTCACAGCTGCACTCCGTCCAGTCTCTTTGAGTCAGCATGTTTTATATGGCTCCACTGATCAAGGTCCACCCTGAATGGGTGGGGTCACGCCTCCATGGGAGTATCCCACCAAAGTCACCACCCACAGCTGGGTGGGGTACATTCCAAGCAAATCTAACCAGCACCAAAACGTCTGTCCCACAAGACCACAAAGATAATGGCATTTGGGGGACACAATACATTCAAACCAGCACATTCCACCCCCTGGACCCCAAAATGACATTATCTTTCCAAATACAAAATACATTCATTTCATCACAATATCACAAAAACTTAAACCATTTCAGTAACAAAAGTTGAGTACAAGATCCCATCAAAATCAAATATAGGTGTGGTCAGTCCTAAGGCATACTTTTCCTTTAGCTTGGATCTGTGGACTTAGAACAAGTTATATGCTTCCAATATACAAAGGAGGGACATTCATAGGATAAACATTTCCATTGCCATAAGGAGAAAGAGTAAGGAAAACAGGGTTAACAGGACCAAAACAGTTCCTAAAACCTGCAGGACAAACTCCATTAGATTTCAAAGTCTGAGAGTCATTTACAGAACGACGTTGCATCCTTGGGGCTTGAGAGAGCAGGAGCCTAACCCTTCCCAAGGGCCTTTTTAGCAGCCCTTTCCTCTCCAAATGCTTGGGTGAGTGCTCCAACATATCTACACATTGAGGAGACCACCTTCTTGGCCCCACCCTCCTCAAACATTGGGGCAGCTCCCGGATTCCTTTCCATCTCCGGGCCACATGCTCAACCCCTTCAGAACAGTGGGGTGGCAGCTAGGCTCTCCCCAATTCCCTGGAAATGTGCTCCACCCTCTTTGGGACCTGAGGTGGCAAAACTCTTCCAGAGCATCAAGGCGGAAAGCCCGCCCTCGACCTCCAGGGCAAACTCACCCTTTCCATGCATGTGGGCTGCTCCGCTCTCCCAGCCCTAAACCTCTTGACTCCAGACTTCAACCTCCATGGCTCTGTTTTTGAAGAAATATTTCCTTCAGTTTTTCCCTTGTCTGTCTCCTCCAGTCCAGACCGGCAATGGCTCCGTCTATAAAGATCTCGCAAAAATTCTGTTGGCTTTGCATGAAGCACGCAGGGGTCAAAGCCATCAGACAACAGGACTTTCCACAAATCCCTTCTGCTTAACTCCTTTTCCAATCTTGGCTTGTACTGAAATGGCGGCTGGGTTCCATGTTTGGTTATATCCTCATGTTGGTCTGTAGCTTCTGGGATTCCACCCCCTGGAAGCCTGTAATTTTCCAAGCCATCAGCTTCTGGTTTCTTTGAACCCAAGAGTTCAGTTCTAAGTTTATCTCTTTCCACTTGCATTTTACTATAAGCTGCAAGGAGAAGCCAGGGTACGTCCTCCACACGTAGTCTGGAGATCTCCTCAGCTAAGTATTCCAGGTTGTCACTTTCAAATTCTTCCTTCCATCTGACACCAGGACTCAATTTTGCCAAATTCTCTGCCACTTTAAAACAAGGATTGCCTTTCTTCCAGTTCACAACAACACATTGATCATCTCGGTTCAAGGCCCCATCAGAAGTATCTTTAGAGTCCATATTTCCACAAACAGTCTCGTTAAAGCAGTTTTGGCCTTTTCTATCAAGCTCCTCACAATTCTTCCAGAAACTTCCCCTTATCCATTTAAAAAGCTGTTCCAACATGTTTGGTATCTGCAAACTCAGCAGCAAAAGCACTCCACTCTCGGTACCAAAATCTGTTCTAGTTTGCTAATGCTGCAGAATGCAAAACACCAGAGATGGATTAGCTTTTATAAAAAAGGGGTTTATTTGGCTATACAGTTGCAGTCTTAAGGCCATAAAGTGTCCAAGGTAACACATCAGTAATCAGGTACCTTCACTGGAGGATGGCAAATGGCATCCGGAAAACCTCTGTTAGCTGGGAAGGCACGTGGCTGGCGTCTGCTCCAAAGTTCTGGTTTCAAAATGGCTTTCTCCCAGGACGTTCCTCTCTAGCAAGCTTGCTCCTCTTCAAAATGTCACTCACAGCTGCACTCCGTCCAGTCTCTTTGAGTCAATATGTTTTATACGGCTCCACTGATCAAGGCCCACCCTGAATGGGTGGGGTCACGCCTCCATGGGAGTATCCCACCAAAGTCACCACCCACAGCTGGGTGGGGTACATTCCAAGCAAATCTAACCAGCACCAAAACGTCTGTCCCACAAGACCACAAAGATAATGGCATTTGGGGGACACAATACATTCAAACCAGCACAGTATCCCATCCTTGTTAGTCCTGTTGCTGGTTTCTGTCACAATATTTTACCATCTCTTGCTTAGATTATTGTAAGAACATCCTAAATGGTCTCCAATTCAACCTTTATATGCCTCCAGATATTTCAATCTAAAACGAAAATCTGATCATTCCATTCTCTCTAATGGAGTTTTCCAGTATATTCTTATAGGTTCCTTTTAAATCTGGCTCTGGCCTACCTACTCAGTCTCATTTCCTTTTACTCTCTCACTTAACAAATGGGCAGAATTCCATACCAAATAAAATACCTATGTATTTTAACAGCTCATATTAATAGCTAACTAGTTTGCATTGTATATATGAATTATAATATCTTTTAGAAGTCCTCTATTAATATTTCTAATTTTTTTTACCATTGTAAAAAATACTAAAAAGACCATCTTTGTGCATATAAACCTACATCTTTGCACACTCTGTCATTATTCTTTAAGATAAACTGTGAGCCTCAAATCCACAGGGTGGATGCAAAGAGGATCAGATGATACTTTCAGTGGATTGCATTAGAAGAGAGGAACCCTGAGATTATGGAATCTGGTTCTTTTAAAATGTATGAGAGGCATGCTTGCCCTTTGCCCTGGAGGGGGACATATCACTATTCTCCTGGACAGTAAGACTGTCTGCCCTTTGCTCTGGAAGATAGTATCTTCCAAGGCTATAAACACATCTGTTCTTTGTTCCAGATGGAGACATTATCTCCATCTCTCAAAGCTGTTCACTAAATAAACATCCTTGAAAAGATTCTCTGGAACAATGGGCAGTCAGTGCCTCAGTTTGCAAGATGAGCAGAAACGGAGAGACCTATGCTTAACTCTCTCTCTCAATAATATTCACTATGCTTAACTCTCTGTCAACAATATTCACTACTCGTTTCTAAACTATTTAAGCTTCTAGTGAATTTTGCCATAAGCATGCCACTTTCTCAGCCACTCTGACTTATCTGACTGACAGAAACTCAGACCAAATCCATTTAATTTGTCTCACACAGAATCTAATAAAGGCTGTCAATAGGAGTCAAGCAGCAGTCTGAGGCCAACCATAGTCCCAGGGTCCTGCACCCAACCAGTTGAACAAATCCCACAAACCATCATAGTCTACCTTCGAAAGCCAGGTGGCTTTCTCTTATGTCTCTGTTTTGACCTTTCCACTGGGCCTGAGGCATTAATCCTGGTCGAGCAGGATGTATCTGGCTACACGGAGGATATCTAGGGCAGATAATCTGTAACAACCACAGTCAATGAGTTGAGGCTAAGAAGGTATCATGAATCACTTCAGCTGAAGTCAGGGACAAATTCCATGCCATATTTTCTAATTAGGTGATTCTCAGCATAGGGATAATTGTCCACAAGTACACAAACATAATAAAACTTTCCCAGGTAACTAAGGGTAGCCTCATCTTGGAGAGCTCTCGCCAGCATCTAGGATTACATGATTTACTGGTGATGTTTCCTTAAAACACTTGAAAGTCTCTTATGACCACCCCTCAAATGCAAGTCATCATTTTGGGGATACAGGCAAGGTAATACTTGGCCTCAGTCCAAGGAGTATATTCCCAGGGGTGCACATGGTACCTGCGTAAAGAATGCATTATTTGCAGTTGTTGGGTTTTACCAGTGGGAAGAAGAGTTTGACAGTAATTCCAACATGGCCTCATGTTGACCAGTAGGTCTTACTCTTCTGTTTGAATTATTAAATCTAATCCTCAGGCAGTTCCTCCAACCTGTCCTGTTTGTCAACAGCACCAGCTGGCTAAGCGACAGCTACAGGAATGGGGAAGGGCAAGATGTTTGGGGATGTTGAGACATGTTCTGTGTGGGAGGTGCCTGAGCTAGCGCCATCATCTGCTGTTTCTGATAGACTTTTTGGTGAGGTTACAGAAAATGGCCTTCATATTGTGGTCAGGGTCATCTGGCAGGGGATGGCAGATCAAGCAGCCAGTTGTATTCAAGATGCTTGCAAGAACCAGGGAGAGCGATACCAAAGCATTTTCTTTCATGAAAAAGGCTGAAGGACTGATTATGAAAGACAGAACTCATTGATGTCTCTCTCTCTCTCTCTCTCTTTCTCATAATTTTGGGGGTCTGAGGTGTTCCTTTCCTAGATGCCAGAGTTGTTGTTTCCCTCCTCCAACACAAAATCAGTGTATAGCTATAACTTCACCTTTTCATCAATCATCCCCTACTCATATCCAGACCTTCCACACAAACAGTCTGGTGCATGGGCATTTTTTATAAAACTTGGAGACCCAGTTTGTCCCCCACTTTGGCTCACATTAGCCAACATAGAGGGACTCTCCAAGCAGTGTATTCAACTGAGTTGGTCACTATCCTTATTTTCTAGAACCATATCATTGCAACAAGAGAATCCAGGTGACTGAATCAGAATTAAGTTTGGGATTCATTAGGTCCCCTTTTGGCTTTGCTGCTATCCAAAGTATAAAAGCAAGATGCATGATGCACAGGAATGGTTAGGACAGAATCCCAAATTTTCAAAATACAGTAAGTCTATATGATGCCCCCACTCCTTTCCTCCTGATTATTATCCAGGAAGTGGCTGAGGGAAGATGATCTATTTCTGTAGAAAACCATATTCAGCAATCAAACTGCCTCACTAAGATGTGTGGACCAGGAGGAGGTGAGGGACGTAGAGTAAGAAATTATTTTGGGTTGATATTTTAAGAGGTGTTCCAACATGCAACAATATTACATGCTTCTGAATAGTATAGTGCATGGAAGATCCATCGAAAACCTTGACTATCAAGCCTTTCTTCAGTGACTTTTGTGATAAAAGATGCACAGTTCTCAGACTGCAACTGGTCTGGAAAGCTGAAAACATGACCACATTAGTGGTCAGAGTTGGCTGATTGGACTGAAAGAACACCACCATAACCTGAAAAACATCAAGAGTTGTGAGGCCTCACATATAATCCTGAGAGGAAGTCAAAAGATATAGACAATCTTTCAGAAAGAGGCAGGGACAAGCTCTATGCAATGGGACTTCCCGCAGGAGAAACCAAATAGGTTAACTATTGGCAGAAGCCACAAGTTTAGCATCAGTGGTAGCATCAAAAACACAGAATCCTTTACTCCGTGCTCTGTCTATGATGGTAAATGAATTTGTCATGTACAGTTTGATGATTGATCCAGGCAGCAAAGGTGGTAACCTGAGCAGGCTCAATCATAAGCTTGATGCCAGTTACTCTTTTCAGAGACTGTTCTTTTACCATGGGGATTACATGAGTGGCACAGATAGTTTGCTCAGCAGCCATTATTTATTTCTACATTCCTGATCACAAAGAGGGCTGTTTTTAATATGTCAGGCTGCAGTTTTTCCAGTGGCAAACCAAATAACTAGACCATTGGCAACAGCCCCAGAGTAAAAATATAATAAAGATCATCAAGGACAGTAATGGCTAGAGCTATGAGAAATACCTTATGCTATGCCCACTGAGCAGGGCAACCACAGTAATTTTTGCTTTGCATAGCTGGCACTTAAGTTGAATAGCCATGACAGCCCAGTGGAGACCACTGGGTTCCAACTTGGCTGAACTATTAATGAGAACCATGCCCAGGAATTTAGGGGAACCTCTGTGAATTAAGAGCCCCATTGAGCCAGCAGCTTTGCTTTAGGCTGCAGATATGACAGGGGAATAGGTTAGGGAGTGATGCGACTCTTCCTGATCAGAAGAACCCCCCTGGAGTTTGTGATTATTCATAGTACAAGCATGTAAAACATCAATATATTGAACAGGGAGAGCCACATATAACATTGAATTAGCCCAAAGGGTCCCAACTACAAAGTAACTTTAGCTTCCTTTTCCCATTGCAAACCTTGCCCAAACCCCATCAGTTGAATTTAGGAGCCCTCTCCTTCCACGGGACTCTATAGGTTGGTGACTTGCTGCCTATATCCCAGTTAAAAAGCTTGAGTCCTTCCTCCCCACCCCCACCCCCCAAAAAAGTTCCCCAGCCCACTAAAATGGGTAAATATAGATTTCAGCCCCCCTTGGGGATAGGGAAACTTTAACTGCCCTCCTAATGATATTTCTCCTGAACATCTGAATTTAGGCTAGAGGGGGTGGGAGGGAACAGGGAGTGTGGAGGGAGAGAACAGGTCTGTGCCAATAAATAAGGTACATTTACTTTAGGTCTCAAGAAACATGGTGGTTGTCCACAGCTCAAACAAAAGTTTCAATGTTATTGGTCCACTCAGAGGCCTTTATTGGGCAGCAAGGTTATCATCAATGCCAATATATCAACTTCATGAACCCTATGATTCAGCAGCCATAGGCATATTGTTTTGTGACTGCAACCTCTGGGTTTGCATCCTTTGACTGACGTTATTAATTTTTAAGGCATTTATCTTAATGTGGGGCATTTTTTGCCTCCATTATGAAACTAGTGTCTCTCAAGTTTATGCCCAGTTTCAACATAAAGGATAAGGGAGTTTTACATGGACGTAGGGCTGATCCCAAGAATGTACCTGGAATCCTCTGGGTCAGTTTCTCATTCTCCAGTGAATTATCTACATCAGTATTTTAAACCCAATCCAGGGTAGTAAGAGTCCAAATTTTAGTCCATGCCTCATCTGTGGTTTCTCATAGGAGTTTGTCTCAGAGAAATTTACCTGAGAGGGCCAAATCTCAGGCAGTTGTGACCCACTGCAAAAAAAGTTTGTGACTCTTTACTATCATCTCAAATGGATGTAAGTTAATCATGATAAACTTCAGAAAGTTCTGAAACATAAGATAGTCCAGCTATTGTGAGTCTTCCTTAACAAGTGATATGTTCTAATAATTTTCCTGGGTTCTGCTCATACTATTCATGAATTTTCCTCCTTTCAGCTCAGTGTAGTGCACATTTCTATTGCTATTGTCTGAAATGGCTTGGAAACTTCTGTCCGCTCAAGATGACTTTTAGTATTAGTTGTTACAGTGGGATGGACCTGAGACTGACCACCATACTGGTGAGGAAGTCTCCCTGTCCTGAGGAGACTTAGCAACAGCCAGAGCACCATTTGGGCAGCTGTTTGTGAACCTATGTCCTGGTACTTGGCTTGCAACCACTTCCCTAAATAGTTCCTCATTAATAGACAATAAAATAGAGGGCTATTTTTTGACAGATTGGCCATAAAATTTAGCCATACAAATCCTGGTAATTGCCCCATGAGGTTTACTTTTTCATCTTCCAGGAAAAGGAATCCCATTTTCATCATCAAAAGTGTCAAGAACTGGATATGGTCTGAGATTTTACCCTACTTGAGAGCTAACAAGTTAGCCTGCCTCAGTTTTATGAATGCTCATGGTAAACGTGAGACTCCTTTGTCAGAATCAAAAATCTTTGCTACTCACAGCACAGTCACCAGTATGAGAATCAGCATACATTCTACCAAGTCTCTCTGCCCTAGTTCCCACAGAGCAGCCTGAAGAGGGCTGGATGATAACAGGTGTGTAGTGGATAGCTCCTAGAGATGAACTCTGAGCTTGGGAACCCAAATCTTTTATAATGCACAATACGCATTCCTGTCTTTGTCCTGGAGAGAGACATTATCTTTATTATACTGGGCAGGAAGCAAACCTGCCTCTTCCTCTAGAGAAAGACACCATCTCTATCTTCCAAGGCTGGTTGCTATACAAACATCCTCAAAAAGATAGTCTGAAACAAAGGCTTTTCAGTGCCTCTGCTAATAGGACATGCTGAAACATGAAAGAGCCATGGAGTTTTTTCTCCTATCACTATCTCTCTGCAGCCCAGAAACTAGACAACTGATTCCAGGATTCAGGATGTTTAAATCTGTCATACCTCACCATAGTTAATATAGCACTTAGATCATGAACACTTCCATTCAGAATTCCTGTTATCTTGGGACATATGCCAGTTAAAAAATCAAGGCATTCAAAGCAGAGCTATGTTGTACCACATGGATCCTTACTTACTTTTGTGGTTTTCCTACCACTTTTTCATTTCTTTTTTTCTTTTCCCTGCAAAATGTTGTTTACTTGATGGATCATATTCTTAAAAATTTAAGTACTGTTTTAATAAACGAAATAGATTTTACTTATTTTATCAAGCATTTTACTAAGTATATTTAAAATATGAGTAAGGAAAAAAAAACTTACCATATCCTGGGCAGCAATTTTAAAACCTAGGAAAATATAGCCTGCACTCAAATTAAATAAAGATGGAAACAATATTGTTAAGGTTATGAACAAATGAAGATTTACACTCTGCACAAGATTTAGTGTTTGCTATTCCCCCCCAAATCTGAGAATTGCAATTTAGAATGGGGCTGAGGAGTGAGGAATCTGCCTCATATTTCATTTAGTTGGTTAAGTTTTTACAGAGGAGATAGGATTTCAATTCAATAACTCTAAGATACATTGTTTCAGCCCCTTACCTTAATGGTTTCAGTCTAGTTCTATATGAAATGTTTATAAAAGGGATGATGGAAAACCACAATTTTGGTAAAAGACCAGAGTAAGTGTTAGGATTCTTAAAAGCACAAAGATATCAACAGCAGAATGTACTAATGGTTCAAATCAATTCATTCCACTGGGATGCACTTAAGTCTACCTTAGTCACAGGAAAGTACGAGAAGTACATATCCAGCAATGCATGGTCACAAACAATATTCTTTATAAAAGAAGGAATTGAGGCCAAGTTTCCCTCATCATCCTAAAAGTGTATTGTAATTTACGTAATTTAAACAAATCCTAACTAGCTAATATCAAACACTACTTTTTCCAACTCTTCATGGTTAAGTTGACCATTTACAGAATAAAAAGCTATAGAATATCTTTGTTGCAGTTTTCTTTTGAAGGAAATGGTAACATTTCTGAGATGTGTATGTGACTTTAACAACCCTTAAAAGAACATTTCTTTAATACTGAGAAATTTTAGCATTAACTGACAATGAGATGGAAAGAATTACATCTTGCACTATAAAATTTGCTTTCTTTTCCAGAATTCAAGTGATATAAAAGATGAGGCCTATGACATGTCCTTTAAAAATACAAGTACAGAAAGTCATGCCATTTGCTTCCAATTGTAATTGTTCTAGCAAGCAATAATTTTCTAACACCCTGTCAAGGAAGGGAAAAATGGTCAATTGAATTCTTAGCTACAAAACTATCTCAACACCAGGAATCTCCTGCCTGCATGTGGAAACTACTGGATCATCACAGGGTTTATCCGAATCCCATGGAGAAAGCTATTCAAACTCGTGTCTGGATTGCACAGGTGATTCCATCTGTCAGTCTTTTGAGACTCTTTCTGCTCTCTCTGTCCTTAATTGTTATCTATTTTCAAGGAGTTCCCTAGCAAGAGAGCAGTAACCATGGCAAGCTGGGAACCAGAGTATTATCAACGTGTTTGTGTATGCTTTCTCACTTGGCTGTCTGCAAAGCTTTAAGAACAAGAAAAGGTGGTATTGGTCTGTTAATAATTAATAGCACCCAGTGCAAATGAAGCACTTCTGTCATAAGGCTTCACAAGTAAGGTCATGGTACAATAGGGGTTGCAGGTTCTGTAAGCATGAGTGGTATTTGCATATGTCAGAACAGACTGTGCATGCTAACAGCACAAACACTTCACATCTGCTTCTGTTTACTCCCATGCTAACACCCAAAAGTAGAGAAGTCCTGTGTTAATTGCTCAGTTACATACTGACTGTTGATGTGTTCTCCACAGAGCTTTTCATAAGTGCACTGTTGCAAATAAACTGCTAATGACTTTGCTTATTCCAGCCACCCTTTCAAGGAAATCTACAGCATACACAGATTAATGATTCCTCTCTTTAGCAGTGTGTCTTGTGACTAGGTTTGCATAGAGGCCATATCAATTAAGTAGCAATTATCTGTAAAGTGGAAAAAAAAGAGGGAAGATATAAATAAGTAATGAGTGTGATGCTAGAATCTCTGAGAACAACTGGAATTGAACTCTGAGGCAAGGGCACCGACTAGTGAACATTTTTTTTTCCATCTCTTCTTATACCTAAATCCCATACACCTCTCATGAAAACCAGAATAAGCAGAAATACTTACGTTCATGAGTGATTTTTTTAAATATTTGATTTTTAAGTGGACTGCTAATTTGAAACAATAGAGAAACAAGGGAAAAAAGAGCTGTGTCTGAACACCATTAACCAAACAGGCTACAAAAAGATTAGGTCTGTAAATGTCTGTTTTATATAAGGACCTGACTAAAACGTATCAGATTCTCTTTATGTTTTAGTAACAGAGATCAACACAGATTCCCAGCGATATCCCTCTCTTGCTATGAAACAATGGCCTTTATCAGTACCTCATAAGACTTATCTGGAAAATTCTACATTATCTGGCTGTAAAATAAGAGACCAGGTTAAGGTTTTGAGGATATCCAGAGTACATTTTGATAGGATGTGTGACAAACTTTATAAGGTCTATTTTTGTTTACTAATCTTGGCATGTGACAAATGAATAGGTTCTGTCAGTTCAGCCTCTTCTCAGCAAATATTCAGATAGGCAGAGGAAGTGGAATTCACGCAGAGGAAATGGGAGACAGAGAACTGGGATCAGGTGGCTCTGGTCTTTGTCAGCCAAGATGGTTTTGAGCCCAGCATCTTTCATCAACAGTGGACTGGGAAGAATGTGAATTAGAGCACATAGTAAAATGTTTTAAGGTTTCTTCCAAAAAACCTAGAGTTCAATTCCTTTGATAGCTTTATATCCTCACAACTCAATCATCACTATATGCCCAAATTATTTCTTATTTTACCTTCTTTTATATTTTACCTTTTTCTTACTTTACTATATATCTATATTATTCATACTTCTCAAATCCTAAATCAAGTCATATGGTTTGTGAAGTATACATGGAGAAAGACAATTAGAAAAGTGGATTATATTGGCTAGAATAACATTAGAAACTTAATACAACAAAAGTTTATAAGCAAGGAGGTATCTTTCTCTCTAATATTCTAATCCAAGGTGAAGCTTCTGGGTGCTGGGCTTCTCTGCTCAGCAGAGTGAGTCAGAGTAAGTCCATGGTAAGGTAGGGCTGTGATGGCCATGGAGATGCACCACTCAGATTTCCTTAAAGAAAACCTGCTGTGAGAAGTGTCATTCACTGATAGCCTCCAGCAGCTGTACCTTCAGATCCGCTGTGACATTCACATTGAGGCCATCCTACTGCACCTTCCTCTGCTCCACACCCTTACTGTGGACTGCTCCTAGACAATGACTAAGCATTGTGGGGCTACTAGGGTCAGGTCATCACTGCCTGATGCAGGACTCCTCTAATGGGCAGTCTTGTTCATGGACTCCATGTTGGCCTGGCTGACAATGACTCTGCAGTCTAGAGCTCCCCCTGCCCAAACCTCCTTCCTTCCTGCTCTCCTTTCACGGGTGTCAGAATTGCCTGGCAGTGTGAAAGCTCTTCCCATTTATTCCTCCTCTCTCTCACCCTTTATGTTTTACAGCTTCCTCCCTCAAATATCTGCTGTAGGTTCAGGTTCAGTCTTATTTAGGTGCATTATTTTCTTGCAACTAAAAATCTTCAAACAACTTCAGGTACTCAGTTCCTTATCTGATACACTTTGGACCAAATGATTTTCCAGATTCAGAATATGGTGCATATACCTTATGTTATGTAATAACCCCATTCTGGTTATTACACAATGAATATACAGTGAACCTGAATGAGTCACACGATGTCACAATAAATATAGATCACTTTCTTGCAAACATGTAAGTTTAGATCTGATTGGGAATTGCCTCTAAATAAAGTCCAAAAAGAAAAAAAAAAAAGCTTTTTGGTTTTCAGAGCTTTACGGATTTCAGAATTGTGAACAGGGGATAGTGAATCTGTTTGTCTTTTGCACTAATGTTAATTGCTTTCTTTACTCTCAGATACATTATTTCTCTCTCCTTACATTATTGATCTATT
Organism: Choloepus didactylus; assembly: GCF_015220235.1. Classification (NCBI taxonomy): domain Eukaryota; kingdom Metazoa; phylum Chordata; class Mammalia; order Pilosa; family Megalonychidae; genus Choloepus; species Choloepus didactylus. The sequence goes on from NC_051311.1 coordinate 80,227,397, forward strand.
AGATTCTAATCCAGCAGTTCTCAAGTTTCAACATCAATAACGATCACCTGTGTGGCACTTTTCTACGCATAACTCCCAAATATTTATTCCGTAGATCTAAAGTAAGTCCTGGGATTCTGCTTTTTTAATGAGTTGGGCACTTCCCAACGCCAATTGTGATTCTGATGCAGGTCTCAAGATCATACACTTTGAAAATACTGTCATACACACTGAGTTCACTTTTAGCAGTGGTAAACCAATAATATCCTTAGTTCCTGGGTAAATCTCCTGGATTTTGAGGATTTTTGTTTTTTTATTTAGAACCAGCTAACTGACGTATTCTGTGGTTCTTCCCTTCTGACTCTGCCTACTCTTGCTGCTAGGTCATACAGCCGCATTTTCACTTTCCAGTGATATTAACTTGCCCAATAACTCTCTAGGGATGTTTATCTTGCAGTGGCAGGAGTTAGCTCTTTGAACTGAAATAGAACTGAATAGTTTCCACTTATCTTTGAGTACCTGTATTATCAGAGTATCAGCTTTGAGCTTTATAGAGTTGTGAGAGGAGTTCCTCTATTGTCATTATAGCTGGAGTTATAGGTAAAAAAACTATAGATAAACTCTAATGGGTAAACAAAGCTCCAACAGGTATAGCAGGACAACTGGCATGGAATGAATTTGTAAGTGTGCTCTCAACTCAGCCCTACTTTTAGCTTGTTTCTTTTGCAGGACCAAGTCTCTTTGTGTGAGTAGAAAAGTTATGTTTCCAAGGTTTCCTTTCCCTTTCCAGTGATAAAGTTGATTTCTATTTTAAGCCAGTCTCCTGAGTGCTTTCTGCAACTGGAAACTAATCACAGACTGTAAGGAGATATGTTAAGAAGATAGGGGAAGAGAAAAAAAGTCTGAAAAAGGATTCAGGTATTTATTTGTTTATACGTTTCCTGCAATCAAATGTTTTCTCCTCTCTAAATAGGAATTTAAACTCCTGCTAAGAACAGATTAACTGGTTATATATTAATAAAGAAAACACAAGAAAATCTAAACTCAAAAGTGTCCTTTAGAATTATATGCATAACATTATTTCTATAAGTTCAAGATTATCAAACTGGAGCATATGACATTTTGTAGGAACGTACCTGGAAACAGAGGTTAAATAGAGAAAAACTTCGAAGTAAAAATCATAGAGAAAACTCATAATTTTAATTTTTAATGTTAAAATAGAGAGAATTCTGATGCAGAATACAAAATTTGTTGTTTTAATAAACAAAACACAAGCCTGTTAAGAAATATCAGGCTTATGGCAGCTCTTTAAACTTAGACCTAATATCTTATAGGGCTCTGCCTTTATCCTCGGTGATTCAAGGTAGGTTGGAGAGAAAGCTTGGGAAACAGCATAGATGATTGTGACATGTGTGGTTAGATATTTCCTGTAAAGAGCTTGAATGTGACCACTTTGTTATTCTAGTGCTTGCCCTTGAATTTTCCATCTCAACTGGCAATGTATGGAGTTGAAAGCTTTATAAAAATCATGTGTTTCAGTTGCACTACCAAGGATATGCAACAGGATGTTAAAAACAAACTATTTCTGTGTCTGTTTTGGCTTAAGTCCTAAGACAATATTTGGCAACTATTCCCACACTCTAAAGTCAGACCACCTATGTAGGACTTGCAAAGAAATAGAGGAAATAGAGAAGGAACCCACAATGTCCCTTTCCCCCTGCAGGTAACAACCCACAGCAAGCAAACTGCAGCAGAGGAGAAGCTCTAACTTTAAATGAATTGGATATTCCATAGACAGGACATTTTAATTGCTGAAATGAGACTTTTTTTGTGATTTTAGCTGACTGGAAAACTTTCTATTATCTACAAGTGACCAAAATTCATGGGACTTCCTCTAGATTTCATCTGAGTAGTAGAGAAAACAATTCCACAGTTTGAGTTTGACTTGGTCTTAGGGGAAAATAAATATTTTTTTTTTGACTATATACCTGTAACTGGGAGATGAATCAGGAAGAATGAAGCCATGTATGTAAACATTTAGAGACTTCTAACAACTCCTCTTAGTGTTTGTTTGTTTTAAGGGGCTATAGTGCTTACACTATGGCCCTTAGGCTTCCATGAAAAAATAACTTTTCTTTTCCATTTTGCAGCACTTCTTATACCTGCCCTTGTTATATATCTTGAAGTCTTTCCCCATTTCATGCTGCTCTTGGCATTCCTCTTTTCCATATTTCACTTGCTTAAGAATATTGGGATGGCATATATCATCTTCTGCAGATTTCTACATTCTCCCATTGATGATGTTGGAATGACTTTCTGATTTCTGGAAAGTATCTCCCAATTTACAAGAACACTTAAGAAAAGGAAATTACACTGAATAAATAATAAATAAATAAAGGTTGTAACTTCCCAATAAAGTGTTTAGCATTTGGTCTACAAATTCTAGAGCTGCTTACCAGCTTAACCAGGTGGACCAGACTGGAATCCAGGATATATAAACGGAACTCTATTTTTCAGATTACAGATATTTTTCCTAAGTGAGCAGAGAATAATTCATTTTACCATCAGTGAAAATATTTTTTAAAGAAGTCTTATTAATTATATGAGAATTGTTTTACTCTGTAAAAACAGAGACACAGATTCAAACTGAGATACTTTTTAAAGGTTAGGTTTTCAAAAAGTGAGGGATGTTCAAGAATGGCTCTTGAGAAGACACGGATAACAGATGAATACGTAAGACAAATATTTATTGAGCACCTATTAAGTGTCAGGTACAGTGCTGAGTTCTAGCCATATACTGGCAAACAATGGATAGTTCTTGATCTCTCAATGCTCATGAAGGTAGAAAATAAAAAATTTAAATAAGTAAATTAATATTTAGACTCATACATGCATTAAGAGGACATGTAAAATATAAAATGGGAGATGACCATAGGAGGGAGGGTTATCTCCATTAGAGAAGCCAAAAGAGCCTTTTTGTCAAAGATCAAGTCAGCAATGGGTTTTGAGGAATGGCTCAGGATGAGATGGAAACTCCAAGCATGAACCTGAATAGACATTTCTTCAAAGAAGATAATATAAATAGCCAATAATCATAGGAAAAATGCTCAACATCATTAGTCATTAGGGAAATGCAAATCAAAACCATACTATGTTACCACTTAACACCTTCAAGGATGGCTATTATTAAAAAAAAAAAAAAAAAAAAAAAAACAGAAAATAACAAGTGTTGGAGAGAATGTAGAAAAATTGGAACTCGAGGGCATTGTTGGTGGGGGTATAAAATGGTGCAGCCACTGTAGAAAGTGATATGGTGATTACTCAAAAGTTAAATATAGAATTATCAAATGACCAGGCAATTCCACTTGTAGATATATATCAAAAGAAAGTAAAAACAGGGTCTTAAAGAGACACCAATGTTTACAGCAGTATTATTCATTATTCACAATAGCCAAAAGGTGGAAACAAACCAAGTGTTCATCAACAAATAAATGGATAAACAAAATGTCGTACATGCACAAGATGGAAAATTATTTGGCCATAAGAAAGAATGAAGTTATGAGACTGCTGCAACATGGAAGAATCTTGAAAACGTTATGCTTAGTGAAATAAGCAAGGCACATAAGGACAAATATTGTATGATACCATTTATAAGAGATGACTAGAAATAGAAAATTCACAGGACAGAAAGTAGAATAGAATTTAACAGCGGATCAGGAGAGGGGGAAGGGAGACTATCTTTTTGGGAAAAAAAAAAAAAAAGTACCAAATGAATCAAGGCAGGATGTAGGGAAATCCATATACAAACAAGAGGAAACTAAAGCTTCAGTGTCCAGAAGGGATGGAGCACAGAATTATGAAGGAGGGTTTATTAAAATGTTCTTGTCTTTTCCCCTCTTGCCTTCCTGCTTTTCACAAGCATGTATTGAGCATATTGTGCTAGACTCATGCTGTGAATGAAAAATAGACAGTGCCGGCTGTGTGTCGGTACAGCACTTGTGAGGGGCACAGTGCTCCCAGGAATGCAGGTAGAGAATACATTATTTCTGTGTCTCTGGCATGGCACCCAGAGTCTTTATAACTTATCTCTGCCTGCCTTTCTTTAGTCTCACATCTCACTCACTCACACTTTGCTCCACTCTGAATTAAAAAAAAATGTTCCCTCTTACCCCTTTGCACTCAATTCCTTCCTTTTATTCCCCACCCCTGGCAACCCGCTCATTTGTGTTCTGTTTATTTTTGCCTTATCTAAAACTCTATAAAAATAGAATCATTTAGTGTGTAGCATTTTGTGTCTGGATCCTTTCACTTGGCATAATGCTTTTGAGCTTTATCACATTGTGTTTTGTGAATGATATTGCTGAGTCGAAGTCCTTTGCATGGATACATCACAACTGACTTACGCATTTACATGGTGATGGACATTCAGGATGTTTCCAAGTTGGGATTACTATGAATAAAGTAACTATGAACATTCACATACAGGTCTTTTTGTGGACATATGTTTTCATTTCTTTTGGGGAAATATGAAGGAGATGAATTTCTGGCCTGTATAGTAAGTCAATGTTAACTTTATAAGAAACTGTCCAATTGTTTTCCAAAATAGATACACCACTTTACATTCCTAAGATAAATATATTAGACTTCCAATTGTTCTACATCCTCATTAGAACTAATGATGTTCAGCAACTTATATGGATATCTGCCATTTGTGTACCTTCTTTGGTGAAGTGTGTGTTCAAATATTTTGCCCATTTAAAAGATTAGGTCGTTAGTTCTTTGTATGTTCTGAATAAAAACCTTCATCAGATACATGCTATGAAATATTTTCTCCTATTTTGTGGCTTGGCTTTTAGTTTTGTAAACTCTCTTTTAAAGAGCTAAAGGTTTTAATATCCATAAAGTAAATTTTATAATATTTTTCTTTCATGGCTCACACTTTTAGAGCCCTGTTTAAAAAAACCTTTGCCTATATTTTTCTTTTTTCACCAATATTTTTCTTTTGTTTTCTTTAAAAATTGTTTAGTTTTGAGTCTTATGATGTTTATATCTGTAAGTTATTTTGATTTCAATTCTGGGTATGGTGTGTGGTAAAGGTCAGGGATAAGTTTTTGTATATGGATATTAATTGTTCTGGCACTATTAGATGAAAAGACTATTTTGCAACAATGCTTGTTGGAATTTTTATTGTGATTGTGTTGAATCTATCGATTACTTTGTGCAGAGTTGTCAGCTTAACATTATTGGTTCTTATGATCCATAAACATAGTATTGCTTTCCAGTTATTTAGATCTTTTGTAATTTCTTTCATGAATATTTTCTAGTTTTCAGTGTACAGCTTTTGCACATATTTTGCTAATTCTGTCCCTAAGTATTTTATATTTTGGTGCCATTACAAGAAGAATTGTTTTATTTCAATTTTCACTTTTTCATTAGTAGTGTACAGAAAAGCAATAAATTTTTTAATATTGATTGTGTATCCCACAACATTTATAGGTAAACTTAGTTTTGGTAGCTTTTATAGATTTCTTAGGATTTTTCTTCATAAACCGTCACATCATCTATGAAGAAGACAGATTTACTTCTTTCCAACCTGTTGCCTTTATTTGCTTTTTCTTTCCTTAGGTGCACTAGCTAGGATACCAGTCACAATGTTGAATAAAGAAGGCAAGTGGACATTCTTATATTTTTCCCAGTCTTACAGGGAAAGGGAAAGCATTACACCTTTCATAATTACAGGATGTGAACTCTGTAGGTTTTTTTTTTTTTTTTTTTGGTAGATGCCGGCAGCTCTATTTTAAATTAAAATAGATGTTCAATTATTTTAAGTGCTTTTTTGCATCTATTGAGATGATCGTATGGCTTTTACTTTTTTAGTTTAATTTTTTAGTTTAGTTTTTAGTTTTTTTTTTAGTTATTTAGTTTAGTTTGTTGATATAGTTAACTTCACTGATTGATATTTGAATGTCAAATTAACCTTGCATTCCTGGGATAAATTCCACTTGATCATATATAATGCCCTGTTTATATGTTGCTGGATTCAAGTTGCTAACATTTTGTAAAGGACTTTTGCATCTATGTTCAGGAACTATATTAGGTTGTAGTTGTCTTTGTGTAAAGTTTTTCTGCTTTTGGTAGCAGTAATGTTGGCCTTATGAAATTAGTTAGGAAGGATTCACTTCTCTTCTCTTTTCTGGAAAAGATTGTGTAGAATTGGTACTATTTTTTAAAGATTTGGTAGAATTCTCCAGTGAAACTGTCAAGGCCTGGAGTTCTCTTGGTTGGATAATCTTAAATTTTGGTATTAGCTTCTTTAATAAATATAGGCCTAGTAAAATCATTATCATTTTAATATCCCTAAGATTTGTGGTAATGCCCCTATTTATTTTTAATTTTGGTAATTTGCATATTCCCTCTTTTGTTCTTCATCAATAGAGCTAGAAATTTGTCAACTTTATTGATATTTTGCAATAACTAGCTTTCCATTTCACAAACTTTCTCTATTTTTGTTTTCTATATTAATGGATTTTCTCATCCTTATTATTTCCTTTCTTCTGCATCCCACAAATATTTTATATTTTTGTTTTTATTCAGTTCAAAATATTTTCTAATTTCTCTAATGATTCCATCTTTGAACGAACATTTGGGAATTTCCTAGAGATCTTTCTTTTATTGATATGTAGTTCAAATCTTGTGGTCAGAGATCATATTTTATCTGTTTTCAATCCTTTAAAATTGATTGATATTTATATTATGGCCCAGAATATGGCCAGAATATTGGTAAACGTTTAAGGTGCTCCTGAAATAAATGTTTATTCTGCTGTTGATGGGGGGAGAGTTCTATAAATGTCATTTAAGTCAAGTTGGTTGTTAGTGCTGTTCAAGTGTTCTATTAACTTAATGATTTATTAAGTTAATAATTTATTATTTATTTCTTTTTTTTTCTTGCCAAACATATATTGGACAAAGATGTTAGCATCTATTTCTGAACTCTCATTTCAATTTTATTCATCTCTATAGACCAATAAATATCCGTGTGTGGATGCCATGGTGTTTTTATCACTGTAGCTAAGACATTAGCTTTAAAGTCATGAAGTGGGAATCCTCCAACTTCATTCTTCTTTTCTAAGATGATTTGGCTATACGGGGCCCTTTATCCTTCCAGACAATTTGAAAATTGGCTTTTCTATTTGTGAAAAGTAGGCTTTTGGAGGTTTGCTTGGCATTGTGTTAAATCTGTAAGTCATTTTGCAAATACTTGACATCTTAAAAAATAATTAGTCTTCCAATACATGAGCATGGAAAGGCCTTCCATTTATTTAGATCTGCTTTTATTTATTTTAGCAAATTTTGTAGTTTTCCCTTTATAAATCCTTTACATCTTTGCTTAAATTTATTCTGAGATTTTGTATTCTTTTAGGAGCTATTGTAAATGGATTTCTTTTCAGGATTTCCTTCTCAGATTCCTCATTTCTAATGTATGGAAACTCTATAGATTTTTCCATGTTGATCTTATATTCTGCCACTTGGCTGAATTCATTTACTAGCTCTAGTACTTTGTTGTAGGTATTTCAGGACTTTCCATATATAGGACCATGTGATTTGCATATAGGAAAAGTTTTACTTCTTCTGTTCCAATTTGGATGCCTTATATTACTTTCCCTGGACCAACTGCTCTAGCTAGTCTTACAGTAAAATGTTGAATAACAGGAGGGACAGTGGGCATCCTTGTATTGTTCACGATCATAGAGTGAATGCTTTCAGTCTTTCACCATTATTATGTTAGCAGTGGGTTTTTCATAGATGTTCTTTATCATATTAAGGAACTTTCTATTCCCATTTTTCTAAAGGTTTTTTTCTTGAGAAAACTTGCAGGATTTTGTCACATGCAGGTTCTGCATCAATGGTGATGATCATGTGGATATATCCTTCCTTTTGTTAATGGGGTTCTTTACATTTATTGGTTTTCTTATGTTAAACCACACTTGCATACTTGGGATAAATACCACTTGATCATGGTGTTTAGTTTTTTAATATAGTGTTGGAATTGATTTGCCAGAATTTTCTTGAGGACTATTAATTCTGTCTTATTTGTCTTACAGTTTAGTTGTGTACATGTTAAGTATAAACCCTTGAGAACAATTTTATCATTTTATTTAGACTGTCAATCACATTTTAAAGAGACTAGAAATAATAAAAATATCTCTAATATTTACCCATATATTTACAATTTGCATCATTGTTTATTCCTTTTCATATATCCAAATTTCCATCTACTGTAGTTTCATATTCTTCTTGCCAGAAGAAATTTCAACATTTCTTCTAGAGCATTTCTTCTTTTGTTTGTCTAGAAAATTTTTACTTCATCTTCACTTATAAAATATATATTCACTGAGAAAAGAATTCTAGATTGACAGGGTGTGTTTTTTGTTTTTACCTTCAGTACTTAAAGATGCTGGTACATTGTCTTCTGGCTTGAATATTTCCAATGATAATTCTGTGGTAATTCTTATATTTTTTCTTCAGTATATGATGTGTCTTTGCTTCCTGGCAGCATTCTAGGCTCTACACACATAAACTACCTTTCCCCCTCCTTGCTCTTGCCCCTAATAAAGGTGTAGTTTGTTGTTGCTTGTTACTCAGTGTAAGGTTGATCGTAGGGGAAGAGGTAGTTCTCAATTCTCCTCCATCCCAGTATTCAGAAGTTTGACTCTTGTGCGCTTGAGTGTGTTTTTCATATTTATCCTGTTTGAGGTTCTCAGAGCTTCTTGTATCTATGGTTTGTTATCTTTTGTTAATTTTGAAAATTCTTGACCATTGTCTCTGCAAATATTTCTTCTTCTCCATTCTCTATTCTCCTTCTGCATCTTCAATTACATCTATTTTAGACCATAATTCTTAATGCTCTGTTCTGGATTCATTCTCATTTTCTCTCTCTCTCTCTCTCTCTCTCTCTCTCTCTCTCTCTCTCTTTCTCTCTCATCTTTCTGTCTCGGTATTAATTTGAATAATTTATATTGCTTTGTTTTTAAGTTCACCGATTATTTCCTCTGCTGGGTCCACCCTGTTAAAATGCCCAGTGGAGGTAAGCTTTTTCTTTGATCCCATGTGTTTCACTTCTGGCATTTCCATTTGTATCTTATATAGTTCTCACTTCTCTGCTGAACCCCTTTCCTGTTCACGCATATTGTCTACATTTTCCACTAGATTTTAAACATATTAATAATTATTTTAAAGGTGTTCTCTGATAATTCCAGCATCTACATATGGTTCTGTTGACTTCTTTATCTCTTGGATATGTTTTTTTGTTCTTTATTTTTTGCATATCATATAATATTTACTGAATTCCAGACATTTTAGAGACTGAGATAAATATTTACACTTAGAAATGGGCTTATTACTTCTTCTATTAGAACATGAGTGTGGGATTGGGGTTGTTAATGTAGTCAGTAGTTTATCTGGATTTGGTTGCTATTGTAACCTTTAGGATTTCACAGGCTTCAGATTACTCCAGTGGTAGACTGCCACTCTCTTGTGCTTAGTGCAGGGGCTTGGGTGCCAGAAAGCTTTTCTCAATGTTCCTGCTCTACCCTCAGCCTTCAGTAGGCCCTACACACATAGACTACCTTTTCCCCTCCTTGCTCTTACCCCTTACAAAGGTGTAGATTGTTGTTGCTTGTTATTCAGTGTAAGGTTCATTGTAGGGGAAGAGGTAGTTGTCAGTTCTCTTCCATCCCAGTATTAGGCAGCACCTGTGCATCTGAACCTCAATAGTAGAATTTTCTCAGGAGAAAGAGTAGGTTTTCTCTGATTTGTCCTTCGGTGGTGGAAAAGTACTCCCTCCTACACAGTGTTGGCTGTAGAGAGCAGAAAGCTTTCCTTTCCCTTCTCTATGGCAGCCTAACTCTGCTTTCTATTAGTGGGGGAGATGGCACGCATATTTCCTGCTCCTCCCCAGTGCCATCAGATACCTCTTTTATATCATTCAGGATCCTGAGCACGCATGTGTTTCTTGCTTCTCTAATAGCAACAGGTAGTTTTATCCTAGTTATCAGTGCAGGATGGTAGAAGATGGACTGGGTTTCCTATTCTCACTCCCCTTAGTGGCAGCTTATCTTTTCCTGGTTCAGAAAGTCAGGAAATTTTTCTATCTCTTTCCCAGCAGCAGCAGGTCACTGGGTTTTTAAGTAGTATGTATCACTTACACCTATATTCCATTGGCCTCAACCGAATCAGTTGGTCCCATCTAGCTCTAAGGGGGAGAACTGGGAAATGCAGTCTTCCTGTGAATACAAGAAGAAACTGAAACTGTGGTGAACACATAGCATGCTCTCTTCCTTACCAAGATGATGGAAAAGGGACTAAAATTGATGACTCCCCAGTAGATTTAACCTCCTTAGCTTTAAAACCATAATTCCTAATCTGGCTTCTGTCTGTATCTCTAGCATTATTTTCTTCCACATCCCACATATACATCATGTGCTGCAGGACAACTGTTTATACACCCTGAATTGCTATGCTCTCTCTGCATATGCTTGTCCCCCCTTTTCAGTTTCCCTTTATACATCACAACTCCAGGAAATGTCAAGTCTTTCCTCTATAATCCTATAAAACTCTACATTTTTCTATTCTAACAGTTATCAACTATAACTATTGTAAGTTCTTTTGAAAATAGGACAGAAAAGTACAAAGACGTGAGGGCATGGGCAGCAGATTTCATCTTCAGTTAAGACACTATAGTTGTGCTAGTGGTCTCAGAGCAATCTGTATACTCCACACTGACTGTTCAATTCCTTTGTTTCTTCTGTTCTCTCATTCTGTTTCTTTTGAAAATTTCACTACTCATTAGGTGATTCTTTGTGCATCTCATATTCTTTAAAAAGAAATATTTAATAATATACAATAGCTAACACATTGATAATTATTATTCTAAGTATATTACATGTATCAATTTATTTAATTCTCACAAAAACCTTATGAAGAAGATATTATTGTCCTTATTTAATAAATAAAAAAAAGAAGCAGAGAGTTTATTTAACTTGCCCAATTTCACACAGCTAACAGTATATCTAACACAAGCAATCTGGCCTTACAGTCTGAGCTATTTGGACAAGTATTCATCCTCTCTCCAAGTAGATATGGCAATAATAGTGACATTTCTTGGTTCCAAGACTGTATCTGTCAGGATCCAGGTGGGAAAACAGAGATCATTTATTATAATTTATTTAACAGCATTGAAGGACTTAGCTAGACGGAAACACCGAGTTTATAGTAAATGACACTGCTAGAGCCAAGAGATAGAAAGAGAAGAGACTGTGTTTTTAGCATCTAAAAACTTGGAGGAGGAACCCTGAAGAGTTAGGACTCCATATGCTGAGGAGATATTGCCTAGCTGAGCAGGAGTTCAGAGGAAATACATGCAGAACAACACTGGAGGAGACCTAGAGGTGCCATGCCAAAATAAATGTGAGCAGTGTTGGAAGCTGCTGGAAAGTAACCTGAGTGACACTGGCAGGCTACATGTGTGGTAACTGGCAGAGTCATGAGGTCCAGTATAATCAGCAACTGTCATACAATAACAGCTGAGGCCAAAAGGCTACAGAGTGGATAGAGTGAGGGACACATTTCCAGCTTCCAGGGAGAATGTATTTCCAGTCCACAATCCTGTTACTGGAAGGGACCACCTTGGGGATACAGCAATTATTATAGTGATGATGGTGGTAATATGGTAGCAACTATACTTTTTTATTAAGTTCTTTCTATGAGCCAGGCACCTTGCTAAATGCTATACATACACGGTCTTATTTAATCTTTATAGACCAACTACAAATTTGGTTCTATTATCTTTATGCCCACTTCACAGATTATGGAAACTGGGCTTAGAAAATTTAATTGTTTTGGTCAAGATCACATCAATATAAATGACAGATCCAAGAATGAAACTCAGATTTGCTGTCTTAAAAGTTTATGATGTGAAGTATTAGGTTTTGGGAAGAAACTCAGGAACAATGATGACTTTCTTCACCACGTGTACTGTTACTGATGCTCATTGTTTGTTTTCTTCCTAGGCTCAACAGACTGAAAATTGAGGGTTATACTTAATAGCTTGTAAGGATGATGGATCAGGCCTAATTAAACCGAAATACCTAAATATTTTTGGAAATGTAGTGAAAAGAAGTGTTTAGAATTCGTCAGAAAAGCTGTCATAGGTCTTTTGAAACCCAATAAATCATTAGACAAGACAAAAACAACCTACTGTTTGGTTTTACATGCAAATTTGTTATGTACAAGTTAGGAAATGCAAAGTATTTGAAACGAACAACACTTGTATCATACAGAGAAAAGAATTAGACATGAGTTACATAGCTTTGGCCTCTTTCTTTTGACCTCATAATCACTTGTGACCCTACAGTGGCACAAAGCCTTCAAGTATAAACTTGAAACTCTCTTGTGTCTGATTGCAAGCTATGTGCCTTCATTATGAATATGACATTGAATATATCATTTCTTATCATCATCTGTCAGGAGAAAAAGCAAAATAAGGATTAAAGGTCCTTAATGGACAGGCTTAGCACTGATGACATTTTTTAATGTCTCCATTTTCTATGTACAACATTACATATACTGCAAAGGTGTTGCCATAAGACCCCAGAGAACAAATGGGATTAACTAGAAAGAATTCTGAGTAGTGATAAAGGAACTTATCACTGATTGCAATGGCCCTTAGAGCTAAGAACCAACAAATCACTTTAGTCATCACCTAACAAAGGGCAGAATGCCTTTCTTAATTGGACATTGCATTCTCTTTCCACAAGTGTACCTCGGCCTACTTAAGAATTATTGAAATGATTCTCTTTTAGTTTTGGAGACTTGGTATGGAGTGGTAGAGAGAAAAAAGAGAAACTGGTGTTCCCTACTACTTTCCCTTTTCCCTCTTCTCTTTTTCATTTTTCTCTACTCTTGTTCCCTAAAAGAGACTGTATTAACTTGACAAATTACCCACTCTCTGTTGTAATTTGTTTCAATTTCCTTATCAGCAAAGGTGATATGGTTCGATTTATAATTTATTTGTCTGGCCCCTTCCTATAATTCTGCTTCATTTGCTAATCTGCAAAGCTGAAATGGGTAAAAGAGTAATGGAGAAGTAAAAGAGAGAAAGTGGAAGTGATATTGTAGGTCCTTAGTTCAGGGCAATGTTTGGTTATTCATTAAGCAATATTTGCTTAAAACATTAAAATATTTTACGTAAAAAATATAAAATACCAAGATCTTTTTTTTTTCTTTGCATTCCAATAAAACTTTATTTACAAAAAACAGGCAGTGAGAGAGATTTTGCGAATCCCTGATTTAAAACATAGGATACACTCTCTTATGGAATACCCTGTTAACCAGAGTAATGAGAGACCTGTGTAAATCATGTGGAATGTACATCACATTCACCAGGCAAAGAGAAGGGTATCATGTCAGTGTTTCCCTTGTCCTCGGTCCCTAACTTTTTAAAATCAATTTTATTGAGATATAGTCACATACCATGCAATCATCCAAAGTGTACAATCAATTGCTCACAGTACCATCATATAGTTGTGTAATCATCACAATTTTTGAACATTTTCATTACTCCAAAAAATAAAAAATAAAAAATAAAAGTAAAAAAGAACACCCAAAACATCCCCTTCCCCCCATACCCCGTATTATTCATTTAACTTTTGTCCCCATTTCTCATCTGTCCATACACTGGATAAAGGGAGTGTGGGCCACAAGGTTTCACAATCACACAGTCACACTGTGTAAGCTACATAGTTATACAATCATCTTCAGGAATCAAGGCTACTGGGTCATGGTTCAACAGTTTCAGGTATTTCCTTCCAGTTATTCCAATACACGAAAAACTAAAATGGATGTCTATATAATACACAAGAATAATCTCCAGAATGACCTCTTGACTCCATTTGAAATCTCTCAGCCACTGAAACTTTATTTTGATTCATTTCTCTTCCCCCTTTTGGTCAAGAAGTCTTTCTAGATCCCATGATGCTAGGTCCAGGCACATACCTGGGAGTCATGTCCCAGGTACGGGGGAGAGCAGTGAGTTTACCTGCAGAGTTGGCTTACAGAGAGAGGCCATATCTGAGCAACAAAAGAGGTCCTCTGGGGGTGACTCTTAGGCACAATTGTAAGTAGGCTTAGCCTCTCCTTTGCAGAACAAGCTTCGTAAGGGCAAGCACCAAGATCAAGGGCTTGGCCTTCTAAATTGGTAGTCCCCAGTGCTTGAGAATATCAGTAATTCCCCAGGTCGGGAAGTTTAATATTTCCACATTTTCCCCCAGTCCCTCAAGGGAGCTGTGCAAATATTTTTATTCTCTGCCCAAATTACTCTGGGATCTCTGTGTATCGGGGCTACACACTAACCTGTATAAACCAACCAGATCTCACTCCCTATTCAAAGTTCGATGTAATTATGGTGTTTGAATAAACTAACCATAGAAGTTAAATTATATAGTGTGCTATAGAAAGTACAGATTTTGCACCAAATAAACATCTCTTCCATTGGTCTCAGACAGAAGGTGACATTTTAAAACACCGTCAGTATTGTCCTTCACCCTTTAGTTTTATTTGCCTTGATCCTAACCAGATCAGCCTCATTCATATCTCTAATTGAAGTCTGAACTCTCTTTCAGAACCAAGTCCATTTCATTAATATCTCTAACTGAAATCTTATCTCTTTTTCAGCTTCTATAACATTTGCTATATGGGGTACTGCTGACATTCATAGCTGTGAAATCTAGGTCTGAGTCTCAGGTGTTACACAGATACCCAAAGTTCCAAGGACTGACTAAGTTATACACAAAAAAACTCAGCATCTCAGAATTTAGAAATAACCATTACAACTCAGGAATAGATGTAACTAGAAGAGCTTACAATATAGGAACCCTTACCATAAGCCTTCCCCTAATAACCTGTGCTCTCAGATTCATTTCTCAGAGTTTGCACATTATAGTTAGTCCATATTAGTGAGGCAATACAATGTTTGTCTTTTCATTTCTGGTTTATTTCACTCAACATACTGTCCTCAAGGTCCATTCATCTAGCTGCATCTCTCACAACTTCATTCCTTTTTTGTAGCCACTCAATATTCCATTGTATATATATATATACACCAGTGTTCGCCATTCCATTTATCAGTCAATGTACCCTTAGGTCACCTCCATCCATTGTGAATTGTGAATACTGCCACCATAAACATCAGTGTGCAAATGTCCATTCATGTCCCTGTTTTCAGTTATTCCAAGTATATACCAATAACAGGGTTGCAGAACCAAATAACAACCCTATACTTAGCTTCCTGTGGAACCACCACACTGCCCTCCAGATGGGCCACACCATCCAACTTCCCCACCAACAGTGATTAGGTACATCCTTCTCTCCATATTTTCTCCAGCAGTTGTTTCCCTCTGTTTATTTTTTAAAACAGTTTTATTACCACTGTACATTCTATCCTAAGCAAACAATTGATGGTTCCCCTTATAATCACATAGTTATGCATTCATCACCACAATCTATATGAGGCCATTTCCATTTCTTCTGCAAAGAAAGACAAAGGGGAGAAAAAAGACAAATTAAAAAAAAAAAAGAAAAATACAATAAAACACAATAAAAGGGTCATACAACAACACAGCCAAGGATTCCATACCCCTCCCTTACATTCCCCTGTCATAGACATTTAGCTTTGGTATAGTGTCTTTGTTACAATTAATGGAAGCATACTATAATGTTACTGTTAACTATAGACTTTAGTTTGTGTTGATTGTTTTTTCTCCCCAATAACATCCCATTTTCAACACCCTGCAAAACTGACATTCATTTGTTCTCCCTCATGTAAAAGCATTCTTATATTTGTACATTTAATCACCATAATTGACCACTCTAGATTTCACTAAGTTATACAGTCCCAGTCTTTATCTTCTATCTTTCCTTCTGGTGTCATACATGCTCCTAGCCTTACTCTTGCAACCATATTCATAGTCATCTTTGTTCAGTGTACTCACAATATTGTGCTACCACCACACAGTACTGTGCTATCCATTTCTGGATCTATACAATCAATCCTGTTGAACATTCTATACTCCTTCAGCATCAAATGCCCAATCTCTACCCTTTATCTCCTGGTAACCTGTGTTCTCAGCTTTAACTTTCAAAGTTTCCTCATTAATATTAGTTTTTATTAGTGAGACCATACAGTATTTGTCCTTTTGTTTCTGGCTAGTTACACTCAACATGATGTCCTCAAGGTTCATGTGTGTTGTTATATGCTCTGTGACTTTATTCAGTTTTACAGATGCATAATATTCCATCATATGTATATACCACCATCTGTTTATCACTCATCCATTGATGGACATTTGGGCTGTTTCCATCTCTTGGCAACCATGAAAAATGCTGCTACATACATTGGTTTACAAATGTCCGTTCGTGTCCTAGTTTTCAGTTCGTCCAAGTATATACCTAGTAATGGGATTGCTGAATTATATGGCAATCCTATAGTGAGGAAACACTACACTGCCTTCCAGAGCAGTTGCACCATTCTACATTCTCATCAACAGTGAATAAGTGTGCCTTTTCCTCCACATCCTCCCCAGCACCTGTAATTTTCTATTTTTTTTTTCTTTTTTTGGATAATGGCCATTCTAGTAGGTGTGAGATTATATCTCAATATGGTTTTGATTTGCATTTCCCAAGTAGCCAGTGTGGTTGAGCATCTTTTCATTTGTTTTTGAGCCATTTGTATTTCCTCTTTAGAAAAGTGTCTGTCCATGTCTTTTGTGCATTTTTACATGGGGTTGTTTGTCTTTTTGTTGTTGAGTTGTAGGATCTCTTTACATATTCTGGATATTAAATGCTTATCTAATATGTGGTTTCCAAATATTGTCTCTTATTTGTAGGCTGCCTTTTTACTTTTCTGACAAAGTTCATTGACACACAAAAGTGTTTAATTTTGAGGAGATCAAATTTATCTATTTCTTCTTTCATTGTTTGTGCTTTGGGTGTAAAGTTTAGGACATCACCCCCCCCCCCCCCCATCACAAGATCTTTAAAATATTTCCCTATATTTTCTTCTAAAAGTTTTATGGTCTTAGCTTTAATGTTTAGGTCTTTGATCTATTTTGAGTTAATTTTTATATAAGGTGTGAAATAGGAGTCCTCTTTCATTCTTTTGGATATGGATATTCAGTTCTCCAAACACCATTTATTGAAGATTCTTCTCTGTCCCCAGTTGCATTGGCTGGACCACCTTATCAAAGAACAATTTTCTGTTGATGAGAGATCTATTTCTGAACACTCAATTCAATTCCATTGGTCAATATATCTATCTTTATATCAGTACCATGCTACAGAGCACTGTAGCTTTGTAACATGCTTTAAAGCCAGACAGTGTGAGACCTTCCCCTTCATTCCTCTTTCTCAAGATATATTTTACTATTAGGGGAACACTGTCCTTTCAAATAAATTTGATTATTGGTTTTTCTATTTCTGCAAACTAAGTTGTTGGGATTTAATAGGTATTGCATTGAATCTATAAAACAATTTACATAGAACTGACATCTTAGATATATTTAGTCTTCCAATCCATGAACATGGTGTGTCCTTCCATTTATTTAGGCCCTCTATTATTTCTTTTAGCAATTTCCTGTAATTTTCTGTGTATAGGCCTTTTGTGTACTTGGTTGAGTTTATTCCTAAATGTTTGATTCTTTTGGTTGCTATTGTAAATGGATTTTTTTCTTGATTTCTTCCTTGTGTTGCTCATTACTAGTGTACAGGAACACTACTGATTTTTTTTGCGTATTGATCTTGTACCCGGCCACTTTTTTTATTCATTTATTAGCTCTAGTAGCTTTGCTGTACATTTTTCACAATTTTTTACTAATAGGATCATGTCATCTGCAAACAGTGAAAGTTTTACTTCTTCCTCTCCAATTTGGATGCATTTTATTTCTTTTTCTTGTCTAATTGTTCTGGCTAGAACTTCCAGCACAGTGTTGAAAAACAAT
The DNA here is from genome assembly GCF_015220235.1 of Choloepus didactylus. NCBI lineage: Eukaryota > Metazoa > Chordata > Mammalia > Pilosa > Megalonychidae > Choloepus > Choloepus didactylus. The sequence goes on from NC_051311.1 coordinate 80,245,426, forward strand.
GGTGACAGTGAGCATCCTTATCTTGTTCCTGACCTTACAGGGAAAGCTTTCAATCTTTCCTTATGGAGTATGATGTTAGTTATGGGTTTTTCATATGCTATCTTTATCATATTGAGGAAGGTACCTTCTATTCCTATCCTAAAAAAAAAAGATGTCTTTATCAAGAAATTATGTTGAATTTTGTCACATGCCTTTTCTGCATCAGTGGAGAGGATCATGTGGTTTTCCCACTTTGATTATTTGATGTGGTGTATTACACTAATTGATTTTCTTGTATTGAATCAGCCTTGCATGCCTGGAATAAATCCCACTTGGTCATGGTGTATAATTCTTTTAATGTGCTGCTGCATTTGATTTGTGAGTACTTTGTTGATGATTTTTGCATCTATAGTCATTAAAGAGATTGGTCTATAATTTTATTTCTTGTAGTATCTCTGTCTGGCTTTAGTATCAGGGTGATGTTGGCTTCAAAGGATTGGTTAGGTAGCTTTCCCTCCTCTTAAATTTTTTTAAAGAGTTTGAGCAGGGTTAGTACTAAGTCTTTCTTGAATGCTTGGTAAAATTCAAATGTGAAGCCATCCGGTTCTGGACTTTTCTATTTTGGGAGCTTTTTGATGACTGATTGAATCTCTTGTGATTGGTTTGTTGAGGTTGTCTATTTCTTCTTGAGTCAATGTTAGTTGTTCATGCTTTTCCAAGAAGTTGTCCATTTTGTCTAAGTTGTCTAGTTTATTAGCATATAGTTGCTCATAGTATCCTCTCATTATCTCCTTTATTTCAGCAGGGTCAAAAGTTATGTCCCTGTTTCCATTTCTGACTTTATTTATTTGTATCCTCTCTCTCTCTCTCTTTCTTTTGTTTGTTAGCCTAGCTAAGGGTCCATCTATTTCATTGATTTTTTCAAAGAACCAACATCTGGTTTTGTTGATTCTCTCTGTTGCTTTCATGTTCTCAATTTCATTTATTTCTGCTCATTGTTTCTTTCCTTCTATTTGTTTTGGGGTTAGTTTGCTGTTCTTTCTCTAGTTCCTCCAGGTGAGCAGTTAATTCCTTGATTTTTGCACTTTCTTCTTTTCAAATATAGGAGTTTAAGGCAATAAATTTCCCTCTCTGCACTGCCTTTCCTGCATCCCGTAAGTTTTGATATGTTGTATTTTCATTTTACTTTGCCTCAAGATATTTATTAATTTCTCTTGTAATTTCTTCCTTGACCTACTGGTTGTTTAAGAGTGTGTTGTTTAGTCCTCATATATTTGTGAATTTTCTGGCCTTCCATCTGTTATTGACTTCCATCTTCATTCCATTATGATCCAAGAAAGTGTTCTGTATAGTACCAACATTTTAAAATTTATTGACACTTGCTTTGTGACCCAACATGTGGTCTATCCTGGAGAATGATCCATGAGCACTTGAAAAAAATGTGTATCTTGCTGTTGTGGGGTGTAATGTTCTATAAATATCTAAGTATAGTTCATTTATTGTACAGTTCAATATCTCTGTTTCCTTATTGATTCTCAGTCTAGATGTTTTATTCATTGATGAGGGTGGTGTACTGAAGTCTCCAACTATTATTGTACAGGTGTCTACTTCTCCTTTAGTGTTGTCAGTGTTTGCCTCATGTACTTTGGGGCACACAGTCTCGGTGCATAAATATTTATGACTGTGTCATCTTCTTCATGAATTGTCCCTTTTATTAATATATAGTGTCTGTCTTTTTCTCTTTTGTTTTGCTTTTGAAATCTAATTTGTCTGATATTAATGTAGCTACCCCTGCTCTTTTCTCATTGTTGTTTGCATGAAATATGTTGTTCCAATCTTTCACTTTCAACCTATTTTTTCCTTTGTGTCTAAAGTGAGACTCTTATAGACAGCATATAGATGTGTCTTGTTTTTTAATCCATTTTACCAGTCTATGTCTTTTTATTTGGGAGTCTAATCCATTAACATTTAATGTTACTACTGTAAGGGCAGTACTTTCTTCTATCATTTTGTCTTTTGGATTTTATATGTCATATCTTATTTTTTCCTCTTTGTCCTTTTATTCTTCCTGATAGTCTTCATTTCTACACTCGCCTCCAAACCTCTCTCTCTCTCTCTTCTATCTTTTCCTATTAGCCTTTAGTACTCCCTTTAATGTACAGCAAGTTTCTTGTTAACAAACTTTCTCATTGTCTGTTTATTCTGAAAATATTTTAAACTCTCATTTTTTGAAGGACTGTTTTGCTGGATAAAGAATTCTTGGTTGGCAGTTCTTCTCTTTCAGTGTCTTAAATATGTCATACCACTGCCTTCTCTCCTCCATGGTTTCTGTGGAGAAATCTGTACATAGTCTTATTGAGCTTGCCTTGCATGTGATGGATCGCTTTTCTCTTGCTGCTTTCAGAATTATTTGTCTCTTACATTGGACAATCTGATCAGTAAGTGTCTTGGAGTAGGTCTATTTGGATCTATTGTGTTTGGGGAATGATGTGCTTCCTGAATCTGTAATTTTTTGTCTTTCATAAGAGTTGGGAAAATTTCAGTGATTTTTCCTCCAGTTTTTCTTTCTGCCCCCTTTTTCCATGTTTTCTCCTTCTGGGACACCCATAACACATATATTTGTGTGCTTCATGTTTTCATTCAGTTATCTGAGACCCTGCTCATTTTTCCATTCTTTTCCCTCTCTGTTCTTTTGTGTGTAGGACCTCAGATGTCCTGTCTTCTAGTTCACTTATCCTTTCTTTTACCTCTTCAAATCTGCTGTTGTGTGTCTCCATTGTGTGTTTCATGTTTTCTATTGTGACTTTCATTTCCATAAGTTCTGCCATTTGTTTTTTCAAGCTTACAAATTCTTCTTTATGGTCACCCAGTGTCTTCTTTATATCCTTCATCTCTTTTGTCACATTTTCCTTCAGCTTATTGATTTAATTTAGAAGATTTGTTTGAACATCTTTAATTAGTTGTTTAAACTCCTGCATCTCAGTTGAATTGTTAGTCTTTCCTTTGGCTGGTTCATATATTCATGCTTCCTAATATGAGTTGTGATTTTTTGCTGTCTAGGTATCTGATTTTCTTAATTAGTTTATTCTGAAGATCATTTTCACTCTTTTACCTTGGGTTTTCTTGTTGGTTGGCTTTGTTCTCTAACTTTTCTTTGGTGTTCAGTTCAACTTATTCTAGATCTGTAGGATAGCTTCTGTTTAATTGATCAGAATTTTTCAACTCTTGTTTTACTGGTTCTTGCCCTGTCTATATGGAACCATTTTTTCAGGGGGTTTCCCCAGATATGTTCAATCCCAAATTTTCCCAGTCCAAACAGGCCCAGGTCTTGGAAGGAGGTTGTAATCCGTATCAAGTTCTCCTGAGAACGAGACCCAGAAGGTTGTCAGACCTTCCTGTGGAGCCTCTAGACTCTATGCTTTTCCCATCCTGACCAGCAGGTGGTGCTTATCAGTCTGCAGCTCCCCAGTGGTGGAAAGAGATGCAATGCCTCTAATTCTCCACACCTCTGTCCCTGCCAGGGGTGTGGTTGTCTCAAGCTGTTTCTAATTTCTAGCCCCTGGCATCTGAGTTCTTTTAAGGAGGGCCTCAAGTTGAGCCGGGTCTTGTCTTCCCTTTTCTTGGGGATGATTTTCCCTTTATGGAATTATCTCTACCACTTGACTCATTGCTTTGTCTCTCAGACCCATCTTAGCTCAGTCCTTGCTTGGGTCCAGCTGCCAACTGAAAATATCTGAGGTTTTCTCTAATGAGCTACTTAAAATAGTTTTAAAAAAGAAAAAACATAAACTCCTTGTCAAAGCCTTTACCTAGGCCCCAAGATTCAGCAGTCAAGAGCTCTGTGCTCTCCCACTTCTTGGGGCACAGGCCCTTTCCAGTATTCTGAGCTTGGCTGACTCCAAATCCTCCATCTTTATTCTTTTAAATTTTATTTAATTTTATTTTTTCAGTCAGACCCACCTCCTATCTGTTGGGATTAAAGCCACAGTTGTAGCTTGTTTGAGCTACTTTCCCTTGCTCCCAGTAGAGACTAGTTAAAGATATGCCCTTAGCAAATTATCTCCTTCACCTGATAAGTTATTCTCAAACATATCTTAATTCCACCCTTGCTGGGGCAGTGCTGAAACCTGAGATTCCCACAGCCCTAATGGGGTACTGAAAACTTAAAAAAAAAATTAAAAAATCAAAAAAATCAAAGAAATGGAGCAAAAGAAAAGAAAAGAAAAGAAAAACAAACAAACAAAACAAAACAAAACAAAACAAAAACCAACCCTTTTCAGAGCTGGACCCCAGGGTTGGTACCCATTTCTATGTGCTGGGGCCCATCCCTTTTCCAGTATTCTGAGTTCCTCCAACTACAAAAGTCTGTTTCTTTGTTTGTTTGTTAGCCCCACCTCCTCTCTGCCAGGGTGAAACCTCCTAGTTCCTTTTGTGCTTGCTCTTGATTTCTCTGTGCTTAGAGCTTTTGTTCACCAGTCCGAATTTGTTAATTAATTATGCAACTGAAACGTGGTTGATTGTGCAATTGTTAATTAATTGTGCAATTGAAACTCTCCTTGCTCCTAGTGAACCAGCTCCAAGGAAGCCTGCTGTGCCAGTGGCAGAACAGTACCATCCCCCCAGCTGGGGAAACTTACAGTTCTTTGCTGTTCCACCCATTCCAGACTGGTGCACGATGTGTATCTGGTCACAGAAGTCCCCCAAACAGTTGTTCCAGACAGTTCCTGGCTATTTACCAGCTTCCTTAGAGGAGTAACTAAATTCTACACCTCACCACACTGCCATTTTGCCCCAGAAATCTTTGCTTTTGTTTTTTTTAAATATTAAATGGCTTATCTTGTTTAGCCATCTGTTCCTCTTTCATATTATAATAACTCTAATCTGTTTGAGGATATTAACTTTATTTATATTAAAGTCCTGTTTTCATTATGCTATTAACTCTGTTTCTTCAGGTGTAAATTTTGACTGTTGATTTTACTGCTCCTCCTTCAGTGTCAGTGCTTCTCAAATATTTGCAATTCTTGTTTGTGAACTCAAGTTTACAATTGACTTCTTCCACTAGATTGTGCATTGCCTACTTAAATATTTGTAGATTTTTGGTAGATGCACTTTTTCTGGCTTAGATCCTCTTGTCTATTCTTAGATTGCCAGGATTTATTATGAATTGGTTTAATTCCTCCACTGTGTTTTAAATATCATTGACAGTATTTTCATTTTTAGTTGTTTGGTTCCTTATCAATTCTGCTTGTACTGTTCTTTCTATCCTGATATTTATCATTTTTTTATTTATTCATATATTTCTTCAATCATTTAAGAATTCTGCACTCAGCAAGATACTTTGCAACTTTTTATGACAGTAGTGCTGTGTTTTGCGGGCCTCTTTAGGGGAATACAGCAGTCTCCAATGATCTGAGGTTTCTGCAGGACAGTCACCATTCTTGAGGGTTCTCTCCTATTCCCATTTGAGTGCTAATAACTCATTCCCCAGTTATTTGAGCCTGCACCATGTATGATACTCCTGTCCTTAAGTACTTTTCCCATTCTTGGCATTAGGATATTTCCATTTATTTTATTGTTTCTCTTTGCTTCTCTCCCTCTCTCTTTTTTTTTTTTTTTTTTTTTTTAAATCATCATTTTATTGAGATACATTCACATACCACGCAGCCATACAAAACAAACCGTACCCTCGACCGTCCACAGCACCACCACACAGCCGCACACTCATCACCCAAATCAATCCCCGACACCCCCACCAGCACACACACAAAAACAACAAGAATAATAACCAGAGTGAAAAAGAGCAACCGAAGCAAAAAAGAACACTGGGTACCCCCGTCTGTTTGCCTGCCTCCCCTACCCCTCTACACATCCATCCACAAACCAGACAAAGCGGAGCCCGGTCCCCACGGCACTCCCAATCCCACCGTCACCCCTCATAAGCCACACCCTTACACAACTGTCTTCGAGATTCATGGGCTCTGGGTTGTAGTTTAATAGTTTCAGGTATCCACCACCAGCTACCCCAATTCTTTAGAACCTAAAAAAGGTTGTCTAAAGTGTGCGTAAGAGTGCCCACCAGAGTGATCTCTCGGCTCGTTTTGGAATCTCTCTGCCACTGAAGCTTATTTCATTTCCTTTCACATCCCCCTTTTGGTCAAGAAGATGTTCTCCGTCCCACGATGCCGGGTCTACATTCCTCCCCGGGAGTCATATTCCACGTTGCCAGGGAGATTCACTTCCCTGGGTGTCTGATCCCACGTAGGGGGGAGGGCAGTGATTTCACCTTTCAAGTTGGCTTAGCCAGAGAGAGAGGGCCACATCTGAGAAACAAAGAGGCATTCAGGAGGAGACTCTTAGGCACAAATACAGGGAGGCCTAGCCTCTCCTTTGCAGCAGCCGTCTTCCCAAGGGTAAAACTTATGGTAGAGGGCTCAACCCATCAAACCACCAGTCCCCTATGTCTGTGGTCATGTTAGCAACCATGGAGGTGGGGTAGGCGAATACCCCTGCATTCTCCACAGGCTCCTCAAGGGGGCACTACATCTTTTTTTTTTTTTTTTTCCTTGTTTGTCTTTTTTCTTTTCTTTTTTTTTTTTTAACTTTCCCTTCTTTTTTCAAATCAACTGTATGAAAAAAAAAGTTAAAAAGAAAACAAAAATACAATAAAAAAACATTTCAAAGAGACCATAGCAAGGGAGTAAGAAAAAGACAACTAACCTAAGATAACTGCTTAACTTCCAACATGTTCCTACTTTACCCCAAGAAAGTTACATAATATAGCAACATTTCAGTGAACTTGTTCCTACTACATCCATCAGAAATTAACAGACCATAGTCATTTCTGGGCATCCCCAGAACGTTAAAAAGCTTATCTGTTCTTCTTGGATTATTGTTCCCCCTTCCTTAATTGCTCTCTACTGCTAGTTCCCCTACATTCTACATTATAAACCATTTGTTTTACATTTTTCAAAGTTCACATTAGTGGTAGCATATAATATTTCTCTTTTTGTGCCTGGCTTATTTCGCTCAGCATTATGTCTTCAAGGTTCATCCATGTTGTCATATGTTTCACCAGATCGTTCCTTCTTACTGCCGCGTAGTATTCCATCGTGTGTATATACCACATTTTATTTATCCACTCATCTGTTGAAGGACATTTGGGTTGTTTCCATCTCTTGGCAATTGTGAATAATGCTGCTATGAACATTGGCGTGCAGATATCCGTTCGTGTCACTGCTTTCTGATCTTCCGGGTATATACCGAGAAGTGCAATCGCTGGATCGAATGGTAGCTCTATATCTAGTTTTCTAAGGAACTGCCAGACTGACTTCCAGAGTGGCTGAACCATTATACAGTCCCACCAACAATGAATAAGAGTTCCAATTTCTCCACATCCCCTCCAGCATTTGTAGTTTCCTGTTTGTTTAATGGCAGCCATTCTAACCGGTGTTAGATGGTATCTCATTGTGGTCTTAATTTGCATCTCTCTAATAGCTAGTGAAGCTGAACATTTTTTCATGTGTTTCTTGGCCATTTGTATTTCCTCTTCAGAGAACTGTCTTTTCATATCTTTTGCCCATTTTATAATTGGGCTGTCTGTACTATTGTCATTGAGTTGTAGGATTTCTTTGTATTTGCAAGATATCAGTCTTTTGTCAGATACATGGTTTCCAAAAATTTTTTCCCATTGAGTTGGCTGCCTCTTTACCTTTTTGAGAAATTCCTTTGAGGTGCAGAAACTTCTAAGCTTGAGGAGTTCCCATTTATCTATTTTCTCTTTTGTTGCTTGTGCTTTGGGTGTAAAGTCTAGGAAGTGGCCTCCTAATACAAGGTCTTGAAGATGTTTTCCTACATTATCTTCTAGGAGTTTTATGGTACTTTCTTTTATATTGAGATCTTTGGTCCATTTTGAGTTAATTTTTGTGTAGGGGGTGAGGTAGGGGTCCTCTTTCATTCTTTTGGATATGGATATCCAACTCTCCCAGCCCCATTTGTTGAAAAGACCATTATGGCTCAGTTCGGTGACTTTAGGGGCCTTATCAAAGATCAGTCGGCCATAGATCTGAGGGTCTATCTCTGAATTCTCAATTCGATTCCATTGATCTATATGTCTATCTTTGTGCCAGTACCATGCTGTTTTGGCAACTGTGGCTTTATAATAAGCTTCAAAGTCAGGGAGTGTAAGTCCTCCCACTTCGTTTTTCTTTTTTAGAGTGTCTTTAGCAATTCGAGGCATCTTCCCTTTCCAAATAAATTTGATAACTAGCTTTTCCAAGTCTGCAAAGTAGGTTGTTGGAATTTTGATTGGGATTGCATTGAATCTGTAGATGAGTTTGGGTAGAATTGACATCTTAATGACATTTAGCCTTCCTATCCATGAACATGGAATATTTTTCCATCTTTTAAGGTCCCCTTCTATTTCTTTTAGTAGAGTTATGTAGTTTTCTTTGTATAGGTCTTTTACATCTTTGGTTAAGTTTATTCCTAGGTACTTGATTTTTTTAGTTGCTATTGAAAATGGTATCTTTTTCTTGAGTGTCTCTTCAGTTCGTTCATTTCTAGCATATAGAAACATTACTGACTTATGTGCATTAATCTTGTATCCCGCTACTTTGCTAAATTTGTTTATTAGCTCTAGTAGGTGTATCGTTGATTTCTCAGGGTTTTCTAGATATAAGATCATATCATCTGCAAACAATGACAGTTTTACTTCTTCTTTTCCAATTTGGATGCCTTTTATTTCTTTGTCTTGCCGGATTGCCCTGGCTAGCACTTCCAGCACAATGTTGAATAACAGTGGTGACAGCGGGCATCCTTGTCTTGTTCCTGATCTTAGAGGGAAGGCTTTCAGTCTCTCACCATTGAGTACTATGCTGGCTGTGGGTTTTTCATATATGCTCTTTATCATGTTGAGGAAGTTTCCTTCAATTCCTACCTTTTGAAGTGTTTTTATCAAAAAGGGATGTTGGATTTTGTCAAATGATTTTTCAGCATCTATTGAGATGATCAATTGATTTTTCCCTTTCGAGTTTTTAATGTGTTGTAATACATTGATTATTTTTCTTATGTTGAACCCTCCTTGCATGCCTGGAGTGAACCCCACTTGGTCATGGTGTATGATTTTTTTAATGTGTCTTTGGATTCGATTTGCAAGTATTTTGTTGAGGATTTTTGCATCTATATTCATTAGGGAGATTGGCCGGTAGTTTTCCTTTTTTGTAGCATCTTTGCCTGGTTTTGGTATTAGATTGATGTTAGCTTCATAAAATGAGTTAGGTAGTGTTCCATTTTTTTCAATGTTTTGAAAGAGTTTGAGTAATATTGGTGTCAGTTCTTTCTGGAAAGTTTGGTAGAATTCCCCTGTGAAGCCATCTGGCCCTGGGCATTTATTTGTGGGAAGATTTTTGATGACTGATTGGATCTCTTTGCTTGTGATGGGTTGGTTGAGGTCTTCTATTTCTTCTCTGGTCAGTCTAGGTTGTTCATATGTTTCCAGGAAATTGTCCATTTCTTCTACATTATCCAGTTTGTTGCCATACAGTTGTTCATAATATCCTCTTATAATTTTTTTAATTTCTTCAGGATCTGCAGTTATGTCACCTTTTTCATTCATTATTTTGTTTATATGGGTCTTCTCTCTTTTTGATTTTGTCAGTCTAGCTAGGGGCTTGTCAATCTTGTTGATCTTCTCAAAGAACCAACTTTTGGTGATATTTATCCTTTCTATTGTGTTTTTGTTCTCTATGTCATTTATTTCTGCTTTAATCCTTGTTATTTCTTTTCTTGTACTTGGTTTAGGATTGGTTTGCTGTTCATTTTCTAGCTTCTTCAGTTGATCCATTAGTTCTTTGATTTTGGCTCTTTCTTCCTTTTTAATATATGCGTTTAGTGCTATAAATTTCCCCCTTAGCACTGCTTTTGCTGCATCCCATAGGTTTTGGTATGTTGTTTTCTCATTTTCATTCGTCTGTATATATTTAGCAATTTCTCTTGCTATTTCTTCTTTAACCCACTGATTGTTTAGGAGTGTGTTGTTTAACCTCCAGGTATTTGTGAATTTTCTAAGTCTCTGATGGTTATTGACTTCTAATTGTATTCCATTGTGGTCAGAGAATGTGCTTTGAATAATTTCAATCTTTTTAAATTTATTGAGGCTTGTTTTATGTCCCAGCATATGATCTATTCTGGAGAAAGTTCCGTGAGCACTAGAAAAGTATGTGTATCCTGGTGATTTGGGATGTAATGTCCTGTAGATGTCTGTTAAATCTAATTCATTTATCAGATTGTTTAGGTTTTCAATTTCCTTATTGGTCTTCTGTCTGGTTGATCTATCTATAGGAGAGAGTGATGTGTTGAAGTCTCCCACAATTATTGTGGAAACATCAATTGCTTCCTTTAGTTTTGCCAATGTTTCTCTCATGTATTTTGTGGCACCTTGATTGGGTGCATAGACATTTACGATTGTTATTTCTTCTTGCTGAATTGCCCCTTTTATTAGTATGTAGTGGCCTTCTTTGTCTCTCAAAACATCCCTGCATTTGAAGTCTATTTTATCTGAGATTAATATTGCTACACCTGCTTTCTTTTGGCTGTAGCTTGCATGAAATATTTTTTTCCATCCTTTCACTTTCAGTTTCTTTGTGTCCCTGTGTCTAAGATGAGTCTCTTGTATGCAACATATTGATGGTTCATTTTTTTTGATCCATTCTGCGAATCTATATCTTTTAATTGGGGAGTTTAATCCATTTACATTCAACGTTAAAACCGTGAAGGCATTTCTTGAATCGGCCGTCTTATCCTTTGGATTATGTTTGCCATATTTTTCCCTCTCTCTATTAATATCCTTTATTGTACCCATACCGAATCTCTTTAGTACTGAACCTTTCTCCAAGTCTCTCTGTCCTGTCTTTGTTTCTCTGTCTGTAGGGCTCCCTTTAGTATCTCCAGTAGGGCAGGTCTCTTGTTAGCAAATTCTCTCAGCATTTCTTTGTCTGTGAAAAATTTAAGCTCTCCCTCAAATTTGAAGGAGAGCTTTGCTGGATAAAGTATTCTTGGCTGGAAATTCCTCTCACTCAGAATTTTAAATATATCGTGCCACTGCCTTCTCGCCTCCATGGTGGCTGCTGAGTAGTCACTACTTAGTCTTATGCTGTTTCCTTTGTATGTGGTGAATTGCTTTTCTCTTGCTGCTTTCAGAACTTGCTCCTTCTCTTCTATGTTTGACAGTGTGATCAGTATATGTCTCGGAGTGGGTTTTTTTGGATTTATTCTATTTGGAGTTCGCTGAGCATTTATGATTTGTGTATTTATGTTGTTTAGAAGATTTGGGAAGTTTTCCCCAACAATTTCTTTGAATACTCTTCCTAGACCTTTACCCTTTTCTTCCCCTTCTGGGACACCAATGAGTCTTATATTCGGACGCTTCATATTATCTATCATATCCCTGAGGTCCATTTCGAGTTTTTCAATTTTTTTCCCCATTCTTTCTTTTATGCTTTCATTTTCCATTCTGTCATCTTCCAGGTCACTGATTCGTTGTTCAACTTCCTCTAGTCTTGTACTATGAGTGTCCAGAATCTTTTTAATTTGGTCAACAGTTTCTTTAATTTCCATAAGATCATCCATTTTTTTATTTAGTCTTGCAATGTCTTCTTTATGCTCTTCTAGGGTCTTCTTGATTTCCTTCATATCCCGTACTAGAGTCTCATTGTTCATCTTTAGTTCTTTGAGTAGCTGCTCTAGGTGTGTCTCTTCTGGTCTTTTGATTTGGGTGCTTGGGCTTGGGTTATCCATATCGTCTGGTTTTTTCATATGCTTTATAATTTTCTGTTGTTTTTGGCCTCGTGGCATTTGCTGTCCTTGATAGGGTTCTTTTAGGGTTTGTAGACCAGTTGAAGTCCTTATCTCTAATTTATCAGATCTACAGCTTCGTGGAGTACACTTTCTCTAACTAACCAGCAGGTGGCGTCCACGAGCCACCTGTTCTCCACAAGCCAGATCTCCCCTGCTTAGCCTTTTTGGTGAGTGGGGGAGTGAGTCTTGTGGGGCCCAATTGGTGTACCAAGCTTGCGTGTGTAGTTGGTGTTGCCTGCCCTGTATGTGGGGCGTGTTTCTGGGCAGTCGGGGAGGGGGGGTGGCCCTAACAATCAAATCTCCCTGATGATCCTAGAGTTTTAAAGCTACTGCAATAGTCTAATCCTTCAGTTCAGTCCTGCCACAGTTTGTCTCTGCCACTGACCCACAAGTCTTTGGTATTGGCGTATGGCTCCTGAGACTTGCAAGTGGGCCCCTCTTCCAGGCTGTGCACCCCGGGTCCTCTGTTGAGGGATGACTGTGCTATGTCACAGGTGAGTGCCGTCCCCCCAGGGCAGTTCTGGGCTGCTGGGCTGTGTTGGGAGGCTCCCAGTCTGCTCAAATGATGGCTGAATGGGGCTCTGTTAATTCACACTGCTCCCCCTTCCCAGCTCTGGGACATTCAGCTGAGGTTGCAGGGAAGGCTAATGTCCACGATCAGTTTTGTGGTGTGTGCCTGTTATTTGAAGCACTTCCGTCACACTGGGTTGTCTGGGGCAGCTCTGGGCTATGGGGCTGGCGATGGGCAGGAGTGTTTCCTGTCCACCAGGATGGTGGCTGTGAGCGGACACCCCCCTTTTCTTGGGAAGTTGTGTTGTTTAGTGAATTTTCTCAGCCACTGGATTATTGCCTTTTGTCTCAGAGCTCTCTTATTTCTGCTCTTGACTTGACGTGCCCAAATTTCAATTCTTTGAAGCTTTCTGTATTGAGCTTCTTAGAGTAATTGTTTTAGAAAAAGCAAAAAGGATTTAAAAAAAAAAAAAAAAAAAAAAAAAAACGGCCCTCCTCAGAGATCTAATGGGTTATTGAAATGCTAATAGACAAACAACCAGGGCCATTAAGGAAAGGTGCCCTGGGCAGAGAGATCAGCCTTGCTTCGGGATTTGCATATGTGCCTCAAGGCCTGATCTCCGCCCTTCCCCTTTCTGTGTTCACCAGAACTCCAAAAATCCTCTGCTTTTACTTTGGAGCTTCTCGTGTTGTTTTCCTTCTATGCCCGTCTCCTCTCTGCTGGGCTGGCTGCTCTCAGAGTCTCTGGTGTCTGGCCTCAGTCTATCTATGGTTGGAGTTTGAATCAGTAGAATGAGTTTCCGATGAGAGCAGCCACTGCAATTCTCCCTTCTCCTTCCTGGAGCTGACAGCCCCTCCTCCCCCAGGACTGAGCCTGGCAGGGAGGGGCGCGGGTCCCCTGGCCGCAAAAACTTACAGATTTCGCTGATCTCAGCAGTTCCACGTTTTCATGAGTGTTGTATGAAGTATGCCCAAAGACAGATTGCTCTGTGGTGTCCAGTCCACGCAGTTCCTGGCTTTTTACCTACTTTCCTGGAGGAGTAACTAAAACATACAGCTCACCAGTCTGCCATCTTGCCCCGCCTCCTCTCCCTCTCTCTTTTAAAGCTTGGATATTTTTATCTAGTACTTTTCGATGTTTTTCCAGGTCAGCTCAGTTCACCATGTTGCTGGAAAACTTTTTAAGATAATTTAATGCTGTAATAAACATTTTTCTATGTGTTCTTCTTTATATACTAGTTTAATTTTTTCTTAGAATAAATTAATAATGAATCTTTTGTTCTAAAAAATACAATATGGGTTTCTTATACATGTTTTTTTTTTTTTTTCAGATTGTTTCTTAGCACATTTGTACTACTTTACTGGCAGTTTAGGGGAATATTTGTTTGTCCATAGCCATGCTGAATCTTGAAGGTTGAATAAATGTTCACCAAGTGTAGAAAGGGAAAAATGTTTTCCAAGCAGAGCTAACAGTATATGAAAATGAAAAGAAATATTCAAAATATGTGTTTGAGTAGTTGCAGGAGGTTCACCAGGGCATAATGGAACAATCATGAATTTAGGAGTCAGAAAAATAGAAATTCTTGCTCTGTCACTTTACCAATATACTGGAAATATGGATACATTAAACACTTACATCTGCTTTTTGCCTCCTGTGAAATAACAATCCAGTTTTTAGGTTTACTGTGAATATTAAATAGAATAATGTCAATAGAATACCTAGTAGTTGCTCTTTCAGTAATAAGTTACATCTCATATTATCAGCCCTAGAACCCTAGGTCCATCTCATATTATCATCCCTAGAGCCCTAGATCCATGATGCCAAAGAGTTGAGAGGAGGATAGAACATAATTCTGAGACCATAGTATGATGATCTTTTTATGTTAGGAGGGGTACAAAAAGCTTTAGGTTTTATTTCCTAAGCCATGAAGGACAAGAGAAGTCTTTTTGCTCTTTTAATAGTATTTTCTTTCACGGTTCTTTGAAAAGACTAAAAAAAAGTTATATTCAGCTTATTTATTAAAAAAATAAGAAAATAAGAATAAAGGAGCACATGTGCAAATTAAAACTTGTGAAATTTATTAAGACTTGCTTTAATGTGGTCAATTTTTGTAAGAATTTAGTTTATATTTGCAAATAATATGCTTTCTGCAGTTGACGGATGAGTATTCATTATAAGTCAATTAAGTACAATTTGCAAATCTTCTGAATCCTTGTTAATTTACTCTTTGCTTGTTTTATCAGTAACTGAGACACGTGTTGTAAATTTCTGAATATGATTGAAAATTTGTCTGTTTCTCCTTTTAAGTCTATCAATTGTTAAAGATTTTGAAACCATGTTTTCGTTGCCCAGAATTGTATCTTTTGGACCAATTAAACCTTTAAGGATTATATAAAATTGTTCTTACAATATTTTTGGCTTAAAGTGTGTTTGGTCTGATATTAATTAATGTTAGCATATCAGCTTTTGTTTGGTCAGGATTTTCATAGCATATCTTTCTCATTCTTTCACCTTTAAGCTTTCTTAATCTTTATATTTTTGAAGTATCTTTTGTAAACAGTATACAGTTATGTTTAAATGTTTAATAAATTCTGCTTTTCATTGGAGTACTTAATTCATTTACATTCATGTAATTATGAATATACTCTATTTTGATTTAAATATACCATCTTGTAAGTTTATTTGTTATTTGTCCTTTCTTTTTTTTCTTGCCTTTCCTCAGATGATTATTTTTTCTTGATCCTGTTTCTCCATATTTAACTTTTTAAAAATATTGGGGTAAAATCTGAAGAATGAAATGCAAAGACCTTAAATTCAATGAACACCACAATAAAATATGAAATATTTATATTATCCTAGAAGGTTCCTTCATATATTCCTGACCTACAAATCCCCCATTTGTAGAGGCAACCACTGTTCTGATTTCTATTACCATAGATTTACGTGTTCTTGAACTTCATATAAATGTATATGGCTTCTTTTATTCAACACAATGCTTTTGTTACTCATCATTGTGATTATATGTTTCAATTATTTGGTCCTTTGATTGCTGAGTAATAATCCATTGTACAAATATATCACAATTTTTTATCCATTTGCCTTTTGAATGATATTTGGGTTGTTTCCAATTTTGGGCTATTTTGTTTACAGCTGTTACAAGCATTTTTGTGAGTCTTTTTTTAAACATATGTTTCCGTTTTTCTGGAGTAAATATCTAAGAGTGGAATTTCTGGATCATAGGGTAGTTGTATGTTTAACCCACCTACTCACCATTTGGTTTCATAATCATTCTAATCGTAGCCATTCTGGTGATTAAGTGGTATCCCATTGTACTTTTAATTTTTAATTTCCCAGATGACTATTGACATTGAGTACTTACCCATGTGCTTGTTACCCATTTGTTCACCTTTTTCCCCCATTTGTGGTTTCCCTTTTCAACAGAACATTTTAAAAAATTCACAATTTAACTTACCTACAAGTAAAATTTACTTTTTTAGTGTGTAGCTCCATGCGCTTTGACAAATGAATAGTCATATATTCACCACCACAACCAAAATACATAACAATTCCCTCAACCCCACAAAATTTCTGCTGCCCTTCGTAGTTAATCATTCCTCCCACCCTACCTTGTGGCACTCACTGTTCTGTTCTTCATTCTTAAAGTTTTTCTATTTTTCAGAATGTCATATAGATGGAATCATACAGTATAGATAGTATGTAGTCTTTTATTTCTGACTACTTCCATTAGCAAAATGCATTTGAATTTCATCCACATGATTGCATAAATCAATAGTTTGTTCTGTTTTATTGCTGAGTAATATTGTATTCTCTAGATGTACCACAATATTTACCCACTTAACAGTTGAAAGATATTTCTGTTGCTTCTAGTTTGGGGCAATTATGTATAACTGCTGTAAACATTCATATACAGTATTTTGTGTGAACCTAGGCTTTCATTTCTCTTGGGTAAATTCCTAACACTGCTGATTATACTACTAAATATAATATATTAATACTATTTTGCATTCCCACCAACAACTTATAAGAGTTCCAGTTGTCTTGCTGTAATTGGTAATGCCAACATTTTAAAAACATTGTTTTAGCCATTCTAATAGATGTGCAGTGCTTTTTCATTGTGGTTTTAATTTGCATTTCTCTAATGACTAATGATGTCAAGTATCTTTCCATGTGCTTATTCATCACACATCTATATTTTTTGGTGAAATGTCTATTCAAATCTGTTGTCCACTTTTTAATTTTTGGATTTTTTGTATTCTTATTGATAAATTTTAGAGTTCTTTCTCAGCTATATGATTTGCAAATAGTTTCCCCTACTCAGTATTTCGTTATTTCATTCTCTTAACCTTATCTTGAGATGAATAGGATTTAATTTTGATCAAGTCCAATAACTCAATTGTTCTTACATGGATCATGCTTTTCATGTCATAAGAAGGAAAACTTTGTCTAACTCAAGGTTGCAAAGATTTTCTCCTATTTTTTTCTTCTTGAGTTTTACAGTTTTAGGTTTTATGTTTAGAGCTATTCTTTGCTTTGAATTAATTGTTATATATTGTACAAGGTATGGGTCAAAGTTCATTTTTTTTTTTTTTTGGCAATGGATATCCAATTGTTCCAGCACCATTTGTTTAAAAGATGAATCCTTCCCCATTGAATTGCCTTTAAACATTTGTTAAAAATTGGTTGTTCATATATGTAGGTCTATTTCTGGACTCTCTATTTTGTTTCACTGATCTATTTGTCTATCTTGATGCCAATATCACACCTTCTTGATTCCTGTAGCTTTATAAGAAGCCTTGAAATCAGGTAGTGATAGTCTTCCAATTTTGTTCTTTTTCAAAGTAGTTTTGGATAGTCTTGTTTTTTCACACTTCCAAAAATATTCTAGAATAAGCTTGTCAATTTTTACAAGGCACCTCCTTAGATTTTGACTAGGATTGACTTGAATCTATGAGTCCACTTGGGAAGAATAGACATCTTAACAATATTGAGTTTTCCGACTCATATGTCCCTCTCCCTTTATTTATTTAATTTATCTCAGTACTGCTCTGTAACTTTCAGCAAACAGGTCTTGCAAATCTTTTGTCAGATTGCGTCCCTAAGTGTTTCATAATTTTATAATATTGGTATGTTCATTTCAATTTCAATTGTTTGTTGCTAGTAAAGAGAAATACAATATATTGATCTTATTCCCGCAATCTTGCTAAATCCACTTATTAGTTCCAGTAGACTTTACGTAGATTTTATTTTTTACTTTGAGCGGTAACAGCAGACCTGAACCGCTGCTTTGTTCATAATTTTAAGGGGGAAGAATTCAGTCTTTACCATTAAGTATAATATCAGCTGTCAATTTTCATAGATGCTCTTTATCCAATTGAAGAATTTTCCTTCTATTCCTTTTATACTGAGTAGTTTAATCTGGAATGGATGTAGGATTTTTCCAAATGAGTTTTCTGAGTCTATTAAGATGATCTTATGTTTATTTCTTATTTAGTTTGTTAACATTGTGAATTACATCAACTGATTTTTCAGTGTTAAACTAACCATGCGTTTCTAGAATAAACCTTACTTGGTAATGATATAATACAGCTTTTATATATTACTGGATTTGATTTGCTAATGTTTTGTTGATGATTATTGAGTCTAATTCTACAAGGCATATTGGTTGCAATTTTTTATTCTTATAAATTTTTTTGTTGATTTTCAAATTTGGGAAATGCTGGCCCCATAGAATGAGCTGGGAGGTAGTTCCTACTCTTCAATTTTCTGGAAGAGTTTATTTAGACTTGGCAACATTTCTTCCCTAAATGTTTTTTAGCATTCCCAAGTCAAATCACGTGGACCTGATGTTATCCCTATGGAAAGGTTTTTAAACTACAAATCCAATTATTTAATAACCATGTTATTTATTTATTTCCTTTTGAGTGAGTTTTGGCAATTTATGTCTTTTAAGGAATTGGCTCATTTCATCTAAGTTGTCTGATTTATTGGCATAAAGATATTCGTAATAGTCCCTTCTTTCCATGTATTTTGAAGCTCTGCTATTAGACACATAAATGTTTAGGATTCTTTTATACTCAATGAATTGCCTCTTGATATGAAATGACTTTATTCTTGTTAGCATTCTTTGTCCTTAAAGCTATTTAATCTGATATTAATGCAGCTAGTCTATCTTTTTTGACTAGCATTATCATGGTATAGCATTTTCTGTACGTTTTAATATATGTGTGTCTTTGCATTTAAAGTGCATTTCTTGTTGGCAGAATATAGTCAGGTCTTATTTTTTTTTTTTATCCAATCTAACAGCCTTTACCTCTGAATTGGGATGGGTAGGTCATTTTCTTTTAATTTAGTTGTTGGTATGGTCAGGTTTAAGTCTATCATATTGATATTTGTTTTCTACTTGTTCCATTTATTCTTCCTCTTTTTATCCTTTTCTGCCTTCTTTTGGATTAACAGAATTTTTCATGATACCATTTTATCTTCTTTGATGGGTGTTGATTTGTTGTTTTAGTTATTGCATCAGGGTTTGTAGTAAATATCTTTAACATCACAACTACTTAATAAGTGATAGTATACCATTCACATATAGCATAAGAACCTTATAATTTTATATCTTTATTTATCTCCTGGTCTTGGGCTTCTGTTTATCATATATTTTACTTTTACACAGGTTATATAGCCCACACAACATTGTTATTATTTTTGTTTAAGGAGTCACTTACCGTTTAATGAGATTTGAATAATAATTAAAAATTTATCTTTAAACTTTGTACCCTCATATTTCCATTTGAGAATCTGTTAAAAACTATGGTCTCTTCCCTGATAAAAAGAGCATGCAGTCACAAATACACCCTAAGTAATGCAGATAATTACAGGGTATTTTGAATCCCTGCAGCCCATTCATAAGACACACACTTTACAAAGCAAAGTGGTTATGTGGGCGGTGGGAGTTCAAAAACTAAGGAATTAGAGATACTAGTTTTAATAGGAGTTAATTTCTAAATAATAATATTTGTGAGGCCTTTGGAAATTCTCTTTGTAATATATTCATACCTCATTTCATTCAGCCATTAAATAATAATTTGTTATAGTATAGCAACATTGGAAAATAATGAAATATTGTTATGTGACAAAAGCAAGATACAAAATTAAGTGCACACTATGATATAACCATATACATATAAATAAGCATATCATTTATGATGTTTTCAGCTACAAGTAACAAAATACTTGACTTTAAGTGGTATAAATAATAAGTGAGTATATTCCTCAGGTGAAATATACAGTTACAACTTTGGATCCACAATGTTTCAGTACTGTATTTCAACTTCTCTTAACCATCACCTTATATGATGATCATCATCCATCTTATGAGCATTTTTCACATCAAACATCTCAATTTTTTGTTAATTTTTATTTACACCAGTCTATACCTACCAAGCAAAAACTTCCTCTTTCCCCATATCCCCCTTCCAGCATCCCTGAGAGTGTCTAATTTTTACTTTCTGTCTCTGATAATATGCTATTTCTGGATATCTAAGTAAATCATACAATATTCGTTATAATATGACTTGCTTATTTCACTTAGCATAATGTTTATAAGGTTCTTCCATGTCTCAAAACTTCATTCCTCCTTATGGCTGAATAATGCCTCATTGTGAATATGTAACAAATTTTCTTTTCATCCACTCATTTGTTGATGGATGCTTGGTTTGTTCCACCTTTTAGCTATTGTGAATAATTCTGTTACAAACTTTGGTATTCAAGTATCTCTTTAAGACTCTGTTTTTATTTTCTTTGGGTATATAATTAGGAGTGAAATTGCAGGTCATATGGTAATTATGTATTTAACTTTTTTAGGAACTGCCAAACTATTTTCTACAATGGCTGTGCCACTTTACAGTCCCACCAAAAATACACTATAGTTTCAAAGTCTCTGCATCCTCTCCAACACCTGTTATTTTCTTTTTTAAATAATAGTCACTGGGTGTGAAGAGGTATCACACTGTGGTTTTGATTCATATTTACCTAATAGCTAATGATGTTGAGCATCTTTTAATGTGCCTATTGGCCATCTGTATATCCTCTTGGAAAAATGTCTGTTCAAGTCCTTTGCCATTTTTTAATTGGGTTGTTTGCCTTTTTGACATTGCATTGTAAAAGTTCTTTATATAATCTGTATAGTAAGCCCTTATCTGATATAAGGTTTGCAATTATTTTCACCCATTCTATATGTTGTCTTTCACTTTGATGCTCCAAAGTTTTTAATTTTGATGAAGTACAATTTATTTTTTTTTTCTTTTGTTGCTTGTGCTTCTGTTGTCATAGCTAACAATCCATTGCCAAATCCCAGGTCACAAAGATTTGTCCCTATGTTATCTTACAAGAACTTTATGGTATTAGCTTTTTTGTTTATGTCCTTGATCCATTTTAAGTTGATGCTTGTACATGGTATGAAGTAGGAGTCTATACTCACCAAGCAAAAACCTGTAGTAAGGTTTGAAATCAGGAAGTGTGAGCCTGCCAACTTGGTTCATATTTTTTCAAAACTGTTTTGGCTATTCAGGGCCCCACACAGTCCCATGTGAATCTGAGGATCAGATTTCTCATTTCTGCAAAAAGGCTGCTGGGATTTTGACAGGGATTACATTGAATCTGTAGATTGTTTGAGTAGTAATGATATCTTAGCAATATTAAGTCTTCTAATCCATGAACAACGTCTTGCGATTTATTTAGGTCTTTTAAATTTTCTTTCAGCAGCTTTTTTGTAGTTTTCCACATACAAGTCTTTCACATCCTTTTAAATTTATTCCTAGCTGTTTTATTCTTTTAGATGCTATTGTAAATTGAATTGTTTCCTTAATATCCTCTTCAGATGTTCAATGCTATTGTATAGAAACACAACTGACTGTTGCCTATTGATCTTGTATTATGTCACTTTGTATTATTCATTTATTAACTCTGGTAGTTTTCTTGTGGATTCCTTTGGGATTCTCAGTATAAGATTGTGTCATCTGCAAATAGAGGTATTTTTACTTTTTCTTTTCCAGTTTGGATACCTTATATTTTTTCTTCTTGCCTAATCCTCTGGCTAGAATGTCAAATACAATATAGAATAGCAGTGGTGAAAGCAGATAATTCTTATCTTTTTCCTGATCTTAGGGGGAAATTTTTCAGTCTTTCACTATGATTTTAGCTGTGGGTTCTTCATAATTGGCCTTTATCAAAATGTTGAGAAAATATCCATCTATCCTTATTTTCCTGAGTGTTTTTATCAAGAAAATGTGTGGGATTTTATCAAATGCCTTCTCTGTGTCTACTAATAATTTTTCTTCCTTCATTTGATTTATGTGGTGGTATATTACATTGATCAACTTTCATACGTTGAAACACTCTTAAATTTTTAGGATAACTGCCACATGGCCATGATGTATAATCTCTTAAATATGCTTTTGGAATTGGCTTGCTAGTATTTTGTTAAGGAGTTTTGAATCTATATTCGTAAGATAAATTATTGTTCAATAGTCTTTTCCCATGATGTCTTTATCAGTCTTTGGCATAAGGGTAATGCTGGTCCCATAGAAAGAATTAGGAAGTATTCACTCTTATTGAATTCTTTGGAAGAGTCTGAGAATAATTGATCTTAATTCTTCTTTAGATACTTGATAAAATTCATCAGTGAAGCCATCTGGTCCTGATGATTGTTGATTATTGATTCAATCTTTGTACTTGTTATAGGTGTACTGACATCATCTATTTATTCTTGAGACAGTTTATGTAATTTGTGTATTTCTAGGAATTTTTCCACTTCATCTAGATTATCTAATTTCTTGGTATACAATTGTTCTCAGTATTCTATTATAATTCTATTTATTTCTGTAATGTCACATTTTCATTTCTGATTTTAGTTATTTGCAATGTTTTCTCTATGTTTGTCAGTCTAGCTAAAGATTTGTCTAATTTTTATTTTCTAAAAGAACCATATTTTTGATTCTATCATTTTTCTATTCTCTATTTCATTCATCTCTGGCCACAGTGGAATGAAGCTAGAAACCAAAACAGAATGAAAACTGGAATATTTACATATATGTGGAAATTAAACAGGATACTCTTAAACATCCAGTGGGTTAAAGAAGAAAGCACAACAGAGATTAGAGAATGAAAATGAAAATACCATATACCCAAACTTACAGGATACAGCAAGGCAACGTTCAGAAGGAAATTTATATCTATGAATGCGTATATAAGAAAAGAAGAAAGATCTCAAATTAATAACCTAATTTCACATTTTGAGGAATTAGAGAAAGAAGTGCAAAGTAAACCAAAAGCCAGCAAAAGGAAGAATTATACTTTGTATGATTTCAATATTTTTTTATTTATTGAGACTTCTCTTGTACCCTAAACTATGATCTATCCTGGAGAGTGATCTATGTGCATTTGAAAACAATGTGTATTTTGCTGTTGTTGGGTAAAGTTCTACGGATCTGGTTAGTCTATAATGTTGTTCAAGTCCTCTGTTTTCTTGTTGACCTACTGTATAGATGTTCTATCCAGTACTGAAAGTGATCTGTTGAAATCTCCAATTATTCTTGTAGAATTGTCTATTTCTCCCTTCAATCTGTCAGTGGTTGTTTCATGGATTTTGAGGCCCTATTGTTAGGTGCATATATATTTATAATTTTTACATCTTCTTATTGACTTGATCCTTTTATCAATATATAATGCCCATATTTGTCTTTTGTAACATATTTTAACTCACAGTCTATTTTATCTGATATTAACTACCCCAGCTTTCTTTTTGATCCTATTTGTATGAAGTATTTTTCATCCTTTCACTTTCAACCTGTTTGTGTTTGTGAATCTAACATGAGTCTCTTGCAAACAGCATATAGTTGTATTATGCTTCTTTACCCATTCTGCCATTACATGCCTTTGATTGGAGAGTTTCATTCATTTAAATTTAAAGTAATTACTGACAAGGCAAGATTTGCTTCTGCCATTTTACTAATTGTTTTTTGTATGTCTATACCTTTTTTGTCCCTCCTTTGCTCCATTATTATCTTCTTTATTTTGTATGATCTTTAGTAATGATCCTTTTAAAATTACTTCTTAATTCCCTTTGTGTAGACTTTTAAAATATTTTCTTCATGGTTTCCATGGGGGATTCTTTAACATCCTAAAATGATTACAATTTAGTTTGTTTTGATACTAACATAACTTCAATAGCCTACACTGACTCTGTTCCCATATTCCTCCAACTCTCCTCTTTTATGTTGTTCTTGTCACAAATTATATCACTATACATTGTGTGAACAGTAAGAAAGGTTTAGGATATTTTTATGCAAAGGTATTTTAAACAATAAAAGAAGTAAAAGATGATGTTACAAATGAAAACATACAATAATATTGGCATTTATATTTACCTATAGTGGATCATACAGCTTCAAATTACTATCTAATGTCCTTTCCTTTTAACATGAAGGACTCACTTTAGCATTTCTCATAAGGCAGGTCTTATAGTAATGGAATTTAAAATTTCTATCTCATTATAATTTCAATCTCATTTTTTCACATATTGTTTTCTTGATTTCCTTTAATTCTTTACCATATTTTCCTTTATGTCATTGATCCTATTTAAGAGAGATGATCAAAGATCTTTGATTAGAAGTTCTAGCAACTGGGCTTTCTTTGGGATTGTTTATGATTTATTTATTCTTTTTTTCCTGTAACTGGGCCACACTTTCCTGTCTCGTGTATTTTGTAATTTTTTTTTAACAACTGGACATTTTATGTTTTACTCTGGAAATCTAGTTCTCCTACTTCTCAGTCTGCCAAACAAAGAAAAAAGAAATAGAAAGAAAAAAGAATAAATAAGAAAGAAAGAGAAAAAAAGAAAATAAACAAATACCCAATACCACCTCTTCACCTCCACTGCCTTTCCAAATCTCTTCAGTATATGCCAGTAGGAAACTAGAAGCTGCTGCTGTTGAGGTGAAACCAAGGCCAGCACTGGTCCCTCAGGGATCAGCCAGACCAAAATTCATAAAAAAGAAGGAGAAAGAAAACCAGTCAAAAACCAAAACCAAACCAAACCAAAGGTGCAGTGACTCTACATCCCAGTAGATGCTGGAGTGAGGCCAGAAGCTTCTGTTGCCACAAAAATTGAAATCCAGCCTAGTATTTGTGCTGGTCCCTCAGGTATTTGCCAGACTGCAAAACACACACACACACACACACACACACACACACACACACACACCAAAAATAAAAACATGAAAGACAGAACACCATCCAAAACGTCCTTATAGATGCAGGTGGGAGGCCAGAACGCTTGCTGTTGTGAGGCTAACATCTATGCTGGCCCCCAGGGATCTACCATATTAAAAACAAACAAACAAACAACAACAAAAAACAAACAAGAAAGAGAAAGAAAGACAATCAACTAAAACCAGATGCACTGGATCTTTATGTCCTGGTAGATGCTTGCGTGAGGCCTGGATCCTCTGCTGCCAAAAGGACAGAAAACAAGTTCAGCATGGTAGCTGGACCCTCAGGGATACGCAAGAATGAGTAACATCCTCACACGAAAGAAAAGAAAAGAAAAAAAAAAACAAAATAGCAACCAAAGAGAGGTGCACTGGCTCTTCACATCCGGTGGACACTGGTGGGAGGCCAGAAGCTGCTGCTACAGAAAGCGCTAAAGCCAGAAATGCAAGCCCCTCACGGATCTGCCCATCAAAGAAACAACCACCCACAAAAGAAAGAAAACCAATCAAAAATGGTGCACTGTCTCTTTATGACTGCGTGGCTCCTGTCGGGAGACAGGAAGCTGCTGCTGCCCGGAGCTGAAACCAAGGCTAACATACACCACTGAGGGATTCTCCAGAACGACCTCGAACTCCAACCCCAACTTTTGAAGGTGGACGTTTCCTCTGCCCACCGCGGCCCCAGCTGGCAGCTCCTGGAATCCCAGCCGCATTTCCGCTGCCGTTTCCTTTGAGAAACTGAGGAATGGAGGCTGGTCCTTGGCTCACTCACCTTTATTTACTCCGCGGCCTCTCCCTTTGTCAGGTGCCCTTGTGGTTTTTCTAAATGCCCAGACTGGTTCCACAGTTACCACCTAGTTAATTCTTACCTCTTTTTTTCTAATAGAGGGACCATCTGTAAAAATTCATTCCGTGCCATTATACCGCCATCTCTATTTTAACAAGAAGGAAAATACTTCCTAGAAGGAAAAAGCACCACACCTTAAGCGGAGAATCTTCAGCTTTCATTGTTCAGCCTAGGGTCACATGCTCTTGTTGCAAGGGAACCTGGGAAAACAAACATTTGGTGCTTTCTGCGTCTCGTTCAGGATGGTGGTTTCCTCTAGCAAGAAAGAAGCTTTCGGAGACAATTGAGAGTCCTTGGCATATGGAAATGTTCTGGAGATAAATCCATGATGGCATTGATACATGGTAGATTATGAGTGATTTGGAACATTTTTTCTATATTACCCAAAATTGGAACTTGTATTAACTACCTTGCTTTTTCTTTCACTTCCTTGGTTTCATTATTGATGTTAATAGCATCTGTTTTATGATGGGGGCATGAAATTAGTGTAAATATTTATTTTTCTTCAGGGTAGATTTATTTTACTTGTATTTCTCATATATTTTTACCAGCATCCTGCACATAGTAATTTTGTATTCCCACTTTAGTGTTAAATTATAACAAACCAACCAACAAATAAATGTTATGGCATGTCTATTGTCTTTAACTGAACAGAGGTATATATGATCTTGTGTAATTTGAACAATACTTGATAAAAATTTGCCTGGTGAAAAGTTGACTGAAAAGTTCTCTTTCTTTGAATATTTATGGAATTTTCCCCCATTAATATGTTTTGGAGTCATTTCAGTTGCTCTTTTTAATTGTAGGAGGCTGATACGGGTACTTTCCCTGAGATATTCTCTTTGGTTGAGAAAAACTTGGCTATATTAGCCAAGGTACTTAGTCAAGACAAGAAAATAAGTGGTTTTGAGGATATGATATCAATAGATGGATTATTTGCTTGTCTTCTCCCTGGCCCTGCTTTTTGTTTTGTTTTCCTTTACCACTTCTCTACTCAACCAAATATATAATTTTAACTTTAGCTTAATTTTAACTTTTGGAAAATGTTGTATCAGTTTAGTATGTTCCCCAGAGCAATTGCAGGTAGGATTATTTTTAAATCAATAATATATGTTGTAATTCAAATTTTAATTTTTATGCTTACTAGGACAATAAAACAACATAGAAATGGCAGCATCAGTGGGAAAGTGTTGTTCCAAGTTCATATTGTGGCCTTATTTCAAACATTTTGTCCATACCCAGTTTTGGGTCTTTTTTTTTTTTTTTTTTTTGCATTTTTACTTCATTATTTTTACTGCTTAATTTTTATTGCCACCAATATATTTGAAAACAAACAATTAAAAAATAAAGCTGTAAGTTTCCCTTTTATTGAGGGGGAGAAGTGTCTGGAAATTTCACTTGCTAGAAAGATGTAAATAAAATGACAAGAGAAGTACACTATTAAAATGAAAATTCCTACCTTTTAATAAGCAGTCATGCAACTAAACCTTGTATTTCTGGAAAAAACATCCATAAAATTATTGCCATTCCTTACTTAATTCCCTTTGAAAATACTTAATGACTTTTGAAACTTTTAGCACATTTGGTTTTAAGCAAAACCAGTATCTTCTATTCAGACTTCTTAAAATGCACTAATTTTTTATATCTTTGTAAGGAGGTATTGGAAATATAGTGAAGACATATAATATCACCCAGTCTACCTATCCTAAAAAGTGGAATTTGGTGTAACGCTGGTTTAAGTTGGGCTGTATTCAAGTGAATTCATTATTATCAGGATCAGAAAAAATAAGAATATCAGCATTGTGGTTCTTCTTTAATTTGGATTTGAGGATATAGCACGATAGCATGACTACATTGTATTATAATCTAAAATTGAGAAGTGCACATAGGTTTAAAGCAGTGGTTTTATTTTAAACCTAAGCTGTTTACTCCATCTTATTGCAAAATATAGTTTTTATCCCTTTCCTCCATCTATTCAGATTAGAGAGTCTGCCCTGTCCAGAGACTGACGTCCTGACAGGATAGTAGAAATAATCAGGTAAAGGGAATTTGACATGCCGCCAATCCTTTCTTAATTCCTTCAGGATCCGAATCTATATTCGGAATTAGGCATTTGATATTCAAAGTTAAGTGAGATGCTGTTCCTTATCTCAAAGATCTTAGTATCTAGTGGAAGGACAGACAGGTAAATAATAAATGTCTACCTTATACTCCTAGCACCTAGTTCAGAACCTGGCATATTACTTAATAGTAATAGTAGTGGTAATACTATAATTACTAGTAATAATGCATGACATTTATTGAATGCTTACTATATACCAGGCACTTTTCTAAAGGTGTTATTTATTTAATGTTCTTAAAATGCAATGAAGTAGATAAATATACTCAGATACTCATTGTGGCAAGGTATTGTTTTTGCAACATGGCCAGCTTAATCTAGTGATACAAAGGAAAGTTTCACACAAGTGCTAAATCTTGAAGAGAGAACAAGAATTCACCAGGTGAAGAATCAAGGAAGTGACTTATAGGCAAAGTGAACAGTCAATGTAAAGAGGCAGGAAGGATGAAAAGGAGAACTAACTGTATTTCAGTCATCCTCAAGCTTAGGATCAAGATAGAGAATGAAGATGAAGTTGTAGAGGCACACAGATGGCCAACCACGGAAGGAAAATGATACTTGTAATACTAGGAATTTGAAAGGAATAAAGAGAAGGAAGATATTTAAAAGATAAGGACAACAGTTCTTAGTGATATACAAGGTGAAGGAGAGGGAGAAGTCTGAGGAATTCCATTAATTGAATTCCATTCAAAAGGAGAGTAAGTTTGGGTGCGAAGACAAAAGTTCCAATTTGGATATGCTGATATTTAGATGTCTAACATACATCTAGGTTATATGTCCTGTAAACAAATATATATTCCAATATGGTACCTGGGAGAGGGCAGTAGATATAGAAATCTCACTAATGCATATGCTGTCAGTCAAAATCATGGGAATAAATGAGAGCACCTTGGGAGAATGTGTTGAGTGAGAAGAGCAAGACATAGAATAAGAAGCAACAAAATAAAATGAGTAGAGAAAACTAGAAATATTGAAGAAAGAAAAATGAAGAAGCAAGAGAAAATGGTGTCTTTGAAGGCAAGAAGATCTCTTTTCTCTTGACCATACCACAACTAAACTGTCCTTCAGTATGAAAATATATGATCATGTGAAAAAGGTAGACATCCTTTACTCAATTGTAACAGTAATACTTTTCAAAAACTGTGTTCCTATTTTGCCTTAAAAATAATTTAGTTTAATTAATTCTTATTACTCTGAATTCATTGATTATGAGAAATCTTTAATCATATGAATATTGCCCTTCTCTTAGATAATTTATTAGGCATTAAACATGCATTTGAGTAGATCAAGTTTATTTTTATTTTTTTCTTATTTCTTAGTGAAGTATTCGGGAAAGAGAAGTGGTGGTACGTTAGGATACTACTCTATATAGCACAGGGTTTTGTAATTGGTATTGTTTAAAAAATGTTTGTTGAAGAAAAGATAAATGATAAAACAAGGTTCTTTTACTCTCAATCCTTTTAAGGTAACAATGTTCACAATTGGCTCATTTTATGGTAAACCATCCATTTAAAATGTTAACCTAACTTGGTCTCACTTAAAGAATGAGCATATATAGAGCAAAGTGGTTCCAATCCCACCTTTAGAATGATGCCAATCAATTTCCCTATTTAAGAAAATTTAAATTTCACAATTCCTTTAAGGAAAATGAGAAAACCTTGGAACAATATAAAGGTATTGTTTATTTTCTTGTGTGACCAGAAAATAACATGTGTTTTAAAGTTAACTATTTGACAGGGAAGTGTTACAGGTCTGTGGCAGGGTTAATTTTTCTCTGTCAGAACTGACCTGGTGCCATAGTTATTTTAAGCTCTAGAAATAAAGAACTATTATGGTTGCCAAATACTACGTGCCATCTAGTGGCCATTGAGAGTTAAGACAAACGTTTAGAAGAGAAAAATTATTGATTTTTTTTTTTTTTTTTTTGGTCATGGTGAGTTGTATTTGTTGCTTTTTGAATGTTCCAATCTAATT
Source organism: Choloepus didactylus (assembly GCF_015220235.1). Lineage (NCBI taxonomy): Eukaryota > Metazoa > Chordata > Mammalia > Pilosa > Megalonychidae > Choloepus > Choloepus didactylus. The sequence continues at coordinate 80,274,996 of NC_051311.1, forward strand.
TTTTTTACCAGGTTTCAAATTCCTCACTTTTATATTCCTTTAAGTGAAATGTCCTTTAGGGCTATTGCTGTCTGTATTAGAATTTTGATTAGTTTAACATTGCAAAATTGTGTCAAGAAATTTCCTTGCTTGATTTTAGCAGAAAGATTATTATCCTTCTATTAATTTCTACTTAAAATGAGTCTTAGAGATTGTATTATTTTCCAAAGTTCCTGAACTTATGTTTTCCTTTTCTTTCCCTAAATTAGAGTTGTTTATAAATTGGGGATGCTCTATCAAGATAGACTAAGGGTCAAATAGATGTATTTGAGTGGTATTAATAATTCGCATAACAATTTGAATGTAGAAAATTGATATCTTTGGCTTTGTGCAGATGTATGTAAAGTTTCATGAATATCCTTAGCATTTTAGAATTCTTAAGTAGGACGGATTTTGTAAAATTTGAACAAAATACAGTTTTGGTGCATTCTGTTTCAAAAATGTTTTTGGAAATAACAGATTAATAAATTACAGTCTATCAAATGTGTCTTTGATAAACATAATGTGATGCATTAATTGACATTAATATTTATTTTTGATAATAAAAATCTTCAAAAAACAGTGTGGTTAGAGCTCATTTTTCTAGATCAAGATGAAAATTGAGGAACATTAACATGATCATCATTTCAATATCTGGCATTTATACACATTTACAATATAATTTTGAAATAGCACATTTATGTATTTTGTGACACGTCATCACTCATTTCTTTAGACTAATTAATTTCCAATTTGGTAAATTGTACAATAATCCCACGATAAAACAAAAGCTTTATTAAGGTTCTCTAATCTAGTCTAGAAGGATGTTACTTCAATTTAGCAATCCTGTTGAGCTTATGAGAAAAGGAAATACTTAGAATTTAAGAAATATTGTTTGTTTTGTACAGATTATATATGAAGTGCATGGGCAAAAGTTACATTCAGTCAGTCAACAAATATTTACTGAATATCTAGCAAGGAGCTAAGGATATATGTGGGAACAAGATTGGCAATGTGGTCACCTTTAAGGGGTGATATTTATGAGAGACATTTGATAGGCATTTAAAAATAAATAACAAAATTTAAGATAATGAAAAATTAAACCCATGGTAGATTGAAGAATAGGTGACTATTTAGATCCAAAGCAGGAAAATTATTAAGGGTGTCTTTAATAATTTAATTTATGATTTGAAAAGGTTGGCAACTACTTTTCTACTTTTCTGGTTTTTGTATCTTTTCCCTTCGTAGTCCGTACCATTACGATGATTTAACCCCTACCTCTGAGTTTTAAGAATCAAATACTGTTGATAGCAGTAACCCATCATTATAACTCTGTGCCTTACTGTCTGAAGCTTTGAAAAGATTTGTGCCACCAAGTTATTGAAATATTTAATATAGTAGGACATAACATGAAATAATTTTATTTTTTCAGTAGTCACTGTCCCTGCTAGGAGTATGTTAAATCTTATGTCCCTGATAGGTAGCAGATCTCCCAAGAATATGTGAGACTCTTTCTAATCATTTACAGTTATTACAATCTCAGTCACTCTTAGTAAAGTTTATCTCTGCTCAGCTATAGCTTAAATCATGGAAAGGGGGAGGAAAATTGGTCTGATATTTTGTTCTTTATTCTGGCTCTGATTCTAGCTTCTTAGATTTGGAAGCAAGGAGAAGGGATTATGGAGAAAGGGCAAAACTCTTTTTGTTTAACTGGGCAAGTGTTTGGAATGCTCTGTAAGGTGACTATGCTTCCCTGGTATCACTATTTAACACTGTGTGGGAAGTGACCACACAGGCCCTCTTCTGTGGTATGTATGTAAGCCCTGCATCTGCTTTAATTCAGCCTTGTCCAGTTCTCTACTTCTTCCAGAATAAAATTCCACTTCCAGAAGTCTACCCCTCAGCTCCTTATTTCTGGGGTTCCAGCAAGGTGATTTAAGTCCAGTTGTCTTTAGACATGTCCATTTAGTTGGCAAGAAACTGATATATCCTTGCCATGCCAAATAGTGGGAGTGACAGTTTTGATAGTTTTGAGTATTTGGGGCACAACAAATTCTAAATTTAGAGAGTCTGTGGAGGCTGACTTGAATACTAGTAATTCCCAAGTAAAGGGGAGAAGAGTGGTAGTTTCAAAAACTAAGTATCATGGTGGAGATTATTATATGTGCTTTAGCAAACAGGTATAAATAAATATGAATAAATAAAATTGTTCTTTGAAACTGTACATGTTTTTTTTTTTTTCTTCATGTCTTATTGTGGAACATATGTATTGAAACTGTATCTGGAAATTGAGTGCTTTAGGGAAAATTATTCTGTAAGTACTGTACAGGACATTATTATTATATGATGGGTATTAAATGCAAAAAAGCCCACAATTCAGTTGAATTTGCATGACACTTTTATTTTTTTAGCACAATTTCTTTATAATCACATAAGATGCTATTGTAGAGATGATGCTCTATTGATTTAGAGCCCACAAAATCTATGTGAATAATGCATTTAAAACTCTAGATTATACCTGATTAAGGCCAGTATAAATGTTAATACAGTTTTATTGCTGTACGAAATGTTATCTTCATGTTTGTTCTTTCGTGATGGTAGCAAAGGAAAAGAAGATTCGATGTACGCTAGAACAATTATGAAGATTTCATTGTTAAGACATCTAAAATTCTATTCTCACCATTGCTGTACTACCTGGTCAAGTGAGGAAACATAGTTGGTCTCTCTATTCTGGGATGTCATGTCTCATTTGGGAATAGGAAAATGAGGAGCTTACATGATATATACAAATATGCTATAAAGTATTATTCATTTTATCTGTTTGGTATAAATCCTTCTAAAGTGGATTATATACATGTTCCAGTTCTTAAAATTAGATAAATACAGTCACATTTACTTATGAAAAAAGCAATATAAAATAAAATTATTAGAGGTGGGTTTTGGAAGGGGAAACAGTGTGAAATAAATATTATAAAATTGTTTAAGACAAAAGCAATTTAAATCAAATATAGTAGAAATAGCTGTAGGAAAAGAAAGGTACTTGTAATTCCTAGAAAATAATGGAGCAGTGTTCTCAAATTTCTGAAGACAAATAATTTTCAGCCTAGAATACCCAACCAAACTATCACTGAAGTATGAGAGTAGAATAAAGGTACTTTCTAATGTGCATGAATAAAAATATGTATTCCCAATGTACCTTTTCTTAGAAAGCTAATAGGGGATAAGCATCTGCAAACCTTAGGAGTAAACTAACAATAGTGAAAACCTGGGATTTAGGATAAGAGTGAATTTAACACAGGAAATTGGAGAAGGGATGTCCAAGGTTATGATAGTTTTACTCAAGGCCTAGAGAGTAATCAGCCCAGCCTTGAGAGGAAGGATGGGTGATTAGGGAAAGGACTGCCCCTGAAAGAAAATGGACCTAATATGAGTTTGAATATTTGAAAAAATATTGCAAGATTTTTGGTGACTCTATTAAAAGGCTTTTTTTTTTTAAATTAGTGATAGGCATATCACCCGTCACGAATATTAATGGTAAGTACCTAGGTAACAAATGAAAACATAAATGTTCTTTGTGAAAAAGAAATTGTAGTTCATTATTTGGTTCTGCTTAGCAGGGAAAAGCATTAAATAGTCTTAATAATATAAACTCTTACTATTGTTTAACCAAATATACTGATAGCAAAGAGGGAAGAAAAGGAAGTGGGGAGATGTATAGTAGTTTAAGAGACTTAACTAATTAGTTAGCCATATATTGAGAAATCCAAACTTGCTTATAAACCAATGATTTCTTTTCATGCAGAAAGAAAAACACCTAAAACATTGAAACATAAGGCAGAATTTTGTGTAAAGAGAAGATAATCATTCAGAAGGATTCAGAAACCTTATTCCCAGAACAAAATTGTAAGTAATTTGTTGAACTGCTTTATTGGGTGAGATGCATTAGTTTTGAATAATCCAAAAATGTGATTGGGCTTAAAAATTCTGTCATCTTGACAAATGGCTCAAAACTCTCCCCTTAGAAATATGCTTTACATGGATATTTAGTAGCTTCTCTGAATTGTGGAAGTAAATGAGGAAAACCAAAATGAGTACCAACAAATCCTGTTTAATTCAGAGCTTACAGCATGGGTGTCAGACACCGTCACTTGTGTTTGGCAGAAACTCAAAAGGCAGGCAGAGGAGTGGGGAAGCTTTGTAGCGGAAAAGGGGAAGACTTCAGGTATGCCCTGGTTGGAGGTTGTTGGCATGGGGAATAGAATTGGGGCATCCTAAGTGATTGATTAGGGGAGAGTGTTTGATTTTCTTCAATTTCTCCTAAATTGAAAGCAGGGACAACACTTAAGGAAGCTGTCAGTTAGTGATCAATTTCTGGCTAGTTTGGGTTGATTGATACCGAGATTGTGTTCCTGCTTCCTGGGCTCATTGATGTACATAGTGTCCAGCTTCCTGAATTGATTGTTGCAGGTAGAGGACCATAGTTTCCTGCTCTGGTTGCTGCTGATAGAGGGTCACATTTCCTTGGTCATTGTCCATTTGTATATTCAGTCTCTCAAAATTATGTTAAAATGTTTGATCTTAATTTAATGTTCATTAACATTTGAATCATTTTAGTTAATTTTCTAGTAGTTGTGAAAAGTGATGGTGCTGTAAAATATTTTCAATTATATGGCATCTTTTATAAAAAATGTTCACTCATTTATTGTAATACTATAATTTGTTAGATTCATAGGCAATACACTCATTTTATGGGTGGTTAAATTAATTTTGCAAAGTAACATGGTTTGGGAATGTAAATAAGAAAGGAGTAGTTTATTTAAATATTTAAACTAATTATGTATTTTGAACTGCCAAATAGCTATGTCAATATCAGGTTTATTTCTAACTTTTTGTGGCTCATCCTAATTTGCTCTTTATTATGACAAAGTTTTCCAAACTAATGTTTGTATCTGGGTCTGTTATTAACAATGTGTGTCTATTATTCTGCCCCAATTCTTTTTTAAACAATGGGGAATGACTGAAGTGTCACAATCATTTATTGATTGCAAATAAATTACATTATGTAATTTTTGTCAGTTACTCTCAAAGATTTCCTGAGACCAACTCATCAGAAATACTCATTGTTAAAGGAGTGCCTCAGGGGTTAGTTTTTGGACTTTTTTTTTTTGTTATTTAAAATCTGGGTTCATTGGGGATAATGCTAATTATCCGAATTTTTTCTGATACCATGTGTGTAGTTATTGGTATGTGTGTTTTATAAACTGCACTGCTTATGCAACTTCCAAAAGAATCTTCAAACACAAAATTACCAAGTTGAATATTATCTAATTAACCAACTAGACCTGACAGACTGGGAGGTTATCAGGAGATAATCATAGCCCTCAGGTGCTGTGAGGCACTAGATGCAGCTAAGTGCCTCTAATTCCCCAAGGGTGTGATTAGCTCATGATAACAATGTTCCCTTGAGTTGTTTTATTGCTTTTATAAAAAGCCTTTATTGTGGAGAAAATGTTTTTTTTATGCAGGCGGAAGATGGAGTTGACAGTTTAGAGTATTGAGTGAATAGCAGTTACTTCTAACTTGTGGTACATGCCATGACAAATCTGCTCATTTAGAATGCTTCCCAGCCAATCTGGATGTTTTCACTACCTCAGTACTTATGTAATAAAGCCCAACTTCTATATGTAGTGTATTGTATAGGTGTGTTTTCAAGTCAATGGTATTGGTACACTAACATTAGAAAATTATCTATTATGTGAAAATGATCCCTGCATGTGAAAAAATGACCAAAGATTCATTGAGAGGATGAGGTTGGGGAGTGGGAGCAGTGGGTTACAGGGAAGGGGCGATATCTTGAATAATTCGAGTATTCAAATGAAGGGTCTTTTAACTCCATGGTTAAAGAGATCATCTTATTTGGGAAATACAAGTGAATACCTAGTGAAATTGTGACACAGACATCGGAAAGCTTTACCTCCCTTTGATGCCTCTCTATATTATCCCCATAAATCCAACTCTATCCACCAATTGGGGTTAGCTTTTTGAAGTATCCTTCTGACAGTTAGTTACATATAATACCCAGTGGCTTCCCAGGTGAGGTAGAATGTGTGATCTGGAAAGACTTACCTGAGCTGGTCCCTATGACTGCTCAGACCTCAACGTCTATCTCCCTTATGACATTCTAGCTCTGCAAACCTCTCCCTCACCTTCTCCCTCTCCCTCTCTCTTTCCCTCCCTCCTTTCCTCCCTTTCTCTCTCTCTCTCTCCCTCTCTTTCTCTCTCTCTCTCTCAAAAGGCCATGCTTGTCTCAGGGATTTTGCACTTGCTAGTCTCTCTGAATGGAACATTCTTTCCCCCATGTCTTCACATGACTACCTCCTCTCATCATTGCAGTCTCAACTGGAATGTTGCCACCTCCTAGGGGCCTCTCCTGACTATCCTCCCTAAAATTAGCATCTCACACACTTTTTACCCCATTACCCTATTTCGGTTTCTTCACAGCACATATTAAGCATTGAATTATATTATTAATTTGGTTACCGTATTCACAAAGCAGAATGTAAGCTCATGAGGACAGAGACTGTCTCTTGCTCACACTTACAACCCCAACTTCTAGCAAAGGGCCTCACTTGTAATATATAGTCATATGAATATCTGTTTAATTAATACATATCAAATTGGTTTCAATAATATACATTTTGATTACTTATTCATCATATATCCCCTGTCCTTAATCCTAACAGAACTCATAAGTATCAGTTTTCATCCTTTCCTCTTCAGCTGATATGTGTCCAGGCAAGTTAAACCAATGTGAGCTCCAAGGGATGGGTCTCCTTTGCCAGTGAGTACAGAATAGGCATGTGACTCAGCTTGAGTCTGTGAGACTTGAAGGATTTGTCAGAGACTTCTGAGAAAGCTTCTTCAATTTTCTGTAAGAGCTTCAAGAAAAGCCTTCTCTTTGTTCCTTTGATCATTGTCATTGGGAGGATCATTGTCACAAGGAGGTTGAATGAGAAGAAACTCTTTCATTGAATCAAGAATTTTGATATCATATACTGGATATAATTTCTTCACAATGAGTGTTGGGAAGCTGGACTTAATGGGAGTTGAAATCTATTGTAGATCTAGTTTGTGCAGCCTCTCGATCCTCTGAAATCAGAGAAGCAAGGAGTAATGCTGCCTAGAATAGCATCCTACATACATAAACAAAACCAGGCAAATCAGGCCATAAAAATAGTGACTTAAATAGTCACTATTTATTTATGTAAACAGTGCTTTGTATTCCATTTTATGAGTTCATTTACAATATTTTGTTTTCCCATTTTTATTAGCAGAGTAGATTACTAAATAAGCTGTTTAAGGGTACTAAATAAACGGTCTTGACGGTTATAAATGTTATATCGTATCATATTGTATCATATCAGAATTTCCAGAATTCCAGAATTTCTAAATGAACATTTGAGCCTAAAAAGTTTAGGTACCAAGAGGCCTAATATCCAAGAACTAAACATGATGTAAATGTTAGTAAAATAAACTAGAGCTGAAAGAAGGGTGTATTTTGAAAAATAATTAGGGGACTAAACATTTAATTTTGAAATAAAGAGAAATATATGGGTGATACAAAAAAGGCTAAGACAACTTTGTAAGAGTATTTTTGTCCCGGCCCGCGGGACGATCAATGGAGGCTCCAAATCCTGTGAGGGAGGAATGGTATGGGACAAGAGACGCGAAGAACGACAGCAAGACAGGTTTCTGATCAAGCTGCAAAACTTTATTGAAGAGGCAGGGTGTATATGCCCTGGAGGGAGAGGGGGTGGCTAATAAGGACAGGTAGCGGTCTGGGATTGATGATTGCTGTTGCTAGGGTGGGTGGCCAATGGGTGGCTACTGTTTAGGCGCGAACTAGCTACTGCTTAGGCGGGAACTACTGTTACTTCCTTGAAGAAGGCTAATTATAGCTTAAGCTGTTCTTGCATCAGCCCTGGCGGCCATGTTGCACATCTCCGGCATAGCTGAAGGTGGGCTTCATGCATGCTACCTTAATCGCCCTCTACATATTTTAATTATATAATCCCCCTTTCCCCTTAAAAAGTTCTATGCCTTATTTGTCCACACTAATATTTAATAAAACCTTGTAGCCTTGAATAATGATGATAGTAGCTAACATTTAATGAATACTTGCAATGTGCCAGACATTATTTTTCTAGGGTTTTATGTACATTAACTCACTTAATCATCTTGATAACCTTAGGAAAAGAGGAAACTATGTAGAAAGGGAAAGTGACATGAAGTAAGAATTTGAACCCAAGCAGTCTGACTCAAAAGTCCATGTACATAACTGAATCCTGTAAAATCCAAGACTGATTTTTAAGCAAAAGGTTAGGCAGCAGGTTTTCAGCCAATGAAAAATAATGTAAATATGTCTTTGGACATTGTTGGAGATTGAATCATGTTCCCCACAAAAGGCATGTTCAGTCTTAATCCTTGGTCATGTTGGGGTGTGAACCCATTTGTACATAGGATCTTTGAACATGTTATTAGTTAAGGTGTGCTCAAACTGGATGAGGGTGGGCCTTAATCCAATATGGCTGCAGTCCTTAGAAGCAAAAGAAATTGGACATAGAGAGAAGCCACAGGGAGCAAGAAGTTGGAAGTCAGTGGAACCCAGAAGAGAAGGGAGAAGACCTAGTTGTGCATTGCCATGTGACAGAAAAGCCAAGGACCAAAGATTTCCAGCAGTCAGCCCTAAAGCACCAGTCTTCTGGGAGAAAGCATTGCTTGCTGATGCCTCAATTTTGGATTTCTCCTATCCTAAAAACCATGAGGCAATAAATTCCTGTTGTTTAAGCCAACCAATTGTATGGTATTTATTTTGGCAGCTAGGAAACTAAAACAAACATGGTCCTCACCATCTATCAAGCCAAGTTCAGCAAATATTGAGTTAATCATTACTTCTCTCCTGGTACAGAGGCTATCAGTACTTATTGAACTTTGTTAGCTTATAAATAGTAAACAAAATACAGTGGTCATTGATGTTATTTTTTAAATGAATTGAAAAATCCATAGATATCCATTCAGCATGATGGGAATCTGATTAAAATTGCATAAAGTGGCTCTATCATTCTTGAAAACAATTTTTGTAATTTCTTAGGTCATGTTAATATTCTGTTTAGTCTACAAAATTGTCTTGATTCCTCCCAACTTGTTCATTTACCCTTATCAGACTAAGAATGGCCAAGCATATAACCATGGGTAGCAAATCCAGAGATTTGCACCACAAAAATAATTTTCCCATGGAAACCAAGCTAAGTTGATTTTTAAATGAGGGATTGACCTGATATGATGCAATGAGAAGGGCATATTATCTGGGGGATTCTTCCCCCAAATCCAATAACTTCCATTTAATCATGAGAAAACATCAGACAAACCCAAACTGAAGGACATTTGACAAAATACCAGACCTTTGCTCTTCAAAAGATCAAGGTTATTGTTCTAGTTTGCTAATGCTGCCTTTTCTCAAAACACCAGAAATGGGTTGGCTTTTATAAAAGGGGGTTTATTTGGTTACACAATTACAGTCTTAAGGCCATAAAGTGTCCAAGGTAATGCATCCACAATTAGGTACCTGCACTGGAGGATGGCCAATGGCATCTCGAAAACCTCTGTTAGCTGGGAAGGCATGTGGCTGGCATCTGTTCCAGAGTTCTGGTTTCAAAACAGCAAACCAATCCAAACATTCCAACCTAATCAACACCAATATGTCTGCCCTGACAAAACTGCACCAAAGAACATGGCATTTTCTGGGGGACACAATACATACAAACTGGCACAGTCATGAAGGATAAAAAAGATGGAAAAATATCACAGATTCGAGGAGACTAGGTAAATATCAAGACTAACTACAATGTGGTATCTGAGAGTATATTCTGAAACAGAAAAAGGACATTGATGGAAAAATGGGAGATACCTGAGAAAAGACTGTACTTTAGTTAATAGTTGTGCCAGTGTTAATTTCTTAGTTTAGATAAATGCACTGAGGTTATGTAAATTTCTAACATAGAGGAAGCTGAGTGATGGTTATATGGTACTATCTTTGGAATACGTCTATAAATCTAAAATTTTTTATTATAAGAAATGTTAGAAGCAAGCAAAAACCAAATAGATCCTGACCAACCCCTTCCCTAAAAAGAAGTAATTGAGACTGTCTCTTTGTCGAAGACTCAAAATGACTTCTATGATTTGACTTTTTCACATATGCTAGTAGTAGTTGACTTGTCAAAGTGCTTAGCATGACACTTCCCTTGCCATATAATCAATATCAGTACTGACTACCTTATATAGGTGGAATGTGTTTATATGTTGGGATCAGAAAATCCATTTGTTGATCTGATTTATTGCCTAGCTTAACCAGAGGGTAACATGTCCCCAGGATAATTGGGAATAACTCAGACATGGTCAAAGTGTAAATTTTACTACATGGTTCTAACAGCTGGTTTGTTTTAGGACTTAAGCTCATGTGTAAGCTTGTATGACTCATTAAGTATAGGTTGCTGTAGAAATAAACTTAGAGAATACTCTTCATATAGGTGCTCACCATTTGAATAATGATTTAATTTTCATTTTTGTTCCTAATCACCTAATAACTCCACCTGTGGATCCTTTATGAAGTGGCTGTAAAATCACTCATTAATAATCATTTATAAAACTTACACATTGGGAGGTAGGGCAAGATGGTGGAATGGTGAGGTGGGGCCTCTCTGGGGCAGCTGGTAGATAACCAGGAACTGTGTAGAGTGGACACCATAGAGGAATTTGAGTTTGGACACACATCATACAATATTCACGAGCTCATGGAGCAACTGAGATCAGCGAAATCTGTTAAGTTCTCGAGGCCAGGGGCTCCTGCCCCTCTCTGCCAGGCACAACCCCAAGGGAGGAAGGGCTGTCTGTGCTGGGAACCAGGAGGGAGAACTGCAGTTGCAGAACTGGTTAAAAACTCAGACTGCTGATCAAAAACTACAACCATAGAGAGACTAAGACCAGACATTGGAGAATCTGGGAGCAGCCAGCCCAGTGGAGAGGATATAGGGCTAGCAAAAACAGCAAAAGTAAAAATGAAAATAAAAACAGAGAATTTTTGAAGTTGGGATGAACATAATATGGAGAAGTGCTGGGCTTAAACAGAATCAGGCACATATGCAAATCCAGGGGGCTAGGGCCCTAGTCTGAAAAGCTGGATTCTCTGCTTTCTTGATTGTTCCTCAGTTGCCTCCAACTCCTTGTCTTTTTGCATTTCAGTAGCCCATCAGAACTGCAAGGACTGAATTAAAAGGCTTTTATTTAAATAGTCTATACTGGGCCCTTCTTTTTCTTTTTTCTTTTTTTTTAAATCTTTTTCTCATTTTTTAAAACAACTATTCTAAGTAGCCCTTTACACAAAGCCTCAAAGACTTGCAATTTGGGCCCAGGCAAGAGCAGAGCTAAGATAGCTCTGAGAGACAAAGCAATAAGTCCAGTGGTGGAAAAAATTCACTAAAGACCATAACTTCCCCAAGAAAAGGGGTGTGTGGTCCAGCTCCAGTGGCAGCCCTCCTTTGGGGTACTCAGACACCAGGGGCTGGAATTCAGAAACCAGCTTCAGTCAGCCACATCCCCAACAGTGTCAGGGTCTCCAGGAGAACTAAAGGCTCCATACCTCCTCACACTGGTAAGGGATCTGTGGGTTGGTGAGTGCTACCTGCTGGACAGCATAAGAAAAGCACAGAGTCTAAGGCCTCACAGGAGGGTCTCATTCTTAAGGAAACTCCATAGCCTCCTCCTGAGACCTGGGCCTCTCTGGACTGGGAAAACCTGACTGGGGTTGACCATATCTGAGGAGACCCTCACACAAAAATGCTATATAGAGGCAGAGCAAGAAACAGAAAAACAAGAGGTGTAAAACTGTGATCACTAAATAGAACCTAAGTTAGAGGCCTAGAATAAGCTGTGCTAAACAACCAAAGGTTAGAGAACAAAGCCAACCAACAAGAAAACCCTAGGTAAAAGAGTGAAATGAGCTCCATAATAAACTAATCAAGAAAGTCAGATGCCTAGACAGCTTAAGATAATGAGCCATACTAGGAAACATGAAAATATGGACTAGCCAAAGGTACAAACTAATAGTTCAACCAAGATACAGGAGTTGAAGCAACTAGTGCTAAATCACTTCAGTGAACTTAAGGAAGAACTAATTAAAGATGTTCAAACAAATCTCCTAAATCAATCCAAAAATCAAGTCAATGAACTGAGGGAAGATACAGCAAAAGAGATGACGGATATAAGGAAGACACTGGGTGACCATAAGGAAGAATTCATAAACTTGAAAAACAAATGGCAAAACTTATGGGAATGAAGGACATAATGGAGGAGATGAAAAAGACAATGGAAGGATACTACAGTAGATATGAACAGGCAGAAGAAAGGATCAGTGAATTGGAAGGCAAGACATTTGAATTCATACACACAAAAGAACAGATGGTGAAAAGAATGAAAATATATGAGCAGGATCTTAGGGAGATGAGTGACAACATGAAGCACATGAATATACATGTTATGGGTGTCCCAGGGGGAGAAGAGAGGGGAAAAGGGGCAGAAAGAATAATAGAAGAAAGAATCATTGAAAATTTCCCAACTCTTATGAAAGACAGAAATTACAGATTCAAGAAGTACAGCACACCCAAAACTGAATAGATCCCAATAGACCTACTCCAAGACACTTACTAATCAGATTGTCCAATGTCAAAGACAAAGAGAGAATTCTGAAAGCAGCAAGAGAAAAGCAATCCATCACATACAAGGGAAGCTCGATAAGACTATGTACAGATTTCTCCACAGAAACCATGGAGGTGAGAAGACAGTGGTATGATATATTTAAGATACTGAAAGAGAAGAAGTGCCAAACAAAAATTCTATATTCAGCAAAACTGTCCTTCAAAAATGAGAGAGATTAAAATATTTTCAGACAAACTGACACTGAGAGTGTTTGTGAATAAGAGACCAGTGCTACAAGAAATACTAAAGGGAGTGCTACAGGCTGATAGGAAAAGACAGGAGAGAGCAGTTTGGAGAAGAGTGTAGAAATGAAGATTATCAGGAAGGGTAAAAGGAAAGACAGGGAAAAAATAAGACATGACATAGAAAATCCAAAAGACAAAATGGGAGAAGAAAGTACTGCCCTTACAGTAATAACACTAAATGTTAACTGATTAAACTCCCCGATAAAAAGACACAGACTGGCAGAATGGATTAAAAAACAGGACCTATATACATGCTGTCTATAAGAAACTCACTTTAGACACAAGGACAAAAATAGGCTGAAAGTGAGAGGTTGGAAAAAGATATTTCATGCAAATATCACCCAGGAAAAAGTGGAAGTAGCTATATTAATATCAGATAAATTAGACTTAAAAAGTAAAACAATTAAAAAAGACAAGGACACTATTATATTACTAAAAGGGTCAATTCATCAAGAAAACATAACAATCATAAATATATATGCACCAATCCAGAGTGCCCCAAAATTCATGAGGCAAACACTGAGAACACTGACAGGAGAAATAGATAACTCTACAGTAATAGTTGGAGACTTCAGTACACCACTCTCATCAATGGATAGAACATCTAGACAGAAGATCAATAAGTAAACGGAGATGTTGAATTGGATGATAAATGAATTAGACTTGACAAACATTTATAGAGCACTACACTCTACAACAGCAGGATACACATTTTTCTCAAGTGCTCATGGAACATTCTCTAAGAGAGACTACATGTTGGGTCACAAAGCAAGTTTCAACAAATTTAAAAATATTGATATTATAAAAAACCCTTTTTGGATCATAACAGAATGAAGTTGGAAATAAAAGGCAGAAAATTGTAAAATTCACAAATATATGGAGACTAAACAGCACACTCTTAGAAAAGCAGTGGGTAAAGGAGGAAATTAGTAAATACCTCGAGGGAAATGACAATGAAAACACAACATACCAAAACTTATGGGATGCAGCAAAGGCAGTGCTGAAAGAAAAATTTATTGCCCTAAATGCCTATATTAAAAGAGAAGAGAGAGCAAAAATTGAGGAGTTACCTGTCCACCTGGAGGAACTGGAGAAAGAACAGCAAACTAACCCCAAAGCAAGCAGAAGGAAAGAAATAACAAAGATTAGAGCAGAAATAAATGAAACTGAAAACAGGAAAACAATAGAGAGAATCAGCAAAACCAGAAGTTGATTCTTTGAGAAAATCAACAAAATTGATGGACCCCTAGCTAGGCTAAGAGAGAGAGAAAGAGAGAGAGAGAGAGAGAGAGAGAGAGAGAGAGAGAGAGAGAGAGAGAGAGAGAGAGAGAGAGAGAGAGGGAGAATGCAAATAAATGCAATCAGAAATGGGAAAGGAAACATAAATACTGACCCTGCAGAAACAAAAGAGATAATGAGAAGATATTATGAGCAACTATATGCTAATAAACTGGACAACTTACATGAAATGGACAACTTCCTAGAAAAGCATAAACAACCAACATTGACTGGAAAAGAATTAGATGACCTCAGCAAACCAATTATAATCAAAGAGATTGAGTTAGTCATCAAAAAGCTCCCTAAAAAGAAAAGCCCAGGATCAGATGGCTTCATATGTTAATTGTACCAACCATTCAAGAAAGAATTAATACCAATCCTGCTAAAACTCTTAAAAAAAATTGAAGAGGAGGGAAAGCTACCTAACTCATTCTACGAAGCTGTGCTGGTTTGAAGCATTATTTTCCCCAATATGCCATTATCTTTGATGTAATCTTGTGTGGGCATATGTATCAGTGTTCATTAGATTATAATTCTTTGAGTGTTTCCATGGAGCTGTGCCCCACCCAACTGTGGGTGATGACTCTGATTGGATAATTTCCATGGAGGTGTTACCCCACCCATTCAGGGTGGGTCTAAATTAAATCACTGGAACCATATAAATAAGCTGACAAACAGAAGGAACTGAGTGCAGCTGTGAGTGACAGTTTGAAGAGGAGCTACAGCCAAGAGGGGCACTTTGAGGAATGCAAAGAAGCTGAGAGAGTAGCTGCAGATGAGAGACAGTTTGAAGACAGCTGTTGAAAGTAGACTCTTGCTCTGGAGAAGCTAAGAGTGGACAAATACCCCAAGAGCAACTAAGAGTGACATTTTTGAGGAACTGTGGCCTAGAGAGGAACGTCTTGGGAGAAAGCCATTTTGAAACCAGGACTTGGAGCAGACACCAGCCACGTGCCTTCCCAGCTAACTGAGGTTTTCTGGACACTATTGGCCATCCTCCAGTGAAGGTACCCGATTGTTGATGTGTTACCTTGGACACTTTATGGCCTTAAGACTGTAACAGTGTAACCAAATAAACCCCCTTTATAAAAGCCGATCCATTTCTGGTGTTTTGAATTCTGACAGCATTAGCAAACTAGAACAGAAGCCAACATCACCCTAATACCAAAGCCAGATAAAAAAAGAAAATTATAGACCAATCTCTTTAATGAATATATATGCAAAAATCCTCAACAAAATACTCACAAATCGAATCCAGCAGCACATTAAAAGAATTATACACCACAACCAAGTGGGGTTTATTCCGGTATGCAAGACTGGTTCAACACAAGAGAACAATTAATGTAATATACCACATCAATAAATCAAATTAGAAGAACCACACGATCATCTCGATTGATGCAGAAAAGGCATTTGACAAAATTCAACATCCTTTCTTGATGAAAACCCTTCAAAGGATAGGAATAGAAGGGTATTTTCTCAATATGATAAAGGCAATATATGAAAAATCCACAGCTAACATTGTACTCAATGGGGAGAGACTGAAAACTTTCCCTCTAAGATCATGAACAAGACAGGGATGCCAACTGTCACCATTGTTATTCAACATTGTGCTGGAAGTTCTAGCTAGAATAGTTAGGCAAGAAAAAAGAAATGAAAGGCATCCAAATTGGAGAGGAAGAAGTAAAACTTGCATTCTTCTGTAGATGACATGATTCTATATGGAGAAAATCCAGAAAAATCTACAGCAAAGCTATTAGAAGTAAGCAATGAATACAGCAAAGTGGCAGGCTGCAAGACCAACATGCAAAAATTTGTAATGTTCTTATACAGAAGTAATGTGCAACAAGAAGAAATCAAGAAAAGATTCCATTTACAATAGCAACAAAAAGAATTAAGTATTTAGGAATAAACTTAACGAAGGCCACAAAAGACCTATACAAAGAAAACTACAGGGAACTGCTAAAAGAAATTGAACAGAACCTAAAAAAATGGAAGAACATACCATGTTCATGGATTGGAAGACTAAATATAATTAAGATGTCAATCTACCTATTCTAGTTTGCTAATGCTGCTGGAATGCAAAACACCATTGGCTTTTATAAAAGGGGGTTTATTTGGTTACATAGTTACAGTGTTAAGGCCGTAAAGTGTCCAAGGTAACGCATCAACAATTGGGTACCTTCACTGGAGGATGGCCAATGGTATCTGGAAAACCTCTGTTAGCTGGGAAGGCATGTGGCTGGCATCTGCTCCAAAGTTCTGGTTTCAAAATGGCTTTCTTCCAGAATGCTCCTCTCTAGGCTGCAGTTCCTCAAAAATTTCACTCTTAATTGCACTTGTGGTATTTGTCCTCTCTTAGCTTCTCCAGAGCAAGCATCTGCTTTCAACGGCTGTCTTTAAACTGTCTCTCATCTGTAGCTCCTGTGCTTTCTTCAAAGTGTCCCTCTTGGCTGTAGCTCCTCTTCAAGCTGTCACTCACAGCTGCACTCAGTTCCTTCTGTTTGTCAGCTCATTTATATGGCTCCAGTGATTTATTTTAGACCCACCCTGAATGGTTGGGGTAACACCTCCATGGAAATTATCCAATCAGAGTCATCACCCACATTTGGGTCGGGCACATCTCCATGGAAGCACTCAAAGAATTACAATCTAATTAACACTGATAGGTCTACCCACACAAGATTACATCAAAGATAATGGCATTTGGGGGGACATAATACATTCAAACTGGCACACTACCTACACTGATTTGTAAATTGAATGCAAATACCAATTAGAATCCCAACAACTTACTTTGCAGAATTAGAAAAACCAATAACCAAATTCATTTGGAATGGCAAGTTGCCCTGAATAGCCAAAAATATCTTGAGAAAGAGGAGTGAAGTGCGAGGTCTCACACTACTTGAGTGAAGCATATTACAAAGCTACAGTGTTCAAAACAGCATGGTACTTGCATAAGGATAGGTATATTGATCAATGGAATCAAATCGAGTGTTCAGAAATAGATTCTTGTTATCTACAGACAATTGATCTTTGATAAGGTAGTCAAGCCAAAGCAACTGGGACACAGCAGCCTCTTCAATAAATGGTGTTTTGAGAACTGGATATCCATTTCCAAAAGAATGGAAGAGGACCTCTATCTCATACCTTCTACAAAAATTAACTCTAAATGGATCAAAGACCTAAATATTAGGGCTAAGACCATAAGACTCTTAGGAGAATACGTAGGGCTCTATCTTAAAGATCTTGTGTTATGAGGTGGTTTCCTAGGCCTTACACCCAAAGCACGAGTAACCAAAGAACAAATAGAGAAATGAGATCTCCTCAAAATCAAACACTTGTACATCAAAGGACTTTGTCAGAAAACTAAAAAGGCAGCCTACACAATGGGAGACAATATTTGGAAACCACAAATCAGACACGGGTTTAATATACTGAATATATAAAGCAATCCTACAACTCAACGACAGAAAGACAAACAACCCAATTAAAAAATGGGCAAAAGACATTTTTCTGAAGAGGAAATACAAATGGCTCAAAAACATATGAAAAACTGCTCAACTTCACTGGCTATTAGGGAAATGCAAATCAAAACCACAATGACATATCATCTCACACCTACCGGAATGGCCATTATCCAAAAAATAGAAAATTACAAGTGTTGGAGAGGATGTGGAGAAAGAGGCACACTTATTCACTGTTGGTGGGAATGTAGAATGGTGCAACCACTCTGGAAGACAGTGTGGCAGTTCCTCAGGAAGCTAAGTATAGATTTGCCATATGACCCAGCTGTTCCATTACTAGTATATACTCACAGGAACTGAATGTTAAGACATGAATGCATGTTTGTAAACCGATGTTTATTGCAGCATTATTCACAATAACCAAGAGATGGAAACAGCCCAAATGTCCATCAATGGATGAGTGGATAAACAAGCTGTGGTCCACACACACGATTGAATATTACGCAGCTGTAAGACAGAACAAAGACACGGAACATATAATGATGTGGATGAATCTTGAGGACATTATGTTGAGCAAAGTTAGCCAGAAACAAAAGGACAAATATTTTATGGTCTCACTAATATGAACTAACATTAATGAGCAAACTTTGAGAGTTGAAAGCTGAGAACACAGGATACCAGGAGATAGAAAGAGGGTAGAGAGTGGGCATTTTATGCTGAAGGACTACAGAATATTCAGCACATTTGATTGTATAGATACAGAAAATGATAGCATAATACTGTGTGATAGTAGCACAATATTGTAACTACACTGAACAAATATATCCATGAGTAAAGCTGAAAGAGGTGGGCTAGGAGCATGTATGACACCTGAGTTAAAGATGGAAGATAAAGATTGGCACTGTTTAATTTAGCAAAAACTGGAGTGGTCAATCATTGTGACTAAATGTACAAATATAAAACTGTTCTTGCATGTGGGAAAACAAATGAATGTCAACCATACAGAGTGTTGGAAAGGGGATGCTAATGGGGAAAAAATATAATCAAAGCAAACTGGAGTCTGTGGTCAACAGTAACATTGTAATATGCTTCCATTAAATGTAACAAAGGCAATATATCAAAGCTAAATAAGTATGAGAAGGGGATATAAGGGCGGGATATGGGATTCTTGGTAGTGGTGGTGTTGTCTGACCCTACTATTATATTGCATTGTACGATATTTTATTTTTCTTTTATCTTTTTTATTATTCATTAAAAAAAAAAAAAAACAGAACTTTTTGTCCATAGTAATCAATACGTTCAAGTGCTGACTGTGGTGATAAATGCACAACTGTATGATGATACTGGGAACAACTGATTGTATACTATGGATAGTTATATGGTGTTCCAGTTTGCTAATGCTGCGTTTTTGCAAAATACCAGAAATGGATTGGCTTTGATAAAGGGGGCTTATTTGGTTACAAAGTTACAGTCTTAAGGCCATAAAGTGTCCAAGGTAAGGCATCCACAATCAATTGGGTACCTTCACTGGAAGATGGCCAATGGCATCCAGAAAGCCTCTGTTAGCTGGGAAGGCACTTGGCTGGCATCTGCTCCGGAGTTCTGGTTTCAAAATGTCTTTCTCCCATGACGTTCCTCTCTTGGCACAGCTCCTCTTCAAAATGGCACTCTCAGTTGCTCTTGGGGCATTGTTCTCTCAGCCTCTCAGGATTAAAAGCCCGCTTTCAAAGGCCATCTCCAAGGTGTCTTTGTAAGCTGCAGCTCCTCTCTCTCAGCTCCTGTGCTTTCTTCAATGTGTTCCTCTTGGCTGTAGCAAGCTCTCTCCTTCTGTCTGAGCTTTTATAGTCCTCTAGTAAACTAATCAAGGCCCATGCTGAATGGGTGGTGCCACACCTCCATGGAAATTATCTAATCAGAGTTATCACCTGCAGTTGGGTGGGTCACATCTCCATGGAAACACTCAAAGAATTACAATATAATCAACCCCAGCATGTCTGCCCACACAAGATTGCATCAAAGATAATGGCGTTTTGGGGGACATAATACATTCAGACTGGCACATATGATATGTGAATATAGCTCTATAAAATTGTATGGAAAAACAAAAACAGGGGTAAAAGTGCAGGAGAAAATATGGAGAGAGGGATGTACATATTTACTGTTGGTTAGGAGGCAGACTGGTATAGCTTTTCTGGAGGACAGTGGGGTGGTTCCACATGAAGCTAAGCATTTGGGTGCCATGAGGTCCTGCAACCTCATTAGAGAGCATTTACTTGGAGGGTCTGAGAGCAGGGACATGAGTGGACATTTGCATACTGGGAAGAGGTGGCCTAAGGTACATTGACTGAGGAACAGAATGGTGAACTGCGGTGTGTGTATACAAGGAGATATTGATCTACTGCAAGAAGGAGTGAAGCTGTGAGACACACAACGATCTGAATGGAACTTGTAGACAGTATTTTGAGTGAACTATGCCAGAAACAAAGGCAAACACTATAATGCCTCACCAATATAGACTAACTACAATGTGTAAATTCAGAATTGAACCTTAGAGCACAGCTTATCCAGGGAACGCTTATTGTAATGGTCCCTAGATTGTAAACTCTTACAGCAGCCACATCTATTCCTGAAATGTAATAGCTATCTCTGGATTCCGAGATGCTGCCCCCTTTGTGTATAACCTGATTGATCCCTGGAACTTTGGGTATCTGTGTGACACCTGAAACTCGGAGCTAGAACTCAGCAGATATGAATGTCAGTATTAGCACATATAGCAACTGTTAAAAAAGCTGAAAAAGAATCCAGACTTCAACTAGAGATACGAATGAAGCAGATGTGGTTAGGAGTAGGGCAAATTGGGCCAAAGGGTAAAGGACAATACTGACTGCATTTTAAAACTTCAAATTCCATGTGACACTAAGAGAAGAGATGTTTAGTTGGTACAAGATCTGTATTTCCCTAAACAATTTAACTCACACAGTTCGTTCAAATACCATAATTACATGGAACTTTTAGTAGAAAGTGAGACCTGGTAGGTTTGCATACGTTAGTGTGAAATAGCAACACATCCCAAAGTAATTTGGGCAGAGAATAAAAATATATATGCAGGGCTTCCCTGAGGATTGTTGCTGATATTCTCACAAACATTGAGGACTGGTGGTTTGAAGTGCTGAGCCCTCTATCATGGGACTTGCCCTTATGAAGCTCATCACTGCAAAGGAGAGGCTAAACCTGCTTATAATTGTCGTAAGAGTCTCCCCCTGAGTACCTCTTTGTTGCTCAGTTGTGGCCCTCTCTCTCGAGCTAAGCCAACTTGGCGGGTGAACTCACTGCCCTCCCCGCTATGTGGGATCTGACTCCCAGGGGTGTAAATCTCCCAGGCATTGTGGGATATAACTCCAGGGGATGAAACTGGACTCTACATTGTGAGATTGAGAACATCTTCTTGACCTAAAGGGGGATGTGAAATGAAACGAAATAACGTTTCAGTGGCTGAGAGATTGCAAATAGAGTCAAGAGGTCACTCTGGTGGGCATTCTTATGCACTATATAGATAACCCTTTTTAGGTTTTAATGCATTGGAATAGCTAGAAGTAAAAACCTGAAACTATCAAACTGCAACCCAGTAGCCTTGACTCTTGAAGATGATTGTATAACACATGTAGCTTACAGGGGTGAAAGTGTGATTATGAAAACCTTGTGGATCACACTCCCTTTATCCAGTGTATGGATGGATGAATGGAAAAATGGGGACAAAAAACTAAATGAAAAATAGTTTGGGTGTGTGTTTTGGGTGTTCTTCTTTACTTTTATTTTTTATCCTTATTTTTACTTTTTGTGGTACAAGGAAAATGTTCAAAATATATATTGGGATCTGAATGCACAAGTATATGATGGTATCGTGAAGAATTGATTGTAAACTTTTGATGATTGTATGGTATGTGAATATATCTCAATAAAATTGAATTAAAAAAAAAACTTAGACACTGATAATGCTGAAACACATGCTTGTCTTTTTTCTTCCTTCAACGTCTCACCACTTTAGCTGCATATTTCTGCTAAATTTACCATAACTTCCCTTCTCTCCATGTCTGTATTCTTTCTGTAAGAGGCCACTTGGTAAGAGTAAACTAAGAATAAAATTTCCACTTCTAATCTTGATTTTATTATTCATTTCCTTACACTTTTTTCTTCTAATATTTAAGAATAAATAAAGATATTATGTAATCACTTAACAGCTAAAAACAATAAAAAATATAATGCTTATCATTTATTATCAGGTAATAATGGTCCAATTTCCAAATCCAATCAAGACTCATTTTGGAAATGTTGCTGAGATTCTTTCCTGCATTATTGTTAAGTGACCCGTTTTACTTCATGGTTAATCACAATTTACATCTCATTCCTGAAAATGGCATAAAATAATATGCAAATGCTCTAATGCATTTGCAAGAAAAATATTTCCTTTTAATGACTCATAATGAACCCCTGTTTTATGCAGGGTGTGAAAAGTTGCCAAGATTTGTAAAACAATTAGGATGACAAAAAGCATGAGTTTTAAAAAGCCATTTCTCTTGTGCAATGTGTGTGAAAATTCAGAATAAGTCTTAAGGGAAAAATTAATTTTAATAAGCTTTTCTTCTTGCTTAAAGACTGTAAATCTAAGGCACAAAGTACTGTGCATTAATGGGTGAGGAATCATAGGAGAGTTTGACAGTGAAGAAGAAATCTTTTTCTCCATCAAGCTGTTACGCTGTACTTGAACTTGTGGCAACATTTGGTTATTTACTAGACTGACTGTGTTATGTGTCCTAGTACCACAATACTAGGCAAAGAAGTATAAATAGTGAAATCTTAAATAACTTTTCCTAGTATAAATTTATTTACTATTATAGAACATTTTTATTATATCTGTCCATTGATAGTTGAAATCTATTTTTTGAACTCCTATCTTCATACATCACGAAATTGTCACATTTTAAGTTTTTGATTTTAAATATTTAAATATAAACCAGATATCCCATGAAAACTTAGTGATCTAATTCCAGATAGTTACTGACTAAAAAAGTTAAAAAGCTAGAAGCCACTGTACTTGAGTTTTTGATAAAATGGTTAGACCTGTATCCAAACATAATAACTAAAATAAAGTTTTCGTAAGACTTTCAATGGTAAAAAGTCAAAAGTTAGTCCAGCATCTGTAGAGGGGCCTGCATGAAGATTTCCAGAATGTTTGTTTTTACTGGACACAGTGTTTCCAACAAACAGCTTGCTTCTTTCTCTGTTGTAACTTCCAGACAAATCAAATGATGGAGCTGATGAATATGAAACAATTGAAGTAAAATAGAAGAGTGTTTTAGGAATAGCACAGACATCTGGAAGAGTAGGTAAATAGATTTGTGGTTAAGAATTTACACTTTAGAATCAGACTAATTTGGGTTTGGTTCTAGTTTTCTAATGCTGCCGGAATAGAAAACACCAGAGATGGATTGGCTTTTATAAAAGGGGGGTTATTTGGTTACACAGTTACAGTCTTAAGGCCATAAAGTGTCCAAGGTAACACATCAGCAGTCGAGTACCTTCACTGGAGGATGGCCAGTGGTGTCCGGAAAACCTCTGTTAGCTGGGAAGGCACGTGGCTGGCGTCTGCTCCAAAGTTGTGGTTTCAAAATGGCTTTCTCCCAGGACATTCCTCTCTAGGCTGCAGTTCCTCAAAAATGTCACTCTTAATTGCAGTTGGGGTATTTGTCCTCTCTTAGCTTCTGCAGAGCAAGAGTCTTCTTTCAATGGCTGTCTTCAAAATGTCTCTCATCTGCAGCTCCTGTGCTTGCTTCAAAGTGTCCCTCTTGGCTGTAGCTCCTCTTTAAAATGTCACTCACAGCTGCACTGAGTTCCTTCTGTTTGTCAGCTCATTTATATGGCTCCACTGAAGAAGGCCCACCCTGAATGGGTGGGGCCACCCTCCATGGAAATTATCTCATTGGAGTTATCACCTTAGTTGGGTGGGGCACATTTCCATGCCAACAACCTAATCCAGACGTTCAACTTAATCCCCACTAATATGTTTGCCCCACAAGACTGCATCAAAGAATATGGCTTTCTCTAGGGGACATAATACATTCAAACCAGCACATTCCACCCCCTGGACCCCAGAAAAACATATTCTTTCCAAATACAAAATACATTCATCCCATCGCAATATCACAAAAAGTTAAATCATTTCAGTAACAATAGTTAAGTACAAGGTCCCATTAAATCAGTTACAGGTAGGTGTGGTCTGTTGAAAAGCAAAATTCCCCTGACTGTGGACCTGTAAACTTAGAACAAGTTATGTGCTTCCAATATACAAAGGAGGGGCATTCATAGGATAAACATTCCCATTGCCATAAGGAGAAACAGTAAGAAAAACAGGGTTAACAGGACCAAAAGAGTTCCTAAAACCCACAGGACAAACTCCATTAGATTTCAAAGTCTGAGAGTCATTAACAGAATGACGTTGCATCCTTGGGGCTTGAGAGAGCGGGAGTCTAACCCTTCCTAAGGGCCTTTTCAGCAGCCCTTTCCTCTCCAAACACTGGGGTGAGTTATCCAACATTTCCACACATTGGGGAGACCACCCTCTTGGCCCCACCCTCCTCAAACATCGGGGCAGCACCTGGATTCCCTTCCATCTCTGGGGCACACACTCAACCCCTTCAGAACAGTGGGGTGGGGTCAGGCTCTCCCCATTCCCCTGGGGATGTGCTCCACCCTCTTTGGGTCCAGGTTTGGCAAAACTCTTCTGGAGAATCGAGGCAGAAGGCCCACCCTCAACCTCTGGGGCAAACTCACTCTTTCCATGTGTGTGGACCACTCCGCTCTCCCAGACCAAGACCTCTTGACTCCAGACCTCAACCTCCATGGCTCTATCTTCGAAGAAATTTTTCCTTCAATTTGTTCCTTGTCTGTCTCCTCCAGTCCAGACCAGCAACAGCTCTGTCAATAAAGATCTCACAAAAATTCTGTTGGCTTCATGTGAAGCACACAGGGGTCAAAGCCGTCAGACAATAGGACCTTCCACAAATCCTTTCTGCTTAATTCCTTTTCCTATCTTGGCTTGTACTGAAATGGCTGTTGGTTTCCAAGTTTGGTTAAATCTTCACATGGGGCTATAACTTCTGGGATTCCACCCCCTGGAAGCCCATAATTTTCCAAGCCATCAGCTTCTGGTTTCTTTGAACCCAAGAGTTCAGTTCTAAGCTTATTTCTCTCTGCTCACATTTTCCTATAAGCTGCAAGGAGAAGCCAGGGTACATCCTCTACACGTAGTCCGGAGATCTCCTCAGCTAAGTATTCCAGGTTGTTGCTTTCAAATTCTTCCTTCCATCTGACACCAGGACTTCATTTTGCCAAATTCTCTGCCACTTTCAAACAAGAATCACCTCTCTTCTGTTCACAACAACACATTCATCATTCCTGTTCAAGGCCTTGTCAGAAGTATCTTTAGAGTCCATATTTTCACAGTCTCTTCAAAGCAGTTTAGGCCTTTTCTATCAAGCTCCTCACAATTCTTCAAGGATCTTCCTCTTATCCATTTAAAAAGTCATTCCAACATGTTTGGTATTTGCAAACACAGCAGCAAAAGCACCCCACTCCTGGTACCAAAATCTGTTCTAGTTTGGTAATGCTGCCAGAATGCAAAACACCAGAGACGGATTGGCTTTTATAAAAGGGTTTTTTTTTGGTTACATGGTTACAGTCTTAAGGCCATAAAGTGTCCAAGGTAACACATCAGCAATCGGGTACATTCACTGGAGGATGGCCAATGGTGTCCGGAAAACCTCGGTTAGCTGGGAAAGCACATGGCTGGCATCTGCTCCAAAGTTGTGGTTTCAAAATGGCTTTCTCCCAGTATGTTCCTCTCTAGGCTGCAGTTCCTCAAAAATGTCATTTTTAATTGCAGTTGGGGTATTTGTCTTCTCTTAGCTTCTGCAGAGCAACAGTCTGCTTTCAATGGCTGTCTTCAAAATGTCTCTCATCTGCAGCTCCTGTGCTTGCTTCAAAGTGTCCCTCTTGGCTGTAGCTCCTCTTTAAAATGTAACTCACAGCTACACTGAGTTCCTTCTGTTTGTCAGCTCATTTATATGGCTCCACTGAAGAAGGCCCACCCTGAAAGGGTGGGGCCACCCTCCATGGAAATTATCTCATTAAAGTTATCACCTAAGTTGGGTGGGGCTCATTTGCATGCCAACAACCTAATCCAAATGGCTTTTCCTGGGGAACATAATGCATTCAAATCAATACAGGTTCTAATCCTGACTCACTTGTTAGCACTGACACTTTGAATAACTTATCTTTAGATTCTTCAACACTAAACATGGATAATAAAGTAACAGTCCTTACTTCACTGGGTATTTTTGTGATATCATAACACAACATAACATATGTGATGTGCTATCCTTGGCACTTAGTTAAAACTACATCTTTATGATAGTGGCTATGAAATAATTAAGTACTGAGACCTTAAGAGGGTAGGTGATGGAGCTATTTAATGATGTTATATGATGAGAAAAGCCCCATGGCCTTCATAAAATGAGGAAGTCTTATCCCATCTTGGACTTCTAATACAATGTTCTCTTCCTACGAAAAGTCATGGCATATAGTTCTTGCCTTTGTATCAGAGTTTCAGAGTAAACATAGGAATGTTATTCCTGGAGGCAGGAGTGGGGGGAGGGGCAGTGCTTAGAAAGGGCCATGAGGGTTTATTGGAGCGCTCCTTAATTTTTGCTTCTTAATCTTGATGATGGTTATATAAGTTATATAATTTTCACTTTGTGGAAATTCATTGAGCTGTGCACTTACAATTGGTGCACTTTTTCGGTGTATATGTCATATTTCAGTAAAAAGCTTATAGTTGGCAACCTTCAACCATCTGTTCCCCTTGAATCCTTTATTTTACCCATTCTTGTCACAATTTGTCATCTACTTCCCCACTAGCATGTAGTTCCATGAGAACAAGGCTTTTTGTCTGTTTTGTTCTCTATTGTATTCTTAGCACCTGAAAAAATATCCTTGAAGCATAGTAGGCACTCAAAATATTTTTTTTAAATAAATGAGATAAGATATTGTAAAGAGGGTGAATGATTCCGAGAAAATGAAAAATACATTAAGTAGGTATTCTGGATAAGAACATTAGCTTAACATTATTTGGTAGATAATTAAGAGATGTGTATACATTGCCACTTAATAGTGTTTTGGTCAGAATGCTTTTTACCCCCATCCATTTACCAGAGAGGCATAAGACAATTTTCAGTGGTGGACAAATCCATATACTGAAAATAATTTAGTAAGTGGAAAAACCTCCATTTCAGGGCATGTTTTGGCACCTGTGATTGTTAGCCTTATGCGTCCGAGTTGGCTAGACTATAGTAATCAGTGATTAAATCAAGCACTAATCTGGATATTTGTGTGAGGATATTTTGTAGATGTGGCTAACATCTACAATCACTTGACTTTAAGTAAAGGAGGTTAACCTTGAAAATATGGGTGAATCTCATCCAGTAAGTTGAAGGCCTTAAGGGAAAAAACTATGGTTTCCTGAGCAAGAACTTCTGTGTCAAGACTACAATATCAACTTCTGTCTCAGTTGTCAACCTGCAATACAGATTTCAGATTTGCCAGTCCCCACAATCAGATAAGCCAATTTCTTAAAATTCTCTCTCTCCTGTTCTGTTTCTTTGGGGAGCCCTGACTGGTACAGTACTAGTAGGGAGCATACTTGGTTGCATACAGTTAAATTTTGCTTCTGTAGAGCTGTTTATTTGCAAACAGTTGCCCAGGTGGGGCATGACATATTTATGGGTAGTTTCAGTCTCTAGCCAGTTGGGTAACAGGCCAAGATCTAGATTGAAAAACAAAATTTTAGGAGTTAAGCAGTTTCTGGGCTTTTTAACATAGCTGAACCCTCTTTTTAAATGATAGTATTTGAACATTTTAATCACGAATCACCAAGCCTAAAATTTCCAAATTGTTTTTATGCTTTAATATTGAAAAATATTATGGATGGGTCTAGGAGGCATGGCATCAAATGAGAAATTAAGATTCTTTGTGGTTTCCATGGGGTTAAAATTTTATGTCCTAAATTTATATCATATTTGAGTTGATGCCAACTTGTCTTCAATAGGATACTCATACACTGTTCCAGTACCCCAACCTCCCCTTTGTTGATACTTGATACAAATTATATCTTTGTATATTTTACTATTTTCCATGCCTTTGCATTTTAGCACCAGAAACAAGAAGTAGAATTACATACCAAACCATATAATACAATAGTACTGGCATTTTAATTATCCATGTGGTTACTGTAACTTGAGGAATTTATTTCTTTATACTACTTTGATCCACTGTATGGTGTCCTTTCCTTGCAGTTTGAAGAACTCCCTTTAGCATTGCTTGTAGTGCAGATATAGTGATGATCGATTCCCTCAGCTTTTGTTTATCTTGGAATGTCTTATTCTTTCCCTCATATTTGAAAGTAAGTCTTGCTGGATATAAAATGTTTGGTTGATAATTGTTTTCTTTCAGTACTTTAAATATTTCATAATTCTGCCTTCTTGTCTCCATGGTTTTTGATGATAAATCAGAAGTTAATCCTATTGGGATTCCCTTGTTCATAACTTGTTTTTCTCTTGCAGCTTTCAGAATTCTCTCTTCATACTTGGCATTTGGCCATTTGATGACTATGTGTCTGAAACAGATCTCATAGAATATATCCCATTTGTAGTGTGTTGGGCATTGTGCTGGTTTGAATGTATTATGTCCCCCCAAATGCCATTTTCTTTGATGTAATCTTGTGTGGGCAGATGTATCAATGTTGATTAGATTGTAATTCTTTGAGTGTTTTCATGGAGATGTGCCCCACCCAACTGTGGATGATGACTCTGATTGAATAATTTCCATGGAGGTGTTACCCCACTCATTCAGGGTGGGTCTAAATTAAATCACTGGACCCATATAAATGAGCTGGCAAACAGAAGGAACTCAGTGCAGCTGTGAGTTACATTTTGAAGAGGAGCTATGACATAGAGAGGAACATTCTGGGAGAAAGCCATTTTGAAATGCAGCCTGGGAGCAAGCAGATACTGGGCACATGCCTTCCCAGCTGAGAGAGATTTTCCAGATGCCATTGGCAATCCTCCAGTGAAGGTACCCAGTTGTTGATGTGTTACCTTGGACACGTTATGGCCTTATGACTGTAACTGTGTAAACAAATAAACCCCCTTTTATAAAGGCAAATCATTTCTGGTCTTTTGCATTCTGGCAGCATTAGCAAACTAGAACAGGCATCCTGAATGTGTGTATTCTTGACTTTCATTAAATTTGGGAAGTTTTCTACCATTATTTCTTTGAATATTCCTTCTGCTCCTTTCTCTCTTCTCCTTCTGGGATGCCCATAATGTATATATTGGTACACTTGATGTTGTTCTGCAGGTCTCATAGGCTCTGTTCATTTTTTTCACTCCTTTTTTATTTCTGCTCCTCAGCTGAATCATTTCAGTTGTCTTGCCTTCAAGTTCACTGATACTTTCTTCTGCTACCACCAATCTTCTGTTGAAACCATCTAGGGAATTTTTCATTTCAGTTATTGTGTTCTCCAACTCCAGTATTTCTCTGAGGAGAGTCCCATGTTGTTCATTCATTGTTTTCCTCTTATTCTTTAGCTCCTTCTCTGTATTTTCCTTTATCTCCTTGAACCTATTGAGAATCTTATTTTTTAAAGTCTCTGTCCAGTAAGTCCAAAGTCTGGTCTTCTTCATTGATGGTTTCTTGATTTTTGTCTTATTCCTTTGGATGGGCCATTTCCTGTTTCTTTGTTGTCTTTTAATCTTTTGTTGCACACTGTACATTTTAATATTTTAAAGTGTGGACTGTGGGATTTATTCCCTGGGCCATCCCTTAAGTTTCTCACCAGCTAGTGATATGACAAAGATTTTTTTTTGCATGCCAGGAGCAAATCAAAACAAACAAACCAAGGCAAAATGCACCTTTCACTCTCTTTACAAATTGGCTCTGCTTTGGCTAGTGGTCCCCTTCAGAACTTAGTCCCACTATCAAACAGATGAGCCAGAAGCATATGAGAAGTACAGGGTCCTTTCTGTCTTATTTTATCCTTCCTGGAGCTAGACCCTGGGGCCTGCTGCTTCTTCTGGGTTTGTGCTTGTTATAGGCCTTAGGAATTCTACTTTATAGTTTATGGGAGTTTGAGTGAATACCATCTCTTCTCCTGTTCTGGTTTGCTAATGCTGTCATTTGCAAAACACCAGAAATGGATTGGTTTTTATAAAGGGGGTTTATTTGATTACACAGTTACAGTATTAAGGCCATAAAGCATTCAAGGTAACACATCAACAATTGGGTGCTTTCACTAAAGAAAGGCCATTGGCATCCAAAAACCTCTGTTAGTTGGCAATACAAGTGGCTGGTGGCTGCTTGCTCCCAGGTTGCGTTTCAAAATGACGTTCTCCAAAATGTCTCTGTATTAGCTTCTTGGGGCAGTCTGGGCTAGTACCTCCAAAGCGTCAGCAAAACTCTGCTTTCAACGGCCGCCTTCAAAATGTCTCTAAGTTGCAGCTCACAGGAGCACCTTCTGTCTGAGCTTTTATAGGGCTCCAGTGAACTAATCAAGGCTCATGCTGAATGGGCGTTACCACACCTCCATGGAAACATTCAGTCAGCAGTCACACTGTCACACCGTAACCAAAGATGTCACTCACAGTTGGGTGGGTCACATCTCCATGGAAACAACCTAATCCCAGTATCCTACAAGATTGGATTAAAAGGTCATGGCTTTTTTTTGGGGGGGTGCATAATATATCCAAACTGGCACAACTCCCTGTGGAAAAGACCTCCTCCCTTTCCTTGGAGCTCTTTTGAGTGACTTCATGCAAGTCGTCATTTGTTCCAGGCTTTTTCAACTTAATTGTTTCTCACTGTCTCAGCTATCTGCAGGGGGCTTTCTGCCTTCAGGACATACTCTGGTTGTGGAAGACTATGACAGGCATACATACACTCCAGTATGCAGAGTGGGGCCACCCTGATCCCTCTGGAACAGGGCCAGGGTGTTCCCTGGGAGTGCAAGGTGCATCCATTCTGTCTTGTGATGGGGTTGAGAGGAGGGGCAGGTAAGAGCGCCAGTAGCTTCTTTTATGGCTCTTGAAGATGGGTTTTTTCTTTCTTTTTTTCTTTTACTTTGAAATAAATTTAAACTTACAGGAACAGTTGCAAAAACAATACAAACCCCATACACAGAACTCCAGCATACCCTGAACCCCCTCCACTGATACCCCAATCCACCAACTTTGACATCCTGTCACACCACCATTTCTTTCTTTCCCTCCCTCCCTATCATCCATCATCTATTGCTCTGTCTTCTGAACATATGAGAGCAAGCTGCACACATCCTTGACCAAACAGTATAATTCACATATACATTTCCCATGAACAAGAACATTCTTTTATGCAATTACGTTATGCGCAGCTAAGAAGTTCGAGAAATTCAACATTGATACAAAGCTTACATTCTGTATTTCTATTTTTTTTTTTTTCTTATTTCCCAACTGTGTCCCTTTGGGCCTCCTCTCCTCCATCCTCAGATCCCATCCAGGATCATCTTTGGCATTTAATTGGCGTTTTCTGGACTGTCTTTTTTTTTTTTTCCCACTTGTGGAAACATATATACAGCCTAAATCTTCCCATTCTAACCCCTTCCTAGCATTCCATTAGTGGGATTAGTCACTCTCAGAATGTTTCAATGCCATCACCTTCCCACCATCCATTACTAGAAATTTCCCTAAACCCCAAACAGAAACCCTACACTCATTTCTTAACTCCCCATTGCCCCTTCCCCGACTTCTCGTAACCCATACTCTACTTTTCATCTCTATGGTCATATTCTCTGATACTTTGTGTTTACCTTGGGGCTTAAATTTAATGTCTTAAATCTATAACAATTTTGTTTTTCTTTGATACCAATTTAACTTCAATAGGACATGTAAACTATGTTCCTATACTCTTCCATTCCCCCACCTTTTTGTAATCTTGTCAAAAATTGCATATTTTACATTGAGTCCAAAACCACTGATTTATCATTACAGTTTATGTATTTTAGATACCGTCAGAAGTAAATAGTGGAGTTACAAATCAAAAACACAGTAATATTGGTATTTATATTTACCATGTGATCTTTACTGGAAATCTTTATTTCTTCATGTGGTTTCAGTCAATTGTTTAGTGTCCCTTCCTTTCAGCCTGCACAATTCCCTTTCACATTTCTTATCAGACTGATCTACTGGTGATGAAGTCCCTCAGCTTTTGATTATTCGGGAATGCTTTCATCTCCCCCTCATTTTTAACCTACAGATGTTTGTGAATTTTCTAAGTCTCTGATGGTTATTGACTTCTATTTGTATTCCATTGTGGTCAGAGAATGTGCTTTGAATAAATTCAGTTTTTTTTTTTTTAAATTTATTGAGGCTTGTTTTATGTCCCAGCATATGGTCTATTCTGGAGAAAGATCTGTGATTACTAAGGAAGAATGTGTGTCCTGGTGATTTGGGATGTAATGTTCTATATATGTCTGTTAAATTTCTCTCTATATCTCTCTCCTTTCTTTAAAGGTTTCTCTGTCGGTAGGGCTCCCTTTAGTATCTGAAGTAGGGCAGGTCTTTTATTAGCAAAATCTCTCAGCATTTGTTTGTCTGTGAAAAATTTAAGCTCTCTCTCAAATTTGAAGGAGAATTTTGCTGGATAAAGTATTCTTGGTTGGAAATTTTTCTCAGAATTTTAAATATGTCATGCCACTGCCTTCTCGCCTCCATGGTGGTGGCTGAATAGTCACTACTTAGTCTTATGTTGTTTCCTTTGTATGTGGTGAATTGCTTTTCTCTTGCTGCTTTCAGAACTTGCCCCTTCTCTTCGGTATTTGACAGTCTGATCAGAATTATGTCTTGGAGTGGGTTTATTTGGATTTATTCTATTTGGAGTTTGCTGGGCATTTATGTTTTCTGTATTTATATTGTGTAGAAGGTTTGGGAAGTTTTCCCCAATAATTTCTTTGAATACTCTTTCTAGACCTTTACCCTTTTCTTCCCCTTTTGGGACACCAATGAGTCTTAAATTTGCACGTTTTATTTTATCTATCGTATCCCTGAGATCCATTTCGATTTTTTTGATTTTTTCGACTTTTCTCCCCGTTCTTTCTTTTGTTCTTTCGTTTTCTGTTCTGTGGTCCTCAAGGACACTGAGTCATTGTTCAGCGTCCTCTAGTCTTGTAATATGAGTATCCAGAGTCTTTTTAATTTGGTCAGCGGTTTCTTTTATTTCCATAAGATCATCTACTTTTTATTTACTATTGCAAGTTCTTCTTTATGCTCTTTTAGGGTCTTCTTCATGTCCTTTGTATCCTGTGCCATGCTCTTCTTCATGTCCTTTATATCCTGTGCCATGCTCTCATTGTTTGTCTTTAGTTCTTTGATTATTTGCTCCAAGTACTGTGTCTCCTCTGAGCTTTGGATTTGGGTGTTTGGGTTTGGGTTCTCCATATTGTCTGGGTTTATCATATGCTTTAAAATTTTCTGTTTTTTTTGGCCTCTTGGTATTTGCTTTACTTGATAGGATTCTTTCAGGATATGAAAAACTCCAATCTCTAATTTGTCGGATCTACAGCTTGGTGGTGTACACTTTCTCTAACTAACCAGCAGATGGCATCCGTGAGTCACCTATTCTGCTCAAGTCAGTTCTCCCCAATTTTGCTTTGGTGGTGTGTGGGGATCTGATTCTTGTGGGTTTCAATAGGTACACTAAGATGGCATGTGTCTGGTGTTTAGGGAGGCAGGGTAGCTTTAATAATCAAACCTCCCAGGTGTTCCTGGAGATCCAAGGCTGCTGTAAGAGTGTAAACCTTCATTTCAGTCTCGCCAGAGATTGTCACCACTGCTGACCCACAAGTCCCTGGCATTAGCGTAGGGTCCCTGGGATTTCTGAGTGGGTCCCCCTTCCCAGCCATGCTCTTCCAGGACCTCTGCTGAGGGAAGGCTGTGCCATGTCACAAGTATGCACCGGCCCTCTAGGAGAGCCCTGGGCTGCTGGGCTGTGCAGGGGTGTTCCCAACCTGCCGTAAAGATGGCTGAATGGGGTGTGTTAATTTCCCCCTCTTCACACAGCTCCGCCTTCCCAGTGCCAGGACACCCAGCTGTGGGTGCACTTAAGGCCACCGTCCACGGCCGATATTGTGGCATGTGTGCATGCTGCAGGAAACACTCCCAGTCACACTGGGACCCTTGGTGCAGCTCTGTGCTGTGGCTCAGGCCCTAGGCAGGAGTGTCCCCCACCCGCTGGGAAGCTGGCTGCAAGGAGCACGGTTTCTTTCTCCTTTTGGCTCCCCTCTGCCCCCCTGGCTCCAAGACAGTCAGCAAGTGCAGGAAGGGCTGTCCTCCATGCCAGATACTGAGGTGTTCACAAGGCCCACTCCTGCTGCACTTCACTGCGTGGTTCTCGCCACCATATCTGCAGCCACTCCCGGGTTTTTTTTTTTTTTTTTTTTTTTAAAGAACTGGTCCATCTCCAAATGCTAACCCAAGGTTTCCCCACACTGCAGTGCGGCCACCGAACTTTCAGCCAGCTCACTCACTCATTTCAGAACGCAGACTACCGGTTTCACTAAATGCACTGTCCCTGTAGATTTAGCAGACCTTGTCCAGCTGATGCATCGTGGAACTGGTGCTCTGGGTCACTTTCTGGCTTTTATCTAGTAGTTTTCACAGAGGTGTTTTTTTGCCCTGTCTCACCTAGCCACCATCTTAGGTTCTTCGCTGGGTGTTTTCTTAATTCAGTACTTGTCAGGTTAATGCAATCCTTTAACTGTTTTCCATAGTTTTGAGAATGTTACTGTCTTTAAAATTCCTCTGCTGCCTTTGCCCTAGGGGTGTTGGAACAATGGCCACCCTCAGAGCAGCCTCCAGAGATCTGAAGTAGCTGATCAAAGGTGGAGATTTTGGATCAGACCCACACATCCTCAGAGTTCAGAAGACTAGGTCTTTATGCCCACCCTGGCACCAGGAAACTGAGCCAGGAGCAGGAACTCCAATCCCTACTGCTGCCTGCCAGGAGGCTGGGGGACAGAGATTGGTGGTTGCTGCAGGGAGGATGAAACTCACCAGTCTTCGTCAGTTTACTAGTCTCTTTCTACCACTTCTCCCTGGATATTGCACAGTGCTTCCCTACACTCTAGCATTTCAAAGTGTTGATTTAGACAGTTTCTGCCAGTTCAATAATTGTTTTGTTGGAGGGGCTGATTCCTGGAACTTTGTACTCTGCCCTCTTTTCACAGTCCTCCAGCAAGAGCTTTCTGGCTTGCACTGTTACTGAGAAAATGCTTTAAGAAGAACTTCCTTACTAATTAAGGTTAATATTTAAGCATTATATAATATTCAAGACTACTCCAACCCATCTTAGCCCTAAGACTGAAGAACACACCACACACTGAAGTGGACATGGGTTTAACTGGGACTTATTGACAGAAGATGATGGTCTCATGGTTGTGGCCAGTCATGGAAACTGAACCACATGAAAAAGAGAGAGAGAAGTGCCAAGGAGGTGGCTTGTAAAGACTTAGGTCCCTAGGGTGTGACAATGTAGTTTCAGCAAGGTCTTGTGAGATTTGGGTATTAACAGTGATCAGGGGAGGGGAATTTCAATGCTTTGTTTACAATACCATTCTTCCCCCGTCATGGCCTAAGAGGGCATTTGTAGCCATAGGACTAAAGAAAGCACCAGACACATTCAGAGACATGAGCTTTTATTATGGGGCTTACCTACAGGGTAGGAAGTCGAGTCAAGTTGCCCCTGAATTCAGGAGCTTTCCTGAATGGATTCAGGAGCTGCTCTGAATGGTGGCAGGTTCAGAGCTCAATGTGAATAAATTCCACCCTTTGAGGGGCTGAATAAGCTGGTTATAAGGGCACGATACTCCAGTAGGCATGAGAGCATAAGGTGGGAGTAGGGGTAGTTGGGTCTTGCAACATAGGGAGGGATTGATTGAAATCAACAGGGAGGAAGGGAGGATTGTAGATTATTTTGTAGGTAACAATATCTCAGGGAGTCTCAGGGAGGAGGTAGTTTTGGGTGTAGATTACATTTAGCACCTGATTTTACAAGGAGATTAGGTCAAACCTTAACTGACCTAGGTCATGCAAGCTGCTATGTGCAGTCTTCAAGGCCCTTGGGGAATGCCCTGGTCCTGGGGTTCCCACACCCCCTCCCCTGGGAGGTTTAATGACTTTTAATGTATGTCCTGATCATGTAGGCAATTGTGTGACTTGCTCTCAAAATGGAGGAGGGGTGGGATCCTGGGTCCTCAAAGTCCACCCCCATGCAGCAGACCACGTTGACTATAGGACAGACATTGCAACTGTATTTCACAACAGCGTAAGAGAAAACAAAATGCTAGAAGTCCATATTTTTCAATACTTTGAATTCTGCCAGGCTAGCATAGTGCTCTGTGCAGTCCAATTCGCAGGTGTCACAGTCCAAGGAAGGCTGGCAGCGCTTGAAGATGGCAAACCCAACACTGGGTTTGACTGTGGGCATGAGTTATCATTTAAGCAGCTGGCTCTTTAACATGAATTCTCAAGGCTTGCATTAGTCCTTCCATTACCATTTCAATGGAGGCAGGTACAGCAGCCATGGTGTCGCATTCAAGTGAGTTAAGGCCTGATAGAGGCTTTTAGTCCACTGCTGCAAGGACTTTTTATCATCTTTTAGCTGTTCCTTTAACAAACCATTCATTGTTTCAATAAGGCCTGCACCTCTGGGGTTATAAGATAGATGGAAAGTCCACATTGCATCATAGTCCACAACCCATGCTTGGGTCATTTGTCCAGTGAAAGGGGTCCTCCGGTCACTGTCTATCTGTGTAGGTACGCTATACAGAGCACACACTCTTTCTGGATGGTGCTCTGCTGGTTAGCCTTCCCCACCAGGAAACCTAGCAAAGTCCTGTAGTCATGCGCTTGGTAGTAAAAGCATACCTCACTCCCTTGGAGAGCAGAAGGGGACCAGTGTAGTCCACTTGTCACTGGATCACTGGGATTTGTGGCTGGCCAATGTGTCCCATCTGGTGTGGTAGCCTACATGGTCGACACAGGGAGCATGAAGGACACTCCCTGGTGTCCCTGGTGATGTCCACTTGCTATTGGCACATGATTGATTGGCAGCTGGAACTGCCAGGCCAGACACTAAAGGGTTTGATACCCTTGGTGTCAGCTTTTCTGATGAAGCCATTCTGCTACTTCCATGCTGCTCTGAACCCATGAGAGTGCTTCTGCTTCCCCATTCTTGGTAACATGTTGGGAGTGTGAGCAGGGTCATGATCATGATAGATAGTTACCTTTCATTGTTGGCAGGTGTCCCAGATGTCTTTTCACTATTCTTGTCCCCAGAAGGGGTGACCTATGACTGTCCATTGTTTCTGCTTCCAGGTTCAGGTTGCCATCCAGCTTGTAAGGCCTTTGTAAACAGCCCAGCTGTCGATACAGTTAGTGTGTCTCCTGGTTCATGCACTATTACCATCCATATGGCTCTTAACTCAGCCCATTGACTGCTTTGCATATTACCAGTTTCCTACCATATAGTGTCAGTACTGGGTAGCACTGCCACAGCTTTCCATGTGGGAGGCTGCACTCTAGAGTATCCATCAGTGTACCAAGCCTACCCAGGAATGGTACCTGTGCCTTCTGTAGTGGGCATTTCAACAGCTATTTCATGTGCAGCCACTTTAGCTTTTGAATCTTCTATATAGGACACTGGTCCAAGAATCTCTTGCATTTCTGCACTCAGAAGGCTAGTATTGAAAATGCTGCACTTTAGCAGGTAGGCGTTCCATTTGGTTAGTGTGCTTAGTTGGGCTATGCCAGAGTATAGTTTAGAAGCTGTGTCAGTTATCTACCCCTGAATGGGGTGGCTGTTTTCAAGGTTACTGGGCATCTTTGCGTCAGTCCCTGCACTTGCAATAAGGGATTATATGTGGCACACATATCTGTATCTCAGTTCTGCCCCTTTCCATAATTGTGACCAAAAGCCAAGGGGCCTATGCCACAGACCACACCCAAAGCCATTATCAGTACTGGCTACATCCAATTCACAGGGCAGGTCTGTATCTGCGTCCCCAGTGCTTATGCCTGTTGCCCTTTTTTCCTTTTCAAAGGCAGCCAGTTGGGAGGTATCTCATCCCCTGGAATGGCCTTTCCTAATCAAAACATACAGAAGTTTTAACATTTGGGCTAAGTGAGGAACAAAAGGTCTCCAATACCCAACAACCCCAAGAAATCCATTGCACCTTATCAGTTACAGCAGAAGGTATAGATTTTGTCTTACCTGACCATATAACACTCAAGAATTTGACAGAACAGCAGGGGTCTTGCAGTTTGTCATGATTGTCCATTCTTGACTCTCAAGGTGAGAGAGCAATGAGCCTGAGTTTTCTTTTAATTCTGAAAGAATAACTGGTTAACATGACATCATCAATATAGTGAAATAGAGTTACACTTTGTGGTGTTTTTCCATTTAGCCAAATCCTTTGCCATGAGACCATGGCAGATGGTCTGACTATGTACATAGCCTTGGGGAAGCACAGTAAAACTCCATTGTTGGCCTTCCCAAAATGAGGTGGATGAGGCTGGTTTGATTATTCTAGGGAGATACTAAAGAAAGCATTAGCAAGATTCAATAAAAAATGATATTTACACAATTGGGTACTAATTTTAAACCAGTGATGTTTGGGACTGTGGTGTACAATTGTGATGTAACCTTGTTTAACTCCTAATAATCTACGGTCATGTGCTGCATTCCATCAGGCTTTCATACTGGCCATACAGGACTATTGAAAGGGCTGTAGGTGGGTATTATTATCCCTGCCTGCTTCAACTTTTTGATAGTGGCTGAGATTTCTTAGTGCCCTCCCAGAAGTTTATACTGTTTTGTAGCCACTACCCTCTGAGGCTACAAATGAAAAAAATGATTTTACTGGAAACCATTTTGCTTGCCCCTTTAAGACCACTTTGATCACTCTATACCAGAGGTGGAATTTCCCTATAGTGGTCTGCAATATGGCATTTTGTAGAAGATCAATTCTTAAAATGTATTCCAGTATAAGGAAAATATATACCATATACACTTGGTGGGGGGGGAGGCAATCTCCCAGTTTGTAAAGTTAGACTGTGCCATTTTGCCTGGATCATTTTCCCCCCATGGTTGGCTATAGCCAGTACTGGCCTGTGGAATCAGGCTGCATTCCCATAGATTAAGGTTTATTTAGCTCCTGTATCTATTAGTGCTAACACTTGTTCCTGGTTAATAGGGGACCAGTAAATGGTTAATTATATATGTGGCCTCTGATTCTGGGGGTCCCTGGCAATTGTTCACACCTGGGGATCTCAGCCTCCCTACTACAGAAGAGAGAAAGGGGCTTGCCATGCTTCTTCTGGGAGAGTGGAGAGCTCCTGGGCTCGGAGTCTGAATGGTGGTTTCTTCTCTGAATTCCTTTCTCCCTCAGAGGCTTGCGAGCTCACTTTTTAAATCTTTGTTTCCTCCAATTTACTAATGCTGCCATTAAGCAAAACACCAGAAATGGATTGGCTTTGATAAAGGGGGTTTATTTGGTTACAGAGTTACAGTCTTAAGGCCATAAAGTGTCCAAGGTAAGGCATCAACAACAGGGTACCTTCACTGAATGATGGCCAATGGCATCCGAAAACCTCTGTTAGCTGGAAAGGCACGTGGCTGGTGTCTGCTTGCTCCCAGGTTGCCTTTCAGAATGGCGTTCTCCAAAATGTCAGTGTCAGCATCCATTGGCCATCTTCAAAATGTGTCTCTCAGCTGCAGCTGTCTATGAGCTCCTTCTGTCTGAGCTTTTATAGGGCTCCAGTGAACTAATCAAAGCCCATGCTGAATGGGCGGAGTCACACCTCCATCACATCTCCATGGAAACAACCTAATCCAAAGGTTCCCTCCTAATCAACACTAATACGCTTGCCTCCACAAGATTGCATCAAAGATAATGGTGTTTTGGGGGCCATAATACATCCAAACCGGCATATTGGCCCTTAGGTAATTTGCTCCATAGGTTTATCAGAACTGCATTAGGTTGCCTATCTATAGCTTCCATCTCTGTGCCTGCAGCAATGAGGTCCACCCATATCTGCTTGTGGGATAACTGATTAGGGCCATCATGCCCTCTGGGAGCCTTTCCCATTGCCCTTACTCCTGACCATTTTTTCCACAGCCTGTCCACCTTTCCAAGGTTGGCTGTGGCCTTAGTAGCAAGGGTAACAGGCTGTCCTACTAGTGAACTTACGATAGACACCAGAGGATCATAGTAATAGTTGGGGGCAGTATGTGATACCATGTCTCTCATTCTTGCCGTAAAAGCTTCAGTGTCAGGACCTACAAAGGCTGCATCATAAATGATGTGCTTCATTCCTAGCCCCTTAAAAGACCTTGTAGCTCCTCCATAGTTTGCCAGTGGGGAGTATTGTGCAGTATATCCCCTTCATTAGGCCATGCATCCTTACACCAGTCAAGCACCCATACCGATAAGGAGATGGTTTTCTCATTAGCTGAAGTAACACACAAGCATTGTTGTAGTGAGGAGTGGGTTGTAATAGATGCCAATCTACTTGTCTCCACTCCAGAAAGCACTAACCCCTCTACTCTGGTGTCTCATAACCTCAGAAGCCAATTGGTTAGGGACTCCCTAGCTTTTTATCTATACTGCTGCCCTAAATCATCAAATTCAGCAGAGGTTTAGTCTCTCATAGTAACATGTAATTTCTCTTGAGGAGGTTGGAATTGCTCAGCCACAGGGGTTTGATCTTGTGATTCCTTCCATTTCTGTTGTATTATGGGATGAACCTGTTGGTATTCTTCATCCTCCTCAACCTCCAATTCTTCCTCCCCTTTCTCTTCTGAGGAGAAGACTTTGGGGTCCCATTCCAGAGTAAATAAAATCCTCTGGACTTGAGCCTGAGGCAACTTACGACCTTTGATTCAGGCGTGTCTGCATGCCAGAGTCTCTAATTGATCATCCACTCAGAGCAGGTGATTTGTCAGTATCCTTCATTTCTGATTGGGCAAGGCACATATCTCTTTCTAGTTTTACTTTCTCCTCTAAATGGTGTGCAGTAGCTTTTACCACTTGTTCTGCCTTAGTAGCCATCTTCAAGGCTCATAGCATGGACCATGCTATGGCTGTCACTGTTTGGCAGTCTCTTTTCTTCCTGCTCAAATTGTCCTTCTGTCTTTTTGAAAACAGTTAGCAACCTCCTGGAGTTTTCAGGGTGTTCCCATACTCTTGCTGTGGTCCCCATTTGTCCAGGAGGGCAGCTACCCCTCTCCACATGGATGATATAGGCCAATTTGGGATTTCCCCCACAGATTCTCCCTTCTCATGACTCATGTTCACTAAGGCCAGTGGCTCTTTGATCTCCTGCCTGGCTTGTCAATTGTTCCAGCAGCTCTTAGAGGGCTTGGGTTGGCACAGCCATAAGACCAAAGAACATGCTAGGACTGAGACAGACATAGATTTATTAGGACTTAACCGGAGAGGGTCCTTGGTGGCAGCTGTGTGAGGAAAATGGAGTTAGCACTCTGCAAAGGGGGAAGTTCAAAGGCAGCTTATAATGGTTTATGACAATGACATTCCATAGGTTATGAGGACAGAGTTTCAAGTACAGTCTCATGGCACAGGGGTTTGGAAGTTTGTTATCAATAGTGGTTGGGGAAGGGAGTTTTAATACTTTGTTTATGATACCATCTGTACATACTTTCTTCACTGAGGAGGTCTGATGACCTGTAACTTCTGTCCCAGTAACACAGGCTGCTCATTCCCCATTAGGGAGGGGGAGCCCAGGCTCTGGATATCCACATCGCAATAGTAATGATATATAAAATTCATTGAGCTCTTACTCTATCCAGTCTATGTTCTAAATGCTTTATATATAGTACACCTTGCAGCCTCATACCAACAGTAAGTTTGGTACTAATGTTATTGATACCTGACAAAGGTAGTGAATTCTCTACCTGATGTGCTCGAATGACCAATTCCTGAAACACCAGCATTTTAAAGAAAGAAAGAGTTTAATGCTAGGAGTGAAGCAGAAGGGCAGATGGCCTATCAGTCCAAAAATACAAGTCTATGCAGAAAGCTTTCTCTCTCTCCCTGAGCTCTCTTAAGGACTCCAGTAAACTAAGACCCACCTTGAATGAATGGGTTCACATCTACATGGAAAAAATATAATCAAAAGGTCCCACCCACAATTGGGTGGGTCACACCTCCATGGAAACAACCTAATCAAAATATCCCACCCACAATAGGTCTGCCCCCACAAGAGTGGATTAAAAGGACATAGTCTTTTATGGGGTACATAACAGAATCAAGCCAGCACAGGTCCTGTCTCCACCCATGTCAGCAGAGGTCCAGTGGACAGCCTGGTATTCCATGCTTGCTAGGTTCTAGCAAGCTGCTAAAACCCTTCCTCCATAGGATGATGTCAAAGGAGGTCAAGAAGGGAACAGGACTTTCATCCCTTTCAGGATGAGACTCTATCCTGCAGATCCCTGGAGACCATATGTGGAGCTCCTACCCAGCAGTAATGAGGTGCCCCTCCAGCTCCTCACTGGAGTAGTGTCAGAAGAGGCCTTACTGGAAAGTCA
This sequence comes from Choloepus didactylus, assembly GCF_015220235.1. Lineage (NCBI taxonomy): Eukaryota > Metazoa > Chordata > Mammalia > Pilosa > Megalonychidae > Choloepus > Choloepus didactylus. The sequence continues at coordinate 80,317,558 of NC_051311.1, forward strand.
GAATGTTTACCACTGCCAGCAGTAAAAAGACTACCCTCCTTCCATTTGGAATCATCGGATGCCAAACGGGGCAGTGATGAGGCACTGCTACACTTCCAAACCAGGGAAGTATCAGTGAGGCATAGAGAAGAGCTGGAACTCCCATCCCTACTCAACAGTTTATAAGCAGAATATCCCCTTGGAGTCAATAGAGACCTCATGGAGAACTTGGATTTCTACTACCAACTAGTGGCAATGAGTCATGTCCCCCTTCCCCTGCTGGAATGGTATCAGTAGAAACCAGCTAAAAGAGAAAGTTTAAATAAGATCCAGAGCCTCATAAAATAATACCCAGGTTAAAATTGAAACTCACTCATCATACCAGAGCCAGGAGTATCTCAAACTGAATGAGAAGAGACCACCAATAGGTGCTAACACCAACATGACAGAGATATTAGAGTAATCTGACAATGATTATAAAGCAGCAGTCATAAAAACTTTTCAGCAAGCATTCATGAACACATAAAGCAAATGAAAAAATGGAAATCTCACAAAGAGATACAAAGTCTTAGCAAAGATATAGAAGATATAAAGAACTAAATTGAAATTTTAGAATAAAAAGATACAATAACTGAAATAAAATGGAGATGCAAATGCAGAATGGATAGGATTGAAAAATTATCAGTGAACTAGAAATTAGAACAATAGAAATTATCTAATTGAATCAACAGACAGAAAATAGATTTTTAAGAAGCAGAGCCCCAGGGATCTATGGGAATATAACAAATTTGTGTTATCAGAGTCTGGAGAGAGGTGAAAGAAGTTGGGTCTGAAAAAGTATGTGAAAATGGCTGAAAATTTTTAAAATGTGGCTAGAGACATAAACCTACAGATTTAAGAAGCTAGGCAAACCCCAAAGAGGATAAACCCAAAAATAGTGTCACCATGATGCATCATAGTCAACATTCTGAAAAATAAAGACAAAGAAAAACATTGAAAGTAGCAAGAAATAAATGACACCTTACATAGAAGATTAATATGCATATGAATGACAGTGGATTTCTCTTCACACACCCTGGAAGCCAGAAGAAAGTGAAACAACTTTCAAGTGCTGGGGGTGGGGTGGGGTGGGAAACAGAAGAAAGAACCATCAACCCAGAATATTATACTCTGTGAAAATATCCTTCAGGAAAGAAGAGGAAAACAAGACATTCTTAGATGCAGGAAAACTAAGAGCACTTGTCACCAGCAGACTTACCCCCAAAAATAGCCAAACAAAGTTCTCTAAACAGAAAAATAATAAGGAGTTTTGGAACATCAGGATGGAAGAAAGAACATGGTAAGTAAAAATATGGATAAACACAATAGACTGTCTTTTCCTGTTTTGTTTTCTAAGTTATGTTTGATGGTTCCAGGAAAAAATTTTAAAATATTATGATGTGATTCTTAGTGTATATAGAGAAAATATTTTATTCATTTATATAATAAAGGAGAGAGATTAAATGGACTTAACATCAGGTAAGTTGTCTATACTTCATGCCAACTGATAAAATAATACCAGTAGACTGTGATGTATATGTAACATAATATTTAGAGTAATTGCTAAAATGCTGTAGAAAGAGATGCACTCAATAACACTCTAAGTCATAATAGAACTCTAAAAAATGTTCAAGTAATGCACAGGAATGAAAAGGAGAAACAAAAACAGAGAACAACAATGCATACATTTAAAAGGGGGGGATAGTCTCAAATCAGTAATCTCAGTTCCCATTTCAAGAATTAAAAAAATCCACAACAAAATGAACTCAAAGCAAGCAGAAGGAAGAGGATAATAAAAATAAGAACAAATCAATAGCATTGAAAAAAGTGCAACAATGATAAAAATCAATGGAATAAAGAACTGGTTATTTGAAAGATCAGTAAAATGGAGGAACCTGTAGCAAGACTGGCAAAGAAAAACAAAAGAAAAGACACAAATTACCAATATCAGGAATGAAAAAGGGGATATCACTGATACTGCAGACATCAAAATGTAAATAAGGGAATACTATGAAGAACTCACCACACATAAATTTGACAACTTAGATGAAAATGACTAATTCCTCATAAAACATAAACTACCATAACTCACCCAGTTGAAACAGATGATTTGAATAGCTTTATAACTATTAAGGAAATTAGTTTCATAATTAAATACTTCCAAAAGTAAATTTCCAGGTACAGATTGTTTCACTGGAAAATTCATCCAAAGTTTTAGAGAACTAATACTAACTAAACACAGTATCTTTCAGAAAATAGAAGAGGGAACACCTCCCAATTCATTTTATGAAGGTAGAATTACCCTTATATAAAAGACAGTACGTAAGAAGAAAACTACAGACCACTGTCCCTGATAAATATACACTTAAAAGTTATCAACAAAATGTTAGCAAATATAATTCAGTAATTTATAAAAATTGTACACTATGATGAAATGGGGTATATTGCAAGGATGCAAGGCTGGTTCACTATTAGAAAGTCAATGTGATCCACCATGTTATCAGACTAAAGAAGGAAAATCACATGATCATATCAATGCAGGAAAAAGAATTTGACAAAATTAAACATCTGTTTGATAAAAATTCTCATAAAAATTGGAATTAAAGGGACTGTCTTCAATTTGATATAGAGCAACTACAGAAAACCTATAGCTTACATTGTACTTAATGCTGAAAGACTGAATATTTTTCTTTTAATATTGGGAACAAGGCAAGGGTAACTGCATTCACCACTCTTATTCAACATAATGCTGGATGCACTAGCCAGTGCAATAAGGCAAGAAAAAGAAAAAGTCTACAGATTGGAATGAAAAAAAATAAAACTGTCCCTATTTACAGATCACATGATTGTCTATGTAGAAAATATTAAGAAATCTATAAAAAAAATCCTAGAACAACTAAGTGAGTTAAGCAAGATTATAGGATATAAGCTAGACATACAAAATCAATTGTATGGCTGTGTACTAGCAATGAACACATGAACACCAAAATTAGAAATATAATCCCATTTATAGCCTTTAAGAAAATGAAACAATTAGGTGTAAATCTAACACAACAAAACTATGCTGAAGGCTACACAACATGGATGAAATAAATCAAAGAGATCTAAATAAATGGAGAGACATATTGTATTCATGTATTGGAATACTCAACATAGTAAAGATTTCAGTTTTCCCCAAATTAATATATACATTTAATGCAGTTCCTTTCAAAACCTCAGCCAGATGTTTGAAAATATAAACTGTTTTAAAATTTACATGGAAAGTCAAAGAAACTAGAGTAGCTAAAACAATCTGGAAATGAATAAAGAGGGAAGAATCAGTCTACTTGATTTCAAGGCTTATTATATAACTACAGTAATCAACATTATGTGGTATTGGCAAGGCAACAGATTCATATCTGTGGAAGAGAACAGAGAATCCAGAAATAGACCCACACAAATTTGCCTTAGTGATTTTTCATAAAGGTGCAAAAGCAATTCAGTGCAAAAAGAAAGATAGCCTTTCAACAAAGGGGACTGGAGCAATTGCACATCCACAGGCAAAAAACAAAACAAACCAAAACAAAACAAAATGAACCTCAACCTAAGTCTCACACTTTAAATAAAAATTAACTCAGTATGAATTGTGGACTTAAAAAGGCAAAACTATGAAACTTTTAGAAAAAAGGAGAAAATCTTTGGATCTAGGTCCAGGCAACAAGTTCTTAGACTTCAAGACAAAAGCACCATCCATAATTGGAAAATTTAATAAATTGAACTTTATCAAAATTAGAAATTTTTGCCCTTTGAAAGACCCTGTTAGGATTAAATGACAAGCTGAAGGTGGGAAAAAAAATATATACAAACCACAAATCCTACAGAAGACTAGAATCTAGAATAAGGAACTCTCAGAACTCAGCAGTAAAAAAAAAGCAAACACCAAAAACCCCAATCCAATTAGAAAATATGTAAAAAACATGGAGAGAATTTTCACCAGATAGGTTAAATAGGCATATCTCAGGGATATTGTAGATTCAATTCCAAACAGCTGCAAAAAGTGAATATTGCAATGAATCTAGCATGGTGGTTTGAGGCTATATACCCCCAGATTTAAGATGTTTTTAAATCTAATCCATTCCTGTGGGTGTAAACCCATTGTAAGTAGGATCTTTTCATGAGGCTACTTTAGTTAAGGCATAACCTACCTGAATCAGAATGGGTCGTAATCCTCTTACTGGAACCATTTATAGGAGAATGAAATTCAGGCAAAGAGAGACAAAGTGATGGAAGCAAGAAGCTGAAATCAGCAGAACCCTGAAGACAAGGGAGAGACCAGCAGTTGAGCAAAGGATCCCAGCAGCCGATCTTCAGGAAGAAAGCATCACCTTGATTTGAATATTTTCTCAGCCTCAATCTATAAATTCCCATTGTTTAAGCTAATCCATTTCATGGTATCTGCATTAAGCAGCCAGTGGAATTCAGAACAGTCACACGAATGTTTTGGTTTCCTAGTGCATATAAAAGTTATGTTTATACTATACTGTAGTCTAATAAGTGTCTTATAGCATATCTAAGAAAACAATGTAGGTTCCTTAATTATAAATGTTTTATTGCTAAAAATGTTAACCATAATCTGAGCCTTCAGTGAGTCATAATCTTTTTGATGGTAGAGGGTCTTGCCTTGATGCTGATGGCTGCTGACTGATCAGGGTAGTGGTTGCTGAAGGTTGGGGTGGCTATGGCAATTTCTTAAAATAAGACAATGAAGTTTGCTGCATTAATTGACTTCTTTTCATGAAAGATTTCTCTGTAGCATGCAGTGCTGTTTGATAGCATTTTACACACATAAAGCTTCTTTCAAAATTGGAACCAATGCTCTCAAACCCTGCAGCTGCTTTATCAATTAAGTTTATGTAATATTCTAAATCCTTAGTTGTCATTTCAACAATGCTCAAAGAATCTTGTCTAAGAGTAGATTCCATCTCAAGATACCACTTTCTTTGCACATCCTTAGGAAGCAACTCCCATCCACTCAAGTTTTATCATGAGATTGTGGCAATTCAGTCACATCTTTAAGCTTCACTTCTAGTTCTAGTTCTTTTTATATTTCTTAGCATCTACAGTTACTTCCTCCATTGAAGTCTTGAACCCCTCAGTTACCTATGAGGGTTGGAATCAACTTCTTCAGAACTCCTGTTAATGTTGACATTTTGATCTCCTCCCATGAATCACGAATGTTCTTCATGGCGTCTTAGAGTGGTGAATCTTTTCCAGAAGTTTCTCAATTGACTTTGCTCAGATCCATTAGAGGAATCACTGTCCATGGCAGCTATAGACTTATGGAATGTCTTTTTAAATAAGTCTTGAAAGTTAAATGACTCCTTGATCCATGCATGCATTGCAGAATGAACGTTGTGTGAACAGGCATGCAAATGACATTAATCTCATTGTAGATCTCCAGAGCTCTTGGGTGACCAGGTAGTGTCAATGAGCAGTAATATTTTGAAAGGAATATTTTTTTCTGAGCAGTAGGTCTCAACAGTGGGCTTCAAATATTCAGTAAGCTGTGTAAACAGACGTGCTATCATCCAGGCCTTGTTGTTCCATTTATAGAGTAGACAATGGCACTAGGGTTTTCAGAATGGTAAATGAGCATTGGCTTCAACTTAAAGTCACCGGATGCATTACCTCCTAACAAGAGAATCAGCCTGTACTTGGAAGCTTTTGAAGACAGACATTGACTTCTCCTCTCTAGCTATGAAAATCCTAGATGGTGTATTCTTCCAATTCAAGGCTGATTTTTCTACATTGAAAATGTGTTGTGTGGTATAGCCACCGTTATCAATTATCTTAGCTAGATCTTCTAGGTAACTTGCTATAGCTTCTACATTAGCACTTTTTGCTTCATCTTGTACTTTGATGTTATGGAGATGGTTTTTTTTCCTTAAACCTCATGAATCAACCTCTGCCAGCTACTAACTTGTCTTTGCAACTTCTTTACCTTTCTCAGCCTTCATGGAATTGAAGAAAGTTAGGGCCTTTCTCTGGATTAGGCCTTGGTTTAAGGGAATGTTGTGGCTGGTTTGATCTTCTATCCAGACTGCTAAAACTTTATCCATATTGGCAAAAAGGCTGTTTCTCTTTATCATTCATGTGTTCACTGGGAATAGCACTTTCAATTTCCTTCAAGAACTTTTCTTTTGCTCTCAAAACTTGGTGGTGCAAACTGTTTGGTGCAAACAGATATCATACATATGTATTCAAATAGCTAAAATAAAAAATAATGGCAACACCAAATTCTGGTTAGGATGCAGAGAAACTGGGTCACTCATACTTTGTTGGTAGAAATTTAAAATGATACAGTCACTCTGAAGAACAATTTGGTAGTTTCTTCAAGAAAACTAAGCATCAAACTATTATATGGCCCAGTAACTGCGCTCCTGAACACTTATGCCAGAGAAATGAAACCTTGTATTCATACAAAAGCATGTACATGAATGTTTACAGTAGGTACATTCATAATGGTTCCAAACTGGAAATGACACAGATATTCTTTACAGTTCACTGTGGTAAATCCATACCATGGATTACTACTTAGCAGTAAAATGGAATGAGCTACTGATACATACAACAAACTAGATGAATTTCCAGAGAATTATTCTGAAAATTGAAAAGGCCAAACCCAAAGGTTATACTGCATGATTCCATTTATATAACATTGTTGAAATGACAAAATTATGGAAATAGAAAAGAGATTAGCGGTTGTCAGGGGTTGAGAAAGAAGTGAAGGTGGGAGAGAAGTGGGTGTGTTTACAAAAGGAAAATGAGGAGTGCTTGTAGTGATGGAAAGGTTCTGTGTCTTGCCTGAATCAATGTCAATTTCCTGGTTGTGATATTGTACTATAGTTTTGTAAGATGTTACTATTGGAGAAACCAGGTGAAGGGTAGACAGGATGTCCTTTTATTATTTTTACAACTGCAGTTGAATTTTCAATTATCTCAGAATAAAATGTTTAGTTAAAATAAGTCTATCCACGAAAAGTCTATCCACAAAAACAAAGAAAACTAGCCAAACAAACAAAAAACCGCAAATTAGTCACAACTTTATTAATGAATTATGCCAAAGAAATTCAAGGAAGATAAGGCCTATTTACTACAAACCATCCAGAGAATAGAATAAAAATGATAATTTGTGTCTTACTCAGGTTCCTCAAAAACAGTGTCTGAAACAAGGATTGATTACTGAACCCTTTGTTTTTCTTTTTCTTTCTTTTTTTTTTTTTTAAGATGTGCAAGCCCGGGACAGTTAGAGTAAGGAAAAAGGGAATTAAGACAAAGAAGGAGGATGGAGGACAGAGAAGAGTGCTAGTTAATGGGTTACTGAGCTGGTCAGTGTTTCAAGGCAATCTGAAAAGTGTCACATCATGTTCAGCAGTAGGTATCTCTTCTTGGCCTTGCAGGACATGTCTGGATAAACTAAATAGAGAAATCTTATTTTGATATAGTTGGTAGGATTGAAGAAGAAGGGAAGATTTTTGTTGCTTGGCTTCAGCTCATCAGTTCTCCACTAGTCAAATTTTTTCTGTAAGGAATTAATTCCTTTGTATTTCCAGGTTGCATCATATGGCATAATAGGTTGTAGATCCAGGGTATAAGATCTCATACCTTGTGGTGTGGGGCTTCTTTTGAGGATTAGAATTGGTAGGATAAGTCCAAAGCTCCAGGCATGCATTAAGTCATTCTGGCTGTATTATCAGTGGTCAAGGGGAAAGTTCAGGGCAGTCAAGGGGAATCTGAGATAATACAAAAGGTTTTTCTAATGATTCCTTATTTTTGAAGCTACTGTAATCTTGATATCAAGGTTATATATGAGATTATATATGAGAGAGTAAAATCATAAGAAATCTTACTTTGAATACAGAAACAAAAAATTTTAATACAATATTAGAAAAGAGAATCCAGCAAAGCATATTCTATATATTTCTGCACATATACACATACAACAAGCATATATGTACCTGTTTGTGCAAATATATATGCCTATCACATGCACACACACAAAGTTGTGCTTCTGCAGCAAAGACATAATTGTTTACCACTGGAAAGTTTAATAATATAATTTATATATTAATGAATTGATAGAAATTATTGATTGTCTTAATAGGTGTAAAACATGCTTGATAAAATCTTTTTTCCTTTCTTGATTTAAAAAGAAGAAACTCAAGAAGGCAGGGCAAAATGGTGGCATAGGGAGGTGTGGAATTGAGTTAGTGCTCTAGAACAGCTAGTAAACAGCCAAGAACAACTAGCAAATACTCTGGAACAACTGTTTGGGGGATATCTGTGACCACAGCATAGAACTGTAAGTAAAGCCCCCAAACTATAGCGCTGGTGCCCCTCCCTCACTGGCACAGCAGTCTGAGCTGGAACACTCCCTGTAGGGGAAAAAAGAGGTCTCTGCTGGGAGCATGGGAAGGTGTCTCAACCAGGCTCCTATCATGGTTTTAATTAACAAATTTCAACTACTGCATGTAAGGTATGAGCACAGATAAATCCAGAGCAAGGAAGAAAGGAACCCTGAGGTTTCTCTTGGCAGAGAGGAAGCAGGGCTGATGGGGAAGAAAATAACTGAATAAAAACAGAGGCTTTTTAAGGCAGCTGAGCCCTGGAAAAGGGCTGTGACCCCAGAAAAAGGACAAATTGACCTGGGTACCAACTCTGGCTCTTGACTGGTGAAACTGGGGGGCCAGGACTGGCTCTGAAAAGAGGACTTTTTCTTTCTTTTCTCTCTCTCTCTCTCTCTTTCTCTCTCTCTCTCTCTCTCTCTCTCTCTCTCTCTCTCTCTCTCTCTCTCTCTCTCTCTCTCTCTTTTAAATCATTCTAAGTAGCTGATTAGAAAAATCCTTAGGTATATGCAGCTGTCAGCACTGACCCAGGTGAGGGCAGAATTAACATAGGTTGAGAGACAAAGTAAGAAGTCAAGTGAAGGAGATAGTTCCTTAAAGGGCTTATTTTCCCCAAGAAAAGGGGTGGGGCCCAATCAAGTGGTGGCCCTCCTTCAGAGAATTCAGACCACAGGGGCTGGGGGAAAATCAAAACAGGAAGAGCTTAAACTTGGCTTCTGATTCACCCTCAGTCTAAACCACACAAGGTTTAGGGGGCAGGGACAAGGTCTGCTGAGAATTGAAGGCAGCACACCTCTTTACTGTGGTAGGGAACTGCAGCCTGACAAGCATCACCTGCTGAGCAGGATAGGAAAAGCAAGGGTCTTAGAGGCCTTGCAATAAAGTCTCTCAATCTTCTGGGTCTCATCCCAGGGAAACTTGATACTGATTAGCCCTCCTCCTGAGACCTGGGCATGTCAGGTCTGGGAAAATCTGTTTGAGGTTGATCATATCTGGGTAGAACCTCCTCAAAAAAAAAAAAAAAAGTTTCCATATATGCAGGGCAAGAACCAGAATAACAAGAGCTGAAAAATTTTGATCAGTTAAACAGAAGCTGTGCTAGAGGTCTAGAATAAGTTGAACTCAATGCCAAAGAACAGAGAGAGAATAAAGCCAACCAACAAGAAAACCCTAGGTAAAAGAGTGAAAGGGACCTCTAGAATAAACTAATTAAGGAAACCAGATGCCTAGACAGCAACAAAAAATTATGAGTCACACTAGGAAAAGTGAAGATTTGGCCCAGTCAAAGGAACAAAGTAACACTTCAAACAAGATACAGAAGTTGAAACAACTAATTAAAGATGTTGAGACAAACATGCTAAAACAATTCAAAAATCAAATCAGTGAACTCAGGGAAGATATGGCAAAGGTGATTAAGGGTATAAGGAAGACATAGGGCAAACATAAGGAAGAACTTAAAAGTTTGAAAAAACAAATGGCAGAACTTATGGGAATGAAAGGCACAATAGAAGAGGTGAAAAGGCAATGGAGACTTACAACAGCAGATTTGAAGAGGTAAAAGAAAGGATTAGTGAACTAGATGTTAGGACATCTGAAATCCTACACACAAAAGAAGAGATGGGGGAAGAATGGAAAAATACATGCAGGGTCACAGGGAATGGAATGACAACATGAAGTACATGAATACACATGTCCTGGGTGTCCCAGAAGGAGAAGAGAAGGGAAAAGGGGCAGAAAGAATATTGGAGCATACAATCACTGACAATTTTCCATCTTTTATGAAAGACATAAAACTACAGATCCAAGAAGTGCAGCATACCTGAAACAGAATAGATCTGAATAGACCTACTTCAAGACACTTACTGATCAGATTGTCAGATGTCAAAGAGAAAGAGAGAATTCTGAAAGCAGCAAGAGAAAAGTGATCCATCACATGCAAGGCAAGCTTGATAAGACTTTGTGCAGATTTCTTGATAAGACTATGTGCAGAAACCGTGGAGGTGAGAAGGCAGTGGTAAGATATATTTAAGATACTGAAAGAGAAAAACTGCCAGCCAAGAATTCTATATTTGGCAAAACTGTTTTCAAAAATGAGGGACAGTTTAAAATATTTTCAGACAAACAGACACAGAGAGTTTGTGAATAAGAGATCTGCTCTACATACTAAAGGGAGCACTACAGGCAGATAGGAAGACAGGAGAAAGAGGTTTGGAGAAGAGTGTGGAAATGAAGACTATCAGTAAGGATAAAAAAGAGAGAGAGGAAAAACATAAAAATAAAATAAGATATGACATAAAATCTGAAAACAAAATGGTAGATGGTAGCACAATATTGTAAATACAGTGAACAAAGCTGAGTATGAGTAGGGTTGGAAGAGGAAGGCTAGGGACTTATGACACCTGAAGGGAAGTTAGAAGATAAAGACTAGCACTGTATCACTTAGTGAAAACTATAGTATACAATAATGGTGATTAAATGTACAAATATAAGAATGTTTTTACATGAAGGAGAACAAATGAAAGTCAACATTGCAAGGTGTTAAAAATGGGAGGGTGTATGGAAAAATACAGTCATTACCAATTAATGTCAATGGTTAACAGTAACATTTTAATATACTTCCATGAAATGTAACAAAGGTAATATACAAAAGCTAAATGTCAATGATAGGGGTATATAAGAGAAGGGTATTGGATTCTTGGTGGTGGTGGTGTTTCTCCTTTTTATTTCATTTTATTTTATTTTTAAATTTTTTATTCTTCATTTTTTCCTTCTTTTTCTTTCTTTGTGGAAGAAATATAAATAGCCTCATAAGGATTGTGGTGGTGAATGCATAACCATGTGACTATACCAGGAACCATTGATAGTTTACATAGGATGGATTGTATGGAATGTGAATAAAACGGTTTAAGTAATAAACAGAAAGATACAAGTGCTGGTAAAAATGTGGTGAGAGGGATGTACCTGTTCACTGTTGGGGAAAAAGAATGGTGCTGCCAATCTGGAAGGCAGTGTGGTGGTTCCGTGGGAGGCCAAGTATAGGGTTGCCATATGATCCTGCAACCCCATTATTAGGTATATATTGGAAAAACTGAAAACAGAGACATGAGTGGACATTTGCACACTGGTATTTATGGCAGAAATATCACTATTTGCAATGGATGGAGGTGGACTAAGGGTACACTGACTGATGGAAGGGCGAACTGTGGTATATGCATATCGTGGAATATTCAGTGGCTGCAAGAAGGAATGAAGTTGTGAGGCATACATCTTGAGGACAGTATGTTGAGTGAAATAAGCCAGAACAAAAAGTCTAATATTATAACACCTCAATATGAACTAATTATAATGTGTAAACTCTGATAATTGAATTCAAGAGCATAGGTTATCAGGGGAAGGCTTATTGTAAAACTTTCTAGACTGTAAGCTTTTACAGCAGTCACATCTATTCCTTAGTAGTTAAAGTTATTTCTAAATTTTGATATGCTGAGCTCTTTGTATACAATCTGGTCATTCCCTGGAACTTTGGGTATCTGTGTGACGACAGAAACTCAGAGCTAGAGTGCTGCAGCTATGAAAGTCAGTATTACCCTACACAGCCACTGTTAAGAAAGCTGGCAAAGAGATCAGACTTCAATTAAAGAGATGAATGAAGCGTATCTGGTTCTAAGAACTAAGGCAAATCAGACTGAAGGGTAAAGGATGATATTGACAGTGTTTTAAAACTTCAGTTTCTGTATGAGACGAAAGAAAGATGTTTATTTGTTGCAAAATTTACGTCTTCTGTAGCACACTAATTTAACTTGTATGGTCAGTTTTTCAGACATCATAACTACATGGAACTTTGAATAGAGAGTGAGATTTTGTTGGTTTTTACAGATTAGTGTTCTAGTTCGCTAATGCTGCCAGAATGCAAAACACCAGAGAGTGATTGGTTTTTATAGAAGGGGGTTTATTTGGTTACACAGTTACAATCTTAAGGCCATAAAGTGTCCAAGGTAACACATCAACAATCGGGTACCTTCACTGGAGGATGGCCAATGGTGTCCGGAAAACCTCTGTTAGCTGGGAAGGCACATGGCTGGCGTCTGCTCCAAAGTTCTGATTTCAAAATGGCTTTCTCCCAGGACGTTCCTCTCTAGGCTGCAGTTCCTCAAAAATGTCACTCTTAGTTGCACTTGGGATATTTGTCCTCTCTCAGCTTCTCTGGAGCAAGATTCTGCCTTCAACGGCTGTCTTCAAACTGTCTCTCATCTGTAGCTCCTGTGCTTTCTTCAAAGTGTCCCTTTTGGCTGTAGCTATTCTTCAGATTGTCACTCTCAGCTGCACTGAGTTCCTTCTGTTTGTCAGCTCATTTATATGGCTCCACTGATCAAGGCCCACCCTGAATGGGTGGGGCCATGCCTCCATGGAAATTATCCAGTTAGAGTCATCACCCACAGTTGGGTGGGGCACATCTCCATGGAAACACTCAGAGAATCACAATCTAATCAAAACTGATACATCTGCCCACACAAGATTATATCAAAGATAATGGCATTTGGGGGGACATAATACATTTAAACCAGCACAAATGTGATGCCCCGATTCATCCCAGAGTAGTTTGGGCAGAGAATATGAAAGTGTTTTCAAAGCTCCCTTGAGGGACTGGGGGAAAATGTGGAAATATCAAACTTATCCACTTGGGGAATTCCTGATATTCTCTCAAGCATTGGAGACTATCAATTTAATAGGCCAAGCCCTTGATCTTGGGACTTGCCTTTATGAATCCTATTCCTGCAAAGGAGAAGCTAAGCCTACTTATAATTATGCCTAAGAGTCACTCCCAGAGAACCTCTTTTGTTGCTCAGATGTGGCTTCTTTCTATAAGCCAACTCTGTAGGTAAACTCACTGCCCTCCCCCCATGTGAGACATGACTCCTGGGGAGGAGCCTGGCCCTGGCATTGTGGGATTGGTAAAGCCTTCTGGGACCAAAAGGGGAAGAGTAATGGAAGACAATAGAGTTTCAGTGTCTGAGAGATTTCAAATAGAGTCAAGAGGTCATTCTGGATGTTGTTCTTATGCATTACATAGATATCCCTTTGTAGTTTTTAGTGTATTGGAGTAGCTAGAAGGAAATACCTGGAACTGTTGAACTGTAATCCAGTAGCCTTGATTCTTGAAGATGATTGTATAACTATATAGCTCTTAAGGTGTGACTGTATAAATGTGGAAATCTTATGACTGACACTCCCTTTATCCAGTGTAGGGACAGATGAATAAGAAAGACAAAAAAATAAATAAATAATGGGGGGGGGGGGATAAGGCGTATAGGTGTTTTGGGTGTTCTTTTTTTATTTTTATTTTTTTTGGAGGAATAAAAATGTTCAAAAATTGATTGTGGTAATAAATGCACAACTATAAGGTGATACTGAGAACCATTGATTGTACACTTTGGATGAGTGTCTAGTTTGTGAATATATCTCAGTAAAATTGAATTTCAAAAAGGAGAAACTCAGCAAAGTAGAAATAAAAGGAAACTCTTGACCAAATAAAGAATATTTAACAAAGTGCCATAACATGCATTATACCAACTGGTGAAATATAAGAATCATTCACTTTAAAATCAGAAATGAGACAAGGATAGCCATTATCACTGCTTTTATTCAGTACTTTTCTGGTTTCCTACAAAATAGCTAGAAAAGACAAAAAATGAAATTTTGAGAATTTGAAAGGAAGAAACAAAATATAATTACCTAGAAATGATATAGTGAGCTAAATATGTATACTTCACCTTTGTCATATTTATGGAGATGTCCCTCTTCTCTTCAATTGCCCTTCCAAATGTAGAAGGCAGAACTCAGCTTCTGTTGTAGCTAAGACATTATCATATGACTTGTTTTTTGTCCACTAGTCATATATGTCCAAACTTCTGTTGAAAGTGAATTGTATGAGGAAGCTAGTTGTCAGGGAGCTTTAATTTATGCTTATATTAGTAGTGGCAGAGGCATTATAAAGTTGTCAATTCTACCAAAACTAATCTATAAATTCAATGCAATTCCAATCAAAATACCAACAGAATTTGTGGAATTTGACAAATAAATCCTAACATGTATATTTAAAAGCAAAAGTCTAAGAATAGTTAAGATAATTTTGAAGAAAAAGAACAAGGTAGAAGGATTTACACTAGTAGCAAATAATACTTTTATTAAAGTTATAATACAGCTATTAAAACACAAGGGTAGAGAAATGAACCAGTGAAATAGAGAGCCGAGGAACAGACCAATCTGTAACATGGGCACAGCAATGCAGAAAGGATGCATTATTCTATAAATGGTACTTTAATAATTAATTATCTTTATGGAACAAAAATACAACAGTTTTCTATGTCACAACCTCTAAAAAGTCAGATCCAGGTGGAATAAAGATTGTAAACAATAATAGCACACACTGACATGATACTTACTATGTGCTAGGTACTGTTTTAAGCATTTTGCGTATGTCAACTCATTTAATCAGGAAAATGGAAATTTTTAAATGACAAAGTTTCTCTCCTGTGATATTGGCAGGAATTACATACCTGTCATTTACAGGAGCTGTCCCAAACCTAAAACATCATGTACTCTTATATTTGCTGGTTAGAGTATAAATTGTTACAACAATTTTGGAAGGCATTTTGGAAGTAACTGGTAAAGTTGAAGCTATTCACATCTTGTGACCCAACAATTCCATTCTGGTATCTACTCCTAGAAAATAAAATTCACTGTTGATAAAGGTATAAATTTGGATAACATAAATGAGTATAAAGAGAACAATGGATAAATAAATTGAGTATATTCCTAAAATAGAATACCATATAACTGTTAAAATGAAGCAACAAGGAGAGATTTAAAAATGGGAAAAAGGATCAGATTGCATAAGGATATATACAGTATTATATCTTTATTGAAATTAAAAACATGCACAACAATAATGTAGCTTGTTAAGGAATACATATGTATTGTGCATTGGAATGCTACAGTCAGGATGGTGTTTGCCTCTGGGGGCAAAGAGAGGAATGTGTTTGTTCAGGAAGAGACACGAAGGAGTTTCAAAGGTATTTGTGATACGTGATTTCGTTATGGGTAGGCAGATGATTGTTTTATTATTTTGCGTATTTTTTATGTAGGTCTGAAATATTTTACGGCAACAAAAACAAAAAGGAGGTCCTCCCTAAAAGTTTATTGTTGAAAGGATAGGCTTTATTGAAATTTGAAATTTTGATTTGAGTCAAATACTTCCAATCTGAGGATATCAGCTACCTGAGGGATTCCTGTATGAAGAGAGAATCTTCTAAGCAGAGAATGCTTGAAACATATTCATATTCTCCAGTAGTTTTATTTTTTAAGGTGGCTAGTATTATATATAACTTTGTGATAGAGGTAGAGCATGAATATTGGTATCTCTTTTAAGGATGTAGAAATCAAACAGTTTGAGTGGTTTTCACACCAGGCCCATATATTCTGTCACTGAAAACGTTTTAAATGAGACTTCCAACCTCCCAAGCATACTTCACTGTAAGACTTGATCTCTCATGTTGCCGATTTTCTTCTCACCTTCTTTTTTTGGAAATTCTCTTGGGCAATGTTTCTAACTTCCATTACATTGTAAGCTTCTTGAGGGTAATTACTGTGCTAATGGTATGTGAGAGACAGCCTCGCAAGTGAGGCAGTGTGTTTATTCTGTATTGGACTTCTGGAAATCAAAGAGGGCTTTCTCGTTTGGTAATGTGAATATTGTAGACCTAACACATAGTACGTATACCTTTGTGTAATGCTGCTTTGCACGCTGATAAATGGCACTTGCTGGGTGTTTGAGCCGTGGAGTTAGTTACATTTATGGTGGATGGAACCATGGAGTTACATTTATGATGGACTGATGAGGTGGATTTAGAGATATAAAAATAGTATTTGAGACTATGCCTGCTTGTCAGATGTTAGAGACTGAAAGGGATATTATTTAGGGATCAGATGACAGAGCTCTCCTGCTCAGCTGCTACAGAAAGGAGATAAAACTTAGGAGACATTGCCAATCCTTAAGAATGTTTGAAGAAACAAAACTTGGTAATTAGGAGTAAGTGGCACCTTTTCCTAACAGCTTCTTTTATGTGGTTCCTTTGCCTTTCCTAACTGTTAAAAACAATCTAATAATATCCCTGATTTATTGTTTAAAAAAAATGTGGTCTAAAAGATTGTAGCCTTAGAGCAGTGATTCTCAACTAGAAGTGATATTGCCTTTCCAGGGGGCATTTGTTTGTATCTGGAGACTTGGACTTCTGGAACTTTTTTGATTGTCACAAATTGGAGGATTGGGAGAATGGGGTGGGGAAAATAGTATTGGTATCTAGTGGATAGAGGCTAGGGATGCTGCTAAATATCCTACAATACACTGAGCAGCCCTTGTAGCAAAGAATTATCCATCCCAGTAATGCCCATAGTACGGAAGTTGAGAAAACCTGCTTGGAGAGAGAAACTACAGTATTTTTAAGGCTATATATGTCATGCTGTTTTCACACCTGTATAGAAACTCTGTAAATTGCTATTTCTAGTTTTCATGTCTCAGAACACATATAAATATTTTGGTCACTACTTATATATTTACAAAAAAAAAGTTCTTTAGAATAAGATTTTTTTGTTTGTAGATTTTCCTTTTGTTGAGATTGTGAAGGCAGTATTTGTTTTTAGTAGAGATATGAAAGATTCACAGATGCATAAAGAATGGCTTTGGGTAGTGAGAGTTCACATGCTTTTGCTTATTTTTTCATCCTTTCCTGCATTTCCCCAATTAGAAATCATACAGTTTCTCCAGTTTTGTGTTTTTATTTTTTTTATTTTTTTTGTTTGACATTAGCCAGACACCTTTTTTGCCATCTCATTATTGTTTAGTCCATAATTTTGATAGCTACGTAATTTTCCATTGTAGGAGTCTTTCATAATATATTTAACAACTATCCTATTTGGGAACTAGTGTTGTTTTCAATTTTTCCCTTCTGAGAAAATGGTGCTGGATTTATATAATTATTTACCTATCTGATATTTCTTGAAAACAAAGTCCTAGAAGTTAGATTTCTGGGTCAAAGATTTTGAAAAAACTGGAAAGCCTTTGGTTACTTATTACCAGTTTACCTTTTATAAAGATTGTATTAATATACACTCTCATTGACATGTAGTAAAATGCATTTTTCTGCTACTATTTAATATTAGTATTATTGCAAAACACTTGAATTAGGAAAGGTGATCAAGAAGGTTAAGTCTGTGATAAGGAAGATTAAATATTTGGATATAGCTTTAATCTCAGGTTGCATTATTACAGGTTGGGATTATTTCAAGACACCCAGACATTGCCTAAGGCTCAGAGATCACCAGCTCAAACTTGTAAGGGGTCAGGATGGAAACTTAGGTGTAGGGGTGGCCTTGGGCACCATGAATGACCCTGGCATCTCAGGACAGAGGAAATGCAGAGCAAATAGAAAATGGATTTTTGTGTGCTGATCTTGTACTTTGCCACTTTGCTGAACTCATTTATTAGCTCCAATTTAGATACCTTTAGATACTGGTCATAAGTATCTTTTTTCAATTCTGTTTGGAATTTTCTCTATCACAGAGCTTTCATGCTTGGGGTAAATTTTAGGTAACCTAATTCATCCACTTCACGTTTCAGATAAAGAAACTGAAGTCCAGGAAATTTCAAGGATTACCCAAATTCACACAGTTAACTATTGGTAAAGTTAAATTGCACTCTAGGCTGGCTGACTCATGGCTCTAAGCTCTTTTTACTGAACCATTCTTTAATTTGGATTTGATTTTTAGCCGTGAAAATATAGTCACCCACAAGCCCAGAGCATAAAAAGATTCAGAGAAGCCCTAAAGGGTATCAATTTGTTTACTTCCTGCCAATTATTTACAATAGGGATTTTCTTGATTTTCCCAAAAAATGTACTTATATGAATTTATCCTCTTGACTTGGTAATATAGACAATGGTTGAAGACAATGAGGAGGGCCAGAGTAGTGGGAAGGAACTGACATGGGTGAGTCAAAGATAATGACCATATGGTTTAAAATGAAGGCAACCTTTACTTCAACTCATTGGACACTTGGATAT
Source organism: Choloepus didactylus (assembly GCF_015220235.1). Classification (NCBI taxonomy): domain Eukaryota; kingdom Metazoa; phylum Chordata; class Mammalia; order Pilosa; family Megalonychidae; genus Choloepus; species Choloepus didactylus. The sequence continues at coordinate 80,336,078 of NC_051311.1, forward strand.
ATTACACAAGATCATCTTAAAGAGCATCATTCCTTTGAGCACTGTAAATGCCAAGATACAATTTATGTGGAAGGAAATGAAATATAAGGGATTTTGTACATCTGTTAGGAAAATAACATGAATGACCTGCCTCTCTGCATCCATTTCCACTAAATCAACAATGAAGTAAGTCAATTGATAATCATCCTTTTACTAAGAGAATATTAGGTGTTCCTTTGGCAGAAACCTTATTTCTATAAAAGCAATTCAGGAATAGATACATAGATTAGATACATAGATATAGATATGGATATAGATATAGATATATGAATTTTTCTTCTCTTCTTTGAGACAGATTTAATATATCTAGAAAAGACAGGTAGAACCTAACAGCAAAATATAGAACTTTTTTGGCAAAGACAGCAACTCTTACTCTATATTGTGGAAAAAGCTCAAGGGTGTTGCAGAGACCTTCAAACTAGTAGGTCAGAGGAACTAACAAGGGAAATGTTAAATTGCTTTGCTCTCACCTGCCCTAAATTACAGCACCCCACAAGAGAAAACAGCCATTAATAAGATTTTTTTTTCCATTATTTTCAAAATAGTTTAAATATATGGCTGTGTTTGTCAAGTTAAATAAGCTATTTTCAGATGTGTATTAGACAGTTAGAAAATGCTTGAATCTTTCAGTAAAAATTAAGGATCATGTAACAGTCACTATTGCTTTAGATTATAGTATGTTCTGTGAATTACACCTAAATGGAAACTTATTATAATTTATAAAATAGCTATTTAGTTTTTGACTGTATCAGTTAGACCTTTAGTGTATAAATAATTAAATCATTATTGCCCATTAAATACATTCTCATTAACATTAAAAACACTTATTTAACTATCTTTTAGCTATATATCAAGTTTATTTTGGCAACCACGTATTTAATTTCAGTTAAATCAATTGATGACTATCTAGACTCAATATCAGATGTTAGTTAGAGTTGCTAAGATTTTGGTAAATGAAAAATAATCCTTCAAGTAGTACAGAGAATTTATGTGGACATAACTGAGGGATGAATCTCAAGTTTTTTATTTTCATAAACTGGCACAGGGCCATTCTGCCATTGATGATAATAAAGGGTAGTTTATGGATAATAGTGACTAAAGAGAGTAAATTTGCACTCAGACTTGCTTATTATGAGGTGGCAGGGAGATAGCAAAAACGGGATAAACTGTGGAAACTAATCTATGGTGATATTCAGGGCTAGTGAAAAGTTTTTAGTAGCTTAATCATAAAGGGATTGAAATTAATTGGAGCTAATTGTGAGAACTGTTGGCCTAGGTAGGATAGGGTAAATAAAGAAATTTTCAAATGTGGAAAACAATGGATTTTTAGATAATAATGAGTAGAACAGTTGCATGTGCTGTTCCTGAATGAATTTTGAAAAAAAAAATTATCAAAGAAGCTGGTCAGTAGTATTAAATCATGAATTAATAGGATTATATTTGCTAACTTATGCTGATAATAATTGAGTATTTACTTTACTTTTTCAGGGAATGCAAATTATCAGTGAAATGATTATTAATAATGAAAAGTAAAAGGCAAACTGAAAAGAACAAACTATGGACTAAGTCCCTGAAAAATAAAAATATGACTGGGGTGGCAAGAATAGTCATTTATCATGTCAGCTCAATTCTAATAGTTATATCCATGAGTTAGAATGTTAAGGTCACCATTTGATATGGAAGAAATTGGAAACCACCAGTGACAGCAAATGTTCAAGAGGTCAGTGAACATTACATTTAAAGGTCTTTGACAGCCGTGCACAGATCACACATAGAAAGTGATGTAACACCAACTCCTGTGAGGTTATGTTAATAAAGAGTCAACCTCAGATTGAGAAGCTAAACATCACTGATGTTTCATAAGTCATAATACTAGTTCTTCTGTAAGAGATACACTGTGTTATTAGCTACATTTGTGCAGCTATTTCTGCTACTTATTGGTATTAAAGATTTTTAAGAGAACCTGATCTGTTTCTGGCTCAGCTAATCTCTTCCATGTTTTATTGAATCAAATCTCACAGGTTTTCAAAGTAGTGCTATTTCAGAAATGGATACATGTCCTAGGTGGGTTGTCTGGAGGGGAAAACCTGTTTCTGTTGTACAATTGGTTTAAATTGGACACACAACATGAACGAATATTTTTGTGACTTAAGTATGCTGATATTGCATAGTTTCAATAGTTTTACTGTGTTTTCACTTTAAAAGATTCAGATTACTATATTATGCATTTTTTAAGTTGGTCCTTCACAACAGTGGGAGATTTAATTCAACTCTTTTCAACAAATGTTCAATGAGTACTAACCAGGACCAAGGCTCTGAGAATGAACTTCAAAAATAGAAATAGAAATAGAAATGAGATGCAGAAATACTTACATGTGGGGTAAAATTGTGATGTTTGGCTTTCTAGTATTATTTTCTGTGCTTTATTATTTTCTGGTGTTTTTTTTTTGTCTTCATTAAATGCTTTGATGAAAATTACAAAATAAAACATTTAAGCAGACTTAAGTATCCATATCTCTGACCAGGGGTTATAATGTAGAAAATTAAAAATAACATATAATTGGAAAATGTTTGTATTTGGCTCTAAAATTATCTTTGTTCCCCACTACTTCTGCCCTTGGAATTCATGAAACTCCAGACAAAATAATAAAGTCACAACATAAAACCAAACCCACAAGATGCTAAATAAGTTCTCTCAGCTTGCCCAGTTACGTCCTATCCTGTAATAAAGACTGTAACAAGTTTGATATAAATAATATTTAGGGCAACCATGTATGATCATCTTTGTGGTTTAAAAATTCTGAGTTATATGACATAAATTAAAACAGTGTTTTAGTTTCAAGAATTTGAGCTATATAGCTTGCATGAAGTAGTAAAAGAAAGTAGATGCCAGGGAATGGTGTAATATATTCCCTACTAATTACAATAACATGAACAAGAAGACAAGATCTTAACAGATCCTGTGCTATGAACAATGTTCTTGCAAATAAGTTAGTAATCTTACAGTATAATGCAAGGCACTAAGGCAAAGCCCTCTAACTAATTTCTAAATAAATTTGCTGATAATACCAGTGCCAGGAACAATATACTGAACTGCCAGGATTTGGCCAAGTAAGGGTTCAAGGTTTGAGAACATTCTGCTTCAGATAGAATGGCATGTATCTTAACTGATTGTAAACAAAAATCTTACTCAAGACTTGTTCGTTATTTTATTTACATGATAAAATTTTCCCATGTTAATCAAAACTTTTAGGGTTATTAGACAATGGGCACACAAACCAATTTAGAAAAACCTAATTAAAAATCCACCTGTATGAGATAGGTTAATTAAACAAGCAAATGTTTTAGTGTTTATTGCAGAAAGTAATCTCATCTATAAATATTAATTCTCTAATGACTGATTTGATCATTTTAAGCTGGAAGATGAGTTGAGGGTCTTTTTAAGAAAATAATTCATAAGTGATAGAGATAAAGATCCCAATAAAATAAACAAATATTGATTGAGGGAAATTGAGATAACATTTTAATATTTTAAAATACAGATTTCAGAATTTAAGTCATATGAATCATGGTCATAAATAAGTAGAATAAGATTCAATAGGGAAATATACCAAAAAAGTCAGAGAAAAACACGTTATAGGAATAAAAATGGAAATTTCATAGTAATACACAAAGATCTGGACATTATCTATCAACCATATTCAACATCTAGTCAATAATATAATAAGTTCAGATCAAAAGAGAAAACAAATAAAGAAGCGAAGTTATTTAAGTGAAGCATTCTGTTTATTACTTCCATGTTGATTGGGGCTTCATTAATTCTTTCATTCGTTCATGCACAGTGCCAAGCAGTGAGACTGCAATAGTGGATTAAGACCAACATGACACCTCTCTATTCTTGGAGTTTATAGTCTACAGAAAAAGACAGTCAGTATACAATTAATAAAATAAATATATAATGAAAAATATTGATCAGTGCTTTGATGGTAGCAAACAAGTTACTATGATGGGGAATAACAAATGGTTGACTACTCTAAACAGGATGTAAGGGAAGGCATCTCTGAAGAGAAAATGTTTAATATAATATCTGAATGACAAAAAGTAGCTAGAACTATGAAGTTATTTAAAAAGGAGGAGAGTCATTCTAGACAGAGGGAAGGGCAAGGGTTAAAGCCCTGAGAGAGAAACTAAGTTGGTCCCTGCTGCTAAAACTAAGTTGGTTTTAGAAGCATCTGTGTTTAAGCAGAAGTAAATGTTTATATAAGAAGTAATTAGGAGGGAAAGATATTTGAACCTACATGTCAGTAACTGATTATTAAAATAGCTAAAATAGATCCTAAAGGGTTGTCTAGTCTGATCCATTCCTATTCAGTCCAGGTCTAATTTCTTCTAGATGGGTAGTAAACTTTTCCTATGTCTAGGAAGATAATTAGACAATGGAAGTCCCACAAGAGGGTATTTGTATATGTGTTTTTCTGTGTGTTCCACCATGTCTGTAACATTTAATGTTCCTGAAATTTATGTTTTGGAGGAGGCATTGAAAGACCAGAGGACTGCCCTACACAGCTTCTTTAGATAGCATAAAATTTGAAATATTTTTATTTATCCCCAAGTTCCCAGAGATTACCCACTAGAGTGTGTTGCCATATCATTAGACTTTCAAGAAGTAGCCCAGGGTCCAAAAGTCACATTTTTTATGTGGCTACAGCTGAAGTTGTCTTATTTTTCTTATAATAAAAATAAGAAGAAAGTGCATGTGACACTTTATTGATTTGCCAGAATGTTATACTTCAAGCTGATTTCAGAAACAGTATTTGTTACATTTTTAGAAACTACATGAGTCTTCAGAATTGGACCACAGCAGAGTAAAAAGAATGACTTGCTTATGTAGAAACAAAATAATAAAGGAAAAGATAAAAAAGAGACCCTGTATTAGTTAGGGTTCGCCTTGGAAACAGAATCAATGAGAGATGTCTCTTATTATCAAATTGTAAAAGTGACTCACACAACTGCAGGAGCGCACGAGTCCAAATTCTGCAGAGCCGTCAACAAGCTGTCAACTCCAAGGAAGAAGTCTGACGAACTCCTCGGGAAACGAACCGACAACTTTGACGAACTCCTCAGGAAACGAGCCGGCAACTTCGACGAGCTCCCCAGGAAAAGCTTCACTGAGCAGCTGAAGAAGAAGTGAAAGTTCTCTAACTGTCCGGCTTATAAGCCTCCAACTGATCACCCGGACCAAATCCAGCCAATTGCATTCTCTCACTGTGGAAGCACGCCCCTTGATGAGTCATCAGTCAGCTGCAGTCAATTCACTGATGATCCGACAAACCAACCAGCCTCAAATAGCCTCACAGCAATCGTCAGGCCAGTGCCCGCTTGACCAGACAGCTAGGCCACCTAGCCAAGTTGACACATGAACCCAACCATCACAGACCCCAATAACAAATTAAGACCATTGTTTCTCCCCCCCTTATCTCCTTTGTCCCAACAATCTCTTCTGTAGTAAGAATGTAGTTTCCTTTAATATTTTTTTTTTAAGTGGAAACCCTTGAATTGGACTTTAACTTATATGGAGATTGAAGCATTGGTACCCTGGAGTCTTATTACAAAGTTGTCTTTCGGGTTGGTGGTACAGGACTGCCATATAAATGACTCCTCCCCCTTAAAACCAGTTGCTTAATACTTCAGAAAAGAAACCTTTTTAAATGGAGCTTCAGATAGGCCTCTATTCTGTTAATTTCTATTCTTTGACAGAGGTTTCAGTGTGTTTTTAATAAGAGCAAGTGCCACCAAAATTTCTGGACACTGTGTTTCAAAGAAAAACCTTCAGATTCCCAGATAATGTTTATGGGATGGTTATTGGTAGTTAAGACATCCAAGTATCTCCTTAAGCTATTAGGAGTGTGCTTTTGTTCAATGGCAGTGGGATACAGAGTGTGCAGCCATGGCTGCTGACTGCACAGGTTTCAGAGATAAAGTGGAGCATGTGGACATTCAGGCGCTGACTCCAGCTAAATTGGTTAATGACTGGTATCATCTAAATGAGGTAGCAAACTGAAAGACTCATAATCTCTCCCCATGCGCAGAGTTTAATTAAATAATTATAATGTCCTTGTTGTAATTATTTATCAGTAACCATACTCCTGAGTATCGCCCCCTTTGCCTTCATCTGTTCTATCAGCTCAGCTGAACAATGAAACATTCACTTGGCAAAGATGAGGGGAAAGTGAATGATTCTTACCACAAAACAACATTCGAAGAATTAAGTCATAAAGACAAAACTCTATGCTCTTCATTTATAGCTTCATACTTTTAGGAGAGGAATCCCCAGTTGCCTCATCTATAATATGAGATTAGACTCAATATATACTGTTTCTTTTCTAATATTCAGGTAAAGAACACCCTGAGAGGTTTCAAGAATATGAAAAGAAGGCATTTTTTTCTCATTATCTAGACCCTAACACATTATAATATTGTAATGATTATGTCCCTCAAAGAATGGTATTTTTTGAAATGTTATTTCCCTATATTGGAGCTGTGGAATCCATAGCCTATAACATTATGAATGCCTGACATAGTGAAATTTACAGGACTGATGCAGAAAATGATAATGACTAAGCAACAGCTTTACGCTAATAATACTCATAATGACTCAAAAGAGAACAGGATGCTGATTTGAGAGTCAAAACTAGAGTGGCTTGGGGAGATAGAGATGATGGATTTTGATCTTGTAAAAGAAAGCAAGATCTTCATAATGGACACTTTCCCTAAGAATCTTATCTTTGTATATAAGTATCATTTTTCTCCATTTCTTCTGGGGATTCAGAATGAAGAAAGGGGTTTTAACTGTAATATGAGATATTTAACTTTAATAAAAGGAAACATTGTGAGCATGAGCAGGATTTGTAAGGCGTGTCTTTGAACCTCTCCCCCTTCTGTAATCTTCTCATTCCAGCCCCCTATCTAATTCTGGTTGCATCTTCCTGTCATCTGAAGTATTAGCTGAATGTAGCTTCAGGTTGTAGCCTCACAAGGGGTTTTGTATTTAATATAAAAAAATTAAAGATAAAAATACTTCAGAAGCTAAAGGAATAGTTAGTGATAATGGTTCTCAAAAATTGAGTAGGTTAATATATGTGTCCAAAGAAGTTCTTTCAGTTTGAATCAAATCTGACTACATATATTTAAGATAAGTCTAACTTTGAGGGTGTAGGTAAGACACAGGGAAATGTATGGGATTTTATTTATATGTACATTTATGGATATGTGTCTGTATGAGGGTAAACACAAGTGGATCTAATATATAGCAGAAAAAATGATCCCAGTGCACATAGAAGGGGATAATGGATGTTTCAGAAGGTTTTAGGTCATTCAAAGAGGTGAATGAGCTGTATATATTAGACTAAATAGTGTAATTATTTTAAAAATAGTTCAGCTTTGTCATCATTTTTGGTATTCAAGTTGTAGTTTATCATTTCCTTTAATGATAACACAGATTATTTCCTTTTGCTTTGTACCATTGGTTTAAACAAATATGGATGGTTCAGATTAGCTCTTGGTCCTAAAATCCTTGTTAAAGGAATCTTGGAAGATTAAACAATAGGAAAACAAGAATTGAGGACTGGACATCTACTTAGTCATTTCCTTCCATGTAAATGCATTGGCAATAACTTTCATCAAAGAAAAGCATGCTTATCACAGAGAAATTTATCCCTTCCCAGAAAATAAATTTACCTTAAAACAACCAGAAATCAGTCATAGATTATGTGAGACTTCACAAAGCTTGAAAAATTATAGATGAAATGGTACTCAAATATGATCTCACAAGATACACACCAACTATTCTTTTGTTTTTTGATAAAAACATCATCAGGACTTTTGCATAAGTTTTGGAAAATAGGACTAAATTTCAAAAGAGAATTGCTTCCCTTTTAAATAAAGAGCTGAAGTTAGAAATATATGCTGTGCTTTGCCTGTTATTAATGTTTGTGATCAGGTGTGTAATAGCTAAATAGTTTAATATTTTGGATGTCATGTCAGAATAGGCATAGTATTTTTTTCTAGTTCCACCTGTATGTATTCAAAATACAAGACATACCTAAAAATGTACAAATCATGCAAGGGCAGTTCAATGATTTTGCAAAGTGAATGAACTCATATAACTATCACCTAGACCAAAGATAGAAAGCATTACCAGACTCCATCATTACTCTCTTATTTTCTGCTCCACAACTGCCTAATGATAATCACAACCTTGACTTCTAAAACCACAGATTATTAGATACTGCCAAATAATTTATTAAAATGAAGGTATCAATTTATATTCACATCAACCATATATAAAAGTCATATGCCAGTAATTTATATTGTTGGGCATTTTAATTTTACCATTTTAATGTCTTGCTGTGGTATTTAATTGTGACTTGAATTTGCATTCCTTGATGATTAATGAGATTGAATACCATTTAATTTATTTATTGGCTATGTGGATATCCTTTTTCTATGAAGTACCTGTTCAAGCTTTTGTCCTTTTTCTATTGGGTTGTCTGTTTTCCTCACTAATTTATAGGATTTCTTTCTATATGACACATGTTTATAGTCAGGAACATGAGTAGCAAATACCTTCTTCCATTTTGTAGTTTGACTTTTTAAAAAAGTAAACTTTGTTAGAACAGTTTTAGTGTTACAGAAAAATTACAGAGAGTATAGGGAATTCTAGTATACCAAGTACCCAGTTCCCCCCATCTTTAACATCTTAAAATAGCATAATACATATGTCAAATTAATGAATCCATATTGATACATTATCATTAACTAAAGTCCATATTTTATTCACATTTTCTTAGTTTTTATATAATGTCCTTTTTCCATTCTAGGACTCCACCCGGGAAACCACATTGCATTAACCTGTCATATCTCCTTAGGTTCCTCCTGGCTGTGGCCGTTTCTCAGACTTTCCTTGTGTTTTGATGACATTGGCAGTTTTGAGGAGTACTGGTTAGGTATTTTGTTGAATGTCTCTCAATTGAGATTTGTTTGATGTTTGTCCCATGATTAGACTGGGATTATTGGTTTTTGGGAGGAAGACCACAGAGGAAAATGCCATTTTCATCGTATAATATCAAGGTTATCTACTATAAAAATTACTGTCACTGTTGATGTTGACCTTGATCACCTGGCTGAGGTAGTGTTTTTTAGGTTTCCCCCACTGTAAAGTTAATCTTTTTATTCCCTTCCCATTTTGTACTCTTAGAAGGAAGTCATGATGACCATACCTAAGAAGTGGGAAATTATGCTCCACCTTCTTGACAGCACAGGATCTACATAAGTTATTTGGAATTCCTCTGCATAAGGGATTTGTTTCTTCTCCCTTGTTTGTTCATTTATTCTTTCATTCATTTAATCATATTAATATGGATTTATGGATATTTATTTTGTACTTTACGTTATAATCCAAAAGTACATTATTTTGTTGCTCAAGTTTTTCTAGCTTTACCTATTGGAAGCTTTCATTTGGCTTCTGTGTCCCTTTGGCATACTCCCATCATTGTGGTGTTTTCCTTTTTTTCCTTTTTAGCACTCACTTTCTGGCACCACAAGATATACTTCATGTTCTTCCTATATATTTTCTATTCTGGAGTCCTATAATAGCCTTTTAACCAAGAAGTCCTGATTTCTTTCATTGGAAAACTGAATTAGAAACCAAGATCTGGGCACTAAGTATGTTCATTGCTACTGGGATGTCATTGCTTCTATATCCTCTCAGTTAACAGGGCAAAGAAATATATGTTTGTATACTAACCTATGTGTATAAATATATATATAAATATTTCTATATGTAACCATCTGTATCTAAATTTTGCAGCTAAACCTGAGTGATACTGATATCATCCAGTGCTACATGGATCATTCTAGCTTTTTCCCCTTACTTATTTTTAACTCCTACTCCTAGAGTGAGAAGTCTGGTTTCCAGAATCCACCATGCATTTTCTTAATTATTCAGTTCCAGTATACATATATAGAAGTATCAAAATTGTTAACATGGGAAATAACTGTATCAACTAGAGTACAGGGCATATGTACAATCTTTTGCCTTTAGATTACAGACTCCACTTGTGGATTGACTTTCACTCTCTTCATTGTTTCTGATGAACAGATGTTCTTAATATTAGTGTAATAAAAAGTACCAGTATATCTATTTGTGATTTGTGTTTTCTGTTCCCCTTTTAAGAAATATTTCCCTACCAAAGACATGTTACCATTTATATTTAGAGCTGTAATAAATCTGGTAGAAAATAAATACTTATTATTTTACTGTATGGAGCCCCAACTCAGCAGAGAGGTTTTTGAAAAGACAGTCACTTCCCCAGTATTCGTCATTGCTGTGATTGCCCTAAATCAAGTGTCTGTATGCTTACATTTTATTTCTAGATTTTCACTTCTACTTCACTGATCTGTTTTTCCATGTGATATGTCAGATCTTAATAACTACATTTATTAGTTATTAATTGATAACTAAACTATTAAGATAAATATTTCTTAATAACTAAAATTTTATAGTACGTCTGGTTATTTAGTAATCTAAGACTTTCAACTTTGTTTTTCTTCAAGATATTTTGGCTATTCTTGGCCCTTTGATTTTCCTAATATGCTTAAGAATCATCTTGTCACTTCTCACCAAAGAAGTATATATTGGGATTTACTTTGAAATTGTATTTAATAATGATCAATTAGGAAAACTGACATCTTTATAATATTGAATTTTCCAGTGCATAAGCAGAATATAGTCCTCTATTTATGTGACTCCTTTAATTTCTTTTAATGGTTTGTACTTTTCTGTGTAGAGTCTTGCTTATCTTTTGTTAGAATTTTTCCTAATTTTAAAAATTAAACTATTATAAATGATATCATTTAAAATTATAATTTTCTAATGGCTTGTTTCTGGTAAATACAAAAGACTATGTATTTGGATATAGATCTTATATATAGTGACCTTGCTCTATCCTCTTATTAGTTTCTAATAGGTTTTTTTCCAAATATTCAATAATGTTGTCTGTGATTAATGATGCTATTTTTTTCTTTCCAATTCTAATTTGTTTTATTCCTTTATCTTGCCTCATTGTACTAGGTAGAATTTCAGGAGCAATGTTGTATATAGATGGTAAGTGCAGGCACCCTCTTCTCAGTTCTGATAGCAAAGCAAAGACACTCAGTATTTCACATTAAGTATGATGTTTGCTGTAGGGTTTATTGTAGGTTCCTTTATCAGATTAAGAAAATTCTCTTTTACTTTTAGTTTAATAAGAGCTTTTATTATGAATGAATGTTAAATGTTATGAAATGCATGTTCTGCAAAATATTAAGATACGTGTGTGTGTGTGTGTGTGTGTGTGTGTTTATGTATGTATCATATATATGTATACATTGCTTGATTTTCTAAGGTTAGAACAAACTTCCAAACTTCCATTCCTGGAATAATGAACTTGGTTGTTATGTATAAGTTTTCTTTATATAATTCTACATTTAGTTTGCTAATAATTTGTTTATAATTTTTCTATGATCATGAGCGAGATAAGCCTATGATTATTATTTCTTGCAATGGTTTTGTCAGATTTTCACATCAAAGACATTTGTCTTACAACATGAGTTTGGAAATGCTTCTTCATTTTCTGTCCTTGGGAAGAATTTAAGTTGTTGTTACCTCTTAAATGTTGGCAATATTCCCTGATGATGCCAATGTAGCTTAAAGTTCTATGGACTTAGAACTGTAACTTTGAAGCCTAATAAATCCCCTTTATAAAAGCCAATCTATTTCTAGTATTTTGCATAACATCAGCATTAGCAAACCAGAACAGATCTTCAAAATATCTTTTTAAATGTATCCCACGGTTTTGATAGATGTTATTTCTATTATTGTTCACTTAAATTTTTTTCTTATTTCCACTTATTCTCCTTTTAGCCATTAATTATTTAAAAATAATTGATTAATATTCAAATATTTGTGTTTATTTCTATTGTCTTTTTGATAGTAATATCCAATCTTATTTCGCTGTGTTCAATCTTCATTTTGGTTGTCTTGATTTATAGTTCAGAATAAGATATATTTTATTAAATGATCCATATACACTCGAAAAAAATATTTTGCAACTGCGTTCAGTGTTCTCTGTATGACCAATATGGTCAAGTTCGTTTATTGTGTTTATTCATGTTTTCACTTATATATACTTTCAGAACTGAGGAAGGTGTTAGAAATGTTTCCTGACTTGACTGTAACTTTGACTGCTTTCCCTTTTATCTATGTTATTTTCTTATTTCATATTTTTGTAGCTGCTATTAGTTGCATACAAATGAAGAATTGCTATCTCTTCTTGGTAGAAGATATCACTATGAAATATCCCTCTTTATTTGCAGTAACTCTAATTGTTTTATGTAGCTACATCAACTTTTTTTGGTTGGTGTTAAATATAGCATAACTTTTCTCACTCAGTTACTTTGAACCTTTATTTTTTCTTATGTTTAAGGTGTGTCTCTTGTAAGCAGCATACATTTGCATTTTTCATTCTCTATGAGAATCTTCTAATTGGAGTATTTAGTCCATTTGTTTATTTACTTTCAATGCAATTTTGTTGAGATATATTCACATACCATATAATCATCCAAAGTGTAAAACCAATTGTTCACAGTATCGTTATATAGCTGTGCATTCATCACAATTTTTTGAACTTTTTCATTTGTCCAAAAAATAACAATAAAAATAAAAATAAAAGTAAAAGAGAACACCAAAAACATCTCATACTCATTTCCCCCACTATTCATTTATTATTTGTCCCCCTTTTTTCTACGCATCTGTCCATACACTGGATTAAGGGGTGTGAGCCGCAAGGTTTTCACAATCACACAGTTACACCATAAAAGCTATGCATTTATATGATTGTCTTCCAGAATCAAGGATACTGGATTACAGTTCAACAGTTTCAGGTATTTCCTTCTAGCTATTCTAATAGACTAAAAACAGGTATCTATATAATGCATAAGAGTAACCTCCAGAATGACCTGCTGACTCCATTTGAAATCTCTCAGCCACTGAAACTTTGTTTCATTTCTCTTCCCCTTTTTTGGTCAGGAAGTCTTTCTTAATCCCACAACGCCAGGTCCAGTCTCATCCCCAGAAGTCATGTCCCACATTGCTAGGGAGATTTACACCCCTGGGAGTCATGTGCCATGTTGTGGGGGAGGGCAGTGAGTTTACCTGCCGAGTGGGCTTAGAGACAGGCCACCTCTGAGCAACAAAAGAGGTTCTCTGGGAGTGTCACTTAGGCACAATTATAAGTAGGCTTAGCTTCTCCTTTGCTGTAACAAGCTGCATAAGGGCAAGCACCAAGATTGAGGGTTTGGCCTACTACAATGATACTCCCCTATGCTTGTGAGAATATCAGGAATTCCCCAGATGTTTAGTATTTCCACATTTTTTCCCCAGGCTCTCAAGGGTGCTTTGCAAGTACTTTTTATTCTCTGCCAAAATTACTCTGGTATGTATCAGAGTTTCATGATAACCACTACACACCACAGATCTCACCCCCTATTCAAGGTTCAATGTAATTATGGTGTTTGAATAAACTGACCATAAAAGTTAAGTTATATAGCGTGCTACAGAAAATACAGATTTTTCACCAAATAACATTTTTTCCTTTGGTTTAGCACAGAAGTTGAGGTTTTAAAACACAGTCAACATCAACCTTTTCCCTTTAGTCTCGTTTACCTTGGTTCTAATCAAATCCATTTTGTTCATATCTCTAATTAAGTCTGATCTCTTTTTCAGCTCCTTTAGCATTTGCTGTATTGGGTAATGCTGACATTCATAGCTGCTGAACACTGGCTCTGAGTTTCAAGTGTCACACAGATACTCAAATTTCCAGAGACCATCCAGGTTACACACAAACAGCTCAGCATCTCAGAATTTAGAGATAACAATTACAACTCATGAATAGATGTGACTGTTGTAAGAGCTTACAATCTAGGAACCTTCACCACAGTCCTTCCCCTGATAATGTATGCTCTCAGATTCAATTCTCAGAGCTTGTACATTATAGTTAGTTCATATATTACTAAGGCATTATAATGTTGTCTTTTCATTTCTGGCTTATTTCACTCAACATACTGTCTTCAAGGTCCATTCACCGAGTTGCTACCTCACAACTTCATTTCTTCTTGCAGCTCAGTATTCCATTGTATGTGTACACCACAGTTCACCATTCCATTTATCAGTCAGTGTACCCTTAGGCCACCTCCATCCACTGCAAATCATAAATACTGCTGCCATAAACGCTAGTATGCAATGTCCATTCATGGCCCTGCTCTCAGTTCTTCCAATTATATACCTAATAACAGGGTTGCAAGACCATATGGCAACCCCAGAGTTAGCTTCCTATACCATCCAATTTTCAACACCTTCCAATGTTGATGTTCATTTGTTCTCCCTCATTTAAAAACATTCTTCTATTTGTACATTTAAGCAACATCATTGGCACTCTAGGTTTCACTAAGTTATACAATCCAAGTTTTTATCTTCTATCTTTCCTTTTGTTGTCATACATGCCCCTAGCGATCCTCTTTCCAGCCATACTCACACTCATCTTGGTTCAGAGTACTTGCAGTATTGTGCTGCCATCACACACTATTATGCTATCCATTCCATTTCTGGATCTATAAAATCAATCCTGTTGAACATTCAGTGCTCCTTCAGTATCAAATGCCCAATCTCTAACCTCTTTCTATCTCCTGATAACCTGTGTTCTAAACTCTCAAATGCTGCTCATCAGTGTTCGTTCGTATTAGTGAGACCATACAGTATCTGTCCTTTGTTTCTGACTGATTTCACTCAACATAATGTCTACTTGTCTACCATTTTGTCTTTTGGATTTTACATGTCACATCTTATTTTATTTTTATTTTGCTTTCCTCTCTCTCTCTTTTTACCCTTACTGGTAGTCTTCATTTCCACACTTTTCTCCAAACCTCTCTCTCCTGTCTTTTCCTATTTTCCTGTCATGCTCCCTTTAGTATTTCTTGTAGAGCAGGTATCTTGTTTGCAAACTCTCAGTGTCTGTTTGTCTGAAAATATTTTAAACTCTCCCTCATTTTTAAAGGACAGTTTTGCCGGATACAGAATTCTTGGTTGGCAGTTTTTCTCTTTCAGTATCTTAAATATATCATACCATTGCCTTCTTGCCTCCATGTTTCTACTGAGAAATCCACACAAAATCTTATTGAATTTCCTTTGGATGTGATGGATCACTTTTCTATGCTGCTTTCAAAATTCTCTTTGTCTTTGACATTTGATAATCTGATTATTAAGTGTCTTGGACTTGGTTTACTCAGATCTGTTCTGTTTGGGGTATGCTTTGCTTCTTGGATCTGTAACTTTATGTCTTTAATAAGAGATGGGAAATATTCAGTGATTATTTCCTCCATTGTTCTTTCTGGCCCTTTTCCCATCTCTTCTTCTTCTGGGACACCCAAGACATGTATAGTTGTGCACTTTATGTTGTCATTCAATTCCCTGAGCCCCTGTTCATATTTTTCCATTCTGTTCCCCATCTGTTCTTTTGTGTGTAGGATTTCAGCTGTCTTGTCCTCTAGTTCTTGAATCCTTTCTTCTGCCTCTTCAAATCTGTTGTGTGTCTCCATTGTGTTTTTCATCTCTTCTATTGTGCCTTTGATTTCCATAAATTCTGTCAATTGTTTTTTCAAACTTTCAAGTTCTTCCTTATGTTTGCCCAGTGTCTTCTTTATATCCTTCATCTCTTTTGCCATATCTTCCCTCGACTCATTGATTTGATTTTTGAATTGATTTAGCATATTTGTTTGAATATCTTTAATTAGTTGTTTCAACTCCTGTATGCCATTTGTTCTTTTGATGGGGCCATATCTTCATTTTTCCTATTGTGATTTGTAATTTTTTTGGTTGTCTAGGCATCTGATTTCCTTGACTACCCCAATCAGATTTTCCCAGAACAGATGGACCCAGATCTCAGGAGGAGGCTGGATTCAGTATCAGGTTTACCTGAGAGTGAGATCCAGCAGATTGTCAGACTTTCCTGTGAGGCCTCTGGATTCTGTACTTTTCCTGTCCTGCACAGCAGATGGTGCTTTTCTGTCTGCAACTCCCCATTGGCACAAAGATATGCCTTTAATTCTTGATTGACCCTGTTCTGCCCAGGGTCCAAGGGTGTGAGAAGCCATGCTTAAACCGTTTCTGTTTTTTTTTTCCCCAGGCCCTGGGGTCTAAGTTCTCTGAGTGAAGGCTGCCACTTGAGCTGAGTCTGCCCTGCCTCCCCCTTTCTTAGGGAAGATAAGCCATTTAGGGAATTATCTCCTACACTTGAGTTTTTCTATTGACTCTGTGACCCTCTTAACTCTATCCTTGCCTGGGTCAGTGCTGACAGTTGAAAATGCATGAGGCTTTCTCTAGTGAGCTATTTAGAATGAGAGAGAGAGAGAGAAAAAAAAAAAGGAATAAAGAAATAAGTCTCCTTTTCAGAGACAGTCCCCAGCCCTCCAGTTTACCAGGCAAGAACTTAAGTTGGTAACCAGTTCTGTGTGCCCCTTTTCTTGTGACACAGCCCTTTTCCAGTATTCTGAGCTCAGCTGACTCCAAATGCCTGTTTTTATTTATTTTGTACTTTTTTTCATCAGCCCCACCTCCTCTCTGCCGGGAAAAACCTCCAGGTTCCTTTCCTGCTTGCTCCAGGTTTATCTGTGCTTGTAGCTTGTATTCAGTAGTACAGATTTGTTAATTAAAACCACAATTGGAGCTTGGTTGACTACATTCCTTGCTTCTGGCACAGATTGCTTCTTTTTCCCACAGGGAAGTGTTCCAACTCACCTACTGTGCTGGTGGGAGAGGGATGCCAGCTCCACAGTTTCAAGAGCTTTACTTACAGTTCTATGCTGTGATATCAGCCATTCCACCCATTCCAGACTGGTGTGATGCAGTCTGTTCACAGAAGTCCCCCTAACATTTGTTTCAGATTATTTACTAGTTGTTCCTGGCTATTTGCTAGTTCTAGGGGACTTACTAAATTCCATACCTCCTGATGCCACCATCTTGCCCTGCCTCATAGTCCATTTATTTTTAATATATTGAGTCAAATAGTATGGAAGTGCCATTTTTGTTGACAAATAGGGAGAAAACCTGCAATTTTATGTGGTTGAATCTAAAATTATTAATGTGTTTGAGTTTAAATCTACCATCTTACTGTTCTCTTTTTTAAATTTTTGCCATCTGTTTTGTGTTAAGTTCTATATCTTCTTTTGGAATAATCAATTTTGATTATTTTATTATTTTAATTTTTTTTCCTATATGAGTATGTTACTTATATGGTATTTTGCTCTTCTTTTAGTGGTTAACCCAGAGATTAACAATTCACTCTTGATTTTTAAATATCTAATATAAATTAGTACTGTTGTCCTTCTCAGATGAGGCAAGGACTTTAGAAACTTTTTAGACTCCATTTACCTGCCTCCCTATTTGCTTTTGTGCTGTTGTTCCTCTATCTTGTATGTATTTTTGAATACTTAATGATCTTTTTCTTTTAGAATAGTTTTCAATTTATAGAAAAGTTGAAAGAATATTACAGATTTCTGCTATATTCTGCTCTCATCTTCCCTTATATTATTGTCTTACACCACTATGCTAATTTGTCACAACTAACAAACCTAAATTGATACATTATTTTAAGTACTGTACAGTGCGTACTTTATTAAGATTCCCTAAGTTTTTATCTAATGTCCTCTTTGTGTTCCAGGATCCCATCCATGACCCACTTTATGTTGACTTGTCTTGACTGTTTGGGCACCTCTGGAGTGTGACAGTTTCTGAGGTTTTCCTTAATTTTAATGATGTTTAGAATTTTGAGTAGTGGCCAGATATTTTGTAGAATATTCTTCAGTCTGGGTTTGCCTGATGTTTTTCTCAAGGTTAGGCAGGGTTTATGGGTTTTTGGAAGGAAGATTACGGAAATAAAGTAAATAAAATCAGTAGGAATTGTCACTGCTGTGTTAATCTTGTTCACCATACTAAGGTAATATTTATCATGTTTCTCTACCGTAAAGTTAATTCTTTTTAAACCTTTCCATACTGTACCCTTTGGAAGGAAGTCACTATGCACAGTGCATACTTAAGGAGTGGGGAGTCATGTTTGACCTCTTTGAGAATGAAGTATCTATGTAAATTATTTGGAATTCTTTTGTGTGGTAAATTTGTCTATTCTCCTTCATTTAATATTATGTGATCATTTGTTTATATTAGTATGGAATCTGATACTTACTTTATACTTTGGGTTATAATCCAGTATTACATTATTTTGTTGTTCAAATCGTGCCAGCTTTGGCCATTGGGAGCTCTTTCAGTTGGTTTCTGTGTCCCTTTGATGTGCCTCCATTGTTTTGTTTTATGAACATTTCCTTACTTTCTGATTTTACAGAATATGCAAGGCTCATCTTGTATATTTCCTGCTCTGATCCTACAATCAGTCATTTCCTTTTATTGGAGAAATATATTAGGAACCAAGATTTGGGTGTTGGGTATGCTTGTTGACACTGGAGTGTTCTTGCTTTTAGGCCATCTCAGTGGGCAGAGCAAGGGAATATATGTATGTATGTATACTAACCTCTTTCAGTACACATCTATAATTACTTCTGTACATAACCTTCTGTACGTATATTAAGCTAAACATGAGTTCATATGGATGTCTCTGACTCTCATCCAATACTACACGGTTCATTCTAGCCTTCCACCCTTTCTTATCTGTAGCATCCAACCTCAACCAGTAAGAAACCTGGATCCCACTATCCATCATCTATTTGCTTATTTGCTCAATCCCTATATACATGTACAGTGGTATCAGGATTGTTAACCCATACTTCATGTGAAACAACTTTCTCAAGTAGGGTACAGTGCTTATGTACAGTTCCTTTAGTCTTTAGTCTTACAGTCTCCATTCATTTCCACAGTTACATAGATAAGCACATTTTCCCTCTACCACCTTCAGTGAGATTATGTTACAGATCTATAATACAGTTAGATTCCTTTGTCACAGTTTGAATTCTGTCCTGGTTTTCCCAATCTCCTAATTGATTTTTAAAATATAGTAAAGTTTGTTCTTTGTGCTTTAGGTTTCTATGTGTTTTGAAAAATGCATTTTCCAGTCTTTTAATTATATGTTTATTTTAAACCCCACAAGACGTTAATATTACTTTGTATACTCAGTACTCATTTTCATTTTCAAACCTAGCCTCTCCCCTTTTCTTTGTTCTTTACTGTTTTCCCTTGCTTCCAGTTGTGATTTTTAACTTTCTTCCCAAGAATCTCTTTTTAGTGTTTCCTTTAGTACTGGTTTGCAGGTGATAATTCTTTAAGTTTTTGTCTGGACATGTCTTTATTTCACTCTCTTTTTTGAAGGCTATTTTAGATGGTTCTACCATTGGGATAACCCTTCAGGGATCCCACCCAAAATCCTGGAGTAATTACCAGACCCCTCTTTCTGGTATTTGAACTCCTATTTTTGTCTCCCCATAATTGTGAGTCTCCTGTAATCTTTGCTCAGCTTCTCAGATGCTTAGGAATGAGCATATTGCCTGGAGGGGAAAATCAGAGCCAAATGTAGGCTCATTTCTCTACTTTCCTTTAAACTGGGAACCTGTCCGTCAAATCCCTTGTCTACTTTCCAGTGACTTCAAATAGAATTTTAAAAAATTACCTAGCTTTTTTAATTGTTCTCAGGAAAAAGGGTTACTGTGACAACAACTACTCCATCACGTAAGCAGTGGGAGTTCTGGAATAGCAGTTTAAATTTCCTCAGGTGTTTAAATTTCTGCCTCATATTCAGCAGTGTTTGAGGTTTTAGGCATTCTAAAATAGGATCTTAGTATTTACCTATGTGATATCATCTACAAATAGTTCAACCTGTAAAATAGTAACTTGGTTTATTAGTTCAGTACATATTATAAAATAATATTGCATTTTGAATATTTTTTTCATGAGGTGAGATATAATAGAATGTTTGGAGATTGTATCTTGTTTCTAAGGCAGGTACTTTTTGAAATTTATATTTTATCTAATTTATTGGCATATCTGATTGTCTCTTTATTATATGTGGTTTGAGAATCCTTTCTAAGGGTTTTCCCTGAGAACCTCAGGTTTGAGAAAAGAGAATTCATTATTTTTCTCTATTTTTTTTTCAAGATTGTATAGATGCCAAGGGTTTAGAAGTTCTAGAGGTCTGCAGTGAATTCACATTAGCTAATGCTGACATATATTGTCACCATTTTCCTCTTTTAAATGGCCATTATTTCTCCATAATTGTGACTTAATTTTGCAGGACATTGTCTAAACTTAACTTGAACAGCACAAAACATAGGATTAAAGTTAAAGATTAAATACTATCCATTGTAATCCATAATTATTTTATGACACTAGTACAGTGTACCTTGATGATATCACAAAATAATCTTGCTTTGAAAACAATGAAGCACTTATTTTTCTTATTTAAAATTTAGTTAATTCATATTTATTTATTTATTTATTAAAGAGAAGAAAGTAATAAATAATGGACAGTTTTACTTTGCAGATTTCTAAGTACTCTAAAGTAATTTTGCTTTGTTATGAATTAGCACATTTAAAATTAACTCATCTTATTTTGAATTATATTCATCTACTATTCTGACCAATGAAAAAATTATCTTTATTTTGAAAAACATTGTCTTAGAGATTAAACTTTGTTGTTGTGCAGTGGCCTCTTGGTCCTGGTCTATATGTTCAAATCCTCTATAAATATGAATATTTTGTAAAACTAATTGGTTAAATATAGGCCAAATTAAATAAAAATGTGAGATAAAATCCAGGTAGGGGCTGAGGAGGTAGCATAATTTTATTTCTAAAACATAATGCAAATATCATAAGAAGACCCCAAATTTCAATATAAATGAGAATATTTTTAATTCCAAGAATATTTCCTATTCAAACCAGAACATTTAGTAAAGTATTATAAATATATGTTGCAGCACCATCTAGCAAACTCTCAGTGTATTTACCACATCATCAACACTTTATTCTTTTTCAAGTAGTGAACACATTTTTCAGACTATCTGCAGAGTCATGGTAAATTACTGTTTTTATGAAGCAGGGAAAAAAAGATAAACCTCAAAGATAACTCATAAAAAATATATTTCATGTTAACTCTTTTAAGTTATGTTTAACTAATTGTAGATGACATCACACAGGTAAATACTAAGATCATATTTTAGAATGTCAAAAACCTGAAACACAGTTTTAATGAGACTGATGTTTCCAGCATTTAAATTAATGCCTGTGCATTAGAATAATAGTTGAAGAGCTTTTATTTGTTATAAACAAAAATTCTTAAAAATACTTATATGATAATATTTAATAGTCTCAGTTGTTTATTTCATTGGTCATAGACAAGAAAACAATAAAGCTTTGTATGTTATATCTAGGCAGCATGATAAATATGGGAAGGTGCAGTAAATCAATTATTTTTAATATCACTGTGCCTGATAGCAGTATATTTTAAGTGTGAAAACATGAGTTTAGAGACAAACCAACTTACTATTTGTATGACCTTAGGCAAATTATATAACCTCCCTGAATCTTAGTCTCTAGAACTTCAACATGTCAACAATAATACGGATAATAACAGGGCTATTGAGAAGAAGTGCTTTGTATAGTGCATAATTTAACAGATTATTTTTCATATTGCACCCCCTTTAAGTATATTTCCAACTATTTGACAGGTTAATCTATTAAGAAAATAAATTTTTAAATATTTATCAAATACCCACTTTGTCTTGACTGGCTTGATTCATTTTGCCTGATATCAGACAAAAATTAAACATTTTTTGCATACCAATAACCCAACATAATCAATGACATAATAACTAGTCTGTTTTTTCAGTCCAGAAAATTAGTTGAAAGTTTTTATTCAGGAAAAAAAAGCTACCACTTGATTAACTGAACATTTCTACCTTTTATTAAAATGAACAAGTTATTTGGAAATAAAAAATAATGAATTCTAGCAGACATGTTGAAAATAACCAGGTGAACTCAGTCGACTTGTCTGAGTTGCTTGATTTTAAAGAAGTAACTAGCTTTACTAAATTATTTTTCCACTAAGCAAACAAACAAACAAACAGAACAACCCTTAAGTTTCCATGCAGAGAAACAGCTCTTATTGTCTGGACTGATAGTTAATTTGAATTTAGGACACAGATTGGGTCACAAGCTCATAATGTCAGCCTGTCAACTATCACATTTCTCAAACACAGTGTCCAGTTATTTTGTACAGGGGTTGGCCTTCTGGACCCTGACAGTTCAGTCATTGCCAGCAATCTTATAATAGCTGAAGGAAACTGGAAATAGTAACCTTTTCATTTAGCTCCAACAAAGATTCTGCTTAGAAACCCAAAGCCTGGGAGATAGCAAATGGTGTTAAATGGTGTTTGGCTCAAGTCAAAGTTAAAGTCCTGGTATTATTATTATTATTATTATTATTATTATTATTATTATTATTATTATTTTGATTTTTTTTAAATAAAGGAATGTGTGACTGCAACCAAGTGGACTATTTATAAATACCAACACAAAGAACACTGAATACATAAATCTTAGGAAGAAAGCTCCTGTGTCAACTCCTTTTTCTCCAGCATTAACATCTAAATAATGCAATCTGATGACACAGAAGTGAGAGGGAGCCCTTTTATCACTGGACTATATAAAAGTGACAGAAAGAAATTTGCTGTAAAGGCTTTTCAGAGAAGGTTGGCCTCTTGGGTATAACTAAGTAACCTCTGAGAAATAGATGGAGGTATTTCAACACTTGAGTGCCATGCTTTGCTAGGTTATTTCAGACATTACAAGTAATGTATTGTTTAGTTGTACCCATGTACACCATTAAATGCATCACAGTGTAGCATGGATTCAGCAAGTTGTAGTCATAACATGCCAGCTGGAGAATATTAAGAGGGGAAAACACGTTTTCAATTTCTGCTTAATGTTCTGATGAAAATAATGTAAGTCATGTCTTCTGTGAATGTATTTACCTTCCAATCACTATAATGACTATTCAGTATATAGGTAATAAAATAGAATTTTCAGTAATGTAGAATTTGCTCACTCCCTCTTCCTTACTCAATTTTTGTATTCCTTTCTTACTCTTCATTGATGCATATAACTTTCAACATGTTTCTTTTACTTCTAGAGTTAATTAACCTTAACACTAGACTGACAATTATAAAGTTTACTGCAGCAACAAAAGAGTCTTTGTAGACAGGAATTATATAAACACCATGAATGTATTTTGCAATTGTTTTCCTGAACATCTTATGGCCATTAGAGCCTCTGGGTGGTCTTTCACACTAACTACTGTGGCCTATGAAAGAAATGTTTCATTTTCATTTTTGTCATAAAAACTATTTTCATTTGCTTTTGTGCCCCAATCATTAAAATCCACCCAGAGGATTTCTCCTTGTCTACTGAGCATTTCTACTAAGAGCTGCTTCATATTTAACTCGCTCTTAGATCACACCATGGCTTGAGAATTCTTTTAATCTCTTTTCCATTTATAACTGCACTGCTTGACCTTTTTTTAGAAAGGTGTCTTGTATATAAAATGTCAGTGATAGGATTATAGACATGAGACAATGATACAGTTTAATTAAAAAAGGCCCTGTGAGATTGAAAAAGGTTACTGGCCTAGATCACAAATATTTAATGCCAGATAACTATTTATGAGACTTAAAAAGAGAGAGAGAGAGAGAGAGAATGAAAGGGAGGGGAAGGGAAGGGACAAAGGATTTACAGGCCATTTGTAATTGACCAACCATTAAAGTTGCAATAATTAGATTACATTTCTGATTAAAACTTTTGGCTTTGTCTTTATGGAAAATTTAAAACATTTAAACTATGAGCCATGTCAGTTATAAAACAAAAATTAATTCAAGTTTTCTCTAAGTGAGATAATGGAACAGAAATCTTAAACAAGGTCTAAAGACCTAATTATTTTTAATGTCAAGGGTTTGAATATTGTAAAAAATTCATTCATTATTCAGAAGCCACTATGTGAAGCTGTGTATGGTTT
Organism: Choloepus didactylus; assembly: GCF_015220235.1. Classification (NCBI taxonomy): domain Eukaryota; kingdom Metazoa; phylum Chordata; class Mammalia; order Pilosa; family Megalonychidae; genus Choloepus; species Choloepus didactylus. The sequence continues at coordinate 80,360,275 of NC_051311.1, forward strand.
GACTAAACCAAGAACATTGATGTAGCAAATAACTTTCCCACTCATTATCCCTTCATCCAACCTCATGTATATGAACATTCAACAAATCAAAATATTTAACAACCTATTTATTTAACCGCTGATTTGTCAAGGATATCAATTATCAGAAAGTATACCTAATCAGTCAGAAAGGATACTTCTGTTAACAACCAGGTTGACAAGAATGATAGTGGCCAGCAGAATTAGAGACACACACCCCTCCCCGCCCCATCAACATGAATCTGGAACTGATATTTCAACAACTAGAAATCCAGCAAGGAGATCCTTTTCTCAGCTTCAGAATTTGGTACCTAAATTTATACCCCTTGTGCCAGTTCGATGTATTGTGTTCTCCAAAACACCATTATCTTTGATGCAATCTTGTGTGGGCAGACATATTAGTGTTTAGATTTTGGAATTCTTTGGGTGTTTCCATGGAGATGTGATTCAGTCAACTGTGGGCAAGACCTTTGGTTGGATAATTTCCATGGAGGTATTGCACCACCCATTCAGGGTGGGTCTGAATCAAATTACTGGAGCACTATATAAGCTCAGACAGAAGGAGCAAGCTTGCTACAGCCAAAAGGGACACTTTGAAGAATGCACAGAAGCTGAGAGAGTAGCTGCAGATGAGAGACAGTTTGAAGATGGCTGTTGAAAGCAGACTTTTGCTCCAGAGAAGCTAAGAGAGGAAAAACGCCCCAAGAGCAACTAAGAGTGATATTTTCAAGGAACTGCCTAGAGAGGAACATCCTGGGAAAAAGCCATTTTGAAACCAGAACTACGGAGCAGATGCCAGCCATGTGACTTCCCAGCTAAACAGAGGTATTCCCGACACCATTGGCTATCCTTCAGTGAAGGTACCTGATTGTCGATATGTTAACTTTGGACACTTAATGACCTTAAGACTGTAACTGTGTATCCAAATAAACCCCCTCTTATAAAAGCCAATCCATTTCTGGTGTTTTGCATTCTAGCAGCATTAGCAAACTAGAACACCCCTTAATGACTATCATAGTACCTGGGGAGAGTGAAAAAGGCTAGAAAGAGATAACTTCAGTTTGACTTAAACTCTGAAATTAGCAGCCCCATAATGTTCTCTAATCAAATTGGCACCAATCTGCTTTAACCTAAACACTTCTCATGTTACCCTCTTTAAAAATCATAAGCTTCCTTGCACCAAGCATTTACCTGAGCCATAAGAAAATCCTAGGCTGATGTTTAAAAACTTGAGATGATGATTAAAGTTCCTAAAACCATGAGTTAGGAATTGCATTCTGGTTTGCAACCACCAAATGGTATTCATCTTATCAAGCATTTCCTCATGGGGAAGAGAGGATGCAATTTTTCTATTGGAAATAGTCATATGCTTCATGGACTTTTAAAAGACATTTTGATGCTTTTACATGACTGAAAACTCAAAATTTCAAATGCTTAGATGGAAATTCCTAACTAGTAATATGTCTACATTTGAATGTTTCAGGCATTCGAGAGTTTTAGTCAGAGCAGCACCACTAATAGCAGTAGTAGAAGGAAAAATACCAGTTTTAAGGAATCTCATCCATTCAGTATCTGAATAAAATACCCTCAAGAGGAACTCTCTCATGGTAGGCAGGATGAAAAGATATATTTACTTGCTCATTCATTCATTCATTCATATTTGATTTGATTGGATGACTAATATGTGCCTGTAGCACTGTGCCAACTGCTAGGGGTAAAATTATGAACTAAAAACCAATATATTCCCTGTTCTCATGGAGCTAGTAGTCTATTGGGGGAGATGCTATCATAAATTTGTCTCAAATAACAACACAAATGCATGTATAGTTACAAACTCAGATAAGTAATCTGAAATAAATAGTGCATTCTGAAATCTTTAATAAAGGAAGCAGATCTAGATGGTAGAAGAGCAATTGGGTGGGTTGAGGGAAAAGTACAGGGAGCAGGTGGTCAGGAAAGACTTCTTCAAGGAATACGTATTTGTTCTATTTAGAACAATAGAAATCTCTATGACTGCAGGAGAAGCAAGTTTACATTTTAAGAATCGCAAGTTTTCTGCAATAAAACAACCCCATTCCCATGCAGAATTAAACCATTATGATGGAGGGTTAGCAGGGGCAGCACACAGGGAACTTAACTCCCACAAAGTGGTTATGATAATCCAAAATATTCTTAAATTGAGTATTTTGAATCATTAAAATATAATTAAGGAATTTATAACATAGTGTAAGATAGGATACCGTAACCATAGGCAGGATGATTTGAAGAAAAAAAAGATCAAACAGTATTTCAAAATTGATTAAAGATATAAAATCTCTGCTGAAATGATGGTTAGTGTACAAGAAGATGGAACTGAGTGAATCACTCAAAAGATGTCAAAATCAACACAGCGAGATAGAATGAAAAATATGAGTGAGTAGCAAAAGATGTGGAAGACAGAGTGGGAAGGTCCCATATCTGTCTGAAAGATGTTCTAGACGGAGACATAGAGGTTAGGAATGAGACATTCACAATGATATTGCCTGGAAGTCTGCCAAAAATTGAAAGAAAAACATGCAATTTTAGATTGAAGCAGCACGCAAATCCAGAGCAAGAAATTAAAATTAAATCCACAACTGGTCATGTTTTTGTGAAACTGCAGAACATCAAAAATAAAAGAAAATATTAAAAGGTTTCAGACAGGTCACCTACCAAGGAAAGGTAAACAGGATGAGAACAGATTGTTCTTCGCATCAGGGGACGCCACAAGGCATGGAAATACATCTTCAGCAAGCCCAGGAGAAATGAGTGAACAAATGGATCTTTATACCCAGCTACATGATTGGTTTAAGGGAGATGGTAAAATCATTTTAGGTAAAGTCTGAGAGAGTTTTCTACTTGTGGATTTTGCTGAAAGAAATACTAAATGATACATTTCATTACAGAGAGTGTTCTGAATAAAAGAATTGGATACAAGAAGGGATTCTGATGAAAGAAATTGTTAAACATGTTTGTGAAACTAAATAAGCATTGGCTGGAATAATACCTTATTCTGAGTGTATTAAAAACCAGTGGTATCCAAATCCCAAGACAAATGACATAAAAGAGGGGAGAGGAGAGAGTTGCTAAATATTAAATTGTTCTAAGTTCTAATGCTTTTTGAGAGGATAGATATAATTATTTGATTTTAGATTTTGTTATGTCAAAGATGCCTATTAAAAATAGGACAACTGCTAAAACTAATGAAAATAAATATATTATTTCTGAAATAGTAAAGGTATAAAAAGGAAAACAAGAAAACTGAGTAAAACAAAGCCTACAGTGTAAGGCAGAAAAATGAAGCAAAATAAAACAGCATGTAAATAGTAAACAAAATAATGTGATAGAAATAAGTCCAAATGTATAATAACTAACACAAAAATTTAACTGGGTTAATAAAATATACATCCTCTGATTAGATTTGTTTTTAATCTAGCTTGCACTCATGAGAAGCATCCAAGCATGAAAACACAGAAAAGCTGAAAGTAAAGGGATGGAAAAAGGTATACTCTCAAATACTGAACAAACGAAAGCTAGTGCTGCTATGTTAATTTCAAATGAAATCAACTTTAAGGTAGAAAACACTGTTTTTATAATTAGCCCCTGAATAATCTTGAGTAACCATATTTGTATTCACTGGGAAAAGAACTAATTAGTAACTGAATTTATTCTGCTATCATCTTCTAAGAGGTTCTCATGAAATTGCCAGGACAGTAGCTTAGATACTGTTATTCTGTTCCTAAGCATTTTTATTTTAGTATCTGAGTTACTCTAGAATAGTATGATGTATTTGGATGTCTACCCAACCCTTTAAAACCTTCCTTTATTAGCTTATAGGACCCAGTAGTTACTTTCTGGATTGGAAAACTGAGATTATTGTAAAACTTTAAATAAAAAAGAAAAGACTGCATAGACGTTTTTGTCTAAATGAGCGAGGTATCCCGTGTATCAGAGACGTTTGGTTAGTGCCTGCCTGGTTGACTTGTTCAGCTGTTATGCTGAAAGGACTTCTGAGTGCAATTCAGTCTAGTTGCCACTAGATGGCATGTGGCTTATTTGCAAAGAGTATTGGTCTCAGACTTAAAAATATTAATCAGACCTATAAAGCAAGCAGCCATAAGAAGGCAAGTTGCATAATAGATAGAAAAGTGATGATAGACATAGATAATAGATAGACAAATAGATTAGTTATCAATGATATGCATATGTATTAAATATTAATTTTCTAGTTAGAGTTAAAATAAACTGTGAGAATGATACCGATAGTGTAAATAGAAAGAGACTGGACTGGAGGATGTAGACTCCAGGCTCTTTGGAACGCTGTGTGTGACTTCAGGTGATTCATGTGATTGCTCTGGACTTCCATCTCCTATACAATGAAGAACTTTTCCAGTGCTATAATTCTTCAATACCTTTTGAAGCAGTATATGAAATAAAATAGAGTTAAGCTGCTTCAGACATCTGCCCAATTTATATTTTCTTTTACAATTTGTTTTATTTACTGTTTTACAAATCTCTTTGAATTTTAAGAAATTACAGATAATTGGCAACCACAACCCAGATTAATCTCATCCATGCTTAGATTCTGTAAGCTCTTATTTTATATCCTAGTGTCAAAGTCTCTCTGAAAATGAGCACTGGTGAGCAGTTTGGTAGCTGTTCCTGTGGGATCAAAATGTTATTCCTGTCCATATGGCTCCCTTGGAATGCCCTGATGCTGTCTCTTCTCTCCAGGGGTGGTGCTCCATTACTGTTTCCGAGGCTAGGATTTTATCTAGCTAGCTAGGTTCAGGATATGTCTGTCCTTGCCTCTCCCCTTTCTCGGACTTTTACTTTCATGACTTATCTTGACCTATCTTGACCTAGGCCTGAGTTCTTTGAATCTCTGTTCTTTCACCTGTAATTCAGAAATAATATAGCTTGCCTTTCATGGTTATATAAGAATTAAAAGGGTGTAAAGTACCTAATATATGGGCATAATTTGATATATACTTACAGAATCATATTTGTGAATTTTTAGAGAAAAAATCTCAAACGTGGCTGTTTGAAAGTAAAGAAGGGGTAACCTAGAAATTCTAATGGGGCTACTCAACCTAGCTCTCACAGGGTTTCGGAAATGAAAGAAAGAAGGGAAAATTTGCTGTGATCTTTGAAAATAAAATAAAGGCTGTAAAAGTTCTGAATGAAGTAAGGTTTGAGGGAAAAACTAGGAGTAAAATATCATTCAACTGAATATCTGAAAAAGACATAAGAATATTAATTAGGTGAAAATTAGTGTTAGTTGTTTGATGATGCTGGCAAATAGGTTGATGATACCTTGGGCCCTATTAACAGAAGTGGTGTCTACAAAGAAGGAGGCACTAGTCCTCTTCTGTTTGGCTGAAGTCATATCTCAAGTGGAGGTCACATCTCAGGTATTCAGTTCCAGGTGAATGCATTATCAAAATTTACTAGCTGTCATGCTCTTAGGACATATATGCTGAAGGCCTGGGTACTTGGAAAGCAGGGAGTTCCAGGGAAATAGGCCCATCAGAGGTTCTGGAGAGAAAGTCTACTTTGGTTGTCATGATTTGCTAACTGAAGGTCTCTTTCAACGTCAGTAATCAAAATTGGGGGATGTGTAGGGTTGCCAGATAAAATACAGGGCACCCAGTTAAATTTCTATTTGCCAAACAATGAATAAGTTTTCATTGCATGAAATATATTTCTACTAAAAAATTATTCAAATTTAATTTGGGATGCAGTATTTTTTTTTGCTAAGTCTGGCAATCCTGGGGATATGACATAAGGAAGGGGGTTTTCAGTGGGCAGAGAACACAATAACAGGGATTTTAGGGGTAAGGAGAGATGCAATCCACATTAGAGAATGCAATGATATAGCAAAGTGACAGTTTTTCAGTATTTAATTCATATTTATACCAGTATTTTATTATTTACAGTGGTCAGGATTTATAAGATTAAAATCATTGTCATTTAATATATTTTAAATACTAAGAACTTAAGAACACTAGAAAAAATTCCTCTGCTAGTACTGCCTTGGCTGGGTCCATGTACTCTTAGGTTTCTTGTTCCTGGGGTCTATTCCAGCTGGGCTTTCATGTAGTAGAACTGTTGTGATTTAGCTCCTTCCTGCCCTGTTATGAGTAGAGTTTTGGTAGCACTGTCTAGGGGAAGCCAATTCTCTCGTCTTTACTCTGAACTGCAGTTCTGATTTTTCTTACAGCCTGTCTAGTTTGTGACCTTATTCCTTTAGTTCTCTGTAGGATATTGGAAAGATCTCAGAACCTTCCATTTGACAGATACAGTCTCTACAGGGTGGTAAAGAGTGGATGGGGTGCTTTATGCGGAAGGTGCCAGAGACAGATGGGATGAATGTAGTGAGAAAGGGAAGGGGAATGAGAGAGATTGTAGCAAGCCATTGAAAGTGAATTAAACTGCTGACTGATATCTGAAATAATGGTTCATGCCAACAAAAGTGAGCATTGCAGTACTTTAAAATGCATAGTATCCTGGGATATGAAAAGTCAGCATCAGGAAACTAAGAACAAAGGATGGGACCCCTTAGCCTCAGAAGGGTCATGGTAATAGTAAATGAGAACTGTAATCCTGAGAAATTTTTACATTTAAAGGTAAGTGAGACAAATATACAGACACTGCCACATTCTACATTAGAATTGGGAAACAACACCAGGACTGGGTGAGCTACAAGTTTGATAGTGCTAAGCTAGAGCTTCTCACAGTCTCCCTGCTTATGATCACCATTGGTGGTCCTGATGGAAGTTGCCAGAGCACGTCCCTTAAAGCACCACTCCTCTGATATGCTCCAAGAAAAACAGTCTAAGATAAATTATTTTTGGAAGATGCTATGTGCTACATTTTCCACTTTGAGGATTGTTACATATTTTAACATATTAATAGTTCTGAGGAGACTGTGAAGTCCTGCAGGGAACAAAATTCCGTTTGACTTTGTTCACTCCAGTATTTCTCAAATTGATTTGACCACATGACTTTCTCTGGGTGCCACATATAGGAATATTTCACAGAGCTGATATTTCATAGAACACACTTTGGGAAACACGGTCCAGAGTGTGGGGTGGCATATATCCACCATTTGGGGATCAAAATTCTGCAGCTTGGGGAGAAGAAAACTACCAGGAAGCACTCCAGAGAATATCCAGCACTGTAAGAAGCAGCAAAATAATGATAAAATTAAAAAACAGGATGAACTTTAGAGAAGTGCAAATTGAAGTTTAAAGGGCAAATAATTTGCTTAATGTCAAAGCTAGTAAGTAATTGAGCCAGGATATGAATGCAAGCATCTGATGACAGCACCCATGCTCCTGACCAGTGTAAAAATGGCCATTCATTCCACATATATTTATTAAATATGTAAAAATATACTATATAATGTAATTAAAAAACAACATGGTAAGGCAGTGTCTAAGCACTTGTGATGCATTTGTGAATAAACAGATAAAATCACTGTTTTCTGAGCTTATATTTTGGTGATGGGATTTGAAAATATAATCTAATAAATAGAGCAATTATACTATGTGTTACATAATTCTCGAGTATGTAAAAAAGTCATAAGAGCTATGGGAAAATATGGTAGAGTAGAGAGGCTAGGGCATACAAAGTGGGTGGGAGGCAAATTAACATTTTCCATATGATGGTCAAGTCAGGCTTTATTGAAAAGGGACATTTGAACAAAGACTTGAAGAGGGTAAGGGAGTGAACTGTGTAATATCTGGGGTAAGAGTGTTCTAGGCACAGGGAGTGGCCAAAGCAAAGGAGGAAACATGTCCAGGGATCAGTGAAAAACAAGGAAGGCAGTGTGGCTGGGTCAGAGTAAGGGAAGGAGAGGGACAGACGACATGAGATCAGAGAAGAAACTGGGAGCCACACCATGGAAGGCCTTTGGAAGGACTAGGGCAGACAGTTGGAAAAGAACCAGGGTTTTGAAGGCTGAGAAATAAAAGACTTTGTGAGCTGGATAGCTATTTTAATATCTCAAAAGTCTATCACTTGAAAACTGTTTTTGTCTTGTTTAATGACTGGCCCTAGGGGCTAGAAATATGCAAAATGTGGGGAAGATACAGAGGTAGATTTGGATTCCATAGGAGGAAGTGTCTAATTAGAGTCATTCCAACAAAGGAACAATTTCCCACAGGAAGGAGGACCTTCCTATCTTAGTGCTATTCCTAGCAGAGACTTTAAGTCTTCTCCAGGAAGAAGTACAAAAGTTTGAGCTTAAAATAGAAGGTTGAACACGTGACTGGATCTCTTCTTACTCTGAATTCCGTGACTCCATAAAAATTGATTTAGATATATCTGCGACTCAGTAAAATATAGCATTTATTAATAGGTAGTGGCAAAAAAAAAAAAAAACAGGAAGAAAATTAATCAATAGTAGGACCAATTTCCAATTGATGAAAGATCTAACTTCTCAATTACACTAGAAAATCCAGTAACTGTCAAATTACCTTTCTTAATCAAAATCAGTCATCTATTAATTAAATTACTGTCAATTTTATATTAAATATTATACTTTTGTCTTGTTCTAAAATAGTAGGGAATATTCTGTTTCTATTTTCCTAAATAATTGTTGTCTATTTCTTGTTTAGGTGAATACTCCTCACTGTTTTGTTTCTTAATTTTTGGAAGGTCACATTTTTTAGCTTACTCTTTTCTGTTGAACTTGTTTTTCCTTTCAGATCTGTTCTTTTAACCTTTCAAGTTCAATTAGAATAGTTTTCTTGCTTTAACTGGTGCACACTGAAACTCCTTCCTGTAGATCATCTGCGAAAACTCGTTAGTGTGCTACACTCATACTTCAGGGCTACTAATGGAGATGTTAAAGATCATTAGCCTGTGAGATAGATCTTTCCTACTAGTGATGGATGTCCAACAACTCTCAACATTGATAATATTGAGTTCTATGAGAAGCTTTTTAAAACCATTGATCAAAACTGGAAGTTGTCACTAGTCTGAGGATTAGGGATGAGAAGATTGCTTAAGATTAATTAAATAAATTTTCTTCATATATAATTTATGTATCAGTCACATGTAGGATATGTAATGTCTTAGTTTGCTAAGGCTGTCATAACAAAGTATCAAAAACTAGGTGGCTTAAAACAACTGAAATTTATTGTCTCACAGTGTGGAAGCTAGAAGTCCCAAATCAGGGCCATGTTTCCTCTGATAGCTGAAGGGGAGAATCCTTCTTTGCCTCTTCTAGCTTCTGGGATGTTTGCCGGCAATCTTTGGTGTCCCTTGGTTTATAGATGTATCACTGCAGTATCTCCATCTTCACATGGCCATCTCCTTGTTGTCTGCCTGTATCTGTGTCAAAATTTTCTTTTCTTATGGGACCCCAGTCATATTGGATTAGGGCCCACCCTAATCCAGTTTAGCCTTATTTTAACTAATTACATCTTCAAAAAACCTATTTCCAAATAAAGTCACTTATATGGGATTAGGGGTTAGGCTTGAACATGTCTGTTGGGGGACACATTTCATCATATAACATAGAGCTTCAGCTAGACATGTTACCAGATTTTCTCCCTCAAGTACACTGGGGTGACAGTGTTTGCTCTTATAACTTTGTCCTCAAAGGACAAAGTGATTTGCCTTATTGTGTGCAATGGAACCCCATCCTAATTAAGAAAATAAATGTTGCTCTGTTTATTGCTGTTAGTGCATTTTAAATGAGAGTGAAAAAAATGGGGTCCTGAAGTAATTTGTGTATGTTATTTCAGTTGCCTAAGTTTTAAAATACTTATCCAGTGTGCTCTTACACAAGAATTGTCAAAGTTCATTTCAGATAATTCATGTGTGTTTATATTTTCAGAGTAGTTAAATATACTTTAACCAGATAATAAAGGGTATTTTTTAACAAAGAAGGTAGAACATCAGATGTTTATGTGAATTTAACTCTACAACTGAATGATGAGTTCAGCAGTCAGAAACTGGACAAAGTGTATCCTTTCTGGATTAAAAAAAAAAAAAATCTACAGAAAGTAGCTTAAAAGTATCCCAAAGCAATTAGGATTGAAATTTGTATGTCAGTCTTCTTGGGTGAGAATTGAAATGCATTTTGGGAGAGGGAGTCTGAACACATTTACAAGATTTCTGTTGTGGTGAAGAAATCAGCAAATGAGAAATCATATATGCACAGATTTGGATGTTGACATTATTATAAGCATAGCAAGTGTTTTAGCAACTCAAAACTTTTCTTTTAAATTTTATTTTAAAAATTCATACAGGAAGCCAAAGTTTTACTCTAAAATTTCAAGCAAAATGAAAAGTCAATGTGCATGATACACATGGATAACGCTCTGAAATATGCTGTAACCCCCTCTGGTATGACAAACCAGTATTAAATAAATATGAGATATAGATAGATTAATTTTAGTTATGGTGATTAACAGATAAAGTACATAAATATTAGGTTGTAAATTATTGGCACAAACTTATCAAAATATTTCAGTAGAGTGGGGGTAAGAGCTAATTTGCAATTTGTTATACTGAGTTTAGAATTAGCTTTATTATAAAAAAAGTAAAAGGCACTAGAAAGGCAATGTAATACAATGAAATAGTGACACAGGGACTTCCTGACTTGACAAATGAATTGAAATGAAATCTGAAAGACAAAGTGAGCATTTATTACAAACTTTTATCTAGAAGAAAGGGGGGTAAATATATTCTAGTGGTTTGTTAAATAAATAATACTTTTATGATAGAGAAAAAATCCAAAATATGAAAATGAATATGAATCTTGCAGCTGATTCTGGTTTATATTTGTTATTTTCATTGAAATGTTGAAATAGTCACACATTTTAGGAGGATATTGACAGTTGAAGTGGAAAGAGGAGCAGTGACAGAATTGTCTATCTTATTTCAGTTTAAAATAATAAAAGGGAACATCATAATTTAACCATAGCTAACATGCAATAAACAAATATTTATTAAATGAATGAATGAGTAACTAAACAGTAGTACTTTTCTAACACATTTCTATAGCTTTCTGGTTATTGATTTAGAAATTAACATGTATTCATAATATCTTGCTATCCCATTAAATAAGTACAATTAAACATCTCCTCTTCATTTTTCTCTTCTTCATTCCCTGCTTTATCTTAAATCTTGATTCCTGCCTAGGGTGTCATTTAGAAATTGATTCTCATGTTTTGATTAGTTTCTATTAATTCACTATTGACATGGTAGATTGAATTCTGTACACAGTTTGGACATATTCTAGGTGTTGGTTCTCATTATGGTGGGTGTGGACCCATGGTGAATAAGCTCTCTAAGATGTTACTTGAGTTAAGGTGCAGCCCAGCTGAATCAGGTTGGGCTTTAATCTGGATTACTAGAGTCTTTTATAAACAAGTAAAAGTAAGGCAGAGAAAAGCACCGGGATCAGCCAGAAGCCAGAAGTCAATGGAGCCTGGAGGAGAAAGGAAAAGACATTTCAGTGTGTATTGCCATGTGCCAGAAAAGCCAAGGACCAAGAATCACCTGCAGCCAGCCCCAGAATGCCAGTCTTCTTGTAGAAAGCATCACTTTGCTGATGCCTCAATTTTGGATTTCTCCCAGCCTCAAAACTGTGAGCCGATAAATTCTGTTGTTTAAGCCAACCCATTGCATAACATTTGTTTTATCAGTCAGGTAACTAAGACAAGTGACTTGTGCCTATATTATAGTTGGCAAGAAAATAGAAAGTGACTTGTTTGCTTTTGGACCCTGACACTGGATGATGTGGAGTAGCCTTAAGAGTTGAAAAACCGCTATTGGAAACAAGCAACCATTACTATTTTATCTCCTTTTTTATTTCTCACCTATTCTGATTTGGACTAGCAATTTGAAAGCGTTAAATTAGAATTTGCCTACATAGGTCTTAAGTTAGCAGTCTAAGGTCAACCTGCTTTTTCTGATTGAAAAATCCAGATCATACCCTATGAGAATAGGAGAGGAAAGGAGATGGGAAAGGAAAATAGAAGAAATTCCAAGATTCCCATTTTCTTTATTTCTCCTTTTATCTTTCTTATGATAAAAATTAGTCTACATTTGAGCCCAAAGGTGATAGTCATAGCCTTATTTTCTAGTATAAAAGAAAAGTACAAAAGAAAAACACAATGTAACTACTCTTGTTACACCAAGTTCATACAGAACAAATAAAATATAGACAATAATACATGATAGTCATGATATAAATACTGTCATCATGTAATTTTTCACAAATTTTGTCTCATAAAGTTCATCCTGAATTCCTTTCTTTGAGTCATTTTTTAAAAACAATAGTTTTCAAAGTGCAAGAAAGATCTTTAAGTCATTTAGAACTGCTTAAAAGATTCTTCCACCTTTCTTGCTCAGTCCATTCATTTTATCAACCAATCAAGTTCACTAGATTTATTTTCTACAGAAAAGTTTTGATAGCTTGTTTTTATAATCCAGCCAACCAGTTTTCATCCATATGTACACTGTAAAGGACTATCTTTGAATATTTATAAAAAGGCGTAGAAAGTGAATACAAAGACACACCTATTTTTAAACCCCAAAATCCCATATATATTCACAATAAAAGGGGTAAATTGAATATCAGGAAAGTAAATCTTATGGCTACAGAGTTTGAGCTTTTAAGATACAGAAAAATATGGACCCTCATTTTAAAAACTAAGCAGGAGAAATGTGTAAGTATTTATAGAAATACTGACAAAGGATTTTAATCATTTGTTATATGTGGCATGAATAAACAGCACTGCTCAATAATACCAATGTAAGTATTGAATTATAATATATTTTAATTTTGCTATATATATATATTTTTTTTCCTGGTGCTGTTGTCAGGAATCACATTTCTGAAGCATGGTTTGTCTTTACAGTGCAGTATATTTTCCTAAAATTATGGTGCAGGTGCTATGATGAATTCTGTCCTCCAGAGGGCAGTGCAGTACAGACTCAAAGAGAAGAGCACAAAGTGCACAAAACAAAACAAAAAAGCCAACAACACACACACACACACACAAACCCAAAAAGAACGTAAACTTATTTTCTTTCAGTGGTGAGCAATATATAGGAAAATTCCTAGGATCTGCTATGATGCCAAAATTCCTAGCTGCAAGGTAGAAAAATGCTGCCATTCATCCGCTTATTTTGACCACAGAGCAATTGATTTAATTTCCTTAAGGGAAATATAGTTTTTAAAGAATAAATTAAATGCACAAATTAATCCTTTCTTGGCTGGACCCAGCGTCAGTAGATTTTATTTAAGAAGAAAGTTGACAGAGATAGTCTGAGACTCTGCTTTAGGTTGTATGAAGTCCTTAAAAAATATTCCTCCGCCATATTCTCCACACCGTGGAAGGGAAACACTTGATTTTATTAAGATATTTTTCCTGCTTAAGGCTCTTCAAAAACCTTTTCAGAACTACAAGTTTAATCTATTTATGGTGAATTATACAAGGAAATATAATTGTGCTTTTTATACATTCAAGTATAGTTTTGTCACAACTCCTAAAATCTTTGCACTACTGTCAGCGTACCATTTAGCTAATGCCAAGAAATATTAAACCTCAAACTGAGTAGTCAAGGTAAGGACATTACCCAACCTTTAATATGTGCTACAGTGTTAAAATACTTGCCAAGGGTTTTACATATATCTCATTTAATCCTTCAACAGTACTATGATTGAGTACTACCACTTCCTAGTTTTACAGGTGAGAAAATGAATCATAAAATTAAGTAACATGGTCCATGTTATGTAGCTATTTGGTGGGAAAATTAGAAAAGAAATCCAGATCTTTCTAATGCCAAGGTGTTAGCCATTATGCCTCCCATATTTGGAATGATTAATTTTATGGTGTTGATTTTTATTATGCTTGAATCAACTGTAGTAATTCCTGTCATTTAAACTTTTATGAGGGTCTATCACTCAAAGTTCAATGAATCACAGAGAAAGCCTGCAAACATGGGGCCTTTGGACTGCCCACACAGTGGCCCATGTGGGTGGCCAAACCCACATGTTATTTAGTTCTGACTAGATGGAGTTGCTGGCACACCTGCTGGGAGAGAAGTGGATGGGCCCTACACTTCCGGCCCTGAATTCCAGACTTTAAGAATGCCCAAAGGAAGCAAAACTAGAAAAAAATGCAAGCCGTTCTGCTCCACACATCCCAGAGGCCCTGGGACTCTGATTTCCCCATCTGATTTGAGGTATTCTCTGTGATGCTGAGGTTTGTCTCCCTTCCCCCTAATCCCCAGGGGTGCTAGGGGAGGGGTCTGTATAGTATATTACTTACCATTAGTCTTTTCTCTGCCTTTACTTGTGGACCTCACAAGTGCCTTTTACAGAGCCCCAAACTCTGCTTTGCCACAAAGTAAACCTCATGCCATGAAAAAACAAAAACAAAACCAAACTTGTGTTCAGTTATATTTGTGTGTAACAATGGTTCTCAAAGCACAGTCCCAGACAAGCAGCATCGTGGGAACTCATCAGAAAGGAAAATTCTAAGACCTCCTAATTCAGGAATCTGGGAGTGGGGCCTGCCCAGCAATCTGTTCTTTGATAATCTCTCTCCAGGTGATTCTTATCCATTGGTAATATAACATAATTTTTAGGAATGCCTCTCCAGAGCCAGAGTGCCAGGATTTTAACGTTCCACTACTTTTAGCTGTATGACCTTGAACAGGGATCTTACTGTCTTTGCAACTGAGTTTCTTCATTTGTAAAATAGGGTTAATAATAATTACCTCAAACAGTTGTTGTAAGTGTTGTATTAAATGGATAATACAACACCAAAAACCTAGTATTCAGCACACAGAAGGGGCTCAATAAATGTTAGCCATGGTTATTATTTTAAAAGAAATAACTTGAAAAGCAAAATCCCAAAATGTCTTACCTCTTTCTTTTCATTTTATGCATGATAAATAAAATTAAATGAGCTTTGTAATAGTCTTGACACTGTTTTTGGTATTTGTAACTGTATTAGAGTTCTGTAGGGAAACAGAACCAACAGGAGTTATCTATAAATATGAGATTTAATAAAAGTGTCTCACACAACTGTGGGGATGCAGGAGTTCAAATTCCATAGGGCAGGCAGTGAGCTGGCAATTCCAATGAAGGTCTTCAGTGAACTCCCCAGGAGAGGCTGGCTGGCTGAAGAAGAAAATGAAAGTTCTCTCTCTTCTCCCTTAAAAATCTTCAACTGATTGGATTAAATCCAACTGACTGAAGTCTCTCATTGTGGAAGGCATGCCTTTCACTGATGAAATAAGCCACAGATGCAATCAGTTGACTGATGATTTAATGAATCAGCCTTCTGGTTTATTAACTAACCACTTGCAGTAACAGGCTAGTGCTTGCTTGACCAGACACCTGGGCACCATCACCTGGCCAAGTTCTCACATGAACCTAAGCATCACGGTGACTCTTTTTACAAAATTCCGTTTTATTAAGATATAGTCATATACCATACAGTCATCCAAAGTGTACAATCAGTTGTTCATAGTACCATCATATAGTTGTGCATTCATCACCAGAATCAATTTTTGAACATTTTCACTACTCAAAAAAAAGAATAAAAATAAAAGTAAAAAAGAACACCCAAAACATCCCATCCCTCCATTCTCTCCCTTTTATTCATTTAATTTTTGTCCCCATTTTTCTGCTCATCTGTCCACACACTTGATAAAGGGACTATGGGCCATGAGGTTTTCACAGTCACACAGTTAAACCGTGTAAGACATATAGTTATACAGTTGTCTTCAAGAATCTAGGCTACTGGGTTGCAGTTCAACAGTTTTAGGTATTTCCTTCTAACTATTTCAATACACTAAAAACTTTCAAAAAGGGATATTTATATAACATATAAGAATAACTCCAGAATGATTTCTTGACTCTATTTGAAATGTCTTAGCCACTGAAACTTTGTTTTGTTTCATTTTTCTTCCCCCTGTTGGTCAAGAAGGCATTCTCAATCCCATGATGAGGTCCAGTCTCATCCCCAGGAGTCATATCCCACTTTGCGAGGGACTTTTGCACCTCTGGGAGTCAAGCATTGCTTGTAGGGCATGTCTAATGGTGATGAATCCATTCAGCATTTGCTTATCTTGGAATGTCTTAATCTCTCCCTCATTTTGCAAAGAAAGTCTTGCCAAATATGAAATTCTTGGTTTGCAGTTGTTTTCTTTCAGTACTTTGAGTATTTTAACCTATTGCCTTCTTGCCTATATGGTTTCTAATGAGAAATTGGCACTCAATCTGATTGGAACTCCCTTGTACATAACACACTGATTTTCTCTTTCGTTTTTCAGACCTCTGTACTTATCCTTGCATTCAGCAATTTGACTACTGTGTGTATGTGTATGGTTCTCTTTGAATTTGCTGTTTGGGGTTCTTTGTACTTCCTGAGTGTGCATATCCGTATCTTTCATTAAATCTGAAAGTTTTCTACCATTGTTTCTTTGAATATCCTTCTGCTCCTTTCTCCCTTTCTTCTTTTGGGACTCCCGTAATGTGTATATTAGTATGCCTAGGCTCTGTTTACTTTTTAAAATTCTTTTTTCTTTCTGCTACTCAGCCTGAATCAGATGTCCTCTCTTCAAGATCACTGATTTTTTCTTCTGCCAGCTCCAATTTGTTGAAACTTTCTAGGGAATTTTTAAACATACTGGAGACTTCAACTCCAGTATTTATGTTTGATTCTTTTTAAAAATATCTGTCTTTATTGTGATTTGCATATTACTTATTCATTATTTTCCTGATGTACTTTAGTTCTTTATCCATGTTTTCATTTATCTCTTTGAGCATATTGAGGATCATTTTTTAAAGTCTTTTTCTGCTATGTCCAATATCTGGTCCTTTTTGTTGATGGTTTCTAGATTTATATCTTGTTCCTTTGGATTGGCCTTCATCTCCTGTTTCTTTTTGTCATGTAATCTTTTGTTGCACACTTACCTTTAAATATTTTAAAATGTTAATCTAGGATTTAGTCCCTAAGATGTCTGTTCCTTAAGTGTGTATCCAGATAGTTATCTGACATATTTCCTTGAATGCTAGACACTAACAAAAAGTGCCTTTCACAGTCTTTGCAAATTGGCCCTGCATTAGCCGGTCTTCTCCTTCAGAGTTTATCCTCCTATCAAGTAGATCATCCTGAGGTGAATGCAAAGAACAGGGGCAACTCCCTCTTATCCGTGCCTGAGTCTTGTCTTGAATTTGTGTTTGCCATTTGCCTTAGCAATTCCCCTGTTAACAAGAATAAATATGTCCCCTTTACCCCCTATGAAATAAACTATCTTCCCCTCTTGGGTGCTCTATTGTATGACATAATGCAAGTAATCCTTTGCCTCAGGCCTCTTTGATTTAATTGTTTCTTATACTACTTTGGCTTTCTGTAAGGTGCTTCTGTCAGCAGGGTTAATTCTGGGTGTTCAAGCCAGAGATGAGTTTCCAGGTTTAGTTTTTCAGGCTGCTACCTGATAGATTGGCACCTACATATAGGCACCCCAGTATGCACATAAGGGTTACTGTGGTCCCTCTGGAACTCACAGTGGGAGCCCAGGCTGGTTCTGCATTGTGCCAGGGAGGAGTGAGGGAGGAATGGCAAGGATGCCTTGAGCTTTGCCTACCATTTTAAAAGATGTTTTTCCTTGATTTGGCATTCTCACAGTTACTGCAACACTAAGTGTTTCCTGGTGTTTTGAGGATGGCTCTGACTGTTTTTGCTTGTTGTTCTGAGATTCTGTGGGGGGAATGGCACCCACAACCTGTGCTGCCATCTTGGTCAAATAGCCCAGCCAGTTTTGTGTTTTGATTACTTCACTTTTTAAACTCAACATTATTTACTTTCCAGCTGTTACAACTATAGAAGATTTCAAGAGAGAAAATTATTTCAACTTAAGTAAGCAACATGTGCTTGTTGCAAAAATTGGCCATTATTATTATTTAGGAAGGAAAGAAAAATGAAAATTGCCCTAAATCCTTAATACTAGCATAATGTATTTCCACTTCTATTCCTGCTCCTATTTCCTGTCATTAAATTTCAGTAGGACTTACCATCTTGATAGCAGTTCAAAACAACCATTTCTCTAAAACAGATCAGACATAATGGCAGTTTTCTTTTTAGTATTTCAGTTCTGACATGGCACTCTGGAAAGCTTTTAATTATGCTTTGATGTTGCACATTGCTTATCACTGTGGCCTCTAATCACATAAGAAATTTTCTTAAAAAGTAAAATAAGTCAATGCAAACAAATAATGGGACTCAATTCCTTCCTCTTTTTCTTTTGAAGTAAGTAGATATTTAACTCTTCTAAAATCTCTTGAGACTTTCCAGTTTCCACAAATCATGCATTAATGACCTGACAATACTAATTTAAATAAGTTATGTAATAATATATGTCAAAGGAAAAGTAATTCTACTTACTGTAGAATCACAAGCAACTTGTAAAGTCATATGTGTGTTCCCTGTCCCTAAGGAGACTATCCAGACTAAAACAAATGACACAAATGTATTGAAAAGATAATCCTTTGGTCACCTTTTTCAAATAGCTAATTGACTACTTAGAATCTTTCCAGTCCCATGATTTACTGATTCAGAGAGAATACTATGAAGGGAAAAGATAGAATGTTTAGGGGATAGAGAAATTAATGCTTACACTGGGAGAAAGAAGGTTAGGATTAAAACATTAATGAGAGAAGATATACTTGACGTGGTGGAGGAGAGTATTGCTGTTGTGTGATTTTGTTATCCAGTTAAGCTGGAAACTGTTCTACTATTTGATTTTCTTTCAGCTGTCTAGTTTAGAAGGAGCTTGTGTAACTATACTTCCTTTGTTCGTATTTTCCCAATTGTAACCATGCACAAAAGAGTTCCATTCGATTTGTTTGTCACTTTAATACCACACACAGACATCTGTGAAAATAAGGGTGAATAGGAATGTGATGGTTTAGAGGCTGTATGTACCCCAGAAAAGGCATGTTCTTTTGATCCATTCCTGTGGGTGCAGACCTTTTGTAGATGGGACATTTTGGTTGGGTTATTTCAATTGAGATGTGACCCACCCCATTAAAGACGGGTCTTAATCCTTTTACTAGAGTCTTTTATGAGAGGAGAAATTAAGAGAAGCTTACCGAGAAAAGCCCCAGAGAAGCTAGGAGAGAACCACAGGAGCTCAGAGAGGAAGCCACTGAAGCCAGAAGCTGAAAGCAGTGAAACCCGGGAGCAAAGGACCAGCAGATGCCAGCCATGGCCTTCCCGTGTGACAGAGGTGTCCTGGATACTGGCAGCCTTTCTTCAGAGTCCAGGTATGGTCCTATTGATGCCTTGAGTGGGACATTTTCATGGCCTAAGAACTGTAAATTTTAAGTTAATAAATTCCCATTGTAAAAGCCAATCCATTTCTGGTATATTGTATTTTGACAAATGGAAAAAGGGAATAAAGAGAAACAAGGCAAGGTATAAAGGTAAATAGAGACAAAAGGCTGTGGGAAGCAAACAAGTAAACAAACAAACAAAACAAAACCCCTTAAAGAACTATCTTGATGTAAAAAATCTCAGAATGAAAGTAAAGTTTTCCTGCTAACTCTCAGAGAAGAATAGTCTGCTTTTGTTCTTGGAAATGGATAGGAAAGAAGGTCCCAGGCCACTAGGATACTCCTTTTCTAGCTGTTTACTCACTGCTGTTTCAATCTCTATTAATCATTTTATGGAATAGAAATACTTTCCAAGGGAGTATAATTTTTAAAATGGTTGGCTATAACTTGGGATGTAGAGGAGATGCTCTGTCAAGCTGACTGACTCACTATAGGAGGTTCCTAGTTCTTTACAGTACATTGATATCAGAAAGTTGAACAGAAGTCATTATAATGTCTATTTGTTCAACTCTACAATAGAGGCACTATTCCAGTTTGCTTATGCTGCCATTATGCAAAATACCAGGAATGGATTGGCTTTTATAAAGGGTGTTTATTTGGTTACAAATTTACAGTCTGAAGGCCATGAAAATGTCAAAATTAAGGCATCAACACAAGTGTACCTTCACCAAAGGAAGGCCAGTGGTGTCCAGAAAACCTCTGTTAGCTGGGAAGGCATGTTAGCTGGCGCCTGCTGATCCCAGGTTGTGTTCCAGCTCCTCTCTCAGCTCCTGTACATTCTTCAAAATGTTGCTCTTGGGGCATTTTGTCCTCTCCTAACTTCTCTGGAGCAAAGTCTGGGCTAGCATCCCCAAAGTGTCAGCAAAAGTCTGCTTTCAGCAGCCGTCTCCATAATGTCTCTCTCAGCTGCAGCAGTGAGCTCCTTCTGTCTGAGCTCTTATAGGGCTCCAGTAAACTGATCAAGACCCACACTGAATGGGCGAGGCCATGCCTCCATGGAAGTAATCTAATCAAAAGGTCACACCCTAATCAAAGATGTCACTCAAAATTGGTTGAGTCACATCTCCATGGAAACAATCAAAAGATTCTAACCTAATCAACACTAATATGTGTGCCCCCACAAGAATTGCATTAAAGAACATAGCATTTTGGGGGACATAATAGATCCAAATCAGCGCAGGCACTAAATGCATATCTCCCAATGACTGACCTAGTTTGACAGCCACAGAAAATAGAACAATTGTGGATCATCAAAGATTTCCAGTGTGATCTCTTTATTTTTGTTTTAAGGGTACTTGCAAGCCAATTAATACTGATGGTTCAGGGATAACAGAGTGTTCTTAATTCCTCAGCTAGTGAGATTCATGGGCAGTTTTCCTTATGGAAGTAGATGTCTGCACACAGTATGATTTGAGGGGATTCTCAAGTTTCTGCCAATCCAATAGCAGTTCTTCTGAATTCCTTCCCACTGTTTCAAGGGTCCAGTGATAAAGAGCAAATAACAAGAAGGCAAAGAAGAGAGGCTCTTCTTAGATAGGACAAGAGGGCTAGGATATAGGCCAAGACTGAAGTCAAAATCTATGTTTTTGAGGGAAATATGAAGAGAGAAGAGTGGATAAAAATCTTTCTCTTTATTATTAGCAAGGTCTTTTCCCCATATGCAAATGGATGGGTTAGACCAAATGAAAGACATGTGGCTTAAATTGATGGATTGAGTGATAGATATTTATTTGTTTATAGTTCAGTTATTTCTATCTAAGAGACCGGATAGTACTTTCTTTTCCTTGGGTAATAATCAGTTTGCTGCATAGCTTTCACAGAGAAGGGAGCCCCTCCGAAGTGGGAAGCATCCCTAGACCAATTTTACCTTATGTTACCCAAAGTGTGAAAAACAAATCTAATTAATAAGGCCGTTGTGAACATTCATGTATATAAATCTTTTTGTGGATGTATACTTTTCAATTTATTTTGATAAATACCAACAAAATGGAGTTGTGGATCATGTGTTAAGTATATCTTTCTCGCCATAAGGAACTGCCAAAGTATTTTCTAAAGTAGTTGCATCATTTGATAACCCCACCAGCAATGTAGAAAGTTCCGATTGCTCCATGTTCTCACCAACACTTGTTAAAGTAAGTCATATTTGGAAACAGATGAATGGCTAAACAATTTGGGTACATTACTATAATGAATAACTACTCAGTAACAAAAGAAGTGATCTTTTGAAACAAAGCAACATTGATATATACCATTCTGCTAAGTGATAGAAGCCAGACAAAAGGATACCTACTGTATGATTCCATATTTTTGAAGTTTTAGAACTTGCAGAACTAATCAATAGTGATACAAAGCACATCATGATTGCCTGAGGCAGACGGTGTGAGGTGGGGGAGTGATTAGGGTTAGGTTAGGGTGGGAGAGACGCAAAATAACTTTTAGGGTTGATGGAAATGGTCTATATGTTGAATGGGGTGATGGTTGCACAGGTGTATATATTTTTAAAAACTCAATCAAATTGTACATTTAAAATAGATCTGTTTATTTTATTGTATACAAACTATACCTCAATAAAATTGTTTTTAAAAAATCCAAAGGAAGGGGTTCTAATATTGAAAGTTGAAGATGAGGAGAATTCCAAAAGGCCAGCATCAAATACACATATACATACATACATATATACATACATACATACATACATACATACATACATACATACATATGTTCCAAATGTGCCACTATTTAAAAGTAAGAATTTTAATTCTTGGCTGGCAAACAAGAAGCTCCACCTTCTAGCAGATTGGGTCTAGAAGACTCTTGAACTCCTTCTTGGTAGTGGTATGAGGAGTGAAGCCTTGAGCTGTCACTGGAAGTCAAATCTGTCAATATCAGTTGACAGGATGGGTCTTTGTCTACTAAGGTAGGTGTGTTTGGTTAAATTATGTACCTCAGGGGGAAAAAAAGTGTTCTTAAGAAATCTTAATCCCATGCCTGTGGATATAGACCCATTGTAAATACAACTTTTGAAGATGTTAGTTTTAGTTAAGGTATGGCCAGCTGAATCAGGATGGGGTCTTAAGCCTATTACTGGAGGTCTTTTAAAAGAAAAAGCCACAGAAAAGCTGGAAATCAGTGAACTCAGAAAAGAAATGAGAGGACATTGCCATATGACTGGAAAGCCAAGGAACCTAAGGGTTGCTGATAAGCCAAAATACTACAGACCCCAGGAAGCAAGCCATCTACCCTCTGAAACCATGAGCCAATAAATTCTTGTTAAGCCAACCCATTGTGTTGTACTTGCCAGGAGTCAGAAAACTGAGATAGTGGAGAAGTTTCTAAGAAGGATAGGAGGTAAATCTCCAAAATAAACTTCCCCTACTTCACACATTTTCCTTTTCTAAACCTTGTGGCATTAATCTCTTCCATCAGCTTTATTTCTTCATTCTCTTTGGCTTTATCTGTTTGGAAAGTTATGCTAGTTGTGTAATCCACATGCTGTTTATGTCATTTATTTTGACTGATCTCATTAACTGGTCTCCCTCCTATTGCTTGTGTACTGTTTCTCGGTTTTGTCTTTTGTGATATGATAACAGACCACTGAATATCTACCTACCATTAGTGTATTCAAATATATATATTTGGAGGCAGCTAACAATGTAAATCTAGTAATATATTTTAATTACGATTCAGCATAAAACTACGACTTAAGTTAGAGTGATTTTAAAGTTATAGGAAACACTTTTATGGTAGTAGCTAGAAAATATTGAGAAATAATTATTTAACTGTATTACATACCCTTTTGGAAATAAAATAAATCTTAATTGAATGTGGTGTAAAAATGGATTTAAGCAGACTTAAATTTATTATATCAGAAGATATATGTAAAATATCCACATATATGTGTATTTCTATCTAAAATATATTGATTTTGCATGTCATTTGTGACTGATATACTCAAAGCGTATGTGTACCTGTACTTAAATATTCTTTTGGCATATTTAAGTATATTTAATTGGACACTATTTCAACATAACATTATTTGAAGTTGTCACCATTTTCTGATGTTACTGGAATATTAGAGAAAAGCACCACTGACCCTTTTTTTTTCCTACTTCAGATTCCTCCTTTTTCCCTTGCAGGAAACTCAGGTTTCATCAATGATGAAGTCAAAGAAAGAACTATTTTAGTTTCATACTGTATTCAGAGAGTTTTAAATCTAAGGACATCTAATTATAAAACCCAGTCTTTAATGAAGTTATGTATATGCAAAATAGGAAGATTTAAAAAATATATATATTTACTCAATTCTCAAATTCTCCTTAAATGACATATAAATACCAAATGATTACATTTTATCTTTATCAATTATTTGCTAAATGAGAAGATATATTTTTTACATTTCAAACCGGTGACAGTAAGCACCTAAGTTAACCATTAGCTAGTATTTTGGAACTTTTAAAGTTTTCTTCTTAGTCTACTTCCCATTTTCTAATACATTTTATTTTAGTACTATCCTGCTGAGAAAACATTTCCTGTGAAACAAGCCTACCTGACAGAAATACAATTTCTTTCCTTTCTTTCTTATATTACTTTTGCTCCTCTGAATAGCCTTAAAAAGGCAATGTAAGTTAGAGAAACTTGCTCATGTTCTCCATTTGATAGCTCTCCTTTTATTAGGAGAGTGCCAAGTCAACTTAATAGTCATCCTGGAGAAAGGCACCATACCTACTCTCAGTGTCAGCCTGCACAAAGGGAAAAAAGAACCATGGGTGTTGACTTATTAATTAGCAAATATAGAAATGTTAAACCTGATAGATACAGGTAAAGTCTGTTTCTGATGCACCAATCCAGCACATGTATCACCAGAAAACAAATTAAAGGGCCACAAATTATTCTCTAGATAAATGCCATGTTTTATAATAACTGGTCGCAGATTGGCTGATATTGTTGATGTTCTTACTTCAGTATTATTATGAAAATGATTTCAAGATTCTTAAATGTAATAATAACATTGTAAAAGGGAGAATCTAAGTTTCGCAGCTAGGTGCGAAACTAAAAGTAGATGTCCTGTTTAGGATAAAGGAGAGCCCCAACTGCCCCTTGTTGTTTCTCCTTCTGAATTGCACCACATTTCTTTGACATCTACAAATTACACTGAACGTACTTGTCAGAGCTGGTATTGACACTGTCCTATGAAGGCTTGTTTGTAAATCTAGGGATGGTACTGGTAGAGTTGAAATGGTGGTGTATTCCAGGGATGAATACCAACAGGGTCACCTTATCTGGAACTGTAAAGAAGGTCTGTATAGGATATTGAAACTGGAAGGAAAATTGCAAAGTCCTTATTTTACTAATGTGAAAATAGATTAACAAGTCAGCACAAGGTCACAGAGGAAATTAGTGGCAGAATTGGGGTTAGAGTCTGGGGCTCATGAAGGTCTTTTCCTCTCTGTAAGAGTGTTGTTTAGCCCTGGCCACCTCGATTTCTGTGATTGACTATGCTATGTTCTGTCCAGCACTCATTTTCTCAATGACCTGTTAGAAGATAACATTTGGTGATGATAATTCAGGGTCCTCATTAGAGTAGAGAGCTTTTGAATACTCCTAGGAACAGGACGCTCACAATATTAAAGCACAACTGGGTGCATTCTGGGACAGTGTTGTCAAAAAGCTTTTCTAGCAGACCTTGAATCCATACTCTTGTGAGTCCCACCTGTCCATTGCTTTTCTCAGTGTCTCTTAAAGTGATACAACTCAGTAGCCTTCCCAGTATTTTCAGACGGAGACCTTGTTTTTCTCTGCTCCAAATTCCATTTTTCCAGATTGATTAAAAATTATTCATTTCATAGTGTCCATATTTCCTTCATCATCCTCACTCCTTTCTCTTGAACATGCTGAATTGGTAAGGTACAACCTCACTTGTAATGAATAATTATAGTAGCAAACATAGTAATAATAATGATAATTTTGAAGACAGGCTGTATGCAATTTCCTTATGAAAATTTGCATGGGAAAAAGTGTCTCAATGTAAATGAGATGATTCTGAGCAGAAATCTTGATGACCTTTTATATCTGGTCCTGTCAATTTGTTCTTGCAAAGTCAGTTTAGTATACAGACTTGAAGTAAAAAGAGGGGACATGAAATATTTTTCCTCCTCTACACAAACACAACCCAATTCCAATCACTACTTTATATTGAACTTATTTATTGTACACATCATTTAATAGTTTGGACTTTTGGGGGTCACATTAATTAATACTTTGAGCTTGGTAGTACAATAAAAGAGGAAAAAGAAGTCATATATGAAGACAACATGCAACAGGAAAAGAAGAAAACCCTTAATCAACATCTACATGTAGGAGATGAGGAAACAACAACCCTACCATCTAGACATCTCTTTCAGCCACCTTGATCACCCTTAAAAAAAAATATAAGAATTAAGTCAGTATCTTAGGAGCCAGATTTCCTGAAGTTATATTTTCTTTTTTCATTCTCAATTACCTTAGGAAAAGTGATTCACACTGTGTGCATTAAATTATTTATAGCAAGTCAACCAGATTACAGTTTTGGCTGTCATTGTCATCATATGTGTGATCTTGGCAGATATTCCAGGTGGCAAAACTTGGCAATTTAATATCTTAATATTTTGTGCAACAAATCATGTAAGATACTTGTTAGACAAGTGTGTGTGCTCAGAGTGTTATAGTTGGACTGTTAAGCACATCATTGTATCTTCTCTATTTATAAAGTATATTTTAATTTCAGGTTATAAATGGAAGAAAATAAATGTATCATGATACAATTCAATATTTAATATGACTTGAAAATTAAATACTAGAATAGATTGAGTTTTTAAAAAGTTTTTTCCTTCATTTAACCATACACTTAAAGTATAATTTTAATCCGTCTTTGCATATTTTTAAAATAGCTCATCCTTCTCTAATTATCACATTAGCTGAAGTTCTCATTAAGGTCTTCCTGTTCCTTATCTCTGAAGAACAGTGTCCTAATGATGGTGAAGGACACTTAGAGGACTAGGGAGATAGTGATTCATAATTTGTAATGTAATATGACAGTCCTACATTTAATTTACTATAATGAAGCCATTTTGGGTAGGAAGGACAGCTCACATTTAAAAACTATGTATATCAGTAAGTACAATTGTAAAAGTCACAAATACATACAAGTATAACTTGTATATTCTTAGTTCTTCAGCTTTGGGGAGAGAGACTCTTCTTTAGTACTCAACTAACACCTGAGTAAGTCTCCAACCTGTGTGATTTCCCGAAGTCCAGTCTTTACTTTACCAAGTCTGAAGTAGAATTTGGTCACATATTAACATCACTAAAGTAGAATGAAGCAAGATGAACATCACTGAAGTAGTCCCCTAATGTACACTAATCTTGCAATCACTGTTAACCCAGCAACAATTATGAAGTAGCTGCCATTGTCAAGATGTGTGATCTTGGTAGATATTCCTAGTGGCAAAACTGAGCAATGTAATATCTCATATTTGTTTCAAACAATAAAATATGGTAGGATAATTTGAGCAAGGAATATAAGCTCTGCTTTTTGTATAAAAACCTTCTCATGGGACTGCCTGGTAAGATTCAGAAAGCACCAGCTTCAAAAGTACCAAAATAGTATCAATGGCTTTGAAGAAAATATCAGACTCAATACTAGAATACTCTATTAAGATATGCTGCATCATCATAATATTGTGGGAAAACCAAAACATTACTCTGAGTCAAAAGGTGACTCAGAAAAATCAGACTTAATATAAAGAAGCTTTAGAACTATCTTAAGCAATTTATGTGCTTATATTTTCATATTTATGTTTTCACAGGAGTGATATATAATAAAAACCTAGGTTTAAATGAGTCTAGAAGGACTCTTTCCATAAGTATAAAATAAAAATCTAAGTTATAAGAAAACATTGTATCATAGTTTAATTGGCAGTATTTTTTTCTTTCTTTGTGGGACATAAAATAATTGTGTACCTTAAAATGATGGTATCTT
Organism: Choloepus didactylus; assembly: GCF_015220235.1. Taxonomy (NCBI): domain Eukaryota; kingdom Metazoa; phylum Chordata; class Mammalia; order Pilosa; family Megalonychidae; genus Choloepus; species Choloepus didactylus. The sequence goes on from NC_051311.1 coordinate 80,387,706, forward strand.
AGAATCAATTAAATATCATATTTCTAGGAATTTCCAGGGAGTGATTGAATGTTCTACCAATAAGTATTGGCTGTTGGCTTGTCATCTTTCCATTTGAAAACTGCCATAGCTGTACAAACATCACATGCTACTTCTGAAGATCTACCCCTCTCCTAATACTACTTTGTTTTATAGGGAGCCACAAAGCAGAGTTGAAATCAAGCTATGGTATTTAGAAGCATTTATTGAACTCTTGTGGGTGTGAGAAAAAAATGCAATACCATGAAGGAAAATTTTAATCTGGAATATTTGATACCATTGTGTTTAGAGTCCTTTGTTCTGCTCCTCCACAGAAAGGTCCTTTCAAGATCTCTCCTTGTCTTGCTATTCTCTATTTTTGCAGGAAATTGCTTGCCTTTCCAAAAAAAAAAAAGGAATACCCTCAGCCAGTTCCTCCTCTCCAGAATTCAGAGGTATTGAACCCCCATTAATATCTAGTAAACTTTCCCAGTTTCCCCAGTTTGAAATAAAGATGGCTTTTCACATTGGTATGAAGAGTAGTTTATTTTCTTATTGACTCACATGCTTCCCATCTAGAATAGCATTTGCTTTACCTTTCCATGATTAAAAATATCTATTAAAATGTTTCTCTTGTGAGGTGTGTGTATATGTGTGTTTCCCCAAACCAAAGAACAGTAATGTCCTAAAAATGAATTCTGCTTCTATTCATAAAATAATAGAAAAAACACCATGCACCTAGTTAAAATAGCAGTGTTACTGCTATATATAAAAAAATTCACTGAGAGAAAATATAATCTAAAACCTAAATTTTCAGATACCACCCTGATGACTTGAACTTTGATGCTATATTTGACACAAATTAATGGGTATTAAGGGAGTCTGACATCTTCTGACATGACAAGGGAGTGAGATACAGATGGAAATTGGTGATACATAAGCACTAAAGTAGATCCTGGAATTCTACTCCCAGAGTCTTCGGAACAGAATAAACAATTGACAAAGTCACTAAATGTTCAATGTCTTCTATAAATACCGCAAATGGAAACAAAAGTGTGAACTACAAATTAGAGGAGCAGCTTTCAGAGTTCAGCGTATCAAATTTTAGAGACTTAAGTATCACCCAAGGAGCTTGTTAAAAAATAGAGATTTCTACTCTTAACCCACTAGTTATTCTAAATTGGTAGACCCAGCAATTTGCATTTATTTTATAAAAGATCAGTTGATTCTTATGCAAATGGTTCAAAGCATAACATTTTGAAAAAAATAAACTTATTTTATTATATATACATAAGTATTTTATTATACATATAAAAATAAGCATGTATCTCAAATAAGAAAAAAAAATGCAATAATATACTACAAACAAATGGTTTGACCATTTGCCTGGATCATCTGAATACTTAGCCCAACAGTTAGAAGATTCATGAAAAAATTCATTTAAAACATTTTTATGCATCTAATGGACAAAATTAATCCTTAATAATTTAGTACTCTTCAAAGAGAAAAATCTTAATATAATAATTATAATACTTTGGAAAATGTCAGTTATTTAAAATATGTGATGACAGAGTCTCACTGTCTTGGTCATGCACACTATATTTCGTGTTCAGTGAAACCTAAATTCCAATCATTATCCTCATTATATAATGAATACACTGTAGAACTGACATTTCAGAATTCTCATGCCATGCGTGATGTGTACTAACACTGACACTAACATACATTATTTCTGAGCAATCAAATATTTTTAACATTTTAATGTGTATGCTGTTATAAAAAAAGATGCTAAGAATGTTAACTTTTTTTTCACTTATATAGTAAATAAGTCCCTAATTGCTTAATATGGTCTACAATAAGAGTAACATTCATTCTTCTATTCAAAGTTATATTGAAAAATTTGCTTTCACAGTCCGCATCAACTCATGTTTCCATATTCATTCATCATACATTAGTTGAGCCCTTTCTGTATGCAAGGCACTATATTAGAAGCCATAAAGGATAGAATGTCCTTGCTTATCATATAGTAGAACATGAAAGAATTGTAATAAATATTACAAATACTGTTTGACTCCTATGATTTCTTTTCCTTATTTATTCACATATAAAAAAGGCAATGAATAGAACATGAATTTGGTATTAGGCAAGTCATGTAACCTCTTTACTGATAAATTTCCTTTATCCATAAAATTAAAAAACTATTACCTACCTCATAAAGTTGTAATGGGAATAAACGAGGTAACGCATGTAGCTTATAGTAGGTGCCTTGTGTTAACGATTACTGTTTTTAGTGATAATAGAATATTTTCTGTTTTTATGTTAAATTCCAGGATATCATGGTTGCAATCATCTCTGGAGGAAACATTTTCAGTGCCCTCTGATATTTCATAAGGGCCAGCACAAAGTAGATTAATGTATTGAGACATGAAGAGACTTCTGAAATGCAGCCTTTGAAGGGAATTCTTACCATGTGCATTGAATTGTGTCATTGTTAAACATGGCACAGCATCAAAATAAATCCATTGTCTCTGAGTTCATCAGGTTGGTTTAACATTAACCAGAGTTTGGAAATTATTGTCCCTGTGCTGAGTCATTGTATTAAAATTATAACCAATTTGCATTTTGGAAAATGGAGTCTCAAAAAATTTTTTAAGTTATGACTGACAGGTATAATGTGCCCTGATTAAAATTCAGAAAGTGATTTCTAATTGAGGACCGGTTTTGATAAAATGTCACTTTCATAATGCAGGATAATTCAGAAGGATTATAAATAAAAGTTTATTTCCTGAGTTACGGAATTGAACGTCAATTGGTAATAAATGAATATCAATGTTTTGGAGAGAGTTTTTGGTGGTGGTTATATATAATCATTTCTGCTCCCACATTAAAATTCTATTAAGAATTTCCCAGGTGTTTTAGTGTCCTGGCTGCCAAATCAAATGCCATGCAATTGGTTGGCTTAAACAATGGAAATTTATTGGCTCAGATTTTGAGGCTACAAGAAGTCCAAAATCAAGGCATCATCAAGGCAATGCTTTCTCCCAGAAGACTGTGAGGTTCTCAAGCTGACTCTTGACAATGTATGGTCCTTGGCTTTTCTGTCACATGGCAATGCACAAGATGACATCCCCTGACTTCTCCCTTCTGTTCCAAGTTCCATTGATGTTCAGCTTCTGGCCGCTCCCCATGGCTTTCTCTCTCTCTGTGACCTTCAGTGTTAGGATGAACACCGATTAAATTGGGCCACACCTTAACTGAAGTAACCTTATCAAAAGTTCCAATTTTTGGAGTTCACACCCACAGGAATGGATTAAGTTTAAGAACATGTTTTTCTGGGGTACATAGCACCAAACCACCACACCAGGTATTCATGGTTTCCAAAATGTAACACTGTTTAACAAGTATCTATTTCTGCAGCATTTTTGAGGCTTTTAAGTATAAAAATAGTAGATAAACCAAGATGTAAGAGGTCTCCAAAATGTTGTGACAGTCTTCTACTTTGTCAGTTATGGCTAACAAAGAAACTTCCTTTAATTTAACAAAAACAATTGTCAAAATTTAATAGTTTAGAATGCTGCCACTTTTGTGGCCAACTATTTTTGGCCTCTTGCCACCTCTAGCAGTGTGTGTGTGTGTGTGTGTGTGTGTGTGTGTGTGTGTGTGCTGTAAATATAGGTTTCTATGTTTGCAGTACTGAAGAATGAATCTAATTCTCTCTCTCCTCTCTTTCTAGTTTTGCTGCTTTTTTAAACTTTTTTAATTTTTATCTTCTTTTTAGTTAGGCCCATTTCTTAGCAGAGCCCATTACATTTTCTGAAACTGCAACAATATCAGTTTTTACTTAACAAAAAATAATGGTTAAGTAAATACTTGAAATACTTAATACAGACTATTTTGTCCTGGAAACAGCTGTCAAAGAAAATACTGTACTAGATAATGTGAAATAGGCAAGGATGACTTTATTCATAGCTACATGATAGGGGAGAGAGAGTGTAATTTAACTCTGTTGAAACAAAAGATGGCAAGCTTTTTAAGGTCTGGGGTTGGGTTACTGGAAAGGACTGGAAAATTTAGTAAGCAGTGTTGATCGTTGGGATGCGTGAGAGGTTTACTTGAGGTTGCCACTTGGTTCAGAATGTTTTCCTTTGCAGTAACTCAAGGCTACCTTGAGTCTGTAAGGGATGGAAGGGAGGAAGAGGGAGATAAGGAACTACCTAGTTAGGAACCTCTAAGGCCCCTGGATAGTATAAGGACCGAGATGAGAGGGAGGTCAGGGGCCTGGAGTCAGGAAGTAGCCTGACTAAAGTTTAATCAAGCTAAAGGAAAGTTAAGACGCTCTTGGTCATGGCACATCAATTAAAGATCAGATTCTAAATAAACAACCGTCAAGTGTTTTGGAGGACTTGAAGAAACAGGACTATCTGCTTTCTAGGGGTAATATTTAATCTCTGTTGTAGAAGATAACCAGTGTTTCTGACAGAACCTTAATTTGAGATCTGTCCCTGACAGTGCTAACCCCAAACAACTCCTCTTTGCTCTGTGGTGTTGCTTGCGTAAAGAGAAAAGTTTAGATGAAAGTAAGTGGAGGAAAACATCAAAAGATGAATAGAAACTCTTAATAATCTTGAGAAATTAAATTTTTTTTAGTACTCAAAACAAATCTTAAGCAATGTGATTTTGAATTTTTTTCCATAAATTTCAAAATAATCATTTTAAAGCTGAATCTCCTATGGAAAGTAACATTCATGTTATAGATTGTTAATTTCATGACTCTGTAAAACAAACAGAAATCCACCATGGAAACAAAGTGATTGTGGCATTCTACATCTTCTAAGCAAAAAATTTCTTATTAAAATTACAATAATCTACTTTACCATGGTTTTAAAAAATGTATATGTAACTAAACTAAAAAGATATTTTTACTATTCTTTTCACTATTTTATCTACAGACTCAGATGTTTATATAATCAAGCATCCAAAATAACCCTTTTAAATATTTTCATTAGACATATTGGAGAAGGCCTTATGTTTGGGAATATTTATCAACAGGTCTTGATGCTTGCTTGAGTCTAAAGAAGCAAGTGAACAAGTGAGAGGGTGAAGTAAAAATAGCTGATTTGTTTGTTAGGATAGGTCAAGAGAGAGAACTGATTATGGGGAGAAGATGGCAAGGAGATCAAATGTAATGTTTGGTAGGTGTTTGGATGTTCAGCAGTAAAGCTTGTAGTGAAGATAGGACTGGAGATTGGGACAAATTACATTTAACAAGGTAAGGGTTTTGTCATTTAAGAATTTTAAAGAATGTATTCTGGGGCAAGTGTAAATTTACCTTAATCTATTATACTATGTGTATTTATCAATAATCATTAAAATTATCATTCTAAGTTTTGATAAATTTTTCTTAATATGTGGTTTGAGGACCAAGGTCTGTGTTTTGATACAGCTGTAGCAAACCAAAGTATGATGCCTGTGGCAATTATTATTTTATCTTTTCACAAAAGTTTTACTTTAATGATACTCTTACTTTGGATTATAAGTAAAGCATGGAGTAGACTGCATGAGCTCTTAAATTTCCTTCTACCCTAACAATTCATAATTATTAAAGGAATTTACAATTCTTTTGGTGCAATGGAATGTAAAGAACTCTATCCTTAAAAAATAAAGAATAAATAAATACTTTCTCTTTTGTATATTTAGATTCAATTCATGTTTGCTCCATTGCTTCCAAACTCCTTGGGGTTGTTCTGAGGTTGTAAGATAAGACTTGCTGATGGGTGCACAATGTAATTTTACTGTAGCTGAGTACCTGCTTTCCCACTGCCTGAACAGCAGAGGCAGGAGTGTCAAAGGATATGCATAAGAGAATTCAACTCATCATTATCCTTATACATAGAAATATAAAGTGTCATATATAGTATGAGATAGGTCAGGTAAATTAACAAATAAAACAGGATTTTTTTTTTTAAAGCAGAAAAGTGCATGTCTTTTCCTCCAAATTTGCCTTCTAAGGAGGGGTCTTTCTCACCCCTACTCTTAGCCTCTCAACCCCTTGATTTTGCTGATTTGATGGATAGGCAGATGAGAGAATTAAAAGAACCCTAGAACTGGAATTGCTTTACACTGGAAAAAGGACAGCAGTATCACTGAGGAAGAAAAGGGAGCCAGAAGGTGGGAGGATGGACATCAAGGAGGGGGTGGAGTAGAGAGAGTACACTTGAGTCTAAGCGTAAGAGGAAGAGAGCAAGAAAGAAGATATTAAAATGCCATGGGGAAAAATATTGGGGTATTGGGAGGACTGGGTAAAGCATATGTTGTGAAGTTTTTATTGCTATATTTTTGTGTTAAACTACTCTCTTCTATTTCTTTTTGAAAATTTTGGTAAAGACTTCTTACCAAAATAGAAATACTTTCCAAGATTTTATAATTTGTTTCATGATCTCTTAATGCAATGATAATAGCCTTAAGGCAAGACCATAGGACTGTACATTTTCAGGCTATATAAGAAATAGGTATAATTTAAATGTAAATTAGATAATCCAAAAGCCAAGTCAGGGACTTTATTTCCATTAGAAGAGTAAATCTAATGAAATATGATAATTTGGGAGAGAGTCATCCACTAGGTGGATTCTGAGTCCTGGGTAGTCTGAGACTCTAAACTTAATAATTATTTAGAGGTGAACTTAGATAGAAGAGAGGAAGTAACAAGAGAGGAGGCAGTATGTGCATGTTTGTGCATGTGTATTTGTGTGTGTGATAGAATAAAAGGATACTAAGGAAAAATCATCCCAGGTTCCCTGCCCTAAACACTTCCCTCTTCTCTGATCAAGTTCAGTAGCTCAGGAATGTGGGAAGTGTTCCTCAAAGTTAAATTTATATCACGTTGTCACAACCCATCCACACTTCTGGTTGACCACTCCTTTTCCCAATGCACATGTCCATCTGCCAGTGTTTCTGTTCAGGAATAGTCCTGCTTAAGGGCCTGCCTGAGGCCCAATAGGGGCTCCAGGCCCTTGGAAGCCACCCTTGGAGAAGTGAGGAGCAGCCTGTACAGAGCCAGAGCTTGGGCCTGGGAACCTGCTTCACAATGGACACAGAGCACATGACTAACCTTCAGTGCTTCCATGAGCATGCCTGTCAGCATTATAGAACTTGGTAGCAGTCTTGACAACTGCAACCCACATTCCCAGTACAGATTCTTGGTGCCAGAGGGAGCATAGAGGACTTTCTTCTAAAATAGTTGTTACTAGTTGTTTTGACCTGTGTGGTTAACTCCCTGAAGGACTGGTGCCTAAGAGGTTGTTTTTATTTTACCAAACTTGCACTCTCCCAAAATAGAGGTGACTGCTGAGAGGCATTTGTCAAAACACTTAAGGGCAAATGTATTAACCACTGCCCTTGGGGCAAGGCATAACCACTGGGGCAAACAATAGACACATCAAAATTGGGGAAGTAAAGGTTGGGATTAAGCAACATTGAAGAATAAGGGCTTCTAAAAGCTCCCAGTTATTCCTAGGAATCTAAAAGGCCCTGTGCAGGCTCAGAGTGGGGTAAATGCTCAGAAAAGACATGAGAAGACCCTAAGTCTTCACCTTTGGCTGACCTTCAGGCTCTGTACAAAGCAACAAGTGAAGGCTAAGACAGAGTTGTAAACTTTCCAGCTGAGTATTGAAGTAGTATCCCCCATCCCTCCTCTACCTCACAGAGCCCATTGGCAAAGACTGGGAGGTTTTTGTTGTTTTTAGTTCCAGCTGTTCAAGGAAATTTTCAAATCACTAGCTGACCACTAAGCTAACTGAACAGAAACTTCACTCATCACACACAACAAAGAAAATAGACTTTACAATATTCTGAAAAGTCACTAAACAAACAACAGCAACCACAACAAGCAGCAATGACAAACTAAGGAGTGGGAAGAATCTGATTTCCAGGCTTGTCACATTTATAGTATTTCATAAGGTCCAGTTTTCTATAAAAAATTCAAAGCAGACAAAGAAACAGGAAAGTATGGGCTATACACTAGAACAAAGTAAACAGAAAATATCCCTGTGAAATTCTAGGCATTAGAATTAACATGTGAGGATTTCAAATCCAGTATTATAAAATCCAGAGCTAAAATAACCATGAACAGTGAATTAAAGGAAATCAGGGAAATGATAAATGAGGATATCAAAGAGTTTGAAATCATAAAAAGGAGCCAAGTAGAAATACTGAGAATGAAAGGTACAGTATTGGAAATAAAAAGTGTAGTAGAGAGAATCAATAAATCTAAGCCAACAGAAAAACAAATGAACAAACTTGAACATAGACCAGTTGAGATTACCAAATCTGAAGGAGAAAAAAGAATGAAATGAAGAGAGTCCAAGAAATTTGTGGGACACCATCAAGCATATGAACTTAAGGATAATAAGAGTCCCAGAAGGATAAGAGAGAGTGAAAGGAGCCAAAAGAATATTTGAAGAAACAATGGTCAAAATTTTCCCAAATTTGATGAAAGACATGAATCTGCATATCCAGGAACCTCAATGAAACGCAAATATGATGAATTCAAAGAGAGCCACACTGGGACATATTATAAACAAACTATCAAAAGCCAAAGACAGAGAATTCTGAAAGCAGTGAGAAAGAAGTGTCTTAAGTGCAAGCACTTAAATAAGATTATTAAGCTGATTTCACATTAAAAAAACCCATGAAGAGTGGTGACATCATCAACATGGTGACATAAACAGCTACTGAAAACTCCTCTCCAGAGATTCAATGAAAAGACAATTCTGCATTGTTTGAAACTCTGGAGTAGGGTATAGACTGAAGAAGGACCCTGCAGATGCCAAATTAAAGAAAGAGAAGAAATATCAGGTAGGAATCTTCTGTCCCAGACCACCCAGTCCTCTCCCTCCCCCTCACTCAGTCTCCTTGTAGGAAAGGTACAGAATCAACAGATGGGACCCTTCCCACCAGGGACACAGATTTTAAAATCTCTCACAGCAGTGAGACATTCCCCACTGTTTGAAGACCTGGGGGACAGGGGAGGACATTTCAAGGTCCAGGTCAGTGAGGGACAAAGAAACTGCAAAAACATGGACAGAGACTGGGTTTCCAGCCCTGGGGTCTAAAAGCCCTTCCCCCAACCTTGAGGGGAGCAGCAGCCAGCAGCTGTTTCCTTGCCTTGGGGATGGCTGAAATACTGGGTCAGCTGAGAGAGTACTCTGCCACAGGTGTAGCCCCACATCAAGCCAGATTTTGACCAGCAAAGTGAGAGCATAAGAATCCCAAATTTAAGCTCACCTGTGTAGATGCAATCTGTGCTTGGAGGCAAAGCACCCTCTGAGGATAATTAAGTTACCGAACATGGCATCTACTGTACAGTCCGGAAAGTGCAAGGAAATAGAAACTCTTTTAAAAAGATGCTCCAGAACCTTTATTAGGAGCACAGGAGCTGGTCTGTGTGCCCTGCGCTGAAACCAAGCCCTGTATTAGCTGAGAAATATGGACAACCCAACTGTCAAAGCAGGGCTCTAAAACAAACCTAGGTCTTGCTGGCCAGTGGGAAACAGAGCACTACTGGAAGCTAGCAGATCTATATTACCACACACAGTGAACTTGCTGGGGTGCCCAGTCCCTGTGACAGGCCATGGTGGGCACCTGATTTCAGGGGGAAACTTGGGGAGCAGAACCATTCTGACAACTGGCCAGGAGAGAAACAAAGAAATATAGAGATGAAAGACAACCAGCAAGAAAACCCAAGACAAAAGCAAGAAAACAACCTCCAGAATCAACTTATCAAGAAAATCAGATGCCTAGATGGTAAAAAGTCACGAGCCACATGAGGAAACACAAAGGTATGGCCCAGTCAAAGGAACAAAATAACACCTCAACTTAGATTCAAGATTTGAAACAATTAAAGATGTTCAAACAAATCTTCTAAATGAAATCGATGAGTTGAAGGAAAATGTGACAAAAGAGATGAAGGAAATAAAGAAGGCTCTGGCTGATCATATGGAATAATTCATAAGCTTGAAAAAAACAAATGGCAGAACTTATGGGAATGAAAGGCACAATAGAAGAGATGAAAGATACAATGGAGACATAGAACAGCCGACTTTGAGAGGCAGAATAAAGGATTACTGAACTAGGCAGGACATCTGAAATCCTGCACACAAAAGAACAGATAGGAAAAATAATGAAAAAATATGAGCAGGGTCTCAGGGAACTGAATGGCAACACGAAGCACATGAATATATGTATTATGGGTGTCCCAGAAGGAGAAGAGAAGGGAAAAGGGGCAGAAAGATTAATAGAGGAAATAATCAATGAAAATTTCCCAACTCTTAGGAAAGACACAATTACAGGTCCCAGAAGCACAGTGTACACCAAACAGAATTGATCCAAATAGACCTACTCCAAGATGCTTACTAATCAGATTGTCAAATGTCAAAGACAGAGAGAATTCTGAAAGCAGCAAGAGAAAAGCAATCTAGCATGTACAAGGGAAGCTCAGTAAGACTAACTGTGGGTTTCTCAGTAGAAACCATGAAGGCAAGAAGGCAGTGGTATGATATATTCAAGATACTGAAAGAGAAAAACTGCCAACCAAGAATCCTATATCTAGCTAAACTGACCTTCAAAAATTAGGGAGAGTTTAAAATATTTACAGATGAACAGACACTGAGAGTTCATGAACAGGAGACCTCCTCTACCAGAAATACTAAAGGGAGTACTATAGACAGATAGGAAAAGACAGGAAAGAGATGTTTGGGGAAGAGTATAGAAATGAAGATACCAGGAGATAGAGGGTAAAGATCAGGCATTTGATGGTGAAAGATTATAGCATGTTCAACAGGATTGGTTGCATAGATCCAGAAATGGATAGCACAATACTAGGTGATGGTAGCACAATATTGTAAGTACACTGAACAAAGATGACTGTGAGTATGGCTGAAAGAGGGAGGTTAGGGGTAGGTTTGACATCAGAAGGAAAGATAGAAGATAAAGACTGGGACAGTATAACTTACTAAAACCTACAGTGGCGAATGATTGTGAATAAATGTACAAATATAAGAATGTTTTTACCTGAGGGAGAACAAATGAATGTCAACTTTGCAAGGTGTTGAAAATGGGATGGTATTGGGGAAAAACACAGTCTGTGATGAATAGTAATATGTAATATGCTTCCATTAATTGTAACAAAGGCAGTATACCAAAGCTAAATGTCTGTAAGATGGGAATAAGAGGGAGTGGTATGGGATTCTTGGCATTGGTGGTATTGCCTGACCATTTTATTTTATTTTAATTTTATTTTTTCTTTTGTTTCTTTTAGTCATTTTTTTTCTCTTCCTTTTTCTTTGTGGAAAAAGGAAATGTTCTCATGTAGATAGTGTTGGTTAGTGCACAACTATGTGATTATACAGGGAACCATTGATTGTTTACTTAGGGAATGTATGGTCTGTGAATAAAACTGTCTAAAAAATAAATGGAGGAGGGTCCAAGATGGTAGATTAGGAGAGACAGCACAATTCTCCTCCATGAAAAGAAACACTAGATAAAGGAAAAAAAGTGCTCCAGAGCTGCAGTTCCAGTGTTCCACCAGCTGGGGAGGGACTTGTACACCCACAGTGAGTGTGCACATGGAAAAACTGAGAGGCTGCATTTAGAGATGGGGGGAGTGTTCTGCCAGGAGTGCTGCTGGGGAACAGGCGACTGCAGTCGCCTGACAGTGGGAGGGGAGTGACCTTCCCTGCTCTGGGCACCCTCCTCAGTAGCTGGTGTGGGTTATAACCCCTCACAGACTGGCTGAGAGCTTTGCAATTTGGTGGGCTTGTGACAGTGTCCACTCTTCCTTCATGGAGGACCACAGTGTACATAGCCTAGAGTACATAGCCACAAGGAAGTCCCAGGAGCCATCCCCCAATCCCAGGGTCTCATGGGCACATGACACACAGGAGCTGTGGGACATTTGAACTGGAAGGTGAGACGTGCTGCTCTGCAGCTCCAGAGTACTTCACCTGCAGTCTCAGGAATTGGCTGGGACTACTGTGTCTGGGAGCAGACTCCCTGCCAAACTGCACAGGGCATGCCCTCCACCCACAGGGCTGGCAGTCCCCAGTGCACACAGAAAATTGGTGCACTGATTGGACCTCCACTTGGTTTGGATCCCCACTCAGTGCATAGAGAAATTTGGGGAGAATAGGCTTGAGGGTAAGAGGTGGCTCAGGAGTGCAATCTTCTGGTAGGTCAGGGAAAATTTACTCCACTAAGCTATAGTTCTGTCAAATTATAGGTAAATGTTCAAATAGGCCTGCATATACTGAAAGAACCCTATCAAGATAAGCAAATGCCAAGAGGCCAAAAATAACAGAAAGTAATAAAGCATATGAAGAAACGAGAAGATATGGATAATCCCAACATCCAAATTAAAAAGCTAGAGGAGACACAGAACTTGGAGCAATTAATCTAAGACGTACTCACAAATATCATATGGTTCATGATATAAAGGACATGAAGAAGAGCCTAGAAGAGCATAAAGGATAATTTGCAAGAGTAATAAAAAATAGTGGATCTTAATGGAAATAAAACATACTGTTGATAAAATTTAAAAGATTCCTGAGACACATAACACTAGATTTGAAGAGGTAGAGGAAAGAATTAGTGAACTTGAGGATAGGGTGTTGGAAAGTGAAAGCACAAAAGAGCAAATGTTGACTAAACTTGAAAAATTTGAAATGGATCTCAGGGAAATGGTGGACCACATGAAGTGCACAAATATAAGGATCATTGGTGTTCCAGAAGGGGAAGAGAAGAGTAAAGGGCTAGGAAGAATACTCGAAGACATTGTTGGGGAAAATTCCAAACCCTTCTAAATGACATAAATATTCAAATCAAAGATGCTCAACAAACTCCAAACAGAATAAATCCAAATAAACACACTCTGAGACATATTCTGATCAGATTGTCAAATGCTAAGGAGGAGAAAGTTCTTAAAGCAGCAAGGGAGAAGCAATTGACCACAACAAGGGAAACAACATAAGACTAAGTACTGGCTCTCAGTGGGCACCATGGGGCAAGAAGGCAGTAGTATGGCATATTTAAAATTCTGAAAGAGAAAAATTGCCAGCCAAGAATTCTTTATTTAGCAAAGCTCTTTCAAAATTGAGGGAGAGGATAAAATTTTCACCGACAAAAATATGCTGAGAGAATTTGCTAACAAGAGACCTGCCCTACAAGAAATACTAAAGGGAACTCTACTGGCTAAGCAAAAAAGAAGAAAGAGAGAGGTCTGGAGAAGGGCACAGAACTGAAGAGTTTTAATAAGTGTACCTTAAAGGAAATAAAGAGAGAAAGGGGAAAAGTACATATGACAAATAGAAACCAAAGGATAAGGTGGCTGATTCAAGAACTGCCTTCACAGTAATAACATTGAATAGATTAAACTCTCAATTTAAAGATATGGATTGGCAGAATGAATTAAAAAATATGAAAAATCAATATGTTGTTTACAAAGACTCAGATGCAGCAACACACAGAAATTGAAAGTGAAAGGATAGAAAAAAATATTCCATGCAAGCTACAGCTAAAAGAAACCTGGGGTAGCAATACTACTATCAGATAAAATAAACTTTAAATCCAAGGATGTCATAAGAGACAAAGGGCTCTATATACTAATAAAAGGGACAATTCATGAAGAAGAAATAACAATCATAAATTTTTATGCATCCAATCAAGGTGCTCCAAAGTACATGAGACAAACATTGGCAAAACTGAAGGAAGCAATAGATGTTTCCAGAATAGTTGTGGGAGACTTCAATACTTCACTCTCTCCTATAGATAGATCAACCAGACAGAAGACCAATAAGGAAATTGAGAACCTGAACAATGTGATAAATGAATTAGACTTAACAGTCATATATAGAGCATTACATCCCAAATTATCAGGATATACATTCTTCTCTAGTGATCATGGAACTTTCTCCAGGATAGATCATATGCTGGGGCATAAAACAAGCCTCAATAAATTTATAAAGATTGAAATTATTCAAAACACATTGTCTGACCACAATGGAATGCAACTAGAACTCAATAGCCATCAATGATCCAGAAGATTCACAAATATCTGGAAGTTAAAAAACACTCTTGAATATAATCAGTGGGTCAAAGATGAAATTGCAAGAGAAAATGCTAAATATCTAGAGATGAATGAAAATGAAAATACCACGTATTAAAACTTATGGGATGCAGCAAAGGTGGTATTGAGGGGGAAATTTATAGCTCTAAATGCATACATTAAAAAGGAAGAAAGTCCTAAAATCAAAGAACTAATGGAACAGCTGAACAAGCTAGAAAATGATCAGCAAACTAATCCTAAAGCAACTAGAAGAAAAGAAATAACAAGGATTAAAGCTGAAATAAATGATATGGAGAACAACAACAACAACAACAAACAATAGAGAGAATAAATAAAACCAACAGTTTGTTCTTTGAGAATATCAACAAGATTGACAAACCCTTAACTAGACTGACAAAGTAAAAAAGAGGGAAGACCCAAATAAACAAAATAATAAATGAGAGGGGGGACATAACTGTGGATTCTGAAGAAAGTTAAAAAATCATAAGAGGATACTGTGAATAACTGCATGCCAACAAACTAGATAATTTAGAGGAAATGGATAATGTCCTTGAAACACATGAACAACATAGTCTGACCTGAGGACAAATAGATGACCTCAACAAACCAATCACAAGCAAAGAGATCCAATCAGTCATCAAAAAACTTCCTAGAAATAAAAGCCCAAGGCCAGATGGCTTCACAGGGGAATTCTGCCAAACTTTTCAAAAGAACTGACCCGAGTCCTACCTAAACTCTTTCAAAAAATTGAAGAAAATGGAACACTACCTAACTCATTTTATGAAGCCAACATCACTCTAATACCAAAACCAGATAAAAGATGCTACAAGAAAGGAAAACTATAGGCCATTCTCCCTCATGCAACAACATACTTGCAACTTGAATCCAAAGACACCTTAAAAAAGTCATACACCATGACCAAGTGTGCTTCATTCCAGGCATGCAAGGGTGGTTCAATATAAGATAATCAATGTAATACAACACATTAACAAATGAAAAGGGAAAAATCAAATGTTCATCTCAATAGATGCTGAGAAAGCATTTGACAAAATCCAGCATACTTTTTTGATAAAAATACTTCAAAAGGTAGGAATTGAAGGAAACTTCCTCAATATGATAAAGGGCATATATGAAAAACTCACAACCAGCATAGTACTCAATGGTGAGAGACTGAAAGCCTTCCCTCTAAGATCAGGAATGAGACAGGGATACCCACTGTCTCCACTGTTATTCAACGTTGTGCTAGAAGTTCTACCCAGAGCAATCCAGCAAGAAAAAGAAATAAAAAGCATCCATATTGGAAAGGAAGAAGTAAAACTGTCATTATTTGCAGACGATATGATCTTATATTTGGAAAACCCTGAGAAATCGATGACACAGCTACTTGAGCTAATAAACGTATTTAGAAAAGTGGGCAGGATACAAGATTAATGCACATAAGTCACTAATGTTCCTATACACTAGAAATGATCTAACTGAAGATGCACTCAAGAAAAAGATTCCATTCTCAATAGCAACTAAAAAAATCAAGTACCTAGGAATCAACTTAACTAAGGATGTAAAAGATCTCTATACAGAAAATTACGTAATTTTACAAAAAGAAATAAAAGGGGACTGTTCTGGTTTGCTAATGCTGCTGGAATGCAAAACACCAGAAATGGATTGGCTTTTATAAAAGGGGGTTTATTTGGCTACACAGTTACAGTCTTAAGGCCATAAAGTGTCCAAGGTAATGCATCCACAATCGAATACTTCCACTGGAGGATGGCCAGTGGTGTCCCAGAAACCTCTGTTAGCTGGGAAGGCACGTGGCTGGCATCTGCTCCGGAGTTCTGGTTTCAAAATGGCTTTCTCACAGGACATTCCTCTCTACGCCTCAGCTTCTCTTCAAAATGTCACTCTCAGTTGCTCTTGGGGCATTTGTCTTCTCTTAGCTTCTCTGGAGCAAAAGTCTGCTTTCAAAGGCCATCCCCAAAATGTCTCTGTAAACTGCAGTTCCTCTCTCAGTTCCTGTGCATTCTTCAGTGTCCCTCTTAGCTGTAGCAATCTCGCTTCTGTCTGAGCTTTTGTAGGGCTCCAGTGAACTAATCAAGGCCCACGCTGAATGGGCAGGGCCACACCTCCATGGAAATTATCTAATCAGAATTATCACCTACGGTTGGGTGGATCACATCTCCATGGAAACACTGGATGAAAGAATTGCAATCTAATCAACACTGATACATCTGCCCACACAAGACTGCATCAAAGATAATGGTGTTTTGGGGGACATAATACATTCAAACTGGCACATTCCACCCCCTGGGTCCCAAAATGACATGATCTTTCCATATGCAAAATACATTCATCCCATCACGATATCACAAAAAATAAATCATTTCAGTAACAATAGTTAAGTACAAGATCCCAACAGAATCAGTTACAGGCATGGTCTGTGCTAAGGCATAATTCCCCTCTAGCTGCGGACCTGTAAAACTTAGAACAAATTATGTACTGCCAATATACAAAGGAGGGACAGTCATAGGATAAACATTCCCATTGCCATAAGGAGAAATTGAAAGGACCAAAACAATTCCTAAAATCCACAGGGCAAACTCGGTTAGATTTCAAAGTCTGAGAATCATTACGGAACAGTGTTGTATTCTTGGGGCTTGAGAGAGTGGGAGTCCAACCCTTTCCAAAGGCTTTGGTGGCAGCCCTTTTCTCTCCAAATGCTGTGGTGAGTGCTCTAACATATCCACCACTGGGGAGACCACCTTCTCGGCCCCAGCCCCCTCAAACATCGGGGCAGCACCCGGATTGTCTTCCATCTCCGGGGCACATGCTCAACCCCTTCAGAAGAGTGGGATGGTGGCCAGGCTCTCCCCAGTCCCCTGGGAATGTGCTCCAACCTCTTTGGGGCCTGGAGTGGCAGAATTCTTCCTGAGCATCCAGGCAGAAAGCCCACCCTCGACCTCTGGGGCAAATTCACCCTTTCCATGTGGGCCACTCCACTCTCCCAGCCCAAGACCTCTTGACTTCAGACCTCAGCCTCCATGGCTCTGTCTTTGAAGAAATTTTTCCTTCAATTTGTTCCTTGTCTGTCTCCTCCAGTCCAGACCAGCAGCAGCTCCATCTATAAAGATCTTGCAAAAATTCTGTTGGCTTCGCATGAAGCACACAGGGTTCAAAGCTGTCAGACAATAGGACTTTTCACAAATCCTTTCTGGATAACTCCATCTCCAATCCTGGCTTATACTGAAATGTGTTCCATGTTTGATCAAATCCTCACATTGGGCTGTAGCTTCTGGGGTTCTACCCCCTAGAAGCCCAGAATTTTCCAAACCATCGGCTTCTGGTTTCTTTGAACCCAAGGGTTCACTTCTAAGTTTATCTCTGTCCTGTTGCATTTTACTATCAGCTGCAAGTAGAAGCCAGGCTACTTCTTCTATATTTTGCTTGGAGGTCTCATCAGCTAAATATTCCAGGTTGTCACATTCAATTTCTGCCTTCCATCTAACACCAGGACTCAATTTTGCCAAATTCACTGCCACTTTAAAACAAGGATCGCCTTCCTTCCAGTTGGCAATGACACTTTCATCATTTCTGCTCAAGGCCTTATCAGAAGTATCTTTAGAGTTCGTATTTCCACAAACAGTCTCCTCAAACAGTTTAGGCCTTTTCTATCAAGGTCCTCACAATTCTTCCACAATCTTCCCCTTATCCATTTAAAAAGCCTTTCCAACATGTTTGATATTTGCAAACTCAGCAGCACCCCACTTCTCTGGTACCAAAATCTGTTCTGGTTTGCTAATGCTGCTGGAATGCAAAACACCAGAAATGGATTGGCTTTCATAAAAGGGGGTTTATTTGGCTACACAGTTACAGTCTTAAGGCCATAAAGTGTCCCAGGTAACACATCCACAATCAGGTACCTTCACTGGAGGATGGCCAATGGTGTCTCAAAAGCCTCTGTTAGCTGGGAAGGCATGTGGCTGGTGTCTTCTCTGGAGTTCTGGTTTCAAAATGGCTTTCTCCCAGGACACTCCTCTCTAGGCTTCAGCTTCTCTCCAAAATGTCACTCTCAGTTGCTCTTGGGGAATTTGTCCTCTCTCAGCTTCTCTGGAGCAAAAGTCTGCTTTCAAGTCCATCTCCAAAATGTCTCTGTAAACTACAGTTCCTCTCTCAGCTCCTGTTCATTCTTCAGTGTCCCTCTTGGCTGTAGCAATCTCACTCCTTCTGTCTGAGCTTTTATAGGGCTCCAGTGAACTAATCAAGGCCCATGTTGAATGGGCAGGGCTACACCTCCATGGAAATTATCTAATCAGAATTATTACTTACAGTTGGGTGGGTCACATCTCCATGGAAACACTCAAAGAATTACAATCTAATCAACACTAATATGTCTGCCCACACAAGATTGCATTAAAGAATATGGCTTTTTCTGGGGGATGTAAATAAACGAATTGGCACAGGGACCTAAAGAGATGGAAAGATTTTCCATGTTTGTGGATAGGAAAGCTAAATGTTGTTAAGATGTCATTTCTACCAGACTGATCTAGAGATTCAATGTAATTCCAATAAAAATTCGAACAGCTTACTTTGCAGCCTTTGAAAAACTAGTTATTAAATTTATTTCAAAGGGAAAAGATGTCTAGAATTGCTAAAAACATTCTAAAACAGCAAAGTGAAGTGGGAGGACTTACACTTCCTGACTTTGAAGCTTACTGTAAACCCACAGTAGGCAAAACAGCATGGTCTTGGCACAAAGATAGATATATTGATCAATGGAATTGAATTGAGAATTTGGGAATAGACCCCCAGATCTATGGTTGACTGATTTTTGGTAAAGCCCCCAAATCCACTGAACTGGGACATAACAGTCTCTTCAAAAAATGGGGCTGGTAGAACTGGATATCCATATCCAAAAGAATAAAAGAGGACCCCTGTCTCACACCCTGTGCTGGCTGGGATGTATTATGTCCCCCCAAACGGCATTATCTTTGATGCAGTCTTATGTGGGCAGGAATTGTATTGGTGTTGAGTGGGTTGGAGACTTTTGATTGGATGTTTCGGTATAGATGTGATCAGTCAACTGTGGCGAGGTCTTTCATTGGATAATTTCATGGAGGTTTGGCCCTGCCCATTCAGCATGGGCCTTGATTAGCTTTTTGGAGCTGTGTATGAGCTCAGACAGAAGGAGCAAGCTTGCTACAGCCAAGAAGGACACCTTGAAGAATGCACAGGAGCTGAGAGAGGAGCTGCAGATGAGACAGTTTGAAGACAGCCATTGAAAGCAGACTTTTCCTCCAGAGAAGCTAAGAGAGGAAAAATGCCCCAAGAGCAACTAAGAGTGACACTTTTTGAGGAACTGCAGCCTAGAGAGGAACGTCCTGTGAAAAAGCCATTTTGAAACCAGAACTCCAGAGCAGACGCCAGCCACTTGCTTTCCCAGCTAACAGGTTTTCTGGACACCATTGGCCAACCTCCAGCGAATGTACCTGATTGTTGATGACTTACCTTGGACACTTTATGGCCTTAAGACTGTAACTGTGTAACCAAATAAACCCCCTTTATAAAAGCCGATCCATTTCTGGTGTTTTGCATTCTGGCAGCATTAGCAAACTGGACATACCATATACAAAAATTAACTCAAAGTGGATCAAAGGCCTCAATATAAGAGACAGTAGCATAAAACTCCTAGAAGATAAAGTAGGGAAACATCTTCAAGACCTAGTATTGGGAGGTTGCTTACACCCAAAGCACAAAATGAAAGAAATAATCTATAAATGGGAACTTCTCAAATTTAAAATCTTCTGTACTTCAAAGGAATTTTTCAGAAAGGTAAAGAGGTAGCCAACTCAATGGCAGAAAATATTTGGAAACCATGTATCTGATAAGAGACTGATATCTTGCATATATAAAGAGATCCTACAACTCAATGATAATAGCACAAACAGCCTAATTATAAAATGAGCAAAAGATATGAAAAGATATTTCCTTGAAGAGGAAATACAAGTGGCTAAAACACACACACACACACACACACACACACACACGAAAAAAATGTTCATCTTCTCTAGCTATTAGGGAGATGCAAATCAAGACCACAATGAAATATCATCTCCCACCAGTAAGAATAGCTGCCATTAAACAAAGAGGAAACTACAAATGGTGGAGAAGATGTGGAGAAACTGGAAGTCTTATTCATTGCTGGTGGGACTGTATAATGGTATAGCCACACTGGAAGACAGTTTGGCGGTTCCTCAGAAAACTAGATATCGAGTTTCCCTATGATCCAGCAATTTCACTTCTCAGTGTATACCCCGAAGATCTGAAAGCAGCGACACAAAGAGGTATTTTCAAACCGATGTTCATAGTGGCATTGTTCACAATTGCCAAGAGATAGAAACAATCCAAATGTCCTTAAACACATGAGTGGGTGAACAAAATGTGGTATATACACAAGAGGGAATACTATGCAGCAGTAAGAAGGAATGAAGTCATGAAACATATGACAACATGGATCAACCTTGAAGACATTATACTGAATGAAATAAGTCAGACACAAAAGGAGAGATATTATATGTTACTACTAGGGTGAACTCTGTGAAAAATATAAAATAAGTGTTATATAATGTAGAATACAGCGGACTTTGGGGATAGTCAGCAGCTAGTGAAGGGGGAACGATAATCTAATATGTACAGATATGATAATGAGTGTGATCTTAATGTTATGGAAATGGCTGGGTATAACTATGGCTTGTTAATGGGTTTATAAGTATCAGTGACATATTGAAGGTGAACCTGTTCATAAATGGTTGTTTAAAGGCATGTAACCCACAGAGTAGCACCACAAATCTAAATAAGTGTTAGCATGATATACTTATAAGGTATGACACTGCTGTAGAGGGTATGGAAAAACTACCCATGATGTATTAATGGCTATATTTAATAGGAATATCTTACCAACTCTACACTATTACTAGGGATTAGTAACTAGCAGCTGATAAGAGCTCTGGGGTGTATTATGTTATGATAATTGTTTCAAGTTGAGAGGGATGATGATTGTACAACTAAGTGAATATGTGAGAAACTGACTGTTTATCTTGGGATAGAATGTGTATTAAGTCAAGTTAGGTGCCCACTACTTAATAAATCAAGCCCTTGACTTGAGGCTTGCTCTTGTGAAATTTAGTATTGTAAATAGGAGGCTGAGCCCTCCTATAATTATGCCTAAGAGGCACCTCCAGGGAACCTCTTTTGCTGCTCAGATATGGCCTTTCCCTCTCCAAGCCCAACTCAGCAAATAAATTCATTAACTCACCCCTCCCCTCACACAATAGGCATGATTCCCGGGGGAATGAATCTCCCTGATGATGTGGGACATGATGCCAGTGGATGAGCCTGGCCCTGGCAGTGAGGGATTAAAAATGCCTACTTGACCAAAAGGGGAAAACAGAAAGGTAACAAGCTGTGACAGTGGCTGAGAGATCCCAAATAGAGTTGAGAGGCTATCCTGGAGGTTTCTCTTATGCATGCTCCAGCTAGACATCCCAAATTGCCGCAGTATGCAATGCCCTTAACAAAAGTAATCACCAAATACCTAGGTCCCTACCTGAGATTCTATAAAAGACGCACTCACTAAATTTTATCTTTAGAAACTTAAATCCACCAGAGTGTTCTTATACCAGTCACATCCTAAAACCCAGAGGCAACAGCCTCTTTAAGGCCAGCTATCAGATGTGGCCCCTTCCCATACAATGTTAGATTGCTCACTGCCCAGACACCCCTGAAGATGGAGAAAGAGATTAAGTGAGAGGAAGGGGTAGCAACAAACAAGATAATATTTAACAACTGTCTATGACTAATGAAACTTTCTATAATTATATATATATATATATCTGGATGCTTGGGTGTTGGAATGGCTCTAAGGAGGTAAATGACTTCGTGGAACTGTAGCCTATAGCATAGCATCCTTTGGGATGTGCTTTATAGATTCTTGTTGAATTGTGCCTTGGAGGTTTTCACCTTTCTGTATATACCTTGTATTGCATAATAAAGAAAGAACTGAAACTGGAACTGTAACCCATAACAATATTTGAAATTACTTATATGACTGCTTATTGAGATGTACATTGTGATGCCTTTATGTATATATGTTATATTTTACAATAATGGAAATGGCTGAAGTTGTGGAACTGACCCATGACATTCTGTGAAATTTGTTCACTAACTACTTGTGAAATCATACTTTGAAAATTATCACTGTTATGTACACATGTTAAAGTTCACAATAAATATATGTATGTATATAAAATAAACAGAGAGATACAAGTGCTGGAGAAAATGTGGATAGAGGGATGTACCTAATCACTATTTGTGGGGAAGTAGAATGGTACAGCCAATCTGGAGGGCAGTGTGATGGTTCCACAGGAAGCTAAGCATGGGGTTGCCATATGGTTCTGCAACCCTGTTATTGGGTATATACTTGGAAGAACTGAAAAGAGGGATACGAATGGACATTTTCACAGTGGGTTTTATGGTGGCAGTATTCCTGATTCACAGTGAATGGAGGTGGCCTAAGGGTACATTGACTGATAAACAGAATGGCGAACTGTGGTATATACATACAATGGAATATTGAGGGGTACAAGAAGTAATACAGTTGTGAGGTATGCAACTAGGTGAATGGACATTGAGAACAGTATGGCATATTAAGGATGAAATATAGGTTAACTATAAAGTGCAAACATTGAGAATTGAATCTGAGAGCATAGGTTGTCAGGGGAAGGCTTTTTGTAAAGGTTCCTGATTGTAAGCTCTTAAAGCAGTTACATCTATTCCTGAGTTGTAATGGCTATTTCTAAATTCTGAGATGCTGAGCTCTTTGTGTATAACCTGATTGGTCCCTGGGAACTTTGGTTATCTGTGTCACACCTGAGACTCAGAGCCAGAGTCTGGCAGCTATGAATGTCAGCATTACCCCATGTAGGAAATGTTAAAGAGTCTGCAAAAGAGACCAGACTTCAATTAGAGATTTGAACGAAATGGATTTGGTTAGGACTAAGGTAAATCAGACTAAAGGATAAAGGTCGATATTGATGGTGTTTTAAAACTTCAACTTCTGTGTGAGACCAAAGGAAGAGATGTTTATTTGGTACAAAATGTGTATTTTTTGTAGCACACTGTACTATTTCACTTATATGGTCAGTTTATTCAGACATCATAATTACATGGAACTTTGAATAGGGAGCAAAATCTGGCTGGTTTGTACAGGTTTGTTTGAAGCCCCGATACATCCCAGAGTAATTTAGAGAGAGAATAAAAATGTATTTGCAAAGCCCCCTTGAGGTACTGGGGGATAATGTGGAAATATTAAACTTCCTTACCTGGGGAAATACTGATATTTTTACAGGCATTGGGGACTACCAATTTAGATGGCTGAACCCTTGATCTTGGGGCTTGCCCTTATGAAGCTTGTTACTGCAAAGGAAAGCTAAGCCTACTTATAATTATGCCTAAGTGTTACCCTCAGAGAACCTTTTTTGTTGTTCAGATGTGGCCTCTCTCTCTAAGCCAACTCTGCAGGTAAACTCATTGCCCACCCCACTACATGGGACATGATTCCCAGGGTTGTAAATCTCCCTGGCGATGTGGGACATGACTTGTGGGGATGGACTTGGCCCTGGCATCTTGGGAAAGCCTTCTGGGAACAAAACGGGGAAGAGAAATGAAACAAAATAAAGTTTCTGTGACTGAGACATTTCAAATAGAGTCAAGAGGTCATTCTGGAGGTTATTCTTATGTGTTATAGAGATATCCCTTTTTAGTTTTTAGTGTATTTGAATAGCTATAAGGAAATACCTGGAACTGTTGAACTACAACCCAATAGAGTTGATTCTTGAAGATGATTGTGTAACTATATATCTTACACTCTTTGACCATGTGATTGTGAAAACTTTGTGGCTCCCACTCCCTTTATCCAGTGTATGGACAGATGAGTAGAAAAATGGGGGCAAAAAGTAAATGAATAATAGGGAGGGATGGGGGTTATATGATCTTTTGGGTTTTCTTTCTTTCTTTAATTTTTATTCTTATTCTTTTTTTTGTGTGTAATGAAAATGTTCAAAAATTTATTGTGGTGATGAATGCACAACTATAAAATGGTGCTGTGAACAATTGATTGTACACTGTGGATGATTGTGTGGTTTGTGAATATATCTCAATAAAATTGAATTTAAAAAAAAAACCATGAAGACAAGAAGGCAGTGGGATGGCATATTAAAGATGTTGAAAAAAACCTGTCAACCAAGAATTCTGTATGCATCAAAACTATTTGTAGAAAATAATGGATAAATTAAGATTTCTCCAGATAAACAGAAACCGAGAGAGTTTGTTTCTAGTTGACCTGCCCTCCACTAAATGCTAAAGGGAGCCCCTCAGCTTGAAATGAGAGGACATTAGGGAATAACTGATGTCTACATCAGAGAAAGAAAATACACTGGTAAAGTTAACTCCACAAGTAAATATAAAAGTCAGAATTCATGTATTTTTGGTCAGTAATTCTTTTTTCTATATTATTTCAAAGATTGTGTAACATATTTAAAAAAGTGTGTTAGTGGCATACAACATACAAAGATGTAACTTATAACAGTAACAACAGGGATATGGGGAATGGAGCCATATAGGAGCAAAATTTTTGTATAACAAGAAGGGAGCAGTAAAGTAGTTGAGCAGTGGAAAATATGTGATATAGAAAATGAATAGGAAATGGCAAAGTAAGTACTTCTTTATCAATAATTATATTAAATTTAAATGCAATAGACCTTAAGACAAAAATTGTTACAAGAGATAAAGAAGGACATTATATATTGAGAAATGGGCAGGCAGAGGGAATACTTCATAACTCAATTATATAAGGCACATATTGTGTGAATACCAAAGACAGCACAAGAAAGGAAATACATACCAATCTCCGTAATGGGTATATGTGCAAAAATCTCAACAAAATACTAGGAAAATGAATTCAGCAGTGTATTAAAAGGCTTATTGATAAACAAAGACTAAGAAATTCTGATCTTAAGTATATACCCAATAAAATTTAAAATAGGCATTCACAGTTCATACAACAAATGTTCATAGCCTCATTTTTCACAATAGCCAAAAAGTGGAAAGAAATCCAAATATCCTTCAACTCATGAATGAATAAAAAAAATAGCATATACATATAACTGAATATTGTTCAGCCATAAATAGAAATGATTTATACTACATGTTACCACATGGAACCTTGAAAACATTATGCTATATGAAAGAAACTAGATAAAGAATGCCACCTATTGTATGATTCTATTTATATGATATGTTTAGAATATGTAAATGTATAGACACAGAAAGCAGAATAGTTTCCAGGGTCTGGGAGGAGGGGCAATGGGTTTTGACTGCTTGATAGTCTCAGTTTCTTTTTGGGGTGATGAAAATATTCTGGAATTAGTGATGATGGTTGCACAACATTGAAAATATACTGGAAGTTACTGAATTATACACTTAAAAGTAGTATTTTATGTTATGTGAATTTACCTCAATAAGAAAAGAAATAAAAAATCATATTCTCCATTATTCATAGGACTGAATCATAAATTATTGTTAATATTGGAAATTTCAGTTGTTTCCATATTGTTATTATATACAACATTAAATAAGTATTAAGTATTTTTATTATATACTGCCTTCTTTGGGGTTCCTCTAGGCTCAAACTCTGAGGGAAGGATTTAAGGGAAAGTAATTTATTTGGGAGGTGCAGAAGAGTGGGGAATTTAATCAGGAAAGTAAAGGCCAACAAAAATTCTGTCTCATCAAACCAGTTACTACCAGAGTTGAGCTAATGTAGAACATAGGCCGTAGAGATACCTGAAGACTGCGGGAGCTGGAGTATTTATGTACCAAGTCTGCTTAGTTATTGACTGAGAACTGTTCCCAAGAAGAGGGGTGTATGAATCCCATGACCTTCCAAGCTGCTGCATCAGTAGCAAAGTGAGTACCTTAGAAAAGAATGCTCTTGGAAAAATGAATGTAGGTCCTAAGAGTTGGACGTCAGGCTAGTGTGCACTTAAATGGTAAGTTGAGAAGATAGAAGTGGAGTACTGAAAGCATATTCTATTCAGGTCCACTCATGAACCATGTTAATTTCATTCCACCCTAATATAAATTTTTCAACTTTTTGGCCAGTCACAGTTCCTGAAGAAAGCATTCAATAGGAGTGTTAGTGGTACAATTTATAGCCCATGCATGCCACTGCATTTGGTCATGGGGATGCAATTAGTATTCATCATCTCCTCCCTCTACTATCCATTCTAGGTCCCTTTCATCCTTGGCTAGCACTTCTGCTGACCCAGGAGGGTAACCAAAACCTTCATGTCTCAGAGCTTTGAACCCTTAAATTGTGTGCTCTTATGATACCATGGCTACTACAATTTTCCATTTACTGTTATCATTGGGTATGGACAGCAAGGAGGTATTCAGTAAATCCCCTGAGTCCCAAACATACTCCTCTCTGTCCCTGTTATGTGCCAGTAACTCTTATCTCCTCAGGATAGCCAGGGTCAATTACTCCTGCCAGCATAAAACTCCTTTCTTTGCCTGCCACTCTTTTTGGATAAAGAGTCTAAAATGACCAGGTGGCAATTATAACTTTATGTTTGGTGGAATTCTCAACTGCTTTTCTTGGTAGAAGAATCCTCCCCCACCCCCACCGCCTCTGGAAGCCAAGGCCTCTAGCTCAGCAGAGCCTAAAGTTGTAAGAATGTGAGGCATAAATTTCTCAAGTGAATCACTGGGAGATATGGTAGGATGGGCTGTTGCTATGTGAACTCCTTGGTTCCCAAATATGTATGTTTTATCAATCAGGCACACAGAATTATATAAGGGTTCAAGGCATATACTATATCCTGAAATTGCCACAACCCCTTTGTGTGTTATTTCCATGCTGGTGCCATTTAAAGTTTTATCATGCCAGCAGCTTCAAGGCAATGAGATATATGAAAGGAACCGTGGATCACATATGCTGACTGTTGCTCCTCTTTTGCCCTTAAAGGGGCCCC
This sequence comes from Choloepus didactylus, assembly GCF_015220235.1. Lineage (NCBI taxonomy): Eukaryota > Metazoa > Chordata > Mammalia > Pilosa > Megalonychidae > Choloepus > Choloepus didactylus. Next base: position 80,414,901 of record NC_051311.1, read on the forward strand.
TCTGTCCTGGGTAATGTTATATGGATTCACATGCTGATAAATTAGGTACTCTGTGAGCCATAGGATAGTGATGATGGCAAAGGCCCGGGGGAAAGAACGGTAAGCCTATTCCCAGAATATGTATCAGTCCCAGTAAGGGTGAATTGCTGCCCTCAAGAATGAAAAAGGTTCATAATACTCAGCCAGTGGCTGGTTGGTCTTATCAAGAGATGATATTACATTGAGAATTCTGCATTGATTTCTAATGCAAATAGATTGGATATTTGACAATCACAATGGCTGTGTCAGCTTTGTTAACAGGAAATGCATACTTTAGGGCCCATGCACAGCTTCCATTCTTAACACAATTGTGTGCCAGACAGAGGCTAGCTTACCTCCAATTTATTAAGTAGTGTGTCATCCAGCTCATTGTTCATTGCCTCCTCTGAGTTCCTGAAATCCACACACTTTCTTAGTTTTCCAGGACTGTGGTAACAAAGTACCTTAAACAACAGCAATGTATTGTCTCACAGTTTTGGAGCGTAGAAGTCCAAAATCAAGGTGTCAGCAGGATCATGCTTTCTCTGAAATCTGTAGCATTCTGGTGGTGGCTTGCCAGCAATTCACAACTCAATCTCTCTCCTACTGACTGTCCAAATTTCCTTTGCTTAATAAGGACACCAGTCATATTGGATTAAGGCCCACCCTAATCCATTTTGACCTCAATTTAGCTAATAGCATCTTCAAAGATCCTATTTCCAACTGAATTCACATTCATAGGAATAGGGGTTAGGACTTTAGCCTATCTTTGGGAGGATGCTGACAAACTAGCCAAGTCATTCACCTTACCTCAGTTTACTCCATTTACACAAAGATGACAACCAAGTGTATTGTTTGAAGCTAGGCAACTGGGAAGATTTTTTTCTCACTACTTGTTTGATGGCCATCCCGGAGTGAGTGTATAGTGTGGCAGTGGATCATTTTTGGTGTGGACTAATATTGAGTCAACCCATCCATGACAGAGGCCTGCATTTTCCCTACTTAATCAAGTGGATATTGACTATGGACCCCCAGAAGACCCTAGGTGTCAGCTGAGGGAGAAGTGTTACTGCTATGGAGAGAAAATGTGGGCGATAGGACCTCTTATTCATATAGCTTACTTGAGCTTTCTGGGCCTACTCAGGCCCAGTTATGAATATTCCTTTTCCATTGAATATTCCAGATCAGCATAATTACTCAGTTGCTTATCATGTTCAACTCAAACTGTATAGTCACACCACTTGATGTTCCATGATCCAGTCTTATGTCTCAACTAGGGCCTAAGAGCATGGCAGAAATAGCTTGTCAAATGGTAAGTAATTTTTTGTTATTGACAACCTTACACATGAACCGTAGGAGTCTATGCGATGTCTCAGCAGTATTCTGAAGTGTAGTCTTTGTTTTCTCTCTCTCTCTGTCAAAAAAAAAAAAAAAAAAAGAGGTCTACTAAGCCCTATATTAAGAGATAAAAGACACAAGGTACAATAACTTGTCCTTTATTTTGGATACTATGTGTAATAAATTGTCCTTTACCTTGGAGGAGATGTCTCCAAGATCCAGATCACTGGATCCTAAATCCTTAAATATTCACTAACGTGGCAAAACCATGAGTTGTTTTTATTTTTAAAACTTTATTGAGATACAGTTCACATACTATGGAATTCAACTTCAAGTGTACAGGAAGTTTTAGTATGTTCACAGAATTATGCAACGATCATACTAAAGAACATTTTCATCATACTAAAAAGAAACCTCATACTCATTAGCAGTCATTCTGCATTAACCCCAGCCCCAAGCAACCACTAGTATACTTTATTTATAGATTTGCCAATTTTGGACATTTCATAAAAATAGAATTGTACAGTATGTGGTCATATAAAATGACTGGCTTTTTTTCGCTTAGCATGATGTTTTCAGGGTTCACCCATGTCATAGCATTGCATCAATGTAGTGTTGACTAGAAGTAGTCAGAGAAGACATCCTTGTCTTGTTCCTTGTCTTGATCTTAGGGGAAATGTATTCAGTTTTTTTATGTTAAGTGTGGAGTTGGCTGTGTGTTTTTCATAGATGCCCTTTATCAGGTTGAGGAAATTTCCTTGCGCTATTAAGTTTGTTGAGTGTTTTTACTATGAAATGGAGTTGTATTTTGACAAATGCTTTTCCATTATCTAGTACAATAATCATGTGTTTTTGTCCTTTATTCTATTGATATGACATATTAAGTTCATTGATTTTCAGATGTTAAACCAACATTGAATTTCTGGAATAAGTCCCATTTGGCCATGGTGTATAATTTGTTTTATAGACAAGTGGATTCAGTTTTCTAATATTTAGTGTGTTTGTTTATATAAATAAGGCATATTAGTCTTTAATTTTCTTTTCAAGTTTTTGTTTGGTTTTAGTGTCAGAGTAGATTGAGTAGGGGAGCGTTCACTCCTATGTTTTAGAAGAGTTTGTAAGTGACTGGTAATGAACCTTAAGTGTTTGTTATAATTTACCACTGAAGCCATCTGGATGTGGCCTGTCCTTTATGGGAAGTGTTTAATTACTAATTCAGTTTCTTTACTTGCCACAGATCTATTGAGATTTTTTTGTTTCTTCTTGAGTCAGTTTTGTTAGTCTGTGTCTTCAGGCATTTGTCCCTTTCATTGAAGTTATCTAATTTGTTGTCATACAGTTGTTCATAGTGTTCCCTTATAGTACATTTTATTTCTATAAAGTTGATAGTGATATCTCCTCTTTCATTAATGATTTTAGTAATTTGATTCTTCTTTTTTTTCTTGTTAAATCTAGCTACAGATTTTTTTATTCATGTTTATTGAGATGTATTCACATACAATGCAGTCATACAAAACAAAGCATACATTCAGTTGTTTACCGTACCATTATATAGTTGTGCATTCATCACCAAAATTAATTTTTGACATTTTCATTACCACACACACAAAAATAATAAGAATAAAAATTAAAGTAGAGAAGAACAATTAAAGTAAAAAAGAAAACTGGGTGCCTTTTTTTTTTCTTCCCCCATTTTTCTACTCATCCATCCATAAATGAGACAAAGGGGAGTATGGTCCATATTGCTTTCTCAATCACATTGTCACCCCTCATAAGCTACATTTTTATACAATCGTCTTCAAGATTTATGGGTTCTGGGTTGTAATTTGATAGTTTCAGGTATTTACTGCTAGCTGTTCCAATTCATTAGAATCTAAAAAGGGTTGTCTATATTGTGTGTAAGAGTGCCCACCAGAGTGACCTCTTGGCTCCTTTTGGAATCCCTCTGCCACTGAAGCTTATTTCATTTCCTTTCACATCCCCCTTTTGGTCAAGAAGATGTTCTCCATCCCACAATGCCAGGTCTAGATTCCTCTCTGGGAATCATATTCCACGTTGCCAGGGTGATTCACTCCCCTGGGTTTCATATCCCATGTAGTGGGGAGGGCAGTGATTTCACCTGCCAAATTGGCTTAGCTAGAGAGAGAGATCCGCATCTGAGCAACAAAGAGGCATTCTGGAGGAGGCTCTTAGGCACAATTGTAGGGAGGCCTAGCCTCTCCTTTGCAGCAACAGTCTTCCCAAGGGCAAATCCTGTGGTAGACAGCTCAGCCCATCAAACCACCTGCACCCTATGTCTGTGAGCACATTAGCAACCATCGAGGTGGGGCAGCCCAACACCCCTGTATTCTCCACCAGCTCTTCAAGGGGGCTCTGCATATTTTTTTCATTGTTTTTTTTTTTTAAATTAACTTTTTTTTTAAATCAACTATATCAAAAAAGAACAATTAAAAAAAAACATACAATAAAAAAAAAATTTCAAACAAACCATAACAAGGTAGTCCAACATGTTCCTACTCTATCTACCCCAAGAAAATAACCTAATAGAGCAACATTTCTGTGAACTTGTTCCTACCATACCGGTACATCAGAAATTAACAAACCATCGTCATTCCTAGGCATTCCCAGAACATTAAATTTGCCCACGATAGCTTATCTGTTCTTATTGACTTATTGTTTCCCCTTCATTAATTGCTCTCTATTGCTAGTTCCCCTATATTCTACATTATAAACCATTTATTTAGGAGTGTGTTGTTTAACCTCCAGGTGTTTGTGAATTTTCTAAATCTGATGGTTATTGACTTCTAATTGTATTCCATTGCGGTCAGAGAATGTGCTTTGAATAATTTCAATTTTCTTAAATTTATTGAGGCTTGTTTTATGTCCCAGCTTATGGTGTATTCTGGAGAAAGTTCCGTGATCACTAGAGAAGAATGTGTATCCTGGTGATTTGGGATGTGATGTTCTATATATGTCTGTTAAATCAAATTCATTTATCAGATTGTTTAGGTTTTCATTGTCCTTATTGGTCTTCTGTCTGGTTGATCTATCTATAGGAGAGAGTGATGTGTTGAAGTCTCCTACAATTACCGTGGAAACATCCATTGCTTCCTTTAGTTTTGCCAGTGTTTGTCTCATGTATTTTGTGGCACCATGATTGGGTGCATAAACATTTATGATTGGTATTTCTTCTTGTTGAATTGCCCCTTTTATTAGTATGTAGTGGCCTTCTTTGTCTCTCATAACATCCTTGCCTTTAAAGTCTATTTTATCTGAGATTAGTATTGCTACTCCTGGTTTCTTTTCGTTGTAGCTTGCATGAAATATTTTTTCCATCCTTTCACTTTCAATTTCTTTGTGTCCTGTATCTAAGATGAGTCTCTTGTATGCAACATATTGATGGTTCATATTTTTTTATCCATTCTGCCAATCTTTATCTTTTATTTGGGGAGTTTAATCCATTTACATTCAGCGTTATTACTGGGAAGGCATTTCTTGAATCGGCCATCCTATCCTTTGGTTTATGTTTGTCAGATATATTTTTCCCTCTCTCTCTTATTGTCTTTTAATGAACCAATATTGAGTCTCTTTAGTACTGAACCTTTCTCCATATGTCTCCTTTCTTTGTTTCTCTGTCGGTAGGGCTCCCTTTAGTATCTGAAGTAGGGCAGGTCTTTTATTAGCAAAATCTCTCAGCATTTGTTTGTCTGTGAAAAATTTAAGCTCTCCCTCAAATTTGAAGGAGAGCTTTACTGGATAAAGTATTCTTGGTTGGAAATTTTTCTCTTCAGGATTCCACTGCCTTCTCACTTCCATGGTGGCTGCTGAGTAGTCACTACTTAGTCTTATGTTGCTTCCTTTGTTTGTGGTGAACTGCTTTTCTCTTGCTGCTTTCAGAACTTGCTCGTTCTCAGTATTTGACAGTCTGATCAGAATATGTCTTGCAGTGGGTTTATTTGGGTTTATTCTATTTGGAGTTTGCTGGGCATTTATGCTTTGTGTATTTATGTTGTGTAGAAGGTTTGGGAATTTTCCCCCAACAATTTTTTTGAATACTCTTCCTAGAACTTTACCCTTCTTTTCTCCTTTTGGGACACCAAAGAGTGTTATATTTGGACATTTTATTTTATCTATCATATTCCTGAGGTCCATTTTTATTTATTTTTTTCTCTATTCTTTCTTTTGTTCTTTCATTTTCTGTTCTGTGGTCCTTGAGGTTGCTGATTCGTTGTTTATCTTCCTCTAGTCTTTTACTGTTAGTATCCAGAATCTTTTGAATTTGGTCAGCAGTTTCTTTTACTTCCATAAGATCATCTATTTTTTTTTATTTACTCTTGCAATTTCTTCTTTATGCTCTTCTAAGGTCTTCTTCATGTCTTTTATATCCTGTTTCTTGCCTTTCTTCATGTCCTTTATATCCTGTGCCATGCTCTCATTGTTTGTCTTTAGTTCTTTGATTAATTACTCCAAGTACTGTGTCTCCTCTGATCTTTTCATTTGGGTGTTTGGGTTTGGGTTATCCATATCATCTGTTTTTTTCATATGCTTTAAAATTTTCTGTTGTTTTTGGCCTCTTGGCATTTGCTTTACTTGATAGGGTTCTGTTAGGATATGTATGATTATTCAAAGTCTAATCTCTAATTTGTCAGATCTACAGCTTGGTGGCATACACTTTCTCTAACCAGCAGATGGCGTCCGTAAGTCACCTATTCCCCTCAAGTCAGTTCTCCCCAACTTTGTCTTTGTGGTGTGTGGGGGTCTGATTCTTGTGGGGTCCAATTGGTGCACCAAGTTTGGGTGTGTTTTTGGTGCTGTCCTCCCTGAATGTGGGGTGTGTGTCTGAGCGGTTAGGGAGGGAGGGCAGCTTTAATAATCAAAATTCCCAGGTGTTCCTGGAGGTTTAAGGCTGTTGCAAGAGTCTAAACCTTCCATTCAGTCTTGCCACAGATTTTCTTGGCCATTGACCCACAAGTCCTTGGTATTGGCGTATGGTCCCTGGGATTTCTGAGTGGGTTCCTCTTCCAAGCTGTGCCATTCTAGGGCCTCTGCTGAGGTAAGGTTGTGCTATGTCACAAGCATGCACCATCCCTCAAGGGAAGTTCTGGGCCGCCGGGCCATATAGGTACGTTCCCAGCCTGCTGTAAGGATGGCTGAATGGGGTGTGTTAATTTCCCCCTTTTTGCACAGCTCTGTCTTCCCAGCTCTGGGACAGTTAGCTGTGGGTGCACAAAAGGTTACTGTCCATGCCCGATATTGTGGCCTGTGCGCTTGGTGCTGGAAACACTTCCTGTTACACTGAGTTTTTTTTTTTGGCTTGGCTCTGGGCTGTTGCACTGGCATTGGGCAGGAGCATTCCCAGCCCGCTGGGAAGATGGCTGCAAGGGGCATGGTTATTTTCCCTTTTTGGCTCACCTCTGCCTGCCTCACTTCAAGACAATTAGCAGCGGGTGTGCGAAAGGCTATCTTCCATGCCAGATATTGAGGTGTACCCACAGCCTGTTCCTGCCACGCTTCACTGTGCGAACCATCAGTGCCATATCTGCAGCCACTTTTGGGTTTTTTAAAAAAGAACTAGTCCTCCTCCAAATGCCAACCTACGGTTTCCCCACACCGCCACATGGCTGCCAGATATTCAGCAAGCTTACTCACTTGTTTCAGAACGCAGACTCCTGGTTTCACCAAGTGCACAGTTCCTGTGGATTTAGCAGAACTTGTCCAGCTGGTGCATTGCTGGAACTGGTGTTCTGGGTCACTTTCTGGCTTTTATCTAGTATTTTTCATGGAGGTGTTTATTTGCCCTATCTCTCCTAGCCGCCATCTTAGGTTCTCCCCTCTAGCTAAAGATTTGTCAGTTGTGTTAGTATTTTCAAAGACATAGCTTTGGTTTCATCATTTCTCTCTCTATCTTTTTTTTTTTTTTTTTTTTTTTTGCTATTTTCTATTCCATTTGTTTATGCTCCAGTCTTTATTGTTTCTTTTCTTCTAGTTACTTTGGGTTAGGTTGCTCTTCTTTTTCTAGTTTCTTAAGGTAGAAGGCTAGGTTATTTATTTAAAATCTCTCCGTTTTGACTATAGGTTTTGGTGTGTTGTGTTTTTTTTCATCTATCTCAAAATATTTTATAATTTCACTTGTGATTTCTTCTTTGACCCATTGGTTTCTTAGGAATGTGTTGTTTAATTTTCACCTAACTATGGATTCCTCAAGTTTCCTTATGTGTTGATTTCTAATATAATTGCATGTGTCAGAAAACCTTCTTGGTATGATTTCTATCCTTTTATATTTATCGAGGTAAATACATTAAATGGTCTTTACTACAAAATGTTCTATGTGCACTTAAGAAGAATCTATAATATGCTGTTGTTAGGGAGAGCATCTATGCTAGATCTAATTTATTTCATAATTCTCTTGTTGATCCTCTGACTAATTTTTTATCCATTATTGAAGGTGTGATTTTGAAGTTTATAGCTATTGTTGAATTGCTTCTTTTTCTGTACAATTTTGTCAGTTTTTAGTTAATGTATTTTGGAGCTTTGCTTTTGGATGCACATATGTTTGTAATTGTTATATCTTCCTTATGGATTGTCCATCATCCTTTAAAAATGTCCTTGTTAGTCACTAGTAACATTTTTTTTCCTTAAAGTCTGTTTTTTCTAATATCATTACATACATTCCTGCTCTCTTTCAGTTACTGCTTGCATGGTATATCTTACATCTGTTAGTATTCAACCTATTTATGTCTTTGAATCTAAAGTGTGTTTCTTGTAGACACATGTAATTGGATCATTTTTTAATCCATTCTGCCAATCTTTGCCTTTTGATTGGAGTGCTTAAGCCATTTACTGATAAAGTAAGGTTTACATCAGCCATTTTGCTATTTTTTTCCACATGTTTTATATCTTTTTTGTTTCTCTATTTCTTCTTTATGGCCTTCTTTTGTGTTGAATAGTATTTAGTACTGTGCCATTTTAATTCCTATGTTCTTTACCTATATATTTTTTTGAGATATTATCTTAGTGGTTGCCCTTGGGATTGCAATTAGCATTTTAATTAGAACCATCTAATTTTGATTAGTATTAACTGAATTTCCATTATATATAAAATCATTGCTGTAATATACTTCCTTTCCTTTTTCCCTCCTTTGTACTCTTATTGTCCTACAAATTACATATTTATACATTGTAGGGCCATAAACACAGTTTTAAAATTATTGTTTTATGCAGTTATCTCTTAAAATAGGGGAAGAAAAGAGTTATATATGGTCTTTTATATTTAGCTATATATTTAATTTTACTTCTTTTATATTTAGCTATATACTTAATTTTACTTTTTTTCTTCCTGTGGATTTTAATTACTGTTGAATGTCCTTTCATTTAAATCTGAAATACTATCTTTAGTATTTCTTCTAGGTCAGTTATGTTGTTGATGAATTCTCTTAGTTTTTGTTTATCTGAGAATGTCTTAATTTCTTCTTCATTTTAAAGGAGGGTTTGGCTGGATATAGAATTTTCGGTTGACAGTCTTTTTCTTTCAACACTTTGAAGATTCATTGCACTGTCTTCTGGCCTCCATGATGTCTGATCAGAAGTCAGTTTTTAATCTTAATGAGGATCTCTCGTATGTGATCAGTTGCTTTTCTCTTGCTACTTTGAAGACTTAGTCTTTGACTATTTCAATTTGACTATGATGTGTCTTGGTATTTACTTGGAATTTGTAGAACTTCTTGGAGTGGTAGAGTAATATTCTTCATCAAATTTGTGAAGTGCTCATCCATTATTTCTTCAAATATTTTTTTCTACCCATTTATACTACTCTTCTCATTCTGGTATTCCTTTTATGTGTATGTTGGTATGCTGGATAGTGTTCCATAGTTGTTGAGACTCTGCTTTTCTTTCATTGTTTTTTTCTTTCTGCTACTCAAACTGGATAATTTTCATTGACTTTTTAAAAAAAATTCACTAAGTTTTTATTCTGCCAGCCCAATCCATTGTAGTGACCCTCTAGTGAATGTTTTATTTCAGGCATTATGCTTTTCAACTCCAGCTCTTTTGTTTGGTCATCTTTTTTCATTTTTATATCTTAATTGGTAATTTCTATTTAGTGAGACATTTTTGTCATATATTTTAAAAATACTTAAACATGATTTCATTAAGTTTTTTGAACATATAAATAATAAGTGATTTAAAGTCTCTCTTTTCTGAGTTCAATATCCAGCTCCCTTGGGACATTTTCTGTGGCTGCTTTTTGCCAAGTGTATGTGGCATACTTTCTTGTTTCTTTGCATCTCTTGTAATTATTTTGTTGAAAACTGGACATTTAAAATAATATATTATAACAACTTTGGTATCAGGTCCCTCTTGTCATCCAAGGCTTGTTGTTCTTTCTGGGTTTTTATTTTATTATAGTTGTGGTGGTGGTTTTACTTGTTACTGCTTATTTGTTTAGTGATCTGGACTAATTCTGTAGATTCTGTATTTCCTGCAATGTGTGGCTACTGAGATTTCTGCTAGCTATTTTTTTAATCCTTGTTTTCAGTTTTCAGTTGGCTTCCTAGTAGTCATCCCTGAGTCAGTAAAACTTAGTGGTCAGTCAATGAGTGGTCAGAAGATTTCCTTAAAAGTCTTGCCTGTATGTAAGCCACACTTTGCCAAGGAAATATGTGTAAGAGAGCATGTCTTCAAATTTCAGGCAGTTTATAAAATAGCCTTAGCTCACATTTTCTAGGGCAGTGCCTCAAGGTCAGCCAGAGATAAGTGACTGGATCCTTTTCCTTTCCCAGATTTTTCCTGGGCCTGCATAGTCTTGTGCATACATCCAGTCTTTTAGTTACCAAGAAATGTGTCAGAACTCTATTGCTATAACTTTTTGTCTGTGTGAAATTTCACTGTTTGTCACTAGTAATTTTCTTGTCTGATAATAATGTAGCCATTCTAGTTCTCATATGATTACTATTTGTTTGGCTTTTTTTTTTTCTGTCTTTTATTTGTAGCTTATCTGTTTATTCAAAATTAAAATTTTCTCTTATAGATAGCATATAATTAGACCTTGTTTCTTTCTTTCTTTCTTTTTTTTTTTACTCTAATCTGACCATTTCTGTCTTCTAACTGGACCTGTTCATATTTACTATAATTACTGATGTTGTTGTATTAGGTTGTTTTAGTTTCCTTAGGCTGCTTAAAGCAATACCATGAAATGGTTCAGCTTAAGCAATAGGAATTTATTTGCTTATGGTTAGAATCAGGGAAAATCTCCAAATCGAGGCATCATCAAGGTGATGCTTTCTTCCTGAAAACTGGCTGCTGGCAATCCTTGGCTCTTCTGCCACAGGGCAAGGCACATGGCAGTGTCTGCTGTCTCTCTCTTCTCTTCTGGATTTCATTGCTTTCAGTTTCTTGCTTTGTGATTTTTTTTCTCTCTCTCTGTATTCATTCCATTGACAAAGGGCTCCAGTAAGAGAAGTAAGACTCATCTTTAATGAGGTGGGTCACCTTAACTTAAATAGCCTTATCATAAGATCTACTTAAAATGAATGGATTTACACCCACATGAATGGACTATATTTAAGAACATGTCTTTCTGAGATACACACAGCTCGAACCACTACACTCCACCCTCTGGACCCTCAAAACACACATTCTTTCCACATAAAAAATACATTCATTCTCTCACAACATCCCTAAAGTCTTAAGTCATTTCAGTAACAATGCTTAGTCCAAAATCTCATCAAAATCAGTTATAGGTGTGGTCTGTCCTGGGGCACAATTTCCCTCAGTCTGTGGACCTGTGAAACCTAGAGAACATGTTATCTGCTTCCAATATACAAAGGAGTTAAAGGCATAGGATAAACATTTCTACTACTATAGGGGTAAATTGGAAGGAAAACAGGGGTCACAGGTCCCAACAATTCTGAAACCCTGCAGGGCATACTACATTAGATTTCAAGGTCTGAGAGTCATCTATGGAATGATATTTTGTCCTCCAGGCCTGATGAAGCCATAGCCCCACCCCTTCCAAGTGCTTGCACAGTGGTCATGCTCTCTGCCGTTCCCAAGGAATTTGCTCCACCATCTCTGAAGACTAAGGCGGCAGCTCTCTTCCTGAACAATGGGGTGGAAGGCCTGCTTCTCCAAGTACCAGTGCATACTCATCCTTTCCACACATATGGGTGGGTCCACTCTCTTGGCCTGAGAAGGTATCTTCAGTCCAGACCTCAGCTCCTATGATTCTGCCCTTGAAGTGAGTTTTCCCTTAGTCTGTCCCTTTTCTGACCCTTTTGGTCCAGTGGTTCTGTTCATACAGATCATACCAAAAAAATATTAGTTTTGCATGTAGTACACCGGAGTCCAAACCATCAGACAGTAGAACTTTTCACAGAGCCTCCCTGGATAACTACATTTCCAATACTGACTTGCACTGAAATAGCTGACTGGTTCCATGTTCAATTAAACCCTCACATGGAGCGCAATTTACTTCAAGTTAATGCTGATTTGCTTCAGTAAGAACTTTGCACTGCTATAGATCTTTCTCTTCCCTCTGTGTGTTATTGTTGTCATATACATATGACATATATATAATTGTTTATTTAAGCAGTTATATATCTTTTAAATACATTTACAGACAAAAGGAAAATCATGTATTTATTTCAGACTTTATGTTTCTATTTTTTCTGTTTGGATCATTTATATTGATCTCATTTCAAGTTCACCAATCCTTACTGCTGCAGTGTTCTATTTGCTACAAAGCCCAGCCTGTTAATTTTCAGCTATTATACTTTTCACTTTTAGAATTTCCATCTTTTTTGATTTGTATTGCTGGACTGAGTTCATTTATTTCCATCTTTTCTAGTAAGTCATTGAACATATAATTAATAGCTGTTTTAGAGTGGGTATATTTTGCCTTTGTCCTTATTCTAAAGCATAATGACCATCCAGGGTTTCATCTATCCAAAGCCCTAGCAGTGTCTGTCCATACTGACTGAATAGCACTCTAACATTTCCCAGCATTGCATGACTTCTGGTATCTCTGATCAGCTCTCCATCCCACAGCATCAGCTCTTTGCTAAACTTCACTGTGCATGTGACATAAGAACACATTCTCAGTGTAAGTACTGTCTTACTTATCTTTGTACATCTGTAACTGTCTAGTAGAATGTTTGGCATATGGTCAAGAAATATACATTGAAATGAATTAAATTGAGTATTCATTCAGGGATACATCAAGAATATGTAAAACTTTAAAAATCAAAGTGTTACTCTATTTTAAGAAGTTGAGTAACATTTTGTGCATAATGTAGTGAAATCAACTATTTCAAAATAATTTGCAATATTTTGTTAAGCAAAATCACATAATATGGAAAAGAGCCCAGAAAAGAAAAATTGCATTTAGTGTTTTAAGATGCTTATACCAGTTTGGTTTACAAGTGTCCTTTTGGTATTGTTCTAGTTTGTTAATGCTACCAGAATGCAAAACACCAGAGATGGATTGGCTTTTATAAAAGGGGGTTTATTTGGTTACACAGTTACAGTCTTAAGGCCATAAAGTGCCCAAGGTAACACATCAGCAATCGGGTACCTTCACTGGAGGATGGCCAATGGTGTCCAGAAAACTTCTGTTAGCTGGAGAGGCACGTGGCTGGCATTTGCTCAAAAGTTCTGGTTTCAAAATGGCTTTCTCCCAGGACATTCCTCTCTAGGCTGCAGTTCCTCAAAAATGTCACTCTTAGTTGCACTTGGAATATTTGTCCTCTCTCAGCTTCTCTGGAGCAAGAGTCTGCTTTCAATGGCCATTTCTCATCTGCAGCTCCTGTGCTTTCTTCAAAGTGTCCCTCTTGGCTGTAGCTCCTCTTCAAAAAATCACTCACAGCTGCACTGAGTTCCCTCTGCCCATCAGCTCATTTATACGGCTCTAGTGACTCAACTTAGACCCACCCCAACTGGGCGGAGCAACACCTCCATGGAAATTATCCAGTCAGAGTCATCACCCACAGTTGTGTGGGGCGCATCTCCATGGAAACACTCAAAGAATTACAGTCTAATTAACATTGATAGGTCCACCCACACAAGATTACATCCAATATAATGGCATTTGGGGGACATAATACATTCAAACTGGCACAGGTATTAAGTGTATTCATTTCAGTTTACTAATGCCAGTTGCATCTGGACAGAAGTGTTGAAAATGGCAAGTTAGAAATTTGCAAAAATTTCTCACCTATTGTACTGGATTGAATGTTGGTGCCCAAAAGGATGGGTTCATGTCCTAACCCCTGGAACCTGTGAATGTGACCTTACTTATCAAAAGCGTTTTTGCAGAAGTAATTCAGGTAAGGATGTGAGGGTGAAATCATCCTGGGCTTTTCAGGTAGGCCCTCAATTCAACAAGTGTCTTTATAGAAGATACACAGAGGAGAGATGTGGGGAAAAGAGGAGCAGGCCATCTGAAGATGAAGGCAGAAATGAGTATTATGCAGTCCCAAGCCAAGAAATTCCTGGAACAACCAGAAGATAGAAGTGGCAAAGAAGTTTTCTTCTCTACAGCCTAGGGAGGGAGCATGTTCCTGCTGACACCTTGATTTTGGACTTCTAGACTCCAGAACTGTGAGAGAATAAACTTTTGTTGTTTTAAGCTATCAGGTGTGGTTATGTGTTAAGGCAGCACTTGGAAACACATACATCAATATATCTTCATTTATAATTTCATCAAAATATACTTGAGATTTTGCTGAAAACCATTGCATAGTGGAAATCAGAAATTGTGTTTCTAGTCCTTGCTCATTCCTTTAAAAGCAGCAATACCCTGTCCAGACACTTAGCTAAGTAGAACCTCAGATATCTCATTGCTAAAATTGGGTATTATATCTATTTCTTAGAGTTAATTTGACAGTTTATTGTTACATGTGAAAGTACTTTCTGTGGTTATTAGCATATGGTACCAAATTTGTATTGATAGTGACCAAATTTGAATCAGAAGCTGAAACCCAGTCAATACACCACCTAGATTTGCAAGTCATAATTGATGTGAATTCCACATATAATTATTTGAAAATGGGAGAGTTTTAACAATATTTCTAATTAATTAAATTAAAAAATTAAAATATTTCCCTGTATTCAGTTCCTGTAATTTTCTATATTGAAAATGCAGTATTTTACAGTAATTTATAGGTAAATTTTTAAGCTCAAAACTAAGGCATAATATTTTATCTTTACAGCATCTTTAATTAATCACCTATTTCAAAAACTATTGAAGATGGTTTATTTCTTTTTAAGTTAATTACATATCAACTACAATTCAAAAACATTAACCAATATATTTTGAAAGCTTCTTTATTACAGTGTTTAAGGTTCATTTTAATTTTAATCTAATTTTTCTCTTTTACTGTGTTGGTTTGCAACTGAGAGTTAGTGGCTCCCACTACTGTAGAGAACTATGTATATTATTTCCTGGCAGGCTTCTCTGGCACATATGCTTCTTCTAAGAATAACTAAGAATCAATCTGCTGATGAGCATAATTTATATCCTTGCATCCAAGTCCTTCAGGAACACTCAATAGTTGTGCCAACTAAATAGAACAGCCACTCTGACTGGAACTTCAAATGTACTCATTCTCATTTCTCTTGTATACATTCAGAATCTTCAGGACAAGGCATATTCAAATCAAAATGAAGTAATCATTCCTGTTTTATACCATAATATCATGTAAAATGAGTAAAATGGTTTTCATATATTCTCAGAGTGGCGAACTTAACCTTGTCAACAATAGAAATGCTGAATTTTTCTCTTAATATAAATTAAACAAAAATATATGAAAATACTTTGTACAGTAAAAACAAATTAGCTGCCATAACTTTACCCTGAATATCATCTTAATTTATATTCATCATAGCAATTGAAATCATAAAATTAAAGAGAAAAAGCTTCATGCTATTCTGAAAACCATTTTGAAAAACCACTGTCAGTATTCATTCTGATGAATTATGTTTATTTTATTAAAGTTATTTAACTTTGTGCCACTAAATGGCACATTCAAAATTGTAAGACGTAGCAGTGTCTCATTTATGAGGGTCTTATTTTGCCTTCTTAGAATAAAAATTCAGATGACATAAAAATTTGTTGACATAGAAATGCTATATCTATCATACAGTTTTCTTTCCTTTTGCTTCTAAAGTTTTTAATAATCTAGGCTTGCAGAGAAGAAAACATTTTCTCATTACACATTCTCCATTTGTACTAATGCGATTGAGTTGTCTCTGACTTCTCTCATCATGATATAATGTTGCTGCTCTATGTTCAGTGTTTCCAGTTACTTATCCAATTACAATGTCAACCCTTCCTAAATATATCCAGGGTATACTTATATATGTGTGAGAATCAGTCCTGGATGTTGCTTATCTCCTGGAACATCAATCTGGAACACATCTAGAGTTCAACAAATGCACTACTCAAAGACTCCATGTCTAGTCCTTCCATCATTGCTGCCCCTACTATGGTACTGGCATTTTGCTGCATCTGATGTCAGTGTAAATCTTGAGATGCTCATAAGTACACTGGGAAAGTGGAAGGAAAATCTGTCCTATTTTGTTGTCATCAGCTAAGTGTCCCACAGCGTTTGATTGCCATATGTTAAAGTGGTTGGTAAACTACTCTTTTCATCTGCTGTGACATGAAAATTCAAGACATGACAGCTTAAGGTCCCCAAAATTCCACCTCGTCACCTTCATCTGTACTACTGTCATTAAGTGGTAAGATTTACAACTTCAACTCTTTGTCACTTTGAATTATATAAACTGAAATTTAAGTTCATCCTAAAAGCTTGTCTGAGCTCCCTAGCATTTTTGAATATGAAGACTGATTTGGAATTTTCCTTGAGTTTCTGTGTAATATCTGGCACATTTATTCTGAGTTCTAGTGGGAACTGCTGAGAGATGAACTTCTCTAATCACATTTTGCTGTCTCCTCTCCAATCTTACACTATACTGAGGGCAATAACATATTAAAATGACAAAATGACTGAAATGAAAAAAAACAAAAAAAACAAAAACAAAAACAAAATTTCAGATGTTCCCCCAAACCAAACTTGATTTAGAACTGATAAATAGCTACAGACACAAGAGTAAAATTGTTTTATCTGGCCTGGTCTGAAAGTAGTACCTAGTGATCCATGTTGTGGTCAATATCATTAAAACTAACTTATAAAACATCTTCTTTCTTACCCCTCTCCCGTATGTAATTCATCTGCATATCTCATAATTTCTATTTCTATATTTTTAAAATCTAATCTTAAATCCATACATTTCTCTTCATTTCCATTGACAGCAAATTATCCGAAGCCTATGGTACCCTGCAGAGGGACTACTACAGTAGCTTCTCTGGTTTAAAATAAATATTTCATTTAAATATAACATTAATGCCAATAAATGTGTTAGAAAAATTATAACAAAATGAATACACCTGTGTAACCACAACCCAAGTCAAGAAATAGAACAATATTAGCTCCTTAGAAGACTCCAAAGTATTTTCTCTTGCTATAGTTGCTGGAAATTTGAGTTATTTTCAGTTTGTGACTATGATAAACTATGGTGCTTTAAACATTCTTGTATGAATCTTTTGTTTATATACATTTTTCTTGTACATATGTATCCAAGATATGCTGGGTATAGGTATAGTAGACTGTGTTTTGTAGTCATGAAAAAGCATGTCCTTAATCTTAATCCCATTCCTATGGGATAAACCCATTGTAAATAGGACCCATTAAAGGTGTTATTTTTAATTAAGGTGTGGTCAACTGAATCAGGATAGGTCTTAATCCTATTACTGGAGGCTTTGTAAAGAGAGAGCTATGGAGAGGAACCAGAACCCTAAAATCACTGGGAACCCAGAAGGCAAGAAAGGAGAGGACATTGCCATGTGATGGGAAAGCCAAGGAACCCAAGGATTGCCAACCAACTGGAATGCTACCAACCAGGAAGAAAGTGAGCCTTCTAGCCTGTGATACCACGAGCCAATAAATTTCCATTGTTTAAGACAACCCATTGTATGGTATTGTCATAGCAGCTGGGAAACTTAGACACAAGCGTAGGGATTTGTTCACCTTAGCAGATAATACCAAACAATTTTCCAAAGTGACCAAACCAATTTGTACTCCCACAGCAGAGTCTGAAAATGCTACCTGCTCTTTCCTTGCCAACACTCATTATTGTGTTTTGAATTTTATCAATTCTGTAGGTATGTAGCAGCATCTTTTACATGATTACTGCCCATGTGGAGCACCTTTTCAGATGCTTATTGGCCATATCAGTTGTGAAGTACCTGTTCAAGTCATTTACATATATTTGAGGGGCATGGTGTGGAACCATGTTTGTCTTTTTTTTTTTAATGTGGGATTCTTTATATTCTGCTTTTGAGGGCTTTGTAACTTTTATACACTCCAACTATTTTGTACCATTTAGTAGTTTCGTTTTCACTTCATTATTGTTCTTTGAGGAGCAGAAATTCCTAATGCAGTCCAATGTCTCAAATTTTCTTTATGAATGGTGTTTTTTGGGGGATCAAAATTAAGAAAATTTTACCTTTACCACAGTGATTAAGACATTTTCCTGTTACCTTTTGAAGACTTATTATTTTACCTTTTGTTCTAGTTTGCTAATGCTGCCAGAATGCAAAACACCAGAAATGGATTGACTTTTATAAAGGGGGTTTATTTGGTTACCAAGTTACAGTCTTAAGGCCAGAAAATGTCCAAGGTAAGTCATCAACAATCGGGTACCTTCAGTGGTGGATGGCCAATGGTGTCCAGAAAACCTCTGTTAGCTGGGAAGGTATGTGGCTGGCATCTGCTCCAGAGTTCTGGTTTCAAAATGGCTTTCTCCCAGGATGTTCCTCTCTAGGCTTCAGCTTCTCTCCAAAATGCCACTGTCAGTTGCTCTTGGGGCGTTTGTCCTCTCTTAGCTTCTCTGGAGCAAAAGTCTGCTTTCAAATGCCATCCAAAATGTCTCTGTAAACTGCAGTTCCTCTCTCAGCTCCTGTGCATTCTTCAGAGTGTCCCTCTTGGCTGTAGCATGTTCATTCCTTCTGTCTGAGCTTATATAGTGCTCCAGTAAACTCATCAAGGCCCATGCTGAATGGCTGGGGCCACATCTCCACAGAGACTATCCAGTCAGAGTCATCTCCCACAGTTGGGTGGGGCACATCTCCATGGAAACAAAGAATTACAATCTTATCAACACTGATACATCTGCCCACGCAAGATTACATCAAAAATAACCGGCATTTTGGGGGACATAATATATTCAAACTGGCACACCTTTCATATCCAGATCTACAATCAAGTAGGAATTGACTTTTGCATGTGATGTGAGACAAGGTAAAGTTTTCCCTCTCATGCAAAAATCAATTGATGCTTATGGTAATATAATGCCTAGTATAATTCAGTTAGACTTTTATTTATTGCTTAATTTTTATCATTGCTATTCCCTTAGGAGGGTGTGGTTGAACAGGGCATTGTGAGCTAAAATCATATGCTTGATACCTTCTCCTTTTAATCATTATGCTCTAGAAAATATTTTCACTGGAATGTGGATACTTGCATGTGTGATTTTATTAAAAATTAATTAAAAGGTCATGACCAAGTCTATGTGTGAATGTAATTATGGTGCATCCATCTAGGCACTTCGGTTCCTTGCTTTCTAATTAAGCTACCTTAACTAAAAATTAAATCTTAAGAAATTCCACTTTAGGAAAAAAAATTTAATCCTGTGTCAGTATTGAAGAAGGCAAAAATAAAACTGAAAAGTGAGAATTTTCTAGCCTATCAAACTTGAATTTCTTTAAAATTTAGTGTTTTTAAATTTTCCTTTACTGAGAGATTTCAGAGCTAAAAATAATTTTTATTAAATTTTTACTTGTTTTTTTTTTACTTAAAGTTATAATTGATTTAATTCCATAAAATCAACACCATTCCCTGCAATGCCGGCTTTCTCATAAATCTAATATCTTTAATTCTGTGGTATGTTTCTGAGCACTCTATTCAATTTCAGTTATGATTTGTCTATTCTTGCATCGTTAGTGTATCAGAAGTTTTTTTCTGTAGTTTTTTTTAATACATCATGGTATCTGTGCCAATTTGCATATTACGTCCCCCAGAAAAAGCCATATTTTTTAATACAATCTTGTGGGGGAAGAGGTATTAATATTGATTAGGTTGGAATCCTTTGACTGAGTGTTTCCATGGAGATGTGACTCAATCAATTGTGGGTGAGACTTTTTTTGGATAATTTTCATGGAGCTGTAACCCTACCCATTCAGCGTGGGTCTTAATTGAATCACTGGAGTCCTATAAAAGATCTCACAAACAGAGGGACTTCAGAGCAACTGAGAGTGACACTTTGAAGAGGAGCTGCAGCTAAGAGAAGACAAAACACCCCAAGAGCAACATTTTGGAGAATGCCATTTGGAAACGCAACCTGGGAGCAAGTGGATGCCAGCCATTGTGCCTTCCAAGCTAGCAGAGGTTTTCCAGATGCCAATGGCCATCCTTCAGTGAAGGTACTCTATTGTTGATGCCTTACCTTGGACACTTCATGGCCTTATGACTGTAACTTTGTAACCAAATAAACCCCCTTTATAAAAGCCAATGGTGTTTTGCAAGATGGCAGCATTAGCAAACTGGAACAGTATCTAATGCCTTCTCAAGATTAACTGGATTATTTTTGGCCCATTGTATTTCCATATAAATTATAGAATCAATTTGCTAATATATATAGAAATGCACAATATGCTGAGATTTTTATTGTGATTGCATAAATTGAAATTTTTACAATGTGTAGACTTTCAAACAATAAATATTACAACCATGAATTTTTTATGTAATTCATAATTTATATCAGCAATTAATTTAGTTTAATTTCCCATGTAGCAATCTTAGTTATTTGTTGTTTTTTGATGGTGTGATAAATTGAATCAGTTTTTAAATTCCTTTTTCTACTTTTTGTTGTTGATATATAGAAATTCAATTGATGGAGTTATTTTGATCTTATGTTTAGAAATCTTGGTAAACTTGCTTATTAATTCAAATAATCCGTAGAATCTTGGAGATTTCTACAGACACAATGATATTGTATTCTTATCTAATCCTTGTACCATTTATATCTTTCTATTGCCTTATTGCACTGCTCTGGACCTCCAGCATAATTTTAAACAGAGGGTGATAGCAGGAAACATGTCTAATTTGTTCATTTCAGGGGTGAAAGTACTCATTTTTTTCATCATAATGTAATACACTTTCTGAAGTTTTTGTGTAGATGTTTTTAATCAGATTAAAGAAGCTCCTTTCCATTCCTAGTTTGCTAAATTTGTCATGAATGGATGATGAATTTTCTTCATAATTGATTGACTACATAAGTTGATTTTCTAATGTTAAACTAACATTTCATTCCTCAAGTAACTACAATTTGATCATGCTTTATTCTTCTAAATATCCTTGTCATATTTTGATATTTTGGTATCAAGTTTACGAAGAACTCAGAAAGAAGAGGGGAAATGGTGTAAGAAGTAGTGTTAGGTTGGTGTTGTTTTCTCCATAATGTTTTAGAAATTTCACTGCTAAATTCATATGTGTGTATATGTATTTTTCCTACTTCTTCTCATTACATTTGGAGTAAGGTTTTTGTACCTCCCATCTAAAATTTTGATAGTTTTTCCTAAAGTAGTTCATAGTATCCACTTATTAGAATTTAAAAATAGGTAGGGTATGCAGGGATGCCCTCCTTTTTATTTCTACTATTGAGAATTTGTCATGTCTTCTCTTTTGTTTCTTCTCTATCTTTGCTAGACATTGATAAACTTTATCAGTTTCATGAAGAATGAAATTTTGGCTTTGTCGATTTTCTCTATTACTATATTTGTTGCCTATTTTATTAATTTTAATTGCAACTTTTAATTGTAGAACACTAAACTTCATGTATTTAAAATACACAATTTAATGAGTTTTGATACATGCATATTCATGTGAAACAATCGCCAATGAAACAAAAATTTACATCATCCTCAGAGTCTCTCCATGCCCCTTTTTAACCCATACCTGCATTCATCCCATCCCTAGACACCCCCTGACTTAATTTTGTCAATAAAATTAGTTTGTATATTCTAGATTTTACATAAATCAAACCACACAGCATGTACTCTTTTTTGTCTGATTTTTTCCAGTTAGGATAATTATTTTGAGATTCATGCATGTTGTTGGGTATTTCAATAGTACATTCCTTTTTATTGCTGAATAGTATTCTATTGTATGGATGTACCATAGTTTATTTATTCTTTCCATCTTTCTATGTTCTTATATTTAAAAATGTCTCTTACAATCAATATATAGTTGGCTTTCTTTTAAGCCAGTGTCATTGTCTTCTTCTTATTGCCTTTGCTTTTAAATTTACTATTTTAATGTTTGTTCTCTAACTATCCCAGATTGTTTTCTTTTTGTCCTTTTGCTTGTCTACTTTTGAATTAAGTACTTTTTATTACTCCACTTTAACCTTACATTATTTTTCCAATTTTACATTGCTTCTTTAAAAATATTTTAATAGGTTCCCTAGAGATTATATCATGCATGTTTAGTATATTGAGATCATTGTGATTAGCGTTTTTATAACTACCTAGGCATTTGTTCTTCCATTCCTTTCATTCTTTCATGTATCACTGCATCTACTTCTGGTATTCTTGCTATTGTACCTGAAGAATATCATTTAGTAGATCCTTTAGTATGGGCAGACAGGTTTAACACTTCTCTTTAACCCTAAATGTTAGTCAGGAATGGTCAGTATGTATAGCATTTTGAGGAGAAAACAAGTTAACTCATGAATTATATATCTAGCCAAGTTGCTATTCATGTAACAGAAACAGAAAGAGACTTTCATAAATGCAAGAAGATGCTTAGAAAATATGCCATCCACATATTCTTTCTGGAAATAAAATTATGGATAAAAACCACCAACCATTCATGAAGTATATCAAAATTCAAAACTGATGAATGGGAATGTGAAGTGAAGAGTTATTAGCAACATTCACTGAAGCCACTTAAACAGTTATGCAGTTGATTTCAAATATAAAAAATATTTTGAAAAAGAAACTTTAACTTGAAAAAGTGTTGTTTAATTAGAATAATTACAATATAAAATTCAGGGTTTTTAAAAAAATAGACAAGTTGGAAAGGGAAAGAAGGTGGAGATTAAAAACAAATGCTGATTATCATCCTATTACATAGGGAAATGTCAGAAGATGCTTTATTCTTGATTTTGATAGCTAAAATGTTATACATTAAAACATTTTTAAGACAGTGAGATATTTTAAACGTTCAGGTAAACAGAGGGAGTAATAAAACACTCATTTCCCTGTCACCCATATTGATCCCTTTTTGTCATATTTGTTTCAGATCTCTTCCTCATCCCCTTCATTTTATTATTTTTTTAATAAAACACTAAAGACATAGCTGATGGCACTTTGTACCCCTTCCCTGTCCTGTTCACCCACCTCCCTTTTCAGTTTCCATCATAATTTTGAAGTTTATCTTCTCTGTTTTGTTTTTATAATTACCAAATATATTTTCATACTTCACCAAAGTAGAAAGCTGATTTATGTGTTTTAAAAATCTATGGTCTATCATAATTTATGTATTATTTTAAAAACAATATTGAGTGAAAAATGTACATTGCAGACTTATGGAAAACTTAAGGCTGTTAAAATGAATGAACTTGATTTATGTGTATAAACATGAATGAATATTAAAAACCTATTAAAAATCTGGCTTTTATAATAATCTAGTGTTGACACATATAAATAAAATATATTAACTCTTTCATCTGTGTGGTTTTCTAACTGTTCCAGTTTGCTAATCCTGCTGTTATGCAAAATACCAGAAATGGGTTGGCTTTTATAAAGGAGAATTATTAGGTTACAGATTTATAGTTCTAAGGCCGTAAAAGTGTCCAAACTAAGGCATCAACAAGAAGATAACCTTCACTGAAGAACGGCCAATGTTGTTTGGAAAATCTCTGTTAGCTGGGAAGGCATGTGGCTGACATTCACTGATCCTTTGTCTGGGGTTCTGGTTTCAAAATGGCTTTCTCCAAAATGTCTCTGGGCTAGCATCTCCAGATGTCTCCAAGCATCTCTAAGTTTCATTCAGCTCCCAAGTCTCTCTCCAAAGTCTCTCTCAGCTGCTCTTGGAGTGTTTTGTCCTCTCTTAGCTTCTTGGGAGCAAACTCTGGGCCAGCATCTCAAAGCGTAAGCAAGCATCTGGGCCTGGAGCTCCTTTGAGTCCAGTGAACTAATCAAGACCTACCCTGAATGGGTGGGGTCAATTCTCCATGGAAACATTCAATCAAGAGGTCACACCCTAATCAAAAGGATTAATCAATCTGCCCCCACAAGATTGCATTAAAGAATATGACTTTTTTGGGGGGACATACTATATCCAAACTGGCACACTAGTATATAAATGTGCCACAATTTATTTATCCAGTTTTGATTAAAGGATGTCTAACTTGTTTCTAGTTATCTCCTATTACAAGAACTACTATAATGGATATCTTGTACATAGCTTTTTGTGCGCTTGCATGAAAGATCTACATAGCCTAGCATATGGTAGGTGCTCAATATATCAATACATGTTTGCAGAAAGCAGGAAGGTGTAAGGGAAAAAAGACAAGGACGTTTTAATAAAAGCCTCTTTAGTAATTTTGTACTCCCTGTCTTCTGGACACTGAAACCTTCATTTCTGCTTGACCTTATATTCATAGATTTCCCTGCAACCTGCTTTCCCATTGGATACTTTCTTTTTCTTTTCTTTCTGTTATTTTTCCCCCTCTTCTCTTATTCCCTGGTAACCTCTAATCTACTTTCTATCTCTGTGAATTTGCTGTTTCTAGTCATTGCTTGTAAGTGATATCATACAATATTTTTCCTGTGTGCCTTGCTTATTTCACTGAACATAATGTTTTTAAGGTTCTTCCATGCTGCAACATGTCTCATGTGTCATTCTTTATTATGGCCAAATAATACTCCATTATATGTATGTACCATATTTTGTTTATCTGTTTGTTTGTTGATGGTCACTTAGGTTGTTTCCACATTTTGGCTATTGTGGATAATGCTGCTATAAAAGTCCATATACAATATCTGTTTGAGACTCTGTTTTCATTTCCATTGGATATATGGCTAGAAGTGAAATTTCTGGGTCATATGGTAATTCTATATTTAACCTTTTGAGGAACCACCATATTACTTTCAATAGTGGCTACACTGTTTTACATTCCCACCAGCAATGCACCAGTGTTCCAACTTCTCTGCATACTCTCTAACACTTGTTATTTTCTATTGTTAATCATAGCCATCCTTGTGAGTAAGTGGTATCTCATTGTGGTTTTGATTTCCCTAATGGGTAATGATGTTGAACATCATTTACTGTGATTATTGGCAATTCATATATCTTCTTTGGAGAAATGTCTATTCAAGACCCTTGCCCATTCTTGCAATTGGGTTGTCTTTTTGTTGTTGCATTGTAAAAGTTCTTTATATACTCTAGATTGTAATCCCTTATCCGATATATGGTTTGTAACTCTTTTCTCTGATTACATAGGTTGTCTTTTCATTTTCTTGGCAGTTTCCTTTGATGCACAAAAGATTTAAATTTTGATGAAGTCCAGTCTATCTGCTGTTTCTTTTGTTGCTTGTGCTTATGGTAGAATAGCTAAGATTCCACTGTTGAATCACAGGTGTGCCGGTTTGAATGTATTGTGTCCCCCAAATGCCATTATCTTTGATGTAATCTTGTGTGGGCGGACCTATCAGTGTTGATTAGATTTAAATTCTTTGAGTGTTTCTGTGGAGATGCGCCCCACCCAGCTGTGGGTGATGACTCTGATTGGATAATTTGAATGGAGGTGTTGGACTGCCCATTGGGTGGGTCTGAATTAAATTACTGGTGCACTATATAAGATCAGACAGAAGGAGCAAGCTGCTACAGCCAAGAGGGACACTTTGAAGAAAGCACAGGAGCTGCAGATGAGAGAGAGTTTGAAGACTGCCATTGAAACCAGACTCTTGCTCTGGAGAAGCTAAGAGAGGACAAATACCCCAAGAGCAGCCTAAGAGTGACATTTTTGAGGAACTGCAGCCTAGAGAGGAATGTCCTGGGAAAAAGCCATTTTGAAATGAGAACTTTGGAGCAGACACCAGCCATGTGCCCTCCCAGCTAACAGAGGTTTTCCGGACACCATTGGCCATCCTCCAGTGAAGGTACCCAATTGCTGATATGTTACCTTGGACACTTTATGGCCTTAAGACTATAACTGTGTAATCAAATAAACCCCCTTTTATAAAAGCCAATCCATCTCTGCTGTTTTGCATTCTGGCAGCATTAACAAACTAGAATAACAGGTCATGAAGGTTTGCCCCCATGTGATCTCCTAAAATTTTTATAATTTTAGCTCTCTACTCTTACATTTACACCCACGATCCACTTTGACTTGATTTTTATTTATGGTGTGAGGTAAGAGTCTAACTTCATTCATTTGCATATGGATAGTTAATTTTCCCAGCATCTTTTGTTGAAAGTATTACCCCCCGTCCCCCCCCCAAAAAAAAAAAACATACAGACTGCATATACTTGGAACCCTTGTTTAAAATCAGTTGGCCGTAAATGTTTGGGTCTGTCTGGATTTTCAGTTCTTTTCCATTGGTCTGTTTGTCTGTCCTGAAGCTAGAACCACACTGTTTTGTTTACTTTAGCTTTGTACTAAATTCTGAAATCAGAAAGTATGGGTCCTCCAACATTGTTCTTTTTCAAAATTTGTTTGGCTATTCATGTCCCCTTGCAATTCCATATGAATTTGAGGATCAGCTTTTCCATTTCTGCAAAAAAGGTTTCTGAAATTTTTCTAGGGATTTCATTGACTCTGAAGACCATATTAAAAATATTGATATCTTGACAATATTGCCTTCAGTCCATGAGCATAGAATGTCTTGCCATTAAGTCCTCACTAATTTCTTACAGCAGTTTTGTAATTTTTAGTGTACTAGCCTTCACATCCTTAGTTAAATATATTCCTAGATTTTTAAAATTCTTTTAGATACTATTGTAAATGGAATTATTTTCTTAATTTAACCTTTGGATTTTTCATTGCTAGTGTATAGTAATGAAGGTAATTTTTGCATCTTGATCTTGAATTCTGCCACTTTGCTGTATTCATTTGTTAGCTCTGGTGGTTTTCTTGTGAATTCCATTTACTTTTCTATATATGAGATCATATTCTATATCATCTATATCATTCTATGTCATCATTTTCTATATATAAGCTCTGCAGTTAGAAATATTTTTACTTCTTTTCCAATATGGATACCTTTTATTTCTTTTCTTGCATAATAGCTCTGGCTAGAACTTCTGGTACAATATCGAATAGCAGTGGTGAAAGCAGACATTCTTATCTTGTTCTTGATCTTAGGGTATAAGCTTTCAGTCTTTCACTACTATGATATCATCTGTAGGTTCTTTATAAATTGCCTTTATCATATTGAGAAAGTTCAAAGTTATCTGAGTGTTTTTATCAAGAAAGGGTACTGAAAATTGTCAAATGTCTTTTTGGTGTCTATTAAGTTTATATGGCATAGAACATTGTTTTCTGCATTTTGAATCACTGTTGCATTCCATAGATAAATCCCATTTTGCGGGTGACTGAGCTTGTACCTCGACTTACCAGGCCTGGGCCAGGGGACCTGATATCACCCCCTGGGGAGGGTAGTAGGTACGGGCGTGAGTGCCCTCTGCAGCCCCCCCGAGCCTGGGGAGCGAGGTCAAGGCAGCTCCCTTTTCCTCACCCAAAATGCCACTGGCAGGGGAGGCTTGCCGGAGGAAACCGCCTTTCTCCCAACTGCCCTTTCCCCACTTCCTTATCTTACCCACTCCCTCCCTGGTGCCAAGGCCACTCCTGCCACCGCCAGCGCGCATGCCCGTGGCCAGAACAACCCCCGCCCCGCTGCAACGGCTCCGGCGTTCTCTCAGAACCAATCCTAGCCCCTATCCCTTCAATATTGCCATTTAAGGCTGCTTCACCTCCTTTCCAGCCCTGCCCTTCTTACCAGCCTATATAACCTGTAATCACCCCTGAATAAATCTCTTTGGTGCATACTCCTACTGGATGAAGAGTGTCTTGTCCCTATCGCCGCCCTCCATACCTTGCACGCCTCCCGCCGAGGACCCCGGCCACGTCCTCCGCCTCGCCCTCGCCTCCGGGAAAGAGCCCCCCGCCGCCGGTACCCCCTTAAGCAGCCCCGAGAGCTGAGGGCTCAGCTACCGGCCGCCCCTCCCCCTAGAAGCAGTAACCGCGACCGCAACTGGTGCCCCGTGTGAGGGAACGTCTCCACACAACAGTTCAGCAGGTCGCTCGCTCGCCCGGACGCCTCTCCAGCTTCCCGTTTCCTCGCCTGCAAGGTAAGGGCCCGCCTCTCCCTCGCCGCTTCCGGAGCCGTAGGAGGTTCACTGCTCCGAAGCCGCTCCTCCCTTCCCCCACGCTCTCTTCATCCTTATGTATGCGCACTTCTATGACCCCCGTTCCTCCTAACACTCTCCCTCTTCCCCTCCATTACTTTGCTGTAGTTCTTTGTATTTTTATTTCCTCATTTGGTGCCGTGTGCCTCTTTGCAACCGCCCCCCCTGACTGCTCCCGTTGCCAAAGGGCACTGCTTTCCGCTCTCGCCGTCTCCTTCGGCCTCAAGGCCACAGTTTATCTCATTCTCTCTGCTCGGTAAACAACTCCTCCTCCTCCTCCCTGCCAGCCGGGCCGGCCCGGCTCGGGAGCAATCCCCCCTCCTCCCCCCTCAGCTATGGGTAATCGTATATCTACATGTCAGGCACCTCAAGTTCGTGCTCTAGCGGGTCTCCTAGACACGCATCGCTGTAAAGTGTCTGTCCGGCAGCTGCAGGTGTACTGGGACCTCCTGCTGCCCTTTAACCCATGGCTCACCACTTGCCATCTTTGGGACCCTGTTACTTATGATCGTCTTATTGATCGAGTCACTAATGCCATGGAACATGAGAGCAAGCGCTTCCCTCCCGGCTTGCTCCCCACCTTGATAACCATCCGCTCCTGCCTTCAAGGCTCCCTCCCCCCTGATCGAGGCCCCGTTAAATCCAAGGAGGCCCTATCAACCCAGCCAACAGATTCAGATAGCGATACTAATTCAAATCATGACTCAGACACGGAGTCCTTAGTCGAGCAGATTAACAACGCGCTCGAGGTGACTCCCAAAAAGCAAAATAACACTGCGCCACGCCAAGATGGCGAACTTCCTCCTTCTTCTTCCATCGAGGGGAGGAAATGCTCCGGCGATGACATCAGCCCTAAGCTGGGCCGGAAACCGCATATGCTTTACCCCGCCCTTCCACAGGGCGGAGCTAGTCCGCCATCTTATGCCTTGGGCCCCACCCTTTCACAGGGCGGGGCTGATCCACCATCTTGTGTCTTAGCCACACCCACCGCGCCGCCATCTTGCGACGCTTGGGGCCTCCCACTCCCACCTCCCCCTTCGGCGAGCTCCCCCTCGGAGCCGCTACCGGCAGCTGCCGCCGCTCCTTCCACCCTGCCGACTAACAACCCCTGGCTGCCTTCTACACCTCAAGGCAACCCTTGGGGCAACGCTCCCCCTACCCCCACTCCCGCGCCAAGCCCTCTTCAAGCGCGTCCTCCTTTCTCTCGTGCTTTTCGCTGCTTTCCTCTTAACCTTGCCCCCACCCCACAGAAACCGTATGACTGGTATCCCATTGACGCAGATACTATCAAGCAGCTTCGCAGGGCCGTCAAGGAGGACGGGTTAGGTAGCCCATACGCTTCCCAAATACTGCAGGATCTCGGCATGGACTATTGCATCCCCCAAGACTGGGCCTCGCTTGCCCGTTCCATTCTTAACCCCGGCCAGTTTGTTGACTGGCGTGCTCACTTCCAGGCAGAAGCAGCTCAACAAAGTGAGCAAGACGCAGCCCTTGGAGTCTATCATCCCCCTGAAGCCTATTTGGGCACTGGAGCATTTCTAAATGCGTCTGCTTATATTAATGTCCCTGCTACCTTCTGGACTGTCCTCAGAGGCATCGCCTTACGCGCGTTTGCCAATTGCTCTGCCTGTCGGCCTAATAAATTCACCAAGCTCTTCCAGGAGCCGAATAAGCCTTTCGCCACCTTTGTCTCCAGAGTCGAAGAAACCTGCGCTCAAAAGGTAAGTGATCCCCAGGCCCAATATTACATGTGCCCATCCTCAAATCCTGGAAAATCATACTGCAAATCCCCAACAAACTATTACTGCCCGTACTGGGGGTGTGAAACATTAGCCACTGGCTGGAAACCTTCTGTCCCTGACAAATTTCTAAACCTCGCAGTAATCCCGTATTCTTGCCAAAATCCAGGCTATCGCTATTTCAACAGGTACCCTTGTCCTAAAAGACTAATGCTCACCATACAAAACCCTGCCGATACGTCTTGGCTCTTGGGTAAAACTTGGGGCTTCCGAATTTGGTTATCGGGGTTCGATCGGGGAACCCTTATATTCATAAGAAAGGAGGCAATAAACCAACCAAAGAAAGATACTATTATAAAAAAGCCCTTTAATATTAGTCCCAACAAGGTCATTAACCCTCTTTTTCCACAGCCCTCCAGCCGCACCTTAGCTCCGGCTAAACGCACTTCAACTACATCTCAAACCCCACCACCCCAGCTTCCTCTGCCCCCTTCTCGTTATTCCTCTCCCCTCCTCAGCCTCATCCAAGCCGCCTTTGCCTCAGTAAACTCCTCCAACCCCAATTTTACCTCATCCTGCTGGCTTTGCCTCTCCACCTCTTCCTCTCTATACGAGCCCGTTGCCTCCAACCTCTCCTTTTCAGAAAGCACAGAAAACAGCCCCTTGGAATGCAATTGGAATACCTCTGCCGTCCCCCTAACCTTTCATTCAGTCTCCTATACGGGAAAGTGCGTCCGCCCTCGCTCCAGTAACTCTCCCGACCTCACTGCCTGTGCCAGCTATTCATCTCCCAGCAGCTCTGCAAAATTTCTCATTCCTCATAACTCCTCCCAATGGCTCTGCTCCTCTACAGGACTTACCCCCTGTCTCAGCACGAATGTCATCAATGAATATAAAGAAACTTGCCTCCTAATTGTCCTTATCCCTAGGGTCTTATACCACAGCGAAGAAGACTTCTTCCTCCGTCTGGAAAAAACTGCGGCTCCTGCCCCACTGCAAAAGCGAGAGCCCATCACCGTCCTTACAATTGCCTCCCTCCTAGGTCTTGCCGGCACTGGCACCGGAATCGCTGCACTAGCCAGTCAAGACTCCGCCCTAACTCACCTCAGGGCGGCTGTTGACGAAGACATTCATCACTTACAAAACGCTATTCACCATCTAAAAAATTCTGTCAATTCCCTCTCTGAAGTAGTGCTCCAAAACCGCCGAGGTCTTGACCTTCTCCTCCTCAAAGAAGGAGGCCTCTGCGCCGCCCTAGGAGAAGAGTGCTGTGTTTATGCCAATTCCACAGGTCTCGTCGAGGACAGCCTGAAAAGGGTCCGAGAAGGACTGGAAAAGCGTAAAAGAGATCGTGAAGCCACCAGTTATTGGTCCAGTTTTTTCACTCCCATCCTCCCATACATCCTTCCTTTTCTTGGCCCCCTATTAATAATTATTCTAGCTCTCATCTTAGGACCCTGCCTCATCCGCAAAATTGTCCAGCTTGTAAGAAAACAAACGGATGCCATTTTTTCCTCGTTCGTGCAAATCCAGTATCAGCGACTCGCCACCTCTGACGCCCCCCACTCCAAGATGACAGCCAACCCTCCGCGACCTCAACGCCACCGGTCGACTCGCCAACCGCGAGGCCCCTCTCAATCACCTGAACATCGTTCTCACCTCGAGTTCCAGCTTCTCTGAACCCCTGAACTTTAAACCCCTCACCTTCGCCCAGCCCGCTGCAGCAAAGCCATTGTCAAGCGCCCGGGCACCACACCAACACTAAGCTCCAGCCTCGCTGGGCCACCGTCAACCCCTTTTTTTCCCTTCCCTAACCTCCCCCTTCCCTCACCCATAGTGGGCCTCTCCGGTAAAGCCTCTTCCTCTAATTAGAAAAGAAAGGGGAATTGCGGGTGACTGAGCTTGTACCTCGACTTACCAGGCCTGGGCCAGGGGACCTGATATCACCCCCTGGGGAGGGTAGTAGGTACGGGCGTGAGTGCCCTCTGCAGCCCCCCCGAGCCTGGGGAGCGAGGTCAAGGCAGCTCCCTTTTCCTCACCCAAAATGCCACTGGCAGGGGAGGCTTGCCGGAGGAAACCGCCTTTCTCCCAACTGCCCTTTCCCCACTTCCTTATCTTACCCACTCCCTCCCTGGTGCCAAGGCCACTCCTGCCACCGCCAGCGCGCATGCCCGTGGCCAGAACAACCCCCGCCCCGCTGCAACGGCTCCGGCGTTCTCTCAGAACCAATCCTAGCCCCTATCCCTTCAATATTGCCATTTAAGGCTGCTTCACCTCCTTTCCAGCCCTGCCCTTCTTACCAGCCTATATAACCTGTAATCACCCCTGAATAAATCTCTTTGGCGCATACTCCTACTGGATGAAGAGTGTCTTGTCCCTATCGCCGCCCTCCATACCTTGCACGCCTCCCGCCGAGGACCCCGGCCACGTCCTCCGCCTCGCCCTCGCCTCCGGGAAAGAGCCCCCGCCGCCGGTACCCCTTAAGCAGCCCCGAGAGCTGAGGGCTCAGCTACCGGCCGCCCCTCCCCCTAGAAGCAGTAACCGCGACCGCAACTGGTGCCCCGTGTGAGGGAACGTCTCCACACAACAGTTCAGCAGGTCGCTCGCTCGCCCGGACGCCTCTCCAGCTTCCCGTTTCCTCGCCTGCAAGGTAAGGGCCGCCTCTCCCTCGCCGCTTCCGGAGCCGTAGGAGGTTCACTGCTCCGAAGCCGCTCCTCCCTTCCCCCACGCTCTCTTCATCCTTATGTATGCGCACTTCTATGACCCCCGTTCCTCCTAACACTCTCCCTCTTCCCCTCCATTACTTTGCTGTAGTTCTTTGTATTTTTATTTCCTCATTTGGTGCCGTGTGCCTCTTTGCAACCGCCCCCCCCTGACTGCTCCCGTTGCCAAAGGGCACTGCTTTCCGCTCTCGCCGTCTCCTTCGGCCTCAAGGCCACAGTTTATCTCATTCTCTCTGCTCGGTAAACAACTCCTCCTCCTCCTCCCTGCCAGCCGGGCCGGCCCGGCTCGGGAGCAATCCCCCCTCCTCCCCCCTCAGCTATGGGTAATCGTATATCTACATGTCAGGCACCTCAAGTTCGTGCTCTAGCGGGTCTCCTAGACACGCATCGCTGTAAAGTGTCTGTCCGGCAGCTGCAGGTGTACTGGGACCTCCTGCTGCCCTTTAAACCCATGGCTCACCACTTGCCATCTTTGGGACCCTGTTACTTATGATCGTCTTACTGATCGCGTCACTAATGCCATGGAACATGAGAGCAAGCGCTTCCCTCCCGGCGTGCTCCCCACCTTGATAACCATCCGCTCCTGCCTTCAAGGCTCCCTCCCCCCTGATCGAGGCCCCGTTAAATCCAAGGAGGCCCTATCAACCCAGCCAACAGATTCAGATAGCGATACTAATTCAAATCATGACTCAGACACGGAGTCCTTAGTCGAGCAGATTAACAACGCGCTCGAGGTGACTCCCAAAAAGCAAAATAACACTGCGCCACGCCAAGATGGCGAACTTCCTCCTTCTTCTTCCATCGAGGGGAGGACATGCTCCGGCGATGACATCAGCCCTAAGCTGGGCCGGAAACCGCATATGCTTTACCCCGCCCTTCCACAGGGCGGAGCTAGTCCGCCATCTTATGCCTTGGGCCCCACCCTTTCACAGGGCGGGGCTGATCCACCATCTTGTGTCTTAGCCACACCCACCGCGCCGCCATCTTGCGACGCTTGGGGCCTCCCACTCCCACCTCCCCCTTCGGCGAGCTCCCCCTCGGAGCCGCTACCCGGCAGCTGCCGCCGCTCCTTCCACCCTGCCGACTAACAACCCCTGGCTGCCTTCTACACCTCAAGGCAACCCTTGGGGCAACGCTCCCCCTACCCCCACTCCCGCGCCAAGCCCTCTTCAAGCGCGTCCTCCTTTCTCTCGTGCTTTTCGCTGCTTTCCTCTTAACCTTGCCTCCACCCCACAGAAACCGTATGACTGGTATCCCATTGACGCAGATACTATCAAGCAGCTTCGCAGGGCCGTCAAGGAGGACGGGTTAGGTAGCCCATACGCTTCCCAAATACTGCAGGATCTCGGCATGGACTATTGCATCCCCCAAGACTGGGCCTCGCTTGCCCGTTCCATTCTTAACCCCGGCCAGTTTGTTGACTGGCGTGCTCACTTCCAGGCAGAAGCAGCTCAACAAAGTGAGCAAGACGCAGCCCTTGGAGTCTATCATCCCCCTGAAGCCTATTTGGGCACTGGAGCATTTCTAAATGCGTCTGCTTATATTAATGTCCCTGCTACCTTCTGGACTGTCCTCAGAGGCATCGCCTTACGCACGTTTGCCAATTGCTCTGCCTGTCGGCCTAATAAATTCACCAAGCTCTTCCAGGAGCCGAATAAGCCTTTCGCCACCTTTGTCTCCAGAGTCGAAGAAACCTGCGCTCAAAAGGTAAGTGATCCCCAGGCCCAATATTACATGTGCCCATCCTCAAATCCTGGAAAATCATACTGCAAATCCCCAACAAACTATTACTGCCCGTACTGGGGGTGTGAAACATTAGCCACTGGCTGGAAACCTTCTGTCCCTGACAAATTTCTAAACCTCGCAGTAATCCCGTATTCTTGCCAAAATCCAGGCTATCGCTATTTCAACAGGTACCCTTGTCCTAAAAGACTAATGCTCACCATACAAAACCCTGCCGATACGTCTTGGCTCTTGGGTAAAACTTGGGGCTTCCGAATTTGGTTATCGGGGTTCGATCGGGGAACCCTTATATTCATAAGAAAGGAGGCAATAAACCAACCAAAGAAAGATACTATTATAAAAAAGCCCTTTAATATTAGTCCCAACAAGGTCATTAACCCTCTTTTTCCACAGCCCTCCAGCCGCACCTTAGCTCCGGCTAAACGCACTTCAACTACATCTCAAACCCCACCACCCCAGCTTCCTCTGCCCCCTTCTCGTTATTCCTCTCCCCTCCTCAGCCTCATCCAAGCCGCCTTTGCCTCAGTAAACTCCTCCAACCCCAATTTTACCTCATCCTGCTGGCTTTGCCTCTCCACCTCTTCCTCTCTATACGAGCCCGTTGCCTCCAACCTCTCCTTTTCAGAAAGCACAGAAAACAGCCCCTTGGAATGCAATTGGAATACCTCTGCCGTCCCCCTAACCTTTCATTCAGTCTCCTATACGGGAAAGTGCGTCCGCCCTCGCTCCAGTAACTCTCCCGACCTCACTGCCTGTGCCAGCTATTCATCTCCCAGCAGCTCTGCAAAATTTCTCATTCCTCATAACTCCTCCCAATGGCTCTGCTCCTCTACAGGACTTACCCCCTGTCTCAGCACGAATGTCATCAATGAATATAAAGAAACTTGCCTCCTAATTGTCCTTATCCCTAGGGTCTTATACCACAGCGAAGAAGACTTCTTCCTCCGTCTGGAAAAAACTGCGGCTCCTGCCCCACTGCAAAAGCGAGAGCCCATCACCGTCCTTACAATTGCCTCCCTCCTAGGTCTTGCCGGCACTGGCACCGGAATCGCTGCACTAGCCAGTCAAGACTCCGCCCTAACTCACCTCAGGGCGGCTGTTGACGAAGACATTCATCACTTACAAAACGCTATTCACCATCTAAAAAATTCTGTCAATTCCCTCTCTGAAGTAGTGCTCCAAAACCGCCGAGGTCTTGACCTTCTCCTCCTCAAAGAAGGAGGCCTCTGCGCCGCCCTAGGAGAAGAGTGCTGTGTTTATGCCAATTCCACAGGTCTCGTCGAGGACAGCCTGAAAAGGGTCCGAGAAGGACTGGAAAAGCGTAAAAGAGATCGTGAAGCCACCAGTTATTGGTCCAGTTTTTTCACTCCCATCCTCCCATACATCCTTCCTTTTCTTGGCCCCCTATTAATAATTATTCTAGCTCTCATCTTAGGACCCTGCCTCATCCGCAAAATTGTCCAGCTTGTAAGAAAACAAACGGATGCCATTTTTTCCTCGTTCGTGCAAATCCAGTATCAGCGACTCGCCACCTCTGACGCCCCCCACTCCAAGATGACAGCCAACCCTCCGCGACCTCAACGCCACCGGTCGACTTGCCAACCGCGAGGCCCCTCTCAATCACCTGAACATCGTTCTCACCTCGAGTTCCAGCTTCTCTGAACCCCTGAACTTTAAACCCCTCACCTTCGCCCAGCCCGCTGCAGCAAAGCCATTGTCAAGCGCCCGGGCACCACACCAACACTAAGCTCCAGCCTCGCTGGGCCACCGTCAACCCCTTTTTTTCCCTTCCCTAACCTCCCCCTTCCCTCACCCATAGTGGGCCTCTCCGGTAAAGCCTCTTCCCTCTAATTAGAAAAGAAAGGGGAATTGCGGGTGACTGAGCTTGTACCTCGACTTACCAGGCCTGGGCCAGGGGACCTGATATCACCCCCTGGGGAGGGTAGTAGGTACGGGCGTGAGTGCCCTCTGCAGCCCCCCCGAGCCTGGGGAGCGAGGTCAAGGCAGCTCCCTTTTCCTCACCCAAAATGCCACTGGCAGGGGAGGCTTGCCGGAGGAAACCGCCTTTCTCCCAACTGCCCTTTCCCCACTTCCTTATCTTACCCACTCCCTCCCTGGTGCCAAGGCCACTCCTGCCACCGCCAGCGCGCATGCCCGTGGCCAGAACAACCCCCGCCCCGCTGCAACGGCTCCGGCGTTCTCTCAGAACCAATCCTAGCCCCTATCCCTTCAATATTGCCATTTAAGGCTGCTTCACCTCCTTTCCAGCCCTGCCCTTCTTACCAGCCTATATAACCTGTAATCACCCCTGAATAAATCTCTTTGGCGCATACTCCTACTGGATGAAGAGTGTCTTGTCCCTATCGCCGCCCTCCATACCTTGCACGCCTCCCGCCGAGGACCCCGGCCACGTCCTCCGCCTCGCCCTCGCCTCCGGGAAAGAGCCCCCGCCGCCGGTACCCCTTAAGCAGCCCCGAGAGCTGAGGGCTCAGCTACCGGCCGCCCCTCCCCCTAGAAGCAGTAACCGCGACCGCAACTGGTGCCCCGTGTGAGGGAACGTCTCCACACAACAGTTCAGCAGGTCGCTCGCTCGCCCGGACGCCTCTCCAGCTTCCCGTTTCCTCGCCTGCAAGGTAAGGGCCGCCTCTCCCTCGCCGCTTCCGGAGCCGTAGGAGGTTCACTGCTCCGAAGCCGCTCCTCCCTTCCCCCACGCTCTCTTCATCCTTATGTATGCGCACTTCTATGACCCCCCGTTCCTCCTAACACTCTCCCTCTTCCCCCTCCATTACTTTGCTGTAGTTCTTTGTATTTTTATTTCCTCATTTGGTGCCGTGTGCCTCTTTGCAACCGCCCCCCCTGACTGCTCCCGTTGCCAAAGGGCACTGCTTTCCGCTCTCGCCGTCTCCTTCGGCCTCAAGGCCACAGTTTATCTCATTCTCTCTGCTCGGTAAACAACTCCTCCTCCTCCTCCCTGCCAGCCGGGCCGGCCCGGCTCGGGAGCAATCCCCCCTCCTCCCCCCTCAGCTATGGGTAATCGTATATCTACATGTCAGGCACCTCAAGTTCGTGCTCTAGCGGGTCTCCTAGACACGCATCGCTGTAAAGTGTCTGTCCGGCAGCTGCAGGTGTACTGGGACCTCCTGCTGCCCTTTAACCCATGGCTCACCACTTGCCATCTTTGGGACCCTGTTACTTATGATCGTCTTATTGATCGAGTCACTAATGCCATGGAACATGAGAGCAAGCGCTTCCCTCCCGGCTTGCTCCCCACCTTGATAACCATCCGCTCCTGCCTTCAAGGCTCCCTCCCCCCTGATCGAGGCCCCGTTAAATCCAAGGAGGCCCTATCAACCCAGCCAACAGATTCAGATAGCGATACTAATTCAAATCATGACTCAGACACGGAGTCCTTAGTCGAGCAGATTAACAACGCGCTCGAGGTGACTCCCAAAAAGCAAAATAACACTGCGCCACGCCAAGATGGCGAACTTCCTCCTTCTTCTTCCATCGAGGGGAGGAAATGCTCCGGCGATGACATCAGCCCTAAGCTGGGCCGGAAACCGCATATGCTTTACCCCGCCCTTCCACAGGGCGGAGCTAGTCCGCCATCTTATGCCTTGGGCCCCACCCTTTCACAGGGCGGGGCTGATCCACCATCTTGTGTCTTAGCCACACCCACCGCGCCGCCATCTTGCGACGCTTGGGGCCTCCCACTCCCACCTCCCCCTTCGGCGAGCTCCCCCTCGGAGCCGCTACCGGCAGCTGCCGCCGCTCCTTCCACCCTGCCGACTAACAACCCCTGGCTGCCTTCTACACCTCAAGGCAACCCTTGGGGCAACGCTCCCCCTACCCCCACTCCCGCGCCAAGCCCTCTTCAAGCGCGTCCTCCTTTCTCTCGTGCTTTTCGCTGCTTTCCTCTTAACCTTGCCCCCACCCCACAGAAACCGTATGACTGGTATCCCATTGACGCAGATACTATCAAGCAGCTTCGCAGGGCCGTCAAGGAGGACGGGTTAGGTAGCCCATACGCTTCCCAAATACTGCAGGATCTCGGCATGGACTATTGCATCCCCCAAGACTGGGCCTCGCTTGCCCGTTCCATTCTTAACCCCGGCCAGTTTGTTGACTGGCGTGCTCACTTCCAGGCAGAAGCAGCTCAACAAAGTGAGCAAGACGCAGCCCTTGGAGTCTATCATCCCCCTGAAGCCTATTTGGGCACTGGAGCATTTCTAAATGCGTCTGCTTATATTAATGTCCCTGCTACCTTCTGGACTGTCCTCAGAGGCATCGCCTTACGCGCGTTTGCCAATTGCTCTGCCTGTCGGCCTAATAAATTCACCAAGCTCTTCCAGGAGCCGAATAAGCCTTTCGCCACCTTTGTCTCCAGAGTCGAAGAAACCTGCGCTCAAAAGGTAAGTGATCCCCAGGCCCAATATTACATGTGCCCATCCTCAAATCCTGGAAAATCATACTGCAAATCCCCAACAAACTATTACTGCCCGTACTGGGGGTGTGAAACATTAGCCACTGGCTGGAAACCTTCTGTCCCTGACAAATTTCTAAACCTCGCAGTAATCCCGTATTCTTGCCAAAATCCAGGCTATCGCTATTTCAACAGGTACCCTTGTCCTAAAAGACTAATGCTCACCATACAAAACCCTGCCGATACGTCTTGGCTCTTGGGTAAAACTTGGGGCTTCCGAATTTGGTTATCGGGGTTCGATCGGGGAACCCTTATATTCATAAGAAAGGAGGCAATAAACCAACCAAAGAAAGATACTATTATAAAAAAGCCCTTTAATATTAGTCCCAACAAGGTCATTAACCCTCTTTTTCCACAGCCCTCCAGCCGCACCTTAGCTCCGGCTAAACGCACTTCAACTACATCTCAAACCC
The DNA here is from genome assembly GCF_015220235.1 of Choloepus didactylus. Classification (NCBI taxonomy): domain Eukaryota; kingdom Metazoa; phylum Chordata; class Mammalia; order Pilosa; family Megalonychidae; genus Choloepus; species Choloepus didactylus. Next base: position 80,453,889 of record NC_051311.1, read on the forward strand.
CACCACCCCAGCTTCCTCTGCCCCCTTCTCGTTATTCCTCTCCCCTCCTCAGCCTCATCCAAGCCGCCTTTGCCTCAGTAAACTCCTCCAACCCCAATTTTACCTCATCCTGCTGGCTTTGCCTCTCCACCTCTTCCTCTCTATACGAGCCCGTTGCCTCCAACCTCTCCTTTTCAGAAAGCACAGAAAACAGCCCCTTGGAATGCAATTGGAATACCTCTGCCGTCCCCCTAACCTTTCATTCAGTCTCCTATACGGGAAAGTGCGTCCGCCCTCGCTCCAGTAACTCTCCCGACCTCACTGCCTGTGCCAGCTATTCATCTCCCAGCAGCTCTGCAAAATTTCTCATTCCTCATAACTCCTCCCAATGGCTCTGCTCCTCTACAGGACTTACCCCCTGTCTCAGCACGAATGTCATCAATGAATATAAAGAAACTTGCCTCCTAATTGTCCTTATCCCTAGGGTCTTATACCACAGCGAAGAAGACTTCTTCCTCCGTCTGGAAAAAACTGCGGCTCCTGCCCCACTGCAAAAGCGAGAGCCCATCACCGTCCTTACAATTGCCTCCCTCCTAGGTCTTGCCGGCACTGGCACCGGAATCGCTGCACTAGCCAGTCAAGACTCCGCCCTAACTCACCTCAGGGCGGCTGTTGACGAAGACATTCATCACTTACAAAACGCTATTCACCATCTAAAAAATTCTGTCAATTCCCTCTCTGAAGTAGTGCTCCAAAACCGCCGAGGTCTTGACCTTCTCCTCCTCAAAGAAGGAGGCCTCTGCGCCGCCCTAGGAGAAGAGTGCTGTGTTTATGCCAATTCCACAGGTCTCGTCGAGGACAGCCTGAAAAGGGTCCGAGAAGGACTGGAAAAGCGTAAAAGAGATCGTGAAGCCACCAGTTATTGGTCCAGTTTTTTCACTCCCATCCTCCCATACATCCTTCCTTTTCTTGGCCCCCTATTAATAATTATTCTAGCTCTCATCTTAGGACCCCTGCCTCATCCGCAAAATTGTCCAGCTTGTAAGAAAACAAACGGATGCCATTTTTTCCTCGTTCGTGCAAATCCAGTATCAGCGACTCGCCACCTCTGACGCCCCCCACTCCAAGATGACAGCCAACCCTCCGCGACCTCAATGCCACCGGTCGACTCGCCAACCGCGAGGCCCCTCTCAATCACCTGAACATCGTTCTCACCTCGAGTTCCAGCTTCTCTGAACCCCTGAACTTTAAACCCCTCACCTTCGCCCAGCCCGCTGCAGCAAAGCCATTGTCAAGCGCCCGGGCACCACACCAACACTAAGCTCCAGCCTCGCTGGGCCACCGTCAACCCCTTTTTTTCCCTTCCCTAACCTCCCCCTTCCCTCACCCATAGTGGGCCTCTCCGGTAAAGCCTCTTCCTCTAATTAGAAAAGAAAGGGGAATTGCGGGTGACTGAGCTTGTACCTCGACTTACCAGGCCTGGGCCAGGGGACCTGATATCACCCCCTGGGGAGGGTAGTAGGTACGGGCGTGAGTGCCCTCTGCAGCCCCCCCGAGCCTGGGGAGCGAGGTCAAGGCAGCTCCCTTTTCCTCACCCAAAATGCCACTGGCAGGGGAGGCTTGCCGGAGGAAACCGCCTTTCTCCCAACTGCCCTTTCCCCACTTCCTTATCTTACCCACTCCCTCCCTGGTGCCAAGGCCACTCCTGCCACCGCCAGCGCGCATGCCCGTGGCCAGAACAACCCCCGCCCCGCTGCAACGGCTCCGGCGTTCTCTCAGAACCAATCCTAGCCCCTATCCCTTCAATATTGCCATTTAAGGCTGCTTCACCTCCTTTCCAGCCCTGCCCTTCTTACCAGCCTATATAACCTGTAATCACCCCTGAATAAATCTCTTTGGCGCATACTCCTACTGGATGAAGAGTGTCTTGTCCCTATCGCCGCCCTCCATACCTTGCACGCCTCCCGCCGAGGACCCCGGCCACGTCCTCCGCCTCGCCCTCGCCTCCGGGAAAGAGCCCCCGCCGCCGGTACCCCTTAAGCAGCCCCGAGAGCTGAGGGCTCAGCTACCGGCCGCCCCTCCCCCTAGAAGCAGTAACCGCGACCGCACCATTTGGCCATTGTGCTTGTTTGAATGTATTATGTCCCCCAGAAAAAGCCATATTCTTTGATGCAATCTTGTGGGACAGACATATTAGTGGGGATTAAGTTGGAATGCTTGGATTAGGTTGTTTGCATGGAAATGTGCCCCACCCAACTGTAGGTGATAACTCTGATGAGATGTTTCCATGGAGGCATGGCCCCACCCATTCAGGGTGAGTCTTGATCAGCGGAGCCATATAAATGAGCTGACAAACAGAAGGAACTCAGTGCAGCTGAGAGTGGCATTTTGAAGAGGAGCTACAGCCAAGAGGGATGCTTTGAAGAACGCACTGGAACTGAAAGAGGAGCTTCTGCTTACAGAGACATTTTGGAGATGGCCTTTGAAAGCAGACTTTTGCTCTAGAGAAGCTAAGACAGGACAAATGCCCTAAGAGCAACTGAGAGTGATGTTTTTGAGGAGCTGAAGCCTAGAGAGGAACATCCTGGGAGAAAGCCATTTTGAAACCAGTACTCTGGAGCAGACACCAGCCACATGCCTTCCCAGCTAACAGAGGTTTTCCAGACACCATTGGCCATCCTCCAGTGAAGGTAACCAAATGCTGATGTGTTACCTTGGACACTTCATGGCCTTAAGACTGTAACTGTGTAACCAAATAGACCCCCTTTTATAAAAGCCAGTCCATCTCTGGTGTTTTGCATTCCCACAGCATTAGCAAACTAGAACAGCCATGGTGTATAATCTTTCTAATATGCTGTTGGATTCAGTTTTAAAGTATGTTGTTAAGGATTTTTGTGACCATATTCAAAATGGAATTTGGTCTTTAATTTTATTTTTTTGTGACATCTTTATCAGGCTTGATATAAGGATAATTCTGGCCTCATGGAATGAATTAGGAAGTTTTTCCTCCTCTTTAATCCTTCAGAAAAATTTGAGTTGGATTGGTGTTAATTCTTCTTTATGTGTTCGGTAGAAGTCACCAGTGAAACCATCTGGTCCTGGATTTTTATTTGGTGAAAGGTTTTGATTCTGTACCTCTTATAGATTTGTTGCAGTTTTCTACTTTTTGAGTCAATTTAGGTAATTTCTGTGTTTCTAGGAATTTTTCCATTTCACCTAGATTTCTAATTTGTTGGCATACAGTTGTTCAGAGTAATCTCTTATAGTCTTTAATATTTCTGTAAAGTGAACAGTGAAGGCCCCATTTTCATTTCAGATTTTTGTTATTTGCTTCTTTCCCTTTTTTCTTTGTTTTCTAGCTAAAGGTTTGTCAATGTTATTGATATTTTTCAAAGAAATAATGTTTAGTTTTGTTAATTCTCTCAATTATTTTTTCTATTCTCTATTTCATTTATCTCTGTTCTAATCTCAGTTATTTCCTTCTTTCTGCCAAATATGTTTTACTTTGTTTTTCTTTTTCTTGTTCCTTCAAAATGTGAAGTTAGGTTGTTGATTTCAGATCTTTCATCTTTTTTAATATAGGTGTTCGTAATTATAAATTTCCCTCTGAGTACTACCTCAGCTGCATGCCATAAGTTTTGATATGTTGTGTTTTGATTTTCACTTATCTCTAAGAAGTTTATAATTCTCCTTGTGATGTCTACATTAATTCATTGGTTGTTTGAGCACACTGTTTAAATTGTACATATTTGTACATTTTCCAGTTTTCCTTCTGTTTTGATTTCTAGCTTCATTCCATTGTGGTCAGACATGTTACTTGCATGATTTCAATATTTTAAATTTATTGAGACTTGTCTTTTATCCTTCTGTAAGGTCTAGTTTGAAGAATGATCCATGTGCATTTGAAAAGAATGCACATTCTGTTGTTCTTGGGTGAAGTGTTCTATGTATGTCTGTTTGCTATAGTTGGTTTATAGTGTTGTTCGGGTTCTCTATCTCTGTGTTGGTCATTGGTCTGGATGTTCTATCCATTATCAAAATTGGTGTATTGGAATCTCCACCTATTCTTGTAAAACTGTCTGTTTCTCCCTTCAGTCTGTCAATTTTTGTTTAATATATTTGGGGTCCCTGTTTCTAGATGCATAAATGTTGTAATTCTTAAATATTCTTTTTGAATAGACCCTGTAATCAATATATAACATTGTTCTTTGTCCCTTGTAAAAGTTTTTTAGCCTACAGTCTATTTTTCTGATTATTGTATAGCCACCAGAGGACTATTTTTGTTTCTGTTTGCATTGCATATTATTTCCATATTTCACTTTCAACCTGCTTATGTCTTTGGATCTAAGATGAGTCTCTTGCAAACAACAAATATTGGATCATGCATGTTTATCCATTCTGCCAATCTCTGCCCTTTGATTGGAGAGTTTAATCCATTTACATTTAAGGTAATAACTGATAAAGCAAGAATTACTTCTACCATTTTTCTAATTGTTTTTTATGTCTTATTTTTTGCCCATCCTTTCACCTATTACTGCCTTTCTTTTTGCTTAGATGATTTTTTTGATAATAAGCCAGTTTGAATCACGTATTTCTTTTTGTATAGATTTTGAGTTTGTTTTCTTTTTGGTTACCTTGGGATTAAATTTAACATCCTGAATCTATTACACTTTTCTTACACTGATACCAACTTAGCTTCAATAGCCTACATACACTCTGTTCCTTTATCTCTGTGTTCCTCCCCTTTGTGTTGTTCTGTTCACAAATTACATTTTTATACATGTTCTGCTGTGGTAACCAAGGTTTATGATTGTTTATTGTACATTTAACTTTTAAGGCATGTAGGAAGTAAAAGATAGCATTACAAATGAAAAAAGCAATAATACTAGCTTTTGTCTTTACTCATATATTTACTTATACCAGAGGTTCTTCATTTCTTCATACAGCATTGAGTTACTCTTTATTTATTTATCCTTTTCTTTCAATGTGAAGGATTCCATTGATCATTTCTTGCAAAGTAGGTATAGTGGAAATTTTTTCTGTGGAAATTGCTTAATTTATCCCTGTTTTGAGGGAAAATTTTGCCAGATATCTTATTTGGTCCACAATGTTTTTCTTTCAGCACTTTAAATATTTTATTTCACTGCCTTCTGGCCTCCATGATTTCTAATGAGAAATTAGATGTTAATCGTTTAAAAATCTCTTGTATGTGACATATCACTTCCCTCTTGCTGTTTTCAAGTACTCTCTTTATCTCTGTATTTTGACAATTTGACTACAGTGTGTCTTAGGGATTGATTTTTTTATTTATTCTGTTGGGAGTTCTTTGTGTTTCTTAGATTTGTATATTTGTATCTTTTACCAGATTTGGGAATTTGTTGCCATTATTTCTTCAAATATTTCTCTACCACTTTCTCTCTCTCTTCTCCTTCTGGGATCCATGTAATGCATATATTGGCATGCTGGATGCTGTCCTACAGTTACTCAGGGTCTGTTCATCTTTTGCTTTCATTTTTTATTTCTCCTCCTCAGACTGGATAATTTCAGTTGTATTATTTTAAAATTCACTATTCTTTTCTTCTGCCTGCTCCAGTCTGCTGTTGTACCACTCTGTTGAATCATTCATTTCAGCCATTGTACTTTTCAGTTACAGAATTTATATTTGGTTCTTTTTTATTATTTCTATCTCATTATTGAAATTCTCGTATCAGTCATATATTATTTTCCTAATTTCCCTTAGTTTTTCATGCCTATGTTTTTCTTTTAGTTCATGGATCTTATTTAAAAGAGTTGATCTAAGACCTTTAATTGGTAATACCAGAGGCTTGGTTACAAATGGGACAGTTTTTGTTGAATTATTTTTTTCCAAGATGGGGCCATAATGTCCTGTTTCCCTGGATGTTTTGTAAGTGTGATGTTGTAGTCACTCTGGAAATCTAGTTCTCCCAATCCTCAGCCTTCCAGACCAAGAGAAAAATAGGAAGAAAAATGAAAAAGAGAAAGAAAGAAACACCAACAAACAAAACACACATGCAAAAGAAAAAAAAGAGAAAAGAGAAAAAACTGCACTGCCTTTGGAAGCCTTTAATTGGATTGCAGTGGGAAGCAAGACACCACTGCTGTTGAGGCCAAAACTAAGGCCAGTGTAAGTGCTGGCCCCCTGGGATCCTTCCTACCAGAAAACACCAAACAGGAAAAAAAAAGTCCAAAAAAGGTGTACTGACTCCTTACATCCCAGTAGATGCTCATATGTGACTCTGGGCCCTCAGTGCAGCTGACATGACAAAAAAGCAAGGCTAGTATTGCCTCTGGTTCCTCAAGCATCTGCCAGGCCAAGAAGCACACACATACACATACACACACAAGAAGGAAGGGAGGGAGGAAGGTGGGGAAGAAAAAATGAAAGAAAGAAGAAAAGAAAGAAAGAAGCAAGGGAGGGAAGAAGAGAGGAAGGGAGATAAACAGCCGAAACATCTTGATCAATCTTGGTGGGAGGCCAGAACACTTGTTGCCAAGAGGGCCAATACTGAAGCCAGCATCTGTACTGGTCACTCAGGGATTTGCCAGACCAAGATGCACCCATGCTCTATGCTAGAAAACTGCTGAAAAAAGAAATTTGCACTTGCTCTCCAATTCCTAGTGGATGCTGATGGGAGGTCAGAAGCTGCCCAGAGGGCTGAAACCAGGGGGCTGAAACCAGGGACAGTGTCAGCTCTGGGTCCCCAGGGAACTCCCAGACTAGGAAACACCCACACAATAAGAAAAACAATGATTAAAATGTACACTATTCTTTAAGTCCTGGTAGATGCTGGCATGAGGCCAGAAACCACTACTGCTGCGAGGTCCAAAACAGAGGGTAGTTTCTGTACTGGGCCTTCTGGGATCTGCCAGACCAAGATATACAGAAAGTAAAGAAACCCAACATAAAAATGTTGCACTCACTGTTTAAATCCAGGTGGATTCCACTGGGAGTGCAGAAGTCACTGTTGCCCAGAGGGCTGAAACCAAGGCTAGCTTCTGCACTGGGCCCCCAGCAGTTCCTCAGATGTGAAGTCATGGACACTGCCCCGTGAAGTTGTGGACATTACCCCATTTCTCAGCCCTTATCACAAGCTGTTTCAACTTCCCCTCTCCAATAAGTTATCACAATCCCTTAACCACAGTCTGACAAGGACAAAGATCAACCTTAACTGGTCTATAAAACTCCCCACCCAAATGCAAACACTCTGCAAAGTGTAACCTAAACTAACCTTTCCTTCAAAAACCCTCCTTGGAACCAAGATTACAGGGATGAGGAGTCTTCAGAAGCAAATAAAATTCACTGGGGTCTCTCAAAAAATAGATAAGATGTGGCCCAGTGGCATGTTTCTACAAATAGCCATTCAGAATTATCTAACCTGAGTCCCATTACTATCCCCACCTCCCTTTGTTGCACCCTATAAATATCCCTTAGTTCTTGGATTAGGAGACAGATTTGCTGGTCGACCTTGCAATAAATCTCTTTTTTTCCCTTGAAATCCTGGTGTTGTAATATCGGCTGCTGTGTGCATTGGGCTGTGAGCCCATTGCTTGGTAGCAGACTGACCTCAACCTCCAAATCCAACGTTTGAAGGAGGAGGTTTCCTCTGCTACCCTAGCCCCAGTTCTTTGCTTCCACCCATTTCCACAGCTACAGGGATGAAGAATGTGGAGTGGTTACTGGTTTCTGCTCACCCTCGCTTACGAAAGCTAAACTCTTGGCAGCCTCTGCCTTTGTCCAGCATATCCGTAGTTATTCTAAATGTCCAATCTGGTTCTAGAGTTGCCGTCTAATTAATTCCAATCTCTTTTTTCCACCTCAATAATTTTTCTACCAGTGGGAGCCATGTGTAAAATTTCCTACTCCACTGTTTTGCCTCTGTCTTCTGTCTTTTCGATGGTTAGTTTTCCCATGTATTTATCTGTTTTATTGGTATAGTTACAGAATTAGCTTTTAGTTTTAATTTCTTTGTGTTCTTTTGTATTTCATTAATTTATGTTCCTCTATTTATTGTTTCCTTCCTTATGTTTGCATTTACTCTATTGTTTCTTTGCTAATGTTTTGAGTTAAATACTTATATCATTAATTATTTCTTCCTCTCTCATCTAAGCATTTAAAACTGCATATTTCCCTCCAAGCACCACTATAGTTGCATCTCCAAAAGTTCAATAATGTTTGCCTTATCTCTCAGCACTAAATATTTTGCAAACTCTTTTCCCATTTATCCTTTGACCCACACATTATTTAGAAATGTTTTAAATTCTGAAAACTAAGGAGTGTTTTTTTAGTTATATTTTTTCTTATTGACTTCAATGGAATGTGGTAAGGGAAGTATGGGCTATGCGAGCAGGAACAACAACAACAAAAAAAGGTTTACTGAAATCTGCCTCCTTTTTTGGGGTATGTCTAAGGCTTCTCATATTGCTTCCTGCAAACTATGCTACATGGCTTTAATCAGGCCAGATAACAGAGATCGCATTTGAGAAATATAACAGTGTGTACCAACCCAGATTAGCCCCAAGACCAAAGAACATGCCTGGCATGGAGTTACCCATGAGTTTAATTAGGGACTTACAAAACAGAAGATAATTTTTCCTGATGGCAGTGGGTCAGGAAAGTGAAATCAGTGTTCTACCATTCAGCAGGGAGAGAGAGAGGAATGCCAAAGTGGGGGTTGCTTATAAAGGTTTGTGACAGGGGAGTTTCTCACAAGATTTGGTTGCAGCAAGGTCTAATGAGACTTCTCCCCTAACAGTGACTAGGGGAGGAAAGTTTTAATGCTTTCCCCTCTTAGGCTGGGGGTGGGGGCGGGGGTTGGGGATTATTGCCTGGTTATGTAGGTGACTACATGTCTCTCATAATGGAGGAGGGGGCAGGGCCCTGGGCTTTGGGTCCTCACAATCCACCCCAATACAGCGACTATGTTGACCATAGGACAGCTATTGCAGGATAAGAGACAACAGAATAGTAGGAGTCCCCCCACAAAGAAATAACAACCCCACAAATAGATGCTACTGATAATTGATAAAATCTGTGCTTGTTTTCCAATGCATTGAATTCTGCCAGGCCAGCAGGGTGTTCCACGCAGTCCAATTTGCTGGAGTTGCAGTCCAAGAAAGGCTGGTAGCACCTGAAGATGGCAAGTCAGTGCAAACCCAACATTGAGTTTAATTATGCTTGTGAGTTACCACTGAAGCCCCTAGGGTCCTATGGTCAAAAAGAAAGATGTTTATGGGGAACAATAAGAGGTAATTCCTGCTGATATACAAGCTAAGTTTCCATTAGTGAACAGAAGAGTTCCTGGAGAAGTGGTGCTATGAGAGGGTTTTAGATATCACACTTTTCCCCCCTTGCAATTGCACAGAGTCTTCTGGAGTTAAATATATGGTTAGCTTAGGCATAATGTTTCCCCGAAGTCACACATACAGTACCTTGAGGTATGGGGGTATCTCAGGTTAGTTATATATATCTTAAATCTTTGGTTACCCCAGTATCCCATGGGCTTAGGATTCCCAACCAGCACAGCTGCATTGGCCAGGACGATGGCCAATTGACCTATTTTCCTCAATTTCTAGTGCTTGTGGTGGAGGCAAGAGCAAATTATTTTCATTACCTCATTGTGGTTGTAATGTTGCCAGTCCTCTTACCTGAATTTGCTGTGCTTGTATGGGTCCTGCGGCACCAACTCATCAGAAGTGGGAATGGCTGCAAATTGAGGTTGGTGAGGGCTGGATATAACCAATGGTCTGCTGCTGCAGGGATTGTTTGTCATCTTTTAGCTGCTCTTTCAAACGCCCATTCATTCTTTCAAATCACAACAATTAACTGTTGTGGGGTTGTATGGCAAATGAAATGTCCATAAGATATCATGTTCAGTAGCCCAGGCTTGGGTTAATTGTCCAGTAAAGGGGGTACCTTTATCACTGTTCACATGAATGGGGACCCCAAAGAAAGCATTTAATTTCTCTAGGCTACGTATGGCAGCCCTCTGGTTTGCTTTTCTTACTGGGAAGGCCAGTAACAGCCTAGTTGCTATGTCTATGGCTGTAAAGGCATATTTTGCACCCTCAGATAAGGGAAGAGGCCCAATGTAGTCTACTTGCCATCTAGTGACTGGGATCTTCTCACAGCTGATGTGTTCAAGTTGGTAAGGAAGCATTCTTGGTCATTGCAGCAAGCAGGAGGGGCAAGTGTCCACAACATCTTTCAGCTGTTGCCTTGTGTTGGGCAACTGGAATTGCTATGCTAACCTCCACAGAGTCTGGTTTTCTCAATATCCTGTTTTCCTATGTGGCCATTCAGCAGCTCATGCAGTATTGGCTCCAGGGTATGAACTTTTGCTAAAGCATCTGCTTTGATATTGCCAGGTAAAGAGTCATTGTTATGGGCAGAAACATGAAACACAGTTACTTTGTGCTTGTGGTAGGCAGCCCAGATGTCTTCCCACATTTTTTCCCCAATAAGGGGTGGCTAACAATGGTCCATTGCTCTCGCTTCCACATGGCCATCCACACTGTTAAGCCCTGGTACACTGCCCAGCTGTTAGTACAAATAGTGCATATCCTGGTTTGTGAACACTGATTATCCATACAGCCCTTAATTCAGTCCATTGGCTGCTTTGCATAGTCCCAGTTTCCCATCATACAGTGTCCATCATGGCTACTGCCATCCAGGTGGTGGGCTGCCCATGTGCTGATCCATCAGTATATCAGGCAGGCTCTGGTATACTGCCACATCTGTCAATAGTGGGCACAGAAACAGCCACTGCAGGAGGATCAGCAGGGAGGCGCAATCATTGTTATTCCACTTAGGAAACTGGTCATAGAACATCATGCATTTCTGTACTTAAGGGCTGTTGTTAAAGACACTGTGTTGCAGCAGATAGGCTTTCCATTTTGTCAGAGTGCTCTGCTGAGCACTCCCTGAACGTGGTTATTTGCTGTGTTTTATCCAGCCCTGTGTGCAGATGACAGTGCACAATGACACAGAGCATTTTGGAGTTAGTCCTTCAACTTGCAGCAGGGCATTATAGGCAGCACACTGTTGTTTTTCTAAGGGACTGTACTGTAGTTCATATCCTTTCCAGAGCTGATACCAAAGCCATTGGGAACTCACTTTGCCTGTTGCCTTTGCCACAAGCCCTACCCAAAGCCAATATTGGTACTGACCATGTCTAATTCACAAGGCACATCTGGGTCCACTCCCACCCCCCCCTTCACCCCCACCCACCCCTGTAAAGCCTGAGGCTGTGCAATAGCCCTTTTGGCCTTTTCAAAAGCAGCCTGCTGTGGAACATCCCATTCCCATGTTTTTCCTCTCCTGAATAGGACATATAAAGGTTTTAGAATCCACAATAAAGGGGTATAAAGGTCTCCCATAATCCAACAAACCAAGGAAAGCCATGAGCTGTTTAGGAGTATGTGGAGTGGGGTAATTTTGCACTTTATCAACAGCAGCAGAGTGAATAGTCTTAGTGGCAGTTTCCAACTCTGTAAGAGAGTTAGCTCTCAACATAACATCATGAATATAATGAGAGTGATCTCTGCTGGAGGTTTTCACATTTTAAAATCTTGAGCTCCAAACCATGGCAAATAGTGGGACCATGGAGATATCGTTGTGGTAGCAAGGCAAATGCCCATTGTTGTCTTTCCCACATGAAGGCAAATGCATGCTGGCTGGAGGGGGTCTAACGGGATACTAAAAAAAGCATTAGCAGGATCTAACACAAAATGAAACTGGCCTAATTGCATACTTAGGTTCTGTAACAAAATAGTTACTTTGTTAAGCTCTCTGTAATCAATAGTCATTCACTAGGTTCCAGATTGGACTATTAATTGAGCTGTGAGTAGGGATTATAGTGCCCACTTTCTCTAATTCCTTGACAGTAACAGTAATTTCTTTATGTCCCCCTGGCAACTTAGATTGATGCACTGCTACTGTGCGTCTGGGGTAGGGTACCTTTACTGGTGACCACTTAGTATATCCTCTTTGGGTGGTTTTGACCACTCGGCACCAGAGATGGAATTCACCTACAGTAATTTGAACAGTGTTATTTTGCAAAGTATCAATTCCTAATATATATATTCTGGAATAAGAGATACATACACTGTGTACTTTTGAGATTGTAGCTGGCCAATCTGCATTAGTAATTGTTGTGTTGCTTTAATGCTTTGGCTTCTATACCTGGTGATGGCTAACATAGGCCCTCTGAGCCGTGGCTGTTTTCCATATATTGGGGTACATTTTGCTTTAGTATTCACTAGTGCTAAAAACTTTGTTCATTAGTGGGGGACCAGAAAATAGTTAACTCAATATGCAGCCTCTGATCCCCAGTGTCCCATTTATAGCTTTTATTTGGGGATCTTGACCCATCCCCTGTGTGAGTGGAAAAGGGGCTTGCCATGCCTCCTTGGCAGGGGGAGCGGCGGGGATGGGTGGCGCTCTTTATACTACAAGGGCCAAGTATTTTGGGCCAGAGATCATTTCTCCCTCCAGTGATCTGGTTCTAAATTTGGTGTATCCTTGCCCTTAACTTACTCTATAACCTTATTTGCACAGGGTTCAGCTGTTTATCAATATCTTCAGTTTTACTGCTGGCAGCTATTAGGTCAGCCCACATCTGTCTGTGCTACACATGGTTTGGATCATCATGTCTTCTGGGGCACCGCCCATAGCATTCACTTCAGCCCCTTTTTACCTTAGGTGTTCAGTTCTCCTAGATTTGCTACTGCTTGGGCAGTCCTGGAAATGGGTTGCTGCATCAATGTGCTAATAATAGGCACACAGTGACCCATACCATTGATTCAAGGCACTTTGTAAAATGGCGTTTTTTATGCTTATGGTGAAGCATAAAAAACACATTGGGCCAAATTTTTTACTCTGAGTCACTGGCCAATTTAATAGTGAGCTGGACTCAGGCCAGGTGTCTAAGGAATATATACATTGGCGGAGGGAAGGGTGAATAGTAATAGATGCCAATTTGCTTATTTCATGTCCTGAAAGCAGTATTCCTTCTGCTCCAGTGTCCTACAGGCACAGCAGCTAATTTGGTAAAATTTCTTTAGGTTTTTGTTTGCATTGATTCCCAATTTCCCATAACTCAGTGGCAATATAATCCCACATCATAATCAGCACCTTTTGATCAGGAGGTGCTGCTAGGGTAGTGGCAGCTGCAGTGTCATCCCCCCACTGCCTGGGGGTCAGGGTGTTGTATTTGCTCTGTTTTGATCTTTTGTTGGACCAGAGAATGAACACGCTTACTTTCCTCAATTTCAGGTTCCCAGTAAGATGGAGGCTTATCTTCATCTGAAGAAATATCAGTGGGGTTCCACGCTTTGGGATCCCAGTCAGAAATCACGATATTCCTGACTTGCCCTTTAGGCAGCTTGTGCCCTCTCATTTTCTGGCATCCTGGCCTGCTAATGGCTGTAAACTTTTATCCACGTGGTGCAGCCTCTCATTTAATGCATCCTTCAAATCTTCTTGGGCTAGCCACATGTCTCTTTCTAACTTAAATCCCCTTCTAGGCAGTAGGCAGTGAACATCAGTTTTGACTGCCAGAGCCTCTTCCAAGGTTGAACACACAGCTCCTAATAGAGGCCATGCAGCAGTTGTGGTGGCCTGATGGCTCTCCTTTTTCTTATGAAATCCTAACTGTCCTGCAGCCTGTTGCAGGAGAACCAGCAGTTCAGCCAGGCAGTTCTGGGTGTCACCATACTCCCTCGCCAACCCCCACTCATCCAGGTAGGCTGCCACCCCTCTCCACATGAACATTTCAGGCCATCCTGGGATTCCCCTCTGGAAAGTCTCATTTCCGAGGACTCATCCTGCCCTTTAAAGCTGGCGATCCCTTGGTCTCCTGGCTGGCATGCCAAATGTTCCAACCCAGATTAGCCCCAAGACCAAGGAAACATGCCTGGCATGGAGTTACTCATGAGTTTAATTAGGAATTTACAAAACAGAAGATGATCTTTCCCTATGAAGTCAGCATTCCACTCTTCTGCAGAGAGAGGGAAAAGAGTGTCAAGGAGGGGGGTCACTTATAAAGGCTTGTAACAATGGAGTTTCTTGCAAGATTGGATTACTGACAGTGATTAGGGGAGGGAAGTTTTAATGCTTTCCTTCCTAGGGGGTGGGGCCTGTTGGCTGGTCATGTAGGCAGCTGCATGCATCTCATAATGGAGGAGGGGGCAGGACCCTGGGCCCTGGGACCTTACGCAGTAATGCTACACAGTGAAGTGGTATAAATAACATTTATAGTACATGCTTTCATATTCAAGTGAAGGATTTTTTAAGATAAATTCTTCCTTTTAACCATCTTGGACCTTCAGTATGACTCAATGACCCTTCTTCCATAGTCCCTGGATCTCATGGAACAACTGTACTTCCCACATAAGAGTGCAAAGCATAGAAATTTGAAGTTCTTACCCATGCTTTATCTTTAACACCAGTCCATTAGATTTGGGCAAAAGCAACAAAGAAACCCAGTTGCACAGATATTTCTCCCTATTTTTCGTCCTTCCTTTCTATAGGCCAGTCTGCCTGCTTTCAACTTATTAATTCAGCTTTATATGGGTCAGGCACTGTGCTAGAAGAAGTGAATACAGCAGGAAACAAGACAAATTTGTACCCTGCTCTCAAAGATCTGCAATCTAGATGGGAAGACAGACAATACAAAAACATACAGGAATTATGAATTAGCATTGGGATAGGTGCTATGAAGCCAACAAAGGATAAAGAGGGTGGGGGGCCTTCTAAGGGAAGGAGAAAGGCTGACCTTTCAGTCACCTGATAAAAGCATAAGAGAAGAAAACAATCTGTGTTCATACTTTGTCACTTTTACACTTTCTGGGAGCACAGGCATTGTAAGCTCAAACTCTGGAATCAAACTGCTGAATTCGTTTTCCAGTTCCACTACTTACCCACTGAGGACATTTGAATATGTTACTTAAGCTCTATAAATTGATTTCTCCCTATGTAATCTACAGGTAGTAATAATAATATTCACTTCATTGGATTGCTGTTAGAATCAAATGCAATGATCCATAGAAGGTAATAAGCACATTGCCTGGGTTCATAGTCAGCTCAACTTTAAATTCTGGCTGGCACGAGATGTGATTCCATTCTTTATTCTAACCCCTGCAGAAGCTCTAGAATTTATTGAGTGGAAACTAGGTCTCTTGTACTCCACTCCCTTTGCCCACCTCTGTGTAAAAGCCCCTAGCAAGTTATAGCCTGTTCCTTTGTATAGTATCCGTATGGGTAAAGTGAGGAGGAATCCAAGCACCCTGAAGCACACCTGACTCATCAGTAACATGAGCTTTTACCAACACCTCTACCAAGGGAGATTTCAAAGGAACTTTCCATTTGTTTGCAGAAAAGTTTTATTTCTTTAATTTTTTTTTTCAAATTCTGTATTTTAAGTTGTGTTTCTCAATGCTCTCTGCATATTAGAATTACTTGGAAAGCTTTAAAATCCATCACAAATGCCAGCCCCACACTAGGTCAATAAACTCAGAATTTCTCTGAGTCAGAACCAGGCCTTTGTAGTTTTTAAAAACCTACTTACGTGATTCCACTATGCATCAATGGCTAAAAGGTAGTGCATTATACAGAAATTTTATGAATTTTTTTTGGTTAGAGAAGACCTAATACATCAACTATCACAGTAAAAATAAAAGCTCTTATAGAGGCATAAAAATATTACACTGAATTCAGAAATTTCAAGTATATGTTACTTATGAAAGAAACACATGAAAAAATCCTAACATATAAAAGAGGATTAAATATTTGAAGAAATCACAACTTTATTTTGAATAACCAAAAAGGGCAGGGATATTAACTTTAATTTCAAATAAATTAAGTCTGAAGCAAAAACCATTAAAAGGGCAGAGTGTAACTTTATACTGATGAAAGTTACAATCATCAATGAGGATAGAACAATCATGAATCTCTATGAACAGAATAATACCGTCAAAATGTACAAAGCAAAAATCACATGAAATTTGAGAAGTGATTTATGGAAGAATCTTCACTCTTTTATTCTTGACAGATCAAGGAGATTGAAAAGAAATAAAGACAGAGAATCTGAGAAATATAGTAACAAATGTTGAATAATAGATACATATTATCCATATACATATGTCAAAAGTATTTTTGGAAGAAAAATGTAATTTATATATGTCACAGCCCGAGGGGGCTTTGCCAGTCAAAAGACCAAAGAAGATGCCGAGCATTTTCTGAAACATGAACTTTATTTGGGGCTTACCCACAGGGAAGCAGAAATCAGCAGAAATCAAATGGCTTTTTTCTCACTGGGTGGGTACTGCTTTCACAGGAAAGTTGACTGCGTGATTGAAAGAGGATAGCAAGCCGGTTATAAGAGCTTGGGACAAAGACATTCCTAAGAGTGGGAGAGCATCCTGTGACATGAGGGTGGTGCAGGAAGGAAAGAATTATAGGATGGGGCTTTGTAAATAACCACAAGAGTGATAAATCTTGGGTGCCAGGAAGCAGGTAGACTAGATTAACATTCTTGCTCTTTTGTGAGACTCAGTTTCTCACCTCCTGCTTACTTCCCATTTAAAGTTACAATTTACCCTTTTTCTCTTTACTGGCTTACAAAGATGATAGGTTAAACATTAGCTGCCTAGGCCACTCAGACTGCTGTACGCCAAGGTCTGCAGGCCTGTTTTGTTCAGGCCAGGGGCTGTAATAAATTGAAATTTTATTTATATAATAAGTTGAAAATGATAACCTGAGCATTCAAAATATGTGTGGTTTATAAAGAGAAAACAAGGACTAGATTGGGAAAAAGGAAATGAGAGAAGTCGGTGAAGTCTCCGTCTTATATAGGAGGTGGTCATTAGATATAGTTTAATTCTTTTCGAATTGATGTTATGTTATTTATTCTTTCTCTCTTGTATTTCGAAAAGTATGTTTCTATCATAGAAAATTAAAGAAAAGAATAAAATTGTTTATAAATCTTACCACACAGATAATCACACACTATATATTATTTTTTAAATCTGAACAATATCATGTTACAAAACCCTTTGTTGAACCTCCATACAAAGTCCACCAGGGAAACCTGTTGAACATATAAAACTGAGTTTCTTAAACTTGCTGAGCAAAGGACACCATCATTTTGACAGAAGTTCAATATATCTCAAAAAGGGGGAGTTAGAGAAGGTACTCACAGGTTATCATGTGCTGGAGTTAGTCATGGATAGTTTTATGAGAGAAGTTAGAAACATGTTCTGGGTACTGATTTGTCAAAATTTATAAACTAGCTGCATTGGTGGAATAATGGGATGGTCTTTAGAACTTCTGTTTCTATGTGGAGTTAACTGTTATCTTAGCTTGGACCTGTTTTGCAGGTCGTGGTTTGATAAGTTTATCTGTTTGCAAGTCATAGTTTTATTTTGTGTTTCTATTGCAGATTGTGATTTTCTGCTTCAAGTCTCATTTTCTGTAGCAATTAATGTGCATCTATGTAAACATTTTTAATGGCAGAATAATATTCCAAATGTTTGAATGAGGTGTGATTTATTTAACCAATCCACTATTGTGAGCCCCATGCATAATTTTAATTTTGTTAATATTAGAAATTTCTCATCCTTTTAAATATGTCAGTGAGCAGTAGGCTGACTGTTTCCTTAAGATAAATTCCCAGAAGTAAAATTGCTAGGTGGAGGAAAAGGAACTGTGTAAAAAAGTTTCATATAAAAATGATTATTTGAGGCTAATTCATATTTATTCATTCAACAAATATTTATTTAATGCCTATTATGTGTCAGGTACTGGATAATGACAAGAAACAAGATTTACATGGTCCCTGGCTTCATGAATCATGGTGATAGAGAAGGTGAGAGAGCTTGAAATGTGCTCCCAGAGTATTATGCCTCTTTCTCATGAGGGGAAGTCTAAAGGAGAGACTCTGGCTAGAGGTGCCTATTGAGGCAGGATGAGAGAGAACAGCATTGGGAACATCTGACACTTCTAATATTTGGTAGGACAGGGTGCTTGATACTTCTGTGGGTGAGCAGAGACCATAGAATGCCAAGAACTATCTTGAGGGTCACCTGCAGGCAACCTGAAGGTACTGTTTATTAATGATACCTTATCAAGTTTGGTCCATGTAATAAATGTTAAGTAGACAATTACAATAAGATTACTGCTATTGAAGTAAAGTCAGCTACAGGAATATATAAGAAGGGTGCTAGTATAAACTTTGGAGGTTCAATAAGCCTCCTCTAAAATGTAAATCTCTTTGTTTTCCATTTTCTACTCTAACAAATTAGCACAAATTTATTGGCTTAAAACTACACCATTTTATTATCTTACAGTTCTGTAGGTTAGATGATACACGTCTCAGTAGGTTAAAATTAAGGTATCAATAGCACTGTGTTCTTAGAATTTCTAAAGACTTTATGGAAGAATTTGTTTCTTTGCCTTTTCCAACTTCCAAGAGGCTGCCTGCATTCTTTGGCTCATGGCCCTCTTCTTCCATCTTCAAAGCTAGCATGGTGGGTTGAGTCCTTCTCACATTATATCACTCCAACCACTCTTCTGACTCTCTCTTTCACTTAAAAAACCCTTGTGATTAATCGAGAATACCTTCCCTATGGTTAAATTAGAAGATTAACAATCTTAATTTCATCTGTAACCTTTATTCTCCTTTGCCTTATAGAGTAACATATTCATAGGTTCCACAGATTAGGACATAGACATCTTTGGGCAGCCATTATTCTGCCTACCACCATAAGATACAAGCTGAGACTTGAAAGTGGAATTCAGGATTTAGCAAAACAAAGGGTATTGGTTAGGGTACAATTGACATGAAGTGAACAGTGTTCTTAATAGAAAATTTAGCAGAAGGAACAGAAACCAGAAAGTGCCATTCCTGCCCTATACCAGTAACTGAAAAGAGTTTAGTACTTATAGTTTGGAACTAACCAACAAAGGTTGTATTGTCAAATATTGTCAAATTGTCAAAGAATCAGAGATCTTACTCAATTTCAAGCTTTACTAATAATTCCAATGATACAGGCAGTCAAGTGGTACTGTTTAAGTAGGGAAAGATCTGGAATACTGCTCATGACTTCCATGATACTTCCTGCCTACAATGGACATGTACACAATGTCCCAGAATGTTAGATGAGGTCCCAAATGAGATTTTACAGTATTTCTCATACAGAGGGGGACATTTAAGTTATGAAACATTTCCATTTTACATCCCAGAGTGTTGACTAGCTAACTTTACATTCTTCAGGGGCCATGCCTCAAAGAGTGTATGTTTATTTACTATAAGGAGTCCTTTATAAGTAAAAACAATTTTAAGTAGGAACATTCAGCTAAGAGCATTTAATAGAGAAGGTCTCTTTTTCTTAATAAATAGCATTAATTTATTTACTCTACTTAAATAATGCTGATGGCATAAAGACAGGCTGGGTGCAGAACTGCCATTGAATGATTATTCAAGCTGATAAGCATGCCTGCCATAATGCTATGAATGCTGAAAGAGATCCAGTTCTCCTGGGTCAAAGACAGCAGATTTTATTACACATAGCCCAGCAAACAGCATGAGAATCAGCATAATTTTACAGATGGGGGATGGGGGCTAGTTAAATCTCATGGGGGTGACACAATGAACCCAGATATATGCTACACATACAGAGGTTTGTGTAGTAAATGAGGAACCCTGATAATAGAGAATCTTCTACTTTTACAGAGGGCAGTGAGCAAGCAAGACTGTCTTTTGTTCTGGAGAGAGACCTGGAGTGCAGGTCTAAAACATGCATTCCTGCAGGACATTATCTTCCAAGAATTTTTAACTGCATAAACAATCCTGAGAAGTGGCCTTGGAGATAAAACAGTCAAGACCTTGTGATTTTGGCATACTCAGCCAAGATGTGTAGGACCATAAGAGGCAGAATACCTCCCAACATCCAAAGGTCCAGTTAACAAGGAGGTTAGATCAGGTCACCTGCCTTCATTCTTTTCCCTGAGAGCATCACCCTAGTGAAAAGAGTAAATGGATCATAGGCCTCCAGACTCTTTAATGCCTTCCTTTTGTTTAGGTTATAGAATATGAGGATACAGTAGCAAAAGAAATGACTAAAGGAGTGGACAGCAACTGGATGTTAAGGACATTGCAAGCTTATTTAAAGAATGCAAATTATATCTTGAGGGCAGTGGGAGCCATTAAAAAAATTTAAGCATGGCCATCTGTCTAATTGCAGTGATAAAATTGAATTAAAAGGAAAAAATATCAGAGGCAGGAGGACTAATAGGAGATTGTGGCAATAATTCTGCTGAGAAATTAGAATGACCTGATCTAAGGTATTGGCAGTATGTGTAGATAACTGGGCACAAACTGGAATTAGAACAGCCAGAATTTATGTGGCAAGCTGGATACAGAGGAAGTAAGAGTATGCTTGGTGGCAGTGTGCTAGGGGGGCCCTGATACACTTTACTATTCCCATGGCATGTAGTCAACAGTAATCATAAAGGGAGGCCACTCAAATTTAAAAAATACTGACTTCTTCCACTTGTAAATAGTATCATGGAATTGGACACATCAGAATAGCACCTTTCCTCTGTTGAGAGGGTTAAGAAGAGGAGGGGAGAAAAGGGAAGATCTCCAAGAGGGTGTTTTGGGGAGGGAAGCATGGCTAAAGGTGAGGGATTATTAGGGAACATTATTTTCCCTGTCAGAGGTGTATACTTTCTCTCAATTATAGTTCTCTGTTAGTCCGTCAGATTACTTGCTGAAAGCTATATCAAGCTGAAAACAAATGGTTCAGTCCTGGAATCATATCATGGCCAAGTTTGCAGTAAGTTCTGTACTGGAGTTTCTTCATCACCATAAAAATGTCTTTGGAAAAAGCAGTGGGCAGAGCTCCACACACTATGGCAGGGTATGGTGATGTCACCCGAAGGGACTTCAGAGGAGAGAGATCATGATATTCGGGGTGTTGATGTCTGCCAGCAGTGGCCAAGCCAGTGATGCTCTGAAAGTCTGTGATGTGTGAGGAGGGAAGTTTGTCCTTTGATTCAAACAAAATGTTTTATATAGGTTTTGACTGATGCCAAAATACTGCTTTATTATTATCTTTTTTAGGGACTCCATGTATTGTGCAAAGATGGGGGTGGGGGCTAGTTCAAAGTTATAAATTTATCCAAATGTGGATAACTTTTTTTTATTGTGAATTTTAAATTAGGTAAAGGGGAAATCAAAATTGTTTTACTCTGCAAAGGTTGTTATTGGAGCTTGAGACTAAATTTAAAATTTTATTATTTGCAATATTGCAGCTCATCCCAGAAGGTCCCATTCTTATTATGTTTTTGCCAACTAAAAGTAAAGAAGTTCTGGAATTATTTTTAGGTTCAATTTGCACATCCTGAAAAAAACAATTACTAAGCAAAAACATGCATGAACAAGCAAACAACAACAGAGCATGAAATAAGAGTTCAATATGCCAGAAGAAATTTATCTTGTGGACCTTGATATATGACCTTTCTAATCATTACCTCTGATAGTAAAATCTTTTAGTTATTTTTCTCACATTTCATTTATATATCTTCAAATATGAATAGTTTTACAGTCTTTGAACTCTTTTCCTTCCTTTAACTTTGTCATTGCATATATTCTTTTCTTTGGGGCATCATATTATTTATGTCAAGAAAGAATGTTTGAACTTTTTATTAGTCTGAGTAAAAGGGTCCCTGATTTTGATCCATAAGATCCTAGCATCCTCCCACTGCATTTTGTAAAAGCGTAAAACACCCAAATATAACACAATGTGTTGCCAGTTCACTGGGGATCATCCCTCATATATTTTCATTCCACTTTTCCAGTCTCTTACCACTACCTTTCATAAATTTACTGTTTTGAAGGTTGTCATGGACACCAAAATAGGAAATAGAAAAATATGTGTGATTTTGAAAAGACGACAGTTTAATTGCTAGGTTTCTTTTAGGTTTGATCCCATGTTACTATTTGTCCTTAAACTGCATTGTAGGTTTATTATATTCTCAGTACTTCATTAGGTAATATGTATGCATCTAAGAAATTAAAGACATGGCATTAATCCTTCAGTTGTTTAACATTTTATTTGAAAATTATTGCTTTGTGCAATAACAAGAAGTTCTACCCCTACATCAATGTTAAGGTAAGAAATTGGGCTTTATAAATGTAGGTATTAAAAAGAGAGGTTGACCGATGAGGGCAAGAGAAATGAATGGAGGCTCCATTAAGAAGGTGAGGCTTTGAGGAATGGATAGAATTTACACAGGCAGAGTGACAATGGTCATTAAGCAAGGGACCCAAGAGGCACAAGGAATGCTTGTGGACAGGTGAAGAGGGGATGTCAGTTGTGGTACAGTGGTAGGATGAGGTCATATTGTTGCGAGCTCTAAAAAACAGGACTCTGTTTATTCTTTCAGTCATTCTATTTGATAAGCATTATGTACCTACATGGCAGGCATAGGGACTATTTGAGAGATAATATGGCAGAAATGATAACTGTTTAGCAAGATTAAAATGGCATTAAAACAGTTATTCTAATTTGCAGAAAATAGATTTTTATTAAGAAGTTAATCACATAATTCAAGTTTCCAGAAGAAAGAAAAGCATTTGGGGGTCCAAAGTAAAGCACTTTACTAATCACAAAAATTTGTCATTTTTAGTCCGTTTGAAAATTTGCTAACAATTTATTCCCAATTTTGAATCATCAGTAGTGTTCTTAGACTGCTCTCAGTTGCCAATTTGATTTGCATGGTATGAGTTATGCTCAAGAGCATACATTAATTTTCTTCTGGTAAAGGCTCCCTGGCCAACCATTTTACCATTTTTTTTTGGTCTTTGGTCAGCTGCCATATTCTCTCATTCTCTAATTTACATTTCCTCAAAAAATGTAAGAACCATCTTTCTATCACTGAGATAACTAAGTTTCTATTATGTTCAGGAACGTTTCTTTTTTTTAAAATACCATAAAGCTTTTCCAAAACCAAAATATGATGCAAACAAATGTATTTGCCACAGTGATAAGGGTGAGGATGAGGACGGAGTGAATGGGGTTGGGAATGTATTTATGCAGCTAATATAGAAGTGCTTGAGATGTTCAAAAGCTAAAGTAACAATTCAATTTTTCTTCAGTTATACTTGTAAGGTATTTTCATGTATATCTATATATACACACACACAGATATATATACACAGACACACACACACATACATACTTATATACATACATACATGCATACATACATATACACAACTAGAAACTGAGCTAGAAATTATTGAAGGAATGGAACCATACAATTGCCCATATTTTAAATAAAACTACCTTAAAAAATCATTTGAGAAAGATATTTGCTCTGATATTCTTCAGCAATACAAATGAGCTCTGTATCACTTATCAACATGTCTTTATGTTATAGTGACCAAATGGGGTTTTGTGCTTTTATTATGAGAAGGATAATTTTTAAAATGACAGCTTAATAGTAACTGAAGTATGACCTTGGAGGTTAGCAGGTGATGAGTCAATTTCTCATAGGAAAGAGCTCCTTTCCATTTTTATTCATCTGGGGTGGGGGGATATGTCATAATAATTGGACAGGTTGGAAATTCCTGAGATATTCAAGGGGCACAGGTAAAATTCAACTTGTGGAAATTGAAGGCTAATCATCTTTCAACTGTGAAATAGTGACCAGATATTTTCTTCTGTGTTAAGTGAGAATTTGGGGATAGCTCAAAGGAGTTGATAGTAAATAACACATTTTTTAATAATCTATAAAATCCCAACCCTATGATAACTTGTGTTATAATTTCTGACTTGACTGGGAAATGTTTTTATAAGGTAAGAAATCAAAACACTTGCTTTAAAAAGACTGGTAATTTAGTAATCTCTGCGTGAATAAACTATGTAAATTGTTGCTGTCATAGATTAAGTTTTAGACTTTTCATTACACTGGATACTGCAGAAAGGAAGTAGTTTTTGTGACTAATTCAGGATACTCTACTGACAATAAGAAAATGGCGAAACATTATTTAATATATAAAATAAAAATTGATATATAATGTAAAAAGCCCACCTAATGTGATGCTATTATTGATTTTTAAGAATCTGGGTGACTGTATATCATAGTGCAATGAGGAAATTTAAAGTAGCATGGATATCCTTTTTCTAGTCATGCTGGTCACCTCAAATGTGCAGAAAATTAGGGAAAACTTTTAAGAATGAGGGTTGCATTTGGATACGAGAGAGGGAAGAAAAAGTGACAAATAAAATATCCTAAAATCAATCTGATTATATTTTACAATTCTATTTCATTTTTAATAAGAAAATAGGTGGAGAAACTAAGATGGCGGCTAGGTGAGACAGGGCAAAAAAACACCTCCATCAAAAACACTAGATAAAAACCAGAAAGTGACCCAGAATACCAGTTACAGCGATGCGCCAGCTGGACGAGATCTTCTAGTTCCACAGGGGCCGTATACTTGGTGAAACCAGGAGTCTGCATTCTGAAACGAGTGAGTAAGCTGGCTGGAAGACCCACAGCCACGTGGCGGTCTGGGGAAGCCAGGGTTTGGCATTTGGAGACCAACTGGCTCTTTTTTTAAAAAAAAAAAGGGAAAAACCCAGGAGCGGCTACAGTTGTGATAGTGGGAACCACGCAGTAAAACACAGCAAGAGGGGGCTGGGCCGGCCTCTCGGTGTCTGGCCTGGAAGATAGCCTGCAGCAGATACCCTCAGGGCTGGGGGAACGGAGGGGAAAGCCGGAAGCACAAAGAAACCCCGCGGCTCACAGCTGGCTCCCCAGAGGGCTGGATAAACTCCTGCCCGGGGCTGTGCCCACAGCCCAGAGCCCTGCCAGTTGTCCCAGAGCCGGGAAAGAGGAACTGTGCGAGGAGGGGGGTGTGGAGATGCCCCGTTCGGCCATCTTTGCATCAGGCTGAAAGCGCCTCACATGGTCTGGTGGCCCAGGTCTTCCCTTGAGGGACGGTGTGCACTGGTGACATAGCATGGCATTCCCTCAGCAGAGGTCCTGGAGGGTCAAGGTTGGGCGGGGGGACCCACTCAGAGAACCCAGGGACACTACGCCAAGTCCGGTGGTTTGTGGAACAGTGAGAGAGAGGGTCTGGGGCTGAAATGAAATGAAGGCTTAGACTCTTGCGGCAGCCTTGAATTTCCAGGAACCTGGGGGATTTGAATATTAAAGCTGTCCTTCCTCCCTGGCCACCCATACACACACCCCACATTCAGGGTGGACGGCTCCAGCAACACACCCAAACTGAGTTCTCCAACTGAACCCCACAAGAATCATTTCCCCACACACTGTGGGAACAAGGTGGAGAACTGACTTGAGGGGTATAGGTGACTCACAGATGCCATCTGCTGGTTAGTTAGAGAAAGTGTATGCCACCAAACTGTGTTTCTGAAAAATTAGATAGGTATTTTTTTTTTACAACTTGAAAGAACCCTATCAAGCAAAGCAAATGCCAAGAGGCCAAAAATAACAGAAAATTTTAATGCATATGATAAAACCAGATGATATGGAGAATCCAACTCCAAACACACAAATCAAGATGTCAGAAGAGACACAGTACTTTGCACAATTAATCAAAGAACTACAATCGAGGAATGAAAACATGGGAAAGGATTTAAAGGACATCAAGAAGACCATGGCCCAGGATATAAGTGACAAAAAGAAGACCCTAGAAGAGCATAAAGAAGACATTGCAAGAGTAAATAAAAAAATAGAAGATCTTATGGAAATAAAAGAAACTGTTGGCCAAATTAAAAAGACTCTGGATATTCACAATAAAAGACTAGAGGAAGCTGAACAACATCTCAGTGTCCTAGAAGTCCACAGAACAGAAAATGAAAGTTCAAAAGAAAGAATGGAGAAAAAAATTGAAAAAATCGCAATGGATCTCAGGGATACGATAGATAAAATAAAACGTCCAAACTTAAGACTCATTGGTGTCCCAGAAGGGGAAGAGAAGGGTAAAGGTCTAGAAAGAGTATTCAAAGAAATTGTTGGGGAAAACTTCCCAAACCTTCTACACAATAGAAATACACAAAGCATAAATGCCCAGCGAACTCCAAATAGAATAAATCCAAATAAACCCACTCTCAGACATATTCTGATCAGACTGTTAAATACTGAAGAGAAGGAGCAAGTTCTGAAAGCAGCAAGAGATAAGTAATTCACCACATACAAAGGAAACAACATAAGACTAAGTTGTGGCTACTCAGGGGCCACTATGGAAGCGAGAAGGCAGTGGCATGACATATTTAGGATTCTGAGAGAGAAAAATTTCCAACCAAGAATACTTTATCCGGCAAAACTCTCCTACAAATTTGAGGGAGAGCTTAAATTTTTCACACACAAACAAATGCTGAGAGACTTTGCCAATAAAAGACCTGCCCTACTTCAGATACTAAACGGAGCCCTACCAACAGAGAAACAAAGAAAGGAGAAAGAGATACAGAGAATTTTAACAGACATATATAGTACCTTACATCCCAAATCACCAGGACACTCATTTTTCTCTAGTGATCACGGATCTTTCTTCAAAAGGGACCATAAGCTGGTACATAAAACAAGCCTCAAGAAATTTTAAAAAAATAATAATAATTGAATATACTCAAAGCACATTCTCCAACCACAATGGAATACAAATAGAAGTCAATAATTTTTGAACTGTAACTCCACTATTTACTTCCTACATGATATAAAATGCACAAACTCTAATGACAAATCAGTGGTTTTGAACTCAATGTAAAATATGTAATTTTAGATGACTATATAAAGGTGGGGGAAAGGAGGAGTATAGGAACATAGTTTATGTGTCCTATTGAAGTGAAGATGGTATCAAAGAAAAACAAAATTGATATGGATTTAAGAGGTTAATTTTAAGCCCCACAGTAAACACAAAGACATTAACAGAGAATATAACCATAGAGATGAAAAGTAGAGTATGGGTTAAGAGAAATGGGGGAAGGGGCAATGGGGAGTTAAGAAATGAGTGTAGGGTTGCTGTTTGAGGTGAAGGGAAATTTCTAGTAATGGATGGTGGGAAAGAGCATTACAACATTCTAAATGCGATTAATCCCACTAATGGAAGGCTAGGGAGGGGATGGAATGGGAAGATTTAGGCTGTATATATGTTTCCACACCTGGGGAAAAAAAAAAAAAAGACAGTCTAAATAGATGACAATTGAATGCCAAGGATGAACTTGGATGGGATTGGAGGACAGAGGACAGGTGGTTCAAAGGGACACAGTTGAGACATAAGGAAAAGGAAATATAGAATGTAAGCTTTGTATCCTTGTTGAATCTCTTGTACTTCTTAGCTGCGCTTAATGGGATTGCATAAAAGAATGTTCTTGTTCATGGGAAGTGTATACGTGAATTATAGTGTATGTTCAAGGATGTGTGCTGCTAGCTCTCATATGTTCAGAGGACAGAGCAATAGATGATGTATGATAGATAGGGAGAGAGTGAGGGAGGGAGGGAAAGAAATAGTGATGTGACAGCATGTTAAGGTTGGTGGATTGAGCTGTCGGGGGAGGGGGGTCAGGGCATGATAGAATTCTGTATATGGGGTTAGTATTGTTTTTGCAACTGTTCCTATAACTTTGAATTTATTTCAAAAGAAAAAAAAGAAAAAAGAAAAAAAAAAGAAAATAGGTAAGTGTATTTTGAGATTATTTGGCTTGGATGTGACCAACTTGAGGGTAGTTAACTTTGTTCTATACCAGTCAAAAGCAGCGACATATCATTTAAAAAATCATAATTAGTGCTTGGAATCATTAACACCACAAGTCTGTTATAGATTTCTTCAAAAATTTAGATGATCTTTTCTGTCAATTTCCCTGTAGTATTTTATTTTTCTGACTTTCACCCTATTCAAATATTATTCATACAGGCTAATATTTAAAAAAAAAATTATGTCCTTATTAGTATAAAATAAAATTGGGGGTCTGAAATGATTAACAGAGTCAGCAATTGAAGAAATGGAAGCAATGTTAGGGTCATGCTATCATATTTATATAATCAGACAGTAGGTATTAATGATGATTCTGAGGTTAGTTATACCAGTGATGCTCTACCATGAAAGTAGGCAAGGCGTAGTTCTCAAAAAATGGTGAACTCCAACATTATCAGTCTAAAAGCCTTACTTTGCATTATGTAAACAAGTCATAATGTGCAAAATCTATACAAATGATGTTATTACTCTTCCCCACCTGCCTGATGATTGGATGTGATGTCATTGATTCAGGGAGGATTCAGCTTATTCATCAGGTCCTTTGCCCCTGCAGCCTGGTATCTCCATCTGTAAATTCAGGTTCACCTCAGTCTCTGTCTCTAAGCAGGGGAGATCTAAAGACCCTTGATTTTATAACTTAGCATTAAATCACAGCTCTGCTGCAAGTTTTGTTCTGAATTTCTACCTTGGTTGTAATATATATTCTCTACCTTGTTTCATTTCTGTTAGGTCTGCCAAGAATATAGGTTCTTAAACTACTGTGTATAATTCTAATTTTACATTATCTATCAATTTTTATTTTATATATTAAATTTTTTCAGAAACCGACAAAATACTGTTATAAATCCTATCCTCATTAACATAGATGTCCTTTTTTTACTGACTTTCATTTTATGCCATTTCCACAATGTCTGTTCCTCATACAGCAAGGAGGACTCTTACAAAATATTCAATATCCAAAGCTTTCCTATA
The DNA here is from genome assembly GCF_015220235.1 of Choloepus didactylus. Classification (NCBI taxonomy): domain Eukaryota; kingdom Metazoa; phylum Chordata; class Mammalia; order Pilosa; family Megalonychidae; genus Choloepus; species Choloepus didactylus. The sequence continues at coordinate 80,482,643 of NC_051311.1, forward strand.
AATACCATAATAGCCAACTAAAATAGTGATGAAAAGTATTAGAATATATTTAACATATAAAATAAGTATGCATTATCATTTATATTTAAAGAGCACAGAAATAATTTGAAAAAAAAAAAAAAAACAAAGCAATGAGAAAAATAGGCAAAGAATAATGACTGTAATTGACAAAAGAAAAATACAGATAGCCACGAAAGATACAGCTTACCATGGTGCTGGGGATTCTTAAAAATGGGCAGTATCATGCATTGCTATGGATGTATAAATGATACAAATTTTTTCAAAAATGATTTGCAAAATATAACTAAATACCTTGAAAGAAACAAAACTTGATACAGTAACTCAACTTAATGATATTTTTGTTAAAGAAAAACCATGAATGTATTCAAAAATTTCTGAACAAGGATAGTAGAAAAATGTCGAAGTCTAAATATCCAATGAAAGATGGTTGGGTGAATAAATAATTTAGTCTAGGAAAGAGGAAAGGACACTGATACAAGATTGTTTGGCTTCAAATCATAACTTCTCACATATAAACTGAGTCACTTTAGATATTAGTTTTATCTCTCTTTACCTCAGTTATCTCATCTGTGAAATGGGGGTAATAATAGCACCTCTCAAAATATTGTTGATTATTAAATGATGTAATAAGATATGCATTTAGAACAGTGTCTGGTACTTAGAAGGACGTAGTAAAACTGATCTATTCTTATTTGTTGAAATATGCATTCACAAACTATGTTAGCATATATTAGTAATGTGAAAAATTATTAACACTACTTTAAGTGAATTATTATGTATTATTATAGCATTTCAGTATAATAGAGTCAATATTTCTGAACCCCATACTGATGATTTTTCCCTTTTTAGCAGTCCAGTTTTTTTTTTCCTCTCAGAAAAGGAAAGAGTGAATGTCACCCAGAGTAAGCGAAGTACAGGCAGTCCTCACTTTGCACAATTTAGATATGCACAAATTTCAGTTACTATAATTTAGTTAAGTAAAACCAGTCCCCCAACAACATGGTTTAAATTTCAGTTACCAAGGTATGTTAACTGTAATTGCATAAAATATAAATGTTAGGACTAATTGTTCAGTTGACAAATCATTATGTAGATAGAAGATGCCTCACAATCAGTGCAATCACAACACTTCTTTCAAAGTCTGTTGATGATTGGTTGCTGTGCTTCTGTTATTCAGTTCACCCACACACAGCAAAACATGTTGTCTTTTAGTGGTAAACCCAGGTGACATTATATAAATATATATAATCATAAAGAGAACTGGCTAACAAAGATGAAAGTAAAGTAAAAAATGGGAAGTGATAAGACCTGAAGTGGTATTGGAATTAAAGTAAATGGATTTTTAGATGAGCAGACTGTGGGACTATTGACATTACTACCGTTCAAGAGACTCTAGATATAAACCCAGAGGAACTTAATGAAGGCAAACCTATGTACATAAATAAGAAAAGTGGTTGGGATGAAAAAGATGAAGATGTCTCAGAAATGACACTAGAAAAATCTTTATGTTGAAGGAACTCTGAGGCGTATTTCATAACATTGAAAGCCCAAAGAATCAGTGGAAGTTATTCAAATTTAGAAAGGAGCATGAAAATTTGAGAAAGCATGGTAAAGATGATTGCTCTGTATTGTAAGTATTATGAGGAAAATAAAGCAATCAAACTACTTTTGGTAAGTTCTTACAAAGAAGAAAAACACTTTAATTCTCAGTGTTTTAATTTTGAAATTATGGTATACTAAATAAACATTGGTTTTATTATTTTTTTCATTTTCTATACATTTATAACCTAAGTAAGAGAATTTTTAATGTTTTGACAAATTTTTAAAAGTCACATAACTTTCATTTTTCCCATTGATTATTAAGATTGCTCTGCTTGGTTTTAACTAGCACAGTCATTTCTATAGTCCCACATTTATGTGCAAAATGACTGCTACCTATATATGATATGAGGGAGTGAGAGAGGAAAGGATAAACACATGTTCTTCCAAGGCCGGGAGGAAGAGTTGGGGAAGAGAAGAAGCCAAGGACAGATTATCTGCTGTGAATATCCTTACCCCATACAAGGATTGGTATTAAAACCAACAGAAGTATTTGGGAAGATCCCATAAAAGGGAGATGTTGTTCTTTGCTACTCAGGGCATAGTCAGTAAAAATTCAAGCCTTTGTGAGAAGCCATGGACCAATATGCCATTAAACAATAGTTTAGAAATGGTGCCGTACTGTGATTAGTAGCAAGCCCTTTATATTTGGCATCCAGTGAAAGAAGTCTAGAATTTCCTGTGTGATGCTGTGGAAAGTGTGGCACCTGCCACATTGCTCAACAGAGGGGTGGATAACTTTAGATTGAAACTCAGATGGAGGATGTGCCTTATCCAGAGGTGGTGGCTCCAGCAAGAGACAAACTAACGAGTCTAATTAGGGAAAAGAGATGCAGCTTTTTTCTGGAAGTGGCTAAGAGAATAGTTCAGGAGTTCTATTAGCTGTTGTGCATTAGGTGTCGACAAAGGTAAATGACCTATATTTCAACTAGAGGTCAGAGGGAACCTCCAAAAGGAGAAAAAGAAGCCCTGCAAAATGTTTCCTCCTACAGCCAAAAGGATACATAAGCTTGCCCCTGAGCTCAAAAGTCACCTAGGATGGATGGATGGGAAACTTTTTAAGAAGGCTGATAGGGAATTTAAAATTTGAGTTGACTGAATACTTAACCAGAGATACTTTTAAACCAGGACTGGATTTATGTTTTTGTTGTTGTACGCAGTTTTTTTGCATACCATATATGTGTAAAAATTGACCTCTCTATTGATCTGTCATTATGTATAAACTGAAAATGTGGTTCTCCCAAAAGTTAACCTGTTCTCTGAGTGATGAGAGAATGAAGTTAAGGCTCACTCTTATTTTCTTCGTGCATTTTAATATTTTCCAGATTTTCAGTGATAAAGATTTCTTGTTTTTTAATCAGATGAAAATGTTTCTGATAAAAACAAACAAGGACAAACAAGAAATGAGACCTGAAAGTAGAACTAATAATGTTGTGGAGGAATTCCTGAGTAGGACTGAATTTTTAGAGATACTCCATAGAAGTTGAGTTTGTTTTTGTTCTGGGGAAAAAAAGTGAGGACATTAATGACTGCCCTGTTTACCTAACACATTTATTTGAAGAATCATCTGAGGTGACATAACATAGTTAAGTGCTAGACAAGGTTTGGCTTCATTATGGATTTACAGCATAAGAACCAAAGTGGATATTGCAATTATTCAAATAGCTTGATTTACACAGGCAAAAACTTAGATCAGATAAAAATAATTAATTTGCCAATGTTGGTATAGAATTGTGTAAAAGATCACAGCATGCAATAAATTCTTGAGCAGAAAAACATTTATTAAACAAAAATTTTGCAAGCTGAGAATATACTAGGCTTAAGAGAACTTTAGCCACCCCTGCAAAGTCAATTTTATCTAATTTGTTAAAACTCATTATTTTTTTCAATCTAAGTCCAGGGAAGGAAATAAAGGCCAGTTATTTTTTTTGTGGGAAAAATATTAACTACTTATATGTAGAATTTTTCTGCTCTCTAAGAGTGTTTGTGTTTGTGTGTGTGTGTGTGTTCCAGAGAAATTTTTATTGAGCCACACATTTAGTTATAACAATTTACAAAATACTTTCACATATATCATCTGGAGGAGCCTTATCACAACCCAGTGAAGTGAGCATTTCTCCTATTTTACAGATAAAGCTCCTGAGGCTCAGAGTGGGTGGTAATTGTTTTTGAGCACACAGGTAGTGAGGGACAGAGTGTTTGACTCCAAATCTTGCACCTATGTCACTCATGTGGCTTCAGAGCTGTACCCCTCCCCTTTTCTTTCTCTCCTCTGCACACTTTCTGTATGATGAGGAAAATGCTGGGGCAGAAGTGAGGCAAGTCTTGGAGTGGGCAGTGGGGAGAAAGGTAAAGGGTTGTAGAGGGGAGGAAGATTTAGTAGTTTCATGCCAAAGAAGAGTAAAATAGACCCTGGAATGCTTGCCCGCTGCTCTTCCATGTAAGGGTTATGGGATACTGCAGACACAACCATCCCTCTCTCATTCTCTACCCCTCATCCCCCATTACACACACTCCAAAAATGTATTTGCCAACTAGGCTTCATGGTTCCTAAGATTCCACCATCAATGAGACACTGCTTTGAGTTAAGGATTGTCTCATTCCTGAGTTATTCTTCTAAACTGTGACTACTTTTGGGAGGGGTGACATAGGACATCACTAACCCAGCAGTAAGAGCAATTTTTAGAGGATTCCATATTATGTTATAACCCACTCTTTGTTCCTGCTGTAGATGTTTAGGCTGAACACTGTGGAGATGGGTCAAATTCTAGATAATTATATCCTTGAGACTGGGACGCAATTCTACTTCATGAAATGTAATGTTATCCCACTCTCAGGTGAGAAAAGTAAACAACACATACTGGTTGGAGTTAATGAATCTTCACAATAACATCCTGATTGCCCCCTTGTTTAAGTTTTCCTTTAAATACAAGAGATGGTAAAATTTAGTTTCTGGAACATTTATGCTGTTATATTGTTCCTCATTCTTCAAAATCTTATTCTTGTTTTATTTTTATGCTAAAAATAGATTACAGGAAGAGACATAAAAATAAATGCTGATGATTTTATTCATCTTCTCACTCCTCAGCCAATGCTTATTAAAAGCCTTTCGCTATGCATTAAGCCAACTAACTGTCTCTAGGAGAATAAATGATTATAGATAAAATAATTTGAAGTTTAAACAGTTTTCTAACTTCTTTTATCATTTGATCTTTGAAATTCCTGGGAAGAGGCAATCTTGTTATGGATGACTTTTTCCAAGAAGAATGTATTCATACAATGAATGTATTCATTCATACATTTTTGCTTTCAACTCAAATAGGTCAATAAAAACTAATGTTACCTGCATTTTGGGAATTGATTAAGGAATACATGCTGTCTGTATTATTGGTGTTTTAGTTTCCTGGGCTGCTCAAGCAAAAACCATGCAAAGGGATGGCTTATACAACAGGAATTTAATATCTCACAAGTTTGAGGCTAAGAGAAGGTCCAAATCAAGGTGTCTTCAAGGTGATGCTTTCTTCTCAAAGACTGGCATCCTGGGGCTGGCTGCTGGTGATCCTTGGTCCTTGGCTCCTCTGTTACACGGCAGTGCACATGGCAGTGCACACGGCAGCTTCTCATGGCCTCTCCCTTCTCTTCAGGGTTCCTTTGATTTTGGCTTCTGGCTGCTCTCTCTGTGGCTTTCTCTCTTATCTGAGTTTCATTCTGCTTATAATGGACTCCAGTAATAGTATTAAGACCCATGCTTGTCCACACCTTAACTGAAGTAATTTCATCAAAAGGTCCTACTCACAATGGATTCACACCTACAGGAATGGATTAAATTTAAGAACATCTTTTTCTGGAGTATATTCAGCTCTAAACCATCACAATTCAACTATGCCTCTTGTGCAGAATTCTTTAGAGTTTGAATCTTCAGATATAAAAAATTAAATTATTTTTGTATGAGCAAAATGTATGTTTTTTACAATTGGATTATCAATGTAATACCTGCAAGTGAAGAATAAACTGGTAAGGAAAGAAAAGAGAAAAATAATCACCTGAAATAATTAATTTTATGTTCTTTTATTATGTTTTATTTTCAAAGTTATAAAATAACTTTATATTATCTTAATTATCAGAGGCAAAATTATTAACATAATATGAAATGACTGTTAAAGACAACTCCCAAAATGCAGAGATATATGTTAATGTTATTTTCTATGTACTTATACTTTATGTCACAAAATTTGGCATATAAAACATGTAATTTTTATCCTAATTTTTCTCTTAACATTTATTACAAACATATTCCCATATCATTAAATACTTTTAATGGCTACAAAATACTCCCCCACAAAGAACTATAATTTAATTATTTTGTTTTATTTGACATCCAGGTTATTTTCAGAATTTCAATATGACTAGCATTGTAATGATTTTTTTACAAGAAACCTCATCTGAGTTTCTAGTTTCCTTGAACAACTTCCTGGAAATAAATTAATTGGGTCAAAAATTAAACTTTATTTGCTCTTTATACATGTACAAATAGTCTCCTCATTTTCTACAATATATTCCTAAAACATATATAAAAATGAAACAGAAAAATCAAACTGAAGTTTACATGATATAATGGGGGTTCAACTCCTGGATAGTTACAGAAAGATAATATTCCTAATTATTTTATGAATATTTAGATTTTTACTGTTAAAAATTAAGAAAGAGATACATAGGTATAAAAACTTCAAATATGTAGAGCATTAAATCTAGACAGTTTCATTTCCTGAAATAACTTTTTACCTTATATTCTAACTCTTTTGACTACCCAAAAGTGAAACTTAGTAGATAGAGAATGCTATTTTAATGTGTGGTAGAGGATGGACTGATGGTACTCTGGCAAGGCAATAAGCAGCAGGAGATTCTGATGCTAATTTTGATGCTGTCTTATTGATTTTCTTAAAATTTTCAAGTAAAGATTTAATGAAATGCTTGGTCTTCTCTTGCTAAAAGTGCTTTAGTTACCAGTATTCATGCCAACAACTTTAGGAAACTATGCACTTTTATCTACTTTTGGAACACCGGAATATTATTAATTTTTAATATTTTATTATGGAAAAGTCAAATTATACACAAAGATAGAAACAATAGTTTAATGGACCCTCATTTAGTTACTATTCAGCTTCAATAATTATCAACTCTTATTTCACCTTCATTATCACCCACTAACCATCCTCCTCCAATTATTATGAAGCAATTCAGACACTATTCACTCATAAATATTTCATATATATCTCTAAAAGATAAGGAATCCTTTAATAATATAACCATATTTCCATTTTAGCTTATTTCCATTATCAGACACCATGAATTAATAATTTCTTAATGTCATTCACATTTCCTTTATTGTCTTTTAATTCTTTGCATTTTTTCAAATCAGGATCCACATAAACCCCATTTATCTTAACAGATTAATGTCTTTTTGTCTCTCTTTTTATCTGTAGATTCCCTCTGACCCCTTTTTTTCTTTAAAATTTATTAATTGAAGAATCCAGTTCATTTGTTCTCTAGACTTTGCTACTGTCTGTATTTTGTTGATTACATCCCTGTTACCCTGTTCCCTGCATATTCCTTATCTATAGAATAGACCTCTCCAAAATATCAAACTTGAATATTTACTAAAGATTAAAAATTATGATTTTCTAGTTCTATAATTTTTGCTTTATGTTTTAGCTGGAAGACTTCTATAAAGAGAATCTTTCATCAGTTATTTATATTAAGATACAGTTCATGTAGGAAGAGTAAACATTTGATTATTTTCCTTTATTTTCCCATTTTGAACATAATTACTTGATTCCTTACTGTCTTCCAAAGGCAATCAATGTGCATGTCCTCTTTCTATTTTTTGGTATCATTATAAATTACAGATTTAGCTATGTTAGAAGCATTTCAATACACTGCAATCAATATAATTTCTGATGTTCAAAGTAACCCATCTTTGGCCATGGGAGCCTCTTTTTTAATTCAATTTTATTGAGATATATTCATATACCATATAATCCATCCAAAGTACACGGGAGCCTCTTCAAGTTGGTTCCTGAGACCTTTTGACATAAACCTGGTAGGCTTTGATAGCCTCTTTGCTTTTTGGCATATTAAAATATTCCAAGTTCAGTTAGCACATTTCTTGCCACTAACCTAGAATCATTCATTTTTTCCATGGAGCCCGGGTTCCTTTTTAAGGGAAAAGGTAGGTATTGGATGAACACAATAAGGATATTAGAAATATTTACTACAACTGGAATGCATAATGATTTTGATGCTGATTCTCAATCCCTAATTACATCTCACCTTTCAGTCAAAATCTTTGAAACCATTTTTAGTATATAATATACTTTCTTTAATTTTGTTTCTCTACAACTGAATTTGTTGTATTCATGGTCAAGCAGAACTCTCATTTTTTTCTGTATTATATTTAGTTTTAGTAAAAGATGAAGTACAGTAGTGTTGACATAAATAGCACAAATGCCTTGTGCAATCCAAATCATGTTTCTTTGCAATAAAGAATACAGCTAGGCAGATGAAGGCACCACTTTTTAGTACTTTTGATGTGCTGGGCACAGACTAATTGCTCTTTAATACATTACTTGATTTAATTACCATTACAATCCTATTATGAAGTACTATTATTTTCTTCATTTTCTACTTGTTGAATCTGGTCCCTGAGGGCTAAGTAATTTATCCAACATCATTCTCTAAGAAGTCATCTGTTAATCATTGCATTGTTTACAGATAAACATCACCAAAGGATAGCATGAATATTTGTTCATTGGTGATGTACGTAAGTCCAAATTTTATATGAGAAGTATTTTCTGGTAATTATGGAAAGGGGATGGATTCTCAATGTATATTATATGAGTTGAAGGTGCATTTAGCCAGATTCTAGGCTACTTGTCTAGGCTGGCTGGACAAAAACCTTAGTAAGCCTGGAAATGCAGTAAGGAATGGAAGGTAGAATTAGGCAACTATGATGCAACAACACTTTCTTTATATGATAATAGATGAATAAACTTCAACTTTGAGTACTGAAGTGGGCTCCTTCTCTAACCTAAAAATAACAAATGAATAAATTAATGAATGACTAACATAAAAGTCTGGCACCTCTGAAATAGTGGGTTCCTCACTCCCCCAGGCTATTGACAGCATCCTACCTCAGGCCCACTTCAAAGGAAAAAGACAGGTGGAAATACCAGAGAGATGTATGCAGGTGTATCTTGAATCTTGAATCTATCTTTGTGAAGGACTGTTTGTTGATTTGATGATAAACACAGTGAAAACTCCGTAAGTTGAATTGTATTTGTCTTACTCCCAATGCTGGAACTTGGAGCAGTCTTTCTGGTCTGGCCTAGCTCAGAATGAAAAGTGAGGCTCTTGATTTGTCAGCACCTTCCGTGAATACCCATCTCACTAAATTCTCAAAACTAACTACTGCTTAATTCTTTGACTTTTTTCTTTTAAAAATATTTACAAAGATTATAATAATAAAGGAAAATGATTATAAGAGGAGAAAAAAGCAGATTACTGTATCAAGAATAATCATTGCTATGTAAAATAAGTCTAAATGTAGAGAACTGCTGATTCATAGGTACCAAATTGTCTGCATTCTTTATTTTCTTATTATGAAAATCAATAATTGATATATTCTCATTGGAAAGTTTGAGAATCAATTATGTAGGTCTCTGGTTTTCAAGCTATAGTCCCTGTGACAGCAACATCAGCATTCAAACAAGGTAGAATGTTATATTCTACAATCTCGTCCAGAAATACTGAGTCACAAATTTAGGGTGAGGGGTACCCAGCAATCTGCATTTGAACAGATCCCTTCAGGTGATTAAAATATATATTAAATTTTGAGAATCACTCATGTTGGTGATTCAGATATATGTTAAATTTATAGAATTACTCATGTAGGTATAGAATCCTGTTAGGATATGTAAATCAACCAGCTCTTCAATTACAACCAAAAGAAAATAAATTAAAATTATTGATGGTGGCTGAGTATTGTGATCTTCATTTCTAAATGAGAACACAAGCTTTATACATTTAAAGTTTTAAACAGAATTTTCCTGTTGTTATTTAATCACAGTTTAATACTGGTAGGAAAATATGGTACTTGTAGTTGAAATGGAAATATCTTTTCTCTGTTATATGAATGCCTGGGAAAAAGTTGTTTTGTCTTTCTTAAATCAGATTGCTAAAGGAAGAAGTAAAGATGTGAGATAAGCCCATTTTTTACAGTTTCTCATAATGCTTTTTTTTTTCTTTTAAAGACCATGCAATTAACTTTATAGAAAGAAGTGATTTATCCATTTTCCCTCCTGGAATAAACTAGAAAAGATTTTTAACGCTAACATTTGGCTTTGTGATTATCAGTGCTCTCATCTATTTGTAGGATTGCCTACCTGTTCTATGAGGCAGTGTAAACATTCTGAAACAGTATGATCATGCTCATTTAGTTGAACGTAAGTTCTCCCTGCTGAGTGAAGACAGAGTGGAGTTGAGATACTACTGTGAAATTTCCCTTTCCCTTAACAGACATACTCTCAGCATCCAAGTTCCTTACTTAGGTGTGATGTGGGGATGCAGAACCCATTGTTTACCACACCAGCAAGATTATTCTGTAAGCCACAATTGTAGAAATGTTGGTAACCACTATATTGGAGCCTTGAAAAGTCAGCTAACCCCAAGGAAACTGGGCCATAACTGATTGACCAATGTATGAAGAAGGTATGAAATATCAAAACCACCAGACTATTGAAAGTCTTGATGAAATTAGTGTATTTCATTATCTTTCCATTGTTAGATCACGTATCTAGCCCCGTCTTTACTTTTTACATTTCTTTAGGTTTACTCAGCTTATCTGATTGGTCCCATCATATAGTATGCCTCTCACCTTTGAGTCTTTAGACTTGATCTTGGTTACCAATGCAGATTGGACCACTTAGAGGCCAGCTTCCCTATCCCATAGTCCTCTTTCTAGATGACATCTCTCTTCTCTCTCAGCACTAGGCAGCTAAACATAACAGGGTCCTGAAGCATGGGTTTTTCAATATATTTATTTCATGCTTATGTAAGTATCCCCAATAGAAATCCCAAGTAAGGGATTGGGTATGTGTAGTCATATATGCATTGAACCTTGTGCTCAAGTTTGGAACTTGCCTTACTCTCTACATCCTGTGGTTGATTATGAACATTGTCTGCAGTTTTTTCCCCTTAGAGAAGTTGTGGGTTTACGTAACAGTCATGCATAAAAAAAGGAATACCTATATACCATACAACCACCAACACCTTGCATTGGTGTGGAGCATTTGTTACAATTGATGGTAGCACATTTTGATAATTATACTACTAATTAAAGTCCATGGCTTAACACAGCATTCACTGTTTATATGGTATAGTTATATGGAGTTTTAAAGAAAATTTTATTGCTCCCATATATACAATCTAACATTTGCCCTTTTAATCATATTCAGATACATATTTCATCACAATGTTTTGTTATCATCACCACCATCCATTACTAAAACATTTCCATCATTCCAAGTAGGAACATTTTAAGTCTTAACTTACCATTCCCTATCCCCCCTACCCTGTTCCCTGGTAACCTATATTCTATATTCTGGTTCTATGAATTTTTTATTCTAATTATTTCAAATCAGGAGATCATACAATATTTGTCCTTTTGTGTCTGGCTTATTTCACTTAACATGATGTCTTCAAGGTTCATCCAGGTTTTTGCATGTATCAGGACTTGATTCCTTTTTATGACTGAATAATACTACATTGCATGTATATACTACATATTGTTTATCCATTCATTGGTTGATGGATACTTGAGTTGCTTCCATCTTTTGGCAATTGTGAATAATGCTGCTATTAGCATCAGTGTGCAAATATCTGTTTGAGCCCTTGCTCTCAATTCTACGGGGTATATTATTAGTAGTGGGATTGCCAGGTCATATGGTAGTTCTGTACTTAGCTTTCTGAGAAACCTCCAAACTGTTTTCCACAGCAACTGCACCATTTTACATTGCCACCAACAGTGAATGAGTGTTCTTATTTCTCCACATCCCTTCCAATACTTGTTATTTTCTATTTTTTTTGTAATAGCAGCCATTCTAATGGGTGTAAAATGGTATCTCATTTAGGTTTTGATTTGCATTTCTGTGATGGCTAATGACATTGAGTGTCTTTTCATGTGTTTTCTAGCCATTTGTTTATCTTTTTTGGAGAGTTGTCTGTTCAAGTCTTTTGCCAATTTTTAATTGGATTTTTGTCTTTTTGCTGTTAAGTTGAAGGATTTCTTTATATATTCTGGATAGTAATCCTTTATCAGATTTTTAGTTTCTGAATATTTTCTCCAATTGTGTAGGCTGTCTTTTTACTTTCATGATAAAGTCCTTTGAGGGAAAAAAAGCTTTGTTTTTTTTTTTATTTCAATAAGGTCCCATTTATTTTTTCTTTTGTTATTTGTGCTTTGGATAGAAAGTCTAAGAAACCATTGCCTAACACAAGGTCCTGAAGATGCTTCCTTATGGTTCCTTATAGGAGGTTTATAGTTCTAGCTCTTCCATTTAAGTCTTTGATTGATTGCGAGTTGATTTTTTGTATATGGCATAAGGTAGGGGGTCCTCTTTTTTTTTTTTTTTTTTTTTTTTTGGCAAATGGAGGTCCAGTTTTCCCAGCACCATTTGTTGAAGAGATTATTCTTTCCCGCTGGAGTAGTTTCTGCCATTTTGTCAAAAATCAGTTGGCCCATAAATTTAAGGGTTGATTTCTGAGTTCTCAGTTCTATTCCATTTTTCTGTGTGTCTGTCCTTGGGCCAATACCATGCCATTTTTATTACTGTGGCTTTGTAATAAGTTTTAAAATGAGGAAGTAAGCAGCCTCCAACTTCATTCTTATTTTTCAATGTGGTTTTAGCTATTCAGGGCCTCTTACCCTTTCATATAATTTGATGATTGGCTTTTCCATTTCTGGAAAGAAGATTGTTGGAATGTTGATTGCGATTGCATTGAATCTATAAATTCCTTTGGGTAATATTGACATCTTAACATATTTAGTCTTCCAATTCATGAACAAGGAATGTCCTTCCATTTATTTATGTATTCTTTGATTTCTTTTAGCAATGTTCTGTAGTTTTCTGTGTACAAGTCCCTTACATTCTTGGTTAGATTTATTCCTAGATATTTGATTATTGTAGTTGCTATTGTGAATGGAATTGTTTTTTTGATTTCTTGTTCCAAATGTTCATTTCTTGTGTATAGAATAATTACTTAAACCCCACCACTTTGCTGAATTCATTTATTAGCTCTAAGGGCTTTATTGTGGATTTTTCAGGATTTTCTGTATATAGGATCATATCATCTACAAACAGGGAAATATTTACTTCTTCATTTCCAATTTGGATGCCTTTTATTTTATTTGCCTAATAGCTCTGTCAAGAACTTCCAGTACATCCTTCTCTTGTTACTGATCTTAGAAGGAAAGCTTTCAGTCTTTTCCATTAAGTAGGATGTTGGTGTTGGACTTTTCACATATGCTCTCTATTATGTTGAGGAAGTTTCCTTCTATTCCCAGTGTTCTAAATGTTTTTATCAAGAAAGGGCGCTTAGGTGCGACAAGATGGTAAAATAGAGCAGCTAGTAAACAGCCATGAACAACTAGTAAATAGTCTAGAACAACTGTTTGGGGAACATCCATGATCGGACACATATTGTACACCATTCTGGAATGGGTGAAAGGGCCATGACCACAGCGTAGAACTGTAAGTAAAGCCCCCAAACTGAGGAGCTGGCACCCTTTCCCCACTGGCATGGCAGGCTGACTTGGAACACTTCCCTGTGGGTAAGAGAAGCAGTCTCTGTTGGAAGCAAGGGAAGGTAGCTCAGCCATGCTCCAATCACAATTTTAATTAACAAATTTGGATTTCTGAATACAAGCTACGAGCACAGATAAACCCACAGCAAGCAGGAAAGTAATCCTGAGGTCTCTCTTGGCAGAGAGGAGGTGAGACTGATGGAAATGAAATAAATGGAATGGAATGGGATGGGATGGGATATGAAATACAGGTAGTTTTGGAGTTGAGCATGGCTTTGGAGTTGTCCATGCTTAGAATACGGGAAAAGGACTGTGCCCCAAGAAAAGGGACATATAATATGTGACTGAATATATGACAGTCATTACATTATACTATGTTATGTTGTGTAATATTATGTTACATTATGTTATGCTAAATTGTTGGGAAAACAACTTCAAAATTTTTTGATGTTCATTGCTGCTTTTTGGTGTTCAGTGCTGCTTGGGATACTGAACCTGAGTACTTGCTGATATCACAGCTCTGACTGTACCCTCCCATTTTTACTATTTGTAGTACACATGTTAATACTTCCCCAAAGAGTAATTCTTCACATGTAGCATTTAGTTACATGATCTTTTTTCTAGTTTACGCTCTACCAATACACACCTCTGGATGTGTTGCTCAGTAAGTATTATTTAATTTTTTTCTATTCTTTATCCGTCATCCCATGTTAAAGTGATCAAAAGTAGGTGTTAATGTCTTTCCTCCCAATAATTGATGATATATCACCCAAAAGTGATCCATTTACTAGATATAAATTCTTCCTTATTTGTGTGTTTGAGGCCTTTCTGCCTTTCTCTGCCTTCTTCAAGAGTAAGCCATAGACAATGAAGCATGAACCTAATAGCATTTGACTAAGATCATCAGAATATATTTTTGATTGAATTTATGGAAAAATACCTCTCTATTTCATATTGGATGCTGATATGACTTATTTTATTTGTGCACAAATATTTATTAAATTTTATTCATGTACATTGAATTAGCTACCTTTTACTATTTCTCCAAAAACATTTTTGGAGCCTTCATTGCTCTTAAATAGTATATCCTCCGTTGATGTTTTAAGTAGCTGAATGCTAAGTCAGATGGAACAATTAGCTGTAAATTTTGCATTGAACATCTACCACCTGAAGTTCAGAAAATCTCTCCATGTTTCATTGTATGCATGTATTATAGTACAAATAAATTCAGCATTTCTGGAACAAAAATTGTAATTCTTCCTTATGCATAATTAATAATGTTTAATAAATAGGCAAAGTAATCTTGAATTTCTCAAAGCTATTTTTAAAAATATAATTTAAATTTTGAAAACTTTTTTCAACAATATTCTGTCATCACTGTGAATAGAATTTATTGACTAGTCAAAGGAGAACTCAGGAACATATCTATATTTTCATATAAAAAGGAAATGAATTTTAGCTACAGCATTTTGAACAGCTATCATTAATTTTATCTTTCAATGTTTTATACTATAAATTACTTTTACATAAAGATGGCAGATTTATAATTTCTTTTTGTAATTGGGGGGTACTTATTTTTGTTCTCTTTTTTAAAGGTTAATAAAATGCTTAAAGTGACAGTAAGCATTGAATTGCCAACTGAATCTGACACATTTACCAATTCTAAGCCATCCAGTTTTATTTTCATTAGAAAAAAATTTTTTATGCTATTCAAAAAAAATTCCCTGTGATAATATGTTGATAGAATATTTTAGTTATTTCAATTAATTAATTAATGATATTTGACATCTGTTTTTTGGCTATTGTATTTTCTAATATTCTAAATACTTTTTACTCTTCTTAAAATTGAGGTGAAATTCACATAACACCAAATTAACCATTTTAAAGTGAACAATTCAGTGGTATTTAGTATATTCACAATGTTGTGTAACCACCACCTTGATCTCATTCCAAAATATTTCCATCATCTTAAAAGGAAGCTCTGTACCCGTTAAGCAGTTACTCCCTGTTCTCCCCTCCCTCTACCCCTGATAACCACTAATCTGCTTTCTGTCTCGTGGATTTACCTATTCAGGATATTTCATATTAATGGAAATCATACAATGTGTGCCTTTTGCATCTGGTTTCTTTCACTTAGCATAATAATTGTGAGGTTCATCCATGATGTAGCATGTATCTTTTAGTCATTTCTTTCTATGGCTGAATAATATTTCATTGTGTGTATATACCACACTTTGTTATTCATTTATTTGTTGATGGACATTTGGATTGTTTCCACCTTTTGGCTCTTGTGAATATTGCTGCTATGAACATGTGTGTATATGTATTTGTTAGAGTGCCTGTTTTCTGAGTGCCTGTTTTCAGTTATTTTGGTATATACCTAAGAGTGGAATTGCTGGGTCATATAGTGATTCTATGTTTAACTCTCTGAGGAACCACCAAACAGTTTTCCACATTGGCTGACCATTTTACATTCCACCAGCAATATATGAGGATTCCAATTTCTCCCCATGCTCTCCAACACATACTTAACATTTTTGTGATTACAATTATCCTAATGGTTGTGAAGTGGTGTCTCTTTGTGGTCTCCATTTTCTTTCCCTAATGACTGATGATGTTAAGGATGTTTTCAGGTGCTTGTTGATCATTTCTATATCTCCTTTGGAAAGATGTCTTTTTCAATCCTTTGTCTATTTGTCCATTTTTAAATCTGGTTGTTTGTCTTTTTGTTGTTGAGTTGTAGTGATTATATGTTATAGATACTAGACCCTTATCAGCTATATGATTTGCAAGTAATTTCTCTCATTCTGTAGGCTTTCTTTTCACTTTCTTATTAATGTCCTTTGGTGCACAAACATTTTTAATTTTGAAGTTCAGTTTATCTCTGTTTTCTTTTGTTTCTTGTGCATTTGGTGTCATATCTAAGAAACCATTGCAGAATCCAAGATCATGATTGTTTACCCCATTATAGTTTTTAAAATATCTTTTAAAGTTTGAAAATAGAAACCTCCTCATTGTAAGAAAGTTATTAATTTTTTCTTGATATTGTCCCTATATTAGGAGCTGATGAAATGAAGTAATACCCTAGTGCCTAACCTGGAAAAGCTCACAATATAAAATGAGGAAACTTGGCAAGGAAGGGAAGACAAGTTAACAAGCCAGTGGGTGAAATAACTTTTGCTCCTTTCCAGTTCCACCTATTAACTACAAGATGGGAAAAATGCTATTGATAATAGATGTCTCTTAGTTACAATGAGAGTTCTCAGATTTCTAAAATGGATTATATCCCTTTTACCTAGAGATGTTTAGACTTTCATTGGTTACAACTCCATAAGATTGTTGATACCATGATTTACAGTTTGAGAGCTATTAATAGACATTCTGTAGACCCTTCTGCATTTCTATGTGAACAGCTTCATTATACATGACCGCCTACCAGAAACTTACCAATCACCACTTCTCACCCTGGGCAGGCCTCCTCTCCTTGATCTGGCATTCTGTCCACTTTGTGAAGGATGTGAGGAAGAGTCCATGTAAACAAAAATATTGATCCTCCGAATCTCCTAATTGGTTTTCTAGTTAGTGATCCTGTCTCTTTAGATATGCAGCATTTAGAGAATATTCTTTATTCTTTTAAGTCCCTTTTTAATAACATGGTAGATTTATCAGGATAAGTTAGAATAGAAAGGATAATAGTTTTTTGTTTTGTTTTGTTTAAGTCTAAGGCCTATGTAAAGGTGACTAGTTCTCTCTAGAAAGCAAAAAATCCTGAGTCTTGTCCTGTCCCTCTTTACACACACACACACACACACACACACACACACACACTACTATATAAGTCTTCTGGTATATAATGTCTTCTGCTTTTACCTGCACATAAATATAAATCTACGTTTATGCACAAATGAAATGTCTAGCAGAAAGGTGAGTACCTCAGAGTCACGTAATTTCTACTGTCCCTCGAAGGGCACAAAACAATGTGTTGGCTGCATCACATTCAGTGCTGCCAAGTTTGTTCTTTTTTGATTTCACTCTCCTTATGCTGTCCATTATTCTGGGTGAAGGTGCCCTACCACTGCCCTTCATGATGAGGTCCATAATGAAAATATCAGAGCCTGTGCCAAGAGAGCTCTCCCCAGATGCTCCTAAAAACCCTAGTTCTAGGGTGTCCAAGCAAAGCAGAAAGAGGGTGAGTGGGTTCCTCCCTACCAGTAATATATATCTATACCCATAAACAGTTCTGCTGATGCCCAGAATTTCTTAATATCCACTGGCATCAATTTTATTTAGTTTCTGGCCCTAATCTCTGCCCTACAAGGGCTCAACTTAATTGTACTGAGTTGAACTACAACCAGCCACTCTAGCATTCCCTCCAAATTCTTCCTGCCTGCTTCAGTGCCGTCCTGGAGCAAGTCTTTCTCCACCTGGTACAAAGCAGGCATTTAACAGCTTATCTATAGATGCAAACTCATATGAGCATGAAGGGGCATTGTCAACAATCATGTGATTTGAATCCCAAATAAACAATTCAAAAATATCTTTCTATGCATGCACACTATATGAATCCAATCTTCCGTAGGCAAGCAGTTAGCATGTGACCCTTATTTCTCATTTCACATTTTAGTAATTCAACAACTCAGCATCTAACTAACAAACCAAGATATCCTGTGAAGTAGACGCTAAATATGAGTGAAATGTCTATATTTTTATTAAGGTGAAACTGAAAATCCACTACAGTTTGGATCCCACACAAATTGGATCCCACACAAATATTCTATTAATGTGAGAGAACTTCTAGTGGTGTTTGATTTAATCCTTCTTGCTTACTTCTGCCACATTTTGGACCAATGATTAGCCCCTCACACTTTCATATTTTATGTCTCTTGATTGACTGGTTCTTTCTACTTTGGTGATACATAGGCATTGGGACTGCTTACTCTACAAAAGCCTTCTTTCACCCATTTCTCCCCTACAGAAACATAGGCCTTTATTTTCTTTCATCAACAAATTATTTTAAAAAGTAATTTTCACTGTTTTAATTTAATTTCTACCCACTTATTCCAATGCCTTTTAAATGCACCATTTGTCATAATTTATAGCTTTTCTATAATAGACCTAGTAGGTGCTTAATATAGATTTGAAGGAGAAAGAACAAACAAAGACGCATGGGCCACCAAATCTGTGTAAAGCACATTTCTCTAAAGCTACCACCCATATTCAAAAATCTTCCCTCAATCTTTTCTGTCCTTTCTTTCTTCCTTAACTCTATTTCTTTCTTTCTTGACATACAATAAAATATGCTTGTTAAAAGTGTACAATTTGATGAGTTTTGACAATGGATACATTTGTGAACATGACCACATTCAATATAATAAACATATACATTGTCTCCAAAAGTTTCCTCATGCTCTTTTCCAATCCCTCTATCAAGGCCCCACATGATACCAGTCCATGATCTACACCAAGGTATAGGAGTATTTAAGATTTTGCTTTGTTTTGTTTCATAAAAATAGGCTCTAAATCCATTTGAGTATATTGTAATAAAGACCACACCCTATGTCAAGGAAGTCAGAATTTCTGAAGATGCAACCCAGGCATTGGTGCTTTTTTAAAGGTTCCACAAATGATTCCAATATGCAGTTAAGTTTGAGAACCAACAGTTTTTAACAGTGCCTCTTAAACTTTAATGTACATACAAATCCATGGGGGAAATCTTCATGAAATAGCAGATTCGAAATCAGCTGGTCTCTTGTTAATGGCCTGAGATTCTTCATTTCTCATAAGCTCCCAGGTGATAGTGATGCTTCTGGATCATGGACCATACTTTGAATAGAAAGAAGCACTTTTCTCAAACATGGATGCCCATTAAAAATACTGATGCCTTGTTTTCAACCCCAGATATTCTGGTTCTGATTTGTGATTTTTAAAAGTTTCCTAGATAAGTTTAATCTGAAGCCAAATTTGAGAGCCCCTGCTCTAAACTTTAGGGCTTCTTAGGATTCATTTCATGATGAAATGAATTCTTAGGATTCATTTCATGATTATTTCATGATATATATGAACACACACACACAGATATATATTCTTTGTGAATACCTCTTTTTTGAGTTCTAAATCCATAAACCTAATGGCTTTGTTTGAAATCTCCACTTGAAAAAGACTAGTAGGCATCTTTAAAGGTGTAGGCCCAAACAGAGCTCATTAATACTATCTCTTACTCCAAACAAACCTGTTGCTCTCCCAGTCTCCCCAGTCTCCATATGCATTACCACCACCCACCCAATTATCCTTTCCAAAAACAATGAGAATCACCTTTGAGGTTGCTACCTCTCATTTTCCACTTCCATATGATCTGTGAGACCTTCTCTTTCACGCAGCAAATATTTATTAAGCACCCGAATGTGGAAGACAGCATTGTAGGTATGAGGGCTACAGCTAGAAAAATATAGTCTGGTCCCCGATCTTACACTTTTATAATCAGGGGAAACAGACAGTAAGCAGGAATATAAATAAACAAGAAAATATTAAATGGTGATAAATGACAGCATTTAAAACATAGTAATGTGATAAAGAGTATGAAGTGGGGGTGTAACATTGAGCTATGGTAGATAAGGAGGTCAAGATCAGGAAAGGCTCTCTGAGGAGGTGAGTACATAAAGAATAAGAAAGGTAGCAATGTTACTTGTTAGAATAAGAATGCCATTGCATATCAGAATGGAATAATCTTGGCATTTTAAAGAAAGGGAAATGTGGATGGGACTAGAATAGTAGAACAAGCAAGTTAGAGAGAGGTACCAGATGCTGGGCAGGGTCGGACCATGCCTTTATTGTCCACAGGAAACAAATTAGTATTTTATTCTGTGTGCAATGGGTTATACTTCTAACCTATATTCTTTTCTTACCTCTCCTACCTGGTCCAAACCACTATCATCCTCTCTTTGTTAACTATTTCAACTTCTGACTGGCTCCCCAGTTTCCTATCTTTTGTCCCTTCCAACTTCTGCACAGAAACCACAGTGATATTTAAATATGTAAATTGGATTGGGATTCTTCTCTACTTAAAATCCATCAGTAGCTTCAGTTACAACTGAATATTCCCATGTGGGACTGCTGTCCCATTTTTGCCAGATCATTTTCCTTTTTCCAAGGAAAAGTCAGAAATCATAATTTTATAGGAAAAGTCTGAATTTGGAGATATCAGCATCTAATTAAAACTGTTTTTAAACTGTGCAGTCACAAGAGAACTCATCCATACTCCAAATCCAGCATTTGGCTCTAGTTGGTAGCGTTTAAAAATCTGGAATGGGGGTGGGGTTAGGGGGCTCTGATGAAAAGGTACAGACCACAAGACCAAAAAGCTTTGATAAGGGCCTAAGGGAGAAAGATAATTGAATCACCTACTTTTAGTGAAGGAGAACAGATCCAAGGCCATCAGCTCTATATCAAATAATTCTGATTGGTTGTTTCTTAAATAGGAAACAACTGTTCTAAAACACTGTTCTGAAAGTATTACACATATTACTTACTTAATCCTTCAAACTACCCAGAGTGTCAGACACTGTTGTTATCCCCTTTTTACTAATGAAGGAACTAAAAAATAAATAAACTAAAGGATGTGGCCAGGATTCCACTTCTAGAAAAGGATGAAAAAGGACAACAGGGACGTGTACTTAAGGCATAAGAGCACTATAGGAGGGAGGTGTGTGAGGCTGATGAGGCAGCTAGTAGTTTTGCATTAGAGCAGACTTACATTGCATACCCTAGTGATTGCCAGTCCCAGTGGGCCATTTCTAGGAATTTCAAAATTTCACATAATGGCCCTTTAAGACTTTAATAGTAAATAGGCCAGATTGTGTGTTGTTTAGCTCCACTAATGCTTATGCATATTGTCATCTTTCTTCCCTCATCTTCATGCTGTCCACACCAGCCCATCTGTTTCATCACCATCCATAAGAGGGTGTTCTCCATTCCCAAAGAATGTAGCCGCTGATACCGAGGCAGAAGAATGCAATGATATACTGCTGGTAGTTTTAAAAAAATCAAATTTACACAGAAAATTCATTGCCAACAAGAACTCTGTCAGGTCACAGCTGTTGCACAGTGAGTCATCCATCACTCTGAGGACTATCCCACGTGAACCAAAGCAATGAGATCCCACGCACCAGGGAATAAATAAAATTATGCTGGATCAAGCCTGCCTCCCAAATATATTTGCAGGGAGATTCTACACTGGTCAAGTGAAGAGTATGCAAAATTGCTGCATTAATATGTTCTGGGTTTTTTAAAAGGAGTTCTGAGAATATGAGAATTTTGGAAATAAATAATGACCTTCATGTAGAAAGTCTGGCATTCTGTGAGAGCTTTGGAAAATTATATTCTTTCCTCTGTCAACTAGTAAAAAAGATTCAATAAGTTAAATTGCTTTCAGTAGGACTCCTCAACAGACCCTAAATAGGTCCAGTATGAGGAACAGGCAGTTATCAAAGCAGTGTAATTTGAGTTTAGTCCAAAACTTCCAACATTCCCCAAATATATCCTCCAATTGCCTGTCATGGAGTCTGAAATTTCTGTTCCATTGAGACAGGGCCTCATGTCTAGGGAAGAGTAACGAATGGCCACAATTTATATTTGCACAGATTGATTTATCATTTTCTTGAGAAAGGAAGTATTTAGTGGGAACTCCAAATAGAGACCGTGGGTAGCTCCCGGCATTAGGCACTCTGACAAAAAGATAAAGGGTATCACCAAGAGAGAAAGAGGATGCCAAATAAAACCTCTCCACTCTGATAAATTTGCCCAGGACTGGTTATGCTACTCTGCTATTTCCTGGGAAAATACTATGAGAAAAGCCAAAAAAAAAAAAAAAAAAAAAAAAAGGAAAAGAAAAGGCAATAACTTTTTTTATAAAAGAAAAAACTCGAATGTCCGTATTATCAAGGGCCCTTGACTTGGAATGCACATGTTACACAATGTTTGTTGTATGGTAGCCCATAGATAGGTTTTGGCTTTGACTTTTTGAAACTTTAGAGAATGGCTAATTTCTTCATCACCTCTATGTATTTTCTCCATCAACAAGTACTGATTCAGCCTTTATTTGAACCCCTTCAGAAATGGAGACTTTCTATCTTCTCTGCCACCCTTTATGTTACTAGATAATTCTTTCAGAAGGTAGTACTAGTCTTGTGGCTTCATGGTGTTAATTTTGAAGCCACAGAGAGTAAGTGATTTGAAAGTTTGTACTAGTGATCTTTGCCTCATGAGAAGTAAAGATGTCTCACAACAACAGCAGCCTATGGACCTTCCTACTTATCTCGCACCACTTTATTAGTAGTAGTAGTAGTAATAGTAGTGTCATTATTTAAAAAAGGGAATTTATTGGCTCATGGTTTTGAAGCTAGAAGGCTTGCTTTCTCCTGGGGTCAGTATCTTCTGGTTGGCTGGCAATCTTTGGGGTTCTTTGGAGTTTCCATCACATGGCAATGTACATGGTGGTGTCATCTTCTTTCTTTTCTGTGTTCCATTAACTTCCAGCTTCTGGCTGCTCCCCGTGTTTTCTCTTCCTGTGCCCAATTTCCTTTGCCTTTAAGGACTTCAGTCATATTGGATTAAGGCCCACCTTTATTCAGTTTGGGCACACCTTAATAAAATCTTCAAACTTCCTATTTACAAATAGGTTCACACCCACAGGACCAGGGGTTGGGACCTGAACATGCCTTTTATGGGGGACAGAATTCAATCCTCAATATGAAGGAAGTATTTTTAATAACTTGGAGCAGCACTGTCCAATGCAAGCCACGAATGTAATTTAAAATTTTCTTATAGCCATATTTAAAAAGTAAAATATTTTTGTGTGTTTTATTTAAACCAGCATACCCAAAATATTATCATTTCAACAGGTAATCAACATAAAAAATCAAGGAAATAGTTTACCTTCTTTATTTCATACTAAGTCTTCAAATCCAGTTTGTATGCTAAATTTTCAATGGTTAGAATGCAGTGTAGTCCTACCAAAACAATAAAGTTATGTTTAATGGGAAAATATTTTTAAATAATTTTATTTTAACATTAAATTAATTACAATTATATTAAATTAAAAATTCAGTTCCTTAGTTACACTAGCCATATTTCAAATGTTCATTAGGCACGTGTTGGTTACTATATTTGAGAGTCAGACCTAGAGGATCCAATCATGTTGTGGTATGCATATAAGATATGCATTAGCAATTCCCAGAAGCCATACTAGAAAAAAATAGGAAGGGAAAAATTCTAAATCAAATCCCAAATAGCCAAAATGAAGTCCTTCTGTAGGAGAAAATATCTCTCAGGATACAGATCCTTTTGTATGTCCAAGGTTGTATATTGAAATGAAGGCCATCTTCTCTTTTGATTTATACAACATGAGGAAGTGAGTCCCTTCATATGTTCCTTTAAAGACATAAAAGGTTTGGAGAGTCAATAACTATAATAGAAAAGGCTTGTCCTTGAAAACCAGACTTGTCGTATATTTTCTCTCTCTAATACTCTGGGTTCAAATTAGAGAAAATTTGTGTGTGAATGATAAAAACATCAATATGTTTTCCTTAAAATAGGTGGATAGAAAAAACTAGATTGTCAATTACAATGCCTAAACATTTAATTTATTCATAAAATAACTTGCTTAACTTGATTTTTACCTTTTGGAATATAGCCATGTATACAGAAGGTCAGTGATTCAGTGAATTAATAATATAAATTCTTTCTACCTCATGTAGAAATAAATATACAAGCTTGTGGTCAGCTAAAGTTCATGAAGGTGCTTCCTGGAGCCCACCATACATTTGGAGTCCAATGGTTTGACCAGAGGAAAAGATAAATATCATGACTCATGACATTAATGTTGGCCCAGAGCATATCAACTAAAACTTTTTGGATAGCATTTCTTGTTTGTTTTAACCTAGACATTCCCTTCCCCATTAAAATTCCAATACTTCCTGTCCCATTCATACTTTTTGCTGATGGCATTGATTCTAATTTCACTGAAGACATTGAAGCAAAAAGAAAAATCTCAGTTGCTCAGACCACTATATCTACTCATTGACTTGCATTTATACTATATATTCTGTGTAAACAACCTATGTTCCTAGCTAAGGCCAATGTTTTCACTTACAAAGTAGATGCCATCTTCTCTTACCTACTCAAGGACGACACTCCAGCAATCCCCCCATTTTTTTTCTGTTATCCATCTTCTTCAAACTAGCAATTAAGTTTCATCAGCCTATATACTATAATCTTTCCCATCTTAAAAGAAAAGCCCTCTTTTGATGCAAACCTCCTCTAGTTATGGCCCTATTTCATTGTTCCCTTTTATAGCAATACTGCTAAAAAAGATTGTCAAATCTCACTATCTGCAATTCCTCTACTCCTATTTTCTTCTACTCTCTCTTGAACCCACCTAAACGAATTTCACCCCTACCATTTTCCTGAAACAAGTGTTCTGGTCAGAGACCTCCATATTCCTAAACCTAATAGTTCCCCGTTTTCATCTTACTAGCCTAGATAATTTCTCTTTCCTGAAACATTTTTCTTTCAGGAAACCAAAATCTCCTGGTTTTTCTTATACTTCTCAAACTCCTGTACTGATTCTACACTTTTCCCACACTCTAATCATTACAGTACCCTAGGAGTCAGTACTTGGATCTTTTTTATATGTGCTATCCTTGATGTGGTGGTTTCATCCAGTTTCTTGGATATGAATGTTATTTCTTTGTTGGCAACACTCACCTTTGAAGCTCCAGTCTGGACTGGAATTCCTTTTTTTTTTTTTTTTCTTTTTTTTTAATGAGAGAAGTTGTGGGTTTACAGCAGCCTGGAATTCTTTGCTAGACTTCAGGCTCATATATCCATCTGACATTTGGAAGTCTTGTAAGAATCTCAACTTAAAAGTGGACTTCTGGCTCAGGAACCTAAGATGGTGACTAGGTGAGACAGAGAAAAAAACACCTCCATGGAAAACACTAGATAAAAAACCAGAAAGGACCCAGAACACCACTTCCAAAGTAGCACCAGCTGGACAAGTTCTGCTAAAGCCACAGGGAACGTGCATTTGGTGAAACCAGGAGTCTGCATTCTGAAACGAGTGAGTGAGTAGGCTGAATCCCTTGGCCACGCTGCATTAGGGGGAAACGGTGGATTGGACTTTTTAAAAAAATAAAAGCAGCCCGAGAACAGCTGCAGATAAGACGGGAGTGGTCTGGACTAACATCTCAGTGTCTGGGGTGGAGGATACTCCTTCCCACACCCACTGCTGATTGTCTCGGGTCCAGGGAAACAAAGGGGAGACACACAACTTGCAGCAGTCTCCCCAGTGGCTGGGGCTGCTCCTGCCCAGGGCCGAGCACACAGTGCAGAGCCCAGCCGAGAAACCCAGCCTCACAGCTGTTGCCCTGGTAGGCGGGGCTGCTCCTGCCCAGGGCCGAGCATAAGGCACAGAGCCCAGCCGAGAAACCCAGCCTCCCAGCCATCGCCCCAGTGGGCAGGGCTACTCCTGCCCGGCTGAACACACAGCACAGACCTGAGACAAGAAACCCAGCCTGACAGGGAGTCTTTCCCACAGCATCGCTCACACAACACAATATCAGCTGTGGACAGTGGCCTTGAATACACCCATGGCTGATCTTCCCGGAGCTGGGAGAGCAGAGCTGTGCAGAAAGGGGGAAGGTAACACGTCCCATTCAACCATCTTTGTCGCGGGCTGGGAATGCCCCTACACAGCCCCGCGGCCCAGGGCTTCCCTGGAGGCCGGCGCTCACTTGTGACATGGCACGGCCCTCCCCCACCCAACAGAGGTCCTGGAAAAGCACAGCAGGGAGGGGGAACCTCTCGGAAATCCCAGGGAACCTACGCCAATACCAAGGACTTTTGTGTCAGCGGCAGAGAACAGCCTTAAATCTCCAGGAACACCTGAGAGATTTGATTGTTAGACCTGCCCTTCCTCCCTAACCACTCAGGCACACACCCCTCATTGAGAGCAGACAGCACCGACAACACACCCAAATTAAGTGCACCATTTGGACCCCAAAAGAATCAGATCCCCACATACCACAAAGTTGGGGAGAACTGACTTGAGGGGAATAAGTGACTCATGGACGCCATCTGCTGGTTAGTTATAGAAAGTGTATGTCACCAAGCTGCAATTCTAACAAATTAAAGACTCACAGATGCCATCTGTTGGTTAGTAAGAGAAAGTGTACATCACCAAACTGTGTCTCTGAAAAATTAGATCGATATCCTTTTTTTTTTGATACAACTTGAAAGAACCCTATCAAACAAAAAAAATGCCAAGAGCCCAAAAACAACAGAAAATCTTAATGCATATGATAAAACCAGACGATATGGAGAATCCAGCTCCAAACACACAAATCAAGATTTCAGAAGAAACATTTTACCTCACAAAATTAATTAAAGAACTACAATCAAAGAACAAAAACATGGCAAAGGATTTAAAGGACATCAAGGGGACCATGGCCCAGGATATAAGTGACATAAAGAAGACACTAGAAGAGCATAAAGAAGACATTGCAAGAGTAAATAAAAAAATAGAAGATCTTATGGAAATAAAAGAAACTGTTGGCCAAATTAAAAAGACTCTGGATATTACAATAAAAGACTAGAGGAAGCTGAACAACATCTTAATGTCCTAGAAATCCACAGAATAGAAAATGAAAGAACAAAAGAAAGAATGGAGAAAAAAATTGAAAAAATCGCAATGGATCTCAGGGATACGATAGATAAAATAAAACGTCCAAACTTAAGACTCATTGGTGTCCCAGAAGGGGAAGAGAAGGGTAAAGGTCTAGAAAGAGTATTCAAAGAAATTGTTGGGGAAAACTTCCCAAACCTTCTACACAATGTAAACGCACAAAGCATAAATGCCCAGCGAACTCCAAATAGAATAAATCCAAATAAACCCACCCCAAGACATATTCTGATCAGACTCTCAAATACCGAAGAGAAGGAGCAAGTTCTGAAAGCAGCAAGAGAAAAGCAATTCACCACATACAAAGGAAACAATATAAGACTAAGTAGTGACTACTCAGTGGCCACTATGGAGGCGAGAAAGCAGTGGCATGACATATTTAGGATTCTGAGAGAGAAAAATTTCCAGCCAAGAATACTTTATCCAGCAAAACTCTCCTTCAAATTTGAGGGAGAGATTAAAATTTCCACGGACAAACAAATGCTGAGAGAATTTGCCAATAAAAGACCTGCCCTACTTCAGATTCTAAAGGAAATTAAATAATAATAATAATAATTGAATATACTCAAAGCACATTCTCCAACCACAATGGAATATAAATAGAAGTCAATAATTTTTGAACTATAACTCCACTATTTATTTCCTACATGATAAAAAATACACAAACTCTAAGGACAAATCAGTGGTTTTGAACTCAATGTAAAATATGTAATTTTAGACAACTATATAAAGGTGGGGGAATGAAGGAGTATAGGAACATAGTTTATGTACCCAATTGAAGTGAAGGTGGTACAAAGGACAGTCTAACTAGACGACAATTGAATGCTAAGGATGAACTTGGATGGGATTGGAGGGTGGAGGACAGGTGGCTCGAAGGGACACAGTTGAGACAAGGAAAAGGAAATACAGAATGTAAGCATTGTATCATAGTTGAATCTCTTATACTTCTTAGCTGCGCTTAATGAAATTACATAAAAGAATGTTCTTGTTCATGGGAAGTACATATGTGAATTATAGTGTATGTTCAATTATAGTGTATGCAGCTAACTCTCATATGTTCAGAAGATAGAGAAATATATGGTGGATGATAGATAGGGAGGGAGGGAGGGAAAGAAATAGCGATGTGACAGCATGTTAAAGTTAGTGGATTGAGCTATCGGGGGAGGGGGGTCAGGGTATGATGGAATTCTGTGTATGGGGCTAGTATTGTTTTTGCAACTATTCATGTAACTTTGAATTTATTAAAAAAAAAAAAAAGTGGACTTCTGGTCTCCCTCCCTACTGTGTTCTCTTTGTCATAAATGACCAATCATTCTTCTCATTGCTCAGGTAAGTAACCTTAGAATAATCACTGACTCTCCTTTCTCTCCTGCCCCACATCCAATCTGTTGCTCTATTTTTCATTTATTTGATTACTAAGGAAGTTGAATATTTTTCTGGATATATATTTATTCTTTATATTATATCTTTTATAACTGATTTGCACATCCTTCATACATTTTCATTTTGGAATGTAGCTCTTTTAGTTATTACTTATTGTTTTGTAGTATGAACATTACTTTATTGTATTTTTAAGGTCTTATAATAGTACTGCATCATTGTTTAAAAGATGCATAATATATAATTATGATGGTCTGGATCTTTTATATACCCCAGAAAAATCTTTGTTCTTTTAATCCAGTCTTGTAGGGGCAGACCTATTGTGGGTGGGACCTTTTGATTAGGTTGTTTCCATGGAGATGTGACCCCACTCATTCAAGGTAAGTCTTAATCCCCTTGCTGGAGCCCTTTTGAGTATGTAAAAGGCAGAAACATTTTGGAGAAAGTAGGAGGAAAGCTAAGAAAGAAAACACCCAGGGAGAAGCAAGAAGGACCCACAGAAACTGAGAAAGCCATTTTGAGACCAGAACCCAGAAGAAGGGCCAACAGATGTTGCCATGTACCTTCCCATGTGACAGAGGAACCCTGGATGCCATCTGCCTTTCCCCAGAGAAGGTATCTACCTCTTGATGCCTTAATTTGGACATTTTTGGGTCCTTAGAACTGTAAATTTGCAACCCTAATAAATTCCCACTGGAAAAGCCAACCCATTTCTGGTATATTGCATTCTGGCAGCTTTAGCAAACTGAAACAATAGGTATAAAGAGAAAAGTAAATACAGTCTAAAATATTACCACCCCGAGAAACACACCATTCCTATTTCAATGATAATCCATTTTGTATCTTTTTTATGACTATAAGTATAATTTTAATGAATACGATCATATTACACATACACCTTGAATGAGGTGAGTCATATCTCAGTTGAAATAACCTAATCAAAAGATCTCACTTACAATAGGTCCGTACCCACAGGAATGGATTAAAAGATCATGGCCTTTTATGGGGTACCTACAGCTTCAAACCATCACCGTTGCTAAGAGTAAATTCATGTATGATTTTGCTAGATATTTCCAAATCCTCCTCTACTATAACTGTATCATATCACATTTCTACCAGAAACATATTACAATACCTGTTTTCTCACATCCTTGGTAAATAATGTTAGAAAATATATCAAGTGTCTTCATGTAGTTTCAATTTCTCTTGAGTTCAGTTGAATGAACACAATTTCACATGTTTAAGGCCTGTTTGTACTTTTTTCCCTATGAAATGTCTGTTGCCTGTTTTTCTACTGTCTATATTCTTGCTCTACCTCTTCTTACATAGTTGTAAATATCTCTTGCCTCATCAATTGGTACCTTTTGCCCCATTTTTTTTATCATTGTCTCTCTCTCTCTCCTTTTATGTTTCCTTCTTTCTCTCTCCATCTCTCTTTCTCCCTCTCTCCCTCTCTTGCTCTCTCTTTCTACACACACACATACCACTCACATACATACATATACATACATATATGCATATACACTTCAGTATATATTTCCTAAGAACAAGGATATACTTGTTTATAATCACAGTACAAGTATCAAAATTCAGAAAATTTAACATTGATACAATACTATTATCTAATCCAGTTTTGTCAATTGTCCTACTTGTTTTTCCCAATAGAGAATGTAATCCATCATCATGCACTGCAGTTAGTTGTCATGTCTTTTTCGTCTCCTTTAATCTGGTACAGTTTCTCAGTTTTTCTTCATCTTTATTGATCTTGACTTTTTAGAATAGTACAGCCAGTTATTTTGTAGCACGTCCTTCAATTTGAATGTGTCTGACATTTCCTTGTTAGATTCAGCTTTTGCATTTTTGTCAGGAAGACCACAGAAAATATGTATCTTTCTCGGCATCAGGAGAAACATGGAGTTGGTTTGTCCCAATACTGGTGATGTTAACTTAGATAAATTTGTTAAGGTTGTATGCATTAGGTAGTGGGAAAATACCTTGATATTAAATGAATATACCATTCCTCACCAAGCGTTCACCCACTGATGATTTTCTAATCCCATTATTCCTTCTATATTTATTAGTTGGCCCTCTACCAAAGGAACAGCTTTCAATTCTCACCGATTTATATACTTATTTGTATCTTTATTTATATTAGTGTGGATAAATGGATTCTTATTTTATAATCTATTCCTTGCATTATTTCTATTAATGCTCAAATTCTCTGAGATTTGACCACTGGGAGCCCTTCTAGCTGGCTCCTTTGTCCTCTTTTTATGGCTTCTTTGGGCACTTGATTACTTTCTATCACAACAAGATATTACAGGTTCATCTTGTACCCTCCCTGATCCAGACCTAGAATCAATATTCTTTTCTCCAAAGTAATCTCATTCCTGTTAGTTTCCACCTGGTTTTTATGTAGTTTTGTTGCAGATGTTGCCCATTTTAAATATTCATTTGGTGTTTTGTTTTGTTTTGTTTATTCTAGTTGATCTGTGTGTTCATGTGGGAGGATTCAAGGAGATTCAAAATTATGTTGCCAAAGCTTCTCTATTGTTCAGGACTTTTTTTCATTCCCTTTTTCCTCCTTGCTAATTTGTTATCCTACTATATTTTTCTGTTAACATCAATTGCTATATCTCTTAACACGTGCAGTCAAGCACATATTTTGTAATACTATATGAAGAAAAACATAATCTTTCCTACAAATGCTCTATTCCTGAACTGATTACCACAATATGATGATCTTTAGAAACTATTCCTCATTTCTTTTGCTCACCGTTCTACTCTTAAGATTCACATAAATTTTTAAGTTCTTTTAGTGTCTAGCTATTATAAAATTTTCTCTTATAGAAGATACTCATGT
Organism: Choloepus didactylus; assembly: GCF_015220235.1. Lineage (NCBI taxonomy): Eukaryota > Metazoa > Chordata > Mammalia > Pilosa > Megalonychidae > Choloepus > Choloepus didactylus. Next base: position 80,514,101 of record NC_051311.1, read on the forward strand.
AAGTTTTCACTTATAAAAATAAAATTGTATTTTTATTTAAATAATTCTTTTTTAATCACATTAACATAAATGATGTTATCAATATGTCAATCTTTTTATGAAATTTTGTATTTTACATTTTAATTGTGATAAGTTTATCTTGCTATATAGAATATATTATTATCTATGTAATTTTTATATCAGTTTTTTTTTAATGTAAAGATCTCTTCTACCCTTCACACTGTCATTTCATACTTCTTCACTTTCACACACAGGTCAAATAATATTCATGCAGTCATTTCATGTGGGCTGTTTTACATTTAATATTTTATTAATCTATGATGTCTTTGGGTATATGAATATGTTATGGATATTAGTTTAATTTATATTATAAATAAATTAGTTTATTATCATTAACAGTAACCTCTCCCCACTGACTTTAAATGCTCTTGTTCAAATGAGGTAGACTGTGATAATCTACTCAACATAAGCTTTTGTCCCCCTTCTTCTGGTTCCTTTGAGGAATCTGCTCTTAACAACAACAATAATAACAAAATTACTTGCACACACAGATAACGTGGTCTTTGTGGTAATGTTAAGCAGAGCATCATGTTGGAGGTCACCTGTGTACTCCATTCCCTGGCCTAGTGGGCATGTATTTTTAACATGGATATATGACCTATACATGGTGAGGGAAGGCAGTAGCTCTAAAAATGTCTCCAATGAAAGGATAGCTGAAGATTTGCCTTGAATCATTCTAATTGGGCTGTTCAAGTTATGGCACGGAGAGTGGTATTAATAGATGCAATGACAGGTAAACAAAATTTAAACAACAAAGATATCTACATGATAGTCATCATCGAAATAGTCAGTTATGGCATAAAGAGAATTTGTCACTGTTTATGTAGTATTATTTAGGTGGTTGCTTTTAAGACTATATGCTTTAAATATTTGGTACCATTGTCAAGGCTATCCTTGTAGAAGAAAAAAATCCCTCAAACAATCTAGTAAGGGATTTGTATACTGTAATTTGAATGATGATTTTATATGAAAATATCTTATATAATTATCTGTATAAGAACAGTTATTTTACTGTGTTAAAGTTGCTCATCACTAATATCTGGAGACAGGGATTTCTGGCTTACTTAATCTTTTAGGCTTACTTAGTCCTTGGAATTTTCTTTGCCAATAATGGCAAAGCTTTATCTTCATTAAAGCTGATAACCTATATGGACCTCATCATTGGGACACATGTTGGGATGGACGGAGGTAAGGCTTCCCCAGCATGGCTTCTACCAGAGCCTTCTCAGAAAATGGGGATGGGGTAAGTCACAACCTTTCTCTGCACCATCGTGCCCATGCCCCTCAGTCTCCATCAGACCAAGCACTTAGTCCAGTTCTTAGAGAATAATCTTATTTCCTTTATTTTCCATGCTTGGGAGAATTTAAAGAACTTCACAAGAAAACCATATTCCACACTTCAACTATTACAAATTCAGTGTCGCCTGTCAGTACTTCCCCCTCCTTGAACTGACTCCTCTTTCTAGTTCTCTCTTTATTCAGATGCAGAAACCTCATAAAACTTCCCAATCTGGTGCTACTCTTCTACACAGGAATTCTCAGTCTCTTTCTTTGTCTTACCAATTTAAGGGTTGTCAGATGCTAACTGAGTTTCTCCTCTGCTCTGTCATTTTAGGCACCTAGATGGGGGATGATCTCTAGGTTTATGTGTGAGGGTGACAATGGATGGGTATTCCTATTTCATATCATTTTCCTCACCAAGCATCTGATATACTCATTTGGTCACTTGAAATGTCAATAAAAGTTTCAAGGCAATCATCATAATGTCATGTGTATTAAAGTCTCTCATTGAATATAAAAAAAATCGTAGTTTTGATAATTTCTTCTAGAAATTGAACAGTTTTTGCTTTGTATACTTGATTCTAGTTGTACCTTGAGGTCACTCAGGTAGGTCCTACATCAGGATCTCTACACTTCCTACTCACTTTGATTGGTATACTATCCACTGAGAACTTTCTATGTTTCACTCCCTGACATCATTTTGCCCCCTGATTCTATGTTACCTCCTCAGAGAAGCCTTTCCTGACCATCAATCCCTTTTTCTTTATCTTTATTATTGTAGTTTTTTTCATGTCTTGATATTGTATATTTGTTTGTTATCTGATTTCCTCACTAAATTATTTGACCCATTTAGGTGCTCAAGTATTAAGAATTGAATGAATAAAATATTTTTCATTGGACATTTTTTAAACACTACCTATGACATTTAAAAAAAATTTTTTTAATCTATGACATTAAATGTACCTATTTAATTTTATTTTTAAATTTGCTTCTCTCATTTTGTGGTTTGCTTTTTATTTTTGAAAAAGTATACTTTGTTTTCTGTGTCTTGCTATATATTCATTATTCACTTTTTCTCCTTCTGATTTTGGACATTTTGGGGGACTAGCTTATATCAAATCAACCCTCCCACCAACAGCAACTAATAAAGCTGGATAAACCATTTTAAAATGTGTTTGAAGGCACTAGATAAAGTAAGAAATCAGCAAAGACCAGATGGGATAAATATCCCAGAGAGGAGGAACATGTAGAAAAGTGAACTCAGTATTCTTGCCTTTGAGGCATTTACCAATCCATGAGACACAGTTGGGAGGCTAAGAAGCCATGAGTAAGCAGTAGCAAGGAGGTTGAAAACCTGAACAGAGCCCTCAGGAATTTCTTGAGGCTGGAGGGACAAAAATTAGTGTTTTGAAATCACAAGGAGAAGGTTCATTAGTAAGCAGTTCAGGATTTAATTGGGACCATTGAGATTTACCTTTAGAGAGTAAAGGCAAAACAGAAATAAACCAACCTTCAAAAAGACTAAAATGTATGTTTGAATTTGTTCAATACCCTGCTGACATATGGCTATTAACTCCTTAAGTAATCTTCTATCAAAAGCAAAGAGAAATTCTATGTGGAAAAGGATAACATCTCAGAAACTCAGTTCACCTTTATGATAATTCGTAGGCAGTGTTCTTTATACAAACAAACAAACAAAAAAAATAGGAATACAAGTAGACAAGACCAATCGAACAAAAATCAAAAGAAAATGCATATAGTAGAAAGAGACCTATTTGATCCAGACATTGAACTTAATCAGACATGGACTCTAAAATAAATGATAATATTCAAATAACATGTTTGATATACTGGAAAATAAGATACAGAATGTTAGCTGAGAATTGGAATCCATAAAGTAGAATCAAATGGAAAACTTAGAAATAAAAATAAGATAATTAAAATTAAGACTCACAAATTGGGGTTGACAGAAGATGAACTGAAGAAAGGATTAGTTAACTGGATTAGTGAGCAGAAAGAATATCCACATTGAAACACAGAGAGTCAAAAAGTAGGAACATACAGAAAGAAGCACAATATACACATTGGGCAAAATGAAAAGGTCTAACATGAAACTGGAGTTCTGAAAGGAGAAAAGAGAAAGAATGGAAAAGAAGCATAATTTGAAGATGTAATGGCCAAAAATCATCCAAAACTTATGATCTATCAAGCCAGAGATTCAAGAAGCTGTATAAATTCCAAATAGGATAAGTATAAAGGAAACTGCTGAAAACCAAAAATAAAGAGAAAACATTATACAAAGTATACAAATAAAGACATTATACAAAGCAACACTTATTTATTAACAGCTCACTTTGGTAGAGAACATATTGAAGTCAAAAATTTAATGGATTGATATCTTCTAATAATTATACTAGTTCCACATTAAAAATTATCTCTCTTCTTTGACAATAAAGGAAAAATCTATATTGACTCTCCACAAATGAGTTGACATTAACACACTTTCATCCACATTATTTTTTGTAGATGTAATTTGAGATTTCAAAACCCTACGCATTATCATATTACTATATTTTATATTTAATATTTCCTAGGCTAAGTATTATATAAGATCTTTGTTGTTTAACCATTTTACAAATATTATTTTGTCTTAATTTTGGTAAAATTATTTCAACATTTATGCGAATTCCTTTTATTACAGGAGCTCCCATTATTAAAATTCTTATTTTACTTATTTCACATTTGTTGTAGTATGCCTTCAGTTAATAATTTATGGAAGAATATATTGGTGGTAGTAGTTTTAAGATTTTATGTTTCCAAAGTTAATTTAGATTGACTTTGCCATGAGGTTTACTTTGGCTTGCAATGGAATTATTTTGACCAAACTTTTCCCTTCAAATTTGTTTTGAAATCAGTCTGTTGTCATCAGCATATAGCATTGTGGAAAACTTGGAGGCAAGTTAAATTTTAAATTGGGTAAAGAATGTTTTTCTAAATCTGGATTCTTACAGAATTTTTTTATTGTGCTGAATTTTTTTTTAATTCAATTTTATTGAGATTGTTCACATACCATGCAATCATCCAAAGTGCACAATCAGTTGCCCACAGTACCATCATACAGCTGTGCATCCATTGCCACAATTAATTTTTTTTTCAATTTTTAGAACATTTTCATTACTCCAGAAAAGAAATAAAAATAAAAAAGAAAACTCAAATCCTCCCATGCCCCTAACCAACACCCCCTCCATTATTGACTCATAGTATTGGTACAGTACATTTGTTACTGTTGATTAAAGAATTTTAAAATACTACTAACAAGTCCACAGTTTGCAATAGGTATATTTTTCCCTCTATATCCCTCTATTATTAACTTCTAGTTATAATGTCATACATTTGTTCTAGTTCATGAAAGAGATTTCTAATATTTGTACAGTTAATCATGGACATTGTCCACCACAAGATTCACTATTTTATACATTCCCATATTTTAACCTCCAACTTTCCTTCTGGTGACATATGTGACTCTGAGCTTCCCCTTTCCACCACATTCACACACCACTCAGCACTGTTAGTTATTCTCACAATAACGTGCTACTATCACCTCTGTCCATTTACAAACACTTAAGTTCAACCTAGTTAAACATTCTGCTCGTAATAATCAACTACTCCCCATTCTTTAGCCTCGTTCTGTGTCCTGGTAACTTATATTTCATGTCTGTAAGTTTACATATTATAGTTTGTTCGTATCAGTGAGACCATACAATATTTGTCCTTTTGTGTCTGACTTATTTCACTCAGTATAGTGCCCTCAAGGTTTCTTCATCAACCTGTTTTTTTTTAAGATGGTTTTGTTCACCCACCATACATTCTGTCCTAAATGAACAGTCGATGGTTCCCTGTATAATTACATATTTATAATATGTAGAGTCAAAGAAGGTAGAGAGACAATAGAAAAAGAAAAAGAAAGAAAAAAAATGACAGCTAAAAACAACAAAAGGAAAGATAGAGTTAAACTAAAGTACAATAAAAGGGTCAGACAACATCACCAATGCCAAAAGTCCCATACTCCTCCCTTATATCCCCCTCTTATAGGAATTTAGCTTTGGTATATTATCTTTGTTGCATTAAAGGAAGCATAATACAATGTTTCTGTTAACTGTAGTCTCTAGTTTGCATTGATTGTGTTTTTCCCCAATACCACCCCATTTTTTACACCTTGCAGTGTTGACATTCATTTGTTCTCCCTCATGTAAAAACATATTTATACATTTTGTCACAATTGTTGAGCACTCTAGGTTTCACTGAGTTATACAGTCCCAGTCTTTATCTTTCGTCTTTCCTTTTGGTGTCCCACATACTCCTAGCCTTCCCCTTTCAACTATACTCATAGTCATCTTTGCTCAGTATACTTACATTGTTGCGCTACCATCACCCAAATTGTGTTCCAAACCTCTCACTCCTGTCTTTTCCTATCTGTCTGTAGTGCTCCCTGTAGTATTTCCTGTAGAGCAGGTTCACAACTCTCTCATTGTCTGTTTGTCTGAGACTATTTTAAACTCTCCCTCATATCTGAAGGACAGTTTTGCCAGATATAGGATTCTTGGTTGGCAGTTTTGCTCTTTCTATATCCTAAATATATCACACCACTTTCTTCTTGCCTCCATGGTTTCTGCTGAGAAATCTGCACATAGTCTTATCAAGCTTCTTTTGTATGTGATGGATCACTTTTCTCTTGCTGCTTTCAGGGTTCTCTCTTTGTCTTTAATGTTTAATGATCTGATTGTTAAGTGTCTTGGCATAGGTCTATTTGGATCTATTCTGTTTGGGGTATGCTGCACTTCTTAGATCTGTAATTTTATGTCTTTCATAAGAGACGGGAAATTTTCATTGAATATTTCCTGTACTATTGCTTCTGCCCCTTTTCCCTCCTCTTCTCCTTCTGGGACACCCATGACATGTATATTCATGTGCTTCATGTTGTCATTCAGTTCCCTGAGATGTTCCTCATATTTTTCCATTCTTTTCCTGTCTGTTCTTTTGTGTGTTGCATTTCAGGTCTCTTGTTCTCCAGTTCCTGAGTGTTTTCTTCTGTCTCTTGAAATCTGCTGTTGTAAGTCTCCATTGTGTTTTTCATCTCTTGTGTTGTGCCTTTCATTTCCATAGATTCTGCCAGTTGTTTTTTCGTACTTTTGATTTCTACCTATATTCACCCAGTGTTTTCTTTATAGGCTTCATCTCTTTTGTTATACCTTCCCTGAACTCATTGATTTGGTTTTTGATTTGATTTAGCATATTTCTTTGAAAATCTTTAATTGATTGTTTCATTAAAGTGAAACAGTATCTCAACTGTATCTTAATTAAGGTGCAAGTTTGTTCCTTTGACTGGGCCATATCTTCTTTTTTCCTAATGTCATTTGTAGTTTTCTGTTGTCTAGGCATCTGGTTTCCATGGTTACCCCAATCAGATTTTCCCAGATCATTACAGGTTCAGGTCTCAGAATGGAGCTATATTCAGTGTCAAGTTTCCCTGAGGGTGTGTCTTAGAAGATTGATAGACTTTCCTGGGAGGTCTCTAGCCGCTTTGCTTTTCCTAACCTGCCTAGCAGGTGGTACGTGTCAGCCTGTTGCTCCCAACTGGTGTAAGAGGTGTGGCCTCTTTAATTCTCCACTTAGTGTTTCTGTTTTGACTGTTTTCCCCCAGGCCGTGGGGTCTGAGTTCTGAAGGTTATGGCTGGCACTAGAGCTGTGCCCCACCTCCTTCCTCTTAGGGAAGATACACTCCCTAGGGAGCTACCTTCTGCATTTGAATTACTCCTTTTTCTCTTTGACTCTGTTAACTCCACCCTTGTCTGGGTCAGAGCGCTGTGAACTGAAAATGACTGAGGCTCTTTCCACTGAGCCACTCAGGTTGAGAGAGAGAAAAAGGGAAAGTAAGCCTTCATTCAGAGCCAGTCCATGGCCTCCCAGTTTCACCCTTCAGTCAGAGAGAGCATCCAGCCCTCTGGACTCTCTTTCCCAGGGCACAGGCATTTTCTGGTTCTATAAGGTCAGTCATCTTTAAAAGCCTCTGTATATTTCCTTCTTTTTTTAATTATTTTTTTTTCTCTCAGCCCCCCTCCTCTCCACTGGGAGCAACCTCAGGGTACTTTGCTGCTTGTTAGGGATTTGTCTGTGTTTGTAGCTTGTATACAGCAGTCCATATTTGTTAATTAAAACCCCAGTTGGAGTAGGCTGAGCTGTATCTTCTTGCTCTGGAATGCTGCTTTCTCCCATAGCGAGGTCTTGCAGCTCAGGCTGCTGTGGGGGGAGGGGATCCTGGCATGGTTCTGCAGTTTTCCTTACATATTTTATGCTGTGGTCTCAGCCATTCCACCCAATTTAGGTTGGTGTACAATGTGTGGAGAGTCATGGTTGTCCCCCAGCAGTTGTTCCAGATTATTTACTACTTGTTCCTGGTTGTTTATTAGTTATTCCAGGGGACTAACTAAATTCCACACACCTCTCTATGCCACCATCTTGCCCCTCCTCCCTGAATTTTTTTTTTCAGAGAAGTTGTGAGTTTACAGAAAAATCATTCAGAAAGTACAGAGTTAACATATACCTCCTTCACACATGCAGTTTTCCCTCTTATTAAACTTTGCATTAGTATAGTACTTTTGTTATAATTGAAACAATATTATTAAAATTGTACTATTGACTGTAGTTCATAGTTTAGAGTTCACTGTGTTGTACAGTTTTATAGGTTTTTTAAAAATTTTATTCTGGTAACAAATATATAACATAAAATTTTCCTTTTTAACCACTTTCAAAAATACAAACCTTTGGTGTTAATTACATTCACTATGTTGTGCTACCATCACCACTATTCATTACCTAAACTTTTCTGTCTCACCTAACGAAACTCTTCATTCTAAAATTTTAAATGTATGTACCAGAATGTGACTCTTTTCATCAGTTTGGTTGACAGTAAGTGAAACCTTTTAGACTCTGGATTATTTTTGACAGAAACATTTTATTCTACTCTATTTTTAATTATTATATCCCTTGTTTTTTCATTTCTTGTCCTTAGGGATAGCAACCAATCATTTGCTAGATTTTGCCATCTATGATTTTCCTTTCATTCTTCTTTGTTGTCCTTTTCTTCTGCATTCTCAGAGGGATTCTCAGATGGCACCTATTCTATTCTTACTCAGTTTTCTGTGATGTTCTTCTATTCATGATTTTTATGTATCAATTCTTTCTGTTTTGTATGTTTGGTGTCCATAGATCCCTTCCTAGCTTATTTTGTGCAGTTCTCTTTTTATTTCTGCCTGCCTTCTTTGTTTGTATAATAAACTTATTATATTTTCACATTGGTCATTTCCTGTTTCATACAATTCATATTTTATTGAGATTAAAAAGTAGATTTTTTTAAGTCTCAATTTTTTTTTAATAAGAGGAGTTGTAAGTTTACAGAAAAGTCATGCAGAAAATACACAGTTCCCATATACCCCCCTATTATTAATGCTTTGCATTAGTGTGGTACATTTGTTAAAATTGATGAAACAGTATTATAATAATTCCGCTATTAACTATAGTCCATAGCTTACATTAGGTTTATTGTTCATGTTGTTCAGGCTTATGGGTTAAAAAGTAGCTTGTTTATAAACTTATTTTTAGTAGTAAACATTCTCCAAGTCTATTCTCCCTCTGCAATTTAGGTGCTTAAATGTTCCTTTTATTTTTAATTTTATTTACAAATTCACATGTATATTTTTTAAGTTTTTTATCCTTGAATGCAGAGAAGTCCATCCTGGACTGATATTACATGAACAAATCATGCAAATTTTCCTTAGATTTTGTCACTATCCACTGAGCTGCTACTAGAATCCTCCCTAGGTATTTTCTAATTCTGCTTGAAATATGTCAGTGCATAACCTAGCAATATGTGTTATGAGGATGCAGCCAGAGCCACGTGTAGTCTCAGAAGCAGAGGGTTTAGTATTTTTTCTGGGTTTGCTGAAGACATCCTAGTAAATACCAGGTTTCTGATTGGTCCACCCTCCATTTTCACATAAATGGATTTCTTTTATGTTACTTTTCTGAGTTTCTATCTAGAAGCCAGGTAGAAACTGAACCAAACTTTCATCTTTCAGCCTTATAAACCTTGTTACTTCCCAATTATGGCTGTATTAGAATGTGTTTATCTGGAGAAGTGGCAAGAGGACTTCTCAATTTTGTGCTGTGTTCCTTACTACCTCTTATCTCTAGATTTATTCAGACAGCATGGAGATTATAATAAACTTCTGTTAGGATAATCCTTGTGTATTTTTTCCAGAGATGTATTTGTGAATTCAAACCTTACTTTTTTTCCAATCTTGTCTCGTCTATTCTCTATTTGCAAAAGGAACTGAAAGTCGTAGACATGTAGGTGGTACAAAATCAGGGACCACCAAGGAAACATGGATCACTCTAAGTCTTTTTAAAAAGGTAATTTTATACAGGGAACTGATTATATACTTGATTTAAGAGCTGAGAAGCCAAACAGGAGGATGACAAAACAATCCTGAGATGAGCAATAGCAAGAAATAGCAGGAAACCACTTACCACCCCTAAGATTGGAAAAAAAAAAATTAGAAGAGAGAAAAGGAGGTATTACCACAGCCTAGAACCCTTAGGATGTCCAGTGGGAACTTCAACCACAGTAGAACATCAGAAGTGAGGGGCTTACCACAAATATGGGACATCAGAAGTTGTGTGGGGAGAGGGAGTTACCACAGAGCTGGATGTCAGAAGTGGAGGGGTATACCAAGCAAGAGCTAAAGTCATGGTAGATCCTCAGCCACTACATAGAATGCCAGAGTTGAGAGACCTGTCCTGACTTCTATTCTTCTACCCCACAGTTTGTTGCATCACTCACACAGAAGCCAGTGTGCACAGGAGTATGGGAATTGTAGCTCCCTGGGTTACAAAGTGGAGGAAGGGAGGGGGATGGGTATGAGAGCAAATCATCAGTTAATCTGCCCAAATGCCAACTTTCCAAATTTCCAGGGATTAAGCTAAATGTCCCCTACTTTTTTCATACTGTGATCTGAGAATAGCAGAATTTGATGCCTATATTTAGTTTATTTTGAAAAAAAGTAAATTGAGATTAGTCCACAGTGAGTGGTGAATCAAACATTTTATTCAACTGATCTGATGAGTCAAAGTACTCTTTAGACTCACTATTTTGGGACTATCGGTGTTTTTGTTTGGTTTTCAGCAATGATATGCAAACTAATTAGGATTCATGGATTCAACCTAAGCACAGGCATACCTTTCCTAAGAAGTTACACTTACCTTAGCTCTTAGCATTTATTTTGTGGGGTAAGATGACTGTGAAAACTTGGATTCCCATAGGAAAATGACCCAGTGCATTCTAGAAAGGTGCTTTCGATGTTTATTTTGTAAATTATATATCATTCTCTTTAAATTTTATTTAGAAACTGAAATTCTTTCAGAAATATTTGACATGAAACAATTTGGGGAAAATTAAGTTAAATTGCTTTACAGGCAATAAAACAAGACTGGAACAGCCTTGGGAATTCACTATATGTATTTTTTCCTCAAGTAATGAGCACTCTAAAATGAATTGGCAATGAAGAATACTGCTATTCCTACTCTCTGCATAACTGTTTCTAGTTATTGGTAGGTAGTGAGTTGGATAATGTTCTTCCTGAGTAGGATCAGGAACACAAGCTATACCATTAAGGGCAATTATGCCCTTCAAATGTCACATTTGTTTAATCATGAGCGCCTACCATGTGCCAGTCTCTGTGCTAAGCATAAGACTTACAAAGTTGAGTAAAACAAGTTCTAACCACAAATAATACACAATCTGGTGGATTGGGATAGACTATAATAGATAATTTATAAGGTAAAATATAGTGAACGATTTGTGCATGGTACTATGAGATTAATTTTAAAACATTCATGTCATACTGCAAAGTAAAAAGAATAAGAGTTAAAATTATATTCACTTTATATTGCTAATTTGTATATATAGGTAAGTAGAAATATTATAAACAAAAGTATGAATTGTTGAAAGTTATTTTTGGGTTCTATGATTATGAGTAATTTGCTGTACATTTCTTTAAACATTTTTATATTTTCCAATTTTTTTCTTTTGTTTTCTTTTAGAGTAAGCATGAATTAATTTTAATCAGAAGAAAATACTTGTTTAAAGGTGAATCTGTCATTCACTATGTCCTTTCTTTGTTCTAAGGTAGGGGTTGGCAGCAGGCCAAATCTAACCTGCAGCCTGGTTTTATAAATAAAATTTTGTTTAAATACAGCCATGCTTAGTCATTTACATATTGTCAATGGCTGCTTTTGGTCTCCAGTGGCAGAGGTGACTAGTGGTGACACATTCCATGCTCCACGAAGCCTGAATTATTTACTTCCTGGTTTGTTGCAGAAAAAGTTTGCCAACCCCTGATCTAAGAAATAGAATCAATAAAAATATATTTCTCCATGAACCTTTGCTTTTCTCTATTTGTGGGGAAGAGCCACAGAAAATCATCAAGGTTTTGGAGAGTTCAGAAATTGACTAAAGAGCATAAATCTGGGCTAAAGCTCACATTTATTGAACACAAATTTTATACCATACCATTTATGTGGATCATTGGATTTCATCCTCAAAACAATATTATGCAGCAGAATCTATTTTTGTTCAGTTTTTAGAGATAATGAAACTTGGGCATGGAGAGGTCATAGACCATAGCAAGAAGCAGAGTCAAAAAATTGAATTTAGCCATTCTTTTGCAGAGCCACAGTTTGGCCTTGAATATGTTAGGGAATCTGAAATGCTACATATCTCCTGAACAGAATGGAAGTTGGTCTTGATATCAGCCTTTACAAGGTAGTGATCCAAGAAGACATCACTGAACTTAACTTCTATTACTAATTGGAAATAAAATGTAGCTATAATCACCTCTACCAATCAAGACTTCCCTGTACTGGTTAGCTGCGTTCTCCTGGTAGATGGACTTGGTAAAGTGCTCTGAGTTAACAAAATATACATAAAGATGAGATATTTCCTTACCCTAGAGATTTTCCTTTTGAAGATGCTAATAAATCCCAAAGGCTTGCAAATCAAAATCATTAGAAGAATTCTCTCATTAAGAATTCATATCCTATTGGTAATAAAGAAAAGAAATTAGCATGACATTTACAAGGCTATTGCATGCCTTTCCATGGAATTTTCATCACCTTTATGATAATCAATGTAGTAATGTGAATTTAAAATCCTTTGTTATTTCTGTGCTCAACTTTTGAACTAAAAACATACTAGATAAAAAGGACAGTATGAAACCATTGCAGCTATCTATAACACACTAACAAAAAAGGGGGGCGGGGTAAGTGGGTATTAGGTTATTTATACAAACAGAATGTTTTCTAATTTTATAATACAACAATACTAATTATAAAGTAAGTAGCCAAGATGCTTCCATTTGAGAAATAGGAATTACTTGAAGCATTCATATAGTATCCTGTCCACAGTGTTTGATGAATTTTTTTCACATTTTTTTTTCTGGCTATACTGGTGTCATACATACAAACTACATCCTGGTGTTCACTTAAATGTACCCAGATGATTCTTTTATGGGTGAAAGGTATAGCTTGTCATTAAAGAGTAAAGTCCTGAAAAAGAATCATTTGTTCCAGGGTTTGTATTTTTGAAGCATTGTTAATGTAATATTTGTAACATATGGCCATCTTCTAAAGTTTCTGAGCCACATAATTACCAAGACATATGTTCATCTTCCTTATAGTAATTTACATTGTATTGTTGCTGTCATCCTTTTTATTAGTCATCTGAGAAATATGAACGTCACTAAGACAGTATCTCAAATTATGTGGATAGTAAAATAGGTTGCATTAAACTAAGGAATGTTTTTCTTCTATGTTTGGTTCTAATAGAGCTGTCAGTCTTGCTCAAGAGCTTTCTTTAGTGATTATGTCCATGATTAGTTCTGTCCTTGTAACCTAAAATTCTTTAGGGGTAAAAAAAGAAATACAAAGTTCTGTATTACACTAAAATAATTCTTTGGTCCCCATGTCATTTTTCATAGTTGTAAATGATCTCAGATGAATAATGAGTGCTTGCTACTTCTTTGCTCACTTGTCTGAGACATATGATAATTCCAATACCTACTAATGATATTTTCAAAGTGGTCAAGGATTTATTATTGTTATGGAATAAAACAGATGAGATTTCAAACTTTACTCAGTTCTTGAAATCTTTTTCTTAACCCAGTAATCACAGTCTATTTTATATTCTTATTAAATTTTTCTTTATTACCTTAAGGTACAAATACACAGACACACATACACATATCAGGGAGGCTATCATTTTTATTATATGCCTTGTTTAGCTATTTGACTTTTTAAAGTGTTTATCCTTGATACTGTGATAAAATAAAGGTTAAATTTTACAAAAACTAAGTCTTTGACTATAGTAATCAAAGTCTAGAAACCAAGAAAAATTAAGATTAAAGAATTCCAGTTATTATTTAAAGGATCTGTTAATTCAATAAGAGAAAATTACTGTTACCAGAGATTGCAAAATTCCTAAAAACACTAGTTTTATAAAATATGAAATTGACTTTTAATTCTTCTTTACATGTTTAGAGAATATCCCCTGCATATGCTGAAGTTTTTTCACATCCCTTGAATAGTATTTCAATAATTTTTTATTGAATACCTCCTACATGGAAAGAACTTTGGAGAATACAAAGATGAGCAAGACATAGCTCATATACTTAAGACGTTTAGACGGTAGCAGGCGAGATTGATTCACGATAACTAAGCTACTAGAAAGAAAGATATGTGGTATGCTGTTGATCAGGAATCAGCAAACTAAAATGCCCACCGATGCCTAACAGGAAACATAAATGTGTGACCTGAATGGGAGAAAGGCAGTAGGGAGGGGTGATGTGGATGGACTGGAAAGGTCATGCACTACGTAAAGCCTTTTAATACTCTGCCCTGTGCCAGCCAAATCAAACCAAACTAACTAAAAATTATTTTATTGTGCTACAGTATTATGCTGTTCCATGAAGAATGTAGGTAAATACAGTCTGTCAGTCTTTCAGCATGTGTGTTTAATGTATGTACAGTGTATATATATAATGTATATACATATAATGTTATATACTTACATATAAAACAGCAAAAATATAATAAAAGTCATTGTGCTTTAAGACATAAATTTTATATGAATTAATATTCATGGCACTGAATATTGGAGGAGTGGCATATATATGAGAATCCTAAATATTTTTATGACAGACCAGAGAGTATAGATTCAGTTATGACATTTCTTTTTACCAAAATAGTTATTTTTATGGAAATAATTTATAATACATTACTAAGATAAAACAAAGTTTATTTATGGATTCATAAGGACAGTGTGGGATAGGTATTGGTAGAGCTTTTACTTATGATGTTTAAATAAAAACCTTTGGGATATTCTTCACCTGTTTCACACATCAGTGCACAGCAATCCAAATCATCAGAGAGATTTAAAACATAACAGATAGCTGTAGTCTCCCCTATTCAGAATCTTTTAGCCATTGTACTGATGCCTACATAAAATGCTCTCCCACATTGAAATGCATACAATCTTTGCCTTCATAATAATTTAAGCAAAATAAAACAAAATAAAATGGAAGATATTTTCTTAATTTGAATAATTTGTATAGTATTAAAATAGGAGTTTCTTGAATATTTTTCTCAAAAACATGAGTTTTAAAATTTTTTCAAGCAGTCAATTTTAGACACTCAGTTAACAGTACCATAAAAAATTCCAAAAACAATAATATAAACATCTGAAGAATAAAATAATTCTAAGAAGGAACTTGAAATGGCTTTTAATACATTGATTATTTTTTAAAGGCTAAAGTGCTAAAGTGATTGTCTTTAGGCAAATGCAAAGAAATGTACATTATTTAAGTACTATTAACTTGACTTTTCTTAGACCAATTCATTCGTTGCCAATATGTCCCCATAAATGCATATGTAATTGACATTTTCCTCCATTAATGCCCCTAAAATGTAAAATCAGTTACTGTGAAGAAAATCAATGAGTTATTGAAAATTTTGAAAATATGTGTATAATGCTAATTTTTAGTTGTCTTTAAGATTTTGAACTACTTTTTAAATCTTTCTCCACATTTTAATACCTTTTTAATTCTTTAAACAGATCCCTTCTTGTCTGTCTTAAAATCTTCTATTCAACTCCAACCAGTTCCCCAAACAGCACATAATTTTTTAAATATCATAGGCTGTAGAAATTATTTTTTTCACCTTACTATCCTGCAATTGATTGTGAGGACATTTTTAAAGGTTCTAGAAGTTAGGTGTAGCTACTAATAAGCCTTTGAATTAAAAAAATTATTGTCCTCTATATTAAAACATGTCCTAGCATATGAGCGTGTAGATACGGAAAGAGGCACACAAAATGATGAGGTAGAATTTCTTACATGGTACTGTTTTAATGTCCCCAAACAATCTTACAGCCTTCCTATACCAATACTAAAATTCATCAGGCTCCTCACCATGACTCCTATGGTGATAAATTGTTCTATAGGCAACTTGATAAAGCAACAGTTTCCAGAACCCCCTTCCCAGTATGGTTATGGGTTCTATTTGGCCAAAAGAGAAATTTGCATGAGATATGGAGGCAGAAGTGAAGTAGCAGCCATTACTCTCTGAAGGTTGTCATGGTTAAATATAGTGACAGATAGAGGCAAAGATGCCCAATGAGTTTCAGGTTGTCTTCTATCTCCATTCGTGACCAGATCTTTTTCGTTACTACTAGCATGTTGATCGATAATTGGCCCAGGATCATCACCTGACCCTTAGCTGCAAACACACAAAGGCAACAGCTTCCCATTGACTTCTCCATCGTGGTTGCTCTTGAATGGCTATATCCTATGATACTTCATTTCCCCTTTTCAGACTTTCACTTCCCCAGAAAACTTCCCATAATAATACCTTATCCTACGTTAATGGTGGTTCTGCTTCCTTGATTAAAGCCTGACTAATACAGCTCCCATATGAACAGTGTACCTCAGTAATCACAGACAATGCTTTTGTGGCTCTCTAGGTCATCACTCAGGAGTATCTAAACCTACCTGGCCATAAGTTCAGTGACTAGACTGGATATGGACAGGACTAAACAGTTTGGGTCATTTTTCCTTCCTGGTACTTTTCACCTTTGTGATTGGGTCATTATTTTATATAAGACATCCCCACTGAATAATAAGTTGCTGTGTTAGTTTGCTATTGCTGCTTTAACAAATTACCATAAACTTAGTGACTCAAAATAACATAAATTTATCAACTTATACTTCTGTAGGTCAGAGTTCCAATATGGGCATTCCTGGGCAAGATCCAGGTGCCAGCATTCCTCCTGGAAGCTATAGAATCTGTTTGTTTCTTTGCCTTTTTCAGGTTCTAGGAGCCACTCACATTCCTTGGCTCATAGGCCTCTTCTCTTTGAAGCAGTAACATAGCATATCTCTGACTCTGCATCCATTGTCATATCCCTTTTCCTGACCCCAGCCAGCAACATTTCTCCACTTTTTCCTACCCAGGTGATTAGATTGGACCCTTCTGGATAACGCATGATAATCTCCCCATCTCTAGGTCCTAAATTTAATCACATCTGCAAAGTCCTTTTTTTTTTTTTGTGCAAGGTAACGTATTCTCTTCTGGGGATTAGGATGTGGGTGTCTTTGGGGGATCATTGTTCTATTTACTGTGGCTGCACTGCCTGCCACATTGACTTTCACTTACTCAGTGTACAATAATACTTAATGGAAGTTGTAAATTTTGATATAATCAGTGTTTGAAGGGACTCATTGAGAAACATATTTTCTTTAGAGTAAGCAAATAAAAAACTATGGATAAACTAGCAACTAAATTTATTCTACACTTACATTTAACATTACAACTATTTACAAATACAGTCTTCATAATGGTCTTTCAGTTATTTAAAGACAGTTTTGTATCCTTCCTCCAAATCTATTTCTACAGACTCAATATTCCCAATTTCTTTAGCCATTTTCTTCTCATAGATTTAGAGGTCAGTAAGCATCATGGATGATTTTTTCTGTGTTCACTCTGTTCTCTTATTAAAAGCTCCCCCAGTGGAACACACCACTCCAGGTATATCCGGTGGCACAAAATTCAGTAAGTAGGGTTGCCTCCTCCTCCTCATAGTTACTACATTTCCATTAATATGAACCTTAAAGATATTAGTGCTTCAGTAAGATATTTAGTGATGTTCACTCAGTTTTTGGTGTGTTATTAACCATAATATCAGGTTTTAAAAAGTTAAGTGGTATTTAAATGGGTAGTAGTATTTCCTCCATTCACATTCAGGGAACATTTCAAGTTTGGATCCTCTGTTCAGGGACTTATATTCATCCTTTTTAGGTTAGTTTGTTTAATTTGGCTATAACTATAGTATTTTTGTTTACTAAATTGTCATTTTTAATATCTAAAAATTAAAGATATTTTCATTGCCCATGAGAATAGGCAGCAGATTGTTCCTGTTCACTTTAAATCTCTCACAGATTTGGGTACGTAGTCTTTAATTTTTTTATGAAGGTATATAATAGCCAGATCTTTCTACAAATAATGGGCAAAATTTTAAACTGCAGAGAACAAGGACAAATTCCTGTGCTACATGCCAAGTGAATTCCATAATGATATCAGCTTCTGAATATGATCTCTATGGTCCTAGGCCACAGTGGAAAATGAATAACATGTAGTCTATTTTAAGGAATATGAAAGATCAAAGTCAGGTCTATGGAAGATCTGAGGGGTAAAAGGTAAGAAGTAAAACATAATGCAAATTTTCTGTGATTTTATCTTCTTCTATAGATTAGCCTCAACAACCTTAAAATAGCTTACATAAAATTTTGAATTTTACAAATGATTATCCTGATTTCTTGGCACATTACAGGCTCTACAGGCTAGGAGAGCCCTACTCATTTTTTAATTTAAGTGTGGAACATTTTATTCCCTGGTTTTCTGGGGTCAGAGGATAGTTTTTATAAGGAATAGGATTGCCCTTTCAACAGAATTAAGCTGCATACAAGATGCACACTTGTCTTTCCATATTATTGTCACTAAAATTACCAATTCAATTCAAAGTGTTTTATCCTGAACCTCATACTGTGCATTTTACTGCAAGAATATCATAATCAATAAAATTCAGCCCCTCCCCTTAAGAATTTCATGTTCTGGTAAGGGAGAGTGAGAGAAGTAAAAACAGACATGTAATAATTATTATGTAAATGCCACCAAAAAAAATTCTGAAAAAGTTTAGGCACTTTGTGGGAAGAGGAGTTGAGAAGAACTCATGAATGAAGGGGGCTTTGACAGATGGATAGGGCTGACAGGCATTCCACCTGGAGGACACAGCTTTGAGCAAAAGCTTTGCAGCAGGAAATGTGAAGGGCATTTAGGTAAGAACAGGGATTCTGGGGGCCTCTTCTCCCTTCCTCTGAGGTAATGTCCTGTGGAAGATACAGACAAGGATTTATAGCCAAATGAGAACTAAATCACACCTTATTAATTTGAGCACTCATCCTAACATCCCAGAAAAATGCTGGCCTCTGGTAAGCTATGCTAGAAAAAATGAGGCCTGAGCAGATCTTGTTATTCCATCCACCCTGTCCTAAACTGAATTATTAACCCACTTTGAGGTGGAAAAGATGAGCAGGGAGACTGTTCTAGTTTGCTAATGCTGCAGAATGCAAAACACCAGAGATGGACTGGCTTTTATAAAAAGGGGGTTTATTTGGCTATACAGTTACAGTCTTAAGGCCATAAAGTATCCAAGGTAATACATCAACAATCGGGTACCTTCACTGGAGGATGGCAAATGGCGTCCGGAAAACCTCTGTTAGCTGGGAAGGCAGGTGGCTGGCATCTGCTCCAAAGTTCTTGTTTCAAAATGGCTTTCTCCCAGGACGTTCCTCTCTAGCAAGCTTGCTCCTCTTCAAAACGTCACTCACAGCTGCACTCTGTCCAGTCTCTTTGAGTCAGCACGTTTATATGGCTCCACTGATCAAGGCCCACCCTGAATGGGCGGGGCCACACCTCCATGGGAACATCTCATCAGAATCATTACCCACAGCTGGGTGGGGCACATTCCAAGCAAATTTAACCAGCACCAAACGTCTGCCCCACAAGACTACAAAGACAATGGCATTTGGGGGACACAATACATTCAAACCAGCACAGAGACTAATGCAAATAACTGTGTTTCTTCCATTAGGTGATCCTGCCCTTCAGTGACAGGCAACCTTCTGAAAGCCAGGCTCTCCCACTGTCTCCTCGACATTGCATCAGGCAATGGGAGGGACTCTTCCCATTGATTTAGGCAGAAGCATGAGGAGAAATGAAGTCTAGGTCTTGCCAATACTCAGATTCCCTTCCACCTTGCACTAGTAATTACATATCTGATTTGGAAGGAAATCTTGCAGAAAACAAAATTTTGCTTTGTGTGCTCTCTAATCTACCATCAAAACTGGCATATGCTTGCCTAAACTTCTGATTTATTTTCATTTTCCAACTTCATCTTAATGGAAATTTCTGTGCAATACACTGAAATAAACATGTCCAATTTATCGTTTTTTGCCTTATGATCATCATAATAGTTCAATTGCTATCTTAAGATGGCAAAACAGCAACAACGGTTTTTTGATATGGTTATTTTAGGTTCACAGACATAAGAATTCCTAGAGGAACCTGTAAAAAACAATATACCTTGCTAAAGATACTTTTTTAGAGTTGGAGAAAAGTGTAAACGATGATAAGAGGTAAAAGCAATGGCATAGGAAAGTAGCCAGTTGGGACAAAGAAACGGACTAGTATAGGTCTTTGTTTCAAAGAAAATATCTGAGAGAGAGCACATACAGAATTGAATTAGGACGAGGATGGTTCTGAAATGAGGTTTTAATTTGGAAGAAATGTTATTGCTGGGCTTTGGAACAGCGAAATAGATCTGGCTGAGAACATTCAAGAGCTATTTTAATAACTTATCACCCACATTCGTGCTAATGAAAATGCCATTGAGGGTTTGTTTTACTATGTGGAATTGAGAGCTAGAAATTAGGACATGGAATTTATCATACCCCAAGCACCCTTTGCCCTATTCCCCCAAATTTGTCCATCAAACACCCAAGCTCTTAAGCAAAATATCGGAGTAATCATCCTTCATTTTTCTGTACAGCCATTATAAATGTTGTAACAGAATAAATTTGATTGGTAAGCAGGCAAATGCCTTCATTAAAATATGAATAAGCATTTTAACCATACAGGTGAACAATTTTATATGGAAAATATTAGACCTAAAGGCTGTTTCAAAATTCACAAGCATTTACAGATTAAATAAGCTGGCACTGGTTCAAGTGTTACCAAACACAAAGCAGATATAAAGATCACTGACAGTCCTTTAAATTCTATAAAATTACAATTTCTTGGTCAAGTAATTTGAACAGTCCTGTGTACTCTTTGAAGCCAGGGAGCATGGAATGGAAGGATGATTCAGAAAAGACATGGAGAGGGTAGCTGCCTAATGGATGGAAATCGGGAGAAATCATTACGAGAAGAAGATTCTAGGGGAACATCCATAGGGAGAGAATGAAGACTACCTTCACTAACAATTTCTGGAAGGTGTAAAAGGAACACTCTTCTCAATATTTAGTTCTGTTATCTTACAAAGATTTGCTGAGGAACAAGCCTGAATGGTGAGACAGACAAACATCCCCCAGCAGCATCTAGCTTACTGCAATTTCTGTAACTGAGCTAGGTACAATTGATAGATATTTTTAAATACACATACACACCTCCCTTACAGCTCCTGACACGACTTCCCCACCCCTACCCCCACATAACATAGCTCCCCTCTTATCAAACAAGTTCAGACTGAAAGGCAAAGTAGCAAGTAAGGGGTTATGCAACACTAAAACTAAGATCAGCTGTAATGGTTCATTTGGAGTGGGTGTGGATGTGGAAAAAGAAGTCACTTTTGACAATGAAACAATAATAATTGAGTTTTGATGTGAAATTCAATTTGTTGCAGGAGCAATTTTGGCTGAGGAAACACTGTGAAGATGAAATTTACCTTCAGGAGTCATTGCCCTGCATCTGGGGCTGGTATATCTTCACTCCCCAGAACCTTCCATCTGGGCTGGCTTCCATCTGCTCATTCTTCATCTTCTCATCTACTTCCTTTTATTTATCCTTCTTCTAATCTGGAAAGGCCTTTCAGTCTCCTTTGTTTCACACATTTGTTTCTCTCCTTTGCATCACATTGCATTTGAATTAATATAGGGGTTAGCAGTTCAACATTTCAGGTTCATTCTACTTTACCACGAACACTAATGAAATCTTTTTTTTTCTCCTTAAATTCTTTTCCCCTTAGTGTAAGGTAATACATATTTTTGGATTTAAAAACATATCTTGTATTATTTTACACCCTGCCTTTGTTTCATTAAATATATCATGAATGCCTTTCCATGTCAATAAATATAAATTTAATCATTTTAATGGTGTCTGGTTTTCCATTATATTCATTTATTATAATTTATTTAACAATGTTCCAAAATTTTACAGTTGTAATATTATTAAAAATTCCCAAGTTTGGAGTCCACCACTTCTCAATTTCTACTTCTCACACAGAAAATATTGAGAAATAGCTAGCATATTTTTCCAGGGTGAAGCTTTCCATTCCTAAAACAGCCCTTAGTATCTGAAGGTGTATTAAGGCACTATCAGGGACATATGCAACATCAGAAGGCATTCTTTGTGGTCAGAGAGAGATCATGGTGTGCACCAATCAACCCTTCACACCAGGGATTCCCAAACTTGGCTACCCAATTTTCGAGTGTTATAAGACAATAGTAGTGGTATGGCTGGAAAATATTTTTAGTATTTCTAAAAGCCTAAGCAGAAATACACACTTGCCTATATAAAGGTAATAGGAACTAAGTATAGTACTAAATTTATTGACTTTGTTAATAAATGCTAATTAGCACATACTATTTAAAATTTCTGCTTGGCATTTATATATGGATAATTAATAAAACATTTTAAAAATGAACAATTCCTTAATTAAATAGTTTGAGGTAGACAGAAATCTTTCAAGTATCATAAAGCCTATGATGACAAGGTAGCAAGAAGGTTCCTGATAATCAAAAGAAATGGTTAGAAATTGCAAACTTAGGGTGGTTTCGGGTACAAATTTCTCATAGGTTTTGATTTTCCTTTAAATATGTTCCTTTGTGAAAACCTGGTTTAGACATTTCCCTGGGCTTCCTGAGCAGGAATGCCAACGTGTTTAGCCACATGGTGTAAGAGAGATAGCATGGCACCTAAAGAAATTTTCCTCCATACCTTGGAGAGGCCCTAGAAATCTGTCCATGGATGGAGAAAGGAAAAGCCCGAAAAAGTTTATTGGGAATACTGTGGAGGCCATGTTTGTTTACATCATGTTTGAAATGCAAATGATTTCAGGCAGAACATACTGATCTTAGTTATGTCTTTGAAGCGACTAATGATATAAAAATAATAAAGTTTAAATGCTATTGTGGAGAGTGTTTGGCTGGGTTATATTCCAGGCTCTGAAATCAGGGTGACCCAGATTTTAATTCCAGACCTAGTGCTGCTGCTCTGTTCTGTATGTCCCCATCTTTAACATGTGGATACTAATATCTCATTTATAGGGCTGTGCTGAGTTTTAAGTATGTGCTTATAAATATTAAGAACTCAAATATATATATATGTTTTGTAAATAAAGTTTTATTGAAACACAGACATGTCCATTCATTTATGCATTCTTTATAGATGCTTTTGAGCTAAAAGGCAGAGTTGATAAATTGCAACAGCTACAGTATGGCCCACCAAGCTGAAAATATTTATATATATTACCATCATATATATATATATATATATATATATATATATGAAACCACTGTTATTTTCTGCGCAACCTCGAGTGAATCACTGAACTTTTCTCTTTTTTCTAAATATAAAACTAGATGATCTAGCTATATAAACTCTGACTAGATGATGTAGCTATAGCTACTTAGACATGAACGCTGAGATACTTGTGGACTGCTCATGGTTTTAAAATATTTAATGAATGAGAACATACTAAAATTTAAATCTTGAAACCTTGGATACCTGGGAGAGTTGGGAAACAAAAGCTAGTAATTTCTAAGTCAAAGATGATCTAGTTCCCACGTAGAGACTGCAGTAAACAGTTTGGTTAATGCTAGCACAGCCAGAAAGAGGACTGATCCTTCTACTTTAGATGGGATAAACACATAATTCAACAGTGAGTCAATGGTATTATGCAGCATATATTTTCCTGTTTAGTTCCATGACCTAAAAGTGTTTTTATGGCATTCAGCCAGGAGAGATTCTAACAATCCATGGACTCATACACAGGATAGTCATCAGTCCTTCTTTTGCTGTCTGAATGTTAGGTTTCCAAACCTCTCCAGCAGAATAAAAGGTAAAATAAATTGCAGGTTTAAATTTAATACCTAGCTCATATGCTGAATAATTACTGCTTTTCTGGAAACATGGATAGAGTGGTAATGAGTGGTCCAACCTATAATGTGTAACATATCAACTGTAATGTTATATTAGTTCCTTTCAGCAGGCTTGACTCCTTTGTGGCAGGGACATATGGAAGACATCAGTAACCAAAACTTGTATTCTAAAGCCTCAGCCCACTCCCCACAAAAATATAATCACATGCACACACACAAATAGTATAATAGCATCAGAATTACATTATGATTTTGTTGAGGACATATAAGCAAACTTAAATCTGAAAAATAGGTTCACATAAATGTAGGCAAGGAGGGCTACATAGGTTTTCAACATGAAAGGAAAAAGAACCAGTAAATAGCATTTTGAAATCCACTGTGTACTGCAAGTCATCATTCAGTGGATCTCCAGCACCACCAGAATGAAGTTCAGTTCCTTTAATAAGCCATGATTCCTCATACTCACACCCCTCCCTCCTTCCCTTCCTTCCTTCCTTTCTTCCATTAGAATGTATGAGATACATAATGTGCCAAATAATGTTCTCAGAGTTGGGGCTTCAATAGTGAACTGAAATACATGTACTCCTGTCTTCTTAGAGTTTAATCTACTGGGAGAAACAGACATCAATCAAAAAGCAAATAAATATGAAAGTATGTATGTAGTTAGTTCTTTGAAAGAGAGATACATGGTACATTTAACATGGGGCACTTAAAATAGTCTATAGTGATTTCAGGCAGAAGAAAAAGCAAAGACAAAAGTCTTTAGCATTAAAGAGCTTGATATATATGTGAATAACTGAAAAGGGGAGACTGTAATTTAAAGAGGAGGGTGGTAGGGAAGAGATGATCGTATGTGACAAGAGTAGTAGGTAGGGGCCAGATCTTACACAACTCTATGGGCTATGTTTTGCTATTTTATCCTAAGAATATTGGGAGATCATTAGTGTATTTTTAAGCATGGGATTATTTTGATCAGGTTGGTAATCTAAAACAAGGGTTGTCAAACTATTGCCTGCACACTAAATCTGACCTAATGCCTGTTTTATAAATAAAGTTTATTGAAACACAGACATGTCCATTCATTTATGCGTTCATTATGGATGCTTTTGAGCTAAAAAGGCAGAGTTGATAAATTGCAACAGCTACAGTTTGGCCCACCAAGCTGAAAATATTTACCATCTAGCCCTTTATAGAAAAAATGTGCTAACCTTAGTTCTAAAACATTACTCTGACTTCTGGGTATAGAATGGATTTGAAGGAGCAGAATGGATATGGAAAATCAGCTTAAAGAATACTGTTCCTTTAGTAGTAGAGGCCAGAGATAGTAACTTGAACTAAGTGGTGTGGATGATAAAGATATAAAGCAATTGATGGATTTGACAGAGATTTAAGAGGTACACGGGCTGGAAATTGATGATTTATTGTGTCTGATGCATGAGGGAGAGGGAAATTTTAAGAATAAATTTTAGCCTTGTTCTGCTGGATGGATGGTAGTGCTATTTATTAGAAATGTATCAGGTTTAGGAGGAAGATTTTGGATTTTGGATATGTGTTTGACTTTCCTTCGTAACATCAAGATGAAACATAAATTTATCATTGGGATTGGAGCTCAGATAAGAAAACTGAGCTAGAAATATAAATTTGTGACCATCTGTGACTAGGAGTTATGGGTGTGTATGAGATTGTCCAGAAGAAGATAATTGGCTGGAAAGAAAGACCTAGTACAAACCTTGAGGAACTCGAGTGTTTCTGAGCTAGGTAGAAGTAAATGTTCCTGCAAAGGGAACATGGTAGAAAGAAAGTGTGTTTTCAGAGAAGTCTGAGGAAAAGAATGTTTTAAGAATGCTGCAGTGGTCAACAGTAGGTCAGCACTGAGCAAAAAGCCCATTGGATTTATGACAATAGAAATCTTTGGTGGCCTGAGCTGCTATGTACAATAATGGAGTCTGAAGCTGCCTGTGGTAAGACCAGATGTACATAGGAGTTGAAGAAATATATGCAGGTAGTATAGCCAATTCTTTTAAACAGTTTGTGAAAAGGGAGAGATGTTATTTGATTATCTCCAAACCATCTAGGCTAACTTGCAAGCCTAGATATCTTTTTTTTTAAGGTTACCCTGACACTCCACCATCACCCAAAAGACTATTAGGGCCTTGTCGCATAAGCCCTTAACTCTTATTGTAGCACATGTTACACTCTTTGCCACTGGCAGTTTCCTCTTATTAAATTGTAACCAATTTGAGTGGTAGTATAGTCTTTTTATCAGTTGTCCTCTTAGCACTTAGCCCTATAAAACAAATTTTACATAACAGAGAATGTGCTAGATTTCCCAAAACATAAAAAAAGCAAGCATAACAAGTCATTCTTTTTTAATGCATTTTTTATTGAGAACTTTAACATAAATACGTAACAGTGATAACTTTCAAAGTACGATTTAACAAGCAGTTAGAAAGCAAATTTCAAAGAATGTCCGTGGGTCATGAATCCACAACTTCAGCTATTTCTGTTATTGTAAAATATAACATACATACAGAAAGGTGTTAACTTTCGATGTTCAGCTCAATAGGCAGTTATATAGGTAAACAAATCATTCTTACATTGACTTTTAATTAAACCAAAAAGAAACAGCTGAGTCCTAAGGCAGTAATTAACCAAAACAAACAAATGAACACAACAAAAAAATCATTTCTTTCTTAAACTTTATTAAAGAGTGTCTTCTTATTGCTGCTATGATATAACTTAGAAATTCAGAACTTAACTGAAATTTAAATATTTAAATGTAAAATACTTAATAACATGCTAATGGATGGTAATTATCATTGATTAATCTTATGCAAAGTATATTTCACAGTGAAACTCATTAGTAGAAACAAAACTGCCCATAAGTATGCTTTAATAAGCTGAAGCATATACATTTCTCCCAAATGTTAAAATTAAAATACTCAAAAACATGCATTCTTCAGACTTTTTGAGCTGCGCTCCAGTATATGAAAAATGAGTAAAAAGTGTATTTTATGAAAATCTGGTAGTGACTAAAGAAAACAATATCTTTTACTGAAACCTTGTAAAATGCCAAACAAATTTAGATGTGTAGATGCTATTATTATTGTTATTTTTGAAGGCAAGCTATTTATACCACAGGCACCACATTTTGTACTGTAGGAAATATACTTTCTCACATATTAATAAAATAGAAATCATCTACTCATCAGCTGTCACTTCAGATCTAAGGCAGCATTGTAGACTTCCTGGCAATTGTTAGAAATATAATATAAATTCCTTTTCAGAGGAAACACTCATTCTATGGTCTGATTCAGACATAATGCAGTGGTGTGGCTACTGGTTTTGCAATAAATTGTACTCTCTCCACAGTTCAGAATTGAAAAGCTAGAGAAGCACCCAAAACTCTCCTTGTCACTGCTAAACACCCAAGCCAATGCCTTGGAGTTTTAGATAAATTCTACCCTGTTCTATGCATCTCAAAGCCTCCCATTAATCTCATTAAACATTGTTTCAAGGGAAATATTTTTTTTATTTAAACATTTTTTATTGTGAAATATAACATATATACAGAAAAGTGATAACTTTCAAAGTACAGTTTAGCAAGTAGCTATAGAACAAATTTCAAAGTATGGTATGGGTTACAGTTCCACAATTTCAGTTATATCCTTCTAGATGTTCTAATACACTAGAAACTAAAAAAAAAAAAATCTATATAATGATTCAGTAGTCTTAATCCTTTGTTAATCCTGTCTTGCCTGTTGCTACTCCTCCCTCTTGTTCAATCACTGTCTTGGTCTTCAGGGATATCTAGGCAATGACCACTCTAACTTGTTCATATTGAAAAGGGGTATTGCCATTATGGGAAAGAAGGATGCAGCTGGTTGATGTTCTTGCAGAGACTGGTGCCTCTGGGTTTGGGGACTTAATCTGGTATGGGAACAATCTGGAGATTAAAAGTTTCTGAAAAATAAACTTAGTGAGTGAAACTTTCGAGTCTCATACAAAGACCTGAGTATTCTTTACGGCTTTCGGGAATATTCTTGGTTAGGGCTTGGCATACTATGGCAATTTGCAGTGTATAGCTGAAGCTTGCATAAGACTAACCTCCAGGATAGCCTCTCAACTCTATTTGAAATCTCTTAGCCACTGAAACCTTATTTTGTTGCAATTCTTTTCCCCTTTTTGGTCAAGAAGGAATTCTCAATCCTGTGATGCCAGAGCCAGGCTCATTCCTTGGAGTCATGTCCCACATAGTCAGGGAGACCCACATCCCTGGGAGTCATGTCCCATGTAGGGGGGAGGGTAATGAATTTATTTGCAGATTTGGGCTTAGAGAGAGGCATCATCTTAGCAATGAAAGAGATTCTCTGGAAGTGACTTAGGCATAATTATAGTAGGCTTAGCCTCCCCTTTACAGAAGTAAGTTTCATAAAAGCAAGCCTCAAGATCGAGGGCTTGACTTAATAAGTAGGGGGTCCCTAATTTCACATAGCATGTATTCTGTCCAAAATAAACAATGTCTCACATTATCCTCACTTAGTTGTACAATCATCCTCACTCAATTTTAGACAATTATCATAACCCAAAACACCCCATAACTCTTATCACCCTCCAGTTATTTATACCACTCTGTTGTTAACTCTGTACAGGTGTCATGCATTTGAAGTAGATCGTGCAAGAACTTATTTATATTTGTAGTGCTGATCTGTGAGATACATGACCGTAAACAAGCTCTTTCAATTATGTTTGCCTTCAATATGACACTGGTACTTATAATCCCGTTAATGAACTGTCATCACCACTGTCCATTCCCATACCTTTAAGTCCAATCTCATTAACAAGTCTGTACATATTAGGTAATCACTCTCCCTATATTCTACATTTTAAAACTCTGATTTTACATTATCTAGGGTATTCATTTTAGTGATATCATACAATATCTCTCCTTTTTTGTCTGACTTATTTCACTCAGCATTATGTCCTCAAGGTTCATCCATGTTGTCCCATGTTTCAGGCACACATTCCTTCTTACTGCTGTATAATATTCCATAATATGTATATGCCACATTTTGTTTTTCCACTTGTCTGTTGAAGATTAATTTTTTCCATCTTTTGGCAATTGTGAATAATGCTGCTATGAGCATTGGTGTGCAGATGTCAGTTCATGTCACTGCTTTCAGATCAGAAATTCTGGGAATATACTGAATAGTGGACTTGCTGGGTCACAGGGCAACTCTATATTTAGTTTTCTGAGGAACTGCCAAACTGTCTTCCACAGTGGCTGTACCATTATACATTCCCAACAGCAGTGGATAAGTGTTCCAATCTCTCCACATCCTCCCCAGCATTTGTAGTTTCCTGTTTGTTTGTTTTTTAAATTCAGTTTTATTGAGATATATTCACATATCATACAATCATCTGTGGTGTACAATCAACTGTTCATAGCACCATCATATAGTTATGCATTCATCATCCCAATCTATTTTTTGGACATTTTCTTTATACCAGGAAAAGTAAAAATAAGAATAAGAAATAAAAGTAAAAACAAACACCCAAATCATCCCCCCCCCACCCTATTTTTCATCTAGTTTTTGTCCCCATTTTTCCACTCATCCATCCATACACTGGAACCTGTTTGTTTTTAATGGTAGCCATTCTTATTGGTGTGAGATGATATCTCATCATAGTTTTGATTTACATTTCCCTAATAGCTAATGAAGATAAACATTTTTTTCACGTGCTTTTTAACCATTTGTATTTCCTTTTTGGAAAAATGTCATTTCATATCCTTTGCCCATTTTATAATTGGGTTGTTTGTACTTTTGTCATTGAGTTTATAGCATTTCTTTATATATATCTTCTCTCATTGAGTTGGCTGACAAAGTCCTTTGAGGTGCAGAAGCATCTGATATTGAGAAGTTCTAAGGGAAATATTTTTAACATGAGAAATAAGATTTTGACTTTCAGAAAATAGAATGGAGTCATTTCAGGTATGAAAAATAAGATTATTTATTAGGACTTTTTGTGTCTTCAGGATAAAATGATATTTCAAGCAGGAAAACCTGATTTGCTGATTTTATTCTATTCTAATTTTCTTGTGGAACTGTTTCAACTAATATATAAAAAGTGATGCTGTCTTTAAAGTCCTAGATACTAGGATTTTGCAAGTTCTATTTTAAATGGACAAGGGTGTATAATAAATATTATCTTGATTTCCAAGTAATTTATGTCAAAAGGAATTGAGAGTATCATATTCTATAATTATATTTAGGATTGAGCTTTCTATTGTTAAATGAGAATCAATCTGTAACCTCAGCTTATAATGATGGTAGGTATTTGCATTTTACAGAAAAATATGAGATGTCTAACAGAGAAGAAAGATATTTCACTTTATTTGTCAATGTTATTTTTCTAAATAAATGGAAGAAGTTCAGCTCTGATTTTCAAATAGAGTATAAAGTTAAATAGTGTTCAGTACTTATAACTCATCAGTGATTTACAGAAAAAGCTGTCAAGAAAATTCTGATAGTAGTTTGTTTAAAGTAAATATTTCTTTAAAATGTTTACTTACAGAGAGTGTTCATAATGTATTATAATTGATATCTGATGTGAATAAATGCATTTTTGCTGAAAATCTGTCTACTCAGAACTTAAAATTAAAATGAATCTTTTGAACTTTTTTATATTAAATATATCATTAAATGATTTTGAAAATATGGTCTCACATTTCATAATTTTATAAAAACTTCCAAACTGACTGGATTTAAGCAGAAAAGTCAATTTTATAATTATATATTATTTTTAAAAACTGTTTAATATCAAATAAAGGAGGTCAATGTCAAATCTATCAATAATAAAAACATGCTAATTCACAATCTCAATCTGAAGATTAAAAACAAATTTGTAGGCTATCATATGAATAATTAAAATAAAATATTTTTAAAATACCTAAAAATGTCAATACTTAAAATCATCATTGCTTATCTAACAAGACATTCCACAACATGAGAGCATCAGTACTGCAGAAGGCAATGATCTCTATTTTCAAATGGTTCCCAGTCTAGTGCCGGAGGCAGATCTGAATTTAGGAACTATAATGCCAGGCACAGAGAGCATATCAGGTGCTCTGTGGCAAAGAACAAGTTACCTTTCATCTGACTGGTGAAAACATTTGAATTCTTGCATGCTATCTTGTCTTGTTGCCATATGCACAGATGCCATACTATAGTTATCTAATTGCAAAAGAAGTAGCTGTATATTTAATGTGAAAAGTTTTACAGTTTGGAAAAACTAAATTAAGTCTTGTAACTTCACTTTTAAGATGCATAGTAAGTGCTCAGGAAAACTTGTCAAGTAAGTGAAAAGGCAACATGTCAACTTTTGACTAGTTGCAAAACCATTGACAAACTGTCTTCAATTTTGATTTGAAATTTTTAAATCTATATTGTTATTCTATAGTCTACCTACAATGATATTTTAATAAATTCCTAGATGAAAAGAGTGTCTTTGGGGAGGAATTATAAAAATTAATACATTTAAACACTGAAAAAAATATGAAAACTTGGGTGAAAATGAAACAAATTTTGCATAAAAGAAGTGGGTCATAGGAATAGTAACAGTATTTGAGAAAAATAATTTCTGAAACTGAGAACTCAATTTGGCTTATAATTGTTCTTATAAAAATGCAAGAATATTATTTTACTTTCAAAGTAAATTTTCATTTCAAAATACTTTTTCAAAGTTACCTAAAAATTGCAAAATTAGTATAATCATTTCCTATATATCCTTGATCCAGATTTACCAATTTTTTTTTTTTTGCATTTAACCCATTTCCTATACAGGTATATTTCTATAATTAGATATTTATATATCCTTATAATCATGTACATTATTTTTTATGAATCTTGTGAGAGTAAGATTGGAGATACCATGCCTATTTGCCTTTAAATAATTCAGTGTTTATTTCCTAAGAGCAAGGACACTCTCTTATATAACCACACTAAAGTTATCACAATCAGAAAATTTAACAGTGACGCTAGAGACCACTAGCAGATCCACAGTTCAAATTCTAATTTCATCAGTTATCCAAATAACATTCTTTATAGCTATGTTTCTTTCTAGTATAGGATCCATTCCAAGATCACACATTGCAGTCAATTGTTATGTCTATTCAGATGCCTGTAAATGAAGCATTTCATCAGCCTTCTTTGACCTTAATATTCACGAAGAGTATAGACCATTTATTTTGTGTAGCATCTCTCAATTTGGATTTGTCTGATATTTCTTAATTATTAGAAGCAGGCTGTGAATTTGGGGCAGGAATACCACATATTTGATTTTGT
Source organism: Choloepus didactylus (assembly GCF_015220235.1). NCBI lineage: Eukaryota > Metazoa > Chordata > Mammalia > Pilosa > Megalonychidae > Choloepus > Choloepus didactylus. The sequence continues at coordinate 80,546,388 of NC_051311.1, forward strand.
GTTTTTCCCAGAGCAACTTATCTGGAGACACATGGTGTTGATTGGTCTCAATATTGGTGATATTAACTTTGAATATTTTGTTGAAATGGTGTCCAGTACACTTACATACAGTAAAGATACTATTTGTCCCTTTGCAGTTAAAAAGTTATTTGTGGGGAGATATTTTGACATGATATAAATATGCTGTACTTTATCAAACTTTCACCCACTATCTACTGATCATTTTCTAACTCCCTCATTCCTTCTACATTTACTGGTATGCTTTCTAATATAAGGAGGAGCTTTTCTTTCTCCCCACCCAGTTTATTATTTATTTATTATCAGTGTATATTTATGGATTTCTACTTTTTTCAATAGATAGTTCATTACTCTAATTTTTGTTTTATTGTAATGCTCAAATGTCCCAGATTTGGCAAGCTGGAGCACATTCAAGCTATTTCTGTGTTTTGACATATTCTTGTCACTCTTTGAGTATTTCCTTACTATCTGGTGTAACAAGATTTTCCAGTCTCATTTTGAAATTCTCTTGCTCTAGTCCTGGAAATGTCATTTTAGTGAAGAGTAATATTTAGAAACCAAGGTCTAGGCACTAAGTGTGCTCATAACTACTGCTTTTAGGCTCTCTTAGCTAAGAAATATACACACATGTAATCTTCTCATCTGATGTCTGTCTAGCTATCTATGTATCTTTATTTAAAACCATGAAGTTTTATGAATATCTCCATTTGCAACCCAACACCGCAGGATACAATCTATTCCTCCACTTTTTAATGTGTGTAACTTTTCTCCAACAGTAAGAAACCTTGTTCCTATTATCCTCAAAATATTTACTCATTTGCTCAAACAGACTTCTCAGCAAATATTTTCAGAATTGCTAAACCATGTCACTACTAAAAGAAACTACATACTAAAGTTCAATATTTATGTACAGTTCTCTTTTCCTAGTTAAAATTTACATACAGTACAGTGCAAAAATCTTAAGTGTATATTTCAATATGTCTTAAAAATGAGTGCACTTTTGTAACCCACAGTTATGAAAGCCATAATTCTGGAAAATTCTCTCATGTCCCTTCCCAGTCAATACTCCCTCTTCTACCAGAAAAGCAGCATTTTTTTTCTGATTTTTTCCAACGTAGATTAGTTCTGCCTATCCTTGAACTTCATATTAATGGAAGATTATAGTTTGTATTCTTTGTCAGTTTCTTTCACTAAGCAGAATGTCCATGAGATTCGTCCATATTATTGTGTATGCCAGTAGTTCCTTCCTTTTTATTTCTGAGCTGTATTTCATTGTAAATACTGTAAACAACCACAAGTTGTTTATCCATTTTCCTTTTGGTGGACTTCTTGGTTATTTCAAGTTTGAGGCTGTTATAAATTTTCTCAAGTTGTTTTATAAATATGTGTGTTAATTTTTCTTGGGGAAAATATGAAGAAGCAGAATTTCTGGGTCATAGGGTAGGTGTATATATAAGTTGATAAGAAATTGCTACAGTTATTTATAGTAGTTTTACCATTTTCACCAATCTTTCAGAGTTCTAGTTGCCAATATTTGGCATTGTCAGTCTTTAAAAAAAAAAGTAGCCATTTTAGCAGGAGAATAGTGGTGTCTTATGTGGTTTAATTGAAATTTTCGGATGACTGATAATATTCAGCACTTTTTCATATGCTAGTTGGTCATTTAAATATCTTTCTTTGTGAAATGTCTGTTCATGTCTTTTTGGCCATTTTTCTTCAGTTTTTTAAATCTTTTTATTATTATGATGTAGGAATCTACTATGTATTCTTTGTAGAATTTCTTTGTTGGGTGTGTTATGACTATTTTCTCCCAGGCTATGAGTGGCTTTTCCAATTTCTCAATAGTGTCTTTTGATGAATAGAAGTTTTTTCATTTTGATGAAGTCTAATTTATTAATTTCTTTTGAAGTCTAATTTATTGATTTTTGTCTTAACCTTAAAAGTTATTGTTTGCTATGTCCTGTTCAAGAAATTTTTGCTTACTGAACTCTCACCACTGATTCAAGCAGATATTTGCCTTTTTTCCTCCAATGCTTATGTTTAGATTTATGATTCATCTCACCATTTTAAATTAAATTTTTGTGTATGGTATAAAGTAGCAGTCAAGGTTTTTTGTTTGTTTTGTTTTGTTTTCAGTTCAGACATCCAATTGTATAGCACCATTGGTTGAAAAGGCTTTCTTTCTCCCACTGAATTCTATTGATTTTTATTGAAAGTCAGTTGACTACTGTATATGTATGGGTCTACTTCTGAACTTCTTTGTGTAAATACTACATTGCCTTTCTTACTGTATTTCTATCTTAAAAATTGAAGTCATGTTGTGTCCTCCAATTTTGTTCTTTTTCAAGATTGCTTGGCTTTACTATGTCTGTTGTTTTTCCATATGAATTTTAGCAAAAACTTGTCAGTTTTTATTAGGAAAAAAAGAGTCTACTTGGATTTACATTACTGTTTACTTTTCATTTTCTAACAAGAAGAGTAACAACAAAATGTAAGCTCAAGACAACTTTTACTTAGATAAAAATTTAAGAAGAAACTTTTTCAATGAGTGTTGAAACCTTTGAATGAATGAAGTCTTCTTTAAGTTTTTCAAATTTATTTGCCTTCCATCAGCAAACACTGATATAGAAACATGTTGGTTGGAAAATATGAAGGTATCATAAAATCTCCAGATTTTCTTAACAATCTGTAATTTATGTTTTCTGCATATAATTTCTGAGGTAGAATACTTTCCACCAGGATTGCTATGAAATTGCATTGCAAGTTTAGAGAAAATATGGCTAGAAAGCCTTTATAAAATTGATTTTATGAAATAATATTATAGAGAATTAATATGAATTGACACATTCAGAATTTATTCTTCAGAATTCTTAAGAAGTTAATCCAATAAATAAAGCAGATATGTAGCTAAGAAAGATTGCTTTCTCATATAAATAGCCTTGAAATACCAGTATTCTCCTGGGGCAATATCTAATTCTCAAACATATGAAAAGAAAACAAAAAACCTCTCAAGATAGCCTTGTATACATGACTGAGAAACATGGGCTCAAGCAGAATCATATAGATAGGTTGAAAGTGGTGTTATTTAGAGCACATTCTGCTCAATATTTGTAACCAACAACATGAATAAGCAAATTGAAAATATGAATGTACATTTGTAGATGATAAATCTGAAAATGATATCTAGTATATTAGAAGATTGAATCATGATTCACAATAGCTGAAGAATGGGCTCAAATCAACAACCTGAATTTTAGTGTGAATCAATAAAAAGTTCAATATTTAGTTTTCAGAGAGTCAAAAATAACAATAAAGGATAAAGGAAATATGACAAAATAACTTGTTAAAAAATACCTTAAGAATTTTAATTCACAGGGATCTGAAGATGAGCCAACAATATGCTGTGTTTGCCATGGGGCATAATGTAATTTAAAGTCATATTAATGAAACTGTAGTAGATTCATTGGACTCTGTGCCAATTAGATGATATCTAGAAACATGGGCAAACTGTCCATATCCATAAGATAGGGAACTTTTGAAAAGTATGCTATGTGAGAACACTTGAAAGTAGTAAGGACGTAATGCTATCCATTAGGGAAAAAGTATGGTTAATTTTAAGTTCTTTTCTTTCTTATTTGAAAACTTTGATGAGGAAGAAGAATTAGATTTACTTTTTCTAACTCCAGAGGAAAGAATTTCCACCAGTGGGTCAGTAGATAAAAAGTATAAATATGGAGAATTTAGCTCAATAAAAGGAGGAACTCTTAATTCATTTTTTTTGAAAGCTCTGGACCTACATTTCCTGTGCTTTTATTATGTGATAGGCATTGTCCTAGAAGCTTCATGAAGCCTCTTAATTCATCTGTACAAAAACATTTTAAATAAAGTATTATTAGTCCCACTCTATGGATGAGATAATTAAGCCTTTGAAACACCTGGCTTTTGGAAGGTATCTTTTGCAAGCAAGAAACTGTCTTTGACTTTCAAATCTCAGACAGGAGTAGATAAACTAAATGATGAGGGATTTTTCTCTTCAGAAATTTTAAGTAGCCAACCTTTTAAAGCTACTTCTGATCTTCACATTTTAAATGAAAGGTTTGGTGAAAAGCTGAAGAGATGGGAAGAACATGAGCCACTGCAGTGCTTTCAAACTGAAGATAACCAGGTTCTAACAAGTACAAACTTTAATTCCCTTGGGCTTCCAATATCACAGGGTATGCCTTTCAACTGGTAAAGCTTTTTGGATCTCCTGGAATTCCAATGGAATCTTTGTTGTCTAATGACTATGTGGTTCCTCTTGACGGGAAGACTCTGAAGATGATCTGTTTGCAATGGAAGACATAAGAAGAGAAAAGACAAAAGTAGATTGGTTAGAAAAATGAGAATTCATGATGTCTCCTGTCCTCATGGTGCTGTTGAGGCTCCTGAGCAGCTGCAAAAGTCAGAGTGCTTGAAAACACTTGCAGAAACCCCATGAACAGTGCTGACCCAAAGGACTGTTTCCCGGGGCAGACTCATTTGGGTAACAGGATTGGTTTGGATATTATGTCCAGCCATCATCAATAAGCTGTCTGGATAATAATAATAATAAACTCAATGGAAAAGATGATAGATAGATGTCATCCACTTTATGGATAAGTAAGCCTTTGAGTGTTGAAGAAACCAGCCCAGTTAGTATGTGGCAGAGCCTTTTTTGAGAACTGAGATGACATTGCAAAGCCTATGCTTTCAGCAGTGGTAGGAGTGTTTCTGGTTGTAGAAGTGGTGCTAAAAGCCTACATGATGTAAAGTGATTTCCTGAGTTGTGTGTGCCTGAACTAGACTGACGGTTTTCAGTCTTTTAATTAGTTCTTTGTTCAAATGAATTTAGCCAGAAGCCCCTGTCTTAAATAAACAAAACAGTACTTGCCTAAAGTGGGTAAATGAGAGGGAAGTGGCCTCAGAGCAGGTCATCCAACCACTTTCAGAGCAGCAGTCCCTGGAAGGGTCCGTAGACTTCCAGGAAACATTAACTGTTTGACCCCGTATGTCCAATTAGAACAGAATATCTGATCAAATATTTAAACATAGGCAGTTGTGTGTTCTAGGTTATCTTCACCATAAAATATTACTTTCCTATAGCATGTAAATAAACAGGGCAATGTGCAAAGAAATATATAAACTGTGAAATTATTTATTATTGAATTATGCTGCATAATTCCTCTCTCATCTCTGTTTGCAAAAGCAAACACTACTAACATGCTTGTATGTGTTAGGAATTTCACTCCTGTGTATGGATGAAACTGATCATTAACTCAAGAGAAATAGCCTCCATGGTTCATAATCTCTCTTCCAAGTTATTAAATTCCTATTCTAAATAGCTGATATCTAAGGGCAGTATTGGTAGCAGCTCCTTTTCCTCTATGCTGTTCTTTATTCTCAGCATATTTGCATGGATTAGTAACAGGTATTCAAGCTTAACAGACTGTACTGTCCTTATCCACAGCCATCCAACTAATTAATTTTTTCAATTTCAATATTACTGATAAAAACAACATATTTCACTGATTGTAGCAGTTAAATTGAAACTGCTAGGGAATATTTAATTTTTGAAAAGAGACCCTGCATCCACTATTTTACCAGTATCTGAAATGCTTATGTCTGCATCATATTCTGTAGTGCTTTTCAACTTAAGAAAGCTTTCCTGAACTTCATAGTACATTAAGAAGAATGAGTATGACATAATGGAATATCACCACAAGTTTCAGTTTTTTAAATGATGTTATGGCATATTTTATGGCAATGCTGAGATTATTGTACCCGCTAAAGGGAAGTTATAATACAGTTACACATATTTTGATGGATTGAAATAAATTGTAATAGATAACCAATAAAAATTGTGACTTTCCTTTTTTTATAAAAGGATATGATGACTTAAGCCAGATATTTTTCAGATCTATCTCCCATTCCTAAAAAATTTGTTGCATATTTTTTTCTAAATAACAGACTTATTTTTGCAACACCAGAATATCTAACCAATACAGTCAATTATGTAATCGTTCAGCCATATATTCATTCATTCTCACGTGACTGACTTTCTAAACACCCATTTGGTGATGTTTAGTTCACTCCTCAGGTACTGAAGGCTTATATTACAAGCCAGTGTTCTTCCCACCATAACAGAGATTGGTAAACTGTGATCCATGTACCAACTCCATTCTGCTACCTGTTTTTTATAGCCTCCAAGCAAGGAATGGTTTTAACATTTTAAGTGGTTGGGAAAAAGATCTTAAGAGTAATATTTTGTGATATGAAAATTTTTGAAATTCCAACGTCAGTGTCTGCTCATAAAGTTTTTTTGTTATACAACCTCACGTATTCATTTACTGTCTATAGCTGATTTCAAGCTACAGTGGCAAAGATGAGTAGTTGTGACAGAAACCAGATGGTCTGCAAAGCTGGAAATATTTGCTATTAGGCACTTTTCAGAGAATCTTTGTTCACCCCTACACTATAACAATATTGCGTATGAACTCCTTATAATTTTGCAGAATATTGTTAGTTACATACATTTCTATACAAGTCTGATGTCAGAATCCTTGATTAACAGGAGAAGGACAAGAGTGTATTACTTGGCTCAGGATGGCATTGTCCTGCACCCCTCGGCATACCATTCCAAGATGGTTCTGTGGAACGAAGACAACCTTTACAACTTGAGAGACCCTGATCTCTCTCTCAATCCAGGCCCCAAATTATTCCTGAAATGAGATCTTGGGTAATTTATTTAACCTTTCATAACACATGAAAAGTGAATATTACCAACCATGCAAATTTAGTTTTGAGAATTAAATAAACTCGTATACACTATATGTTTGGTAGTACATTTTCCTGCTTTCACAAGCATAACAGGCAAACTATGAGAAGGCAGTCGGTTTTGGCAAGACACGCGAGTGTTTGTCACATGGGTGCTTTTTCTGAAGAATTTGATGGATATACCCACTTCTGTCAGAGATTGCAGGAGGCCACAAAGAGAAGGGTTCTCTGCAGCCTTCCTGGTTTAAACATATGACTGGTGAAATCATATGGTCACTGTACTACCTTTTGTCTTGTAATAAATGCACATCTCTTCTGGGGGACTTGAAAAACTGAGAGAAGCTTTGCTGACAGTCTGACAATGGCAGAATGATTGACATTAGAGCAGTCAATTATTGGTAACTGCAGAGCCTAGAATCCAAGTTCCTTGAAAAGCCTTTGCAAGTGGTCGGTAGATGACCTAGGATAGAGTGGAGAATGGGGACAACACATGAGTCTTCTTAAATGTTGTGTTTCTTCCCTACCTCTCGGTACCAGAATCCCCTAGAGCTCTGTTCCAGTGTTCTGAATTCCAGGAGCTCTAGACTTAAGACTCTGACCAAAAAGGATTTGGTGTACAACAAACAAGACTGAAATTATTCCTCTCTCTATCAAAAACTCCATTAGAGAGAGACCCAATCCCACTGTGGCCAAGAGAGTCCCCAAAATAACTGGATTGATATCTCATTCGATTTGTTCTAATTTGTAGTCTTTCAAATGTGTATGATCTGCACCAATTTTGGTAACCTAATCTGAATGTTAATTTTTCCCACAATATTTTTCTTAAAACATAACTCAAACTCCTCACCCTCCAGCCACTGTCGTTACAGTTGACAATACAAAATACAGATCATTCCAAACCATTAATGTTTCAATCTATAGTACAGATATGGGTGAAATAGTCCTCAGGTCTCCTAAACTTTTAATTTTATTTACAAAAATGTATTTCTAGAAAAAAAATCATTCATCTGTTTATTTTTATGTTTATTTATAGAAAAAAAATTTAGTTTTGTTCTGGAAAAACATTTTGGACTGGGTTGCTTTGCTTTCCCAGAACAAATCCAAGTTTCCTTAAAACACATTTATGGTGGTAGATTTGGAATTGTAACCCACATTTCTCTATTCTCCAACACTGCTGGCAATACACTCTCCTTATTTGGTTGTTAATCCAAGAGAAACATGGAGATTCTTAGTGTGTAAAACATAAAACAGTGTTCCTTTGATCACCTTACAAATAATTTAAAATTTACTTTCTGTATGTAAATAATGTTAGTTTCAAAAAGGAACAAAAATGCTTTCATCTTTGAAATAATTATTTATTTTCTTCTAAATGATTACATTTCCCAGACTAAAAAGAATGATTCTAAATAAATATGGTGATTTGATTATATATATACACTGGCATGCTCTGATAATAAGTTTTACTTCTGGGATTGGAATTGTAGAATTCAAAACTTAGTTTATAATTGTGTTATGAGTGAAATAAACTTATTTTGGTAAATTTATATTTCTCAGACTATAGTTATGGAAATGTTTTCCAAATGGAATATAATCTTGTAATATTTGAAAGCAGATAGTTAAAACAGAGTAGACTAAGTGTAGATTAAATTTCAACCTACTATGTTATAGTATTTAAATTTGTTTCTAAAATCGATAAGATGCTTTAAAAAAATAGACATTTTTATCAAGCATAAGACGTGTTGATTTAATCTATGAATTCTTACTCCCCTAAAAACACATTCCCAAAACACAAAGATATATGGGATAGTAACCATATTAGACATGTCCAGTTACACATGAACCTGTTTCCACTGACTATTTTTTCTTATTTGTACTAATACGACACCATCTTAATTTCTCATACCATGGCTTCATTGTAAGTCTTGGTAGCTTGTAGGGTAAGTCATCCAACCTAGTTGGGAATGGTTACAAGGTTGGCCTTGGATGGGGCTACTCACCAATCCAAGTGACTATCTCAGTGTAGTATGACTTCTTACATGGTGACTGGGAAACTAGAGAAACTAGACAGAAGCTTCATGGTTTTCTACGACCTAGTCGTTGAAGCCATGAATCTCACTTCTACCAATTCCACCACATTCTATTGGTTACACGTGAGTCAAACTAGCCATGATCAAACTAGCCATGATTCAAGGGGAATAGAAATAGACTTCATCTCCTGATGAGGGAGTGGCAAGTTTATTTACATTGTTGAAAACCATGAGGAATAAGCAATATTTTTGCAGCCATCTTTGGAAATTACAGTTTGCCTCAGAAGTACTACGTTTTTTTTCTGTATTCTCTGGGAGTATTTTGAATGATTCATATTATTTTATACTTCAGATTTTGGTAGAATTCATTGGTGAAGCCCTCCTAGCCCACAGTTTTCTTTCTTTTTTTTTAATTGAAATATTAATTAGAGATTCCATTTTTAAAAAGTTAGATGACAATTTTCTAACTTCCTGTGGTACTGTATTGCAAATAGTATAATTTGGTGAATATTATTTAGAATCATTTTTTAAATAAAATTTTTATTTTTAGATCATTGTAGATTCATAAGCAGTTGTAAGAAATAATACAGAGAGATGCTGTGTAATCTTTACCCAATTTCCCCCAATGGGAACATGAAAAACTACAGTACAGTATCACACCCAGAATATTGATACTGTTACAGTCAAAATACTGAACATTTCTATCACCATAAGGAATCCCCATGTTGTATGTTTATAGACATATCTACTTTCCATGACCCCTACTCCCCTCCTTAATCCCAAGCAACCACCAATCTGTAATATATTTCTATAATTTTGTTACTTCAAGAATGTCGTACAGCATATAACCTTTTAGGACTGACTTTTTTCATTCAGCAGAATTCTCTGGACATTCATCCAGGTAGTTATGTCTATCAATCATTTGTTTATTTTTATTTCTGAGTAGTATTTCATGATGGATGTGTCACAGTTTGTTTAACCATCACCCATGAGGGTCTTCTGGGTTTCTTCTAGTTTTGACTATTATGAATAAAGCATCTGCATGCAAGTGTAAAAGTTTTTGTGTGAATATATATTCATTTTTCCGGGATAAATGCCAAAAAAATACATTTGCTAGATAATAAGGTAGTTGGAATTTAGGTTCTTGTGTTTTTTTTTTTTTTTTTTAAGAAACTGCCAAACTGTTTCCCATAAAAGCTGTAAAATTTCACATCCTTACTAAAAATGTATGAGTGATCCATTTTTTTCACCAGCATTTGGTGCTAATACTTTTCTTTATTTTAGCCATTCTGATAGGTATATAGTGACATCTCATTGTGGTTTTAATTTGCATTGTACTGATGATAGTGATGTTGAACATCTTTTTATATGCTTATTTGCCATCTACATTTTCTCCTCAGTGAAAAGTTTCTTCGTGTCTTTTGCCCATTTTCTAACTTTTGAGTTTGGAAAGTTCTGTACATATTCTAGTTCTCTGTAGGGTATATAGCTTGCAAATATTTTCTCCCACCTACAACTTGTCATTTTATTCTCTTAACATGTCTTTTGAAGATTAAAATTTTGATGATGTCCAATTTATCAATTTCCTTTAATATGGTTGGTGCTCTTGGTCTCAAGTTTAACAACTTGTTGCCTACCCCTAGATTTCAAATATTTTTGCCTATTCTTTTCCTAAAAGTTGATATTTTACATTTAGGTCTGTGGTCCATTTTGAGTTAAGTTTGGTATAAGTTGTGAAACTTAGTCAAAGGTAATTCTTTTTTACCTACAGATGTCCAATGGTTCTAGCATCATTTGTTGAAAGGCTAACTTTCTTTCATTGAATTGCTGTTGTACCTTTGCCAAAAATTAGATGGGCATATTTGTATGAGTCTACTTCAGGGTTCTCTATTCTGTTCCATTAATCTATGTGTCTGCCCTTCCACCAATACCAAACAATATTGCTTATGATATCTATATAATATGCCTTAAAATAGGGTAAGGTGATTCCTCCCGCTTTGTTGTTCTTTTTCAAATCTTAGGTATTTTAGTTCCATTGATTTCCATATAAATTTTATAATGATCTTTTCTATAGCTTCAGAAATTCTTGTTGGGCTATTGATAGGAAGTGCATTAAAACCTGTACATCAGTTTGGGGAGAATTTACATCTTTACTACGCTGAGTCTTCCAATTTATGAACAGTGTATCTCCTTCCATGAATTTATTGATCTTTTCAAAGAACCAACATTGCTTTCACTGATTATATTTCATTGATAAAAAGATCAATAAAATAAAAAACTTTTAGGTAGAATGTCAAAGGAAAAAGGAGAGGAGACAAATAGCTAAAATCAGAAAAGAATGGGCAGACAAAACTACTAACTACACAAAAATCAGAAGGGTTATAAAAGGATAGTATGAACAATTGTACACCAACAAATTTAAATAGCCAAAAGAAATGGAAAAAATTCCTAGAAACACACAAATGCCCTATGCTGACTCAAGAAAAAACAGAAGATCTCAACAGACCAATTATAAGTAAATAGATTGAATCTGTCCTCAAAAACCTCCCAACAAATAAAAAATCCCAGGACCAGATAGCTTCACAGGTGAATTATACCAGTCATTCCAAGAAGAATAAACGCCAATTCTGCTCAAACTGTTCCAAAAAATTGAAGAGGGTGGAACTACGTAACTCATTCCAACATCACCAAAGCCAGATAAAGATACTACTAGAAAAGTAAATTACAGATCAGTTTCTCTAATGAACATAGATGCAGAATTTCTCAATGAAATACTTGCAAATGGAATCAGCAACACATTAAAAGTATTATACACCCTTATCAAGAGTGTTTTATCTCAGGTATGCAAGGATGGTTCAACACAAGAAAATCAATTAATGTAATTACCACATTAACAAATCAAATGGGAAAAAACACTTGATAATCTTGACTAATGCAGAAAAGGCATTTGACAGAATACAGCATCCTTTCTTGATAAAACAATTCTAAAGATAGGAATAGAAGGAAACTTCCCCAACATGATAAAGGGCATATATTAAAAACCCACAGCTAGAGAAAACTACAACCTACACTAAGGAAAACAAAGTTATGGCCCAGTCAAAGGAACAAACTTACACTTCAACTGAGATATAGGAATTTAAACAACTAATGCTAAATCAATTCAAAAAGCTTAGAGAAGATATGGCAAAAGAGATAAAGGCTATAAAGAAAACAACTGGGCATACATAAGGCAGAAATCAAGAGTTCAAAAAAACAACTGGCAGAATCTGTGGAAATGAAAGGCATAACACAAGAGACAAAACACACAATGGAAACATAACAGCAGATCTCAAGAGGCAGAAGAAAACAGTCAGGAACTGGAGAACAAAACACCTGAAAGCCTATATGCAAAGGAGCAGATGGAGAAAAGAATGGAAAAATATGAGCAACGTCTCTGGGAATTTAAGGGTGAAATGAAATACAAGAATGTCTGTATCATTGGTGTCCCAGAAGAAGAGAAGGGAAAAGGGGCAGAAGCAATAATAGAGGAAATAATCAATGAAAATTTCCCCTCTTATGAAAGACATATAATTACAGATCCAAGAAGCGCAGTGTACTCCAAACAGAATAGGTCTGAATAGGCCTACGCCAAGACACTTAATAATCAGATTCTCAAACGTCAAAGACAAAGAGAGAATCCTGAAAACAGCAAGTGAATAGCAATCCATTACATACAAAGGAAGCTTAATAAGACTATGTGCGAATCTCTCAGCAGAAACCATAGAGGCAAGAAGGAAGTGGTGTGATATATTTAAGATACTGAAAGAGAAAAACTGCCAACCAAGAATCCTAAATCAAGCAAAACTGTCCTTCAAATATGAGAGAGCACTCAAAATATTTTGCAACAAACAGACAATGAGAGACTTTGTGAACCAGACACCTGCCCTACAGGAGATACTAAAGGGAGCACTACAGAGTGATTGGAGAAGACAGGAGTGACAGGTTTGGAACACAATTTTGGGAGATGGTAGCACAGAAATGTAAGTACACTGAAGAAAGATAACTATGAATATGGTTGAGAGAGGAAGGTTGGGATCATGTGAGACACCAGAAGAAAGGAGGAAAGATAAAGACCGGGACTGTGTAATTTGGTGAAACCTAGAGTGTTCAACAATTGTGATAAAATGTATGAATACATTCTTTCATGACAGAGAACAAGAGAATGTCAACCTTGCAAGGTGTTAAAAATGGGAGGAATTGGGAGATGGATGCAATCAATGTAAACTAGAGACTATAATTAACAGAATTATTGTATTATGCTTCCTTTAATGTAGAAAACATGATATACCAAGGTAAATGCAGATAAGAGGAGGGAATGGAGAGGGGTGTGAGGCACTGGACGTTAGTGTTGTTGTCTGACTCTTTATTCTACTTTGATTTAAGGTTATCTTTCCTTTTGCTGCTTCCTAGCTGTCATTTTTTTTTCCTCTTTCTTTTTTCTTTTACTTTTGCCTCTCTACCTTCTTTGACTCTTCCTCCTGCTTTGTGGAAGAAATGTAGATGCCCTTATATAGATAGTGGTGAGGATGGTGAACACATAAATATGTGACTATACAGGGAACCATTGATTGTTTACTTGGGATGGAATGTATGGCATGTGAACAAAACCATCTTAAAAAAAAAAATGGGTTGATGATGAAACCTTTAGGGCAATATACTGAGTGAGATAAGCCAGACACATAAGGACAAATATTGCAGGGTCTCACTGATAGGAACTAATTATAATATGTAAACTCATAGACATGAAATATAAGTTACCAAGATACAGAACGAGGCTCAATAATGGGGAGCAGTTGCTTAGTATGAGCAGAATGTTCAACTAGGATGAACTTAAACATTTGGAAATGAACAGAGATGATGGTAGCATGTTGTGAGAATAACTAACAGTGCTGAACTGTGCATGAATGAGGTGGAAAGGGGAAGCTCATAGTCATATATGTCACCAGAAGGAAAGTTGGAGGTCAAAAGATGGGACTGTATAACACTGAATCCTATGGTGGCAATGTCTGTGATTAACTGTACAAATATTAGAAATCTCTTCCATGAACCAGAACAAATGTATGACAATACAACTAGAAGTTAATAATAGAGGGACATATAGGAAAAATTTATATACCTATTGCAAACTATCTACTACAGTTAGTAGTATTTCAATGTTCTTTCATAAACAATAACAAATGTACTATACCAGTACTATGAGTCAACAATGGAGGGGGGTCAGCTAGGAATGTGCGAGAATTTGAGTTTCTTTTTCTTTTTCTTTTTCTTTGTTTTTCACTTTATTTCTTGTCTGGAGTAATGAAAAGATTCTAAAAAGTGAACAAAAATTAAGTGTGGTGATGGATGCACAGCTGTATGAGGGTACTGGGGGCAACTGATTGTATACTTTGGATCTTTGGATAACTGTATGGTATGTGAACAATCTCAATAAAAATAAAAATAAAAAAACCCACGGCTAATATCATACTCAATGGTGAAAGACTGAAAGCTTCCCCACAAAGATTTGGAATAAGACAATGGTGCCCACTGTCACCACTGTCATTCAACATTGTACTGGAAGTTTTTACATGAGTAATTAGGCAAGAAAAAGAAATAAAAGACATCCAAATCAGAAAGGAAGAAGTAAATCTTTCCCTATTTTCATATGACAAGATCCTATATACAGAAAGTTCCCTGAAACTACAACAAAGTGATAAGAACTAATAAATGAATTCAGTAAATTGGTGGGATACAAGATCATATGCAAAAATCAGTGGTATTTCTGTAAACTAATAATGAGCAATCTGAGGAGGAAATCAAGAAAAAATATAGCAAATAAATAAGAAAATATCTAGGAATAAATTTAACCAAGGACTTGTACACAGAAAACTGCAAAACATTGCTAAAAGAAATCAAGAACCCTATATAAATGGAAGGACATTCTGTGATCACGGATTGGAAGACTAAATATCATTAAGATATCAATTCTACCCAAAATGATTTACAGACTCAATGCAGTCCCAATCAAAATTCCAACAGCCTTTTTTTGCAGAAATGGAAAAGCCAATTATGAAATTTATTTGGAAGGGTAAGAGACCCTGAATAGACAAAAATATTTTGAAAAAGAACCAAGTTGGAGGAATCACATTTTCTTACGCTAAAGCATATTACAAAGCTACGGTGGTCAAAACAGCATTGTACTGACATAAAGATAGATATATTGACAATTGAGAGTTCATAAATTGACCCTCTTATCGATGGTCAACTGATGTATGACAAGGCTTCCAGGCCCACTCAACTGGGACAATATAGTCTCTTCAGTAAATGGTTCTGGATATCCATATACAAAAGAATGAAAGAGGACACCTGTAAAAAATTAACCATAAAAAAATTAACTCTAAATGGATCAAAGGCCTAAATATAAGAACCAGGACTATAGAGGAAGATGTAGGGAAGCATCTTCAAGATTTTGGTAGGCAGTGCTTTCTTAGACCTTATACCCAAGGCATAAGCAATCAAAGAAAAAATGGATAAATGAAACCTCAAAATTAAAAACATTTGTGCCTCAAAGGACTTTGTCAAGAAAGTGAAAAGGCAGCCTGTTCAGTTGGAGAAAATATTTGGAAACCACATATCTGATAAGGGTGTAATATCCAGGATAGACAAAGAAATCTTCAACTCAAGAATAAAAAGACAAACAACTCAATTAAACAATAGGGATAAGACTTGAATAGACAGTTTTGCAAAGAGGAAGTAAAAATGGCTAAAAAGCACATGAAAAGATGCTCAGCATCACTAGTTATTAGGGAAATACAAATCAAAATCACAATGAGATATCATTTCATACCTACTAAAATGGCCATTATTGAAAAAAAAAAAAACACGAAACAAAACCAGAAACCTTCAGATCTTGGAGAGGATGTGGAGAAATAGGAACACCCATTCACTGCTGGTGGGATATAAAATGGTGTAGCCACTGTGAAAGACAGTTTGGCAGTTCCTTGGGAAGCTAAGTATAGATTTGCCATATGATCTGGCATTTCCACCTGTAGGTACATACCCGTAAGAACTGAAAGCAAGGACTCAAACAGACATTTGCACACCAATGTTCATAGCATTATTCACAATTGCCAAAAGACGGAAGTAGCCCAAGTGTTTGTCAGCTGAGGAATTGATGAACACAATGTGGTATATATATACAATGGAATATTATTTGACTGTAGGAAGGAATGAAGTCCTGATGCATGCAACAACATGAATGAACCTTGAAGACATCATGTTGAGTGAAATAAGCCAGACAGAGGGAAAAATATTGTGTGAGATCACTGATATGAAATAATTAGAATAAGCAAACTCATAGAGTTAGAATCTGGAATATATATATATTTCCAGGGAATAGAATGGGGTAGTGAATGGGGAATGGAAGCTTAATCGGTGAAGAATTTCTATTTAGGTTAATTGTAAATGTTTGGAAATAGATAGTGCTGATGGTACCACATTATTGTGAGTGTAATTAACAGCACTACATTATATTTGTGAATGTGGTTGAAAGGGAAATTTTGGATTGTGTGTGTTACTGGAAGGAAAATTAGACAATAACCTGTGGGACTGAATAACACATGGAACCCTATTGTGGATGATGACTATGGTTAATAATAAAAATATAATAATGTTCAAAAGATGTTTATAGTCATGAAAATGAATTATAAACCATGTATTTCACTATTACAAGGTGCTAATAATAGGGGGTACATGGGAAAAATACACCTAATGTAACTATGGACTATAGTTAACACTAATATTTTAATATTCTTTCATCAATTGTAACAAAGGTGACACAGCAATGCAAAGTGTCACCAATAGGGGGATTTATGGGAGCATTGTATTTTTGGCATGACTTTTATGTAAACCTACAAATTCTCTCATTAAAAAATATTTTTTAAAATATATGCTAAATGAGGAGGCGGGGCAAGATGGCGGAGTGGTGAGGAGCAGAATTTCGTCTCTCCCCTAGAGCAGCTGGCAATTACCCAAGAACTATATGAAACAGTGTTTTCGGGGTCTCCAGTAACCAGTCACACATTGGACACAAGTTTGGAATTGGAGGAAAAGCTGAGATCGCAGCGAATGTTGAAAGTTCCCCGGACCAGGGGTCTGGCACCCCTCCCCACCCAGACCTCACAGACTGTCTTGCTGCTGGCTCCCTGAAAAGGGGGGGGGAAAAAAAAAACAAAAAACAGCAATCTGCTGAAGGCAGGAAGGGAGGCTAAACCCAGCCTCAACTGCAGAATTAATTAACAAGTTAATTGACTAACTTTGGGAGCTGGGGTGCTAAAGAAGGGCTGGGCTCCGAGAAGTGGGGGCACGTGAAAGCAGGCACCCATTCCCAGACTCCAAAAAAGCCATTTTTTTTCCTGCATTTTGTCCCTTCTGGCTTCTCACTGATTCCTTGGCTTTTTGCATTTCAATAGCCCCCTGGAGGGGTGGAACTGAAGTGGTTGGAGAGTAATTATCAGACAATGGCCCAAAGCATATCTTTAAATGCTCTATTCTGACACTGACAAAACTTTCAGGCTGGGAAAGACTTTTAAAAGAGACTCTGTTTTTTGTTTTTTGTTTTTTTTTCCTTTTTTCTTTTTCTTGATTTCTTTTCTATTTTTTTTTTTTTAATCTAAAAGTAATATATGTGGTTATTTTCCATCGGAAAGCCCAGGTTGAGGGACTAGGCTGGGCTTGGGGGAGACAGAGTACCCACAGTGTCTTTGAGTTCCATATTCACTACTGAAGGCCTCCACCCCCGTCTTTAATTGGCAACTCAGGCTGACCAAGGAATCTACCTGGAGAGGCCCCAAAGAGGAGAGGGGAGAAGGGAATAGTGCCCCTGAGAGACAACTGTTGTTCTGAGGATTGGGAGAGTAGAGGGAGGTCCAGCTCAACTGGCAGTTCTCCTTCTGGGAATTCAGACCCCAGGGGCTGGAATTCAGATTCCAGCTTCAGTCAGCCACGCCCCTGACAGGATCAGAGTCACCAGGAGAACTAAAGTCTACATACCTCCTTACACTGGTGGGGGCGCTGTGGGCTGGCCAGCACCACCTGCTGGACAGGAGAGGAAAAGCACCAATTCTAAAGGCCTCATAGGAGGGTCTCATTCTCAGGAAAACTCCATACCCTCCCAATGAGACCTGGGCCTCACTAGACTGGGAAAATCTGACTAGGGTCGACCATATCTGAGGAGACCCACTCACAAAAAGGTTACATAGAGACAGAGCAAGAAACAGAAAAAACAAGAGGGGAAAAATTCTGATCAACTAAATAGAACCTAAGTTAGAGGTCTAGAATAAGTTGAACTAAACAACAGAGGCCAGAGAACAAAGCCAACCAACAAGAAAACCACTAGGTAAAAGATAGAAAACAAGCTCCAAAATAAACTAATCAAGAGAATCAGATGCCTAGACAACTTAAGATAACAAGCCATAACAGGAAACACGAAAACATGGACCAGCCAAAGGAACAAACTAATAGCTCAGCTGAGACACAGGAGTGGAGGCAACTAATGCTAAATAAATTTGATGAAATGAAGGAAGATATAGCAAA
Source organism: Choloepus didactylus (assembly GCF_015220235.1). NCBI lineage: Eukaryota > Metazoa > Chordata > Mammalia > Pilosa > Megalonychidae > Choloepus > Choloepus didactylus. Next base: position 80,564,837 of record NC_051311.1, read on the forward strand.
AGAGCTGAAGGATATAAAGAAGACACTGGCTGACTATAAAGAAGAATTCATAAACTTAAAAAAACAAATGGCAGAACTCATGGGAATGAAGGCCACAATGGAGGAGATGAAAAACACAATGGAGGGACACAACAGTAGATTTGAACAGGCAGAAGAAAGGATCAGTGAACTGGAAGACAGGTCATTAGAATTCATACACACAAAAGAACAGATGGTGAAAAAAATGGAAAAATATGATCAGGGTCTTAGGGAGCTGAGTGACAACATGAAACGCACAAATATACGTGTTATGGGTATCCCAGAAGGAGAAGAGAGGGGAAAAGGGGCAGAAAGAGTAATAGAAGACATATTCACTGAAAATTTCCCAACTCTTATAAAAGACAGAAAATTAGAGATTCGAGAAGTACAACGTACCCCAAATAGAATAGATCCCAATAGACCTACTCCAAGACACTTACTGGTCAGATTGTCCAATGTCAAAGACAAAGAGAGGATTCTGAAAGCAGCAAGAGAAAAGCAATCCATCACATACAAGGGAAGGTCAATAAGAGTATGTACATATTTCTCTGCAGAAACCATGGAGGCAAGACGACAGTGGCATGATATATTTAAGATACTGAAAGAGAAAAACTGCCAACCAAGAATTCTATATCCAGCAAAACTTTCCTTCAAACATGAGGGAGAGATTAAAACATTCTCAGACAAACAGACACTGAGAGAGTTTGTGAATAAGAGACCGGCACTACAAGAAATACTAAAGGGAGTGCTACAGGCTGATAGGAAAAGACAGGAGAGAGAGAGTTGGAAAAGAGTGCAGAAATGAAGATTATCAGGAAAGGTAAAAGGAGAGGAAAAAATAAGATATGACATATAAATTCCGAAAAACAAAATGGTAGTAGAAAGTACTGCCCTTACAGTAATAACACTAAATGTAAATGGATTAAACTCCCCAATAAAAAGACACAGACTGGCAGAATGGATTAAAAAACAGGACCCATCTATATGCTGTCTACAAGAAACTCACTTTAGACACAAGGACAAACATAGACTGAAAGTGAAAGGTTGGAAAAAGATATTTCCTGCAAACAACAACCAGAAAAAAGCAGGAGTAGCTATATTAATATCAGACAAGTTAGACTTCCAAAGCGAAACAATTAAAAGAGACAAAGAAGGACACTATATATTAATAAAAGGGTCAATTCATCAAGAAAACATAACAGTCATAAATATTTATGCACCAAGCCAGAATGCCCCAAAATTCATGAGGCAAACACAGCGATCACTGAAAGGAGAAATAGATACCTCTACAATAATAGTTGGAGACTTCAATACACCACTCTCATCAATGGATAGAACATCTAGACAGAGGATCACTAAAGAAACAGAGATGTTGAATTGTATGATAAATGAACTAGACTTGACAGACATTTATAGAACACTATATCCAACAACAGCAGGATACACTTTTTTCTCAAGTGCTCATGGAACATTCTCTAGGATAGACCACATGTTGGGTCACAAAGTAAGTCTCAACAAATTTAAAAATATTGATATTATACAAAACACTTTCTCAGACCACAATGGAATGAAGCTGGAAATAAATAAAAGGCAGAAGGTCATAAAATTCACAAACATATGGAGGCTAAACAACAACCTCTTAGAAAACCAGTGGGTAAAGGATGAAATTACAAGAGAAATTAGTAAATACCTTGAGGCAAATGACAATGAAAACACAACTTATCAAAACTTATGGGATGCAGCAAAGGCAGTGCTGAGAGGGAAATTTATTGCCCTAAATGCCTATATTAAAAGAGAAGAGAGAGCAAAAATTGAAGAGTTAACTGCTCACCTGGAGGAATTAGAGAAAGAACAGCAAACTAACCCCAAAGCAAGCAGAAGGGAAGAAATAACAAAGATTAGAGCAGAAATAAATGCAATTGAGAACAGGAAAACAATAGAGAGAATCAACAAAACCAGAAGTTGGTTCTTTGAGAAAATCAATAAAATCGATGGACCACTGGCTAGGCTAACAAAAAAAAAGAGAGAGCAGATGCAAATAAATGCAATCAGAAATGGGAAAGGAAATATAACTACCGACCCTGCAGAAATTAAGGAGATAATCAGAAGATACTATGAGCAACTATATGCTAATAAACTAGACAACTTAGATGAAATGGACAACTTCCTAGAAAAGCATAAACAATCAACATTAACTCAAGAAGAAATAGATGACCTCAACAAACCAATCACAAGTAAAGAGATTGAGTCAGTCATCAAAAAGCTCCCAAAAAGGAAAAGCCCAGGACCAGATGGTTTCACATGTGAATTCTACCAAGCATTCAAGAACGAATTAGTACCAATCCTGCTCAATCTCTTCAAAAAAAAATTGAAGAAGAGGGAAAGCTACCTAACTCTTTCTATGAAGCCATCATCACCCTAATACCAAAACCAGGCAAAGATACTACAAAAAAAAGAAAATTATAGACCAATTTCTTTAATGAATATAGATGCAAAAATCCTCAACAAAATACTCGCAAATCGAATCCAGCAGCACATTAAAAGGATTATACACCACTACCAGGTGGGATTTATTCCAGGTATGCAAGGCTGGTTCAACACAAGAAAATCAATTAATGTAATACACCACATCAATAATTCAAAGCAGAAGAACCACATGATCATCTCGATTGATGCAGAAAAGGCATTTGACAAAATTCAACATCCTTTCCTGATGAAAACACTTCAAAGGATAGGAATAGAAGGGAACTTTTTCAATATGCTAAAGGCAATATATGAAAAACCCACAGCTAACATCATACTCAATGGAGAGAGACTGAAAGCTTTTCCTCTAAGATCAGGAACAAGACAGGGATGCCCACTATCACCATTGTTATTCAACATTGTGCTGGAAGTTCTAGCTAGAGCAATTAGGCAAGAAAAAGAAATAAAGGCATCCAAATTGAAGAGGAAGAAGTAAAACTTTCACTATTTGCAGATGACATGATTCTATATGTAGGAAATCCAGAAAAATCTACAGCAAAGCTACTAGAACTAGTCAATGAATACAGCAAAGTAACAGGCTACAAGATCAACACGCAAAAATCTGTAGTGTTCCTATACACAAGTAATGTGCAACAAGAGGAGGAAATCAAGAAAAAAATCCCATTTACAATAGCAACCCAAAGAATGAAGTATTTAGGAATAAACTTAACCAAGGACACAAAAGACCTTTACATAGAAAACTATAAGAAACTGCTAAAAGAAATTGAACAAGACCTGAAAAAAATGGAAGAATATACCATGTTCATGGATTGGAAGACTAAATATAGTTAAGATGGCAATTTTACCTAAACTGATCTACAGATTCAATGCAATACCAATTCAAATCCCAACAACTTACTTTACAGAAATATAAAAACCAATAACTAAATTTATTTGGAAGGATAAGGTGCCCCGAATAGCCAAAAATGTCTTGAGAAAGAGGAATGAAGTGGGAGGTCTCACACTACCTGACTTTGAAGCATATTACAAAGCGACAGTGCTCAAAACAACATGGTACTGGCATAAGGACAGATATACTGATCAATGGAATCGAATTGAGTGTTCAGAAGTAGACCCTCACATCTATGGACAACTGATCTTTGATAAGGCAGTGAAGCCGAAGCAACTGGGAAAGAGCAGCCTGTTCAATAAATGGTGTTTGGAGAACTGGATATCCATTTCCAAAAGAATGAAAGAGGATGTCCATCTCACACCTTATACCAAAATTAACTCAAAGTGGATCAAAGACCTAAACATTAGCACCAAGACCATAAAACTCTCAGAAGAAAATGTAGGGCAATATCTTAAAGATCTTGTGAAGGGAGGTGGTTTTTTAGACCTCACACCCAAGGCACGAGCAACCAAAGAACAAATAGACAAATGGGATCTCCTCAAAATTAAACACTTTTGTACATCAAAGGACTTTGTCAGAAAAGTAAAAAGGCAACCTACACAATGGGAGATGATATTTGGAAACCACATATCAGATAAGGGTTTAATATCCCGAATATATAAAGGAATCCTGCATCTCAATAACAGAAAGACAAACAATCCAATTAAAAAATGGGCAAAAGACATGAACAGACATTTTTCTGAAGAGGAAATACAAATGGCTCAAAAGCATATGAAAAAATGCTAAACTTCACTGGCTATTAAGGAAATGCAAATCAAAACCACAATGAGATATCATCTCACACCTACCAGAATGGCCATTATCCAAAAAACAGAAAATGACAAGTGCTGGAGAGGATGTGGAGAAAGAGGCACACTTATTCATTGTTGGTGGGAATGTAGAATGGTGCAACCACTCTGGAAGACAGTATGGAGGTTCCTCAGGAAGCTAAATATAGATTTGCCATATGACCCAGCTATTCCATTGCTGGGTATATACTCAGAGGAACTGAAACTTAAGACACAAACAGACATTTGTAAACCAATGTTTATTGCAGCATTATTCACAATTGCCAAGAGATGGAAACAGCCCAAATGTCCATCAAAGGACAAGTGGATAAACAAACTGTGGTATATACACATGATGGAATATTATGCAGCTGTAAGACAGAACAAAGACATGGATCATGTAATAATGTGGATGAACCTTGAGGACATTACATTGAGTGAAGTTAGCCAGAAACAAAAGGACAGATTCTGTATGGTCTCACTAATATGAACAGACATTAATGAACAAACTTTGGGAGTTAAAAGCTGACAACACAGGTGACCAGGAGATAGAAAGAGGGCAGAGATCAGCCATTTGATGCTGAAAGATTACAGAATGTTTAGGATTGATTGCATAGATCCAGAAATAGATAGCATAATACTGGGTGATGGTAGCACGGTATTGTAAGTACACTGAACAAAGATGTCTGTGAGTAAAACTGAAAGAGGTGGGACAGGAGAATGTATGACACCAGAAGTAAAGATAGATGATAAAGACTGGGACTGTATAATTTGGCAAAAACTGGAGTGGCCAATGACTGTTACTAAATATACAAATATAAAAATGTTTTTGCATGTGGGAAAGCAAATGAATGTCAACCATGTAGAAATTTGAAAAAGGGATGGTATTCAGGAAAAAACATAATCAAAGCAAACTGGAGTCTATGGTCAACAGTAACATTGTAATATACCTCCATTAAATGTAACAAAGGCAATATGCCAATGCTAAATGTATATGAGAGGGGGATATAAGGGAGTAATATGGGATTCTTGGTAGTGGTGTTATTTGCTGTCCTTAGTAGTATATTGTATTGTATGACATGTTATTTTTCTTTTTATCATTTTTTCTTATTACTAAAAAAAAAAACAATTTTTCTTGTAGTAATCAATATGTTCAAGTGCTGATTGTGGTGATAAATGTACAACTTTATGATGATACCATGAACAACTGATTGTACACTGTGGATAAATGTATGGTATGTGAACATAACTCTATAAAATTGTAGGAAAATATATATATAGGAGTAAAAGTGTTGGAGAAAACATGGTGAGAGGGATGATGCCTCACCAATATGGACTAACTACAATGTGTAAACTCAGAATTGAATCTTAGAACATAGCCTAACGTGGACACAATAATTGTAATAGTCCCTAGATTGTAAGCTCTTACAGCAGTTAACTCTATCCCTGAATTGTAAGGCCTATCTCTAAACTTTGAGATGCTGATCCGCTAGCGTATAACCTGATTGGTCTCTGGAACAATGCATATCTCTGAGACACCTGAAACTCAGAGCTAGAGTTTGGCAGATATGAATGTCAGTATTAGTGCATACAGCCACTGTCAAAAAGAAAAGAAAAAAAGCTGAATAAGAGTGCAGACTTCAATTAGTGATATGAATGAAGCAGGTCTGGTTAAGACCAGGGCAAGCCAGGCCAAAGGGTAAAGGTTGAAACTGATTGCGTTTTAAAACTTCAATTTTCATATGAGACCAAGGGAAGAGATATATATTTGGTACAGGATCTAAATTTTCTAAACGGTACAACTCTACAGTCGATTTGTTCAAACACCACAATTGCATGGAACTTTGAATAGGAAGTGAGATACGGTAGGTTAGTATAGGCTGGAGTGAATAGTGACACATCCTAGAGTAATTTGGGCAGATAATAAAAAATATATTTACAGCCTCCCACTCCCCAGCCCTGAGGATCTGGGGGAAGGTGCAGATGTGTTGGACATCCTCACCTGGACTGGTGTTGATGCTGTCACAAACATTGGGCCTGGCGGTTTGATGTGCTGAGCCCTTGAGTATGGGACTTGCCCTTATGAAGCTCATTACCACAAAGGAGAGTCTAAACTTGTATGTAATGGTGCCTAAGAGTCTCCCCCTGAGTACCTCTTTGTTGCTCAGATGTGGCCCTCTCTCTCTCTAACTGAGCCATCTCAACAGGTGAACTCGCTGCCCTCCCCCCTACGTGGGACCCGACCCCCAGGGATGTAAATCTCCCTGGCAATGCAGAGTATGACTCCCGGGGATGAATGTGGACCCAGCATCATGGGACTTAGAGTATCTTCTTGACCAAAAGGGGGATGCAAAATGAGACGGAATAGTTTCAGTGGCTGAGAGATTCCAAATGGAGTCGAGAGGTCACTCTGGTGGACATTCTTATGCACGATATAGATAACACCTCTTAGGCTTTAATGTATTGGAATAGCTAGAAGTAAATACCTGAAACTACCAAACTCCAACCCAGCAGTCTGGACTCCTGAAGACAATTATATAATAATGTAGATTACAAGGGGTGACAGTGTGATTGTGAAGACCTTGTGGATCACACCCCCTTTATCTAGTGTATGGATGAGTGGAGGAATGGGGATAAAAACTAAAGGACAAATGGGGTGGGATGGGGGGATGATTTGGGTGTTCTTTTTTCACTTTTATTTTTTATTCTTGTTCTGGTTCTTTCTGATGTAAGGAAAATGTTCAGAGATAGATTGTGGTGATGAACGCATAACTATGTTATCATACTGTGGACAGTGGATTGTATATCATGGATGATTGTATGGTGTGTGAATGTATTTCAATAAAACTGAATTTAATAAAAAAAAATATATATATGCTAAGTGAAAAAACCAGACACAAAAACTATATATTATGATTCTATTTATTAAAACTATGAATCTAAATAAATCTATAGAGACAGAATTATATTAGTGGTTATGTAAGGCTGGGGAAGGATAGAGGGATTGAGAGGTGACTGCTAAGGGGCATGAGTTTTTTCTTTTTGGAGTAAAGTAATTGTTCTAAAATTGATTGTGGTGATGAATACACACCTCTGTGATTATACTAAAAGCAATTGATTGTACACTTTGGCTGGATTGTATGGAATGTGACGATATCTTAGTAAAACTGCTTAAAAAAAAAAAAGCTCCTGCACTAGGCACTAGATGGCTTCACTGTTGAATTTTACCAAACATTACAAGAAAAATTAGCAGCAATCCTGGTCAAACTCTTCCAAAAAAATTGAAAAGGAAGGTATACTTCCTAACTCATTCTATGACACCAACATAACCCTAATACAAAGGAACATAAGCTACCATAAGAAAATAAAGGCAAATTTTCCATATAAATATAGTTGTAAAAATGCTCAACAAAATAGTAGCAAACTGAATCCAACAGCAAACTAAAATAATTATACACCTTGACCAAATGGAATCTATTCCAGCTATTCAGGTGTGGCTCGACCTAAGAAAATCAATTAATATAATACACTACATTAATAGGACAAAGAAAAAAGTATATAAATTAAAAAAGAAAAAGGCATTTTACAAAATCCAGCATCCCTTCTTGATCACAAAACACTTAGAAATCTAGGAATCTAAGGAAACTTCTTCAAGATGATAAAGGGTACTATTCTAGTTTGCTAACGCTGCTGGAATGCAAAACACCAGAAAAGGATTGGCTTGTATAAAAAGGGGTTTAATTGGTTATACATTTACAGTCTTAAGGCCATAAAGTGTCCAAGATAACGCATCAACAATTGGGTACCTTCACTGGAGGATGGTCAATGGTGTCCGGAAAATCTCTATTAGCTGGGAAGGCATGTGGCTGGCATCTGCTCCAGAGTTCTGGTTTCAAAATGGCTTTCTCCCAGGACATTCCTCTCTAGGTTACAGTTCCTCAAAAATGTCAATCTTAGTTGCTCGTGGGGCATTTTGCCTCTCTTGCCTTCTCCAGAGCAAAAGTCTGCTTTCAACAGCCATCTTCAAACTGTCTCTCAGCTGCAGCTACTCTCTCAGGTCCTGGGTGTTCTTCAAAGTGTCCCTCTTGGCTGTAGCAAGCTTGCTCCTTCTGTCCGAGTTTATATAGAGCTCCACTGAACCAATCAAGGCCCACACTGAATGGGTGGGGCCACACCTCCATGGAAATTATCCAATCAGAGTTAACACCCACAGTTGGGTGGGTCACATCTCCACAGAAAAACTCCAAGAATTACAATCTAATCAACACTAATATGTTGGCCCACACAAGATTGCATCAAAGATAATGGCATTTTGGGAGACATAATACATTCAAACTGGCACAGGTACATATGAAAAACCCACAACTAACATCATACTCAAATGGTGAAAGATTGAAAGCTTTCCCTCTACTATAAGGAAAAAGATAAGGATGCCAACTGTCACCATTTTTCAAACATTGTACTGGAAGTTCTATCCAGAGGAATTAGGTACAGAAAAAAAAGTCATAACAATTGGAAAGGAAAAGGAAAGGAAAAGAAGAAGTGAAACTTTCCCTATTTGCAGAAGACATGATTCTATATGTAGAAAATCCTGAAAATTCACAACAAAGTTACTAGAGCTAATAAAAGAATTCAGCCAGGTGGTGGGGTACAAGATCAAAAGCAAAAATCAGTAGTATTTTTATATATTAATAATGAACAATCTAAAGAGGAAATCAAGAAAAAATATTCTAATAACAATAGCAATTAAAGGAATCAAATACCTTAGGATAAATGTAAGCAAGTGTATAAAGTATTTACACATGCAAAACTATAAAACATTGCTAAAAGAAATCAAAGAAGACCTAAATAAATGGAAGGACATTCTGTATGAATGGGTTGAAAGGCTAAATATTAAGATATCAAGTCTGCCCAAAGTGATTTTATTCAAAGCAATCCCAATAAAAATTTCAACACACTGCTTTGCAGAAATGGACAGCCAATTATGAATTTTATTTGAAAGATAAGGAGCTCCAAATAGTCAAACCATCTTGAAAAAGAAGAATAAAGTTGGAGTACTCACACTTCATGATTTTAAAACTTATTTCACTACTATAGTAATCAAAACAGGATGGTGCTGGCAGAAGGATAGACCTATAGACCAATGGAATTGAATTGAGAGTTCAGAAGTAAACCTTCACATCTATGGTCAATTGATTTTTGACAAGGGTGCCAAATCCATTCAGTGGGGAAAGAATAATTTCTTCAACAAATGATGCTGGGTAAACTGAGTATCCATATGCAAAAAAAAATGAAAGTAGACCCCCACCTCACACCATTTATAAAAATGAACTCAAAATGGAGCAAATGCCTAAAACTGTAAAACTCCCAGATGAAAACATAGCAAACCATCTTCAGAATCTTGTGTTAGGCAATGTTTTGTTAGACATTGCACCACAAGTATGAGCAACAAAAGAAAAAATAGATATAAGACCAACAACCCAATGAAAAAATGGGGAAAAGACTGAGTAGACATTTCTTCAAAAAGAACTGTGTTTTAGCTTCCCATCTGCTAAAACAAATATCCTACAGTGGATTTGCCTAACAGTAATTTATTGACTCATGGTTTCAGAGGCTAGAATGCTTACTTTCCCCATTTTTGGTATATTCTCATTGGCTGGCAATCTTTATAGTTCCTTGGCTTTTCTGCCACATGGCAATGCATATGGCATTGTCTTCTACTTTCTCCTCCCAATTCTGTTGACTTCCAGCTTCTGGCTGCTCCCCAGAGCTTCTCTCTTCCTCTGATTTTCAATCTGCTTATAAAGGACTCTAGTAATCTAGATTAAAACTGAATCTGGTTCACTTTGACCCCACCTTAACTGAAATAATACACACACACACATACACACACACACACACACACACACAATGGGACCACACCAATCAGAATGAGGACCAAGACCTAGAACATGTCCAAACTGGAGTACACAATTCAATCCACCACAAGGCACATGAAAAGATGCTCAACATCATTAGCCATCAGAGAAACGCAAATCAAAACCACAGTGAGATACCATTTCATCCCCACTATAGTGACTACTATTATAAAATGGAAAATAACAATCTTTGAAGAGTATGTAAAGAAATAGGAACATTCGTTCTTTGTTGATGGGAATGTAAAATGGTGGAGTCACTGTGTACAATAGTTTGGCAGTTCCTTAGAAAGTTAAATGTAGAATATCATATAACCCAGAATCCCACTTCTAGGTACATATACCCAAAAGAATTGAAAGAAGGGGTTTAAACAGATATTTGCACACCAATGTTTATAGCAGTATTATTCATAATTGACAAAAAGATGGAAGCAACCCCAGTGTCCATCAACAGATGAAAGAATAAACTCAATGTTGTATATACCTACAATGGAATATTATTCAGCATAAAGTAAAGTTCTGATACATGTGAAACATGGATGAACCTTGAAGACATCTCCTTGAAGGCCTCTCCTTGGAGTCCCCCCTCCCCCCGGCTCCCCAAAACACTGAGCAACTGCTCCAATTTGGTTGCTTTTGGGGTACTGGGGGAACACAGATATTGCTTCCACATTTTATAGGGTTGGGGATTGTCCCCTGCCAGGTGTTCTCCAGGTTCTCCCCTCCCTCCAGGGAAGTCTGGAAAGGATTCAGCATGGGGGCCAGCATCCCTGTCTTGGGTAGAGGGAGCCTCATTCCCATCTCCAGCCACATCAGTCATTCTCTTACAGTCCCCAATCCCCTCCCTCTCATTCCAGCATTTCTGCAGAAGCCCTTGTATGTTGGTAGGACTTTGGTGTCCAGGGTAGATCTCCCTTCCATTGGAGAGTGAAATCCCAGAATCCTAATGGGCCCCAGGCCTCAGCCCTGCACAGGGGCTGGTGTTGTGTGGGGTGGTGGCTCTCTGGGAGCCCTCTACATATCTATTTTTATATGGAACTTGTTCACCGGACAGAGGGAGGTGGCCTGCAACCCTCCATCATACCATCTGAGCCCATACAGGGAAGGAGAGGCCCAGTTAGGGAGCTGGTCCCTTTGGCTAATTCTGGAGATGTTTTTATATTTCTTGAGTTCTATACACAGGAGAAAATAATAGAAACTTATCTGTGAAAAAAAATAAGACAGACCCAAAAGGACAAATTGAAATAAGTCATACACAAAAGGGCAAAGACTGTTTGATCTCACTAATATAAAATAATTACAATAAGCAAATTCATGGAGTCAGAAACTAGAATATATTTTACCTGGGCCCAGGGTAGGATAGGGAATGGGTACTTAATGCTTAGTTGGTATATAATTTCTGTTTGGAGTGATGAAAAAGTTTTGGTAAAGGATGGTGGTGGGGGTAGCACAACATTGTGGATGTAATTAACACTGCTGAATTATATATTTGAATGTGGTTAAAAGGGAAATTTTAGGGAATTTAATAAAAAACATAAGTCTGCACATCACAAACAGTAAACCTGTATGTCATCTATGGACTATAGTTAAAAGCACAAATATAATAGTACTGTGTCATCAATGGTAACAAAGTTACAGCACAAATGCAAAGTGTTAATAATAGGGGAAAATGTTGGGGGGGATTTTATTGGAACTCTATATTTTCTGCCTGATTTTTTTGTAAACATACAACTTCTCTAATTGAAAAAAATAATTTCAAAAATCAGTCATGCTCCTTTGGGCCATTTCTTTTCCAGCAGACATACTAATCAAATTGAAATTTTTGTTAAAATATTTCATTTAAGGTACATAGAAATCTCAGTAGAGGATATATTAGAATTATACCATTGTATCATAACGGTTAGCCCACCAGATATTCTGGATGGGCAGGAAATTGTCGTTTTCTGTTTCCTCTTTTTAGACAACCAAGAGGAAAAAAGCATTTTGATGACATGGTTTTATTTTCAAAATTGAAAAGTTACCTCAATACAAACTAATCTTCTAGCTAATTATTGTCAGAAAGAATAATTCTAAAACCCAAATCATCCTTTTTGGCATCTATCCTCTAACACTTAATCGATTTATACTTATTAATCTTAAAGAGTAGGTAAAATTATTTACATACTTAGAGATTTATTTTTAAATTTGTCTTCTTAGACTGTTTTATTACTGTATATGTTGCAACCTGTGGCTTTTATAATTAGATGTTTTTAATGACTGTATTGTGTGTTTGAAATGCTTTTGACATTTCACAGCTAAATTTTCACAAAATACTGTACTGCAAAACATTGAGGTTTTTATCACTACATAGTCTGGTACTTGTCAGAAGAATGTTTTGAGAAAGTGTTGGCCCTACTCATTATCAAAGCCTTATCTTATCTATAGCCATATGTGGAATGGCCCTTATTCTGACATGTAACTGTATTAGGGCATCTTATGTTCGCAGGATTTCAATCCAGCTTTCTAATCAACTGTCTGCAAAGCAAATGTATGTGAACTGATTCTCAGCTGGCACATTCTGCAATTAAGCTTCATGGAAATTTGCCTAAAGGAAAAGCAGCCATTCATCTTAAGCATTTCAAATTTTTCCATGAAATAAATTGTGCTATCAACAAGCTACAATCCTGAACTATACAATGTTGATGACTTGTAAAATTCTTTTATTGAGTTTTATCTGATGTTGTTCTAACAACTTCCATTGAAGTATATGATGTGTATAACCCAAGTTTCCCCAGTTCCTACTGGAGTATGATGATAAAAGTTATCATATTGACATAAACTGCAGAGTTTGCTGGCTGGCTTAGTAGCCTTGACCAGCACAGCAGCAGACTCTCCAGCCCTCTGCTTCTATCACTTCCTTACTCTGCTCTTCACTACCAGGAATATTTGAGAGTCCTGAGGAGAGGTATCCTACTTATGCTCTACTCCTGGGTTCTTAGGAACCAGCTGAAGGGTAGTGATAATAGCACTAAGGAAAATGAGCTCCCTTTTGTTGTCTTACATTATGCCATAAGAATTTCAAAGCAATGTTGCTTGAACTGCAAGAGGCTATACAAATACCTATTTCTGTTTTATTTATAAGTATCTGTATCTTAGGATCTAGATAAATGTTAACAGTAATGTGATTATTATTTTTCTGTTTTAGCCACCTTGACAACAGTCAGTGTTGGCTGACCAATTCAAAATAATGTCTGGCTTCAGCAACAGTTTCTTGTACCATCAGTAGAAACACCATTCTTGATTTTCCCCTGGGCACAGCAGTTTTACGCTGGTGACAGTCTTAAGGACTAAAGGTGGCAAAGCTGCCCGACGGGATGATGTGTAATGTAGGAAGGAGGAGTGGTGAATATTTCCCTCCTTAAGTACCTGCCATGCTTTGGCCCTTGGAAGTACAAATACTTGTTCCCATAGTCTAACAAAGCCATTTATGAACACAGCTCATTCAGTATGTTTCTAACTCCTCTCGCCACCAAGTCCCCAAAATGTACTCAAAGATGAAACGGGCTCACCTGCTGGTGTTCCTGTATCAAAACAAATCTTTTCCTAACCCCACAAAAACAAAAGTATCCAACCAGAACAGCACATACAAATCAATGCCAGCAGAGGTCACGGGCCCACAGCCTCCAAGAACAGTAATTCCTTTTTGGCCCAGTTAGGAGTCCAGTACTGGCAGGAATACTTGACCTGTACAAATAATGAACAAAGAAACCAGTACAGGTGTCTGCAGCTCTGCCTTCCCAACTTCACTCTCCATCAGCCTGACTTGTCTTTCTGACCTCCCACTTATTGCAGTCCCATGCTTATTTGTGGAACTAACTGCTTTAATTTCTTCCTTCTGACTTAGTATTTCTCAGACAATGCTTAGACTAACTCTGAATTGGTTTCAGACCTTTCTCCTGAACTTCTTCCTAGAGGCCATGGGCTGGCATTACTGTGCCTCTATGGGTTTAAAGATTTGATGGCCAAACATACAATGACAGGCACAATGGTAGGCACATAGTAGGGTGCTGATGATTTGGAATTCAATAACAATAATGTTACTTTCTTTTATTACAGAACTGCATTGTTCTGCCACTGCTTCTCATCCATTTGTGTCATACTACATCACTGAGCCACATTCTCTCAAGGTTTTGTCTGAGCTACATCCTTATAAATTAGAAATCTCTGGGAAAATGTGTTTTATCATTATAAATAATTGAAAAAGGTTTTTTGGGGGGGTAGGGATTGTTTTGTTGGATCCCTGGTGTTGTGTGAAAATGAATACATCTTTGCCAATATAAATCCAAGTTAGGCAACTCAAAATGTCACACTCAATGGAGAATAAAGGCTGAGCCACTATGCCAATTTGTGTATATTATGTCCCCCAGAAAAAGCCATATTCTTTGATGCAACCTGGAGGCAGGTTGATTAGTCTCTTTGATTAGAGTGTGACCTCTTGATTGGATGTTTCCAGGGAGATGGGCAACTGTGGGCAATACCTTTGATTGTATTATTTCCATGGAGATGTGGAACCTGCCCATTATGGGTGGGTCTTGCTTTAATTACTGGAGTCCTATAAAAGAGCTCACAAACAGAAGGACCTTAGAGCAGCCGAGAGAGGCATTTTGGAGATGGCTGTTGAAAGCAGACTTTTGCTAATGCTTTTGAGATACTAGCCCAGAGTTTGCTCCAGAGAAGTTACAAGAGGACAAAATGCCCCTAGAGCAACATTTTGAAGAATGCACAGAAGCTGAGAGAGGAGCTGGAACACAACCTGGGATCAGCAGATGCCAGCCACATGCCTTGCCAGCTAACAGCAGCATTAGCAAACTGGAACAGCCACTATTGCATGTAGACAAAGGCTTTGCTAGAACTAACTGTGCATATTAACCGAAAAGAGTCTAATAGGACGAAATGTAAACAAATGTGAATTAAATATGTAATTTACAATCAAACACAGAAGAGGTAAGCCTGTCTGCATCTTCAAATATTAATAACTTTTCTATGCACTCCTCAAAAGAAACATATTTCCTTTGGCAAGATTTACTTTCCAAAAAATATTCCTTACATTTTATATTCTAATTCTAAGACCTAAGTAAACATCATTATAGCTTTTGCGATCAACTACATCACTTGCAGATCTGAAAAATGTCTACATTTATATACCATGGTGTAGCAAATTCTACAACTTGCAAGACAGCGGCAAATAATCATTTTCTTTATTTAGAGTAAGATATTGCATACCCTTTGGAAACTCACCCCCATGCCCCCCAAAAATACTACAAGAACTAAAATGGACTTAAAGCTCCTGAGAATATTGTGCAATGTCAGTATGTTCTGCATCTCTACCTAATTGTAAACTCCCTAATGGTAAAGTATTGTTTCCTATTTCTGTGCTCTGCTCACTATAGCACCTACAACAGGATTATTCATTCAGGAGCCTCTGAATGAACACTGTTGATAGCAGTCTTCCCGGAATGTAACACTTTTCCAGTTTAGATATTTTACTATTGATTTGCTATGCCCTATAAATCAGGGGTTCTTAACCTGAGGTCCACAGTTAGAATTCAGGGAGATATGTGTTCCTGGATGGGAAAAGACTGACACCTCTATTTTCATCAACTTCTATTGAAAGTTAGCATTTCATTCAATTATGAAGGTAGGTAACAACCCAGAATAATACTAAGTTCTGGTTTACTAATATTGCAGTTATGCCAAATACCAGAAATGGATTGGCTTTTATAAAGGGGGTTCATTTGATTACAAATTTAGAGTTCAAAGGCCATAAAAGTGTTCAAACTAAGGTATCAACAAGAGGATGCCTTTAGTGAAGAACAGCCGATGGTGTCTGGAACACCTGTCAGCTGGGAAGGCACATGGATGGTGTCTGCTGTTCCTTTGATCCCAGGTTGCATTTCAAAATGGCTTTATCCAAGATGTCTCTGGGTCTCTTAGCTTCTCTGGACTAACTCTAGCTTTCATCTCTTAGCTTAGCATCTCCAAACATCCTTCTGTCCACATCTCCATGCATCTCTAAGTGTCAGCAGGCATCTGGGTCTGTGTCGGCTCCTAGCTTCTCTCTTAAATACTCCAGTGAACTAATCAAGACCCATCCTGAATGGGCAGGGTCACTCCTCCATGGAAATAATTCACTCAGAGTTATCACTCACAGTTGGGTGAGTCACATCTTCATGAAAACACTCAATCAAAGGTTCCACCTTAATCAACAGACTAATGAATCTGTCCCCACAAGATTGCATTAAAGAATATGGCTTTTGTAGAGGACATAATAGATTCAAACCAGCACAGTAACCTATAGAAATCATAGGTAGTTTTACAATATTACATTCATTGCCGATCTTTAAATATTCTTTACACTCAAATTACATTTGAATTTATATGTTTTTGGATCAGCCACTAGATCACGTGCTTAGCATTGCCCCATTTGCAGATGCTGGTGTAACTTAGCTGCCAACTCTTGGACAACTCTGTGCCTAGTGATCATTCAGGCACCTAATAGTAAAGTTGCTTGTGTTTACATCAGTGATTCAGACAATTACATTGCTTTCCAGTATTCCCATCTACAATTGTTTATTAATATGGAATGAAAGTAGTCAAAGACCACAGCATAGTTTAATGTTCTTATCTAAGCTAAGCAAAAATAGTCTGTTTACTGATGTCTTTTAAACAAATAAACTTAACTTTTAACTTCTCTTGTTTACTAATGCATTATAAGGAAACATATATTTTGGTATATCACAAAATTATAAAAACCATACTCTTTTGATATGGCAGAGTTTTCACTGAATATATGTTCCAGGGAATAGAACATGACAGAAACAAAAGTGAAAGCAAGTGAAGATCTATCATATAAGTCAATGATTACACAGGACCATTAACAAAACTTCTTAGTTTTCTTACCATCTTCTTCTAATTGATTACTTTGTCTACAGTGGAGGGAAACTTTGTGGTCATGTGTTAGTGTGGTGCCAAAAAAATTCTATGAAGAATTTCATTGTGTGGCTACTGTAAAGATCTTCAACTTTGAGAAGGTAGAAATGCTCTCTGTAGCTATTAACCTTTCAAACAGAAGATTGAGTAGTAGATGCTGAAAACAGAAAAGTACAGTTAAGCCAAGTATTTGGCTTGTGGGCAAAAGAAACATTTTCTCAAAGAACTGAGTCCAATGAAATGAATTATAGAGTATAGATAGAATTTTATGATCAGTTTTATTGAATGTACATTTAGGTGTGCCATTATTCAATATTTCATTTCCAAGGTCTCTGTCCCAGTAAGAATTTTGATTTCTAGAATTTTCCCTGTAAGAATTATCATTTATTCAAGCTGAGTCTGAATTTAGCTGAATCCAATGCTCTAGGAAACCAAGTCACACTTAGTAAAAGTCGATTGCTCTGCAATCAACTGAACAGAAACTGTGTATTAAACCATTGATTATTTACTATTGGGCTGGATAAAGAAGAATATAGTATAAATGGAATATTATGTCACACCACAAGGACATGATGGTTCTAAATAGTTGCTACCTTGACAACAGACTTTGTCGTAAATAAACAGCAAGATCATTTATCCAAGACATTAAGATTCATCCTGGTAGAATACTTCAATTATGCAGTTTTTCTGTGACAGAATTGTTTTCATGAACTCAGAAATCTATTATGCACCATTTCTTATAATATTGGTTTCTCATAATTTTCCTTAGCAAGTGAGACCTCAGCTGTGCATTTAATGTAAACTTCGATGACAGTATCTAGGTTACTAAGAAGTTTCAATAAGTCCAAAGATTATAGGAAGTAAATAGAACTTATAACAACATTTTTAGTTCTCAACTTTATTTCTGTTTTACCAACTGACTAGAAATAACAATTGGGAAAACACTTACAATGAGAAAGTATTTAACTTTCCTATTTCTTGTATTTAATATATCACTGTAGTGCATAGGTTATAGTTTTTTCCCCAACTGAGGCTTTTATGGGAGGGTTTGCAACGACAAAGGAAGTATTCTCAAACTAAAGTGGACGTCTCATAGATACTTAAGACAAGTCAGCAATTTGAGATTTTTACAATTGTTTTCTCTGAAAAAACCCACATGTTTGCAAAAGTAAATTTAATATTCAAATCAGTTTGAAGTTTTCAAGACTGTTACCAAATGTATAATTATTTTGGCCATTTATTGCAGAAAGGTGATTCTTCTACAAATCCATTTCTGTTCCATAATAAACATTGTTATTAATGCTTTCTATCAAGTTATTATAAATAAGAATTAGGATACCAGTGTCCTTAGATTTGAATAATTATATTCAAAATCCTTACTTAATATATAGACAATTTAAATTTTTTTGACTATGCCAAAATGATAAAGTTCATATGATTTATTAATTCACCTTCTTAGCTCCATTTTCAAATGAAATCTCTTCAGTTCCCTAAACTGAACTCTTTTCCACTTCTAGTTTATTATAAACATAAGCTTTAGACCTTATCTCTTCAAAGTGTCTTTTACTTTGGCTTCTCGCAGTCTGAAACACTTTCATGATCTGAAGGAACAAAGGAGAAGGACAAGAGAAAAGATGTTTCTTGAACACCTTATGTGCCAGGTACTAGGTTAGATACTTTTGTGTATATTGTTTCTTTTGATCCTTATAACAATCTGCAAAGTAGACAATATTTGCCCATTCTGGAATTGAAGAACTGACACTTATAAAGGTTAAGAAATGTGTCAACAGTAATACAGCTAATATGTTATAGAGCCTAGAATCTATTCCATATACTTTAACTCCAATGTATGCATTATTTTCAAAAAAGAAATGCTAAGGTAATATTTAATGCTCGTGAACAAGCAGTGGAATTGGTATTTGGAGTACAGATGTCTCATTTAAACCACTGAAACCCCTGCATGGCCTCACAGATGTTGCAGGTGAACTTTATCTATTTACATTTGTTGTGGTTACTTGGATATTTGAAATATTTTACCCTGTTCTGTTGTTTATATTCACTATATATTTTATTGGTTTTTATTTTCCCTTCTTTATTCCTGTATTCTTTTAAACCAAGTTTTCATTTTTCCCTTTATTTCTGTCTACTCATTTGGAAGTTTCAAGTGCTATTTCTATTCATTATGGAGTCATCTTTACATAATATTTAGCAGGGTTAAAACGTCAACTCTGGGGCCAGACTGTCTGGATTCAAATTCCAACTCCACCACTTAGTAGCCGTTTAGCCCTGAGTGATCAAGTTAATTTCTACATGCTTCTGTTTCCTTATCAACACATGAGGTAATAATAGTACCCATCTCATAGGGGTTTTTGTGAAGATTAAATGAATTAATATTGTAAAGCAATTACAAGCACATAATAAACACTATTTAAGAATTTATTAAATTGATAAAAACATTATTTAAACCTCTAACATAAATCCATATTTGTATCCTCTGCTGAACTATACAATAATATTAGAAAACTTTAACTCTGATCCCTAGTACCGTCTTACTGCATTATTTTTGTTCAGTATTTTAAGTCTCAGATTGTTTTTAAAATGATTCCCAAATTAACCATTTTATAGATAATATCTTTACCAATTTCTTACATTTTATTTCTTACATTTTTTTCTTTGTGCATTTAGTTTTCTTTTAACTGAAGTGCATCATTAATTCATTTTTGTAAGGATAGTTTATGTATGCCAAATTCACTTGGTGTTTGATATTTTTATTTAGCTCTCACCCTTTAATAATAGTTTCATTGATTTGATTATATTGTGTAGCATTGAAGATATTCTATTTTCCACTAGAATCTATTTTACTAATAAGTCTATCAGTTAAATTTAATTATGCTTTCTTCATAGGTAATGTCTTTCTTCTTTAGTAACTTTTTAAGATATTTTCTTTGACTTTCATGTTCTGCAGGGTCATGAAAAAATTTCTAGGTGTAGATTTGCTTTTATTTAATGAATTTTACTTCAGTTTGAGGGCCTTTCCCTTTTTTAATTCTGATAAATTCTCACACTTATCCTTCCAAATATTGTCTTTCTCCCATTCTTTCTATTTTCTCCTTGAACTCCTGTTAGCCATATATTGGACTCTCCTTTTGTTTCTCCTGTTCTACCACTCTCATTTTCCATGTCTTCGTTCTCTGTGCTACATCCTCTTATTTACTGTTATCTCTTCCTGTTTTATAAATTCTGTTTTCCACTTTACTTAGTCTGCTCTATGGGCTATCCATTAAAAAAAAAAAAAAAAACTTTTATTTTTCATTTCTAAAACTTTAATTTGGTTCCTTTTCTATTTGGCTCAATTGATTTCCTTTCAGTTTCCTTTACAAATGCATATGCTTTCTGTTTTTTATATTTGCCTAATCATTTATTCTGGTTTATGTTACTTTAAAAAATCCACCCATTTAAAAATCACTTATTTTATAGTTTTTATGATTGTTCCATAATATTTCATTCTTGGAGATGTTAGTTGTCCTGTTCATTATATCTTCTGACAATATTCCATGATGTTAAGTCCCTCATAGTTTCTTGTTCAGAGTGAATCTTCTGTGAGGAATTTTCCTATAGGTGCTTTCCCTTGTCTATAGGATTAAGGCTTACCTACAGAGAGGTTGTACGGTTGCATATGCCAAGGCCTTTGGGGCTTCGACAGTCCTTACTGTTGTTAATTTTCACCTTAATTTCACACTTAACAGACAGTGCAAATTTGGATATCACACTTACATGTGGCACAGAACTTGTATTTGAATTTCATGCCAGTGTTTTTGTTTGTTTGCTTTCTTTCCCAAGACCCTGGCAATTAACAAACCATTCAGGAAGTATATAGTTTAAGATAGGGCTCACACAATTGCCTAATGGATTATATGTGCAATATCAGTGAAGTTGCTGAATACAGGTTGACCTCACATTGGGGACTGAGAAAACTGTAGGTCAATTAAGAAAGAGTCAGAAAAGATGAAATTTAGGGGCAAATTAGAGTCCAAATTTGGATATCTCAAATTTAGATGCCTATTAGACATCTAAGGAGAAATATTGAGAAGGAAGTTGTTTATAATATTCAAGATGGCGTGGAACTGTAGATACACATTGGGAGTCCCCAGCATATAGATACAACTTCTAGCATAACAATAGATATGAACCCCTAGGGAGTGAGTGGTGATATGGAGGGTAACAGGCCCCAGGTCTGAGACAGAGTTCACACTAAGATTTAAGAACTGGAACAGTGAGGAGGTTTCAGCAAATTATTCTGAGAAGGGTGGTCATTGAGATAGGAAAAATTTCATGGGTGAACAGTGTAAAGCTAGTAGGATCAATATTAGAGTTCCCAATGGGATCAAACAGTTGTGGGAAATGGGGTATTAGAAAAAAGTAAGATGGAAATATGGAATTGATGGTAAAAGACAGGGAAACTTGAAATTAAGATTTTGGAGAGGTTGTGGTTATTACTTACAGCAAGACCTGGAATGCATGAGGATATATGTCTGAGATAAGTGGAGGGAAAAAAAAAATCACTGGAAATGAGGAGGTCAGGAAACTAATAGGTCAGAGTACTGGATTTTATAATAGACATTATATATATATGGAATTGAAATTATTGAAGTTGAGGATGGGAGTAATGATAAAGAAAAAGACCTTGAACCAGGTGCTAATATCATTAATTAATGAGGGATAGTGGCCACCAGGATGGAAATTGACTAAAACAAGGATAAGTGATAATCAGAATCAAAAGTGGACTTTTTATGAAGAATTAGGAACAGTGACTGGAAAAAGCAATGAGACAAGGAGGACCTACCATACTTCTAGTAATCTGTGGATGTGAGAAAAAGAACAAGCCATCCACCTCCAGGGGAAGGTAGGTTTCATTTAGAGCAAAAATAATAATTCATTTATAGAATGTGCAGAGCCACATGGAAAAGAGAATCTGGGTGATGCCTGAGAGCCTTAGGCTTCTTATAGTGACTGAAGTAAACAGAAATGAAGGACATGATAGAGTTAGTATCTTAGGAAAAAATTCCTCCTTTGGTTTCCTTCTTGGGACAGTCCTCAGACAATTTGTAGTGGTAAGTCAATGAGCAAAGATGGTAGTGATGGAAACTGATCTTCCCAAGAACATAGGCTACTCTCTGCCTCCCTCTAGTTCTGCAGAAAACATCTATTGAGACTGAAGGGGGGCAGTCTTGCCAGGAACATAAAAAGACAAATGTTATAAAACATAGCATTTATGTCTCAAAATTCATTAGATCCCATAGGACTTTGCAAAGTGACATTTAAGTGCATTAGCAGAATATGGTAAAGTTCTATTATTGATTTTTTCTAAGAAAATTTTGAGTTGTTAGACCAAAGGTTGCTCTTTTATATAAAATGACAGAAATCGCAGTAAGGAGCTTAAAAATATTTTATTAGTAAAACTCATGCTTTTTTCTTACTGTACTCTGAGGTACAGATAGCTATTTAGCAGAGATTGTGGAAAGGAAATAGGTGATAGTGGGTGGCATTGGAAAGATAGTGAAGAATTCATTATTCTAGAAAAAGATTGTTTAAAAGTACATGACACAGAAATGTTGCTATATTAGGTAACTTTCTTGGGGTAAAGTAGGAACAGGTTGGAAGTAAAGCAGTTATCTTAGGTTAGTTGTCTTTTCCTTACTCCCTTGTTATGGTCTCTTTGAAATGTTCTTCTATTGTATGTTTTTTTTTTTTAATTTTTTTTTCACACAGTTGATTTAAAAAAGAAAAAGAAGTTAAAAAAAAAAAAAAAAAACAAGGAAAAAAATATGTAGTGCCCCCTTGAGGAGCCTGTGGAGAATGCAGGGGTATTGGCCTACCCCGCCTCGATGGTTGCTAACATGACCACAGACATAGGGGACTGATGGTTTGATGGGTTGAGCCCTCTACCATAGGTTTTACCCTTGGTAAGACGGCTGCTGTAAAGGAGAGGCTAGGCCTCCTTATAATTGTGCCTAAGAGCCTCCTCCCGAATGCCACTTTGTTGCTCAGATGTGGCCCTCTCTCTCTAGCTAAGTCAACTTGAAAGGTGAAATCACTGCCCTCCCCTCTACATGGGATCAGACACCCAGGGAAGTGAATCTCCCTGGCAACGTGGAATATGACTCCCGGGAAGGAATATAGACCTGGCATCGTGGGACGGAGAACATCTTCTTGACCAAAAGGGGGATGTGAAAGGAAATGAAATAAGCTTCAGTGGCAGAGAGATTCCAAAAGGAGCCGAAAGGTCACTCTGGTGGGCACTCTTACGCACAATTTAGACAACGTTTTTAGGTTCTAAAGAATTGGGGTAGCTGGTGGTGGATACCTGAAACTATCAAACTACAACCCAGAACCCATGAATCTCGAAGACAATTGTATAAAAATGTAGCTTATGAGGGGTGACAATGGGATTGGGAAAGCCATAAGGACCACACTACACTTTGTCTAGTTTATGGATGGATGAGTAGAAAAATAGGGGAAGGAAACAAACAAACAAACAGACAAAGGTACCCAGTGTTCTTTTTTACTTCAATTGCTCTTTTTCACTTTAATTATTATTCTTGTTATTTTTGTGTGTGTGCTAATGAAGGTGTCAGGGATTGATTTAGGTGATGAATGTACAACTATGTAATGGTACTGTGAACAATCGAATGTACGATTTGTTTTGTATGACTGCGTGGTATGTGAACATATCTCAATAAAATGAAGAAAAAAAAATACATGGATCCATTTCCATAAAAAAAAATTGAAGACCAAAAAATACATAAATTCATCAAAACTTAATGATATGAGATTTAGACAAAAATATTACTGAGAATAATTTCCAACAGCTCTCTACATAGTCTGCCTCTCTTTGAACTGAATGAAAAACTGAAAGTCTAAAAACATGTCCAATATTCTGTAGTCATCTGCAGAAAGATTGTCTAACATTGGATAGATCATTACAGATGAGGTGAAGACTATCAATCACCTAGATTTGTTGTTCCTAAAGTAAAATCTGAACCTATTACTCAAGAAGTGGGATTTCGATTTCCATTACTGTCTTTCTGACTACAGGTCTGTATTGCTACAAATACAAGAGATGCATTAGAAAGAAATGGCAGTTTAGAGGAACAGCATCATCTTCTCTCAATTCTTTAGGAATAAAATGGCAAAGCTACTAGTAAGACATGGACACAGCTTAAAATGAAGTCTTACAAGCTTTGTTTCTGATCCACAATGAAGAAATACTATGTTTTATTTCCTAAATAATTTTCTTAAAAGTAATTAGATATTCATTAATTCACTAATTTGTAAATATTTTGTAAGTGCTCACTCTGCACCACATGCTGTGGTAGCCATGGGTAATATGTCAGTGGACAGAATGGCACAATTCATTCAGACAGATAGCCACAAAAAATAAGCATACTAAATCAACATATGATTGGGAACTATGATTAATACAGAGACCATACCAGGTCCTCCCAGAGTCTACAGTGTTTTGGGGGATATAAATTAGATTGTGGAGTCAATAAAGTAAAATTTAAGCTTATATTCCCACAGTTAATAAGGAAAAAAAGGTACCTTGACAGTTCACCTAAGGAGTGATCAAAGCTATCATCACTAAATATATGACAACTGATGTGTTGCACTGAGAATGCATAACATCCTTTCTGCAGTTTTCCTGTCAAAAATAACCTAAATCTCATAATGAGGAAATAATTGACAAATCTAAAGGAATTGGCCTGGACTTTTCAAAAATGTCAGTGTCATTAATGACAAAGAAAGGTTGAGAGACTGTTCCAGGTAACAATAGACTGAAGAGATATGATACCTACATGCAATGCAAGGTTCTGGATTGGATTCTGGATGGAAAATTGAAATTATGTAAGGAACATGGGGGCATTTGGCAAATTTTTATCATGAATATGTATTAAGTGATACTATTGTATTGATACAAATTTTCCTTAATTTTATAATTGTAATGTGGTTGTTATTCTAATGAGATGCATGCTTCAGTATTTAGCTGTGAAAGGTTAGTGCCAGTAAATTATTCACAAATGGTTTAACAGAGATGAAGAGAAAGATAGAGAGAGAGTGATATAGATAGAGAGAAAGGGTTGGGGGGTAGGAGGGAGGGAGAGAGAATTTGGCAAAATATATACAAATAATAAAAATACTTACGAATGGTGAATCTAGGTGGAGGATGAAATTCTGTTCATTGTACTATTCTTGAAAATTTTTGTTATTTTAGTATTTTCCAAATAAAAATGTAAAATCAACTTAAGCTTGCACTGGATGGATAGATGGATGGGTGGATGGATGGATGGATAGATATTATTCCAAGCAAAGAGAAGAGCACGTGCCAAGGCACTGGAACAAGAAAGAGAAAATTAAGTTCTGGACAACTCAGGTCATTGTGATATAAGGCAAAAAAAATAGAAATTAGTTCAGGACCACTGAAGCTGTATTAGTTTCTAAAACTTTTTTTTCCAAATTACACATGATGATGATGATGATGATGATGATGATGTCATTTCTAAAAAGACAAAAGAATTAAAATATTAAAATATTTTATGAACTGAAAAAAAAGTCAGAGAAGAGGAAATGGAGGGATAAAAACAGATTGGGAAATTAGAAAACAAGTAGATAAAAGTAAGCTCCAAATATTAATAATTAAATTAAAAGAGGCTTTGGTAGTTTGAAGCTGTTATGTACCCCAGAAAAATCCATGTTCTTTTAATCTATTCCTGTGGGTGCAGACCTATTGTAGGTGAGACCTTTTGATTAGGTTATTTCAATTGAGATGTGACCTGCCTCACTGAAGGTGGATCTTAATCCTCTTACTGAAATTCTTTATAAGAGGCTAAAAGGAGACACAGAAACTAAGAGATGAAATTAAGAGAACCTCACAGAAAAAGGCCCAAGAGAAGCTGAGAGGAAGCTATTGAAGCCAGAAGCTGAAGCAATGAAACCCGGGAGAGAAGGAGCAACTGACATCCCCATGTGCCTTACGATCTGACAGAGGAGTCCAAGCTTGCCAGTAACTGGTCTTCAGAGAAGGTATTGTCCTGTTGATACCTTAATTTGGACATTTTCACAGACTTGTAATTGTAAACTTGCAAGCTAATAAATCATTATTGTTAAAAGCCAGTCCATTTCTGATACATTGCATTTGTCAGCTTTAGCAAACCTAAACAGGGCAGAGATGGTAAGAATATTGTCTCATCAATTGTAACTAAGGTACCACACTTATGCAAAATTTTGGCAGGTATAAGGAAACTGTATTTTGTGCATGATCTTTCTGTAAATCTACAACTTCTCTAATGAAAAAGGGCATGTATAATCAAAACGGACTTACAAACCAAGACCCCAATTATATGCTCTCTACAAGAAACTCACTTTAAATGCAAAGATGCAGATACACTGGAAATAAGAAGGCAGACCATGATTTATAAGGCAAATTCTAATAATAAGAAAGTTTGAGTGACTTTACTAATATCAGAAAATCATAGCAATACTAAATGTGCATGCACATAATAACAGGACTTCAAAATGCATGATACAAAAATGGACAGAATCAAAATGGAAAAGAGACAAATTCACAATTATAGTTACATATTTTAACACTCCTCTTTCAGTATTTGATAAGACAAAGTAGGAAAAATCAGTAAGAATTAGAGGATTTGAGCATTATCAGACAAACTGATAACTGACATTTATGGAACGTTACATTCAACTGCAGAATGCACAATATTTTCAAGTGCATGTGGAAGGCCAACAAAAATAGGCTATTTTCTCTGTGAAAGGTCTCAATAAATTTCAAAATAGTGTTCACTAATACAACAGAATTAAATGAGAAATCAATAAAAACTATCTGGAAAATCCAGAAGTATTTGCACATCAAACTCACTGTTAAATTACCCTTGAATCTGAGCAACAAAAGAGGTTCTCTGGGGGTGACCCTTAGGCACAATTATAAATAGGCTTAGCCTCTCCTTTGCAGTGACAAACTTCATATGAAGCCTCAAGATCAAGGGCAAGACCTTCTAAATTGGTAGTCCCCAATGCTTGTGAGAATATCAGTAATTCCCCAGGTGGGGAAGTTTAATATTTCCACATTTTCCATCAGTCCCTCAGAGGGGCTTTGCAAATATGTTTTTATTCTCTGCCCAAATTACTTTTGGATATATGGGGGTTTCACAATGACCTGTACAAACCAACTAGATCTCATTCTCTTTACAAAGTTCCATGTATTTATGGTGTTTGAGTAAACTGACCATACAAGTTAAAATATCTGGTGTGCTACATAAAATAAAGATTTTGCACCAAATAAATATATCTTCCTTTGGTCTCACACAAAATTTGAAGTTTTAAAACACAGTCAATATTGTCCTTTACCCTTTAGTCTGACTTGCCTTAGTCCTAACCAGATCTGCTTCATTTGGATCTCTAATTGAATTTTGCACTATATTTCAGCTTTTTTAACAGTTGCTATATGTAATAATACTGGCATTCTTAGCTGCCAAACTCTAGCTCTGAGTCTCAGGTGTCACACAGATACTCGGAGTTCTAGGGACCAACCAGGTTGTACACAAAGAGCTCAACTTCTCAAAATTTAGAGATAACCATTACAACTCAGGAATAGATGTGACTGCTGTAAGAGCTTACAATCTATGAACCTTTACAATAATCCTTCACCTGATAACCTGTGCTCTAAGATTCAATTCTCAGGGTTTGCACATTATAGTTCATCCATATTAGTGAGGCATTATAATGTTTTTCTTTTTGTTTCTGGTGTATTTCACTCAAAATGTTGTCCTCAAGATCCATCCACTTAGTTACATGCCTCACAACTTCATTCCTTCTTGTAGCCACTCAATATTCTATTGTATGTATACACCACAGTTCATTCTGTTCATCAGTTGATGTACCCTTAGGCCAACTCTATCCATTGCAAATATGAATACTGCTGCCATAAACACACCAGTGTGCAAATGTTCATTTGTATCCCTGCTCCAGTTCTTTCAAGTATATACCCAATAATGACGTTGTAGGACCTTATGGCAACCCCATACTTAACTTCTTGTGGAACCACCACACTGCCCTCCAGATGGGCTGTATCATTCTACTTTCCCAGAAACAACGAAAACATACCTCCTTCTCTGCATTTTCTCCAGCACTTGTATCCCTCTGTTTATTTTTCCCCTGCAACTTTATAGAGATATACTCACATACCATACAGTCATCCACAGTGTACAAGCAATTTTTCAGAGTATCATCATATAGTTGCGCATTCATCACCACAAAAAGAATAGTAAAAAGATAAAAGAAAAAATAAAAATAAAATAAAAAGATCAGACAACAACATCACCACCAAGAATCCCATGCCCCTCCTTTATATCCCCCTCTTATAGACATTTAGCTTTGGTATATAGCCTTCATTACAATTAGTAGAAACATATTACAGTGATACTGCTAGCTATATACTCTAGTTTTCCTTGATTATATTTTCCCCCAATCCCATCCCATTCTCAACACCTTGCAAAGGTGACATTCATTTGTTCTCCCACATGTAAAAACATTTCTCTATTTGTACATTTAATCACCATCATTGACCACTCTAGATTTCACTGTTATACAGTCCCAGTCTTTATCTTCTATCTTTCTTTCTGGTGTCATACATGTCCTTAGCCTTCCTCTTTCAACTTTACTTATTGTGGGATTGAGAAAGACTTATTAACCAAAACAAAGAAGAGAAATTAAACAAAATGAAGTTTCAGTGGCTGAGAGATTTCAAATAGAGTCAACAGGTCATTCTGGAGGTTATTCTTATGGATTATATAGATATCCCTTTTTAGTTTTTAGTGTATTGGAGTAGCTAGAAGGAAATACGTGAAGCTGTTGAACTGCAACCCAGTAGCCTTGATTCTTGAAGATGATTGTATAACTATGTAGCTTACATGGGGTGACAGTGTGATTATGAAACCTTGTAGCTCCACTCCCTTTTTCCAGTGTATGGACACAGGAATAGAAAAATGGAGACAAAAAGTAAATGAATAATAGGGGAATGGGGGTGGGATGTTTTGGCTGTTCTTCTTTACTTGTATTATTCTTGTTTTTCTTTTTTTTATTTTTTGGAGTAATGAAAATGTTCAAAAATTGATTTTGGTGATGAATGCACAACTATATGATGGTACTGTGAACAACTGATTGTACACTGGGGATGACTGTAGGGTATGTGAATATATCTCAGTAAAACTGAATTAAAAACAAATTATCCATGAGTTGAGGAAGAAATCATAAAGGCAGTTTAAAAATATTTCAAACTGAATGATGATAAAAAGAAAACTGATTGATTAGTTGACTTCTGGGAAGATGGCAGAATATCTAGAGAACAGGCAGAAAACAATCAAAGCAGCATTTCTGGAGTCCAGGTGATCAGAAGGAACTCTGCAATAAATAAGGAAGAACTGATGGAAAAGCAGAGAGTCTAAGACTGAAATATTTGGGTGAGTGTATTCAATCGTGATCATCCCTAAGGACCACCACTGTGAATAACCAGATCAGACAGCCAGGAGAGGAAGGGACGGCATTAGTCTCAGACCTGCAGCCTAGCATTCCCATGTGGGAGCCTGAGAGCCAGTAAACTCATCTTAGCCACATACAGAGACCCTTCTGCAGTGCCCAGTGCCTACCCATCCCTGAGGCAGGCTGCTGTGGGCTCCTTGACTTGAGGGAGCCTGGGAAGCCCTCCCTTTAGGTAGGAGAGGGGGATGCAGAGCAGGGCCAATATGACAGTTGTCTGGAGAGAGAGACTCTGGGTCCTGCTGCCTTGATCCTATCTGCACAGGGGCTCAGAGCACTCACTGCATGCACAAACAGAGAGGCGGGGGCCAGGTGCCCTTCCCCCACACCTGAGATGGTCATCTTCATGGCTGGTGAAAAACAGAGCATTCCTGTGCCAGCTGCTTGCTGGTGAAGTTGAACCTCCCAGTCCTACAGCCCAGAGTCTTTCTACACAGGAGTCTGGGAATCACCAGACCCATCAAGCCTACAAGCCAGAATTTTTGCCCTGGTGCAATGCCCATCCCCCATCCTTGGAGCTGCCAGCTTCCAGTAGGCCTGGGGTTCTGCAGCCTTGACTGGATTTTCTCCTGGCCTGGACCCTGCCCAGCAGGCTGCTGCACTTTGGGAGAGGCACGGCTGTGGGAAAGCACCATCTGCTGGGAATATGGGGAAACTGCAGACTGGCAAGCTACTTCTCTGCCCAGCCTTCAACAGACTTCTGAAAAGGGCTGCTTGCACTGAATTTAATTAGAGGATTTAAGTACCCTGACCTCAGTTTGTCTGGGAATTACTGACAAACCAAGTGCCAAAGAAGACCTTTAGCACAAACCCAAGCAAGAACAAAATATTAAACAAGTGAAGGAAACCAACTTTCAAAATAACCTTATCATGATAATGAAATGCCAAGAAACCAACAACAAAAATTCGCAAACCATATGAAGAACAAAGAAGATATTGCCAAGCCAAATGATTAAATTAAAAAGCCAAAGCAAACACAGAATTTGGAATAACTAATTAAAGATGTTCATACAAATCCCCTAATTAAATTCAGTGAGTTGGCTAAAGAGATAAAGGATATCAAGAAGACACTAGAAGAGCATAAAGAAGAATTTAAAAGAATAAATAGAAAGATAGAAAATCTTTTGTAGATGAAAGATACTGTGGATCAAATTAAAGTTATAGTAGAGACACACAACAGCAGATATGAGGAGGCAGAAAAAAGAATAAACAAACTACAGGACAGAGCAACTGAATTCAAATGCACAAAAGAACAAATGGTGAAAAAGATGGAAAAAATTTGAATTGGATATCAGGGAAATGATGGACAAAATGAAGCACACAAATACAAGAATCATTGGTGTCCCAGAAGGAGAAAAGAAGAGTAAAGGGCTAGGAAGATTATTTGAGGAGATAATTGGGGAAAATATCCCTACCCTTAATAAACACATAAATATGCAAATAAAAGAAGTTCAACAAACTCCAAATACAAGAAATCCAAATAGACCCTCTCCAAGACACAGACTAATTAGACAATCCAATGCTGAAGTGAAGGAGAGAGTCCTGAGAGCAGCAGGAGAAAAGCGTTTGCCACATACAAAAGAGGTCACAAAAGACTGAGCACTGACTACTTGTTGGGCACCATGGAGGCAAGAAGGCAGTGGTATGATATATTTAATATTCTTAAAGAGAAAAATTGCCAGCCAAGAATTCTTTATCCAGCAAAGCTGTCCTTCAAAAGTGAGGGAGAGTTTAAATTTTCACAGATAAACAAATGCTGAGAGAATTGTTAACCAAAGACCTGCCTTGCAGGAAGTATTAAATGGAGTTCTGTCAGCTGAAAAATAAAGGAGAGAGACTTGGAAGACAGTATAGAAATGATGATTATCAGTAAGGGTAACTAAAAGGATAAAAAGAGAAAAATACTAGATATGACAAATAAAAGCCAAGGGATCAAATGGTTGAAGTAAGGGCATCTTTTACAATAATAACAATGAGTGTTAATGGTTTAAACTCCCCAATAAAAAGACACAGATTGGCAGAATGGATAAAAGAATATGATCCATCTATATGCTGTTTACAAGAGGCTCACTTTAGACCCAAAGATACAAATAGGTTGTAATTGAGTGGATGGAAAGAGATAATCCATGCAAGCAATAATCAAAGAAAAGCAGGAGTAACTATATTAATATCAGATAAAATAGACTTTAATTGAAAAAATGTTACAAGAGATAAGGAAGAACACTATACATTAATAAAAGTGATAATCCTCCAAGAAGAAATAATCATAAATTTTATGCACCTAATGAAGGTGCTCCAAAGTACATAAGGCAAACAAACACTGGCAAAACTGACGGAAGCAATAGACATTTCTATATTAATAGTGGGAGACTTCAACATACCACTCTCTTCAATAGATAGAACACTTGACAGGATCAACAAGGAAATAGTGAACTTAAATATGATAAATGAATTAGATCTAAAAGACATATATAGATCATCCCAAAACAATAGGATATACATTCTTCTCAAGTGCTTATGGAACAATCTTTAGTATAGACCACATAGTGGGGCACAAAATGGTCTTAATAATTTTTAAAAGACTGAAATTATTCAAAGCACATTCTCTGATCACTATGGAATGAAGTTGGAAATCAATAACCATGGAAGAACCAGAACTTTCACAAACATACAAAGGCTAAACAATACATTCTTAAGCAATCAATGTATCAAAAATAAATTGCAAGAGAAATAAGTAAGTATCTGAAGATGAATGAAAACAAGAATACAACATATCAAAACTTATGGGATGCAGCAAAGGCAGTGCCTCTTGAGGGGGAAATTTACAGCTCTAATTGCTTATATTAAAAAGGAAGAAAGCGCTAAAGCCAAAGGCCTCACTGACCAACTGAAGGAACTAGAAAATAAACAGCAAACTAATATTAAAGCAAGTAAAGGAAAAGATTAAAGTGAAAAAAAATTAATTGGAGAACAAAAAAAACCCACAAAAGTTGGTTCTTTGAAAAGATCAACAAGATTAACAAACTCTTAGCTAGACTAACAAAGTCAAAAAGAGAGAAAATGAAAATAAATAAAATCAGAAATGAGAAGGGGATCATTACCACAGATCCTAAAGAAATAAAAAAAAGATCATAGAGGATATGACGTACAACTGTATGCCAACAAACTAGACGGCTTAGTTGAAATGGACAATTTCTTAGAAACACAAGAACATCCTATACTGACTCAAGAAGAAATAGAAGACGTCAACAAACCAATCACAAGTAAAGAGATTCAATCAGTCATCAAAAACTTCCCTACAAAGAAAAGCCCAGAGCCAGATGGCTTCACAGGTGAATTTTATCAAACATCCCAAGAAGAATTAACACCATTCTTGCCCAAACTTTTCCAAAAAAATTGAAGAAAAGGGAACATTACCTAACTCATTCTGTGAAGCTAATATCACTCTATACCAAAACCTAATAAACATACTACAAGAAAGGAAAACTACAGGCCAATCTCCCTAATGAATACAGATGCAAATTTTCTCAACAAAATACTTGCAAGCTGAATCCAGTGGCAAATCAAAAGAATCATACAATATGACCAAGTGAGGTTTATCCCAGGCATCCAAGGGTGGTTCAACAGAAGAAAATCAATTAATGTAATACACCACATTAATCAAAAGGGAAAAATCACATGGTCATCTTGATTGATGCTGAAAAGGCATGCAACAAAATTTAGCATCCTTTCTTGATGAAAACACCCCAAAAGGTAGGAATCAAAAGAAACTTCCTCAATATGATGAAGGGCATATATAAAAAACTCACAGCCAACATTGTACTCATTGGGGAGAGACTGAAAGCCTTCTCTTTGAGATAGGGAATAAGACAAAGATGCCCACTGTCACCACTGTTCAACATTATGCTTGAGGTTCTAGTGAGGGCAGTTAGGCAAGAAAGAGAAATAAAAGGCATCCAAATTGGAAAGGAAGAAGTAAAACTCTCATTCTATGCAGAAGTAATGATCCTATATTTGGAAAGTCCTGAGAAATCTACAACAAAGCTACTTGAGCTAATAAATTCAGCAAAGTGGTGGGATACAAGACCAATGTGCAAAAATCAGTAGTGTTTCTTTACACTAGGAATGAGCTAACTGAGAGACAATTAAGGAAAAAAATCCATTCACATCCATTAAGTACTTAGGAATAACTTAATCAAGGATATAAAGGACCTGTACTCAGAAAACTACAAAACATTGCTTAAAGAAATCAAAGAAGACCTAAATAGGTGGAAAGACATTCTGTGTTCATGGATAGGAAGGTTAAATGTCATTAAGATGTCTATTCTATCCAAATTGATCTACAGATTCAGTGCAGTACCAATCAAAATTCCAACAACATACTTTGCAGAATTGGAAAAGTTATTATCAAATTTATTTTGAAGGATACGTGTCTTGATAGCCAAAAATATCCTGAAAAAAGAATTAAATGTCAGATGTTATACTTCCTGGTTTTAAAGCTTATTATAAAGCCACAGTGGTCAAAGCAGCATGGTACTGGCACAAAGATAGACATACTGATCAATGGAATAGAATTGAGGGCTCAGAAATAGATCTTCAGATCTATGGTCATTTGATGTTTGACAAGGCCCCCAAATCCACTAAATTGGGACAGAACAGTCTCTTCAACAATAGTGTTGGGAAAACTGGATATCCATATCCAAAGGAATGAAAGAGGGCCCCTACCTCACACCCTATACACAAATTAACTCAAAATGGATAAAAGACCTAAATGTAAGAACCAGGACTATAAAACTCCTAGAAGAAAATATAGGGAAGCATCTTCAAGACTTAGAGATAGGAGGTGGGGAGGTAGCTTCTTATATCTTACACCCAAAGCACAAGCAACAAAAAGAAGAAATAGATAAATGGGAAATCCTCAAGAATGAATAATTCTGGGCTCCAAAAGAGTGAAAAGGCAGCCAACTCAATGGGAGAGAATATTTGGTAACCATATAACTGATAAGCGTTTGATATTTAGTACATATTAAGAAATCCTACAACTCAACAATAAAAGGACAAACAACCCAATTATAAAATGGACAAAAGATATGAACAAACATTTCTTCAAAGAGGAAATATAAATGGCTAAAAAGCATATGAAATGACGTTCCTCTTCATAAGCTGTCAGGTAAATGTAAATCAAAACCATAATGAGACATCATTTCACACCTATAAGACTGGCCACTATTAAACAAACAGGAAACTCCAAGTGTTCAAGAGGATGCAGAAAAATAGGAACACTTATCCACTGCTGGTGGAAGTGTAAAATGGTACTGCCACTGTGGAAGACAGTTTGATGTTTCCCCGGAAAACTAAATATTGAGTTGCCATATGACCTGGCAATTCTGCTACTCAGTATATAGCCACAATGAAAGCAGGGACATGAGCAGACATTTGCACTCCAGTGTTCATAGCGGCATTGTTCACTGTTGCCAAAAGTTGGAAACAATCCAGATGACCCTCAACAGATGAATGGATAAACAAAATGTGGAATGAGGTCCTGAAGCATGAAACAACATGGATGAATCTTGAGGACATATGCTGAATGAAGCAAGTCAGACACAAAAGGACAGATACTGTATGATTTCACTAATTTGAACTAACTAGAATATGTTAACTCAGAGTCTTAAAATGTATAATATAGGATGCCTAGAAATAGAAGTTAGAGAAGGGGGAGTGGTAACAATATGTTCAGAATGTATAACGAAGTTGAACTTAAATTTTTTGGAAATAGATATGGGGTGAGGGTAGCTCATTAATGGGAATGTAAGGAATAGTGCTGCATTGGACATGATTTGGGTTGAAAGAAGTTGTTTAGAGTCACTACAATTTTAACTATTTAGTTTTAACAATTTAACACTACAAATTTAAATAAATACTTGCATGAACTGGTACAAATATACAACACTGGTATGAAGAGTTAATACTAGAGTGGTATGTGGAGGGGATACGTATTGAAAGCTACGGGCTATAGTTAACAGTAATACCTTAAAATTCTTTCATCAACAGTAACTGGTGTATACCACACCAATACTAGTGTTCAATAATAGGGGGAGATAAGGGATATGGGACTTTTGGGGTTTTCTTTTTTTGTGTCTATCTGATAATTTTATTTTGGGAGTAATGAAAATGGTCTAAAAATTAGTGTCACGATGATTGCACAATTAAGTGATGATACTGTGAGATATTGATGTATAATTTGGATGTAATATATGATAAATGAATATATCTCAATAAAATCTGAAAAAAATATCATTTGTCTTCAAAAAAAAATGCAAGGTAAAATCTCAAAGAACTAAATGGGAGAAAATATTTGGAAACTGTCTTGGCCAGAATGTCTAAAATGAAAATGATGGTCAATACCAAGTGTAGGCTAAGCTATGAAGCAACCATAGCTCTCATACATTGTTAGTAGTGTAAACAAGTACATCATTTTGGAAAGCTGTTTAGCAGCATCCAATTCCAAATTTCTATAGTCCAGGACTTTATATTCAACTCGAAACTCTTGGCTACCAAATATCCCCTATTTATTAAGCTAATTGAAAATACACCTTCTATCTTTAATACATAGCTAAACTATTTGATTTATGATCCCTTGTTAATGGATTAATGACCATGGCATTTTAGCATCCATTTACTGAGTGAAACTGTAAATACATTCCTCATGAACATTATATTAATGGTTCTCTAGGGAAACAGAACCAACAGAAGACATCTGTAAATTGTATGAGATTTTATAAAAGTGTCTCATACAACTATGGGGATGCATGAGTCCAAATTCCACAAGGCAGGCTGCAAGGTTGGCACTCCATTGAAGGTCTTCAATGAATTCCCCAGGAGAGGCTGGCTGGCTGAAGTAGAGGTGAAAGTTCTCTCTTCTGACTGCTGAAGTCATCACCTGCCCCCTTAAAAGCCTTCAACTGATTAGATTAAATATCTCTCATTGTGAAAGACACTCCCCTAGCCAACTGCACATGTAATCAGCCATAGATGCCATCAATGTACTGATGATTTAGGTCCACAAAATGTCCTCACAGCAACAGATAGGCCAGTGCTTGCTTGACCAGACAGTTGGTTTCACCTGGCCAAGTTGACACATGAACCTAACCATCACAAACATTAAAATGCAGATTCTCTGCATATTATCTATTAATTAAAAAGTTAACTTTCTAGCAGCAAACAAAAATCTTCTAAACTATGGCCAAATTCAGTGGTTGATGTTAGTTTTCATGTTACTGTTTTGAGGAAAAAAAATCCTGTCTCTTTGTTCTATTTCCATCTCACTAGAGCTTAATTGAATACTAAAACTTATTATAATCAAATCAAGAGTACACCAATCAACTGGGAGTCACAACCAGCATTGTATTGATGCCTCAGATTAAACTGAAGGTCTAAAGGGCAAAGGTGGGATGGATTGATTCACAGGTAATCATTGGCCAGTTTGGGTTGCATTTTTGCTTGAACAATTAATTAGCTCAAAAATCTGTCATATACTAATTTTAATATTAATTTCAACCATTTGTTCAGCACCATATAGATACATCCCAGTTTTTATATACCTGGACCTAACACACCCAGAATGAAGAGGAAGAGGTAATATTTCTGGAGCCCTTTATGTATGTCAAATATAGTACTAAGCTCCGTACATGCATAATTTTATTAATTCTGCAACTGAGTAAAGAAAGTACTATTTTTATTCTCATTTTACAGATACAGTTAGTGAGACATAGGGAGATGAAGCAACTTGCTCAAAATTAAAAAGCTAGTTTAATGGAGAATTGGATATTTAAGCCAGAGAATTGGGCATTTTAACCACTCCTTCTCTTAACTCTTATTCTTTATCTCTTCTCTAACATTGGACATCATTGACCGAGCACTTTCTCAATATTTGCTTTTTTACCAGTTCCCAAAATAATGTAAAATTATGAGTCTCATCCTCCTTCTCTCTAGATTTATCACTTTTCTGCATTTCTTGGTTTACTTTCTCTCCCATTCCCTTCATGTGGAAGCTCTTCAAGAGTAAATATGAAGAACTTATCCAGTCCCAGGGCCCCAATGATCAACATAATGCTGCCAAATCATAAATCTTAATCTCCTACCCTTGCCCACCTCACTGCTACAGTAAGGGGCTGAAAAATCCATTCCACAGTTTTGGTGGTAAATGCAGTAACTAAAGAAGCAGAGTATTCACTGCAGAAAATAATGGGCCAAGGAGAAAAAAAGGGGATATAGAGAAAGAGGAAAAGCAGGAGAGGAAGTAAAGAAGTGTGGAATAGAGAATGAAGTACAGACCTAAATCACCATGGATCAATCACACTGGAGATTTATAAAAATTTATACAAGCAATTGTCAACAACTATTTTTCTTAGGAAACACATCACTACTTTAAATAGTTATTAGTCAGCTGTAATCTGTGCCTCTGGATAAACCTGAGAAAAGAAAGAATATAAGGGATGGAATTCTAGAGAATTAGTCTGAAAATCTGAATTTGTCTATGGTTCCCTGGAAACAAATTTGGCTGGAGCAAGTGAATAAGGTAGTGAAATGATCCTGAGGAGCATTCATTTGTTTTTCCATCCACTTGTTGATTAATTTGTCTGTTTTACTAACATTGATTTCTTACCTATGCCTGGAACTTTAAGACAAATATCCAAAGACCCTTCCCTGGATA
The DNA here is from genome assembly GCF_015220235.1 of Choloepus didactylus. Lineage (NCBI taxonomy): Eukaryota > Metazoa > Chordata > Mammalia > Pilosa > Megalonychidae > Choloepus > Choloepus didactylus. The sequence goes on from NC_051311.1 coordinate 80,603,261, forward strand.
CAGAACAGTGTGGCAAATTACATGATAAATGTAAGTGCAGTGGCTTGGGAAGCATATTTGGAGCAGGACCCATCTCAGCCTTGGGTGCTTCTCAATATTTTTGATGATATTTATTTATGTATCAGACTATAAACTCTATCAGGGAAGGGTCTATATTTATTTTACTCAGAAATGTGTTCCTGGTGCTTGGTAGATTGCTTGGCATATAGTAAACCCTCAGTAGGTATTTGTTGAAAGAATGATTCCTATTTAAGAAAAAATAGAAACACAGGATTACCAGCAATAATTATTGCAATATTCAAGGCTGGTACACTGAGTTATTTCCCAAATACAATGACCTATCAATATATAGGAATTATAGGATAAACTATTAGGAATAGTCATTATGTGGTAAACTGAAGTTGAATGACTTCAGCTGGCTTGGACGTAACATTTATACTGATATCTACAGGAACTGAGTGAACAGGTGTCACAGCTATCTGCATTTAGTTGAGAATTTTTCCAAGCTTATTGCCCATAGTAGGTTTCAAACCTACTTGTTAGTCACCTCCACTCTGTCCATGTCTCATTTGGTTTCAAACCTTGGTAATAAACCTGTTTTTATATTAACAGCCCAAATTCATATATATATATTTTTTTATTTTTTATTTTTTATTTTTTGCCTTTTTCTGATTTACTGATCCCTTAGAATAACACCTCCATACCTGTGTGCCACAGAAAAGCACAGCCTATTTATATCTTTGGAACATTGCTCTAGAACAGCCCACAGTACTTTTCCCTGATTATTAGGGAAAGTGGGGGAGGAGGGTCAGATTATATCAAGAAGTACAGGAATTGGCAAAGACATTAAGCAAAAGAATGAGGAGTTAAGACAGGAAGAAACTTTAATCTACACTATAAGCAGCAAGGATAATATAAAGCACCATAATAAAAAACAAAAACCTGGATTATGATTACTATAGATTGACAGGACCCCAGGTACCAACTCATCTGATCTTTTTTGATATTTGAGTAAAACAAATTATCTGTATCTCCATAACTCATAGAGGTTTGAATAAAGTTTTGATTGATTTGATTGAATTTCTGACTGAAGTAGTAGGATGTTTAGGAGTTCTATCTGTATGCCATGAAAGATCAAAAGACTAGAAATAATATGTTAATCCTCAAATCAAAAAATTTATCATATCCCAGTAGGGATGAAGTGGTAACCAGGCAACACCCATAGCTAAATCATGTGTGAAACAATCTAAAACCAGTGAGGTGAGAATTGCAGGTAGATTTGATCAAAGCTCACCTACAAGTTATGTCAGTAAAGAAAAATTTCATAAACAGATCCTCTGAAAATACCTCAAGGAAGGAGCAGGAGGGAGGAAGAGAGAATTTAAATAAAATTAGTAAAATTGGTAGTGCTTAAAAGCAAAGAAGCAAGAGAAAAGACATTTTTAAAGTAAAACAAGAAAATGTAAGAAAGTTCAAATGATGAAAGGAAATTTAGGGTGGAACATTTATATGCTTGAAGAGATAGAACTTTGAGGGTTTTCTCAGTTGAGCAACTTGTTTTCCTGGCAAGATTTTCTTCTCATTCATTCCTAAGTCTAATGGAACTGACCTTCAGTATCCACATCCTTATTGGTCCCTCACCTTTGAAATGAAGCTCCAAATCCTGGCACAAGTTCACTTACTGGATTTCATCTATCTCTTTTTTATAAACTGGCTCTCCACTTGTAATTATTTTTGCACAAATAGTCCCTACACCTGGCTAGCCTTGTTTCTATTAGACTCTTCTTGTTCTGTCATATGTTACTGTCCACAATTTTCCTGAACAAATCATTAGATACAGTAGGTTATAAGGCTTCCCTTTTTTGATGCTTGATAATCACAATATTTAGCTTGGGGGAACTGATAGAATAGAAAAGCAGAGAGCAACATCACAATATTTTGAGAGGAAATGAAAAAATATTGAAATCTTGAAAATACTTGCCCCACCCCCACCCCATTTTTCTGATGAGCCCGTTGTAGGACTGAACTGTAGCAAGTATGCATTTTGTGGTCCTCCATAGAGTGATCTGTGTTGTGGAGTTCTTGGTGTCCTATTTATTTCAGACCTGCTATTAATAGAATGGGATGTCAATTCTTCTCTTACCCCAGTTTCTGTGCTTAGAACTGTGGAATGTTGACTTAGTAAAACTACCAACTACTTTGAAAAGAGAAAAGCTTCAAGGGGATGAGAAGATGAAACAAAGTTCTAACTAACACAAGAGATAGGGAAAATACATGAATTATTATATTAATAGATATCTTCAGACCTTCATTGAGATTGCAGAACAAAGACAAGACCATCACACTAGTGTTTAGGAGGAGTGACGGACCAGTCACTACCAGGGTTCAGAGAAGAACAATCTCAAAGAAGCCACAGTAGGAAAGAACATCAGTTGTTTTTGTTTAAATATCTGTCTTTGTATTTAGCTAAAATTTATTTGGCTTTTCTCTCAGAAGTTGTGAAACTGATAAAAAGAAGTATCATATCATAGGTGGAAGACTAAGAACTGTCTGATTGAAACTCTCTGAACATGAGGTGCGAAAGATGTCATAATAGACCAACGTTAAGGATTATATCCCTACAGACTGGGAAAAAATAATTCTCCTATACTTTTGAAGAACGTACTTTAATAAATGATAAGCAGTGTGCTTATTTGGATACATTATGTCCCCCTGAAAAGGCATGTTCTTTTATGCAATCTGGGGGCAGACCTACTAGTCTTTTGATGAGGGTGGAAACTTGATTCAGTGTTTCCATGGAGATGTGACTCACCCAACTGTGGGTGAGACGTTTGTTTAGTTTCTATGGAGGTGTGGCCCTGCCCATTCAGGGTGGGTCTTGATTGGCTTACTGGAGTACTTTAGAGAGCTCAAGAGCCAACACAGACACTGACACTTGGGTACACTTGGAGATGCAGGCAGAAGGACATTTGGGGATGCTAAGCCAAGAATGAAGCTCAGAGTTTGCCCCAGAGAAGCTAGGAGAGGACCCCCCCAGATACTTAGAGAGAAACACCCTGGGAGAAAGAAGCAAGGATGCACAGGAGCTGAGAGAGAGGAGTGAAGACAAGTCCAGAGACATTTTGGAGAAAGCCATTTTGAAACACAACCCAGAAGCAGAGGACCAGCAGATGCTATCCACATGCTCTCCCAGGTGACAGAGGTGTTCTGGACACCATCTGCTGTATTTCAGTGAAGGTATCATCTTGTTGATGCCTTAATTTGGACATTTTCATGGCCTTAGAACTGTAACTCTGTAACCTAATAAATCCCCTTTTTAAAAGTCAATCCATTTCTGGTATTTTGCATAACTGCAGCATTAGCAAACCAGAAAAGTTTTGGAACCAGGAGTGGGGTTCTGCTGAGTCCACAAATACCAAACATGTTGGAATGGCTTTTTAAATACATAAGAGGAAGACTCTGGAAGAATTGTGAAGAGCTTGATAGAAAAGGCCTAGATTTCTTTGAAGAGACTCTTGCAAGAAATATGGATTCTAAAGATATTTCCAATGAGGCCTTGAACAGAAATGATGACTATGTCATTGCCAACTGAAAGAAAGATGATCCTTGTTTAAAAGTGGTGGAGAGTTAGGCAAAATTGTGTCCTGCTGTTGGATGGAAGACAGAATTTGAAAGTGATGAGCTGGGATAATTAGCTGAAGAGATCTCCAAACTAACTGTGGAAAATGCAGCCTTGCTTCTCCTTACAGCTTATAGTGAAATGTGAGAGGAAAGAGATAAGCTGAGGACTGAACTCTTGGGTAGAGAGAAACCAGAAATTAATGGTCTGGAAAACTCTGGGCTTCCAGGAAATGAAACTCCAGAGGCTACAGCCCCATGTGAGAATTTAACAAAACCTAGAACCAGCCAGACATTTCAGTACATGCCAGGATTGGAGATGGAGTTATCCAGAAAGGATCTGTGGAAATTTCTATTGTCTGATGATTTTGACCCCTGTATGCTGCATGCCAAGCCAACAGATTTTTTCGTGAGATCTCTATAGATTGAACCTCTGCCAGTCTGGACTAAAAGGGATGGAAAAGTGACAGATTGAAGGAAAAATTTTTTTTCAGAGAAGGAAGAACCATGGAAGCCAAGGTCTGAAGCCAAGAAATCTTGGTCAAGGATATCAGAGCTGCACATGCATGTGGAAAGGATGACTTTGTCCTGGAGGCAGAAGGCAGGCCTTCTGCCATGATGTTAAGGAAGAGTGCTACTACCTCAGGCCTCAGAGAGGGTAGGGAACATTCCCCAGAGATTGAGGGGGAGTCTGGTCACCACCCCCACTATTCTGAAGGGGGTGAGCATGTGCCCTGTAGATGGAAGAGGGTCCAGGTGCCACCTCAATGTTTGAGGAGGGTGGGGCCAAGAAGAAGGTGGTTTCTCCAATGCCTGGGTATTTTGGAGTACTCACCCCAGCATTTGGAAAGTAAAGGGCCTCTCCATAAGCCTTTGGAAAGTGTGGGACTGCCACTCTCTCAAGTCCCAAGGATAAAATGTCATTCAATGAATGACTTTCAGTCTTTGAAATCTAATGAAGTTTGCCCTGTGAGTTTTAGGAACTGTTTTGGTCCCATGAACTCTGTCTTCCTTCCAATGTCTCCCTATGGCAATGGGAACATTTGTCCTATGACTGTCCCTCCCTTGTATTTTGGCAGCAGATAACTTGTTCTGAGTTTCACAGGTCCACAGCCAGAGGAGAATGTTAGGACTTTGTACTTATCTATATTGTGATGGAATGAATGTATTTTTGCATTTGGAAAGAACATGTCTTTTATATAATTATAATAGGCAAACTCATGGAGTTAGAATCTAGAACATAAGTTACCAGGGTTGTGATTGGGGGTCAAGAATGGGGAGTCAATGCTCAATTTGTGCAGCATTTCTATTTAGGCTGATTGTAAAGTTTTGGAAATGGATAGTGGTGATGGTAGCACGTTATTGTGAGTTTAATTAACAGAACTGAATTATATATGTAAATGTGCTTAAAGGGGAGATTTTAGGTTGTATATCTTATTAGAGTAAAAATTAAAAGATAAACCATAGGACTATGTAACACAGTGAACTCTATTGTAGATACTGGACTATAGTTAATAGTACAAGTATAAGAAAGTTCTTTCATGATTTATAATAGATGTAGAACACTAATACAAGATGTTAATAATAGGGAGGTATATGGGGAAAATATATCTAATGTAAACTATAGACTATAGTTAATAATACAATTTTAATATTCTTTCATCACTGTAACAAAGGTACCACATTAATGCAAAGTGTCAACAATAGGAGGTATTGGGAATGCTGTATTTTTTACATGATTTTTCTGTAAACCTATAACTTCTCTGATTTAAAAAAAAAAAAACCTATTAGGAGGGATGGACTCAGTCATCTATAATGATAAATGAGTTAGTTAATTCATGAATAGGACATAACAGTCCTAAATGTGTATTCCCTTAATAACAGAATTTCAAAACAAACACAGACAGAAGTTGTAAGGAGAAATATATAAGTTCACAATTATAGCCAGATTTGAGAACACCTCTTTCAATAGTTGATAGAACCTGTAGACAGAAAGTCAACAATGTTATAATAGACTTGAACAACACTATCACCTGACTTGACCCAATTGCCATTTATAGAATAGTCTAATAAACAAGAGCAAGATGCTTATTCTAATATGCATACAGAACACTGAAAAAGATAGACCATGTTCTGGGTCATAAAACATATCTCAATAAATTTTAGAGGACTCAGGTCATACAAAGTATATGCTCTGAAGAAAATAGAAATATTAAAAATAAATAACAAAAAGAGCCCTGAAAATTTTCAAAATACTTGAAACTAAATAATACACTTCTAATAACCAGTGGGTCAAAGAAGAAACAAAAAGGAAATTAGCAATTATTTTGAACTAAATAAAAATGAAAATATAATATATCAGAATGTCTGGGATGCCACTAAAGTAATTGTTAAAGGGAAACTTATACTATTGAACATCTATAATAGAAAGCAAGAAAGTTCTCAAATCAATGACCTCAGTTTCCACCTTAAAAACAAAAAACTAGAATAAGAAAATCTAATTAAACCCAAAGCAAGCAGAAGATAGGAAATAATAAAGATAAATTAAGTTAAAAAAGAAAAACAGAAAAATTAATGGGGAAATTCAGTGAAACCAAAAGCTTGTTCTTTGAGATCAATAAAATTGATAAATCCAGACTGATCAGGAAAAAAGGGGAGAAGAAACAAATTACCCTTCAATAATGAGAGAGATGACATCACTACAGATTCTACAGATACTAAATGAGTAGTAAGAGAATATTTTGAGCAATCTTATGCCTGTAAATTCATCAACTTAGATAAAATGGACAAATTCATTGAAAGACACAAATTAAAGCTCACTCAAAAAGAAATAGATAGGTTCGAGCAAGATGGTGGAGTAATGAGATGTGGAATCTAGTTACTCCTCTAGGGCAGCTGGTAAATAGCCAAGAACTGTATGAAACAGCTGCTTCAGGGACTTCTGTGACCAGTCACAATCATACACCAATGTGGAATGGGTGGAACAGTTGAGATTTCAGCAAAAAACTGTAAGTTTCCCTGGCCAGGGGGCTGGAGCTCCACCCCACTCCTAGGCACAGCAGACTCTTGGAGCTGATTCCCTGAGGGAAAAAGAAACAATCCATGCTGGGAACAAGGAGGGGGGCTCAACTGGGCACCAATTGCAGAATTAATTAACAAATTCAGACTGCTGAATAAAGCACAGATAAACCGGGAGCTGGAACCAAAGAAGCTGGGAGGAATCCATCCAGCAGAGAGGAGGCAGGGCTGACAACAACAACAAAAACAAAAAAAAACAGAGACTTTTGGAGTGAGAGGTGTTTGGAATACTGGAAAAGGGCTGGGCTCCAAGAAAAAGAGGCACATAGAGACATTACCAAATTGAGTTCTGGCTTCCAAACTCAGGGTCCTGCTACAGAAAGTTTTTGTTTTGTTTTGTTTTGTTTCTTTCTAGCTCTCCAACTCTTTATCTTTTTGCTTTGCAGTAGCCCATTAGAGCTCTTACTTCAGCACTGTCCCAGGCAAGGTCAGAATTAAGAGTTAAAGTTGTCTGATAGCAACTATTCAGGTGAAAGAGATAAGAGTCTAAAGGGCTTATCTTTAAAAAGCCCATACCAGGACTGAGTAAACTTGGGGGCTGGGGATAGGCCTGAAAAAGGCTTTCTTTCTTTCTTATTCTTTTTTTTTTTTTTAAATAACTATTCTAAGCAGCCCATTGCCAAAAGCCTCAGATATTTGCAGTTGGCCCTGGATCCAGGCAGCGGCGGAGCTAAGATAGGTCTGAGAGACAAAGCAATGAGTCTTGTGGGGGACACAATTCCCTAAAGGGCATAACATCCCAAAGAAAAGGGGGGTAGGGCCCAGCTCAGGTAGTGGCCTCCCTCAGAGAACTCAGACCCCAGGGTATGGAAAACAAAAACCAGCTTGAGTCAGCCATGCCCCTGGCACGGTCAGGGTCTGCAGAGAATTAAAGGCACCTGTGGGACTTCTTTACACTGGTGGGGAGCTGTGGGCTGACAGGTGCCTCCTACTGGACAGGATAGGAAAAGCATAGAGTCTAGAGGCTTCATAGGAGAGCCTGACAACCTGTGCAATCTCATTCTTGGGGAAACTTCATGCCCTCTTCCTGAGACCTGGGTCTCTCTGGACTGGGAAAATCTGATTAGGGTTGATGAAATCTGAGGATACCCTCTCACAAAAAGGTTACATAGAGACAGGGCAAGAACCAGAAAAACAAGAGGTGAAAAGTTCTGATCAATTGAACAGAAGCTAGGTTGGAGGTCTAGAATAAGTTGAATTGCACACCAAAGAACAGATAGAGAAAAAAGCCAACCAACAAGAAAACCATAGGTAAAAAAGGGAAAACAAACTCCAGAATAAACTAATCAAGAAAGTCAGATGCATAGACAGTTAAAATAACGAAACATACTAGGAAACATGAAAATATGGACCAGCCTAAGGAACAAACTAACACTTCAACTGAGATGCAGGAATTGAAACAACTAATTAATAGTCAAACAAATCTCCTAAATCAATTCAAAATCAAATCAATGAGGTGAGGGAAGATATGGCAAAAGAGATGAAGGATATAAAGAAGAAATTGGGTGAATATAAGGAGGAACTTGAAAGTGAAAAAACAAGTGGCAGAACTTATGGGAATGAAAGGCACAATAGAAGAGATGAAAAACACAATGGAGACTTACAACACCATATTTGAAGAGGCAGAGGAAAGGATAAGTGAACTAGAAGACAGGACATCTGAAATCCTACACACAAAGGAACAGATAGGGAAAAGAATGGAAAAATATAAGCAGGGTCTTAGGGAACTGAATGACAACATGAAGCATATGAATATATGTGTTATGGTTGTACAAAAAGGAGAAGAGAAGGTAAAGGGGCAGAAAGAATAATAGAAGAAATAATCACTGAAAATTTCCATCTCTTATGAATGACATAAAATTACAGATTCAAGAAGTGCAGCATACCCCAAACAGAATAGATCCAAATAGACCTACTCCAAGACACTTACTAATCAGATTGTCCAATGTCAAAGACAAAGAAAGAATTCTGAAAGAAGCAAGAGAAAAGCAATCCATCACATACAAGGGAAGCTCGATAAGACTATGTACAGATTTCTCCACAGAAACCATGGAGGCAAGAAGGCAGTGGTGTGATATATTTAAGATACTGAAAGAGAAAAACTGCCAACCAAGAATTTTATATCTGGCAAAACTGTCTTTGAAAAATGAGGAAGAAATTAAAATATTTTCAGACAAATAGACACTGAGAGAGTTTGTGAATAAGAGACCTGCACTTCAAGAAATACTAAAGGGAGTGCTACAGGCTGATAGAAAAAGACAGGAAAGAGAGGTTTGGAGAAGAGTGTAGAAATGATTTTCAGGAAGGGTAAAAGGAGAAAGAGAAAAAATAAGATATGACATATGAAAAAACAGAAGACAAAATGGCAGAAGAAAGTACTGCCCTTACAGTAAAAGCAGTAAATTTTAATGGATTAAACTCCCCAATAAAAAGGCATAGCCTGGAAGAATGGATTAAAAAAACAAGATCCATCTATATGCTATCTACAAGAAACTCACTTTAGACACAAGGACAAAAATCAGCTGAAAGTGAAAGGTTGGGAAAAGATATTTCACCAAACAACAACCAGAAAAAAGCAGGAGTAGCTATATTAATATCAGACAAATTAGTCCTCACATGTAAAACGATTAACAGAGACAACAAATAATACTTTATATTAATAAAAGATACAACTTATCAAGAAAACATAACAATCATAAATATTTATGCGCTGAGCCAGAGTGCCCCAAAATACATGAGGCAAACACTGACAACACTGAAAGAAAAAGTAATCTCTACAATAATAGTTGGAGACTTCGATACACCACTCTCATCAATAGATAGAACATCTAGACAGAGAGTCAATAAGGAAATAGAGATGTTGAATTGTACAATAAATGAACTAGACTTGACAGATATTTGTAGAACAGTACACCCCACACAGCAGAATGCACATTCTTCTTCAGTGCTCATGAATCATTCTCTAAGATAGACCACATATTGGGTCACAAAGCAAGTCTCAACAAATTTTAAAAAATTAATATTATGCAAAACACCTTCTTGGATCTTAAGAGAATGAAGCTGGAAATCAATAACAGGCAAAAGGTTGGAAAATTCACAAATATATGAAGGCTAAATAACACACTGTTAGACAATCAGTGAGTAAAGGAAGAAATTACAAGAGAAGTTAGTAAATACCTCGAGGCAAATGAAAATGAAAACACAACATGTCAAAACTTATGGGATGCAGCAAAGGCCATGCTGAGAGGGAAATTTATCATCCTCAATGCCTATATTAAAAGAGAAGAAAGAGAAAAAATTGGGGAATTAATTGTTCACCTAGAGGAACTAGAGAAAGAACAGCAAACTAACCCCAAAGCAAACAAAAGGAAAGAAATAACAAAGATTAGAGCAGAAATAAATGAAATTGGGAACAGGAAAACAATAGAGAATAAACAAAAACAGAAGTTGGTTCTTTGAGAAAATCAATAAAATCATGGACCCTTAACTAGGCTAACAACAACAACAACAAAAAGCAAATGCAAATAAACACAATCAGAAATGGGAAAGAAGATATAACTACTGACCCTACAGAAATAAAGGAGATAATGAGAGGATACTATGAGCAACTATATGTTAACAAGTTAGACAACTTAGACAAAATGGATAACTTCCTCAAAAAGCATGAAAAACCAGCACTAACTCAAGAATAGATGACCTCAACAAAACCATCACAAGTAAAGCAATTGAGTCAGTAATCAAAAAGCTCCCCAAAAGGAAAAGCCCAGGAGCAGATGGCTTCACATGTGAATTCTGCCACAAAAATTGAAGAGGAGGGAAAGCTACCTAACTCATTCTATGAAACCAACATTGCCCTAAAACCAAAGTTAGAGAAAGATACTACAAAGAAAGAAAATTCTAGACCAATCTCTTTAATGAGTATTGATGCAGAAATCTTCAACAAAATACTCACAAATCAAATTCAGCAGCACATTAAAAGAATTATACACCATGACCAAGTGGGATTTATTCCAAGTATGCAAGGCTGGTTCAACACAAGAAAATCAATTAAAGTAATACACCACATCAATAAATCAAAACAGAAGAACCACATGATCATCTTGATTGAGGCAGAAAAGTGATTTGCAAAATTTAACATCCTTTCTTGATGAAAACACTTCAAAGCATAGGAATAGAAGGGAACTTTCTCAATATGATAAAGGCAATATATGAAAAATGCACAGCTAACATCATACTCAATGGGGAAAGACTGAAAGCTTTCCTTCTAAGATCAGGAATGAGATAGGGATGCCCACTGTCACCATTGTTATTCAACATTGTGCTTGAAGTTCTAGCTAGAGAAATTAGGCAAGAAAAAGGAACAGGCATCCAAATTGGAGAGGAAGAAGTAAAACTTCCACTGTTTGCAGATGACATTATCCTGTATGTAGAAAATCCAGAAAAATATACAGCAAAAGTAGTAGAGCCAATCAATGAATTCAGCAAAGTGGCAGGCTATACAAAAATAAGTAAGTTCCTATACCCAATTATTGAGTAACCGGAGGAGGAAGTCAAGAAGAAAATTCCGTTTACAATAGCAACCGAAAGAATCAAGTTCTAGGAATAAACTTAACCGAGGCCACTGAAGACCTATGCAGAGAAAACTACAGGAAATGGCTAAAAGACATCAAATAGGACCTTTAAAAATGGAGGAATATACCATGTTCATGGATTAGAAAACCTATAGTTAAGATGTCTATTCTACATAAATTGATTTATAGATTCAATGAAATACCAATTAAAATCCCAGCAACTTACTTTGCAGAAATAGAAAACCAATAACCAGATTTATTTGGAAGGGCAGGTTGCCCCAAATAGCCAAAAATATCTTGAGAAAGAGGAACAAAGTGGAAGGTCTCACACTATCTGATTTGGAAGTATATTACAAAGCTACAGTGATCAGAAAGCATGGTACTGGCATAAAGATAGATACACTGACCAATGGAATCAAATTGGGGGTTCAGAAATAGACCTTCTCATCTACGGACAATTAATCTTTGATAAGGCAGTCAAGCCAAAGCAACTGGGACAGAGCAGCCTCTTCAATAAATGGTTGTGCCAGTTTGGATGTATTATGTCCCCCAAAACATCATGTTCTTTGATGCAGTCTTGTGGGGACAGACGTATTATTGTTGGTTAGGTTATAAAACTTTGAGTGTTTCAATGGATGTGACTCAGTCAACTGTGGGTGAAACATTTGAATTATTTCCATGTAGGTATGCACCCTGCCCATTCAGGGTGGGTCTTGATTTAATCACTAGAGTTCTATAAAAGAGTTCACAAACAGAAGTACCTCAGAGCAGCCAAGAGAGATATTTTGGAGATAGCCATTGAAAGCAGACTTTTGCTAGCCCAGAGGTTGCTCCTGAGAAGCTAAGAGAGATGAAGCCCCGAGTTTGCCCCAGGATATACTAAGACACGACTAAGACATTTCTCTAAAGAGAAATGTCCTGGGAGAAAGAACCAAGAACACACAGGAGCTGAGAGAGGAGCTAGAACACTACCTGGGATCAGCAGATGCCAGCCACGTGCCTTCCCAGCTAACAGAGGTTTTCCAGACACCATCAGCCATCCCTCAGTGAAATATCCTATTGTTGATGCCTTAGCTTGGACACTTTTATGGCCTTAAGACTTAGCTTTGTAACCAAATAAACCTCCTTTATAAAAGCCAATCCATTTCTGGTATTTTGCATAATGGCAGCATTAGTAAACTAGAACAATGGTGTTTGGAGAACAGGATAGCCATAGCCAAAAGAATGAAAGAGGACTCCTCTCTCACACGTTATACAAGAGTTAGTTCGAAATGGATCAAAGACTAAAACATTAGCACTAAGACCATAAGAGTTTTAGAAGAAAATGTAGAGAAATATCTTAAAGATCTTGTGATAGGAGGTGGTTTCCTAGACCCTACACCCAAAGCACAAACAATGAAGGAAAAAATAGATAAATAGGATGTCTTCAAAATTAAACACTTTTGTACATCAAAGGACTTTGTCAGAAAAGTAAAAAGACAGCCCATGCAATGGGAGACAATATTTGGAAACCATATATCAGATAAGGGTTTAATATCCAGAATATATAAAGAGATCCTACAATGCAACAACAGAGGACAAACAATCCAATTTAAAAATGGGCAAAAGACATGGATAGACACTTTTCTGAGGAGGAAATACAAATGGCTCAAAAACATATGAAAAGATGATCAACTTCACTGGCTATTAAGGAAATGCAAATCAAAACCACAATGAGATATCATCACACATCTACTAGAACGGCCATTTTCAATAAAACAAAAAATTAAAAGTGGTAGAGAGGATCCGGGGAAAGAGGCACACTTATTCACTCTTGGTGGAAATGTAGAATGGTGCAACTGCTCTGGAAGACAGTTTGGTGGTTCCTCAGGAAGCTAAGTATAGGATTGTCATATGTTCCAACAATCCCATTACTAGGTACATACTCAAAGGAATTGAAAGCTAAGACATGTATGGACATTTGTAAACCGATGTTTACAGCAGCATTATTCATGATTGCCAAGAGATGGAAACAGCCCAAATGTCCATCAGTGGATGAATGGATAAACAAACTGTGGTGTATACATACGAGGGAATATTATGCAGCTATAATACAGAACAAAGTTGTGGTACATGTAATAATATGGATGAACCTTGAGGATGTTATGCTGAGTGCAGTTAACCAGAAACAGAAGGACAAATACTGTATGGTCTCACTAATATGAATTAACATTAATGAGCAAACTTTGAGTCAAAAGCTGAGAACATAGGTTATCAGAAGATAGAAGTAGAGATTGGGCTTTTGATGCTGAAGGAGTATAGAATGTTCAACAGGATTTATTGTATAGATACAGAAATGGATAGCATAATACTGTGTGATGGTAGCACAATATTGTATGTACACTGAACAAAGATATCTGTGTGTAAAGCTGAAAGAGGAGTTCTAAGTGCAAGTATGACACCAGAAGGAAGGATAGACGATAAAGATGGGGCTGTAAAACTTAGTGAATCCTAAAGTGATCAATCATGGTGACTAAATGTACAAATATTAAAATGTTGTTACATGTGGGGGAACAAATGAATGTCAACCTTGCAAGGTGCTGAAGATATTCCATTGTATGTATACACCACAGTTCACCCTTCTGTTCCCCTGTCGATGTACCCTTAGGCCACCTTCATCCATTGCAAATCATGAATACTGCTGCCAGAAATGCCAGTGTGCAAATGCCTTTTCATGTTCCTGCTTTCAGTTCTTCCAAGTATGTACCAAATAACAGGGTTGCAAGATCGTATGGCAACCCTCTACTTAGCCTCCTGTGGGGCTGCATAGTTCTACTTCCCTACCAATAGTGAATAGGTATATATTTGTCACCACATCCTCCCAGGTGTTTGTATCTTTCAGTTTATTTTTTAAACAGTTTTATTCACACACCATACAATCAATCCTAAGTGAACGATCAATATCTCCTGGTATAATCACATAGCTATGCATTCACCACCACAATCTATATGAGAACATTTCCATTTCTTCCACAAAGAAAGAATGAAAAAAAAAATTAAAAAGGAGAAACAGCACCACCACCACCAAGAATCCCATACCTCTCCCTTAAATCTCCCTCTATTGTCGTTTAGCTTTGGTACATTGCCTTTGTTACACTAAACGGAAGAATGCTACAATGTTACTGTTAACTGTACACCCTAGTTTGCATGGATTGTGTTTTTTACCCTAAACCATCCCACTTTCATCACCTTGCAGTGTTGACATTCACTTGTTCTCCCTATGAAAAAACTTTGTTACATTTCTAGATTTAATAACCATCATTGTCTACTCTATGTTTTGGTAAATTATGTAATCCCAGCTTTTATCCTCCTTCTTTCCTTATGGTGTCATACATGCCACTAGCCATCCTCTTTCAAACATACTCCCACTCAGCCTTGTTCATTATACTTACAGTATTGTGCTACAATCATACAGTATTGTGCTATCCGTTTCTGGACCTTTACATTCAATCCTATTGAACATTCTGTATTCCTTCAGCATCAAATGCCCAATCTCTGCCCATTTTCTATCTTCAAATAACCTGTGTTCTCAACTTTAACTCCCATAATTTGCTCATTATAGTTACTTCATATTCATGAGACCACACAATATTTGTCCTTTTGTTTCTGGCTAATTTCACTGAACAGAATGTCCTCAATGTTCATCCACATTGTTGCATGGGTAATGACTTTATTCTATCTTACATCTGCATAATATTCCATCATATGTATATACCACCCTTTTTTAATCCATTCATCTGCTGATGGATATTTAGATTGTTTCCATTTCTTGGCAATCATGAATAATGCTGCTATAAACATCAGTGAACAAATATCCATTCATTTCCTAGCCTTCAGTTCCTCTGAGTATATACCTAGTAATGGGATTGTTGGATCATATGGCAATCCTATACTTAGCTTCCTGAGGAACTGCCAAACTACCTTCCAGAGCACTTGCACCATTCTACATTCTCACCAATTCCAGTGGATGTGAGATGATATCTCATTGTGTTTTTTTTAAATTCAAGTTTATTGAGATATATTCATAAACCATACAATCACCCATGGTGTACAATCAGTTTTCACAGTACCATTATATATTTGTGCATTCATCACCAAAAGCAATTTTTGAACATTGCATTACCACACACAAAAAAGAATAAGAATAAAAGTTAAAGTAAAAAAGAACACCCAAAATATCTCATACTCCCATCCCTCCCTATTATTCATTTACTTTTGTCCTCATTTTCCTACTCATCTGTCCATACATTGTATAAAAGGAGTGGGAGCCACAAAGTTTTCAGTCACACGGTCACACAGTGTAAGCTATTTGATTATATAATCATGTTCAAGAATAAAGGTTACTGGGCTGCAGTTCAATAGTTTCAGGTATTTCCTTATAGCTATCACAATACACTAAAAACTAAAAACTAAAAAGGGATATCTATGTAATGCATAAAAATAACCTCCAGAATGACTCTCAACTCTGTTTGACTTCAAAACTCTTCCCCTTTTTGGTCCAAGAAGGCTTTCTCAATCCCACGATGCCAGAGCCAACCTCATCCCTGTCCCAGGTAGCCAGGAAGATTTACACCCTGGGAGTTATGTCCCATGTAGTGGGGAGAACAATGAGTTTACCTGCAGAGTTGGCTTAGAGAGAGAGGCCACATCTAAGCAACAAAAAATTTCTCCGGGGAGACCCTTAGGCACAATTTTAAGTAGGCTTAGCCTCTCCTTTGCAGTAACAAACTTAATAAGGGCAAGCCCCAAGATCGAGGACTCAACCTTTTAAATTGGTAGCCCCCAATGCTTGTGAGAATATCATTGCTTCCTCAGATAGGGAAGTTTAATATTTTCCTTACTAACAGCTCTTGAGAAAAAAGCATTTGCCAGATCAATAGCTTTATACCAAGTACCAGGAGATGTGTTGATTTGCTCAAGCAGTGATGCCACAACTGGAACAGCAGCTGCAATTGGACTAATCACCTGGTTAAGTTTACAATAATTCACTGTCATCCTCCAAAACCATCTGTTTTCTGCACAGGCCAAATAGGAGAGTTGAGTGGGGTTGTGGTGGGAATTACCACCCCTGCATCCTCCGAGTCCTTATGAGTGGCATTAATCTCTACAATCTCTCCAAGAATTTGGTATTGGTCCTTCTGATTTACTATATTTCAAGGCAGGGGAGTTCTAATGGCTTCCACCCAAACAAACTGTTAATGCCCTTTCTAACCTCTTGTGCTACAGCACTGAATGCAAAATGTTTAGTGGGCCCATATCAGTAAATTCAGCCTGATCCAACTTTATATTCCTTCCACCATTATCCCACCCCTTTAATATCCATTCCCATGCCCCTGATTTCTGTCTCTATAAATTGGAAAACTCATGCAGTTCTTTTGGAGTAAAGTGTACTTCCTCATGGGTCACACTTTGTACCGCACTGTTCAGGGACTGTTGGGACTTTAGCCTAGTTATAGGTCTTGAAGAAAACAGCAGTGGTGGGTGTGGGTCATGAAAAGAATTAGTTGTATGCTTCCAGCCAATTACCTCAGGGAATTCAGTTGTAGTTTCATCTGGTGAAACAGGATTAATCTTTCCAGACTGAGGAGTAAGGGCTGTTTCCTCAGGGGAGGTTATTACAGGTTTATTTATTTTTTATTTATTTATCAAAAAATTAAAACAAAAAACAAAAACCCCCACAACATTTCAAACAGAACAAAGGATTAAGAAAAACAAATAACCTAAAATAACTACTTTGCTTCCAACATGTTCCTCCCATACCCCAAGAAAATTAACAAACCTTAATCAAAGGCATAAGAAAAAACAACTTAAAATAATTATATTAAAGCTAACGTTTTTAATGCAATAACTTCTTTTTACTTTATCAAAAAATTAAAAAAATTCAAACAAATCAAAACAAAGGAATAAGAAAAACAAGTAACCTAAAATGACTGTATTTATTCCAACATGTCCCTACCGGACCCCAAGAAAATTAACAAATTCTAACAAAACAAAGGAATAAGAAAAAAAACTAAAATAACTACATGGCTTCCAGCATGATCCTACCATACCCAAGAAAGTTTGCAAACCATAATCACTCCTGAGCATTCACATAACATTGAGATTACCCTCAACAGCTTATCTGTTCTTATTACATTATCATTTCCCCTTCACTAGTTGCTATCTCTAAGTCCCCTACATCCTACAATATAAAATACTTATTTTACATTTTTCACAGAGTTCAGATTAGTGATAACATACAATATCTCTCTTTTTGTGTCTTGCTTATTTCACTCAGCATTATGTCTTCAAGGTTCAGCCATGTCATCATATGTTTCATGACCTCATTCTTTCTTATTGCCTTATACTATTCCATCATATGTGTATAGCACATTTTCTTTATCCACTCATCTGTTGAAGGGAATTTGGATTGTTTCTATTTCTTGGCAATTGTGAATAATGTCACTATGAACATTGGTGTGCAAATATCTCTTCATGTCACTGCTTTCAGATCCTCTGGGTATATACCAAGAAGGGAAATTGCTGGTTTGGATGGTTACTTGATACCTAGTTTTCTAAGGAACCACCAGACTGTCTTCCAGAGTGGCTGTACCATTATACAGTCCTACCAGCAATGAATAAGAGTCCCAATTTCTCCACATTTGTAGTTTCCTGTTTGTTTAATGGCAGCCTTTCTAATTGGTGTGAGATGGTATCTCATTGTGGGCTTAATTTGCATCTCCCTAATAGCTAGTGAAGGTGAACATTTTTTCATGTGTTTTTTAGTCATTTGTATTTCCTCTTCAGTGAAATGTCTTTTCATATCTTTTGCCCATTTTATAATTGAGCTGTCTGTATTATTGTCATAGAGTTGTAGGATTTCTTTATATACACAAGATAGCAATCTTTTGTCAGATACACGGTTTCCAAATATTTTTTCCCATTGAGTTGGCTGCCTCTTCACTTTTTTTTTTATTTTAAGAAATTTTATTTTGAAATAAATTCAAACTTACAGGAACAGTTGCAAAAACACTACAAAGCCCATACATAGAACCCCAGCATACCCCGACCCCCCTCCCCTGATACCCCAACCCACCACTTTTAACATCCTGTCACACCACCATTTCTTTCTTTCCTGCCCTCTCTCCCTCCCTCCCCCCTCCCTATCTATCATCCATCATCTATTGCTCTGTCCTCTGAACATATGAGAGCAAGCTGCACACATCTTTGAACAAACACTATAATTCACATATACCTTTCCCATGGACAAGAACATTCTTTTATGCAATCCCATTAAGCACAGCTAAGAAGTTCAAGAAATTCAACATTGATACAAAGCTTACATTCTATATTTCCTTTTTTTTTCCTTATGTCCCATCTGTGTCCCTTTGAGCCTCCTCTCCTCCGTCCTCAGATCCCATCCAGGTTCATCCTTGGCATTTAATTGTCGTCTATTTAGACTGTCTTTTTTTTTTTTTTCAATTGTGGAAACATATACGCAGCCTAAACCTTCCCATTCCACCCACTCCCTTGCACTCTATTAGTGGGATTAATCACATTTAGAATGTTGCAGTGCTATCACGTTCCCACCATCCATTTCTAGAAGTTTCCCTTCACCCCAAACAGAAACCCTACACTCATTTCTTAACTCCCCATTGCCCCTTCCCCCACTTCTCAGAACCCCTACTCTACTTTTCATCTCTATGGTCATGTCCTCTGATACTTTCTTTGTGTTTACCATGGGGCTTAAATTTAACATCTTAAATCTATAACAATCTTGTTTTTCTTTGATACCAACTTAACTTCAATATGACACATAAACTATGTTCCTTTACTCCCTCATTCCCCCACCTTTATGTAGTTCTTGTCAAAAATTACATATTTTACATTGAGTCCAAAACCACTGATTAATCATTACAGTTTATGTATTTTAGATCCTGTAGGAAGTAAATAGTGGAGTTACAAATCAAAAATAGAGTAGTATTGGTATTTATATTTACCATGTGATCTTTACTGGTAATCTTTATTTCTTCATGTAGTTTCAGTCAATTGTTTAGTGTCCCTTCCTTTCAGCCTGCTCAACTCCCTTTAGCTTTTCCTATAGGACTGATCTACTGGTGGTGAAGTCCCTCAGCTTTTGATTATCCAGGAATGTTTTTATCTCCCCCTCATTTTTACCCTCCAGGTGTTTGTGATTTTCTCCAAGTCTCTGATGGTTATTGACTTCTATTTGTATTCCATTGTGGTCAGAGAATGTGCTTTGAACAAATTTGTTTTGTTTTGTTTTGTTGTTTTAATTTATTGAGGACATAATTTATTTTTATGTCCCAGCATATGGTCCATTCTGGAGAAAGATCCATGATCACTAGAGAAGAATGTTTGTCCCAGTGACCTGGGATGTAATGTTCTATATATGTCTGTTAAAATTCTCTATATCTCTCTATCCTTTCTTTGTTTCTCTGTCGGTAGGGCTCCCTTTAGTATCTGAAGTAGGGCAGGTCTTTTATTAGCAAAATCTCTCAGCATTTGTCTGTGAAAAATTTCAGCTCTCCCTCAAATTTGAAGGAGAGTTTTGCTGTATAAAGTATTCTTGGTTGGAAACTTTTCTCTCTCAGAATTTTAAATATGTCATGCCACTGCCTACTCGCCTCCATGGTGGGCACTGAGTAGTCACTACTTAGTCTTATGTTGTTTCCTTTGTATGTGGTGAATTGCTTTTCTCTTGCTGCTTTCAGAACTTGCTCCTTTTCTTCAGTATTTGACAGTCTGATCAGACTATGTCTTGGAGTGGGTTTATTTGGATTTATTCTATTTGGAGTTTGCTGGGCATTTATGTTTTGTGTATTTATATTGTGTAGGTTTGGAAAGTTTTCCCCAATAATTTCTTTGAATACTCTTTCTAGACCTTTACCCTTCTCTTCCCCTTCTGGGACACCAATGAGTCTTAAGTTTGGACGTTTTATTTTATCTATCATATCCCTGAGATCCTTTTCGATTTTTTCAATTTTTTTCTCCATTCTTTCTTTTGTTCTTTCATTTTCTGTTCTGTGGTCAAGGAGGCTGAGTTGTTGTTCAGCTTCCTCTAATCTTGTATTATGAGTATCCAGAGTCTTTTTAATTTGGCCAACAGTTTCTTATATTTCCATAAGATCTTCTATTTTTTTATTTACTCTTGCAGTTTCTTCTTTGTGCTCTTCTAGGGTCTTCTTTATGTCCTTTATATCCTGTGCCATGCTCTTCTTCATGTCCTTTATATCCTGTGCCATGCTTTTGTTGCCTGTCTGTGGTTCTTTGATTAATTGTGCCAAATACTGTGTGTCTTCTGATCTTTTGATTTGGGTGTTTGGGTTTGGGTTCTCCATATCATCTGGTTTTATCATATGCTTTAAGATTTTCTGTTGTTTTTGGCCTCTTGGCATTTGCTTTACTTCATCCCTAATTTATCAGAACTGCAGCTTGGTGGCATACACTTTCTTTAACTAACCAGCAGATGGTGTCCATGAGTCACCTATTCTCCTCAAGTCAGTTCTCCCCAACTTTGTCTTTGTGGTGTGTGGGTGTTTGATTCTTGTGGGGTCCAATTGGTGCACCAAGTGTGGGTGTGTTGTTGGTGCTGTCTACCCTGAATATGGGGCATGTGGCTGGGTGGTTAGGGAGACAGGGCAGCTTTAATAATCAAATCCTCCAGGTGTTCCCAGAAATTAAGGCTGTTGCAGGAGACTAAGCCTTCATTTCAGTCTTTCCACAGATTGTCTCTGCCCTGACCCACAAGTCCTTGGTATTCGCATAGGGTCCCCGGGGTTTCCGAGCAGGTCCCCCTTCCCAGCTGTCCTCTTCTGGGACCTCTGCTGAGGGAGGGCTGTGCCACATCACAAGTGCATGCCAGCCTCCAGGGAAGCCCTGGGTCACCGGGCTGTGCAGGGGCGTTGCCAGCCTGCTTCAAAGATGGTTGAATGGGACAGGTTAACTTCCCCATTTTTGCACAGCTCCGCTTTCCCAGCTATGGGACAATCAGCTGTGGGTACACTAAAGTCCATTGTACATGGCCGATATTGTGGCATGTGTGCAGTGCTGTGGGAAAGACTCCCCGTCGCACTGGGTTTCTTGGTGCGGCTCTGGGCTATAGGTCCGGCCCCGGCAGGAGCATCCCTTGCCTGCTGGGGGGATGGCTGCAAAGAATGCGTTTTTTTTTCTCCTTTTGGCTCCCCTGTGCTCCCCTGGTCTCGAGACAATCAGCAGCGGGTGTGGGGAGGGGTATCCTTCACTCCAGACACTGAGGCGTTAGCCCAACCTGCTCCCGCCATGCTTCAATGTGCTGCTTTCCCCGTCGTATCTGCAGCCGCTCCCGGGCTTTTTTTTTTTTTTTTTTCTTTAAAGAACTAGTCCATCCCCAAACACCAGCCCACCATTTCCCCACACCGCAGCGCAGCAGCTGGACTTTCAGCCGGCTTACTCACTCGTTTCAGAATGCAGGCTCCTGGTTTCACCAAACGCACATTCCCTGTGGATTTAGCAGACCTTGTCTGGCTTGTGCTACGCTGGAAGTGGTGTTCTGGGTCACTTTCTGGCTTTTATCTAGTATTTTTCACGGAGGTGTTTTTTTGCCCTGTCTCACCTAGCCGCCATCCTAGATTCTCTCACTCTTCACTTTTTTGAAGAAAAAAGTGTCAGGTATGTTTTCCCCTCTCTCTCTTTATTTCCATTAACATATCCTTACAAAAGCTCTTTAGTTCTGTGACCTTCTCCAGACCTCTCCTTTCTTTTTTTCTCAGCTGGTAGGGCTCCCTGTAGTATTTCTTATAGGGCAGGTCTCTTGTTAGCAAATTCTCTCAGCATTTGTTTGTCAGTGAAGATTTTACTCTCTCAAATTTGAAGGAGAACTTTGCTGGATAAAGAATTCTTGGTTGGAAGTTTTTCTCTTTCAGAATTTTAAATATGTCATACCACTGCCTTCTCGCCTCCATGGTGGCCACTGAGTAGTCATTACTTAGTCTCATGTTGTTCCCCTTGTATGTGTTGAATACTTCTCTCTCGCTGCTTTCAGAACTTCCTCCTTCTCTTCAGCATTGGACAATCTGATCAGAATGTGTCTTACATTGGGTTTATTTAGATTTATTCTGTTTGTAGTTCATTGGGCACCTATAATTTGCATGTTTATGTCATTTAGAAGGGTTGGGAAGTTCTCTCCAACAATGTCTTTGAATACTCTTCCTACTCCTTTTCCCTTCTCTTCCCTTTCTGGAACACCAATGATTCTTATATTTGTGCTCTTCATGTTGTTTATCATATCCCTGAAATCCATTATGAATTTTTTTTTAATTTTTTTCACCATTCATTCTTTCGTGCTTTCACTTTCCAACCTACACTCTTCCAGTTCGCTTATTCTTTCCTCAGCTTCCTCTAATCTAATACTATGTGTATCAATAATCTTTTTAATTTTATCAACAGTTTCTTTTATTTCCAGACCTTAAGATCATCTATTTTTTTTATTTACTCTTGAAAACTTTTCTTTATGCTCTTCTAGGGTCTTCTTGATGTCCTTTATATCCTGAGCCATGGTTTTGGTGTTTGTGAACTTATTTTATTAATTTCTCCAAGTTCTGTATCTCCTCTGATTTTTTAATTTGGGTGTTTGGGTTATCCATATCTTCTGGGTTCTTCATATGCTTTATAATTTTCTGTTGTGTTTGGCCTCTTGACATTTGCTTATCTTGATAGGGTTCTTTTAGGATATGCAGACTTATTTAAATAATTATCTATAATTTGACAAATCTGTGACTTCATGCAGTGCACTTTCCCTGACCTACCGGCAGATGGTGCTCCTGATCCACCTCTTATCATCAATCCACTTCTTCCCAACTTCATTTACACAGCAAGTGGGGGTCCAAGCCATGTGGATGTCCAATCAGTGCACCAATTTTCCATGTGCAATGGGGACTGCCAGTCCTGTGGGTGAGGGTTGTGCCCTGTGCAGTCTGGCAAGGAAGAGGGCTTTAAGACCCAGTACTCCCAGCTGTTTCTGGGGTTGTAGCTGTGATACCTTGGGGCTGTGGCAGGCATCCTCCCCTTCAGCTCAGACTCCCCTCAGTCCCTCTCTGCTGTGGACCCACAAGTCCATGGGCTTGGTATAGGGCTCCTGTCACTTCTGTGTGACTCCCCTGCCTCTCACATGTGTACCCCATGGACTTCTGTGGCAGAGGAATTGTGCTGTCACAAGCCAGCTGAATCCTGAGTTCCCTTGAGGAGGCTCTCGCCTACAGCTCTGTGATGGCGTGGCTCCCAGCCCACTTCAAAGATGATTGTGCAGGGTGAGGTAAATAACCCACTTCACAATTGTCCACTTGCTCCAGTGTCTTTACCCAGGGGCCTTCAGTTGTGGGTGTGCAAAGGGCTACCACCCATGCCAGTTATCCAGGTAAGTGCCCAGGGTATGGAAGGCACTCCCTGCCATGATTGACCACAGCTCCCTCTGCTGTCTCCTTGGCTGCTCCCTGGGTCCCACTCTGACCTGCCTCCAAACACAGCATGAGTCCAGCTGCCATTTTCCCAGTGGCTCTCTGGATCAAAGACTACACGATTCCAAAGGCAGGCTCTTGGCTTCTCCAAGTGCTCAATCACTATGGATATATAAGTCCCTTCCCAGGTGGTGGAACCCTGGATCTGTTATTCTGGAGCACTTTCTGTCTTTTATCTTGTGTTTTTCATGGAGGAGTTTTCCTCTGTCTCTCCTACTTTGCCATCTTGGATCTCTCTATTACAGGTTTAGCAGGCACTAAAGGGTTAATCTCTTTAGGTAGAGGTTGGATGGCAGACTTCTCAGGGCAGACTTGAGGTTGGGAAGCTGTTTCCTCAAGGTATTTTGGAGGTTGGGTAGCTGTCTCCTCAGGGAAGGCTGGAGATTGGGTGGTTCTTTCTTCAAGGAAGGCTGGAGGTTGTGGGGAGGTGGCTGTTTCCTCAGGGAAGACCATTATAGATATGTCTAGCAAACACCCAGATCATCCAGGGTCTCAGTATCCCCACTGCCATCATTATCAACCCATTTATCCTCATCCCTATTTTCAGGATCCCATTCATTTCCAATCAGTGCCTTTACTGTAATAGCAGACACCCTATGAGGTTGAGATTTTAGTTCACATTGTAAATCTGCTACTTGAACAATGAGACTCTGAGTCTGGTTTTCAGAGATCTCAAGACTGTGATCACAGGAAATAAGATTTTCTTTCAGGGCCACATAGAAATCCTTACATCTTTCATATGGTGCTTAAGTTGCAAATGTGAAGCCTTCAGCTCATGCCTTTTTCTTATAACTGTATTCAGTGCATGTAAGAACAACCAGCCAACATCATTATATACTTTAACTCCACCAAAACTCTGTTAACATGTGAAAAACACTGTCACTCAGATCCTTACCTTGTACAAGAGTATGATTAGGAGAATCAAATGGTGATATTTTGCATATCTTTATTGCCAACACACCATGGACTGTCATTGCCATCTTGATTATTGGAAATAGAGTCATTAGTGCCTTTGAATCTAATCAAGAGTAGAAAACCAATTGTAGTATCCCATTTTAAGATTTTGTGTCTCAAGAACCGCTCCCAGAACCTAGATGTGTTAAGGTTCTCTACGGAAACAGAACCAACAAGAGATATCTGTAAATATGAGATTTTATAAAAGTGTCTCATGCAATGTCAGGATGCATGAGTCCAAATTCCATAGTGGCAACTCTGATGCAAAGTTCTTCAATGAACTTCCCAGGAGAGGCTGGCTGGCTGAAGGAGAGATGAAAGGCCTCTCTTCTCCCTTAAAATTCTTCAACTGATTGTATTAAGTCCAAGAGTTTGGATTCTCTCATTATAGAATACAATCCCTTAGTTGATCATAGATGTAA
Organism: Choloepus didactylus; assembly: GCF_015220235.1. NCBI lineage: Eukaryota > Metazoa > Chordata > Mammalia > Pilosa > Megalonychidae > Choloepus > Choloepus didactylus. The sequence goes on from NC_051311.1 coordinate 80,628,437, forward strand.
TCAGCCTCAGATGCAATGAATTGAATGATGATTTAATAAACCAGCCTCCTAGTTTATTAACTAGCTATGCAATAACTGTTAGGCCAGTGCTTGCTTGACCAGAAAACTGGGCACCATCACCTGGCCAAGTTGACACATGAACCCAACCATCACAGTCTGTAATTTTCTTTTTTTGTGGTATCTTTGGCTTTGGTATTAGGATAATGTTAGCTTCATAGAATGAGTTAGTCGTTTTTCCTCCTCTTCAGTATTTTTGAAGAATTTGAACAAGAGCAGTACTATTTCTTTCTTGAATGCTTGGTAGAATTCACATGTGAAGCTATCCGATCTTGGATTTTTCATTTTGGGGAGTTTTTTGATGACTGATTCAATTTCTTTACTTATGATTGGTTTGTTCAGGTCTTCTGCTTCTTGTCAAGTCAATGTTGGTTGTTCATGCTTTTCTAGAAAGTTGTTCATTTCATCTGTGTTGTCTAGTTTGTAAGAATATAGTTGCTCATGATATCCTCTCATTATCTTCTGTATCTCTTCAGGGTCAGTAGTTATGCCCCCTTCCCATTTCTGATTTTATTTTCATCCTGTCTCTTTTTTTTCTTTGTCAGCCTAGTTAAGGGTTCACAGATTTTACTGATTTTCTCAAAGAACCAATTTCTGGTTTTATTGATTCTCTTTATTGTTTTCATGTTCTCAATTACATTTATTTCTGCTCTGACCTTTGTTATTTCTTTCCTTCTGTTTACTTTGGAGTTAGTTTGCTATTCTTTCTCTAGTTCATCCAGGTGAGCAGTTAAGTCCTATGTTTCTTCTCTTTCTTCTTTGCTAGTACAGGTGTTAATTGAAATAAATTTCCCTGTCAGCACTGCCTTGGCTGCATCCCATACATTTCATTTTCATTTGCCTCAAGATATCTACTGATTTCTCTTGTAATTTCTTCCTTACTGGTTGTTTAAGATTGTGTTGCTTAGCCTCCATATATTTGTGAATTTTCCAGCCTTCCACCTCTTATTTATTTCCAATTTCATTCCCTTATGATCCAAGAAAGTGTTTTGTATAATTTTGGTCTTTTTAAATTTATTGAGACTTGCTTTCTATCCCAACATGTGGTCTATCCTTGAGAATGTTCCATAAGCACTTGAAAAAAAAATGTGTAGCCTGCTGTTTTGGGGTTCAGTGTTCTGTAAATGTCTGTTAAATCTGGTTCATTTATCACACTATTCAAAGTCTCTGTTTCCTTATTGGTCCTCTGTCTAGATGTTCTACCTATTAAAGAGAGTAGTGCATTGAAGTTTCCAACCATTATTGTAGAGGTATTTACTTCTCTCTTCAGTGTTGTCAGTGTTTGTCTCATGTATTTTGGGGCACTCTGGCTTGGTGTATAAATATTTATGATTGTTATGTCTTCTTGAAGAACTGCGCCTCTTATTAATACATCGTGTCCTTCTTTGTCTCTTTTAATTGCTTTACATTTGAAACCCAATTTGATATTGGTCCAGCTACCTCTCCTCTTTTCTGGTTATTGTTTGCATGAACCATCTTTTTCCAGCCTTTCACTTTCAACCTGTCTTTGTCCTTGGGTCTAAAGTGTGTTTCTTGAAGACAACATATAGATGGGTTGTGCTAGTTTGAATCTATGATGACCCCACAAAAGCCAGGTGCTTGAATGCAATCTTTTGGGAGCAGACTTATTAGTCTTTTGATTAGGGTGGAAACTTTTGATTAGGTTGTTTCCCTGGAGATGTGACCCACCCACCTGTGGGTGAGACTTTGATTAGATTACTTCCATGGAGATATGACCTCACTCATTCAGGGCAGGTTAAATTAGATCACTGGAGTCCTTAAGAGAGCTGAGAGCCCATACAGAGCCAGATGCCTGGAGATGCTTGGAGATGCAGACAGAAAGACTTTTGTAGATGCTAAGCTAAGAGAAGAGGCTCAGAGCTTGCCCAGGAGAAGCTAAGAGAAGACCCCCAGACACTTTAGAGAGAAACACCCTGGGAAAACAAGAAAGGATACACAGGAGCTGAGAGAGAGAAGCTGAGAGAGACAGAGGCCCAGAGGCATTTTGGAGAAAGCTACTTTGAAACCAAAACCCGAGAGCAAAGGAACAATAGATGCCAACCAGGTGCCTTCCCAGCTGACAGAGGTGTTGCAGATGCCATCGGCCTTTCTTCAATAAAGGTATCCTCTTATTGGTGCCTTAGTTTGGATACTTTAATGGCCTTAGAACTGTAAATTTTTAACCAATCCATTTCTGGCATTTTGCATAATGACAGCTTTAGCAAACCAGAACAGGGGTCCTGTTTTTAATCCATTCTGCCAGTCTATGTCTTTTGATTGGAGAGTTTAATCCATTAACATTTAATGTTATTACTGTAAAGGCAGTACTTTCTTCCACCATTTTGTCTTTTGGATATTATATGTCATATCTTATTTTCCCTCTCTTTTTACCCTTATTGCTAATCTTTATTTCTATACTGTTCTCCAAACCTCTCCCTCCTTTCTGATCTTGTCTTCCTGAAGTGCTCCCTTTATGATTTCTTGTAGAGCCAGTCACTTGTCTGTCTAAAAATACTTTAAACTCTCCCTTATTTTTGATGGACAGATTTGCTGGATATAGAATTATTGGTTGACAGTTTTTCTCTTTCAGTATTTTAAGTGTCATACCACTGCCTCCTTGCATGGTTTCTGCTGATAAATCTGCACACAGTCTTACTGAGCTTCCCTTGTATGTGATGGATCACTTTTCTCTTGCTGCTTTCTGAATTTTCTCCCTGTCTTTGACATTTGGCAATCTGATAAATTAGTAAGTGTCTTGGAGTAGATCTATTCATATCTATTCTGTTTGGGATATGCTGCACTTCTTGGACATGTAATTTTATGTTTTACATAAGAGATGGGAAGTTTTCTGTGATTATTTCTTCCATTATTCTTTCTGCCCCTTTTCACTTCTCTTTCTGGGAAACCCATCACACATACATTTGTGCTTCACATTGTCATTCAGTTCCCTGAGACCCTGTTCATATTTTTCTATTCTTTTCCCTATCTGTTCTTTTGTGTGTATGATTTCAGATGTCATGTCCTCTAGTTCACAAATCCTTTATTCTGCCTCTTCAAATCTGCTGTTGTGTGTCTCCAATGTGTTTTTCTTCACTTCTATTGTGCCTTTCATTCCCATAAGTTCTGCCATTTGTTTTTTCAAGCTTTCACGTTCTTCTGTATGGTCATTCAATGTTTTCTTTATATGCCTCATCTCTTTGGCCACATTTTCCTTCAACTTGTTCATTTGATTTAGAAGATTTGTTTGAACATCTTTAATTAGTTGTTTCATCTCCTGTATCTCATTTGGAATCTTAGTCTTTTCCTGTCCCTGAGCCATATCTTTGTAGTTTCTGGGATGGCTTGTGAATTTTTGCTGGTGTCTTTGCATCTGAATTCCTTGATTTGTTTATTCTATTTATTCTAGAGTTTGTTTTCTCTCTTTTACCTAGGGTTTTCTTGTTGGCTGTGTTTTTTCTCTGTCTGTTCTTTGAGATTCTGTCCAACTCATTCTAGACCTCTAGAATAGCTTCTGTTTAACTGATCAGAATTTTTCATCTCTTGCTTTTCTGGTTCTTGCCCTGGCTGTATGGAAGGTTTTTTTTGTTTTGTTTTGTTTTTTGTTTTTGTTTGTTTGTTTGCTTGTTTTGGGAAGGGTGACCCCAGGTAGGATCAACCCCATTCAGATTTTCCCAGACAAGACAGACCCAGGCCTCAGAAAGAAGATGTACTCAGTATCAAGGTTCCCTGAGGATGAGACCCAGCAGGCTTCCAGTCTTTCCTGTGAAGCCTCTTGATTCTGTGCTTTTTCTGTTCTTCCCAGCAAGTGGTGCTTCTCAACCTGTAGCTCCCCACTGGCATAAAGTGGTACCATGCCTTTAATTCTCAGCAGAGCCTCTGCCTGCCAAGGGCATGGTTAAGACAGAGGCTGAGGAAGAGCATGGGCTTAAACTGGCTCTGTTTTCCCACCTCTGGAACCTGAATTCTCTGAATGAGAGCCACCACTCTTTTTTTTTTTAATTTTAATTTTTATTGAGATTTTTCACATACCATACAATTATCCAAAGATCCAAAGTGTACAATCAGTTGCCCCTGGTACCCTCATACAGCTGCACATCTATCACCACAATTTATTTTTCTTCAATTTTGAGAAACTTTTCATTACTCCAGATAAGAAATAAAGACAAAGAAGTGAAAAAATAAATAAAGAAAGAAAGAAAGAAAAGAAAAGGAAACTCAAATTCTCTCATACCCCTAACCAACCCCCTCCATTATTAACTTATAGTATTGGCATAGTATATTTGTTACTGTTTATGGAAGAATGTTGAAATACTACTGGCAGTAGTATATAATATGCAATATGTATATATTTTTTCCCTATATGTCCCTCTATTATTAAATTCTAGTTGTATTGTCATACATTTGTTCTGGTTCATGGAAGAGAGTTCTAATATCTGTATAATTAATCAACCCATTTTTTTAAAAGATGGTTTTGTTCACATGCCATACGTTCCATCCTAAGTAAACAATCGATGGTTCCCTGTATAGTCACATATTTATGTGTTCACCACCCTCACCACTATCTATATAAGAGCATCTACATTTCTTCCACAAACCAGGAGGAAGAGCCAAAGAAGGTAGAGAGGCAAAAGGAAAAGAAAAAAGAAAGAGAAAAACAAACAAAAAAAATTTAAAAATTAAAAAAAATGACAGCTAGGAAGCAGCAAAAGGAAAGATAACCTTAAATCAAAGTGCAATAAAGAGTCAGACATCACCACCAATGTCAAGTGTCTCATACCCCTCCCTATCCCCGCCTCTTATCTGCATTTACCTTGGCATATCGCCTTTGTTACATTAAAAGAAGTGTAATACAATGATTCTGTTAATTATAGTCTCTAGTTTACATTGATTGCATCCATCCCCCAATGCCTCCCCATTTTTAACACCTTGCAAGGTTGACATTCACTTGTTCTCCCTCGTTAAGGAACATATTTGTACATTTTATCACAATTGTTGAACATTCTAGATTTTACCAAGTTACACAGTCCCAGTCTTTATCTTTCCTTCTTTCTTCTGGTGTCCCACATGCTCCCAACCCTCCTCTCTCAACTATATTCATAGTTATCTTTGTTCAGTGTACTTATATTGCTGTGCTACCATCTCCCAAAATTGTGTTCCAAACCTCTCACTCCTGTCTTCTCCTATCACTCTGTAGTGCACCCTTTAGTATTTCCTGTAGGGCAGGTGTCTTGTTCACAAAGTCTCTCATTGTCTGTTTGTTGCAAAATATTTTGAGCTCTCCTTCATATTTGAAGGACAGTTTTGCTGGATATAGGATTCTTGGTTGGCGGTTTTTCTCTTTCAGTATCTTAAATATATCACACCCCTTCCTTCTTGCCTCCATGGTTTCTGCTGAGAGATCCGCACATAGTCTTATTAAGCTTCCTTTGTATGTGATGGATTGCTTTTTTCTTGCTGCTTTCAGGATTCTCTTTGTCTTTGACGTTTGATAATCTGGTTATTAACTGTCTTGGCATAGGCCTATTCAGATCTATTCTGTTTGGAGTACGCTGCACTTCTTGGATCTGTAATTTTATGTCTTTCATAAGAGAGGTGAAATTTTCATTGAGTATTTCCTCTATTATTGCTTCTACCCCCTTTCCCTTCTCTTCTCCTTCTGGGACACCAATGATACATACATTCTTATATTTCATTTTGTCCTTAAGTTCCTGGAGATGTTGCTCATATTTTTCCATTCTTTTCTCCATCTGCTCCTTTGCGTGTAGGCTTTCAGGTGTTTTGTTCCCCAGTTCTTGAGTGTTTTCTTCTGCCTCTTGAGATCTGCTGTTATGTTTCCATTGTATCTTTTGTCTCTTGTGTTGTGCCTTTCATTTCCATAGATTCTGCCAGTTGTTTTTTTGAACTTTTGATTTCTGCCTTATGTGTGCCCTGTGTTTTCTTTTAGCCTTTATCTCTTTTGCCATATCTTCTCTAAACTTTTTGAATTGATTTAGCATTAGTTGTTAAATTCCTGTATCTCAGTTGAAGTGTAGGTTTGTTCCTTTTACTGGGCCATAACTTTGTTTTTCTTAGTATAGGTTATAGTTTTCTGTTGTCTAGGCATCTGACCTCCGAGGCCACCCCAATCAGATTTTCCCAGATGAAGACAAGCTCAGGTCACAGAAGGAGAAAATATTCAGTATCCGGTTTCCCTGATGGTGCGTCTTAGAGGATTGACACACCCTGTGCTTTTCTGTCCAGCAGGTGGCGCCTGTCAGCCTGTCATGGACTGGCGTAAGGGGGTGTGGCCCACAGCTCTTCTCCCCCAGGCTCTGGGGTCTGGCCCTGAACAAAAGGCGGGTAGTAGAGCTGGACCCTTCCTCTTTCCTCTGGGGAAGCTATGCCCCCTACAGAGAGGTCATTTGCATATAAATAGATTCTTTGTTTCTCTGACTCTGCTGGTCAGAGTGCTGTGATTTTAAAATGGCTGAGGCTTTCTTTACTGCAAAGCACTACGAGCTGAAAGCAGCTGAGGCTTTCTCCGCTGATCCGCCCAGGTTGACACAGAGAAAAAGGGACAGAAAGCTCCCAGATTCACTCGTTGGCCAGAGATAGCACCCGATCCTCTGAGCTCCTTGTCCTGAAACAGTTATGTCCCGTGACTCTCCCAAGGTCAGTCATCACCAAAAGCCTCTGTCTGCTTGTTGGGGATTCGTGGTCTGTATTGAGTGGTTAATATAAAAACCCCAGTTGGAGCTGGGCTGAGGTACACTCGCTTGTTTGGAGAGTTCTGCTCTCTAGCACTGCAAGGCTTCTGTGAGGGAGGGGCTCTCGGCTCTGGGCGCAGGTCCACAGTTTTTACTTACAGGTTTTATGCTGCGATCTTGGGCATTCCTCCCAATTCAGGTTGGTGTATGATGAGTGGACAGTCACATTTGTCTCCCCGCAATTATTCCAGGTTATTTACTAATTTTTCTATTGTTTATGAATTGTTCCGGGGGGAGTAACTACCTTACACTCCTCTCTATGCCACCATCTTAGCTCCTCTCTCGAGAGCCACCACTGTTGCTGGGCCCTTCCCTCACCTTGCTTGGGGAAGATCTGTCCTTCAAGGAGTTACCTCCTTCACCTGACTAATTTACTTTGCCTCTCAGATATTCCTTAACTTTGCCCTTGTGTGGGTCAGTGCTGACAACTGAAAAAAGCCTACTGCTTTCTCTATGCTAAAAAGTAAAAAGTAAAAAAAATTCTTTTCAGAGTCGCCCCCCCCATTCACCAATCAAGAACTGGAGTTGGTACCTGGTTCTGTGTGCCTCTTTTCTTGGTGCACAACCCTTTTCTAGTATTCTGCACATAGCCAACTCCAAACACCTCTGTTTTGTTTTGTTTTTTCCATCAGTTCCACCTCCTCTCTGCCTCAGAGAGAGCTCCATGTTCCTTTCATGTTTCCTCCAAGTTTATCTGTGCTTGGAGCTTATATTCAGCAGTCCAAACCTGTTAATTAAATCTGCAGTTGAAGCTTCATTGAGCTACCTTCCCTTGCTCCTAGTAGAGACAGCTTCTTTTTCCCATGGAGAAGTGATTCCTGACAAGCTTGCCATGCCAATGAGGGAGGGGGACCAGACTTCACAAATTGGGAGACTTTACTTATAGTTCTTTGCTGTGATCTCAGCCCTTCCACCCATTCCAGACTAGTGTACGATGTGTGTCTGGTCACGGAAGCCCCCCAAACAGTTGTTCCAGACAATTCCTGGCTATTTACTAGCTTCCCTAGAGGACAAATGAAATTCCACACCTCCCTATGCCACTATCTTGCCCTGCCTCCATGAATAAATTTTTGATACACACCACAACATGGATGATTCTCAAAGTAATTAGGCTGAATTAAAGAAGCCAGACATAAAAAGAATGCATCCTGTATGATTCTATTTACATAGAATTCTTAAAATTATAAACTAATCCATAGTGATAGAATACAGATCAGCAGCTGCCTGAGGAATGGGTTAGTGGACAGGGCAGGTGGAAGCTTACAAAAGGGCGTCAGGAAACTTTTGAGCGGATGGACATGTTTACTATCTTGACTTTGGTGATGACTTCACAGGTATATACATATGTCAAAAGTCATCAAAATATGCACTTAAAATATTTGAAATTTGTTGATTGTAAAGACACCTCGACAAAGTTATTAAAAATAAAAAAAACTTGAATCCTTTGTATAATTTGTATCCTTTTCTCTTTCAGAGAAAATATGAAATATTTGGCATTAATTCCTTATCTCCTCTGCTAAGCAAACATTTAAAATCATCTTAACTCTGAGATAAAAATCTATACTCTTTTTGGATGAGAGCTCTCATGTAGGCTGTAGGATAGACAGCCTTAAATCTTAGAATTGCAGAAAAATGGCCTTTCCCTAAACACAAAAGTCTTCAGAAATTTATGCACAAGAAAAAGAGTAATGTGGTTTGAGAAGTTACCTAAGGAAAATGTGTTGAAAGATACTAGCACAGGCAACATTTCAGCTGATAATTGTTGAGTTTTAATTAGTCTGCAAGTTTCCAAAATTCCCTGTAGGTAGTATGCAATAGCACAGATGGCAGACAATTTGGAAATCACAGTAGGGAGCACAGTATCTTAAGATGCAGATATCTGTCTAGAAATTTTCAATAAGGCCTTATATGTAAGTACTCCAATCCAATGCACATGTTTAAAATAGGATATTTTTCACTGATAAAGTAACCTTAATGTGAATTTCTCCAAGAAAAGCTTACCTCAGTATTTTCTGATTTTTCAGAAAAAAAAAAAAGATGTTTTTGTAAATTTGGTGTCTTTCATGATGATGAGTAATTTCTTGATATGAGATATTTATTTGTCCTGGTTTATCACTGAATCAGAAGCATTAAAAGACTAAAATTCCTAAGCTAGACCCATATCACTAGCAAATCAATCACTGATCCTGTAATTAAATTGCCTGGCTTTACTTTTTATGAGACATCCAAGATAATTAGACTGAAGCAAAACTGACTTGGTTGTTTCATTCTTTTGCTCACTGCATTAGTTTCCTAGGATTGCAGTAACAAAGTGCCAAAGACTGGGTGGGTTAAAAGAACAGAAATTTATTGTCTCACAGTTCTGGACAGTAGAAGTCTGAAATCAACATGTCTGTACACCATGTTCTTTCTGAAATCTGTAGGGGAGAATACTTCCTTGCTTTTTCTAGTTTCTAGTTGTTTGCCTGGCAATCTTTGGTATTCCTTAGCTTGAAGCTGCAGCACTTCAATATCTGCCTTCATCATCACATGGCATTCTCCCCTGTGTCTGTGTGTCCCTGTGGCCAAATTTCTCTCTTCTTATAAGGACGTGAGTCATATTGGGTCAGGACTATCCCTAATCCAGGTTAGCCTTATCTCAGCCAGTCACATCTTCAAATACCCTTTACCAAATAAGGTCACAAGCATGGAACTGGGGATTAGGAGTTGAATATATCTTTGTTGGGTACACAGTCCCACCTGTAATACTCACATATTCCTAAAATACTGTTGAGCGTTTAACATACACCAATCACTGAAATAGGCTGTAAGGATTTCAAGTCAAATAAGTCCCAGAAGGGCCCTGTGGTCAAATAATCTGCTGTATAGTTCATAGACAGAACATTGAATGGAAAATATGATATGATATGGTAGAACTCATGCACAGCGTATTGGGAAGACACAGCTAGGTGTACCTGTCCCTGAGTCCATAAAGTGTGTGCAAAGAAGTATTGTCAGAATTAGTCAGACAAGGATGGAGTGGTAGTGGATGCAGAACATACAAAGCCAGGAATTGAGTGAGCCCTTCCTCTCTCTTTACAACAAAATTTGACTGACCTTAAATTAATTTGTCTATATTTGCTTAATGATAAGTCAGTGAACTTCCAGTACTGTGTTTTACTGAACTTCCAATAAAATGGTTGCAGCATCTGCCCAGACTGCTTGTCCAAGTCTTCACTGACAAAGCAGCATAAGATATGAGGCTTCTGAGTGGTTAAATTGATATGCAGTTAAATCTCAGTGTAGAGGATATCCTGAAACCTCTTTATCTGATATTTTCTTCAATAGGAACCCAATTTGATTCTACCACATTCCCTTCAATGAAGTGTTTTTGGATCATAGGCTTTGGAGTCAGAAAGTCCCGAGTTTATTTCCTAATACTAAATAAATTGCTTGAATTTGGGCTTAATCTATACCTGCCTCAGTGTTGTCATCTGCACTGCAACATAGGTGCAACACTGACACCTCATGTGACTGTTGTGAGAACCAAGTGAGGTAACGTTTGTAAAGTGGGCACTTTGTAAGCACTCAGTAAATGGCAGTAACACTATACACTGTACAGAACTCGTTGCTTTATACCCCATCCCAGAAACACTTGATTTCACATAATATATTAGAATCCAGATAAAATAGAAATCAACTTTAGAATCTTTTCTCTGAGGTGAAAGGTTCAGAGATTTTTAATGTGTGATGTAACAGCAGGAGTCTGCTCTCTCACAAGGACATTTAGAATCTTATCTGAGACGTCTGAAGCTCCACAACATCTGTGCCAACTTGGAAAAACTGCACTAACCAGACTTTCTGCATTTGCTGAAGATCAGTCATGCACCTTGTTGAGAAATAATTTATCATGTGGTGTTGACCTGCAGGAAGTACGTGCCAAAGTAATGTCATTACCAGCCACAGCCATATTTGGATTCATCCTTCCACCCTGTCAAATGCATTTTCTTGTATCATGACTGCCTGCTAGTCCCTATATTTCATCAAATGGCTGACAGGTGATCTCTGTAAGAAAGGAGGTTACTGCAACCAGACTATTTTTCTATAACGTATAGTGAAGTTTCAAATTTAACTCATGCTATGATCTGGAGGTGCAGAGAAAGATCAGATTTCTTTATCTTTTCTATAGATTATTCATCCTTCCACACAAGTCCTCACCCACCCTTTTGTAGGGAAAAAAAATTAACTATAGGTCCTATGTCATTTATATTTATGATGATTTAGATAGTAACTAAGTTGAGATAAAGTTCAGCCTTTCTGGGACTCACTAGATTTCTCCAGTGGCTTTCTTCTCCTCTACCCTCTCTCCCTAAGGTGGTGTCTGGAAGCCTGAATGGAGGAATGCATGGCTCATGTGATCTCTGAAGAGAGAGTGGTTTCTAGTCTTTTTGAATGGTGTACTCTGGTGTTTATTGTGATGCTTGGTCCTGTCTTCTGAGCTTCAGATTTGTAAGTTTAAGTGCTTACTGGACATTTTACTTGACTATCTAATTGGTACCACAAACTAAAATGTCCAAAGCAGATCTTGAGTTTTATTCCCCTCTGAACCACTCTCCCCCACCCCCATATGTATAAATGGTCACATCATCACCCAGTTTCTCAAGCCAAAACCTCAAGAGTCATTCTTTTCCCCTTATGTCCCACATCTAATCTTCAGTAGAGCCTATTGGTTTTGCTAAAAATGTACCTTGGATATATTCTCTTCTCTCCATCATCTTTGCCTTTACTCCTGTCTGAGACTCATCATCTCTTGACTAGACTCCTCAATTAACTTTTTGTGTCATTTCAAATTCATTTTTCACTTGGCTGCCAGAATGATCTTCAAAGCACCAATTAAGTCCTTAACCTCCTTCAAAATGTCAATGGCTCCCATTACACATAGAATTAAATCTTGTCTAATAACAACAAAACTGAGGTTATCTTTTCCTATAGGCCATGCATGATACAGTTTCTGCTACATCTCCAATGTCATCTCTCACTCCCAACCACACTGGGTCTCTTTTCTGTTCCCTGAGCAAGACAAGCTCTTAAAACCATTGCAATTAGCGTTTCTGTGTGTAGAAATGCTCTGTAGGTTAGACTTCTGGCCACATTGTCAAGAGTAGCAAGAACTCAATTCTCTACTTTCTGTCACATCACCCACTTTGTTTCACACCACTTTTATTAATTACCCAGCTTCTAAAACAAATACCCTACAATGGTATGGCTTAACAATAGGAATTTTGCGTGTATGGTTTTTGGAGGCTAGAAGGTATGCTGCCTCCCAGGGTTGGCATCTTCTGGCTGGCTGGCAATCTTTGGGGTTTTCTGGTTCCTTTGCAACCTTTGTGGTACCATGGCTTTCCTGTCTCATTGAAATGCACATGGTGGTATCTTTCTCTTCTAGATTCCATTGAGTTCAAGCTTCTGACTGTTCCCCATGGCTTCTTTTTATCCCATCCAATTTCCTTTGCTTATAAGCACTTCAGCCATACTGTATTAAGGCCCACTCATTCGGTTTGGGCACACCTAAACTAATTGCATTTTCAAAAGTCCTGTTTACAAATGGTTGCACACCCACAGACCAGGGGTTAGGACCCAAACATGCCTTTTGTAAGGGGCATGTTTCAATCCCAACACTACTTATCATAATTTGTAATCATATCATTAATTATTTTATTTGTTTATTTTACTAGTTTATTGTCACTCTTACCACTTTCTTGTAAGCTCCTTGAGAACAGGGACCTGATCTGTTACCACTGTGTCCTCAGCAGTTACCACAATATATGGCTCAGAGCAGGCATTATTATTTACTGGATGGGATGGATGAATGAATCACTGTATGTTGTAGCTTGATATACATTCAATTATGCTTAAAAATTATTTGTCAAAGTATGTGATTCATTCCATAGTTGGCATAATGTGGCTTTAGTCATTTTAAACTACTATTACTACTACTGTTATTGCCTTCAAAACATCCCATAATAAAGTAACTGTCTCCTTCAGCAGATATTTGGAAACAAGAATTTGGTGCTTTGAGCAGACCTGGTTAGGAATTACTGAAGTGTTCATCACATCTGCTTCTTTCACTTAGGACTGTGCAAGGAGCACTTTAGGAACTAGTAAAAATGATTGCCTTGAAGATTCGGTCATTCAGAATATTGAGTTCACCTATACTTGGAAGGATTGTATAGCTCCTGTGTATAAATTGGTAACTTCCCTGGAGTGTGCACTTTCCCTGTAACCACGCAGATCTAAATTTCTTGCCCAAAGCTCTGATAAAAGAGATAATCCAGATATCTTTTGCATTACTATGGTGTTTGGTCATGTGCTGGTTTGAATCTATTATGTACCCCAGAAAAAGCCATGTTCTTTAATGCAGTCTTGTGGGTGCATACCTATTGTGGATGGGACTAGATTGTTTCCATGAAGATATGACCCACCCAATGTGGGTAAGACATTTTGATTAGATTATTTCCATGGAGGTGTGACCCCGCCCGTTGAAGGTGAGTCTTGATTAGCTTACTAGAGTTCTTAAGAGGGGTCAGGGACTGACACAGACCCAGACCCTTGTAGATGCAGACAGAAAGACATTTGGAGATACTAAGCTAAGAGATAAAGCCCAGATTTGCCCAGGAGAAGCTAAGTGAGTGCCCCCAGACGCTTAGAGAGAAATACCCTGGGAGAACACAAAAGGATGCACAGGAGTTGAGAGAGAGAAGCTAGGAGAGACAGAAGCCCAGAGATGTTTTGGAGAAAGCCACTTTGAAACCAGAACCCAGGAGCAAAGGACCAGCTGACACCAGCTATATGCCTTCCCAGCTGACAGAGGTGTTCCAGGTGCCATCGGTCTTCCTTCAGTGAAGGTATCCTCTTGTTGATGCCTTAGTTTGAACACTTTTATGGCCTTAGAACTGTAAATTTGTAACCTAATAAATTCCTTTTATAAGAGCCAATCTATTTCTGGTATTTTGCATAACAGCAGCGTTAGCAAACCAAAACAGCCATGAAGTGTGATATTGCATGAGACCAGTATTACCCAGAGTTATCACTTGTCCTGAGGCCTGAAAAGAACTAATGAAATTTAATTTGTTTTGCTGTTATCACTATTGATTCAAGCTTCACATAGAAGCTTATCTCCTAAAGCTTAGAAATAGGTGTTTTGACATTAACTTTTTCCTTCTGTTTTGTTTCATCATGAATATTGTGCATATCTATAGAAATTATGCAGAATTATCTGTAGTGGTAAAATAGTACATTAGAGTTTTCAAACAAGTGAAGGTTCTTCAAATTCATGCACTGAAAGTGAGTTCAAGAGATTCTTTCTCCCAGGAAGCTCTCTTAGGAAATAATTTTAAATTTACCCATGGAGTGCTTGTCTTTGTTCTTATTAAAAATCCCTCAGAATTAATTTTCTCAGCTATTGCACCTTTACACCTTCCACAGAAACTTTGTTCAAGTCTGACAAATTTGTTAAATAGCTCACATTAGTGTGGAAATTGACACCCATCAGCCCCACATTCTACTAAGGATTGCTGGTACCATAGAGCTCTCATTCACCTCGTCTCTCCTTGGAGGTATCCTGTGAAGATTATGCCTTTGGCCAAGATATTTAACCTGATTAAGCCTGTTTCTTCCATTATAAAAATGAAAATACTAATAATTCCTGACATACATTTCTCAACAACTAACTGAGATAAAGCAAGTGAATACTTAACCAGAAGCTTGACACTGTGTGTTTAGTAACTGACACTATGATCAATAACTATATTGGTAGTTACCTCTTCTATTTAATCAGTTCTTTGTAGCTCACAAATTTGCTTGTTGGCAAATTAATTACACACTTTTTAGAATGTTTATGGTGTTTTCAATGCTTAAATGCCATTATTCACATTTTTTGTCACTTGTATGCCATAATTCCACAATCCTATGAGGAAAAAGAAGATAAATTTTAATTTCAAAACTAAGATTGAAGAAATCGAGCAAAATAACAATAACCAAAAAGTTTAATTTGGTGTTCCCAGAGCTGATAGTGACACACTACTAAAAAAGCTATTTTTAGAGATGAGTTGCTGGAGATCAAATTCCCATTTCAGTGAAATCTGATGGTAAAGTGTTTAAGAGCACAGTTACAGGCTCTGGAGAGGAATAGAACTGGATTTGAGTCCTTAGCTAGGTGAACTCAAGACTGTAGGCCTTGGTTTCTTTATGAGCAGAAATGCTGTGAAAATTGCTTCCTCATAGAGTCGTGGCTAGTATTAGTGATAAAGTTATCAAGCATCTAGGGCAGTGCCTGGCACACAGCAAGGGCTGAAAACTGGCAGTGATCTGTTAGACTAAATGCCTGGCTTGTTGTCAATAATAATCAATAAATAAAATCGAAATTAAAGTGAGACAGTACAAGACTATTTTTATTTTCATTTCATAGCTGACTGTAAGATCTTTGAAAAAACATTTTCATTTTTACCAAAGAAGACAGTAGTAATGTATCCAGGTATTCATTTGAACACATAAGAATATTAAACAGAGTTATCCTAATTTATTCCCAACTGTGGTGTCTCCTCTTTGTCTGATTTGCAGTGCTGTCAGATTAATTTTTCTAAAGAACAATTACCATCTTGTCAGTCTCTTGTTCAAAAATCTTCACTGATACCCTATTGCCCACTGAATAAAGTCCAAACTTATTATCTGGACGTTCAAACCTCTACGCAAATTTGGACCTAATCAATCCTTCCAATATCTTCTTTCTTTCTTTTCCTTCATGAATCATATGTTCCAGGCAAGCTGAACTAGATTATAATTTCCTTAATGTCAGAGATCTTCATTTATTTGTCTGTGTAACTCTGATGGCTATTACACTGCATTGTATTTTAAGTCCTTCATAGTCATTATTCATATTGGTTGTCTCTAGGTATGTTGATTTTGTTCTCAACCCTTCCAAAATTAGCATTATGACTTTTCGTCATCATTTGAATGCTGTTTTTGTCTTAATGACTCCAATACAACTATAGTACATACCATTTCAAATCTGTTTTGGTTTGCTAAAGCTGCTGGAATGCAATATACCAGAAATGGGTTGGCTTTCACAATTTACAGTTCTTAGGCCATGAAAATGTCCCAACTCAAGGCATCCACAGGATGCTACCTGGACTCTGAAGACAGGCTGCCAGTATCTGGGACACCTCTAGCACATGGGAAGGCATATGGCTGGTGTCTGCTGGTCCTTCTCTCCCAGCTTTCATTGCTTCCAGCTTCTGGCTTCAGTGGATTCCTCTGTTTTCTGTGAGTCCTTTCTTAGCTTCTCCAGGTCTTTTCTCTTGGGATCTTCTCTTAATTTCATCTCTTATAAAGGAATCCAGTAAGAGGATTAAAAGCCACCTTGAAAGAGGTGGGTCATATCTCACTTGAAATCACATAATCAAAAGGTCCCAACTACAATAGGTCTGCACACATAAGAATGGATTAAAAGAACATGATCTTTTCCGGGGCACATACAACTTCAAGCTACCACAAACTCCATTATCAAATAGTTGATTTTAAAACTAAGACAATCCCTGAAAAAACACTTTGCTATTACCTCCAATATGATGTTGATGCTACCTTCATTTGGGAAATGGACTTATCTAACCCAAACTTACCCCATGCCTTCCCTACTTGAAGATAAGGCTTTCATGGATACTGAAATCCTTGCCTAATCCAGTGTGGCAGAGAGTACATTTTCAGTAATTAGTTTTTGAATAATGACTGCATCAGAGGCCTCACTGAAGTTCTGGATATAGGTCATCTATTTTTTTCTCACTAGTTTATAGTATGCCACTATTGTAAAGAAAGAAACACTGTCAATATAAATATTGTTTTAAAGTCTGTAAAATTTTCCATCCAATATATTGTGTTTTGTATATTTTTACATGTTTTTTCATAAAATTATTATAGCATCAGGAATTGAATTTTTATTATTGTCTTCTTTTCTCTTCAAAACATTGAGAACTACCATTATCCTTTTCTATTCTTCAAACACTTACAGACATTGCAAATAGCAATTAAGATATATTATTGAGAATATCATGTATAAAGCAGTCTGTTAGGCACTACAACAAATAGTTACAGCTGTTGTTCTCAAAAAATATATATCTATAAATGCTGTCTTCACTCCCTTGTCACCTGTTCTCTGCTTAACCCACTATTAATAGGTCCTCAGTCCTAATCACTCCACTAAAATCACTTTTGTCAAGGTTACCAATGACCTCCATCTCACAAAATATAACCTTTACATCTCTGTCTTCATCTCAGCAGCATTTGCCTCAACATGGTTAAAAGACTCTTATTTTCCTGTGTCTACCACACACTCTTCTCAGAACCTCTCCTCCCCAATTCTTCTCCAGCACAGTTAGAATCATTGCCCATTACTCAAGCCAAAAACCTAGCAGTCATCCTTAGTTTTTCTCCTTCCCTCACCTCCTATATTCAAAGTATCACCAAATTCTATTAGTTCTACCTACAAAATATGTGGTGAATTTATTTGCCCCTGTCTCCACTGCAATGATATTAGTGACAGATTGATTTCAAACACAGTCATTTTCTGATGGAACCCTACTACAATATCTTCCAACTTGGTCTCCCAATTACCTTTCTCACCCTTCTATGTGCCACTTTAAAGGTAAATCAAAACTTCTCACTTCCCCCCTTAAAATCTTCTAGTAACATTTTATTGGGCATAGATAGGATTTTATTGGACATGGATTGGGATACCACATCCTCACCATGGCCTGTGAATAAGGCCCCTATGTGGTTGTCTTATTTTTATAAAATAAGCCAACTTCCTTTTCCTTCACAGCATAGGGCCTTTGACTTGCTTGTGTCTCTGCTTAGATATATCTGTCCCACCCTCCGCCCACATGTGAGTTTGCATATTATTCAAGTTTCAGCTAAATATCACCTGCCCAGAGAATCTTTTCCTGACCACCTAACCTAAAATAGAATTCTTAGTCCTTCTCTATCACATCACCCATTTCATTGGCTTTATAACATTTACTGAAGCAGTAAAATAGGTCATTATCTTGGGCATGTATTTGTTCTGCCTTTCTATCCATCTGAATTATAAGTTCCCTCAGAGCTCTGAAATTGTCCTCATATTGACTGCTATACACCCATGATCTACAGCAGGAATTGGCAAACTATGGCTTGTTCACCAATCCACCCTGCTGCCTGTTTTTATAAAGTTTTACTGAACAATCCACACCCATTCATTTATGTATTATCTGTGCCTTTCAAACTGCAATGGTAGAGTTGATAGTTGTGGTAGAATAGAGGCCATATGGCTCTCAAGTTCAAAAATATTTACCATCCGGCCATTTTTAGAAGAAAAAGTTTGCTAACTCCTATACTAAACTCAAGGGAAGCAGGAGCAGATGGACAAATTGCAAAAATTATCAGTTATCTAGTTAAAAATCAAACACATGTTGGAAAGAAAAGAAATCATCTAGAGATAGAATATACAACAGTTGACAACTGCCTGATTATATGGAATCAAAGAAGAGAGCAAGATGACTCCAGGGTTACAATTCTGAGAACCTTAGAGAATGCTGGTACCATTAATGAAAACTGGGATGTCAGAAGGTTGTGATCTAGAGGGAGTATGATGAATATGATGTTGGACATGTTAAACATAAAGTGCCAGCAGTACATTGTGGTAGAGGTGGTAAGTGGTCTAGAGCTCAGGAAAGCTATTGAGACTGGTAAAATATATTTCAGATTCAGTTATGCTTGAGCAATAACAATCTCTGAAATTTTGGAAGTAGATAAAGGCTCCAGGAAAGGGAATTTTTTTAAAAGGTATTCAAGGTCAGAACTTTAAGAAATGCACATATTTAAGGATGAGAGGAGAGACAAGAGAAGAAATAGTCATCCAAGAAAGAAAATTAAAATATTTTCCAAAAGAAATTATTTTTAATCTTAACTGCTCAAAAAAGTTAAAATTGTAAAAGAAGAAAGATAAAATGGGAGAAAAGTTTTGCACAAATATCACAAAAAAGTGCTTCATATACTTCATATATATTTACATGTAAAATTATATATGCATATGTGTACACACATATAGAATTCTTAGAAATTGAAAATAAAAATTCTAATGCCTCATATTAGTTAGGATAAGGACATGACTGCCATAATAGTTGCTAAAATAATAGTAACTTAAACAATATAGGAATTAATTTCTTCCTTATGTAGCAATCTCAGCATAAGCATATCAGGGCTGATGTGGCAGCACCATAGGGTGATGGTGGGCACCCAGGCTCTTTTTAGCTTGTGGTTCTAAATTGTTAACATGGAGCATTCATTTTGTGGACTACAGTGGCTGCTTCAGTTTCTGCTATCATGTCCTTATGCCAGCAGGCAAGAAGAGGAAAAGAGAGTGTAGAGGGCATACCTCTCTCTTTCTCTTTATGGGCATGGTCCAGAAGTACACATCCATAACTGCTCACATCCCATTGGCTAGATAGTAGTTACATGGCCACTCCAGCTGCCAGGTGTCCTTCCAAAATGTGTGGGTTTATTCCCAACTGAAGAAGGAAAGTAGATACTAGTCTCTGATACCTAGTATCCCAAAGAGTTAAAAATACAAATATGAGGAAAATCACAAGGAATATAAATGCCCATTATCTATAATCAAATAAATGGAAGTTATAAGAAGATACCAGTTTTCCTATCATATTTACAATTTTTAAAAATACTAACACAATATCTGCAGGAAAACAGCCCCAATCGTACATCTTCATTTCTTCACCCAGTCCAGGCCCCATCACTGTCACACCTCAACTATCACAGTTGCCTCCTAACCCATCTCCCAGCTTCAAGTCTCTTCATTCCCAATCCATTCTCCAAACTGTTCTCAAGTAATCTTTATGAAAACCCAAATCTTATCAGATTAATTTTCCTATAAGAAAAAAAGTCCAGGATTCTTGACATTATATAACACCTTTTGGATCTTCAACCTTACCCTATATACAACCGTTAGGAAACGCTTAATGTTTCTCTAATGGAACTTAATATTTCACATTTTTGCAGATATAGCTTGCTCAGCCAGGAATGCTTTCCCCTGGTCTTCCTGACAGATGCTTACTTGTCTTTGGACTCAGCTCAAACATAACTTCATTTGTTAATTATTTCTGATCTCTCTTTTTATCACATAGACAATTGATTTCCTCAGCTGTTCCCACTGCACATATATATATTTTTATTACTTTAGCATACCTTTTTTATGTTTCATTTTTGTTTTTTATCCACCTCATTCATTAAGAATTTAAGCTTCTTGAAATAGGAGATTGTATTATCTCTTTCCTTCTCTCTCCCTTAGGTATCACAGTGCCTACCAGATAATAGGCCTTCCATAAATGTTATTGATGAAGGTACTAGGACTCATCTCTCTAATAACTACATCTCCTGAAATCCAGGATTAGAGTAGAAAGTACTGATCTTACCTGAAGTATCATAGGAAATTTTCATGGCCATAAGATGTCCCCATGCCTTGACAACCGAACATTGTCCTGGTCCTAGCATTTTATAGAAAACAGGAACAAAACCTCTTTCTTTCATTTTCGTTGTAGAAGGCCCACTTCTTACAATGTATTTCTGTATGCCCAATTTTAGCTTTTCTCAATGCCCATAACTACATAGTCCAAAGAGACAAGAGAGGTGTTGGGTGTTCATATTCCAGGTGTTCCTTATTCAGGTGTTCATATCTCAGGAATCTGGTCTCCTTCCTTGGCATTCAAAATAGATCATGGATAGACTCTTCCATGACTCAAGCTATACATCAATTATAGAGAAAATATACGTTAATTCTCCATTTATCATCTCTCCTAATCTCTTTGGGGGAGGGTACTTGGAAAGGTGAAAATTGGCCCAAATAAAATATTCCCAACCTAAGGAGATATTTTTAAGGCAATGAAATGAAAACTGGGAGAGCCATTAGGCAATTATCTGACCATTCAAGGTATTTCTGCCCTGAGTAATTAATGCCAGCTGCCTAGCAGAGAATCTGGGATAAGGAAGATTCAGAATCACTCAGAATTGTTCTGCCAGTTTGAGCTCCCTCCAGTTTTAATTGTTCATTAAGACTTCACATGATTAATATTAGGCCTGGATATCATGGGGTCTCTGCAACCCATAACTTTTAATGCTTCTGAACAGACTGAAGAATGATTAATGAATGTGTGTGGCAGGGGAGGGGGAGGAGGGAGCACACATCAGGAACAAATAATGACTGAGAACTCAAGCACTTTTTCCAACTTCAAACAAATTCAATTAGAGGAATTCTTTTACACTTTATCTCTTTATTTATCTGACTTTTTTAAAGAAAGGCAATATATTGTTCATTTATGAAGTTACTAGCTTCCTCAAAGAAAGCGAGTGTGTCTTTCTGTATATTTTGTGATTGACAGTTTTCTTTGGGTAACCTGTAATCATCGTACAGGATTATTAACAACTAACAGATGATTATCTCTCGGAATGGAGGCATGTCTGGACCTTTATTTTTGTTTTTGTCAATATTTGCTCTGGTCCAAGACTTTTTTAAGTAACTAGTTAGGAATCGTCCCTGTTCTTTCGTGCTTTGTTTGCTTTAGCCTGAGTATTTTCCAACTGGAGTGTGGAGAGACTCCTTTTTCCTCTCTAGTTGCAAACTTAAATGAGTTAAGTGTGGAACTCCTGGAGGACAATCCTTTATTTTATGGAGTATACTGATTTAAAATGTAAAAGGAGAGAGAGAGAGGGAGGGAGGATGGGGCAGGAGAGAGAGACAGAGACAGACAGAGACAGAGACAGAGACAGAGAGATGAGCCAATAATTCCCTTTTTCACGTGTGATGGTTAAGTTCATATGTCAACTTGGCCAGGTTTTAGTGTCCAGTTGTCTGGCCAAGCAAGCACTGGCCTGATTGCAACTTTGAGGATATTTTGTGGTCTTAAATCATCAGTAACTTTATTGCGTCTATGGCTCATTACATCTACAATCAACTAAGGAGATTGCCTTCAATGGTGAGAGAAGTCTCATCCAATCATTTGAAGGCTTTAAAAAGAGAAGTGATGATTTCCGCAGTCAGAAGAGAGAATTCCCATCTCTGCTTCAGCCAGCCAGCTTCTCTTGGGGAATTCATTTTAAAATCTTCATTGGAATTCCCAGCTTGCAACCTGCCCTGTGGAATTTGGACTTGCCCATCCCACAGTCACATGAGACAATTCTTATAAAAATCTCATAATATTTACAGATATGACCTGTTGGTTATGTTTCCCTAGAAAACCCTGACTAATACAACCCATATAGTTTGAGTTTGGTTTCTATTCCTTGCAGTTGAGAGAGTCTTGACTAAAATGTGGTATTACCTTGGACTACGATAAAATTTAAAATTTTGGTTTTCCTTTCAGAATATATGAATGCAAAACTCTTTAATTCAAAAGTGAGAGAATATCGTTGACTTTGTGAATTCAGTATATGCCCAGCCACCCTTCTTCCATACCACTGATGGAAATGATTATGGAAGAAGTAAAATTGGGAAAAGAGTGAGTCGCCACTCAACACGAACTCTTGAAAGCTGCTGAAAGTGTTAACATTTCCCAACTCCTTATTTAAAATTTAAACCTTATAAAATGTCTAACTCTTGCTATTTTGCTTTTTTGTGGGGGCTGGCAACACTGCCACAGCTATGTATTCAAAAGTGAGGAGGACGTTCATGCCTTTGCCTAATTAATGTGCAGCCTTGCTGGACTTCTGTCTGATTCCTGACAGTGCCGACCGTGATAAGGGACCATTAAAGCTTAATGAGCATGGAAAAATATCAGAAATCCTAGTCTCCCATAGAAATGTTAATGCTATTCAACTCATGTCGGGGGGAAAAAGGTCTTAAATCATACACTCTATTCATTGAAAATGTCTTTGTGAATTAGTAAAGAAATATTCTCATCATTTGATATCTCTACTCTGTAAACAGATTTTTAATTTTTTAAGCTGCAAGCTATGTTGACTACAGCAGAGAAGAACAAATAAATTAATCCTTCTTTTCATCAAAAAGCAAAGCAAGTATGTCTAAATCAAGCTTTTTTTTCTTAATAAGAGGTTTCCTAGAGAAAGTGTTGCCTGATCTTAGCAACTTGATGTAAGACTGAAATTTATACACTTTTTTTAATGCGAACATAGCTTAGTTATTGATGTTTACTGCTAGTCCATTATCAACATGTTTCATGCTATTACCTTTAGTTAGAAAATTCTATAGAGGATATTCAATGAATTTCCTAATTGTTCTCCCCTAGTCTTCACATTAACCGTCATAGCTTTCATTCATTTTTCTCCAAATAATATATAGTATATCACATATATAATGCCTACTACATGGCAGGCAGGCACTATTAATACTTTAGTAAACAACACAGACTGTCTCCACCCGTCCTCATAGGAAACATATTCCAATTACAGAAAGACCTCTTGTAACACTCTTTTCTACAGAATAGATTCATGCAGTGAGTGAGATGATATGTTACTATGAGATGCCTTGTAGCCCAAGCCTCCTTGAAGAGATCAAAATAATACCGTTACTATGCTGAAGTCCATGCTATAATGAATACTGTTATAATGAAAGTCCTCTTTGCTTCCAGAAAATAAATTACATTCAAATTGGAGAAAAAAGGCTTTCCTAAAAATGACTTCAAGCATTAAATTGTAAATTCACCATTACTTCTGCATTCTTCTGAGATATTTTCCTCAACGAGTTGACATGCAAATCATCAGGGATTACATATTGTTCCCATTATATACAAAGGACAGTGACTATACAAATTAACAATTTTATTCATCAGTAAAAATCAATAAAACACACTGCCTGGGTATACTTATGTAATTTTTTTTTCCCTTTTGAAACATTTCTCCTGAACCAGTTTCTGCTGACAGAGACTGTCTACTCATATTAGTGACAGGAAGAAATAATTAGCTGTAAGTTGTCACTTGTGATTGGATGATCCATAAAGTAAATGCACACTAAGTGGGACAGATAAAATCCAGGCTATCTTTCTCTACATCTGCTGAAATAGAATTAGGAATAATCTCTAGAACATTCCCACTTCACATGTCCAAAGTTTATGTGGATGAAAATTGATGATAACCTGTATTTTGTAGGCTCTTTGTAAGAGGCCTTCTTCACCCCCGATCATATCCTGTGGAAATATACTTTTCCATTCCCAGAATGTGTCTGAGATTTGAATCAACCTGGGTAATTGTAATTAGAATGAAGTCTTAATTATTGTCAAATGTTACTATGCCTAATTGCTAAGTGCAAATTGTTAACAGATAAATAAGAAAGTTATTTGGCTCCTCATTCATTCATTCAACAAATATTTAGTGAGGGTCTCCTACATGCAGAAGTTTTTCAAATAACTGAGAAAATAATAACTAAGATATGGTTTTCTACTCAAGATTCTTCCATTCTAGAGGAAGATCAGTTAGAAAACTGTTGCTTAAGATATAAGTGATCAGTGCTATGGAAACAAGAGAAAGGTCACAGGAGAAGAGTAACATTTATAGGCAAAGGGAGCTTATAAAAGCTTCCAGGATCCTGTGGTACAGGATCTGAGTCTTGTAGGATACTTCAAGAGCTATCCAGGTAGTTAAGAATAGGGCGTTTATTGGGATTAGGTGAAATGTAATAGCTGTGCTGGAGATAATTCCAGAAAAAGGCCAGTAAAGTTAAGTAGGTTTGAAGCCATAGCACCTTTGGAAAGCCACAATCAGTGTGGTTTAGGTGGGAAAGGGAAAGGAAGGGTTATTGTAGAAGGTGAGCCTATATAAAGAGAAGCTAGCATCAAATCATAAAAGGCCTCGAATGCTCCCATGGGAAGTTTGAATTTTATTCTGAAGATTATAAGGAGGCAGTAAAAATTTTTAAGCATAGTTAGTTTTCTGTTTCAGAAAGATCATTCTCGTATTAAGTTGAGAGATAAGCTAGACTGGAGACAAAAGACCAGTTAGGAAGCATGGAGGAGGAACTGAAGATGACCCCTTCATCTCTGTCAGAAAACTGGATAGATGGTTGTGCATCTGCTTGAAAAACAGAAACACAGAAGGAGGAGGATTATCCTTTTTTGAAAGGTAGAAAATGAAGAGAAAGGCCAGGTTCAGTTTGGATATTTCCAGTTTCAACGGTATACACAACATACTCATTGACCAGTGAGATAGAAAGATGGGACAGGAGCTTCAACTAAATCCGGTGTCCATACTCTTTATTTTAAAATGCATCCTGCCTTGCTTTATATTGAAGAATGCCCAGCATGGCACATGAAATGTATTTTATCTTAGTAAATAATCTATTTATATATAATATATAATGTGTATATATAATATATAATTTATATTGTAGAGAAAATGAAAAAAAAAGATAAAATTATGTTTGTATGTCTGCTAATCCCAAGCCATTTTTAGTGTTAGTACTGCTTTGCTAAGCTGCAACTGGATCTTCATGTGTTTAGCTTCATACCCTTTACACTTTACTACTATTTTTGTCTTTTCTTCACCTCTTTTCTCTCTCTTCTCTTTCCTGAGGATATAAGCCACTATCCACTAAATTCTGGCCAACCTTGAGCCAAAGATGACTAAGCAAAAGGGTAAATGAGCTGGTTTGGAGCTGTTATTTACCCCCAGAAAAGGCCATGTTCTTTTAATCCATTCTTGTGGATGCAGACCTATTGTTGGGTGGGACCTTTTGATTAGGTTGTTTCCATGGAGATGGGACCCACCCAATTCAAGGTGGGTCTTAATCCTTTACTGGAGTCCTTTATGAGAGGATAAAAGACAGAAAAGCAGAGAGAGCTGAGAGAGTGAAAAACAGCCCAGAGACGCTAAGAAGAACATACAGATGCTCGGAGAGAAAGCCACTGGAATCACAAGCTGAAAGCAATGAACCCAGAGTAAAGGACCAGCAGGTGCCAGCCATGTGCCTTCCCAAATGACAGAGGTGTCCTGGATGTCAGCAGCCTTTCTTCAGAGAAGGTATCCTCCTATTGATGCCTTAATTTGGACATTGTCACAGTCTAAGAACTGTAATTTATTACTTAGTAAATCCCCATTGTAAAAGCCGATCCATTTCTGGTATATTGCATTTCAGCAACTTTAGTAAACCAAAACACATAATGATAAGAAGGCAGGCTCTAAAAGGGGAATGGAAGGGAAGCAGAGTAGTAGTGATATCTCAATTTAGAACCATGCCATAATAAATTATATGGCTAATTATTTTTAAAGCACCTAAATGAAATAGAAAATAACTGATTAAGCTTTATTTCAATGTTAAATACCTTTTTTGCTGTATTAGTCTTCTGTTCAGCAGATACAAACATGTTTTCTTCACTATGGATATCTTGTTAAAAATTAGACTACTCAAATAATTAATGATCCTAGTATCCTCATCCAAAATAATGTGCCCCAAAGCTTCTTGTGGCTCTAAAAATTGTAAAAGTTGGGTCAATTTTTACCTTGCCTTTTTTCCTGAGGTTTATAATACGGCAAGGTGTTCTGTTCATGACCATCAATGAATCAATACTATTCCAGGCCCACAGGGTGCAGCATTGTATTGAATGCTATGGAGTGCTAGGTTAAAATAAGCAAAGATAATGCCTGACAGGTTTCAAAATAGATGCAGTAGGGCACATTCATGTAGAGGTTCTGGAAGCATACAGGAGGTTTAAATACTTGGTGGAAATAAAGTTAAATAAGCCTTCAGACATCCATGTAGAGAGGAAGTGGCAGGGCATCATGAATGGTCAATAGCAAAGGCCAAGGATTTCTATGCTACATGCTATGAAGCCTGTGAGTAGCCATTACCTCAGGATTACTCTAATTCCAGGAGTTCCTGTTTGTTCATGTTTATCTTATCTATGTTTAACAGGTTAGTGTTTCATTAAGCATTTGCTACACAAAGCTTTTTACATTGATTATTAATGTGAAGCTAGTACTCTCACCACTACCACTTCACAGATGATGATAACTTAGGAAACTGACAGTCATAGAGGTTAAGTCAACTGTGTAGAGTCACAGGGCTAAGTGACAGCTGAGATTCAAAGACACATCAATCTGATTCCAAAGCCTATGCTTAAAACCACTACACTATACAGTCTCTATTTGAACACATTGTATTAATATTAGGAAAAAGAGGTATTTGTGTCACGTAAACTCTCAACCCTTTCCCAGTCTTGTTAACATTTTCTAAAGAAAATATTAGAAACTATTCACTCCTTTAACTTTCATTAACCGTATTTTTTTGTTTTCTAACTCATCTCTGTATCTGGTTCTTTCCTTTGGGTTTTCTATGTCTGCTTTCTTTGTGTAGGGCAGAATAAACTAGTCAATGGAATTTTTCAGTATAACCTTGGTCAATATAGGCCAGTCTGATTAAACAATCCTGGAATTGTATTTGCTTGGTGAACAAGGAGCAAAATCTCTGCATTAGCTTTTTATATTGATCAAAATATCCTTTGACTATGAAATGCTTATTTTGGGCTTCAGTTATGGATATTAAAAGAAGATTTTTAACCCCAAAATCTGGTTGGTAGTTTTCAACAGTTAAAAGTATTTTCCCTCTCTTTGGGAATTGAAAACAGTCTCACAATATCTGTATAATCCTACAGCTTCTTCAAGATTGACTAATTGCACCAAAATAAAAGATCTTTGGAAATGATCTTTGGAAGAGATCACAAAAGGTATTATTTTATATTTACTCATACCTTTAAAAACGGCATTTTCTGCATTTCAGTTCTCAATTCTTATAGTGTAATTTAAGCTTTGTGATATATTTCTGTTTTAGTTAAATACACTTTTATGACACATACTCAAAGCTTGCCTAAGTAGTAGTCTGAAATTGAAATCCAGTCCTAAGTAACTCATACTCAGTGAGTAATATGTGATGACCTGTGCTTGGACAAAACCATGGTAGTAAAGGTGGCTGCATATAATACTCATTCGAGCTGGTGATACTACCTATATGGATACAATATACAATCTTATGTGCCCCAGCTAACTTCATTTTCTGCTTATGGAGACCAATATCTGGAAAGTCCCTTACATTTTAACAAATGGCTCCCTATTACCAGCCATGAAAACTCAAGTGTTGCAATATTTGTTCCAAATCAGTCCTTGACGTGCCTATACTCCACTGTGTAATGGGAACTTACTTCTGTTCTTTGACTTCCCATCTGCCCCATGATTAGTCAGCATTTCTGCTTCTAGATCAGTGGTTGCTATCCTTCTGGAAGTTATTTATCTGTTTAAGAATTGAATGATTCCCTTTTGAGAAAATGTTCTAGTTTGCTAATGCTGCGGAATGCAAAACACCAGAGACGGATTGGCTTTTACAAAAAGGGGGTTTATTTGGCTACACAGTTACAGTCTTAAGGCCGTAAAGTGTCCAAGGTAACACATCAGTAATCAGGTACCTTCACTGGAGGATGGCCAATGGCGTCTGGAAAACCTCTGTTAGCTGGGAAGGCACGTGGCTGGCATCTGCTCCAAAGTTCTGGTTTCAAAATGGCTTTCTCCCAGGATGTTCCTCTCTAGCAAGCTTGCTCCTCTTCAAAACGTCACTCACAGCTGCACTGAGTTCCTTCCCTTTGAGTCAGCTCATTTTTATGGCTCCACTGATCAAGGCCCACCCTGAATGGATGGGGCCATGCCTCCATGGGAATATCTCATCAAAGTCATCACCCACAGCTGGGTGGGGCACATTCCAAGCAAATCTAATCAGCCCCAAAACATCTCCCCCACAAGACTACATCAAAGATAATGGCATTTGGGGGACACAGTACATTCAAACTGGCACATTCCACCCCCTGGACTCCAAAATGGCATTATCTTTCCAAATACAAAATACATTCATTCCATCACAATATCACAAAAACTTAAATCATTTCAGTAACAAAAGTTAAGTACAAGATCCTATCAAAATCAATTACAGGTGTGGTGGGTCCCAAGGCATAATTCTCCTTTAGCTTTGGATCTGTGGACTTAGAACAAGTTATATGCTTCCAATATACAAAGGAGGGACATTCATAGGATAAACATTCCCATTGCCATAAGGAGAAAGAGTACGGCAAACAGGGTTAACAGTTCCAAAACAGTTCCTAAAACCCGCAGGACAAACTCCATTAGATTTCAAAGTCTGAGATTCATTTACAGAACAACGTTGCATCCTTGGGGCTTGAGAGAGCGGGAGCCTAACCCTTCCTAAGGGCCTTTTTGGCAGCCCTTTCTTCTCCAAATGCTTAGGTGAGTGCTCCAACATATCCACACATTGGGGAGACCACCTTCTCGGCCCCACCCTCCTCAAACATCGGGGCAGCTCCCGGATTCCCTTCCATCTCCAGGGCACATGCTCAACCCCTTCAGAACACTGTGGTGGCAGCCAGGCTCTCCCCAATTCCCTGGGAATGTGTTCCACCCTCTTTGGGGCTTTGGGTGGCAGGACATTTCCTGAGCATCAAGGTGGAAGGCCCGCCCTCGACCTCCAGGGCAAACTCACCCTTTCCATGCATATGGGCTGCTCCACTCTCCTAGCCCAAGGACTCTTGACTCCAGACCTCAACCTCCATGGCTCTGTCTTTGAAGAAATTTTTCCTTCAATTTTTCCCTTATCTGCCTCCTCCAGTCCTGGCCGGCAATGGCTCTGTCTATAAAGATCTCGCAAAAATTCTGTTGGCTTTGCATGAAGCACACAGGGGTCAAAGCCGTCAGACAATAGGACTTTCCACAAATCTTTTCTGGATAATTCCATCTCCAATCTTGGCTTGTACTGAAATGGCGGCTGGGTTCCATGTTTGGTTACATCCTCACGTTGGGCTGTAGCTTCTGGGATTCCACCCACTGGAAGCCCATAATTTTCCAAGTCATCAGCTTCTGGTTTCTTTGAACCCAAGAGTTCAGTTCTAAGTTTATCTCTCTCCGCTCGCATTTTGCTATAGGCTGCAAGGAGAAGCCAGGGTATATCCTCCACATGTAGTCTGGAGATCTCCTCAGCTAAGTATTCCAGGCTGTCACTTTCAAATTCTTCCTTCCATCCAACATCAGGCCTCAATTTTGCCAAATTCTCTGCCACTTTAAAACAAGGATCGCCTTTCTTCCAATTCATAACAACACATTCATCATTTCTGTTCAAGTCCTCGTCAGAAGTATCAGTCCATATTTCCACAAACAGTCTCTTCAAAGCAGTTTAGGCCTTTTCTATCAAGCTCCTCATAATTCTTCCAGAATCTTCCCCTTATCCATTTAAAAGCTGTTCCAACATGTTTGGTATTTGCAAACTCAGCAGCAAAAGCACCCCACTTCTCTGATACCAAAATCTATTCTAGTTTGCTAATGCTGCAGAATGCAAAACACCAGAGATGGATTGGCTTTTATAAAACGGGGGTTTATTTGGCTACACAGTTACAGTCTTAAGGCCATAAAGTGTCCAAGGTAACACATCAGTAATCGGCCACCCAAAGCCCCAAAGAGGGTGGAGCACATTCCCAGGGAATTGGGGAGAGCCTGGCTGCCACCACACTGTTCTGAAGGGGTTGAGCGTGTGAGATGGAAGGGAATCTGGGAGCTGCCCCAATGTTTGAGGAGGGTGGGGCCGAGAAGGTGGCCTCACCAATGTTTGGATATGTTGGAGCACTCACCTAAGCGTTTGGAGAGGAAAGGGCTCCCAAAAAGGCCCTTAGGAAGGGTTAGGCTCCCGCTCTCTCAAGCCCCAAGGATGCAACGTTGTTCTGTAAATGAATCTCAGACTTTGAAATCTAATGGAGTTTGTCCTGCGGGTTTTAGGAACTGTTTTGGACCTGTTAACCCTGTTTGCCTTACTCTTTCTCCTTATGGCAATGGGAATGTTTATCCTATGAATGTCCCTCCTTTGTATATTGGAAGCATATAACTTGTTCTAAGTCCACAGATCCAAAGCTAAAGGAGAATTATGCCTTGGGACCCACCACACCTGTAATTGATTTTGATAGGATCTTTTTTTTTTTTTTTTTAATTCAGTTTTATTGAAATATATTCACAAACCATACAGTCATCCATGGTATACAATCAACTGTTCACAGTATGATTTGATAGGATCTTGTACTTAACTTTTGTTACTGAAATGATTTAAGTTTTTGTGATATTGTGATGGAATGAATGTATTTTGTATTTGGAAAGATAATGCCATTTTGGAGTCCAGGGGGTGGAATGTGCCAGTTTGAATGTACTGTGTCCCCCAAATGCCATTATCTTTGATGTAGTCTTGTGGGGGAGATGTTTTGGGGCTGATTAGATTTGCTTGGAATGTGCCCCACCCAGCTGTGGGTGATGACTTTGATGAGATATTCCCATGGAGGCATGGCCCCACCCATTCAGGGTGGGCCTTGATCAATGGAGCCATAAAAATGAGCTGACTCAAAGGGAAGGAACTCAGTGCAGCTGTGAGTGACGTTTTGAAGAGGAGCAAGCTTGCTAGAGAGAAATGTCCTGGGAGAAAGCCATTTTGAAACCAGAACTTTGGAGCAGACGCCAGCCATGTGCCTTCCCAGCTAACAGAGGTTTTCCAGACACCATTGGCCATCCTCCAGTGAAGGTGCCCGACTACTGATGTGTTACCTTGGACACTTTACGGCCTTAAGACTGTAACTGTGTAGCCAAATAAACCCCCTTTTTGTAAAAG
Organism: Choloepus didactylus; assembly: GCF_015220235.1. Classification (NCBI taxonomy): domain Eukaryota; kingdom Metazoa; phylum Chordata; class Mammalia; order Pilosa; family Megalonychidae; genus Choloepus; species Choloepus didactylus. The sequence continues at coordinate 80,659,958 of NC_051311.1, forward strand.
CCAATCCGTCTCTGGTGTTTTGCATTCTGCAGCATTAGCAAACTAGAACAGGAAACAATTCTGCATGGCCCTTTTGTATTTCTGCAAGTCTTGTGAGAAAAAAACACTAACTGCCTTTATTCCAGACTATCTTTCCAGGGATGTTTGAGAGAGAACAACTTTGAAAGACTGTTAGTGTCTCCCTCTAGAGCATAGAGCAAGCTTGCTTACAGCACATTCCTTTGTACCGATTATTAAAGATCCGGGTTCCCACAGCTCTGTTTACTTTCCTGTAATGCAATGCACTGCGTGTGCAAGTGTCAGCTGGCCTTCTTTGCATTGCCCTGTGAGAAACAGGGTTCTGAGAACTGGTGCAAGCAAAGCTGATACCCTGACTACTGCTATTGCTGTGAATAATAAGCTGTCCTTTGTCTCTGACTGACACGGGAGTCTCATGTTCTCTGCCAGCTTCCAGTAAACTATGGCAGGCTAACTTGTTAACTTGCAAGTAGGGTAAATTCTCAGACTCTTTACAATTCTTGACATTCATTTCTATAGAAATGCACATATGTTTGTACACAAATGCTTTCAGGAGGATTTTAGATACTTCTGTAATACTGATATATATATTATATTCTATATATCCTAATATATAATTAAAATATAAACATAAATATATATATTATGTGTTCCAGGACTCTCCCAGGATAAAGAACCCCTACTTGAAATTCCTTCTTTATTCTCCCATTTATGATTAGTTCCTTTTCCTCTTATGATGCTTCTCTTAAATTATACTTTAGCAATTATTTTAAATGGTCCTGGGGAAAAAGAGAGAGAATAAAGAGGTGAGTGAAAAGGCGTGGGAAGTCCTTTAAGCAAACAAAAGGGGACATTTTGATTGTATTAATATAACTAACCTGGAATAGTATTTCAATATATTAAATCAATGAATTTTTATATCTGTTAATCCCTACATTTTATCTGACCCTTAGTTCCACTCATTCATTAACATTAATGCATCCATTTGCTCCTGCAAATGAGCCCAGAAGCAACTAGGTCAGGGTCCAATCAGGAGATAGAAAATACAAAGTAGTTTGAGCAGAGTAACTTTTCTATAAAAAACTATTAAATATAACAGGGGATTGAAGTAATGAGGAATCAGATAATAAGAGGTAAAGAGAAGTCTAAAGAATATAAGAGTAGCAGAGATCAGGAATAGCCCGTAATCATAGGACTTCTGAGATAGAGAACCTAAGGAAGTGACCCCCACAAGACTGAGGTCCACACCTCTTTGAAGAGAGGTGTGGTGATGCTTCACTGGATGGTAGAGAAGTCTCTGGTACTGTGCTGGCAAAGCTTGCTGGAAATATACCCTCTAGGGTTTCTGAAAAAGATGTTTGGGGGGAGGTGCCTCACAAGAGACACTCTGATGTGAAACTGTCCAAGGGAGTGCTGGGGAAAGCTACTGGCCACTGGGTGCTGCTTGATGTTATAAAAGCTGTGTGCAGTATAGGAGCCTGCTGAGAGAACTGCATCAGATCCAGGAAGGAAAACCCCTTTCTCCTGCATTGTCTCTCCTGTATCTTCTACTGACAAAACTTAAAATCATGCCAGCATGCCAGCGAGCACAAAAAAAAAAAAAAGAAAGAAAGAAAGAAAGAAAATGTTTTAAAGATCCAGCTCTATTATCTCAGAGCAGGCAATGAAAGGAAGATGTTGAGCTAAGAGACAATAAGTTGATAACTTATACACAGCTTAATCCTTTTATATCAGAAAAAACAGGTAATACCATTTATCATCTATTTCCAATGGACCTTTTAATTTGTTATGTTTTTAAGTCAGTTCCTGAATAATACGCAGAAGTAAGAATAAAGGAATAGTGAAAGTCACTTTCTTATATATACATATCCATATTATATAAATGAGTGTGGGTGTATATACTTATTTGTGTGCACTTGTATACATACATGTTTCTTAGCTCTGTTGAGAAGGCCTAGAACCAATGACATTCCGGTAGCAATGGATGTACCTAGCGCTCAGACATTGTTTTTGAGTAAATATTTTCCTCAAGGGAAGAAAAGTTCCTTGGATAAATAGCTGATTCCACAGCTGGCACTGAAAATTCAAGATAACACTGAAACATCTTGGAGTGCAAAAAAGTAAGGGGGGCCTTAAATAATAATGGGGACATGCCAGAAGTTCATAGGAGCCAGCTTGAAAGGGTTCCGTCTAGTTAAATCTGGGACAATTTGAGTATCAAAACAATGACCAAAACAAATTAGGACCCATTAAAATAAGAATCCATGTGCCCATACTACTATTAATCATTTAATCAGCCAATTAAAAAGAAAGGGGCTTTGTTATAGTAGAATGCTAGCTCATAAATGTAGAAGGAATGATATAATTAGAAAATCACCATTTGGCAACCATCAAAACAATAATTGAGTCAGGAAAAAAAATCATTAATGAATGCTAAAATTAGTGGGTGAAAGTTGGATAAGTAACAGGATATTTACATTGTCTCAAATTATCTTAATGCAAGGTATTTGTTAATTACAAAATGAAAAATAGTAACTTGAAAGTGCATAAACCTGCAGACACCACCTTAACCAGCTAATCAAAATAAACATGACCAATACTGGGACAACATAACATCTAGCCTCCTGATATGATGCACTCAGAAAAGCACAACGTTACTTCTGTGATATTTTTTCCCAAAAAACGCATAACCTGAGTCTATTCATGAGGAAACAGCAAATAAACATCAAGGGACACTAATAAATTATATTGGCCTGCACTCTAAAAAATTATCATGTAATGAAAGACAAAGACTGACTAGAACTTTCATATTAAAAGGGACTCCAAAGACACAACTAAATGTAAAAAGATTACCTTTCACTCAAAATGATGTCTTCAAGGTTCATCCATGTTGTATAAGCCAGACACAAGAGACAAATATTGTTTGACCTCACTGATATGAAATAATTAGAATAAGCAAATTCTTAGAGTCATAATCTAGCATATAGATTACCAGGGGACAGGGTGGGGATAGGGAATGAGGAGTTAATGCTTAAATTGTACAGAATTTCTATTTCGGTAGATTGTAAAGTTTTGGTAACGGGTGGTAGTAGTAGTAGCACAACACTGTGAATGTAATTAGCAGCTCTGAACTATATATTTGAATGTGATTAAAAGGGGAAATTTTAGATTGTATATATGTTACTAGAATAAAACTTAAAAAAAACAAAACAAAACATAGGACTCCACAACACAAACCGTGAAATCTATTGTAAGTGATGGACTATAGTTAATAGTATAATTATCAGTGATCTTTGGTGAATTGTTGTCCGGCGCTTCTCCGCCCCGCCTCGAGTCCTCGGTCGGCCGGCGAGGGGAAACAGGGAAGGAGAGAGAGAGATGCAGACTGCGCGAACTAACCTGGTCATGAATCACGACTCGAACCACACGGCAGTTGTGAAAGCAAGCCCTTTACTACAGCTAGATGAACATTCTGTGTTACTGGTTCCCACACGGGGCACGGCGCCTCGTGGGAGAGCAGCCTCGATGTGGCCGTCAGGCACGGCTCCTTGTGGGCTGTCTCACCCTACCCCGTCCGGGTAAGACCTTTTATACACAATTAACAACCAATAAGCTTCTAGGCTAGTATCGCGTATACAGGATTTCGATTGGTAGGAGCGGGTGGCGGATACATGCGTCACTATGCGGAAACAGGATGCAGGCGCCATCTTGGCTCACTCGATGGGCGGGGGTAACTCTAGAGCAGGCTGCAGCGCATACGCTAGGCCCGATTCGGGAGGCGGCTTTCCACAAATTGTAACAAATACATCTCATTAATGCAAGGTGTTAATAATAGGGTTGTACATAGGAACCATGTATCTTAAGCATGGTTTTTCTGTTAACCTACTACTTCTCTAATTTTAATAAAAGGGATTACCTTTCCTATAAAGCATTTGATTGGGACAATTGAATAACATCCATGTTAGTATTTTATATGAGAAGACAGAAAGAAAGAGAGAATCTATGTAGTTTCTCAAGTATTGTCTTAACCCATAACAGAATTATGAGAATGGGGGAAGAGGGCTTGTGCTTGTTAGAAATGCAAATTCTATTTTCTTAACACCAGGGCACAACTAGTTACAGAACAAGAAGACACTGTTTTCCTTTTTCACTTTATTCTCTCATGAGTATAAGTGAAATTTTCCACAGTCTACATGAAGTGTGATATCACAACAAATTGAATGCAGAAGCAAATATGGTGATCCAGCTGTCTTCTATTAAGCCAGACTTACAGAGATTTGCAAAAAGGTAAAACAATGCCACTCTTCTCTCCAAGTACTTTTTTGTTTTGGAGAACTATGTTATTGTTGATAAAAATATATATGTTCTTTGTGGATTTATTATTAATTATTTTGAAAACTGAAATAATGAACAAATATTTCAAAAAATATCCATTAAATATCCATTTTAATTTTAATAAGGTAAATATAAGTAAGTATAACCCATATAAACAAAATAACTTTGTGATCCTCAATAATTTACAATCCATGTAGTTTCTCAAGTACTGTCTTACCCATAACAGAATTATGAGAATGGGGGGAGAGGGCTTGTGCTTGTTAAAGATGCCAATTCTTGGGACATATCCTGTACATACTAAAATAGACATTATGCAGACTTAATTTTGAGAACCACCTGGTTGTAAGATCATATGTACATTTATTCTGGTTGTTTTTATGTTTTGATTTAACCAGATTAGCCAAAACTATTTCTAATCTGTTGTGTATGTCCATGCCAGGCTGCCTGGATTCAAATTCTAGTCTTTACCCCTTACAAAGTGTGAGACTTTGCACTAGTTGGTTTATTTCTGCATCCTTTGATTTCCCAAAGTGTAAAAGGAACATAATAATAGTGTATACTTCATTGTGAGAATTAAATTAAATTAAATATACATATAGATTGCTTAGAACAATACTTGACTTTTAGCAAGCATTTAACAATAAATGATATATTTTATTGTCATTAGTTGGAAAAATTCTATTTTTATTATGACATTGCTCTATAGGTAAAATAATAATAATAATAAATTACTGTCTTAACTTGCAGTTAATTTTCTGAAGCTGATTTTCCTGATAGCAATTTATTTTGTTTTCTCTGCCTGTCTCCTCTAAGTATAATGCAGAAAAAATATCCTAGGTAATTGGGTATTCTAATCAGTTGCATTTTTATGGATCAAAATTTTACTGAATTTATTGTCCCTAATTTCGGTGAATTACTAGAGATGAGCCATTGTTTACTTAATAACTGGAATGCACTCTCTTCCAAAACACTTCTCTTAAAGATGTATGGAGAAAATAGGGGCTGGAAATCATACCATCAGATCTTGGAGAAGCCATCTGGGTTAACCATGTATTTGCTCAGTGAAACAAATGAGAAAATTACCCCAACCCCACATGGACTACTATTGGAGAGGGTACCCATGAAGAGCCTGAAGTTGGCAGAACAGAAGAGGTTGGTGCACAATGAAGTGAAAGAAAGTGCTTCAGTATTTCAGTGAAAAATCGTTTCGACCATAGAGCACCTCCAAAAGATTATTTTGATTCTAGCCTTGGTTCATTAAAAACAAAGAAACAAAACAGTTTGCTAAACTGCTGTGCAATATAGCTGCAGGTAGCTTCCAAACCAATGTATTATTGTTGGTCTGACCTAAGTAAATTCCAAAGGACACTATTTAATGGGATGTCAATACATATTCTAAAAATGATGGTATCTGTGATCAAATAAATTTGGAGAAATCTGGGTTAAACCAGGTTGATCCAGTTTCTTCACCAAACCAATTTGAGAATGCTCTTTATAATTTTTCAGTGTAAAATGTGAACGTTCAGAAGACATATGATACCCTATATTTTCAAAATTTTTCTGAGGGGCCTCATACAGAACTTGCGTTCCACTGAAACGTACTGGGTGAGAAAAATTATTCCAGTGAACAAGAAAAGTAACAAAAAAAGACAAGGAAATTACCTTTTTTATCAAAGAGATAACAATAGCATTTTCATGGATGTTTTGGCAAAAATAGAACCAAACAGTTGTAATTGATACACAGAGAACACTTTCAGGAAAGTGCTATAAGACTGTATTTAAATAATTTATTCCACCTAGCATGCAGATCTTGGTCTCTAATACCATGCTCCCATAAAAAGAAGCAGGCTTCTTGGAGAAATGGCTAATTCTCAGGCTAGGGCAGGAAAAATACAAGATGACCTCAGAGCGTCTTGTAATGACAGAAAATGAGGAAATGCTAAAAAAAATCAAAACACAATGACTGGGGCATGTCCAAAGGACACAGGAGCCAACTGAAAGGGCACCAGTGACCAAAGCTGAAACAATTTAAGCAAGAAAATAAAGTGGTGTTGGATTATAACACAAAATATAAAATAAATATCCATGAGTCCATATTGAAGAGACAAGTCTTCCTTACAAAAGATTCCAAATGACTTCTGTAGACACTGCTTCCCCCAGGAGGTGGAGCTTTAATCCTCACCCATCCTCTCCCACCTCCAGCCCAGTGCCATAGTGCGGGCTGCACTTACTTGCTTTCAATAAATAGAGTATAGAAAGGGGGGGAAAGTAACTTTACAGTGAAGAAATCTGGCAGAGATTACCTGGGTTAGGAGATCATGGCTAACACCACCAGTAATAGGTCAAGTGATGACATGAACCCGTAATATGATGTGATGAGAAAGGCACTTCACATCTGGGCTATTCTTCCCCCCAAAATCCATGTTTCCACTCTAGCCATTAGAGAAACATCAGTCTAGCCAAAATCGAGAGAGAGTTCACAAACTACCTGACCAATACTCCTCAAAACTATCAAGGTCATCAAAAAAGGGGAAAAAAAGTCTAGGAAACTATTGCAGAACAGAGGAGACTAAGAAAGAGGACAATTAAATGTTGTATCCTGGATGGTATTCTGGAAGAAAAACATGCATCAGAAGAAAAACAAGAGAAATCTGAATTTAGTAAATATTAATACACCAATGTTGTTTTCATAGTTATGAAAAAATGTAACGATAACATAAGATATTCACAATAGAGGATGATGGATTATGAGGAAACAGGAATTCTCTGTACTGTTACAATTTTTCTGTAAGCACAAAACTATTCTAAAATAAAAAGTTAATTGGAGAAGTAATTTGCTCCCTGTAATGTCCAAATCTGTTAAGAATATTTGGAATAGGAACCTGGTTTGAAGCCTTTTACAGATAGGATGGCCTTGGAAGAAATTATGAAACTCTGTAATTTAATGCCATGTGAAAACTAATGGAAAGAAATGGAAAAAAAAAATTGATTTAATTATTTGGTTGTTAAGGAAACTTATTTGTGTGACTACAGGTAATAATTTGGGAATTGAATCCTGGTTTTATATAGATAAGGGGAAGAGGTAAATACAGGGAAATGAAACGGTGCCACAGAATTTCCCTTACCCAATAACTGAAAAAATGAACAGTAATAGTTAAAATATTTTAAAAAAAAATAGATAAAAATCAGCAGCAACAACAAAACAAGGAATAGGAAACAACTTTATGCCACAAACTCAAAAAGTGGTGTCAATAGAAGAAACGGAGAATTATGGTTCTACATCAGCTAATACCTTGGCCCTACTCAGAAGGAAAATATGGAGGAAAAAGTTGAATCTCCAAAAACTTGAGACTTATCACCAATATTCTTTAGTTTAAAGAGAGGATTCCTAAAAGGCTGAAGACACAACCATGGAAAGAACCCAGGAAAACCCCACAAGGTAGAACCTACATCTAAGTGTGGTTCCTGAAGAGGCAGTCAGGGAAGCCAGGGCACTATGCAGAGTTAAGGACCAATCTAAAACTTAGGGAATGGGATGCAATAGCTTGGTGGGGTAGATCTTTGTAGAAAACAGTTAATACAAGGCAAAACCCAGGTCACTCAGAAAGGACTGTCCTTATCCCCAAGAATGCTCCTCTCCCCACCCACTCCTTAATACTTTAAAAAATTTTAAAAATAGCAATTCTCACTCTTCAAATGGTAGCCTGGGTGGAGGTAGACAAACTGATCCCTGATAAGAGCATCAAAGATAATTTGTCTATTTTGTAGCAGAACAAATTAAAAAATAAAAAACAACTATGAAGCGCTATGAACATTGAGTCTGAGCAAGAAGAAAAGAAAGTAGATTGCAACAGCTGTTCTATATTAAAGCAAAAGGAAAGACAGAGGAAGGAGAAAAAGAAGGAAGGGAGGGAGGGAGAAAAGGAAGGAAGAACGGAGGGAGGAAAGAAACAGAAAAGAAAGAAAGGAGTTTATTATGAATAAGATAAACCAAAAATCTAGTCTGGAAGGAAACATAACCCAAGACACTGAAGCAGATTCCTCATGAATGCTGATGCCCTAGAAAGTATTAGGTAGGATCTAAGAGCTCAAAAGCAAGAAAATAAAGCAATAGAAAGGACTAGACAAGGAAGCTGCTGACCAAAGGAAGCAAATTAAGAACAGTTGCAAATGACCAAACCAAAAAACACTATCACAAACCTAATAAATCAGAACTGATAAGGGGCAAAATAGTTTTATCTGATGTTTGAATTAATGATTTGAGATAACCTCCTTAAAAAAAAAAAAAAAGAAAAAGAAAATAAAGCAAAGAAAAGATGACCGATTTGAAGGAACAAAACAACACACGTAAAGGATCATTGAGATTTGAAGTAGAAAACTCAACAAATAGACCAGAAATAGTACAGATGTGATATAGACAATTTCCATGAACTAAATCTTCAAATTTAGGAAAAGTTGACAAAGAGCAATCAGCAGCAAAACATGTACTGTTAAATAATTGAACTTCAAAGATAAAGAAAGAATTCTCTAGGGCATCCTGGGAGAATCAGTCACATTATCTACAGTAGGGGAAAAGCAAGCTGGCCTAAAAATATTTCCACAACATTCAATACTAGGATGCAATAGACAAATTCTACATATTCTGAGAGAAAGAAGGTACAGTAAAACAGTATTGTGCTTGGCCCGGTTATCATTTAATACACTGATGCAGTAAATATAATATGAGCAACAACATTCATGAGAAGGAAGTACGATGAGGAAGCCCTTCATCTTCCACAGAGAGCTTTTGGTCCATCCTGGCAAAACATAATATGGAGTTCAAAAGTCACCATACTTACAATATCCTTTCTTAACCTTAAAGGGTTGTTTTTCTTCAAATAATAATAATAATAATAATAATAAGAAGAAGAAGAAGAAGAAGAAGAAGAATGGTCCTTTGGTAAAGAAACAGTTACTTTAATTTTAACAATTCTTTCAATTCTACTTGCTTCTTGTTCTGTTCAATTTGAGTAAAATTAAATTTAATACTTTTTATTTTTCAAAAGCATGTATGTTATCATTCAATTCTTACAAAGTTATTTTAGGCTTATTTTCTCTTTCCCTGTATCTGTATAAACATATACAGGTATATCTGGGGAAATGTTTTCCAAATATAACACTGGCCATTCTTGGAATGTGGGATTTTTTAATTATTTGTTTCTTCTTTGTTCTCTACTTTGTTAAATTTACTTTTAAAATGAGTATGTATCAATTTATTTAAAAAGATAATATCTTTTAAAAATATGTAGTCAAAAAGAAAGAACAAGTATTGTTTATTTTCTATATTTTCATGCATTTAAAGGGAAAAAAAAAACAGTGAATCAAGCATAGGGAATAGGAGTTTGCAGTCAGTTTTGAGATTATGAGGGCAGGTCTCTTTCAGAAGTGGGGTCAGCTAACTGATGAGGGTTGGGTGCTCTGTCTGAGGAAGCCAGCAATGAAGTACTCTCAGTTTATTGCTGAAATTTGCTCTCAGTTATACGTGAAATTTACTGCAGGGAGATTTGTAACTTTTGTAATTAAGAATTAATTTTGTTAGGGTTTTGTAATTAAGAATTTGTAATTAATTAAGAATTACAAATTAAGAATTTGTAATTAAGAATTCCAGCAATCCCCAGGTTTCTGGGTAATGTGAATCACTGGGAAGGAATCTGCTATTTGGGGGTCAAAATTTGATGTTTTAATGATATAATAAGGTCAATAGATCATCCAGCCTTCATTACCTTACCTTTCATTGACCCTTTCAATGACTTGGAAATGTATGAATTAGGCTCTGTCTAGGATTGGTAAGGTCAAGGATTTGATTGCTAAGGTTTTGCTCCTTTTTTAACATACATGTGTTATCACAGACTCTTGGCACCATTCTCATTTCCGTTCATTTTTTTTCTCTATACTCCTGATAAAATGATTTGCATTCTCTTAACATATGGCAGGAAACTGCAAGAGTAGTGGAACTTCCTGAGTAACTACAGTTAGTGGAAGGAAACTTCAGGAGCTGTGTCCTTGGGTAACAGCAGGCAGTATGTATACATAATTGCTTAATTTGGAAAATTCCTTTTTAACAGCCTAAGAATGCTATTATAGTTTGCATCTAAAACAATCTCTGCTAATGGAGGGGCTCTTTCAGGACCAAAACCAATTTTTCCCAGATTAACCCCACTAGATGTTTTGTGAAAAAATTGCTTGCTGGCCAAATAAATTTAGGGAAAAAAATTCATTCCATATACTTCCCTCGACAGGCCCACTGCCTTTTCAAATATTAGAGGCTTTGAAAAAGTCTTAGAAAAGATAGAACCATGATTTTCTTTAATCCAGTATTTCTCACATTTATTTCATCTGGGAACTTTTTCTGTCCCCATCCTCCATCCCCACCCTGGCTCCCTACCTCAGCTTAGCCATAAAACATTCTTTGGAATTTCTTGCTTTAGAATTTTATATTGCAGTGTTGTCATCTTTGTTGTAATATCCTCTTGTTTGTATTTTATATTCTTGATTAATGGTTTAGATTAATATTCTGCATTTCAAAGGGAATCAAGTATCTATGTTGCTAAGTTTTGCCTAAGCTTTTAAGACTCACTACCAATATAGTTTTTGCTTAATGGGGCATATTCTGCCTTCTTACTCTAGCTGAATCAATGCTCTTTTCTCATGCGAATGATCAAATAGCTTTCCTAAATTCATATGGTTGTATCTATTTTTAGAAATAGCAAAAGCATTATTTGGATTGTAACAATCAAATCACAATACTCTCTAAGCTCCAACCCAAAATGAGATCCCCTATTATATTTTAACACTTAATTCATGTCTACCCTTTAAAAAAATTCTTTAGGCCACTTTTAGCAAATTGGATTCGGTCAATTCATTCAGACCACAAAAAATTAGCAATCTTCTAGAGTGCAACTATATATTCCTTTGTTATCCAAATATTTGTGAAGCAGCATTTGTCATGATGCAGCCATTGTACAAGGTGCTGGGAATACCACAATACAAAAACAGATAAGTCTTATGCCATTACTCTCTAAAATGGAAAAAGAGACAGCACTCATAAATGGATAATGTTTTATGAAGTAGAAGTATAGAGAGCTACAAGGCCATATAGTAAGTGGATCTATTCTGCTCTGCCTGATCATGGGCTTCTAAGGCAGAACAAAATGAGATTTAAGCTCACAGAATGATACATTTGACAAATATTGATCAAGTGCCTACTCTGTGCTAGGCTAAAATTAGAGGTACAACATTAAATCAAACAGACGTAGTTCTCTACCCCCTCATGAAGCATAACGTTTGGTGAGAATGACAGAACATGGAAACAAATGAATTTTAATTTAGCAGCTATGAAACATGATAGGTAGTGAATAAAAAATATCAGGAACTGCTTTAGGTGGTCAGGGGAGCACTGTTTATAGAGTGAAATCGAAGCTGAGATGTGAAGAGTAAGGACCCAAACATTTTTAGGTTTGGTGAAGAGGAGTTCTTGGCAATAGGAGTAGCAAGGGCAAAGGCTTTGAGGCAGGAGAGAGCTGGGCCTGCTCTTTAGGAACTGAAAGAAGATAGGAATTCTGAGTCCAGTGAGGAAGTGATGGGGAGGGTGGCATGAGATAAAGTTGGAAAGGTCATACCCCTACATGGGTGCATATCTGAAAAATGAGTGTGAGTAGGTTATGTGAAAACATATCAATCAAGAGAAACATCATATCTGAAGGCCTCAATGGGAAAAGAGGCAAGGCACCAGAGATCCAGTATAGATGAAACATGGGAATAAAAAAGAGTGACAGGAGAGGAGTCTAGAAAGGGGAGAAGAGGTTTAAGTGTTGTGAATATAAATGTGAAAATAATACAGACCTTATCAGAATAAATAATATTTGAAGAAAAAATTAAAAATTCATTCCGTGGAACTGGAGTGGTGGCAGAATTAGGCATGATATTCCAGAAAGAAGACATACTACATACAGAAGCCCAGAACTAAGGAGCAATATTGTACCTTGGAAGCAAGAAATACTTATCCAAGAAGGAGTAGAGGATATTGTGAGGGGAGGGTTTGGTAGGAAATATCTACAGAGTAGTTGGTAATGAGTCAATCATGAGGGTCTGGGTATGCTATGCTGAAGTTTGAACTTTCTTCTGTAGACAGTGGGAAAAAACTGATGAACGCTGAGTAGATGAGTGATATGATGTGATTTGTGATGACTCCCGCTGATTTGTGATGATCTGTTGATAACTATGGTAACAGTGTGTGGTGGTGGTGGGGGGGGGGTGGATTGGCAGAGATAAGATTTGAAGTAAGGAGGCCAATGAGACTATTATAAAAATATAGTCAAGAAACTTTGATTGCCTTAACTAAAGTGATGGCTATAGAAATAAAAAAGAGGCAGACAAATTCTCAAGATTTTAAAGAAGTAGAGATGAAATAACTTAATGACATTCGGGAGCACAGTGGAAAGAGCCATTCAAGATGGTTCTTAGGTCCCAGGCTTGGGTGGCCAGCTGGACCTTGATGCTTTTTTACCAAAATGGTAAAAGTCTAGCAAATAGCTAATAAATAAAATGGAAGGTTTGAGCAAATGAATGGTTCCATGAGGTCAAAGAGTGGAAGTACTAACAAATGAAGTGCTGGGAGAGGTAGAAGAACAGAAACTTGTAATAAGAAAGAATGTAGGAGTTGTCATGAACAATGAAATACCTCAAGATTTGTGACAGAAGAATAAAAAGGTAGAAAAACTAAATGCAGAGGTAAGATTAGAACTATAAAAAAAAGTTGTCATGTGCCAAATAGTTCTGAACATATATTCAAGATGGTTGGCAATTTGACTTGAAGCTGCCTAGAGGATAAACGGAAGGTAGACACAGAATCATTTACAGTGGCCACAGTGTCTATAAGATACAAATCAGAGTCATTCATCAGAAGCCCAGCTTTCCATCAATCTAGGATTGGAAAAAAAATTCTCCCATGGTTTCTCAAAAAGGGAGCATTAACTTGGTTTGAAAATTGGGTTGTGTGTCTCTGAGATTCATGCCAAGTGCTTAAGAGCTATAGTATAAACACGGTGCATCTCTATGAAATTTATTTATCTATCTATCTATGTAGCTATGTATCTATCTGTCTGTTTATTTATTATTTATTTTCAGATCTCTCTGTGCAAGACAACTTTGCATGTAACCTCTGGACCACGTGGAGGCTCCATAACAACTCTGGATTCCAGTTTCAGGTCCATTAATGTAATGAAGCAACATTTATGGGCAGAGATTAATGACAAGATCTATTTAAATAGAATTATAAATTTGCTCCATTCACCTCCAAGAGTCACGAGATAACAAAATTAGAAAATTCAGAGTTGAAAGTGTTCAATTTCAAACTGAAAATGATGCTATACTTGCAACTATCTGGGTTGCCTCTCATGGCTTCCAGATTCAGATTAGCATAATACTTCATTTTCATGTGAATTTTAAATGCATTGCTTTCTCAGTTAAGTAGTGGGAGCCACAAGAAAGGTTTCAGGGCTCATTCAGAATTGAGTGGAAGATGTCTTTAGGGAGCCAGTCCTTCCTCCCTCCAAGCATAACCACTCCAAGGACTCTGGTGTTCCTCTGGCAAACAAAGCTCCTCAGGCAGGGACCCATCTTCCATATTTGCTGGTCTATTCTTACTTTCGTCTTCACGCTTACCAGCCTCCTGTTCCATTGGAAAGCAATTGGAAATTCACTCTTGAGCAGGAACAACTAAAAATTTATTAACATGTTTTCCCTTCCAAAAGTAGCTGCTTCCAATAACAATACTTTAAGCAAAGGAAGAACTCTCTAAGGGTAAAATTTCAGCCACCTGAGCCAATAAGAAGACATGTTTGTGCCTTTAAGGATTTAAGGAGCTATGTACTGTGTCGACATCTATGGCTGGTTTATCTTTCCCTCTTGAGGGTTTTTTTTTTTTTTTTACATTTTTCATTGTGAAATATAAAATATATACAGAAAAGTGAAAACTTTCTAAGTATAATCAAACAAGTATTTATAGAACAAATTTCAAAAAAAAATGTTAACGGTTACCGTTCCACAATTTCAGCTATTTCCTTATTGTGAAATATAACACATATACAGAAAAGTGCTGACTTTCAAAGTGCAATTTAACAAGTAGTTATAGAGTAAATTTCAAAGAATGCTGTGGGTTACAGTTCCACCATTTCAGTTATTTCCTTCTAGCTGTTGTAATACCCTAGAGAATAAAAATATATACATTTATATTTATATAAAGATTCAGTATTTGTAATACTTTTTTAAATGCTATCTTGTCTGTTGCTACTCCTCCCTCTTGTTTGATCACTGTCTCAATCATCATGGATATCTGGGCAGTGACCATCCTAACTTGTTCATATTGAGGAGGGGTATCGACATTATGGGGAAGAAAGGGGGTTGCATCTGGTTGATGGTTGTGAAGAGGCTGTTGCTTCTGGATTTGGGGACTTATCTGACATAGGAACACTCTGGATGATTTAAGTTTCTGAAAAATAAACTTAGAGAGTGAAACTTTTATAGAGTCTCTTACAGGGACCTTGGTATTCTTGAGGATTTTCAGGACTGCTGTTGATTTGGGCTTGTCATACTGTGGCCACTTGGTATATCTAGCTGAAGCTTGCATAAGAATAACTTCCAGGATAACCTCTCAACTCTATTTGAAATCTCTTAGCCGCTGAAACCTTATTTTGTTTCCTTTTTTCCCCCCTTTTGTTCAAAAAGGCACTCTCAATCCCTTGATGCCCAGGCCAGATTCATTCCTGGGAGTTGTGTCCCACATCACTAGGGAGACTCATGTCCCACATATGGGGGAGGGTAATAAATTTATTTGCAGAATTGGGTTAGAGAGAGAGAAAGGCCTCATCTGAGCAACAAAAGAGGTTCTCCAGAAATAACTTGGGCATAATTATAGATAGGCTTAGCCTCCCCTTAATAGCCATAAGTTTCATAAGAGCAAGCTTCAAGATCAAGGGCTTGACTTATTAAATAGGGGGTTCCTAATTTCGCTTAGCATATATTCTATCCAAGATAAAAAATCAGTGTCTCACACCATCTTCACTTGGTTGTACAATCATCATCACTCTCAATTTTAAACAATTATCATAACCCAAAACATCCCAAAGCTCTAATCACCCCCTAATTATTTATCCCTAGTATTAGTATGGCACTAGTAAGGTATTCCTATTAAATATAGTCCATAGTATGCAATAGGTAGTTTTCCCATACCACTCTGTTGTGAACTCTTTCTACCAGTGTCATACCTTAAAAGTAGATTATGCAAGCACTTACTTATATTTGTATTGCTAATCTGTGGAATACATGCCTTTAAACAATACCTTTCAGTCATGTTCTCTGTGGAATTTTAATTTTGTTTGAAAATTTATGTGAGAGTTAGAATCATTATTTGAATTAAAATCAATGCTAATATGTATGGAATAGCAGGCAAATTTTGGTGGACTTTCAAGACAAAATATGAGTCTACAATTAAATTCAACACTCATGGTTATATCCCTAAACACTGAAAGGTAGTAATATTATTTCCTCTATCTTTGGAAAATTATGGATAACTCAGAGCTTTTCAAATTTTTCCATTAATTTAAACTGGACAGACAGGAACCTAATACTAAGATTATGAGCTATATGTAGATTTTTTTCACTCTCAATGGTGACTGCTGTTCTATTGCTACAGTGCAGTTTAATAAATGCAATGCATTAGGGACCAAATGAATGCAGAATACTGCTCAGCTCTCTGCTGGTCTAACTTGATCCAAGGGTAAGTTTTATTAAGGGTTGGAATGCATACATTTCACATAGTCCTTCAAAATTATTATTTTGTAACTGAGTTTTTAATAAGTATTGGGCAGCAGAGATTTCAAGATTATATTATTTGACAAGTATTTGGAGCATAGTTATTCTCTGTTGCCAGTTAAGGGCTGATTTATATGTATATGCATTGACAATCAAAATTTTAGGTGTAAAGTTAGGTTAACAGACTCTAACAAATAAAGAATATGTGCCTCAAGTAAAAAACACATGAATTCTTCAAGGAGATGAGTTGATTCACAACAGAAAAGCGATTAGTGTAAGCGATTCTATGGGTAACCATGAGGAGAGACGAGATAATCCTCAGAAAAGAAGCTTGTGTCCTTTCCAACTTTTAAACAAATGGATAATCAAGTTCCCAAAGTACACACCAAGAGCATGATCATGATCATTCTAAAATGGAAAAAAAAAAAAAAATAAGCAGGTACCACCAAACATCTGCTATAGATGTGAAAAAAAAAAATCCTCAAAAATCCTCTTAAAGATTGTTTACATTTAAATAGTGTAACTTCCTAGCGGCCCTCTAATGTAAACTGATTGCACAATGTGTCTGTAAATAATGAGCAAGCATTACAGAATACAGATTAAAGAAGTTACAAAACTTGATTTTGCCTTGGCATCACTTGAGATTTTAAAAATCACAGATCTTCAGGTCCTATTCCAACACATCCATTAACTGAGAACTTCTGTGGGTAGGTTCCAGGAGACCATATGCCTAAAAAGCTTCCTAAGTGATTCTGATGCATCTTGTTTTAAGGAACACTGCAAGACTATTTGTTATAAACTCGATGAAAGCTGGATGCTAATTACCAAAAATGATTACCCTCCTCTTGCAACAGTTGATGTTTAGCCCTTCTACCTGACATTAATTAGATAGCACTGCTAAAACTACTCCTAATTGTGACAGTAAAAGAGTGTTCCCAGCACACAAGAAGGTGATTGTTTTCCTGTTCTCTCTATTTGAATAGCCAGCGGGTGACTGTACCCAGCTCACTCAAAAGAAGTATCAAGTTATTAAAGAACTAGCTGAAGAGAAGGGAAGCCAATATACATCTCTGTTTTATCTGCTGGAAATTATTATCTGACTCATCAGGAGACTGTTCTAAATGCAGGTTACATCAGATGCTGCTGGCCTGTACTGAGTTTATTTGGTTAGACCCAGAACTGATTCACGAACTTGGAGTCAAAGGCCATGAAAGGATCAATAAAAGCTACCTACAATCTTATGTTGTTCCTGACAAATTTCTCCTAAAGATGATAAAAACAACAGAGCCTATATCATGATCTTCTCCTCTCACAAAATATTGATTTAAGAATCCTTGGGCTTAACAATTTACCAAGAATAAAAGTCTTGTAAGTTTAAAAGACCTAAAATAAACAAACAGTAAAAGTTACCCGTTTTTGCTTGTTTGTTTTATTAGTGAGTTTGACAACAAATGTACCAACAGGAAAACCATAGTTTAGTGTCAATAGTGGTTAATAAATCGACATAGTATTTAAAGGTACATGAAAAACATAACATTAATGTTTTATGCCTTAAAACTTTAGAAGTACAGCCAACAGAAATCAAGGGATGTGATGGAGGGTTGAAGTGGAGAGAAAAGTGGGGCACTAATCTCATCAAATAATCAGGCGATCGGAGGCAGGGCAGTCAAAAGTTGCAAAAGAAGTTTTAACACTTCAAAAGTAGCCAACATACAAATGAAAAACTGAATAATACCTATTAAAATGGAGATGATTTCATTGAAATAAATCTTCAACTTGCATAATGCTGAGTCAATAGGTAAAACCCTAAATTGCTGTCAATAAATAAAATTATAAGTAATATTTACAGGCTTGATGATACCTGGCAGAAGAATTCAATCTAGGTAGTTAAAGTTTTTTTTCTAGGAGGCAGGACAAGTAGTGTGAGGTGGCTGACTGAGAGGGATGATGGAGGTTACTTTTGGTTATAATCTCTTTGGCACTGTTTGGTCTTTCTGACCATGTGCAAATACTACTTTAAGAAATTGAAAGAGTTAAAAAGAGGCTTGAAATCTATAAAATTTAAAGTTGAACTTCGTTAATAAAACTGGAAAAATTAAGCCTGACAGATATCAATTCAAAATGGGTTTCAGTGGCCTCTCGCAAAATTCAGGAAATGGTCCCAAAGCCATATCTCAGTCTGAAAATTCTATATTGGAGTTGTTATTTGTTTGTTTGTGAGATTATATTATTTATTACATTTTAATTTGATGAGCTAAAATATGATCTTTTTGGGTTTTCACTTTCCATATTGCTTCTTTAATCACTAGAAATTTCTTTTGATAAGTGAAATTCCTTCTCAGAGTTCCAGAAAGGCAAACTCGTGAATTTTGTGATGATCCTCACATATGAGCATAATCATCTAGAAAACAGCAAAAATGGAAGACTTACATTGACAGTGATGTCCCTATTAGGGAGGAAGGAAATTCCTTAATTTGACTGCTATGTTTTCTAAATAAATAATTTCTGATGCCTCCAAAGTTCAGTTTCTTGAGTGTTCTTTACTGAAGTCCCTGAGTTGTATGCTTCTGTGCTGTGCACCATGTGTGATTCTGTAGCACATTATTTTGGATGATGCCTCAGTACCTATTGTAATTCCTTTTAATGAGGTTTGTGAGGACATGGTATGAAGTCACACTAAGATAATTTTATAAAATCCAAGCTACTTAGTTACATTTCCCCAGATATACTCAGTTTCCCTGTGACCATACTTTATGAATTCTCTTAAAACTTGACAGCAGCTTAGAGCCCTAGAGAAAAGTGACTCAGGCATGTGGTTAATTGTACACTGCTAATTCCACTCACTTATCTCTGGTTTATTTTATACTTCAGTGTCAATAGAAAGAGAGAGTATATGAAAATAATGTTACCAAAACTAAAAAACAAAACAAAAATAAGAAAACAAGTTGTGATAAAAGATACTGTAAACATTTTAAAATCAATGTAAAGGTAAGTGTTGCATGTAAACACCACAGAAATATTTTATTCCTTATTTCAATTTCTAGCCACCCTCTCCCCAAATGCCTGGCTAAAGTAATTGCTACCAGCTGCCCTACAGGAAGCATTCTTGACACTTGTTCTTCTTATTGCAAATTTAATATTTACTATTCTACTTGGCTTAATGCTGCAAGTATTAGTTATGGTAATAAGCCCAAGTAGGTCATTACATGTGGAAATCGAATGTTTCTCAGCGATTAGAATAGAAAAATGGAATTCTGCTTTAATCATTAAGAGTGCAACCTCTGCTAATACACAGACGTGCTGGCCCTCAGTTTCTTTCTTAAGTAAAATTACTGGAAAGGATACAACTACATTATTTCTAAGGTTATTTCTAAGATAAAGTTCAAACCTTCCATGACTCATACATTTCCTATATACAAAATTCCTTCCTTGAATAGAAAGAAGGATTGCCAATGCTTTACAAAGAAGCTCACAGCACATTCACAGACCACTGAGGATGGCCCGGCTTTCATGTTCCAAATAATTTCAAGCCCATTAAAGGTCTGACCCAGGGCAAGTATAGGTATAGGGTTTTTTTGTTTGTTTTTTTTCCCTATCATTTCTCTGAGAGCTGAACTTTCTCTATGCAGACATAAGAGGTAGAGAAAAGTATATTTTGGGTGGTCAAGCTGCTGTTCCTGTAGCTATAGTAGTCAAGAAAGTTGCTTGAAAGGGAGAGCTGGAGGTCAGGATTTTGTGTGGAAAAACGTTAGGAATATGTGTGGCCACTGTAGGAAAACAGAGTCCAAATGAGGGGAGTTTGTTTTTTTCTCCCTGCCACAGAGCAAGGCAATGTCATTTTGTCCTGCTATTTCAGAGAGTGTGGGTAGCCAAACGATCCTATTACCTTTGAAGTAGAAAAGAATATCACTCTCAGACAGTTTTGCTAATTTAACATGTTAGAGCAAAGCCAATATAAGACAATCTTTATCTTTTAAATGACTAGAAAAATCTATAAACCCGCATTTTGTATCTCACATAAAGTATCTTCTTCCTCCAATATTTCCCTCTCTTGATTCTTTGGAAGTTACATCAAGAAGGCTCCATGAGACATTATTTTGACTGTACTGAGGAGTTAATTTCATGCCTGAAGGTGCTATGCAATATCCCAGTGGGGCAGGTCATCACTAATAGTGAGCTCTGAGTCCTGTGGCAGTGGGGAAGGACATGGGACTCACTGAAGCTTTCTGGTTTGGGATTGTTGCTTTTTAAATAGAGACTGAGAGTTGGGATTCTAAGCCTGCTAGTGTCACTGTCACTCATCCTTAAGCTCTCCTCTTGGTGGTGGAATGTTTTATGGGAAATGAGTAGGCGTGGGAGTGAACTTGGGTTATTTCACACCTACATGGTAAAAATGTCTTTGTCATCTCCTTGGAAAGAAACAAAATTGACAGAGACAGATGGAAGCTTCGCCTTCTTTCTCTGAGGAGGCAAATTAATACAATTGAAATGAGCGTTGTGCTTACATTGACTGACTTGCTTTTAAATGGGTTAGCCTTGATGATAACCACAAGTATATTTAAAATATAGATAAATATTTATAGAGGACCAATATTAAAGGGAAAAATACAGCTGGATCTAGTGGGATGGATAGAAGTGGGAAGGGGAAGGATGCTCAGTAGGTTTCTAAGTGATATTTCCATTTAAGAACACAGCTATAGCTCAATTTAATAAAGGACAAATTCTAACATTTACTAAACTAGAGATACAAAACAGAATGCCCTAACATGATGAGAATTAAGTCAATCACACAGTAGTAACTGAAATAAAGCATATTTTAACATTGTCTAGCTTTAATGGAAAATTAAGGTCTACTTATCAAGATGACAATAAAGACCATTTATTAATCAAAACTAAAACCACAATTTTAGTAAATGAACAGTTAATAAATTAGTAGGGGGAAATGAACTCTAGCTTCTTAAATGGTACCTTAAAGGGTGACACCAAAACTCGAGTCTATCTCAAGTGTCAGATATTTGTTTGTATAAATGAAATATATTAAGCCTTCCTCCTTGACACAAAACAGAACATTAAAGATAAATGCCTGGGATGTTTACATTATCTCTTAAAATGTATAAACTATAGCATTAGATGTAAAATATATGACTTTAAGACATCAAAGTTATAATAGACTGGCTTTAGAGATTTGATTACAATTTCCTCTTTTACTTTGCTAACACAGATAGCTGAATTTGGGTGCTTAATCCCATTCTATCTAGAGTTTTACTTTTTAATAGTCACTTACAGTTGAATTTCATTTATTAATTATCCGAGTTTATAATAGGTACTTTGTTTAACCTAAATACCTTACAGCATGCCTGATGCTGCAGGGGAGAATGCAATAAATCTTTAAGTCAAAAACAAAACAAAAACAAAAAAAAATTGAAGTTTGATTCTATGTTAAGAAAACACATTTGAGAAAACGTATAACTTTCTTCTATTAAGAAATATTAAGCCACCATCGTGAATTCCCAAGAACATGAATATTTATATAGTTTATGGACTGTATCATTAATGTGTATGAGATAAAAGAAGTTACTTCACTGAATGTGATTGCCATAAATCTATTTTCAATATATATGTTGCAGTAAGCTTTTTTCCCATTATCTATTTAGTAAACAATAAAACTATCTAATGCATTTAGGTTTGTATATTTGTTTTTCTGCTTGTGAAGACTACAGGTTCCAATGCCAGTGATTAAATTCCTTAATGCAGAAAAGTAGTTTGTGTGTACATCAAATAAGTAAAATATTGTTTATAAAAATAGTGTGATTCTGAATATAGTTCTGTTCAATAAGCTACTGGCACAGTTTTCTTCCTTTTTTAAGTTCTTAATTTATTATTATTTCATGCCAGGTCTAGAGATGTTCCTATTCCATTTTCCCTCTTATTTTTCACAGTTTACGAAATGAAATTGTTATGAAACAGAGCTTAATGCCTCTATTTACCATGTAATAGTTTTCTTGACGGAAACAGATATATCTTAAATTTAAGCTGATAATGAAGGTTCTATCCACCCACAAATATACTAGTAAAACCATTTCTGTGACACTGGTCTCTTTGTACTTTCCACATCACTGAAAACAAGACAGAAAGCTCTGAGATATGTGCTCTCAGTGGAACTATTTTGTTTACATGCACCAATGACCTGGCTGCAGGGAAACACATTGCAATCAGAGCAAGATATATACAGGATAAATTTATTTTATAGCCTGACTTAAAAACGATAAAGATTAAGACCCCTCAATTTGAAAATTTTAACTTGCTTGATCAATGCCGAGAACTGTATTTGGTTGCTATAGTGGCCATGAAGGGTAGAAATCAGGTGCTGCCTCCCTTTTATTTATTCAAGAGAAATATATACATATATATATTTGGCACATAATTTATTACACTATTCAATAATAGTGAGTTTCTTGTATGATTTCACAAAGATTATATTCCTGAAAAAATGTTAAAATATGGTGAAAATATGCAGCATTAGAATGATAGCTGTACCTCAATTGTATTTCATGTGGTGTCTGGTAGTTATTGCATATCACTGTGTTTCCCTGAGAAATTTTAGGTCCCTTGATGCCCATGTGAATTTCCTGCAGTGCCCCAGCACACCTCAGTGCATGGTTTGGGAATTTGGGAACCACAGGTATAGGAGCTATGTTCTTTTAGTCTACTGATATAAATTAGATCACAATAGTGGGGTTAATATTATTTAAGACATCTCTAGAAGTAATATTTGGCACTTAGTGAATGTCTAATAAATATTACCAATTATAATTACTCTTATCAATACAGTCTCAATGGAAACAAACATGTTTTTATAACCAAATACAGTCTAAAATTTTCCTTCATCTGATTTATTGAAAAGCTCACCACGCCACTGTTTATTCAGTGGTCTCCTAGTACTTTGTTCACATCTGTCTTGTAGCAGTCTATAAAATATCAATTCATTTATGTCTGATTCTAAATGCAAGCAGTCAAGGACAAGGACTCTTGTCTATTTTGATATCCCAAGGCCTTGCACTATGCATGGCAGAAAAAAAGATGTTCAACAGTATGTCCTGAGTGAATGAATGAACAAATGTAAAATAGTGATCCTCAGTGGCATTGAGCACTGAGTCATAAAGAATATGACACTTAATTATCAACACAAATTGATGTTGTAGAAACAGCTTTCTGAAGACTTTTTCATCTTAGTATCACTAAGACTGACTTACTGAGACTAGTCAACTGAAAGAAGATAATACCCAGAAAAATGATTTAAGCTTCCAGATTTGAAGCATTTCAATTTTTCCAGACCACTAAAAAATCAATATTGTTGTCAGTGATCTTTATGTGATCATGTGAAGCATCAGATCGTTAGAAATCTTAGTATTAAGAATTTGATGAACTATAAACTGGCCCTCAAAGAACATTATTATTTGGCTCAATTTATTTATGAAGTAAAATATAGCTAACTATATGATCTGCCTGAAAACACTTGTTCAAACCAGATCAAGGAATTTAACTGTTGTTTCCCATTCCAGGCATGCTTTAAATTTGTAAGGTTTCCCTGGGCACTTTTATGTAGAATTTCACTTAAGCTCAACTAAACTGAGTTTGATATAATCAATCATGGTGTGGCAGTTTGGATGTATTATGTCCCCCAAAATGACATTTTCTTTGATACAATCTTGTGGGGGCAGTCATATTAGTGTTGATTAGGTTGGAACCTTCTGATTGAGTGTTTCCATGGAGATGTGACTAAACCAACTGTGAGTGAAATGTTTGGTTGGATAATTTCTATGGAGGTGTTACCCCGCCCATTCAGGGTGGGTGTTAATTGGATCACTGGAGTCATAAAAAGGAGTTCACAGACAAAGGAGCAGAGCAGCTACATCTGAGAGATACCTTTTGAAGATGGCCACTGGAAGCTGATGCAGACATTTTGGAGAGCAATTGAGAGTGGCATTTTGGAGAGGAGCTCAGGTTATAGAGACATTTTGAAGATGGACATTGGAAGTTGACACTTTGGAGAATGCCATTTTGAAACACAGCCTGGGAGCAAGCAGATGCCAGCCACACACGTGCCTTCTGAGTTAATAGAGGTTTTCCAGATGCCAATGGCTTCTCTCCAGTAAAGGTACTGTATTATTGATGCCTTACTTTGGATATTTTCATGGCCTTCAGACTGTAACTTTGTAACCAAATAAACCCCCTTTATAAAAGGCAGTCCATTTCTGGTGTTATGCAAAATGGCAGCATTAGCAAACCAGAACAGATTTTGGTACCAGAGAAGTGGGGTGCTGCTAAGTTTGCAAATACCAAACATGTTGGAATGGCTTTTTAAATGAATAAGGGGAAGATTCTGGTAGAATTGTGAGGAGCTTGATGGAAAAGGCCTAAACTGCTTTGAAGAGACTGTTGGTAGAAATATGGACTCTAAAGATACTACTGATGAGGCTTTAAACAGAAATGCTGAATGTGTCATTGCAAACTGGAAGGAAGGTGATCCTTGTTTTAAAGTGGCAGAGATTTTGGCAAAATTGAGTCCTGGTGTTGGATGGAAGGAAGAATTTGAGAGTGATGAGCTGGGATACTTAGTTGATGAGATTTCAAATCTAAAAGTTAAAGACGTAGCCTGGCTTCTTCTTGCAGTTTATAGTAAAATGCAAGTGAAGAGAGGTAAACCTAGAACCAAACTCTTGGGTATACAGAAACCAGAAATTGATGGTCTGGAAACCTCTGGGTTTCCAGAAAGTGAGACCCCAGAGGCTACAGCCCCACATGAGGATTTAACCAAACATGGAATCTGACCACCATTTCAGTACAAGCCAGGATTGGAGATGGAGTCATCCAGAAAGGATTTGTGGAAAGTTCTATTGTCTGAAGGTTTTGACCCCTGTAAACTGCATGCCAAGCCTAGGAACTTTTTATGACATCTGTATAGAAGGAGCCACTGCCCATCTGGACTGTGGAACAAATTGAAGGAAAAATTTCTTCAAGGAGAGAATCATGGAAGTTGAGGTCTGGAGTCAAGAGGCCTCAGGCTGGAAGAGCAGAGTGGCCCACGCATGTGGAAAGGGTGAGTTTGCCCCAGAGGCAGAGCACAGGGCTTCCACCTCGATGCTCAGGAAGAGTGCTGCCACCCCAGGTGTCAGAGAGGGTAGAGAACATTCCCTGGGGATTAGGTAGAGCCTGGCCACCACCCTGCTGTTCATACAGGGGAAAGCCTTTGCCCCGGAGAGGCAGAGTCCAGGTGGCGCCCCAATGTTTGAGTAGGGTGGGGCCGAGAAGGTGGTCTCCCCAATGTGTGGATATGCTGGAACACTCACCCCAGAGTTTGGAGAGAAAAGGGGCCACATAGACCCTTGGAAAGTGTTGCACTCCTGCTCTCTCAAGCCCCCAGGGTAAAAACGCTATTCTCTAAATAACTTTCAGACTTTGAAATCTAACGAAGTTTGTCCTGTGGGTTTTAGGAACTGTTTTGGTCCCTCAAACCCTGTTTTCCTTTCATTTTCTCCTTATGGCAATGGTAATGTTTATCCTATGACTGACCCTTCTTTGTATATTGGAAGCAGATAATTTGTTCTAACTTTCACAGGTCCAGAGCTAGAGGAGAATTTTGCTTTTGGACAGACCACATCTATGAATGATTCTGATAAGATCTTGTACTTAACTATTGTTACCTAAATGATTTAAATTTTTCTGATATTGTGATGGGATGAATGTATATTGTATATGGAAAGATCATGTCATTTTTGGGAACAAGGACATGGAATGTGCTAGTTTGGATGTATTATGTCCCCCAAAATGACATTTTCTTTGATAAAATCTTGTGGGGGCAGTCATATTAGTGTTGATTAGGTTGGAACCCTCTGATTGAGTGTTTCCATGGAGATATGACTCAACCAACTGTGAGTGAAATGTTTGATTGAATAATTTCCATGGATGTGTTACCCCGCCCATTCAGGGTGGGTGTTAATTGGATCACTGGAGTCATATAAAGGAGTTCACAGACAGAGGAGCAGAGCAGCTATAGCTGAGAGACACTTTCTGAAGATGGCCGTTGGAAGCTGAGCAGACATTTTGGAGAGGAGCTGCAGCTTGCAGAGACATTTTGAAGATGGCCATTGAAAGCTGACACTTTGGAGAATGCCATTTTGAAACACAACTTGTGAGCAAGCAGATGCCAGCCACGTGCCTTCTGAGCTAACAGAGGTTTTCCAGATGCCAATGGCCTTTCTCCAGTGAAGGTACCGTATTATTGATGCCTTACTTTGGATATTTTCATGGCCTTCAGACTGTAACTTTGTAACCAAATAAACCCCCTTTATAAAAGGCAATCCATTTCTGGTGTTTCGCAAAATGGCTAGCATCAGCGAACTGGACGCATGGATAAATATTTCTTGATTTATTGTTTAAGAAAATAACTTTTGATCAGTTGAAGAATAGAAGGCTGAACATAGCTCAAGTTATTTAATCTTTAGTTGTAGGAAATCTATACGTAAAGTATACCAAAACAAAAATGATTTTTTTCTGTTGGCAAACAAATTTGGCACAGAGTTTCTAGGAAGTTTTTAAGACCGCATTTGACTATAAATGGTGATAGCCTTATCAGTAAAATGCTGTCTTGAAGAATGTACATGGGTGATGGAATGGTGAAAATGGGGATTTGCATCCCTGCTTCCTAGTTTTAGACTTATACACAATATTAATTCAGAAAATACGTGTTGATGAAGATTATGTAGAAATCAAGAAACAAAAATATGGGAATTAGTAAGATTTTAGCTATAAATTGGAATTTAATAGTATTTCCTGTTGTATATCTCTTAATGCAATAGTATTTCCTCTGCTGTATATCCCTAATACCATTTAATAACATAAGTCTCTTCATTTATAAAATTGTCATTTTTCAGGAAAAAATCATTTTAATCACAAACAATAGTATATGAGTTGTCTTCGTTTTTCCTTAACTCTCAACTAACTATGCCCCAAACTTAGTAAATAACATTATCAATGTGTCATTGTTTCTGAGAGCACAGAAAATTTATGTTTTGTAGTAGTAAATTGGTATTATTCTCTCTGCAAATTGCTAAGCATTGTCCATATATTGTAGAAATTGAGTAAAACAATAAAAACAAAACAATGCCTCGTAAAGACATAAAGTATTATGATGAAAATGGTATTCTACGGTATGTATTTATTCTGACTTACTATTATACTGTAATGAAAATAGTGATTTCTAAACTTTTTAATCTATCAGTATTTCTTAATCATGTGCTTTTTAGTAATTTGTTCTATTTGGAGTTTTGTTGTTTTAAAAATATTCTAATTGTTGAAATACGTGCTTTGCTTTAAGACTTTTTTAAGTGAATATGTAAACATTTGTAGATTTATAAGACTCAAAATATGAATCAGTAAATATATGGCTAAAAGTTGGTAATTTGGATAATATAAATGCTTCATGCTCTCTGGAAAAATGGACTGTATGATCTATAATTAATATGACTTCTCAATATCATAAATCTATTTATCCATATAGTAGCAGAAAATGTTGATAGATACCCCTGAAAACAAAATTCAAATGTTATTAACCCTCCAGAAAGTCCCTACTGATGATTAGTTATTTAATGATTATTCATTAATGCTGAATCATTAGGTTATGAAGTAACTGGGCAATAAAATTATCCAGGGTAAAAAAAGACATTCCTGCTTTTGTCTATAGGTAGAGCTAATTTCATTATGGAGCTAACTGCCTAGAATCGGCTGGAAGTAGGACTGGGATAGATCAACTCCTCAAAGACTAGGAAAACCACAGACCCCCCTGACTTCCACTACCTTGAGTGAGCCCTTAACACCTCAAAATCACACAACTTGTCTAAGTCATCTTAGAAAGTCATAGAACTGATCCGCCAACCTAAAGATACTTAAGATTTGGTAGTCATTTTGCACTGGCTCCAAACCTTAGGGATCTACAAAATACAGGTATTCATTTCTAGGCAGAATTTTAATACATATTCCAATCCCTGACTTGAAGAACGGAGATGTACTTTAGCTCACAAACTATGTGGCTGCTATACTCCCAGCAAAGTGAGAGTAGTATGAGTAATTTTGATCATTAAATCTCATCCAAATAATTCCCTGCAAATACTTCTAGAAGAGTGGTGTATCATGTTAATGATAAAGTATCTGGTTTGTAGTCATAATTTCATTTCTACTTCAGAAGATCATGTCTCATTTAGAATAGTCATCAAGCTGGATTTCTTTCTCTTTGCTTTGGAATAAATCAGACATGCAAGTCAATTAAAAATGTTTCTTACGTGCTCATCAAAATCATTGTATGACATGATTATTGTAATAGTCCCTAGATTGTAAGCTATTACATCAGTCAACTCTATTCCTGAATTGTAATGCCTGTCTCTAAACTTTGAGATGTTGATCCCTTAGTGTATAACCTGATTGGTCTTGGGAACAATGCATATCTCTGAGACACCTGAAACTCAGAGCTAGAGCTCAGCAGATATGAATGTCAGTATTAGTGCATACAGAAACTTTAAAAAAAAAAAAGCTGAAAAAGAGCCCAGACTTCAATTAGTGATATGAATGAAGCAGATCTGGTTAAGACTAGCGCAAACCGGGCCAAAGGGTAAAGGTCGAAACTGACTGTATTTTAAAACTTCAACTTCCATGTGAGACCAAGGAAAGAGATGTCTATTTGGTGCAGGATCTATATTTTCTAAGCAGTATAACTCTGTAGTCGGTTTGTTCAAACACCACAATTACATGGAACTTTGAATAGGAAGTGAGATACGGTAGGTTAGTATAGGTTAGAGTGAAATAGTGACACATCCCAAAGTAATTTGGGCAGAGAATAAAAAATATATTTACAGCCTCCCCCTCCCCCTTGCTCCAAGAAGCTGGGGGAAGGTGCAGAAGTGTTGGACTTCCTCACCTGGACTGGTGTTGATGTTGTCACAAACATTGGGACTGGCAGTTTGATGTGCCAAGCCCTCAATCGTGGGACTTGCCCTTATGAAGCTCGTTACTGCAAAGGAGAGGCTAAACTTGCATATAATTGTGCCTAAGAGTCTCCCCCTGAGTACCTCTTTGTTGCTCAGATGTGGCCCTCTCTCTCTCTAACTGAGCTACCTCGATAGGTGAACTCACTGCCCTCCCCCCTATGTGGGACCTGACTCCCAGGGGTGTAAATCTCCCTGCCAACACAGGATATGACTCCTGGGGATGAATCTGGACCCGGCATTGTGGGATTGAGAATATCTTCTTGACCAAAAGGGAGATGCAAAATGAGATGAAATAGTTTCAGTGGCTGAGAGATTTCAAATGGAGTCGAGAGGTCACTCTGGTGGGCATTCTTATGCACTATGTAGATAACACCTCTTAGGTTTTAATGTATTGGAATAGCTAGAAGTAAACACCTGAAACTACCAAACTCCAACCCAGTAGTCTGGACTCCTGAAGACGATTATATAATAATGTAGATTACAAGGGATGACAGTGTGATTGTGAAAACCTTGTGGATCACACTCCCTTTATCCAGTGTGTGGATGGATGAGTAGAAAAATGGGGATAAAAACTAAATGACAAATAGTGTGGGATGGGGGGGATGGTTTGGGTGGTTTTTTTTTTACTTTTATTTTTTATTCTTATTCTGATTCTGATGTAAGGAAAATGTTCAGAAATAGATTGTGGTGATGAATGCATAACTATATGATCGTACTGTGAACAGTTGATTGTATACCATGGATGATTGTATGGTATGTGAATATATTTCAATAAAACTGAATTTAAACAAAAAAATCATCATGTGACAAAGTGTCACGTTTTCATGAAAGGGAAGTAACATGAATGTGATGTTAGTTACTGTTTTTACTTTTGTTTTTAAGAGAATCACTATCTGAAGAGATGCTATAAACATTGATGTCATTGTCATGTACTTCTTATTAGAAAAATCCACTATCTCAGTAAAAAAAAAAAAATGTTAAATAGCTTAAAATACCTGAATGAAGAGCATAGTCTAAAATTAGGGACAGCTTTGTGGAGCATATGACATGAAATGGATCTTGAAAGATGGATATAATTTTGACAGTTGGAGATAGAGAAAAAGGATATTCTGGGCTAAGAAATCAAAGTTGAAAAATAAAGAATATGTTCAGAAAGTGACATGTAGGGCATTTGGGATGGAAGAAGGAAAGAAAAATATTTAAGATTTTGAAAGTGTATTCAGACCTGACTCTAGAGAGTCTTGAATTCCATGGTAAGTTGTTAGGACTTTGTTCAATAGATAGTAAGGAAACAAGGTCTGTGAATGAGATAATATTTTTTAAAGAATGAAATGCTTAAATATATTGTAAATATTTCCATTAGGGTCCGAGAAAAGGTTTACAGTATGAAGAGTGGGTATATATCAAATTAAGTGACCTCTTAAAAGGAGCACATATAAATTCAATACCCAACTTCTTCCAAACAGTTCACACAATTTTTATAGGAACATTTTTGATATAGGAGTATCTATAACAATTTGAGACATATGCTTACTATAGATAGTGTTTGCTCAGATATTTGAAGATGAACTATATAATACCATGTGTTATAAAGTATCAGTCTGCACTGAAAATAACCAGAGTTAACATCATCACTAATAAGCATCCCAAGTTAGAAGCCTCCTTTCCTTCACTAAGCAAACATCAGAGCAACAATATGATATACTCTTTAAATACTTACATTTGTTACAGATTTATCTATGTCTCAATAACTGATAGTTTTTCTTGAAAAAGGAAAACAATTTTAAAACAGCCCTTAGAAAGGAACTATAGAAATCCTCAAATTTCTTCCCAAGTATCAGATTCAAGTAAAACATTATGAAAGACTTAATTTGAATGTAGTAAACTCTTGTCATTAAAATAAACAGTATAACAGTGTCTTTGTAGTTACATAGAATTTATCATCTCTGTTGTCTTTTCTACTTTTCCCATATTCCTATATTTAGTCATTTTCTATTCTTATACACTGGATCTTTATTTCTTTCCATTTTTCCTACCTTGTGCTCTCCTTTATATTAAGTTAAAAACAAAAGAAGAAGGTATGGAAGGAGGAAAAGCACTTTTAAATTATATAATCTTTCCTTTAAAATAA
Source organism: Choloepus didactylus (assembly GCF_015220235.1). NCBI lineage: Eukaryota > Metazoa > Chordata > Mammalia > Pilosa > Megalonychidae > Choloepus > Choloepus didactylus. Next base: position 80,691,332 of record NC_051311.1, read on the forward strand.
ATGTAGTAGTTCAGAAAAACATAGAGAAGAAAGAAATGTCAACATACTCCCACCACCTGGAGACAACCACTGGAAACATATGGTGTATTCCTTCCAGCATATTTTTCAGTGTGTGACTGCATGTGATGTTTGTGATATTTTGTCACTAAATATTTTCAAAACTAATTTTAATAGTTGAAATAGTTCCACTTTATATATATAATTGTTTTTTATTTTCATTATATAGGATAATTCCATTTCTTTCTGCAATCTTTATAAACATCTTATTATTCCATATAATACATTCTTAGAATTGTTCTAAACTGCATCAAATTCAAATAGTTAAACTTAAGAGGATATTAGTTATACTATGTTATAAAAACACATTTATTTTTTAAAATTCATGGAGAAAATAAAATATTTTTTTACAACATTCAAAGATGGCACATTTCTTTTAGCCTATTTTTCTATTTATGTTCAACATACAGTTTTATTACAACTTTCTTGATTTCATCTTGTATTAGGACAATTTTCATATAGCCATATACATTTATTCACATTATAATTCTATTACGTAACAATACATGGTCAAGTTGAAAAAAAATCGAGAACTTATAATTGCTTATAACTCTTTTAACTTGGGATAACCATTTTTAACACTTGGGTGATTATTCTTTTAGCCTTTTCTTTCTTTCCATTTGTACATATTTAACAATAAAAATTAAAATGCTCACATACTACAGTCAGGGACTTTTCTATATAGCCATGGGATCTCTTGTGTAACTTTTAAATGGCATATATGTACTAAAGACTCCAAGAGCTATATTTTCAGAATTGCCTCTGTCTCTCATGAATTTGTGTAAGAATTTCTCTGGGATATATGTTCATACACAGATATAGACATAGACATGGACATAGACATATCCACATGTATATATACATATATAAACACATACCTGGAATATATGTATAGGTAACTGTATATAATTTATATGATCATTGTATCAGAGGGAGGTTTTACTAAGTAAAGCCAGATTGTGCTCCAGAATTTCTGTGCGAGAGTACACTCCCAAACATGCACAAAGCTCCCTATCTCCCCACATCCTCATCACTTGTATTAAACAATTTCCTAACATGTTCTTATTCAGCTTGCCTATTTGGCCTGTGCAGAAGATGCATGGATTTGGGGAATGATACAGATTATCATAACTTCATCAGCTGGTCACTCAAATTGCAGTTTCAGGTATGGTTTCATTGCTTGATCAAATAGATATATTTTCTGACACCTACTATTCAACTATTGATCTGGCAAATGTGTTTTTGCTTTATATTGTTCTAATGGCCTGCAAAGGCCATCAGACAAAGGTTTCTTTCTGTTGGCAAGGCAAGTAATATATCTTCATTCTCTTACTTCAGGGATACAGCATCTCTCCAGACCTATGTCACAACCTAGTCCACAGGGAACTTGATAACCTTTTCCTTACATAGGGCATTGTACTGGTCCACAACCTTGATGATATGCTGATTGAACCTAGTAAGCAGGAAGTAGCAGCTGTTCTAGATGCATTGGCAAGACACTTACTGGCCGAAGGATAGGAACAAAATAAAAAAAAAAACAAAATTCAGAGGCATTCTACCTCAGTCATAGTGAAATTTAAGAATAACAAAGTCAGTAATAAAATTATAAAAGCATATGAAGAGAAAGATCACTTAAAAATGAACAAAAGTCAGATTGACATCAGATTTCTTGACAGACTGAAGACAAAAGACAGTGGAACATATAATCTTATTTGTCATTCAAATATGAAGACATAATAAAAATATTCTCAGGCATACAAGTCTTATATATTTTACCACACATATATCCATAGTGAAAACAATCTTCAAGGGAGTAATGACATATAAACTGATGCAAATAAAGATATTGAGTGTTCCAAGAAATAAAGTATATATTAGATTCTTAGTAATATTCATTAAGTAATTGAAGGTTTATATGAATATACTGAATCCCTTTATTAATAGGATCTATCTATCCTGGGGTCATTACAGCACTTTTTTATTTATTGTACTATTACAATATGTTTTAATATCATGAATTGTAATACTCTCATCTTTGGGGAATTTTTTTTTGCTGTTGTTAATCTTCTGATTAACTTCTGCTTCAAATCATGATGAAAAGTCTGGTATTGTATTTACCTCTTATACACAAACACCCCACAACTAAAAACTAGACAAAATATACAAGGCAACAGTTTTTAGTCATTGTGCAATAGGAAATGCAGAACTTGAGAAAAGGGAGAGAGACAAGGTGGGGTGCCACTATAATCACTCAGGTTCTCAACCTGGGAACAGTCTTGCTGAACTGCTGAGATAGAGATTGGAGTTCAGGACTCCAAAGGGAGGTAGAATTTACAGTACAGAGTTACAGAAAGGAGGAAGATGCACATATGTGGGCCCCCAGAAGTTTGCATGGCTGTACACATGCAGAGAAAGATTTTACAAGGTCTAATAGAAGGAAGTTGCTGCAAAGCTGATAGATGACAGGAGAAGATACTAGAGTTGTGCAGTGCTGGGATACACTGGAGTTATGCCCAAATCAGAGTGAAGAGAATCAACTGAACCCCTCAGTTCATTTGGGAACCCAGCAATGCTAAGATATAGTAGTAAAGATTGTATACAAGAAAAAGGGGCAAACTCTAAACAAATGACAAAACTGAAATAAACCTGTTTAAACAAAGCATAAAACTAAGACTGATGGGATTCACAAAGATCTTCTAATAAATAAACAGACTGTCAAAATAAAACACCCCTTAAAAAAAGACAACATAACCCAAAGTCCCTACAAGCCTCATTCACTATGTCCAGCATATAATCAGAAATTTATTTTACTTGAAAAGAAGCAGAGAAATATGAACCATAATTAGAAAACAGTAGTCAATAGAAAGAAACTTCAAGATGACTTAGATGGTGAAAACATCAAACAAAGATTTTAAAATAGCTATTTTAAATATGTTTAAGGATATAAAGGAGTGAGGAGAAAGAATAAATGAGTAGATGAAGACCTTCAGAAGAGAAACTGAAAATTAAAAAAAAAACACGTAAAAATTCTGAAGATGAAAAGTGCAAGATCTGAAATGGAAAATTCACTGGGTGAACTTAATAGGAGTTTGTACACAGAAGAAGAAAAGATCAGTGAAATTTAAGACAAATTAATAAAAAAAATTTACAAACTGAATAACAGAAAGAAGAGAGAAAAGAGTTGTTTTTTTTTTTTAAATAGAGCTTCAGTGAACTATATATGAGACAACGTCAGTCAGTCTAACAAACGTGATCAGAGTCATAGATGAAGAAAAGGGAGAGATTGGAGCAAAAAAAAAAAAAGTTATTTAAAAATATAGTAGCTGGAAGTTTCCAAAATTTAGTGGAAAATATTCAAGAAAGTCAGCAAACCCCAAGTAAAATAAATGCAAATAAAACTGCAGTTGGGCATATGATAATCAAATTGCTGAAAATCAGAGCTAAAGAAAAAGCTACAAAGCAGCTAGAAATTAAAAAAAAAAAAAAAAACCCATATTGCATACAAGGAATCAATGATAAGAATAAATGCTGACTTCTTATCCTGGTGACAGCCATAGACAATAGTAAAACAACTTTGAAGGCCTAAAAGATAATTCTCAGTCAACCTAGAAATCTACATCCAATGAAAATGTTCTTCAAAAATGAGAATGAAGCTGTGATATTTTTAGGTTAAACACACACCAAAAAAAAGCTAGGAAAATTCATCACCAGCAGACCATACTAGAAGAAATGTTAAAGGATGTTCTTCAGCCTGATGATCTATAAAAACCTGAACATACAGGAATAAATGAAGGGTACTAGAAGTGGCTAATATATAGGTAAATGTGGATTTCTTGTCTGATGGTTTTTAAAAGACAACTGATAGTTTAAGCAAAACTAATAATATTGTATTAAGGGGTTTCTAACATATGTAGAAGTTAAATGTATGAGAACACTTGCAAAAGAATGGAGAGCAATGGGATTATTCTTACATCTTAGGTAAAGTGGCATAATATTAATTCTAAATTGGCTGTGATAAGTAGAGTGTGCATATTGTGTTATCGAGAGCAACAACTAAAAAAAATACAGCTATAATTAAAAATCCAATGGAGGAAAAAAGTGAACAATAAAAATATCTGATTAGCCCAAAACAATGAAGTAAAAAAGGAAAGAGGAACAATAACAAATGGAACAAATAAAAAGAAAAAGTATGATATTAATCTTAAACCCTGCAATATCTAATAGTTACTTTAAATATAAATGGACTAAATACACAATTAAAGGCAGAGACTGGCAGACTGTACAAAAAGTCAAGATCCGACTATATTCTGCTAAAATATTAGATATTAAGACAGATAATTTAAAAGTAAACAGATGGAAATATTTATACTATACAAATACTAAGCATAAGAAAACTGTTGTGCCTATAGGATATATATGATATATTTAAAAGATATAACAGACAAAAATGTGTATGCACATAATGACATATCTTCAAAATACAGAACTAAAGGGAAAAGTAAACAAAACACAACATAGTTGGAGTTTTCTTTTGTACTCTGCTCTCTGTAATTGATATAACATAGATGGATATAACATAGATAGAAAATCTGTAAAAATACTGAAGTCTTGAACAATCCTATAAACCAACATATGTAGAACACTTTGACAAAGGATGGGAGGAGAACTTTTCCAGTGTAAATGGGACACTCACCAAGATAAACCATATGCTGGACTATAAAATAAGCATCAATAAATTTCAAAGGTGTGCAGTTTAAAAACTGTATTCACTTATCACAATAGACTTAAATTAGAAATCAACAAGAATGATAAATACAGAGAATTTCCAAATTTTGAAAATTATATAACACCCTTCTAAATATCCAGAGGTCAAAGAAGAAATCACATATGAAATTACAAAATATTTTAAATCTAATAATAATGAAACAGAACATATCAAAAAATTGAAAGATGCACTTAAAGTACTCTGTAGGTGGGAATTTGTAGGTCTAGATGCTTAAATTAGAAAATAAAAGGTTTAAACTCAATGATATAAGAAAATGGGAAGAGAAAATTAAACTCAAAGTAATAAGAAAGAAAATAATAAAGATAAGGTTGGATATCCATGAAATAGAAGACTAAAGTAGGAAATCAATGAAGCCAAACACTGATTCTTTGAAAAGATTAATAAAATTGACAAATCCCCAGCAAAACTGGTGAAGCAAAAAGAGAGAAAACACAATTTATCAAAATCAGAATTGAATCATTTCAGATACTACAGATTAACAGAATAATTAGGCAATATTATAAAAGGTTTTGATAATAAATCTGACAACTTGAATGAAATGAACAAATTTCTTGGAAAACATAAGTTATCAAAACTGACACAAGATAATATAGAAAATCTGATTATCCTTATCCTTTTATCTATTATAGAAATTGAATTTGAAATTAGAAATCTTCTCATGAAGAAAACTCTACCAGGTGATTTCTCAGATGAGTTTCTTTATTTTTATATTTTAAAATTTATTTATTTATCAAATAAAAAAACATTTCCAAACTAAAAAAAAAATTTCCAAACTCAAATAAGTTTCATCAAATATTTAAGGAAAAAATAATACTAATCTTACCTAAATTCTTTCAGAAAATGTAGAAAGAGAGAGCAATTCCTAACTTATTGTATGAGATGAACATAGCTCTGATACCATAACCTGACAAGGAATTATATAAAAGAAAATTACAGACTAATGTCCCTCCAATCGTAGGTACTGTCAAGAACTGTAAAGGATCTTAGAATTTACCCTATTTTCAAGCTAACAAGTTAGCCTGTCACAGTTTTATTTCATATTGGAAGAAGACAGGCATCTTTCATATCTCCAGCATATTTTTGTCAGTTTCCCTTGTCCCCAGATCCCTCCAAATGATGCTGATAGGCACAGATGGGAACCTGCACATGCAGAGGGTTGTATTACCTGAGAGAAACCCTGAGGTTAGGGAACCAGTGTCTTTTGTAATGAAGAGTAGGTGTGCCTGCCCTTTGCTACATAGGGAGATACTAAATCTATTTTCCAAGGATGTTTGCTATGCAGACATCCTTGAAAACTGGAAACTATCAAATTGACCATTAGAAGGAGAATGAATAAACAACATGAGAACAGATGAAAATTGAATGGTATATTTATATGAGGTAATAGTCTTAGCTACGTAAAAGAATAAACTACTCATACACTTAATAGCATAAATGAATGTAAAAACTTTATTTCAAATATTGTGTAGTTCTATTTTTTTTGAAGTTAAAAAATGACACAAGTAACCCTAAGGGATAAAAATGAACACAGTGGTTGCCTGTGGTGGGGGTGGGCGAGTTGGAGGTGAAAGTATTGACTAGAAAGGGGCCTAAAATATCCTTCTGGGAGTGAAGGAAATGTTTCTTTTAAAATCTTGATTATTATGTCAAAACTTATAGATTGTAAAACTTAAATCTGTGCATTTTATTGAACAAAATGTTATCTCAATTTAAAAGGAAAAAAACACCTCAGTTATCCTTCCAATTGACACTTAGATTAACTTCATTATGTTAAAAAAATTAAAGGAGAGGGTTACAATTGAATTTTCTTTGTGTTGCTTTATTCTCTTGTGTTATTTTAAGGAGCATTATCATGTTTATAATATTTGCTTGACTCCAGAATTTTCTATTCTTATTGTGAAGTTATCCTGTACATACATATTGTTGCTGATTTAATGAGATTTTTAAAATTTTCTGCTTTTGTTATTGCTGCTTAATGGAAACACTTTTATACATATTTGTTGTGTAATCAGACAGTTTACGGAATTCTCAAGATAGCTATCAGCTTTAATTTGTGTTTTAGGTAAATCATTATCTCTAAATAATAATAAATCTATCTCCGTTCTGAAAATAAAGCATTTATTTATTTATATGTCATTTCTTTATTGTCTAATGGCAACCTGTCAGAAAATCCAGGAAAATTGTAAGTTCTAATGGGGAAAGAAGGCAGTCTTACATACTACTCTGAATAATCCCTTTGGCTGCTGCGGGATCCTTGCCAACCTTAGGTACCCTGCTTCAAAATGTGGTTTATCCAGATCAATAAAGAGAAATACAAGTACTGTATTTATTTCCTACCCCAATATTTTACCTTTGCCACTGCCACTAAGGTGTGCCTCCTCAAATTAGGCAATACTGGTAGTGTTCTCCAGGATGTTCTCCATTTCTATCTCAAGATTATTGGCTCATTTTATGGGTGTGAGGTGATAAGTCAGCCTCAACCGTAGCATGCAGACTGGGTCTGTCTCCTAATTTCTATCAGAAATTCCTGTGAGTTTCTAGTATCCTGATGAATCTTCCCTGATTTTCAGAGCAGCTACATGTTTGCCCATACTTACATCTTTTATTGGTTATTGAACCAGCAATCAGTGAAAGAGCTAATGAAGATCCTGTAATCATATTGACACTGAACTCATAAATCCTGCTATCTTTTCTCTTGGAGCAGCTTGTTCCTCCATTTGAAAAAAGTAAAAATAATAAAGCAATCAAGTTCACCAGCCAGTGGATATTCAGTTGGTCATGGGTTTGTGGCTGAAGAAAGAGATTTCATTACAAATTAGGACCCAATAATTTACCCTTTTTATGAAAAATATGCTATGGGACAACTAAAATTGGGAAACTTATTGTGGAAATTGTCCTACTAAGTGTTCTGGGTGGAAGTAAGGTTAGCATGGACTCTGGATATGGTTAATGTCTTGAGAATACAGTCACTCCTGTCTACTGCTAGTTGCTTCTCATAGATTTCTATCCTGAGGCATGAACAGAGGGTATCTTTCAGAGTCTTCCCAGTATGTTTGATGGAAGTCCAAACTTTTCAGCCCATACATTTTAGACACTTTAAGGTATGCATTGCTTGTTCCCTGAGACACAGTAAGCCTACTGTAAAGTCTTGCAGTAGCTTTCAATCATTTTTTAATACCTTTATTTGGCCCTTTGGGTTTTTGTTTGTTATTTTTGCTAAAGTATAGCATACATGCAAGAATGTGCATATATCACAAACTGAATGAATTTTCACATATACTCATGTAACCAGGCACCAAAACAACAAAATTAAATAATCAGCACCATTCATGCCTCCTACTAGGTACCCTTTCCTACCTTGACTCTTTAATATTGTAGATTATTTTGGTTTTTAATTTTATGTAAATGGAAAATAACAGTATGTATACTGTTGAGTCCATTTTTGTTTGCATAACAATAGCTTGCTTTTCTCATTGCTTTATTTTCTCATAGTAAATATACTATATCTTTAGTTATTCATTCTCCTGGTGATGGATATTTGAGTTGTTTCTCAGTTTTCAGTAACAGCCAATAGTGCTGCTACTAACACTATGGAGCATGTATTTTAATAATCATATGTAAGCATTTCAATTGAGTTTGTAATTGTTGGTCAGAGAATATATGTATGTTGAGGACTTAATAGATGCTGTCAAAGGACTTAATAGATGCTGTCAAACAGTTTTCCAAATTGTTTGTACCATTTCCACTACCATCACCTCTGAATGAGAGTTCCGGCTGCTCCATACACTTGACAATACTTGATGCTGTCTGTCATTTTCACTTTAGCCCTTCTGGTAGGTATATAGTAGTATTATATTATGGTTTTAATTTGAATCTCCTTGATGACTCATAAGTGTTCTCACCTTTTCATGGGTTTATGGGATCCTTGGATATCTGTTCAAATTTTTGCCCATTTTTAAATTAGGTGGTCTGTCTTTTTCATTAATTTATAGTTCTTTATATGTTCTTGATAGAAGTCTTTTATTAGAGGTATGTATTACATATCTTCTTCCACTCTGTGGTTACCCTTTCTTTCTCTTAATGATGTCTTTTGATGTAGAAGCATACATAATTTTAATATATACAGTGTACTTAGTGGTGAATTATTGAACACTTTCCCCTGGAATTTGGAAACACGAAAAAGATGTCTATTACCACAACTTCTGTTCAACATTGAATTGAAGTTACTAGCTAGTTTATAAGGGAAAAATAAAAAGGAGGAGGAGGGGAAGGAAAAGGAGAGCAGAAAGAGAAGAGGGAGAGGGGAGGGGAAAAAAGAAGAGAGGAATAAAGAGAGGGAGAGGGGAATAAAAGTGATAAGAATTGGAAAGGAAAAAACTAAAGCTATGAAAATTCAAAGTCAAAATGAAAATGTGCATAGAAGATCCAAAAAAAAAAAAGAAAAACTAAAAACTATGAGAATTTATGGATAAATTCAACCAGGTCATTGAATCCAAGATTAATATTTTTAAAAATTGTTTTTATTTCTATAAACTGTCAACAAATAAAAAATGGAATTTTAAAACAATGTCATTTATAAGTGCATGAATAAACATCAAGCACTTAGGAATAAATCTAAAACAAACAAACAAAAAAAGATGTGTTAAGACCTCTATACTGAAAAATACAAAACGTTATTGAGAGGGAGCTTGGGCAAGATGGCGGCATAGAGAGGAGTGGAAGCTAAGTAGTTCCCCTGGAACAACTGAAAAAAAACAGAAACAACTAGTAAATAATCCAGAATAACTGGGGGGGGGGGGGACAAACGAGACCGTCCACTCATCATACACCAACCTGAATTGGGAGGAATGCCCAAGTTCATAGCATAAAATCTGTAAGTAAAACCTGTGGATCCAAGTCGTGAGACCCCCTCTCCCATAGCCCGAGCTACAAAGCCTCGTGGTGCCAGAGAGAAGCTCTCTCCCAGCAAGCGAATATAGCTCAGCTGAGCTCCAACTGGGGTTTTAAGTAGCGAGTGTGAACTGCTCACTACATGTACAAATGCCCAAAAAACAGACAGAGGCTTTGGGTGACGACTGACCTTGGAGAGCTGAAGGGTCACCTTGGATAGGTCTGAAGGGGACTATCTGTTTCTTTTTCAGCTTAGTGGAGAAAGCCCCAGTCATTTTCAGTTTCCAGGGCTGTGACCCAGAGAAGGGTGGAGACAGCACAAGCAGAGAGAAAGACCATTGAAATGCTAATGACCCACCCTACGGGGTCTATCTTCTCTAAGAGGAAAGGGGTGGGGCCCTTTCCATTCAGAACCAGACCTCAGAGCCTGGGGAAACACGGCCATACCTCCTCATACCAGTCAAGAATTATAGCTAACAGGCATCGCCTGCTGGGCAGAAAAGCACAGTGACCTGAGGCATCACAGGGTGGAGCAATTTTCTAAGACACCCTCAGGGAAACCAGATACTGAATATTTCTTCCCTCTGGGACCTGAGCCTGTTCTGGTCTGGGAAAACCTGATTTGGATAACCAAGGAAACCATGCCTAGACAACAGAAAATTACAAACTACACTAAGAAAAACAAAGTTATGGCCCAGTCAAAGGAACAAACATACACTTCAACTGAGATACAGGAATTTAAACAACTAATGTTAAATCAATTCAAAAAGTTTAGAGAAGATATTGCAAAAGACATAGAGGCTGTAAAGAAAACACTGGGCATACATAAGGCAGAAATCAAAAGTTCAAAGAAACAACTAGTAGAATCTATGGAAATGAAAGGCACAACACAAGAGATGAAATACACAATGGAAACATACAACAGCAGATCTCAGGAGGCAGAAGAAAACACTCAGGAACTGGAGAACAAAACACCTGAAAGCCTACATGCAAAGGAGCAGATGAAGAAAAGAATGACAAAATATGAGCAACATCTCCAGGAACTTAAGGATGAAACAAAGTACAATAATGTACATATCATTGGAGTCCCAGAAGGAGAAGAGAAGGGAAAAGGGGCAGAAGCAATAATAGAGGAAATAATTAATGAAAATTTCCCATCTCTTATGAAAGACATAAAACTACAGATCCAAGAAGTGCAGCGTACTCCAAACAGAATAGATCTGAATAGGCCTATGCCAAGACACTTAATAATCAGATTATCAAATGTCAAAGACAAAGAGAGAATCCTGAAAGCAGCAAGAGAAAAGCGATCCATTACATACAAAGGAAGCTTAATAAGACTATGTGTGGATCTCTCAGCAGAAACCATGGAGGCAAGAAGGAAGTGGTATGATATATTTAAGATACTGAAAGAGAAAAACTGCCAACCAAGAATCCTATATCCAGCAAAGCTGTCCTTCAAATATGAGGGAGAGCTCAAAATATTTTCTGACTAACAGACAATGAGAGACTTTGTGAACAGGACACCCACCCTACAGGAAATACTAAAGGGAGCACTACAGAGTGATAGAAGAGAGGAGTGCATGGTTTGGAACACAATTTTGTGAGATGGTAGCACAACAATGTAACTACACTGAAGAAAGATAACTATAAATAAGGTTGAGAGAGGAAGGTTGGGAGCATGTGAGACAACAGAAGAAAGGAGGAAAGATAAAGACTGGGACTGTGTAACTTGGTGAAATCTAGAGTGTTCAACAACTGTGATAAAATGTACAAATATGTTCTTTTACGAGGGAGAACAAGCAAATGTCAACCTTGCAAGGTGTTAAAAATGGGGAGGCATTGGGGGAGGGATGTAATCAACATAAACTAGAGACTGTAACTAATAGAATCATTGTATTGTGCTTCCTTTAATGTAACAAAGGCAATATACCAAGGTAAATGCAGATAAGAGGGGGGATGGGGAGGCATGTTAGACAATTGACATTGGTGGTGGTGTCTGACTCTTGACTCTACTTTGATTTAAGGTTATTTTTCCTTTTGCTGCTTCCTAGCTGTCATTTTTTTTCCTCTTTCTTTTTCCTCTCTACCTTCTTTGACTCTCCCTTCTGCCTTGTGGAAGAAATGTAGATGCCCTTATATAGATAGTGGTGAAGGTGGTGAACACATAAATATATGACCATACAGAGAACCATCAATTATTTACTTAGGATGGAATGTATGGTGAGTGAACAAAACCATATTAAAAAAAAAAAAAATGGGTTGATGACAAAACCTTGAGGGCAATATACTGAGTGAAATAAGCCAGACACATAAGGACAATTATTTCAGGGTCTCACTGCTAGGAACTAATTATAATATGTAAACTCATAGACATGAAATATAAGGTACCAAGATATAGGACAAGGCTTAAGAATGGGGAGTGGTTGCTTAGTATGAGCAGAATGTTCAACTAGGATGAACTTAAATGTTTGGAAATGAACAGACATGTCAGTAGCAAGATGTGAGAATAACTAACAGCGCCAAATGGTGTGTGAATTAGGTGGAAAGGGGAAGCTCAGAGTCATATATGTCACCAGAAGGAAAGTTGGAAGTCAAAAGACGGGAATGTATAAAACTGAATCCTATGGTGGGCAATGTCCATGATCAACTGTACAAATACTAGAAATCGCTTCCATGAACCAGAACAAATGTATGACAATACAATTCGAAGTTAATAATAGAGGGGCATATAGGGAAGAAATATATACCTATTGCAAAACTATATACTGCAGTTAGTAGTATTTCAACATTTTTTCATAAACAGTAACAAATGTACTATACCAACACTACAAGTCAACAATTGAGGGGGGTTGGTTAGGGATAGGGGAGGATTAGTTTCCTTTTTTTTTTTCTTTTTTCATCTTTCACTCTATTTCTTGTCTGGAGTAATGAAAAGTTTCTAAAAATTGAACAAAAATTAAGTATGGTGATGGATGCACAGCTGTATGAGGGTACCCAGGGGCAAGTGATTGTACACTTTGGATCCTTGGATAATTGTATGGTATCTGAACAATCCCAGTAAAAATTAAAAAGGAAAAAAAAAATATTGAGACTTTAGTCTTAAATAAATGGAAGAATACACCATGTTCATTTACTGAAAGATTTTTACTGTAGATACGTCAATTGTCACCAAACTAATCTGTAGATTAAATGTTGTCTTTAGATTAAATTCCATAAAATCCTGGTGGAAAATGATAAGTAAATTCTTTAAATTTTATATGAAAATGCAGAGGACCAAGAATAACCAAGGCAATTTTAAGAAGAAAGCTGGAGGTCCTGAAATTTCAATGTTTTTCATATAGCAGAATTATTTTACTACATATTTATTTTATCAGTGTGTTCCACTTACATAAACTGCTGCTCACCCCCTCTCCTGGTTGTTTGCACTGAATGGTCCTATACATTGTTACTGTAGACCCCTGAAGAAATATTTATCAGAGCTGAGCTGACACCACTCTTGTAATAGGTGACCCAACCCTTTAGGAAGCTGGAGATGCCTGGAGCCTTGAATGCTTTTAGCTGGTTTTCCATTAGATTTTTTTCTTTTATAATCTCTAAGCTTCTTGCCTTTATTTTAGACATCTATCTTAATCTTTTAGCGGTTTAATATTTTTAACTTCAGCTGTAAATCCCTTTTCCTTCATTTTAAAACACATCTATTTTGTCTTACGATTTTTTTCAACCTCAAAGTTTGGAAATGAGAAGATTGCGTCTCTGTGGGCCTTTCTTTGATTATTAATTTCCACCAAACTCATTTGTAAAAAGAACCATGTGGAGCTGAATGGTAACATTTAATTGAGAAGTCTTATACTTATTGAGATATAAAAATAGAGTGGTTTATTTTTTAATAACTGTTGCCTACTGTTCCCTATCTAACCCTTTCTACTGGGTAATGAAACTCTATTCCTTCTTTCTATGGTCAACATTCAGTCAGTCAGTTAAAAATATTAACGTTATATAGGAACTGTTTGACATTTCAACTCCCTTCTTAAAGTCTCTTATTTTACAGATGAGACAATTTGGGTTAAGAAACTTGCCCAAGGTCACACAGGTCATAAGTGACTATAGGCCTGGTTTGAACCCAAGCAGTCCAGTTTTAGAACCAATAACCAATATTAAAAACTCTGTGGGAGAAAAAATTACTTATATAAAGTATCTTTGAGTATATTAAATACATCCATTCTTGATCAAGGAATAGGCTTCAGGACTTCATAAAATCCCGGTATCTGGAGATGAATTTTATGCATATATATTGGTTTCTAGGAAAAACATCTTTAGTTATCACCAAATCCTCAAAAAAGTCTGTCATCTTTCACTCCCTTAAAAAAAATAAACAGAGCCAAGACCCAAAATAATTTAAAGTTCATTTCTGATTCAAGCCAAACAAATTGAGAATGTCAGGGCTAAGCAGCATTGCATTTGCCCATTATATAATTGCTTTGCTACCACATTTTGGTGGACACTGTTGACTCAAATTGAGGAATGAGGAATGATCTAAGGAAGTACATTATGAAATTCATTAAATAAAAAAAAAAAACCTCTTATTGATCAACCAAACCTAGTATATTAATGTCACTAATTGACCCCAAAGTTTGATTTATAGAATATCTGTATTCATTATAATGACACTGTTGAAGATGTTATACTAATGCTGTATGGCATCATCTTTTTTAGTAAACATGGAGGAAATTTCTCTCTGATGTCAGGACAGGGATAAGTGTTTTTAATATGAAGCACCTGGCTTGTTTTCATCTCAGAAGCACTATAAATCATGCAACAATTTTGTTTCCCTGTTAATGTTCACTGCTAGAAAGCTTAGCCAGATTTATGGTCCAACATCAGAGCATGTACATATGTTTATTACCCTTTTAATGTTATCCTTCCAAGTATCATCTTACTTGTGTTCTAAGTTTTCTCACCTGTTTTCTATTTTATTTATTTTCTTCTCTTGCACCTTAAATCATTTTTATTAGAATAATAAATTCTAAATATATAATTTTATTTTTCTTTACAATCTTTTTTTAATTCTGAAGGAGAACTAAGAAGTACCAGTGTAAATGTGGCTGCTGACAACTTCTGCCCAAATAAAAGGACTACATTTATTTTCCCCCAGCATTTCTGTCTGCAACCTATGGCAGCGCTTTCCAAAGTGTGGTCCCTAGATCTGCAACATCAGCACAACCTGGGGACTTGTTAGAAACTCAAAATCTTAGGCACCACCCCCGACTTACTGAAATCAGAAACCATGGGGGAGAGGTCCAGCAATCAGGGTTACAACCAGCCCTCCACTTGAATGGGATGCACTCCACACTGCTCTGTGGGAAAATAAGTATCACATGGGTGTCCTATATGCTCTCTTTTGCTCTAAAAACAGGCTTCTAGCTTAACAGTTCTCAACCCTGGACTGTGTATTATAGACAGCTAGGAAGTTTTTTTTTTTAAACCAAGATGCTGAGGCTGCATCCCAGAACAATTACGAGAGGGTAAGACCAGTTAAGTATTTTTTAAAGTTTCCCAGGTGTTCTAAGATGCAATCAATGTTGCGGACCACTGCTCTAACTCTCAAGTTCACAGGTCTAGTCATAAAATTATTAATTATTCATGCATCTTCATGTATTTCAGACTAAATCTTCTCCCAAGAAATCCAATCCACTATGTAGCTGTAATGCCATTTTGAGAAGTTAGTAAACTGGTATCCTATTTCACTGTGTACAATAAAATAAATTCCAGGTGAGTTAAAGATTTAAATATTTAAAATAATGAGACTGTAAATGTACTAGAAGAAAATATGGGTGAAATTTTGAAAAATCATGAGGTAAAAAAGACCTGTGTCAGCTTGACAAAAAACAAAGACAGAAGCAAGAGCAGGAGGATGACATCATTAAATTCAAGCAAGTGCATTATTTTCTATGCTTCCTTTACTAAAATGTTAATTCAAACCTCAGAACTAAACATAAATCCTTCATTACCACAAGAGGGGAAGTGACCTCATGGCAGACAAAAAAAATTGTGTCAAATTCTTGGCTTTCAATTTAAAAAAAAAAATCTGTTGCTATGGAGAACAATCCTGAGCCAGTTGTCTCTGCCCAAAAGAAATTAAAATTTATCCCTAGGTTAGGAGATGGAGGTTTGGGATCCAAAAATAGAGGAGAACTGTACCCTGCTTCCTGAAGATTTTTCACAGGAGACCCCTTGGCATCACAGCAGCAGGAGTGCAGTTGGGATTCCTGTATGAAAGAGCTGAGGCAGTCCCACCCATTTACTGTAGCCTCAGAGAGTAATGGGAGAGACTATGACATTATCCTGAAAAGTATACGGATATAAGTTTCAAGAGAGCTTTAGAGGACCTGATGAGTTCTCATGGTCGTAACAACAGAAAACACCAGCAGATGGCAGCATGGACTACTGTACAGCTGGGAATGCAGCCATATTAGTGAGGCCAACCTTCAGTAGTCGTGATAGTCATCTCAGCAGATGCAAGCATGAAAAGAATGAGCATGTTCCCAATCCTGGATCACCACCCTTACTATTCCCTCTGCCAAAAATGATCTTCTCCCATATGTCTTTATGGCTTCCTGCCTCACTTCATTCAGATCTCTGTTCAAATGTCCCCTTCCCTTAGAGAATGTCACTACTCCACACCCCCATATCTGACACAAAATCTCCATTCACTTCTATTGTCCTCTCCTTCTTTATTTTTCTTTTTGATACTTATAACTACATGATATTATATTTTATATATCTTTGCTTGTTTGTTTTCTTTCTCCTCCGTTGGTTGATAAGTCTTAAGAGAGCAGGAGTCTCTGCTTTGTTCAGTCCTCTAAGTAGCTAGACCACGTCCTGGAATATAATAGGCACTCAATAAATGTATGTTGAATTAAAAAAAGAATAGGCATATAACTCCTTAGTCTATCTGGGATTTATTTTAGTTTATGGTATAATATAAGAATCCTAACAGTGTTATTCCAATATACTAACTAAATTTATAAACTCTGTAATAATAATATTACATATTATATCCCGTATTAACATTATCACATATATCACATATTAAGTTATATAAAAGGATATCTTTTTAGGGTATCTCTAATCTATTTCATTGGTTCCTCTGCCAATAGTATTTTTTAAAATAGTTTTATGATATATTTTGTAATTTGATAGGAATAACCCCACCCCATTATTCTGATTTAGAAAAAATCCTTTATCATTATAAGTTATTATTCTTTCAGAATACCTTTAGAAACACTTGGAAAAATATTCATTGGAATTTTCATAAAATCTATACTTAATTTGGGAATGATTGATACCTTAAAGATATGTATTATTCCTAGTATGATAAGTATCTCTATTAAAAATCATTTAGATAGAGTGTTAAGGTTTTCTTCATATGAGTCTCACATATTTTTCATTAAGGTCATCTCCTAGTAATTTATCTTTCTATTGGAATTGAAAATGAGATTTTTCACATTGTATGTATTTTCATTTATTGTTCTATTTATTTATTTATTTATTTTTATTGCTGAAATTTGAGATTTCCCCCATTGTGGTAGAGTTAATTAATTATTATCCCTACAAAAGACATGTTCTTAATCTTAATCCGTGTCCCTGTGGGTGTGAGTTTATTTGTAAAGCACCTTTTGAAGATGTTATTTTTAGTTAAGTTTTGACCAATCCATATTACTTGAGGCCTTATAAATGGAGGAAACTGGAAGCCAGAAGTCAGAGAAAGCCTCAGGATAAAGCCAGAAGCCAGAAGGCGGTGGACACTAGAGGAGCAGACACGTGGAGAGCGTGATCACCATGTGACCAGAGGCAGGGTTGTAAGCCAAGGAACCCCAAGGACTGCAGCAAGCACCAGACCACACGGATTTAGGGGAGAAAACATGGTCTTACTGACACTTTGCTTTTAGATCCTAGCTTCTGAAACTTTGAGCTATAAATGCTTGTTGTTTCTCAACCCGTTTTTTGGTACTTGTCATAAAAGCCTGTCAAACCAAGATGCCCATCATTTAACAAATGTGACAAAATTACAAGAGAACTCTTAATTTGGGGACTTTATTTTAATTATTTTCTATTTTAAGATGCTATATATTTAAATGGGATTGACTGGTTTTCTATGGCATAAAAAAGTTCATAATCAAACTCTCAATTACCACTTTCTGGATTATCTGGATAGTTTTTCTCAGATTCTACGTCTCCTCTCCCCCCCATCCCAAGCTGATTACATTCTCTTCTAACCATTCTGTTGCCAGATTCACTCTTCATGATTCCAGGGCCAAATTGAGGAAGGACAGAACCAGACCTGAGGGAGAGTATGTTGGAATTATGAGAGGTAATGAGGGGTGGTAAAAAATACAATATATGCTTTTGTTAAGATCAGCTTCTCACAGATTCTTCTCCATTAAAAGGGTAATCTAGAGTTGACTGTTGCTGCTAATGAATGTCCCTACCATGATAGATGCCATTTATTTACACAGAGAAAAAAAAAATTTCCTGACAGCTGTTTTCCAACATGCAAATAAATCACAAATTAATGTAGTGATATAGTACACAGCTCTCAGCAACAGTGCCAGCTTAACCCACCAAGCATTAGTTAGCTCATGTGAGTTTTAAGCCACAGCATGAATTATAACCTTGTGACAATAAGAAAACATGAGAAGAAATGCATTAGATATGAATTAAACATCTCTGAATAACAGTTCAATTTCACTAAGCTAGCCAGCAGTAATTAGCTTGGTTTCCTTTAAGAAAACAAAGCATTCACATATTTCCAAAGAATTGGGTAAATCAGTCAATACATACCTTTCATTCATGACTAGTACATCCAATGTTGCCATGTGGAATTTTTTGGCTTCTAAGTCTTTTCATCAGTCCCAAGAAACTGATGGCTTGGACAGAATTAAAGACATGGGAAAGAAATCTCTGAAGATAGTGAGCAGTATGGTGGATTCCTCTAAGGAAATGATCACACTTGCCACCGTGCTGGGCTACAGCTAATCTAGCAACGTCTACCAAGTTCTACATGATTAACATTACCTTTATAGTATGCCATTATGGTATTATTCATAGTTCCTCTTCATTTAATAAAGATCATTCTCTCCCCACAATCATTTTCTGCATATTTTAAACTGTCCAAAAGATTGTTATGTTATGCGTGTGTTTGTGTGTGTGTGTTTATGTGTGCAAAGGGAGGGGTAATTTAAAGACGACACTGTGAGATGTTATCAATCATTAACTTCCTTTAAAACGTGGTTAAAATAAATTTAAATCTCATGATATGGTAGATTCATCCATCTAATGTTCCATCTTCCACATTCTGTTTCTACAAAGCTATTTTCCCTATAATTACACCCATGATAAAGAATGAAATCCCCAGAGCAAAGAGCTCTGGCTAAAGCAGAAACTGAACTGTTGCTCTCATTCTTTTCCCCATCTGAAGTGTTCATCTTCTTTTAATTGTTTGTTCTCCTTATGTAGCCTCAGAACTTTACCTGCTGCCTTGTACATTTGTCCATTTCTTTATTTAATTGTGTCATCCAAAGAAGAACTCAGAGATATAGACGTTGTTTTGTCTGTCTTTGATGCAGTTGTGGTTATATTTTTTTAATTTCTACATCATGTGGTTTATCACTTTCTACTGGCAATTCAAACATACACCTAGGTTTTAATCCATGTCTCCTGGTTTTGTTCTCTGCCATGATGTTTCCATTATTATTAGAAGTTTCAGTGGAAGCAAACACAGACTGGACCATAAACATGTGTTTACCTTTCTCATTGGGATCATAAGAAGATAATGCACAGATGTCTTAACCCACCCTCCAGCATCAACATGTTGCTAGGATCTTTACTTTCAAACATGCATTAGGTCTGTTGAGTTGCCAAGCTTTAGGGTGATGGTAACAGCTTTGGTGAAGGGACCTTGAAATTTGAGCTCCTGCTGTGGCTTGATGGTCAGGACATGCTCCACTGTCACCATGATCTTCAGTGGCAGGTTCATCTTTGGTAGGGCAATTCCTGAGAGGTCACTTCTAAAAAAATAAAATGATAGTAATAAAAATTAAAAGACCCATCTGGGCAGGGGTTACCCATGAGATGTGAGGGGAGGGGACTGTGTATTCATCTTGCATCAGTGAGTTTTAGTTTAGTTTTAGTTTAGCTTTAGTTTTAGTTTAATTTCTAGTTCATTCCTCTCTGTGTTTCTTGGTATGTAATTATACCATCTACAAATATTGATAATATTGCATTTTCCATTCTAATAATTAAACCTCTTACTTTGGTTTCATATCTTACGGCTTTGATTAGGGCTTCCAGAACAATTAGATAATAATGATAATAACAGGTATTTTTGTTTTCTAACTGATTTTAATTGTATACTATTAAAAATGAAGTCAGCCATTGATTTGAGGTGAATATTATTATGGAAACAACATAGGTTAATGAAATTTTATATATTAGTTCTGGAAGATATTTTTAAGATATGTGTGTAAATTTTTCTAACAATTTTTCCGATTTTAACCAAAATTACCAACTTGCTTTTCCTTTTCTAACGTATCAGTAAGAAGTAGTATACTAATTATTTTCCTAAAATTGAACTACTTTATATAGTGCACACAATTTTGAATTTTAAAAATGGTTAAATCAGACCACTCTTTGAGGAATGTATAATCACTAAATATGTTGTACATATTTCTACCCTAGAAAATATTCATATTCAACTATGATCTCAATCAAGTTTATCTTCCCACTTAAGAGTACAAATTATAACCCTTTCCACTGCTGCAGTAAACAACTAACCCAGATTGCTGATTATACAAGAAGAGGAAAAACAGACACAGGACAGAGCATACAGATTAGAAAGAATCCATTCTCTCCTTAATACCAAGTAAATAGCAGCAGGCATTCTGCAAAGCATATGGAAGGGAGCAGACTGCTGTAGAGATCAGTTGGTAAAGACTTGTTAACTAAAAGCAAATTTTGGGCAACCTTACTAGCAAATAAACAAATTATTTATTAGAATAATGTTTAAATAATGGTAAGGCCCCCCTAACACAGAAACCACATGGATACGAATCCCTTCCTTGGTGCCGGTAAAATCCTGTACTTGTCTCTATTATTTAGTAGTGTATCAAGTATTGGAAAGGAAATAACAGAACAATAGAATTTATGAGCTGCTGTTAGAAGTAATCCAATGGCATTAACAGGAAGTTCCTGACAACTTGCAGTGGGAGGAAATTTGTTTTCAGCTGAGATTACGGGAAAGAAAAAGAAAGCCTATTCTTGCCAAGGGGAGATCTATTTAACACTCCCTCTGTTAAAAGCATAACAAAAATTCATGGAAAGAACTCTGACCATGGCTGAAATGCAGTAGGCAGAGATTGTTAAGTAGAGTGTGATCTATCATACAGTCATCCAGAGGTTCCTACATGTGCTAGCACGCTGTAGAGTGTACTGAATAGTCAATCCCATAAGAAGCAAGTGATAAAGATCTGGGAAAGGGAATCCTGTAGTGAAAAGATGGGGGGATTTAACTCCAGGAAGTCCTCGATCTGAATCTCAGTTCAGATATTTGCTATATGCTCATGAGCAGTTACATATAATTTCTAAGACTATTTTTTCTTCATCTGAAGGATGTAGATAATAATACCTAACTGGAGAGGATATGGGAACTACTTGAAAGTGTATGTATACCACAGAGCCCACACATTGTAAGTGTTCAGATAGCTTATTATGTTATAGTTGAAGTAAACCTTGAAACACTTAACAGAGATATAGAATCATATTTAAATAGAGATGAGGACCCTGACACAAAGAAGTGACATTTTCATGACAGAACACTGTGGAGCAAGAATGATGTGGGATACAGGGAAAAACATGAATAAAATATGGGAAAAGAGACACCAGTATGCATGGGGAAAAGTTTATTCCCTATGCTCTATTAACTTTAGTCGAAATTACTTTCTTAGGAAGGAGAATGGAAGATTTATACTAGAATCCATAGTACATACTTTAGAGGTATATGGATTTATGTTGAAGTTAAGGTATAGTAATATATGTTTTCATTCTGAAATATGGATCTACAATTCTCAATGAATCCTCTTTTGGTCTTCCTAAAATTCCATGTTTAGGTGACCACATACGAGGAT
Source organism: Choloepus didactylus (assembly GCF_015220235.1). Lineage (NCBI taxonomy): Eukaryota > Metazoa > Chordata > Mammalia > Pilosa > Megalonychidae > Choloepus > Choloepus didactylus. The sequence continues at coordinate 80,713,250 of NC_051311.1, forward strand.
AACTTCACAAGGAACCCTAGAAATTCTTAGCATGGGCAAGCTAAGTAAGCAGTACCTCTTACTGAATCATGTTTTAACAACACTTATTTTTGCCTGACTAGATTTTGCATCTTAACACTTGCCCCACTGTATCTGAGATGTTTGCTTCAGTGCTTGTAACTCACTTGACTGTGCGTCCCTTGTAAACAGGTAGAATTATATTTACCTTTGTGTTCCTTACCATGGTGCATGGCATACAGAGCTGCCTCAAGGCCATTGTAGGATTTAGACACACTTTAGGGGCCCACGCCACATCATTTGAAGTACATTAAATTTTAGTAGCCACATTTTATAACTCATTAAAATACCATTTTTGCCATAAAATTTTAAAGATATTTGTAAATTTGTTACTGAAATTTGGCCATGAGCCAAATAATTTATTATTTGCCCTGATTTCTCCACAGTCTCATCCTCAAACTGCACACACAGGAATTCTTGCATAGTAAAATAATCTAAATTACAAATTGTTTGCAGTTGTCATGAAATTTTAATGGATGTGAAACTTAACTATTAATGAGGTTAGAGCAATGTTAATTTTTGTAGACATTTTAATCATTTATTATTTTTATTTTTCAGAGTAATTTTCTTTTTATATTTTGAAACCAATGATATAGTTTACAGTTCTTAAATATCATCAAGGGCTTTGAAAAGCTCAAAGCCCTATGTATCAGGCCTATCACTCCCAATGAATTAACCAACGCTGGTGGCATAGACTGGATGGCCAGTTAGTGTTTGTAGATTAGATGGGTAATTTGAGAATATTCATATGCCATTGGATATGAGCCAAAGCAGTAGCGAGTTTACAGTGCATTTTTATTTTAAAGGTTTTAGCACTACACCATTTTACACATAGTGTGGCTAGCTGTACAGATCAGAACATTGGCAAATTGGGAGAGAAGCATTTCCAGAACTGGAGGGTTAAACAGACTGTCAGAACACCAGCAGCTGAAGTACTCCCACAGTTGTCAGCAGGGGGCAACCAATCTGAAAACAGAGAAGCAGAAGTCAGAAGCCCTCAGGACCTCAGGAAGAGAAGTTAGGCCTCAGGGGACCTCAGGGGTCACAGGCGTTTATTGCACACACACTGACAATAGTAGAGCCAGGTCTTACTGTTGATTATCACTAATGTGGGGTGAGGTGGAAGGGGGACTCACAGACTACAGATCCCCCTGACTTCTTCCCTGGGGAAGCCTGCCCTGATAAACCCTTTTTCCCAGACTGAGCATAAAGCACGTAATGAATAGATGTCCCTGAGTGCGGTGAGCCACCTTATTCCTCAGTTGTATTATGGCAAGATGAAAGAAAGAGAGAAAGGGGGAGACAGAGGAAGGAAAACAACTTGAAATAATTGAGACGAACATTCAAGATAGCAGTTGGGTTGGACCCTAACCTGAGATAAGTCATATCTGCTTAGTCCACATGGGAATCATGTTAGTGCTTAAAGTGCTTAGTCCTGGGCCTCTGGGTCTCAGCTGGGTCTCTATCTGTCCAGGGAACTTTCCACTGTCCAAGGCCATGCTATCCTCTCTAAGCAGGCTGGGCATAGAGTTGAGAGTTTGGGTGGATATTGATTCCTAAATACCTCTGAGATTTCCTCATCAGATTATTATTTCAGGAATGTCCCTTTTCTTCTGTCCATGGTAAGAATCCTAAATGCTAGGCTTTGAACAGAAACCTTGGTAGAAAGTTATTAACAATTTAAAATCTCATTTGCCTTAATGATTCCCAAGACTACTTGATCCATAATGGAACATCCAGCTAATTCTGAATTATGCTTGTATTTTCATCAATTATTCAACTTTTGTCTCAAAATGTGTTGGATGTACATTTAATAGTCATCTGTTCATATAAAACTAAGAGGTATAAAGTATATCTCTCTTGGCAAAGTTGCCTCAGGAATTTGATAATTTTATTCATGTCTTTATTCTCTATCTTACTAATGGCTTTTGTAAGACAGACAAATGGCAAATATTTTGTTACAGCTATTCCACCTTAGGGAAAATGACCCTGTACTAGAGCAAAACTATCTATCCCAAAGTTCCCCAAGTCTTAGAGAGAAAGGTTGGAAACTCACATGTACTGAATATCTCTTATGTGCTAAGAACTCTGTTATACATATTTCTTTTAATAAGCACCACTTTCCCAAATGTGCTTATCATATTCATAACTCTGATCATTTTCAAAGCAAAATCTGTTACTGTGAATACCATAAGAGGGACCTAGATGACTTCGAGGCAGTTTCTTACTTGCTTGGTAACCTGCAGTGGCTTCCTATTTCCTACTGGGTCTTGTCAGAACAATTCTGCTTGCTTTTCAGTTCCCTAACTAGCCAGTCTTTACTTCTCCCTTTAAACAAAACTGGTCAGTATTTTCAGCGACCAACACACATATTATGCTAATTGCCTCCTCCAAGACTCTTTCTTTCCTCTTCTGTCACCAATGCAAATACCACCAATTCTTCAAGAATCCCTTCAGCAGAGTTCAGTGACTGAAGATTTTGTTGTAACATGATCTTACATACAACATGGTAATTCACAAAACATGGGCTTAAAACAATGGTGCTATAACGAAGTCCATAAACTTTAAGGGCAAAGGGAGCTCTTAGATTTTATTTGTTTAGAATAAAGCCAAGGGCAAAGCTGATGCTGGATTGCAACATTAGACTCCAAGTCCCCTTAATATAAGAGGTAACATTTTCCATGGGACCTTAGGTCAGCAATAAGGTTTTTGATTCTCCACTGAACTACTGGAATATAAGCTTGACAAATTCCATTTTTAAGTTAATCAAGTTCGAAAATAGTCCATAGTATTTGAATCTGAAGTGACACTACTTCCACAATATAGTACTAGAATTGAGGGAATTTCATGAAAGGAGGCTGCTTTCCAAAAATGCCCTATAATTCAGAATGAAGCTCATAGAAACTAACCATAATAGCAATATTTTCTTTATAGGCCGGGAAAGTTAGTGTAACTATCAAAGTGTCACAATTTTACAGTTTGAATGACATTCATTGTTCAGCAGAGGCTTTCATAGTGTGGCTTTATAAAAACAGAAAAGTTGTTAAAACACTTCAGGAAAATTTTCTTATATCTATGGTTTGGTTTACACAATTTTAAGAAATATTATTTTATGAAGATTAAAGATAATGAGGAGCACATGAAATGCCTCATTCTTAGGTTAAATAGACAAATACAGGGCAATTAAACACATAAGAAATTTAGGTTAAATCAGTTGCTTTTAATCAAAGATTATTGATCTGATAGAATTCCTTTCTATGTCATCTAAAGTTATCTTTCAGTCAATAAAATCAGTAAGTATGCATTGAGCATTTATTATGTGCCAGACCCTGGACTAGGCACCAGGTAGCCAAATTCAGACATGGTTCCTGTTCCCATGGAGCATTCAGGTTGTAGGGGAGACAGACAATATTCATATGATCACACCAATGATTGTGTAATTACTGAGAAATTCTATGAAGAAATGGAAGAATGTTCGATGAAAAAGATAACTAAAAAACTCAGGCACCAAGGATATAATGGTGAAAAATAAATTAAAGATGATTCCCAGGTTTCTTGTTTGAGCAACTGAGTGGATAGTCTTGGCATTTCTGAGATGAGGAAGTTAGAAACCAGAACAGACTTGAAGCATGGTGAGGTGCAGGAATTCAGTTGCAGCCATGTGGATTTTGATATGCCTGTGAGACATTCTATTTGAAATTTCAGGTGGGCAGTTAAATACGTATATGAGGAGACATTTGAAATGGGCATAACTGAGGAGTCCTCAGCCTATAGATAGTAAATAAAGTAATGGTAATAAGTAGTATCACCGAAATAGAGAGTGTAAAGAGAAAGAAGAGGGTCCAAGATTAAGCCCAATGGGGATAGGTAGAACTTGTAAAGAAGACTGAGGAGTGACCAGTGAAATCCAGGATACTGGACATCTTAGAATTTTGATCACTTATATATTAAAACTGGGAATTTATTTTAAAAGTAAATGATGTATCAAAATAAATCATTTAACAGTACAACAATCATAATGTATAGAGTTTATAACATACTTCCACATACGTTATCTCACGTGATCCCTACACTAAGTATACTTCATAATTGATTTTATTGTGCGTTTAAACACACTGTGGCTAAAGAGAGTGACATTTAATAATAAATTTTACATTTATTCAGCAAATATTGTGAGGTCTGCTTTGAGAGCCACATTCTAGACTCTGGATACAGCTGTGAATGAAAGAAATCACATCCCTGAATTAATGGCACTTATGTTCTAATGGATATTGTAACACACTGGTCAATAAACATCAGGGCTAGGAAGGTTATTAATAGGTGCAGGATTTTTACTGCAGAGGTGCACTTTTTAAAATTCTTGACAATGTGATAATTCTAGAAATATAACAGTTCTATGAGTTTGAGGACATGCTACATTTAATAAGCTAAATATACATAGTCATTATATGCCTATATATGATTCATTGAAGGTATCTTACACCTTTGCACTGGTATTTCTTAATGCTTGCTAGGAAGTTAGAAAGCTTAAAATTCTGTCCTTTTATGTCTAACCAGCTCTTTCAATATTTTTTCAATATAATAATTGGAACATAGACCTTCCTGATAGTCTATATATACTCTCTATTTTATTTTCATGGATAAAGGAAGTTTTAGAATACTTTGACAAAACATGAGGTCACTAAATTTACGCTTTTACAAACAATACAAAAAAAAGCAACTCTATATTTAATAGCATGTACTTTATCTCCTTTTTCTTATCCTCTTTTCCTCTAGGAATTTATTCCTGTCTAAAATAATCAATGGATGCTACAAAAAATGTGGCATCCTTATCTGTGAGAATCAGATAACCTTAGTGCATGGTTGATTCATCAGTATGTCTAGCACTTAAAAGATTTATGTGTGGGTCATTCTGAAAGGACATATGTAACATTCTACAGGACATGTGTAACATGGTTCATGCTAACAGGCGTGACTCTATAATCTTGTGTAAGAGCCCCTGATCCTCTGGAAAATGCTTTGCATTTATGCTTGTGTTTTGGATAAAATCCATAGTTTAGATTTCTTTATAAGAACTGACCTTCATTGTTGCTATGGCTGAATCATTCTTAAAGCAACTTCAGTTTTTCAGGGAGATTTTTATTTAATGTCTTCCTGGCATTTCATAAGGTTAAAGAGGAACTTAATGTTACCCTTCATGAACAGCATATGAAGACTGCAGTTGTTGGTATATGACTGCAAATTAATAGCTAAATTATGAGTGTGTGTGTGTGTGTGTGTGTGTGTGCACGCGCGCTTGTAATCTCCACTGGAAAAAAGGAAAAAAAACTTAAATTCCATTGAAGCAGGGTTGAGCCGGTGGCATTTTGGAAAAGTGTGGGGTATTTTGTGTTGTCACAATAAAAGTAGACACCATTTGTTTTTGATGAGAGAGAGCCAAAGATGAAACCTGTCCTGCAATATGCAGCACAATCCCACCAACCAAGAATTGTCCACATCCCACTTGACTTTCAAATGTCCTGCTGGTCACTCATGTGTAAAAAAAATCTGTTTATAATTTGAACCTAGAGTCTAACTTCATTTTACAATAAGCATAGAGTATTTTTGCGTGGTTTTCTCTACAGTGAATTTTTGGGGAACACCAATACTAAGCAAGTTGTGGGAAGATTTTTCTTTGCTTTGTCTGGATCTTAACCAAGAGTCATTTACAGTTTTGGAAAATCATGTCCCTGATAGCAATGCCACTTGTAGTGTTTGAGTCATCAGTAAAGCTAATTCAACATACCTGTGTCAATCTACATTTGGAGTAGTCATGTTTATGAATTCTATGTATAGATGCACGCATCTCACATTTTGTGTGTAGTCATGACTGAGCATTTACATACTGAAATTCATTTTTTTGCTTAAATTTCATTTATTTTTCTTTTATAATACAGTTTGATCATTATATCAATTTTGTATTATAAGTAGGATGTAATATCTAAAATTTTATCTTGAGATAAAAAAGGGAGCATTACAAAACATTTATTATAAAAAGGGTTATTGATTAGACACCAGAAAGAACAATTACCTTCTGACTTCTGAAACTTGTGAGACAGAGAGAGTTGTAGTATCTTCTCTCTGGAGCTATTTAGATGCTGTTAACCTGGACAAATTACAGAATATTCCCAATCAACTATTTTGAAAGTATCAGATAGTTATGTTGGAGAGATACAGATCAGTAATCCACCCTTTAGCATCAAGGTCTAGTATGGTACAGTGGTCTGTTTCAAGATGTCCTTAGCATGAAAGCCCCTACCTAGCTCCCCTGGATAAGATCATACACAGGAGAAACTTGTCATTCTGATATAGTGAATAAGCTTATATCAGGAGCAAAACCTCTGCCTCATTTATTCAGTCCTATGTCATTTCCTGAATTGTACCTATCCCCTATGTTGTTGAGTTCCTGATGTCTCAGACAAGTTGTTTTACTTTCCTCTGCCTGCCAAAGCAAGCACCACACAATGGGTTAGCTAAAACAATGGGAATTTATTGGCTCATAGATTTTGAGGCTAGAAGTAAAAAATCAAGGTGTCATCAAGGTAATGCTTTCTCCCAGAATACTGTGGTATTCTGGGGCTGGCTGCCAGAAATCCTTGGTCCTTGGCTTCTCTGTCACATGACGGTGCACAAGGCAGCCTCTCCTGGCTTCTCCTTTTCCTTCCTGGTTCCATTGACTTTCAGCGTCTGTCTGCTCCCTCTGACTTTCTCTCTCTCTCTCTCTCTCTCTCTCTCTCTCTCTCTCTCTCTCTCTCTCTCTCTCTCTCTGTGGACTTCGCTCTGTGGCCTTCATTAGTACTATTAAGACCCTTCCTAAGATTCACTTGGGCCATGCCTTAACTGAAGTAACCTCATCAAAGTATTCTATTCGTAAGAATTCAAACCCAGAGAAATGGATTAAATTTAAGAACATGTGTTTCTGAGGTACCTAGCTCTAGAACCATGCTCAAGCCAAAAATACAGCCTTATCCATTAGATATAGCTCAAATTTCCTTTCCCCAGAAAATGAGTATAATCAATTTATGAAGCTTTCAGTCTGGCTGACACTCCCACAGTGATCCAAGCTGGTATTACAGCCCAGGAAAATTCAGGTAGACTGTGTGCCATTGGCTCCCTTCTACCTACACTTCTTGGATGAATACTACTCCTCCAACTTGAAAAACTCCTCTGAACTCTGGATCCCTGAAACACACCCCCCACCATGTCCCTCCAGAAGTTTCCAGGACCATATGCCAATATGCCCCTAGTGGTTGATGACCATCTCTTATTATATTCTACCATAGTTAGTCTCAGCTTTTCGCTATACTCATTTAACTTTTAATGATCTGAAATGCACATCATAAAGACTAACTAACTCTGTAAGGTTGCAATAGAATACTGGCAAAGGCAATAAAGATTTTTAAAAAATCACCCTAATGTATCAAGTGGTCTAGTGTGATGATTTTGTGCACAGACTCTGGAGCCAGCATTCTCAGGTTTGAATTGAAGTTCTGCCACTTACTAGCTCTGTGACTGTGGTCAGGTTGTTTAACTTCTCTGTAGTATAGTTTTCCTCTTCTCTAAAATGGAGATAATAATAGTAATTCTAACACTTGGGATTTGGGTGAGGATTAAATGAGTTAATTCATCCAAAGCACTTAGAACAGCACTGTGCACATAGTAAGCACTCAATAAATATTAGTTATTATCCTTAGGATTGTGCTTCTGTTTCTTTGACTATTTGTTAATACTTGCAAAAACAGGTATTTTCCCAGATAATCGAGTCAGAAAGTGATCTAAATGCTCATCCTCAGTTTCCTCTTGTGTGCCAGAAAAGGTATGAGCTCTTTCTCCAAACCACAAGCATGTTAAAACTAAAATACTTTCCTGTGACCTAACATACTGAAAATATCTGTTTTGTCTTCCTCATTGTAAAATGTGAATCAAAAGGTGCTTTGGGCATGGGGAGCAAAGGAAGTTCCTTTTAGGGGCATTATTTTGATACAGGTGTGTCCTTGGCTTTGTCTGTGAACCCGATGACACTACATAGAATTCTTGCAACTTTGCAGTATTGTCTTTTATACTATTTTGAATATTTATTTCTGCCTTGTTGAATTATAAAATTTCAACCTCCTATTCACACTGCTACTCTGATACGTCTAATACCTCTTCATTACCGTTTCACAACACCAGTGATTACCGCTGTGCCCAAACATCAATTAATACTTGATGATGATTATGATGTTGATGTAGCCAAAACAGAGAAGCTCTTGATTATACTCTGTCTCTGTGTCAGATCTGCAGGGTATATCTAAATGAGCTACTATGTCTTACGTTTTGATTGAATTGCCTAATAATCAGCAAAACATATTTCCCCCCTGAATTTATTGGAATTTATTGTCTGACCTAGGAGACAAAACCTAAAGGTCATGGAGATTACAACCTTCTCCCCTCTGTATAAATTAATAATATCAGGCCCACTTCCATCTATTTATTCAAAATCAAAGTACCTGATATGAGGATTTAGGAAACTCTGCCAGATTTAACCCTTGCTTTCAATAGTATGCAGTTCTTTATATTTACTCTATTTAATTTTATTTTTCTACTTTTCACAGCTATCGCTTTGTAGTTTTGTTACTGGATAACATTAATGGCTGGATTCCATTCAATTAGTTAGAACAGAGGGTCTGATATAAAGTACAGATGACGTCTGCAAGGCATGAAATCCAGAAATCCTGCCCTCAGCAGTTTTTCCCTTGTCTCCCAGGATCCATTATAAGACAGTACCATTTCATAAAGTGTTGTGTAATTGTTGAATAATACTAGAAAGACACATTTAAATTTGCAAAGAGCTAGAATAAATCTTCCAATCATATAGAACAAATAGAATAATACATTTTTATATGTACCCAGTTCCCTTGGATGCACTTGTTCACATTTCCCAATAGAAAAGGAAAAAAATTCTATAAAACCTGTCAGAGGTCCCTAAAGAACATTCTGTTGCCTCCTTTAAAAGCATCAAACCTCAGAGAAACTTGTCACTGTCCATAGCTTAAAGGATTCCTTGCTCAGAGACTATCACCACTGCTGCTGCGTATCTTTGTGATTTTCCCCCACAACAGAGGATTAAAGATATTAGAGAAGTCTCAGTAAACTAGCATTCTTTTATGATCAATTTTAATCATTTGCGAAAGGCAGTATGCAACTACATACATCATATGGAAGAATTCATCACAGTGTCACTTGCTTATGATAAAAAATAATCCTTATTATCTTAAAAGCTCCTTAAGATGGAAGAGGGCAAAATATAAAAAGAGACAGGATAAAGAAAAGAAAGGAAAAGAGACGGATGGAAAGAAAATAGATTATAAAAACGGGGAGGTATTGTAATACTTAAATGCTAACAGTGTGTCTATCTTTGTTTGCTTATCGTGCTTGACAGTGCAAATGAAGAACAGAGTGGGGAAAAGCACGGTATGTCAAATTATTATGGATATGTCAGATAAGCAGTTTGTCAGATGTTTCTATCTCTGCCGGAATGCCTGCTTAACACTGCGTGACCTATTCTTCAGAGAGTCAAAGATAAACTCCAGCAATTGTGTAATTCCTCCCACTCTGATAGAGATAAATATGTTCATATTTTTCCCAGCTAATCCTCCTTGTTGGGTGATAACATAAGGCTGCATCCATATGACATACAGAGATTCAAGATATCTGGACAAGCATCCAGCCATCTGCAATACTGTCTGCCCATTGGATCATCTTGTTATCAGGAGTCCTTGCAGATTAAACAAAAGTTTGTTGCAAGTTAATGCAAAAATGAATCCACAAAACCTGAATATTCAAAGGTAGGGGTTCCAACCCTTTACTGCATAAAGTAACTGTATGGGAGACTTTTTCAAATGCTGCTGTCTAGGTACTGTTAAAGACCAATTAAATTAGTCTCTCTGTTACAGAGTCTGGACATGACTACTTTTAACAGGTCCCCAAGTAATTCTAAAGTGCAACCAGGTTTGAGACTCACTGTCTTGAGTATTTTGAGAATGTTAAGTGTGTTCAAAATCTTGCCAGATTCCAGCCAAATATCAGATTTCCTAAATTTGAAAAAGCAGAGTGCTCTGAGGGTCTCAGAGATTAAAACAAAAATATATGGGTTAAGAAGTAGAATATTAAAGCCAAAAAGCAAAAGTTAAAGGGATTGCAGAAGAAATAACTGAAAAGATATGAAACTGAACTCAATTCAACAAATGATTATGTGATTACCTACTAAGCACAGCAAGCTCTATTTTTGTAGAATGATAAACTAAGGTAAACAAGACAGGGTTAACAATTAAATGATCCCATAGATAGGATTACTTTTCCAAGGATAGTGACCAACATTTACATATACCTCCTGAGCTCAGGATGAAAGGAGCAGAGTGCACATCATGAGGAATTTAGACAAGTGTTAAGGCAAAATATTTTAAGAGTAAGAATCTGCAGCTCTGGAGTGGAGACTGCTGAAGACAGACTCTCCTGCACTGGAATGTTTAAAAATCAAGTAGCATCACATCTGTCTGACAGAGCCAAGGCTTGTTCCAGCTTTGCCATTATATGATTTTGATGTGGTTTCTGCTCCTGAATTTCTCCAATTTCCCCAAATCCACCAATTATCTACTGCTGCCCTTATCATCATTAGGAGAAGAAGAAATTGTACTTGTTAAATCTGAATCATGATTCTGGGCTATATCCACCCCGCCCCCCTTCATTTCATGTAATTATCTTCAGTACATTTTGTTCTTCATATTTACCTAGAAGAGTACATAATATATATTGAGATAATAGTTTTAAAATTCTTTGCCTCACCTACAAATTAAAATCACTTTCATGAGGGGTCTGTTGGTAGAATTTTAATTCAAGTGAGGTATTTCTTTTTCACTTCCCTTAAGGAGTCCAAAGTGCCTTGTAAATTATGATGTACCCATTGAAAATAGGGTGTAGCTATTTACTTTGATCTTACTATGTGATGTCTTCTCATTATTCACTCATTCTACAAAGTATATATATTGAGCTATTATTATGTGCCAGACACTGTGCTAGGCGCTGAAGATGCCACCATGAAAGAAAACATTTTAGTGCAGGGAGACAGAGTATAAACACATAAATGATGTTGGCTGAAAATAAAACTATGAATAAAAATCATGCAAGGCACAGGGATAGAGGGCCAAGGGTTGCAATTTTAGGTGATCACGGCTTCTAAGAAACTGTAACATTTGGACATAGCCCTGAATGAAGTGAGAAAGCAAACCAATCACTCTTCTACCAGATGTTTTAAATAGAGGAAACAGTACCTATGAAGACCTGAGGCAGGGGAGTACATGGTGTATAAAGATGAGGAAGCCAGGATGGTCCAAGTGGCATAGGCAAGGAGTTATGGATGGTGGGTGGGGTGGGATGATTCTCTCTATGGACATACTTGTGATAAAAATCAGCTTTCTCTCCTTCTTGTATACTCTACGAAGTAGGCAGTTGAGAAAGACAGCTCCTAGTTTTAGATTGACAAAGAGGCTGAATGGAAGGAAAGTTCATGTATCGGTTAGGGATTTGATAAGAAACAGAAGGCACACTCGACTAGGATTGCAAAGAGAACCTAACTAAAGGAACATTTACAGACATTCTGCACCCAGGGACTAACAACAGCAGAAAACCTGAAGATGTGAAGGGAGAAATGTTGCTGTAAGAACCTAGTACAAGCTGTGGTCAGGCAAGAGGGGTCACTCCTTAGGAGCTGGAGCCATGGATTATGCAGCTTCTGCAAGTTCTGAGACCCAGAAGGGATGGAAGTAGGGAAGAAATACCCTAACTTTTCTGTTGTGCCACCCTCCTGTCTCTGCTGGGGCCTTCCATGGGCCCAATTCAACCAGAAGTCAGAAGACGAGGAGTGGTGGGAATTTAGTCTACAAGGGTCAGCTTCCTAAGGCACAGAGCAGAGTACAAAATGCATTGGTGGTGGAGAAGAGAAGCAATTAGAGAAAAACCAGCATACTCTTTAAGACTCTGTTTTATTTATATTTTATTGGGCTTTTAGTCTAGAAGCAATTATAGCAGCAACAGTTAACAAGAATCAAATGATATTTGAATAGGTTACAACTTGTAAAGTCACTAAGATATTCTTCTATTCATTGAAATTCAAATGCTTATGAAACGTCAAAGCAATTTAGATATTTTAAATCTACCCCCTCAAAGAGGGGGGTTTGTGAGCAAGTATAGACCATGCATTTTTAGCCATTTATTTATCTACCTTTATTATATTGTCTTGAGGGTTTGAAGAAATAGCTATTCCTTTCAAGTGAGTAGTGATACACATTACTTGTTGATCTTTATTCTGGACCTCAACCACTTTTTGGAGGGGCCAGATGAATGCAATTCTCCCTCTCTCTTATTATCTAACAAGAGGCCATCTATCTAATTACCTGTGCTAGACTGAGATCTCTGTACACCTCCCACTAGCCCTCAAGGATGCTGTGTTGCCTGAGATTGTGCTTGTTGCTCTCACAATTCTGCTTTCTAAACTTTTATTTGGATGCTATTGAAAATCAGAGATGATGTCAATTTACATATGTTATATTATATGTTACGCTGTGATTTTAACTAGACAGCATAAAACTTGCTGTGGCAAAAAAAGCATCCAGAAGGTTATCTGTTGATGCTCTTCTAATATTTTAAAAACCTCAATGTGGTTGCTAGTCCAGATGATTGGCTCACTGTTTCTCATCGAGGGAGGTTCCCTTTGTGCATTATTTAATGGTTGTGACAGGCCTTTAAGAGTTAGGTTTCATCAATAAATGTATAGCAACATTGCTTTAAGCAGTGGGCTTTCCCACATCAGGGGAGGTACACTCAAAGGCAGAAGAAAAAATGACTAAAGGAGAAAACTGGAATTCAAAGACAATGTACTTATTATCAGCATGTTTCAAGCAATAAAGATGCCCAGCATTAAAAAATCCCCAGAACATTTATGTCAGAAAGAACTTGCAAATGGAAAAGACCCAACAGTCTTGCCTCCCCAATGCTCCTCCCTCCCCCTAAAAATAGAATTTTAGAGGTAGAAGGAAACGAAGATAATTGCTAAACCCCCTCCCCTCCTTACTAGGAGGACACTGAGGATAGTAGAGATTGAGATCTGGCCTATATGCCACAAAGTGAATTGGTGATTAAGCCAGTCTTAGATTGACCTCCCTAGAAGAAGAGTCTGAAACAAGTATTAGGATACATGGGATTTATTGAGCATGTGTTCTCAGGAGACACTTCTAATTGAATAAAGGATTCAAGGAAGGGGAAAGAGCCAAACAAGGATGTGGTCAGTTATGTCTAGCCTTGGCTTCATCCATTGGGGGAGCATAAATCACACTGCATAACTGACCCCAACTCAAGGTAAAGGAGCTGGCCTTTTGTATACAGCAGTCATTGGCTATGGGCAGCGGGAGGTGGGAGACAAGTATAACTTCATAGGTGAGACAGGTCTCAGGGACAGCTGTGAGCCACTGAGGAGTGGTGCACCAATCCAGTCATGGGTTTCTGGGCAGACCACCAATAGCATTGCCCACAGAGCCAAAATTTAAACTCAGGTCTCCCAATTCCTATATACCATCTTTTAAATATGTCATGTTGATCAAAACACATTTTTTAATATATATATGTAGTATACCTTAACTCAATTCTTATGCGTTCTTCTCTCTCATTCCAATAGTAAGCAAGGTAAGATAAGTTGAACCAAATTTATTTTCTCCTATCTCTTTGTTTCTTTAGCTGCTCAGATTTGTGAGAAGTGCTGGTATGTTCCTGGCAACATAAGGACACACTGCACTATTCTATGTCCTTGAATTAGTCTGGGTTTTGGTATTGTGTCGACAGTGAGAAGTCTGAAATTCACTTCATCAGCCTAGGTACCTATCTTAGTTTCCTGGCTGTGATCACAAATATCAAGAAATTGGTTGACTTAAACAACAGGCTCACAGTTTTGAAGCTAGAAGTCCAAAATCAAGGCATCAGCAAGGCAATGCCCTCTCCCCTAAAGACTTTGGCATTCTGGGGCTGGATGCTGGCAATTCTTGGGTCTTTGGCTTTTCCATCAATGGCAGTGTACATGGTGACATCTTTTCCTTTGTCTTTGGGTTCCATTGACTTCCAGCTCTACCACATGGCTTTCTCTTCATAAAGCCTCGTATAATAGCATTAAGGCCCAACTACACTCAGTTAAGCCCACCTTCACTAAAAATAACATCTTCAAAAGGTCCTATTTATCATGGGTTCACACCCACAGGAATGGATTAAGATTAAGAACCTTTTGTCCCCTGGAGTACATAATTCAACCTACCATAGTACCCAATCTACCATTTCTTCCTTAACAGAAAGCATTGAACAAAGTATTTAGACCAAACAAATTCACATAAAAATGACACACTGGAAATGTAAAGATAGTGGAAATAAAAAGTTGGACCACAAGAGAAGATTCGAGTCATCAAACACCTGAAATAATAAAAGTCTGTGAATTCATGCTGGCAAACCTAAGTAGGTCATCTAATCAGTTGTTTACCATGCTGCTGGATTTGAAGCATGATAAAGTAAGCAGGGAAGAAACTGTATGAGCTCCATTGCCATAACAACAGAGAAGAGAACAATTATAGAGACCCTGGCCAACCACCTCCACAAAAACAGTTTTAACCTCAGGGCAATGAGGAGTGACATAGCCAACTATTGCTGATGTCTGAATAACACAGGGCACTGAGCCAGGTAAAAACTTTCCCTTGTCAAAGGACTGAAGACTTTGATCTGTGGACAGATTTGCTGAACCTGCTGAAACCTTGAAAGGACTGGGCAAACTAGTGCAAGAATAATGTAAGATAATAAAATGAGAGTTTTAAAAGTAATTTAATTGCAACTAATACTACATTAAAGATGAAACAGCACTATATACTAGTAAATATTATTAAGAGATTGGTGCATTGTCAAAACTCATCTGTATCATCAAGGATGCATTTTGCTGTCTTAGACACAGTACTGGATATAACTTGATACTAAGGTCTAAATAACATTTTTGAAATTAGTTTCTCTTCCTTTTCCTCTCTCTCACTGAAATACAAAAATTAAACAAAATTAAACTCTTAATTTCATTTTGTCAACACGATTGGTCTCCCTAAGTATTTTCAACAGTTCTTTTCAACAAGCTTTTCAAAGCAATCTAGATAATTTTCTTATATTTAATTTTTTTAAAATGCACAAGGGAACATCTTTGGTGATTTTTTTACTGCGTTTTTTGGTTTGTTTTTGTTTTGGCCGATGAATTAGGAATTTTATCTTTCAGCATGAACTCATCCATTGCATCCAATTAATCTGTTTTTTTAGAAACTGTGACCCTGGGACCTTTGAACTTTTTTTGTTTTGTTTTGTTTTATTTTTTACATATTGTTTGTTGAGATTGTTCACATACCATACAACTATCCAAAGATCCAAAGTGTACAATCAATTGCCCATGGTACCATCATACAGCTGTGCAGCCATCAAAACAATTAATTTTTTTTTCAATTTTTAGAACATTTTCATTATTCCAGAAAAGACATAAAGACAAAAAAAGGAAACTCAGATCCTCCCATATGCCTAACCACAGCCCCCCTCCATTATTGATTCACAGTTTTGGTATAGTACATTTGTTACTGTTGATGAAAGAATGTTAAAATACTACTAACTGTAGTATATAGTTTGCAATAGGTATATATTTTTTCCTATAGTCCTCTCTATTATTAACTTCTAATTATAGTGTCATACATTTGTTCTAGTTCGTGAGAGAGATTTCTAATATTTGTATAGTTAATCACGGACATTGTCCGCCACAAGATTCACTGTTTTATACATTCCCATCTTTTAACCTCGAACTTTCCTTCTGGTGACATGCATGACTCTGAGATTACCCTTTCCACCACCTTCACACACCTTTCAGCACTGTTAGTTATTCTCACAACATGCCACCATTGCCCCTGTCCATTTCCAAACATTTAAGTTCACTCTCGTTGAACATTCTGCACATAATAAGCAACCACTCCCCATTCTTTAGCCTCATTCTATATTCTGGTAACTTATATTTCATGTCTATGAGTTTACATATTAAAACTAGTTCATATCAGTGAGACCCTGCAATACTTGCCTTTATGTTGTCTGTCTTATTTCACTCAATATAGTTCCCTCAAGGTTTCTTCATCAACCTATTTCTTTAAGATGGTTTTGTTCACATACCATATATTCTATCCTAAGTAAACAATCGTTGGTTCCCTTTATAGGCCCGTATTTATGTATTCAGCACCATCACCACTATCTATATAAGGACATCTCCATTTCTTCCACAAAGATGGAGGAAGAGTCAAAGAAGGCAGAGAAACAAAAGAAAAAGAAAAGAGAAAGAGAGAAAAACAAACAAAAAAAAACCCCACAAAATTTGATAGCTAGAAAGTGACAAAAGGAAAGATAGCATTAACCTTAAGTAGAACAAAGAGTCAGACAACATCACCAGGAGTCCCATACCCTTTCCCTATTCTCTCCCCACCCCGATATGCATTTAGCTTTAGTATATTGCCTTTGTTATATTAAAGGAAGCATAGTACAATGTTTCCATAAATTATAGTCTCTAGTTTGCATTGATTGTATTTTCCCCCCAATCCCACCTATTTTTAACACCTTGCAATGTTGACATTCATTTGTTCTACCTCATGTAAAAACATATCTGTACCTTTTACTATAATTACTGAACACCCTAGGTTTCCCTGAGTTACATAGTCCCAGTCTTTATCATTCATCTTTTGTTCTGGGGTCCCACATGTTCCCAGCCTTCCTCTTTCAACCACATTTACAGTCATCTTTGTTCACTATACTTACACTCCTGTGTTACTATCTTCCAAAATTGTTTTCCAAACCTCTCACTCTTGTCTTTTCCTTTCTGTCTGCAGTGTTTCCTGTAGAGCAGGTATCTTATTCACAAACTCTGTCATTGTCTGTTTGTTAGAGAATATTTTAAGCTCTCCCTCATATTTGAAGGACAGTTTTGCCGGATATAGGATTCTTGGTTGGTGGTTTTTCTCTTTCAGTATCTTAAATATATCACGCCACTTCCTTCTTGCCTCCATGGTTTTTACTGAAAAATCTGCACATAGTCTTATCAAGTTTCCTTGGTATGTGATGGATCACTTTTCTCTTCCTGCTTTCAGGATTCTCTCTTTACCTTTGAGGTTTGGTAATCTGATTATTAAGTGTCTTGGTTAGGCCTATTCAGATCTATTCTGTTTGGGGTATGCTGTGCTTCTTGGATCCATAATTTTATGTCTTTCATAAGAGATGGGAAATTGTCATTGATTATTTCCTCTATTATTGCTTCTGCCCCTTTTCCCTTCTCTTCTCCTTGTGGGACACCAATGATACGTAAATTCTTGCTTTTCATTTTGTCCTTTAGTTCCCGGAGATGTTGCTCATATTTTTCCATTCTTTTCTCTATATGTTCTTTTGTGTGTAGGTTTCAGTTGCCTTGTTCTCCAGTTCCTGAGTGTTTTCATCTGCCTCTTGAGATTTGCTGTTGTATGTTTCCGTTGTGTCTTTCATCACTTGTGTTGTGCCTTTCATTTCCATAGATTCTGTCAGTTGTTTTTTTAACTTTCAATTTCTACCTTATGTACACCCAGTGTTTCCATTATATGGTTCAGCTCTTTCACCATATCTTCCCTAAACTTCTTGAATTGACTTATTATTAGTTGTTTCAATTCCTATATCTCAGTTGAAGTGTAAGTTTGTTCCTTTGACTGAGCCATAACTTCATTTTTCTTAGTGTAGGTTGTAGTTTTCTGTTGTCTAGGCATAGTTTCCTTGGTTACCCCAGTCAGGTTTTCCCAGGCCAGAACAGGCTCAGGTCCCAGGAGGAAGAAATATCCACTATCAAATTTCCCTGAGGGTGTGTCTTAGATAATTGGTACACCATGTGATGCCTCAGGTCACCATGCTTTTCTGCCCAGCAGGTGGCGCCTGTCAGCCTGTAACTCCAGACTGGTGTAAGGAAGTATGGCCTATGGCTGTTTTCACCCCCAGGATCTGGGTTCTGGTTCTGAATGGAAAGCAGGTAGTAGAGCTGCGCCCCACCCCTTTCCTCTTAGAGAAGATAGACCCTGTAGGGAGAGATCATTAGCATTTCAGTGGTCTCTCTCTGCCTGTGCTATCTCCACCCTTGTCTGGGTCAGAGCACTGGGAATGAAAATGGCTGAGGCTTTCTCCACTGAGCCAAAACAGGGACCAAAAGTCCCCTTCAGGGCTAGTCCACAGCGACCCTCTGGCTCTCCAAGGTCAGTCATCACCCAAAGCCTCTGTCTGCTGTTGGAGATTCATAGCTCATAGTGAGCAGTCCACACTCACTAATTAAAACCCCAGTTGGAGCTCAGCTGAGCTATATTCACTTGCTGGGAGAGAGCTTCTCTCTAGCACCATGAGGCTTTGCAGCTCGGGCTGTGGAGGGAGGGGTCTCCTGGCTTGGATCTGCAGTTTTTACTTACAGATTTTATGCTGTGATCTCAGGCATTCTTCCCAATTCAGGCTGGTGTATGATGAGTGGACAGTCATGTTTGTCCCTCTGCAGTTTTTCCAGATTATTTACTAGTTTTTCTGGTTTTTTATTAGGTGTTCCAGGGGGAGTAACTAGCTTCCACTCCTCTCTATGCCACCATCTTAGATCCCTCTGGACTTGACTTTTGATTTTACATTTCTTGACATTCTCCTGAAGACTCAGTAATTCTCTGAGAAATTTTGAATCTGCAATTATTTTACCTATAAAGAATATTTTTGAAATAATTGTTAATAGCAAAGGCAATGTGTCAGTTATTACATTCCCATCCTCTAATAAGTTCTTCCCAATAAGAAACAAACTTCTGAGAATTCTTTTCTCATCTTCCATCCAGCCTCAGTGCTTTATTTCTTGAACTTCTAAAGGTAAGAATGTTCCACTGAATTGAGCAACAGGGACTAGATATCTCTAACTGCAGCTAAATGTGAGAAAATATCAATAAAACAATTTGCAAACGAGTGAAAACTATCATTCAAGAAAACTTTACTGGCTTGGATGGACACAACCAAAGTGGATTTGAATGCCCATTTTTGCCCATCAAAATTTATGCCAGGATGTTCTAAGGAGAACTGTGCTACTCAACAAATCTATATGTAAATTCATTCTAAACACTGAATGAATTCATTCCCAACATGTGGAATATTATTCATTTCCTTTTATTCGTTGCAATGTACATAATTAAACTAAGAAATTAATTTAGGACAACCTATTGTAAAGAAACTTGATTTAATGTAATGAGAGTTTAGAGGAGGCCTGTTCTTAGCAAACTTTGTTGCCCTTTCAAGAACATCAGAGCAATATCTGGAGTGCCCTGAGGCAGGCACTGCAGCCTGGGTTGAAAGCCCAGCCCCACCTATCACTTGCTGTGTGAATTTGAGGAGGTTGCTGAACCTCTCTATGCCTTGGTTTTCCTGTCTGTAAAAGGGGGTCATAACAATAGTAATTACCTCACCAGGGTTTAGTGAGGATATGCTAAGTTAATGCATATTATTCTCCCTGACTTGTGCCTGACAAAGGAAATGCTCAAGAAATTATTGCTTTTTATCATGTTTAAAGAGGAAACCCTACAATATTTTACTATATACTGCTCTGCTACCAAAGTTATAACTGTATGGTTAATGTTGAATGGAAATACTCCTATAAATGAAGATGATATTTTTAGAATATAATGCTGATTCTACTTCTTGCCTAAAATCTTTCAGTAATTCCCCCATAAACTTTTGGACAATGCATAAACTCTTTGTCATGATCCACAGACTCTCATCATTTACCCTTCCTCATCCCACAGCTTCCCAGCTTTACCCACTACCATGCCTAGCTTGAACTAGACACTACTCACAGACCCCTGAGTCTGCCACACAGTTCATACCCCTGAGTGTTACCCTACATCATTGCCTCTGTCTAGAAGGCTTTCCTCTACCTCCTACCAAACTATGCTCCTTCTTCATGACCCAACTCAAGCATCTTTTCTTCTAGGTCATCTTTGCTGACACTTTCCATGTCCAAAGCAAAAGTAAGTATTCCTTCTCTTGTACTCAATATAATTATCACACAAGACATTAAAAGCACCTGTTTAACCTATGAGTTTACTGATAGCAGTCCCAGGGTTTGTCTTATTTCTCCAATGTAGTACATGTTGATTGGCTCATGTACCTTTCATTAGCTTGTTTTAATGAATGATTCAATGACGAAATGTATCTATAGACATTCCTTACCAGTTCTCACCACTTCCCCTGCTTCACCCTGATCCAAACCTGACCATTGCCTTGTAGCCACTCTCCCTGCATCCC
Organism: Choloepus didactylus; assembly: GCF_015220235.1. Taxonomy (NCBI): domain Eukaryota; kingdom Metazoa; phylum Chordata; class Mammalia; order Pilosa; family Megalonychidae; genus Choloepus; species Choloepus didactylus. The sequence goes on from NC_051311.1 coordinate 80,733,743, forward strand.
TTTGCTTTTCCATATCCATACCTGGCAAAGCACTCAGGCTGATACTTGATAGTCTGTACATTCTCAGCACTTTCAAAGTAAAGCCCAAAGTCCTAGCAATGTGTAACCCTCAAGGCAAAAGTGATTGGGACCCTACCACCTCACGAACCTTATTTTCTCCTATTTTCATCCTCCACATCACTCCATCCACGCTGGCCTCATTTATGTTCCTCAAACTCACCAAGCATATACTTGCCTCAGGGCCTTTGCACTTGCAGATCTCTCTGCCTGGCAAGCTCTTCACTCACACATCCCCACGGCTCTCTCCTTAACTTCAGGTTTCTGCTCCTATATCAATTTATTGTACAACCCTCTCTGATCACTCCATGTAAAATAACCCAAACTATAACCACCATGCTCCAGCTCCCCCTTCCCCCTTTATCTTTCTTTATTTTTCTCCCTAGCACTCATTTTCATTTTGCGTATATGCTATATGTTTACTTCTTCATTTGTTCATTGCTCATCTCCCCCTACTTGCATATAGGTAATTGATAAGTATTTGGTTAATAAATTAGTATCATGTTTAACATTATGGCCATTGTAGGATAATAGTCTCCTTCCTGACTAATAGTTTTGGTTTACCTTTTGTCACTCCCACTGCTTTTTCCTCTTTCCTTAACAGGGAAATTTGGAATGGACCCAAACTGAGAACTTTCTGAAGATCCATATTAAGGAGGTTTTTCTATTAATATCAGGAAGGCAGAAGGGTTAGGAAATGTTACAACATAGGCAATTGGTCTTTATTCCTATATACATCACCTTCCCCATCCATACCATCTGCCTTTCCCATTTCTAGTATTCAGGGCTTTGTACTCTTACTTCCCAAATTGGTATCCTCAGCGACCCCCTTTCTGATCACTGGTTTCCCGTTCATCTGTTTTGAACACTCAAGGAAAGTATTCTAGCTTTCTTCCTACTGTAAAGACTTCTCTCAGGAAGCACCAGGAACTCATGTGCACTAAATCCTAAGAGGATTTGCATTTTTCCAGAGATTACGAGTCTTAAAATAGAAAACTGAATTCTGCTGTGGACTATGAAACACCAGCAGGAATAAACAGGAGGTAATATTCTTTCATGTTAGTCTTGTTAACCCTGAAATCACATCTCTAGAAGTTCATCTCCCCAGTGCTAGTTGCTAGGCAAAACAGAAATTATTAACCTTCTCAAGAGGTGAGACCTAGCTTTTATTAAGTACGTAGAAGTGTGTCAAGCATACAGTGGGTCCTATTTAGACATTTATTATTTCTTTACTTTAGATTAAAGATTTTTGTGGCTTAGAAGAAATTGAATGAACTTTAAAGGAAAAATGTATAAGGTTTCTACAATTATGATTTTACTGAGCTAAACAACTTCCTTACTGATATTTTGTCCATGCTTTTCACATCTTTTCCTGGACCATAATTCTTCACAATTTCCTGTGTATGTAGACCGTAATAAAATAGCACCTTTTCCATAAGGAAATGGGGGCATTTTTATAGAACTTTGAAAGTACTTTCACATGATTACCTCAAGTTTCCCTTGGCCCTGGAATAGGGGAGTTGATCGATTTTGTCCAAGGTCACAGACTTAGTTGTTGACAAAAGATGGATGAGTCACACCCTAGGACCGTGAGGGAGGACGCTTGGTGCTGTATCATCCTCACATGCAAGGATGGGCTACTGACCTACCATTGACAGAACTTAAACTTTGCATTGCTTTTCCAATAACAATGATGAATTTGCTTTGATCCACCCACAAATTCTAAGCTTCATTCATGACCTACAGAACATATTTTTTATTTCCAGTTAATTATGTAAGATCCAGAGCCTGTAACCACAAAAGTGGCTGAGTGCTCTGACCGCTTCAGTAAGAGGCTGTAACCAACTGATTTAAACAGAGACCTGGCAGCTGTGCAGCGGTCAACAGAGCACCAAGTAATTGGTTCCAGAAATATCTATCCAATTAGACATGCCTCGGCCTATAGCCTTAACAGGGGTTCAGTTTTTTGCTTTTTTGGGGGGAGTGGGCAGGTGTGGGTAGGGGGGAGTAATGCTGTTTAATGTTGCTAAAGCTTTAAAATATTTTAATGCATTTTTATTACATGAAGTTTTCTAAATGAAGAAAATGATTCATTTTAAAATAATATAATGAAATTATAAATATTTCATGATGACTGAATCTGGTCAAGTCAAAATTGCATTTTTGCACTGTTTTTTTTGTTAATATTTTATTTTGCTATTTTTAACTCTTAATCCACTGAAGATCATAGGAAAATAATTAAGTGCTAAGGAAAATAGGGGAACCAAGATGGAAAAGCTCAGTTAGTGTTAAAAGTCTCCTGATCCAATCACTGAATAAGCTGGAGATAAAACATCTTTTTCCTTCTCTAATTCTTCCTTTACACTTGCCATTTGTTAACTCAGGACACTGCTGTCATGTTAACCACCATGGATTATGAGTGCTATCAGTAGATCGAATTAAATACCTATTAAACCTTCATTTAGAGATTTGTGTCATCTGTCTTCAGTCGTCTGGAGATGTTGGATGTGTTCCTGTGAAAATTTGGGCAGGTAGAGATCAAAATAATCCCTAACATGTCTCTATTATAATCAGTGAATTGCATACAAGATATGTTGTATTTTTGAGAAATACTTTAAAACCAAAACATAATTTTCCTATTTGTTTAACAAGATCTTAATGAATTCTAAAAATGCAAGAATCACATAGAATACTTGGAGGGGAGAACATTAACACCAATACTCAAAATAAATTGCTTTATGTTTTGCTGTAGACAGTCAACCCCATTCCCCTTTACTTTCAGAAATCAGGAGGAGGTAAGCACTCTATGGATGCAGTCATTTATTGATCATTGGCAAAAGATAATTTCAAGTTAAGCTAATCTGTTCTTTTCTTACTCCCATGGCACTTAGTTATGTCATCTGACATACTGTGCCTAGCTATCTCTTTAGTAGATGACAGTGCAGAGGAAACTGAAAGAGTGTGTTGCAAAGTGTGTTCCATGGAGCAACAGCATCAAAATCACCTGATGTGGTTATTGAAATGCAGACTTCTGGGTCCTAGCCTAAGCCTCTTGAGTCAGATTTTCAGGCTAGGGCCCAGCAATCTGCATTTTTAATAAGCTTTTCAGTGCTTCACAAGCTAGGAAATTACTGAATTGCTGGAGGCTAATTCAAGCTATTGGCAAAGGCATTGAGTTTCGGCCCAGTGTTACAAGGGCCTAAACAGTCTAATTATTTAGGATATATATAAAGGAAAGTAAATCTTTCTATAAAACATTGTTAAAAACCTATGCCTCCTGGTATAAAATATCTTCATGAGAAGGAAAAATTTTAAGTGCGGAAATATTAGTAAGGAAAAAATAATTGATCTTTTATAACACATATCATAGTTCACTTCCCCTGCAGTGTTCAAGTTTTGCTTCCAGTAGATCGTGAGTCCACATGAATGTGTTTTTACATTGTATTTTTTTTCTTTTTTTATTCAATTTTATTGAGATATATTCACATAACATACAATCATCCAAAGTGTACAAACATTTATTCACAGTACCATCATATAGCTGTGCATTCATTACCACAATCAGCCCTTGAACACATTCACTACTACAAAATATATATATAAGAATGAAAATTAAAATAAAATAAAAAAACCACCCAAAATACCCCATCCCCTCCATTCTCCACCCCCCCACTATTATTCATTTAATTTTTGTCCCCATTTTTCTACTCATCTGTCTATACAATGGATAAAGGGAGTGTGAGCCCCAAGGTTTTAAAAATCATGCAGCCACACCGTGAAAGATATGTAGTTATACAATCATCTTCAGTAATCAAGGCTACTGGGTTGCAGTTCAACAGTTTCAGGTATTTCCTTCTAGCCATTCTAATACACTAAAAACTAAAAAGGGATATCTATATAATGCATAAGAATAACCTCCAGAATGACTTCTCTACTCCATTTGAAATCTATCAGCCTTTGAAACTATTATTATTTCATTTCTCTTCCCCCTTTTGGTCAAGAAGGTTTTCTCAATCCTATGATGCTGGGTCCAGGTTCATCCCTGGCAGTCATGTTCCACATTGCCAAGGAGATTTATACTCCTGGGAGTCACATACCACATAGCAGGTAGTGTAGAGTTGGCTTAGAGAGAGAAGCCGCATCTGAGCAACGAAAGAGGTTCTCTGGGGGTGAGTCTTAGGCACAATTATAAGTAGGCCTAGCCTCTCCTTTGCAGTAACAGGCTTCATAAGGGCAAGCCCCAAGATCATGGGTTCAGCCTTCTAAATTTGTAGACCCTAATGCTTGTGAGAATATCAGTAATTCCTCTGGTGGAGAAGTTTAATATTTCCACATTTTCCCCAGTCCCTCAAGGGGGCTTTGCAAATACTTCTTATTCTCTGCTCAAATTACTCTGGGATGTATCTGTGTTTCACACTAACCTGTACAAGTCAACCAGATCTCACTCACTTTTCGAAGTTCCATGCAATTATGGTGTTTGAATAAACTGTCCATACAAGTTCAATTATATAGTGTGCTACAGAAAATACAGATTTTGCACCAAATAAATATCTCTTCCTTTGGTCTCACAAGAAATTGAAGTTTTAAAACACACTCATTATCGACCTTTACCCTTTAGTCTGATTTGCCTTAGTCCTAATCAGATCAGCTTCATTCATATCTCTAATTGAAGTCTGTACTGTTTCTCAGGTTTTTTTTAACAGTTGCTGTATGGGTTACTACTGACTCTCATAGCTGCAGAACTCTAGCTCTGAGTCTCAGGTGTCACACAGATACCTGAAGCTCCAGGGATCCACCAGGTTGTACACAAAGAGCTCAGCATCTCAGAATTTAGCGATAACCATTAAAACTCAAGAACAGATGTGACTGCTGTAAGAGCTTACAATCTAGGAACCTTTACCATAAGCCTTTCTCTGATAACCTATGCTCTCAGAGGCTACATTGTATATGTTTAAAGCTTACTTCCTGGAAATTTTTAAACAGTAATTTTTAATTGGGAAAATTTACAGGAATGCATCTTGAGTTAAGATAATATGAACACTTACCCTAAGTTAAGATAAATATAAATGCTCTATCATATAATATAAAAACAAAACAAACAAACAAAAACAGAAGCAGTGTGAGAGGAAAAAAAAGAGGGAGATGGAGGTAGAAAATGGGAGAGATCAAAGTAGATAAGTAAGTTTCCTTGGAAACGTGGACCTCACATCTACCTGACAAGGGGTTTCAGAGCAGTGTTTTTCAAGGCTAAACCAGTTCTTTTGAAATATTTTCCACAGTGGAATTGCCCAAAGGAAAATAGTACATGTGTATATATGGATGGAGTTGACCAGAAAAATAACTAAAAATCAAAACACTTTTCTAGCAGTAAGCACCTACTGTAATAAAATTTTGGCTCATGCATTTAGCATTCATGGTTTTGACTATTGTAGGGTGCCCCAGTTCCCTGGCATGCCATAATCTGTAATTCTGATGAGGCACAATTTGAATTGCATGGGCTGAAAGGCTGGGGCACCGCAGGGAGTCACACAGTAGGTCAGTGTCCCTGGGAAGCAGCCAGGAACAGCCCTGTGTGCCCTGCAGCCCATGCAGTGACATGAACTACATCACCTTCCCCAACTCCCAAAAGGTAGCTCTCAGAACTGGTGAAAAAAGTCAGGTAAAAAGTCAAACAAAGAACCAGATGGCTCTTTGCAAGGAAGAAAAATTTTGAAATTAAAGCCTGGCGTATTTTTGACAAAACGAAACTCAGTTTATACTCCATACAGAAGAGCAGAGCATAATGGTTAAGCATATGGACTTTGGAACCAGACTCCATGGGTTTTAGTCAAACGGATTTCTGGTAAATTCCCAGCAGTTTGTGCCTCAGTTTCCTCATCTGTAAAATGAGGGTGTTGATAATATATTTTATATGAGGTTAGTAAAAGGATTTTAAATGAGTTAATATTTATAAAGGGCTTACAACAGTGCTAGGCACCTAGGGCTATATCAGTGTTTGTGTAAAAAAAGTCAGGTATAATTAGAGTGGCTGTTTCAGGGCATGTTTCAGCCAGGGAAAAGATTCCTTGTCATGCAAGAGAGAACATTTTAGTAAAAGTTGGAAAGGTAATTAGCATAGGAGTCATGTGTATCTTGATGGAAATTTGTCTTTAAAGGCCCGGAGTGGATAAACAATGTGCTTCTGTGATTCTGGGAGTTTTCACGGGAAGCATCCTTTCTTAAGATCTAACATCCACTGCATTTTATATTGAACTGGTAAAGACAATCAGTGATTTCAATAGGGGAGGAGAGCTTTCTGAGACAAAAATTATGAAAACAACTTCATATAATATTCAACTGATCAAAAAAAATGTGCATTTATCTGCCTTGAGGATGGATTGGAGCTTTATTTTCCTGTAGCAACATCATCTATGAGACAGACATATTGCCTTGATCTTCCTCTTTTTGTTTTAAGTGTATTCCTTGGCACTTGACAAATGAATGAGCCTAACCATAATCACAATTTGACTGTCTAGAGTCCATCTCTTGAAAAATCTGTAGGAGCATAAAACATACATTCTCTTCCTCCATCCTGCCAGTGTGTCAGTGAAGCTGGCTTTCAAATAGGACTCGGGTGTACTCCAACTTACAGGCAAGCATTATTTTTTGTTGGGAGTGCTCTCTAAAGATAAAGAATGCAGTTCTGTGTTATTCATAAGAATAAAGCAGCTTTCAAAAACTGTTGACATCACCCAGCAAACCTGCTTTCATTAGAATGAAATAAATGGGAACGGTTCAGTTAAACCCACAGTCTGAAAGATAATTTAAAGGGCTCTTTTCTCAGATTGCTGTGCATAAATGCTCAATTTTTACCCTTAACTTTGCTAGGATTAGTAACAACAATGCAAAATAGAGTTGGCAGCTAAATGCTTCGCATGTTCACAGTAAAATCTTTCTGTGACTCTACACTCTTCAAAACCACCCCACGCCTAGGTCGAAGTGCAATTTGCTGCTTAAGCAATCCACCTTAAGATAATTAGTTCCCTGCAGTTGTGTTTAAATTCCAGTTTTAGCTGTTTTGTGTGGCTTGCTCAAAAAAAAAAAAATTGAAATGTGACAAGATATAAATGCCACATGGTGGCTGGTCTCATTTATCTTCATAACCAAGGTATCTCATTGCTCCTTACAAGAAAAAATAAATGTCATGTGAGATCACTCACCCTAAATTTCCCTCAGTAGTCAAAGATTGCATGCTGTTACTGCTTCTTCTCTTTTCTGGGACTGAAACACTTTTAGGAGAATATGCTATGTGACATACCATCAGGAAATGATTGATGCTGTGATTCCCAGCTAAATTCCTATTATCATCTGTATGTAGTTAAATGAATAGCAGCAGGGCTGAATGGCCACCATCTCCTGGGTCATCAGGAGCCTTATCTATTTCTACTACTGCCAGAAATGCACTGTTTGAAAGACCAAAATGGTAACTGAGGTCATCCTGTACTTCAAGGTTTAAATAAAATGAAAGGTTAAAATTAATGCCCTCCCCATGTTTCTGAGAATTCCTGGGGCCTAAATCCTCATGGTGGCTTCCAGCTCTGAATTTCTTCCATTCCCTGTGGATTCCAAGGCTCTCACATCTTATAGCTTATATCTTACAGCCATTCTCTTCTTTCTGCTCTGTGAAGATCTGGTTATGGAATGTAAGCCTTTTGTTTGATTTGTCTCAACTCATTCATTCAAGGTGATCATGTAAGTTAGCATGAAGGTTGGTTGTTTTCTTTAGGGTTTTCACATTTTAATATAGACAATTAGATACTGATCAGCTTCCTCTCTTCTACAAGGTTCTCTCATGTCTCAGACCTCCTCCATTTAAATGCAAAGCAGTTCAGCTCCTCATTCCCTCCTCAGTCCAAGACTTACCACTAGATGCCCGTGAATTCTCCTCAAGTCAGAGACCTCTTCTCTGGGACTCATTCTTCAGTAGCACCAAAGAACTAGTAGATATTTTGAAGTTTAGGCTTTTCTTTTTCCACACTATTTTCTTTAAAGGCTTCCCTGACCATTCCTCCACTCCTATATATATATATTCAAACTGAACCAATTTTACCAGGGATGGGAAGTTGCTTGCATCTTCTAGGGCCTTCAGGACTAACAAAGTGGTTTGACTCCTTAGACTTAACTGTCAAGTCAGTTATAAAATATTTGAAATGGTTCAAATCCAATTAAGTGAGTCAGTCAAACAACTGTTTCTTTCTTCCATTCTTCCTTCTTTCCTTTTTCCTTCCTTCTATCTTTCCTTCCTGTCGTGACCACTAAAACTAGTTTACCAAAAATCATTCAATTTGTGGGAGAGGAAGAAATCTAGGTTATATAAATTCATACCTATAATTTTAAAATTTCCACATCCCTTCAAGATTATTACAGTTCGTATTTTTCTCTAAATGCATAAAGCCCAGATTTAGTTATTGTTTCATGTATCTTGTGAATTGAACTTCAGTTTCTAACTCCAGATAGATAAGATGGAATATGCATTGTTCATGAATACCAATAAAGTATTCAAAATAGCACCTAATTTAAATATTTATACCCTGTGTTTGCCCAGACCACAGTCAATAAAATGAGATCAGAATAACACTGGAAAAAATAGTATTCTCCTTTTATGTTCCTGTTTTTGAACATAAATTTCAATATTGATAAAAATTTCAGGCCTCTCAAATTCTTCCTAAATCAAAGTCCTCCTAAACAAGAAGTCATGTCTCACATTTGTTCTCAGCAACTACCAGACAGGGGCTATTTTCATCCTCTCCTGCTTAGGCTTTGCTCCCTGGAGCAATGTCTGCTGTTGAGGATCCTGTTGCTAGAACCAGTAGGAACCAGATCTATGCTTGGTCTCCTTGCCCTGTTCCTTTGGCTCTCAATTCCAAATGTAGATTATCTTGGCTGCTTCTTCAGACCACTGTCACCTATCTTCAAACAGTGCCCCTTCTCCCATCTTGTAGAAAATCTTTGAGACACAATCAACAAGTGAGGTTTATTGCATTATGCTTTCTCTGTCCTACTGTGATTGTAATAAAGCAGCTCTTCTTTTATTTATTTTCAAGTCTCCTCTCTCTTAGACACATGGTGGTGTTAGGCTGTGAGACAAATGCAGATGCTATGCTCACCTCCAGCTGGCTGAGTGCTTACCTTCCTCTTCATTTAGGAAGCTCTGCACCCTTCAGAGGTCTCCAGACATCCTTCGCACTGGATTTTAGACATGTCTAGACCTTGAGTTAATGCAGCAGAGGCTCCAGCTTTGTGAAAAACTTCGATAGATATTTCAACAAGTGGGCACAGGAGACGGCAGAAATGAGAAACTAGAAGTCAAGACTTTGACTTATCCTGTTTCCAAATTGAAAGCTCTTGTAAAGACAGAAGCTTGTTTTTGCTTTTTCTTTTCTTTTTCTTTTCTTTTCCTTTCTTTTCCTTCCTTCCTTTCTTCCTTCCTGCCCCCCTCCCTCCCTCCCTCTCTCTCTCTCACCCTCTCTTCCTTTCTTTCTCTGTCTATGCTTCAGGACACTGACTTTTACATGCTACTTCCAGAAAACTGTAAATAGGTCCAGAAATACACCTGATCATGAGAAAATGGTACTAGGTTAGGATTAAAACCAAACCTGAGAAACACAGAGATTCTTTATAGAAACTTTCCAGTAGCTTAAGTTCATGTTTAATAGCTCCACAGTTTAAAGAGATCTGTAAGTTTAAAACCATCTGTTAGTGACCAATTGCTAATTGCTATTTCTGTAATTTCTACATTACCAACTCCTATCTAATAAGAATGTAAGTGAAGGTAAAATAAATAAAAATAATATGTCATCTGTGCAGAATGCTTTTAACTCCTTAAAATTACTTCATAAATACAAAATGGCATTTTACTTACATTATTTTTAGGACCTTGGAATGGTAGGCTGGAGGGACCAATTTTCTTCCTCCTTGCTCCTTTGCCTCCAGGAGTGGGACAGACTTCCTTAGAGAATACTGAGCATCTGATCTACTGTCCCTCTGAAGGTTAAAGTGGACCCTTAACTAGTGAGGCTTGAATATAGGTGAGATTTTTGGATGAATGGGAATGTAATCTGCCCACTGATAACCTTTTTCATTGATTTTTGAGATGCTTCCTTTTAATCTTTTTTGCTTTTTTTCCCCAATCATATGTTTCTTTTGATCTACTTTGAGGAGAGTTTTTTATCCTAAAGTCTCTTGATCAACTGTCAACACACCCCCCTCAAATAAGTCCACAAATCAAATCTTGATTACCTTTAGCATCACAGGGTTAGATGAAATGGTGGGAAAAGAAAGTTGCCTAAATCCAAAGTTTTTGATCTGCTTTACATAACCCCAGCATTGTTGTGGAACTATGTAAACCACTGAAGTTATAAAGGACATCATGTGTGTGGTGTGTTGCTAATGAAATATCTATGTTTCTTCTTTATTGCCAGTATATATTTCAAATGCCTTAAAATAACTGTTAGAATTAAAAAATTTTTTATAATTTTATTTCATTCTTTTCTGTTTTCAACTCCTCTCCACTAGATTTTAGACATGTCCAGACCTCAAATTAATGCAGCAGAGGCTCAAACTTTGTGATAAACTTTGATAGATTTTTCAACAGGTGGGCACTCAGACCAGCTAGGCCTCCACACATTTACAACCTCCTTGCTTTTCTCTTTAGAGTCCCAAGAAACCATAATAATCTGTGTCTGCACACACCAAAACAAGTGGTAGATTAAAAGACAAATGTTATCAGTAGTTTGGACAGTTTGTTTGCCTATGCCAAGAGGAAATGATTAAATGACCTTGTTGTTTAAAAGAAGAAAAAAGGACCCAAAGTTAAATGTTAAAAGAGTTGTAGAGAAAAGACCCATTTTCCATTTCTTAATATTGGTATATATACATAGGTCCTGTTGAACATGTCAAAAACGATTATTTCTATGGAATATTTTTAAAACACTAATCTAGGAATTATCTGCATATTCCATTATTTTTATGTGCAAGAGCCAGTAGGTATTTTCTCCACATAATATGCTTTTGTCAATGTCACTAAATTTCTCTCTTACTAGTTACCTAACATGACTAGTAATTTAACAATAACTGCATTCTATATGTAAGTCCCAGGTAAAAGATACACAGTTACACGGATATTCAAACAGATGGGTATTAGCAGCTTTACAGTGGGGAAATCTGGCAGACATCACCTTAGCCAAGTGGTAAGTCATTCCAATAGCATATGTGCCCTATATGATGTGACGAGGAGGAACGTCCCCTGTGTGAGAGTCTTTCCCAAATTCAAAACCCGGTCTATTCATGAGAAGATATCAGGCAAATCCAAACTGAGGGACATTCTACAAAATACCTGACCAGCACTCTTCAAAAGTATAAAGGTCATAAAAGACTAGGAAAGACAAAGAAACTGTCACAGATTGGAAAAGAATAGGAGACATGAGGACTAAATGCAATGTTGTATCCTGGAAATCCAGGAAAAGGACATTAGTGGGAAAACCGGGAAGATCTAAGTCTATAGCTAGGTTAATACTATTACATCCATGTTCAGTTTATCAGTTTTGACAAGTGTCCCAAGGTTATATAAGACTTAATTTTAGAGGAAGCTGGGTGAAGGGTACACAGAAACATTTTGTGCTGTCTTTGAAACTCTTCTGTAAAGGCAAAATTATTTCAAAGTAAAGAGTTTTGTTTTGTTTTTTTTAAATGAACTTGGTAGCACTGGGAGCTTATTTATAAGTTTATTAATTCAAGATACTTAAACAAAATATCTAAATTGATACAAGCAGCCCAGTTCTAATATATTATCTCTGTATACATATATATCTACATGTATATTAATACTAATTATATATTAGTATACATAAATATTCATGATAGTCTTTCTTTCCTAATAAATATGAGAAAGAGAGATAAAGATAGAGATAGGTATAGGTATGACATTCACATGCATATATATTAGCTTTCTCAGTAAGCATAAGATAGCAGGGATAGGAAGTATGTTCTACTTTGGTATAGGCAATAAGATACACACAAGCTTTAAAGTTCTGAGAAATCTGAGATTTCTGTTTAATATTCATGATATTTCTTTTTCTCTTAAGCCCATTAGCTCACTTCTCCATAATACATCAGTTCAGAGTGACATCTAAAAGTGTTTGTTGCCAGTTTGTTCCCTCTAAAATTGTTATTTCTTATCCCATCTGGCTTTGCAAATACATAAAATATCTGTGTTGCATCACGTTATTTAAAGCAGCTTCCAATGACACTCGCTGGCTTCAATCATGACTTAACTGTTCCAAAATCTGATGCAAATGGCTTCTTTAATTCTCCTTGGATCAAGCCACCCATCTTTGGGTCTAACTGTTGCTGATCATCATCTGTGTAGCAGTCTGCTCTACTTTTCTTCCGTCTGTTCAGGCTTAGGCAAGCTTACTGTTGAGCAATTGCCTTCCTTACTATTGCCAAAACAGGTTGTATTTTATGTAATTTTACATCGCCGAACTGCTCCCCTGCCAATAGCCACCCAACTGGATCCAAGTCATCAAGCTCACTAGTAATGGCAATGGAAGAGATATAGCCAAGAATCTATTAAGTGTTGACATCTGGAAAGAATTACGCAAACCCTTAGGGTACATGTTTCTGTTTGTCTACAATCCAGGACTAGGTGACTGATTCAGAAAACATGGAAATTCCAGCTGATCTCTATGATATTAATTCAGTGAAATTAAAATGTCATTAGGAAGGTAATCTTAAACATATGTGCCATTTCTATAGCCAAGTGGTAATGTTATTCAGGAAGACATGCAAGTCTCTTGATGAATATTGATTTAAGATGAGCTTGTGTCTGCTTTTTTTTTTTTTTTGACAGAGGATGGAAATGACTGCTCAATTTTTGTATTGCACATTGCTGCTTTCAAAATGATTTGGTAATATACATACATTTAAAGAATTGGGGAATAAAATATTTTAGTAGTTTAGCAAATGACTAGCAACTTTGAAAGAACACATTGATACATGGATATTCTGTTGTGCTGATGAAATTTAAAGGAAGAAGAATGGGGCAATCTTGTTTTCTCTCTGAGACTGGGAAAGAAGCTCTGCATTATTCCTTTTTTTCCTCTTAACAAGATGAGAATGAAAATCTGGGACTAGAAAAACTATGCTCTTGTCATTTGTGAAACAGTTTTCTTTCCCTTTGTCTACATCACATCAGAAAATAATGATCCTTCAAATGGTCATTTGTTTTACATTTTGTCTTACATTTTATATTTACATTCTCATGTGATTTTGATCTGTTGATAAAAACATAATTCAGAAAAATAAAAGATGATATACATTTCATCAAGATGGACGTGATGCCTTATGTAATTGAATTGCTTTGGGAGACCATGGAAAGACAATATTCCCAAGGGCTCAGGTTCACATTCTGGGGGTAAATACTCAAATAACCTGTGGACAGCACAAAGAAATGCAGCAGGGATGTTCTTGGGAAGAGAATGTATCAGGAGTATGTGGTCTTCCCCACTTGGCCTATTTTTACCCTGAGGAAGTGAGTTAAAATTGGCCCATTGTACCCAATACATTATTCATTAACAGTGAGCACTTCATCTCTGCTGTGCCAAAGCAGAACCAACCAATCTGCCTTATCATTCCTTGCCATGCTTTTACAGGAGAATAAAAGCAAAGTAGTCATCATTTCTATAGAGAATTGATATGAGAGATAAATAAGATATAAAGTTATTTGGATTCTTGTAATAAAATGAATTATCGATATTAAATAAAAGAAGCTTGGTAAGGATAAATTGTTACATAGAGGTCACATTACAGTACAGAAGTGAATATTTTACTATGCTGTTGATCAATGTGTCCAAAACAATTTTATGCTCCCTTTCCATTTGGAAAATGAAGTGCTGGGTGCTACTTACTAGCCAGCTAACTACATTTACCAGGCTCCCCTTGTATCCTGAAACCATGTGATTAGTTTTTACCAGTGGATATGGGCAGATAAAATGTTTGTCATTTTCATAATGGGATTTTTTAAAACTGATATTAATTCTCCACTGTCTCTCTTTTGACCAAAGAGTCCCCAAGGGATGGCAAAGCCACTCAATGGAAGGAGCCTGGGTCCCTGAAATACCACATGGAGGAAAATTTCTGTCATCAGGAACTTCCATGTTAAACAGTTTATTTTGTGAGAAAGAAGCTTTCATTGCATTAAAACCCTAAACTTAGGGATTTATTTGTTACAGCAACTAGCATTACCTTTTCTTACATAGCCAGGTACTGTCTACCAACACATTAGGATCAGTAGTAGAAAGAAGTCAATATCATTAATAGTTATGCCCTACAAAAAGCACCAGGGTAAGGAAGACACCACAAATATAAGACAAGGTATCTTCCAACAAGAAACATGTAATTAAATATTGAGGCAAGAGAGGTAAAAATATAGTTAATATGTATGTCATCACATGTTTAGAAAGTGCTAGATATATGACATTTAAATGTAGGCTCCTGGAAACTTTTATATTATTTGAAAGAGATGCTTAAATCATGCTTTATATGGTGACAGTAGTCTTAGACTTATGTCTAATTATCTGCTGTGAGCTTGTACTAGATACTATATGCTAGCTAAAGGTGCAATGACAGAAGATGCTGGACTTCTACTACTTTGAACGGTCCTCCCAGCTATTCTGACCTTTGATTTGCCCTGATCACCTGGCCACTATGATTGGCCCTACAGTCCACAGAGTGTCACTTATCTGGCTACTTGGTCACTATCTAGCCTCCTGTCTCCCAAAAGATTATTTCAGTCATTTAATTCACATTTAAAGGCAGAACAGTGGTCCCTTTGTCACCACCCTGCCTTTCTCACATTTGCTGCAGAGATCACTGCAAGCAAAGTCACCTGGGACTCCCAGTGTCGAGAGCAAAATATTTCTTAAAAGAGTCTAATAAAGAACAATTGGCCAGAAAACAGTGAACCTGATACACAAGAGAACATGTCTTCTTCCTTTAAAAGCATAAAGACAAAGCATCAAATACAATAATCAATGTCTCCTCTGTGGGATCTTTCTTTGGGTGCCTGTTCCTCAGGTATGGATTCCCCAAGATTCTACTTTAACTTTTTTTCTCCTATGAATTCCTCAGCTCAGGTCACCCTAACCTATCAACTTATGGTAATTCCACAGAGGATCCATCTTTTCATACAGATCCCAAAGTCTCCCCATAAGCCTTTGGAGGACCCAAAACATGTCAAAGGCTCCCTGGATTTAGTCTGGCCAGTGAGAGGTGAGAGTTATTTCAGATGTGAGGGGAAAAGTAGGAAAAAATGATTTAAATAATGAAAAGGATGACTATCTCCTCATCTTCCGTAACTTGTTCTACTCTTTCTTTTTTCCATAGCATTTATCACCTTCTATCATATACTATACTGATTTATTATCTGCTTCTGTAGCTAGAATGTCAGCAGTATAATGGGAAACATCTTAACTGTATTTAATTTACTTATGTATACTAGTTCTTGAGAGTCCAGAAGTTGCCTAACACATAGTAGGCACCCAATAAATATTTTTGGAATGAATTAATGAATAAATAGAGGAATAGAAAGCACAGTTGACCTCACCACAATTTCACGAAAAGCCCATTCTTGCGTGAGTTAGCTTTATTGTAGTCTTACAAAACTTAAGTGGTAAGATTTTATTATTGTCTCTCTAGACAATTTTATCTATTGTCCCTCAACCTCTTATTTCAAGCTCAACACAAATTTTGTGATTCTGGCTTTATGGAATTTTATACAAGGGAAGGCAACAAAAGCCAAATGTCAATAGCTTACCTTGTCTTTTTTTTTAATATATATTTTATTGACATTGTTCACATACCATACAATTATCCAAAGATCCAAAGTGTACAATGAGTTGCCCATGGTACCATCATACAGTTTGCATCCATCACCACAATTAATTTTTTTTTTCAATTTTGAGAACATTTTCATTACCCCAGAAAAGAAATAAATACAAAAAAAAGGGGGAAACTCAAATCCTTCCATATTCCTAACCAACCCCTTCCATTTTGATTCATAGTTTTGGTATAGTACATTTGTTACTGTAGATGAAAGAATGTTAAAATACTACTAACTGTAGTATATAGTTTGCAATAGGTATACATTGTTTCCCTATATGCTCCTCCATTGTTAACTTCTAGTTATAGTGTCATACATTTGTTCTAGTTCATGAAAGAGATTTCTAATATTTGTGTAGTTAATCATAGACATTGTCCACCACAAGATTCACTGTTTTATATATTCCCATCTTTTAACCTCCAACTTTCCTTCTGGTGACATACGTGACTCCGAGCTACCTCTTTCCACCACATGCACAGACCATTCAGCACTGTTACTTATTCTCACAATGTGCTGCCATCACCTCTGTCCATTTCCAAATGTTTAAGTTCACCCTAGTTGAACATTCTGCTCATAATAAGGAACCACTCCCCATTCTTTAGCCTTGTTCTATATCCTGGAAACTTATATTTCATGTCCATGAGTTTACATATTAGAATTAATTCATATCAGTGAGGCCCTGCAATATTTGTCCTTATGTGTCTGTCTTATTTCACTCAATATAGTGCTCTCAAGGTTTCTTCATCAACCCATTTTTTTAAGATGGTTTTGTTCACACACCATACATTCCGTCCTAAGTAAACAATCGATGGTTCCCTGTATAGGAATGTATTTATGTATTCACCGCCATCTCCACTATCTAAATAAGGACATCTCCTTTTCTTCCACAAAGAAGGAGGAAGAGTCAGAGAAGGTAGAGAGACAAAAGAAAAAGAGAAAAGATAAAGAGAAAACAAAACAAAACAAAACATGACAGCTAGGAAGCAACCAAAGGAAAGACAGCATTAAACTAAAGTAGAATAAAGAGTCAGACAACATCATCAATGCCAAGAGTCCCATATGCATTTAGCTTTGATATATTGCCTTTGTTATATTAAAGGAAGCATAGTACAATGTTTTCTGTTAAGTATAGTCTCTAGTTTGCATTGATTGTATTTCCCCCATCCCACCCTATTTTTAACACCTTGCGATGTTGACATTCATTTGTTCTACCACATGTAAAAATATATTTGTACCTTTTATTACACTTGTTGAGCAGCCTAGATTTCACTGAGTTATACAGTCCCAATCTTTATCTTTCCTCTTTCCTTCTGGCGTCCCACATGCTCCTAACCTTCCTCTTTCAACCATACTCACAGTCATCTTTGTTCAGTGTACTTACATTGCTATGCTAATATCTCCAAACTTGTGTTCCAAACCTCTCACTCCTGTCTTTTCCTTTCTGTCTGCAGGCCCCCCTGTAGTGTTTCCTATAGAGCATGTGTCTTTTTCACAAACCTTCTCATTGTCTGTTTGTCAGAGAATATTTTAAGCTCTCCCTCATATTTGAAGGACAGTTTTGCCAGACATAGTATTCTTGTTTGGTGGTTTTTCTCTTTCAGTATCTTAAATATATCACCCCACTCCCTTCTTGCCTCCATGATTTCTAATGAGAAATCTGCACATAGTCTTATCAAGCTTCCTTTGTATGTGATGGATCACTTTTCTCTTGCTGCTTTCAGAATTCTCTCTTTATCTTTGACATTTGATAATCTGTTTATTAAGTGTGTTGGCATAGGCCTATTTAGATCTATTCTGTTTGGGGTAGACTGCACTTCTTGAATCCATAATTTTATGTCTTTCATAAGGTATGGGAAATTTTCATTGATAATTTCCTCTCTTATTGCTTCTGCCCCTTTTCCCTTCTCTTCTCCTTCTGGGACACCCATGACATGTACAATTGCACATTTCCTGTTGTCATTTAATTCCTGGAGACATTGCTTATATTTTTCCATTCTTTTCTCTATATGTTCTTTTGTGTGTAGGCTTTCAGGTATCTTGTTCTCCAGTCCTGAGTGTTTTCTTCTGCCTCTTGAGATCAGCTGTTGTATGTCTCCATTGGGTCTTTCATCTCTTGTGTTGTGCCTTTCATTTCCATAGATTCTGCCAGTTGTTTTTTTGTACTTTCAAATTCTATCTTATGTACGCCCAGTGTTTTCATTATACACTTCATCTCTGTTGCCACATCTTACCTAAACTTTTTGAATTGATTTAGCATTAGTTGCTTAAATTCCTGTATCTCAGTTGAAGTGTAAATTTGTTCCTTTGACTGGGCCATATCTTTGTTTTTCTTAGTATAGGTTGTAGTTTTCTGTTTTCTAGGCATCTGGTTTCCTTGGTTACCCCAATCAGGTTTTCCTCGACCAGAACGGGCTCATGTCTCAGAAGGAGGCAATAGCATCATGTCTCCCTGAGGTTGTGTCTTAGAAGATCGATGCACACTGTGAGGCCTCAAGTCACTGTGCTTTTCTGCCCAGCAGGTGGTGCCTGTCAGCCTGTAGCTCCAGACTGGTGTAAGGAGGTGTGGCCCATGGTTGTTTTCCCCCAGGCTCTGGGGTCTGGTTCTGAATGGAAGGCGGGTAGTAGAGCTGGGCCCCACCTCTTTCTTCTTAGGGAAGATATACCCCCTAGGGAGAGGTCATTAGCATTTGAATAATCTCTCTGCCTGTGCTATCTCCACCCTTGTCTGGGTCAGAGCACTGGGAACTGAAAATGGCAGAGGCTTTCTTCACTGAGCCAAAAAAGGATAGAAATCCCCCCTTCAGGGCCAGTTCATGGCCAACCTTGGTTTCACCCATCAGCTAGAGACAGCACCTGGTCCTCTGGGCTCCCCCACCCTCCAGAGAGGTCCTCCAGCTCTCCAAGGTCAGTCATCACCAAAAGCCTCTGTCTGCTTGTTGGGGATTTGTAGTCTGTATTGAGCAGTCCATGCTTGTTAATTAAAACCCTAGTTGGAGCTGGGCTGAGCTATATTCACTTGCTGGGAGAGTGCTGGTCTCTAGCACTGTGAGGCTCTGCAGTTTGGGCCATGGGGGCAGGGGGGTTCCTGGCTCGGGCCCAAAGTTTTTACTTATAGATTTTACGCTGCTATCTCAGGCATTCCTCCCAATTCAGGTTGGTTTATGATGAGTGGACATCAGGTTTGTCCCCCCGCAGTTATTCCAGATTATTTACTAGTTGTTCCTGGTTGTTTATTAGTTGTTCCAGGAGGACTAACTAGCTTCCATTCCTTTCTATGCCACCGTCTTCCTCTCCCTTACCTTGTCTTTTGAAAACATGTACAGGGCACTTGGAGAGATTATTCCATCTGTCCTAGAGGTGAAGGCTAGAGGAAGCACAGCCTTGGGGGCCACATGATGGAGCAAAGCAAGAGTTCTCAGACTAAGAAGGGACAGAGGTCTGCAGGTGCCAGGAGGTCTCTCCTCAGTGACTTGGCACCACTTAAAACACAAAAACATTGGCACAATATAAGAAAGTAAAGATATAAATAGCTGTTTGATTTTTCCCTCTGGTTGGATGGAGATTTAGTGAGCATCAACTTTTTAAATAACTAAATGTGGTATACTTAAGTTTATGAGATCTAACCTCTACTACACAATATTATGCCATCACAGGTATTGAGAATTTAGGAAATCAAAATTGATTCTGCTGTTTTCTGGAGTTTCAAATCATTTCTCAAAGGCTAGGCAACATTCTCTGGTTTCCTTTGCTCTAAAAGATGCCCCCGGGATATGTCACTAAATGACTGGAATCTCTGACCTGGAAGTTCTAGAACTGACTTAATCACTCCAGAGCATTCAAACACAGAAAATATCTCATGTTGGCAACCAGGAGATAAGATTAGCAAAGCCGTCTGCCTCTCTTTACATTCTCTTCTCAGCCTGGTACTGAAGGCTCACTAAGTTCGCCTGACAGAAAAGGAGAAAATGAGCAGTACAGTGGTAGGAAATGAGAGGAATGAATAATCTCAAGGATAACTTTTAAAAACAAAATAAAATATTTGAACTCAATGCCAAGTACAGTTAAAGGGTTTAGTAAGGAAAACTCATATATTTAATGTGAAAAAAAAGGAAGATCTTTAGCATGGTATACAGACTAGGGAAAACATACCGACATTTGGGACTGGTGAAAAAGATGCTACATGATTCCTGGCACCTGATGTTAATGGTCTGTAAAATAAATTAAAAGAAAGACAGACAGAGAGAAAGTAAGAGAGAAAGAAGTGGGGGAGGGGAGAGGGAGGGAAAAGGGAGGGAGAGAAAAAGTGAGGGAAGGAGAGAGGGTGGAAGTTAGGGAAAGGGAATGCTTGAGTTTGGATGCCTAATTTTCCATGTAAAAGAAAGAATAAAAGAGTCCATAATTAGTAGAAGAACATTTGAAAAAATATTGTTTCTGATACAGAAAGGATAACCAAGGGTGAAGTTTTCAGAAGGGAATAAGTTAATTAAATTAGAAATAACAGCTGCCCACTCATTAGTAAAGCTTCTAAAGACAGGGAGGATTGGAGAAGAATTATAAAAGAGGAATCAGACCTACAATGACTGGCCTGGGTATGTTCATCCCTAGAGATTTCACCCCCCACACACATATAATCCCAGGGCTGGGGGAGGGATAGGCAGAGAGGCAGGACAGGGAAGCTCTCATAGCCAAAGGGAACTTATGCCATTTCATTAGTGAGGCATTCTATAATTTCTCCACCACAGTTATATGATTCCTCCCTCTGTGCACCTTGGGTTTCTTTTAGCATCCACAGAATTCCTTGCAGTTCTCTGTTCAGAGCTGGTACAGTATAGACAGGCTGATCCTCTAGGGTGCTCCCTCACCCAGTAGTGAGAACTTAAACCTTGAGCACAAAAGCCTTGTCATATTCTCCTCTGTATCACCAAGAACCCTTAATTCACAAAATATTTATAGAGCATCTACTATGCTCTAGACCCTATACTAGGTACTGGAGATGGAGTGGCAAACAAGACCAACAAGTTCTCTGGCCTTATGGAGAATCTATGCTAGTAGGGAAAACCAAAAAAAAAGAAAAAGAAAGAAAAAAGTTTAAATCATTTCAAATTGCAATAATTTCTATGATGAAAAAAAAAGGACGAAATAGGGAATGGCAGAGGAGGACTTTCTTTAGGTAAGGTAATCAGGACAAGCCTGTCTGAGAGAGAACAATTAAGCTGAGACTTGAAGAAAGAGAAAGAGCTATCTATATATAGAAAACTGTTGGAAGTAGGGAGGGATTCTGAGCAGAGGAAGTAGCAGTGCAAAGCCCTGACTCAGGAAAGACTTGGCGTATTTCCATATTTAAAGAAGGTCAGGGAGTGTGAATGCAGTTAAGTGAGGACAGCCTGGTCAGGACGAGGCGGGGAGGTAGAGAGGGCCTTGGCAACCATGGTAAGGAGTTTGGATTTTATTCTAAGTACAATAGGAGACTATTGCAGTGTTATAAGCAGAAAAGTGACATTATTCAGTTTGGATTTTGAGAAGAGCACTTTTGTGTGAGGAATGGATTAATCTGGGGGAAGAATTTAAGAGGTAGTTAAGTAATCCAAATGAGAGATGTTGAAGACTTGGACCAAGATGAAGGCAACAGAGAAGGAAGAAAGAAGGCAGATCAAAGAAAATATTTTGGCCACTAACGTCACAGGATATTAATGTGAAGGAATCTAAGATAACTCCCAGACCAGTCTTGAGAAACTGTTTAGAATGAAAATGGTGCTAAGAGGAACAGAAGGATACAGGTTGGGGTGGGTGGAATAGGGAGAAGTCCAGGTTTCCCTTAAAGTGATTTGACAAGTGGGGGAGACAGCCAAGAAGAGATGTCAAATAGACAGTTGCACAGGCTAATTTAGAGCAGGGAGAATGTCTAGTTGGGGTTGGACTTTTGAGGTCACCAGCTGTGCTGGTTTGAATGTATTATGTCCCCCAGAAAAAGCCATATTCTTTGATGTAATCTTGTGTGGGCAGACTTATCAGTGTTGATTAGATTGTAATTATTTAAGTGTTCCATGGAGATGGGCCCCACCTAACTGTGGGTGATGACTCTGATTGGATAATTTCCATGGTGGTGTTACCCCGCCCATTCAGGGTGGGTCTAAATTAAATCACTGGAGCCATATAAATGACCTGACAAACAGAAGGAACTCAGTACAGCTGAGAGTGACATTTTGAAGAGGAACTACAGCCAAAAGGGACACTTTGAAGAAAGCACAGGAGCTGCAAATGAGAGATATTTTGAAGATGGCCGTTGGAAGCAGACTCTTGCTCTGGAGAAGCTAAGAGAGGACAAATGCCCCAAGAGCAACTGAGAGTGACATTTTGAAGAGGAGCTGTGGCCTAGAGAGGAACGTCTTGGGAGAAAGCCATTTTGAAACCAGAACCTTGGAGCAGACGCCAGCCACATGCCTTCCCAGCTAACAGAGGTTTTCCAGACACCATTGGCCATCCTCCAGTGAAGGTACCTGATTGCTGATGCATTACCTTGGACACTTTATGGCCTTAAGGCTGTATCTGTGTAACCAAATAAACCCCCTTTTATAAAAGCCAATCCATCTCTGGTGTTTTGCATTCCAGCAGCATTAGCAAACTAGAACACCAGCGTAAGCTGTACTTGAATCTGTGAGAATTACCCAAGTACAAACATAGAAAGAAAAAAGAATTCAGCATCTTTCAGAGTGTTTAGCATACATTTGTTGAATAATGACTGGAATTTTGACCTCAATGCCAGTTCCCTTGAGTAGGTCCCTGCTTCTACACTTCTGATGGTAGACTGAACCAGTGGCCTTCCGGCACCCCACCCTTGTGCCCCTCTTTTTCTATGCCATTTGCCTAAGTTGATACCTATGTGGTATCTGCTGCTTAACTTCCCAGATATTCCATCCATTCAGCTCAGCTCCCTGATACCACCTCTTAACAAGACCCTGTAGAACAAGTAGCTTTACTCCCTAGTAAAAAATATACATATATTTTTCATATCAAGCTGTGAAAGAGAGAGATCCTAGTGCCAGAATCTCTTTCATATTTTGATCTGCCTTGCTAGCAGTGGGTTTCTGATTGTAACAAGAACATAAAAATATACGTCCAGGTGGTTCCCAAAACTAAGAGAGGTGGTGAGATCCACTGGCAAGTATGTGTAAAGAAAATGATTAAATAAATGAGGAGAGTAGAAGAGCCAGGGAATTGGTATGTGTTTGATATTTGGAGAAAAGCCTTTATAGGTTAAAAACATGATTTAATATACCTCTCCTAAGTCTCAAAACTTGTGTACATCTCCCATTAGAAGTAAGTTACTTTGTATATTCTTAAACAATTATGTGACTCTAAGCTGTCAAATGTTTTTAAAAATTAAGGATTTTGAGATCTGAAAGGTTGTGTTCCCTTTCCCAAACATACTATGTGTTTAAGGAAACAAAATATGATGTATGATACTTATTTAATCTAAAAGAATATTTTATTCTTTTCTTGTTAAGAACATCACTGAAGGGGATCTGAATTTTTGAGCATGAGCTTTACCTCATCACCATAAAATCATGATTTTTTAAAGGCAATTAAGTGTACAATTAACCTCAAGAAAAGGATGTTGTCATTTTCTGATTGATTATCTCAACTTTCAAGAGCCAGTCATCCAGAACCAGTATTTCTAATAAAATAATTTTTTTCAGAAATGGGATCTGATCTATATTTTCTTGGTTCTCTAAATACAAAACAGACTCTTTTTTTGTGGATTGCATGCCTAATGAGTCATCCTTGTTTTTCATGAAAAACATGATTTTCCAGTACTGTAGCATTTTGCTCTTTACTGATGCATTTGCATGAAATGAATATATTACAACTTGGATGTTGTGATTTAGTTAGTTTAATTATGACAGTCACACTGATGCCTTGGTGATTTGATAAATCTGGAATGTTTCTGAAGTTTTAGGGGTCCTATACCTCTGCCATAAAAATATCCCTCCAGACTGAAACTTTCTTAACTGTACCTGATTAGATTAATACTTTCTGAGCCTTGGAATGGGCACATGTTTACCACCAGTCACACACACTCAAAAGTACAAGGTCTCACTTCAGTAGCAGAAGCTGTCATGGAAAAATATGGAGCAGCACACAAAGGAGAAATATGAGCTAATTAAATGGATTATTGGGTTACTCATATCATTGAAACTGCAATAATGTTTCTTAATCGGCTTCCATTTAAGCAACCTTCAAATTAGTAGTCAGCAATTCACTAGGCCAGTGTGATTATACCGTAAGTGTCTACAGACACTTACAAAATAAGAAGTCCCATCACTGCCCAGTTATTAATATCGTCAATAAGTCCACAAGACCCCACTTGCCTCCCCACATACACTCATTCACTTATTCAGTTAACTCTTATTGATTTCCTACTCTGTTCTAGGGTCGGGCGGGAGGGGGTGTAGCAAAGGATAAGGCAGCCAAAGTTCCTGCTCTCCTGTCTCTTTTATTCTAGTGGTAGACACAGAAATAAACTAATTAAATAATAACTGCTTTTCTAAATACCATGAAGGAAATAACCGGGATGCTGTGATAGAGCGTGATGGGGAGAGGGAAATCCTCTTTAGGTAGGGTGGAGGAAAGGTGTCCATGAAGAGATGGCATTTAAGCACCGACCTAGATAATGAGAAGCAGCAGCAGTGTGAAAGACCAGGAAAAAGCACTTCAGAGAGAGGGAGCAGAGAGCACCTAAGAACAGAGGCTGGAAAGAGTTGGGCATAGTCAGAGAACTTTCAGCAGACCAGGGTGACATGAAGTGGGAGGAAGGGAGGAGCGGTGTGAGACTGATGGGGCAGGTCAGACCAGGTTGTGCTGCACCTTGTAAATCGAGGTTCAGAGTTCAGATTATGTTGCAAATGTAATGCGAAACCACTGAAAAGTTTTAAGCAAAAGAGAGATATGACCTGGTTTGGCCAAATAGGAAAAGGCCAACTGCTCTAAGGAGGATAAATTGGATGGGGCATAGAGTGGTTCACAGACAGAGTCAGCCTTTCAATCTTTAGTTTGGAAAATTAAGGGTTTTCAGAGACCAAATCCAAGAAGGGTAGAGGGTCTAACTGGAGTTTAGAGAATCTGGTATAAATGCAGTAATAGAATGCTTCCCTAAAGAAAATTTATTTTGCATTTTTTTCTTCTAGGATAAAAACATAAAGAACAGGTATTTAAATTAAAAGTTTCTTTGACTAGATTAAACCAAATACAGGGATTAACTATTCCAGTTATATCCAGGACCACCAGACATAGGTCAGTTCAACCAATCCCCAGTGCTGATAAGGCTCTGTCAGAGCATTTATAAACCCAACCGACTCACATGATTTTGCTTTGCTTGCAATCCAGACATACCTTTCGGCTTCTAGTTTCTCTTTAACCCAAGCACTAACCCAGCCAATGAAAAATAAAAGAGCAGGCATTGTTAGCACAAGAGTCATATAATTTATTCTTGAATTTGGGAACTCTGATTAGCCAGCTACCTAAAACATAAAATATTCTGAGGCAAATACATGGTCCATCCAGCCCAGTGCTGTCTTTTACTGGCCTGCTCAGAATGATGTAAATGTAAAGGGCAAGATTCTCCTTTATGATCTGACCCCTAAAATTTAGGCCTGAACTTGACCATCCTAATTTCTCTAGCTGGTACAAAGCCAAAATTGCATGTAGAAAGCCCTCCAGACCAAAGGACCAATATATAAATGAGGTTAGCCATTGCAGAAATAACCCACTCCAAAAGATATTTTAATTCATTTCATAAATGCTTGTCCACCGCAGGGTTCAGCAGAATTTTTCTGTAAAGAGCCAGAGAGTAACTATTTAGATTTTACAAGTCATACAGTCTCGGTTATAATTACTCAACTCTGCCTTAATCAAATGTGTGTGTTCCAAAAACAATTATTTATGGACACAAGTGGGAACTTCATATAATTTTCACGTCATGAAATATCCTTCTTTTGAATTGTTTTTCAAGCTCTTAAAAGCATAGAAACTATCTTTGCTCACAGGCTTTACAAAGCAGCTGGTGGGCCCACAGGCCATGGCTGGCTGACCTCTGGTCTCCTGCATCTCAGGCATTGAAAGAGCAAGGCAAGGAAGATGGTGTTGTAAAATGTTTAATGAGACTAAGGTATCCACCAAATCCGATTCATATGACCAAGGATTCAATTTAGGAATACCAGTCTGATGTAACCTTGAAAATGTTATATCAATTTTGTATAGCATGACATGATAACATTCTTGAGGACTAAAAACAAGAAGTTGGAGAATAATCACTTTAATATATCCAAGGCTCTATTAGGGGGGAAACATCCTTACAAAAGGAATCCTTTCTTTTTGGAAACGAATGATGTAGTATAAAACAAAAGTCAGGCTCCAGGCATTGTACTGTGTGAATGAAACATCTCATAACCTCACCAGCTCCTTCGGCTCTAACTTAATACTCATTAAGGAACTTTCCAATTTCCAATCCAGTTTTCCAGGTGCTTTGATATTGAGAAGTAATGCCCTGAAGAGCAGATATAATTACTTCTACCATTGGTAATGAAGGTTCCCCACCATGAGTTAATAAAGTGGTAAGCTTGGATAGTTTCAATCAACTCTACAAGAGTCAGATATATAAAAATAACTTTCCAAACATAGAAAATTGAGAGCCAAATCCTGGCCACTTGCTGAGCCCACCCAGGTAGATGTTTCCCTTAAGGTCCTATCTACGCAGCAGGCACACAACTCTTTTAGCTGCCAAGTTCTCAGTCAAGCATTATGTTTCATTCCTGAAAACTATGTCTTAAACACTTTATGAATCTATTTATATTTATGTTTTTCATTTTGTCTATGAATATATCTCTTTATATCTATATAGAATTTATATCTCTATAAGAACTTTTTAAACATAACTATAGTACCATTATTATACTTAAAATAAATTAATATTAATTCCATATCAACATATACACAGGGTTCAAATTTCACTGTCTCATAAATTTTTTAAATTTAGACTTTTAAATTTATATTTTATTTATATTAGTGTATACATTTCTTCTCATTATTCTATGTCTGTACACATTTATGGGGCGGGGGAGGGCACATATGATTAACCTCTGCGGGAGAAAATAGAGCACTTTAAGATTTGACCAGAAGTTCTTCTTTCAAACCTAAAGAACAGCCTTTATAATCAACAGAGAACTGGACTGGGAATCACAAAGTTGGGTTTGAGGTCTTTCTCTCCACTTAATACATAGTGTTAGGGAAGTCAAAGAACCTCTGTAGAACACATTTCTTCACCTGTGAAATGAGGAGGTTGAGTAGAAACTCTCTGAAGTCCCTTTCTACACCACAATTCTTGGATTCTATAATTCTAGAAGGGTACCTTGTCTGTCCCCTTTACAGTCATCCAGATAAGTGATATCCCCCTCAAATCTAGTGCATTGTCTATTGAAGAATGTAAAATTGTGTCATCAGTCTTTAAGTGGAAACGTTCACATTCATTTAACAATTTAGGTAATTCACAAAGACTGCCTACCTTTTCCAATCTCCTAGATAATGATTGCTTCTACACCTTTCTTTAGATAACATAAGAAGACCTAGCCTAACCAAAATATACAGTGTTAATGATTGAAATAATTAGTTCTCTTCCTTAAAACTAAAGAATCTTGAGGCATGAGAAAAATTTCAAAGTTAATGTTGAGTAATATTCATATTTAAGGCATTCCCCTGCTTTGGATTTGAACAGGTTAAACTGAACAGCCGATTGTATAAAACAAGAACAAGATATATGATGCAGTGTTACACCTAACTTCATGCTTACTGCATGTGTAGAAACTTAAATTGACGTTTCTTGTAGTTTAACATTCTTCGATCACCTTCTGCTTAGAAGGTAAAGAAATTTCTCTTAATGTAAAGGTCAATTGTAGCCCCAAAGCTTCAAGAAATCAATGTTCCAGTGATCACTAAAGGTTGCAATTTAGAAGAAGACTTACAGTATAATAAGTTAAAATCCAATAATGAAGACTTGAAAAGTGGTCTAGAAAATCAAAGCTAACATTTATAAATGTAACTAATAAAAGAACTCTTTCTAAACAGCTTCTTACAACATTTAAATTTTTATTATAATGTTACATTAGATATAAGGCCTTTAAGTCTGTTCCAATCACTAACTGAATTACACATTTATTTAAAAGCAATATGGGCCAACTGTCCATGCCTATCTTAGGCATTTGATCTTACTCTCTGTAAAAGATTTGTGCATTTATTTTCTTCTTTTAATGCAGTGCCTTAAATTTAGATGATAACTATAAAAACCTTGACTAGGAAGTAATTTTGTCAATTTAGTACAACACAAGCAAGTTTAGGGAAATTTTCTAAAAAATATATACATCTTTGTGCAGAAGAATTCATTCCACTCTTGTATGAAAGTGGGCTCGATGGTGGCAGACAGATAAGGCCAACTTGGTCTTGTATAACCTAAAAGACCTCTCATATTATTCAAAACTGAACACTCAAGCATCCACCTCTGCTGCACTGGCAATTTTCCCCATCTAGTAAATGGCAAATTCATCATTCCAATGTTCACCACCAAAACCATGGCGTCATTCTTGTCTTCTCTCTTTTTTATATCCCATATTCAATCTATCAGCAAATTTTGGCTCTACTTTCAAAATGTATACAGAATCTGACCATAACTTCTTATGTCCACCCTATCACTCTGATCCAAGTCACCAGCATCTTAGTGCATTAGCTTCTGAACTAGTCTCTCTGCTATCACCATTCTCCCCTAAAATTTATCCTCAATACAGCAGCCAGAATGACTATTACCAAAAGCTGATCATGTCATTTTTCTACTTAAAACCCTCCAGTGACCTCCCATCATACTCAATGTGGAAGCCAAAGTCCTTATAATTACTTTCAAGGTCCTATATCCTCTGGCTTTCTGTCATTTCTCATCTCCCTGGCTCACTCCACTTCAGCTCTACTGCCTCTCCGTTCTTCCTTGAACACGTCATTTACACTCCTGTCTCAAAATCTTTGCATTTGCATTTGTGTTATTTCTACACGGAATGGTTTTCCTCTGTGTATCTGCATGACTCACTTCCAGTCTTTTCTTAATATCATCTTATCAGTGAGGCATTTCCATATTTCAAGTTGTACCCCCTACCTATCCCAATCCCTTTTGCCTGGTTTGTTCTTCTTAGCATTTATCAATAATGTGATTATGTATTTGTGTATTGCCTGTCTCCCTCACTATAATATGAGCCTTAGCAGGTAGGGTATTTTTTTCTCTTGCTCAAATTATAATCCTGCACCTGAAACATGCCTGATATATAGTAGGTATTCTATAAAAAACAGGTGAAATTTTTTGAATGAATGAAAACCATTGGCTTATCTAGAGCTTTGAGGAACAATCTATATCAGGTATATATGTTATTTTAATCTCCTACAGACCGTATTTTCCTTTGAAACAGATTTGATGGTCCTTGAATTAGCTGCAGCCAACTAAGATATAGAAATATTCAAATTCTTTTCTAGCTACCAGTCAACATGACTTTTTTCCTAGTATACTCTGAGTAGGTCTTTAGCTCCATATCACTATTTGGACACTAAGCAGGAAAAAGATAACATAGCAGGCCTGAGACTATTATCATTAGAAAGTTCTCTTTGCAAGATTGGCCTTTGGTTGGCATCTGGGAATTTAGATTTTTGGAGGGTTCTCACCTCTCTAACTGATGAGTGGCTCACTGTGCCTAAATTGTTAGTACAAACAATATGGTTTATGCTGAACACCTGCTACACTTCTCGGACTCTAGAATTTTGATACATATAAGACCAAGACCAAGAATTAAGCCCATCCTGCATGATTCCACTGGGAGAGGACTCTGGGACCTTGTGCTTGATTTCCTATGGATTCATCTCATATGCCTTTCCCCTTTGCTGATTTTCTGTAATAAATCGTAGAGTTGAATATATTATATACTGCGCCTTGTGAGTCTAGTGAATCCATTTAACCTCGGGGTAGTCTTGGAGACCTCAGACCCAGACCTCTAAGCACCAAATATTATGCTTCAAACCCTAGTGAGTTGACTAGACCATAGATGAACTTATCAACTTTATTTACTTCTTTATTTTGCCCTTCTCCTATAAGATCTAATCTTTTTTTCAGGCTGAAGCATCCTGCATCCTCCTCCATTAGTCCTTCCCCAGCAGCACCTGCTTATCAGGAAGCACTTCCAGGCACAGGAACATGATTGAAACAGAAGAGAAAAATTCACGAAAGCCAAGAGCATCCACGCTCCAGTGCCTGTTGCATCCTAATACCTTTACAGATTCCAAAATGGGCAAACAGGAGTTTTGTGACACAAATATGACCTCTTGTTTCTTGAGACATGGAGTAAAGAAGTATTTTCTTGAGGTTTCCATATTGATTTTTAGATGCTTCCATTAAAACTAGTCTTTGGTTTGAAATATTCACCCTACAGTCTAATGAAGAAAGCCTTTATTTCATCTACTTTTACTATTGTGCTTTTGGTAGAAAGTGGTATGTCACTTATGCTAAACAAAACCTCCTAAACCTTTGCTTCTACATTGTTTACTTCATAAATATCATCCTGTCTTTGTACAAAACCCTGATTTGCCTACCATATGCTCTGCTGTTCAGATCTAATCACTGTTCTTCAGGAAAATATTTAAAGACAAGCTAAAATAATCAAGGGGAGGGATGCACTGCCATATGCAAATGGACAAAGTGATTAGGGTTCTTGAGTCTGGAAAGACAACGCTTTAATACATATATTAAGTGGTATGAATAATTTATTTACCAAATTCCTAAGTAGTTAGTAGTCATCACATGAATTGAAAATAAGCACTAAGTTTCAGATAGAAAATAACCAGCACTATTTTCCACAGTGTGGCGCAAACTTATAAATATCATCACAATAAGCAACACTGGTTGAGATTTTTGTAAGTTTCTTAAAACACTATCTTAGATCCTTTTGCTATGTAACAAATCACCACACCCTTAGTGGCTTAAAACATACCCATTTATTAGCTCACAGTTCTGTGGGTCAGAAGTCCAGGCAGGCATAGTTTGGGCTCTCTGCTCAATGAATCAGATTCAAGTTGTCAGTCAGGCTGCATTTTTATCCAGAGGCTCTGGGAAGAAATCCACTTCCAAGCTCATTCAGATTGTTGGCAGAATCCAGTTCCCTGCAATTGAAAAACTGCAGCCCCCATCTCTTTGTTGTTTTGGCTTGCAGTCACTCTCAGATCCTAAGGACTGCCCACCAGTCCGTGACACACAGTCCCATCCACCTTGCAAAACAGCAATGGAGAATCTCCATTGCATCATACTTCTTCAGAAAGAGCCCAGTCCCTTTGAAGAGCCCATGAGATTATGTCCACCAAGGATAATCTCCCTGTTTTAAGATTTGAGACCTTAATTACATTGGCAAAATCCCTTTAGAGCAGCACCTGTATTAGTGTTGATTGAATAACTGGGAGAAGGTGCATGTATATCAGGTTGCAGTAACTGGGAGTCATCTTAGAATTCTGCTTGCCACAAAACCCTAATGCTTGTTTCATAAAATTAGTTTTGCAAACATTTCTAATCTTTGAGATTAATATGAAATGATAATAATCATATTTAAGATAACATGGCCCTTTGTATCTGTGTCAAAAAAGAGAGAGAGAGAGAACTGGAGCTAAATAAATGTAAATCTGATCCAGAATAAGAATCATTTTTTATGTTCTAAAATTGCTTTCAAACTTTGATAAATTTTCTTCACATTTTTCTCATAGGCTTAATTTTTAAACTTTGATAAATTTTCTTCACATTTTTCTCATGCTTAATCAGCTTCACCAATAATTGATCTCTCTTTTCCTTCTTTTTTTCCTCCAAGTTTAATTAGTTAGCTAACTTGGTTAACCAAAATCCATGTGGATAGCCCTGTTCCACAAAAAAGAAAATTAGGAAATGACACTCTCAACCAAAATAAATGTTTGGGATGTCCTTAAAAAGCTCTCATTATTGAACAGAAGAAGCAGAATGTAATGGAAAAAAGATACATAATTAGAAAAATCTAATCAGTTTGACTAGCATTTTAAAAAATAAAAGTCTATTACTTCAAATAGATAGATTTTTCCCTTTGTATAAAGCAACATTGAGAGTAAATCAAGAGTTCAATTCTTTAATCTCTTTAATTCCGTCACCTTTACATCTTGCAGTAAAAAGCTTAAAATACTCAGCATACTTTGACCCAAAAGGAAATCCATTCTTTTAACTAATTTCTAATTGGTCAGTCAAAAATTAAATTGAGTGGTTTGCCAATGGTCTGTTATTTAATATTTGTCCAAACAATATCAGATATATGAAACTATGTATCTTGATACATTTGCTTGAGTTCAGTAGAAATCAAACAAATTATTTTATAACTTCATTCTTAAATTGTTGCCCTTTACATGCCATAGTAAAGCCTCAAGCAAAGTTTTACTGTCAACATTTCCAACTCTTGAAGATAGCCTCCTTCAATAGAATCTGGGACACAGTGTCATTTTATTCTGTATCTTCCCTTTCAGTTAAATGCCCACATCATAAACTTCAAAAAGTACAGTTGCTCCTATAATAGGTCACATTCGGCAATGCAAAGCAAAAATCAAGTTTTGAGTGGATTGTTATGCGGAAGCACAGATATGCAAAACCAGTACTGTATTTGAACTAATTATTTTAAAGAATAAGAAAGACTTGATGCTACCACTCTATCTTCTGACAACTTGCATAATGGAAGAATGTGTACCTCAGAGTCAGATATTCCTATGACCACTGTGATGGGGAGTCAGTTTACTTAAATTTAATCTGTAAAATGGGAATAATAACTTGCATATAGATGTGAGAATGAAATGAAATAATATATGTAAAATTCTCATCACAGTGTGTGGCATATAGTAAGTGCAAAATAAATTATAATAGTCATTAAGTTAGCAGTAAAGAATATGTCCTTAGCATATTAACACATAACTTACAATATTTTGTGGTACAGCTAAATCTATGTTGCTCTGTAGTGGCCAGTACCTTGGGTTTTGTAATCAGAGCTGCTGCCATTTCCCCTGAGCCTATATTTTCATTAAGTGTATACAAATCAGCTGATAATTTGCTATGAACAGTAAAGTCAAGTTCAATAACTCAGTCAGAGAAAAGTGGTCTGTGAAAGCTAGAATTAAAGAAGCTGTTTTAGTCTCCCAGTCAACTCCCTAGGCAGTGTGGAATGATCATCTCTGCTAGAGTTTTACTCCCTTATCTTTAATTCTGTCCCAGTTTATAATTTCAATATGTAGTTCCCTGAATTAGTTTGCTATTGTTGATGTAATAAATTACCACAAACTGAACGGCTTAACAAATGTAAATTTATTCTCTTACATTTCTGGAGGTCAGAAGTCTGACATGGATCTTACTGGGCTAAAATCAAGCTGTTGGCAGGGCTAGAGACTCTTCTAGGGGAAGAGTCCGTTTCCTTTTCTATCTTTTAGAGGCCACCCACATTCCTTAGCTCATAGCCCTTCCTCCACCTCCAAAGCCAACAAGGGCTGCCAAGTCCTTTTGCTGCCATCTATATGACCCTGCTCCCCTCATCACATAATTTTCTCTGACCAGAGCTGGGAAAGGTTCTCAGCTTTTAGGGATTCATGTGATCAGATTGGGTTCACATGAATAATCCATGATAATCTCTTCAATTCAAGGTCCCTTGAAATGAAAGAAAACCCTAACTGTAAATATCATCTTTTATTCACTTGGCAGGTCATCCCCTCTTCCTTCCCTTTATTTCTTCTCCAGTTACATATTAACTAGGAGAATGTAGTTTTCAGAATAATGGTCTCCTACAGACGTCCACACCCTAATCCCTGGAATCTGTGTATATGCTGCCTTATGTGATAAAAGGTACTTTGCAGCTGTGATTTAATGGTTACTTTAAGGATCTTGAGAAGAGGCGAGTTTCCTGGATTATACAGGTGAGCCCAATGTAATCACAAGCTTCAATATAAGAGGGGGCAAAAGGCTTGAAGACGGACTTAAGGGCTACAAGCCAGGCTGATGCAGGTTAGAACCACCAGAAGGAACATTCCTGCCAACACCTTGACAGGCTGCTTTTGGACTTTTGACCTGCAGAACTGTAAGGTAATAAGTTTGTCTTGTTTTAAGCTGCTAAATTTGTGGTAACTTGTTATAGTTGCTAAAAACTCACACTTACTTACAACTCACTTTTGGTTATTAGCCCTCTTGGAAGTTTACCTTCAAATGCACAGTGTTTGATATTCAGATAACTTTTTTGTTGTTGTTTGTGAACTCATATTGTTAATAACACCAGACTTCCAGCTTTGTCTTATAATAATTTTCTAAAACAGTAGCTGATTTCCTAACTCCCAAGTAAAGCAGCAGTGAAAGGAAAGTATCGCTATATACTGCAAAGCACAGTGAAAAGCTGCCCGGTACCATTTCTTCTTGCTGTCCTTTCCCTCTAGTTTGTATACTTTCTACCCCTTCTCTTTCCTTTCACCATTTCCCCCTTTGTATTTCCCTCCCCATTTCTTCCTCTTTCATTTCTCTTCCTCCTTGCTCTGTCTATTCTATACCTGTTTACCTTAGCCCTGCTCCTCGTCTGTCCTACTTTTTGTTTTTATTGTGGAAAAAATCCACTGCCCTTTCATGATAAAAATCACTCAGCAAACTAGCAACAGAAGAAAACTTCCTCAACATTACAAAGGGCATTTCTGAAAAACTCACAGCTAACAACATGCTTGGTGGTAAAAGCCTGAAAATGTTCACCTTAAAATTGGGGACAAGATTGACAGACAGTAACAAAATTGAACTCTCACCATTATAGACCACTGCTATTTTTCTCTTAGTTTACAAAAAGAGAATTGTGAAATCTCAAACTTTGATGTTAGAACATTTCTTCTCAGCTATAGCTTAAGTATTACTTTCATTTGTGGATGCTCTATGATAAATATATAACCATAAACATGTCAAGCTTACACAGCCGAATATAAGCATGAACACAAAGAGATTCAGAACAAAATCATATGCGGAGTAGGTGAGAAATGTGGAATATTAAACCAAGAAGAGAAAGTACTTGATGGGTCTGGAAAAAAGAGAAGGATGGAAACAAGTTTAAATTGAATAAATACAAACTCTCTAGTGCTCACCATGAGCCTGGGATACTGCCTTAGGTGTGAGTACTATGATTCAGATTCACAGTTTCCCCTCATATGGGGAAAAGAGATGCATCAAAAGATAATATTATTACAATATGTTAAGAACTACTGTCAAACCATGTTCATGATAGTTGTTCTGAAAATTTATTTTCAGCTTTCATGAGGATGTGAGATTAATTATCTTAGTGCCATAGTAATTTCAGGGTCTCTGCCTTCAACAGGGCCCCTGTCAGCTTGTTTTCCTGTTCTTCTTGGAGACTATTTCAAACTTTCTTCCCATCCTCATCTCTAATATAAGGATAATGATGGTACTTATACCACAGGGTTGTTTTGAGAATTAACTGAATTAATGTAAATTTGCACAGCAAATGTCCTGAATCATAGAGGTTAATAACTGTTTGCCATAATTAATACTCCCAAACTTCTGATTCCTTGCTCTATCCTTCTTCACCCTTTCCTCCGCAGATGCCCTTGCCTCCAACTTTACAGAGAAAGTAAGACATCAGCCAGGAATCTTCCCCCAAATTTTGCCACTGCACCAAAAAAGCAACTTGTACCTATGTCCCTTTTTTCCTCCCCTACAGTTACAATGAAAGAGACTTACCTCTTCCTATTTAAGGCTAATCTTTCCAGCAGTTTTCTGGAAACTTCTCCTTCTCAAGAATTTGATCATTGTCAATCCTTTCATCTTGGCTTATTCTTTTCCATCAATATTTGAACATTCTTAAGTCCCATGCTTCTTTAACAACAACAACAAAAATCTTTCCTGAACTCATATTCCCCTCAACTGTTACTTACCTTTCTCTCTCCTCTCTGCTTCACACTCCAAATTCTTGCACACTCCACATGCTCCAAAGCATTTCCTACACTCCCTGGCTCTACTTCCTCACTTCCCATTCTCTCCTCAACCCATCACTTCTTAGTTCCCATCCTCAGCAGTTTCCACCAGAAATGCCCTCAACAAGTTCATGTTTTTTTCATGCTAAATATCATAATTAGGTTTTAATTTTTACCCTACTTGATCTCTTGGCAGTGACACAGTTAACTGTTCCTTCCTTCTTACAAACTTTCTTCCTTTCTCTTCTGTAACATTACTCCTTATGGAGCTTACTCCTGTGTCAGTAGCAGGGTCTTTTCCTATTCTCTTTAGTCCTGGAATGGGGTGTCCTAACACTGAACTTTTCTCACTGTACGTATTCTCCCTGGAAAGGTTCCTTTATCTTTAATTACTATCTATATGTTGATATAGTCAAATCCACAGATGATGCCAAGGAAATTTCCACATGTTCCAGCCTTACCTGTCCCACTACCTACTGTTCATGAATTATTTGATATGCCATAGTCACCTCAAAGTCAGCACATCCAAACCTGAGCACATTATCAGCCCCCTCCAATATCATTTCTCTTCCTGTTTTCCCTGAAGAGTAACACCATCTACCCAGTTACTTGACCCAGAAACCTGGGTACCATCTTTGGGAATTTATGTGACCTGCCATCATAGTCTGTGCAAAGGGGAGTCTCTCTAGCTGCACAGTACACCTCGCTGCCTTCTGGCTCTTTTTTCCCCACATCTCCTATCACTGTCCTATTGATTCTACTCCCAAATATATTCTATTTGTCTTTGTATCCCACCACCATCTTTTAATATCAGTTCCCACCATTTCTTGGCTATATGCCACAATGAATGAATTGGCTACTCTCTTTCCTTTCTTGTATCCATCAAACTGAAGTCAGTTTGAGCTTTCTAAAATGCATATATGGTTATGGTTGTCTTCTTGATGCTATTCCCTTTTAATGACTCCCTATTTCCACGAAGATGCAGTCTAAAATCCTTCAAGACCTATTCCTGTTTCTCTAGCCAATTCACCTATCCAGCTAGGCAAACTAGTATCAATTCACCATATTTTCTTGTCCCTGGATCCTTGGGTATGCCATTACCTCTGTCTGCAATGCTTTCTCCCCACTTTGTTTAGATATTTATTGCCTCCAAAGGTCCTGAAGGATGCTCCCTATGATTACCTCTATATTAGTCCTCTTGGACCCTGTGAGGGCTGGAAGCAACCCTGCCCTTTACAATATTGTGCCCCCAGTGATCAGCATAGCTCCTGGAATTTAATATATGCTCAGTATATTACTGTAAATAAATGAATTGTAAATATAAACCCAAATACCTGCAAGTTTATATTGTGACAAATATACACTACTAGCTAGATATGAGAGAACTTTCTGTCCCACTTGTTCAAAGTTGGCAGGAATAAATGAATTAATGAATCAATAACGAGGAACTAGTGGGTTCACTACTGTAACTGTTCCTGCATAGTTGATGATCATCTGGGCATCAGCCTGCAGACATTGAGAGCCCAGAGAGCTCACTCTTTCCTGCAGAAAACGTTTAATGCATTTTAAAACTGGTGGCTTGAAATGTAGACAACTCTAAATGAAGTTGTCTGAGTTCTAAGTGAAGAGAATCAAATATTTTAAAATTTTTTCTGCAAGGTGGAGAGAAGAGTAGGGGTAGTCTCTGTCGCTTTGCGATTATCAAAACAACTCTTCATATTTCTTCCTAATACTTATATTAATAACTGAGATCTTTTCAAAGAAAAGATAATTAGATTAACAAGAGTCAGACCTGGGGACAGTGGGAAGGCCATGTTCTAAATTAACCTAAAGGAACAAGGTTTATGCATGTTTACCAGCAGTTACTATAATTTATAGTATATGGTTTCAAAAAGTGCCTTTGCAATATTTCCTGTACATGACACTCTGCTGGGTATTTACTTATGCTAATATAGCCAAAAGATAACATAAATTACTTGCAAGAATCAAAGAAATTAAGTTTTTCATGTAGAAAATATTCTCTCTCATTCTCAGAAAAAGAGGGGTACATCACTCTATAGTCACTAAGCAAAATTAATGCATTGATTTACTTCTTCTCTAGCACAGAATGTCCTGTGTCTAAACAAGTGACTTCATGCTAAAGAATGAAAACAACATGCCTTTAGAAACTTCACAGATTTAAAAGTATATAGCCATTTACAAATATAGAGAGTTTTTCACTGGCCCCAATTATAATGATAATTGATCTCTTGGCAGTGACACAGTTAAGTGTTCCTTCCTTCTTACAAACTTTCTTCTTTTCTGTTCTATAAACATTATTCTTTATTGAGCTTGATCCATATATATATATAAGGGATATTATATGATAATGATGTAAGAGAATTTTGCTTTTAGCGAGGCAGTATCTTTAGAGGAGTCAGACAGACATGAGTTAAATCACAGCCCCGATACCTTCTCAGTGGCTCTGTGGGTGGACCTGACAGAGGGTAGGCCTAGAGTAAGGGGATGCTGTTATTCACTTCCTTTGGGTGTTGGTGGCCAGGCAAGCAAGAGGGTGTCTGACATATTGAGTCTAAAGATCCTTTGGCAATCAATGAAAAGTGAATGTACCAGAGAATGAACCAAAGAAAATCAGAGGATGACATAGAAAGACCATAGAAAGACCCATGAATTATACCTATGCAGATATAGACATGGAGAAGAACATGGAAAGGGAGGAAGCTATTTCTAAGGGTGAAGGGTGCCAAGAATGAAAAGATGATGCCAAAACTTTATGAAC
The DNA here is from genome assembly GCF_015220235.1 of Choloepus didactylus. Taxonomy (NCBI): domain Eukaryota; kingdom Metazoa; phylum Chordata; class Mammalia; order Pilosa; family Megalonychidae; genus Choloepus; species Choloepus didactylus. The sequence continues at coordinate 80,772,568 of NC_051311.1, forward strand.
AATTAGAAGTAAGCATTCAATGACTCTTAACATTTCTGCCTTAGGCAACCACATAGGTTATGAGGCCACTATGGTATAGAGAAAAAAATAAACAAATTGAGGCAAGGGAAGGAAATGAGTCTAGTTTTGATTAAATACAATCTATGTTTCCTCTAAGACATGCAGACAAATTCTTAAATAGACACTTTCAGGAACAGTGGGAGGAATAACATACTGAGAGTGTTAAGATAGATAAGATAGTTATTCTAGAGTATCTGCACAGAAACCATGTGAAAAAAGTGTTCAGTTATAGCAGAGAGAATAGATAGATTTTGCACTATGAGACCATCTAATTTGACAGTAGGCCAATCTCTGGTGAATTGTGAAGGCAGTGACAGGAGAGTGGCAGGTGGCAGTCAATCATACTAGGGTGAGAAGCAAATGAGTGTTGAGAAAGTAGAGGCAAAGAGTGTAGAATGCCCATTAAAATGGTTGGCAGTAAAGGAAAGATGGAATTGCCTTGGTAGCTTGAGATCTAACAAAATCAGAAATATATTTCTGAAGATTGGCAACAAGTCTTGAGCAGCTTTTAAAGCTAGGAAAAAAAAAGGATAGGTAGGAGAAAAGCCCCAGAAAGTTAAGTTACAAAAATTTGATGATCAAGTCTCAGAAAATTGTAGAAATTGGTAATAAGAACCCAGTAGATGGAATTGAATAGGAATAGAAATAGAAGCTCCTACCCAGAAATATAAGGAAGATATTAAAATGTTTTATTGAATACTTTCATTTGTACCTTTTTTACTAAATTCTACTTGAGCCATACTATGTTTTGTTGGATTTAAGCAGTGAAAATATTAATAGAGTTGAAATTGTGTAATGGTTGTCATAAGGTTAACCTTCCAGGAAAAACAGCCATTCTAGGCCTTTGAAGTCATTTTTATCTCATGAGCTCAAAGCTCTTAAAAGATTATATCAACTATCCCTTAAATATGGCTTTTTCCTATTAATGTTACGAAATTTTAAAAGAGAAAGTGAAATCATCACTTCCATGATGATTGCAAGATCAATTTCCTCATTACTTACTGCCATTAAAAACTTCCATTTTCTATTTCTTAAATTAATATTTTTCCTAATAAAAATATAATTATTGAGCAAGACTTTATTTCACAGTATAAATATCAGGAAAACAACCTAAGGCTGAACTCTACTCATTGCTATGCCAATTTATTCAGCCTGGCTAATTAATACATGGATTTTCTATAAAAAGTTTATATGATTGTGCCTGCTAAAATGAATAGGTATTTTACATACTGTTCCAATTGGAAATAAGACCAAAAACTATACATTCACTTAATTTATAGTCTAATTAAAATTCTACACTAACACTTATTTTCCCATTTCTAAAAGAAGAGGAGCATTTTTAAGTCTAGATGGGTTAAAATTGTATGTTTTCCATACATGTTTTTGCATATGTTTCATAAGAAAACTGTTAGATGAATTAGTACAAAATGGATTATAGAAAATGGTCTAAAAGCTCCTATTTGCCAAACACTTTACTGAACTCATTTATTCCTCACAACTTTCTGAAGTAGATCCTGTTACCGTCTCCATTTTAAGATGAAAAAACCGAGAAAAGAGATAAGTAACTTCCCCAGGAACATTTAGCCACTGGATGACAAAGGAAGGGTTCAAACCCAGCCTCTCTGGCTTCTGAGTCCTGCACTGTGACCACTGTGCTATTCTTTTCTCACTGACTTTGATTAAAATGGTTTAATTTCTGGCATAGGTTATTTTTAAATAACACCAAACCAATGCATTAAAAACTTACTATTCAACTAATTAAAAATCTAGTCTACATATTCTCAACCAGGTGGTTTAAATTGAGTCAAATTACTACATACTCTGAAATCCTAGAGGCAAGACCTTTGAATTTGTGTTCCTGTGAAGGTTTCATTAACTCCTTCAAGACCTAACCAGTCCTAGTTCATTGTTGCCCTGGTCACCATTGACAATTACTAGGACCTTTTTTGGGTATCTGAAAAACCTGCCATTGAAAGTTGATAGCGTTTGAGAATTTCACGTGCTTCTCCCTATGAAGGAGTTTATATAGTATCGATACACAATAAATCAAGTTTTAGATTCTCTGTTGTAATAGTCCCAAGGAACGGGGAGGGAAATTACTTCTCTAGTTAATTCACATATTAAATGAAACTGGTTAGGTGATGAAAAGACAGCCTAGTGCTCTGTGTAATTCTCTTTCCCAGTCAGAAAAGAGCTGAGTTCTCTGTGCTAGGGGACTCACCTTTATGTTATGGTCTGAAGAACATTTTCAACCAAGTGATCTAAGAACTCCCAGCCAAACAGCGCTAACTTGAGTCTCTATTAATCTTGTACTTACGTTCTGTTCATTTTTCCAAGGGTTCTGAACAAGATCATTTTTATTTCATTTTTATTCTATTTAGGGAACATGGAAAGAGTGCCATGTGCTATAAGTTCTGAACCACTTGACTGAATTGGCCAGGCTTTTTCTCTTATCTTCACCAGTTATGATCTAGCATTGAAAGAAGTACTATTACTTTGACTAATCTTATTTAATAAAGACAAAAATGTTATTTAAATTCACAAACTGCCTGTAGTGATTCTGTCTCTTTGTGGGGAAAAACATAATTCATGTCAGTGGGAAAACAAATCTCCATACGTTACTTCTCTTTGCAGAGACTGGTGGGGAAGAGAAAAAGATGAGACTTGGGGCTGAAGAACCATTGTTTAATAAAGCATTTCACCAAATCTTTGAATATAAAAGAGATCAAAAACTAAGCTTGGAGACTGGGACTAAATGACTCTGTTACTAAGAATTAATGAGGCTTAAGATCAAGTTGGCAATAATGACTTTTTTTTTTTTAAGAACAGAAATGTCTGGTATCCAAGTATAAGTTTTCCACCTTGTGGTTTAAAACCCTTCCTTCTCTTAGAAACATCAAGGTTCGCTGTCTATACTCAAAGACCTGATGGAATGAGAATTTGTGAATGTGTGTGTGTAATTTAAGGAAATGGTGGAAATCTTTTTGCACATCATGGAGCAGAAAAAGGAAAGCATATGTGGGATTATAAAGTGATCCAGAAACAGACTAATTTGGTTTTAAAAACAACAACAACAACAAAAGCTTGCAGCCACTCAAGGAAAAATGTAGAGTGCCCAAAGGATTCAAGCATATTTTATTTGAATTTCAAGGGTCATAGCCTCTTAGCAGTCATTTGGATAATCCCATTAAACTCTGTATTCATAGCTTTACTGCCTAACTTCCACAATTTTGAGCTATACATCCCTATGTATCCAGTATTACGAAGACAATCAAGTATACTTCATTTATATGCATCAATATTTCAGAAAAAAATGAAATCATACTAAATTTAGTTTTTTAAATTCCTCCTCCTCCTCTCTTGCACATGGGAATTCAGAAATCAGAAACAAATTAGTCCTAATTTTATATAATTTTGGTTGCTTAATTATTTTTAGATAAATAGAACATGTTCATTCTTCAGCCTTAGCCAAACTCATTTATATTTAAGAACCATTAGCTAAGGTAAAGCTGAGAGGATCTAAGCATTGGTAGCCCTGTCTTCTGATTTTACATTCATTTCTTCTCCTATTTAATAAATATGAACTGCAAATCATATGTCAAGAACATTATACACTGATGGAAAATAAAATCCAGTATGGGGCATCATGGCTTATGACCAAGGCAGGTCTTACCAAGATCTAACAAATTTTAACCTAATTGACTCCAACAAAGTGGACCTCCTGGCTTCTACACATCAATCTCAGGTTGTTTTCACTCTACTCTTTTTGTCCTAGGTTTTTACAAAAAATCTCTCTAAAAAGAATAATAGTTTATGACACCTTAATTCTATCAGTTTTTTTCTTTTCTCTGCTCAAAAATCAAGATGAAGACATAAGAATACCTTTTAAAATTAGTACATTCTGTCTTAGTTTGCCGGGACTGCCATGACAAATGTCACACAATGAATTGGCTTAACCAACAGGAATTTGTCTGTTTTGGAAGTTAGAAGTCCAACATCAAGGTATCGCCAGGCCTTGCTTTCTCCCAGAGTGCGTAACATTTTGGTGCTGGTTTGCCAGTAATCCTTGAGGTTCACTGGTTTGCAGCTCTGCTTCTGTCACATGGCAATATATCTCATTCTCTGGCTTTTCCTAGGTGACTGACTGTGTCCAAATTTCCTCTGCTTATAAGGACTCCAGTCATAAGGACTAAGGCCTACCCTGTTTCAAAGACTTCATCAAAACAGGATCTTCAAAGATCTTGTTCACAAATGAGTCCACACCCATAGAACTTGAACATGTCTCATGGGGGGCATGATTCAATCTATCACACCTTCTTAGGACACTGATTTTATAGGTGTACTATACAACTCTCAGATTTGGTTCCCATAATTATTGAAATACTTTAGTTCATTTTTTTCAGATATCATTTGAAAATTGACCAGTGACAAGAGAATAGTCATTCTGCATATTTATGTGAAAGAGTCGTTTAAAACTTTGGACTATTTTGCTTGTAGCCGAAAAATGAAAGTACAGTTCATTAATTGTGTTCTGCAGAATATTGCTATTATGGATGCTGCAATGAATTGCCATAGTGTCTGAGAAATACTCATTTTTTTTAAAAAATACCAATTGCGAGATGTAGTTGAAACATTTAAAAGCATTATTGGAGATATTTTTAGAGAACTGAATTACTTTTTCTTGTTCATATAATTGACCTGAAGCAATTGCATGTTTTAGTGGGTAGTCAGGTGAACAAGATCCTGCCCTTGTGAATAAGATGGTTCATGTTCACAGGTCTCCAGTAAAACAGAAAAAAGGCAGTCTTTTAGCAATCTTTTATTAAACCCCAATCACATGCATTTTTTTCCATCTTGAAATTAGAATTTCCTATACAAATGGCTTTGCTTCTAGTCATTGTTAAAGGAGTTTAAAAAAAATCCTTCCTTATGATTTGCAGGAATAAGCTATGATTATTTCTCTTCTTCTTTAGTCTAACTTATCAAGATTGGTTTAAAAAAAAAATTGCCTTTCTCTAAACTGGTTACTGCAATGGTATCACAGAAAGAAAAAAAAAGTAATACACACACACACAATCTTGATTTTATCTTGACTGTTGTTTTGGAAATATGGTACCAGTGGTGATAATTTGAAAGAGATGTTTGCCCCTCAAATTTATTGTTTTTACCTTTATAAACACATACTTTAAAATTACCATTGTGGTAGACAGAATCCAAATCCCTGGAATTTGTGAATGTTACTTTACATGGCAAAAGGGACTTTGCAGGTGCGATTAAGTTAAGGACCTTGTCATGAGGTTATTCTGGAGTATCCCACAAGGATCCTTATAAAAGGGAGGGAGGAAGATCAGAGTCAAGAAAGAAAGATGTGATGACAGGAAGCAGCAATTGGAGTGATGTCAGTCCACAAGACAAGGAATATAGGGGGCCTCTGGAAGCTGGCAAAAGCAGGAAACAGATTCTCCCTTCTGACTTTTAGAAGAAACACAGCCATCACAACCCATTTTAGACTTCTGACCTTCAAAACTGAAAGAGAATAAATTTGAATTGCCTTAAACCACTAGGTTTATGACAATTTGTTACAACAGCTATAGGAAACTAACACAACGATGTTCGGCATTTTTAAAATAATAAATTCTGTCACATTTCCAGAAAAATATTAAAGTTTAATATTTATGATAGAATAACTAGAGATACCATGATAGATAAATTGGTTTTATCTACCTTACTTCAATAAATGCTCCAACCATCTGTATCAGTCATATGAATAAAAGATCAATCTGTACTATTTCTCCCCCACTTTTAAGGGAGAAATAATAATAAACCAAGACATTTTCCCCCCTATAAAAGGGAGATTTTCCAAAGACCTACTCCTCTCCCCCTTTCTAATCAGGAAAACATATTTTCCTTTAAAATGAGGGTAAATGTTTATGATCCATTGGGAAAAATTTTTTTTTAAAGTTGTATATGTCCCCTTATTTCTTTAAAATAAGAGTAATAGCTTCATATGAATGGAAGATACATAAATATGTCTTAAGAAAAGGAAATGAGATTGGTAGCCCCTCAAAGAAGCTTGCATTTATTACAATGACATTAAAATATCACACACCTTCTTAAAAGCTGAGCTAATAGTGTTTTATATATATATACGATAAAATCTTTTGAAAATGGATAGCATGAAAGGAATCAAAATAACAAGAGCAAAAAGAGCAGGCAGCATTCAGTCCTGAAGTACTCTAAGGTTAGCCAGTGAAAAAGAGATTTGTAAGACTTGAACATATAATGATATTCTTCAAGGAAGCAATAGAAAATGTTAGTTTATTGGTGCAAGTGAACAAAAATTAAGATAATCACTGACATTGGTAAGGGGAAATAGAAGCTACTCTATGAAGAGAAGCAAATTGGTTTCTCAAAATTAGGAATAACGGGGGTGATGTCATCATTATGGTGATGTAAATAGCTACTGAAAACTCCTCTCCAGAGATTTAGTGAAAAAAAGTGAGAATTCTGAATTGTTTGAAACTCTGGAGGATGATATAGACTGGAGAAGGACCCTACAGATGCCAAATTGAAGAAAGAGAAGAAATATCAGGTAGGAATCTTCTGTCCCAGACCAGCCACTTCCCTCCACCCCACCCCACCCCAACTTGGTCTCAGTGAGGGGAAAGGCACAGAATCAGCAGACAGTAACCCTCCCACCAGAGACACAGATTTTTAAATCTCTCACAGCAGTGAGACATACCCCCACTCTTTGAAGACCTGGGGGACAGGAGAGGACACAGAGACTGAGAAAATGTGGACAGAGACCATCTTTCCAACCCTGGGTGTGAAAACACTTCCCTCACCCTTGAGGGGAAGCAGCAGCCAGTGGCCGTTTGCTTGCCTTGGGGATGGTAGGAGTACTGGGTCAGTGAGGGAGTACTTTCCACAGGTTAAGCTCCACATTGAGCCAGATTTTGGGCTGCAGATTGAGGGCAAACTTTTCCCACAGTTTCAGCTCACCTGTGTAGACACAGCCTGTGCATGGTGGCAAAGCAGCCTTTGAGGACAGTTAAGGTACTTAACATTACCATCTGCTGGACAGTCTTGAAAGTGCAACAGAATACAAACCCTTTTAAAAAGAGGCGTCCGACCCTTTATTAGGACCGCAAGAGCTGGAGTACACACCCTGCACAGAAACCAAGCCTGGTTTTGACTGGGAAATATGGACAACACAACTGTTCTAGTTTGCTAATGCTGCCATTAAGCAAAATACCAGAAATGGATTGGCTTTTGTAAAGGGTGTTTATTTAGCTAAATAGTTATAGTCTTAAGGCCATAAAGTGTCCAAGATAATGCATCAACAATCGGGTATCTTCACTGGAGGATGGCCAATGGTGTCTGGAAAACCTCTGTTAGCTGGGAAGGCATGTGGCTGGTGTCTACTCCAAGTTCTGGTTTCAAAATGGCTTTCTCCCAGGGCATTCCTCTCTAGGCTTCAGTTCCTCAAAAATGTCACTCTTAGTTGCTCTTGGAGCATTTGTCCTCTCTTAGCTTCTCTGGAGCAAGAGTCTGCTTTCAACAGCCATCTTCAAACTGTCTCTCATCTGCAGCTCCTCTCTCAGCTCCTGTGCATTCTTCAAAGTGTCCCTCTTGGCTGTAGCAAGTTTGCTTCTTCTGTCTGAGCTTATATAGTGCCCTAGTAAACTAATCAAGGCCCACGCTGAATGGGCAGGGCCACACCTCCATGGAAATCATCCAGAGTTATCACCTACAGTTGGGTGGATCACATCTCCATGGAAACAATCAAAGAATTACAATCTAATCAACACTAATACGTCTGCCACACAAGATTACATCAAAGATAATGGCATTTCGGGGAACATAATACATTCAAACTGGGACAACAACTGTCAAAGCAGCGCTCTAAAACAAACCCAAGTCTTGCTGACTGGCAGAAAACAGCACCACTGGAAGCCAGCAGATCTATACTGCCACACACAGTGAACGTGCTGGGTCCCGAGTGCCTATCTCTCATCTCTGTGGCAGGCCATGTTGGGTGCCTGATTTTGGGGGGAATGTTGGGGGGCAGAGCCAATCTGACAACTGGCCAGTGAGAGAAACAAAGACATATAGATATCAAAGAAAACCCAAGGCCAAAGAGAGAAAACAACTTACAGAATAAACTACTCAAGAAATTCAAATGCCTAGACAGCAAAAATCACGAGCCACACCAGGAAATGAAGATATGGCCTAGTCAAAGGAACACACTAAAACCTCAACTGAGATTCAAGAGTTGAAACAACTAATTAAAGATGTTCAAACAAATCTTCTAGATCAAATCAAGGAGTTGAAAGAAAATGTGACAAAAGAGATGACAGATATAAAGGAGACAGTGGGTGACCATAAAGAAGAATTCATAAGCTTGAAACAAATGGCAGTACTTATAGGAATGAAAGGCACAACAGGAGAGATGGAAAACACAATGGAGACATACAATAGCAGATTTGGAGAGGCAGTAAAAGGGATTACTGAACTAGAGAACAGGACATCTGTATTCCTATGCACAAAAGAACAGATAGGGAAAAGAATGGAAAAATATGAGTAGGGGCTCAGGGAACTGAATGACCATATGAAATGCACAAATATATGTGTTATAGGTGTCCCAGAAGGAGAAGAGATAGGAAAGGGGGCAGAGAGAATAACAAAGGAAATAATCAATGCAATTTTCCGACTCTTATGAAAGACATCAAATTACAGGTCCAAGATGCACAGTGTACCCCAAATGGAGATGTTTTGGTAATGGATGGTGGTGATGGTAGCACAACATTGTGAATGTAGTTAAGAGCACTGAATTATATATCTGAGTGTGATTAAAATGGGGAATATTAGATTGTATATATGGTAAGAGAATCAAAATTTTTTTAAAATCCATGAAACTACACTACAAAAGTGAGCCCTAAATTGAACCATGGATTATAGTTAATAGTACAATTATAAGAAAGTACTATCATCAATTTTAATAAATGTTCCACAGCAATGCAAGATGTTACTAATAGGGTGGGAAATGGGAGTCCTGTATTTTATGCATGATTGTTCTGTAAACCCACAACTTCTATAATAAAGGAAAAAAAAAAGTAAAAAGAAATGCTCAATCCATCCAGCATTCAAGAAAAAAAAAATGCAATCTTTTTAGCCCCCACCATCAATAAGAAGATTCCACACTTTATTGGATCATTGACTGTTGGTATGTGCCTCATTTGAGCATTTCACTTGGTCCTTCCTTTCAGCTATCTCACAGGTCAATATCCTTTATTTGGGACCCAAACAATATGGTGATTTGGGAGCTGTCCTGCAATCTTTTTCACACTCTGTATTTGGGGCCCCACAATGACCCCTTTGAACTACAAGTTTCTGTAGCTGATGATTTTGCCCATTGGAGTCTTGGGCAAAGGGAAGCTGCCTCCAAACAGAGGCACAATTGGGTTTTGAATCTGCTTCCCTGACAAGGCTATCAGGTTCACCATTTTTGAACAACAGCTGTTAGTTTTCCACTAGGCTCATGATGAAACTGAATGTCTGACCCACATTGTGACTCTGGCCTAATCATCCCATTTTGGGTTGAGTCAATTCAAACCCTTCAACTAACAATGTAGGAAGGGCCCAAGAAGCCCTGGGTATCAAATGGATATGGTATATTCAAGAATGCATGTGTACTGGTCCTAGTAGCATCTTGGCTTTACACAAAAAAGTGGCAGTTACTTGATTGAGGGAAAGATTTCCTTCACTCTGCCACCTGAAGCAGGATTCCCCTGATTTCCTGAGCCTGATTTACTTATTCAGCTAAGCTGAAACCTGATTGTGTCCACAGGGCTGCTGTGGCTGGCTTGAGTTGCACCTCTGTGGCAGGTGTGCATGACTGAAAGTGGATGTGGTTTTTCCACTCAATGGGCAGAAGAACTCTGGGTGGTTCTCATAGGTCTGGCCAATACTCTGGCTTGAAAAACCTTGTTATATATTTACTGGCTCATCAGATGCTGTCAGTGGCCTAGCAATTTGATCTGCCACTTAGAAAAGTATAGCCTAGCATATTAAAGATACCCCTCTCTGGGGCCGTGTTTTTGCATATTTTGCAGGTAGGCATCTGACTTTTGTTCCAGACTATCTTTTCACAGATGTTTGCATAGCAAACAGTCTTGGAAGATAGAGATATTGTTTCTCCCTTGGACAAAACTTAGGTTTGCTTACTTTCCAGTATAATAAAGGTAATGTCTCCCTCTAGAGCCAAGGTTGGCATGCTTACTGCCCATTATATAAGATTCAGGCTCCCTAAGCTCAGGGTTTCTTTCTTGTAACAAAACTAACTGCATGTACAGGTGTTATCTGGCCCCAGTCAGATGCTCTATGGGAATTGGAACTCAAGGAGCTGGTGCAAGAAAACATTGATACTCTGGCTACAGCTATTGCTATGAGTAATACTTCCCTTGTATCTGACTCAGGAGTCTCCTGTCTTTTGCCAACATTCATAAACCTCAGGCAAGCTAACTAATTAGTTTGCTGGTAGGATAATATCTTGGACCCTATACAGTTCTTGACAATTAGGTTTATTCATTTTATAAAAATTTCTTTTTTTGTCAACATTGGTAATTAAGTTTTTCTGAAAATAATACATAGTACTTACAATTTCAATTGTACTGAAATAAAATTGCTCATGATATGCAATCACTACTGTTTGTGCAATTATATATTCTTTTGTTTTTGTTTTTCATTTGTCTTCCCAGAAATAAGTTGATTTTATTAATTTTTCCAACAACTATCGTTTGTTCTTGTGGATTCTATTATTTCTTCTCTGTTTCAGGAATTAATATTTTTATTTTTTATTTATTCCTACTTTCTTTAGGTATACTTTTTCTAGTGTTGAGATGTATACTCGTGTGTTTTCAGTGTTTCTTATTTTGTGAAAATTGCATTTAAGGACACAAATTCTATCCCTTCCCTCCTCCCCCCCCCCGCAAGAACTTAGTGCATTCTATAAATTTTGATAGTACTTTCATTGTCTTTTTCTGTTGCTTGTCTTCAATAGCTTGTCTTTTTCTATTGATTACCTCTTAAGCTGATGTTATTTAGGCCATTTTTAAGGTTCCAAATATATAGAATTTAAAAACTATTTCTTATAGTTGACTTTTAGTTTAATGGCATTATGTTCAGAGAGCATGGTCTATATATTAGTAATTCTTTGAAATTTATTGAGAGTTTCTTCATGAACTAATTCGTGGTCTTTTCTGGTAAATATTCCAAATATACTTGGAAATAATGTATATCTTGCAATTGTTGAGTATTGCATTCTATGTTTATCTATTTGAACAAACATGTTAATTTTCTTATAGAAAGTTACTATAACCTTACTAATTTTATGTGCTTCAGTTATTATCTTCTGAAATAAATAAGTCCAAACAATGTACCATAATTATTAACTTATGGTTTCCTTGTAATTTTAAGAATTTTTGTTACATAGATTTTGAAGGTATTTTGTTTGATATGTACCAGTTTCTCTCTTCTCGATAGACTGTTGCAATTATTATTAAATTAGTGCCTCTATCAGTATTATTTCCATCTTAGTATTCTATTTCAGGTTTTTTGGTTATTATTTTCCAGCATATACTTTTTCCATCTCCTTATTTCCAATATGTTAATTTTATTTTTAGTTTTGGATAGTATCTAGAATTAGTATCAAGCTAAATTGTATCCCACTGCCACATCATTTGATAGTCCCTATCTCTTAATGAGTTTAAATAATTTTATTTTTTGTGATTACTGATATATTAGGATTTATTTCAACAATCTTGATTTTTGTTTTCTATTTACCATACTTATTCTTTGCTTCCTATCCCTTTTTCATGCTAATGTTGAATTGATAATATTTTTATTCCCCCCTTTCACCTAAGATGATTTGGAAATTATATATATATAATATAGTATTTCTAGGTATTTAGTGATTATCCTTACATTTATAATATACCTGCTTATATAATTTTTTTCTAACAAATTTTAGAGTTATTTGGTATTTTTAGACTCTGCTAGACTTCAGCAATGATTTTAAAATACTTTTCAAAATAAATACCCTCTACCACTATGTAATTGCTATTTGAAATTTTTGTTTTGTCAGCTCTTAACACAAAAAGTAGGTTTATTGTTTTTAGCAATTGATAACTTTGCTTATTTTATCCCATATTTTGCATTTGGGTTTTCTTTTCTTCTTTGTAAAGTTAATTTTTTAATGGTGGTTTTAGTGAGAGCCTGGGAATGCTAAACAGTTTTGGTCTTCTATATTTGTGTATGTCTTTACTTTTCCTCACTCTTGAGTGATAGTTTAGCATCTCATAAAATTCTAGGTTGGCTTTTATTTTCCCTTAGCATTTTGAAGTATTATTTCATTGTAGAATTACTTAGGGTGAAGGATACGCCAATGAAGCAATGAGACCTATCAAATACACAGTTTTAAAGGCCAAAACAGCTCTCCATAAGCCCTGATCTCAGCCAGAATTTGGCAGCAGACTTTTGTCCTTACACTCCCTTTCTTGAGTTAGGGGTATGTTTTAATTTGCGAGAGCTGCTATGACAAATATCACACACTGGTTGACCTAATAAAAAGGAATTTATTGGCTCATGGTTTGGAAGGCTAGAAATCCAAAATCAAGTCTTCGGCCAGATCATGCTTTCTCTGCAAAGTCTATAGCATTCTTATAGTGGCTTACTGCAATTACTGGGGTTCCTTGGCTTTCACCTCTCTGCCTCCTGTCACATGGCAATCTCCCTCCTTGTGTGTACTCTTCCAGTTTCCCCTGACTTTTGGCTTCTAGCTTCTCTGGCTGTGTGAATTTCCTTTCTTAATAAGGCTTCCATCATAAGGACTAAGGCCCACTCTCATTCAGTTTGACCACACCTAAATAGGATCTTAGAAGATCCTATTTGCAATTGAGTCCACAACTTAACTGATAATACATCTCAAAGAGTTCCATTTACAAATGCATTCATACCCATAGGAACTCAGATTAAGATTAAGAACATGTTTTTGTTGGAGCACATAATTCAGTCTACCACAGGGGGTTCCATTAATGACCGTGGCTTCACACATGTTGGTTTCCATCAATAACAAGAATTGGATTTCTGGCAAACTCTGTTTCTGAATTCTAAGTCTCCCAAGCTTATAGCTGCTTATACTCTATGTCTTGACTACGGAGATGTTTATCTTTTCTTTGATCTCAGTTATATCTTTTAATTTTTTCCTTTTCTAATTTACTCCTCATTGCTATGTGATAATAGCAGAGGGTAATATCCAAGTGCAAACTTACTATGTTATGTTGACCAGAAGCTACCTGCTTATATTTTTTATACAAGGAAGATGAGGGTAAAATAACTATAGGCAGTTATAAAGATAAAGTAAAAGAAATTACAAAAGGGGAATCTGAGGGGCCTTGTTGTGGTTACGTGAAACTGAAGTCCATAAATATGTCCAGCACAGTTCCTGGAATATGCTAGGTATTTAGTAACTTCTCTTATTCTCATCCCCTCTCCTTTTCTCCTCTATATCTTTATTTCAGTAGGTTGTAGCGGCCCAGGGCAAATATGTGGGGTACAGCTGATTGGAGAATATTAACCCAATACTGTAAGCATCAAGGGTCTTAGTCCAGTGGCTGCCATTCTGCATTGCTTGCCATCTGTTTCTGGGTCTCAGTTGTGAGCCTGTAACAGACCTGGCTGGAGGGCTATCCTTGGAAATAATTTTGTAAGGGAAGTCTTCATGGCTTAGTTATGTAAGAAAGAATGTTTTGCATGGAAGCACATTGACAAATAAATTAGGCAGGAGGATAACTGAGGTAATGACTTGGAGAAATGGGCATGCACAGATCCAAGGAATAAAGTGAGGGCTTAACTATAGACTGAAATGCTGAATCAGTGGCCAGGAAAGTCCATGTTGGGGAACTTACATAGGGCTTTTGACTACTGGACTCAGATTCCATTTTCAGGATTATATGGACTTCCCATATTCATCTGTTTCCCCCACAGGGAATAAGCCTGCATTTTTCTTCTCTCAATTTTTACCATCATCTGCTTTTCACTTTGAATGGGTATCTTTCTGTAAGCTTGCTTATGGAGTGGTACCTTGGCTTCAAAACAGACATTTTCTATTGTAACAAAATGTTCTTTTTTCACTTTTATTTTTTATTCTTGTTCTGGTTCTTTCTGATGTAAGGAAAATGTTCAGAGATAGATTGTGGTGATGAACGCATAACTATGTTATCATACTGTGGACAGTGGATTGTATATCATGGATGATTGTATGGTGTGTGAATGTATTTCAATAAAACTGAATTTAATAAAAAAAAACAAAAAAAATAAATAAATAAATAAAAAAGGGCATGTGTTTTGTTTCTAAAGGCCTTTGCCTCTAATCATTATTGGGAAACAGATGAGATAAGAAAAATAATAACTATGGGGAAATTACTCAAAAATCTTATAGCAAATTCTTGACATTTAGTTCCTTACTCATTTTGGTTTGAAAATCCTGGAAAAGTAATATTATATAGTGATAAGGAGCCCAGGTGTTTGAGACAGAAAAACCTGAGCTCAAATCCTGGTTCTTATTCTTATCATCTCTGGGCCTTCCCCCAAATCTTTAATCTTCAATTTTCTCATTTGGTAAAGGGGATAAAATACATCATGGGGTTATTATGATTAAACAAAATCCTGTACATCTATAATAACGGTTATTATTCATTTTCATTTTTTATTTCTGAAGTTAACCCCCACCCCCTTTGTCAATCACATCTGATTCCATTTCAGTAAAGTCTGAGTGGACCTTTTCCCCACAAGCATTAATGACTGAAGAGTGAATTCATGTCAAATTGTAGGTATCCCCTTTGTCTTTGAGACCTCTAGGCTAGGTTACTCCTATATTTATACGGTCTTTAGAGAGACCTGCTATATAGACCTCGGCATTTTCTTATTGATAAGATGCACCAGAGGGATGAGCTAGTGGGAACCAAATTGCTCTTATAGGAACTGACCCTTGAACACTGGCATATATTAAGGTGACCCTCCCACCTAATGTCAGGACTGCAGAGTAGGTGTGGCTTTATGCTTTTAAAAATCCTCCCTAACCCCTTCATATAGGAAAAGAAGCCTTTGAAATTATGAGCACAAAGTCACTTGACAGTGAATAAAAGTTTTCTGGAGTAATTCATCTCCCAGAGAGTCCCTAAAGCTGCTAATTCTAAGAATTGTCACTTCGATTGGTCTTGACCTTAATAGATTGATCTCAGTACCATATTATGAGTTGGTGTTGGAATGAATGTATGGTAAAGCAGTGAAGCCTAGAGTTTCTATCATCACACATTTGTTGCTCTTTTATCTAAACTTCATCTGGGTGAGCTAGAGAATTGGCTCTCTGTGCTTGGGGTTATTTTATATAATGTATTCTTCAACTGCAATAGTTTACCTCCTCAACAGGCCTTGAAACTTAGTGGAAAAGTTTTGTAAGCTCATTCTTGTCAGTTTAAAACTTAGTTACTTAAAAGTTACTTAACTGCTTTCCTAAGACTTGGCTTGGTTTTCCTTATTCACCAAAATCTGAAGACTTGCCAAGTTTGAATTTTATGACTTTAGAAGTTTTTAAATATTTTATGCACACACACACACACACACACACACAGTACATCACAGCATCCTGGCAAAAAAAGGTAAATGTTATTTGCTAATATTTTATATATAAATGACTTAATTTAAAAATTATAGATAAACATAGGTTCAAACTAGAATATTCTGGAATAATTCAATTAGCCAGATTCTGAAAAAACACAAATCTGAGAATCAAGCTTTTTAGCTTTAACTATTGTCATCTAGTTTCTATATTACATAATTGGGGAGAAAAGCCTTATACAATAAGAATATAATTAGATTTGATTTTACAATGTGGTCTCAGGAAGATATTGAGAATAATTTTTTGTTGTGCTTAGAATATGTGTGTTTATAAACAATTATACAATATTGGAGTGATTTAGTTTCTTATATATTTCACTGTGAATTTAACCAGGATGTACTTTTAAATGTTTAAAAATTGGCTCTTTGGGAATGGAAGCTCTAATTCGTAATGTTTGCCAACTGCCATGGTTTTAAAAATTTCCACCATGGGTGGTGTCAGTCAGCTTGCAAAAGTTCTGAAAACTTAATCAGCTCTCAGGAGCTAAGCACAACACTAAATGTAACTTTATTTACTTCCATAGGGTGATAGTCTATGAAAAAAAATCTTATTTTGTAATTTTACTTTTTAATAACTATATGGTTATATATAAAAAATAAATTTCAAGTATTGTGAGATAAAGGGCATATTTAAAATGAAGTGACTAGAACTTAAGATGAAACCTGAATTGTACCTCAATTTTCCATTATCTTATTTTTTGTTCAATAAAGAGGGAAAATATGCTTTTTCCCTTACAATTAACTTATTTTATTCTGAAAATGCTTTTAGTATAGAGATCTTTAAAAGAAATCTTAAGATGCCTGACTTTTTAAAAGTAATTTTGTAGCTTCCAGATAACTTTGTGGCCCACAATATTAGAGAAGAGAAGAAGCCATATCCTTTGTTCTTTGAGACCTAACAAGGTTTGGAATGTCATGACTTCTTAAACTAATCTAGTGATTGGTGAGCTGGATCCATGATTCTCTAAAGATTCCAGTATTTTAAAGCAATGAAACTGCTCATTGTTTTCAGGCATGTTTATGTTCATGTAAAAGCTCACAGTCTATACCTTTCAGATTTCTGCATGGAGATTTAAAGAACATTGGTAGTACTTGATTCTTTTGCTTAGTGGGTGCCTCTGTCATCATCTTTTAGCACTTAATTAAGCCTTGGTCCCTTACTAAAGAATGACTGGCTGTTTCCTTTTATTTCTTGAACCAATGAAGCATGGCTGCAGTAGAGAACCCTAGCTGTACTAGTCAGGGTTTATGGGAAGAGTTGAGTATTCTCTGCATCCCAGGGGTGGCTGCCTAACCTTTTAAAGTCAATCTTCAGGCCATAAACCACTGAATATGAAGAGAGCCTAACTGGCCATCTTTTGGGAGGTCTTTTAAGTTCTGGAAGTTTCTTGATTTACCATGCTCTCTAGCCTCTAGACCATTGCACTCTGTTCCTTCTCTCTAATATAATTATTCCTTCATCTTGTTTAGCTAACTTTTAGTCATCTCAGCTTAGACATTTCATTTTAATTTCTAGGATAGCCTCTTTAATTCAATAATTCCAGGTTAGATGCTCCTACTGTGCATATCTGTGCTATCCTTTATTATTTTATTTTATATATCATCTGATATTATCTCTCTCCCAATAGTTTTACCTGTGTTGGGGCAGGAGGAATAAGGTCAGTCTTAGTTTTGTTGTCTGCCCAGTAAACTGCACAATGCCTGACACAAAGTCATCTTTCAAAAATAATTTGTTGAATAAATGAAAGAAGGACTAAATAAATTATATTGGACACTCCTTGGAAAGTGATGCAGTTTTCTCTCCTTGGAAAGTGATGCAGTTTTCTTGACCAGTAATGAAAGATTTTTTCCTTATAATTCTCATTTTCCCTCAGTGTTCCATACCAAATGGAGATCATCTGGTTAAGGATTCCTAATGGTTAGACTATAGTTAATTGTGACCTTGCAGGCTCATCCTAATTTCTCAGAAGAGCTTGTTTGAGGAGACAAGTCAATTATTTTCCAGTTGATATCTGATTACTTTTTAAACATTGGTTTGTGTAGGAAGGAACAATATTAAACAATAAGGTCAGAGAGAATTGGCTGTAGGTTTTGCCATTTTTTTCCTATGTGGCAATATGGAGGTAAAGACAGACAGACTGAAGTTGAAAAACTTTTCTCATATAATGTTGCCTAGAATGTATTTTAAAATTTAAAAAATGTTTGGTAACATATGCAATTTTAGTAACCAAATTGCTTTAGAAAAACAGCCAAAATCTTAAATAAAATAATATTAAAGATCTCTACTATTTTGTATGATTAACATTGTTACATGGGATGGCCTATGTAACTAAGTTGCCAAATCACCTTTGAAATTATCATACAAATAGAAAATTATGAGCCCCGTGTGTGTGTGTGTGTGTGCGCGTGTGCGTGTGTGTGTGTGTGTGTGTGTATTTAAATTCAATCTTAGTTGGAAAGTGTAACTTCAACAAAAAAGCTACAAGGCTCAGTTAGTGGTTAATGAAGAGTTGTGCAAGAATCAGAATCTATGTACATAGGTGCATTAAAAAGACAAAATGCAGTGGCTTAACCATGTCATGTCTTATTATCTAAGTTTAGACTATTGTTCTAGCCTTTTCCCAGCTAGAATGTTTACTCCCCCATCACCCTACCCAAAATATCTTCATCTTTCAATCCTTCAAAGCCTTTTTCAAGTATGGTTTTCCAGATGTGTTTCCAGAACAATGCAACTCCCAGTTTTCTTTTAATCTCTTTGAATTGTAAAATATTTATATTCTTTATCAGTATTTTGGCAATTGTGAACTAATAATCCATGACAACTGAAAAAATATTCATGAAGACCAAAATATGTATGTCACTGATTCTTACAGGTAGTTCAGTTACACTATGAAATTGTCCACAGTATTTTTATGATACTGCTCTGTTGGCCTCTGCTGTACTACTTTTTATTATTATATTGAATGTGCTGGTAAAAGTTGTAATTTCCTTCCTGGCATTGATTTCATCCTTCTTCCGATGTATTGTAGACATGGAATTTGAGTGACATTGACCCCATTTCCAGCTCCAGCATCAACCCTGATTGATAACTGCCAGTCAGTATAATCTTTTTCATTAGTTCACGGACAGACAGTAACTAAAGCTAAGCAGATCAGCACATGATATTCTTATATCCACAGAGACTGTTTTGGCTTGAACAATTCAGGTCTGACTAAGATGACCTTAACTTCCCTTGAGTTTTACTAAACTTTAGATGGGCTTCTCCCTGACTCCAGGCCCCGGATCTCCTACTCAGATACAATATCCAGGTATCTATTTCCCTCTTTCTACCTTCCACAAAGAAAACATTTAGAACCAGATGGCCCTAACTG
Source organism: Choloepus didactylus (assembly GCF_015220235.1). Taxonomy (NCBI): domain Eukaryota; kingdom Metazoa; phylum Chordata; class Mammalia; order Pilosa; family Megalonychidae; genus Choloepus; species Choloepus didactylus. The sequence continues at coordinate 80,791,737 of NC_051311.1, forward strand.
CAACCTCAGTATATCACTCATCCATCCCAGTGATCAACCGTCTTACTATTTTTCAGTACTTTTCCATTAACCCACTCCAAGCCCTTAGATTGCTGTCCTTTGTTTTAATGGAGTTGAGTTCTATGCTCTCTCCACTACCGTGGTAGCTAAGAATAAAGTCCTTATTTGTTTTGCATTGTTTGGAACATTTTTTTCTATGACACATGTAAACAAGATTTTATTTGATATTTGAATATAAAGAAGACCCCTTCTTTTGTGGTACAGCTATGAACCTGGAACTTCTGCAGCCATTTTGACACCATAAGGAAAGCCAGCATGAGAATTGGGCCAACCTTGATGCCTGATCAAAACTGAAACCTATAAATTTTATAATCTACATGGATATTGATCAATAAATTGTCTTAATATTTAAGCCAGTTTGAGTTGAGTTCTCTGATTCTTGCAAATGAAAACAGTCTAACTGATACAACTCCAAAATGGACAGCAAGTAGAACAGGGTCTGTGTGCCATATTTCATGTCCTTAGTACTTGGGAAAAGTCTGTTCACAGTAGTTATTCAATAAGTTTTGATTTTAGTTGTTTAGGGTATTGGTGATGAACTCCAGGTCTCCAGTTTCTGGACTCATCATAGGTAACAGCTTTAGGAAGTCATCAGTTTCCAAGGGGCCAATTTCAAAAGTATTCTGACTTCTGCCACAGTCTCTGTAATGTATGTATCCCCACCTGAGAGACCTATACCTAAACAAATTTGGGGAATATTCGTTTCATTTTATCCACCATAGAACTGACATAAAAAAAAAAAAAAAAAAAAAAAAAAAGGAAAAAAAAGTTGTCAAGATTTAACACAACTTTAATATACAACTTTTTTTGGTTATCAATTTATAAGATATATATCTTATATATAGAAATATATATTATATACAGAGATGCCTTATATACAGAAAATTATAAGAAAGGTGAACTTTGAGGAGAAGCCAACAATTTTGACAATTCTAAAATTTCTGGTATACCAGATTAATTTTTACATGCCCCTTCCTTCTTAAAGTCCTTTCAAGATATTTTAGGTATCTCAGATTGGGAGTAGCAAGCTAGGACTAGCTTATTTTCCTGAGAGAATGATTTAGAAAAGAGCAAAGAAAATAATCAAAGTCAAATGACTTATGTGTTTTTAAGATTAATTTTTAGAAACAATGACATTACATTTTCATTGGAATTATAATATATCCACATTAAAAAAGGAAAATAAGTGAAAAAAGGAACGCTAACGCAACTCACATTATTTGCTTTTTTTCTACTGTCTTTTTTTCTAATGAATATGCTTTTATTGCTTTCTTATCAGAAGCAAGATTCAATTTTTTAGGTTATATTTTTGATGTAATCCATTCACCAAATTAACTGTGGTACTGGCAAATTCTCTAGGTCTTCAGACTTTGCAAGTTTTAAGTATGATAGCCTTAGGGGTGAAATCTGAAGAGTGAGAACTGTTTGGATTTACAAAGTTCTTGTTTGCCTTGAGCAACTTTATGGGGCTGTGGAGACAAAAAAGTGGCATGACTGCAAAATAAAACACAGAGCAACTTCTTATACAGCTGCAAAAAAGGAAGAAGACAGAGAAGTCTTTGCATCCCCAGAAGACTCATTTGTTTTTTCAATAAAACACCATACTCAATCCCCTTTCCTGAAATTTAAATAAAATAGGCATATAAAATTATTACTGAGATTTTGTTATGGAAATAATTCTACATTTTGAAAACTATGCTTAGGTGACTGATAATATTCCTCCATTTCAGACTATAATTTTATAAGGTGTAGTATTCCTAAAAATTCAATATCTTTACTTAGAAAGGAATTGTAATAACTTTTACTGTGGCATGTATCCCTTGTGATGATTTGAACTTCACAAAAGCATAAAAAGAAACCAGTTATAACAATCTAATAATGGTGATATTGTTAATGAACCTTTAGTAACTTTTAGGACTAAAGTTAATTATTCTTTAAATTTGCCCCAAATTAACAATTGTTCTTCCCTAGTATTTCTAAAAGAAAATTAAGGCTATGTATCCCTAGAATTTTTTTTTTTGGAATAATAAATCAACACTTTAAGAATTACCATGGTTAGTTTTTCAGTGTTTTCTGAGCCCCTCTTGTCTTTTGCTGCATAGTTGCTTATTTGGTTAAATTATTAGTAGTTTCAACCGATTAGAGCAGTATAAAAATAAGTACAGTATAATGATCTAGTTACTCAGCAAGAACAATAAATAAGTTGTGCTGTGTGTTTGCCCTAACACTCCCCTTCTGAGCTTCTGGCAGGCAATGATAATCAGTTATGGAGTGTTTTCCAACTGGGCTTGAATATTGAGACATTTCAGTTGGCACTTAAGTCAAAACATATTTGCTGGCCTGATGTGAACCACAAATTGCATTGCTAATCCTGGTCAACTGTCTTGCTTAGGAGATAAAGTACAGTCAGGGTTAATACAAATGTATTGCTTCTCCCACAAAATTAATTCTGAGAACACACTCTGCTGATGAATAATCAGAATTCCAGCTGTGTGTATAAAGGGCACCATGTTTTTAATGACCCAAACTGAGGGAGCTTTACTGGGACTAACATAGATGCATGAGTCTAGCACACAGAGGACTCTTTTTCAACCTCATCCCTAGCTCTAACAAAATGTTAGGGGAACATGAGGGAGCAGGAATTATATGATCCCCTATTTATCAAAGGCTTATGTTGAGATCTGAGGCAAGTTATTGGCATAGAAGAGTGAGAAGTTTTATGGTGACTTCAGATAAATGCCTGAAATATTTTCCCCCCAGAAAATTTCACCTTGATTCTTATACCAGGTCACTTATAATAAGTAACATAGTATGCTGTTGGTAACTATGCTAATAGTAACTATGTCCTTATACTAATGGTAACTAGCATGATACCATACCCAATAGACATTTTTTTTTTTTACTACTTTTACTTTTAGAAATGAAACTCTAGGACCAATAGCTATTTGTGACTTAGGTACTTTGTAATCCTTAATGGTGAATTTCCTTATTGGTGAAGACTGTGCAGTTTTACATATGCTGACCACATGTTAATATACTCTGAACATCTGAAACTTAATCAGTGTTAAAACATGAGAGCTGAAAGAAAAAAAATGACATTACTATATTCACGCTCCCTGTCTGGTGGCTTTGTGCTTTCCTCTTCATAAAGCTTTCACACATTCTCCTAGAGCAACTAACCAGGAAAATTGCATTATCTGTAATCATTAGATTTCCCTGATTCACTGCTTATAATTGATACCACTACATTTAGTTAAATTAAATTAGAAAAGAAATAGAGTGATTGAAAATAGCCATTTAAGTGAACCTGACAGAATGAACAGTGATTAGTAATGAAAAAAGATAATGATATGCATTTTGATAATTATTGCAGTGCTTTCCTATCAAATGATCCTTTTAATTTCTTTTTTTCTAATTGGCAGGCTCCCTCTATAATTATTTTTAGAACTGTGTTTATTTTAAAACTAGTTGAGACAAACTGGTTGTGACATTCATTTTTATTGATCCTGAAAATGAATGGGAAAAAATGGATTAAGGGACTGTATTTCTAGAGGATCTAGTATCCCCCAGTCCCAAGCATGGTCTCCACTCCCTCTGTTCAGCAACCTGATCACTATCTAAATGTCACCTGGCAGGTTTGGCATTGGCCCATGGCAAAACCTTCCACAATTGATCCATCACTCCTCCCAATGAAATATTAATAACAGCATAAAGCAGACTCAACAAAATATGTCCTTCCATACAATAAACTTTTTTTTAAAATCATTGTTCAATGTCATTATTAATGTCATGGGTTGGCCTTAAGCTGCAGAGCTGTTTGTGATATCAGAATACAGCATCCTTCCTGTGTTGATTCAACACCCAGGTCACCTATGAAAAAGCAACCTGTCTATATTATTCAATCCAATTCCCTGTTTCCAACTTTGAGTCCATCTGACAGTTGGGCTATGATGTCAGGTACTTAATATTCTAAGCACTTTCACCCCTTTTGCTTAATTTTTCTTTTAATATGGGATTAGCAACTTTGGGACCATCATGTTGTAGTTCACATGGTTAGTCTTTGCATTTTAATTTGGGGGTACTAGCCATGTCCCATAAGATCAAGACAACCTAAAAGTAAAATGAATAAATAATTGAATCTGAAGACAGATAAAGGCAGGGGACCTGAAGTCTAAAGACATGGGTTTTCCTCTGGATTCTTCCACTTACTGCATGTATGACTTTAAGTTCTTTGGGTCTCAGTTTCTTTAGGTTTCACAATACTTATTTCAGAAGGCAGTTATAAGAATTGATTGAAGTAAGGTAGGTAAAGTGCTTTACAAATAACAAAGAATTATCTTTAGCAGTTGGTTGACTCCCCTGTATTTCACACCTATATACACATCTGAGGTAAACTGAGAGAATTCCCAATGAGTGATTTATAGTTCTTTTCAGGGTTTCAAATAGTTTTACTAATGGTGATATATCAATTTAAAATTTTGGATTTATTTTACCCTCTCTGCTCTCTTAAAATTGATTTCCATGCAAGTTTCATGTTTATTTCAAATGTCTTGATTATCTCTATTTCTTTTTAGTAAGGACAAACGATAAAAAGAAGTGCCATCCCCTGGGGTAAATACTTACAAAAGAGTACACATAGCAAAATCTATCTTTACCTTACATTCCCGAATTGTATTGTTAGACCAGGATGACGTAGTTCAATACAATTGCTCTTTCCTTAACTGGTACCTTAGAAAAATAGGATCCTAAAATATCAGTCTCAGAAAGGACCTGAAAGATCATCTATTCCTTTGGTTGCAGGGGAGAGAGGTTATTTTCTTTTTGCAGAAACCTAGGGATCTTCCTCTGTGGTGCAGCAATATGTCTGCTACAAAAGAAATAAAATTTTATAAAAGTTTACTGCCCTTATGTACTTAAAAACAGCAAATGATAAATATTTTCAAAACATCAGAAAAATGTAATGGTACTTCCAAGTATTAACTGATTTTCTATTGTGATTAGTGCTGACCATGAGTCCCAAACTGATGATACAATTTCAGAATTATTCCTCAATTTTTTAAAAATTCAGTTTTCTTGCTATATAGTCACATACCATGTAATTATCCACAGTGCACAATCAGTTGTTCACAGTACCACTATATAGTTGTGCATTCATCACCACAATGTTTCAACATTTTCATTACTCCAAAAAAATAAAAATGAAAGTAAAAAAGAACACCCAAAACATCCCATCCTTCTTATTCTCCGCTATTATTCATTATCCATTATAAACAGAGATACAATAGATAGTTTATTTCTAAATGTGTCCATCACTTTTTTAACTGTGGGTTTCTTGGGAGATCATATATAAAACAATAATAAACATTTCTTGAGATTCTTGGGTCAGTCTGCCTATGTAAGTCGCATGTATGTTAGTTTGTTCCTTTGACTGGGCTGTATCTTCATGTTTCCTGGTGTGGTTCATGATTTTTTGCTGTCTAGGCATCTGATTTTCTTGATTAGTTTATTCTGGAGATTGTTTTCTCTCTCTTTCTAGGGTTTTCTTATTGATTGTCTTTGATCTCTGTCTTTTCTTTGTTTCTCTCAATGGCTGGTTGTCAGATTGGCTCTGCCCCCCCCCCATCTTCCCCTCAAAATCAAGCACCCACCAGGGCCTGCCACAGGGATGGGAGGTAGGCACTGTGCACCCAAGCAAGTTCACTGTGTGTGGTAATACAAATCTGCTGGCTAGCAGCCAGTAAGACCTAGGTTTGCTTTAGAGCCCTGCTTTTGAACAGTTGAGTCTTCCATATTTCTCAGCCAAAACAGGGCTGAGTTTCTGTACAGGGTGTGTAGATCAGCTCCTATCATCTTAAGAACAGATCTGGAGTATCTTTTTAAAAGGTTTTCAATTACCTTACACCTTCCAGACTGTCCAGCAGATGGCTCTGTTCAGTAACTTAATTGACCTCAGAGGAACTCTGCACATTTTAATTCTTAACTTCCCATTCCTTACCCCCACCCCATTCCCTGGTGTGCCAGTTTGGATGTATTATGTGCCCCCAAATGCCATTATCTTTGATGCAATTTTGTGGGGGCGGACTATTAATGTTAAATTGGAATCTTTGAGTGCTTCCATGGAGATGTGACTCAATCAACTGTGGGCAAGACTTTTGATTGGATAATTTCCATAGAGGCAATACCCCACCCATTCAGGGTGTGTCTGAATCAAATCACTGGAACCATATAAAATAGTTGACAAACAGAAGGAACACAGAGAGCAGATGAAGGGTGACATTTTGGAGAAGAGCTGCAGCTGAGAGACACATTTTGAAGATGGCCGTGGGAAGCTGACACTGACATTTCGGAGAATGCCATTTTGAAACACAACCTGGGAGCAAACAGATGCCAGCCATGTGACTTCCAAGCTAACAGAAGTTTTCCAGATACCTATGGCCATCCTTCAGTGAAGGTACCCTGTTGTTATGCCTCACCTTGGAGACTTTATGGTCTTAAGACTATAACTTTGTAACCAAATAAATCCCCTTCATAAAACCAATACATTTCTGCTGTTTTGCAAAAGGGCAGCATTAGCAAACCGGAACACCTGGTAACCTATATTTTTGATTCTGACTCTGTGAGTTTGATTATTCTAATTATTTCAAATCAGTGAGATCATACAATATTTGACCATTGGTGTCTGGCTTATCTCACTCAACATGATGCCCTCAGGGTTCATGCATGTTGTTTCATATATATCAGGACTTCATTCCTTTTTACAGCTTAATACTATTCCATTGTATGTATGTACCACATTTTATTTAACCATTCATCAGTTGATGGACACTTGGGTTGCTTCCATCTTTTGGCAATTGTTAATAGTACTGTTATGACCATCAGTGTGCAAATATCTGTGTGAGTCCCTGCTTTCATTTCTTTTGGGTATATACCTAGTAGTGGGATTGCCAGGTCATATGGTAGTTCTACACTTAGCTTTCTCAGGAACTTCCAAACTGTCTTCCACAATGGCTGCACCATTTTACGTTGCCACCAGTAGTGAAAGAGTATTCCTATTTTTCTGCACCCTCTCTAACACTTGCTACTTTCCTTTTTTTCTAAAATAGCAGCTATTCTAATGAATGTGAAATGTTATCTCTTTGTGGTTTTGATTGGTATTTACCTGATGGCTAATGATATTGAGCATATTTTCATGTGCTTTCTGGTGATTTGTATATCCTCTTTGGAAAGATAGCTGTTCAAGTCTTTTACCAATTTTTTAGTTGAGTGTTTGTCTTTTGTTCTTAAATTGAAGGATTTCTTTGTATATTCTGGTTGTTAAACCTTTATCAGATATGTAGTTTCCATATGTTTTCTTCCATTGTGTCCGTTGTTTGACTTTCACAGTAAAGTCCTTTCAGGTGAAAAAGTTATCAATTTTGATGAGATCCCATTTACCCATTTTTTTCTATTGTTTCTTGTACTTGGGTGTAAAGTCTAAGAAACCATTGCCTAACACAAGGTCCAGAAGATGTTTCCCTACATTTTTTCTAGGAGTTTGATCATTGGAGCTTTTATATTTAGGTCTTTGATCCATTTTGAGTTGATTTTGTATAAGGATAAGGTGCGTTATTTTTGCTTTGGGGGGGGTGGAGGGTTGTTTTTGCAAATAAAGATCCAGTTTACCAAGCATCATTTGTTAAATAGGCTATTCTTTCCCAATTGAGCATTCTTTGCCCCTTATCAAACATCAGTTGGCCATATATGTGAGGGTTGATTTCTGAGCTCTCAGTTACATTCCATTGGTCTAAATGTCTTTTCTTGTGCCAGTATCATTCTGTTTTGATTGCTGTAGCTTTATAATAAGTATTAAGATAGGGAAGTGTGAATTGTCCAATTTCATTTTTCTTTTTCAAGATGGCTTTAATTATTTGGGGTCTCTTAGCCTTCCAAATAAATTTGGTGACTGGCTTTTCCATTTCTACAAAGAACATTGTGGGAATTTTGATTAGGATTGCATTGAATGTATAAATCTCTTTATGTAGGATTGACATCTTAATGATATTTCATCTTCTAATCCATGAATACAGAATGTTCTTCAATTTATTTAGGCATTCTTTGATATCTTTTAGCATTATCTTATAGTTTTCTGTGTACAATTCCTTTACATCCTTGGTTAGATTTATTCCTAGATATTTGATTCTTTTAGTTACTATTGTAAGTGGAATTTTTTCTTGATTTTTTTCTTCCAACTGTTCATTGCTTGTGTTTGTAAATACTACTGATTTGGGGTGTTGACCTTGTATCCTACCACTTTGCTAAATTCATTTATTAGCTCTAGGAGCTTTGTTGTGGATTTTTAGTATTTTCTGTATATAGGATCATATCGTCTACAAATAAGGATAGTTTTACTTCTTCCTTTCCAATTTTGATGCCCGTTATTTCTTTTTCTTGCCTGAGCAATCAGTAAGATTGCTCCAAGATTTTACTTCCAGTAAAATGTTGAATAACAGTGCTGACAGTGGTCATCCTAATCTTGTTCTTGATATTAGAGGGAAAGCTTTCCGTTCTTCGCCATTAAGTAGGATGTTAGCTGTGGGCTTTTCCTGTATGCCCTTTATCATTTTGAGGATATTTCCTTGTATTCCAGTGTTCTATGTGTTTTTATCAAGAAAATGTACTGGATTTTGTCATGCCTTTTCTGCATCAATTGAGATGATTATGTGGTTTTTCTCCTTCATTCTGTTAATGTAGTGTAATACATAGATTGATTTTCTTATGTTGAATCAACCTTGCATACCAGGGATAAATCCCACTTGATAATGATGTATAATTCTTTTAATATACTGTTGGATTTGGTTTGCTAGTATTTTGCTGAGGAATTTTGCATCTATATTCATAAGAGACATTAGTCTGTACTTTTGTTCCCTTGTGGCATCTTTATCTGGCTTTGGTAAGGGCAGCAAGAGCAAAGTTGGCCTCATAGAGTGAATGATGGGGTGTTCCCTTCTCTGAATTTTTGGAAGAATTTGAGCACAATTGGAGTTAAGTTTTCTTGAAATGTTTGGTAGAATTACCTTGTGAAGTGATCTTGTCCTGGACTTTTCTTTTTTGGGAGGATTTTGATTACTGATTCAATCTCTTTACTAGTAATTGGTTTGTTAAGATCTTCTATTCCTTCTTGAGTAGTAGCTTGTGTAGTAGATTCTAAGAATTTGTCCATTTCATCTAGGTTATCTAATTTATTGGAATCCACTTGTTCATAGTATCCTCTTATAGTCCTTTCTTATTTCAGTAGGGTCAGTAGTAATTTCCCAATTTTCATAATTTCTATCCTTTCTCTGTTTTTCTTTATCAGTCTAGCTAATGGTTTGTCTTAAGAACCAACTTTTGGTTTTATTGATTCTATTTTTTTTTCTATTTCATTTATCTCTAGGCTAATCTTTGTTATTTCCTTCCTTCTGCTCACTTTGGGTTTAGTTTGTTGTGCTCCTTCTAGTTCTTCCAGTTTTGAGGTTAGGTCTCTGATTTGAAGTTTCTTCTCTCTCTCTTTTTTTTTTAACAGTTTAGTAATTTATTATTTTAAATAATTCAACCATTTAATCCAAATTTTGCCTCATTTATTAATTTGTTATATCAGCATATATATTTTTTAAATATAATTTTAATGAGATATAGTCACACACCATATAATCCATCAAAAGTTTAAAATCAAGGGCTCACAGTGTCATCATATAGTTGTGTATTCATCACTACAGTCAATTTTTAAATGTTCTTTCTTCTTTTTTAAAGTATTTAGAGCTATAAATTTCCCTCTCAGCACTGCCTTTGCTATACCCCATAGGTTTCTTTTTTAATGCAATTTTATTGAGATATATTCACATACCATACAATCTATCCAAAGTACACAATCCATGGCTGACAGTATCACCTCATAGTTGTGCATTCATCAACATGATCAACTTTAGAATATTTTCATTACTCCAGTAAAAGAAACAAAACTAAAAATGAAAACCCAAAACATCCCATATCCCTTATCCCCCAATTCTTTTTTTTTTAACAGTTTCATTCAAACACCATACAATCCATCCTAACTATACAATCAGTGGCTTTTGGTATATCACAGTTTTGCATTCATGACCACTATCAATGAGAACATTAGAGTATTACAATGTAACTGTTAATTATAGACCTTAGTTTGCATTAATTGTATTTTTCCCATATACAACCCTATTATTAACACCTTGTAATAGTGATACATATTTGTTCTAGCTCATGTAAAAACTTTCTTATATTTGTACAATTAGCCACCATCATCATCCACTCTAGGTTCACTAAGTAATACAGTCCTAGTTTTTATCATCTAGCTTTTCTTCTGGTGACATACATAGCCATAGCCTTCCTCTTGCAACCATACTCACAATTGTGCTACTATAATACAGTATTGTGCTATCCATTTCAGAACATTTCAATCAATCTTATTAAACATTCTGTACTATTAAGCATTGATTGTATAATCTCTACCCTCTTTTTATCTCCTGATAACCTATGCTTTTGAATTTAACTCTTGGAGTTTGAGCATTATAGTTAGTTCATATTGGGGAGACCATATATTTGTCCTTTTGTTTCTGGCTTATTTCACTCAATATAATATCCTCAAGGTTCATTAGCATCATTGCATGCATCATGACTTTACTCCTTCCTGCAGCTGCACAGTATTCCATCATATGTATACACCACAGTTCATCCATCAACTGTTCAGTCAATGGAAACTTGGGCCACCTCCATCCATTGGAATTCCTGAATAATGCTGCCACAAACATTGGTATGCAAGTATTTAATCATGTCCCTGCTTTCAGTTCTTTTGAGTATATATCTAGTAATGAGGTTGCTGGATTATATGGAAATTCTATACTTAGCTTACTGAGGAACTGCCAAAACTTCCAGAGCAGCTGCACCATTCTACATCCCCATCAAGTAAATAAGTATACCTCTTTCTCCACATTTTCTCCAGCACTTGTAGTTTTCTGTTTTGTTTTTGTTTTTGTTTTTGTTTTTTGATAATAGCCATTCTAGTAGGTGTGAGATGGTATCTCACTGTGGTTTTGATTTGCATTTCCCTCATAGCTAGTGAAATTGCCATTTGTATTTCTCCTTGTAAAAGTGTCTATCTATGTCTTCTGCCCATTTCGAAACTGGGATGTTTGTCTCTTTATTGTTGAGTTATAGGAACTCTTTATGTATTCTGGATATTAACACCTTATTTTATACGTGGTTTCCGAATATTTTCAGCCATTGAGTAAGCTGCATTTTACTTTCTTGACAAAGTCCTTTGATGCACAAAAGTACTCAGTTTTGAGGAGATCCCATTTATCTATTTCTTCTTTCATTACTTGCGCTTTGGGTGTAAGGTCTAGGAAACCATCTCCTACCATAAGAATTTTATTTCCCTACATTTTTTCCTAAGAGTTTTATGGTCTTAGTCTAATGTTTAGTTATTTGATCCATTCTGAATTAATTTTTGTATAAGGTGTGAGATGGAAATTTGTTTCATTCTTTTGGATATGGATATCCAGTTCTCCCAGCACCATTTGTTGAAGAAGGTGTTCTGTCCCAGTTTAATGGACTTCACCACGTTGTCAATAGTCAATAGAGTCTATTTCTAAACTCTCAATTTAATTTCATTGGTCAGTATATCTATCTTTATGCCAGTACCATGCTGTTTTGATAATTGTAGCTAATATGCTCTAAAGACAAGAAGTATGAGACCTCCAACTTCATTTTTCTTTCTTAAGATGTTTTTAGCTATTTGGGGCACACTGCCCTTCCAAATAAATTTGATTATTGGTTTTTCTATTTCTGCAAATTAAGTTGTTGGGATTTTGATTGCTATTGCATTGAATCTATAAATCATTTTGTGTAGAACTGACATCTTAACTACATTTAGTATTCCAATCCATGAACACAGTATGTCTTTCCATTTATTTAGGTCTTCCTTGATTTCTTTTAGCAATGTTTCCTAGTTTTCTGTGTATAGAAACTTTACATCCTTGGTTAAATTTATTCCTAGGTATTTGATTCTTTGGGTTGCTATTTTAAATGGAATTTTTTCTTGATTCCCTCCTCAGATTGCTTGTTACCAGTGTATAGAAACACAACTTATTTTTGCATGTTGATCTTGTACCCTGCCATTTTGCTGAACTTGCATATTAGCTCTACTAGCTTTCATGTAGATATTTTGGGACTTTCTACATATAGGATCATGCCATCTGCAAATAGTGAATGTTTTACTTCTTCCCTTCCAATTTGGATGCCTTTTTTTCTTTTTCTTGCCTAATTGCTCTAGCTAGAATTTCCATCACAATGTTGAATAACAATGGTGACAGTGGGAATACTTATCTTGTTCCACATCTTGAAGGGAAAGCTTTCAGTCTTCCACCATTGCATATGATGTTAACTATGGGTTTTTCACATATGCCCTTTATCATATTGAGGATATTTCCTTCTATTCCTATCTTTGAAGTGTTTTATCAAGAAAGAATGGTGAATTGTCAAATGCCTTTTCTGCATCAATCAAGATGATCATGTGGTTTTCCCCTTCAATTTGTTGATATGATGTATTACATTAATTGATTTTCTTGTGTTGAATCACCATTGCAAACCTGGAATAAAACCCACTTGTTCATAGTGTATAATTCTTTTAATGTGCTCCTGGATTACATTTGCAATATTTTGTTGAGGATTTTTGCATCTATATTCATTAAAGAGATTAGTCTGTAATTTTCTTTTCTTATACTATCTTTGCCTGGCTTTGTTATTAGTGTGATGTTGACTTCATAGAATGAATTAGGTGTGTATTAGTCAGGGTTCTCTAGGGAAACAGAACCAACAGGAGATATCTGTAAATATCAGATTTTATAAAAGTGTCTCATACAATTGTGGTGATGCATGAGTACAAATTCTGTAGGGCAGGAGGTACAGGTCCAAATTCCATAGGGCAGGCTGTGAGCTGACAATTCTGATGAAAGTCTTCAATGAACTCCCCAGGAGAGGCTGGCTGGCTGATGCAGAAATGAAAGCTCTCTTCTCCCTTAAAAGTCTTCAGGGAGGCGGGGCAAGATGGCAGACTGGTGAGCTGTAAGTTTTAGTTACTCCTCCAGGAAAGTAGGTAAAAAGCCAGGAACTGCGTGGACTGGACACCACAGAGCAATCTGTCTTTGGGCATACTTCATACAACACTCATGAAAATGTTGAACTGCTGAGATCAGCGAAATCTATAGACTGAGACCAGACACCAGAGAATCTGAGAGCTGCCAGCCCAGCAGAGAGGAGACAGGCATAGAAAAAAAAAATAACACGAAAAACTCCAAAATAAAAGCAGAGGATTTTTGGAGTTCTGGTGAACACAGAAAGGGGAAGGGCGGAGCTCAGGCCTTGAGGCGCATATGCAAATCCCGAAGAAAAGCTGATCTCTCTGCCCTGTGGACCTTTCCTTAATGGCCCTGGTTGCTTTGTCTATTAGCATTTCAATAACCCATTAGATCTCTGAGGAGGGCCCTTTTTTTTTTTTTTTTTTAATCCTTTTTTCTTTTTCTAAAACAATTACTCTAAGAAGCCCAATACAGAAAGCTTCAAAGAATTGCAATTTGGGCACGTCAAGTCAAGAGCAGAACTAAGAGAGCTCTGAGACAAAAGGCAATAATCCAGTGGCTGAGAAAATTCACTAAACACCACAACTTCCCAAGAAAAGGGGGGTGTCCGCTCACAGCCACCATCCTGGTGGACAGGAAACACTCCTGCCCATCGCCAGCCCCATAGCCCAGAGCTGCCCCAGACAACCCAGTGTGACGGAAGTGCTTCAAATAACAGGCACACACCACAAAACTGGGCGTGGACATTAGCCTTCCCTGCAACCTCAGCTGATTGTCCCAGAGCTGGGAAGGTGGAGCAGTGTGAATTAACAAAGCCCCATTCAGCCATCATTTCAGCAGACTGGGAGCTTCCCTACACAGCCCAGCAGCCCAGAACTGCCCTGGGGGGACGGCACTCACCTGTGACATAGCACAGTCATCCCTCAACAGAGGACCCGTGGTGCACGGCCTGGAAGAGGGGCCCACTTGCAAGTCTCAGGAGCCATACGCCAATACCAAAGACTTGTGGGTCAGTGGCAGAGACAAACTGTGGCAGGACTGAACTGAAGGATTAGACTATTGCAGCAGCTTTAAAACTCTAGGATCATCAGGGAGATTTGATTGTTAGGGCCACCCCCCCTCCCCGACTGCCCAGAAACACGCCCCACATACAGGGCAGGCAACACCAACTACACACGCAAGCTTGGTACAACAATTGGGCCCCACAAGACTCACTCCCCCACTCACCAAAAAAAAGGCTAAGCAGGGGAGAACTGGCTTGTGGAGAACAGGTGGCTCGTGGACGCCAACTGCTGGTTAGTTAGAGAAAGTGTACTCCACGAAGCTGTAGATCTGATAAATTAGAGATAAGGACTTCAATAGGTCTACAAACCCTAAAAGAACCCTACCAAGTTCAGCAAATGCCACGAGGCCAAAAACAACAGAAAATTATAAAGCATATGAAAAAACCAGACGATATGGATAACCCAAGCCCAAGCACCCAAATCAAAATACCAGAAGAGACACAGCACCTAGAGCAGCTACTCAAAGAACTAAAGATGAACAATGAGACCTTAGTATGGGATATGAAGGAAATCAAGAAGACTCTAGAAGAGCATAAAGAAGACATTGCAAGACTAAATAAAAAAAAATGGATGATCTTATGGAAATTAAAGAAACTGTTGACCAAATTAAAAAGATTCTGGACACTCATAGTACAAGACTAGAGGAAGTTGAACAACGAATCAGTGACCTGGAAGATGACAGAATGGAAAATGAAAGCATAAAAGAAAGAATGGGGAAAAAAATTGAAAAAATTGAAATGGACCTCAGGGATATGGTAGATAATATGAAACGTCCAAATATAAGACTCATTGGTGTCCCAGAAGGGGAAGAAAAGGGTAAAGGTCTAGGAAGAGTATTCAAAGAAATTGTTGGGGAAAACTTCCCAAATCTTCAAAACAACATAAATACACAAATCATAAATGCTCAGCGAACTCCAAATAGAATAAATCCAAATAAACCCACTCCGAGACATATACTGATCACATTGTCAAACACAGAAGAGAAGGAGCAAGTTCTGAAAGCAGCAAGAGAAAAGCAATTCACCATATACAAAGGAAACAGCATAAGACTAAGTAGTGACTACTCAGCAGCCACCATGGAGGCGAGAAGGCAGTGGCACGATATATTTAAAATTCTGAGTGAGAAAAATTTCCAGCCAAGAATACTTTATCCAGCAAAGCTCTCCTTCAAATTTGAGGGAGAGCTTAAATTTTTCACAGACAAACAAATGCTGAGAGAATTTGCTAACAAGAGACCGGTCCTACTGGAGATACTAAAGGGAGCCCTACAGACAGAGAAACAAAGACAGAACAGAGACACTTGGAGAAAAGTTCAGTACTAAAGAGATTCGGCATGGGTACAATAAAGGATATTAATAGAGAGAGGGAAAAATATGGCAAACATAAACCAAAGGATAAGATGGCCGATTCAAGAAATGCCTTCACGGTTTTAACGTTGAATGTCAATGGATTAAACTCCCCAATTAAAAGATATAGATTCGCAGAATGGATCAAAAAAAATGAACCATCAATATGTTGCATACAAGAAACTCATCTTAGACACAGGGACACAAAGAAACTGAAAGTGAAAGGATGGAAAAAAATATTTCATGCAAGCCACAGCCAAAAGAAAGCAGGTGTAGCAATATTAATCTCAGATAAAATACACTTCAAATGCAGGGATGTTTTGAGAGACAAAGAAGGCCACTACATACTAATAAAAGGGGCAATTCAACAAGAAGAAATAACAATCGTAAATGTCTATGCACCCAATCAAGGTGCCACAAAATACATGAGAGAAACACTGGCAAAACTAAAGGAAGCAATTGATGTTTCCACAATAATTGTGGGAGACTTCAACACATCACTCTCTCCTATAGATAGATCAACCAGACAGAAGACCAATAAGGAAATTGAAAACCTAAACAATCTGATAAATGAATTAGATTTAACAGACATATACAGGACATTACATCCCAAATCACCAGGATACACATACTTTTCTAGTGCTCATGGAACTTTCTCCAGAATAGATCATATGCTGGGACATAAAACAAGCCTCAATAAATTTAAAAAGATTGAAATTATTCAAAGCACATTCTCTGACCACAATGGAATACAATTAGAAGTCAATAACCATCAGAGACTTAGAATATTCACAAATACCTGGAGGTTAAACAACACACTCCTAAACAATCAGTGGGTTAACGAAGAAATAGCAAGAGAGATTGCTAAATATAAAGAGATGAATGAAAATGAGAACACAACATACCAAAACCTATGGGATGCAGCAAAAGCAGTGCTAAGGGGGAAATTTATAGTACTGAACACATATATTAAAAAGAAAGAAAGAGCCAAAATCAAAGAACTAATGGATCAACTGAAGAAGCTAGAAAATGAACAGCAAACCAATCCTAAACCAAGTACAAGAAAAGAAATAACAAGGATTAAAGCAGAAATAAATGACATAGAGAACAAAAAAACAATAGAGAGGATAAATAACACCAAAAGTTGGTTCTTTGAGAAGATCAACAAGATTGACAAGCCCCTAGCTAGACTGACAAAATCAAAAAGAGAGAAGACCCATATAAACAAAATAATGAATGAAAAAGGTGACATAACTGCAGATCCTGAAGAAATTAAAAAAATTATAAGAGGATATTATGAACAACTGTATGGCAACAAACTGGATAATGTAGAAGAAATGGACAATTTCCTGGAAACATATCAACCCACCACAAGCAAAGAGATCCAATCAGTCATCAAAAATCTTCCCACAAATAAATGCCCAGGGCCAGATGGCTTCACAGGGGAATTCTACCAAACTTTCCAGAAAGAACTGACACCAATCTTACTCAAACTCTTTCAAAACATTGAAAAAAATGGAACACTACCTAACTCATTTTATGAAGCTAACATCAATCTAATACCAAAACCAGGCAAAGATGCTACAAAAAAGGAAAACTACCGGCCAATCTCCCTGATGAATATAGATGCAAAAATCCTCAACAAAATACTTGCAAATCGAATCCAAAGACACATTAAAAAAATCATACACCATGACCAAGTGGGGTTCATTCCAGGCATGCAAGGATGGTTCAACATAAGAAAAACAATCAATGTATTACAACACATTAACAAGTCAAAAGGGAAAAATCAATTGATCATCTCAATAGATGCTGAAAAAGCATTTGACAAAATCCAACATCCGTTTTTGATAAAAACACTTCAAAAGGTAGGAATGGAAGGAAACTTCCTCAACATGATAAAGAGCATATATGAAAAACCCACAGCCAGCATAGTACTCAATGGTGAGAGACTGAAAGCCTTCCCTCTAAGATCAGGAACAAGACAAGGATGACCGATGTCACCACTGTTATTCAACATTGTGCTGGAAGTGCTAGCCAGGGCAATCCGGCAAGACAAAGAAATAAAAGGCATCCAGATTGGAAAAGAAGAAGTAAAACTGTCATTGTTTGCAGATGATATGATCTTATATCTAGAAAACCCTGAGAAATCGACGATACAGCTACTAGAGCTAATAAACAAATTTAGCAAAGTAGCGGGATACAAGGTTAATGCACATAAGTCAGTAATGTTTCTATATGCTAGAAATGAACAAACTGAAGAGACACTCAAGAAAAAGATACCATTTTCAATAGCAACTAAAAAAATCAAGTACCTAGGAATAAACTTAACCAAAGATGTAAAAGACCTATACAAAGAAAACTACATAACTCTACTAAAAGAAATAGAAGGGGACCTTAAAAGATGGAAAAATATTCCATGTTCATGGATAGGAAGACTAAATGTCATTAAGATGTCAATTCTACCCAAACTCATCTACAGATTCAATGCAATCCCAATCAAAATTCCAACAACCTACTTTGCAGACTTGGAAAAGCTAGTTATCAAATTTATTTGGAAAGGGAAGATGCCTCGAATTGCTAAAGACACTCTAAAAAAGAAAAACGAAGTGGGAGGACTTACACTCCCTGACTTTGAAGCTTATTATAAAGCCACAGTTGCCAAAACAGCATGGTACTGGCACAAAGATAGACATATAGATCAATGGAATCGAATTGAGAATTCCGAGATAGACCCTCAGATCTATGGCCGACTGATCTTTGATAAGGCCCCCAAAGTCACTGAACTGAGCCATAATGGTCTTTTCAACAAATGGGGCTGGGAGAGTTGGATATCCATATCCAAAAGAATGAAAGAGGACCCCTACCTCACCCCCTACACAAAAATTAACTCAAAATGGACCAAAGATCTCAATATAAAAGAAAGTACCATAAAACTCCTAGAAGATAATGTAGGAAAACATCTTCAAGACCTTGTATTAGGCGGCCACTTCCTAGACTTTACACCCAAAGCACAAGCAACAAAAGAGAAAATAGATAAATGGGAACTCCTCAAGCTTAGAAGTTTCTGCACCTCAAAGGAATTTCTCAAAAAGGTAAAGAGGCAGCCAACTCAATGGGAAAAAATTTTTGGAAACCATGTATCTGACAAAAGACTGATATCTTGCATATACAAAGAAATCCTACAACTCAATGACAATAGTACAGACGGCCCAATTATAAAATGGGCAAAAGATATGAAAAGACAGTTCTCTGAAGAGGAAATACAAATGGCCAAGAAACACATGAAAAAATGTTCAGCTTCACTAGCTATTAGAGAGATGCAAATTAAGACCACAATGAGATACCATCTAACACCGGTTAGAATGGCTGCCATTAAACAAACAGGAAACTACAAATGCTGGAGGGGATGTGGAGAAATTGGAACTCTTATTCATTGTTGGTGGGACTGTATAATGGTTCAGCCACTCTGGAAGTCAGTCTGGCAGTTCCTTAGAAAACTAGATATAGAGCTACCATTCGATCCAGCGATTGCACTTCTCGGTATATACCCGGAAGATCGGAAAGCAGTGACACGAACAGATATCTGCACGCCAATGTTCATAGCAGCATTATTCACAATTGCCAAGACATGGAAACAACCCAAATGTCCTTCAACAGATGAGTGGATAAATAAAATGTGGTATATACACACGATGGAATACTACGCGGCAGTAAGAAGGAACGATCTGGTGAAACATATGACAACATGGATGAACCTTGAAGACATAATGCTGAGCGAAATAAGCCAGGCACAAAAAGAGAAATATTATATGCTACCACTAATGTGAACTTTGAAAAATGTAAAAGAAATGGTTTATAATGTAGAATGTAGGGGAACTAGCAGTAGAGAGCAATTAAGGAAGGGGGAACAATAATCCAAGAAGAACAGATAAGCTATTTAACGTTCTGGGGATGCCCAGGAATGACTATGGTCTGTTAATTTCTGATGGATATAGTAGGAACAAGTTCACAGAAATGTTGCTATATTAGGTAACTTTCTTGGGGTAAAGTAGGAACATGTTGGAAGTTAAGCAGTTATCTTAGGTTGGTTGTCTTTTTCTTATCCCCTTGTTATGGTCTCTTTGAAATGTTCTTTTATTGTATGTTTGTTTTCTTTTTAACTTTTTTTTTTATACAGTTGATTTAAAAAAGAAGGGAAAGTTAAAAAAAAAAAAAAAAAAAAAAAAAAGATGTAGTGCCCCCTTGAGGAGCCTGTGGAGAATGCAGGGGTATTCGCCTACCCCACCTCCATGGTTGCTAACATGACCACAGACATAGGGGACTGGTGGTTTGACGGGTTGAGCCCTCTACCATAAGTTTTACCCTTGGGAAGACGGTTGCTGCAAAGGAGAGGCTAGGCCTCCCTATATTTGTGCCTAAGAGTCTCCTCCTCAATGCCTCTTTGTTGCTCAGATGTGGCCCTCTCTCTCTGGCTAAGCCAACTTGAAAGGTGAAATCACTGCCCTCCCCCCTACATGGGATCAGACACCCAGGGGAGTGAATCTCCCTGGCAACGTGGAATATGACTCCCAGGGAGGAATGTAGACCCGGCATCGTGGGACGGAGAACATCTTCTTGACCAAAAGGGGGATGTGAAAGGAAATGAAATAAGCTTCAGTGGCAGAGAGATTCCTAAACGAGCCAAGAGATCACTCTGGTGGGCACTCTTATGCACACTTTAGACAACCCTTTTTAGGTTCTAAAGAATTGGGGTAGCTGGTGCTGGATACCTGAAACTATCAAACTACAACCCAGAACCCATGAATCTCGAAGACAGTTGTATAAAAATGTAGCTTATGAGGGATGACAATGGGATTGGGAAAGCCATAAGGACCAAATTCCACTTTGTCTAGTTTATGGATGGATGTGTAGAAAAGTAGGGGAAGGAAACAAACAGACAAAGGTACCCAGTGTTCTTTTTTACTTCAATTGCTCTTTTTCACTCTAATTATTATTCTTGTTATTTTTGTGTGTGTGCTAATGAAGGTGTCAGGGATTGATTTAGGTGATGAATGTACAACTATGTAATGGTACTGTAAACAATCGAAAGTACAATTTGTTTTGTAAAAAAAAAAAAAAAGTCTTCAGCTGATTGGATTAATCTAACTGATTTGTGTTCTCTCATTGCAGAAGATACTCCTTTAGTTGACTGTAGACATAATCAGCCACAGATGCAATCAATTGACTGGTAATTTAATAAACCAGTCTTCTGGTTTATTAACTAGCCACAAAATGTCCTTGCAGAAATAGTTAGGCCAGTGCTTACCTGACCAGACAACTGGGCACCATCACCTGGCCAAGTCGACACATGAACCCAACCATCACAGTAAGTCTTTTCTGGTTTGCTGAAGCTGCCATTATGCAAAATACCAGAAATGGATTAGCTTTTATAAAGGGGATTTATTGTTCCAAGTTTACAGTAATAAGGCCATAAAAGTGTCTAAACTAAGGCATCAAAAAGAGGATACCTTCACTGAAGAAAGGCCAGTGGTGCCCAAAACACCCGTCAGCTGGGAAGGCACATGGCTGGCATCTTCTGGTCCTTTGCTCCCAGGTTACATTGCTTTCAGCTTCTGATTCCAGTGCCATTCTCTTTAAGTGTCTGTGGGTTCTCACTAAGCTTCTCTGGGGCAAACAATGGGCTTCATCTCTTAGCTTAGTGTTTCTGAACACTTCCGTGTCTGCATCTCCAAACATCTGGGTCTGTGTCGGCTCTTAGCATCTCCCAGGGGCAAACTCTGGATTGCATATCTTAGCTTCTCTCCAAAATGCCTCTCTCAGCTTCTCTGAGCCTCTTCTCTCCATGAACTCTCTTAGAGGATTCCAGTAAACTAATGAAGACCCACCCTGAATGGGCAGGGTCACAACTCCAAGGAAATAATCTAATCAAAAGATCTTACCCACAGTTGGGTAGGTCACATCTCCATGGAAACAGCCTAATCAAAAGATCCCACCCATAGTAAATCTGCCCCCACAGTATTGCATTAAAGAACATAGTCTTTCCTAGGGTACATAACAGTTCCTAACTGGCACAGGTAGTTTTCCCTCTTCAATTTTTTTGACGAGTTTGAGCAGGATTGGTACTAATTCTTTCTTGTATGCTTGGTAGAAGAGACATATGAAGCAATCTTGTCTTGTAATTTTCTTTCTTGGGAGGTTTTTGATGACTGATTCAATCTCTTTACTTGTGGTTGGTTGTCGGTGATGGTTTATCATGTTTCTAGGAAGTTGTCCATTTCATCTAAGTTGTCTAGTTTGTTGGCATGCAGTTGCTCCTAATATCCTCTTATTATCTCTTTTATTTCTGTGAGCTCAGTAGTAATATCCCCCCTCTCATTTCTGATTTTATTTATTTACATCCTCTCTTTTTTTCTTTGTTGGACTAGCTAATGGTCTATTTATTTTATTGATTTTTCTCAAAGAACCAACTTCTGGTTTTGTTGATTCTCACTATTTTATTCT
This sequence comes from Choloepus didactylus, assembly GCF_015220235.1. Taxonomy (NCBI): domain Eukaryota; kingdom Metazoa; phylum Chordata; class Mammalia; order Pilosa; family Megalonychidae; genus Choloepus; species Choloepus didactylus. The sequence continues at coordinate 80,813,838 of NC_051311.1, forward strand.
CAATTTCATTCATTTCTGCTCTAGTATTTGTTATTTCTTTCCTTCTGTTAACTTTAGGGTTATTTAGCTCTTCTAGTTCCTCCAAGTATGTAGTTAAGTCCTCAATTTTTGTTCCTTCTTTTTTAATATAGGCATTTAGGGCAATAAATTTCCCTCTCAGCACTGCCTTCACTGCATCCCATAAGTTTTTATATGTTGTGTTATTTTCATTTGCTTCAAGATATTTACTGATTTCTCTTGTAATTTCTTCCTTGACCCACTAGTTGTTTAAGGGTGTGTTGTTAAGCCTCTATATATTTGTGAAATTTTCAGTCCTCTGCCTGCTATTGATGTCCAGGTTCATTCTATTATGATCTGAGAAAGTGTTTTGTATAATTTCAGTCTTTTAAAATTTATTGAGACCTCCTTTGTTACCCAACATGTGGTCTATCCTAAAGAATGATCCATGAGTACGTAAGAAGAATATAGCCTGCTGTTGTGGGGGTTCAGTGTCTTTAAATCATGTTAAGTCTAGTTCAGTTATTCAAGATCTCTTGTTGATCCTCTGTCTAGATGTACTATCCATTAATAAGAGTGATGTACTGAAGTCTCCAACTGTTTTTGTAGAGGTGTCTCTTTCTCCCTTCAGTGTTGCCAGAGTTTGCCTCATGTATTTTGGAGCAATGTGGCTAGGTGTGTAAATATTTATGATAATTATTTCTTCTTGATGGAATGTCCCTTTTATTAACACATAGTGTCCTTCTTTGTTTCTTTTTACTGTTATACATTTAAAGTCTAATTTATCTGATATTAGTATAGCTACCTCCACTCTTTTCTGGTTTGCATGGAATATCTTTTTCCAACCTTTAACTTTCAATCTATTTTTGCCCTTGCATCTAAAGTGAGTCTCTTGTAGACAGCATATAGATGGATCCTGTTTCTTTATCCACTCTGCCAATCTCTGTCTTTTTCTTGGGGAGTTTAATCCATGAACATTTAATGTTATTACTGTAAGGGCTGTACTTTCTTCTACCATTTTTGTCTTTTGGATTTTATATGTCATATCTTGTTTTTTTCTCTCTTTCTCTTTTTACCTTTACTGATAGTCTTCATTTCTACACTCTTCTCCAAACCTCTGTCTCCTATCTTTGTCTATCTGCCTATAATGCTCCCTTTAGTATTTCTTGTAGAGCAGATCTCTTGTTGACAAACTCTGTGTCTGTCTAAACATTGACATTCAATGTTATTACTGTAAAGGCAGTACTTTCTTCAACCATTTTGTCCTTTGGCTTTTATATGCCATATCATATTCTTTCTCTCTCTTTTTAACCTTTTAGTTACCCCTAATGATAATAATCATTTTTACACTTCCCTCCAACCTCTTTCTCCTGTCTTTTCCTTTCAGCCTGTAGCACTCCCTTTAGTATTTCTTATAGAGCAGGCATTTTGCTCACAAACTCTCTCAATGTCTGTTTATTTATGAACATTTTAAACTCTCTCTCATTTTTGAAGGACAGTTTTGCTGGGTATAGAATTTTTGGCTGGCAGCTTTTCTCTTTCAGTATCTTAAATATATCATAACGCTGCCTTCTCATCTCCATGGTTTCTGCTGAGAAATCCAAACATAGTCTTATTGAGCTTCCCTTGTATGTGATGGATTGCTTTTCAGAATTCTCTTTGTCTTTGGCTTTTCACAATCTGATTAGTAAGTGTCTTGGGTAGGTCTATTTGGATCTACTCTGTTTGGGGCATGTTGTGCTTCTTGGACCTGTAATTTGATGTCTTTCATAAGAGTTGGGTTCATTTTGGTGATTATTTCCTCAATTATACTTTCTGCCCCTTTTCACTTCTCTTCTCCTTCTGGGACACCCATAACTTGTATATTTGTACACTTCATGTTGCCATTCAATTTCCTGATACTCTCCTCAATTTTTTCCATTCTGTTCACTATCTGTTCTTTTGTGTGTAAGATTTCAGATATTCTGCCTCTTCAAATCTGCTGTTGTATGTCTCCATTGTATTTTAAAGCTTCTATTGTGCCTTTCATCCCCATCAGTTTTGTTATTTTCTTTTGCAAGCTTCTGAGTTCTTCTTTATGATCACTCAGTGTCTTCTTTATATCCTTCATCTTTTTTGCCACATTTTCCTTCAACTGATTGAATTGATTTAGAAGATTTTTTGAACATCCTTAATTAGTTGTTTCAACTTCTGTGTCTCATCTGACATTTTAGTTTGTTCCTTTGACTGGGTCACATCTTAATGCTTCTTAGTGTGACTTGATTTTTTGTTGGTGTCTAGGTATCTGATTTTCTTGATTAGTTTGTTCTGGAAGGCATTTTTTTCTCTCTCAACTAAGGTTTTTTTTGTTGATTGGCTTTGTGCTTTAACTCTTCTTTGACATTTAGTTCAACTTATTCTAGACTTCTAGCATAGCTTGTGTTTAACTTATCAGAATTTTTTCAGCTCTTATTTATGTGATTCTTGCCCTGTCTATATGGAATGACTTTTGAAATTGTCCTGTTGTGCAGTTGTTTCACCCCCAGGAAAAAAATTTTCTCTTCCCTCTTCCTCCTCAGGGAATGTTGATCTGTTTTGTTTTTTATTTGCCTCTACATACTTTTAACACTCCTTTCCTTATCTCTTGCAACTTTTACCTGGAGGGCTGATTCTGAGAGGAGAGTCCCCCCAGAGAAAATCTACCTCAGTCTGTTTTTCCCAGACAAAATGAGTCCAGGACTCACAAAGGGGGTGTATATCCATATCAAAGTTCCTTGGGGATGAGACCCAGCAGGGTGCCAATCTTTCCTGTGATGCCTCCTGATTCTGTGCTTTTCCTATCCTATCAGTAGATTGTGTTCATTAGCTTGCTGCTCCCTACATGCCTAACTGGTACTGTGCCTTTAATTCTCAGCTGGATCTATCCTGTAGGGGGTGGGGCATGAGGAAGATTCACCCTTTAGGGAACTATCTCCACTACCTGATTAGTTACTTTGTCTCTCAGTCAACCCTACTTACACCCCTGCCTGGGGGTAGGTGTGAATACAGAGAATATCATCTGCTTTCTTTAATGGGATGCTTTAAAAAAAAAAAAAAAAAAAAAAAACAGTAGCTGTTCTTAGAGCTGGACCCCAGCACCCTGGGTTAATCAATCAAGAAACAGTTGGTACCTAGCTCTATGTGCCCCTTTTCTTGGGGCACAGCCCTTTTCCATAAATCTGAGCTCACCAACTCCAGAGACCTCTTTCTTTCCCTCAACCCTGCCTCCCTCCTGCTGGGAGAAGGGCTGAAATGGAACTCCTGGTTTCTTTCCAGATTGTTTTGTAAACTTATCTGTGCTCAGAACTGGTGGTATTTGGCAGTCCTAATTCATTAATCAAACCCACAATTTGTGCCTGGCTGAGTTCCCCTTTCCTTGCTCTTAGGAGAAGGGGCTTCTATTTCCCACCAGAAAGTGACTCCAGAGTCAGCCTGCCATGCCAGTGGGGGAGGGGCTATGGCCTCCACAGTGTGGAAGGATTTACTTACACCTCTTTGCTGAGATTTATCAGTCCTACTTTTCCTCTCATTCCTGGATGATATACAATGTGTGTCTGATCTGTGAAGTCCCCCAAGCACTTATTTCAGACAGCTCCTTGCTATCTACTACCTCCCTGGAGGATGGACTAAATCCTAGAACTCCCTGCACTGCTATGTTCTCTACCATTTTCCCATAGGTTTTGGTATGTTGTATTTTTGTCTTCATTTGCCTCAACATATTTCCTAATCTCACTTGTGATTTCCTTTTTAAGCCACTGGTTGTTTAAGAGTATGTTGTTTAATTTCCACATATTTGTGAATTTTCCTATTGTTCCTCTGTTAATTGATTTCTAGCTTCATTCCATTGTGGTTGTAGAAGTTACACAGTTATAATTTCAATATTTTTGCATCTATTGAAACCAGTTTTGGATCTAACATATTGTCTATCCTGAGAATGATCCATGTGCACTGGAGAGAAATGTTTATTCTGTTTTTGTTTGGGTAAAGTGTTCCATATATGTTTATTGGGTCTAGCTGATTTGGAGAATCTTTAAAGTCTTGTATTTCCTCATTGATCTTCTGACTAATTGTTGTATCCATTATTGAAAATGGTGTATCAAAATCTCCTACTATTAATATAGAACCATCTATTTCTCCCTACAAATTGATCAGTATTTGCATCATATATTTTAGGGCCATGTATTAGGTGCATATATGTTTATAATTCTCTCATCTTCTTGGTGAATTGTCCCCTTTATCAGTATATAATGACCACCTTTGTCCCTCATAACTGATTTTGACTTAAAGTCTATTTTATCTAATGTTAATATAGCTACTCCAGCTTTTTTTTTGGTTACCACTTGCATGGTATATTTTTCCCATCCTTTCACCTTCAACCTATTTGAATCTTTGAATTTAAGGTGAGTCTCTTGTAGACAGCATATACTTGGGTCATTCCATTTTATCTTTTCTGCCAATCTCTGCCTTTTGACTGGAGATTTTTATCCACTTATATTTAAAGTCACCACTGATATGGCAGGAATTTGTTCTGCTATTTTTCTATTTAGACTTTGTGTGTTTAATACCATTTTTGTCCCTCAATTCTTCTGTTAATGCCTACTTTTATGTTTATTTGATTTTTTGTGTCATACCACATTGAATGCCTTCTCTTTTCTACTGGATATATTTTTATCTGTTTTCCTTGTGGTTACCACTGGGTTAAAATTTTAACATCCTAAATATATAGCAATCATATTTGGTTTGATACCAACCTAACCTAACTTCAATAGCATACATAAATACTTTTCCTATACCATTCTGTCTCCCCATCCTTTTTTTTTTTCCATCAGGTATCACTTATATCGTTGCCCATTGTATGTCGCCAAACATAGATTTATCATTACTTTTTTTTTTTTAATTCAGTTTTATTGAAATATATTCACAAACCATACAGTCATCCATGGTATACAATCAACTGTTCACAGTATGATCATATAGTTATGCGTTCATCACCACAATCTATTTCTGAACATTTTCCTTACTTTTTACACATTTGCATTTTTGCATCTGTAGAAAGCAATAAGTGGAGTTACAAACCAAACCACACTACAATAATACTGGCATTTATAATAACAAAATGGTTACCTTTCCTAAAAGTCTGTCTTTATGCTGCTTTGAACCACTGTCTAGTGTCCTTTCCTTTCAGTCTGAAGAATTACCTTTAGCATTGTTTCTAGGGCATGCCTAGTGGTGGTGGACTCCCTCAGCTTTTGTTTATCTGGAAATGTCTTAATCTTGCCCTCATTTTTGAAAAAAATGTCTCAGCAGATATAAAATTCTTGTCTGGTAGTTGTTTTCTTTCAGCACTTTTAGTATTTCAACCCACTGTCTTCTTGCCTCCATGATTTCTGATGAGAAATAGGAACTCAATTTAATTGGTACTCCTTGTACAGAACACATTGATTTTCTCTTACAGCTTTCAGAACTCTCTCCTTATCCTTTGCATTCAATAGTGTGATCAGTATATGTTGGGTGTATTTTTTCATGTTTATCAGGTTTGGTATTCTCTGGGCTTCTTAGATGTACATGTTCATGTCTTTTGCTAAGTATGGGAAGTTCTCTGTCATTATTTCTTCGACTAAACCTTCTGTCCCTTTCTCTCTTGGTTCTCCTTCTGGGACTTCCATAATGCATATATTGGTGCACCAGAGGTGTCTTAGTCTATTTTGCTTTTAATAATTCTTATTTCTTTCTCTTCCTTTGTCTGACTTTTTTTCAAGTGACTTGTCTCCAAATTCACTGATCTTTGTTCTGCTGACTCCAATCTCCTCTTGAAACCCTCCTGAAAATTTTAATTTCAGTTATTGTGGTATTCAACTCCAGTAGTTCTGTTTGTTTCCTTTATAAAATTTCTCTTTTTACTTAAACTCTCATATTACTCATTCATTGTTTTCCTGATATCCTTTAGCTTTTCTATATATTTTCTTTCATCTTCTTGAGAATTTTTAATATTTTTTAAAGGCTTTTTTCAGTATGTCAGCATTCTGGCCTTCTTTGTTGGTGGTTTTTAGGTTTTTATCCTCTTCCTCTGGATGCCCAACTTTTCCTGTTTTTTGTTTTTCTTGTTCTCTGTTGCAAAATATACACTTTTATATTTTAAAATGTTAATGCTAGGATTTATTCCCTAAGGTTTCTGTTAATTGATTTTGTAATCATCTGTTGATAAGACAGGGATTTTCTTGAGCCTCTGCCCTCCCACCAGAAAGATATGCCCAAGATGAATGCAGTGTGGAGAGTTTTCCCTGTCTTTCTAGGCCTGTGCTTTGTCCTGGGCTTTTGCTTATTAGTTGTTTTTTAGTTCCCCTGTTTACAGAAGTGTGGTTGTCCTCTCTGCTTCCCAGGTATGGACCTCCCTCTCCCAGGTGTCTGAAGCCAGAAAACCTTTGTCCAAGGCTCTTTGCCTCTACAGTTTATTACACTCCAAGCTGATTCTGCCTGGAGGGCAAATTCTGGGAGGGGGGGTGCACCTGAGAGGACTTTCCCAAGTCAGTCTTTCTCAACCAAAACAGGACTAGGGACACATGAAGTGGGTGCAGAGGGCTCCAAAGTGCCCTGGGGGGATCAGGAAGGATGCCAGGAACTTCTTCAATGGTTCCCTGAAGCTGATGTTTTTTTGGCCTGCCCAGCAAATGCAGCCTTTCAACTAACTGTCGCCTACCACACTGAGGAAGCATAGCATCTTTAATTCTCCTCTGCTGTAGCCTTTGTCCAGGGTAGGTTAAAACAATAGTCAAAAGCCATGACCACTGATCAGTAGTGCCCACCACTGGTATTGAGGAAGAGGATTTCTATGCCCCTTTCTCTTACCAGTGAACTATTCAAGGGCTGAGACTCAAGGTGGCCTGCCACAAGAGTAGGGGATGAGCAATAGGGAGGATCTAAGATGGTGGCATAGAGAGGAGTGGAAGCTAGTTACTCCCCCTGGAACAACTAATCAAAAACCAGTAACTAGTAAGTAATCCTGAATAACTGTGGGGGGACAAATGTGACCATCCACTCATCATACACCAACCTGAATTAGGAGGAATGCCCGAGAACACAGCATAAAATCTATAAGTAAAAATTGTGGATCCAAGCTGGGAGACCCCTCCCCACACAGCCCAAGCTGCAAAGTCTCATGGTGCTAGAGAGATGCTCTCTCCCAGCAAGTTAATATGGCTCAGCTGAGCTCCAACTGGGGTTTTAATTAGCAAATGTGGACTGCTCACTATGAGCTACGAATCCCCAATAGCAGACAGAGGCTTTGGGTGATGACTGACCTTGGGGAGCCAGAGGGTTGCTGCAGACTAGCCATGAAGGGGACTTTCAGTCCCTGTTTCAGCTCAGTGGAGAAAGCCTCAGCCATTTTCAGTTCCCAGTGCTCTGACCCAGACAAGGGTGAAGATAGCACAGGCAGAGAGAGACCATTGAAATGCTAATGACCTCTCCCTAGGGGGTCTATCTTCTCTAAGAGGAAAGGGGTGGGGCCCAGCTTTACTACCTGCCTTCCATTCATAACCAGAACCCAGATCCTGGGGGAAAACAGCCATGGGCCACACCTCCTTACACCACTCTGAAGTTACAGGCTGACAGGCACCACCCACTGGGCAGAAAAGCACAGTGACATGAGGCATCACATGGTGTACCGATTTCCTAAGACACAATCTGATACTGAATATTTCTTCCTTCTGGGACCTGAGCCCATTCTGGTCTGGGAAAACCTGATTGGGGTGACCAAGGAAACCATGCCTAGACAACAGAAAATTAAAACCTACACTAAGAAAAATGAAGTTATGGCCCAGTCAAAGGAGCAAACTTACACTTCAACTGAGATACAGGAATTGGAACAATTGATAATAAGTCAATTAAAAAAGTTTAGGAAAGATATGGTGAAAGAGCTGAACCATATAATGGAAACATTGGGCATACATAAGGTAGAAATTGAAAGTTCAAAAACCCAACTGGCAGAATCTATGGAAATGAAAGGCACAACACAAGAGATGAAAGACACAAAGGAAACATACAACAGCACATCTCAAGAGGCAGAAGAAAACACTCAGGAACTGGAGAACAAGACACCTGAAAGCCTACACACAAAAGAACAGATAGAGAAAAGAATGGAAAAATACAAGCAACATCTCCAGGAACTTAAGGACAAAATGAAAATCCAGAATGTATGTGCCATTGGTGTCCCAGAAGGAGAAGAGAAGGGAAAAGGGGTAGAAGCAATAAGAGAGGAAATAATCAATAAAAATTTCCTGTCTCTTATGAAAAGACATAAAATTATGGATCCAAGAAGCACAGTGTACTCCAAATAGAATAGATCTGAATAGGCCTATGCCAAGACACATAATAATCAGATTATCAAATGTCAAAGATAAAGAGGGAATCTAGAAGGCAGCAAGAGAAAAGCAATCCATCACATACAAAGAAAGCTTAATAAGACTATGTGTGGATTTCTCAATAGAAATCTTGGAGGCAAGAAGGAAGTAGGGTGATATATTTAAGACACTGAAAGAGAAAACCCACTGACCAAGAATCCTATATCCAGCAAAACTATCCTTCAAATATGAGGGAGAGCTTAAAATATTCTCTGACAAACAGACAATGACGGAGTTTGTGAACAAGATACCTGCTCTACAGGAAACACTAAAGGAAGCACTGCAGACAGAAAGGAAAAGACAGGAGTGAGAGGTTTGGAAAACAGTTTGGGGAGATAGTTGCACAGCAATGTAAGTACACTGAACAAAGATGACTGTGAATATGGTTGAAAGAGGAAGGCTGGGACCATGTGGACACTGGAACAAAAGACAAACAATAAAGACTGGGACTGTGTAACTCAGGGAAACCTAGGGTGCTCAACAATTATAATAAAAGGTACAAATATGTTTTTACATGAGGTAGAACAAATGAATGTCAACATTGCAAAGTGTTAAAAATAGGGTGGGATTGGGGGGAAAATACAATCAATGCAAACTAGAGACTATAATTTACAGAAACATTGTGCTATACTTCCTTTAACATAACAAAGGCAATATACCAAAGCTAAATACATATGGGGGTTGGAGGAAATAGGAGAAGGGTATGGGACTCCTGGCATTGGTGATATTGTCTGGCTCTTTATTCTACTTTAGGTTAATGCTATCTTTCCTTTTGTCGCTTTCTAGGTATAAAGTTTTGTGGGGTTTTTTGTTTGTTTTTCTCTCTTTCTCCTTTTTCTTTTGCCTCTCTGCTCTCTTTGACTCTTCCTCTGTCTTTGTGGAAGAAATGGACATGTCCTTGTATAGATATTCACAATGGTGCTGAATACATAGATACATGATTATATAGGGAACCAATGATTGTTTACTTAGGACAGAATGTACGGTGTGTGAACAAAAACACCTTAAAAGAAATGGGTTGATGAAGAAACTTTTAGGACACTATATTGAGTGAAATAAGACAGAAACAAAAAGGCAAATATTGCAGGGTCTCACTGATATGAACTAATTATAATGTGTAAACTCATAGACATGAAATATAAGTTACCAGGATATAGAATGAGGCTAAAGAATGGAGAGTGGTTGCTTATTGTGAGCAGAATGTTCAAATAGGCTGAACTTAAATATTTGGAAATGGACAGGGGCGATGGTAGCATGTTGTGAGAATAACTAACAGTGCTGAAAGGTGTGTGAAGGTGGTAGAAAGGGTAAGCTCAGAGTCACATATGTCACCAGAAGGAAAGTTGGAGGTTAAAAGATGGGAATGTATAAAACAGTGAATCTTGTGGTGGACAATGTCTGTGATTAACTATACAAATATTAGAAATCTCTCTCATGAACTAGAACAAATGTATGACACTATAATTAGAAGTTAATAATAGATAGGACTATAGGAAAAAAATATATACCTATTGCAAACTATATACTACAGTTAGTAGTATTTTAACATTCTTTCATCAACAATAATAAATGTTCTATACCAAAACTATGAATCAATAATGGAGGGGGGCATGGTTAGGGGTATGGGAGGATCTGAGTTTCCTTTTTTTTTTTTTTTTTTTTTTGTCTTTATTTCTTTTCTGGAGTAATGAAAGTGTTCTAAAAATTGAAAAAAAAATTAATGTGTTGATGGATGCACAGCTGTATGATGGTACCATGGGCAATTAATTTTACACTTTGGATCTTTGGATAGTTATATGGTATGTGAACAATATCAATAAAAAATTTAAAAAAAAGTGTAGGGGATGGGCACCAGTAGTTGCCATGAAGAGAGAGCAATTAATGTTCTTTACCGTAATACATCAGCTTCTTCTTATGCTCTTCCTGAATGCTGTACAGTTGTTCTTCTGGCCTCTGGAGTTTCAAAAGAATTGTTTCAGACTGCTCCTGCCTATTTGATAACTGTTCTGTTGGAAGGACTGAGTCCTTGAGCTCCCTACTCTAGCATCTTTCCATGATCCTAAGCATTTTTTAATCCATCCATACCATTCCAGGAAACTGTACTTAGCAAGAAGACTCCTGATTTTTTCCTGACATATGTTGGATTTTTTTCCAACATATGCTGGAGGCTTTGCCAGGTGAATGTGAATTATTCATGGTCCTCTAGCACTAGTGGGATAGAAAAAAAAGGTTTTGGCAATGTCCCAGACATTATAACAATTACCATCAGACTGTGCTATGGATAAAGTCATAGTCACAATGTCTGGAACATCCAGCACATTGGGAGCAACAACTGAGAACAGCTGGAAATAAAACATGATATAAATTTCCAGCTCCTATTAGAACTGTCTATAGGGTTATTGTATTGCAATAATGCATTTCTTACCTTCCTGAGCATTTAAGAACTTAATTAAAATTGATTTCCCTTTATCTTCCTGAGATTCCATATTGTTTCTATTGGATCACTATGGAAGGGACAAGAAGACAGTTTGGGAAATAATTTAAGTATCCTATTAGCATTTCCCTACATGTTGTTTTTCCCAAACAGGAGAATCCTTTCTGAGCTATATAGGCATTCACACTATAAACCTGTAAAATATCAATACCCATTATATAGTCAGCAATGGAAGTCACAACACAATACATTGAATTGGTCCAAAAGACCCTATCAACAAAATCACATTAACTTTCCTTTCCTATTGCACAACATGCCCAAACCCCAAAAGTTGAATTCAGACACTCACTCCTGACATGGGAATGGATAATGTGGTGACTGAATAGCCCACATCTAATAAAACCTTAAAAGTTGGGTTACCTCCTATTCCGGTTTGCTAATGCTGCCATTCTGCAAAACACCAGAAATGGATTGGCTTTTATAAAGGGGGTTTATTTGGTTACACAGTTACAGTCTTAAGGCCATAAAGTGTCCAAGGTAAAACATGAACAATCAGGTACCTTCACTGGAAGATTGCCAATGGCATCCAGAAAACCTGTGTTAGCTGGGAAGGCATGTGGCTGGTGTCTGTTCTGGAATTCTGGTTTCAAAATGGCTTTCTCCCAGGATGTTCCTCTCTAGGCTTCAGCTCCTCAAGAATGTCACTCTTAGTTGTTCTTGGGGTGTTTGTCCTCTCTTAGCTTCTCTGGAGCAAAAGTCTGCTTTCAAAGGCCATCTCCAAAATGTTTCTGTAAGCTGAAGCTCCTCTCTCAGCTCCTGTGCATTCTTCAAGTTGTCCCTCTTGGCTGTAGCAAGCTCGCTCTTTCTGTTGGAGCTCTTATAGGGTTCCAGTGAACTAATCAAGGCCCACACTGAATGGGCAGGGCCACACCTCCATAGAAATTATCTAATCAGAGTTATCACCTAGAGTTAGGTGGGTCACATCTCCATGGAAATACTCAATCAAAGAATTCCAATCTAATCGACACTAAAACATCTGCCCACACGAGATTGCATCAAAGATAATGGCATTTTGGAAGACATAATACATTCAAATGGGCACACCTCCTCTCACCAAAATTTCCAAACATATTAAAATGGGTATAGAAGGCCTTTGATCCCCACTGGGGACAGGTAGGCTTTTGCTCCAGTTTTTTAATCATTCTTTTGCTTAAGACAGCTGAGATTGAAGTAGAGGGAGAGGAAAGAATGAGGAGCTATGGAGGGAGAAAGTGGTTCCACATCAGCAATCAAGATTTTGCATTTACTTTCGTTTGTAGTGGTGTGGAAGTGGCCTGAATTTCAACCAAAGTAACCTCCCAGAATTTTCAGTCCAACAAAGCCCTATATTTGGAAGCAAAATAATCATTACTAACACTATTTATTTGACATCCTTTTGACTCAGCAGCTGAAGCCACATTTTTTTCTGGCTGTAGCCAAGGGTTTTGAGTCCTTTGACTAACTCAGGTTTGACTTGCACTTTTTAACTTTTTTTTTTTAAGGAATCCACCTTCAAATGAAGCATTTCCTGCCCCATTGCAAATTATGTTTGTAAGTTCTTATCCAGTTGTAACAGAAGAGCTACAGAAGTTTTCCAAGGTGGCAAGTCTGAGTGTATGAATTTATCTAAGTTATTTGGATCAGTTTCTCATTCTCTAATAGGTCATTTTCATGAGGGTAGGAAGAGTCTGAACAGTAGTCCAAGACTCATCTTATGGTTTGACATGGGATTTTTTTTGCCTCAGGGCACTCTCCCCTAGAAGGTCAAAGCTATCCAAGACCTTTTATTGTTGTCTCCAAATGGATCTAAGGTTGGCATGGTAGTCTTTAAGAGGGCTGAGCTCCAGAATCATCCAACTGCTGCCATTCTTCCTCAACAAGCAATATATTACCCTCATCACCATCCATTCCCACAGCAAACCAGTCAAAGTTCTAACATTTTGCTAGTTTCAGCCCATAGTGGTTACAAATCTCCCTTCTTTCAAAGTCAGTGTAAGTGCACATCTCTCTAACTGTTATTTAGAGGTAATCAGAACCTAACCAGTATGTGTGTTTGTACTATTTGTCATAATATGCTGTTTAGCTTATGAGGCTGTGACTATCTTGTACCTACTACTTTCAATAACTTCCCATTCTTGATGGCTTATTCAAGTCTTACTTTCTTTTCAGCCTATATGAAAACCCATCTCCATAATATGGGACTTTTCTATATCTTACCACTACACATTTCTCTAAATGTCCTTGTCTGAATGATGATACATTACCATCAATGAAAAATAATGTCAATATTCTGCATTTTATGACACTTTATAGTTAAAAATCACACATTATGTTACTCACATGATACTTAGATGAAGATGATATTCTTGCAGCAGAACTAAGACTATATCTGCTGACTCCAAGTTTAATACTTTTAATTACCTAACCTGTCCAATTCTAAGATCTTTTCAGGGTTCTTTTTTTTTTTTTAATCTTCATTTTATTGAGGTATATTCACATACCTCACAGTCATACAAAACAAATCGTACATTCGATTGTTCACAGTACCATTACATAGTTTTACATTCACCACCTAAATCAATCCCTGACACCTTCATTAGCACACACACAAAAATAATAAGAATAATAATTAAAGTGAAAAAGAGCAATTGAAGTAAAAAAGAACACTGGGTACCTTTGTCTGTTTGTTTGTTTCCTTCCCCTATTTTTCTACTCATCCATCCATAAACTAGACAAAGGGGAGTGTGGTCCTTATGGTTTTCCCAATCCCACTGTCACTCCTCATAAGCTACATTTTTATACAATTGTCTTCGAGATTCATGGGTTCTGGGTTGTAGTTTGATAGTTTCAGGTATCCACCACCAGCTACTCCAATTCCATAGAACCTAAAAAGGGTTGTCTAAATTGTGCGTAAGAGTGCCCACCAGAGTGACCTCTTGGCTCCTTTTGGAATCTCTCTGCTACTGAAGCTTATTTCATTTCCTTTCACATCCCCCTTTTGGTCAAGAAGATGTTCTCCGTCCCACGATGCCAGGTCTACATTCCTCCCCGGGAGTCATATTCCACGTTGCCAGGGAGATTCACTCTCCTGGGTGTCTGATCCCACGTAGGGGGGAGGGCAGTGATTTCACCTTTCAAGTTGGCTTAGCTAGAGAGAGAGGGCCACATCTGAGCAACAAAGAGGCATTCGGGAGGAGGCTCTTAGGCACAATTATAGGGAAGTCTAGCCTCTCCTTTGCAGCAACCGTCTTCCCAAGGGTAAAACCCACGGTAGAGGGCTCAACCCATCAAACCACCAGTTCCCTATGTCTGTGGTCATGTTAGCAACCATTGAGGTGGGGTAGGCCAATACCTTCAGGGTTCACTTTTAAAAGCATGCACTGCTGTTGTTTTAATAAATATTTGTCCTGCATAAGGCTTATTGTTAACTGAAACCCATAAGCCCTGTTCTTGAGGAGTCCTATGTGCCTAGCAACAAGGAGCAGGGATAATACGTGGTAGGAGAAGAAAAAGAGAGCACAACTATACTGTTTCCTTTTGGTTGCATAAACTCCAGATATAGACTTCTGCTTTAAAGCCTGTCAAGTCCAAGAAAGTGAGGGCAGATATTAGAAACTCTATCAAGTACAGAGAGCTAAAATTTTTCATTATTAACAAGGACCTGGCCAGTGGTCATTTCTTCATAATATATAGTCTTCATTCTGCTTTAAATTTTTTTTTACATTTTTATTGTGAAATACATATACAGAAAACTGACAACTTCCAAAGTACAATTTAACAAGTGGTTAGGAAGCAAATTCCAAAGAATGCCATGGGTTATAGTTCCACAATTTCAGTTATTTCCTTATTGTGAACTATAACATATATACAGAAATGTGACAGCTCTCAAAGTACAATCTAACAAGTAGCCATAGAGCAAATTTCGAAGCATGTTACATGTTCAGGTCCACTATGTTGATTATTTCCTTCTAGATATTTTAGTGACCTAGAAAACAAACAAAAAAAATTATATAAAGATTCAGTATTCATAATGCTTTGTTAAATCTTATCTTGTCAGTTGTAACCCCTCTCTCTCTCATTTAATCACTTTCTCAATCTTCAGGGATATCTGGGCAGTGACCACCCTAAGTTGTTCATATTGAAAAGGGGTGTCAACAAAACGGGGAAAGTAGATGCATCTGGTTGATGTTCTTGGAGAGGCTGCTGCCTCTGGGTTTTGGGACTTATCTAGCATAGGAACACTTGGGAGGATTTAAGTTTCTGAAAGGTAAACTTAGTGAATGAAACTTTTAGAGTCTCAGATAGGGACCTAGGTATTCTTTAGTATTTGAGGGACTAATATCGATTACAGCTTGGCATACTGTGGGCATTTAGAACATCTACCTGAAGTCTGCATTAAAGTAACATCCAGGATAGTCTCTTGACTCTTTTTGAAATCTCTCAGCCACTGAAACCTTATTTTCTTACCTTTCTTTTCCACTTTTGTTCAAAACGGCTCACCTAATCCCTTGATGCCAGGGCCAGACTCATTCCTGGGAGTTGGGTACCATGTTGCCAGGGAGATTCACTCCCCTGGGAGTCATGTCCCATGTAGGGGGTAGGGCAATGGATTTATTTGCAGAGTTGGGCTTAGAGAGAGAAAGACCACATCTGAGCAACAAAAGAGGTTCTCTGGAGGTGACACCTAGGCATCCACCTTTACACCCATAAATGTCACAAGAGCAAGACTCAAGATCAAGGGCTTCACTTATTAAGTAGGTGGTTCCTAATTTCATGTAACATATATTCTGTCCAAGACAAGCAATCAGTGTCTCACATTATCTTCACTTGGTTGTACAATCATTACTCTCAATTTTAAACAATTATCATAACCCAAAACACCCCCATATCTGTTATCAACCCCTAGTTATTTATCCCTAGTATTAGTGTGGTATTGGTAGGGTATTTCTATTAAATATAGTCTATAATACAATAGGTAGTTTTTCCCATATACCACTCTGTTGTTAACTCTGTACCAGGGTCATACCATAAAAGTAGATCATGCAAATACTTATTTATATTGGTAGTTCTAATCAATGAGATACATACTTTTAAACAACCCCTTTCAATCATGTTCACCTTCAGTGTGGCACTGATATTTATAATCCCATTAATGAAATATCTTCCCCTCCATCAATTCTCATACCTTTAAGTTCACTCTAATTAACATGTCTACATATTAGGTTATCATTCTTCCTTCATTAGCTCTGTCCCTCTGGGTCCCCTATATTCTACATCATAAGACACTGATTTTGCTTTGTTCAGGGAGTTCATATTAGTGATAACATACTATATGTCTCTTTTTGTGTCTGACTTATTTCACTCAGCATTCTCTCTTCCAGGTTCGTACATATTGTCATATGTTTCAGGATCTCATTCCTTCTTACTGCTGCATAGCATTCCATCATATTTATATACCACATTTGCTTATCCACTCATCTGATGAAGGACAACTTGGATCGTTTCCATCTCTTGCCAATTGTGAACAATGCTGCTATGAACACTGGTGTGGAAATGTCTTTCTGTGTCATTGCTTTCAGATCTTCTGGGTATATATTGAGAAGTGACAATGCCAGATAATAGGGTAACTCGATATCTTCTTTTCTGAGGAACTGCCAAACTCTTCCACAGCAGCTGCACCATTATACATTCTCATCAGCAATGAATATGAGTTCCAATTTCTCCACATTGTCTTCCAGCATTTGTAGTTTCCTGTTTGTTTAATGGGAGCCATTCTCATTGGTGTGATATGATATCTAATTGTGGTTTTTATTTTCATTTCCCTAATAGCCAATTGTTCTGGTTTGCTAATGCTGCCATTTTGCAAAACACCAGAAATGGATTGGCTTTTTTAAAGGGGGTTCATTTGGTTACAAAGTTGCAGCCTTAAGGCCATAAAGTCTGCAAGGTAAGGCATTAACAAAAGGGTACCTTCACTGAAGGATGGCTGTGGGCATCCAGAAAACCTCTGTTAGCTCAGAAGGCACATGGCTGGCATCCACTTGCTCCCAGGTTGTGTTTCAAAATGGTGTTCTCCAGAATGTTGCTCTTGGGGTGTTTTGTCCTCTCTCAGCTGCAGCTCCTCTTCAAAATGTCACTCTCAGTTGCTCTAGCAAAATGCCACTCTTAGCTGCTCCGAGGTCCTCCTGTCTGTGAACTCCTTTATATGACTCCAGTGATCCAATTAACACACCCACCCTGAATGGGTGGGGTAACACCTCCATGCAAATTATCCAGTCAAACGTTTTTCACCCATAGTTGATTGAATCACATCTCCATGAAAACACTCAATCGAAGAATCCCAATCTAATCAACACTAATACGTCTGCCCCCATAAGATTGCATCAAAGAACATGGTGTTTTCTGGGGGATGTAATATATA
Organism: Choloepus didactylus; assembly: GCF_015220235.1. Classification (NCBI taxonomy): domain Eukaryota; kingdom Metazoa; phylum Chordata; class Mammalia; order Pilosa; family Megalonychidae; genus Choloepus; species Choloepus didactylus. The sequence goes on from NC_051311.1 coordinate 80,831,146, forward strand.
CAAACTGGCACACTAATGATGAACATTTTTTCATGTGTTTTTTAGTCATTTTTATTTCCTCTTCAGAAATGATATCTTTTCATATCTTTTGCCCATTTTATAATTGGGCTGTTTGTACCATTGTTGTTGAGTTGTAGGATTTCTTTATACATGCTGGATATCACTCTCTTACCAGATATATGGATTCCAAATATTTTCTCCCATTGAGTTGGACACCTCTTCACCTTTTTGACAAAGTCCTTTGAGGTACAGAAGTTTTTGATTTTGAGGAGTTTCCATTTATTTATGTATCTTTCATTTCATGTGCTTTGGGTATAAGGTCTAAGAAGCTGCCTCCTTATAACTGGATCTTGAACATGTTGCCCTACATTATATTCTAGGATTTTTATGATACTGTCTCTTACAGTGAGGTCTTTGATCCACTTTGACTTACTTTTTGTATAGCATGTGAGGCTGGGGTTCTCTGCCATTAATTTGGATATGGATATCCAGTTCTCCCAGTCCCATTTGTTGAAAAGACTGTTCTGTCCCAGTTCAGTGGATTTGGGGGACTTATCAAAAATCTGTCAACTATAGATCTGGGAGTCTATTTCCAAACTCTGGATTTGATTCCATTGATCAATATGTCTGTCTTTGTGCCAATACCATGCTGTTTTGACTACGGTGGCTTTACAGTAGGCTTTAAAGTCAGAAACTGTAGGTCCTCCCACTTTGTTCTTCATTTTTAGAATGCTTTTGGCAATTCAAGGCCCCTTTCCCTTCCAAATAATTTGATAACTAGCTTTTCCAAGTCTGAAAAGTAGGTTGTTGGAATTTTGATTGCAATTGCATTGAATCTATAGATCAGTTTGGGTAGAATTGAATCTTAATGATGTTTAGCCTCCCTATCCATAAACACAGAATATCTTTCCATCTATTTAGGTCCTCCTTGATTCCTTTTAGTAAAGTTTTGTAATTTTATTTGTAGAGGTTTTTTACATCCTTGGTTAAGGTTATTCCTAAGTACTTGATTTTTTTTTAGTTGCTATTATGAATGGAATTTTTTTCTTGAGTGTGTCTTCAGTTAGGTTATATCTATTGTATAGGAACTGTTCTGGTTTGCTAGACCTGCCATTATGCAAAATATGAGAAATGAATTGGCTTTTATAAAGGGGATTTATTAGGTTACAAATTTACAGTCTAAGGCCATAAAAGTGTCCATACTAAGGCATCAACAAGAGGATACCTTCACTGAAGAATGGCTGATGGCATCCAGAACACCTGTCAGCTGGGAAGACTCATGGCTGTCATCTGCTAGTCCTTTGCTCCCAGGTTGTGTTTCAAAAAGCTCAAAATGTCTCTGGGCTTCTGTCTTTGCTCCTCTCCCAGCTGCTGTGCATCCTTGCATCTTTCTCCAAGGTTGTTTCTCTCTAAGCCTCTAGGGGTCTTCTCTTAGCTTCTCTGGGGCAAACTCTGGGCTTCATCTCTTAGCTTAGCATCTCCAAACGTTCTTCTGTCTGCATCTCCTGGCATCTCCAAGTGTCAGTGTCTGTGTTGGCTCTTGACTGTCTTAAGTACTCAAGTGAACTAATCAAGACCCACCCTGAATGGGCAGGGTCCCCACCTCCATGGAAATAACCCAGTCAAAGATGTCACTCACAGTTGGGTGACTCATATCTCCATGGAAATACTGGATCAAAATGTTCCACCCAATAAGAATGGGTTAAAAGATCATGGTTCTGGAGGCGGGGCAAGATGGCAGACTGGTGAGCTGTATGTTTTAGTTACTCCTCCAGGAAAGTAGGTAGAAAGCCAGGAACTGCGTGTACTGGACACCACAGAGCAATCTGACTTTGGGCATACTTCATACAACACTCATGAAAACATGGAACTGCTGAGATCAGCGAAATCTGTAAGTTTTTGCGGCCAGGGGACCCGCGCCCCTCCCTGCCAGGCTCAGTCCTGTGGGAGGAGGGGCTGTCAGCTCCGGGAAGAAGGGAGAACTGCAGTGGCAGCCCTTATCAGAAACTCATTCTACTGATCCAAACTCCAACCATAGATAGACTGAGACCAGACACCAGAGAATCTGAGAGCAGCCAGCCCAGCAGAGAGGAGACAGGCATAGAAAAAAAACAACATGAAAAACACCAAAATAAAAGCGGAGGATTTTTGGAGCTCTGGTGAACTTAGAAAGGGGAAGGGCGGAGCCCAGGCCCGAGCTCAGGCCCTGAGGCACATATGCAAATCCCGAAGAAAAGCTGATCTCTCTGCCCTGTGGACCTTTCCTTAATGGCCCTGGTTGCTTTGTCTCTTAGCATTTCAATAACCCATTAGATCTCTGGGGAGGGCCCTTTTTTTTTTTTAATCCTTTTTTTCTTTTTCTAAAACAATTACTCTAAGAAGCCCAATACAGAAAGCTTCAAAGACTTGCAATTTGGGCAGGTCAAGTCAAGAGCAGAACTAGGAGAGCTCTGAGACAAAACGCAATAATCCAGTGGCTGAGAAAATTCACTAAACACCACAACTTCCCAAGAAAAGGGGGGTGTCCGCTCACAGCCATCATCCTGGTGGACAGGAAACACTCCTGCCCATTGCCAGCCCCATAGCCCAGAACTGCCCCAGACAACCCACTGTGACAGAAGTGCTTCAAATAACAGGCACACACCACAAAACTGGGTGTGGACATTAGCCTTCCCTGCAACCTCAGCTGATTGTCCCAGAGTTGGGAAGGTAGAGCAGTGTGAATTAACAAAGCCCCATTCAGCCATCATTTCAGCAGACTGGGAGCCTTCCTACACAGCCCAGCAGCCCAGAACTGCCCTGGGGGGAAGGCACTCACCTGTGACATAGCACAGTCATCCCTCAACAGAGGACCTGGGGTGCACGGCCTGGAAGAGGGGCCCACTTGCAAGTCTCAGGAGCCATACGCCAATACCAAGGACTTGTGGGTCAGTGGCAGAGACAAACTGTGGCAGGACTGAACTGAAGGATTAGACTATTGCAGCAGCTTTAAAACTCTAGGATCACCAGAGAGATTTGATTGTTAGAGCCACACCCCCCTCCCTGACTGCCCAGAAACACGCCCCATATACAGGGTAGGCAACACCAACTACACACGCAACCTAGGTACACCAATTGGACCCCACAAGACTCACTCCCCCACTCACCAAAAAGGCTAAGCAGGGGAGAACTGGCTTGTGGAGAACAGGTGGCTTCTGGACGACACCTGCTGGTTAGTTAGAGAAAGTGTACTCCACGAAGCTGTAGATGTGATAAATTAGAGATAAGGACTTCAATTGGTCTACAAATCCTAAAAGAACCCTATCAAGTTCAGCAAATGCCATGAGGCCAAAAACAACAGAAAATTATAAAGCATATGAAAAAACCAGACGATATGGATAACCCAAGCCCAAGCACCCAAATCAAAAGTTCAGAAGAGACACAGCACCTAGAGCAGCTACTCAAAGAACTAAAGATGAACAATGAGACCATAGTACGGGATACAAAGGAAATCAAGAAGACCCTAGAAGAGCATAAAGAAGACATTGCAAGACTAAATAAAAAAAATGGATGATCTTATGGAAATTAAAGAAACTGTTGACCAAATTAAAAATATTCTGGACACTCATAGTACAAGACTAGAGGAAGTTGAACAATGAATCAGTGACCTCGAACATGACAGAATGGAAAATGAAAGCATAAAAAAAAGAATGGGGAAAAAAATTGAAAAAATCGAAATGGACCTCAGGGATATGATAGATAATATGAAACGTCCGAATATAAGACTCATTGGTGTCCCAGAAGGGGAAGAAAAGGGTAAAGGTCTAGGAAGAGTATTCAAAGAAATTGTTGGGGAAAACTTCCCAAATCTTCTAAACAACATAAATACACAAATCATAAATGCTCAGCGAACCCCAAATAGAATAAATCCAAATAAACCCACTCCGAGACATATACTGATCACATTGTCAAACACAGAAGAGAAGGAGCAAGTTCTGAAAGCAGCAAGAGAAAAGCAATTCACCACATACAAAGGAAACAGCATAAGACTAAGTAGTGACTACTCAGCAGCCACCATGGAGGCAAGAAGGCAGTGGCACGATATATTTAAAATTCTGAGTGAGAAAAATTTCCAGCCAAGAATACTTTATCCAGCAAAGCTCTCCTTCAAATTTGAGGGAGAGATTAAATTTTTCACAGACAAACAAATGCTGAGAGAATTTGCTAACAAGAGACTTGCCCTACTGGAGATACTAAAGGGAGCCCTAGAGACAGAGAAACAAAGAAAGGACAGACAGACTTGGAGAAAGGTTCAGTACTAAAGAGATTCGGTATGGGTACAATAAAGGATATTAATAGACAGAGGGGAAAAATATGACAAACATAAACCAAAGGATAAGATGGCTGATTCAAGAAATGCCTTCACGGTTATAACATTGAATGTAAATGGATTAAACTCCCCAATTAAAAGATATAGATTCGCAGAATGGATCATAAAAAAAGAACCATCAATATGTTGCATACAAGAGACTCATCTTAGACACAGGGACACAAAGAAACTGAAAGTGAAAGGATGGAAAAAATATTTCATGCAAGCTACAGCCAAAAGAAAGCAGGTGTAGCAATATTAATCTCAGATAAAATAGACTTCAAATGCAGGGATGTTTTGAGAGACAAAGAAGGCCACTACATACTAATAAAAGGGGCAATTCAACAAGAAGAAATAACAATCGTAAATGTCTATGCACCCAATCAAGGTGCCACAAAATACATGAGAGAAACACTGGCAAAACTAAAGGAAGCAATTGATGTTTCCACAATAATTGTGGGAGACTTCAACACATCACTCTCTCCTATAGATAGATCAACCAGACAGAAGACCAATAAGGAAATTGAAAACCTAAACAATCTGATAAATGAATTAGATTTAACAGACATATACAGGACATTACATCCCAAATCACCAGGATACACATACTTTTCTAGTGCTCACGGAACTTTCTCCAGAATAGATCATATGCTGGGACATAAAACAAGCCTCAATAAATTTAAAAAGATTGAAATTATTCAAAGCACATTCTCTGACCACAATGGAATACAATTAGAAGTCAATAACCATCAGAGACTTAGAAAATTCACAAATACCTGGAGGTTAAACAACACACTCCTAAACAATCAGTGGGTTAAAGAAGAAATAGCAAGAGAAATTGCTAAATATATACAGACGAATGAAAATGAGAAAACAACATACCAAAACCTATGGGATGCAGCAAAAGCAGTGCTAAGTGGGAAATTTATAGCACTAAACGCATATATTAAAAAGGAAGAAAGAGCCAAAATCAAAGAACTAATGGATCAACTGAAGAAGCTAGAAAATGAACAGCAAACCAATCCTAAACCAAGTATAAGAAAAGAAATAACAAGGATTAAAGCAGAAATAAATGACATAGAGAACAAAAAAACAATAGAGAGGATAAATATCACCAAAAGTTGGTTCTTTGAGAAGATCAACAAGATTGACAAGCCCCTAGCTAAACTGACAAAATCAAAAAGAGAGAAGACCCATATAAACAAAATAATGAATGAAAAAGGTGACATAACTGCAGATCCTGAAGAAATTAAAAAAATTATAAGAGGATACTATGAACAACTGTATGGCAACAAACTGGATAATGTAGAGGAAATGGACAATTTCCTGGAAACATATGAACAACCTAGACTGACCAGAGAAGAAATAGAAGACCTCAACCAACCCATCACAAGCAAAGAGATCCAATCAGTCATCAAAAATCTTCCCACAAATAAATGCCCAGGGCCAGATGGCTTCACAGGGGAATTCTACCAAACTTTCCAGAAAGAACTGACACCAATCTTACTCAAACTCTTTCAAAACATTGAAAAAAATGGAACACTACCTAACTCATTTTATGAAGCTAACATCAATCTAATACCAAAACCAGGCAAAGATGCTACAAAAAAGGAAAACTACCGGCCAATCTCCCTGATGAATATAGATGCAAAAATCCTCAACAAAATACTTGCAAATCGAATCCAAAGACACATTAAAAAAATCATACACCATGACCAAGTGGGGTTCATTCCAGGCATGCAAGGATGGTTCAACATAAGAAAAACAATCAATGTATTACAACACATTAACAAGTCAAAAGGGAAAAATCAATTGATCATCTCAATAGATGCTGAAAAAGCATTTGACAAAATCCAACATCCGTTTTTGATAAAAACACTTCAAAAGGTAGGAATGGAAGGAAACTTCCTCAACATGATAAAGAGCATATATGAAAAACCCACAGCCAGCATAGTACTCAATGGTGAGAGACTGAAAGCCTTCCCTCTAAGATCAGGAACAAGACAAGGATGACCGATGTCACCACTGTTATTCAACATTGTGCCGGAAGTGCTAGCCAGGGCAATCCGGCAAGACAAAGAAATAAAAGGCATCCAAATTGGAAAAGAAGAAGTAAAACTGTCATTGTTTGCAGATGATATGATCTTATATCTAGAAAACCCTGAGAAATCGACGATACAGCTACTAGAGCTAATAAACAAATTTAGCAAAGTAGCGGGATACAAGGTTAATGCACATAAGTCAGTAATGTTTCTATATGCTAGAAATGAACAAACTGAAGAGACACTCAAGAAAAAGATACCATTTTCAATAGCAACTAAAAAAATCAAGTACCTAGGAATAAACTTAACCAAAGATGTAAAAGACCTATACAAAGAAAACTACATAACTCTACTAAAAGAAATAGAAGGGGACCTTAAAAGATGGAAAAATATTCCATGTTCATGGATAGGAAGACTAAATGTCATTAAGATGTCAATTCTACCCAAACTCATCTACAGATTCAATGCAATCCCAATCAAAATTCCAACAACCTACTTTGCAGACTTGGAAAAGCTAGTTATCAAATTTATTTGGAAAGGGAAGATGCCTTGAATTGCTAAAGACACTCTAAAAAAGAAAAACGAAGTGGGAGGACTTACACTCCCTAACTTTGAAGCTTATTATAAAGCCACAGTTGTCAAAACAGCATGGTACTGGCACAAAGATAGACATATAGATCAATGGAATAGAATTGAGAATTCAGACATAGACCCTCAGATCTATGGCCGACTGATCTTTGATAAGGCCCCCAAAGTCACTGAACTGAGTCATAATGGTCTTTTCAACAAATGGGGCTGGGAGAGTTGGATATCCATATCCAAAAGAATGAAAGAGGACCCCTACCTCACCCCCTACACAAAAATTAACTCAAAATGGACCAAAGATCTCAATATAAAAGAAAGTACCATAAAACTCCTAGAAGATAATGTAGGAAAACATCTTCAAGACCTTGTATTAGGCAGCCACTTCCTAGACTTTACACCCAAAGCACAAGCAACAAAAGAGAAAATAGATAAATGGGAACTCCTCAAGCTTAGAAGTTTCTGCACCTCAAAGGAATTTCTCAAAAAGGTAAAGAGGCAGCCAACTCAATGGGAAAAAATTTTTGGAAACCATGTATCTGACAAAAGAGTGATATCTTGCATATATAAAGAAATCCTACAACTCAATGACAATAGTACAGACGGCCCAATTATAAAATGGGCAAAAGATATGAAAAGACAGTTCTCTGAAGAGGAAATACAAATGGCCAAGAAACACATGAAAAAATGTTCAGCTTCACTAGCTATTAGAGAGATGCAAATTAAGACAATGAGATACCATCTAACACCGGTTAGAATGGCTGCCATTAAACAAACAGGAAACTACAAATGCTGGAGGGGATGTGGAGAAATTGGAACTCTTATTCATTGTTGGTGGGACTGTATAATGGTTCAGCCACTCTGGAAGTCAGTCTGGCAGTTCCTTAGAAAACTAGATATAGAGTTACCATTCGATCCAGCGATTGCACTTCTCGGTATATACCCGGAAGATCGGAAAGCAGTGACACGAACAGATATCTGCACGCCAATGTTCATAGCAGCATTATTCACAATTGCCAAGAGATGGAAACAACCCAAATGTCCTTCAACAGATGAGTGGATAAATAAAATGTGGTATATACACATGATGGAATACTACGCGGCAGTAAGAAGGAACGATCTGGTGAAACATATGACAACATGGATGAACCTTGAAGACATAATGCTGAGCGAAATAAGCCAGGCACAAAAAGAGAAATATTATATGCTACCACTAATGTGAACTTTGAAAAATGTAAAAGAAATGGTTTATAATGTAGAATGTAGGGGAACTAGCAGTAGAGAGCAATTAAGGAAGGGGGAACAGTAATCCAAGAAGAACAGATAAGCTATTTAACGTTGTGGGGATGCCCGGGAATGACTATGGTCTGTTAATTTCTGATGGATATAGTAGGAACAAGTTCACAGAAATGTTGCTATATTAGGTAACTTTCTTGGGGTAAAGTAGGAACATGTTGGAAGTTAAGCAGTTATCTTAGGTTAGTTGTCTTTTTCTTACTCCCTTGTTATGGTCTCTTTGAAATGTTCTTTTATTGTATGTTTGTTTTCTTTTTAACTTTTTTCATACAGTTGATTTAAAAAAGAAGGGAAAGTTAAAAAAAAAAAAAAAAAGAAAAACAAGGAAAAAAAAAGATGTAGTGCCCCCTTGAGGAGCCTGTGGAGAATGCAGGGGTATTCGCCTACTCCACCTCCATGGTTGCTAACGTGACCACAGACATAGGGGACTGGTGGTTTGATGGGTTGAGCCCTCTACCACAGGTTTTACCCTTGGGAAGACGGTTGCTGCAAAGGAGAGGCTAGGCCTCCCTATGGTTGTGCCTAAGAGCCTCCTCCCAAATGCCTCTTTGTTGCTCAGATGTGGCCCTGTCTCTCTAGCTAAGCCAACTTGAAAGGTGAAATCACTGCCCTCCCCCCTACGTGGGATCAGATACCCAGGGGAGTGAATCTCCCTGGCAACGTGGAATATGACTCCCGGGGAGGAATGTAGACCTGGCATCGTGGGATGGAGAACATCTTCTTGACCAAAAGGGGGATGTGAAAGGAAATGAAATAAGCTTCAGTGGCAGAGAGATTCCAAAAGAGCTGAGAGGTCACTCTGGTGGGCACTCTTACGCACACTTTAGACAACCCTTTTTAGGTTCTAAAGAATTGGGGTAGCTGGTGGTGGATACCTGAAACTATCAAACTACAACCCAGAACCCATGAATCTCGAAGACAGTTGTATAAAAATGTAGCTTATGAGGGGTGACAATGGGATTGGGAAAGCCATAAGGACCACACTCCACTTTGTCTAGTTTATGGATGGATGAGTAGAAAAATAGGGGAAGGAAACAAACAGACAAAGGTACCCAGTGTTCTTTTTTACTTCAATTGCTCTTTTTCACTCTAATTATTATTCTTGTTATTTTTGTGTGTGTGCTAATGAAGGTGTCAGGGATTGATTTGGGTGATGAATGTACCACTATGTAATGGTACTGTAAACAATCGAAAGTACGATTTGTTTTGTATGACTGTGTGGTATGTGAATATATCTCAATAAAATGAAGATTAAAAAAAAAAAAAAAAAAGATCATGGTTCTGCAGTCCATAACAGTTTCAAACCAGCACATGAACATTGTTGACTTTGGCTCATTAATATTGCATGCTGCCACTTTGCTGAATTTGTTTATTAGCTCAAGTAGCTTTGTTTTCGTTTTCTCAGGATTTTCCAAATATAAGATCATATCTTCTACAAATCATGAGTTTTACTTCTTCCTTTCCAATTTGGATGCCTTTTATTTCTTGCTGAATTGCTCTGGCTAAAACTTCAAGGACAATGGGCACTTGTCTCATTCCTGATCTTTCAGGGAAGGCTTTCAGTCTCTCACCATTAAGTATTATGCTTGCTGTGTGTTTTTCATATATACCCTTTATCATATTGAGAAAGTTTCAAGTGATTTTATCAAAAAAGGATGTTGAATTTTGTCACTGAATTTTGACAAATTTCAGGATGCTGAATAGCCTGTCAGGATGCTGAATTTTGTCACACTGAAAATGCTTTGTCCGTGTCTACTGAGAAGATCATTTGATTTTTCCCTTTCAATTTGTTAATATCTTGTATTATATTGGTTGAGTTTCTCATGTTGAACCACCTTTGCATGCCTGGAATGAACCCCACTTGGTCGTGGTATATGATTCTTTCGATTTGCAAGTATTTTGTTTAGGATTTTTGCATCTATATTCATTAGAGAGATTGGTCTTTAGTTTTCCTTTCTTGTAATATCTTTATCTGGTGTTGGTATTAAAGTGATATTAGCTTTATAGAATGAGTTAGGTAGTGTACTTTTTCTTCAACTTTTGGAAAGAGTTTGTGCAGGAATGGTGTAAGTTCTTTTTGGAAAGTTTGGTAAAATTCCCGTGAAGCCATCTGGCCCTGGGCTTTTATTTGTAGGGAGCCTTTTGATGACTGATTGGATCTCTTTCTTGTGATTGGTTTGTTGAGGTCTTATATTTCTTCTTGGGTCAGTCTATGTTGTTTATGTGTTTCCAGGAAATTATCCATTTATTCTAAATTGTCTAGTTTGTTGGCATACAGATGTCCATAGTATCCTCTTATAGTTTTTAAATTTCTTCAGGACCTACATTAATGTCCCCCATTTCATTTCTTATTTTGTTTATTTGGATTTTCTCTCCTTTTACTTTGTCAGTCTAGCTAAGGGTTTTTCAAGCTTGTTCATCTCAAAGAACCAACTTTTGGTTATATTTATTCTATGGTTTCTTTTTTTTGTTCTCCATATCATTTATTTATGCTTTAATCCTTATTATTTCTTTTCTTCCACCTGCTTTAGGGTTAGTTTGCTGATCATTCTCTAGCTTCATTAATTATTCAGTTAGGTCTTTTGTTTAACTCTTCTTCCTTTTTAATGTATGCATTTAGAGCTATAAATTTCCCCCCTCAGCACTGCCCTCACTGCATCCCATATGTTTTGATATGTTGTGTTCTCATTTTCATTCATCTCTGGATATTTACTGAAATCCCTTGCAATTTCTTATTTGACCCACTGATTTTTTAGGAGTTTGTTGTTTAACCTCCACATATTTGTGAATGATCTACTTCTTTGTTGGTTATTGATTACTAGTTGCATTCCATTAAGGTCAGAGAACGGGCTTTGAATAATTTCAATCTTTTTTAAACTTATTGAGGCTTTTTTTTGTGCCCCAGCATATGATCTATCCTGGAGAACATTCCATGAACACTAGAGAAGACTGTATATCCTGGTAATTGGGGATATAATGCTCTATATGTGTCTTTTAAATCTAATTCATTTATCATATTGCTTAGTATCTCAATCTCCTTATTGGTCCTCTGTCTGTTGTTCTATCTATAGAAGAAAGTGGTGTATTGAAGTCTCCCACTATTTTTGCAGAAACATGTATTTCTCCCTTCAGTTTTGCCAATGTTTGTCTCATGTACTTTGGAGCACCTTGATTGGGTACTGTTCCAGTTTGCTAATGCTGCCGGGATGTAAAATACCAGAAATGGATTGGCTTTTATAAAGGGGGTTTATTTGGTTACACAGTTATAGTCTTAAGGCTATGAAGTGTCCAAGGTAAGGTGGTACCTTCACTGAAAGATGGCTTATGGTGTCCAGAAAACCTCTGTTAGCTGTGAATGGATGTGGCTGGCGTCTGCTACAGAGTTCTGGTTTCAAAATGGCTTTCTCCCAGGTTATTCCTTCCTAGGCTGCAGCTCCTCAAAATGTCACTCCCAGTTGCTCTTGGGGCATTTGTCCTCTCTCAGCTTCTCTGGAGCAAAAGTCTGCTTTCCAAGGCCTTCAAAATATCTCTGTAAACAGCAGATCCTCTCTTAGCTCCTGTGTGTTCTTCAAAGTGCCCTTCTTGATTGTAGCAAGCTCGCTCCTTCTGTCTGAGCTTATATAGTTCTCTAGTAAAGTAATCAAGGCCCACACTGAATAGGCAGGGCCAAACCTCCATAGAAATTGTCTAATTAGAGTTATACCTATAGTTGGGTGGGTCACATCTCCATGGAAACAATCAAAGAATTACAATCTAATCAACACTAATACCTCTGCCCACACAAGATTGCATCAAAGATAATGGCATTTTGGGGGACATAATACATTCAAACTGGCACAAGTGCATAAACATTTATGATTGTTATTTCTTCTTGGTGAATTGTCCCTTCTATTAATATATAGTGTCCTTTGTCCCTTATGACATTTTGCATTTAAAGTTTATTTTGTCTGGTATTAGTATTGCTACTCCTGCTCTCTTTTGGCTGCAGCTTGTATGGAGTATTTTTTTCCGTCCTTTCACTTTCAGTCTCTTTGTGTTGCTGGGTCTACAATGAGTCTCTTTTAAACAGCATATTGATGGATCATACTTTTTAATCCATTCTGCCAATCTGTATCTTTTAATTGGGGAGTTCAAAGTTATTAGTGTGAAGGTAGTTCTTGAATCAACCATCTTATCCTTTGGTTTGTATTTGTCAGATCTATTTCTACCCCCTCTCACTCTCCTTTTTCCTTTAAGTTACCCTTACTAATACTTTTCAGTTTTGTGCCCATTTCCAGACCACTCTTTCTTTTTTTCTCAGCTGGTAGACCTCCCTTTAATATTTCTTGAAGGGCAGGTCTCTTATTAACAAATTCTCTCAGCATTTGCTTGTCTGTAAAAATTTTAAATTCTCCCTCATTTTCGAAGGAGAGCTTTGCTGGATAAAGAATTCCTGGCTGGCAATTTTTCTCTCTCAGCATATTAAATATGCCATACCACTGCCTTCTTACCTCCATGGTGTCCACCAAGTAGTCAGTGCTTAGTCTTATGTGATTTCCCTTGTATGTAGTGAATCACTTCTCTTGCTGCTTTGAGGACTTTCTCCTTCTCTTCAGCATTTGACAATCTGATTAATATATGTTTCAGAGTGGGTTTATTTGGATTTATTCTATTTGGAGTTTGTTAGTTATCATTGATTTGCATATTTATGTCATTTACAAGGGTTTGGAAGTTTTCCCTAACTGTGTCTTCAAATACTCTTCCTAGGCCTTTACTCTTCTCTTCTTCTGGGATACTAAGGATTCTTACATTTGTGCACTTCATGTTGTCCATCACTTCCCTGAGATCCATTTCATTATTTTTTATTTTTTTCACCATTTGTTCTTTTGTGTATTTGCATTCAATTTCCCTGTCCTCTATTTCACTTATTCTTTCTTCTGCATCTTCAAATCTACTGTTGTGTGTCTCTAGAATATTTTTAATTTGATCAACAGTACCTTTTATTTACATAAGATCTGCTGGTTTTTAATTTACATTGTCAAATTCTTCTAGAGTCTTCTTGATGTCCTTTACGTCTTCAGTCAACTCATTGAAGTTGTTTTTGAGATTTGTATGTATTTTTTTGATTAATTGCTCCAAGTTCTGTGTCTCCTCTGGCTTTTTAATTTGGTTGCTTGGCTAGTCCATATCTTCTTGGCTGTTCATGTGCTTTGTGATTTTCTGTTGGCTTCAGGACATTTGCTTATCTTGATAAGGTTATTTTAGGAAATGCAGGATTATTTGAAATATACATATACATATACGTATACATAGACATAGACAGAGTCACAGCTTGTTGGAATGCACTTTCCCTGTATTCCCAGCTGATGGTACTCTTTTTTTTTTTTTCATTTTTATTGAGATTGTTCAGATACCATACAATTATCCAAAGATCCAAAGTGTACAATCACTTGCCCCTGGGTACCCTCATACAGCTGTGCATCCATCACACTTAATTTTTGTTCAATTTTTAGAAACTTTTCATTACTCCAGACAAGAAATAAAGTGAAAGATGAAAAAAGAAAAAAGAAAAGGAAACTCTAAACCTCCCCTATCCCTAACCAACCCCCCTCAATTGTTGACTCCTAGTATTGATATAGTACGCTTGTTACTGTTTATGAAAAAATGTTGAAATACTACTAACTGTAGTATATAGTTTGTAATAGGTATATAGTTCTTCCCTATATGCCCCTCTATTATTAACTTCTAATTGTATTGTCATACATTTGTTCTGGTTCATGAAGTGATTTTTAGTATTTGTACAGTTGATCATGGACATTGCCCACCACAGGATTCAGTTTTATACATTTCCATCTTTTGACCTCCAACTTTCCTTCTGGTGACATATATGACTCTGAGCTTCCCCTTTCCACCTCATTCACACACCATTTGGCGCTGTTAGTTATTCTCACATCTTGCTACCAACACCCCTGTTCATTTCCAAACATTTAAGTTCATCCTAATTGAACATTCTGCTCATACTAAGCAAGAGCATCTACATTTCTTCCACAAGGCAGGAGGGAGAGTCAAAGAAGGTAGAGAGGCAAAAGAAAGAGGAAGCAAAAAAATGACAGCTAGGAAGCAGCAAAAGGAAAAATAATCTTAAATCAAAGTAGAATAAAGAATCAGACAATACCACCAATGTCAAGTGTCTAACATGCCTCCCCTATCCCCCCTCTTATCTGCATTCACCTTGGTATATCACCTTTGTTACATTAAAGGAAGCATAATACAATGATTCTATTAGTTACAGTCTCTAGTTTATGCTGATTGCATCCCTCCCCCAATGCCTCCCCATTTTTAACACCTTGCAAGGTTGACATTTGCTTGTTCTCCCTCGTAAAAGAACGTATTTGTACCTTTTATCACAATTGTTGAATACTCTACATTTCACCAAGTTACACAGTCCCAGTCGTTATCTTTCCTCCTTTCTTGTGGTGTCTCACATGCTCCCCACCTTCCTCTCTCAACCGTATTCATAGTCACCTTTGTTCAGTGTACTTCCATTGTTGTGCTACCATCTCCCAAAATTGTGTTCCAAACCACACACTCCTGTCTTCTATCACCCTGTAGTGCTCCCTTTAGTATTTCCTGTAGGGCAGGTGTCTTGTTCACAAAGTCTCTCATTGTCTGTTTGTCAGAGAATATTTTGAGCTCTCCCTCATATTTGAAGGACAGCTTTGCTGGATACAGGATTCTTGGTTGGTGGTTTTTCTCTTTCAGTATCTTAAATATATCACACCACTTCCTTCTTGCCTCCATGGTTTCTGCTGAGAGATCCGCACATAGTCTTATTAAGCTTCCTTTGTATGTAATGGATTGCTTTTCTCTTGATGCTTTCAGGATTCTCTCTTTGTCTTTGACATTTGATAATCTGATTATTAAGTGTCTTGGCATAGGCCTATTCATATCTCTTCTGTTTGGAGTACGCTGCACTTCTTGGATCTGTAATTTTATGTCTTTCATAAGAGATGGGAAATTTTCATTAATTATTTCCTCTATTATTGCTTCTGCCCCCTTTCCCTTCTCTTCTCCTTCTGGGACACCAATGATACGTACATGATTGTACTTTGTTTCATCCTTGAGTTCCCGGAGACGTTGCTCATATTTTTTCATTCTTTTCTCCATCTGCTCCTTTGCGTGTAGGCTTTCAGGTGTTTTGTTCTCCAGTTCCTGAGTGTTTTCTTCTACCTCTTGAGATCTGCTGTTGTATGTTTCCATTGTGTCTTTCATCTCTTGTGTTGTGCCTTTCATTTCCATAGATTCTACTAGTAGGTTTTTTGAACTTTTGATTTCTGCCGTATACATGTCTAGTGCTTCCTTTACAGCCTCTATCTCTTTTGCAATATCTTCTCTAAACTTTTTGAATTGATTTAGCATTAGTTGTTTAAATTCCTGTATCTCAGCTGAAGTGTACGTTTGTTCCTTTGACTGGGCCATAACTTTGTTTTTCTTAGTGTAGGTTGCAATTTTCTGTTGTCTAGGCATGGTTTCCTTGGTTATCCAAATCAGGTTTTCCCAGACCAGAACAGGCTCAGGTCCCAGAGGGAAGAAATATTCAGTATCTGGTTTCTCTGTGGGTGTGTCTTAGAAAATTACTCCACCCTTTGATGCCTCGGGTCACTGTGCTTTTCTGCCCAGCAGGTGACGCCTGTTAGCCTATAATCCTTGACTGGTGTGAGGAGGTATGGCTGTGTTCCCCCAGGCTCTGGGGTCTGGTTCTCAATGGAAAGGGCCCCACCCCTTTCCTCCTAGAGAAGACAGACCCCTCAGGTGGAGGTCATTAGCATTTCAATGGTCTCGCTCTCTGCTTGTGGTGTCTCCACCCTTCCCGGAGTCACAGCCCTGGAAACTGAAAATGACTGGGGCTTTCTCCACTGAGCCAAAAAAGAAACAGATAGTTCCCTTCAGATGGAGTCCAAGGCGACCCTCTGGCTCTCCCAGGTTAGTCATCACCCAAAGCCTCTGTCTGTTTTTTGGGGCTGCGTACCTGTAGTGAGCAGTTCACACTCGCTAGTTAAAACCCCAGTTGGAGCTCAGCTGAGCTGTATTTGCTTACTGGGTGAGAGCTTCTCTCTGGCACCATGAGGCTTTGCAGTTCGGGCTATGGGGGAGGGGGTCTCCCAACCTGGTTCCACAGGTTTTACTTACAGATTTTATGCTGTGTTCTCGGGCATTCCTCCCAATTCAGGTTGGTGTATGATGAATGGACGGTCTCGTTTGTCCCCCCGCAGTTCTTCTGGGTTATTTACTAGTTGTTTCTGGTTTTTTGCAGTTGTTCCAGGGGGACTACTTAGCTTCCACTCCTCTCTATGCCGCCATCTTGTCCCGCACTTTGATGGTACTCTTGAGCCACCTCTCACCCTTAAGTCAGCTTCCCCCAACCTTCAACTGTGTGCTGGGCAGAAGCCAAACCAGTGGAAATGCAATCAGTGCACCAGTTCTCCATGTGCACTGGGGACTGCCAGCCCTGGGGATGCTGTGTGGGCCCTATGTAGTTCAGCAGGAAGTCTGCTTAAGGGCACCATGGCTCTGGTGATTCCCTCTGAGTGGATCACTCTCAGACTGTGCATCTCACCCTCCAGTTCAAACGTGCCCCACTCCCTGCCTGCCATGTGCCCACAAGCTGGGGTGTGGGAGGGGCTCTTGGTGCTTTCTTGTGGTGCCCTCACCTATCCTCACCTCTCGTCCATGCACACCATGGACTTCTGTTGAGGGAGAATAAATGCAGTCAACACTGGTCCGCTGTTTCCAGGGTTCCCTCACAGGAGCTCTCAGCAATGTGACTGAGGAGGATTATCTCCCCACCTAATTGCTGAGATGGGTGCACAGGACTGGAGAGCTGCACCTTCCCCTGCTCAGCAGCTGTCTCACTGCTGCAGCCCCTAGTGGCATTCCACTGAATAAACTCACACCATCCTTTGAGATGCAGTTTCTTTGCTTTTTTGTCCAAGTCCCCACCACATATTGTAGAAGTCCCTCTCTGGCTGCCCACACCCTGAAACTGCTGTCCTTGGGATTCTCTGCCTATCCTCTAGTTTCTTTCACAGAGGAGAAGTCTGCTTTGCCTCACCTATTCTGTCATATTTTTGGAAGTCCATGAGGAGCCTTAGATGTCACCAGCTAGAAATCTCACACCCAGTGAAAAATAACTGCTCAGTTAGCAAAGCCTGGCAGTCAGCAGATAGGATGTTTTTGGAAGACTCATCTGGATGGCATGCAGCATGACTTGTAGCAATATCTAGGGTAAGCAGCTTTTTTGAGGCTGGAAAGCTTGCTTTCTCCCTAGGTTGGCAGTGCTCTAGTGCTGGCATGCTGTAATCCTTGGAGTTCCTTGGCTTGCATTTCTGCCTCATGTCACATAGTGATTTCATGTCCTTTCTCTTCTCTGCTTTATATTGTTGTTCATCTAAACCAATGTTCCTGTTTTCTTATGCTTTGGTTAGTTTACAAGTTGCTCATTGATAAGTCATATGCTTTATGTTTTCTGGACTGATATTGGTATACCTTGGGGGACTAAACAGAACAATCCAGAACTGAAAATTATCTAAAACTTACTTGGGAAGCTATAAAAAGTTGAATTAAATAACTATAGAATTTTCCAGTGCCTTTTCTACATTTTCAGTTTGTAACTTATGAGTCCTCTTTTTGTATAATTCAGGGTGTGATAATATTCACAACTTTCTTCCATGAAGGAAGCAGAGAGAAGTGGCTAATGGATATAGTTTTAAGTTCTCAAAGAAGCTTCACTTGGGCTCCATCGTCACATCATTTTGAGTCTTAGGTTTTGGCAGAAAAGTAACTAATGACCATTAAATTAGAATGATGTTATGAAGAGAGCAATTTATGAAAAGATAAGAGACTTGGTTCCTAATGTATTTTTACCCACTTGGTTTCAGTTTATTATCTATGAAACGAGGGATGTGCACATGGTCAGGATCTCAAATATCTTCTTCAGAAACAAAGTTCTAGGACTATGAAGAGGAAAGTTTCAAAACCAGACCCAGAGATACAACTGCCCACTTCTCCTTCCTGGTGCTACTGGGTCCAGAACCTCAGAGAGAAAGGTCTTCAATGAATGGGAACTCAAGGATATCATAGAATAGACACACTTCCTTCTTGATAATGTTACAATAACTATGTTCAGTGATAGTGGCAATGAGAGTCCCTTGGAATAGCATTGCTTGGACTTTTGCATGGCTTCAAGGGTGAAGTTACCAACACTGCCTCTACATTAAAAGAGGCCATTGACTTCAAAGACATCAAACTATCAGTTGTTCTAAGGAATTATTACAGAGTGCTCAAGGGTATATTGACTGACACAAAGGTTAATTGGATAAAGATAGATACGT
Source organism: Choloepus didactylus (assembly GCF_015220235.1). Taxonomy (NCBI): domain Eukaryota; kingdom Metazoa; phylum Chordata; class Mammalia; order Pilosa; family Megalonychidae; genus Choloepus; species Choloepus didactylus. Next base: position 80,849,784 of record NC_051311.1, read on the forward strand.
AAGATTATATAAATATGGATGTATATACAGATAGTGCTTTGTAAAACAAAAGAAGTAAACAATCTATTTTATATCTTTTATCAAAAATTGGATAAAAATCAAGATACCTTTTGGTAAGGTTAAGAATTAATTGTTATGAGTATTTCTTTCCCTGAAAAAATATTCTGTTTGTCATCTAATGACATTTTCCTCTTAGCTTTGGGATACTTTATAACCAGGTCTCTGGGGGGAAACTCTCAATTTGAAGAATATTTCCTCTTCTTAATTACACAGTAAATCAACCAATCCAGGCATTGTTGGAATGATATGTCCTTAATTTTTTTATATAAAGATATGTATATGTGGCAAGAAATTCATCTCTGCTAAATTTCAAGTTTTGTTTCAAGAGATATAACTCTGATTTGGGCAATGTTCCCAGAAGTTCTTTGGGGAAAATAACACATTTCAAAACTGCAGGGTTTCAGTTGCATTTGGTTAAAACAATCATTTTTGGAATCGTGGTTTTCTGTTTCTGTGTTTAAAGAACTGTTCTTTGTATTTGAGTTCAGATTTGAGAGATGGAAATTATGTGGACTCCAGGCTGTATAAACTCACAGTTAATAGGCATAAGTGTTGAGTTGTAACATCAGCCAAATATACTCACATATTCTCATTTGAGTTTAGAACAGTGATCTCCTTATCCAAGATAGTGCCAAGATAATGAAAACTAGATACCTAAAGTGGTTGCTTGGAGTTATGTACCCCAGAAAAACATGTCCTTAAACTTATTGCATTCCTGTGGGTATGAGCTCTTGTAAATAGGACTTTTTGATGAGGTTACTTCAGTTAAGGTATGGTCCATCTTAAGATGGGTCTTAATCCTATTATTGGAGGCCATATAGAGAATGCCACATAGAGGAAAGCCCTAGAAAGAGGAAGAAACAGAAAGTCAATGGAACTTGGAGGAGAAAGGAGAAGACATTACCATGTGTAATGCCACGTGATGGAAAGTCAAGGAAACTCAAAGATTGCCAGCCAGCCAGAAGATACCGACCCAAGAGGAAGCAAGCCTTCTAGCCTCTGAAACCATTAGTCAACCAATTCCTGTTGGTAAGCCAACCCATTTAATGGTATCTGTTTTAGCAGCCAGGAAACTAAAACATCTAGGTAGCACAGCTGGCTTTAGGATAAACATTACTCTTAAAAATATCTACTTCTACCCTGAAGTAGAATGTAGTCTTTTTATAACAGCAAGATGTAAAATTATATTGTGCTCTCAGTAGCTGCATCCACTTCCACAAATGGGTAAAGTGAGACAGCAGTGACCCCAGAAGAGATGTGAAGACTGAATTTGGTAAGGGTGAAATATGTAATTGTTTTTCCACACAACATCAGTATTTTAGAGAGGAAAGAAAATGTTTAAGTGTTTATCAATGATAAAAAGTGTTTAAATTTAGCATTGACCCAATATTTTTTTTCTTCAAACTAGTATATACAGTCAAACACTCCCTAGAGAAAGTAGAAGCAGGATGTGAAAAACACCCTTACAGGCCTTTATACGATATAAATTAAAAAAAAAACTTAGAATGCATCATTAAATTTTGAACTCGTAACATGTTCCAGATAAAACAAAAATGACATTGATTCATTTCTACACCTCCTTAATCAAAATTCTTTGAAATACTATCCTCCATTATCAAGAGAAAAATACTGCAAAAGGAAAAAGAGAGTGCATGATTCATGATGTCTTAATGAACTGTTGGCTGCACAGAAATACTAAAAGAAAGGCAGTTCAGAAAGACAAAGGGTTAGATCAAACTCTGTAGTGCTAGGGATTCTGGTCCAAAATTATTGATACTGCTTTTCAACTGCAAAATAAAGGTACTTACTAACAGTGAAAGAGGAAAAAAATGAAACTTTAAAAGAATTTAACTTTTCTGTTTGAAATAATGGCTAAAATAATTATTTTCTACAGATTCTTCTTTATTTTATACAAGTTAGTACAATCAAAATATTAACTTTAGACCCTCATACCTCACTCAAAAGATATTTTTCCCAAACTCAACCTCAGCAACAATACTCAACACAAGTTGAGACTGCACATGAAGATCAAGTTTTAAATACATAGCTGTTAAATTTTATTACTTTTAAAATAGAAAACAGTGTTTCAAATTAAAGAAATCGGGTTTTTATTCTTTTTCATTCTTGTAAAATCATGGCTTTCAGTACTTGGGTCCACCCTATCTGGCGCTAAACAGAGAAATGAGTCTCTTTGGTGAGAAAGTGAGTTTTATTACAGATGCACATGTAAGAACTGAAGTAAATCTTTCCAAGACCAGTTTGAAGTGAGAGAGAGGACCTGGGCTTTATAGCCCAAGGAAACAAAGAAATGAGAATGGTCCAAAGGAAGACAGAAAATAAGAAAGAAAACTAAGTAATCATCACAGGATTCATTAAAATTGTGTAATGGTCACCTGCTTTATTCTTGTTTGGTCAGCATATCCTGTTATCTTATAAGTCCTCTTCTCTTTGTTGACTATCCAGGCTCAGATTTTTTGTCCTTCAAGTCAGGAAAGTGCTGATTTATTAATCCATATGGTGTTTCTGGCACTGTTCCATTCTGCTTTAGGATGTTATCTCATTTCTGCAAGTAAAGCTGAGGTGGTCTGGTTAATGTAACCAGGAACAAAAAGTAAACTTTTGAGATTAGATCAATGGAAGGCTATTCCAGCAAGAGCTTTGAATCAAAGCTGCTTGAATGAGGAGATTATAATAACATTTTCTAGCTACTAACAGCTATACCAAGCATTTTCCAGCTAAAGGATTATATTGAGCATCCTTCCAACTATCCAGCTATCATATAGAACTTTGAAATATAGTTTTCTTTTCAATATTGCTACTAGCTAGTATATATATGCAAAAGGTCAATAAATAACAATTTTAAAGCCTTGTAAGTGGAGACTAAAAATATTCTATACTTCCATAATCCCAATATGATCTAATAGTGACAGAAAAAATCTATTTCTTAATGAAATTTCAAACACAGCTACTTTGGTGAACTATTTACATTACAACCCAATCAGAACACATTCTATTAAAAGTAAACTTGGCATACGTGAAATTTGTCATGAACATGATAATGACTGAACAAGCATTTGCTGAGTACTTTCTATGTGCCATACCCTAAAGGAAATATAAACTGAGTAAGACACAACCCACTGCTCTCAAGGTATCTAATATATTCTAAAGACATAAGAGAAGTACAAATAACTATAAATTAACAATATTAATTTCATTAAGTGTTTTCACTTATAATGCCCAAACCTAGTTAGACATGACAACAGCAAGATTGCTTTGTGTTTGTATGAATTTTCAGATTCATTTCAAACAATGCTAAAAATAGAAGAAAAACTTCGACACCATTTTCAACTTACTGGAAAAACTAAGGAGAATTCTTAATCAACTTTATTCTCATTTCTTCTTCACTCTTCTCCTAGAATTAAGAAATAATTTTGATAGGCATATCTCACTAAATAGCATTGTATTTGTGATATTACTGCTCATCCTCTTTTATTAATATTCAGTTTATAAATGTAAGCTTTAGTTTTTGAAACATTCTTGAAATCACTTAATTGAAAACATGCTAAAAGATTTTGTTTTTGACCCAATATATTCATGACCACTCAAATCATACTGCTAATAAAAAGACTACCAATCTCTCAGCTAGATAAGTCTGTTAAAAATGAATACCATGTTAGATAGATATCCATAATGTGGCAACTAGATCAATGAAACCTTTTTAATGAAATTTCTCGAACTGGATAAAGATTAGTAATTTGTCCTCCTTTTTATCATGAGATGACATGGATATTATACACAGAATTGTTAGCTTTATTCAGAGCAAAATAAGCCTGCACTTTCCAACTGCATTTTTTAATTTTAGCCAGTAAATTACTTGTCTTAAGGGAGACCGTGTGCGTATTTTTACTAGATAATCAGAAGTTGAAATATTGAGCCTGGAACTGTTGAACATTTATAAGCAACCTATAAATAGGTAGCGTTTCTCTCCCTATTCTAAATGTGAGAAAACTGAAGTTTGGGGAGAATAGGTTACTTGCCTAAGGCTCAAGATAAAAAAAAAATGACAGGCCTGGGCTTGGAAACGAGACCATCTGAGAGCTGAGCCAACATTCTTAATCACTGTAATATAGCACTTCCCCCAAACATAAACATCCCTTTAATTTAACAAGCACCAACTATTTTCCAACATACCATGCAGGAATAGGCCTGACTTCATATATCGTTGTCTAAAGAGGTACTATGTACTTTGTATATCCAATTAGAGAATAACCAATCCAGGTGAACTAGTAAAAGATTACTTGGAATATCATTAAAATGTGTGCACATGCGCACACACACACACACACAGACAATAGCAAAGATTTAGTTGAGAAAAACAGAACCCATTATAAAATCTATATTTTATAACAAGTACACATACTTATACACACATATAATACAAACAACAGGTTGTGGTTCTATTCTGAATAACAAATCCTGCCCCTCCCCCTCACAATTCAGAGACACTTATAAAATATGTCTGGCTCCCTAATAAGAATTCCTTTGTGATAGCTGTTTCTACCCTCCCCTGACCCATTTCAGCACATCACACCAGGCTATGGCTCATTTTAATTTCTGCCAGTTCAAACAGATCTGGTGACTGTTCTATAACACCACATACGCTACTTGCAGTGAGGTATCTTGTTGAACCTTTGAAATTGCTCAAAATTAAGCCTTAAAATACAGACTAAGTATTTCTTTTCCTATTTGTAGATCTATACACATGTAACAGAGGTGTGGCTCTTTCCAACTCAAGCCTTCAAAAATGTTTGTTACAAATATACTTCTTATTTGTGCCACTTGAGTGAAACATAGTTTATAAATCTTCCTTGGACGGGAATGAAAGAGAACATCTTCCAGAGTGGATACCACCTGAGAGATCCTCCGCACTTATTGCTTAGAACCGCAGCTCTGTGCAGTGGCAATCTTGTTGCGGTAATCATTTGTGAGGTTTGTCACAAGTAATGTGTTGTTTGAAATAACAAAAGATCTCAGAGAGTCTTTGCTGATCATTCTAACTAGTCTTTTCTTGACCATTCCTTCCCCGTTACCTTCTTTCTCAGAACTTTGTTTTCTCAAAAACACTTCATTTTGTATTTTCTAAAGGGTATATATTTGATTGATTTTTGTGCATCTCCTCCACTGAATTGTGAGTTCTGCTAGGTAGGGACCAGGCTATCTTACTAGTATTATACCTCCACTGCTTAACACAATGCCCAATCTCTATCAATATTTGTGGAATAAAGAAAGAATGAATAAATCTTGTCCTCTCTAGTTTTGTCTTCCACAGTGATGCCACAGTTGAATTTCTGAAATACAAATCAGATCCTTTTTTTTTCATCTTAAAACTTTCCAATGGCCTATGTTTCCAAACCATAACCATGCTACTCCATACAACATAAAAACATCAGCTCTCTACTCAAATTTCAGCCTCTTATATATGACTAGCAAATGCCCACTTGTCCTTTAAGAGGTGGAAAGGGTTCTACTGTATTTTTTCAGTGATGTCTTCCCTAAGATTCCCCAGTACAATTAGATTCTCCTTTGCCTATGTTTTCACTATATTTTCCCATATTCTCATTATAGCAATTGTCATATTATATTTATTGTTTACTTTAGTTTCTGTGTTCCTACCAGACTATAACCACCTTATGTTCAGGGATTGCTGATTTCATCTATACATCATCAGTATTTAATAGCATTGCCTATCTCAAAAGAAGTCCTCAGTAAAGACATAGTAAATGAGAGAATAAATGAAGGAATTAATGGAGGCCTCATTATTACTTAATGCCCAAGCTAGGATTAATGGGAAAAATCTTTCGATACTTACTTTTTCTCTGTAGGATGAAAATAAACTCAACCTAATTCAAAGTATTATTCTAAGAAATGATTTAAATGCACCCTTTAAATTGACTGTTCTATAAATGCATCCTCAAGATTTTTACATATTAACAGCAATTTATAAGCATGAATTCAATTTAGATTTCTAAATCAGAGAGTTTGCAAACAGTATGATTTTAAATTGTTCATTATACTGTACAATAGAGAGAGGATTTTTTTCCAGGAAGCATGCTATGAAAAACAGTGAATCTTATCATATTTCACTATTCTTGATTCTATGCTGCAGAACTGCCACATACTGATATTTTAGTAAGAAAATCTCCTGAGATGGTGTCTAAGATAGATTCACCATCTACTAAACTCTTTAAGAACTGATACTATGGAGTCATTAAATTTTAGTGCTGGAAGGGCCCTTAAAGAGCACAGTAAGTTTTCAGCATATTTTTCTCTTCCTAAGATTTATGATTCAGAATTAGAAGAAAAACCAAAGATAACTTTGTTACCTTTATCATGTGCAGGGGTGGTTGTTGTAAATACCTGGGCATATGCTATTTCTGCAAAACCTGTGTTGTAGTATTGTTTGCAGACATTTTTCCAAACAATGACTTTGAGGAAAGTGATATGTTCTCCTTCCATGGCTTCTTTCGGCATTCTATCACCTAGAATGTGGTGGTGAGACTTCGTGGTACATGCATATAAAAGGCAAAACCCCAAGGTGGTTACACAACCACATAGAAGCAGCATGGGCCCTGATATCTTAGATTCACCATTTCAACCCTGACTAGATTTTAACCCAAAAAAGAAATAATCTTTTATCTTGTTTAAGCCACTGCTATTTTGGTCTTTGTTATAGCATCTGAATCTGCATCAAAATTAATATATCCTAGATTTTCAAAATCCTTACAGGCAGGAAACACATCTTCTTTATCTTTGTATTCATCACAGAGCTTAGCTAAATGCCTATCACATAATAACTATTCAATGTTTGTTGCCTTGAACATACATTTCAAAGTGTTCGTTGAGTAACATGATCATACAAGAGGATAAACCACCAAAAGGATAAAATGGGATCATACAAATAGATAAGCCCCTCTACTAAGCCCTGTTCAAATTGCATATTTGTGAAAGAAAAAAAAATGATTATTTTATGTCACTGAGTTTTAGGGTGTTTTGTTAAGCAGATTCATAACCAGAACAATCATTATCCCACTCCTTTTTATATCCTTATTAAATAAAGTGACTCGTACTGTAAATAAGGGGCAATATAATAATTATTTAAAGCCTCTGCAGTTCAAAATCATGAGATTGTATTGAGAATCCTCCACTTACTAGCTGAATTGACCCATGGCAAGTAATTTAACCTCTCTGAGTCTCAGTTTATTCATTATTAAAATGAGGATAATAATGATAATAATACTTCAAAGTATTATTGTAACCAATAATTCTTAAACACTGTCAGGATACTTTTTGCAAATTACATGAAATTTAGTTCACATGGCTGTAGATAGTGAAGGTGAATTATTGCTAACGTATCTGTTAAGTCCAGAAATAGTGTATTTATTGGGGAATCTGAATCCATTTCTCTGTAATTTTATCAGTTCTGACACAGCCTCTGTGTGTCAGCTTTATCTTTGGACTAACTTTCCCAATAGATGCAAAATAACCCCCTCACATCTACATCAACAAAGACAGAGCACATCTGTTTTCCTGAAGGCCCAGGAAAAGTCCTATACCAGGCGGACTACCAGAAATAACATGTACTTGGCCCTGCATTACCCAAATCAATCTGTTGGGCTAGGTATCTATTCCTATAGTTGAACATTAGATGAATCACACTGAAACCACATGGCTGCTATCCAGTAGGGTGAGGATGTTTATTTTTTTAAATGTTGGAGTCATTCTGGTCTTCTTTCTTACTTTTATGTCCCACATCCAATGGGCAAAATCCTGTTCATTCTACCTTTAAAATATAACCAGAATCCAACCAATTCTCCTGCCTTCCACTGCTTCCACCCTGACCAAGTCGCCCTCCTTTGATGCCTGCATATAACAATAGCTTCCTACTGATCTTTTTGGTTATTCTTTTGTTCCCCTTCAGTCTATTCTAAATATTGATTATCATTTAGAATCTTCTAAAGCTAAAACCAAAGTCAGACCAGGTCACTGCTCAAAATCTCTCAGAGCAACCACGCCACGGTCCTTACAGAGGTCTACAAAGTCACGTGATCTGGTCCTGTTTCCTCTAAGACCTCATTTCCTTTTCCTCTTCTAATCATTAACCTTACCTCCAGTTATGCCCCTAATATTCCCAGTAAGCCCCTGTCTCGAGGTCTTGGCACTTGCCCTTTCCTCTGCTGCAATGTTCTTTCTCTAAGAATTAGCACAACTCTTTTCTCACCTCTTAAATTTTGGCTCAAATATTATCCTGTTGGTAAGTGCTTTCCTGGGGACCCTATCTAAATTGCAACCCACTAAACACATTTCCTATTGCCCTTCCTTATCTGATTTGTCTCCATAGCCTTTTTCATTAATGTACTATCTTTACTTATTTATCTTATTTATTATCTGCCTCTTTCCACTAGAATGTAAACTCTGTGAGGGAAGAGTTTGTCTTTTTGTCCACTCCTGTATCTTCAGTGCTCAGAATTGTGCCTGACACACAGGACCATCATTAATATTTATTGAATGAATGCATGCATACAATATATAGTTGGAAGGAAAGGCGTACGTAAATCCACGTGGTTGGCATATCTGACTCTCAAGTCCAGCTCAGCTAAAACATCTTATTTACAGTAAGTATTAGGCCCAAATATGTTTCTCTGGAGATCTGTGTTTCATCAATTTTGTAGATGGAGATTATTTTTATTTTATAATATTCTATTTTAAATACAGTCAAACTTCATTAACTTAGACTGTACTAATTTAAAATTTATGATAATTAAACCTAAGCTGTGCACTATGAAGAGGGGATTAATCAAATTAATAGTGTAAACAAAATTATAGGGGAAGATATTGGATTTCTAAATAAGAATCATTCTTATATATTTTAAACAAATGTTTATATAGAGGTTTTTTATTATATTAATTCATTAAATGAAGGCACATAGGACCTCTTCTGGGAATGGTTTGAGAACAAGTTGTTTAAATAACTGTGTGTTCTTAAGAAAAACAAGACCATCTGTCTTCAAGAGCAGGCTATCCTTCAGGATATTTATGAAGGGTGTCTTTCCTTTCTATTAGTCCATATTGAGTCCTTACTTTAAGACTTGTTATTTCTACAAGTGTTTTTTTTTTCTTCTCAATTTGCTAGGGTTGTGAAATAAACCCCATTAGATTGCTTTCATGACCTCTGAAGGTTTTGGCAGTGTCTAGAATTTATGAAGAAAAATTACATCCAGTATAACAATGCTTCTAGTCATGTGCTCTAATTGCCACTTGCCGTAGAACAAAGTTTGTAAACAACTACAAGTCAATCAGTTTTTAAAATTATTTTCAATTATTAATTATTTCAATGTTATTCCAATTTCTATTCTGTTGGATGAATTTTATAGAATGTGGAGATCCAAAGAAAAGGTATAACTTGCTTGAATTAAAAAAATGTATCTTCATAGTATCAACACTATTTTTACCCAGGATTTATGCTCTATGACTCAAAATTGTTGTGTAAAATAAGCTATTTAATTCATAACCTTAACCTACTACCACAGAAGCTGACGAGTTCACCCTCTCTATATAGCCACGTGTCCTCAATTTTCATAAATGGGTCTAGATGCTAGGTTCTTCAAGGTTCTTCCCCTTAATTGATGATATAGAATCTGGGCTGATTTTCAGCTGGAATGTACCAGTAATGACACAACAGTTGATCACAGACAAAATCCACTCTGATTGCACCATTTATTCTGATAGCTAGCTATACATGCAATGCTGATGTTAAATGTTTTTAATACCATTAAAATGCCTGCATGGAATATATTCTTTCCATGTTCTTACCATGCGGTACAATTTTGAATCATCACAGAATCCTAAACAAAAGTCTAGTTGAGAGAAACAGTATGTAAAAAAATTCTCCTAAAACAGAAGTTCTTGATATTTGGAGACATAGATCCCTTTGAGAATCTAATGAGAGATATTGTCCATCCCCCTACAAAACCTTTTATAGGTACCTAGACTCAAAATTTAAAATCAAATTTTTGAAGTTTTGAAGGCCCTCTGAAGTTTATATAGAATCCCCAGGTTAAGAATTCCTAAATGTATATTCTAAACTTTACCCCTAAATCAAGCCAGACCATCAGAGGGTTGCCATACTTACATGTCATTATTCTGATCACTTATAGAATTTCTTCTATATTTAACCTTCTGTGATTCTCTCCTTTCACCTCTTCTCTTCTTTATCACCATCCTATTTCAAACCACCATTGTATATTGCCTAGATTCCTGAGACAATGTCCTACCTTCTTTCTTTGTTTCTGTCTTTGTTCCCTTGAAACAATCCAAACAGCAATCAAAGTGCTATTTTACAAACCCAAGTAATGTCACAGGGCTACCTTCTGTAAAATCTTTTACTGTTTTCCCATTGCATTGGGAACAAAACCCAAATTCCTTACAAAGTCAACAGGGTTTTGAATGACCTGGCTCCCAGCTGTTCCTCTAGCTTCACCTTTGGGCAGTCTTACCCTTCCCACTACACTCCAATGACACTGATCTTATTTCAGTTCTTCAAAGGTATCAAATTTTCTTCTACTTTACATATGCTATTCTTTCTGCCTGGAACATTCTTTCTTTTGTCTTAAACTGGTAGGTTAAGATCATTTTCTGAGAGAGGGCTTTCCTGCAGATCCTCTCAAAATGCCCTCAATTGTCATTTTTGTATATGAATATGTATTCATGTGTTTCTCCCCAACCAGACAGTAAGCTCTTTGAAAGTGAATATATTTATAAAATGGATAGATAGCACAGTGTCTGGCACAAGTGACCTCTCAATATTGTTTGTGTAAATTAAATAAATGAATTAATTAATGATATAATTTAAGAAACAAATATGAAATTCATTATTATTACATTACACACATTAGCATTATTGGTATCAGCTAAAAACTGGAAATAACCCAAATATCTCTCAATATTAAAAGGGATAAATAAACGGACATATTCTAACAGAATACTTTATAGCAATGAAAATAAAGATACACTGCCACATGCAACAATATAGATAAACCTCACAAACATAATAGTGAATGAAAGATGCCAAACACAAAAGATTACTATTTGATTTATTCTATTTATATAAATTTCAAAAACAGACAAAACAAATTAATGGTCAGTTCTTGGTTATCTTTAAGAGAGAGAAGGAAAGAATATACAAGGGGCTTCCGAGGTGCTACAAATATTCTATTTCAGAAATATTCTGTTTCTGATCTGAGTAGCAATTACACAGCTGTGTTAAATTTGTAAAAGTGCATAAATATTCATCAAGCTGGAACCTTAAGATGAGTGCATTTTCCCTTTTATATGTTTCAATTAAAAGTTTATTTTAAGGGAAAAGGTGGCACTTAAAATGCTAAATAAGAATCCATGGAAGATAGGTGGAGGGGATTCAGAATTGTACTGTTCTAGGGTTCTTGTATTATTCTGGAGGAGGATGGAGATACTAATCAACTTTAAATATTGTTAGCTGTGCATTTCAAATTTAAGGACAACAACAACAGCAAAAAGAATAGGAATGGAATATAAAACTTCCAAACTAGGACTGTAAAAATATGAGGAAAGAGAAAAGTCCTGTAAATAGGAGAAGAGAGAGAGAGAGAGAAAGAGAGAGAGAGAGAGACTGTAGTATAACAGCCTGTAAGTGAGCAAGAAACAATGATTTGAGGATTTGAGCCAGAGCAAGGTAGAAACCCTAAAAGCTACAATCTCAGTAAAAGATAAACTGGGGTTGGGGAGAGGGAGGGGAAGCAACTCTACCTATAGGCAAAAGTAAGCAACAAGAAAACTTTGGCTTCTCCTGGGCTTTGGGGTTCTGGAAAAGAAAGTCTCCTGTGAGTATTTTAACAATTTTGCCCTTAGTTATTGGTAATTAATTGAAAAGATTTCAGATTCAGGGTGTTCCAGGGCACCTGACTGAGCATTTTGCTTTCTAGAGGAATGATCTCAAATAAGTTAAATCAATCAGGCCTGATTTAACATGTACTTATATTCCAAAATTACAAAACACATTAGGAAATAAGGTACCATGAGCAGGAGACACCAGATAACACACACTATGAAATTTCAAAGAATTCAGATTTCGGAATTATCAGAAAAAAGAATAAAAATAAATCTGAAGATGGAATTTAAAATTCAAGTATGAAACACGAGGAAAAAAGTCTAGAGGATTTGAAAAAACAAATGAAATTTCTAGAAATAAAAAACAATTGTTGATACTGAACACTCACAATGAACAATTTAAACAGTAATAACAGACAAAACTGTAAAGAGAATTAGTAAATGAGGTAAAAGAACATTGAAAATAAAAGAGCTGGAAAAAATAATAGAGATGTTAAGAGACCTGAAGAATACAATATGAAGGTGAAACAACAGCATGGGTCTTACAATTCTGGCATGTGAATCCGTACAAGTGACTCTAGTTGGCCCCTTGTATTTGTCCAAGAGATCTGTCTAAACTTTAGTGTGGACTTTGCTAATACCAGGCACATGTTCCTGAGCAGACGCCTGGCCCCATACTGAGCTCTTACCCAAGAAAGTGCAATGTTGCTAGATCACGGAACGTACTGCACTTGGAAGGACTGCCCAACTGTACTATTTGGGGTGAGACCTGCACAACTATCTGAAACTTGTCTGTAAAGCTATGGTTAAACCCTTTCAAATTTTCCCCCAGACTCCTTCAGTAATTTTCCAGGTCCCCATTCTCCTTTCCCTCCTGTGCCCTTGTAAAAAACCTAGCTACCTTTGTGTTAATCAGAGTTGAGACCAACAGTTATTGGCTTCTGTTCTCCTGTGCTGCAGTAGTTTGAATAAAATCTGTCCTGCCACTCTATCTACGATCTGGTGCTTTTCTTTGACAGGACACTCAGCAAGGTGTTTAGGTGCACAAGAAGCCCGGAGCAGACTGACTCCCAACATCTTTAAACACACAGAATTTAGCAGAAACAAGAAAAGGTCAACCAACCCTCTAATACAGTAATCACAATTTGTTCAAATTGTGCCAGCTTTGGCCATTTGGAGCTTTTTCGGTTGTCTTCTGTGTCCTTTTGACGTACTTCCACCATCTTTTCTTTTCTTTTTTTTTTTTTTTTTTTTTTTTATCACCCCCTTATTTTTTGGCACTGCAAGATGCTCCATGTTCATCTTGGGCATTTTCTGCCCCAGTCCTAGAATTGACCAGTTCTCCAAGGAGCCCTGTTTCTTTTACTTTGAGAATAACATTAGAATGGAATAAAATCCATTCTGTGCTCATTTTTACCAGGGATCATTGTTTCTAGACCCTCTCAATCAACAAAGGAAAGTTTGTATGTATACAAACTGTGTATAGTCATATATCTATAAATATTTCTATATTTAGCCATCTGTAGCTACATTAAGCTAATTGAGAGTATGAACTGATGTCTCTCACTCTGATCCACTACCACATGGCTCACACCTCTTACCTACACTCCAACAATAAAAAACCTGGCTCGTACCATCCACCAACCATTTACTTAATTTTCAAAATAATCAGCTTCTGATTTTATTAATGATATCATGTTTCCTGTTTCAACTTTATTAATTTTTGTTCCAATTTTTATTTCTTCTGCTTGCTTTAGGTTTAAATTGTTCTTCTTTCTCTAGTGTGGTAAGTTGAACTCTTAGGTTATTGATTTTAGGTATTTCTTCTTTCGTAATATATGCATTTAATGCCATAAATTTTCTTTTTTTTTTTTTTTTTTTTTTAATCATCATTTTATTGAGATATATTCACATACCACGCAGTCATACAAAACAAATTGTACTTTCGATTGTTTACAGTACCATTACATAGTTGTACATTCATCACCTAAATCAATCCCTGACACCTTCATTAGCACACACACAAAAATAACAAGAATAATAATTAGAGTGAAAAAGAGCAATTGAAGTAAAAAAGAACACTAGGTACCTTTGTCTGTTTGTTTGCTTCCCCTACTTTTCTACACATCGATCCATAAACTAGACAAAGTGGAGTTTGGTCCTTATGGCATTCCCAATCCCACTGTCACCCCTCATAAGCTACATTTTTATACAACTGTCTTCGAGATTCATGGGTTCTGGGTTGTAGTTTAATAGTTTCAGGTATCCACCACCAGCTACCCCAATTCTTTAGAACCTAAAAAAGGTTGTCTAAAGTGTGCGTAAGAGTGCCCACCAGAGTGATCTCTCGGCTCGTTTTGGAATCTCTCTGCCACTGAAGCTTATTTCATTTCCTTTCACATCCCCCTTTTGGTCAAGAAGATGTTCTCCATCCCACGATGCCGGGTCTACATTCCTCCCCGGGAGTCATATTCCACGTTGCCAGGGAGATTCACTTCCCTGGGTGTCTGATCCCACGTAGGGGGGAGGGCAGTGATTTCACCTTTCAAGTTGGCTCAGCCAGAGAGAGAGGGCCACATCTGAGCAACAAAGAGGCATTCAGGAGGAGACTCTTAGGCACAAACACAGGGAGGCCTAGCCTCTCCTTTGCAGCAACCGTCTTCCCAAGGGTAAAACTTATGGTAGAGGGCTCAACCCATCAAACCACCAGTCCCCCATGTCTGTGGTCATGTTAGCAACCATGGAGGTGGGGTAGGCGAATACCCCTGCATTCTCCACAGGCTCCTCAAGGGGGCACTACATCTTTTTTTTTTTTTTTTTCCTTGTTTGTATTTTTTCTTTTTTTTTTTTTTTTTTTTTAACTTTCCCTTCTTTTTTGAAATCAACTGTATGAAAAAAAAAGTTAAAAAGAAAACAAACATACAATAAAAGAACATTTCAAAGAGACCATAGCAAGGGAGTAAGAAAAAGACAACTAACCTAAGATAACTGCTTAACTTCCAACATGTTCCTACTTTACCACAAGAAAGTTACATACTATAGCAACATTTCAGTGAACTTGTTCCTACTACATCCATCAGAAATTAACAGACCATAGTCATTTCTGGGCATCCCCAGAACGTTAAATAGCTTATCTGTTCTTCTTGGATTATTGTTCCCCCTTCCTTAATTGCTCTCTACTGCTAGTTCCCCTACATTCTACATTATAAACCATTTGTTTTACATTTTTCAAAGTTCACATTAGTGGTAGCATATAATATTTCTCTTTTTGTGCCTGGCTTATTTCGCTCAGCATTATGTCTTCAAGGTTCATCCATGTTGTCATATGTTTCACCAGATCGTTCCTTCTTACTGCCGCGTAGTATTCCATCGTGTGTATATACCACATTTTATTTATCCACTCATCTGTTGATGGACATTTGGGTTGTTTCCATCTCTTGGCAATTGTGAATAATGCTGCTATGAACATTGGCGTGCAGATATCTGTTCGTGTCACTGCTTTCCGATCTTCCGGGTATATCCCGAGAAGTGCAATCGCTGGATCGAATGGTAGCTCTATCTCTAGTTTTCTAAGGAACTGCCAGACTGACTTCCAGAGTGGCTGAACCATTATACAGTCCCACCAACAATGAATAAGAGTTCCAATTTCTCCACATCCCCTCCAGCATTTGTAGTTTCCTGTTTGTTTAATGGCAGCCATTCTAACCGGTGTTAGATGGTATCTCATTGTGGTCTTAATTTGCATCTCTCTAATAGCTAGTGAAGCTGAACATTTTTTCATGTGTTTCTTGGCCATTTGTATTTCCTCTTCAGAGAACTGTCTTTTCATATCTTTTGCCCATTTTATAATTGGGCTGTCTGTACTATTGTCATTGAGTTGTAGGATTTCCTTGTATATGCAAGATATCAGTCTTTTGTCAGATACATGGTTTCCAAAATTTTTTCCCATTGAGTTGGCTGCCTCTTTACCTTTTTGAGAAATTCCTTTGAGGTGCAGAAACTTCTAAGCTTGAGGAGTTCCCATTTATCTATTTTCTCTTTTGTTGCTTGTGCTTTGGGTGTAAAGTCTAGGAAGTGGCCTCCTAATACAAGGTCTTGAAGATGTTTTCCTACATTATCTTCTAGGAGTTTAATGGTACTTTCTTTTATATTGAGATCTTTGGTCCATTTTGAGTTAATTTTTGTGTAGGGGGTGAGGTAGGGGTCCTCTTTCATTCTTTTGGATATGGATATCCAACTCTCCCAGCCCCCATTTGTTGAAAAGACCATTATGGCTCAGTTCGGTGACTTTGGGGGCCTTATCAAAGATCAGTCGGCCATAGATCTGAGGGTCTATCTCTGAATTCTCAATTCGATTCCATTGATCTATATGTCTATCTTTGTGCCAGTACCATGCTGTTTTGGCAACTGTGGCTTTATAATAAGCTTCAAAGTCAGGGAGTGTAAGTCCTCCCACTTCGTTTTTCTTTTTTAAAGTGTCTTTAGCAATTCGAGGCATCTTCCCTTTCCAAATAAATTTGATAACTAGCTTTTCCAAGTCTGCAAAGTAGGTTGTTGGAATTTTGATTGGGATTGCATTGAATCTGTAGATGAGTTTGGGTAGAATTGACATCTTAATGACATTTAGCCTTCCTATCCATGAACATGGAATATTTTTCCATCTTTTAAGGTCCCCTTCTATTTCTTTTAGTAGAGTTATGTAGTTTTCTTTGTATAGGTCTTTTACATCTTTGGTTAAGTTTATTCCTAGGTACTTGATTTTTTTAGTTGCTATTGAAAATGGTATCTTTTTCTTGAGTGTCTCTTCAGTTTGTTCATTTCTAGCATATAGAAACATTACTGACTTATGTGCATTAATCTTGTATCCCGCTACTTTGCTAAATTTGTTTATTAGCTCTAGTAGGTGTATCGTTGATTTCTCAGGGTTTTCTAGATATAAGATCATATCATCTGCAAACAATGACAGTTTTACTTCTTCTTTTCCAATTTGGATGCCTTTTATTTCTTTGTCTTGCCGGATTGCCCTGGCTAGCACTTCCAGCACAATGTTGAATAACAGTGTTGACAGCGGGCATCCTTGTCTTGTTCCTGATCTTAGAGGGAAGGCTTTCAGTCTCTCACCATTGAGTACTATGCTGGCTGTGGGTTTTTCATATATGCTCTTTATCATGTTGAGGAAGTTTCCTTCAATTCCTACCTTTTGAAGTGTTTTTATCAAAAACGGATGTTGGATTTTGTCAAATGCTTTTTCAGCATCTATTGAGATGATCAATTGATTTTTCCCTTTCGAGTTTTTAATGTGTTGTAATACATTGATTGTTTTTCTTATGTTGAACCATCCTTGCATGCCTGGAATGAACCCCACTTGGTCATGGTGTATGATTTTTTTGATGTGTCTTTGGATTCGATTTGCAAGTATTTTGTTGAGGATTTTTGCATCTATATTCATTAGGGAGATTGGCCGGTAGTTTTCCTTTTTTGTAGCATCTTTGCCTGGTTTTGGTATTAGATTGATGTTAGCTTCATAAAATGAGTTAGGTAGTGTTCCATTTTTTTCAATGTTTTGAAAGAGTTTGAGTAAGATTGGTGTCAGTTCTTTCTGGAAAGTTTGGTAGAATTCCCCTGTGAAGCCATCTGGCCCTGGGCATTTATTTGTGGGAAGATTTTTGATGACTGATTGGATCTCTTTGCTTGTGATGGGTTGGTTGAGGTCTTCTATTTCTTCTCTGGTCAGTCTAGGTTGTTCATATGTTTCCAGGAAATTGTCCATTTCTTCTACATTATCCAGTTTGTTGCCATACAGTTGTTCATAATATCCTCTTATAATTTTTTTAATTTCTTCAGGATCTGCAGTTATGTCACCTTTTTCATTCATTGTTTTGTTTATATGGGTCTTCTCTCTTTTTGATTTTGTCAGTCTAGCTAGGGGCTTGTCAATCTTGTTGATCTTCTCAAAGAACCAACTTTTGGTGATATTTATCCTTTCTATTGTTTTTTTGTTCTCTATGTCATTTATTTCTGCTTTAATCCTTGTTATTTCTTTTCTTGTACTTGGTTTAGGATTGGTTTGCTGTTCATTTTCTAGCTTCTTCAGTTGATCCATTAGTTCTTTGATTTTGGCTCTTTCTTCCTTTTTAATATATGCGTTTAGTGCTATAAATTTCCCCCTTAGCACTGCTTTTGCTGCATCCCATAGGTTTTGGTATGTTGTGTTCTCATTTTCATTCGTCTCTATATATTTAGCAATTTCTCTTGCTATTTCTTCTTTAACCCACTGATTGTTTAGGAGTGTGTTGTTTAACCTCCAGGTATTTGTGAATTTTCTAAGTCTCTGATGGTTATTGACTTCTAATTGTATTCCATTGTGGTCAGAGAATGTGCTTTGAATAATTTCAATCTTTTTAAATTTATTGAGGCTTGTTTTATGTCCCAGCATATGATCTATTCTGGAGAAAGTTCCGTGAGCACTAGAAAAGTATGTGTATCCTGTTGATTTGGGATGTAATGTCCTGTAGATGTCTGTTAAATCTAATTCATTTATCAGATTGTTTAGGTTTTCAATTTCCTTATTGGTCTTCTGTCTGGTTGATCTATCTATAGGAGAGAGTGATGTGTTGAAGTCTCCCACAATTATTGTGGACACATCAATTGCTTCCTTTAGTTTTGCCAATGTTTCTCTCATGTATTTTGTGGCACCTTGATTGGGTGCATAGACATTTACGATTGTTATTTCTTCTTGCTGAATTGCCCCTTTTATTAGTATGTAGTGGCCTTCTTTGTCTCTCAAAACATCCCTGCATTTGAAGTCTATTTTATCTGAGATTAATATTGCTACACCTGCTTTCTTTTGGCTGTAGCTTGCATGAAATATTTTTTTCCATCCTTTCACTTTCAGTTTCTTTGTGTCCCTGTGTCTAAGATGAGTCTCTTGTATGCAACATATTGATGGTTCATTTTTTTTGATCCATTCTGCGAATCTATATCTTTTAATTGGGGAGTTTAATCCATTTACATTCAACGTTAAAACCGTGAAGGCATTTCTTGAATCGGCCATCTTATCCTTTGGATTATGTTTGCCATATTTTTCCCTCTCTCTATTAATATCCTTTAATGTACCCATACCGAATCTCTTTAGTACTGAACCTTTCTCCAAGTCTCTCTGTCCTGTCTTTGTTTCTCTGTCTGTAGGGCTCCCTTTAGTATCTCCAGTAGGGCAGGTCTCTTGTTAGCAAATTCTCTCAGCATTTGTTTGTCTGTGAAAAATTTAAGCTCTCCCTCAAATTTGAAGGAGAGCTTTGCTGGATAGAGTATTCTTGGCTGGAAATTCCTCTCACTCAGAATTTTAAATATATCGTGCCACTGCCTTCTCGCCTCCATGGTGGCTGCTGAGTAGTCACTACTTAGTCTTATGCTGTTTCCTTTGTATGTGGTGAATTGCTTTTCTCTTGCTGCTTTCAGAACTTGCTCCTTCTCTTCTATGTTTGACAGTGTGATCAGTATATGTCTCGGAGTGGGTTTTTTTGGATTTATTCTATTTGGAGTTCGCTGAGCATTTATGATTTGTGTATTTATGTTGTTTAGAAGATTTGGGAAGTTTTCCCCAACAATTTCTTTGAATACTCTTCCTAGACTTTTACCCTTTTCTTCCCCTTCTGGGACACCAATGAGTCTTATATTCGGACGTTTCATATTATCTATCATATCCCTGAGGTCCATTTCGAGTTTTTCAATTTTTTTCCCCATTCTTTCTTTTATGTTTTCATTTTCCATTCTGTCATCTTCCAGGTCACTGATTCGTTGTTCAACTTCCTCTAGTCTTGTACTATGAGTGTCCAGAATCGTTTTAATTTGGTCAACAGTTTCTTTAATTTCCATAAGATCATCCATTTTTTTATTTAGTCTTGCAATGTCTTCTTTATGCTCTTCTAGGGTCTTCTTGATTTCCTTCATATCCCATACTAGGGTCTCATTGTTCATCTTTAGTTCTTTGAGTAGCTGCTCTAGGTGTGTCTCTTCTGGTCTTTTGATTTGGGTGCTTGGGCTTGGGTTATCCATATCGTCTGGTTTTTTCATATGCTTTATAATTTTCTGTTGTTTTTGGCCTCGTGGCATTTGCTGACCTTGATAGGGTTCTTTTAGGGTTTGTAGACCAGTTGAAGTCCTTATCTCTAATTTATCAGATCTACAGCTTCGTGGAGTACACTTTCTCTAACTAACCAGCAGGTGGCGTCCACGAGCCACCTGTTCTCCACAAGCCAGATCTCCCCTGCTTAGCCTTTTTGGTGAGTGGGGGAGTGAGTCTTGTGGGGCCCAATTGGTGTCCCAAGCTTGCGTGTGTAGTTGGTGTTGCCTGCCCTGTATGTGGGGCGTGTTTCTGGGCAGTCGGGGAGGGGGGGGTGGCCCTAACAATCAAATCTCCCTGATGATCCTAGAGTTTTAAAGCTACTGCAATAGTCTAATCCTTCAGTTCAGTCCTGCCACAGTTTGTCTCTGCCACTGACCCACAAGTCTTTGGTATTGGCGTATGGCTCCTGAGACTTGCAAGTGGGCCCCTCTTCCAGGCTGTGCACCCCGGGTCCTCTGTTGAGGGATGACTGTGCTATGTCACAGGTGAGTGCCGTCCCCCCAGGGCAGTTCTGGGCTGCTGGGCTGTGTTGGGAGGCTCCCAGTCTGCTCAAATGATGGCTGAATGGGGCTCTGTTAATTCACACTGCTCCCCCTTCCCAGCTCTGGGACATTCAGCTGAGGTTGCAGGGAAGGCTAATGTCCACGCCCAGTTTTGTGGTGTGTGCCTGTTATTTGAAGCACTTCCGTCACACTGGGTTGTCTGGGACAGCTCTGGGCTATGGGGCTGGCGATGGGCAGGAGTGTTTCCTGTCCACCAGGATGGTGGCTGTGAGCGGACACCCCCCTTTTCTTGGGAAGTTGTGTTGTTTAGTGAATTTTCTCAGCCACTGGATTATTGCCTTTTGTCTCAGAGCTCTCTTAGTTCTGCTCTTGACTTGACGTGCCCAAATTTCAATTCTTTGAAGCTTTCTGTATTGAGCTTCTTAGAGTAATTGTTTTAGAAAAAGCAAAAAGGATTTAAAAAAAAAAAAAAAAAAAAAAAACGGTCCTCCTCAGAGATTTAATGGGTTATTGAAATGCTAATAGACAAAGCAACCAGGGCCATTAAGGAAAGGTGCCCAGGGCAGAGAGATCAGCCTTGCTTCGGGATTTGCATATGCGCCTCAAGGCCTGATCTCCGCCCTTCCCCTTTCTGTGTTCACCAGAACTCCAAAAATCCTCTGCTTTTATTTTGGAGTTTTTCGTGTTGTTTTTGTTCTATGCCTGTCTCCTCTCTGCTGGGCTGGCTGCTCTCAGAGTCTCTGGTGTCTGGCCTCAGTCTATCTATGGTTGGAGTTTGAATCAGTAGAATGAGTTTCCGGTAAGAGCAGCCACTGCAATTCTCCCTTCTCCTTCCTGGAGCTGACAGCCCCTCCTCCCCCGGGACTGAGCCTGGCAGGGAGGGGCGCGGGTCCCCTGGCCGCAAAAACTTACAGATTTCGCTGATCTCAGCAGTTCCACGTTTTCATGAGTGTTGTATGAAGTATGCCCAAAGACAGATTGCTCTGTGGTGTCCAGTCCACGCAGTTCCTGGCTTTTTACCTACTTTCCTGGAGGAGTAACTAAAACATACAGCTCACCAGTCTGCCATCTTGCCCCGCCTCCCATAAATTTTCTTTTAACCACTACTTTTGCTGCATCTACAAATATTGATGTTGTATTTTCATTTTAATTTAGTTCAAAATACTTTTTTTCTGATGTTTCTTCTAGACTCACATGTTACTTAGAAGTGTGTGGTTTAACCTCTAAATTCTTGAAGATTTTCCAGCTATCTTTCATCCATAGGGATTCCTAATTTAATTTCATTGTGGTCTGTGAATTAATTACTTTGTATGATTTCTATTCTTTTAAATTTGTTAAGGTGTGTTTTATGGCCCAGATATGGTCTCTCTTGGTGCATGTCCCATGTATGTTTGAGAAGAAAATGTGTTCTGCTATTGTTGGATGCAGTATTCTTAGATCGACTGACTGATAGAGCTGTTCAGGTCAACTATATCCATGGTGATCTTCTGCCTGCTTGATCTACAAAGTGTTGAAGTCTCCAGTTATAATAGTAATTTGTCTATTTCTCCTTTTCATTCTGTCAAGCTTTGCTTCAGAAGTTTTGAAGCTCTGTTATTAGATGCATACATATTCAAGATTTTTGTGTCTTTTTAAAATATTGACCCCTTTATTATTTTTCTTCCTGATAATTTCCCTTGTTCTGAAGTCTGCTATGTTTTTTAACTAATATAGCTACTCCAGCTTCCTATTGATTCATGTTATAAGGAAATATCTTTCTTCATACTTTTCTTTTATCCTATGTGAATCTTTATATTTAAAGTGGATTTACTGTAGACAACTCATAATTGGGTATTGTTTTTTACCCACTCTGACAATCTCCATCTTTTAATTGTTGTATTTCAAGTAATTCAAAGTGATTATTGATATAATTGGATTAATATGTATCAAATTTGCAGCTACTTGCTGGTCATTGCATTTGTTCTTTGTTTCTTTTTCTTCCCCCTTCTACTTCTGCATTCTCTGGTTTTAATTGAGCATATTTTATGAGTCTATTTTATCTCCCCTCTTACCAGTTATACTTCATTAAAAATCTTTTTCAATGGTTGTGCTAGAATTTATAGCATAAATATTTAACTAATCTAAGGCCACCTTAGGGGCTATGTACTTTATAGCAAGAGTATTTCCAATTCCTCCCTCCCATCCCTTATGACATCACTGGCATTCATTTCACTTATCCTTATGCTGTAATCATCCAATACTGTTACTGTCACTTTAAACAGTTATCTTATTAAGAATAAGAGAAATAAAATATTTTATTTTACCTTCATTTATTCCTTGTCCAACCATCTTTCTTTTCTTATATAGATTCAAGATTCTGGTCTATATCATTTTCCCCCTCCTTAAAGAACTTCTTTTAACATTTCTTGCAGAGCAGGTCTGCTGGTGACAGATTCCTTCAGTTTTTATTTGTCTGAGAAAGGCTTTACTTCTTCACTTTTTAAGGATAATTTTGCTGGATATAGAACTTTAAATTAGTGGCTTTTTTCTTTCAAAACTTTAAATATGTCACTTCAATGTCTTCTTGCTTGCATGGTTTATGAGAATTCTGCTGTAATTTTTATCCATCTTCCTATATAGGAGATGTGTTTTCCCCCCTCTGGCTTCTTTCAAGAATATCTCTTTCTTTGGTTTTCTGCAGTTTGAATGTGATATTCCTAGCTGTAGATTTTTTAGTATTTATCCAGCTTAGTGTTCTCTGAGCTTCCTGGATTTGTGGCTTATTATCTGTCATTAATTTTGGAGAATTCTCCGTCATTATTACTTAAAATATCTCTTCTACTCTGTTTTCCCTTTCTTTTTCTCTTATAGTCAGATTATGCTATGTTACACCTTTATAAATTTCCCTACATTTCTGGGTTGTTCTGTCATGTTTTCTTCATTCTTTAATCTCTTGGCATTTCAGTTTGGGAAGTTTCCATTTACATATCTTCAAGTTCACTGATTCTTTCCTTGGCTGTGTTCACTCTACTGATAAGCCCATCAAAGGCATTCTTTTTTTGTTCTTATTTTATCACAAAATTATTTTATCACATTTTGTCACAGTGTTTTTTATTTCTAGTATTTCCTTTTGATTATTTTAGAGTTTCTATCTCTGTTTACATTGTCCATACATTCTTGTGCACTGTATTTTTTTTTCCATTAGAGCCCCTTTAAAATATTAGTCATAATTATTTTAACTTCCCCATCTGGTAATTCCAACATCTGTGTCACACAAGTCTGTTTCTGAAGATTTGTCTCTCCAGATTATATTTTTTGTTTCCTTTTAGCACACCTTATAATTTTTGTAGCATGATGTATAGGGTAGTAGGAATTGAGGTAAATTGGCCTTTAGTTTGAGAGTTTATGTTAATCTGATAGGAGTTGAACTCTTTTTAATATTTGCTGCAGCTATAGGAGCCAAAGGTTTTAAATTCCTCTAGTTCCCTTTTGTTTGTTTTCCCTGTTGACTTTGAGCTTCCCTAAGTTCTCCTGATCCTAGAGAGTCTATGACTTACTGCTCTTTCAGCTCTGATCCACTGTTATGCTGGAGCCCTTTTGGTGTGGTAGTAAAACTTGAGGAAGGGTAAGTGTTTATAATCTCCTGGTTAAATCTCAGTTTTTTAGTAAGCATGTGTCTGAAGGCTGTGATCTTCACTAGTGTTTCTAACATTTGCCTCACCTCTTGTAGACATGAAGACTTGAGGGGGTTAGAGTGGAAGAAATGCCCTTCTCCCTGCTGTGATAATGATCTGGCAAGGTCTTTCCCCCTGCAGAATAGGCTGTTATTATATAGAACACTCTGCATATTTCACAATGGCTACCCTTTCCCTCTTCCTGCCAGAGCCATAGGGGAATCTTTCTCAGATCTTCACAATGAGAACCTGGTGAAATTCCTGAAGGTAAAACCATGAAAATGTGGAGGCACCCCTAAGACCACAGCTCTCAGGGGTTTCTCACTCTCACACCAGTTACACTCAGTCTTCAAGAATGTGTCAAAATTGCCATTTAAGTGTTTCCACTGGTTTATGCCTCAGCAGCTTCTTCTCCAGTTAAGCAGATCTTGGCTCTGATTCTCTGGATTCACCTCTCTCTCCGTTTTTCAGGTGGCAGTTTGTCTTGTAATGTCATTTCTGATGGGTTCAAGAAAAGTCACTGATTTTCAGTTTGTTTGGCTTATTTTATTGTTGTAAGGATGGAAGTAAAAACTTCTATAACCTCTTTACATGTTGGAACTGATCCATCAAGCTTTTTTTGTCATTTTTGTGAGCAGAATTGTTCAGGATATCTATTCCACCATTCTGCCAGAAACAGAAATGACATAAATAAATGCTCTTGGATTGGCCAGTGTATTAAAAAATATATTTTCCATTGTGTTACAGGGAAAAAGATACGTGAGTATAACCACTGACAACCTTTTTTTCCTCTTTTTCAGCCTTCTGAGAGGTATTTTTATTGTTGGCTATTAGTTCTTTTTGTGCCGTTCAGAACAATAGACAGGATTGCTCTACTTTATAACTTTATAAACAATATATGGTGAATATCTTTCCATGTCATTATTCATTGCCAAGGCAATGTTAAAAATTTATGGTATTCCTTTTTATTAATCAATCATACTTAATGTAATTAATCTGCTACTTTAGAATATTTCAAATGTTTTCAAATTTTGTATTTGAAAACATAGTATTATCACTATGAAGTGATTTTTAAAATATGTACATGATCATGATTATCTCTTAAACTGTAATTGCATGGTCAAAGAGTTTTTGATTCATATTTCCAATCATTCCTCCTAAAAAAATAATATATTTAACTGCTGGCAGTTTTTGAGATATCTGTGATTCTTCCAAGAGGCTAATCTCAAAATCCTGATTTATTGAGAAATTTCCTGATTTTAAAATATTGGCAACAAATTTGCTTTCAAGTACTAGCTATTTCAATACTGTTCAAGTCATACATAATATACCTGAGTTTGGATTCACCCTAAAAACCATCAGCTTATGACTTCTCCTCTAAATTCTTACACAATCACCCAAGATGTTAGCAACTTGGGGCCATTGGAAAATGCCTATTGCTTGGGTAATTAAATGCAGATCTACAGCCAGATTTGTGGTCAATATCAGAAGATACTGCTTAATATGACTCTCTTTTAGAATAGTAAAATTCTTTAATCTAAGTGTCTTTTGCTAGGATTGCTAGGATTTATACCAATCTCTTGGAAATAAAATAGTTCAGCAGAGCTTTTGTTATAATAACAATTCATATCCTTAAATTAATTTAGTAACTCCTCACTGAGCTCCAATCTCTTTAACTTTTGCTTCAGTAATCCATTTCTACTACTTTAATAATTTCATAACTCCTGATAAGACTCATTCTCAATTCCTCTACTACCCTTTTTTTTTATTAAATTCAGTTTTATTGAAATACATTCACACACCATACAATCATCCATGATATACAATCCACTGTCCACAGTATGATAACATAGTTATGCGTTCATCACCACAATCTATCTCTGAACATTTTCCTTACATCAGAAAGAACCAGAACAACAATAAAAAATAAAAGTGAAAAAAGAACACCCAAATCATCCCCCCATCCCACCCCATTTGTCCTTTAGTTTTTATCCCCATTCCTCCACTCATCCATACACTAGATAAAGGGGGTGTGATCCACAAGGTCTTCACAATCACACGGTCACCCCTTGTAATCTACATTATTATATAATTGTCTTCAGGAGTCCAGACTGCTGGGTTGGAGTTTGGTATTTTCAAGTATTTACTGCTAGCTATTCCAATACATTAAAGCCTAAGAGGTGTTATCTATATAGTGCATAAGAATGTCCACCAGAGTGACCTCTCGACTCCATTTAGAATCTCTCAGCCACTGAAACTATTTCGTCTCATTTTGCATCCCCCTTTTGGTCAAGAAGATACTCTCAGTCCCACGATGCCGGGTCCACATTCATCCCTGGGAGTCATACTCTGCGTTGCCAGGGAGATTTACACCCCTGGGAGTTGGGTCCCACGTAGTGGGGAGGGCAGCGAGTTCACCTGTCAAGATGGCTCAGTTAGAGAGAGAGAGGGCTACATCTGAGCAACAAAGAGGTACTCAGGGGGAGACTCTTAGGCACCATTACATACAACTTTAGACTCTCCTTTGTGGTAATGAGCTTCATAAGGGCAAGTCCCATGCTCGAGGGCTCAGCACATCAAACCGCCAGTCCCAATGTTAGTGACAACATCAACACCAGTCCAGGTGAGGATGTCCAACACATCTGCACCTTCCCCCAGATCCTCGGGGCTGGGGAGGGGGAGGCGGTAAATATATTTTTTGTTATCTGCCCAAATTACTCTAGGATGTGTCACTATTTCACTCCAGCCTATACTAACCTACAGTATCTCACTTCCTATTCAAAGTTCCATGCAGTTGTCTACCACCCTTTTTAACTGGCAAGTTCAAACCAGAGAAAACAGATGTTATATTCCCAGTCTTATATAGTAACTGACTCTGGATTATAATAAATTTACCCAGGTCACGTGCATTTTAAATAGGCTTATATCAGACTTCAATGAACAATGTGGGAGCATATTTATGAATAAGTTCATGACTTAAGTTCAGAGGCAGGGATCTTTCTTTGGTAAGATAATTTTAGAAAAAAAATTATACAAAAGCTTGATACTTCTAGATGGAAGGAGCCCCCTTTGAGGACTGAGAAGATATTTGAAATAAACTGGTTGATTGTACCATACTGATAACGTTGTTTTTCTTCAGGGAGGGTTATGTTCATGACCCTTATTCCAGATGCTTTGTAGTTCTTATCTGGGATTCTGATATTTGTTATGTCAAATTATATTGTTTGGGTTGGCTTTAGCACTA
Source organism: Choloepus didactylus (assembly GCF_015220235.1). Classification (NCBI taxonomy): domain Eukaryota; kingdom Metazoa; phylum Chordata; class Mammalia; order Pilosa; family Megalonychidae; genus Choloepus; species Choloepus didactylus. Next base: position 80,877,291 of record NC_051311.1, read on the forward strand.
GCAGTTACTTCATTTATGGGACTTCTCTACCACCAAATTACCTTGTTTGACTCCTTTTCTTTTTTCTTTTGGTTTTAAGGAGGCAGCAACAATAACTCCCTTAGGACTATAGTGGATGCAGTGGTACACTACCCAAATCTTTTCTTCTGAACTTTAGAGAAAAATTATACAAAAGCTTGATACTTCCAGATGGAAGGAGCCCCCTTTGAGGACTGAGAAGGTATTTGAAATAAACTGGTTGATGGTACCATACTGATAACATTCATTCCCCTAGCTTACAGGCACTTGGTGGCCAGTAGCTCTCAGATTAGTCCCTCTCCAAAATTTTAACTCCACTAAAGATAGCCACCTCGACCAAGGTCACAATCCCCTATCAGGGGCAGCCCACATCCAATGACTGGTCAGTATGGAAGTGCAAAGATCTAGCCCCCACCCCAATTTAAGTGGAACTCTCAAGGAGCATCCCTGATCCACAGGTCCCTGTAGGATTGGCTGAGGACTTTGTTTCAAATATATCACAGCTAAACTTCTCTCTCTGGCCAATGCTGCTTCTCTCCCTCCCATACAGGTGTAGATCACAAGAGCAGTCCTCAGTAAATTTCCGGCAGGCAAACCTCTATCTCTGAGAACTCTTAGAGACAAAAGGATTTTTCATGGATATTCATTTTGGACAACTCTTGGCCCTTCAGTAAAAAAGACAGTACAGTATAGTGATTATGTGCAAGGGCTTTGGTGTCAAGCAAACCTGTTTTAGAATCCTGGTTCTAGAGCACATTAATTAAATTACTCTTACAAATTAACTATGTTTCTTTCTCTTTAAAATGAAAACACAGGCTTGTTGTAGAAAGGCATGCAAGCAATTACTATATGAACCTGTATCATCATAATATAGTAACTAAACAGTAGTTATTACAAGTAGTCAAAAGAATTCTTTTTTGGTCATCAATTTGTTTTAAGATGCCATTAAGGGCCTCTGTGGGTTTTAAATTGATTGAAGAAGAACCTGATAATTAGCATTAATGTCATCTTGTCAATGGTATGGATTCTATTTAAAGAGAAAACATGTTGCATCCTTCTTCCATACTTAGAGCTTTTGCTGCCTTGACGAAGTACTCAGTAAAGAATCACTAAGCCTTAGTTTCCTCATTCATAATAAGATGTTAACCCCTGCCTTCTTGATTGTGTTCAGATGAGAGATATTAGTAACTCATTTATTCAACATTAACATATTTTTTAATTCATGTTATATACCAGAACCTATTCTAAGAAAATGAGACATAAATGGAATCAAAACAGTAAAGGACCCTAATACCAATGAGCTTATTATCTAGCTATAAGAGAAAGACAATAAACAAATTTTTATCATATTTTTTATTGTAGAACATAACATATATACATAGAAGTGATAACTTACCAAGTGCAATTTAACAAGTAGTTACAGAGCAAATTTCAAACAATATTATAGGTTACAGTTCCACAGTTTCAGTTATTTCCTTATTATGAAATGTAACATATATACAAAAGGGTAATATCTTTCAAAGTATAATTTAACAAGTAGATATACAGGAAATTTCCAAAGTTGTTATGAGTTATAGTACCATAGTTTCAGTTATTTCCTTATTGTGAAATATAACATATATACAAAATGTATAGCTTTCAAATTATAATTTAACAAGTAGCTATAGAACAAATTTCAAAGGATGCTGTGTTATAGTTCTACCATTTCAATTCTTTCCTTCTAGATATTCTAATACCCTAGCAACTAAGAAAAAGAAAATTATATAAAGATTGTGTATTCATAATCCTTTGTTAAATTCCATCATGTCTGTTGTTACCTCTCCCTCTAGTTCACAATCACTTTCCCACTCTTCAGGGATGCCTAGGCAGTGACCACCCTAACCTGTTCATATTGAAAAGGGGGTCAACTTCATGAGCAAAGTGGACACATCTAGTTGATGTTCTTGAAGAGGCTATTGCCTCTGGGTTTTGGGACTTAGCTGGCATAGGAGCACTCTGAAGGATTTAAGGTTCTGAAGAATAAACGTAGTGAGTGAAACTTTTATAGAGTCTAAGGTTTTCGGGACTACTGTTGATTTGGGATTATCATATTGTGATCATTTGGCACATCTAGGTGAAGCTTGCATAGGAGTAACTCCAGGACAGCCTCTTGACTCTATTTGAGTACTCTTAGCCACCAAAACCTTATTTTGTTGCCTTTCTTTTCCCCCTTTTTGTCAAAAAGGCATTCTCAATCCCTCAATACCAGGATTAGGCTGAATTCCGGAATCCATGTCCCACATCGCCAGGAAGGCTCATTCATCTTTGGTGTCCTGTCACACATTGAGGGGATAGTGATGAATTTATTTACAGAGTTAGGCTTAGAGAGACAAAGTCCACATTTGAGCAACAAAAGAGGATCTCTGGAGGTGACTCCTAGGTATAATGATAGGTGAGCTTACCCTCCCCTTTACAACCATATGTTTCACCCACGCAAGCCTCAATATGGAGGGCTTGACTTATAAAGTAGGGGGTTCCTAAGTTCACGTAGCATAAGTTATGCCCATGATAATCCATCCGTATCTCACATTATTATGACTTAGATGTATAATCCTCATCATTCTCCATTTTAAACAATTCTCATGACCCAATACATCTCATAGCTCTTATCAGCCCTTAATTATTTGTCCCTAGTATTTGTGTAATGCTATTACAGTATTCCTATTAATTATAGTCCCTAGTATGCAACATGTAGATTTTTCCCATATACCCTTCAGTTGTCAACTCTTTGTGCTAGTATCATACCTGAGAAGTATATCATGCAAGCACCTATCTATATTTGTGGTGCTGATCTATGAGAAACATGTCTTTAAACAACCCCTTTCAGTCCTATTCACCTTCAATATAGCTCTGATACTTATAATCCCATTAGCAAAAAATCGTCACCCCTATCCATTCCCATACATTTGAATTCATCATCCTTAACATATCTGAACATATTAGATTATCATCCCCCTCACTAACTATTGTCTTTCACTAAGTTCCCAGTATTCTATAAGACATTGATTTTACATGGTTCAGATAGTTCACACAAGTGGTAGTATACAATATCTCTCCTTTTGTGTCTGACTTATTTCACTCGGAATTATATCTTCAAGGTTAAATCCATGTTACCATATGTTTGTTGCTTCTTATTCCTGCATAGTATCCCATCGTATGTATATATGACATCTTTGTTGAAGGACACTTGGATTGTTTCATCTCTTGGCAATTGTCAACAATGCCACTATGAACATCAGTGTACAAATCTCTGTTCATGTCACTGCTTTCAGATCTTCTGGGTATATACAGAGAAGTGGAAATGCCAGATCTTAGGGTAACTGAATATCTAGTTTTTCGAGAAACCACCAAACTGTCTTCCAGAGTGGCTGTACCTTTATAAAGTGCCACCAGCAATGAATAAGAGCTCAAAATTCTCCACATCCTCTCCAGCATTTGTAGTCTCCTGTTTGTTTGATGGTAGCCATTCTTATTGGTGTAAGATGGTATCTCATTGTGGTCTTGATTTGCATCTCCCTAATAGCTAGTGAACATGCACATTTTTTCATGTGTTTTTTAGCCATCTGTATTTCATCTTCATAGAAATGCCTTTTCATATGTTTTGCCCATTGTATAATTAGGCTGTTTGTATTATTGTCATTGAATTGTAGGATTTCTTTATATGTGCAAAATATCAATCTCTTATCAGATACATGGTTTCCAAATATTTTATACCATTGCATTGGCTGTCTTTTCACCTTTTTGAGAAATTCCTTTGAGGTTCAGAAGTTTTTTATTTTAAGGAGTTCCCATTTATCTTTTCTTCTTTCATTGCCTGTGCTTTGGATATAAGGTCCAAGAAGTGACCATCTAATACTAGGTCTTGAGAATGCTTCCTTACATCATCTTCTAGGAGTTTTATGGTACTGTCTCTTATATTGAGATATCTGATCCACTTTGAGTTAATTTTTGTATAGGGTGTGAAGTAGGAGTCCTCTTTCATTCTTTTTGTTATGGCTGTCCAGTTCTACCAGCCCCACTTGTTGAAGAGACTGTTCTGTCCAAGTTCAGTGGGTTTGGGGCCTTATCAAAAATCAGTCAACCATTGTGCCAGTTTGGATGTATTATGTCCCCCAAAATGCTGGGTTCTTTGATGCAATCTTGTGGAAGCTGATGTATTAGTGTTGATTACATTGGAATTCTTTGATTGTGTTTCCATGGAGATGTGACTCAATCAACTGTGAGTGAAACATGTGATTGGATAATTTCCATGGAGGTGTTACCCCACCTATTCAGGGTGGGTGTTAATGGGATCACTGGAGTCGTATAAAGGAGTTCACAGACTGAAGGACCTGAGAGCAACTAAGAGTGACATTTTGGAGAGCAGCTGTGGCTTACAGAGACATTTTGAAGATGGCCATTGAAAGCTGATGCTTTGGAAAATGCCATTTTGAAATGCAACCTGGGTGCAAGCAGACGCCAGCCGTGTGCCTTCCCAGCTAACAGAGGTTTTCTGGATGCCAATGGATTTTCTCCAGTGAGAGTACCCTATTATTGATGCCTTACCATGTACACTTAATGGCCTTAAGACTGTAACTTTGTAACCAAATAAACTCCCTTTATAAAAGGCAACCCATTTCTGGTATTTTGCATAATGGCAGCAATAGCAAACCGGAACACCCATATATCTGGGGGTCTATACCTGAACTCTCAATTTGATTCCATTGATCAATATGTCTATCTTTTTGCCAATACCATGCTGTTTTGACTGCTGTTGCTTTAAAGTAGGCTTCAAAGTCTGGAAGTGTAAGTCCTCCTGCTTTGTTCTTCTGTTTTAGGATGTTATTGGCAATTCAAGGCCCCCTTTCCCTTCCAAATAAATTTGATAACTAGATTTTCCAAGTCTGTAAAGTAGGTTTTTGGAGTTTTGATTAGAATTGCATTGAATCTGCAGATCAATGCAATTCTAAAAATATTTAGTTTTCCTATCCATGAGCATGGAATATTTCCACCTATTTAGGTCCTTTGTTATTTCTTTTAGTAAAATTTTGTAATTTTCTGTGTAGAGGTTTTTTACATCATTGGTTAAGTTTATTCCTAGGTATTTGATTTTTTTAGTTGCTATTCTGAATGGAAATTTTTTTGATTGCCTCTTCAATTAGGTCATTACTATTGTATAGGATCATTACCAACTTATGTGCATTCATCTTACATCCTGCCACTCTGCTGAATTTATTAGCTCAAGTAGCTTTGTGGTCAAATTCTCAGGATTTTTCAAATATAAGATCATATCATCTGAAAATAATTACATTTTAACTTCTCCCATTCCAATTTTGATACCTTTTATATCTTTGTCATGGTGAATTGCTCTGGCTAGGACTTCTAGCACAATGTTGAATAACAGAGGTGACAGTGGGCATCCTTGTCTCATTGCCAGTCTTAGAGGGAAGGCTTTCAGCCTCTCCCATTGAGTACTATGCTGGCTGTGGGTTTTTCATATATGCTTTTTATCATTTTGAGGAAGGTTCCTTCAGTTCCTACCTTTTGAAGTGTTTTTATCAAAAAGGGATGTTGAATTTTGTCAAATGCTTTTTCATCGTCTATCGAGATGATCATTTGATTTTTCCCTGATTTTTTGTAATGTGTTGAATTACATTAATTGATTTTTTTTATGTTGAACCACCCCTGCATGCCAGGAATGAACCCCAATTGGTATGGTGTATGATTCTTTTAATATGCCTTTGGATTCAATTTGCAAGTATTTTGTTTAGGATTTTGTTTAGTTCTAGCCAGAGTAATTCACCATGACAAAGATATAAAAGGTATCAAAACTGGAATGGGGGAAGTTAAACTGTCATTATTTTCAGATGACATCCTGGTAATTTGGAATGTAACAACCTATATATGTCTGTTAAGTCTAATTCACTTATCATATTGTTTAGGTTCTCAGTTTCCTTATTGGTCTTCTGTCTAGTTGTTCTATCTATAGAAGTGAGTTGTGTATTGTAGTCTCCCACTATTATTGCAGACTTGCCTATTGCTTCCTTCAGTTTAGCCAATGTTTTTCTCATGTATTTTGGAGCTCATTGATTGTGTGCATAAACATTAATTATGCATTAATTATAATTGTTATTTCTTCTTGATGAATTATCCCTTTTATTAATATATAGTGTCCTTCTTTGTCTCTTATGAAATCTTTGCATTTAAAGTCTGTTTTATCTGATATTAGTATAGCTACCACAGCTTTCTTTTGGTTGCAGTTTGCACAGAATATTTTTTTTCCATCCTCTCACTTTCAGTCTCTTTGTGTCACAGGGTCTAAGATGAGTCTATTGTAAATAGTGTATTGATTGATCATATTTTTTAATCCATTCTACCAGTCTGTATCTTTTGAACTGGAGAGTTTAATCCACTCACATTCAAAGTTAATTCTGTGAAGGGAGTTCTTGAACCAGCCATCTTATCATTTGATTTTTAGTTGTTAGATCTATTTTTTCCCTTCTTTGTTGTTTTTTTTTTTTATTACCTTTAAGTTACCCTTACTAATAACTCTTCAGTTCTGTACTCTTCTCCAGACCTCTCTCTCCTTTCTTTTTTTCTCAGCTGGTAGACCTCTCTTTAGTATTTCTTGCAGGGCAGCTCTCTTGTTAACAAATTCTCTTAGCATTTGTTTGTCTGTGAAAATTTTAAACTCTCCCTCAATTTTGAAGGAGAGCTTTGCTGATCAAAGAATTCTTGGCTGCCAATTTTTCTCTTTCAGAATCTGAAATGTATCATACCACTGCCTTCCTGCCTCAATTGTGCCCACTGAATAGTCAGTACGTAGTCTTATGGTTTTTTTCCTTGTATATGGTGAATTGCTTCTCTATTACTGCTTTCAGAAGTTTCTCGTTCTCTTCAGCATTTGACAATCTAATCAGTATATGTCTTGGAGAAGGTTTATTTGGATTTATTCTATTTGGAGTTCGTTGAGCATCTTTGATTGAAATATTTATGTCATTTAGAAAGTTTGGGAAGTTTTCCTCAACTATGTCTTGAAACACTCTTCCTGGCCCTTTACCCTTCTTTTCTCCTTCTGGGACACCAATGATTATTATATTTGTTCACTTCATATTGTCCATCATTTCTCTGAGGATCCATTTCAAGTTTTTCAATTTTTTTCACCATTCTTTTGTGTGCTTGCATTCAATTACTCTGTCCTCAAGTTCACTTATCCTTTCTTCTGCATATTCAAATCTGCTATTGTGTTTCTCTAGTATATTTTTAATTTGAGACACAGTGTCTTTTATTTTTATAAGTTCTTCTATTTTTTATTTAGTCTTTCAAATTCTTCTTTATCCTCTTGTGGAATATTCTTGATTTCCTTTATGTCTTTAGCCATTTCATTGTTTTGCCGATTTGTTTGTACTTCTTTAATTCATTGCTCCAAATTTTGTGTCTCTTGCAGCTTTTTAATTTTTTCATTTAGCTTGTCCATATCTTCTAGATCCTCAAGTGCTTTGTAATTTTCTGTTGGTGTCAGGGCATTTGCTTGTCTTGATAGATTATTTGGGGAAGTGCAGAATTATTTGAGCATTTAATACAATTTGGTTTGCTGAAGTGCAGTTTCCCAATCTTACAGTAGGTGGCACTCTTGAGGCACAGCTTGCTAGAGTGCAGTTTCCCTAACCTACCAGTAGGTGGTGCTCTCAAGTAGGTCTTCCCCAAACTTCTCCTGTGCACTGGTCAGAGTCCAAATGGTGTGGGGAACCAAGAAGTGCACCTGTTCTCCATGTGCACTGGGGAATGCCTGTCCTGGGGTTGCCATGTGGGCCCTGAGCAGGTAGTCAGGGAGTCCAATCAAGGGTACCCCACAGATAGAACTTGGGCCCTGCCTGCCTTCTCCCCACCTGCCATTTGCCCACGAGTCTGTGGGGTGTAGGAGAGGCTCCTGATTGCCAATATGGTGCCTCTTCCTTCTCTGCTTCTCACCATTGCATACCCCCCTCCCACCAGACTTCTGTGGGGGGAGAGCAAACACTGCCCACAGAGTTCCCTCACAGGAGCTCCCTGCTCTCTGACTGTGGAGAATCACCCCCCAGCAAATTGTCAAGATATGTGCATGGGAGTGGAGAGCCACTGTTCACTCCCTTGCCCAGTGGTGGTTTTGCTTCTGCTGGCCAGGAGGTGGTCCAATGGGAACACACTCACAGAGTCCCTCCATCTGCCTTCTTGCCTTTGTTTTTGTCCGTGTCCCCTCCACCTACTGTGAGGGACACTCTATGACTGGTCACACCCCAAAACCACAGTTCCTGGTGTCCTCTGGCCCTTTTATAGTTACTTTCATGGAGGAGAAACCTGTTCTACCTCACCTACTCCACCATCTTCCCGGAAGTCAACAATAAACATGTAAACAAAGAAATAAGCAGGACAATTTCAAACTGGGATGGGAAAGAACTAAATAGAGTGATATAAGAATATGACTGGGGGTTGAGGTTGCACTTAAGGTGGTTGTGTCAGGAACACATTCCCTGAGAGAAGGAAACTTTCAGTAGAAGCTGAAGTGTAAAAGATCAGCCATTTAAGAAAATACAAAAAAAAAAAAAAGATACAGAAGAGATTTTTAGTGAGGGGCTACAACAACAAAAACCAAAAAGCTTGAAAGACCTTGCATGTTTAGGGAACAGAAAAGAGGTGAAAACAACCTTGGCATGTTTGGGGACTCAGAAAGAGGCAGCCAACAGTGCTGGAATGTAGTGAGCAAGGAAAAGACTCCAGCGATGATAGAGAGAATAGACATGGACAGCTTATGTAGAGCCTTGGAAGCCATGGTAACATATTCAATTCTATTATAGGTACAATAAAAAGAGTTTTGAGCAGAAGCATTAAATGATGACCTCTATTTCTAAATTACCCCTGAATTAAGAATGTATGGAAGGCAAGAGTAATATCAAGTAGACCAGTTGCAAGGCTACTGAAGGAGTCCAGACAAAAGGTGATGGTGGCTTGTATGAGAGTAGTATGAAATGGAATGAAGTTAAAATATTTAATATATTTCAAAGATAAAATGAATAGGACTCACTGAAAGGAAAAGAGCTAAATCAGGAATAACATCTAGGGTTTTTTTTTTGGATAAATAGCAGTACTTTATATTGAACATAGATGCCAATGAAAGGAACAGGTTAGAGGTGAGGGGTAATCAATAGTTCAGTTTTAGACATGGTAAGTTTGAGATGCTTAAGAGGAATCTAAGTGGAAATATCAAGGAGGCTGCTGAATAAATGAGCCTGGAGAACTGAAAAGAGATCTTGATTAGAAATAAATTTGGAAAGCTTTGGCACATAGACATTTAAAGTGATGGTGATGAATGTGATCAACCAGGTCAGGCGTGTAGTTCAAGAAGAGGGACCAGTATGGCTTCCATCTGAAGGATTCTAGCATTTAAAGGTCTGGTGGGGACCTTCAGCAAAGAACTTGGTGAAAGAGCAACAACAAGAAGTAGAAGGAAAACCACAGGTATCTGATGTTCTGAAATCTAAGAAAAGAACGAAGGGAGATGAGCTCCACTGAATGCTACTTAGAGAGTTGCCTTGACTCAAACAATCCATAGATCACTGGGGCCCTGGGCAAAAGCAGTATCAATAGAGTAGTGGAGCCAGAATGCAGTGAGTTGAAGAGGAGCCACAGAAAAGAATCAAAATACCCCTGATCTCTATTGTCAGTGAACTTTTTTGTCCCACACTCTGATTCAAAATTATTAACTTGGTTATCAGTTCAACCATAGTGACTATTAAAATTGAAAATCTATGAGAAGTTTCTAAATTTCAAGTTAAATCTCTTTATAAAGAGTATAATTCTTCTCATGGTGAAGCTTATTCATTGCAAACTGAAAGGAATGTTCATAGTCACCATATAAACTTTATTTTTATGAGATACTATATTGTAAATTAGAAGCATTACTTCTTCCTGCAGAGAAAAAAAAGATATATTGTTAATTCTGAATTTAGCCAAATGTGAAATGTATCATCACCTCATTTGTATTAGATTAAAGCAAATATTTTCGTAGAAGTAAAGGATGAAGGGGAAGAATTCAAAGATGATGCAAAGATTTCAAGATTGGATGACATTGCCATTAATAAATGGAAGAGGTAGATAAGGAAGGAAAGCTCATGAGTTTTTTTTTTTTAAAGTATGCTGGATCTGAAGGAACTGAAGGGACCAGGAAGGAGATATTCAGGAGATAATTGGAAATATGGTAAGAGATGACAGACATGAATTTGAAAGTCCTTATTCTTTATTGGGTAGACCAGGCTTGGAGTAGCCAATAGAAGCTAAAAACAGTAGCCTGGAGAAAATAATAAATAAGAAGCAGACTGAGGAGGAGAGCCCGAGAAGGGAATTGACAAACAGGCATCTGTGATTGCACAAGAACCAATATTAAGTGCTGTGGAAACTGAGCAAGCAGCTAGTTGCAGCACTGAATTCTGCATTTGGGTGAAAATAACGTCTGAACTGAAAAAGTATTTTTCAAGTTTAGGAGATCATCAGTGACTTTAGTAAGAGGAGTTTCAGTAGGATGTTAGGGGTGGAAAACAAGTGGGGAACAGAAATTTAGTTTTCAAGAATTGGTGGTGAGGAGTGAAGGAAATTCGTAAAGCAGGAGCTGGGTGCCAGCATCCTTCAGGTTTAGATGCCCGCAACCTAGGACGCATCCTTGACCCCTTCCTTTCCTTTACCCACCATACCCAATCTGTCTGCAATATCTGTTGGAAATACCTCTCAATATCTCAATCCATCTCCAATCATTCTACCTTTTTTCTATTTCTGCCTCCCCTCCTGCTGCAACCTTCCATATATAGTTACCTCTATCCACACTGGCCCCCTCCAACAGTTTTCCACCCTGTCACATTCCAAAGTGCTAATTTACTCATTCAGCACATCCTTCTCCTTTCCTTATTCCCTCCTTTCTCTCTCTCTCCACTAATTTGAAACACATGGCTCTTCAGAACAAAACCAAAATATTTTACAGGGTCAAGTCCCTGCTTAATCTGGACCCACCTAACTCCCAACCCCATAGCCTCTCAGTCCCTTAAATGTGCTGTGCTCTTTCCTCTCCCAGGGCTTTTGTACATGCTGAAAGCTCTGTTTGGGATGCTCTTTCCAGCTCAATCTCTTCATCTAGTTTGGGTTGGAACTCTTTCCAGCTCAATCTCTTCACCTACTTTGCTCCTACTCATCCTTCAGATCTCAGTTCAGGGCTCTCTTTCTCATTTAGGCCTTTCCTGACCTGCCAGGTAGGTCAAATTATCCTCATATGCCCCTTCAGAGCACTAATCATGGATTTAATTTTATATTTACTTGTGTATTTATTTGATTCCTGTCTTTTCACCCAACTAGATTGTGAGCTAAGAACAGGGACTCCATCTGGTTGGGTTCACCATTATATCCCCAGGTCTAGAACATGGCAAATAAAAGGAGCTCAAAAAATATATTGATTAAATAAATAAACTTTCATAGAGTAGAGAAACATGTACATGTGAAGAGCTAAATAAAAGAGGAAAGAAGATAATTGATCAATTATGATCCTAAGTCACAAAATAGACAAAGTAAAATTCAAAACATTGACAGTTAACCCTCTGTGGCCTTTCTTAAATCAATTATGATTTTATATGCTTATGCTTACCCATACTTAAAGTGCTTCTTGTGTCATTTAGCATGAATTTGCTTAATCTATTTAAAACTGCAAGACATTACAGAATGCATGTACAATTAGTATTAATAGGAGATAGGGTTGTGATAGTTCAGAATCCTGGTCCTTTCAAATACAAAATGGCTATTTCTTGGAAACTTTATAATTTTGAGCTTTGGGGAAGATTTCTGTGATTCTGAATTTCAAATTGCTAATAGTTTGTTTCTTTCTTTGTATCTAGGTGTTTCTTTGACAGGCCTTTCATGAAAATAGATGAAACAAGAATAACAAAGGATTAGTTTAGATATTAGTTTGATGAAATATTTACTCGTATCTCTCATAGGCTTCAGGCAAAAACAGGCAAGAATCCTGATGACCAAGATAGAGAGTATTTTGTAACAGAATTTGTAATATGAAAATAAACTGGGCAGGGCAGCTAGTGATGTGAACAAATTCAGTTCCATTCAGCCACATCTGAACAGGAAATGCTGAGTCTGAAGATCCTTTCTGTGCCTGCTGTACTAGATTTCAAAACAGTGAGCAAGGTGAATGTGGTAGATCATTTTAAGACTGGACTGGAAGTTAATAATCATCTATTCCAATTCCCTTATGTTTCTGTGAAGTAAACCAGTGTCCCAGAAAGGTTAAGTAACTAACCCAGGGCCATTAGGTGTAATCTTTATTAATAAAAAAATAGTATATTAGCCGAATCTTCAACAAAGTTGTCATATTGCCAAAATCTAATTGATAAATCCCATATTAATGATGGATGGCAGCATACAATTAGAAGAAACTATTAAACATATAGCATTGAGTCTAGAACCCAATCTCCTAACTCTAGTCCAATATTTTAAATTTGGAATATTTTGCTATCTTAATATTATATAGCTACTCCCAACTATTGAGCAAATAAAGGAAAGATTACAATTTTCTCCTTTACAAAAAGCTTACAATACTTTGTTTTACTTACTCTCACAACAATCTCTTGAAATGAGATATAATTGTCCTCTTTCTAAGTTCCTAAGGGCTGAACTGGAACCCAGGTGTTCTGAAATCTATACCAGTGCCCTTTTTGTCAAACTCCTATTTAGTTCTACTAAAGTCATGTAATTAGTCAGTATGACAGCATAAGACCTAATGCTTGAGCAGTATGTACAAGTGGTTTACTTTCTTGACTGATTTGATAAGAAGAGACAGAAGAAAAGCAACTCTTGCTAGTTTCCCTGTGTAGATTTGGGGGTCTTTAAAGAACCAAGTCTTTGGGTTCCTTATTTATAAGAAACCAAGGAGTAAATTTTTTTAAAAGGCAATGTGTAAAGGCAGAAGTAAATTTGTGTTACTGAAGCACATTTATTTTTTTACAGCATTCAAATTCTCATTCGAGACTATTAGGGAATGAATTCACTTTAAAATGTTTTATTAAATTTAAGTTCTTCCCTTATTTCCTAATGAGGTAATAAATCCTTTGGTACTGGGCATACCCACAGATTGTGACACATCGCCTTCATACTCACATGGCATTCTGATAAATCTGTCAGGATGTACAGTGATGACAGATGTGATAAAGAGATCATCATGGCTCTCACCGCCTGTATTTTATTGTTTGTTACAGCCATCTTCTATTTCTGGAAAACACTCCCAGCTGCCTGCAGCAGAGCTAGGAGGCAGAGTTGAAAAATATGTTGTTTTTCTCACAGTTTACAACCTAACTTGCCTACCACTAATTATGCAGTACAGATAGGCAAAAATACTAGAAAACATGTCTTGGACACTGGTTTCATTATAAGCTTTTTTCCTGATCTTTTTTTTATTTCAGGGTTCTGGAAGATTCATTAAAAACATTTGCTCAGCAGTGTTTTATAACCTTTTGACATTTTCTTCTTATACCAGTTATGCCAATTCACTTTCTTAAAAGTCTGTAACTAGCAAAGGGGAGAAGGAAGAAATGTGAATATTAACCCTTTATACATCTGTTGCCTAACAATCACATTTGAGATGAGAAGGTTATATAAACACCTTTGTTTTCTTTTGAGGGTATATTGTAAGATATCTAAAACATACCATGTGAGTTCTATGTTATCCACTTTAACTATAAGTGAAATAAACAAGCATTTCACATATTATTTATTTACAACTGATATGAAAAGAGTAGGGAATGGTGTTCTTTTGCATGAGTATCTGAAGACAATTTTGGTCTGCTTTAAAAGCAGTGAAGAATTTTAATAGTGGTTTGGCATGATATGCAATTATTTTACACTTTTTCAGGCACAGGAAAGATGGATGCTGTGACTCCTAACCCTGAACCCTATGCCCACTTCTATATAAGTCTAGTTTAACCTTGGCTAATTAATTATCATAGTTGCTTTATATGTCCATGTTTCCAGTTTTTCTCCTCCATGAAACTCTAATAATTTGATTTACGTATTATTTGAATCTATTTGCAAAGTTTATCAGTTCTCTTTCATGATATAATAGAGGCCATTTGTTTCATGAAGAACCTATAAATTTAATGTTAATCAACAGTTACAACCTCTGGTCACTCATCCTTTAGCACAACTACTCTCCAAGTTTAAAATAATACTGATTAAATTTTTCTTTGCTTCAATATTCCTTGCCCATCATCTCCTAAAGGTTATTTCTGATCAGACAGGTGCATGGAGGAGAAATAATGAAGCAAAATACTTCACACAGTAGTTAATCAGTCCTAATTAAAACTATCATATAAAAGTACATTAATTAAAAATGCATATTATTTATTAGGGTATCTTCCTTCTGAATATCACATTCTCTTCAAAGAGCATCATTTTTACTCATATAGGAACAGTACATTTAGTATATCTTAAATAGTCCTCCTTGAGAAATGTATTATAATGTGATAGAAGGAATCTGTAACCTTGTTTTATAAATAGACACAGTTTGACGTTTAAGATGAACTGGCAGTCACACTTCAAAAATAGTGGAGTTGCAGTAGGGAGGTTTATTAAGTGTACTGTTTACACAATTTGAACTGCTGTCTTGATTGATGAATGGGCATAGCCTAAATTAGCAAAGCTACACTAAACATCATTATTGTGGTAGAAAATAAGATACATTTCCATTAAGGTTGGGGGATATGCAGTCATTTAAATGTATTTAGTATTAAAAATAACTGGTTTTGATTGATGCTATGAAAGATTTCCATTTAAAATTAAAATATGCCAAAAAATAAAGCTTCTTGTACATTTAAAATAAAGCAGTGTCAAACTGAGGTCAGCGAAGAGACTGATTACAAATTTGGACTCTGAAAGAAGGTGTCATTTAATATACTATAGTAGGCTTTTTCCTCTTTACCAACCTCTGTAATATACTGTAATCCTTTCCAGTGTGAATCTAAACTTTTCCTTGTCAAGTAAACTTGTCAATTTCTCATTAGATTTATAAAACGATGGGGTTAACACTGTTATGAAATGTATTTTTTAATCTTGTAGTATCTCTTAAAGAGGTATAAGCTTCCATTTTAATGATGGCTGAAATTATCATAATTGATTTTATTTATACTTACATTATCAGAAAATCCCTGAATCTGAATTGGTATTGACTTTTCTTGCAATTTTGTGGTGATTCAAGTACTTGCTAACATGGGTGAGCAGTAATTTTGTCTACATTTACAATACCCATTTTAGAACAAGTCTCTTCCAGTATCTTACTAAGATAAGAGTCATTTATTTTTAAGTTTCAGAAATAAAAATTGTATTGCTTTTCAAAATGTTTCCTAAACTACATTTTCAAATAAGAACACACTGGATATGTAAAGGCATTCTGCAGTTTTAAAGTATAATGACTTTGCATGTACTGGTAGATGCAAACTGCAACATTATACATGCTGTCCTCATCAATTTTTAAATTCTAATGAAAACTAGGTTTTTTGAGATTTCCTTTTGTCCCCCAAATTTTGGTATCTTCTCCAATGAGTGTTTTTTTTCTCCCATAAAGATAAAACAGCAGTCAATGTTAAGCATTCCTTTGCCATTTTGTATAATGCCTTTATCCCTGATCTGTAGCAATGAAATCTTTCTCATAATATGCCAGGCAATGTTCCTTGTCACTGTGCTTCCATGTGTAACAATTTTCAATGCCACTTTTTCAGAGGATTGGAATTGCTGGGCCACTTCACTCAACTGGGTTGTCCACTTTGGGCTTCTGTTTTTATTGAGTCTCATTGAATTTATAGTTATTATAAATTATTATAAGATAAGGATCACAGATGCAACATTAAATTACTATATCAAAAGAATATTTTCACTGATAAGGAAAATCAGACTAACTCCGTATAGCTGAATAAACTGGTAAGTTAAAGCCCATATAGTTGAATTGTATTTCACTTAATACTAAAAAATTGCCTTCGTATGTTATTTATAGTGATTTGCTCATGTGGAATAAAAAACAATTAATAGTGCTTACACCTACTGAAAAGGTACTACTTGTTTATTACTTCATTGCATGAAACTTCAAAAGTCATTTATTTAACCTCAAACCATGTAACAATGAATTATATAACTAATCACTTAGAACATAGCACTAAAGAATCATTTTGAGAGTTAGGGTTTAAACTCATAGAAAGAAGTAGAAAGAAAGCATTAACTTCCTGTCTAGCTTGTTTTCTTCTAGATTACTTTAATTTCAGGATAGATCAGTAGTCCACCAGAGCTAACCAGCATTGACACTATGGTATATTACAAGTGATGTCAAATTGTCACCTGTGTTTTCTCGCAGCTTTTGCCACTGGTAAAGGTTACTTCCTTTTTAAGTATTAAATGATAGACTTTCCTAATACCATGAGGCAAAATGCTTTTTATAATATTTTATTTTAATATTTGAAATAATATATCCTCTGAGTGGTTATGAAAATATATGAATCCAAAGAACCTTCAGAGATATTGGAGGATGAGAGCCACTAAGTTTTTTACACAATAAGAAAAACATTTTAAAGATTTTTGCAAGTTCTATTTTCCTTTCCTCATGAATGATTTAAAAAGTTGAGAAAGCAGGACAATATGCAATGAGCATTATTTGTGATAAAGAAATGCACATACTTTTTGAAGTTAGAAGATGGTTCCATTTCTGCTTTACAGAATTCATTCAGCTTGTAGCTAGGCACTTGCAACACAAAAAGGACAATTTGTTATTGGTTTTTGTTTTTGTTTTTGTTTGTGTGTATGACCAGAACCAGTGGGTTTTCCTTGGAACTACAAATCACCATGCAAAAGTAATGTACAACCAAGCACGTTAAAGTTTGAAAGGTGGGTCATAGTGCTTTCTGATCTAATGATTAACAAGAAGGGTTATCACTAGCCCTTCAGCACAGCAAAACGGACTAGAGTACCTAAGAGAATGTTTTCTGTACTGTACTACTTCTATCTATCTATCTACATATATATATATATTTTTTTAATTCACCCTTCTTTGGTTTTTGCTCAAGTGTTCATTAGTTGCCAAGAATTAACCCTTCCAACTATCCTCCACAGTAATAATTAGTATAAAAAACTATAAATTTGTCCTTTAAGAAAAATTCCAAATATTGGAAAATAATTAAAAATTCACTAAAAGTATTACTTCAGTATTTTCATAGCAAGACTCTTTTAATCCAAAAAATTAATTAAAAAGATCTCAGTCTCTATAAAATGAAAATATTTTTTGAAGTTTTCAGAGTTCTCACAGGACTCCCTGGAAAAGATGAAGGATGGCTCAGGAAGGGCAGAAACACAGGCAGATCCAGAGACCAGCTGGTTTCATTCCAGTCTCTACTCTTTCTCCTGCCTTCTCTTTTTTAGTGAAGTATCTCTTCAAATCTTTTTTGCACATTTTTGAAATAGACTGCTCATTCACCTATTATTGAATTTTGAGAATTCGTAATATATTCTTGATATATCAGATATATGATTTGCAAATATTTTCTCCCAGTCTGTGGCTTATCTTTTAAGATTCTTAAAAGTGCCTTTAAAGAGCAGAAATATTTCACTGAAATAAAATTCAAAATAGCAAAGATTTTTTTGTTGTTTTTAAACTGCTCATAGTTTGGGGGCCTACATTTTTAAAAAAAGAAAGAAAAAAGAAAAGCCTAATCCTAGGGCAGAAACAACTGTCTCCTATGCTCTCTTCTAGAAATTTTATAATTTTAATTTTTACATTTTATCTTACGCATTATTCTTGGTTTCATTTGGTGAAATTAGTTTTATATCATTGAGATTGATTCTCTTTTTGCACATGAATGTCCAATTATTCCAGTATCATTTATTGAAAAGACTATCTTTTCTCCATTGAAGTATCTTGACAACTTTATCAAAAAATCAAATGACCATATATATTAGGGCATAATTCTGGATTCTCTTGTTTCATTTACCTCTATGTCTATCTTTAAGTCAATACCACATTGTCTTTATTACTATAGTTTAACATAAATCTTGAGATCAGGTGGTATGAGTCCATCAACTTTTGTTCTTTTTGAAAATTGTTTCAGCTAATCTAGGTCCTTTGATTTTTAGAGTCATCTTGTCAATTTCTGCAAATTTTGTGCTCAGACTTTTATTAGGATTGTTTTGAATCTAGATCAATTTGGTAGAGAATTGACATTTTAATTATAATGAGTCTTCTGATTCATGAACATTTCTACTTGTTTCTTTAATTTTTCTTAATAATGTTTTATAGTTTTAGCATCAAAACTTACATACATTTTATTAAATTTATCTCTATTTTTCATATTTGGATGCTACTATAAATGATATTGTTTTTATTTCAATTTCCAATAGTTTATTTCTAGAAAATAGAAATACAGTTAATTTTTGTATAGTGACTGCATTCTTTGATCTTGCCAAACTCACTTTTTATTTCTAATACATTTTTTAAAAACTATTTGGGATTTTCTACATTAATGGTTATGTCATGTGAAATTAAGACATTTTAAAATTTCGTTCTTCCACATCTGTATACTTTTACTTATTTTTATTGCCTTACTGCACTGGTCAGCACGTTCAGTACAATGTTAATCAGAACAGGGAAGAGCAGACATCCTTGTATTATTCCTGATCCTACAGAGAAAACATTCTTTCACTATTAAATATGTTAGCTGTAAGATTTTTTCTTCTAAGTACCCTTTAATAGGTTGTGAAATGTTCCTTCTCTTTCTAGTTTGCTGATTTTATCAGGAATGGATCTTGTCAAATGATTTTTGTGTATCTATTGAAATGACTATATGGTTTTTCTTCTTTAGTCAGTGAATACAGGAATTACTGTTGAGTTTTTAATGTAAAACCTACTTTGCATTCTTGAAATAAACCCCAATTGATCATGATTTATTATCCTTGTTATATATTACTGGATTCAACTGGAATATACTTTATTAAGGATATTTCTGTCTATGCTCAGGACTATATTTTCTGTAGGGTTTTTTTCCCTTACAAATTCATCTGGGTTTTGTTTTGGTCTGGTAATGCTGGCCTTATAAAATTAGTTGGGAAGTATGTCCTTCCTCTTCTATTTTCCTGTAAGTTTGTGTAGAATAAGAATTATTTTTCCTTGAATGTATGGTAGAATTCACCAGTGAAGTCCTCAGCACTTAAACTTTTCTGTGTGGAAATATTAAAAACATGAATTCAGTTTAATTAATAAACATTGGACTATTCAGATAATTTAATTCTTCTTGAATAAACTTTTATAGTTTGTTTTTCACAAAAGAAAGTTCTCCCTTTTCACTGTCTCCAATTTATTGTCATAAAGAGTTCACATTTTCTTATTATCTTTTTAATGTCTTTAGGGTCTCTTGTGATGAACCTTTTTTAGTTCCTGGTTTTGCTCTTCTCCCAAATTATCTTCTCTCCATTTTTCTAGGTCAGTCTTGCTAGAGGCATATCAATTTTTTAAATTTAATTTTGTTGAGATTGTTCACATACCATACAATTATCCGAATATCCAAACTGCACAATCAATTGCCCATGGTACCATCATACAGCTGTGCATCCATCACCACAATTATTTTTTTTCAATTTTTAGAACATTTTCTTTACTCCAGAAAAGAAATAAAGACAAAATAAGAAAACTCAAATCATCCCACACCCGTAACCACCCCCCCTCCATTACTGACTCATAGTATTGGCATAGTACATTTGTTACTATTGATGAAAGATGTTAAAATACTACTAACTGTATTACATAGTGTGCAATAGGTATATATTTTTCCCTATATATCCCTCTATTATTAACTTCTAGTTATAGTGTCATACATTTGTTCTAGTTCATGAAAGAGATTTCTAATATTTGTACAGTTAATCACAGAGATTGTCCACCACAAGATTCACTGTTTTACACATTCCCATCTTTTAACCTCCAATTTTTCTTCTGGTGATATACGTGACTCTAAGCTTCCCCTTTCCACCACATTCACATACCATTCAGCACTGTTAGTTATTCTTAAATAATGTGCTACCGTCACCTCTGTCCATTTCCAAACACTTAAGTTCAACCTAGTTGAACATCTGCTCATAATAAGCAACTGCTCCCCATTTTTTAGCCTCATTCTATATCCTGGTAACTTATATTTCATGTCTATGAGTTTACATATTGTAATTAGTTCATATCTGTGAGACCCTGCAATATTTGTTCTTATGTGTCTGACTTATGTCTAGTGTAGTGCCCTCAAGGTTTCTTCATCAATCCATATTTTTTTAAAGATGGTTGTGTTCACCCACCATACTTTCCATCATAAGTAAACAATCGGTGGTTCCCTGTATAGTCATATATTTATGTACTCACCACCATCACCACTATCTATATAAGGACATCTCCATTTCTTCCACAATGAAGGATTAAGAGTCAAAGAAGGTAGAGAGACAAAAGAAAAAGAAAGAGGAAAAAAAAAACAAAACATGGCAACTAAAAAGCAACAAAAGAAAAGACAGAGTTAACCTAAAGTAGAATAAAAGAGTCAGACAACATCATCAATGCATGCCAGGAGTCCCATACCCCTCCCTTATGTCCCCCTGCTTAAAAGCAATTGGCTTTAGTATATTGCTTTTGTTCCATTAAAGGAAGCATAATACAATGTTTCTGTTACTATAGTCTCTAGGTTGCATTGATTGTATTTTTCCCCAATACCACCCTATTTTTAACACCTTATAAGGTTGACATTCATTTGTTCTCCCTCATGTAAAAACATATTTATACATTTTATCACAACTGTTGAGCACTCTAGGGTTCACTCAGTTATACAGTCCCAGTCTTTATCTGTCCTCTTTCCTCATGGTGTCCTACATGCTCCTAACCTTCCTCTTTCAACCATACTGAGAGTCATCTTTGTTCAGTGTACTTACATTGCTCTGCTACCATCACCCAAAACTGTGTTCCAAACCTCTCACTCCTGTCTCTTCCTATTTGTCTGCAGTGCCCCCTTTAGTATTTCCTATATGCAGGTATCTAGTGCACAAATTCTCCCATTGTCTGTTTGTCAGAGAATATTTTAAACTCTCCCTCATATTTGAAGGACAGTTTTGCCGGGTATGAGATTCTTGGTTGGTGGTTTTTCTCTTTCAGTATCTTAAATATATCACCCCACTTCCTTCTTGCCTCCATGGTTTCTACTGAGAATCCACACATAGTCTTATCAAGCTTCCTTTGTCTGTGATGGATCACTTTTCTCTTGCTGCTGATTATTAAGTGCTTTGGTGTAGGTCTATTTATATCTATTCTGTTTGGGGTATACTGGCTTCTTGGATCTGTAATTTTATGTCTTTCATAAAAGATGGAAAATTTTCATTGATTATTTCCTCTATTATTGCTTCTTCCCCTTTTCCCATCTATTTTCCTTCTGGGACACCCATGACATGTACATTATGCATTTCATGTTGTCATTCAATTCCCTGAGATGTTGCTCATATTTTTCCATTCTTTTCCCTATCTGTTCTTTTGTGTGTAGTGTTTCAGGTGCCTTATTCTCTAGTTCCTGAGTGTTTTCTTCTGCCTCTTGAGATCTGCTATTGTATGTCTCCATTGTGTTCTTCATCTCATGTTGTGCCTTTCATTTCTATAGATTCTGCCAGTTGTTTTTTCAAACTTTCGATTTCTATCTTATGTTCGTCCACCCAGTGTTTTCTTTATAGCCTTCATCTCTTTTGTTATATCTTCCCTGAACTCACTGATTTGGTTTTTGATTTGATTTAGCATATTTCTTTGCAAGTCTTTAATAGATTGTTTCATTAAAGTGAAACAATATCTCAACTGTATCTTGATTGAGGTGTAACTTTGTTCCTTTGACTCAGCCAAATCTTCATTTTTCCTAGCATAGGTTGTAGTTTTCTGTTGTCTAGGCATCTGTTTTCCTTGGTTACCCCAGTCAGATTTTCCCAGACCAGAACTTGTTCAGTTCTCAGAATGGGGTGTATCTTAGAAGAATGACAGACTTCCCTGTGAGGTTTCCAGTTGCTGTGCTTTTCCTAACCTGCCCAGCAGGTAGTACTTGTCAGCCTGTTGCTCCTGACTGGTGTTAAGGAGATGTGGCCCCCTCGGTTTCTGTTTTGGCTGTTTTCCCCCAGGCTCTGGGATCTGGTTCTGAAGGGAAAGCTGGGCCCCACCTCCTTACTTTTAGGGAAGATACACCCCCTAGAGAGTTATCATTTGCATTTGAATTGTCTCTCTGACTCTGTTATCTCCACCCCTGTCTGAGTCAGAGCAATGCGAACTGAAAATGGCTGAGGCTCTCTCCACTGAAAATGGCTGTGGCTCTCTCTTCTGAGCCCCTCAGGTTGAGAGAGAGAACAAGGGACAGAAAGCCCCATTTTAGAGCCAGAACACACCCCCCAAGTTTCACTCATTGCCCAGAGGTAACATCTGGTCTTCTGGGCTCCCCTTTCTGGGACCAAGTCTTCTGGTTCTTTAAGGTCAGTCATCACTAAAAGCCTCTGTCTGCTTGTTGGGGGTTTGTAGCTTGTATTCAGCAGTCTACATATGTTAATTAAAACCCCATTGAAGCTCAGTTGAGCTACATTCACTTGCTGGGAGAGTGCTGCTCTCTACCACAGCGAGGCTTTGCAGCTTAGCCTGCCGTGGATGGAGGGGGCTTCCAGCACAGTTCTGTTTTTACTTACAGATTTTATGCTATGATTTCAAGCATTCCTCCCAGTCCAGGTTGGTGTACAATGTGTGGACCATCACAGTTGTCCCCCAGCAGTTATTCCAAATTATTTACTAGCTGTTACTGGTTGTTCATTAGTTGTTACAGGGGCCTAACTACATTCCACTCCTTCTATGCCGCCATCTTGCCGTCCTCCAAGGCATATCAATTTTTTTTTTTTACTTGTGGTTATGGTTTAATACAAAAAAACAGAAAAAAATTAAATCAACAAAGGGAAAAGATGCATAGGATATAGTCCAGGAGAGAGTAAGTACGAGCTTCCAGTTGTCTTCTCCCAGCAGTTCACCGACAGTGCTTAATTCTCCCAGGAAGTATTGCCAACCAGGGAAATTCACCTGAGCCTTAGTGTCCATGGATTTTAATGGGTGCCAGGCACGTATGCATGGAACACCCACCTGACTGACCTCAATTATGCAGTCTCCAGTGCCCTCAGAGTTCAAACAGATACAGCATGACCCAAGGCCCCCACTACAAATCACTGTTTTGCGTGAACTCTCCGGCATGGCCCAAATCCTCAGGAATACAAAGACACACGTTTCAGATAGCATATTCCAAGGGCATCGAGGTTATAAAACAAAGGTCTGTCCTTTGTTTGTGTTTGAACATCACAACCCTAATGAGTTAACCCTTTACTGTACAACTTCAAATATACAACATTAACTTACCACATTCTATATTTGAATATTATTCAATTTCAGGTATAGAGCAATAATCTTAAAATGTTATACTTTTAGTTCCTCCTTCCCATAATTTGTGCTACTGTGATCATGTATTTTACTTTGGCATATGTTATAAACATTATGATACATTGTTATTTTTGCTTTAGGATGGCTAATCTTTTAAAGCAACTAAATAAGAAAAACATCTTTTATATTTTCCCTTAATTTTTGTATTTATAGTGCTGCTCATTTGTTTATGAATATCTAAATTCCCATCCAGTATCATACTCCTGTCTGAAGAAATGCTTTTAACATTTCTTATAGGTAAAGTCTGCTGGCAATTAATTCTCTCAGATCCTGTTTGTTAGAACAAAGTATTTGTTTCACAATTATTTTTAAACATTTATTTTTTTTATTTTTTTTGTTTTTTTTTTTTGTTTTTTTAATTAAATTCAGTTTTATTGAAATAATTTTGCACACCATACAATCATCCATGGTATACAATCCACTGTCCACAGTATGATAACATAGTTATGCGTTCATCACCACAATCTATCTCTGAACATTTTCCTTACATCAGAAAGAACCAGAACAACAATAAAAAATAAAAGTGAAAAAAGAACACCCAAATCATCCCCCCATCCCACCCCATTTGTCCTTTAGTTTTTATCCCCATTTTTCTACTCATCCATACACTAGATAAAGGGGGTGTGATCCACAAGGTCTTCACAATCACACTGTCACCCCTTGTAATCTACATTATTATATAACTGTCTTCAGGAGTCCAGACTGCTGGGTTGGAGTTTGGTAGTTTCAGGTATTCACTTCTAGCTATTCCAGTACATTAAAACCTAAGAGGTGTTATCTATATAGTGCATAAGAATGTCCACCAGAGTGACCTCTCGACTCCATTTGAAATCTCTCAGCCACTGAAACTATTTCGTCTCATTTTGCATCCCCCTTTTGGTCAAGAAGATACTCTCAGTCCCATGATGCCGGGTCCACATTCATCCCCAGGAGTCATATTCTGCATCAAGGCATATCAATTTTAATGGTCTTTTCACACAAGCAATTTTTGGTTTTCTTGACTTTTTGAAGTGTTTTTTTCTGTTTTCATTTTCATTGATTTCTCCTCTTATTTCCTTCCTCTTGCTTCCTTGGATTTAATTCGCTCTTCTATTTCTAGTTTCTTATAGTGGAAGCTAAGATTATCGATTTGAGATCTTTCTTGTTTTCTCATCTAACTTTTAAGTGCTATAAATTTCTCTATAAACACTGCTGTTCTTCCGTACCATTCTGCATTTTCATTCTTGTTCAATTATAAACATTTGCCAATTCCTCTTGTGATTTCTTCCTTGGCTCATTGGTTATTTAGAAGTGAGTTGTTTAATTTCCAAATATTTTGAGATTTTCCAGATACCTTTCTGCTATTGATTTCTAGTTTAATTCTATTATGGTCAGAGAATATACTTGTATAATTTCAAATATGTTGAATTAGCTGATATTTGTTTTATGGCCCAGAATATGGTCTATCTTAGTAAATGTCTATGAACATAAAAAATAACGTGA
The DNA here is from genome assembly GCF_015220235.1 of Choloepus didactylus. NCBI lineage: Eukaryota > Metazoa > Chordata > Mammalia > Pilosa > Megalonychidae > Choloepus > Choloepus didactylus. The sequence goes on from NC_051311.1 coordinate 80,902,381, forward strand.
GTTCTGCTGTAGCTGGATGGAAAGTCCTTTAGATGCCACTTACATTAAGTTGGTTAATAGTGTTAAGACCTATACCATTGCTGATTTTCTATTTACTTGTGCTTCTGTTTACTAAGAGAGGAATGTTGGTGTTTCCAAATATAATTATGCATTTTTTCCTATTTCTCATTTCAGTTCTGTCAAAATTTATTTTATGCATTTTGAAGATCTATTATTGGGTGCATGCACATTTGAGATTGTTGGGTCTTTTGATGAATTAATCCTTTATCATTATGTAATGTTCTTGTAATTGCTGTTACTATTCTTTGTTCTGAAGGCTACCTTGTCTGCTATTAGTATAGTTTCTCCAGATCTTTTCTTAATTTTTGTTTGCAAGGTATATTTTCTTTAATATCTATTTTACTTTTCTCAAGTTCTATGCCTTTGTTTAACTTGGATTTCATGTCAACAGCAAAGTTAAGTCTTCTTTTTTTTATAGCCAGTAGGATGAACTGCATTTTAATTACAATTTTTAGATCATTTACATTTAATGTAATTTTATATAGTTGGATTTAAATTTTCCATTTTTCTAGTTGTTTTAATTTGCCCCATCTCTTTTCTGTTTATTTTTCCTCTTTCCTCTCTTCTTTTGGATTAGCAAAGTTTTTTTTTTTAATATTTCATTTTATTTCCACTATTAGCATATTAACTTATAGCACTGTTTATATTTTTAGTGGTTGATCTAGAGTTTATAATATACATCTACAACTTATTACAGTTACTTTAAAATATTATAACATCACTTCATGTATAGTGTAAGAATCTTTCAACTATATATTATATTTCCTTCCTCCCATATTTTGTGCTACTGTCCTCATACTTCTACATGTTATTAACCCAATAGTACATTGTTAGCTTTTTACTTGAGATTTAAAAACTTAAAATAATAAAAATTTGTTTTGTATTATTCTATTTTTTGCCATTTCCAGTGCTCTTTCTTTTTATTTTTGCAAAGATCCAAGTTTCTACCTAATGTCACACTTCTGCCTGAATAACATTCTTTAATATTTCATGTAGTTCAGTTCTGAGGCAATGATTTTTCTCAGCTTTTATTTGACTGGAGAAGTATTTATTTCACCTTCACCTTTGAAAGCTATTTTCTCTAGGTATTGAATTCTACATGAAAATAATTCAAAGACATCACTCCATTCTCTTCTGGCTTGCAAAATTTCTAAGAAGTTAGCTGTAATGCTTCTCTTTGTTCCTCAGTATGTGATGTTTCTTTTACCTCTTACTACCTTCAAGATACTGTCCTTATCCTTGTTATTTTAGCATTTGACTATAATATTTCAAATTATCTCTTTCTTTCTCTTCCTCCCTCCCTCTTTCCTTCCCTCTCCTTTCCTCTCTTCTCCTCTCTCTCCATCCCTTCTTCTCTTCTTCATTCCCTTTTTTCTTTCTTGCCTGCCTGCCTGCAGTTCTCTACACTTCTTGGACTCATGCTTTGTTCTATTCAATTAATTTAGGAAATCATCAGTTATTATCTCTTCACATATTCTTCTGCCCACTTCCTACTCATATCTCCTTCTGAAACTACATTTCCATGTATGTTAGATTTGCCAGTATTTTCCACAGTTCTTGGAAGCTCTGATCTGTTATTATTTTTAACTATTTTTTTTTCTCTTTATGTTTTGGTTTGAATAATTTCTATCAATCTATCTACAAGTTCATTGACTCCTCAGCTGTATATAGTTTGCTGATAAGCTTATGAGAATAATCCTTCATCTTTGATATGTTTTTTTAATTTTTATGATTTTCATTTGACTCCTTTTTATACTTTCTATATCTCTGTTGAAATTGCCCATCATTGATGCATGTTGTCTACCTTTTAAACTTAATCTTTTATACGGATTATGATTATTTAAAATACCTAAAATACCTGGTTACTAGTTTCAACATCTGGTTCATCTCTCAGTCTGGTTCTGTTGATTGCTTTATTACATGAAAATAAGTTTTCTTTTTCCCTTGTGTGCCAAAATTGTTTTCTTTAATGTCATGCATCATGTGTAAAGTAACACTAGAGACTGAGATAAATAGTATTTATGCTTGGAAATAGGTGCATGTCTTCTGTTAGGCTGTCAGTTAGGGGATTAAATAAATCTAGTCAATAGTTGAAGCTGAGTTTGGGCTTTGTTGTTGCTATCATTATTCTCAGGCTTGGAGTAGGAATTAATGTCTGGAAGATTTCTCTCATTTATCCTCCTCCACATTAGCCTTCAACAGTTCATAACCTACGAATACAGGGTTTCTCTCTCCATTTTTTGCTCCTTCCCAGGGATAGACTACTATTTGTTACTTGGTGCTAAGTTAATAGCAGTACCATAATAGAGTGCCGTTCTCTGTTTCCTTGCCCAGCCCATCTTAGACAGGGCCTGTATCCTTGGGCCTTGGAAATGGGACTTTGTCAATATTCCTCCTCCTCCTCCACCTCACCCTAACTCCCAACATGTCAGTCAAACTCATCCTTGTATCTGTTGCAGGTCTTGGGCAGAAGACAGTTTCCTTCTGTACCACCAGTGGTAGAAGATCTCTGCTTTTTATTGGTATAAAATCCTGGGCCAAGAGGTTTTCCTGATTCTCCCCCTGGAGCAGGGGGCTTTTGATTCTTTCCTTCACAGAGCCATGGATCTTTGCCTGGCTTCTTCTGGTGAAATGGAAAGTTTCCTCTCTTCCTCCAGAAACAGAGAGGTTTTATTTCCTAAAAGCAGTGGATATTCATCTGGGTTCTGGGAGTGCGAGGTTCCTCCTCTCCTCCAGAAGCTTAGTTTTTGTTTCATGTGTGTGAAGGGTCCAGGAAAGTGGGTGGTATTTCAAGCCTGCTCACAGTCACAGCTGAGCCTTCCTGCTCAAGTGAGCCACTGAGGATGGCTCTCTCTGGTCTCTTACTCTACTCCCAAACTTTCTCATAAGCAACTGGTAGACGTCCATGAATAAGAATTTTCCCTTGTGTCTTGGGCACCAAGTTGTTCTACACTGATAATACTCACTACTGGGCCTTTAGGAATTCATTAAAATTTTATTTGATTTCTTCATAACCACTTCTATTGTGGTTAACCTCCTTCTTGGATCTACTATGGTGCCATGGTACATAGTTCATATGTAACATCTCTTCCTTGGAGGAGCTTGTTACTCTTGGAATTTAGTGCACTTTGGTGTCTTGTGACCTCAGGTAACTTGATGGGTTCAAGAAAAGTTATGATTTGTAGATTATCTAGATTTTTCTTTTTGTTAGGAAGAGAGTGGTATTCTCTTGTGGCTATCTACATATTCAGCTAATTGTTATGTTTTTAAATTTGCTTTTCCCTGATTTCTAATGAGTTTGGGTAAGTTTTTCTTACCTTCACTGCTATCCCTATTTTTTCTGCGAAATGTCTGTTCATGTACTCAGTGCATTTTCCTTGATGCATTTTTCTATGATGTGTTTTTTATATTCTATACATTAATCTTTTGTTAATTACATGAATGGCAAAAGATTTGTAGAGTCATGGACTCTTTTTTACTCTCATGATGGTATTTTCTATGAACAAAGTTCTTAATTTTAATGCAGTAATATTAAAAATATTTCATGTTGAGATTTACAGTTTCTGTGTTTTAAGAAAATTTTCCTATGTTGTCATCTAAAGCTGTTCTCTTTTTAAATTTTGCCTTTCACATTTAAATCTTTTTTTCCACTTGGATTTGATTTTTACATATAGCATGAGGTATAGGACAAATATCATTTTTTTCACATGTGACCCAGAACTGTTTTGAACAGTCCTTCATTTTTCCACTGATCTGCAGATCAACTTCCATCATCTACCATGTTATCATATATATATATATATGATAACACACCCACACATTCATACGTATATAAATATATGCATGTGTTTTGGGGTTTTCTATTAATTTCAAATAATAGAAATAAAAACAGTGTTTGAAATGTTTTTGAAAGAAGGCCACAACCTTAACTATGTTGTAGGGAACCAAATATTTCCTTAGCATCTACTCTAGGTCAAACTATTACACGCTGATGCCTTCCTTTCTAGAATTAGGAAATGTAATTTTTCTACTGCCACACAAATGCTAAGTAGCAGAGTTGAGATTATATTTATATATTATGTTGTGGTCTATCCATATGATTCTAAGTTCATACCTTAATCAGTGTGTAGACAATAAACATAGAAAAACAAGATACAGTCCCTGTTCTCAGTCCACTACACTGTAGACAGAGGATAGTCACGCAAACAGATTCTTTCGATGTATGCTTAAGTTGCTATGGGAACTCAGAGCTTCCATATGGTTCTCCCGAGTCCTCTTTCTCTACATTATGCTGCCATTCACCAGAGAATGTGCCTGCTAATATATGCACTACAGTCTACAGCGAATAAAAATAATTATGCTTCAGTCACAAGGTTCCTCCAGAAGGTGCTATTCTTTTTAAGATACCACTAGTGATGCAAAATGGAAAATGTGTACATTTTCATTTATCTCATGGCCATGAATAAATTTAATTGAATTTCTAATAAAGTTTGAAAGTAACAGCAAAATTGGAAATATAACTTAAACATTTGCTAAAAGTTTTTCTGTATAGGGGACATCATCTAAGAGTCTATCTTCAATCATGACAAATGTGATTTCTAAAACAGCCCATGATTCCATAAAAACATAATCTTTTTTGACATATTATCAAATACAGATTTTCTCCAAGGTAAATGTCACATTCAGAATCCCAAGTGACTTATATTCTAAGTAGTTATGCCCAATATTGTTAAAAATGTGTATCTTTTCCTCATTAATTTAGAAATGATTCTACTTTAGGTATCTACCATTAAGAAAGTCTTCAGATAGTTGGTCCTTTTCTTATTCCAGAACACTAACGTGTTTTGAATGATTTTGCTTGACATATGAAATTAAGAAAAAGTATTTGTTACAGAGTGTCTTTTATTTGAGCACAGTGTCAATCCCTTTGTCGTAGCATGCTGATGAATTGAACAGAATGACTGAGAATGTGATATAAATAGCCTAGGAGTAAATTTTGATATACTGATAGGAAGGATTGCCTAGTGAATTCACATTTTTAGTTAAGTCCACACTTTATTCAAATTACCTGGGTTTTTACCAAAATGTCCTTTTTTCTGTTCCAAGATTCCATCCAGGATACCACATTACTTGTAGTTGTCCATTCTCCTTAGGCTCCTCTTGGCTGTGACAGCTTCTCAGGCTTTCCTTGTTTTTGAAGCCTTGACAGTTTTAAGGATTACTGGTCAGGTATCTTGTAGAATGTCCCTCAATTGTGATTTGCCTGTTTTCCTCCTGGTTAGGCTGGGGTTATGGGTTTGGGGAGAAAGACCACAGAAAGAAAGTACCATTTTCATCATATCATATCAAGAGTACACACTTATCACTGTCAATGTTAATCTTGTTCACCTGGCTGAGGTAGTGTCTGTCAGGTTTCTCCTCTATTCATACCATTTCCTCTCCCCTCTTCCATACTATATTCTTTGAAAGGAATCATTATGCACAGCCTACATTTAAAGTGCAGAGTATCTACATAAATTATTTGGAATTTTTCTGCACAGGAGACTTTTAATTATTCAATTATTTAGATCAGTATGGACACGGGTGTGAATGCAATTTTTATTTCATAGTTTCCATTTTTTAGAAAAGAGGGATTTGAAGTTTTAAAAGTAAAAGTCATCCTTGTAAAAAGCAAACATAAATTAAAATCATTGAGGAATCCAAGGAAAACTTATTGGAAGAAAATATGATTTTAAGGGAAAACTAATGTCAAATAATGCAGAAAAATGTTTTCTACTACTTAATATAGGATATAAATATATATATTTATAAAATATATTTATTACAAGATATATTTAAGATAAATTTAATATAAAATATATTAATAGAAGATAAATTTAATATGAGATATAATAAAGCCAGAAAATACAAGCCACATAACCCAAAGTGGAAATTTAGAAATTATCTGGCAACTCCAATCAGTGTGTAAGAAAACACAACTCAAGGGTCCAGACAGAAGTTGGGGCCCACTTTGAGAACTTTGCCTATTTTATTGATCAAGTTAAAATTAGTAATTGTTAATTGTAGCATTCAGTTGGACAGAGTGAAAACTATTATATCATATTTAAATACAACAAAATTTCATTGATTCATAAAAGAACATATCAAACAAAATATATGAAAAAATCATAGAAACTTTAAAGAATTTCTATATTATTTAATGTCAAATATAGCCTATATGTATTAAATACAAATGCAGATTATGGTGTAAAATGACTAATGCAAAAATTACAAATGTCACTTGTTTCAAAGTATGTAATCATGAATCCTAAGGAGAAATGTCCTTAAAAATGATAATAATTGCTTGACTTAGAATTTGAAATAATATTGAAGGAATAATTATACTTTTGACCTTTTTGTAAGCTATGAAAGGCTCGCCCTTATGATTAAAATGCCAAAAATGTGAGAAGGAAAAAATAACTTTAATTTCCTACTAAATAAAATTGCATGTTGAATCCAAATTAGAGATAGGATCTCTTTTTTAAAGAAGAGACATGTGACTGGATAAAATATGTACAAAATGTATATTCAAATTTAATTTCAAACTTCATTTTTTTATAGGTGAGAGTTGTGGGTGAGAGTTTAACTAACTTATATCAAGTATTAATAAAACACTGACTACAACCCTAACCAGTTGAGCAAAAAATGATGGGCAACCCTGAAAAGCAATTCTGAGGCTCTGGGAACACTAGATGCTGTGCAATACTACAACATACATTTTATGGTTTAAACACATTTGTTAATCAAAGACACAGTGTGAAATGGACAGAAACTCTAAATCCTCAAATTCTCCATCAGTTTCAGTCCATGAAAATGCTAACATTTTATTCCCAAGCATCTACAACATATCCTCTATGAAAAACTGAGTTTGTTCTCACTCAAGACCTTGAAGATACCACCCCTTTTGTTCCTTTCATACAAGGCCTAGAAAGAAAACTGGACTAAACAACCTTTTCTGGGTCCTGTCTGTTGGACACCATCTTAGCTTTTCCTTTCTGAAACTTATCACACAAATGGCAAAGGTAGAAAAACGGAAATGTAAAAGAGAATTCCTTCCTCCTCAAAATAGATAACTAAGCTCATGCTGAATGCTCCTTTCCTCCTGGTCCTTTTGTCCCACTTGGACTTCAAGAGATGATTAGCTGATACAGGAGAAACAGAATTGCAGGCTTGTAGGAAGAAAAAATATCTAATTCTGATATTGTCACAATTAATTATTCCTTTATTCTTCTAATTAAAAGTCAAGCACTTACTAAAACCACTTAATGTTGAGTCACTGAGAAATATATTTTGTTTTGTTTTTGAATAGAATCAGAACAATACCAGAAAAAGAGGATTGGAAACCTTGATCTCTCTCCAATGAGAATATGACCAAGAATACCTGCAGCACAAGACACCTGTATCTGCTGCTTCTATAGATTTTTTTTTACATTTTCTATTCTGAAATATAACATAGATACAGAAAAGTACAATTAAACAAGTATCTATGGAGCAAATTTCAAAGAGTGTTATGGGTTACAGTTCCACCATTTCAGTTATTTCCTTCTAGCAATTCTAATATCCTAGAAACTAAAAAAAAAAAAACAAAAATTATATAAAAATTCAGTATTCATAATACTTTGTTAAATCTTATCTTGTCTGTTGCTACCCCTCCCTCTCATTTGATCACTGTCTCAATCTTCAGAGATATCTGGCAGTGACCACCATAACTTGTTCATACTGAAAAGGGGTGTTGACATTATGGTGAAGGGGGATGCATCTGGTTGATGTTCTTGAAGAGGCTTTTTTTTGCCTCTGGGTTTTGGGACTTTTCAGGCATAGGAACACTCTGGAGGTTTTAGGTTTCTGAAAAATAAACTTAGTGAGTAAAACTTTTATCGAGTCCAGAAAGGGGCAAATGTATTCTTTTTTTTTTTTAATTAAATTCAGTTTTATTGAAATAATTTTGCACACCATACAATCATCCATGGTATACAATCCACTGTCCACAGTATGATAACATAGTTATGCGTTCATCACCACAATCTATCTCTGAACATTTTCCTTACATCAGAAAGAACCAGAACAACAATAAAAAATAAAAGTGAAAAAAGAACACCCAAATCATCCCCCCATCCCACCCCATTTGTCCTTTAGTTTTTATCCCCATTTTTCTACTCATCCATACACTAGATAAAGGGGGTGTGATCCACAAGGTCTTCACAATCACACTGTCACCCCTTGTAATCTACATTATTATATAACTGTCTTCAGGAGTCCAGACTGCTGGGTTGGAGTTTGGTAGTTTCAGGTATTCACTTCTAGCTATTCTAATACATTAAAACCTAACAGGTGTTATCTATATAGTGCATAAGAATGTCCACCAGAGTGACCTCTCGACTCCATTTGAAATCTCTCAGCCACTGAAACTATTTCATCTCATTTTGCATCCTTCTTTTGGTCAAGAAGACACTCTCAGTCCCACGATGCCGGGTCCGCAGTCATCCCCAGGAGTTGTATTCTGCATTGCCAGGGAGATTTGCAACCCTGGGAGTCGGGTCCCACGTAGTGGGGAGGGCAGCGAGTTCACCTGTCGAGATGGCTCAGTTAGAGAGAGGGCCACATCTGAGCAACAACAGGTACTCAGGGGGGACTCTGAGGCACAACTACATGCAAGTTTAGACTCTCCTTTGCGGTAACGAGCTTCATAAGGGCAAGTCCCATGATCGAGGGCTCAGCACATCAAACCGCCAGTCCCAATGTTTGTGACAACATCAACACCAGTCCAGGTAAGGATGTCCAACACATCCACACCTTCCCCCAGATCCTCGAGGCTGGGGAGGGGGAGGCTGTAAATATATTTTTTATTATCTGCCCAAATTACTCTTGGATGTGTCACTATTTCACTCCAGCCTACACTAACCTACCGTATCTCACTTCCTATTCAAAGTTCCATACAATTGTGGTGTTTGAACAAATCGATTGTAGAGTTGTACCGTTTAGAAAATTTAGATCCTGTACCAAATAGGTATCTCTTCCCTTGGTCTCACACGGAAGTTGAAGTTTTAAAACACAATCAGTTTCAACCTTTACCCTTTGGCTTGGCTTGCCCTGGTCTTAACCAGACCTGCTTCATTCATATCACTAATTGAAGTCTGGGCTCTTTTTCAGCTTTTTTTTTTTTTGACAGTGGCTGTATGCACTAATACTGACATTCATATCTGCCGAGCTCTAGCTCTGAGTTTCAGGTGTCTCAGAGATATGCATTGTTCCAGAGACCAATCAGGTTATATGCTAGGGGATCAGCATCTCAAAGTTTAGAGATAGGCATTACAATTCAGGGATAGAGTTAACTTGCTGTAAGAGCTTACAATCTAGGGACTATTACAATTATTATGTCCATGTTAGGCTATGTTCTAAGATTCAATTCTGAGTTTACGCACTGTAGTTAGTCCATATTGGTGAGGCATCATCCCTGTCACCATGTTTTCTCCAACACTTTTACTCCTATATATATATTTTCCTACAATTTTATAGAGTTATATTCACATACCATACATTTATCCACAGTGTACAATCAGTTGTTAATGGTATCATCATAAAGTTGTACATTTATCACTACAATCAGCACTTGAACATATTGATTACTACAAGAAAAATTGTTTTTTTTTAGCAATAAAAAAATGATAAAAAGAAAAATAACATGTCATACAATACAATATACTAGTAAGGACAGCAAATAACACCACTACCAAGAATCCCATATCCTCCCCTATATCCCCCTCATACACATTTAGAATTGGCATATTGCTTTTGTTACATTTAATGGAGGTATATTACAATGTTACTGTTGGCCATAGACTCCAGTTTGCTTTGATTATGTTTTTCCTGAATACCATCCCCTTTTCAACTCTCTACATGGTTTACATTAATTTGCTTTCCCACATGCAAAAACATTTTTATATTTGTATATTTAGTAACAGTCATTGGCCACTCCAGTTTTTGCCAAGTTATACAGTCCCAGTCTTTATCATCTATCTTTAACCTCTGGTGTCATACATTCTCCTATCCCACCTTTTCCAGCTTTACTCACAGACATCATTGTTCAGTGTACTTACAATACTGTGCTACCATCACACAGTATTATGCTATCTATTTCTGGATCTATGCAATCAATCCTAAACATTCTGTAGTCCTTCAGAATCAAATGGCTGGTCTCTGCCCTCTTTCTATCTCCTGGTTGCCTGTGTTGTCAGCTTTTAACTCCCAAAGTTTGTTCATTAATGTCTGTTCATATTAGTGAGATCATACAGAATCTGTCCTTTTGTTTCTGGCTAACTTCACTCAACATAATGTCCTCAAGGTTCATCCACATTATTACATGATCCATGTCTTTGTTCTGTCTTACAGCTGCATAATATTCCATCATATGTCTATACCACAGTATGTTTATCCACTCGTCCTTTGATGGACATTTGGGCTGTTCCCATCTCTTGGCAATTGTGAATAATGCTGCAATAAACATTGGTTTACAAATGTCTGTTTGTGTCTTAAGTTTCAGTTCCTCTGAGTATATACCTAGCAATGGAATAGCTGGGTCATATGGCAAATCTATATTTAGCTTCTTGAGGACCCTCCACACTGTTGCACCATTCTACATTCCCACCAACAATGAATAAGTGTGCCTCTTTCTCCACATCCTCTCCAGCACTTGTCATTTTCTGTTTTTTGGATAATGGCCATTCTGGTAGGTGTGAGATGATACCTCATTGTGGTTTTGATTTGCATTTCCTTAATAGCCAGTGAAGTTGAGCATTTTTTCACATGTCTTTGAGCCATCTGTATTTCCTCTTCAGAAAAATGTCTGTTCATGTCCTTTGCCCATTTTTTAACTGGATTGTTTGTCTTTCTGTTATTGACATGCAGGATTCCTTTATATATTCGGGATATTAAACCCTTGTCTGATATGTGGTTTCCAAATATCATCTCCCATTGTGTAGGTTGCCTTTTTACTTTTCTGACAAAGTCCTTTGATGTACAAAAGTGTTTAATTTTGAGGAGATCCCATTTGTCTATTTGTTCTTTGGTTGCTCGCACCTTCGGTGTGAGGTGTAAGAAACCACCTCCTATCACAAGATCTTTAAGATATTGCCCTACATTTTCTTCTAAGAGTTTTATGGTCTTGGTGCTAATGTTTAGGTCTTTGATCCACTTTGAGTTAATTTTGGTATAAGGTGTGAGATGGACATCCTCTTTCATTCTTTTGGAAATGGATATCCAGTTCTCCAAACACCATTTATTGAACAGGCTGCTCTTTCCCAGTTGCTTCGGCTTCACTGCCTTATCAAAGATCAGTTGTCCATAGATGCGAGGGTCTACTTCTGAACACTCAATTCGATTCCATTGATCAGTATATCTGTCCTTATGCCAGTACCATGCTGTTTTGAGCACTGTAGCTTTGTAATATGCTTCAAAGTCAGGTAGTGTGAGACGGCCCACTTCATTCCTCTTTCTCAAGACATTTTTGGCTATTCGGGGCACCTTACCCTTCCAAATAAATTTAGTTATTGGTTTTTCTATTTCTGTAAAGTAAGTTGTTGGGATTTGAATTGGAATTGCATTGAATCTGTAAATCAGTTTAGGTAAAATTGCCATCTTAACTATATTTAGTCTTCCAATCCATGAACATGGTATGTTCTTCCATTTTTTCAGGTCTTGTTCAATTTCTTTTAGCAGTTTCTTATAGTTTTCTATGTAAAGGTCTTTTGTGTCCTTGGTTAAGTTTATTCCTAAATACTTCATTCTTTGGGTTGCTATTGTAAATGGGATTTTTTTCTTGATTTCCTCCTCTTGTTGCACATTACTTGTGTATAGGAACACTACAGATTTTTGCGTGTTGATCTTGTAGCCTGCTACTTTCCTGTATTCATTGACTAGTTCTAGTAGCTTTGCTGTAGATTTTTCTGGATTTCCTACATATAGAATCATGTCATCTGCAAATAGTGAAAGTATCACTTCTTCCTCTCCAATTTGGATGCCTTTTATTTCTTTTTCTTGCCTAATTGCTCTAGGTAGAACTTCCAGCACAATGTTGAATAACAATGGTGACAGTGGGCATCCCTGTCTTGTTCCTGATCTTAGAGGAAAAGCTTTCAGTCTCTCCCCATTGAGTGTGATGTTAGCTGTGGGTTTTTCATATATTGCCTTTATCATATTGAAAAAGTTCCCTTCTATTCCTATCCTTTGAAGTGTTTTCATCATGAAAGGATGTTGAATTTTGTCAAATGCCTTTTCTGCATCAATCGAGATGATCATGTGGTTCTTCTGCTTTGAATTATTGATGTGGTGTATTACATTAATTGATTTTCTTGTGTTGAACCTGCCTTGCATACCTGGAATAAATCCCACCTGGTGGTGGTGTATAATTCTTTTAATGTGCTGCTGGATTCGATTTGCGAGTATTTTGTTGAGGATTTTTGCATCTATATTCATTAAATAAATTGGTCTATAATTTTCTTTTTTTGTAGTATCTTTGGTTTTGGTATTAGGGTGATGTTGGCTTCATAGAAAGAGTTAGGTAGCTTTCCCTCTTCTTCAATTTTTTTGAAGAGTTTGAGCAGGATTGGTACTAATTCGTTCTTGAATGCTTGGTAGAATTCACATGTGAAACCATCTGGTCCTGGGCTTTTCCTTTTTGGGAGCTTTTTGATGACTGACTCAATCTCTTTACTTGTGATTGATTTGTTGAGGTCATCTATTTCTTCTTGAGTTAATGTTGGTTGTTTTTGCTTTTCTAGGAAGTTGTCCATTTCATCTAAGTTGTCTAGTTTATTAGCATATAGTTGCTCATAGTATCTTCTGATTATCTCCTTAATTTCTGCAGGGTCGGTAGTTATATTTCCTTTCCCATTTCTGATTCCATTTATTTGCATCTGCTCTCTCTTTTTTTTTGTTAGCCTAGCCAGTGGTCCATCGATTTTATTGATTTTCTCAAAGAACCAACTTCTGGTTTTGTTGATTCTCTCTATTGTTTTCCTGTTCTCAATTGCATTTATTTCTGCTCTAATCTTTGTTATTTCTTCCCTTCTGCTTGCTTTGGGGTTAGTTTGCTGTTTTTTCTCTAATTCCTCCAGGTAAGCAATTAACTCTTCAATTTTCGCTCTCTCTTTTCTTTTAATATAGGCATTTAGGGCAATAAATTTCCCTCTCAGCACCGCCTTTGCTGCATCCCATAAGTTTTGATAAGTTGTGTTTTCATTGTCGTTTGCCTCGAGGTATTTACTAATTTCTCTTGTAATTTCTTCCTTTACCCACTGGTTTTCTAAGAGGGTGTTGTTTAGCCTCCATATGTTTGTGAATTTTATGACCTTCTGCCTTTTATTTATTTCCAACTTCATTCCATTGTGGTCTGAGAAAGTGTTTTGTATAATATCAATATTTTTAAATTTGTTGAGACTTGCTTTGTGACCCAACATGTGGTCTATCCTAGAGAGTGTTCCATGAGCACTTGAGAAAAAAGTGTATCCTGCTGTTGTTGGATGTAGTGTTCTATAGATGTCTGTCAAGTCTAGTTCATTTATCATACACTTCAACATCTCTGTTTCTTTAGTGATCCTCTCTCTAGATGTTCTATCCATTGATGAGAGTGGTATATTGAAGTCTCCAACTATTATTGTAGAGGTATCTATTTCTCCTTTCAGTGATCGCAGTGTTTGCCTCATGAATTTTGGGGCATTCTGGCTTGGTGCATAAATATTTATGATTGTTATGTTTTCTTGATGAATTGACCCTTTTATTAATATATAGTGTCCTTCTTTGTCTCTTTTAGTTGTTTCACTTTTGAAGTCTAACTTGTCTGATATTAATATAGCTACTCCCGCTTTTTTCTGGTTGTTGTTTGCATGAAATATCTTTTTCCAACCTTTCAGTTTCAGTCTATGTTTGTCCTTGTGTCTAAAGTGAGTTTCTTGTAGACAGCATATAGATGGGTCCTGTTTTTTAATCCATTCTGCCAGTCTGTGTCTTTTTATTGGGGAGTTTAATCCATTTACATTTAGTGTTATTACTGTATGGGCAGCACTTTCTACTACCATTTTGTTTTTTGGAATTTATATGTCATATCTTATTTTTTCCTCTTTTACCTTTCCTGATAATCTTCATTTCTGCACTCTTCTCCAACTCTCTCTCTCCTGTCTTTTCCTATCAGCCTGTAGCACTCCCTTTAGTATTTCTTATAGTGCCGGTCTCTTATTCACAAACTCTCTCAGTGTCTGTTTGTCTGAAAATGTTTTCATCTCTCCCTCATTTTTGAAGGAAAATTTGCTGGATATAGAATTCTTGGTTGGCAGTTTTTCTCTTTCAGTATCTTAAATATATCATGCCACTGTCTTCTTGCCTCCATGGTTTCTGCAGAGAAATCTGTACATAGTCTTATCAACTTTCCCTTATATGTGATGGATCGCTTTTCTCTTGCTGCTTTCAGAATCCTCTCTTTGTCTTTGACATTGGACAATCTGACCAGTAAGTAAGTGTCTTGGAGTAGGTCTATTGGGATCTATTCTATTTGGGGTACGTTGTACTTCTTGAATCTCTAATTTTCTGTCTTTTAAAAGAGTTGGGAAATTTTCAGTGAATATGTCTTCTATTACTCTTTCTGCCCCCTTTCCCCTCTCTCCTCCTTCTGGGATACCCATAACAAGTATATTTGTGTATTTCATGTTGTCACTCAGCTCCCTAAGACCCTGCTCATATTTTTCCATTTTTTTTTTCACCATCTGTTCTTTTGTGTGTATGAATTCGAATGACCTGTCTTCCAGTTCACTGATCCTTTCTTCTGCCTGTTCAAATCTACTGTTGTGTCCCTCCATTGTGTTTTTCATCTCCTCCATTGTGGCCTTCATTCCCATGAGTTCTGCCATTTGTTTTTTTAAGTTTATGAATTCTTCTTTATGGTCATCCAGTGTGTTCTTTATATCCTTCAGCTCTTTTGCTATATCTTCCTTCATTTCATCAAATTTATTTAGCATTAGTTGCCTCCACTCCTGTGTCTCTGCTGAGCTATTAGTTTGTTCCTTTGGCTGGTCCATGTTTTCATGTTTCCTGGTATGGCTTGTTATCTTAAGTTGTCTAGGCATCTGACTTTCTTAATTAGTTTATTTTGGAGCTTGTTTTCTATCTTTTACCTAGTGGTTTTCTTGTTGGTTAGCTTTGTTCTCTGGCCTCTGTTATTCAGTTCAACTTATTCTAGACCTCTAACTTAGGTTCTATTTAGTTGATCAGAATTTTTCCCCTCTTGTTTTTTCTGTTTCTTGTTCTGCCTCTATGTAACCTTTTTGTGAGTGGGTCTCCTCAGATATGGTCGACCCTAGTCAGATTTTCCTAGTCTACTGAGGCCCAGGTCTCATTGGGAGGGTATGGAGTTTTCCTGAGAATGAGACCCTCCTATGAGGCCTTTTCCTCTCCTGTCCAGCAGGTGGCACTTGCCAGCCCGCAGCTCCCCCACCAGTGTAAGGAGGTATGGAGACTTTAGTTCTCCTGGTGACTCTGATCCTCTCAGGGGCGTGGCTGACTGAAGCCAGAATCTGAATTCCAGCCCCTGGGGTCTGAGTTCCCAGAAGGAGGACTGCCAGTTGAGCTGGGCCTCCCTCCACTCTCCCAATCCTCAGAACTCCAGTTGTCTCTCAGGGGCACTATTCCCTTCTCCCCTCTCCTCTTTGGGGCCTCTCCAGGTAGATTCCTTGGTCAGCCTGAGTTGCCAATTAAAGACGGGGGTGGAGGCCTTCAGTAGTGAATCCGGAACTCAAAGACACTGTGGGTACTCTGTCTCCCCCCAAGCCCAGCCTAGTCCCTCAACCTGGGCTTTCCGGTAGAAAATAACCACATATATTACTTTTAGATTAAAAAAAAATAGAAAAGAAAAACAAGAAAAAGAAAAAAGGAAAAAAAAAAAGTCTCTTTTAAAAGTCTTTCCCTAGCCTGGAAGTTTTGTCAGTGTCAGAATAGAGCATTTAAAGATACCCTTTGGGCTATTGTCTGATAATTACTCTCCAACAGTTTCAGTTCCACCCCTGCCGGGGACTATTGAAATGCAAAAAGATAAGGGATCAGTGAGAAGCCAGAAGGGACAAAAATGGGGGAAAAAATAGGGGAAAAAAATGGCTTTTTTGGAGTCTGGGAATGGGTGCCCACTTTTATGTGCCCCCACTTCTCGGAGCCCAGCCCTTCTTTAGCACCCCAGCTCCCAAAATTAGTTAATTAATTTGTTAATTAATTCTGCAGTTGAGGCTGGGTTGAGCCTCCCTTCTTACCCTCAGCAGATTGCTGTTTTTTGTCCCCTCCCCCCTTTCAGGGACCCGGCAGCAAGACAGTCTATGAGGTCTTGGTGGGGAGGGGCGCCAGACCCCTGGTCTGGGGAACTTAACAATGTTCGCTGCGATCTCAGCTTTTCCTCCAATTCCAAACTTGCGTCTAATGTGTGACTGGTTACTGGAGACTCCGAAAACACTGTTTCATATAGTTCTTGGGTAATTGCCAGCTGCTCTAGGGGAGAGACGAAATTCTGCTCCTCACCACTCCACCATCTTGCCCCGCCCACGGCCGGCCAATGTATTCTTTAATATTTTCAGGACTACTAGTGATTTGGGCTTGGCATACTGAGGCCATTTAGAATAATTAGCTGAAGCTTGCATAAGAGTAACTTCCAAGATAGCTTCTTAACTCTATTTAAAATCTCATAGCCATTGACACCTTATTTTGTTTCCTTCCTTTTTCCCCATTTTGGTCAAGAAGGCACTCTCAATCCCTTGATGCCAGGGCCAGGCTCATTCCTGGGAGTCATGTCCCACATCACCAGGGAGATTCACTCCCCTGGGAGACATGTCCCACAGAGGGGGGAGGGTATTGAATTTATTTGCAGAGTTGGGCTTAGAGAAAGACCAGATCTGAAAGACAAAAGAGGTTCTCTAGAGGTGATTCTTAGGCATAATTATAGGTAGGCTATACAGGGGAGGTAGACCTCCCCTGTACAGCCATAAGTTTCACAAGACTCAAGATCGAGGGCTTGACATTAAATAGGGAGTTCCTAATTTCATATAGCATATATTCTGTCCAAGATAAACCATCAATGTCTCACACCATTTTCATTTAGTTGTACAATCAACATTACTCTCAATTTTAAACAATTATCATAACCCAAAACACCCCAAAATTCTTATTACCCCCTAATTTTTACTCCTAATATTAGTGTTGGTACTAGTAAGGTATTCCTATTAAATATAGTCCACAGTATGCAACAGGTAGTTTTTCCCATGTACCACTCTGTTGTTAGCTCTTTGTACCAGTGTGATACATTGGAAGTAGATCATACAAGCACTTATTTATATTTGTAGTGCTAATCTGTGGGACACATGCCTTTAAACAACCCCTTTCAAACATGTTAGCCTTCAATTCGGCACTGATATTTATAATCCCATTAACAAACTATCATCACCCCTGTCCATTCCCATACCTTTAAGTTCAACCTCAACTGTATATATTAGGTAATCGTTCCTGCTTCTCTATGTCCATCTTTATGTCCCCTATGTTCTATTTTAAGATATCAATTTTACATTATTCAGGGAGATCATATTAGTGATAACATACAATATCAAAACTTTTGCGCCTGACTTATTTCACTCAGCATTATGTCTTCAAGGTTCATAAATGTCACATGATTCAGGACCTCATTCCTTCTCACTGCTGCATAGTATTCCATTGTATGTATAAAGCATATTTTGTTTACCCACTCATCTGTTGAAAGACATTTGGATTTCTTCCATCTCTTGGCAATTGTGAACCATGCTGCTATGAATTTCAATGTGCAAATGTCTGTTTGTGGCAATGTTTTCAGATCTTCTGAGTATATGCCAAGTATTGGAATTGCCAGGTTGTAAGATAACTCAATATTTAGTTTTCTGAGGAACTGCCAAACAGTCTTCCACAACAGCTGTACAATTACACATTCCCACCAACAGTGGATAAGAGTTCCAATTACTCCACATCCTCCCCAGCATTTGTAGTTTCCTGTTTGTTTAGTGGCAGCCATTCTTATTGGTGTGAGATGATATCTCATCATGGTTTTGATTTTCATTTCCCTAATAGTAAAGATGAACATTTTTCATGTGTTTTTTAGCCATTTGTATTTCCTCTTCAGAAAAAAATGTCTTTTCATATCTTTTTCCCATTTTATAATTGGGCTGTTTGTACTATTGTTGTTGGGTTGTAGGATTTTTATATATGCTGGATATCAATCTCTTGTCAGATACATGGTTTCCAAATGTTTTCTCCTGTTGAGTTTGCTGCTTCACCTTTTTGACAAAGTCCTTTGAGGCACAGCAGCTTTTGATTTTGAGGAGTTCTCTTTTATCTATTTTTCTCCTTATGTTGCTTATGCTTTGAGTATAGGGTCTAAGAAGTTACCTCCTATCACTATATCTTAAAGATCTTTCCCTTTATTATCTTCTAGGAGTTTTATGGTACTCTCTCTTACACTGAGGTATTTGATGCACTCTGAGTTCATTTTTCTATAGGGTGTGAGGCAGGGATCCTCTTCCATTCTCCTGGATATGGATACCCAGTTCTCCCAGCCCCAGTTCTCCTGGTTCAGTGAATTTGGAGGCCTTATCAAAAATCGGTTAACCATAGATTTGGGGGCCTATTTCTGAACCCTTGATTCAATTCCATTGATCAATATGTCTATCTTTGTACAAGTACCATGTTGTTTTGACCACTGTGGATTTACAGTCAGAAACCATAAGTCCTCCCACTGTCTACTTTTTTAGAATGTTTTTGGCAATTTGTGGCTTCTTTCCTTTTCAAATAAATTTGATCTCTAGTTTTTCCAAGTCTGCAAAGTAGGTTGTTGGAATTTTCATTGGAGTTGCATTGAATCTATAGATCAGTTTGGGCAGAATTGACATCTTAATGACATTTAGCCTTCCTATCCATGAACACAAAATGGCTTTCCATCAATTTAGGTCCTTTTTGATTTCTTTTAGTAAAGTTTTGTGATTTTCTGTGTAGGGCTCTTTAACCTCCTTGGTTACGTTTATTATTGGGTACTTGATTTTTTTAGTTGCTATTGTGAATGGAAATTTTTTCTTCATTGCCTCTTCAGTTAGGTCATTACTAGTGCATACGAGCATTACTGATTTTAGCACATTAATCATGTATTCTGCCACTGTGCTGAATTTGTTAGCTCAAGTAGCTTTGTCATCAATTTCTCAGGATTTTCCAAATGTAAGACCATACCATCTGCAAATAATGACGGTTTTACTTTTCTCTTTCTTTGCCAGTTTGGATATATTATATCCCTCAGAAAAGCCATGTTCTTTGTTGCAGTCTTGTGGGGCCAGACTTATTATTCATGATTAGGGTGTGACCTTTTGACTGAATGTTTCCATGGAGATGTGACCCACTCAACTGTGAGAATTCTGATTTAACTATTTCCATGGAGGTGTGGACACTGTGCATTCAGGGAGTATTTAAGAGATCTAAGATCCAACCCAGATGCAGATGCTTGGAGATGCAGACAGAAGGATGTTGGGGGATGCTAAGCTAAAAGATGAAGCCCAGAGTTTGCACCAGAGAAGCTAAACAAAGACCCCCAGATGCTTAGAGATTAACACCCAGGGAGAAAGAAGCAAGGATGCACAGGAGCTGAGAGAGAGGACTAAGACAGATGTCCAAAGACATTTTGGAGAAAGCCATTTTGAACCACAACCCTGGAGCAAAGGACCAGCAGATGCTGGACACATGCCTTCCTAGCTGACAGAGGTTTTCCGGATGCCGTCGGCCATTCTTCAATGAAGGTTTCCTCTTGTTGATGCCTTAGTATGGACACTTTTATGGCCTTAGAACTGTAAATGTGTAACCTAATAAATCCCCTTTATAAGAGCCAATCCATTTCTGGTATTTTGCAACAGGCAGCACTAGCAAACGAACACATCCCAATTTCAATGTCTTTTATTTCTTTGTCTTGCCAAATTGCTCTGGCTATAACTTCTAGCACAATATTGAATAACAGTGGTGACAGTGGGCAACCTTGTCTCATTCCCTATCTTAGGGAAAAGGTTCCAGTCTCTCACTGTCGAGTTCTATGCTAGGTGTGGGTTTTTTATATATGCCCTTTATCATATTTAGAAAGTTTCCTTTAATTCCTACCTTTTGAAGTGATTTTATCAAAAAAGGATGCTGAATTTTGTCAAATGCTTTTTCAGCATCTATCAAGATGATCATTTGAGTTTTCCCTTTTTGATTTGTTAATGTCTTGTATTAAATTGATTCATTGTCTTATGTTGAAACAAACGTGCATGCCAGAAATGAACCTCATTTGGTTGTGGTGTATAATTTTTTAATGTGCCTTTGGATTTGATTTGCAAGTGTTTTGTTTAGAATTTTTGCATCTAGTATTCATTAGGGAGACTGGCCTGTAGTTTAGCTTTCTTGTAGTATCTTTATCTGGTTTTGGTATTAGAGTGATGTTAGCTTCATAAAATGAATTAGGTAATGTTCCTTTTTCTTCAATTTTTTGAAAGAGTTTGAATAGGAATGGTGTCAGTTCTTTTTGGAAAGTTCAGCAAAACTCCCCTGTGAAGCCATCTGGCCCTGAGTTTTATTTATAGGGGGATTTTTGATGACTGATTGGATCTCTTTACTTGTGATTGGTTTGTTGAGGTCTTCTGTTTCTTCTCAGGTCAGTCTAGGTCATTCATGTATTTCAAGGAAATTGTCCATTTCCTCTAAGTTGTCTAGTTTGTTGGCATACAGTTGTTCATAGTAACCTTTTATAATTTCTTAAATTTATTTGGGATCCATAGGAATGGCACCCTCTCATTTCTGATTTTGCTTATTTGGATCTTCTCTCTTTTGGCTTTGTTAGTCTAGCTAAGGGTTTTTCAACCTTGTTGATCTTCTCAAAAACCAACTTTTGGTTTTATTTATTCTCTATTGTTATGTTTTCCATATCATTTATTTCTACTTTAATCTTTGCTATTTCTTTTCTTCTACTTGCTTTAGGGTTAATTTGCTCATCATTCTCTAGCTTCTTCACCTGTTCCATTAGTTCTTTGGTTTTAGCTCTTTCTTCTTTTTTAATGTATGCATTTAAGAGCTATAACTCTCCCTCTCAGCACTGCCTTCACTGCATCCTATAGGTTTTGATATGTTGTGTTTTGGTTTCATTCGTCTCTAGATATTTGCTGATTTCTCTTGCATTTTCTTCTTTGACCCACTGGTTGTTTAACCTCCATTTCTTTGTGAAAGTTCTGCTTCTTTGGTGGTCATTGATTTCTAGTTGCATTCAGTTATGGTAAGTGTTCTAGTTTGCTAATGCTGCTGGAATGCTAAACACCAGAAATGGACTGTCTTTTATAAAAAGGGGTTTATTTGGTTACAAAGTTACAGTCTTAAGGCTATAAAGTGTCCATCGACAAAGGGTACCTTCACTGGAGAAAGGCCATTGGCATCTGGAAAGCCTCTGTTAGCTGGGAAGGCACATGGCTGGCGTCTGCTCACTTCCAGGTAGCATTTCAAAATGCTGTTCTCCAAAATGCCTGCATCAACTTCCAACGGCCATCTTCTAAATGTCTGTCTCAGCTCCAGCTCATGCTGAACTCCTCTGTCTGAGCTTATATAGTGCTCCAATAAACTAAACAAGGCCCATGCTGAATGGGCAGGGCCACGCCTCCATGGAAATTATCCAGAGTTATCACCTACAGTTGGGTGGGTCACATCTCCATGGACACTGAACCAATAGGTTCCAACCCAATCCACAGTAATATGTTTGCCCCGACAAGAATGCATTAAAGAATATGGCTTTTTCTGGGGGACATAAAAATACAAACTGGCACAGTCAGAGAATGTGCTTCGAATAATTTCAATCTTTTTAAATTTATTAAGACTTGTACTATGCCCCTGCATATAAGCTATCCTGGAGAATGTTTCATGAAAGCTAGAGAAGAATGTATATCCTGGTGGTTTGGGATATAAGGCTTTATATAGGTCTGTTAAGTCTTAATTCATTTATCACATTGTTTCTGGTCTCAGTTTCCTTATTGGTCCTCTGTCTGGTTGTTCTATCTATGGAAGAGCACTATTATTATAGAAACATCTATTGTTCCCTTCTGTTTTGCCAATGTTTGTCTCATATACTTTGACGCACCTTGACTGGGTGCATAAATATTTATTACTGTTATTTTTTCTTGGTGAATTGTCCCTTTTAGTAACATATAGTGTCCTTATTTGTCTCTTATGACATCTTTGCATTTAAAATCGATTTTGTCTGATATTAGTATAGTTACCCCTGCTTCCTTTGGCTGTAGCTTGCGTGAAATATTTTTTCCCATCCTTTCAATCTGTGTCACTGTGTCTAAGATGAGTCTCTTGTAAACAGCATATCAGTGGGTCATATTTTTTAATCCATTCTGCCAGTCTGTATCTTTTAATTAGGGAGTTCAATCAATTCACATTCAAAGTTATTACTGTGAAGAAAGTTCTTGAATCAACCATCTTATCCTTTGGCTTCTATTTGTTAGATCTATTTCTCACCCCCTCTCTTTTTTTCTTTATATGTTACCCTTATTAATACTCTTCAGTTCTGTGCCCTTCTTCAGACCTCTCTCTTCTCTATTTTTCAGTTCTGTGCCCTTCTCCAGACCTCTCTCGTCTCTATTTTTTTTTTTTTTTTTTGTCAGCCAGTAAAACTGCCTTTAATATTTCTTGGAGGGCAGGTCTCTTGTTAACAAATTCTCTCAGCATTTGTGAAAATTCTAAACTCTCCCTCAATTGTGAACGAGAACTTTGCTGGATAAAGAATTCTTTATCTTTAAATTAGCTGCCAATTTTTCTCTTTCTGAATCTTAAATGTGTCATACCACTGCCTTCTCACTTCCATGGTGCCCACCGAATAGTCAGTACTTAGTTTTATGTGGTTTCCCTTGTATGTGGTCAATGACTTCTCTCTTGCTCCTTTCAAGACTTTCTCCTTCTCTTCAGCATTTGACAATCTGAGTAGTACATGTTTCAGAGTGAATCCATTTGGATTTATTCTATTTTGAGTTTGTGGAGCTTCTTTGATGGACATATTTATGTTTTTTATAAGGGTTGGGAACTTTTTCCTAACTATATCCTCAAATACTCTCACTAGCCCTTTACTGTTCTCTTACTGGGACACCAATGATTCTTATATTTGTGCACTTTATGCTGTCCACAACTTCCCTGAGATCCATTTCAAATGTTTTTATTTTTTCATCATTCTTCCTTTTGTGCATTTGTATTCATTGGTTTCTCATCTAGTTCACTTATGTTTTCTTCTGCCTCTTCAAATCTGTTGTTGTGTGTCCCTAGTATTTTTTTTGAGATTGTTCACATACCATACAATTATCCAAATATCCAAAGTGTACAATCAATTGCCCCTGTACCATCATACAGCTGCGCATCCATTACCACAATTTTTTTTTCAATTTTGAGAACATTTTCATTAGTCCAGAAAAGAAATAAAGGCAAAAAAGGAAACAAATCCTCCCATACCCCTAACCACCCCCCTCCATTACTGACTTATAGCATTGGTATAGTACATTTGTTACAGTTGATGAAAGAACATTAAAATACTACTAACTGGAGTATATAGTTTGCAATAGGTCTGTTTTCCCCCATATGCCCCTCTATTATTAACTTCTAGTTATAATGTCATACATTTGTTCTGGTTCATGAAAGAGATTTCTAATATTTGTACAGTTAATCATGGACATTGCCCACCACAAGATTCACTGTTTTATACATTCCCATCTTTTAACCTCCAGCTTTCCTTCTGGTGACATACATGACTCTGAGCTTCCACTTCCCACCACATTCATGCACCATTCAATACCATTAGTTATTCTCATAACATGCTACTGTCATCTCTGTCCATTTCCAAACATTTAAGTTCAACCTAGTTGAACATTCTGCTCATAATAAGCAACTGCTCCCCATTCTTTAGCCTCGTTGTATATCCTGGTAACTTATATTTCATTTCTATGAGTTTGCATATTATACTTAGTTCATATCAGTGAGATCCTGCAATATTTCTCCTTATGTGTCTGTCTTATTTCACTCAGCATAGTGCCCTCAAGGTTTCTTCATCAACCCATTTTTTTTAAAGATGGTTTTGTTCTCACACCATACATCCTGTCCTAAGTAAACAATCAGTGGTTCCCTATATAGTCATATATTCATGTATTCATCACCATCACCACTATCTATATAAAGACATCTTCACTTCTTCCACAAAGAAGGAGGAAGAGTCCAAGAAGGTAGAGAGACAAAAGAAGAAGAAAAAAAAATGGCAACTTAAAAGCAACAGTAGAATAAAAGAGTCAGACAACATCACCAATGCCAAGAGTCCCATACCCCTCCCTTATGTCCCCCTCTTAAAGGCATTTAGCTTTGGTATATTGCCTTTGTTACATTAAAGGAAGCATAATACAATGTTTCTGTTAACTATAGTTGCTAGTTTGCACTGATTGTACTTTTCCCCCAATACCTCTATTTTTAACACCTTGCAAGGGTGACATTCATTTATTCTCCCTCATGAAAAGATTTATTTGTACATTTTATCACAATTGTTGAACACTCTAGGTTTCACTGAGTTATATAGTCCCAGCCTTTATCTTTCCTCTTTTCTTCTAGTGTCCCACATGCTCTTAACCTTCCTTTTTCAACCATACTCACAGTCATCTTTGTTCAGTGTACTTACATTGCTGTGCTACCATCACCCAAAGTTGTGTTCAAACTCTCACTCCTGTCTTTTCCTATCTGTCTGTAGTGCTCCCGTTAGTATTTCCTGTAGTGCAGGTATCTTGTTCACAAACTCTGCCACTGTCTGTTTGTCAAAGAATATTTTAAACTCTCCCTCATATCTGAAGGACAGTTTTGCCGGATATAGGATTCTTGGTTGGTGGTTTTTCTCTTTCATTATCTTAAATATATCACACCACTTCCTTCTTGCCTCCATGATTCCCACTGGGAAATCCACATATAGTCTTATCAAGCTTCCTTTGTATGTGATGGATCACTTTTCTCCTGCTGCTTTCAGGATTCTCTCTTTGTCTTTGACATTTGATATTCTGATTATTAAGTGTCTTGGCATAGGCCTATTCACATCTGTTCTGTTTGGGGTACGCTGTGCTTCTTGAATCTGTAATTTTATGTCTTTCAAAAAAGATGGGAAATTTTCATTGATTTTTTTTTTCCTCTATTATTGTTTCTGCCCCTTTTCCCTTCTCCTTCTGGGACACCCATGACATGTACATTCATGCATTTCATGTTGTCATTCAGTTCCCTGAGACACTGCTCATATTTTTTCATTCTTTTCCCTATTGTGTGTAGGATTCCAGGTGTTTTGTTCTCCAGTTCCTGAATACTTTCTTCTGCCTTGTTGAAATCTGCTGTTGTATGTCTCCGTTGTGTCTTTCATCTCTTGTGTTGTGCCTTTCATTTCCATAGATTCTGCCAGTTGTTTTTTCAAACTTTCAGTTTCTACCTTATGTATGCCCAGTGTTTTCTTTATACGCTTCATGTTTTTTGCCATATCTTCCTTAAACTTTTTGAATTGATTTAGCATTAGTTGTTTCAATTCCTATATCTCAATTGAAGTGGAAGTTTGTTCCATAACTTCATTTTTCTTAGTGTAGGTTGCAGTTTTCTATTGTCTAGGCATCTGGTTTCCTTGGTCACCCCAATTAGGTTTTCCCAGACCAGAATGGGCTCAGTTCCCAGAAGAGGGAAATATTCAGTATCAGGTTTCCCTGAGGGTATATCTTAGAAGATTGACACACCTTGTGAGGCCTCAATCTGCTGTGCTTTTCCTAACCTGCCTAGCAGGTGGCACCTGTCAACCTGTAGCTCCTGACTTGTGTAAGGAGGTGTGGCCCACTTAGTTTCTGCTTTGGCTGTTTCCCTCAGGCTCTGGGGTCAGGTTCTGAATGGAAGGCAGATAATAGAGCTGGGCATCACCTAATTCCTCTTAGGGAAGATACACCCCCTAGGGAGTTATCATCTGCATTTAAATAGGTTGTCTCTCTGACTATCTTCACCCTTGTCTGGGTCAGAGAGCTGAAAACTGAAAATGGCTGAGGCTTTCTCCGCCTAGCTGCTCAGGTTGAGAGAGGGCAAAAGGGACAGAAAGCCCCCTTTCAGGGCCAGTCCACGGCTCCCAGTTTCACCTGTCAGCCAGAGATAACACCTGGTCCTCTGGGCTCCCCTTCCCAGGACACAGAATTCTCCTGGCTCTTCATGGTTGTTGTCACTAAAAGCCTCTGTCTGCTTGTTGGGGATTTGTAGCTTGCCTTCAGCAGTCCACATTTGCCAATTAAAACCTCACTTGGAGCTGGATTGAGGTATATTCGCTTGTTCAGAGAGTGCTACTCTCCAACACAGCAAGGCTCTGCAGAGTTTGGCTGCCATGGGGGGAGGGGGCTCCTGGCTTTGGTCTGTAGTTTCTACTCACAGATTCCATGCTGCAATCTCAGGCATTCCTCCCAATCCAGTTTGGTGCACCATGTGTGAACAGTCACGGCTGTCCCCCAGCAGTTATTCCAGATCATTTACAAGTTGTTCCTGTTTGTTTATTAGTTGCTCCAGGGGGACTAATTAACTTCCACTCCTCTCTATGCTGCCATCTTCTTCCTGTCTCTAGTATATTTTTAATTTTATCTACAGTATCTTTTATTTCCATAAGATGTTATTTTTTCTTTACTCTCTCAAATTCTTCTTTATGCTCTTCTAGAGTCTTCTTGAAGTCCTTTATGTCTTTACCCAACCCATTGAAGTTGTTCTGGATATTTGTATGTACTTCTTTGATTAATTGCTCCAAGTTCTGTGTCTCCTCTGGCTTTTTACTTTTCATTTGACTTGTCCATATCTTCTTGGGTCTTCATGTGCTTTGTGATTTTCTGTTGAGTCCTCAGCATTTGCTTATCTTGATAAAGTTATTTTGGGAAATTCAGGTTTATTTGAACATTTACTTAGAATTTGGCAGAACCACAACTTGCTGGAGTGCATTTTCCCAGTCTTCCCAGCAGCTGGCCCTCTTGAGCTACCTCTTTTCCTCCAGCCAGCTTTTCCCTAACTGCAGCTACACTCTGGGCAGGGTCCAAACTGGGTGGAAATACAATCAGTACAGCCGTTCATGTGCTCTGGGGACTACCAGCCCTGGGTGTGGGGGCTGGGCCCTGTGCAGTTCAGTAGGGAGTCCATTTAATGGCACAGTGGGTCTGGTGATATCCAGGCCTCTGAGTGGATCACTCTCAGGCTGTGGTGCTGTTTGTCTCACCCTCCAGCTCAAATATGTCCTGGTCCCTGCCTACCTGCACCCATAATCTTCTGGGGGTGTTGGACAGGCTCCTGGTGTTTCTGTGTGGCACCTTTGCTTATTCCCGCCTCTCGCCCATGCACACCATGGACTTCCATGTTGGAAGAATAAAGGCACTGTGCTTTCTGTCTGCAGTCAACACAGGTCCTCCATTTTCTGAGTTCCTTCACGGAGCTCCCAGATGTGGGGCTAAGAAGGATTATCTCCACAGCTAATTACTGAGATTGGTGTGCAGGAGTGGAGAGCTGCTCCCTCCCCTGCTCAGCAGCCAGCTTGCAAATTCCAGCCCCCACCCATCCTGATTGAATAAACACACCCCATCCTTTCAGACTTAATTTTCTTAGCTTTTTCATGCAATTCCTCATTGTAGAGGTCCTTCTCTGGCGGCTCATACTCTGGAATCGCTGTCCCAGGCATTTTCTGCCTTTTCTCTAGTTTTTTCATGGAGAAATTTGCTCTGCCTCTCCTATTCTGCCATCTTCCTGAAAGTCTGTATATACAAAATTTGTTTCAAGAAGACCAACTCGTGGCTTATTCTTGGAGAAAACCCACAGTTATTTATTATTATTATTGTGGTGGTGGTGGTGATGGTGGTGGTAACTGTTATATTTAAGCGGGTATATCCAATACTTACCTTAGCCATGGAAAAAATAACATAATAAAAGACCCCAATAAAATGTCTAGCTTTGACCAATGTAAATCCTTGGTGTGTCTTCCAAGATAAGATGATAAAAGATAAAATTATTGCAAACTAAATGAAATACCCTTCTGAACATAATCGTTAAAGTTGTGTGACATACATCAAAAATGATTATTTTGATTCAGTTGTATGGCACTTCCTTCCAGCAATACCTAGAACCAATTGTTTTAAAGCTACTTTTACTTTATGATGATAAAGTGAAATAATTTGTTTATAGGAGAATGCTCATTCTTCTCTTCCTTAAATCAATTAATATTTTATATTTAGCAAGAAAAAACCACTAGTTAAAAATAAGGATTCTTTCAAATGCAGCTTCAAATTCAAAATAATTTTTGGATGTTAAGACACTTTCTTATGGAACTGTTCAACAATATAGGTCTGTTGAGAATTAAACATTTATAATAATTTATGCATTTATAATTAATGTATATAGTATGTTCTGAAAAAACAACACAGTATTATAGGGTGGCAAGGGAAAGGGAAGAATTATGTTTACAAGTCATCCAAAGATGACATCATAAGTGTAATTTTTTTAAAGCGGTCTAGAAATTATCTGATTTTCCCTGACCTTAACTTTAGCATGAAATAAAATGTTGGCTCATGTAAGCATTATCAGTGGTTAATAAAGAGGAGGTCTGCACTACACTCATCACTGCATCCTTTAAACAGTCATACAATTAAACTTTACTTGGTTATTAATGGTGATTGGAAATTATATTTTATCATTTCTGCCTGTTTGTTTTTTTGTAAATTAGATTTACCAAAATTAGATTTTAAAATTTAGCACATCTTCACCCAGTCAGGTACATTTTCCAGCAAATATACATTTAGTACAAAAATTATTTCAATTATTTTTATGTTCTTTAGTTTAAATTCTTGGTTTTTTCTTTAAAGAAAACACAATTTCCTAGTAGTATTAATCTCATTAAAGGATTGTCTTCCCACATATTTACCAATAAAATCCTCTGTAAGTTTTTCCCGGCTTCTCTCTTAACTAAAGCTGCATCTATTCAAGCAAAATGGCTTAACTGAATTGGACAGTTGGGCTGAATAATTCAAGGTGTATGTGTGCTGCATGTGCATGTGTGTGTTTTAACCCTGCCAATCAAGCAATTTACAAATAGGTGGGTGCTTATGTTGAAATACGAATTCTGTGCTTACACATATAAAAACAGAGAATGGAGGCAACGTGATTATTACACAAATAATGCAGATAAAGTTTTAAGGGAAGCCCTGAATTTTCAAGTAGACATCTTTTGTTTTTTTTTATAAAGGATATCTAAAATTATATTGATATATATTTAAGAGAGTTCTGAAAAATGAAAGTTAAGATTCCTATAAGAAGCTGTTTTCACTGACTATGCTTTTAAATCTAATGATGAGTTAAGAGATGTTAAGGCTATACAACCATCAAAGAAATAGTATAGCATGGTGCCTTGTTAATACCTGCAATTTAAAACACAAAACACAGAAAGTCTGTTTGAACCCTTTTGATGGCACTTCTTATTGAAAATAGCAAATCAACTTTCTCCAACTAAAACCCTGAACCTAAGGACCAACTTTGAAAGTAAAATATGCTTTAATGTTCTATTAGTGAAGAAAAAGGTATGTATCTGAGATTAAAAAAAAAAAAAAAAACAACCTGCACATTTAGGAGTTAAATAAACATTTTCAAATTTGACATTCAAATTTAAGTTAGACATAATATATTTAAAAGAGTTTAGAATTGCTTTTCATTTAAATTCATCATATCAGCTTTAGTCTAGCCTTAGTTCACTGCATAGCTTTTCTTTCTTCTCTGTGAATGAGTTGGTAAGAATGTGGCATCCATTCTGATTAGCTAGCATATAAGCAATGTGGAAACTGATTTAAAGTCTCTACCACTGGAGATGTCAAAACAGATGTTACTTTCCTACAGGATGACAGCGCTGGGCCTGAGATGTCAAACATAATTAAAATTTTTATTTTCAAATGTTCTCCACAGTTTATACATACTGAAAATATGTCTTACCTTTTGAACTTGTAGAGTGCTGTGCTCTGCAAAATGGGAGAGGATTTTTTTAGTTTAGATTCCATTTGGGAGTGAAATCATTTCATCAACTGGTACCCAGAGGTTTCCTTCAGGATTTGGCATGAAAACGCTGGCATTTCATTAAAATGTGCTGACAGCTGAAAGAGTCATTCTAGTAGGACTGATTTCTCTCTCTGTTCTATCTAAGAATATCAAGGTTTTTCCCAGTGGATTATCCAAATTAGAGAAAAAATTCAGATGTCTTTTGTTTTATGATGATATTCCCTCATTTCATTCTTTAAAAGGGGAGAGGGTCAAAAGTTGCATAATACTTGGTCATATTTATTTATTTATAAGTTTCTTTCAAATCTTTCCCTTGGCAATATTAGTGATAAAATGCCAGGATAAAACAGTCCCTCTGCATTTTATGACAGGCATTTAAACCAGATTAAAACTACAAGACTCACGATATACTTCAGAGAATACTGTCATGGATTTGGGCCCATACAGGGCAAATAAGGAATTCCAAAAAAAAACGGTTACTCCAAAGAAAGTCTTCTAACTTCATTCACATTCCCAAAGTGGAATCGTAGAAGCCCTGGCCCAACCACAACAATAGCCAAGCACCCTTCATCCAGCTGTGAAGCATAGGCCCTCCCTGCATCTTCCCTACGCACGGATTCCAAGGCTCCCTCTAGACCTTAATTCCGTTGAGATTTAGGCTGTTTCTTGCTAGTAAAATCCAGTGGTTTTCACCTGTCTCTTTCCTGATTTTAAAGAAAATACCTCTAGGGGTTTGCTGCTAAATATGTTTCATGCTGGTCCCTGATGCTCACTAGTCTATTGGAGTTTCCTTCTATTCTTAGGGTACCACAAGCTTTTAAATCTTATCAGGTGCCTTTTGGGGGCAGCTGTTGAAATAGTCATGCTTTCATCTCTTATTAGAGTGAATTGTAGTGTTGATTTCCTAGTAATGAGTTACATTTGCATTCCTGGCATGAAGGCACCTTGGTAATGGTGTAAATGGTGTAAATACTACTGCATGTCATTTCATATTATTTTAAGTTTTTTTTGCATCAATATTTGCAAGTAAGTTTGAAATTAGGTAGTGTTTTTCTTTTTTCATTATCATAATCAAGAATAAATACAAATATTATCAGTTTTTAAAAACAAATCACGAGATTCCTCATTCCCCAGTTACAAAAATTTAAATATTAGAATTATATTCTCTTTGAAGATTTAAAATTAATCATCCAGAAAATCATCTCAGTCTGGAATTTCTGAGATACAGTTTTGATAATTTTCCCAATATGGTGTGTTTATTGGTATAGTTGTCATTTCTATCTTTTTTTTAATCAGTCTTGGTAATTTTTATTTTTCTGCATCTTTGTATATGTCACTAACATTTTCAAAGTTACTATCATAATATTGAAAACACAAATATTACAATCTCCTCTTTATGTAGTTATTTTTCCTTATTATCTCTGCATTGGTACATTTGTGGGGGGCTTTCTCTAATGTTGGTTAATTTAGCTAATTGCTTAGTTACCATATAAAGATTTTTAAAGACCAGACTGGGACTAGTTTATTAATTTTACTTTCACCAGTTTTACTTTTTTTCCATTTATGGAAAAAAAGTCAGCCTTTCTTTTTTACTTAATCTTTTCTTCTACTTTCCTTATTTTGAATAGTCATTAATTTTTGCATTTGTCTTTGATTCTTTCCTTCTGCTTTCCTTAGGTTTATTTTGTCCTTTTTAAACTTCTAAAATTGAATGCTTAATTCATTGTTTTCATTCCTTTTTTATGTATTGAAAGTGTCCAGTTATAAATATTCCCTCTGAGTGGAGCTTTGCTCAGTTCCATATGTTTTGATACATAGTGCTCTCATTCTCATTACTATCTAGAAACTCATAATTTCCATTTCACCTAAGGGTTGCTTTGGAGATTCTTTTAAGATTTATATAAGATTATATATGTGTATATATATATATATATATATATATATATATACATACACATTTTTTTTCTTCCAAATATCTGAAGATATTTTTGGTTGTTCATTCCTTCTTTTGCTATAAACTTTTTATTGCATTGTGATATGGATATACTCCAAATAAAACTATTTATTTAGGTTCTCTTTGTGTCCTAATATGTAGTAATTTTTGCAAATATTTCAAAGAACTTAAAACAATTTAGTTTTTGTGTGAAGGGTATTAAGTATGTTACATTCTATAAATGAATTATATTTATTTTAATTGTTCCTGTTTGTTAAATTTTTATCTCCATGCTCTGTCAAGCCCAAATAACTGAGATAATAAACATCTCTACAAATGAGCATGCAGTTCCTGTAACTATTTAAATAAAAATTAAATAATATAAAGACAAAAATTAATTGATGTTCTAACAAAAATGCTGGGTAAAAATGAAAATAGGTATTTTCTAATTCTTCATCTTTTATAGGAGGGAGTCAATATATGGGTAGATTATTTCATTTCTAAAGCTGCAGAATGAGAACTTTTAAATTAATGGAGATAATCACTAGTAAACCTAAAAACTGCTTCAGTATATACTTTCAAAATACTGAGATGTGAAAGAGGAATTGGACTGGAGAGAGCACAGAGAAAACAAAGAGCCTAAATAGAAAGGAACCAAAGAACACAGCAAGAAAGCCAAAAACAGGACTATAAATAAATAAATGCTAGTAAAAGAGAATTAAGTCCAAACAATTGTCATAAAAATGAAGGTGAGATAAAACAACTTCTTAAAGGAAACTGACTCCTAAACTGAGTAGAAGAAAAAGAAACAGATCCCAACCAACTATATACTGTATACAAGAGATAACATCTAAAACAATAGAATTCATAGCTCGCATATAAAAGGTAGGTAAAGGAAAACCAGGAGAAAGCAAATAAAAAGAAAAAACAGTGCAATACCACTCTTGGGAAAACAAGTAAATTCAGTATACAGAGCATTAAAACTAAACAGATTTTTTTTTAAAATACATTCTTCTTCAGGTAAGTTTCTTGGAGAGAACATATGGGTAATCTATTTTCAGATTCCTTGTATATTTGAGTTTATTTTTAGGTTACCTTCACACCTGAATGAAAATGTAGCTGTTCTGTCATATTAGTTTACCCTCTTTTGACTCTGTGTATTGCTTGGTTGACTTCAGTGTTTAGTGTTCCTGAGAAGATTTCCAAGCCAACTGGATTTTTCTTCCTGACTATTTGAGTGATATGTTTCTTCTGTCTGGATACTGAATGATTATAGCATAATTTTTGTTGATTATTTACTGTGTAACTGGCACAAATTACTGTATTTAGTTCTCAACGTAACCCTATGTTATTTGTAGGTCAATATAATGCATTCAAAGTGATCAGCTCTGGTCTTGGCGAGGGGAAGGCAGACACTAAGATACTTTGAATAAACTACACCTACCTAAACTGTTCTACTTGTACAGCACATTCTTAGACAAATTCCTTGAAATTTGCTAAAAGTCTGCTGCTGATACAAAGATCTTGATGTTGCGTTTTGTCAAAAGCTGAGATATCAAAGTATATATCAAGATATTAAGGTAGCAAATTAAGACCACAACAAAATACCATCTGATACCAATTAGAATGGCTGCCATTAAACAAACAAGAAGCTACAAATGCTGGAGAGGATGTGCAGAAATTGAAACTCTTATTCATTGTTGGTGGGACTGTATAATGGTTCAGCCACTCTGGAAGACAGTCTGGCAGTTCCTTAGAAAACGAGATATAGAGTTACCCTTCAATCCAGCAATTGTACTTCTCAGTATATACCCAGAAGATCTGAAAGCAATGACACAAACAGATATCTGCACGCCAGTGTTCATAGCAGCATTATTCACAATTGCCAAGAGATGGAAACAACCCAAATGTCCTTCAGCAGATGAGTGGATAAATAAAATGTGGTGGGACTTCCGGAGGATGGTTAGGAGAGAAAAGGCAAAAAAATACCTCCATGAAAAATAATAGATAAAAGCCGAAAGTGACCCAGAACACCAGTTCCAGTGATGCACCAGCTGGACGTCTGCTAAATCCACAGGGACTGTGCACTTGGTGAAACCAGGAGTCTGCGTTCTGAAATGAATGAGTAAACCTGCTGAATATCCGGCAGCCATGCTGCAGTGTGGGGAATCTGTGGGTTGATGTTTGGAGTCAGACTAGTTCTTTTTTAAAAAACCAAAAAGTGGCTGTGGATATGGCAGCGAGAACCACACAGTGAAGCATGGCAGGAACGGGGTGTGAGTACGCCTCAATATCTGATGAGGACGATAGCCTTTTGCACACCGCTGCTAATTGTCTTGAAGCGAGGACAGCAGAGATGAGCCAAAAGGGGAAAACCACCAAGCCCCTTATAGCCATCTTTCTGGCAGGCTGGGAAGCTCCTGCCCAGTGCTGGCATCACAGCCCAAAGCCACGCCAAAAAACCCAGTGTGACGGGAAGTATTTCCAGCATCACACACACAAGCCACAATATCGGGCACAGACAATAGCCTTTCGCTCACCCACAGATAACTGTCCTAGAGCTAGGGAGGTGGAGCTGTGCAAAAAGGGAGAAATTAACACACCCCCTACAGTCATCCTTACAGCAGGCTGGGAACGCCCCTACATAGCCCAGTGGCCCAGAACTTCCCTTGAGGGACGGCGTGCACTTGTGACGTAGCACAGCCTTCCCTCAGCAGAGGACCTGGGAGGGCACAGCTAGGAATACTGACCCACTCAGAAATCCCAGGGACCATATGCCAATACCAAGGACTTGTGGGTCAGCGGCAGAGACAATCTGTGGCGAGACTGAACTGAAGGTTTAGACTCTTGCAACAGCCTTAAATCTCCAGGAACACCTGGGAGGTTTGATTATTAAAGCCGCTTTCTCTCCCTAACCACTCAAGACACATGCCCCACATTCAGGGTGGTCAGCACCAACAACACACCCAAACTTGGGGCACCAATGGACCCCCACAAGAATCACACCCCCACACACCACAAAGACAAAGTTGGGGAGAACTGGCTTGCGGGGAATAGGCGGCTCACAGATGCCACCTGCTGGTTAGTTACAGACAGTGATTGCCACCAAGCTATAGACCTGATGAATTAGAGATTAGTCTTTGAATTAGCCTACATATCCTAAAAGAACCCTATCAAGTTAAGCAAATGCCAAGAGGCCAAAAACAACAGAAAATTTTAAAGCATAGGAAAAAAACAGACGATACAGATAACCCAAACCCAAACACCCAAATCAAAAGACCAGAGGAGATGCAGTACTTAGAGCAATTAATCAAAGAACTAAAGACAAACAATAAGACGATGGCAAAGGATCTAAAAGACATGAAGAAGATGCTAGAAGAGCATAAAGAAGAAATTGCAAAAGTAAATAAAAAAATAGATGATCTTATGGAAATAAAAGAAACTGTCAACCAAATTAAAAAGATTCTGGATACTCACAGTGCAGGAAAAGAGGAAGCTGAACAACAAATCAGTGACCTGGAGGATGACAAAATGGAAAATGAAAGAACAGAAGAAAGAATGGGGAAAAAAATTGAAAAAATCAAAATGGACCTCAGCGATATGATAGATAAACTAAAATGTCAAAAGTAAGACTCATTGGTGTCCAAGAAGGGGAAGAGAAGACTAAAGGTCTAGAAAGAGTATTCAAAGAAATTGTTGGGGAAAACTTCCAAAACCTTCTACACAACATAAATACACAAAGCATAAATGCCCAGTAAACTCCAAATAGAATAAATCCAAATAAACCCACTCCAAGATATATTCTGATCAGACTGTCAAATACTGAAGAGAAGGAGCAAGTTCTGAAAGCAGCAAGAGAAAAGCAATTCACCACATACAAAGGAAACAACACAAGACTAAGTAGTGAGTACTCAGCAGCCACCACGGAGACAAGAAGGCAGTGGCACAACATATTTAAAATTCTGACAGACAAAACTTGCCAACCAAGACTTCTTTATCCAGCAAAGCTCTACTTCCAGTTTGAGGAAGAGCTTAAATTTTTCACGGACAAACAAATGCTGGGAGATTTTCCTAATAAAAGACCTGCCCTACTTCAGATACTAAAGGAAGCCCTACTGACAGAGAAACAAAGAAAGGAGAGAGAGACATGGAGAAAGGTTCAGTACTAAACAGATTAAATATTGGTTCATTAAAGGACAATAAAACAGAGAGGGAAAAAATATGTCTGACAAACATAAACCAAAGCATAAGATGGCTAATTCAAGAAATCCCTTCACAGTAATAACTTTGAATGTGAATGGCTTAAACTCTCCAATTAAAAGATATAGGTTGGCAGAATGGACAAAAAATATGAACCATCAATATGTCGTATACAAGAGACTCATCTTAGACACAGGGACACAAAGAAATTGAAAGTTAATGCATGGAAAAAAAATATTTCATACAAGCTACAACCAAAAGAAAGTAGTAGTAGCAATATTAATCTCAGATAAAATAGACTTTAAATGCAAGGATGTTATGAGAGACAAAAAAGGCCACTACATACTATTAGAAGGGGCAACTCAACAAGAAGAAATAACAATCATAAATGTCTATGCACCCAATCAAGGTGCCAAAAAATACATCAAACACTGGCAAAACTGAAGGAAGCAACTGATGTTTCCACAATAATTGTGAGAGACTTCAACACATCACTCTTTCCTACAGATAGATCAACCAGACAGAAGACCAATAAGGAAATTGAAAACCGAAACAATTGGATAAATGAATTGGATTTAACAGACATATATAGAACATTACATCCCAAATCACCAGGACACATTCTTCTCTAGTGCTCATGGAACTTTCTCCAGAATAGACCATATGCTGGGACATAAAACAAGCCTCAATGAATTTTAAAAAATTGAAATTATTCAAAGCACATTCTCTGACCACAATGGAATACAATTAGAAGTCAATAACCATTAGAGACTTAGAAAATTCACAAATACCTGGAGGTTAAACAACACACTCCTGAACAATCAGTGGGTTAAAGAAGAAATAGCGGAGGCGGGGCAAGATGGCGGACTGGTGAGCTGTATGTTTTAGTTACTCCTCCAGGAAAGTAGGTAGAAAGCCAGGAACTGTGTGGACTGGACACCACAGAGCAATCTGACTTTGGGCATACTTCATACAACACTCATGAAAACATGGAACTGCTGAGATCAGCGAAATCTGTAAGTTTTTGCGGCCAGGGGACCCGCGCCTCTCCCTGCCAGGCTCAGTCCAGTGGGAAGAGGGGCTGTCAGCTCCGGGAAGGAGAAGGGAGAACTGAAGTGGCAGCCCTTATCGGAAACTCATTCTACTGACCCAAACTCCAACCATAGATAGACTGAGACCAGACACCAGAGAATCTGAGAGCAGCCAGCCCAGCAGAGAGGAGACAGGCATAGAAAAAAATCAACACGAAAAACTCCAAAATAAAAGCGGAGGATTTTTGGAGTTCTGGTGAACATAGAAAGGGGAAGGGCAGAGCTCAGGCCCTGAGGCGCATATGCAAATCCCAAAGAAAAGCTGATCTCTCTGCCCTGTGGACCTTTCCTTAATGGCCCTGGTTGCTGTGTCTCTTAGCATTTCAATAACCCATTAGATCTCTGAGGAGGGCCCTTTTTTTTTTTTAATCCTTTTTTCTTTTTCTAAAACAATTACTCTAAGAAGCCCAATACAGAAAGCTTCAAAGACTTGCAATTTGGGCAGGTCAAGTCAAGAGCAGAACTAGGAGAGCTCTGAGACAAAACGCAATAATCCAGTGGCTGAGAAAATTCACTAAACACCACAACTTCCCAAGAAAAGGGGGGTGTCCGCTCACAGCCATCATCCTGGTGGACAGGAAACACTCCTGCCCATCGCCAGCCCCATAGCCCAGAGCTGCCCCAGACAACCCAGTGCGACGGAAGTGCTTCAAATAACAGGCACACACCACAAAACTGGGCGTGGACATTAGCCTTCCCCGCAATTTCAGCTGATTGTCCCAGAGTTGGGAAGGTGGAGCAGTGTGAATTAACAAAGCCCCATTCAGCCATCATTTCAGCAGACTGGGAGCCTCCCTACACAGCCCAGCAGCCCAGAACTTCCCTGGGGGGACGGCACTCACCTGTGACATAGCACAGTCATCCCTCAACAGAGGACCCGGGGTGCACAGCCTGGAAGAGGGGCCCACTTGCAAGTCTCAGGAGCCATACTCCAATACCAAGGACTTGTGGGTCAGTGGCAGAGACAAACTGTGGCAGGACTGAACTGACGGATTAGACTATTGCAGCAGCTTTAAAACTCTAGGATCACCAGGGAGATTTGATTGTTAGGGCCACCCCCCCTCCCTGACTGCCCAGAAACATGCCCCATATACAGGGCAGGCAACACCAACTACAGACGCAAGCTTGGTACACCAATTGGACCCCACAAGACTCACTCCCCCACTCACCAAAAAGGCTAAGCAGGGGAGAACTGGCTTGTGGAGAACAGGTGGCTCGTGGATGCCACCTGCTCGTTAGTTAGAGAAAGTGTACTCCATGAAGCTGTAGATCTGATAAATTAGAGATAAGGACTTCAATTGGTCTACAAATCCTAAAAGAACCCTATCAAGTTCAGCAAATGCCAAGAGGCCAAAAACAACAGAAAATTATAAAGCATATGAAAAAACCAGACGATATGGATAACCCAAGCCCAAGCACCCAAATCAAAAGACCAGAAGAGACACAGCACCTAGAGCAGCTACTCAAAGAACTAAAGATGAACAATGAGACCATAGTACGGGATACAAAGGATATCAAGAAGACCCTAGAAGAGCATAAAGAAGATATTGCAAGACTAAATAAAAAAATGGATGATCTTATGGAAATTAAAGAAACTGTTGACCAAATTAAAAAGATTCTGGACACTCATAGTACAAGACTAGAGGAAGTTGAACAACGAATCAGTGACCTGGAAGATGACACAATGGAAAATGAAAGCATAAAAGAAAGAATGGGGAAAAAAATTGAAAAAATCGAAATGGACCTCAGGGATATGATAGATAATATGAAACGTCCGAATATAAGACTCGTTGGTGTCCCAGAAGGGGAAGAAAAGGGTAAAGGTCTAGGAAGAGTATTCAAAGAAATTGTTGGGGAAAACTTCCCAAATCTTCTAAACAACATAAATACACAAATCATAAATGCTCAGCGAACTCCAAATAGAATAAATCCAAATAAACCCGCTCCGAGACATATACTGATCACACTGTCAAACACAGAAGAGAAGGAGCAAGTTCTGAAAGCAGCAACACAAAAGCAATTCACCACATACAAAGGAAACAGCATAAGACTAAGTAGTGACTACTCAGCAGCCACGATAGAGGCGAGAAGGCAGTGGCACGATATATTTAAAATTTTGAGTGAGAAAAATTTCCAGCCAAGAATACTTTATCCAGCAAAGCTCTCCTTCAAATTTGAGGGAGAGCTTAAATTTTTCACAGACATACAAATGCTGAGAGAATTTCCTAACAAGAGACCTGCCCTACTGGAGATACTAAGGGGAGCCCTACAGACAGAGAAACAAAGACAGGACAGAGAGACTTGGAGAAAGGTTCAGTACTAAAGAGATTCGGTATGGGTACAATAAAGGATATTAATAGACAGAGGGGAAAAATATGACAAACATAAACCAAAGGATAAGATGGCTGATTCAAGAAATGCCTTCACAGTTATAATGTTGAATGTAAATGGATTAAACTCCCCAATTAAAAGATATAGATTCGCAGAATGGATCAAAAAAAATGAACCATCAATATGTTGCATACAAGAGACTCATCTTAGACACAGGGACACAAAGAAACTGAAAGTGAAAGGATGGAAAAAAATATTTCATGCAAGCTACAGCCAAAAGAAAGCAGGTGTAGCAATATTAATCTCAGATAAAATGGACTTCTAATACAGGGAAGTTTTGAGAGACAAAGAAGGCCACTACATACTAATAAAAGGGGCAATTCAGCAAGAAGAAATAACAATCGTAAATGTCTATGCACCCAATCAAGGTGCCACAAAATACATGAGAGAAACACTGGCAAAACTAAAGGAAGCAACTGATGTTTCCACAATAATTGTGGGAGACTTCAACACATCACTCTCTCCTATAGATAGATGAACCAGACAGAAGACCAATAAGGAAATTGAAAACCTAAACAATCTGATAAATGAATTAGATTTAACAGACATATACAGGACATTACATCCCAAATCACCAGGATACACATACTTTTCTAGTGCTCACGGAACTTTCTCCAGAATAGATCATATGCTGGGACATAAAACAAGCCTCAATAAACTTAAAAAGACTGAAATTATTCAAAGCACATCCTCTGACCACAATGGAATACAATTAGAAGTCAATAACCATCAGAGACTTAGAAAATTCACAAATACCTGGAGGTTAAACAACACACTCCTAAACAATCAGTGGGTTAAAGAAGAAATAGCAAGAGAAATTGCTAAATATATAGAGACAAATGAAAATGAGAACACAACATACCAAAACCTATGGGATGCAGCAAAAGCAGTGCTAAGGGGGAAATTTATAGCACTAAACGCATATATTAAAAAGGAAGAAAGAGCCAAAATCAAAGAACTAATGGATCAACTGAAGAAGCTAGAAAATGAACAGCAAACCAATCCTAAACCAAGTACAAGAAAAGAAATAACAAGGATTAAAGCAGAAATAAATGATATAGAGAACAAAAACACAATAGAGAGGACAAATATCACCGAAAGTTGGTTCTTTGAGAAGATCAACAAGATTGACAAGCCCCTAGCTAGACTGACAAAATCAAAAAGAGAGAAGACCCATATAAACAAAATAATGAATGAAAAAGGTGACATAACTGCAGATCCTGAAGAAATTAAAAAAATTATAAGAGGATATTATGAACAACTGTATGGCAACAAACTGGATAATGTAGAAAAATGGACAATTTCCTGGAAACATATGAACAACCTAGACTGACCAGAGAAGAAATAGAAGACCTCAACCAACCCATCAACAAGCAAAGAGATCCAATCAGTCATCAAAAATCTTCCCACAAATAAATGCCCAGGGCCAGATGGCTTCACAGGGGAATTCTACCAAACTTTCCAGAAAGAACTGACACCAATCTTACTCAAACTCTTTCAAAACACTGAAAAAAATGGAACACTACCTAACTCATTTTATGAAGCTAACATCAATCTAATACCAAAACCAGGCAAAGATGTTACAAAAAAGGAAAACTACCGGCCAATCTCCCTAATGAATATAGATGCAAAAATCCTCAACAAAATACTTGCAAATCGAATCCAAAGACACATTAAAAAAATCATACACCATGACCAAGTGGGGTTCATTCCAGGCATGCAAGGATGGTTCAGCATAAGAAAATCAATCAATGTATTACAACACATTAACAAGTCAAAAGGGAAAAATCAATTGATCATCTCAATAGATGCTGAAAAAGCATTTGACAAAATCCAACATCCCTTTTTGATAAAAACACTTCAAAAGGTAGGAATTGAAGGAAACTTCCTCAACATGATAAAGAGCATATATGAAAAACCCACAGCCAGCAAAGTACTCAATGGTGAGAGACTGAAAGCCTTCCCTCTAAGATCAGGAACAAGACAACGATGACCGCTGTCACCACTGTTATTCAACATTGTGCCGGAAGTGCTAGCCAGGGCAATCTGGCAAGACAAAGAAATAAAAGGCATCCAAATTGGAAAAGAAGAAGTAAAACTGTCATTGTTTGCAGATGATATGATCTTATATCTAGAAAACCCTGAGAAATCGACGATACAGCTACTAGAGCTAATAAACAAATTTAGCAAAGTAGCGGGATACAAGGTTAATGCACATAAGTCAGTAATGTTTCTATATGCTAGAAATGAACAAACTGGAGAGACACTCAAGAAAAAGATACCATTTTCAATAGCAACTAAAAAAATCAAGTACCTAGGAATAAACTTAACCAAAGATGTAAAAGACGTATACAAAGAAAACTACACAACTCTACTAAAAGAAATAGAAGGGGACCTTAAAAGATGGAAAAATATTCCATGTTCATGGATAGGAAGGCTAAATGTCATTAAGATGTCAATTCTACCCAAACTCATCTACAGATTCAATGCAATCCCAATCAAAATTCCAACAACCTACTTTGCAGACTTGGAAAAGCTAGTTATCAAATTTATTTGGAAAGGGAAGATGCCTCGAATTGCTAAAGACAGTCTAAAAAA
This sequence comes from Choloepus didactylus, assembly GCF_015220235.1. Taxonomy (NCBI): domain Eukaryota; kingdom Metazoa; phylum Chordata; class Mammalia; order Pilosa; family Megalonychidae; genus Choloepus; species Choloepus didactylus. The sequence goes on from NC_051311.1 coordinate 80,944,834, forward strand.
GAAAAACGAAGTGGGAGGACTTACACTCCCTGACTTTGAAGCTTATTATAAAGCCACAGTTGCCAAAACAGCATGGTACTGGCACAAAGATAGACATATAGATCAATGGAATCGAATTGAGAATTCAGAGATAGACCCTCAGATCTATGGCCGAGTGATCTTTGATAAGGCCCCCAAAGTCACTGAACTGAGTCATAATGGTCTTTTCAACAAATGGGGCTGGGAGAGTTGGATATCCATATCCAAAAGAATGAAAGAGGACCCCTACCTCACCCCCTACACAAAAATTAACTCAAAATGGACCAAAGATCTCAATATAAAAGAAAGTACCATAAAACTCCTAGAAGATAATGTAGGAAAACATCTTCAAGACCTTGTATTAGGCGGCCACTTCCTAGACTTTACACCCAAAGCACAAGCAACAAAAGAGAAAATAGATAAATGGGAACTCCTCAAGCTTAGAAGTTTCTGCACCTCAAAGGAATTTCTCAAAAAGGTAAAGAGGCAGCCAACTCAATGGGAAAAAATTTTTGGAAACCATGTATCTGACAAAAGACTGATATCTTGCATATATAAAGAAATCCAACAACTCAATGTCAATAGTACAGTCAGCCCAATTATAAAATGGGCAAAAGATATGAAAAGACAGTTCTCTGAAGAGGAAATACAAATGGCCAAGAAACACATGAAAAAATGTTCAGCTTCACTAGCTATTAGAGAGATGCAAATTAAGACCACAATGAGATACCATCTAACACCGGTTAGAATGGCTGCCATTAAACAAACAGGAAACTACAAATGCTGGAGGGGATGTGGAGAAATTGGAATTCTTATTCATTGTTGGTGGGACTGTGTAATGGTTCAGCCACTCTGGAAGTCAGTCTGGCAGTTCCTTAGAAAACTAGATATAGAGTTACCATTCGATCCAGCGATTGCACTTCTCGGTATATACCCGGAAGGTCAGAAAGCAGTGACACGAACAGATATCTGCACGCCAATGTTCATAGCAGCATTATTCACAATTGCCAAGAGATGGAAACAACCCAAATGTCCTTCAACAGATGAGTGGATAAATAAAATGTGGTATATATATACGATGGAATACTACGCGGCAGTAAGAAGGAATAATCTCGTGAAACATATGACAACATGGATGAACCTTGAAGACATAATGCTGAGCGAAATAAGCCAGGCACAAAAAGAGAAATATTATATGCTACCACTAATGTGAACTTTGAAAAATGTAAAACAAATGGTTTATAATGTAGAATGTAGGGGAACTAGCAATAGAGAGCAATTAAGGAAGGGGGAACAATAATCCAAGAACAGATAAGCTATTTAACGTTCTGTGGATGCCCAGGAATGACTATGGTCTGTTAATTTCTGATGGCTATAGTAGGAACAAGTTCACAGAAATGTTGCTATATTAGGTAACTTTCTTGGGGTAAAGTAGGAACATGTTGGAAGTTAAGCAGTTATCTTAGGTTAGTTGTCTTTTTCTTACTCCCTTGTTATGGTCTCTTTGAAATGTTCTTTTATTGTATGTTTGTTTTCTTTTTAACTTTTTTTTCATAGAGTTGATTTAAAAAAGAAGGGAAAGTTAAAAAAAAAAAAAAAGAAAAACAGGAAAAAAAAAGATGTAGTGCCCCCTTGAGGAGCCTGTGGAGAATGCAGGGGTATTCGCCTTCCCCACCTCCATGGTTGCTAACATGACCACAGACATAGGGGACTGGTGGTTTGATGGGCTGAGCCCTCTACCATAAGTTTTACCCTTGGGAAGACGGTTGCTGCAAAGGAGAGGCTAGGCCTCCCTATGGTTGTGCCTAAGAGCCTCCTCCCGTATGCCTCTTTGTTGCTCAGATGTGGCCCTCTCTCTCTGGCTAAGCCAACTTGAAAGGTGAAATCACTGCCCTCCCCACTACATGGGATCAGACACCCAGGGGAGTGAATCTCCCTGGCAACGTGGAATATGACTCCCGGGGAGGAATGTAGACCCGGCATCGTGGGACGGAGAACATCTTCTTGACCAAAAGGGGGATGTGAAAGGAAATGAAATAAGCTTCAGTGGCAGAGAGATTCCAAAAGGAGCTGAGAGGTCACTCTGGTGGGCACTCATGCACACTTTAGACAACCCTTTTTAGGTTCCAAAGAATTGGGGTAGCTGGTGGTGGATACCTGAAACTATCAAAGTACAACCCAGAACCCATGAATCTCGAAGACAGTTATATAAAAATGTAGCTTATGAGGGGTGACAATGGGATTGGGAAAGCCATAAGGACCACACTCCACTTTGTCTAGTTTATGGATGGATGAGTAGAAAAATAGGGGAAGGAAACAAACAAACAAACAGACAAAGGTACCCAATGTTCTTTTTTACTTCAATTGCTCTTTTTCACTCTAATTATTATTCTTGTTATTTTTGTGTATGTGCTAATGAAGGTGTCAGGGATTGATTTAGGTGATGAATGTACAACTATGTAATGGTACTGTAAACAATCGAAAGTATGATTTGTTTTGTATGACTGTGTGGTATGTGAATATATCTCAATAAAATGAAGATAAAAAAAATGCAACAGTAAGAAAGCAACCAACGTGATTTTTAAAAATGGACAAAGGACGTGAGCAGACACTTCATCAAAGAGAAGAGATGGATGACAAAGAAGCACATGAAAAGATTTTCAACATGAGTCAGACAAAGGCAAATTGAAACCATGATGAAATATCGCTAAACATCTATTAGAATGGCTAAAATAAATATGACAATAGCAAGTGCTGAAGAAGGTGTGGAGCAGCTGGAACTCATATTTGCTGGTGGGAATGCAAAATGGCACAGTCACTCTGGAAAGTGATCAATAAATACTTAACCACTGGGTGAAAGCTTGTTGGAGAACAGGTCGAAGTATCATCCCGTGGATTACTTTCCCAACAAATGGAAAAATATATGTTTTCAATGCAGACACCTACCTGTCACAGCCATAACTAGGTGACCAAACTTAGCATCACTAATAGAGGGGCATCCAGATACTGGTTGCCTCGATGCAATATGAACTACGCTGAATCATCTGTCAAAAGTTGTTGCCGAAAATGTTTAACCTGAATCTCAAGCTAACTTTGAATTTACAGGAGGTAGGGGAAGAAGTTAAACACCACCATAAGAAGACAGACAAGTCCAGAATGTGTGACATTCTAAAAGTCAGCTATTTAGCAGGACTGTGAGCCAGGGAGAGTTCTGCATTCACTCTCCAAACTATTCCTTAAGTGTCTGTGGGAGATCGGAGAGTTCAGTGGTTGAGAAGACCTGGATCCACATCCTATTTCATCTCAATTAGCTGTGAGGTCCTGGGGGAGTGGCTTAACCACTCTGTGACTCAGTTTACTTGTCTGCAAAATATAAGGACCGGAATAGTCCCTACCTCAGAGCTAGGGTGAGGATTACTGAAATGGGGCAAGGAGATGTTTAGCAGGGTGCCTGACGCACAGCGAATGTACATAAAGAGAAGCTATCATCATCACCACTGTCACTTTGTGCTAAACACCAGAGACCTGGGGGGATACCCTCCCACAGTACATCCCCTTCTGTGTCCCTCCTGCATCTCCCCAGGGCCCTGCCTTCTCCTCCTCTGTTCTGGAGCACCCACAGGGGTGCAGAGGAACTGCCCCTGCTCGGTCCAGGGAACATGGTTCCTTGTTGCCTGATGATCCAGGGCCCTGTCCTCTTGGGTGCTCCTGGGGAAGCCCTCTCAGCCCTTTCCTGGTCTCAGTCTGTGCAGCGGGGAATGGATGCATCAGAGGGACCACCGTCTGGCCCCATGACCATCAGCACACATCCATGAAGCTCTTTGGTCCCAGGGCTCACCTGCCCCAAACCCAGAATGCCCTTCTCTACTTAGAGGACTGTTCCAGGGTGTGCCAGGTCAGCCGGATGCCCTCAAGAGCCGCCATGCAAAAGAGGAAGAGTTCATCTGCTCATACATCTGTGACAGATGTTCTGTGACCCACTTTCTCGGAGACCACCCCATCCCAGAACCTCCAGAAGCCACTTTTCTCAAACTTGAGCCATATTAAAATGCACGAATGAAAAGCAACAGCAACAATAAAAACACAAAAAAAGCAAAAAAAGAAAAAAAAAAAAAAGAAGAAATAGCAAGAGAATTACTAAATATATAGAAATGAATGAAAATGAGAACACAACATATCAAAACCTATGGGATGCAGCAAAAGCAGTACTGAGGGGGGAGTTTATAGCACTAAACGCATACATCAAAAAGGAATAAAGAGCGAAAATCACAGAACTATTGGAGAAACTGAATAAGCTAGAAAATGAACAGCAAACTAATCCTAAACCAAATAGAAGAAAAGAAATAACATGGATTACAGCATTAATAAATGACATAGAGAACCAAAAAAAAAAAAAAAAAAAATAGAATAAATGACACCAAGAGTTGGATCTTTGAGAAGATCAACAAGATTGACAATCCCCTAGCTAGGCTGACAAAATCAAAAAGAAGACCCATATAAACAAAATAATGAATGAGAAAGGTGACATTACTGCAAATCCTGAAGAAATTTAAAAAATTATAAGAGTATACTATGAATAACTGTTTGCCAACAAACTAGGTAATGTAGAGGAAAAGGACAATTTCCTGGAAACATATGAACAACCTAGACTGACCAGAGAAGAAACAGAAGACCTCAACCAACCAATCACAAGCAAAGAGATCCACTCATCAAAAAACTTCCCACAAATAAATGCCCAGGGCCAGACAGCTTCACAGGGGAATTCTACCAAACTTTCCAAAAAGAACTGACACCAATCTTACTTAAACTCTTTCAAAACATTGAAGAAAACGGAACACTACCTAACACATTTTATGAAGGTAACATCAATCTAATACCAAAACCAGGTAAAGATGCCAAAAAAAACGAATACTACAGGCCAAACTCTCTAATGAATATACATGCAAAAGGTCCCAACAAAATACTTGCAAATCGAATCCAAAGACACATTAACAAAATCATACACCATGACCAAGTGGGGTTCATTCCAGGCATGCAAGAATGGTTCAATATAAGAAAATCAATCAATGAAATACAACACATTAACAAATCAAGAGAGAAAAATCAAATGATCATCTCAATAGATGCTGAAAAATCATTCAACAAAATCCAATATCCCTTTTTGATAAAAACACTTTAAAAGGTAAGACTTGAAGGAAACTTCCTCAATATGATAAAGAGCAATATGAAAAACCCATAGCCAGCATAGTACTCAATGGTGAGAGACTGAAAGCCTTCCCTCTAAGATCAGGAATGAGACAAGGATGCCCACTGTCACCACTGTTATTCAACATTGTGCTAGAAGTGCTAGCCAGGGCAATCTGGCAAGACAAAGAAATAAAAGGCATCCAAATAGGAAAGAAAGAAGTAAAACTGTCATTATTTGCAGATGATATGATCTTATATCTGGAAACCCCTGAGAAATCGATGATACAGATACTGGAGCTAATAAACAAATTTAGCAAAGTAGTGGGATACAAGATTAAGGCACATAAGTCAGTAATGTTTCTATATGCTAGAAATGAAAGAAGTGAAGAGACACTCAAGAAAAAGATACCATTTTCAATAGCAACTAAAAAATAAGTACCTAGGAATAAACTTAACCAAAGATGTAAAAGACCTATAAAAAGGAAACTATATAACTCTACTAAAAGAAATAGAAAGGGACCTTAAAAGATGGAAAAATATTCCATGTTCATGGATAGGAAGGCTAAATGTCATTAAGATGTCAAGTCTACCCAAGTTCATCCACAGATTCAATGCAATCCCAATCAAAATTCCAACAACCTACTTTGAACACTTTGAAAAGCTAGTTATCAAATTTATTTGGAAAAGGAAGATGCCTCGAATTGCTAAAAACACTCTAAAAAAAAAAAAAAATGAAGTGGGAGGACTTACACTCCCTGACTTTGAAGCTTACTATAAAGCCACAGTAGTGAAAACAGCATGGTACTGGCACAAAGATAGATACATCAATCAATGGAATCAAATTGAGAATTCGGAGATAGATCCCAAGATCTACAGCCGACTGATCTTTGATAAAGCCCCCAAAGCCACTGAACTGGGACAAAACAGTCTTTTCAACAAATGGTGCTGGGAGAGTTGGATATCCATATCAAAAAGAATGAAAGAGGACCCCTACCTCACACCCTACACAAAAATTAGCTCAAAGTGGATCAAAGACCTCATATAAAAGATAGTACCATAAAACTCCTAGAAGATAATGTAGGGAAACATCTTCAAGCCTTTGTATTAGGAGGTCACTTCCTAGACCTTACACCCAAAGCACAAGCAATAAAAGAAAAAAATAGATAAATGGAACTCCTCAAGCTTAGCAGTTTCTGTACCTCAAAGGAATTTGTCAAAAAGGTGAAGAGGCAGCCAAATGAAAGGAAAAAAAAATTGGAAACCATGTATCTGATAAAAGGCTGATATCTTGCATATATAAAGAAATCCTAGAACTCAATGACAATAGTACAGACAGCCCAATTATAAAATAGGCAAAAGATATAAAGGGACAGTTCTCTGAAGGAGAAATACAAATGGCCAAGAAAAACATGAAAAATTGTTTGGCTTCACTAGCTATTAGAGAGATGGAAATTAAGATCACAACGAGATACCATGTCACACCAATTAGAATGGCTGCCATTAAACAAACAGGAAACTACAAATGCTGGAGAGGATGTGGAGAAATTGGAACTCTTATTCATTGTTGGTAGGACTGTATAATGGTTCAGCCACTCTGGAAGTCAGTCTTGCAGTTCCTTAGAAAATGATATATAGAGTTACCCTTCAATCCAGCAATTGCACTTCTTGGTATATACCCAGAAGATCTGAAATCAGTGACACAATCAGATATCTGCACAACAATGTTCATAGCAACTTTATTCACAATTGCCAAGAAATGGAAACAACCCAAATGTCCTTCAGCAGATGAGTGGATAAATAAAATGTGGTATATACACACGATGGAATACTATGCAGCAGTAAAAAGGAATGATGTCGTGAAACATATGACAACTTGGATGAACGCTGAAGACATAATGCTGAGTGAAATAAGCCAGGCACAAAAAAAGAAACACTATATGCTATCACTAATGTGAACATTGCTGGGGGAGAACGCAGGGGTGTTGGGCTTCCCCACCTCAATGGTTGCTGATGTGCGCACAGATACTGGGGACTGGTGGTTTGATGGCTGAGCCCTCAATCACAGGACTTGCCTTTGGGAAGATTGTTCCTGCAAAGGAGAGGCTAGGCCTGCTTATAATTGTGCCTAAGTGTCTCCTCCTGAATGCCTCTTTGTTGCTCAGATGTGGCCCTCTCTCTCTAGCTAAGCCAACTTGGCAGGTGAAATGACTGCCCTCCCCAGTACATGGGATCTGACACCCAGGGGTGTAAATACCCCTGAAAACATGGAATATGACTCCCAGGGAGGAATCTGGACCTGGCATCATGGGATGGAGAATATCTTCTTGACCAAAAAGGGAATGTGAAAGGAAATAAGTTTCAGTGGCTGAGAGATTCCAAAAGGAGCCAAGAGGTCACTCTGGTGGGCACTCTTTCGCACAATATAGATAACCCTTTTTAGGTTCTAATGAATTGGAATAGCCAGCAGTAAATACCTGAAACTATCAAACTACAACCCGGAACCCTTGAATCTTGAAGACAATTGTATAAAAATGTAGCTTATGAGGGGTGACAATGTGATTGGGAAAGCCATGTGGATCACACTCCCCTTTGTTGAGTGTATGGATGGATGAGTAGAAAAATGGGGGCAAAAAAAAAACAAAAAAGCACCCAGTGTTCTTTTTTACTTTAATTGTTCTTTTTCACTTCAATTTTTATTCTTATTACTTTTGTGTGTGTGGTAATGAAAATGTTCAATAATTAATTTTGGTGATGGATGCACAACTGTATGGTGGTACTGTGAACAATTGATTGGATGCTTTGTATGACTGCATGGTATGTGAATATACCTCAATAAAATTGAGTTATTTAAAAAAAAAATAAATGTGGTATATACACACAATGGAATACTACACGGCAGTAAGAAGGAACGATGTCATGAAACATATGACAACATGGATGAACCTTGAAGACATAAAGCTGAGCAAAATAAGCCAGGCACAAAAATAGAAATACTATATGCTACCACTAATGTAAACTTTGAAAAATGTAAAACAAATGGTTTATAATGTAGAATGCGGGGGACCTAGCGACAGAGAGAAATTAGTGAAGGGGGAACGATAACCTAATAACAGATAAGTTATCGTGGGTAAATTTAACATTCTGGGAATGCTCAGGAATGACTATGGTTTGTTAATTTCTGGTGGGTATGGTAGGAACAAGTTCACAGAAATATTGCTATATTAGGTTATCTGTCTTTCATATTCCTTTGCTGGGTTATAGTCTGTATTTTCTTGGGGTAGAGTAGGAACATGTTGGAACTAAAGTAGTTATTTTAGGTTAAAAAAAGATATTACGGTAACATTTAGGGCACATCAGTTGTAAAAGGTGTACTCATCCACAAAGCAATTAATTCTACCACCAGGCTTTTCTCACTCTTTATAAAATATCAGGATATATTTCAAACATACAGAAAGTTACAGTATAATTTAACAAACACCCATGTAAACAAAATTCAAAATTAACAATATGCTAACAGCATTTTGATATGTTTGCTTTAGATCTTCTCTAAATTATTTTAAAGAATCACCCCAGACATTGTTTAAGTCCCCTCAAACACTTTTCTGGTCCTATTCTGCTCCCTCCCTCCTCAGAGACAACTGACATCCAACTCATCTAGCATTCCATATTTTATTACATGTTTATACCCATATTAAATATGCCTTGTGTTTTTTTAATCATTGTACATACACAGTTTCAAGCAATACTTTGTATAATACAATGTTTTATTTTTATATCTATCACAAAGTGCATTGTGTAATTTGTTAGGACCAAGACCCTTATGTGTTAGGTCTAATATATATCCAGTATATCAAGAATCCTAATCGAATTGTTCAAATCTTCTGTATCCTTAATAAGTTTTTTTGTCTGTTTGATCTTTAGGTTACTAAAAAAGACACATTAAAATTTTCTGCCAAAACTGGATTAGGCTGTATAATTCTGTCAATTTTTGCTTTAAATATTTTGGAACCATAATACATAAGACTTATTTCTCCTTGGTTGAATGTTCCTTTTTATCTCTGTGTTGTATCCTTTTTTATCCCTATTACTGTTCTGCAAGTTAAGTAGTTTTTTATTTATCAATCTACAGTCTCTTGGCTGTTGCTTCCTGGCATATTTTTTCTAATAATTTATTTTTATTTCTGGGCCATCATGTTTTATGTGTCTCTCATATAAATGGAATATATCTACAAAGAGACTCTTCTAGTATGTGAATTTGTTTTTATAATGATTTCTGATATGTTTGATCTTATCTCCACCATCTTCTTTTTTGTTTTATGTTTACCATGATTTTTGATTCATCTCCTCTTCTTTCCTTCTCTTCTGTTGAATTAATTGGCATCTCTGTTCCTTTATTTCTATCGATTAGAAACTAGATCTGTTACTTCTCCCTTTTGCATTTAACTTAAAGGTCCTCAACATCTTTTTCCACCACTTAAAAAAAATTTTATCATTAATTTTGGGTTTATCAGTAGTTTTCAACAGTTTCTTGATGTACCATTTCTTCCTGCATTTTTCTTCTTCCCTCTTCTATGTCTACTGTTCTTTTTGCTTAAGTATATTCTTTAGCAGTTTTTTTTTTTGAAGGATTGATAGGTACATTGTATTTTTTTCACATAATTATTTTGCCCTTATTCTTACTCTTAAATCATAATTAGGCAAGTGTATATGTAATTCAGTATTGGTACTTAGTTCTCCTTTGTACTAAAGAAGTACATACACATACTGCATCTTAAGGACAACATCCCATCCTTTCAGAGTGTTTCCTCTGAGCTGGTACTTCAGTTACACCTTATAATACTGTCCCATCATTCTCTGGGTGGTGCCCCCTGAGATACAATCAGTGGACACAATGATCATAGGTCACTCTTACATCTTGGCGGTGAAATGGGTCTCTTGGTCAAATGCTATGCTGCATGGAATCTCATGCCTGTGTTTGAAGAAATTGATGATTGATTCTAAAATCTAGATGGGAATGCAAGTAGTCAAATAAAGCCATGATATTTTTGAAAACCCAAATGAAAGGCTCCTTAAATCAACTATCTCATTTTAAATCGAAAGTTATTAAGACAGTGTGGTATTGATGCAAGTATAAACAAATAGACAAAGAGGATAGAAAAGAAAATCCTGAAACAATGCCATAAATATATGGGCATTTGATATGCAAAAAAATGATATACCAAAAAAATGGAAAGTGGATTATATACCTCAATGTGAAAAGTAAATCCTGTATGAAATAGCATAGGAGAATATCTTCATAATCTTGAAATAGGAAAAAGGAGAACATCTTCATAATCTTGAAATAGGAAAAGGTATCCTAACCAAGATACAAAGAGCACTTGAGATAAAGGAAAAATGATATACTCGACTCCAGTAGAACGATGAACTCTGTTCTTCAAAAGATTCCAATAAAGGGAATGAACAGAGAAGCCACAGAGTGAAGATATTTTCAAAAAACAAAACTGACAAAAGGCTTGTATGCAAAATACATATATATAAAAAAAATTCTGCAAGTCAATAAGAAAAAGACAGATAACCCAATAATAAAATGCGTAAGAGACTTTACCAAATATTTTATAAAAAAGGATATCCCAAAGACTAAAAAACATATGAAAAGGTGATAAGCTTCTTTAATGATTAGAAAATGCACATTAAATCCACAGTGAGTGTGCCAGTTTGAAGGTATTATGGACCCCAGAAGAGCCATGATCTTTTAATCCAATCTTGTGGGATGGGACCTTTTGATTAAACTATTGTCATGGAGGTGTGACCACACCCATTCAGGGTGGGTCTTAATTAGATCTCTAGAGTCCTTAACAAAGTTGAGAGCCCACAAAGGCACAGATGCCTGGAGATGCAGACAGAATAATGTTTGGAGATGCTAAGAGATGAAGTCCAGAGTTTGCCCTGGAGGAGCTAAGGGAGGACTCCCAGATGCTTAGAGAGAAAAGCCCAGGAGAACCAAGCAGAGAGCTGAGGGAAGCTGAGATAGACAGAAGCCCAGAGACATTTTGGAGAAAGCCACTTGGTTAAGCAACTTGGGAGGAAAGGACAAGCAGATGCCAGTCATATGCCTTCCCAGCTGACAGAGGTGTTCTGGATGCCATTGGCCTTTCTTTAGTGAAGATGCCCTCTTGTTGATGCCTTAGTTTGGATACTTTATGACCTTAGAACTGTAAATTTGTACCCTAATAAATCCATTTTATAAAAATCAATACATTTCTTGTATTTTGCATAAAGGCAATTTTAGCAAACTGGAACAGTGAGATACTACTACCTATATACCAGGATAACTAAAATGAAAATGACATTGGCATGGCCACTTTGGAAAACCCTTTGGCTAAGACTGATTCAGCAATTTCACCTTTTGGTATATACAAACATACATCTACTAAAACATGTGTATAAGAATTTTCATAGCAGAACTTTCCATAATAGCCAAAAAAATGGAAACAATCCAATGTACATTAACAGCAGAATGGTAAATAAATGATATATTCATATGCTCAGTTTCAGTTACATATTGCTGCATATCACACTACCCTAAAACTCAGTGGCTTAAAACACAATGCATTATTTTCCAAAATTCTGTGAGTTGGTTGAAGTTTCTTCTGCTAGTCTTTCTTGGATTCACCTATGTGGCTACAGTCATCTGATATCTCAACTGGAGTTGTGGTGTAAGGTAGCCTCTGGAACTTGGTGCTGGCTGTCCCTGGGGTACCTCCATTCTATCATCCTGCAGAGCCTTTCTTCTCCCAGTAGGATATATTAGACTTCTTCACAGCTTCCAATAGTTCAAAGAGGGCAAGACAGGAAGCTGCAAGGGCTCTTAGGGCTAAGCTCTTAAGATGTTGCATAACATCATATCTGTCACAATCTATGTCAAAGCAAATCACAAGGCCAGTTAAGATTGGAGGGACTGGAGATATGGACTCTACCTTCTGATAAAAGAAGCAGCAACATCACATTTCAAAGGGGCGTGGACACAGAAAAGTATGATTTATGGGCACCATTATTATAGCAATGTACCACAACCAATATATAGCAATAATGATGCATGGACTACTGCTATATGCAATAAGTGGATGAACCTCACAAACATATTAAGTGAAATAAGCAAGACACAAAAGAATGCACACTTTATATTCCAATTATATAAAATTCAAAATAGGATAAACCAATGCATGGTGTTGAAAGTCAAGAGCTAGTCCTAGAAACACTTCTCTGGTGCTATTAATATTTTACTTCTTGACTGTGCAGTGGTTACATTAGTATTTTCACTTTGTGATAATTTATTGATTTTTTGTTCTTTTGATGTATGCAATTTTCCACATGTATGTTAAAGTTCATTGGAAATCTTTTTTTGAAAAACAGAATAAAAACAAAGAACTAAAAACAATGTGAGTGAATTCTCCTTAATTCAATGCCTGTTTACCTGAGCACTCTTCCATGCCTTCCTTAGACTACATGCTGATGGTTTTACTCATTCAGCTGCTGACAGAGTGAAAAAGATCTAAGATTATGACAGCCAATGCTGGGGAACTTTGTCTCTATTCTCTTTTTTTTTATTTCTTTTAAGCTCCTACCTCAAGGATCAGTTCACTGGTCACCCAATTTTGTTTAATGTGGCAATTATATTTCTCTGCTGAGATTCCTTTGTTTACTTCTGCCAGACCCAGCCAAGGCAGTTCTTCCTAGGAAATTATTCCCAGTGTCTTTCAGCTATTTTGTATTGCAAGGTTGGGTAGCTTTGCAGCTCCAGTCTTCAGTCATGCTTATCCCAGACTGGGGGGCATTTTTCTTATTTTCGTTGGCAGGTCCTGTACCTTATGCTTTTCTAATTGGGAGATACTAATGAGATTTTCCAGAAGTTCCTCCATTTAACTACTTCCTGCTATACTGGGCCATTCTTCCAAAAATGCAGATCCTGCATTTTCTCTTCCTAATTGGGCTCAAATCATGTTGTATTTAGGTAATATGTAGTGGTTAACAGTTTGCACTCCAGAACCTAAATGTTTTAGTTCAAATCCTGGCCTTGACCTCAGACAAGTTGCTTCCTTCTCTTGGGGTAAATATCCACATTTGTAAAACGGAGTTAATGATGTTCCAACCTCTTAGGATTGTAGTAAGAAAGATTTAAACAAATTAATCCATGTAAATTAGAGATGTACTTAGCATATTCATTAGCTCCTGTTATTAAGATATAGCTATTAATGTTTATGATAAGATGTGACACCTTTCCATAATAATTACACTGATGATTTTCATCTTTGATATTTTTCTTTTTTTTTTTTTTTTTTTTTTTTTGGTATCTGTTGACCACCATTTTAAAAATGAAATACCCAGATTTTAAGAGAAAGGTTTAGTTGTTAAACTGGCATTATGGGGTAGTATATGAACAAGAGAGAAAAAGAATGGAGGCAAATGATGGAAGACTAAGACGTAATTGTATACTTCCCATCTATGCGGTCTCAAATCTAATCATCTACATTTAAAAGCCAAAGCTTCTCCATAGACAGCTGTTTACGGGAGTGGAGAGAACAGGCATGAGGTCTTATCATAGGAGCTGGCCTTGAAATTCACCATTTAACTCTACTCTTCTCTATTCTCAGGTAACTGCACATCATCTTCAACTGCTTATTTTTCCATCTCACAAGATGGGGCTGGGAGAGGAAGGAGGAAAAGTTTTCTAGGAAAGACAACATTATGAGTTTTAAGAAGTAAGCTGATCCCATATTCCTGTGACTCTTTTAGACTCTGAATCTTCCCTTCCCTCTCCCACCACTACTATTTCAACTCCCAAATCCACCCTAGAAAGGGGAATTGAGAGTTCCTCTAATGACAAGAATTCAGCCTTGAAGGTTTTCTTTTTTACATCACCTTTTGATTTTTTATTAGTTTATTAAACCATGATTCAAAAACATAACCTAGTATATAAGATTTTATGACATGTTAAGAATAAGGAGGTGCATCACACAACCGGACAGGCTTACAGTTACTGCATTCCATGATTCTGATTAAATACAATCATAGATTATGATTCATGAGGTATGGGGGAAGAATAATTATATAGACTGTGTAATCAGTAAATATCTGCATGTTTATTGCTTCAGATTTTACCTGTTGTACAATTTACAAAAAAGTGGGAAAAGATTTATGGAAGTGTGGGCTGAATTTATCACTTTGGTCAACTATAATCTTTTTTTTTTTTTTTTTTTTTTTGATAGGAGGAGGATTTAAAATCTCAATTTGCTCCACCTTGGTGGATTACAGTGAGCACACACTCTCTTCTGCATTTGGAGAACTGTCCCATTTGGAAGGAAACAATTGTGTCAGAGCTGTTGTTTAACCTTAGAGGCTAACTGGAATTACTTCAGAATCTTAAAAAAAAATCTCATTGCTCAGGCCAACCTCCTACTGGAAATGGGACCTCAGGAGAAAGTTGTTGTTGTTGTTGTTTTTAAGGTTGCCTGGGTGATTCAGAAGCACAGCCAAGGTTGAGAACCACCAAGTTTGAGCCTCTTCTCTCACTGCTGTCCTTGGCAGTGTTCATAGACTACTTAATTTACCATGTTAGTCACACACTAGTTAGTTAATCTCTCAATTGACCAAAAGGATGTGTTATTTTGTGTCCTGAAGATATACTTTAAAGTTTTTAAAAAGATTTTGTTAAGTGTTTGCTCATTAAGCATTTGCTCAAATCTGCTCTAAGCAATATGAAGTCATTAAATAAACACATATATGCAAATATATAAAACTAAGTCAGATATATAGGAATTATTTGACAGGTCAACTCATTACTATAAACATGAAAAGAAACCGTATTTGTTACGATGGTTTCCAGAAAATAGGACTCTGGAGTGTGTCAATTAAATTTCTCCTCTACCATGTAGACCCAATCACTCTTGGGCACTTTTTTTTTAACACAATTGAATAAAAAAGATATGCTTTGGATAAAGAAGTTTGAAATCAAAAGAAACATACAGCAATAGCACTGAGATACACACAGTAAAAATACCTTTTATAAAATGGCCTTGGAGGCCAGGATCAGCATCTACAGAGCAGATTTACTTTAAATAGACATCTGAGTTTCAAGAGAGCCTTAAAACCACTGTAAATACATGCAAAAGTATATGAAGTGTTAATGAACACAGGTCCATGCACTAATGTGTATTCTTCTGGGAAGAGATTTCCTATTTAGGATGCTTTTACAAGATTTTGATCAAAACATTGTAGTTCCAATGTACATTGCAATCAAGCATGTTCTCAATGGTAAAAGAACATATGACTTGAAATCTTAGCATTATCTTTCATCCCATTTTCTCCTTTCTCCACCTCTAGTAATTCATCAAACATTGAGACTCATATCTTGTTCTCTCACTTGCCTCATCTCTGTAGCCACATCAAAAGTTCTCAGTTCCTCCAAAAAAATCATACTGCTTCACACTGCATCTTCTGGAATGAGTTCATCTTTTCTGGTGAACACTGAGTCACAATTCAAAACTCAGTGTGAGCATTATGTCTTTTCTGAAAGTTTCCTGCATTGCCATCTTTTCACCAGGTGAATGAGTCATTCTCTCATCTGTGCTTCTTTGTAACTACCTGATCAGCCTTCTTCCTGTCTGTAGATAAACTACATGAATTCCATAAAATGTTCTTGCAACTAAACTGAAACATATAAACATTTGGCACTAATGTTACTTAATATTTATTTTAAGAGGACAGGGAGGACTTCTATGAAAATGGCCAATTAGGAGAGGCAGAGCAAACTTCCCCTCCATGAAAAAGACTAGATAAAGGGCAGAAACACCCCAGAACAGCCAGGGACTTCTATGCTAGCACACAGGGGAGACTTAGATGCAGAGGCAGAGGGACTGCATTTGAAAGGACAGGCTGAGTGTCTTCAGCTAGGACCACTGCTACAGACTGTTGGCTGGAGTCGGCCACCAAGCACAAGTGGGAGCAGCTTTCCACATCTCATGCCCATCTCAGCAGTTGGCTGGGGAGAAAACCCTCCACAGCCCCACAGCCGGGAGCGCTGATGAGGCAACTCAGGATTTGGTGGACTTGTGGTAACTGCATTTACTCTTCCCCTTTGAAAGCCATGGCACATGGTGGACAGGGTCCAAGGCACATTTGAGCTAGGGAGTGAGATGTGTGACCCTGCAGTGAGAAAGTGGTTCACTCGGAGACCCGGGATCTGCCGGACCCACTGTGCCCTTGAGCAGGCTCCCTGCTGAACTGTGCAGGGCAAGCCCTGCCCCCACCCACAGGACTGGTAGTCCACATGAAAATGGAGAATTGGTTTGCTGATTGGATTTCCATGCAGTTTGGACCTTACACAGTGCACAGGCAAAGTTCAGGAAGAGGTGGCTTGAGAGTAAAAGGTGACTCAAAAGTGTCATCTGCTGGGAAGACAGAGAAAGTGCACATAAGCAAGCTGTAGCTCTGCCAAATTATAGATAAGTATTTAAATAACCTTATCAAGATAAGCAAATGCCCAGAAGCCAACAACAGAAAATCATAAAGCACATGAAGAAACAAGTAGATATGGACGCGCCAAATGACCAAATTAAAAAGCTGGAAGAGACATAGAACTTGGAGCAACTAATCAAAGAAGTATACACAAATCTCCAAAACAACTTCAATTAGTTGGCAAATGACATAAAGCACATCAAGAAGACTCTAAAAGAGCATAAAGAAGAATTGGAAAGAGTAAATTTAAAAATAGCAGATCAAATTGTCAATCAAATTAAAAATATCCCAGAGACACACAACAGCAGATCTGAAGAGGCAGAAGAGTAAGTGAACTAGATGACAAACAAATTGAATGCAAATGAACACAAATGGTGAAAAAACTAAAAAAAAAAAAAAAAATTGAAATGGTTCTCAGGGAAATGGACAACATAAAGCACACAAATGTAAGAATCACTGGTGTCTCAGAAAGAGAAGAGTAAAGGGCTAAGAAGAGTGTTTGAAGACATAGTTGGGGAAATTTTCCCAACCCTTCCAAATAACATAAATATGTAAATGAAAGACACCCAATAAACTCCAAATAGAAAAAAATCCAAATACTCACTCCAAGACACAAACTAATCAGATTGTCAAATGCTGAACAGAAGGAGAAAGTTGTGAAAGCAGCAACAGAAAAGCAATTCACCACAAACAAGGGAATCCACATAAGACTAAGTACTGACTACTCAGTGGGCACCATGGAAGTAAGAAAGCAGTGGTATGACATATTTAAAATTTTGAAAGAGAAAAATTGGCAGCCAAGAATTCTTTATCTGGCAAAGCTCTCCTTTGAAATTGAGGGAGAGTTTAAAATTTGCACAGACAAACAAATGCTGGGAGAATTTGTCAATAAGAGATCTGCCTGCAAGAAGTTTTAAAGGGAGTTCTACCAGCTGAGAAAAAAAGAAAGGAGGGAGAGGACAGGAGAAGGGCACAGAATTGAAGACTATTAGGATGGGAAACTTACAGGAAAAAAAAAAAGAGAGAGGTGGGGGAACAGACCTGACAAATAAGAACCAAAGGATAAGATGATTGATTCAAGATCTGCCTTCACAGCAATAACAGTGCATCGAATGGATTAAACTCCCCACAGCAATAACAGTGAATTGAATGGATTAAACTCCCCAATTAAAAGATACAGGTTGACAGAATGGATTAAAAAGGAGGATCCAGCAGTCTGTTGTTAACAAGAGACTCATTATGGATCCAGTGACACAAAGAGATTGAAAGTGAAAGAATGGATAAAAATATTCCATGAAACCTATAGCCAAAAGAAAGCAGGGGTGGCTATACTAATATCGGACAAAATAGACTGTAAATGCAAAGATGTCATAAAAGACAAAGAAGGACACTATATATTAATACAAGGGACAATTCACCAACAGGAAATAACAATTATAAATGTTTATGCACCCAATCAAGGTGCTCCAAAATACATGAGACAAACATTGGCAAAACAGAAGGAGCAATAGATGTTTCTACAATAATGGTGGGAGACTTCAATACACTCTCTTCTATACATAGAACAACCAGACAGAGGGGAAATAAGGAAATTGAGAACCTAAACAATGTGACAAATGAATTGGACTTAATAGTCATATATAAAGTTTTACATCCAAAATTACCAGGATATACATTCTTCTCTAGTGCTCATAGAATGTTCTCCAGGATAGATCATATACTGGGGAAGAAAACAAGCCTCAATAAATTTAAAAAGATTGAAATTATTCATAGCACATTCTCTGAACACAATGGAATGCAACTAGAAGTGAATAACCACCAAAGACCCAGAACATTCATAAATTTGTGGAGGTTAAACAGCATACTTGTAAACAATCAGTGGGTCAAAAAATAAATTGCAAGAGAAATTGGTAAATATCTAGAGATGAATGAAAAACAGAACATATCAAAACCTATGGGCCACAGCAAAGGTGCTACTGAGAGGGAAATTTGTAGCTGTAAATGCACACATTAAAAAGGAAGAAAGAGCTAAAATCAAGGAACAAGCAAACAACTGAAGAAGCTAGAGAGATCAGCAAATTAACCCTAAAGCAAACAGAAGAAAAGAAATAACAAAGATTAAAGCAGAAATAAATGATATGGAGAATGAAAAAACAATAGACAATAAGTAAAACCAAAAGTTGGTTCTTTGAGATCAACTAGATTGAAAAACCCTTAGCTAGACTGACAAAGTCAAAAAGAGAGAGGACTCAAATAAACAAAATCAGAAATGAGAGAGGGGACATTATTGTGGATCCTGAATAAGTTTAAGAAATCATAAGAGGATACTATGAATAGCTTTATGCCAACAAACTAGACAATTTCAAGGAAACTGATAATTTCCTGGAAACACAGGAACAACATAGATCTGAGAAGAAACAGAAGACCTCAACAAACCAATCACAAGTAAAGAGATCCAATCAGTCATCAAAAAGCTTCCTATAAAAATATAAGCCCAAGGCCAGATGGTTTCACAGGGGAATTTTACCAAACTTTCCACAAAAAAAAACTGATACCATTCCTGCACAAACTCTTTCAAAAAATTGAAGAAAACGGAACACTGCCAAATTCGTTTTATGAAGCTAACATCACTCTAATACCAAAACCAAACAACAATACTATAAGAAAGGACAACTACAGGCCAATCTCCCTAATGAATATAGATAACAAAAGTTCTCAACAAAATACTTGCAAACTGAATCCAAACACACATTAAAAGAATCATACACCACAACCAAGTGGGGTTCATTCCAGGCATGAAAGGGTAGTTCAACATAAGAAAATCAATGTAATACAAGACATTAACAAATCAAAAGGTAAAACGGAAATGATGATCTCAATAGATGCTGAAAAAGCATTTGACAAAATTCAGCATCCTTTTTTGATAAAAGCACTTTAAAATGTAGGAATTGAAAGAAAGTTCCTCAGTATGATAAAGGGCCTATATGAAAAATCCACTGTGAGCACAGAACTCAACAGTGAAAGACTGAAGCCTTGTCTCTAAGATCAGGAACAGGACAAGGATGCCTGCTGTCACCACTATTATTCAACATTGTGCTAAAAGTTATAGCCAGAGCAATCCAGCAAGGCAAAAAAATTAAAGACATCAAACTGGAAAGGAAGAAATGAAACTGTCATTATTTGCAGATGCTATCATCGTATACTTGGAAAATCCTGAGAAATCGATGACAAAGTTACTTGAGCTAATAAACAAATTCATCAAAGTGGTGGGATACAATATTAATGAGCAAAAGTCAGTAATGTTCCTGTACACTAGAAATGACCTAACTGAACAGACACTCAAGAAAAAGATTCCATTCATCATAGCATCTAAAAAAATCAAGTATCTAGGAATAAACTTAACCAATGATGTAAACGACCTCTACACACAAAGTCACAAAACTTTACTAAAATAAGTATAAAAGAACCTAAATAGGTGGAAAGATATTCTGTGTTCATGGATATGAAGGCTAAATGTCATTAAGATGTAAGTTCTTCCCAAACTGATCTACAGATTCAACACAATTCCAATCAAAATTCTAACAACGTACTTTGCAGACTAGGAAAAGCTAGTTGTCAAAATTTTTTGGAAAGGAATGGGGCCTCAAATTGCCGAAAACGTTCTAAAAATGAAGACCAAAGTGGAGGACTTACACTTCCTGATTTAAAAGCGTACTATAAAGCCACAGTAGTCAAAACAGCATGATACTGTCACAAAGACAGAGATATTGATCAATGGAATTGAATCAAGAGTTCAGAAATAGACCCCCAGATCTGTAGTCAGCCGATTTTTGATAAGTCCCCCAAATCCACCAAACTAGGGCAGAAGTCTTTTCAAAAAATGGGGCTGGGAGAACCGGATATCCATTTTCAAAAGAATGAAAGAGTACTCCTACCTCACACACTATATAAAAATTAACTCAGTGGATCAAAGACCTCAATATAAGAAACAGTACCATAAAACTCCTAGGGAAACATCTTCAAGACCTAGCATTAGGAGGTCACTTCTAAGACCTTACACCCAAAGCACAATCAATGAAAGAAAAAAAAATAGATAAATGGGAACTCCTCAAAATCAAAAGCTTCTGTATCTCAAAGGACTGTGGAAAAAAGGTAAAGAGACAGCCAACTCAATGGGAGAAAATATTTGGAAACCATACATCTGATAAGAGACTGATATCCAGCATATATAAAGAAATCCTGCAACTCAACTACAGTAGTACAAACAGCCCAATTATAAAATGGGCAAAAGATATGAAAACCATTTTTCCAAAGTAGAAATACAAATGGCTAAAGAAACATGAAAAAATGTTCATCTTCACTAGCTACTAGAAAAATGCAAATCAAAACCACAATGAGATATCATCTCACACCAATAAGAATGGCTGCCATTAAACAAACAGGAAACTACAAATGCTGGAGGGGATATGGAGAAATTGGAACTCTTATTCATTGCTGGTAGGAATATATAAAAACCACTGTGGAAGAGAGTATGGCAGTTCCTCAGAAAACTAGATATCAATTTACCCTACAATCTGGCAATTTCACTTCTCAGTATATACTCGGGATCTGAAAGCAGTGATGAATAGACATTTGCACACCAATGTTCATAGCAGCATTATTCACAATTGCCAAGAGATGGAAACGATCCAAGTGTCCTTCAACAGATGACTGGAGAAACAAAATGAAATGTTGTATATACATACTATGGAATACTATGCAGCAATATGAAAGAACAAGTTCCTGAAACTTATGACAACATGGATGAACCCTGAAGACATAATGCTGAGTGAAATAAGTCAGACACAAAAGGAGCGATATTGTATGTTACCACTATCGTGAACTTTATGAACAATGTAAAATCAGTGTCTTATGTAGAATATAGGGCTCCTAGAGATAGAAAGAAGCTAGTGAAGGGGGAATGATAACCTAATATGTACAGACATGTTAATGATGGTGAACTTAAAGGTATGGGAATGGACAGGGATAATGATTGTTCATAAATGCAATTATACGTATCAGAAATGCATTGAAGGTGAACATGATCAAAAGTGGTTGTTTAAAGGCTTGTATCCCACAGACTAGCATAATATAAGTAAGTGTTTGCATGATATACTTCTAAAGTATGACACTGGTGCAAAGAATTAACAACAGAGTGGTATATGGGAAAAACTACCCATTGCATATTACAGACTATATTGAATAGGAATACCTTACCAGTACTACACTAATACTAGGGATGAATACATAGGGGCTGATAAGAGCTTTGGGGTGTTTTGTGTTATGATAATTGTTTCAAATTGAGAGTGATGATGATTCTGCAACTAAGTGAAGATAATATGAGATACTGATTGTTTATCTTGGACAGATTATATGCTATGGGAAATTAGGAACCCCCTACTTCATAAGTCAAGCCATTGATCTTGTAGCTTGCTCATGTGGAACTTATGGCTGTAAAAGGGAGGCTAAACCTACTTATAATTGTGCCTAAGAGGCACCTCCAGAAGACCACTTTTGTTGCTCAGATTGGCCTTTCTCTCTCTAAGCCCAACTCTGCAAATCATTACCCTCCCCCCTACATGGGATATGATGTCCAAGGGAGTGATTCTCCCTGGTGACATGGGACACATTCCCAAGAATGAGCCTGGCCATGACACCAAGAGACAGATAAAGCCTTCTTGACTAAAAAGGGCAGAAGAAAGTAACAAAACAAGGTTACAGTGGTTAAAGATTTCAAATAGAGTCAAGAGGCTATCCTGGAGGTTACCCTTATGAAACCTCCAGCCAGATATCCCAAATGGCCACAGTATGCCAAGCCCTAATGAACAGTAGTCCCGGAATACCTAGGTCCCTGTCTGAGATGTTATAAAAGTTTCACTCACTAAGTTTACTTTTCAGAAACTTAAATCCCCTAGAATGTTCCTATACCAGATATGCACCAAAACCCAGAGGTAACAGCCTCTCCAAAAACATCAATCAGATACATCCCCCATCCCCATAATGTCAACTCCCCTTTTCAATATGAACAAGTTAGGGTCATCACTGACATCCCTAGACATCACTAGACATCCCTCAAGATTGAGAAAGTGATTAAACAAGAGGAAGTGGTAGCACCAGACAAGACAGGATTTAACAAAGGATTACAAATACTGAATCATATATATATATAAATGCTAGGGTATTAGAATAGCTAGAAGGAAATAACTGAAATTGTGGAACTGTAACCCATAGCATCTTAGAAATTTGCTATCTAGCTACTTGTTAAACTGTACTCTGAAAGTTATCACTGTTCCATATATGTTATATTTCACAATTAAAAATGTATTTAAAAGTCTTCAATAGCTATTGGCAAATTGAGGAAAAAGAAAATTCAGGGAAAATTCTGTTCTGGATTACAGAAAAAGCTACTGCACATTATTTTATTGTTTCTTCATTTTTTCTCCCATAATCATTTACCTTACGTTTAGAGGAAAATTTTAGGAACAAAAATCTCATGCATAAAAATCATGTATCTAAAAAAAAAGAACATGAAATCTAGTATGAAAAAAAAGTACCATGCAGTACACATAAGCACCATGAAAACTAATGTTATTTGAAAACTGATTTACTCCAGCAATTTGTCCTCAAAATGGTCAAATTTAAATACTGGCCTTCATTTCCACTGTATAAAAGTATAGAAAGTTAGTTATTATCAATTACAGGCTATTGCTCTATAGAATTTAAAATAATTGTGTTTATAGTGGGAAAAAAAAGGACAGGGAAAAACAAATTTTCTATTAAAAACTATTGGATATACTTTTCTTCATCCTAAAAATAAGCATCTCTGTCACTATAAGTACATATAATTTAACTCAATTGGAACTGTCTTTTATTTATCCTTCCCATCACTCAAATTGAATAGCATTAGACATCATACTCACTATGGATAGGGGTTACATATAGATATCATAAAAAAAAAAAATCCTTGTCTAAAATAACTTTTAAAGTTCTTTGTTTTGTGTTTCATTCTGTTTCATCAGCAATGTCACATATGTTCTGGCAAGTTCATTTTTTAACAGTTGCATTTTTAATCAACAACACCAAAGAATGTAAATACGTCATTGCTTATAAACAGAAAAATAAATGGTCTTTATTTTAATATATGTAAAAATTATAAATGTCATTATTTTCAGGATTCTCCCTGACCAAACATGTTAGGCTTTCACAATAAGATGCAATTTATAGTTTTAGATTATTAGTTGTTTATATTTTTATTAGAGAAGTTTTCAGTATTATTAATTCAAATGCTACATACACATTAAGTTATTCTAAGATTTTTTTTTTCTCTTAACATTTTATTTCCACATAGATTCATATTTTGAAAACAATTGTTTGCCTTCTCTAGGTTATTCTGGAGGAATTGCAGTGCCTGAATTTTTCACAGGACAGATACACAAGGAGCCTTGAGTACATTTTTCTGATTTTGATTTTGAAGGAGCATAGAATGGACTTAGAAGCTCAGAAGCAGAAATTTTGGTGAATGTGAATATATGGGATCCATTCTCGCATTGTAAAAGGAAATGCTTCCCACGTCCATATCCAGGAAAATCCCCACTCGGGGCTTTGGGTTTCACCCAGAGGGCAGTCCCAGGAACAGTGCTGGCAGAGAAGCAGCTTTCATTTCTTAGACTCACAGTCCAGAATCCCCGTTCTGAAGACAGTTGGATCCTCCCCTTTTGGTTAACAGATTCCTTGCAAATGCCCAGAGTCCACTCCTTGCTTGCCCCCAAGTCCACCTCCCAGTAGTGGCAGCCAGAGGTGAAGCGAGAGGAGCACAGGACACACAAGGTGTGGCTGAAGCTCCCAGCATGCTTTTGCCATTTCTGCTTGATGAGCCCATTTTGAACACTCCTCAGGTCATCAGAAACAATAAGGAATTCGTTGGATGTGTCAATGTCCACGGTCATGTCCACTTGGAACTTCAGCATCCTTGGGTTCATCTGGAGAATCCGTCTCATGTGGGGCTCCAGATCCTTGACCTTGGAAACCAGCCTCCTGAGGTTCCAATTGGACTTGATCTTTCTCCCGAGAGATCTCCGCACATTCGGGGCACATGACAATACCCTCATATGGGTTTTTCAGCAGCAAATGGATGCATGGGAAACAGCATGTATATCCACATTTTAAGACTCGGGGTTTCTCAATATAAGGCAGGAAGATATAACATCTGCTCATTTTTAGAAATATTTCAGCCATGGCCACTGTCTTTCCTGCCCACAGATACTCCTCTGATCTCTGAAGGCTTACACAGGTATCTCGGTTCTGGTATCTCAGATCTTAAACATTGCATTTGAGGAATCAGAGTTTTTCTAATTGAATTTAACTTGGGATGTTGATAATTAACTGTATAAAAATCTAAATGCAATCAAAAAGCACCTTCTATTCTGCCAAATTTCCCACTTCACGTTCCCTTGATGACCTTCACCCACTCTTTCTCAAACACAAAGCCTAGACTAAAAGTAACCCCATGGCAAGGTGATGAAATCTGAGTGTAATTCCAGAGCAGGGAAGGAGTGGGGAGGACAATTCAGAAAACTACTATTTCTTCCCAGTCCTTGCTTTCCATTGCTCATCCATTTGATAAACACATGTTTAGGCAGCATATTTCTTGGACTGGCACTTTCCAGACTTGCTACTATTGCTTTATTTTGCCCAATTTAAACAAAAATGAGTGTAATGTTTATTACTGTTGTTTATTTAACATTCAGAGTCCTTCAAAATATAGATCTCTCTCCATCTCTTGGTAAGTCCACCACCTCGATAGCTATACTGTTGGAAATCCTTAGTGCAAGGCCAGCCTCATATTTGGCACAGATCCAGCAAATGCCAAAAGAATCAGTACAATGAGACACTATGTGAAGTTCAAAAGTATGAGTCATAGACTTCTTAAATGGGCCCTAGAGATTGTCTAGTTTAAATCTCTGGGGTATAATGAGGGTATGGAGTAGAGAGGGTCAGTGCTGTGTTACCAGACTCTGAGAGGTAAGTGGAGGGAAAAGCTGGAACACAGTTTTGAAAAAGCAGATTCTAAAAATTGCAAAGTACTTTGTTTTAGTCTCTTAACATTTTTTAAAATATCAAAATATCAGTGAAGTAGGACATGGAATGTTTATGTTGATCAGTAGAGGTTTTTTCAAAGTTCAGTGAGTTCAGTGATCTGGTTAACCTCAATCATTTTCACAGATGAGGAAACCAAGGCTCTGCTATGACTCCAGGTCCCACACACTGTTCTCTCCTGATTGGAAAACAAACTAACAAAACAGCCATATCTCAGATCTGCTAAAGGCCTAGTGCCTGGGCTCCACAAATTACTGAAAGGTTACTGTGCCGGTTTGAAACTGTTATGGACCCCAGAAGAGCCATGATCTTTTAATCCAATCTTGTTGGGTAGAAACTTTTGATTGAGTGTTTCCATGGAGATGTGACTCACCTAACTGTGGGAGAGACCTTTAATTAAATTATTTCCATGGAGATGTGACCCTGCCCATTCTGGGTGGATCTTAATTAGATCACTTGGGTCCTTTAAGATTGCTGAGAGCCCACAGAGACCCAGATGCTTGGAAATTCTGGGAGATACAGACAGAAAGACATTTGGAGATGAAGACCAGATTTTGCCCTGGAGAAGCTAAGAGAGAACTCCCAGGTGCTTAGAGAGAATGGCCCCAGGAGAACCAAGCAGAGAGCTAAGAGAAGCTAAGACAGACAGAAACCCAGAGACATTTTGGAGAAAGCCATTTTGAAACACAACCCAGGAGTAAAGGACCAGCATATGCCAGCCACATGCCTTCCCAGCTGACAGAAGTGTTCCGGACACCATCGGCCTTTCTTCAGTTAAGGTATCCTCTTGTTGATGCCTTACTTTGGATACTTTTATGGCTGTAGAACTGTAAATTTGTAACTTAATAAATCCCCTTTATAAAAGCCAATCCATTTCTGGTATTTTGCATAATGGCAGCATTAGCAAACCAGAATAGTCTCTAAGGAATGGATCTGCTGCTTTCACCTCTTAACAATCCTGTTCAGTAGTTAAGACAGATATTATTTTACAGACTAGTCCATTTGTGTCCCAGAGCAATTTGATTGTTGGTGTATACTCAAAAAAACTGGTAGCAAAGTCAAGATTAGAAGCCTGATTTAATAAATCTTTGGCCAATCCTTTCTGCCATAGCATAACTTTCCAAACATACTAATAACAAATATGTAGCACATCACAGTCTATAAGATATTCACTGGATAATGACAAAGATTCTTTGAGGTAAAAGTTATTTATTATCCACGTTTTCCAGATAGCAAAACAAAATCTCAATGACAAGTAACTGAAAGAGTCAAGACTCAGTTCTGGTTCCAAATTCCATGTTCTTTATCTTGGATCCCACTGTGCTACAGCATTTCCACAGTAATCTCTGGGTGGCTGAATATTTCTCCTACAAATTGCAAATCCATTGCATCCTTGATTCAGCCTTTTTCTCTAGGGCAATCAGGAGTAGGCAGAGAACCCTTGTGAGAAAAAGCCTAAGGAGTCAAAACCTCATCTAGCCATCTTTGGAACCAAATGTTCCAAGGGAAACATGAAAATCACCTTTCTTTAACACCAAAACAAGTAATCAATCTGGTGTGATCATAAAGACAGGCCATCATTCCAGTGATTTGACCATTTTATACCCCTTTAAAATGGTTATTTGTTGTCCTGGAGACATATAGCCATTAAAAGGTAACGCCTGGAAGGGACACAACCATCTCTGGGAAATGAAGCCTAAGGACATGCTTGACTCATGTGGTGAGAAAAACTTAATTCTAACAGCCCTCACTCAAACCAACATTTTATCTGCTGGCATGTTTACAAGGGAAGTTGGAAACCAAATAAAGGATAATTGCCCGTTCTCAACAGGATGTGGCAACTTTCATCTATGATCCCTCATTTTCAGGCAGCACCAAGTCTTTGTCCCAAATGAGCTAAATGAGGAATGATTCTGAGTGAGGGATGATGTTAAGGCCTAAGTTTGTGTTCCCTCACAGATGCTGGATTAATTGCTGTAATATAAACCCACAGCATGGTGTGTTCTACACTGATATCACCCACTTATCTACAGGCCTGTCTGTGAAGATTTCCAGTAATAGCCAAACACTGCCCTGAATAACTTGCTGATATGTTCCAAATTGGCTCATATTTGAATAAAGCTTGTATCAGGTCAAGTTAAAACCTAAATTATTAGTATCATTCCAATGGATGCTAAATAGATGCTGGTGGTTTTCTCCATTAGATAGTGGGAAGACCTTGTTGATTAATCTTTCCAGAGTGCTTTGTAACTCACTTTTATTACCAGGATTTGTCTTTGGGGTCCACAGGTTTTCTAAATAAGAGCTTAACTTTTAGCATACCTTTTATGAGGACACTAAAGTAATGTTACATTGTTTTTCACCGTTCAAAGAAACAGTTTATGAATCTACCTCTCCCTAGAAATCTTGCTTGAGTCCATGAGACTGGGCTAGAAAGAAACTGTGTGGCATGCATAGCCTACATTCAAAACCAGCCCTTCTCTTTGATACTGACCCCTTATCTTTGGACCATGTCATTGAGTGAAAATTCTCTTTTTGAGTGAGGCTCTTCCTTTCAGAGTCTCAGTTCCTCAATTAAATAGAACTATCCTAGACTCATCTGGACATCTCTCTACATATGTCAAGTAGAAATACAGGCTTTCCTTCTGGATCTCCTTTACATAAGGATGTTGGACTTCATTATGAAAGCAGGAGGAGGCTGATGAGTTTGTAAATCGAAGGAAACTGAGAACAGAAATTAGAGTGATTATAAAGGAAAGAGACCACAGGCAATGAGACAATTTAGAAGGCCATGGTAATAGCTTGAAAGAGTAAAAATAAAGACATGAACTGAAACAGTGACAGTTAGAAGAGAGAGTAGTAGATGGATGAAAGGGTGATAATAGAGATAAACTTGACAGGCCTTGGAAAACTAGTGAAATAGTAAGTGGAATCTTACCAGAGTCATCTTCTTAAAGTGAAAATAAGACCATATTGCTCATCCAATAGCTTCCCAATACACTTAGAGTTCAAATTCTATACTATGACCTATGGAATTTCATAAAATCCAGCCTCTGCCTACTTCCTCAGCCTCACTGCTCTCCATTTTCTTTTGGCACAAAGCTCCAGCTTTACTAGATTTTCTTTTCCATCTCAGGGATGAGAACTTGCTAGTCCTTCTACTTGAAGCCCTTTCTCCCAGATTTTTACATGACCAACTTTTTTCACCTTTAAGATGCCAACTTAGATCTCTACCTTTTCAGAAAAGTATTTGATGGCCCCTCACCAACAATGAGCCCTGCACCCTAAAAGTCATTCTTTATACCATCATATTTGTTCTCCTAGAGCACCTATAAGTACCTTAAATTTTTATCTTGTTTGTTTTTACATGACTATCACTTGTCTCTTTCTACCAGAATGTCTGCTCCCTGAGGGTAGGGATCCTTTTTATCAACACCTACCAGGTAATAGGCTCTCAAAGAATACTTACTGATCAACTGACTCGTGTATCTCTCTCTGTGTGTGTGTGTGTGTGTGTGTGTGTGTGTGTGTGTGTGTGTGTGTGTGTGTGTGCATGTTCTATGTATTTACTGGTATTTTCAGACTATTTCAGAGAAAATACACTCCATAGTAAAAAGATATGTTTTGAGATTAAAACTATCAGACTTAGATGACTTATGAATTCTGAGTGTGATTTCTGTGCTGAGGTAAGAAGCATTTATTTGTAAGTCTAGTATCAGAATCATTCTAGTATCAGAATCATTATATATCGAACTCTGTAAGACCTATAAATACTTTCGATAGAGGAGAATCTGATTGAGTTAATATTCATCTAGAAATAAATTTCCAATCCACAGCAGCTAAAAGAGAAACACACCTGTGTCTCAACTTTATCCAAAGAGTTTATAGAGGAAGTCATATTTTGGAGTCTTATGGGATTAGGACCTGGTATGCTTACATCACCCACAGCTTCCTCCAACCTCCTATAATATTTGTTATCTTAGAAAATTAGGTGAGGTTTTCTAATGCAAGTAGTAGAAATGGTTCAAATAAGACTATGAAAAGTACCAATGCCAATTACTATTAGAATATGAAATCACAAAGAATTTATACAAGAAGCTCTAATAAATTTAACACTTGTGTTCTCATGAAATTTACATTTGAAAAGACTGTATGTGTGTGTGTGTGTGTGTGTGTGTATACACACACACTTTATGAATGAATGCTTTTTCAAGGAAATCGTTTGTAATTCATTTTGCCTTTTAAGTCTTAATAGGAAACCCATGAAGGGAGGATCCAAGATGGTGGATTAGGAGCAACAGAGCAAAATACTTCTTCATGAGAAACACTAGATAAAACATAGACAGGGCTCCAGAATAGCAGTTCCAGGATTGGACCAGCTGGACAAGATCCACTGTGTCCGCAATGACTGTGCACTTGGTGAAACTTTTAGAGTCTGCATTTGGAAACAAGTGAGTGAGGCTGCTGGCGAAATGGCAGCCATGCCATGGTGGGAAGAAACCTGGGGTCGGCATTTGGAGATGAATTAGTTTAAAAACCCCAAAAACATCTGCGGATCCGGCAGCGATAGCCACGCAGTCAAGTGCAGTGGGGAGTGCCTTCCAAGCCCTGGGCACCAGCCTTAGTATCTGGCGTGGATGATAGCTTTTTGCACACCTGCTGTTAACTGTCCCAGAGCTAGGAAGGTGGAGGTCCACAGAAGTGGGAAATTATTACGTGCTGTACAGCCATCTTTTCAGTGGGCTGGGGCCGCCCCTACACAGCACCGCACCTAAGAGCTTCCCTTGGGGACCCGCTCACCTGTGAAGTTGGGCAGTCTTCCTCCACAGAGGCCCATGGAGTGTACAGCTTGGAGGCAGGGTCCTGCACAGAAGTCCCAAGGGCCCTATACCAACCTCAAGGACTTGTGGGCCCATGGCAGAGAGACACTGTGGGGAGTCTGAGCCTAAGAGTTGGACTTGTGCAACAGCTTTAAGTCTCCAGGAATGGCTGGGAGGTCTGAGTCTTAAAGCTGCCTTCCCTCCCTAAATGCACAGGGCACAACCCCCACCTTCAGGGTTGGCTGCACCAACTACACACAGAAATTTGGTGCACTGATTGGATCCCCACAAGACTCAGACCCCCGCTCACCACATAAGATGAAGTTGGGGAGAACTGGGTTGAGGGTAACAGGTCGCTCGGGGGTGCCATCTGCTGGTAAATCACGGAAAGTGCACTCCACCAAGCTGTAGCTCTGAAAAATTACAGATAATTGTTCAAAAAAGCCTGCATATCCTAAAAGAACCCTATCAGGATAAGCAAATGTCAAGAGGCCAAAAGCAACAGAAAATTTTAAAGCATATGAAGGAACCAGAAGATATGGATAACCCAAACCCAAACACCCAAATCAAAAAATCAGAAGAGACACAGTACTTGGAGCAATTAATCAAAGAAGTAATCACAAACAACAAGACCGTGGCACAGGATATAAAGGAAATGAACAAGACCATAGAAGAGCATAAAGAAAAATTTGCAAGAGTAAATAAAAAAATAGATGGTTTATGGAAATAAAAGAAACTGTTGATCAAATTAAAAAGATTCTGGATACACACAGTACTAGATTAGAGGAAGCTGAGGAAACAATAAGCGAACTGGAAGAGTGCAGCATGGAAAGTGAAAGTACAAAAGAAAGAATGGATAAAAAATCAAAAAACTCGAAACAGATCTCAGGGATATCATGGACAATATAAAGCACACAAATAAAAGAATCATTGGTGTTCCAGAAGGAGAAGAGAAAGGTAAAGGTCTAGGAAGAGTATTCAAAGATATTGTTGGGGAAAACTTCCCAGCGCTTCTAAACAACATAAAAACGCAAATCATAGACACCCAACAAACTTCAAACACAATAAATCCAAATAAACCCACTCCGAGACATATTCTGATCAGATTGTCAAATGCTGAAGAGGAGGAAGTTCTGAAAGCAGCAAGAAAAAAGCAATTCACCACATTCAAGGGGAGCAACATAATACTAAGCAGTGACTACTCAGCAGCCACCATGGAGGCAAGAAGGCAGTGGTATCACATATTCACAATTATGAAAGAGAAATATTGCCAACCAAGAATGACTTATCCATCATAGCTCTTCTTCAAATTTTAGTGAAAGCTTAAAATCATCACAGAAAAACAAATGCTGAGAGACTT
Source organism: Choloepus didactylus (assembly GCF_015220235.1). Taxonomy (NCBI): domain Eukaryota; kingdom Metazoa; phylum Chordata; class Mammalia; order Pilosa; family Megalonychidae; genus Choloepus; species Choloepus didactylus. Next base: position 80,976,868 of record NC_051311.1, read on the forward strand.
TGCTAACAAGAGACCTGCCCTACGAGAGATACTAAAGAGAGCCCTAACAGCAGAGAAACAAAGAAAGGAGAGAGAGGTATAGAGAAGAGTTCAGAACTAAAGAGATTTAGTAAGGGTACAATAAAGGAAATAAAGAGAGAGGGGGGAGAATATATCTGACAAACAAAAACCAAAGGATAGGATGGCTGATTCAAGAAATGCCTTCACAGTAATAACTTTGAATGTGAATGGACTAAACCCCCGAAATAAAAGATATGGGTTGGCAGAATGGATTAAAAAATATGAATCATCAATATGTTGCTCATCTTAGACACAGAGACACAAAGAAATTGAAAGTGAGAGGATGGGAAAAAATATTCCATGCAAGCTACAGCAAAAAGAAAGCAGGAATAACAATATTAATCTCAGATAAAATAGACTTTAAATGCAAGGATGTTATAAGAGACAAAAAAGGTAACTATATACTAATAAAAGGGACAATTCAACAAAAAGAAACAATAATCATGAATGTCTATGCACCTAATCAAGATGCCCCAAAATACATGAGACAAACATTGGCAAACTGAGGGAAGCAATAGATGATTCCACAATAACTGTGGGAGGCTTCAATATATCACTCTCTCCTATAGATAGATCAACCAGACAGAGGACCAGTATGGAAACTGAAAACCTAAACAATCTGATAAATGAATTTGAATTAACAGACATAAATAGACCATTATATCCCAAATTACCAGGATACACATTCTTCTCTAGTGCTCTTGGAACTTTCTCCAGAATAGATCATATGCTGGGCCTCAATAAATTTAAAAAGATTGAAATTATTCAAAGCACAATCTCTGATCACAATGGAATGCAATTAGAAGTCAATAACCATCAAAGACTTAGAAAATTCACAAATATCTAGAGGATAAACAACACACTCCTAAACAATCAGTGGGATAAAGAGAAATTGTTAAATATATAGAGATGAATGAAAATGAGAACACAACATATCAAAACTTATGGGATGTAGCAAAGGCAGTATTGGGGGGGTTATAGCTCTAAATACATACATTAAAAAGGAAGAAAGAGCTAAAAATCTAATAACTAATGGAACAACTGAAGAATCTAGAAAATGAACAGCAAACTAATCCTAAACCAAGTAGAAGAAAAGAAATAACAAGGATTAAAGAAGAAATAAATAATACAGAGAACAAAAAATAACAATAAATAACACCAAAAGTTGGTTCTTTGAAAAGATCAACAAGATTGACAAGCCCCTAGTTAGAATCAAAATGAGAGAAGACCTAAATAAATAAAATAATAAATGAGAGAGGTGACGACTGCAGATCCTGAAGAAATTTTAAAAATTATAAGAGCATACTATGAACAACTGGATGCCAACAAACTAGATAATGTAGAGATAATGGACAATTTCCTGAAAACACATGAACAATCTAGACTGACCAGAGAAGAAACAGAAGACCTCAACCAGCCAATCACAAGCAAAGAGATCCAATGAGTCATCAAAAAGCTTCCCACAAATAAATGCTCAGGGCCAGATGACTTCACAGGGGAATTCTACCAACCTTCGAAAAAGAACTGACACCAATCCTACCTAAACCCTTTCAAAACATTGAAAAAAATGGAACACTACCTAACTCATTTTGTGAAGCTAACATCATTCTAATACCAAAACCAGGTAAAGATGCTATAAGAAAGGAAAATTACAGGCCAATCTCCCTAATAAATATACTTGCAAAAATTCTCAAAAAAATACTTGCAAATCGAATCCAAAGACACATTTAAAGAATCATACACCATGACCAAGTGGGGTTCATTCTAGGCATGCAAGGATTGTTCAACATAAGAAAATCAATCAGTGTATTACAACACATTAACAAATCAAAAGGGAAAAATCAAATGATCATCTCAATAGATGTTGAAAGAGCATTTGACGAAATTCAGCATCCTCTTTTGATAAAAACACTTCGAAAGGTAGGAATTGAAGGAAACGTCCTCAATATGATAAAGGGCATATATGAAAAACCCACAGCCAGCATAGTACTCAATGGCGAGAGACTGAAAGCTTTCCCTCTAAGATCAGGAATGAGAAAAGGATGCCTGCTGTCACCACTGTTAGTCAATATTGTGCTAGAAGTGCTAGCCAGAGCAATCCAGCAAGAAAAAAAAAAAGAAAAGAAAAGGCATCCAAATAGGAAAGGAAGAAGTAAAACTGTCATTATTTGCAGATGATATGATCTTATATCTGGAAAACCCTGAGAAATTGATGACACAGCTACTAGAGCAAGGTAGCGGGATACAAGATTAATGCATATAAGTCAGTAACGTTCCTATACACTAGAAATGACCTAACTGAAGAGACACTCAAGAAAAAGATACCATTCTCAATAGCAATTTAAAGAATCAAGTACCTAGGAATAAACTTAACCAAGGATGTAAAAGACCTATATATAGAAAACTACATAACTTTACTAAAGGAAATAGAAGGGGACCTAAAAAGATGGAAAAATATTCCTTGTTCATGGATAGGAAGGCTAAATGTCATTAAGATGTCAATTCCACCCAAACTCATCTACAGATTCAATGCAATCCCTATCAAAATTCCAACAAATACTTTGCAGACTTCAAAAAGCTAGTTATAAAATTTATTTAGAAGGGGAAGATGCCTCAAATTGCTAAAGACATTCTAAAAAAGAAAAACAAAGTGGGCAAACTTACACTTCCTGACCTTGAAGCTTATTATAAAGCTAAAATAGTCAAAACAGCATGGTAGTGGCACAAAGATAGATTGATCAATGGAACTGAATTGAGAATTTGGGGAATAGACCCCCAGATCTATGGTCGAATGATCGTTGATAAGGCCCCCAAAACCACTGTACTGGGACATAACAGTCTATTCAACAAATGGGGCTGGGAGAGCTGGATATCCATATCCAGAAGAAAGAAAGAAGACCCTTACCTCATACCCTACACAAAAATTAACTCAAAATGGATTAAAGACCTCAAAATAAGAAACAGTACCATAAAACTCCTAGAAGATAATGTAGGGAAACATCTTTAACACCTTGTATTAGGAGATCACTTCCTAGACCTTACACCCAAAGCACAAGCAACAAAAGAAAAAATAGATACATGGGAACCCCTCAAACTTAAAAGCTTCTGTACCTCAAAAGAATTTGTCAAAAAGGTGAAGAGGCAGCCAACTCAATGGGAAAGAATATCTAGAAACCATGTATCTGACAAAAGACTGATACTTGCATATATAAAGAAATCCTACAACTCAATGACAATAGTACAGACAGCCCAATTATAAAATGGGCAAAAGATACGAAAAGACAGATCACTGAAGAGGAAATACAAATGGCAAAAAAGTACATGAAAAAATGTTTAGCTTCACTAGCTATTAGGGAGATACAAATTAAGACCACAGTGAGATATCTCACACCAATTAGACTGACTGCCATTAAACAAACAGGAAACTACAAATGCTGGAGAGGATGTGGAGAAATTGGAACTCTTATTCATTGTTGGTGGGACTGCATAATGGTACAGCCACTCTGGAAGACAGTCTGGTAGTTCCTTAGAAAACTAGATATAGAGTTACCTTTCGATCCCGCAATTGCACTTCTCAGTATATACCTGGAAGATCTGAAAGCAGTGACACGAACAGATATCTGCACACCAGTGTTCATAGCAGCATTATTCACAATTGCCAAGAGATGGAAACAACTCAAATGTCCTTCAACAGATGAGTGGATAAACAAAATGTGGTATATGGATAATACGCAATGGAATAATACGCAGCAGTAAGAAGCACGATGTTGTGAAACTTATGACAACATGGATGAACCTTGCAGACATAATGCTGAGTGAAATAAGCCAGGCACAAAAAGAGAAATATTGTATGTTTCCACTAATGTGAACACTGTGAAAAATGTAAAATAAATGGTTTATATTGTAGAATGTAAGGGACCTAGCGATAGACAGCAACTAGTGAAGGGGGGATGATAATCTAATAAGAACAGATAAATTATGGAGGGTAAACTTAATGTTCTAAGAATGCTCAGGAACGACTATGGTTTAATTTCTGGGGAGTATGGTAGGAACAAGTTCACAGAAATGTAGTTATTTTAGGTTACTTGTTGTTCTTATTCCTTTGTTGCATTATAGCCTGTTTATTTTCTTGGGGTAGGGTAGGAACATGTTGGAAGCAATGTAGTTATTTTAGGTATTTGTTTTTTCTTATTTCTTTGTTTTGGTGTTGTTTGAAATGTTTTTTATTGTTTTTTTTTTTCATTTTTTGATTAAGTTATGAGAAACAGTGAATGAGTGTGGAAAAAAGTAAATGAACAATGGGGGGAGGAGGGGAATGGAATGCTTTGAATGTTCTTTTTTATTCTATTTTTTGGAGTAATGAAAATGTTCAAAGATTGATTGTGATGATCAATGCACAATTATGAACAACTGATTGTCCACTTTGAAGGATTGTATGTTACGTGAATCTAAATAAAATTGAATATATCTAAAAAAAGTAGATAAACTATGTATTCCACACCATATATTATTTTAAAGACTGGTAAATGTGCACTATCAAATGAAGTGTGAAATGTGAATATGAAAGCATGATAAAATAGGATACACCTATCTAGATAAAGTATTAATATTCACAGAGTAATGTTTGTATCACAAACACAGGGACTTGTGCAACATATTTATTTAACCTTTTGCCCTTTCCTGGCCAAATACTATTTTTATTATTCAGACTGTGCAATATCAATTGGCACCATAAAATAAGACATTGGCATTTTCAAAAGCAAAAGAATCTTGACACAATTGTTGCTAAGGGAACAACCCAATAGATATATATAATATATTTTCTACTAATTTTATATATGACTGAGCTAATGGTAACAAGAAATCTAACTGCATCCAGCTCTGTGTGTTGTTTCTCAGTTTTAGGAAGTCTTACTTATAAATAGAAAGGAGATTTTTGCTGTTGAATGTGGACACAAAATGAAGACTATGATAAGCTATTTAAGTTAAAATATTTCTCTTCTCTGAACATATTTATCAGTTGAAAGAAAATAGTGTCAGGTTGTCATAACTTCCATAATTAATCCATCAATGTAAATATCGTTACATAAAATAATTGTAAATTGTGTTAGCACTATTAAATCAATTTAATTAATCTTGGTGTTCATATGTAATGAGAAAGGAAGAATTTTTATTTCTTAATAATAAAAGCATGTGATATTTGGAAATCCTGATAGATGTTACAGGGATGTGTTTATCAGAGAAAAAAAAATCCACCATTTTCTAACCCAGTCTTCATGCTGCTAATCAGCAACACAGAAACATTATTACCTTGCCTTAAAATTGAACCTTTTCCTTGATCCAACAAAGGACATCAAGTCCACTTTCTCAGGAGTAGAGCACATGGACTCATCACAAATGCCTATCTCCACCTTTTCATGGGGCCTTTACATGGTGTATTAGTTTCCTATTGCTGTTGTAACAAATTATCAGAAACAGTGGCTTACAACAACACAAATTTATAATTCTGGAAGTCAGAAGTTCAATATGAGTCTATGAGCTAAAATCAAAGCATCTGCAGGTCTGGTTCTTTCTCCAAGAGAGAATTCATTCCTTGCTTCCTCCAAGTTCTAGAGGCCACCTGCATTTCTTGGCCTGTGGCCACATCATTCCAATCTCTTGCTTCTGTCATCACATTCCTTACTACTCACTTTACTCTCTTGCCTTCCTCTTACAAAGACCCTTGTGAATCAAGCCCATCAGACCATCCAAGACAATCTCCTCTCAAAATTCTTAATTTTATCACATCTGTAAAGTCCCTTTTCCCATACAAGGTAACATTAACAAGTTTTGGTTATCAGGACTTGGGCGTCTTTGGAAATACTTTATTCCACAAAACACACATACACTGTAAAGGTCTGGATTCCTGGTTATCACATTGATTCTTCTTCTGGAAAGATTATAATCAATCTTTTCTACTTATTGGTTTCTAGTAATCTATTTTTTTTTTTGTAGTAATCCACTTCTATTTTAAATTTAATTAAGCAATTGACCTTGTTTTCTAATTTGTTTACTTTGAGTTTTAAACCTGTGTCCTTAATATTGTTTATTGTTTATTATTAAAAAGGGGATATTTGCTCAACAATGGAATTCATTCTGTTCCATTTAGAAGACTGAATGCAGATGCCACCACATTTTGCAGGAAATCTTACTATCTCAGCATCCCTAATGGAGTCTATTCTAAAAAGTAGAAGAAAGGCTCTTCAGATTCTATATTCCTGGCCACATTTTCTTTACTTAGCTCACAGAGTTATCAAAAGGGTTAAATGAGTTAATGTCATTTTTATCAAGTTTACCAACACTCCATTTTCACCTCATTTTTGGATTTGAAGTTGTTTGAGGGTCTAACATGGTTTACTCTGAGTTCTGCGTATCATCATCAGAATTCCAGTGATCTCAGTGATTACTCTGTGCTAATAGCAGCATTGCAGATGCTGGGGGCATGGGGTAATTGATCGTGAATCAACTGGGAGTGCTACTCACTCTCCGCATTTCTTCCTCATTTAGAGAGTAATCATTTCAAAATAATCATATCACTTGGAAAATGGCTCCTCTGCAAGGAAAATCTATTCCATCAAAACACGATTCTAGGCAACAGCACAATTCCTTATCAGATCTATGGATCTCACCACTAAGATCACACTTCCCAAAGGCCGCCAAAATGGAATGGATGCATCACACCACTCCTCGACCCTGCTGCCTCTCCTTGCCATGGTGTATCCCTGGCCTGGAGGGCTCCTTTAATGTTCTTTTACACAATGGAGCTGTGGCAGTAATGGCATGAACAACATTAAAGTAGGAGTGGTCCTGTTCCAAAAAGTGACTGCTTTGGGTATTTGATAATTGTCTGAACCATAATTCAATTTCATTATGGCCCAGAAATAGTTTAAAGACAATAATTTACAGGTGAGGCTGTCATGTAATTAGTTTATTAGATATCAAAAAAGAAAGCAAGATTGTCAGAAGTTGCTTACAAAACAAAAATAAAACATTTTGCTTTAAAAATATTTGAAAAGCTTGGCATTTTATTCAAATATATTATTTCAGGTAACTCATAAATACGGTTGACTCTTCAAGATAAGAAATTGAGGGACAGTAACAGATTAAAAAATAATATAAAAAATAATTTAATAGTAAAAACAATAGTATTAATGCTGCCCCCAATGGAAAGGTTTTCATGCTCTCATATTAACTTCCATATGAATGTACAGTTACATAATTTATATCATAATTTACTCATTTTAAATATACTTTTATTTTCACATAGCATTACTCATAAATATTTTCAATATTTCTATGTGGTCTCAAAATTTTAATAGCTACATGCTATATTACAATTTTTCTACAAATTTCTGTCTTCAGATATATGTTGTCCCCCTTTTCTAGCATGTTTTTAACACACAGATCATGTCCTCTAATTTTATGTTTCATATTGAGTTGAAATATTTTAATATCATTCAGATTAATACAACATATCTAACACATTATTAATTCTATGTTTATTAACTTATAACCATATGATCAAACATGAATCCATTTCTATTCTCATTATTTAAATAAGAAAAAAGTTCAATTTGAGCCTCTTGCTCTTTCTGAATCTCATCCCCCATTCCAGATATATTAGTTTATACAGAGGTTCAGAATCTCCATTTTAAGTATTTTTATCTTTTAAGTGCTGCTTTTGTTTTTAACAGATAAATGGATTTAAAATAACTCACTTCAGTTATTATGGCTATACCATAGTAAACACTAATTTATTTCACACACATACACAGCTTTTGTTATTGTATCTCTAAAATGGAAGACTCTTTTCTTTTGTAAATCATAAAAGCATTTTTCAGAAACCTTATCAAAATTTTTCTCTCCCCTTCCCCACAAACACAATTACCCCACTTCAATGTCATTTTCCTTTTGAAGTTCTAGATAAGTATCCTTTAGTGATATTATAGAAAAGATATTTATATAGTAAATATTTTGAAAGTTTGTAAGTCAGAGGTTGTTTTTCAGTAGAGCCCACTTACGAATGACAGAAGAGCTAATGAACATCCTTAGAAGCCATTATTTTTCTTTAAAAAAAGAGTAAAGCTATCTTTTAAAAAAAGATGTAAAACTATCATTCTATTATCAATTACTGATTGGGGCAATGAAGAAATCCAACATTTTCTTCCTTTTGGCTCTTATGATGGTCATTTGTTTTTCTGCATAAAGACAAAGAATGATTTATATTTTAGTGGCACTAGGGAATATACATTGCTTGTGGGGATGTTTATGGGCTTAATTTGTTAAAGGCCCATGTTTAGACAATCTCATAAGCTTATCATAGCTGCCCAAGAGAAATTAATGAGCACAGACACTTGGAAAAAATGGCAGGGATATTAACTGGAGCCTAGACTACCTCCAACATATTATATATGCAAAGCTCTGGATGTCTGTGTCTGGGACATGCATATCTTGTCTCAAATGCTTTCTAAGGTTTGATAGTTTCCTTAGTTCTCAACTCTGTCCCTATTTCTTCTCTGATTGTGTGACTGAGACAATACTCAAAGAAGTTGATGTCTAGAGCTCCCTTCCTCTGGATAAGTAATAAAGATAGACACAGATCAAGAACAAGAGTGAGTCATGGGGTTGCATAGCAGGGAGAAGTGATCCAGATCTTCAAAGGACCCATAGACTAACCCGGCCACAAATTAATGGGTAACTGCTTCAAGGTCAATGCGTGTGTCCCCAACACAGCGTCCCAGGCAGAACTGCTCTCTTCACTGTCAACTTTGCTTCTGTTAATTTTCTCCTTTATTGGAGGAGAAGCAAGATAGGGAGGTTGCTTAAAAGGTTGGTGCAGGCATTGAAGCCACCTAAAGTGCCTTGAAAATCCATATATACATTATTCATTTTCTTTGCAAAGAAAGTCTGTGTTAAGCACAGAGGAACTTCTGAGTAAGAAAAGACTGCTACTTTCAGTACTGTAAGAGACTGCGGCACTACCCATTCCTGCCATGAAACAGGGATTAGAGAGAAACCGAACACAGAGATAACGTGAGGTAATTGAGTCATTTCTCTACACCTCAGAGGACAAACCCTTTAGCGTGACTTCAGTACTTTTTTAGAAGCCTTGTGAATTCCCTGAATATAAACTGTCTTACAACCTAAATATAATGCACTTTCCAAAGGCTCTTAGAACAGTAAGATTTCAAGTCGAAGGGATTTTCAGTTCATCTAGTCTCCTCTAACCAACAAAATACTTATTACAATAATATGGTTATGTCAAGCCAAAGCATTTATTAGTACAAATCACTTAGATAGGTAATCACCAAAAATAGTTATTTTATATTGTTTCCTCTAGAGCAAAACTTAATGTTTATAAATATGAAATAGGTTGGCACATGCGAACAATGGTCCTTTCATTCATTCTGTAAATAATTTTTGCAACCCCATAAGTGAAAAATTGGCAAAAGGCCAAAAGAATCTTAGCGCTTCTTTTAATCTCAGATGTTGTACCTATCACTCCAAACATCTAATTTATAGGGCAATTCTCCACCATCCCTCTAATTCTATATCCTTCCAAATTTGAGTTTCCTTTTCCCTTTCAGTAATAATATAATTTTCCCTATCACCATATCAGAAATCTAGATCCCTCCCCAACTCTCTTATTATTTTTTATTACTCATATCTGTTCAGTACTACCCATTTTTCTTTTGTAATAGCATTTATATCCATGTGGTTCTGTACACATTACTACAAAACATCAATATGGACATTCATGAATTTGTGCCAGGGTTATTTCAGCTGGTTGAATTCATTAACTTTTTAATTGTTCACCATGCTTCCATTCTTTCTTAAGCATATATAGCTTGCTCAGCTCTGACAAATTAATCCTTTCAACATTGCCTATCCGACTCACTGATAATCAGTGATGTTCTTGGACTTCTGATACTTGAATGGTCCCAACCCCACTTCCTTTTGGGAGCCAGTCCTCCCCAGAGCAATGTGAGGCTATTAGGACTGTCATACCCAGACCCTATTCCTGATCTCTTACCTCTGGCTGGCCAAAGCATGGGTAAGCCTAGACCACATTTCCAAAGAATTTCAATTTTGGGTGCAAACATCTGGGAAGGGAAGGGAGATGACACTAAATAACCCAATAGCAAGGCCCCACAGAGATGACCACAAGTTCCAGCACTGAGAGCCCAAAAACTCCCTGACAGTGCTCCTTCCCACTTATATCTTAGATTTTATGAGCTACCCAGAATCCTGGTCCAACAAACATAGTAGGTGCTTCATAAATTTTTTAAATGCATTTTTTTACTGTGAACTCCAACACATATACAGAACAGTGACAACTTTCAAAGTAGGATCCAACAAATAGTTAGAGAACAAATTTCAAAGAATGTCAAAGGGTCACAGCTCCACAATTTCAGCTTTATAAATTTTTGTTGATGTATGAATGACTGAATGAATACCTTTTATGCTGAATGACTGAATGAATAACTTTTATGCTTAATTTATTCTGAGTTTATTTCAATCTCATCCTTACTGATTATGTTATCAGTGGTGGTCAACATTAAGTCGAAATTTATCTTAGTCTAACGTTTAAGATCCTCTGAAACTAAGCATACCAAAAATTTGTTTCAGTTAGATTTACTGGCTGTTCACTGAATGCCTGCATAGTCCCATCATTGAGGTTTTCTCTCCTGCTATTCACTAAAGCACTCCACTTTGACCTATCAATCTTTGAAGTCTTAATTCAAACCCAACCTAACCCTCTTTGAGTCTGCCTCAGTTCTGATAACACCTTTTTCTAAACTCCTACAACATAAGCTGTTTCTATCACTCATTTAGCAATTGACTCCATTGTGACTTGTCCAGTGAATGATGTTCTAAATAGGATTTACTCATCTACTGTTGTTTACATTTACATTTACTATGTTGTGTCTCAGATTAGAAGGGGCCATGTATTATGTGTCATTGTAATGTAGGAATTCAGTGAATATCCTATGATTGAGTAACTAACACATGTTTGGAAGAAAAATACAGACATTTTCCTCCATGATTAGGCCTCAAAGTCTGGAAATTTCTAGCCTAAATCTTTTTTTTTTTCCCTCAAAAATTTCACTTTGAGTGACTTTCTTTTGTTAAATTTAATTTACTATCAGTTGCCTCTGATTACTGTTCACCATGAATCCAGAACCAGTAAGATGTAACAGTTCCTAGGAAAACATGATATAAAAATCCTTGGGGTAGTGATCTGTGTGTGTTAATTCCATAAAATCCCCAGAACTAAAATTTTCCTTCACTATAAACTCATCTATAGCTGATAGAGATAATTGAATCACATTAAGTGCAATTTCTTTGAGAACCTATTTCTATGTTTTATACTTGACTAGAGATACTAGATTCTGGCCCAAGCAGAGATTTGAGAGGCGTTCAAGAGAAGTCCCACTTAGTATAATTTAAAAAAATCAAGCCAATATTTACCCTAACTTTCACATAAAGGAGGAACAATTAAATCACTGCTTTGACATCAGGTCCTTTTACAGATTTCATCTCTATTTATCTACTTAAAAAAAAAAATGGAAACTGAACTCATGAAATCACTCTGTCATCATGATTTCAGTCCAATTCCTAAAATTCATGTATTGCTTTTGTGTTTGGAAGCACTTTTCACAGAACAAAAGAAGAGAGTGGGTTCTTAATAGTTTATTTTTAAAATCTTTATTTTTTCTGAATATACAAAACAATATATTTCTATTTAGAAAAACTGGATAAAACAGAAATGTGGTTTTTGTTTTTTTTTTAATTTCCATAATCCCATCACACAAACATAAGCACTTTTTATAAATGGGTGGTTTTATTTTGTTTGCGTAAGATTAAATCTCAAAATGTTAACATGTTTTGTTTCTGTATATTTCCCATGTCCTCTACTCTCTCACTACTCAACAACATTAGCAGCTTACACTGGGGCAGAAACAAAATTTAAAGAACATTCTAACTTCTATTGGACCCAGTTTGGAGGAGAAAACTGTGACTGGAAGAGAGGAGTAAAAGGAAGCAGAGGGCAACTGGATATAGAGAAGAAAGTGGGGAGAGAAAGGAAGTCCAGTAGAGGGAAGGGACCTTGGGCTCAGCACTGGGAGATGCGAAAGGCAAATCTCTGGTAACCACTTCATGCTCAAAACTCCTGAACACTTCTAAGTGCCCAGCACAGTGAACACACACATGCCTTGTATTAAGGAGACAGCTTGAAGAGAAAACCTCTCCCCTGTCCAAGGTGGACAGAAACTAATAACACCATTTGAGAATCTTCCTAGGAACTGGAACAACTAAGGAAACAATACCACAATGTCAAACATATATAAACCCTTTTCATGGTTGAACTTTATTGTATATAGATTTTGTGTAATTCTGGAACATAATAAGCAATTTTTCTCACCATTAAAACATCTTAGCAGCATGCTTAATGGCCGTATAATGTTCTATCACATCAGTTACTGCAACAATCCCCCAATTTGACTATTAAAAAATAAAAAGCTGGAATATATTCTGATACATAAATATTGGTCTCCACATTTCTGGAACATTTCCTCAAGGTAAAGTTTTGGAAATGGTGGAAGAGAATGAAAAGTTTTATGGTGTTAACTCATACTGCCGAAATGCTTTCTGGATGTCTCTTTTGAAATTCTCTTCCCATCAGGGTTTATGTGAATGACCTCAATCACCACACTGATATAAGCATTAAATATCAGTTTTAATATTGCTTATTTGATAAATCAAAATGGCATTTTATTGTTTTAGTTTACATTTCTTTAATCATGAGATTGAACATTTTTTATGACATGTCTGTTCCTGTGCTAAGATTTTCTTATTGATTTGTGTGTGTCATATATTAAAGGATAAAAATTCTTTGCCTGTGTTCTGTTGCAAATACTGCTCCATTTATTTGAACTTTAATTCTGCTTATGGTAGTTCTGACATTAAAGAGCATTATATCCCTTGAAAATTTTACTTTTTGATTCGTTCTATTACATATGGAGAGACCAAATAAACAAATACCTGAAGAGTCTTCACCCATACAGAGATCAAATAAATAAATACATAAATTAAATCAGAGGCATTGTGGTTTTTATGTTTTCTTTCCTCCAACTGTCAGATCCTTCACGGCCTGCCTCAGCTACAGAGCACTGCTTTATTTGAGGTCACACCCTGTCCGGGGCGGCTCACATCTGATGGCTGAGCAAAGCAGAGTAAGAAGGCCTGGCCATTTCAGCCTGATGCCCAACAAGTTGGACGGGAAAAACTCAGTTTAGAGCTCCATGCCTGTATGGCAAATGCTTTGTTGGGACTTCATTGCAGTTTGGCTTCTTCCTCTTCCCAATCCAGTTTCGCTCCCTTCCTTTCACAGGTGTTGATCCCTACTAACCACTTGTATCACAAACTCCATCCCTTAGTTGCCTTCTAGAGAACCTAAGTGCAACAGGCAGCCACTGGGAGCTGGAGGATCCTCTTTCATTATCATATGGCTACAAATTTGGACTGGCTGGAAGTTGAGGTTAACTGGAGGGTTCTAATTTCTCTTCAGTGAGTGTCTACAGACTACTTGGGTTTCCTCAAAGGTGTCCCATGCTGAAAGAGAAACATAAATCCCCTGATAACTAAGGAACTTCCCTTCAGGGAACTTTTTTTTAAATGCATATTCTTAAAAAGGATACATACTAAAACTCTTAATCGTAATTTGGATCTAAATCTCTGGATTATATCACTTATCACATGGTGAGGGGAAGGGACAGGGTCTTAGATGCAGCTTTCAAAAAGCTTTATTAAATCATTGTATTTTATTTTATCAAGTTCTAATAAATATTTTAATATTTATTCAATATTAACTTACTTGATATTTCTTTAATATTTAATAAATATTTTGGATATTAAATTATTAAATGTATTGATTTTATTCAATTATTTATTAAATTTCCACAATATTGATTTCAGTTTTGGATTTGTTCATTTAAATTTTGTCATTAATTGCCACTTTTATTGTTCTAGCAATTGAAAACATTTTAATAAGCACGAATTATATCTTTTGAAAGATATTGATATTTTCTTTGAAATTAAATTATATTATCAATTTTTAAAAATATACAATTTGAAAATGTATAGTCTCTTTTTGTGAAGTACAAAGTTCAAATATGCCTCATCAATGTATCAATTAATTTCCAAACTCTCAATTTCCTTACATTTTTTGTCTGCCATATATAAAACAGAGAATTTCTACTTTTCAATTTTAGACATTTATTTGCTACGTACATTTCCCGCCAATGAAACCCAGTTGATGACAAACTGAGTTGTTTACATACCATTATAACACTATAGTAAACCTCTTTGCTTTAGATTTCTCCTATTGTATAATTTATTTTAAATTCTTATCTATGTTAGACTAGTTCGCTTCAGATTTCTATTCTATAATTTTAAATTCTTACCTGTTTAAGACAGTAGTCTTAATGAGTTAATGGTAGAGAAAGAATTATTTCATTTCATGTTTAATACCGAACATGAATTTTTCAAAATAGATATGTGGGTTTTTAAAAAATTATTACAAATGTTTGTAATCTCACAGCTCATGTACACGGAAACCAAATGAATATTCAACAACAGGGCTGCGTGCAGGTCAATAAGAAGGGAATACTGCTCTTAACACCACCCAGAGTATTATAAGGAAAGCAGTGCAGTCACTTGGGAGTGTCTGCCCAGTATGGTGATTGTTTTATTATGGTTACGACACTTCATCTGCATTGTAACCAGTATCATTGGGAATTTTAGATTTCAGTTTGCAGATGTTATATCATTGTTTAGAAAGAGATAATGGGCACAGGAAAGATTCATGAAAATGAAACAACAATTGAGTTTTATTTCTTTACCTCATCACATATTTTCACATTATCTCACTTAATCATGCCATTTAACGTGAGGTAGATGCCAAGGACAAATATTGCCTATTATTAAACTTTTTTACACATTCTGGAAAGATACGCACTTTTAAAAAGCACCATGGTGCTAACTCATGGAAGATTTTGTAATCCACTGTGACTTTTAGATGTTTTTCCTGAGCCACTTGGGCTGAGCTCCTCATTACTCATTTTACCTTTGTACAGTGTGTTTTTGTTTCTTGAGTATACCAGTGAACGTCCTTATATTTGTTTCTTGCTCATTAAAGTCTTTTAAAATCTGTTCCCATTCTCCAGGGGGCTGATGCTTCTGCCCATCACCACCCCTACACTTATCATCACCCCACCTTATCGTCAAGATGCTCTTTCATGTAAAACTTAATGAAGGTGCTTACTTGCTTGCGGGTCTGCCTAACAGTATCTTTGAAGAGCCTGCTGTGTACATAGCACAGTAAACACTTTGAGAGAGACTACAAGGGAAACAAAGGATAAGCTCTGCTTTTCAAAAGGGCTGTCCGCCCTGATCAAGATGGTAGAGTGAGAAACTTTAAGACTCTACCCACCAAAGAAAGCTTTGAGCAACAGCAAGAATTGGCAGAAACATCTTCCTCAAAGCTCCAGAAAACACCAAGAACTTCAGTAGCAGGGTGAGCACCACTATTTAAAAGCCACCTTAGGGTCTCCTGATGCCCTGGCTGGCCCCTCACCCACTTGCAACAGCCAGCCTGCACTCCCAAGTGCAATTTGGAGGATCCCTGGTCCTGGGTCCAGAATGAGCAGAGTAACCTTTGTGCACATACTGGGAGTATATGTCTTGTCCAATCTATCTGGTGGTGTCCTGAAATACATGCCATCCCAGAATGTGCCTTATATAGAGAAGGTGGCTCAAAGAACTCTCCTAGAAGGACACTGTCAGAGGACAGTGAAGTCATGCTGCCTGGGACAAGGGATTGCTGGTTATAGGACATAACAGTGCAGTGCCCAGGCAATGAGGAAACCATTTCCTAGGAAAGAGGGGACAATTGTAGCCATGTATATGGGGGAATTTCTGGGGCCACATATACATATGACTACACTAAGAAACATGTATAAAAAGTATTAGGGAGGCCCTGACACTTTGGCCTGTAGCTATTTTCTAAACTCTTTGTATGGATAAACCCTGAAGGGGAGCACTGGCACAGATCAGTCTGCAAAGACTGCAAAAGGCAATTTCCTTTTTCTTTTTCTTTTTTTTTTTTTTTTTTTTTTCTGCTGTTAGCTCCTGGCATTCAGGGAAAGCTATGCCACAACACTGGCTGGACACAAGCCTAAGCAACAGACACCTCAGGGTCTAAAATCCAGCAATAACATTAAAATATCAAAATGTCCAATATCAAAAAGATTACAAAACATGCAAAGAAACAGGAAGTGATGGCCTAGGCAAAGGAGTAAATTAAAGCAACAGAAACCATCAATGAGGAGGACCTGACCTGGGAAACACCAGACAACTTTTTAAAAATGGTCCTAATTACACTGAATGAGCTAAAGGAAAACATGGACAAAGAACTGAAGGAGATCAAGAAAACAACAGATGAACACAAATAACATCAGTAGAGAGATGGAAATTATGAAAAGGAACCAAACAGAACTGAAGACCACAGTAATAGAAATTAAATATTCTCTAGAGGGGTTCAGCAGCAGATTGGAGCTGGCAGAAAAAAAGAATCAATGACCTTGAAGATAGAACAACTGAAATCCAGTCTGAGAAGCAAAAGAAAGAAAGAATGAAGAAAAGTGAACAGAGCCTGGGAACATGTGAGATACCATCAAACATACTAATATATGCATCGTTAGAGCCCCAGAAGGAGAAAAAAGAAAGTGGCAGAGAGAATAGTCTAAGAAATAATGACTGACAACTTCCCAAATTTAATGAAAGATGTGAATATATACATCCAAGGGGCTCAATGAACTCAAAGCAGGATAAAACCAAAAAGATCCATGTTATAGATTATAATAAAACTGTCAAATGCCAACAATAAAGAGAGAATTCTGAAAGCTGCAAGCGAGAAGCAACATGTCATGTACAAGGGAGCATCAGTAAAATTACACGCCGATTTCTCATCACTAACCATGGAGGCAGGAAGGCAGTGGGATGACATATTTAAAGTGCTGAATGAAAAAATTTATCAATTAAGAATTCTATATCTGGCCAAACTTTCAAAAATGAGGGTGAGATTAAGACTTTCCCATATAAACAAAAGCTGAGGGAATTTGTCACCACTAGACTGGCCCTATAAGAGATGCTAAAGAGAGCTCTGCATGTTGAAAGGAAAGGACAACAGACAATAGATCACATAAAGATCTTTGGTAAGGATAACAACTGGGATAAATACAAATTCCAGTGCTATTATATTTTTGGTTTGTAACTCCGTTTTTTCCTTTCTATAGGATGTAAAAGCCAAGTGCATAAAATGTAATAATATAACAGGGGTTTTGGACTCATAATGTAGAAACACGTAATAGGTAGAGGGATGGAGGGGTACTAATTAAGCATTAACTCTCCATTCCCTACCCCCACTCCAGCCCCTGGTAATCTATATTCTAGATTCCAACTCAATGAATAATGTTCTTATTCTAATTATTTCATATCAGTGATATCACACAATTTGTCCTTTTGTGTCTGCCTTATGTCACTCAACATGATGTCTTCAGGTTTCATCTATGTTGTCTTATGTATCAAAACTTCATTCCTTTTTACATCTGAGTAATATTCCACTATATACACATACCACATTTTATTTATCCATTCAAAGGTTGATGGCACTTGGGTTGCTTCCATCATTTGGAAATTGTGAATAATGCCGCTATGAACATTGGTGTGCAAATATCTGTACAAGTCCCTGTTGTCAATTCTTTTGGGTGTATACCTGGAAGTGAGATTGCCAGGTCATATGGTAATTCCTTACTTAACATTTTTGAGTTTTTTTGTTTGTTTGTTTTTAATCAGGGGCAATTTGATCAGATCTCTGTTTTCAGGGAGCAATGTGACAGGAAGCAAGAGAAATAGTAGAATGCTACTGCATTTTCTAGTGAAGGTTATAAGCATCAAACTTAAGGCGGGGTCAGCAAATAAGGAGAGAAGGGGATGGATATAAAAGAAACCTCAACATCTCCTAATGACCAATTTGATGCAGAGTTACAGGGGAGGGAAAAGGAAAGATATTTCCATAGTTTCACATCATAAGATAATCAATCAAAAAGTTTATTTTATTTCTACAAATAGTTTGGAACAAAGTACCAGTAGATGTGGAATACACATGTTTAAAAAGATACATTAATCACTAAGTTTCATTCACAGTCATATTTACTCTTTCACAAACATTCTTCTATATGGTTACTTTAATCCAGAGTATCCAGTCTAGTCATGGTGAAGCAGAAGGCAACACTAGAGCGGTTTCAATGAAATGCCCCAAGAAATTTTATTATCTCTGACCTTTTATAGAAAAATCCATGGGGCTCACTTAATATCTTTCGTTTGGTTAGGAATCTTTTCCTTGAAAATACCACTAATTGATCACTGTCCAGCCATGACTAGGAATATCTGGTTTCGTGAGTGTCCAAACTTTGTATATTTTGTAATGTGTTTTATCACCCCTTCTTTCTTCACTTATTTTTTTCTGTTAAGTATATACAAATTCAGCTTCTTAGAATCTCCTGCATGTAAATCTTTAATTTCTTTATTCTACCTGAAATATCTTTTATTATAATGCACTAGAAACATATATCCTATCTATTTTACAACTTCTATTAGAATCAGACTTCAATTCACTTAATCATAATCAGTTGGTGATTTGGTATATCAGGGATTAGAAACCTGTCAAAATAAAGTTTGTATGAGTTAATACTTAAGAAGCACAGCTTCTGGCAAATAATAAAAATCTTTACATATTAGTTATTTTCTATTCAGGATAGTACTAAGCAATTAAGCAATGCTTTCAGACCTCTGCCAATGTGGGGTTTCTTTTCACACCCAAATATTCAGAATTCTAGAGTCAACATAGCTCACCTACAGAAAAGGACAGTCATAGAAGGGTTTGCATGAAGCTGGCAGTCAAACTCCTTAAACACAATAAAGCAACCACCTTGGAAGGGAGGGGTGGTTTGACTCCTCTTACTTTATTCAAGGCAGAAATAATGGACCTGAGGTGACATCCAATCACAGTCTCTGACCTCCTTAGAGATAGTTTCTAAAAGGACATCCTATCACAACTTTCACTTCATTTGGGATGTTAAAGGGTAATTCCCTCTCTCCTCCCTAACAGAATTGTTAATTGTCAAGTAAGCACAATGCCTGGGCAAAGAGGAATTTCTCATAGGAATTTGGCAAGCATTACAATTTCCCCTCTCTTGTTGCAATATGCATAATTTAATCTTCTGGGAAAAGGCACAAGGAGTTTTATGTGAATATCCTTGCTTATGAATAATGGTCACACTTTATTAATTCTACTGTGACTTAAGAGAAACAAGAATTGCCACATGCCAATGTTAAAGTGCTCCTGGCTCTTTAGATTTTCTGAAAACTTTTCTATCATATTCCACCCCCTCGATTCTACCTCTCAATTGAAATGAAATAAATGCAGCAGACTCTGAAATATCATAATCCTTGATTTGCCCTTTATCCAAAGTAAAACAGAAGTAGGAGGTTTATGCTTGGTGCAACCTAGCTCACCAAGAGTGAAAATGACAACCAATCCAATAATCATGAAAATCCAAAATTGTAAACAAGTTTAGATTTTCCTCAGTGATGCAGAAACCACCAATCACCTGTTTCACACTGGTCAAGAAAGTATATAATTGTTCGCCTTATCTATTTTATTTAAGGATTTCTCTCCGACTTTCAATTAAATTTTCACCTAATACCATTTTAGTTTGATCTAAATTGATCAAGTTTATAAACTGAGGAAGATTTCAATTTACTGCATCATATTCCATGGTTAATAATTTGTTCCTTGATAAGCTTTGTCCAAAATAATCTTTAATACTTTGGAGGAGAGCCTTTAAAACAAACCAACAACAACAACAAAAAGCAAAGTTAGGGTCTCAGTGAACTTGTATTCTGAAGCCCTTAGGATTAGGATAGAATTTATCATTTTTTTTCCCTCTTGTAGTTCCAAGAAGTGATCAAATCCTTTCTGTGATTATATGTCCCCAGTTCATAACTGCTATCCTTTAGGAGGCTAGGTTGTTGGACTTTGCAGCTGTTGTCATCACAGGATCCATGAAGCGGCTGTCCTGTAGGGATGGGGTGGGAAAGGAGGGTGAGAGGAAGGAAAAGGGTTGGGGGTGGAGGGAGACAGGGCTCTTACCAGGCCCACCAACTTTTTCACAGAATGAATTTTCAGGTAAAAATTGAGACTTAAAAATAGTTTATTGACCACTGAAAGAATAAATCTCTGTGGTCTCTTCCCATTCTACCACTCTGTTTCTCAGTGATTCCATGATACTCTCTCTAGTCTGTGATTCTCAGAGGAGCATAGAAAATATTAGACTGAAAATATGTTACCAGATATAAATACATATATGTATTTTTTATACAATGACACTATAAAAATATTAGATTTATCATTTTATGGTTAAAAAAAAAAAAAATAAGGGTTCCAGTCTGACCTTTTCACACATCTTGGGTATTTATCATTCTTCAGTCTCAAAAAGGATAACAGAGTCCCCAGAGTGATTTAAACAAGGTTCTTAAGGAACCATATACATAGGGAATTGGGCTCTGCACATCTGAATAGAGTTAATGTAATTAGGAAATATTTATTGCTTCTTCCCTGTAGTAGCATGTTTGCCCTGAGACCCAGAGCCATATTCAGTCTAGTTCAGATTGTAGATTTCGACTCTTCTCTGCCAAATTTATGTCTTTTTAAGCATTAAAAATCTTTAGTGCCCTTTTCAATTTATTAAAAGAAAATATATGCCTTTATTATTTTCCTTTATGGGGTAGCCTACTTACAAGTATTAAGTTTCCCAGAGCTGCAAAAGCTCAAGTCGTGGGTGGATGATCAGTTTCAGCAGTGTTATAGAAGAAATCCCTGTATCATGTAATGAATTTACTTAATGACCTCTAAGATCCTATTTGTTACATAAATCTGTTATCCATCTTTTGTTTTTAGAAACTCAAAAACCCCTATTTTTCTCTCCATAGATTGCAACTCGTTTTCTTACTCAGGTGTTTAGAACTCCAGAACTTTACCCTTTATACTCTTCACTGAACATGGAGCCTAGTACCTATTACACACATATTTTCTCCAACTGTACTTTGATTTTTACTAAATTCTTTTTTTTAAATCAACCTTTCTATGCTATGATCTATAATGTAAGATTTTTCCAATGTTCTAATGTTGTTTTCCTGAATTTTCGACCATGATGTAACTTCCTCTCATGAGAACCCAATACAACCTCATAAGATAGGCAAGCAACTCTGCCAAATAGGCTAAAGGGACTAATCTTGATATGAGAATAACTGACCAGCATGAAGGTTGGGCCCTTGTCCCAGGTATGCAAAAAGTCACAATAAAATCCAGCTTACTTCTGCAGGGTATTATCTGGGCATAAAGCTAGAGATTCAAGGCAATCAACAATACTCAAAATTGGGTGAATGTCATTACCCCAATTATGAAAAATTAGTCCCTTCTGAGCAAGACATAAGCCAGCTGCAGACTAGGAATGGGGTTTATTTCAATGGCAGGGGTCAAGAAGTGTGTTGAGAACACAGCTAAAAAAGTAGGGCTCCCATCCTAACTGGAAACCAAGGCAGAAAACCCAATGAATGTGGCAGCAATATAGAAAGTGTGATCTTTTGGGAATATAGGTGTGCCAGAGTCATCCCAGGTGCTATGGACATGGTCTATCCTAAGTCTGAAAGCCTTACAATTGGGGAGCTCACTCTCATCAAGCAACCCCCGCCCTGGTCAGAAATAACTCAAGATACTGCTCATGCCTGGACCTGGGGTAAATAACACCTGTGACTACAGCTTTGCAGGGATGATAAAAAATGAATTGAAAGTCTGCCCTATAACTTCACCATGTTTGTTAAAACCAGTTTTTTAAACAGTCATTTTCTTTGTTTTCCAGGATTTTTGTAGGCCTTCTCTTAGAAACCCTAATTCTTCCAATTCATGATCGCCTATCTGAAGATTATGCTCCAATTTCAAATCCCCAAGCTTTTCCCTGTTTTGAGAAAATGAAGTTAAGAATGGCATCTGTTCCAGGTGGCACATCTACATGGTCTTCACTGCACCACAGGAATTTATTGACAGGGTTTGTGACCTGAAGTATTGATTTTTCACAAATGTTCATATGGTAAAAAGGCTCCCATCAGTACCAAGTTCTACGACTAAAAAGTTTCAACAAGCTTCTCAGAAAAGGTTGGCACCTTTATTTTCCCATTTATAGTTTTCAGATTTATTGAGTCTAAAACTCCAACTACAATGTTTCTCTTGCTCTCTTTTCTAAAGCAGGATTCTCTAAACTTATTTCTCTAGTCTTGATACAAAGGATAATATTAATAAAGGTTTATATTCCTTTTTTAAAAAAATCAGGTATCTCAGTAAATCTTCCATTTTTGTACACTGAGGAAATTTAAGATTGAATTTCATTTTTTTATTAAATATTTTACATAAAATATGCATAAAATTATTGGCTGCATGAGTTTTAGCCTCTTCAAGTCTCAGTTTTATTATCTGTAAAACAGGAATTGTGTAGTAGTATTGTGTTCATAGTGGTACTTGTCTCATAGAGCTATTGTAAGCATTAAATGAAAATAATGTATATAAAAAGGCTTAGCTGTCTATAATCTATATTTTTACCGTTAATATAATTAGTTTGTTTTTAATGGATAAACTAATTGGATTCTTCTGCTATGGTCCCCCTTCCCAGATCAAACGTGAGATTGGGGTAACCAACAAAGTGTTACTCTAGGTCCTAACAGCATGGAAATACAATCTTCATGAATAAGGTTCGGAAGCTTAAAACTTGAAACAACCCTAACTTAGTTCCAAACAGCATAAACAGAAAAGTGCAAGCCAAAAGGAGAAGCCAAGAAAGTCCAGAATCACAGGGAGCTAAGAGGAAGTAGATGGCCTTCTTATGTGTTCCTAGCCCAGAAGTGGACTGTCCCTTCTGCCAACGCTGACAAATTAGAAAATACTTGCACTTCTTTATCACAGGAAGAATAATGGCGCAAATTAATAGATTAGGCATAGGCTGCATTCTGAGCTAACCCCCAAGTCTTGGAGACAAACATTCTCTCGTTCTTAATTTTCCTTTACAGTTGAACAAAACTGCTGGAGATTTCAAAAGCACTCAGCAGGCCTGAAGATTATAGATGGATTTCAAGAATTTTTTGAGCACTTTCAACTGCAATTAATTATGTCACAGTTTAGAAATTGTTGTACATCATTTTTGTTAATTGATTTGTATAAACCTATATCTAATTTGTATGTTTGTTTTCTGCAATCTATAAATTCTTAATTTCCCACATTTTTCAAAGATATCACCTACAACAATATCAACTTACACATACTAATGTATGTAATTTAAAATGCACTGTATATATACCATCTCATTTGATTGTTGCTACCCCACCTTACTCATGAGCAAATACAAACATGGAAAGATTGTTGCACTAATTGGCATAAGAAATCAAGGTTAGAACCAGACCCCAATCTTTGCCCTAGGCAACATTTATTTTCTTTTCTCACTTCTTATGTTGCCCATAATATAAAAAAACTTGGGGAATAAATGCAAAAGCACTTATCACACCATATTAAAAATGTCTCTGTCTTGTCCATCATCACCATTAGACTGAGGGATCTTTAAGGATAGAAATCCTTAGTCCCCAGGCCTAGCATCATAGCTGACATTTAGTTATTACTCAATGAATGAATTAATAAATTGGAAATGGAGGAAGGGCAAAACTTTTTCTAAACTATAGTCACTTAAGTATTATGAAATATGAAACCAATTCATAATATAGACTCAGGATTGGTATGAAATCAAGTTATATATCTTATACTTGCATTGCTTATACTGCAGGAACTTGAAGCAGGATAGAATAGAGCATCAAGGCTGTGGTCCCTGGTCTTCTATTTAGCTTCAAAAGGGTTAATGCAAGCCTGCAAACTTCAACTGCAGAATTCACGAAGCCAAAATTTCCCCTAAAGCTCTGAAGCCTCCAAAATCCACAGAATCTTGTAAAATCATGAGCCCAAAGCCAACTCTTAATGACAAAAAGCATGGGGTCATAAAGATTGTTAAACATCTGCCATACACAAATTTTGGGTAAGTGATGGCAAGCCACCAGTTCTGATAGAACAAAGGAGACACCTAGTTAATGCAAACAATGGTTAATACAAACCTTGTAAGCCCCTGGTGTTCAAAGATTACCAAGGAAACCTGCCACCAGCAAAATTTTCCTATAGAACAAGGAAACCCACTCCCACTCAGTGCATGCTTCTCCTCGAACATGCCCATGCTCTCTCTTTAGCATGCCTTCTTTTTTTTCTTTAATAAACTTTACTACTTGTTTCTACTGGCCCCTCTCATCTCTGAATTGTTTCTGCAGCAAGAATCCCAAACCTGGAAAGGGGCTCTGCCTGGCACTGCTGCCAGCAGGGCGTTGGTTACAAATTTATATTAAAAAGGTTAATATTTACTAGAGAATACATTTAAAAAGGAAAGACCTATACATCTTTGAAGTATCTCAAGAAATTTTCATTTTTCTCACTTTTTCTCTCAATTTTTAAATTAAAAAGTGTCTCAAAAAAGATTAGATAGAAACACAGATAATCTAAAGATAGACTCACTATCCTCTCACTGTGTACAGACAGCACTGCCAAGGAAGATATAGGAAATAGAATCTTCCTGTTGATATACTAACCCAGTTTCAAATGCCTTTTATAAAAAAAAAAAAAAAAAAAAAACACTAAATACAGAAATCTATATTTTTCAGGTGAAAATCTGTTTTACGAGAAACTGAATTGGACCAGAACAGAACCTAAAATGCTACACATAGATTTCTAGCACTTAGCAGTAGATTGACATGAAATTTGTCTTTTCAAGGAGGAAAAAAGCAGGCCTTTTAAAAACTGTTTAAACAGTTATCCAGAAAGCTGTCTCCCTTTGGTTATCCTCTTTGACTTAAAAGTAATAAAGCTGACAGCAATGCTTCCAAATGCCAGTCAGGGCTGCCCACTTGGACCTAAACAAAAACCCTTCCCCAGTGGGGAACTCAGACGAGCCTCACAGTGCAGACCTCTCAGAGCTCTCTGTAGGATGGGTTGAGACTGCTGCAACTGCATGGCCAACCTGCCCAGCCCCTCTGCTGATCCTGCTAAACTCCCTTCATTTCAGGTGTTCCTCCCAAGACCCTTCCCAGTAAACCTGCACACAGTTCTCCACCTCAAAGTCTGCTACAAGGAGCTGCCTTAAGACACCGGCCAACCCCCCCTATTCCCACTGGAAACATGGTTCTCTCTTCTGTTTCTGGGGAGAAATAGTTTACCTTGAGAAAACCTAATGAGGCTCTGAAGAAATGCATTTTTTTAGAAGTTTTAGGCAGACATTAAGAGTTACCTAATCTTTTTGGCAAAAAAAAACAAAAACATTTCATTAGGATTGATACTGCTGCCCGCATTCAGGGATTTGCTTTTCAACATTTTGTAATTAAGCAACTTTGGAAAAGCTTCTGAGAGTGCCTTCGAAAGAACTAATAAATGCAGAGCACTAGCCTGTTTAGGAGATTATACGCAAACTTCCTGATGATAGTGTTCATCCAGTTTAGGAATTACAGGAAGACAACTGCCTAAATACTTTAAAAATTCTTCCTATAGTGCAAATGGTCTTTTATTTCTTACATTGTTTATAAATCTCCTCTTATTATACTTATTATATGGCATACAGTCTGTCCTTTAGGTAAAATACTACACATTTTGGGTTTAGTTCTCATTATGGGTGCATTACATTTACATACAAATGGAAATAATTTGGTTTTGTCTTCCAGCTATTGCGGGACTCTCTCAGCCCAGCACCTAGCAATTGTGGCATTACAGCCCTTTCCCCAGATAGACCACTGGAGGCAGGAACTATTGGAAGTGTTCTGGAAGACAGAGAGAATAAGGGCTCTTCGTGGTCCCTCTGTCTTTGCCCAGAAACAACAAAAAAACATATGCTTTGAAACCCAGACACTGCCCACAACCCTGTCCAAGGCCCCTTTTCTGGCTTAGCTGCCTTCTTCCTCAACACCCTGTCCCACCATGGACAGGGACACACACACTTTACCTATTTTTATAAATTCTAAATGGCCCATTTTCTTTTTCTACCATTTTTCTGTTAACCTTTAATGTTATGGATCTTAGCTTTACTTGTGGCATAGCACTTTTAAATTTCGTATTAACTTAGGCTTTTTAACATTAAAGGCTCATCATCTATGTGGTTATAATGTTTAAAAAGTACATTTACCCAGTTTTCTCATTTTATCTTATCATTTTCTAACAATTTTAGTATACATACATCTCATGTCCAATCTTGTCTAGTATACTTTCTTCCATAGTTTTACTCACGTCCTTTAGTTTTCCGTCTTGTAAGCATCAGAGAGTTCATGATTTCTTTTTACTTTTAATTTTTAGTTTAAGTTCATTTTCACCTTTAATCCTGCTATCATTGTATCATGTTTTGTTTGCTTTTATAATAGCCTACACAATACAGACTGCAGGAGCTCCAACACGGGAGGCCGAATCAGTTGAGGCTGGAGAATTTCCTGCCCCGCCACACCAATGACTGAGCAAGACCACCTGGGCCACTTTGCCAGGACCTCTGAGCCACCCCTGCCCTCCTAATTAATGACCCTCCCTAGTTAAAAGAGATCTTTACTTCTGGACACTCACAGTCCAGGCCCCCATTCTGCTACCTGACTGGCTGGACTGGCCATACAAGACAGAGGGAACCACCCTACCAGAATATTTGTAGGAAAAGGAAATAACAGCCCTCTAAATACAGGTCCTCTACTTATCCTTCACTGTACTTAATTCAAACATAATCATGTAGTTCTGTGTGCCACTGTTTATTTAAATTCTATCTCTTCTACTAAACTTCCACGAAATAAGGGTGGGAATCGTTTCTGTTGTTCACTGCTGAATGCCTAGACTAAGGTTTGGTACAAAATACAATTCCAAAAAAATATTTGTTCAATGGGTAAGTGAACAAAAGAATAAACGAAATGTTAAGCCTGCTGATTAGGCTATAATTAAATCAAGGTTTTCTTGCCTTTGAAATTTCTTTTATTATTGCTTACCTTTAGTTGACACAAAAGAATCTTAAACCAAAGGTTTTGAGTCAATAACTATGTAGATATGGCTATAGTGTAATAGATTAAAGAGAAAAAATTAAGAAAGAAGAATAATAGTGATTTTATTCGACATAATTTCTTCAGAAATATTTTTTTCCAGAATTGGATTGTTCACAATATTACCTTGATTTGGGCAAGTGTTTGCTTCTTAAGCTAAATTTGGTGTCTTGCTTTTTGTTTTATACATTATGCTTTCTATCTCTTTGTGTTTTTTATAGTAAATGTTTTAAATAGACACCTTCCTAGTCTTTTAGCTATATATATATATATATTTTAGAGTTTGTGTATTTTATATAATGTAGGAAGTAAATAGTGCAGTTACAATTCAAAAATTATTGACTTCTATTTGTATTCCATTGTGGTTGGAGAATGTGCTTTGAGTATATTCAACTTTCTTTTTTTTTTAATTTATTGGGGCTTGTTTTATGTCCCAGCTTATGGTCCCTTCTGGAGAAAGATCCGTGATCACTAGAGAAAAATGAGTGCCCTAGTGATTTGGGATGTAAGGTTCTATATATCTCTGTTAAAATTCTCTATATCTCTTTCTCGTTTCTTTGTTGGTAGGGCTCCCTTTAGCATCTGAAGTAGGGCAAGTCTTTTATCGGCAAAATCTCTCAGCATTTGTTTGTGAAAAATTTAAGCTCTCCCTCAAATTTGAAGGAGAGTTTTGCTGGATTAAGTATTCTTGGTTGGAAATTTTTCTCTCTCAGAATTTTAAGTATATCATGCCACTGCCTTCTTGCCTCCATGGTGGCCGCTGAGTAGTCGCAACTTAGTCTTATGTTGTTTCCTTTGTATGTGGTGAATTGCTTTTCTCTTGCTGCTTTCAGAACTTGCTCCTTCTCTACAGTATTTGAGAGTCTGATCAGAATATGTCTCGGAGTGGGTTTATTTGGATTTATTCCATTTGGAGTTTGCTGGGCATTTATGCTTTGTGTATTCATATTGTGTAGAAGGTTGGGGAAGTTTTCCCCAACAATTTCTTTGAATACTCTTTCTAGACCTTTACCCTTCTCTTCCCCTTCTGGGACACTAATGAATCTTAAGTTTGGACGTTTTATTTTATCTATCGTATCCCTGAGATCCATTTCGATTTTTTCGATTTTTTTCTCCATTCTTTTTTATTCTTTCATTTTCTGTTCTGTGGACTTCTAGGACACTGAGACATTGTTCAGCTTCCTCTAATCTTGTATTGTGAGTATCCAGAGTCTTCTTAATTTGGCCAACAGTTTCTTTTATTTCTGTAAGATCTTCTATTTTTTTATTTATTCTTGCAATGTCTTCTTTATGTCGCTTATATCCTGGGCCATGGTCTTCTTGATGTCCTTTAAATCCTTTGCCATGTTTTCATTCCTTGATTGTAGTTCTCTGATTAATTGTGCCAAGTACTGTGTCTCTTCTGATATTTTGATTTGGGAGTTTGGAATTGGGTTCTCCATATCGTCTGGTTTTATCATATGCATTAAGATTTTCTGTTGTTTTTCGCCTCTTGGCATTTGCTTTGCTTGATAGGGTTCTTTCAAGTTGTAAAAAAAAGATACCAGCCTAATTTTTCAGAACTACAAGTTGGTGGCGTACACTTTCTCTAACTAACCAGCAGATGGTGTCCGTGAGTCACCCGTACCCATGTCAGTTCTCCTCCATCTTGTCCCCATGGTGTGTGGGGAAATGATTCTTGTGGGGTTCAGTTGGAGAACTCAGTTTGGGTGTGTTGCTGGAGCTGACCACCCTGAATGTGGGGTGTGTGTCTGGGTGGCCAGGGAGGAAGGGCAGCTTTAATATTCAAACCCCCCAGGTTCTTGGAGATTCAAGGCCACCACAAGAGTCTAAGCCTTCATTTCAGTTCAGCCCCCAGACCCTCTCTCTCACTTACCCACAAACCACCGGACTTGGCGTAGCATCCCTGGGTTTTCTGAGCGGGCCCCCCTTCTCAGCTGTGATCTTCCAGGACCTCTGCTGAGGTAATGCTGTGCTACGTCACCAGTGCACACCGTCTCTCAAGGGAAGCCCCGGGCCGCCAGGCCGTGCAGGGGCGCTCTCAGCCTGATGCAAAGATGGCCGAACGGGGCATCTCAACCACCCCCTCCTCGCACAGTTCCTCCTTCCCAGCTCTAGGACAACTGGTGGAGCTCTGGGCTGTGGGCATGGCCCCGGGCAGGAGTTTATCCAGCCCTCTGGGGAGCCAACCGCAAGCCACAGGGTTTCTTTCTGCTTCCAGCTCTCCCTTCCACTCCCCTGGCCCTGAGGGTATCTGCAGCGGTCTATCCTCCAGGCCAGACACTGAGAAGCCGGTTCAGCCCTCTTGTGCTGTGTTTTAGTGCATGGTTCCCACTGTCACAACTGCAGCCGCTCCTGGATTTTTCCCTTTTTTTTTTTTTTAAAAGAACCAGTCGGTCTCCAAACACCAACCCCTGGCTTCCCCACACCGCAGCTCAGCTGCGGGACTTCCAGCCAGCTTACTCACTCGTTTCAAAATGCAGACTCCTGGTTTCACCAAGTATATAGCCCCCGTGGTACTAGCAGACCTTGTCCAACTGGCGCATCACTGATACCAGTATTCTGGGTCACTTTCTGGTTTTTATCTAGTATTTTTCTCGGAGGTGTTTTTTTTGCCCTGTCTCACCTAGCCGCCATCTTAGTTCTCAACCCTTTTTTTTTTTTAATATGGTTTTGTTCATTCACCATACATTCCATCCTAAGTAAATAATCAGTGGTTCTCTGTATTGTCATATATTTATGTGTTCACCACCTTCACCACTATCTATATAAGGGCATCTACATTTCTTCCACAAGGCAGAAGGGAAAGTCAAAGAAGGTAGAGAGGAAAAAGAAAGAGGAAAAAAAAATGACAGCTAGGAAGCAGCAAAAGGAAAAATAACCTTAAATCAAAGTAGAGTCAAGAGTCAGACACCACCACCAATGTCAATTGTCTAACATGCCTCCCCATTCCCCCTCTTATCTGCATTTACCTTGGTATATTGCCTTTGTTACATTAAAGGAAGCACAATACAATGATTCTGTTAGTTAGTCTCTAGTTTACATTGATTGCATCCCTCCCCCAACGCCTCCCCATTTCTAACACCTTGTAAGGTTGACATTTGCTTGTTCTCCCTCGTAAAAGAACATATTTGTACACTTTATCACAACTGTTGAACACTCTAGACGAAGTTACACAGTCCCAATCTTTATCTTTCCTCCTTTCTTCTGGTGTCTCACATGCTCCCAACCTTCCTGTCTCAACCGTAGTCATAGTTATCTTTGTTCAGTGTACTTACATTGCTGTGCTGCCATCTCCCAAAATTGTGTTCCAAACCACGCACTCCTGTCTTCTCCTATCACTCTGTAGTGCTTCCTTTAGTACTTCCTGTAGGGCAGATGTCTTGTTCACAAAGTCTCCCATTGTCTGTTTGTCAGAAAATATTTTGAGCTCTCCCTCATATTTGAAGGACAGCTTTGCTGGATATAGGATTCTTGGTTGGCGGTTTTCCTCTTTCAGTATCTTAAATATATCACACCACTTCCTTCTTGCCTCCGTGGTTTCTGCTGCAAGATCTGCACATAGTCTTATTAAGCCTCCTTTGTATATGATGGATTGCTTTTCTCTTGCTGCTTTCAGGATTCTTTGTCTTTGACATTTGATAACCTGATTATTAAGTGTCTTGGCATAGGCCTATTCAGATCTATTCTGTTTGGAGTATGCTGAGCTTCTTGGATCTGTAATTTTAAGTCTTTCATAAGAGACGGGAAATTTTCATTAATTATTTCCTCTATTATTGCTTCTGCCCCCTTTCCCTTCTCTTCTCCTTCTGGGACACCAACAATATGTACATTATTGTACTTTGTTTCATCCTTGAGTTCCTGGAGACGTTGCTCATATTTTTTCATTCTTTTCTCCATCTGCTCCTTCGCGTGTAGGCTTTCAGATGTTTTGTTCTCCAGTTCCTGAGTGTTTTCTTCTGCCTCTTGAGATCTGCTGTTGTATGTTTCCATTGTGTCTTTCATCTCTTGTGTTGTGCCTTTCATTTCCATAGATTCTACTAGTTGTTTTTTTGAACTTTTTATTTCTGCCTTATGTATGCCCAGTGTTTTCTTTACAGCCTCTATCTCTTTTGTGATATCTTCTCTAAATTTTTTGAATTGATTTAGCACTAGTTGTTTAAATTCCTGTATCTCAGTTGAAGTGTACATTTGTTCCTTTGGGCCATAACTTCGTTTTTTTTAGTGTAGATTGTAATTTTCTGTTGTCTAGGCATGGTTTCCTTGGTTACCCCAATCAGGTTTTCCCAGACCAGAACAGGTTCAGGTCCCAGAGGGAAGAAATATTCAGTATTTGGTTTCCCTGAGGGGGTGTCTTAGAAGATTGGTCCCTGTGATGCCTCAGGTCACTGTGCTTTTCTGCCCAGAAGGTGGTGCCTGTTAGCCTATAATTCTTGACTGGTGTGAGGAGGTATGGCCCTGTTCCCCCAGGCTCTGGAGTCTGGTTCTGAATGGAAAGGGCCCCACCCCTTTCCTCTTAGAGAAGACAGACCACCTAGGGGGAGGTCATTAGCACTTCAATGGTCTCTCTCTGCTTGTTCTTTCTCCACCCTTCTTTTGAGTCACAGCACTGGGAACTGTAATGGCTGGGGCTTTCTCCACTGAGCCGAAAGAGAAACAGATAGTCCCCTTCAGACCTAGTCCAAGGTGACCCTCCAGCTCTCCAAGGTCAGTCGTCATCCAAAGCCTCTGTCTGTTTTTTGGGGATTCGTACCTGTAGTAAGCAGTTCACACTCACTACTTAAAAACCCAGTTGGAGCTCAGCTGAGCTATATTTGCTTGCTGGGAGAGAGCTTCCCTCTGGCACCACGAGGCTTTGCAGTTCGGGCTATGGGGGAGGGGACTTGGATCCGCAGGTTTTACTTACAGATTTTATGCTGTGATCTCGGGCATTCCTCCCAATTCAGGTTCGTGTATGATGAGTGGACGGTCTTGTTTGTCCCCCCGCAGTTATTCTGGATTACTTACTAGTTGTTTCTGGTTTTTTTTAGTTGATCCAGGGGGACTACTTAGCTTCCACTCCTCTCTATGCCACCATCTTCCCTCCTCCCTTTTTAGCTGTATTTTTAAATGTGTTCTACTCACTCATACATATAACTCTTGCAAACATACCATTAGATATTTTGAAAATGAAATATTTCTTCTTGACATAACCACAGATAAAACTCTTAAAGAAAAGCAGAGGCCCTCATAATATACCATAATCCATTATAACTCAGAACAAAAGTAGAATTTCTACTTTCAAGTAACTTTGAACTCCTAAATATGTCCTTATTAGGGAAAAAATGCTAGCATGCCGTCGCACATGTTACTTTTTTTTCTTTTAAGATCTTATTGTTATCATGTTATCATCATGAAATAAGCCAGACACAAAAGGAAAAATATTGTATGATCTCACTGATATGAAATTATTCAAATAAGCAAATTCATAGAGTCAGAAACCAGAATACCAATTACCAGGGGCCAAAGCGGGGTAAAAAATGGGGAGGTAATGCCTAAACTGTACAGGATTTCTATTTGGGATGATGGAAAAGTTTTGGTAATGGACTGTGGTGCTGGTAGCACCACATTGTGAGTATAATCAGTAGCACTGAATTATATATTTGAATGTGGTTCATAGGGGAAATCTTAGGTTGTATAAATATTACAAGAATAAAAAGTTTTAAAAAAAGACGTAGGACAGTACAACACAAACAGGGAACCTGAATGTAAACCATGAACTATAGTTAATAGTACAATTATAATAATATTCTTTCATCAATTGTAACAATGTACCACTCTAATGCAAGGTGTTAATAATGGGGGGAGGCTGTTAAAATAAATTCTGTATTCCGTGCATGATTTTTCTGTAAACCTACAATTTCTTAAGTTAAAAAAACAAAAAGATCTTATTTTAGATGTGGGAAGATATTTAAAATAACTCCTGGCTGGGGTATGTAAACAGAGTAATCTGCATATATTTTCTTGGAATCATAGTTGAATATGATTACAATATTTCATAGAGAACAACCACAACAAAAAAAACTGTTTGTGCTGGTTTGAATGTATTATTTCCCCCAAAATGCCATGTTCTTTGATGCAATCTTGTAGGGCCAGACGTATTTAGTCTTGATTATGTTGGAACTTTTGGATTGGGTTGTTTCCATGGACATGTGACTCACCCACTGTAGGTGATAACTCTGATTGGATTATTTCCATGGAGGTGTGGCCCCATCCATTCAACGTGGGTCTTAATTAAATAACTGGAGCCCTATAAGAACTCAGACAGAAGGGGCTCAGTGCTACAGACAAGAGAGACATTTTGGAGACTGCCATTGAGAGCAGACTTTTGCTAACATTTTGCTCTGGAGAAGCTAAGAGAGGACAAAACACCCCAAAAGCAACATTTTGAAGAATGCACAATAACTGAGAGAGGAGCTGGAACACAACCCAGGATCAGCAGATGCCAGCCACGTGCCTTACGAGATAACAGAGGTTTTCCAGATGCCATTGGCCTTCCTTCAGTGAAGGTATACTCATGTTGATGTCTTAATTTGGACCTTCTCATGGCCTTCAGACTGTAAGTTTGTAACCAAATAAACCCGCTTTATAAAAGCCAATCCATTTCTGGTATTTCACATAACAGGATCATTGGCAAACCGGAATACTATTCCAAAAGGTATTTGCCCCAAAACGAAATTGGTGAGAATGAAATGAATGGCAGCCTGTGTAAACAGAATCTTAAAATTGGATCATTACCATTATTTATTTGTTAAGTTCCACCACAATTTCCATGATACACTAATTGACATAAAGTCCCTTCCTTCAAGAAGACTATGCTTTTAAAATTTAAGATAAGCAGATAAGAATGTATTTATCTGTGACATGCTTTGCTCTAAAATGCAGGGCTTGGCCTGGGGTCCCCCAGACATTTTCACATACTATGTATGAGCACAGAGTTTGGGCTTCCTCAGAAATACACTCTTCTCTTTGTCACAGAGTATGCCCTGGACCATAATTATACTTAACAGTGACCACTCAAGTATGGCTAATTGGATAATCAATAGCAGCCACAACTAGAAAGCATAGTGATTTCAGAGAAACAACTATACACCGTGGAAGCTAGACGGCAAAGGCTATTTAGGAGGTTCTCAAACACAGGAAATCCAAACACAACCTCTCTCTATGGCTTTTTACAGTTTATAGCTTAAATTACTTTTTTTTTTTTTTCAATAGTTGAAAAGTCACTGGACTCAAGTCAGGACTTTGCAATCAAATGCTTTCTGTTTGGGACAGCCCTAAAAATTTTTCATCTTGATAAGAGGGAGGATCCAAGATGGCAGATTAGGAGAGACAGAACAATACATCTCCATGAAAAACACTAGATAAAAGACAAAGTGCTTCAGAACATCAGTTCCAGAGTTGTACTGGCTGGACAAGGTCCACTAAATACACAGGGCTGTGTACTTGGTGAAACTGAGAGTCTGCATTTGGAAATGAGTAAGTGAGACTGCTGGGGAAACAGCAGCCACACCACAGTGGGGAGAAACCAGGGGTCGGCCTTTGGAGACAGATTAGTTTAAAAACCCCAAAAGCGGCTGTGGATCTGGCAGGAGAGTCGTGCAGTTGAGTGCAGAGGGGAGTGCCTTCTACAACCCATGCACCTGCCTCACGACCTGGTGTGGACAATAGCCTTTCACACACCCACAGCTAATTGTTTCGGAGCTAGAAAGGCAGAAGTCCACAGAAGTGGGAAACAGCCATGCCCCATACAGCCATCTTCTCAGCAGTCTGGGAACGCCCATGCTCAGCTCCACAGCTGAGAGCTTCCCTTGGGGATTACACTCACCTGTGATGCTGTGCAGTCTTCCTTTTGCAGAGGGACCAAATTGGAGGCGGGGTCCCACACTGAAGTCCCAAGGGCCCTACACCCATTTATGGGCCCGTGGCAGAGAGAGACTGTGAGGAGACAGAGCTGAAGGGTGGACTTGTGCAACAGCTTTAAGTCTCCAGGAATGGCTGGGAGATCTGAGTCATAAAGCCGCCTTCCATCCCTAACTGCACTGGGCACACCCCCCAAACTTCAGAGCTGGCTGCACCAACTACACAGGAAATTTGGTGCACTGATTGGACCCCCACAAGATTTGGACCCCCACTCACCACGAAGACTAAGTTGGGGAGAACTGGCTTGAGGGTAACAGGTGGCTCATGGGCGCCATCTGCTGGTAAGTCAGGGAAAGTGCACTCCACCAAACTGTAGCTCTGACAAGTTATAGATAATTGTTCAAATAAGGCTGCATATCCTAAAAGAACCCGATAAAGATAAGCAAATGCTAAGAGGCCAAAAACAACTGAAAATTTTAAAGTATATGAAGAAGACAGAAGATATGGATAACCCAAACCCAAACACCCAAATCAAAAAATCAGAGGAGACACAGTACTTGGAGCAATTAATGAAAGAAGTAATCACAAACAACAACATCATGGCAAAGGATATAAAGGACATGAAGGAGACCATACAAGAGCAAAAAGAAGGATTTATAAGAGTAAATTAAAAATAGATGATCTTATGGAAATAGAAGAAACTGCTGATCAAATTAAAAAAATTCTGGATACACACAGTACTAAATTAGTTGCAACTGAGGAAAGAATAAGTGAACTGGAAGAGTACAGAATGGAAAGTGAAAGTACAAAAGAAAGAATGCAGAGGAACAGAACCTAAGACGGCGGCTAGGTGAGACAGGAAAAAAAAAACACCTCTGTGAAAAATACTAGATAAAAACCAGAAAGTGACACAGAATACCACTTCAGCAATGCACCAGCTGGACAAGGTCTGCTATAACCACAGGGACTGTGCACCTGGTGAAACCAGGAATCTGCATTCTGAAATGAGTGAGTAAGCCGGCTGAAAGTCCTGCGGCCATGCTGCAGTGTGGGGAAACTGCAGGTTGGCGTTTGGAGATGGATTAGTTCTTTTAAAAAAAAACAAACAAACAAACCCGGGAGTGGCTGCAGATACGGCAGTGAGAACCGCACAGTGAGGCACTGCAGGAGCAGGCTGTAGCCAACACCTCAGTGTCTGGTGTGGAGGACAGCCCTCCCCACACCTCCTGCTGATTGTCCTGGGGTCAGAGGGACAGAGGGGAAAGCCAAAAGGAGAAAGAAACTGCACCCCTTGCAACCGGCTTCCCACAGAACCCCGCACACGCCACAGTATCGGCCATGGAGTAGTTGTCCCGGAGCTGGGAAGGCAGAGCTGTGTGAAAAGTGGGGGTTGAGATGCCCCATTCAGCCATTTTTGCATCAGGCTGGGAGTGTCCCTGCATGGCCCGGCAGCCCGGGGCTTCTCTTGAGTGAAGGCATGCACTTGTGACATAACACAGACCTCCCTTAGCAGAGGTCCTGGAAGATCACAGCTATCAAGCAAAGCAAATGCCAAGAGGCCAAAAACAACAGAAAATCTTAAAGCATTTGCTAAAACCAGATGATATGGAGAACCCAATCCCAAACACCCAAATCAAACGATCGGAGGAGACACAGTAGTTGGTACAATTAATCAAAGGACTACAGTCAAAGATGAGAGCATGGCACAGGATATGAAGGACATGAAGAACATGCCACAGGATATAAAGGACATAAAGAAAACCGTAGAAGAGCATAAAGAAGAAATTGCAAGAGTAAATTAAAAAATAGACGATCTTATGGAAATAAAAGAAACTGTTGGCCAAATTAAATTAAAAATACTCTGGATATGCATAATACAAGATTAGAGGAAGTTGAACAACAACTCAGCATCCTAGAAGACCACAGAACAGAAAATGAAAGAACAAAAGAAAGAATGGAAAAAAAATCGAAAAAATCAAAAAGGATCTCAGGGATATGACAGATAAAATAAAACGTCCAAACTTAAGACTCATTGGTGTCCCAGAAGGGGAAGAGAAGGGTAAAGGTCTAGAAAGAGTATTCAAAGAAATTGTTGGGGAAAACTTCCCCAACCTTCTACACAATAGAAATACACAAAGCATAAATGCCCAGTGAACTCCAAATAGAATAAATCCAAATATACCCACCCCAAGACATATTCTGATCAGACTCTCAAATACTGTAGAGAAGGAGCAAGTTCTGAAAGCAGCAAGAGAAAAGCAATTCACCACATACAAAGGAAACAACATAACACTAAGTTGTGACTACTCAGCGGCCACCATGGAGATGAGAAGGCAGTGGCATGATATATTTAAAATTCTGAGAGAGAAAAATTTCCAACCAAGAATACTTTATCCAGCAAAACTCTCTTTCAAATTTGAGGGAAAGCTTAAATTTTTCACAAACAAATGCTGATAGATTTTGCCAATAAAAGACCTGCCCTACTTCAGATACTAAAGGGAGCCCTACTGACAGAGAAACAAAGAATGGAGAGAGAGATAAAGAGAATTTTAACAGATATATATAGAACTTTACATCCCAAATCACCAGGACACACATTTTTCTCTAGTGATCACAGATCTTTCTCCAGAATAGACCATATGCTGGGACATACAACAAGCCTCAATAAATTAAAAAAAAAAAAAAATGGAATATATTCAAAGCACATTCTCTGACCACAATGGAATACAAATAGAAGTCAATGATTTTTGAATTGTAACTCCACTATTTACTTCCTACAGGATATAAAATACATAAACTCTAATGACAAATTAGTGGTTTTGGACTCAATGTAAAATATGTAATTTTTGACAAGAACTATATAAAGGTGGGGGAATGGAGGAGTATAGGAACATAGTTTACGGGTCCTATTGAAGCCGAGTTGGTATCAAAGAAAACCAAGATTGTTATGGATTTAAGAGGTTAAATTTAAGCCCCACAGTAAACACAAAAAAATTATCAGAGAATATGACCATAGAGATGAAAAGTAGAGTATGGGTTATGAGAAGTGGGGGAAGGGGCAATGGGGAGTTAAGAAATGAGTGTAGGGTTGCTGTTTGAGGTGAAGGGAAATTTATAGTAATGGATGGTGGGAAGGTGATAGCATTACAACATTCTAAATGTGATTAATCCCACTAATGGAATGCTAGGGAGGGGGTGGAATGGGAAGATTTAGGCTGTATATATGTTTCCACAATTGAAAAAAAAAAAAAAAAAGACAGTCTAAATAGATGACAATTGAATGCCAAGGATGATCCTGGATGGGATCTGAGGATGGAGGACAGAAGGCTCAAAGGGACACAGTTGGGACATAAGGGGAAAAAAAAAAAAAGGAAATATAGAATGTAAGCTTTGTATCAATGTTGAATTTCTTGAACTTCTTAGCTATAGCTGCGCTTAATGGGATTACATAAAAGAATGTTCTTGTTCATGGGAATTGTATATGTGAATTATAGTGTTTGTTCAAGGATGTGTGCAGCTTGCTCTCCCATGTTCAGAAGACAGAACAATAGATGATGGATGACAAACAGGGAGGGAAAGAAAGAAATGGCGGTGTGACAGCATGTTTAAGCTGATGGATCGGGGTATTCGGGGAGGGGGGTCAGGGTATGCTGTGTATGGGTTTTGTATTGTTTTTGCAACTATTCCTGTAACTCTGAATTTATTTCAAAATAAAATTTTAAAAAAAAAGAAAGAATGCAGAAAAAAATTGAAAAATTCAAAATGGATGGCAGGGATATGATGGACAACATAAAGCACACAAATAAAAGAATCATTGATGTTACAGAAAGGGAACAAAAGGGTAAAGGTCTAGGAAGAGTATTCAAAGAAATTGTTGGATAAAACTTCCCAACCCTTCTAAACAACATAAATACACAAATCATAGATGCTCAACAAACCCAAAACAGAATAAATCCAAATAAACCCACTCTGAGACATATTCCGATCAGACTGTCAAATGCTGAAGAGAAGGAGCAAGTTCTAAAAGCATCAAGAGAGAAGCAATTCACCACATACAAGGAAAACAACATAAGACTAAGCAGTGACTACTCAGCAGCCACCATGGAGGCGAGAAGGCAGTGGTATGACATATTTAAAATTCTGAAAGAGAAATATTGCCAACCAAAAATTCTTTATCCAGCAAAGCTCCCCTTAAAATTTGAAGAATTTAAAATCTTCACAGACAAACAAATGCTGAGAAAATTTGCTAACAAGAGACCTGCCCTAAAAGAGATACTAAAGGGATCCCTACCAGCAGAGAAACAAAGAAAGGAGAGAGGTATGGAAAAGAGTTCAGAACGGAAAAGAGATTTAGGAAGGGTATGTTAATGGAAATAGACAGAGAGGGAAAAAATATATCTGACAAACAAAATCCAAAGGATAGGATGGCTCGATTCAAGAAACGCTTTCACAGTAATAACATTCACTGTAAATGGATTAAACTCCCCAATTAAAAGATACAGATTGGCAGAATGAATTAAAAAATATGACCCATCAATATGTTGCTTACAAAGAGATTCATCTTAGACACAGGGACACAAAGAAATTGAAAGTCAAAGGACAGAAAAACATATTCCATGCAAGCTACAGCCAAAAGAAAGCAGAAGTGGCAATATTAATCTCAGACAAAATGAACTTTAAATGCAAGGATGTTATAAGAGACAAAGAAGGTCACTGCATACTAATAAAATGGACAATTCAACAAGAAGAAATAATAATCATAAATTCTATACAGCCAATCAAAGTTTCCCAAAACACATGAGACAAACACTGGCAAAACTGAAGAAAGCAACAGATGATTCCACAATAACTGTGGGAGGCTTCAATATATCACTCTCTCCTATAGACAGATCAACCAGACAGAGGACCAGTAAGGAAACTGAAAACCTAAACAATCTGATAAATGAATTTGAATTAACAGACATATATAGAACATTACATCCCAAATCACCAGGATACACATTCTTCTCTAGTGATCTCGGAACTTTCTCCAGAATAGATCATATGCTGTGCTATAAAACAGACCTCAATAAATTTTAAAATATTGAAATTATTCAAAGCACATTCTCTGATCACAATGGAATACAATTAGAAGTCAATAACCATCAGAGACTTAGAAAATTCACAAATATCTGAAGGATAAACAACACACTCCTAAACAATCAGTGGGTTAAAGAACAAATATAGAGAGAAACTGCTAAATATATAGAGATGAATGAAAATGAGTACACAACATATCACAACTTATGGTATGCAGCAAAGGTGGTAATGAGGGGGGAATTTATAGCTCTAAATGCATACATTAAAAAAGAAGAAAGAGCAAAAATCAAAGAACTAATGGAACTGAAGAAGCCAGAAATTGAACAGCAAACTAATCCTAAATCAAGTAGAAGAAAAGAAATAACAAGGATTAAAGCAGAAATAAATGGCATAGATAACAAAAAAACAATAGAGAGAATAAATAAAACCAAAAGTTGGTTCTTTGAGAAGATCAACAACATTGAAAAGCCGCTAGCTAGAATGAAAAATCAAAAAGAGAGAAGACCCAAATAAAATAATAAATGAGAGAGGCGACATTACTGCGGATCCCAAAGAAATTTTAAAAATTATAAGAGGATACTATGAACAAATGTGTGCCAACAAACTAGATAATGTAGAGGAAATTGACAATTTCCTGGAAACACAAGAACAACCTAGACTGACCAGAGAAGAAACAGAAGATTTCAACAAACCAATCACAAGCAAAGAGCTCCAATCAGTCCTCAAAAAGCTTCCCACAAATAAATGCCCAGGGCCAGGTGGCTTCACAGGGGAATTCTACGAAACTTTCCAAAAAGAATTGACACCATTCTTGCTCAAACTCTTTCAAAACATTGAAGAAAATGGAACACTACCTAACTCATTTTATGAAACTAACATCACTCTAATACCAAAACCAGGTAAAGATGGTACAAGAAAGGGAAACTACAGGCTAATCTCCCTAATGAATATAGATGCAAAAATTCTCAACAAAATACTTGCAAATCGAATCCAAACACAGATTTAAAAAATCATACAACTTGACCAAGTGGGGTTCATTCCAGATATGCAAGGATGGTTCAACATGAGAAAATCAGTCAATGTAATACAATACATTAACAAATCAAAAGGGAAAAATCAAATGATCATCTTAATAGATGCTGAAAAAGCATTCGACAAAATCAGCATCCTTTTTTGATAAAAACACTTCAAAAGGTAGGAATTGAAGGAAACTTCCTCAATATGATAAAGGGCATATATGAAAAACCCAGAGCCAGCATAGTACTCAATGGTGAAAGACTGAAAGCCTTCCCTCTAAGATCAGGAATGAGACAAGGAGGCCCACTGTCACCACTGTTATTCAATATTGTGCTAGAAAGGCTAGCCAGGGCAATTCGGCAAGACAAAGAAATAAAGGGCATCCAAATAGGAAAGGAAGAAGTAAAACTGTCATTATTTGCAGATACGATCTTATATTTGGAAAACCCTGAGAAACTGACAACACAGCTACCTGAGCTACTAAACAAATTTAGCAAAGTAGCGGGATACAAGATAAATGCATATAAGTCAGTAATGTTCCTAGAAACTAGAAATGATCTAACTGAAGAGACCTCAAGAAAAAGATAACCTTCTCAGTAGCAACTGAAAAAAATCAAGTACCTAGGAATAAACTTAACCAAGGATGTAAAAGACCTATACATAGAAAACTACATAACTTGACTAAAAAGAAATAGAAGGGGACCTAAAAAGTTGGAAAAATATTCTGTGTTCATGGATAGGAAGGCTAAATGTCATTAAGATGTCAATTCTACCCAAACTCATCCACAGATTCACTGAAATTCCTATCAAAATTCCAACAACTACTTTGCAGACTTCAAAAAGCTAGTTATAAAATTTATTTGGAGGGGGAAGATGCCTTGAATTGCTAAAAACATCCTAAAAAAGAAAAACGAAAACAGGGGGACTTGCACTCCCTGACTTTGAAAATTATTATAAAGCCACAGTACTTAAAACAGCATGGTGCTAGTGCAAATATAGACATATTGTTTAATGGAATTGAATTGAGAATTCAGAGACAGACCCCCCATATCTACTGTCAACTGATCTGTGATAAGGTCTCCCAAACCACTGAATGGGACATAGCAGTCTATTCAACAAATGGGGCTGGGAGAGCTGGATATCCATATCCAAAAGAATGAAAGAGGACTGCTACCTCACACCCTACACAAAAAATTAACTCAAAATGGATTAAAGACGTCAATATAAGAGACAGTACCATAAAACTCCTAGAAGATAATGCAGGGAAACATCTTCAAGACCTTGTATTAGGAGGTCACTTCCTAGACCTTACACCCAAAGCACAAGCAACAAAAGAAAAAATAGATAAATGGAAACTCCTCAAACTTAAAAGCTTCTGTACATCAAAGGAATTTATCAAAAAGGTGAAGAGACAGCCAACTCAATGGGAAAAAAATATTTGGAAACCTTGTATCTGACAAAATACTGATATCTTGCATGTATAAAGAAATCCTACAACTCAACGACAATAGTACAGACAGCCCAATTATAAAATAGGCAAAAGACATGAAAAGTCAGTTCTCTGAAGAGGAAATACAAATGGCTAAAAAAACACATGAGAAAATGTTTGCTTCACTAGCTATTTGGGAGATGCAAATTAAGACCACAATGAGATATCATCTCACACCAATAAGATTGGCTGCCATTAAACAAACAGGAAACTACAAATGCTGGAGAGGATATGGAGAAACTGGAACTCTTATTCATTGTTGGTGGGACAGTGTAATGGTACAACCACTCTGGAAAACAATCTGGCGGTTCCTTAGAAAACTAGATATAGAGTTACCCTTCGATTCAGCAACTGCTCGTCTCAGTATATAACCAGAAGATCTGAAAGCAGTGACACGAACAGATATCTGTACACCAATGTCCATAGCAGCAATATTCACAATTACCAACAGATGGAAGTAACCCAAATGTCCTTCAACAGATGAGTGGACAAACAAAATGTGGTATATACACACAATGGAATACTACGCATCAGTAAGAAGGAACAATGTCATGAAACATATGACAACATGGTTGAACCTTGAAGAGATAATGCTGAGTGAAATAAGCCAGGCACAAAAAGAGAGATATTGTATGTTTCCCCTAATGTGAGCACTGTGAAAAATGTAAAATAAATGG
This sequence comes from Choloepus didactylus, assembly GCF_015220235.1. Lineage (NCBI taxonomy): Eukaryota > Metazoa > Chordata > Mammalia > Pilosa > Megalonychidae > Choloepus > Choloepus didactylus. The sequence continues at coordinate 81,020,446 of NC_051311.1, forward strand.
TTTATATTGTAGAATATAGGGGACCTAGCAATAGACAGCAACTAGTGAAAGGGGAACAATAATCTAATAAGAACAGATAAGTTATGGAGGGTAAACAATATTCTGGGAATGCTCAGGAATAACTATGGTTTGTTAATTTCTAGAGGGTATGGTAGGAACAAGTTCGCAGAAATGTAGTTATTTTAGGTTATTGGTTTTTCTTATTCCTTTGTTGGGTTATAATCTGTTTATTTTCTTGTGGTAGGGTAGGAACATGTTGGAAGCAATGTAGTTATTTTAGCTTATTTGTTTTTTCTTATTCTTTTGTTTTTGTTTTGTTTGAAATTTTTTATTGTTTGTTTTTTTAAGTTAAAAAAACAATGAATGAGTGTGAAAAAAAGTAAATGATCAATGGAGGGAGGAGGGGAATGGAATGTTTTGAATGTTCTTTTTTATTCTAATTTTTATTTTATTTTTTGGAGTAATGAAAATGTTCAAAGATTGATTGTGGTGATCAATGCACAACTATGAACAACTGATCGTCCACTTTGAAGGATTGTATATTATGTGAATATATCTCAATAAAATTGCATTAAAAAAAAAACTTTACACCTCTCCATTGTCCACTATATATAGGCAAAAAATACAAATGGCCTCTATTTTCACTGTGTCCTTAGACTTCACATTAGGGTTTGAAGAGGAAAAGGAAAAAGGAGAGGATTTTAAAAGGTTAGAGGGAAATGGTGGTGACAATTAACAAGTCAATATCTACCTAAAATATCATAATAACGACACTGTTAGATAAGATACTTATAGTCTTCATTTATTTAGATCAGGAATCTGGTAGTAATTTGTAGTTTTTATATATGCAAAATATGTATACAATTCCTATAATATATTTTGATAAATAGAATACACTGTCAAAATATCACGGTTACAACATAGCGAACCCTACTGTAAATGATGGACAATAAATAACAGTACAAATATAAAAATAGTCTTTCATGAATTACAACAAATGTGCCACACTAAGGCAAGGTGTTAATAAAAGGATGGTATATGGGGAGAAAAAAACTTCACAGTTATGCCAAACTCAGTATAATCATAATACAAATTCTTATTTAAATGCATATGTAGTTCCTCAAATTGTTGAATAACTGAAAAATCTCACTGCAATCTTATCCTATGTAGATAATCAGAGCAATATACAAACAAGATGCAAGTTGTGATGCTGCATGAAATGTGTGTGGAAAACAAGGGCAATTTAAGGGTACTCAACATTTAAATGATGGAACTGCTGTTGCAATTCTCTTAGAAACAACTTAGTCATTCTCTTGTAGTGACTTCTAAAAGATGGTTCAGGTGAACCTGTTGGAAGAGGGGCATATGAAGGTCAAATATGCAATTATAGGTTGAATTTAGGCATTAATCAGAGAGATGCAATAAAGAAATAATATCAGGGAACCAACAAAGTGGTTTGTGGTCACACAAAGTGGTCACTTAGTCTGTATATGTAGACAAGTTAGAATATTTGAATCAATTAATTTGAGAATTTGAAGGCATAGATGCCAAATGGTTTTTACTGATTCCAGGGCTTTATACCCTAGAAAAAAGACTGTGTGTTTGTGTGTGCGTACAATATTGTAACATACAGTATTATTCCTAATCATATTGTATACTATGGCTTTTTATTTAATATGTTTTCCGTGTGCAAATCTATAGCGCAACTAAATGTTTAGCATTTTACAATATTCTAATCTGTACCTTAACTACAAAATATTATTGTATGGCTTTTAAATCAAAAGCTTGTTATAAAAATGAATGAGTACCTGCTAAAGCATTGTAAGAATAAATATCCACCTGCCACTTTAGAACAGCATTTAAAACAACTGAAAAATTTATAAGTGACTCAAAACAGATGTTTAAATATTTATTCCTCTATAATGGTAAATTATTTTAATGTCATTTCTTAATCATATTACAAATTTTTCATGAGTTTGACTAAAATATGACCATTTTAAGTATTTCATATGTTGCTTTATCATTTACCAGTATGACTTTTAAGATTTTTGAGATGTAAAAATGTGGTTGACTTGGAATTTTCTTTTACTTTACCATATATTTTTAAATCTTGAAGACTATTGTTTGAATGTTGAAGTGTTGAAAATTATGTAAGAATAAGATTACAAGGAAGAAAACTAATGTCTGTGTTCAGGAACTCTTATTCTTTCTCTCAGTCTATATTACTCCAGTATAATCCCCAAAACTCATAGAGGCATCGGCAGCATTGGTACCGGCAATTAGCAATGAACAAGAAAGCCACTAAGAGATGCTATTTAATCAAATGCTCTTGGCATGCAAGTGATGTTATCCTGTATCTCCCGGCCTTTACTGCCTGCTTCAGGCTTCTTATCCAACTGATTCCAAAATGGAATGTTTTATAAGTCAGATATTAGTGAATCTTATCCTTGCCTAGATGTGAAAATTGCCACTTGCCATGAGCTAAGGTTAAAATAGTCACATTTCTGATCAACAGAATTGGCACTTCTATTAAGTGTTGCTTCTGGCAAGCTCCTTGCATTTCCACTTTATATCCTGTAGAGTACTGCAAAGTCCCCAGATGTGCACAAGGCACAGGATGGGGGTGTGGTGGAGCTGGGCTGAAAGACCATGCAGCACAAACACACACACAGCCACACAACCACACACCACATATTTTAGGGTAATAATAGAGAGCTGGATTCGTGTAAGGTAGAAACAAATGTAGGGGATGACAAAGATAACCGTGAAGCTGAGGTAGTTTTCATTTCCCCCACACTAACTCATTGAAAAGTTGCCAGTGAAAATGAGGAAATTCATCTGAATCACTTTCAACCTCTTGGAGGGAATGTACTACTAAAATACAAGATAGTGTTGCCATTATTAAAGCTATTATTGCTAACATTTCTCATTATGAATACAAAGTCAGGAAAGGAAAAAAAGACTACTAAATAAATCAGATAATGAGGAGGAAGGGTAACAATTATTATGTGGTTTGGTAATGAATTTGGCAATATCTGGTAATGTCTAACTTACATAGTACAACAGATCTGTTACAATCTTTATCTTAGCTTATCAGAAGTAACAATTTTTAACATAAATGTAATTTTTAAAAGAAATGCCTATCACAAGGCTTAGACTGAGATAGTTTAGCTCTCATAAGATCTGTTGTACAGTATTATATGTACAGGCTCCATTTAAAGAGAGATTACAAGGGATGCTTTACTGAGCATATAAGCAAGTGTATCTGTCCACTATCCCCACTAGAGCCACAGTGTTTAGCAGATACTCTTAAGATTCAACACCCTGCACTTAGATCAAAGAAGAGCACTCAAATGTTTGTTAAAATGCTTCATTCGAAATACTCATATGAAGGTGCTTTACATAGAGAAATAAGAGTTCGTATAAGTACAAGCATATACATGGTAACAACACAATGGCAGTGAAGTTTAGAGTTGAAAAACAGTCACAGTGGAGGACTTAAATTAAGTAACTGGACTTATCCAGTTAAAAATCCCTGTCCAAGCAGGATTTACTCTTCTATCAATCAGGCCCAGCCTCTTCCATACAATCAGGTGGTAAACAAATAGGCTTGCAGTAGAAAAAATATCACTGGTAGTGGAACTCTCTTTTTAGTTAACTATTTGGGGAGTTTAAATCACCAACATACTCATTCACTTTTCATTCCCAAGCAAAATATTTTCTAGTTAAAAAAATAAATAAAAGTTACATAAAATAAATAAAAAATAAAGTAAAATATATTAAAAAGTTAAAATAAAATAAATAAAAATAAATAAAAGTTATATTATCACTCACCCACAGTAATTTCTACTTCAAGGTCACTTCATATCTAAGCAGTATATGCTTGCTTACCACGGCACACTTTGAAGAACTTGATCATAGATACTTAAAGAGGCAGTGAATGAAGTAAAAAGAGAACAGGCATTGAAATCAGACAGAGCTAGATCCAAATTCCAGTTCAACCTCTTACTATGTTGGAGAACTTGGATAAATATGTAATCTATCTTATTATGGTACAATAACTGCATTGATGGCCTCTCTGTATCCACGTCCTTTCTGCCATGACTAAGCAGCTAGTCATATCAAGAGGTGGAATCTGTTTCCCACCCCATGAATCTGAGCTGTCCTTGTGACTTGTTTTGGCCAAGAGAATATGGTAAAAGTGACAGCATACCAGCTCGAAACCTAGCCTTTATGACACCTTCATACTTCTGTTTTCTCTCTCTTGCACATCAGTTTTTCCTGTGAGCACAAGCCCAGGCTAGCTAGATGGAAGATGATAAACCATGTAAAGGAGACCCAAGGTGCCCCAACCAACAGTAAACCAAACCTCAGCTTTTCATAGACACATAAGGAAGCCCAAACAAGACCAGATGCCTAGCTGAGCTGAGGCTACATTGCCAACTGGCAGAATTATTGGGTCATTTGGCACAAAGCAAGAACCAGCTGCTATAGTTAGCCTGTTTCCTCAACAAAGAGAACAACATTAGGTTCCTGGTTGAGATGTTAGAATCAAAGGAGTCAATTTATGTAAAGACAATACCACAGCACTGTACTTTACCCACAAAAGGCATTCAGTGGATAGCAGTTCTGTATTATTTTTGAAACTAAGCTACCTATTCTGTCTTCCAAGGTACAAAATTGCAATCAGTTATTTGCAATTGACACAATCTAGGCCACTCCAAGTTGTAAAGGAAAACCAAAAAGCCCAAATGGAGATGACTCAGGGAGCACTGTGTTCTACTGGGCTGAGCTAGCAAGTCCAGATGGTCTTGTCATTTTATACTTTTAATGTCAATTTTAAGTACCTAAATTCTAAGCACTGAACATCCTCAAACCAACCTTCACCTCTGAGCCTTTTCACATGCTGTGCTCTCTATTGTTAACATTCTTCTTTCTCCTCTACCATCCCCATTATCTGTAGTTAACATCTTGCCATTTTAGATATCTGGAACACCAGTCATGACCCCCACATTTGGGCTGAGGTCACCCTTCTCTGTGCTAGTATTTCCTCATTCTTTGCCTTTTATAATCTTTATAAACCAAATTGTAATTGCTTATTCCCTTGTGTACATCTCCACTAGATTGTAAACGCTATGCCTATTCACACACCACACACTTAATATTGTTGAATTAATGAACAAAGAAAATATTTCATATTTCAGAATGTCTCTTTGAAGTCCTCAAAACACACATTTTCTACCCATGTACTTTCATCCTTCTTGCTCCTTCATGCTGTTGTGAAACTGGACTATCTAATTTCTTTCTTATTTCACTGTATCATCTTAGTTTTTTCGATGTGTTCTTTCAAAATATCCTGCCTTTTCTTTTTCTTGACATTGAATATTAACAGGCCAGGTAAAATTATGACAATCAATAACTCGATTTTCAGGTGGAAGGAATAATCATCTGGATTGTGAGTGGTAATTCAAATCCTATTGTTCATGTCTAAAATAGACTAACTGGCCCAGGTATAATAAGATAGAAAATCAGTCCCATGTAGTTATTTTGGTGGTCAGATCTAAATTAGATCATCTATTTGGACAAAAAATTGCTTGGCAATCAACTGTCTGACAGTCTTAAAATTTTAATAAAGTATCTTAATAATCTAAAAAGAAGAAACACAAAGATAATATTCATCTAACAGAGTGAGAAAGTTAGGTTTTAGACTTCAGGACTTACAGCTCTTGACTCAGTTTTTCCCACAGCAATATAAAATCAATAGTTCCATTAGTTGTACTGATTCAGTCTTTCCTGTCAATTAAAGCCATGACTGAACTGCTGCTTTCATGTTTCTTTTGGTTGTAATGGTTTTATATCATACAAACTCCTCTGCAACAGGAATCGTATACTACTTTGTCTGCTAATCTCTAGCCATACAGGGACATAATAAATTCTCAGATAATGAGAGAATGAATGAATGACTCCATCAATTAATCCCTTTCTGATCCATCCATTCTTCTACCCAACACAAACACAGGCAAGCCTTTTTATTATCACAGGGGAGACGCAAAACAAATTTATTTTAAATCTGTTCTTCTGCAAAAACGTATCTTCCTGGCCATCCTACCTCACTCCATTCTGCAAAACCCATCCTTCACAATCCCAGTGAGAAAGCATTACCACCACTTGCCAAATCAGGGAGTTATTTTCATTTTCAATCAGACCAAAACAACCAACCTGAACACTTATCAGGGTCATTATTCCCTGAATGCAAATGTTTACAATAAATCAAAATTCCCAGGATATCATGTATACACACACACATATACATATACATACTGCATTTAAGTTAAAGCTATGTGTGTAACTGTGCAATTTCTTTTGTATACCTAGTTAAAACTTTACATTTTACCCTGGCAAATAATAGAACGTTAGATTCAGTCCTGTCAATCTCTTGGTCTTTTTTGGATTTTGACATATTTCCTATTCTTCCCTGTTTTATGTCATACATGTCTGCATCAAAGCAACTGGTAATATTGAACAAAAAAAGAAGCCTTAATTTATGTCCCTTAAACTTGCAAGGATAAACACTAGTTACCAAGGATAGAAGGCAGGATTCATCTATGTCACTGATCAAAGAAGATAGTGATTTTTTTTTTTTCCAAAAAGCCCTGCTTTTTCTATAAAGAATAGTATTCTGTATTGCAGGTTGGCTAAAACTTTCTTACCAGTATACATGTTGTCAAATATGACTTCAGAGTTGGCACTCTTAATTATTGCACTAGCAGTGATATTTCAGATGACACACATGCCATAGGAGAGGAAAAACTTAGGGAAAGAGATTTTTTCAAAAGAGTAACATTTAGGAAACTACAAGAGGTTGAAATGGCTATAATAATTGCTAGAGCAAAAGTAGGGAAGTAATGAGAGATAAGGCTATAGATGGACAGAAACTAGATCATAACTGGTCTTTATTGCATGCCATAACTTTCTGCTTTAGGTGACTCTAGGTGATGGGCATCCACTAAAGGGTCCAGTTGATTAGAGAGGGTAAGGAGGCACAAAAAATTAAGGATGTTGCCAGATTATGGCTTGGGCTATGAGTGGATGGTAATATTCTGAACAGAATATGGAATTTGAAAATGGGAGCAGTTTATGGAGTGAGGAGAAGAGAGGTGATGGGCTCTTTTTTGATCATATTGAATATTAGTGTCTGTGAGATAACCAAGAGTGGTGACTGTTAGGTAGACAGATATGTGGGCCTGGGTTTAAGGAGATACACTGAGCTCAGGTATGGAGTTGACCCTCTGGGAAACTTGTCAGAAATGTGGAAAAATAAGCAGGAAAGAGTGGCATCAGGGATTTCAAGGTTTCAAGAACAGAGCATACAACAGGAACAGAAATTTAATTTTGAAAACTGTTCATCATCCTCACTATAAGATTAGAAGGGGCCTATGAAACCCTGGGAGCAGAAAGCCATAGAGGGTACGAAGGTGAAATTCAAGAGGAAGTAAAGAAAGTAAGGAAGAATTAGAAGAAAACTGAAGATATAACACAGGATCAGTAACCCCATTGGAAGCAAAAAATGAAAGACAGACACTGCAGAAGCCTGGAGCTGTAATGTAAAGCACAAACTTGAGAAGTTTCACCAAAATACAGAGGAAAAGGAAAGGCATTAAAGCTATGCAAATAATGAGAATAGAAAATGGGCATCCAACATAAGAATTGTAGATATTGTGTAAAAGTAAACAAAACTCTTAAAAAGAATATCAAAGATATAATTGATGAAAACTTTCCTGAGCTTAAAAAAAAATGGTTATGCAAATAGATGTGGCTTCCAGATCCAAACAAAATCAAAGAAAGGTGCTTTATACCCAAATGCTCCTGGCAAATGTTTGAATTACAAACGTAAGTGTAAATCTTCTGATAATCCAGGAATTTCCCTTAAATGGAAACATCAAAAATTCTTAAAATGAAAGAAATGTAACAGAGAAACCATAAATTCATAACTATAATTTGTATTTAAGCCTCTAGATTTTTATCAACTAGACACATGGTGGGGGGGTGGGGAAAGGAAAGGGTTTCAGATGGTGTTTCAAAAAGTTTTATAAAATTCTTCCTCTTATTTTGACAGGCTTTCAAAGACCTCCTTTCATTCTTGGCTTGGATAACTAGACAAATACAGCTTCAAAGGAAACACCCAATGAATTCCAAAAAGCAGAAACTGTACAGGTCATATTTTCTCACCCTAATCCAATAAAGCATAAAACTTTTTGTGTAATGTTTAATGAGAAAAATAATATCTTGGTAATTGAAAACACTCTAACATTCTCCTAAATAACTATTGCCTCAAAGCAAACCTGTAACAAGAAACTAGTTAAAATAAGTATGGCACCAGCATGTATCAAAACTTATGGTAGATTTCCAGGTTTTACTTTACACATAAATTTAAAGTTTTAAATGCTTTGAGAGCATTAGTTATAATATTAAAAATTGGAAACAACAGAACAACAATCGCAATGGCTATTATTCAAACATAAAAAGTTATATGTTTAAATCTTTTTTTGAATAGCATAGAAAAATAGTCACAACATAATATTATTTGAACAACGTAGGATCCCAAACTATATGTAATCCCACAGATGGTTAAATGAGAGACAATGTGCCAAAATAACCTCTGAAAATTTAGAGAAAAATAAAAGTAAAGTAATAGAGAGACAATGTCATAGGCAGATGTGACAAAAGCAAAATTTGAAGGCCAAATATACTTTTTCTATGGGCCAAATTATCTTCTAAAAATAGTTCAACTCTGACAGGTATTTTTTTAAAATGTCTTACCTTCATCATCTCAATTTTCTAATTAAGCATATCAACTTTGAAGTACTCAGTGTGTTGTTTTTTCTTTCCAAAGAAAGAAATGAGATATGCAGGGATTAATCTACTATGATTGAAATCAATCTTAGGAAAAAAATCACATATCTAATTACCATGGAGTTGTAATACAGACAACTCATTTAATCTCTATGGACATAGATGTCTTTGTATATTCTAAAGATAAATTTTAACAATGAGATCTGCAAATAGATAGTTATAATAAGATTTGATCATATGTGGTCTATCTCTTAAAAAAACCTATGAGATAAAAGTGAAAGTTAATAGTACAAATGAGGAAAATGAGAAATTGAATTTTCTAATGAAACAGAATTCTGTAGCTCAGATCAAACACTGATGGGAACTATTTCACTACAATTAAGGAAAAAGCCTTTTGTTGAGCCAATAAATTAGATTTCAAAATTAGTGCTATTTAACAAAGAATCCAGACTTTACAATAAACCTGGCTTTTTAAATATAAACCGAGCATTAAATATTAAGGTCAATGTCAGCACACTTCCAATTAAAGCTGAAAGCTAAATCAGGTTTGTTAGAGAGCTGTGTCAATGGCACACTTTGTGCCTATCCATGGTTTTCAATGTTTATTTTTCACTTCAACGGGTAACATCATTACCTCAGAGAAAATTAAGGAGTGATAAAGCGTACATAAAAAGGAAGATAATTTCAGAGCATTATGGAATGCCATAATTTGCAACCCTTTTCTGGAGTATATGTTGATTCTAGTGACCACAACAGATAAATGTTACTTTTGTGACTAATTTCATGAAACTTCACAAAGAAACAACCTGTGCAGAAAAACTTCAAAAGCACAACTATATTATTCAATATCATTATCCCTTCTTTTCAAGTTATTCATGGAAATGCTCTTAGAAGAACTGGGAAGGAAAAGACAATTATATCTTTATGGTGGGCAGGTAAAGATTCACTACTAACACTGGTTTCCTCTCCCATACTGAGTGTGATAGGCAGAATAACAAGCCTTCCAAAGATGTCCACGTCCTCTTGCTCAAAACCTGTGAATATATTAGGATGCACGGTAAAAGGGAATTAAGGTTGCAGATGGAATTAAGATTGCTAATCAACTTACCTTAAAATGGGGAGATAAACCTGGATTATCCAGGTAGGGCAACATAGTCATAAGGAGAAGGCAGGACAGTAAGAGACCGAGAGTTGTGAAGACGCTACTTAGCCGGCTTGGAAGAGGGAAGGAAGCCAGGAGCCAAGGAATTCAGGTGGCCTCTAGAAGCTGGAAAAATTGACTTTTTCCTAGAACCTCCAGAAGAAACACAGCATTGCTGACATCCTGATTTTAGCCCAGTGAGACCTGTGTCCAACTTCTGACCTCCAGAACTGTAAGATAAATTCATGTTGGTTAAGCCTCTAAGTTTGTGTAATTTGTTACAGCAGCAATAGGAAAGTAAAACAATGTGTAACAAAGTACTGACTACACTGAAGAAGTATACTAATCAAAATCTGAAAGAAAATAACTCCAAGAGAAGATGTTTACCTTCTCCCCAAATAAAAACCATGAAAAAAGAATGTGTGGCTCATGGTGTCATGGTTATTTGGGAAAACTGAATAAGTTTATAATATTATATGAGAAAGTGAAGTAATGTAAAAACTTTCTTTTAAAGATAAAGTAGACTTTGGCTCTACAGATCATCAGTGCAAGGGCTTATCTAACATTAAATTTCACATGCAGGATTCCCATTACCGATAAAACGGGTTTCAAGTAAAATTTTAAGCTATCTGACACTCCAAATGCTTTTAAATTTTACAACGTTGTAAGCTTCTACATGGAAAATGCTCTATTGTTCCTTTCCTTCTATCTTTTCATGTTTTCTCTAATGGCTTCTCTTATATCCTTGTTCCCATTCTCAATCCAAGATTTTTCACTCCACATCTTCTGAGATTTTGTCAATTATCTTCTTTCTTGTATTTTTGGTTTCTCCCTCTTCATTTCATTCTTTCTGCTCATAACTCCCTGATCCTGTACCAGAGCCTAGGACTCTCCTTTCCTCCTTTGCAAAATGTCTTACAAAATTAATCTGTACTCATTCCATCTGCAGTCATAGAACACCCCTTCCTAAGTGCCTTGCATTGGCCTTTTGTCTCAAAACCCTTCTCCTCCTATACTTTCAAAGGCCATGAAACACCTCTGAGTCGCCTAATCTAATGCACTTTCTGCAATCTGCATCCTCCTTAGCCTCTGGTCGCATTTGGTATTGTTGAATATATCTTTCTTCTTAAAATTCCCTCCTCCATTGAATTCTATGACACTACAGTTAGTTGTCCAGTTGTATTCCTCTCTTGATCTCCTTCATGTCTTTCCTTTGACATCAAACATGGTTTTTATTTGCAAACAGCCAACCAACCAACAAACTAATTAAAATTTATTACTAGAGGTAATACCAAGTGTTGCTGAGAATGTGGAACAACTCTGACTCTCCTTCAGTGCTGATGGGAATATTAGTGGGCAAAATCAGTATTAGTTGGAAAATTATTTAGAAATATATTCTAAAACTTAACATACACAGCAATTTCACTCCTAGGCATACACCCATCAAAACAGACAAGTAAGTGTGGTATTCATACAGTGAAATACTATACAGCGGTCTGTATACAGTGGTCTGCTTCACATTACAACATGGATAAATATTACAAACATAATGTCGAGCAAAAGAAGCCAGACACACAAAAAATGAATACTGAAGGATTCCATTTATATACAGTAAAGTTCCAAAACAAGCAAAACACATCTGTGAGTTAGAGGGTGGAGCAATGTTTTCCTTTGGGAGGGTTAGGAGGGAAGCTTCTGGAGTCCTGGTAAAGTCCTATATTCTGATCTGGGTGGGGGATATATGACTGTTCATTTTGTGGAAAAATAATCAAATCGTACATTTAGAATTTAGATGTATATTTATATATATATATATATATATATATATATATCATAACTCAATATGTATTTATAAATAAAAAAAGAATATTGGCAACAGATAATGTTTGTGAGGAACCAGAGAACAAGTTGGAGGCTATGAAACAGAAACAACACCTAAAATCATGCTGAAAAGCTACTCCCACGAAGATATTCCACCAATCCTGGGAGCAGACAGCAGAGCATGCAATGCTACAGCTGCAGCCCAACTCAACCCCAAGACTACAGAACACGCCAGGCAAAAAGTTACCCATGAATTTTAAAACGGACTTACTTTCAAGAGGATTTTTCCCAACAGCGGCTGGTGGTCAGCACGGAAGTCAATAATGTTCGCAAACAAGAGGAAGAGGACTGCCTTACATAGCGCAGCAGAGCCTCACTAGATTTGGTTACAAAGGAGCCTCAGCTGAGTTTTAAAAAAATTGATTTCAGCGGAGCCTGGCCGATTTGGTTACAAAGAAACCTCAGCTGAGTCTCCTGAAAGTTGATTACCAACAGTGATTAGGCTCAGTGACCTCAATGTCTGTCCGTGCTCTGGTCCTGTGAGTGCTGCCTGCTCAAGGCTCCACCCTTTTCCCTAAGGGGGTAGGGGTGCCGACCCCTGGGCTGCCACAGCCACCACCACCAACTTGGTTTTCTGGAAGCTACTCACAGAATATGGGCCATTGCTGCCTCTGTGACCTGGATGTAACTACTGCATCTAGTACCACCTCACCGTCCCAAGCTCTGCCCCATGAGATGGTAGATTACCCAAGCACAGGAAAGGGGTTTTGAAGGCTGAGCAAGCAAAAAGAATGACAAATGCTTTACATTTCTTCTACCACATCTTAAAAATAGGTATTCAGCAACTATCTCATTTTGATCATCTTTTTATCTCAAAATTTTCTTCCTTAATAATATTAGCCACCTTCAACATCCACCTCCATAGATGACTCCCAAATATATACCCCTGGCTTGACCATTTGGGGGCAGAATATTGGGTCTCCAACCAAGTCCCAATGAGGGTTCTTTTTAAGATCGAGAATTGCTTTCGTTAAAGAATCCCTGGCCCTGTTCACAGAAGGACGTTCCCACACTGATTTACGGTGGTCCTCCAAAGACACAAAATGCAAAAAGCTCTTCCTCCACAAAATGTCTTGGCCACTCAAACACTTGTATCTAGAAGACAGGGATCTCCTTTCAATTACAAACAGGGAATACGTACACCTGGGTTCTAACGGGAGACCTTGGTTATGACCAACCTGCTATCTGACTCTTTTCAAAGCTTGACTGAAACGGCTAACATTTGAGAGATATTCTGAAAGACAGACAAATATTTATTCTTCAAGATTCTCCTTGTCAAATTATTGAGAACAATGACTCTCTGGCCTCCTAAAGCATTGTGTTTACTAGACAAGGCCAATCTAAAAAACATAGTAATCAAATGGAGAAATCTACTTTTTTGTTAACAGATACCAAGGTCATAATTATTAAATTCATTCTGTGTCCCCATACAAAATTTCAAATGATAACATTTTCTCAGAATATCTGGGGGGGACGATGTTTCTTTTGATGAAATGTATGCTTGCTACCGCAACACAATGAAACCTCTGCAGTCCCCTTACTCTACTTGCCCAGCCATATGCTCAGTTGTGTACATGTTCCTCAACCAGGTATTTGTGTCTCCTGCTCTATCTTTATTCCGTGGTTGCTTTATTTAACTTTTTATTCATTTATTCAAAAATATTTATTCCATGGTTGCTTTATTTAACTTTTTATTCATTTATTCAAAAATATTTACTCTGTATTTACTACAAGCCAAGCACCCTCCTAGGTATACAGTAGGGAAGATAAAAATTCTCCACCCACGTGAAATTTCCCTTCTAGTACAGAGAAGACTGAAAAATGAAATATACAATATATAGTACATAAGATGCTGACGAGAGCTATGGGGGAAAATAAAGGCAGAAAGGAAAATTGAACATACAAGGGAGTACAAGTGAATTTCAAACATAGTAGTTACCTGAAAGTTGACAAGGAAACAAAAGAGAGGAGGGAGCAAGACGGAGACCAGAAAGAGAAAAGAGAGGCCAGATTCCATAAGGTGTTTTACTCAGAATCAGACAAGAAGCCAGTAGGAGGTTTTGAAAAGAGCAGTAACATGGTAAGATGAGTTTTAAAAGAATCAATCTGGCTATTGTGTTGAAAACAGACAGTGGGGAAGGAGGAAGATCAGTTAGGTTGCTACTGAAAATCAACAATGGCTTGGATCATATCGAAGAACAAGACCAATAGAAGAGTTCAATAAAAGAAAAAATAATTAATGAAAATTAATGAGAAATTTAAGGATGGCTAAGACTTGTAGGGAAGAGAAAACAGAGAATCAGAATGGCATTTTAAAGTTTTCTACAACACTGGAAAATAGAAGAAAATAGAATGCCTTCAAAATTCTGAAGGAAATTTTTTTTTTTTCAAATTAAAATTCTAAACCCAGCCCAAGTGCAGAAGGAAAGATATCTTTAATATGTTGTAGCCTCTCTTGGGGAGCAACTGGAGAATGTGTTTTAGCAAAACAAGAGAGCAAACCAAGAAAGCAGGAAATGAAGGACAGTGGCAAAGAGAACTCACAGCATGAGAACAGTGCAGTGCAGTGCAGCAGGCCTAGAAAGCAACCAGACCAAATTCAAGCAGTAGGAAGGAGCTTGCCAAAGGCAGGGTCACAGGAAAACTATAGACTTGAAAAATAGACTTATGAAAATTGATGTGTTGGAGTATATGGAAAAATAAGGGTATATATGTTTATATGTACGTCTATATGAGGCAAATAAAAACAAGGAAATTATTTACTGCAATCACTCTATACTTCCTAACTCAACAAATGGTATTTACATTGTCATGATATAAACACAGATTATTGATTTAACTAAAAATAGTGACATTACAACATTAAAAGGATGGGAAAATGGAGGTAGAAGTACAAAGGAGCTAAAAATACAAATCATGAAAAAGTGATCAGTCATTGTACTGGTTTGTATATACTATGTCCCCCAGAAAAAGCCATGTTCTTTGATGCAGTCTTGTGGGGGCAGACATATTAGTGAGGATTAAGTTGGAACATTTGGAATAGGGTGTTTCCGTGGAGATAGGCCCCACCCAACTGTGGGTGATGACTCTGATTGGATAATTTCAATGGAGGTGTTACCCCACCCATTCAGGGTGGGTCTAAATTAAATCACTGGAGCCATATAAATGAGTTGACAAACAGAAGGAACTCAGTGCAGCTAAGAGTGACATTTTGAAGAGAAGCTACAGCAAGAGGGACACTTTAAGAATGCACAGGAATTGAGAGAGAAGCTGCAGATGAGAAACAGTTTGAAAACGGCTGTTGAAAGCAGACTCTTACTCCGGAGAAGCTAAGAGATCACAAAACACCCCAAGAGCAACTAAGAGTGACATTTTTTAGGAACTGCAGCCTAGAGAGGAACATCCTGGGAGAAAGCCATTTTGAAACCAGAATTTTGAAGGAGACCTCCCAGCTAATAGAGATTTTCTGGACACCATTAGCCATCCTCTAGTGAAGGTACCCTTTGTTGATGGACACTTTATGACCTTAAGACTATAACTGTATAACCAAATAGACCCCCTTTATAAAAGCCAATCCATTTCTGGTGTTTTGCATTCTGGCAGCATTAGCAAACCAGAACAGTCATTAACAACCAAATCTAATAAGTAAACAGCAGTATAAACATCTTAGTAGAAGAACTTGGAAATCACAGGAAGAAAAAGCTTAAAGCTGTTGAGCCTGGGGGTTGAAATTGGATGGGCAGTCAGAGAATACACTGCTTTTCATTATAATCAATTTTTGGTATTATTTTGATTTTTAAAAAACCATATGCATGTATTAATTTAACAAAATTTTTATAAATTAATTGTTTAAAAAATTAAATCTCCCATATAAATTAAACCAGAACTCTATTGGACATAAGAAGTATCCTGTGTTAAAAATTAAGTGTTTACATGTACATACACATACAAATTAATACACACATACTTCTAGGTATGCTACTTATGTGTGTTAATTGAGCTTTTAGTATAATTGTTGTATCTTGGGGAAGAAGTGTTATTATTTCCCCCATACACATAGTATAAACTGAACAGTTGGATTTGGTTCAGAATTTTTTTCCTGCTAACCACCCCTTCACAGGAAAGCTGTAGTGTTTTCCTACATCAAAAATTTGGAAGTTTTTTTTAATCTCCGTATGAATTTACATTACCTTAGTATGAAATACTGAAAATGAGAGTTTATTATAAGAATGCTACATGCCTTCCCCCTATCCAGCAGTGATTAGAGATTTTAGAATGCTTTTTGGAAAAAGATATTACACTTAGATCAGCAAACTGAGTCATCTGTTGAATGCAGGTGAAACTAAAAGCCTTGTATTCTCCATTTTATTCTATCAGGGAAAATGTTCAGCAAGGCTCTGTAATACATCTTAATATCACCAAAAGCAGACTTGAAAATCTTTCCTTTCCTACAGAAAATTAATGCCTTCCAAATACTGCCTATGGGTTTTCACACTGCAGGGTATAGAAAAGCATGCCACAACTAACAGGGGATCTACAAACAACAACAACAACAAATTGACTTAAGTAATAAAATAATGTACCAGCTCACATAACTGGATATCCAAAGATTAGCAAGGTTCAGGGTTGACTTAATACAATGACTCCAGTCTGTTGCGTTGAAATTCTCGTGTCCACCCACCTCCTTATCGCAGCTTCACCCTCAGGGTGGTAGCAAGTTCTGGCATCAGTTCCAAGCCACCCATCTCCAAAAGGAGAGACAGGGGAGCACCTCCACAAGCTACCCCAAAAGCACTAGGAAAAAGCATTCGGATGTCTCTTCATTCTTTGTGCCTTAATGGCAGAAATTTGACCACATACCTATTCCTGAATCAATCATCAGCAAAGAGTATAGGATTACACTCAAACATGAGTTTTCCAAACTGTGCAGTGGCACTCTCAGATGCCACAGATAACTCACAATGGTGCTATGGTATATTTTAGATTTCCAAAAGAAATACAGTGATATTCAACATCTATAGGACACCGCTGTTAACTGTGAGTTGAGTTACAAACCATTAACTCAAAGTAATTCTTAATTTCAACATTGGATACCACCATATTTCTTTTAATGACTATCTTTGAGAAGCTGTGTTTTCAGCATCTGCTGTGATAAAAAGCAACTAATGCACAACAATCAATGAGGCTCAGAAAATAAGGGTAGTAATATACAATCTGACTCCAGGTTTGAGAAGTTGTGTTTGGAATTGTTAGGTATTGCTTTTGGCTTAGAGCCACTATGAAAAATTACTTAGATACAAAGAACCCTGAGAACCAAGAAATATGAGAAACTCTGATTTAGACTAATCAGATCCAAGTCTGAGGTCAATTTCTCCTCGAGAACATGGATTTCATGGAAAATGGGTGGATACCTGAAGAGAATTATTGTTCTGTTGAGAAGGAGGAAGGAGGAAATGCCTACAATAGTGTTCTCCTCATGGAGTTACTATTATTTCTCTTCAAATAATCATATCCATTCTGCTAAATTATTTTTTTAAAACACTTTCTTCTCATCTTACAGGTAGTATGTCTTAAACTTCCCTAAAAACTTTTCTACACGTCAAAAATATATAGGTTACCTTTTATTATATGCCAATTATATGCAGATACTTTACCTCTAATGCCAACAATAATCCCAAGTAGGTATTTTTTCATTGCCCTTTTACAGATAAGTCAATTGAGCCCAGTAAGATTAGTCATTTAGCTAGTAAATGTTGAGACAAGTCAATCTGGTTGAGACAAATATGACCTGATGCCTTCTCATCTTGATTTTTATATTTCTGAAATATTAGCTTACTTTTTCATTTCACGTTTCACCAATTCCTCTATGAAATGTTCTCCCTTGTTCTATGTGACCCCAAATATGATGATCAATTCTCCCTCTATGCCTGTTTTCTATTTTCAATTTCAATCTTTTTGTATTAAAAATATCTCTTTTATCTTTTTTATGGTCCTTTTTCTGACCCAGTGCTAAATTAAGATTTCCTTAAAATCCATCTCTCAGCTTTTTGTTCCCAGCACTTCCTACGTCATTCCTGGCTATAATTCTCTTACCTTTAACATGTGTTTTGCTATATCCAATCAACCTATTGGACATGTCCACTTAGATGTCCCACTTTTACATCAGAATCAAGCTGTCTAAACTGATCCCATCACCCTACCTCCCAAATCAGCACTGTTCCCTAACCTCCCTTTTGATGGTAATGTTTGCCCTAGTCATTGAGACTTGAAACCTCAAAACTACACTCCATGCCCTCTCCCCTTTTGCCCTCATCTTCATTCAGTCCTGTAAGTCTCCTCTTAGAATCAGTTTTTCTTTCCTTTATAATATCTTTGTTATTTTTATCTTAGAAATATTGTTAATTTCATTGTTAGTTGACTTAATATGTAGTTGCTTAAATATTTCCTCTATTTTCTCACTTATTAAAAAAAGGTTAATACTTGCCTACCTACTTCCAGGGTTCATAATCAAGTATGATTGTGCTTTGACTCTCAAAATAGTTAATAACCCCTATATTGGCAGGGACAATTTGAAGCACAGTTTAATTTCTTTAGAGGATATAGTAAACTCTGTGTGTAAATATCGTACTCTGTTAGATCAGTTGGAAAAAAAAAGAATTAATTTATAATGTTTCTTTTTGGTCTTTCAAGGACCGTCAATTTTTTTAATTACTATATATATTATTCTTTTCTGCTTCCCTCTCCAATATTATTTTAATAAATATTAATACAGTGTCCCCAATGTGATTTTAAACCATATTTAGAAAAAGTTTAGTGGTAGTCTACCTCTGCCTAATTTGATAATGGTGTCTTTTATAAGACCAATTTTTTGCATTATATTCCTGTTTTTGAACTGTCAGCATTTCTAACATTCTCCCAGTGATTAAATATCTATGGATTACTGCCTTACGGAAATATAAATTTGTTTTTCTCATCTCATCCTCACTACTAACTAGGTGAACGTATGCTGGGCATGATACCAGGAAGAGGAGTAAACTGGTTTTTATACATCTCACACAATGCACCTCATTCTGATTATGGCTAAGTAAAGTCTTCCTTCAACTCTTTCTTTAACCAGTAGTACAAAATTAGGTAATATCTAACTTCAGAGGGCTATGACTTCCTGATTTGTAAAATGAGGGCACTTTTTAATGCTAACATTTGTGGAATAATGGTACTAGAGAAAGTCTTTCAAGCCCTGACAAAGCCTAAAATTAAGTGAAATACAATTTAATGTCACTTTATTATTACACATAATCCATATTTTAAAATTCTAATATAAAGTATGATAATCTTTTGAAGAAGCCAAGTATCATCAGACTTGCACTTTCACATAATCTGTGCCCTTTTTAATGAATTACATCTTTAAAATTTTGACTTCCAAAACTAACATAGTTCTTTCACGACTCTTCTGCACCAATCAGAGAATTATGTTTGGACTTTTCATAATGTTAAAAAAGAGATCTGACTTTGGGGTCAGGGAGACCATGTTTTTAATCCTTTCCTTTTCATTTAACAAGCTGTGAATTAATTAACCTCTATGAACCTCACTTTCTTTGTATATAAAAATGGAGATAATACATACTTTCAAGGGGTTTTGTGGGCATTAAATAAACCACCCATGACACAAGAAGGTACACAGCATTTCCTGGTGCTCTGTAGGCATTACATAAGGGAAGCGTGACTGGATTACTGACACAAAATGTGAAGTGAAATCCTGACATAGAACTTTTGTAAAGGTCACAAAAAAGCATAAAGCCAAAGTTAGACCATTCACCTTTCTCTGTCTCTATGAAGCTAATTTAGTCAAGAATCATTTACTGAATTCATTGGGTGTACAAGATTAAGTGCTAGGTGCTAGGGATTCAATTTACTGATCTCAAGGAAAAACAGAAGTTGCAGGAACAAATGTGTGGGAACAAAATTATAAGAAAATGTGGTAAGAAACTCTTATTTCAGAGACTTCAAACTAACCAGATATTTTGGGCCATGTGGGAGTAGCCCTGATCATCTTTCTAATTCAAAAATCACTTAATTTATGTTTAGCTTATCAGATTGTTGGCTTTCAAATTGGGCTCCTAAAAATCAGTATTGCTCTAGGGAAGGACAAAGAAAGGAAAAGGATGAGCAGAAGGGACTTTGTTTCCTCACTTCTTACCCCATCCCAGTGAAAATAAAGCAGTTCTGATTTTAACAGTTTTATATAATGTGCTTCAACATAGTGGCTTATTGACAGAAAAGGTTGTCCAGAGGAAAAAAAAAATGCTTTAAAATAACTGATAAGAACAATTGTTTCACTAAAACAAATGACTCAAGTTAAAATATCATATAACTGTGTGCATATAATTGCCAATTTTAGCAAGGATGTTTGGGGAAAGTCTCTCTACACAGGTGATATTTGAGCTGAGATCTGGATAATGAGAAGCCAAATGTTCAAAGAGCTCAGAGAATATTCCAGACAGAGGGAATAATCCCTAAAGAAGTTCTCAGTCAGTGAAGAGTAGAGAATAGTTTCAAGGGAGAAAAAGGCAGCAGTGTGGTGAAGCATTGTAGACAAAGGGAAAAGTAAGACAAGATGATGCTGAGAGGTAGACAGGTTCAAGTTCATGCAAAGCCTCATTGGACATGGTAATGAGTTTGGATTTATTCTACAAGCAGTGGGAAATCACTGAAGGACATAAGCAGGGAAGTCTTTTTTGAAAATTTACAGTGGCTGTTGTATAGATAATGAATTGGAAGGGAGTAAAAGGAGAAAAAAGAAACAAGTCCAGAGATACTGGTATGGCTAAAGGAAGAGATCATGATGTCTTGAATTAGAGTGTTGGCAATGCAGTTGCAGAGACATGGATAAATTTTGAAGGTAGAATCTTTGTGAAGTTGGAGATTGTTTTAGACTAGTGAAGATGCAATATACCAAAAACGGGTTGGCTTTTATAATGGGGATTTATTAGTTTACAAGTTTACAGTTCTGGGGCCATAAAAATGTCCAAATCAAAGCATCATCAACACAACACCTTCTTCTTGAAGACAGGCTGCCGGAGAACCTGGACTCCTCAGACACATTGAAAGGCACATGGCAGCATCTGCTGTTCTCTCCCTTCTCTTCTGGGTTTTGTTAATACCAGCTTCTGGCTTCAGTGGCTTCCTCTATGTTTCTTTGGCTTTCTCTCTCAGAGTCTGTGTCTTTCTCTTAGAAAGAACTCCAGTAAGAGGATTAAGACCCATCCTGAATGAGTTGAGTCACATCTTAAGTTAAGATCCTACTCACCAATTTAAAAAATGGGCAAAAGACATGGAAAGACACTTCTGAAGAGGAAGTACAAATGGCTCAAAAACATCTGGAAAGATGCTCAACTTTACTGGCTATTAGGGAAATGCAAATCAAAACCACAAGGAGATATCATCTCATACCTACCAGAATGGCCATTAAAAAAAAAAACAAAAACAGAAAATTGCAAGTTCTGGAGAGGAAGCAGAGAAAGAGGCATACTTATTCACTGTAGGTGGGAATGTAGAATGGTGCAACCACTCTGGAAGGCAGTGTGGCAGTTTCTCAGGAAGCTAAGCATAAAACTGCCTTATGATCCAGCAATCCCATTACTAGGTATATATTCAGAGGAACTAAAGGCAAGGACACAAATGGACATTTGCACACCAATGTTTACAGTGGCATTATTCACAGTTGCCAAAACAGCCCAAATGTCCATCAACAGATGAGTGGACAAACAAACTGTGATATATACATACAATGGAATATTATGCAGCTGTAAGATAGAATAAAGTCACAGAGCAAACAACAATGTGGATAAACTTTGAGGACAATATGTTGAGTGAAATTAGCCCAGAAACAAAAGGACATATACTGTATGGACTCACTAATATGAACCAACATTAATGAGCAAACTTTGACAGTTAAAGTTGAGAACACAGGTTATCAGGAGAAAGAAAGAGGTTAGAGATCGGGCATTTGATGCTACAACAGTACAGAAGTCTCAACAGGATTAATTGTAGAGATCCAGAAATGGATAGCATGATACTGTGTTATGGTAGCACAATATTGTAAGTATAATGAACAAAGATAAATGTGAGTACATTTGAAAGAGGAAGACTAGGGGCATGTATGACAACAGAAGGAAAGATAGAAGATAAAGACTGGGACTATATAACTTAGTGAAAACTGGAGAGGTCAATGATCGTGATTAAATGTACAAATATAAGAATGTTTTTATGTGACACAGAACAAATGAATGTCAACTTTGCAAGGTGTTGAGAATGAGATGGTATTGGGGAAAAATATGATCAGTGTAAACTAGAGTCTACAGTTGACAGTAACATTATAATATGCCTCTACTAATTGTAGCAAAGACAATATACCAAAGCTAAATGTCTATAAGAGGGGGCTAAAAGGAAGGGTGGTGGTATTGTTGTCTGAACTTTTTAATGCATTTTTATTTTTTCTTTTATTTTTACTCATCATTTTTTTTCTTTTGTCTTTTTTCTTCTTTTCCTTTTTTTTTTTTTTTTTTTGCAGAAGAAATGGAAATGTCCACATATAGATTGTGGTGGTGAATGCATAACTATGTGATTATATCAGGAACCACTGATTGTTTACTTAGAATTGAATGTTTAAAAAATAAACAGAGGAGTACAAGAGCTAGAGAAAATGTGGAGAGAGGGATGTACTTAATCACTGCTGATGGGGAAGCAGAATGGTGCAGCCCATCTGGAGGGCAGTGTGGTAGTTCCACAGGAAGCTAAATATGGGATTGCCATATGGTCCTGCAACCCCGTTTTGGGTACATACTTGGAAGAACTGAGAGCAGGGACATGAATGGACATTTGCACACTGGTGTTTATGGTGGCAGTATTCATGATTGGCAATGGATGGAGGTGGCGTAAGGGTACATTGAATGATGAACAGAATGGTGAACTGTGGTGTACACATACAATGGAATATTAAGTGGCTGCAAGAAGAAATGAAATTTTGAGGTATGAAACTAAGTAAATGAACTTGAGGACAGTATGTTGCATGAAATAAGCCAGAAATGAAAAGACAGACAATATAACGCCTCACTAATATGAACTGACTATAATGGGCAAACTCTGAGAATTGATTATTGGGGGAATGCTTATTGTAAAGGTTCCTAGATTGTAAGCTCTTACACTAGTTACATTTATTCCTGAGTTGTAATGGTTACTTCTAGATTCTGAGATGCTGAGCTCTTGTGTATAACCTGGTTGATCTTCAAGTATCTGGGTGACACCCGAGACTCAGATCTAGAGTTCAGTACCTATAAATGTCAACATTAACTACCTCATATAGCAAAAAGAAGCTGAAAAAGGGATCAGACTTCAATTAGAGATACAAACAAAATGGCCTTGGTTATGACTAAGATAAATCAGACTAAAGGGTAGAGGATGATATTGACTGTATTTTAAAACTTCAACTTCTGTGTGAGACCAAAGGTAGAGATGTTTATTTGGTGGAAAACCTTTATTTTCTGTAGAATGCTGTACAATTTAACTTGTATGGTCAGTTTATTCAAACACTATAATTACATAGATCCTTGAACAGGGAGTGAGATCTGGTTTGTTCATACAGGTTAACATGAAGCCCCAATACTTTCCAAAGTAATTTAGGCAGAGGATAAAGAAGTATTTGAAAAGCCCCCTTGAGGGACTGGAAAATATGGAAACGTTAAATTTACCCACCTTCGGAATTCCTTATATTGTCACAAACATGGGGGACTACCAATTTAGTAGGCTGAGCCCTCAATCTTGGGGCTTGCCCATATGAAGCTTGTTACTACAAAGAAGAGGCTAAGTCTACTTACAATGGTGCCTGAGTCACCCCCAGAGAACCTCTTTTGTTGTTCAGATGTAGCCTCTCTAAGTCAACTTGACAGATGGACTTGCTGCCCTCCCCACTACATGGGATAACTCCCGGGGGTGTAAATCTCCCTGGCATGACTCCCAGGGATGAGTCTGGACTCAGCATCATGGGATTGAGAAAGACTTCTTGATCAAAAGGGGGAAGAAAAACGAAACAGTATAAAGTTTCAGGGGCTGAGAGATTTAGAATGGAGTCAAGAGGTCATTCTGGAGGTTATTCTTATTCATTATATAAATAAACCTTTTTAGTTTTTAGTGTATTAGAATAGCTAGAAGGAAATACCTGAAACTGTTGAAATGCAACCCCAGTAGCCTTTTTTCTTGCAGACAAGTGTGTAAGTATATAGCTTATACAGTGTGACTGTGTGATTGCAGAAAACCTTGTGGCTCACACTCCCTTTATCCACTGTATGCACAGATGAGTAGAAAAATGGGGACAAAAAAGCAAATGAAAAAGGGGGTAATGAGGGGGATGGGTTTTTTGGGGTATTCTTTTTTACTTTTATTTTTATTATTTTTTTTGAAGATTTTTTGAAAATGTTCAACTGAAACTACAGTACTGTAACTCACAACAACTTTGGAAATTTTCTATATAACAATTTGTTAAATCAAACTTTGAAAGATTTTTTTTTTGTATATATGTTATATTTCACAATAAGGAAATAACTGAAACTGTGGAACTGTAACCCATAATATTCTTTGAAATTTGCTCTTTACTTGTTAAACTGCATTTGGAAAGTTATCACTACTATGTATATATGTTATTATATGTATATAATAAAAAAAGAAAGAAAAAAGAGGGTCCCCGTTTGCTAAAAGTTTTTATGAATGAGTGTGGAACTTAGTCAAATGCAACTGTTGAGATACTCATACCATATTTGTTGGGTTCACTAATATTTTGTTAAGGATTTTTCCAGCTATGTTCATGAATGAGATTGGTCTGTAATTTTAAATTCTTGAATAAGTTTGTCAGGTTTTGGAATCAGGGTTATGCTGATCTCATAAAAAAAGCTGCTAAGGAAGAGTTTGTACAAGATTGGTGTTTTATTTTCTGGAATGTTTGGAAAAATTTAGTGAAGCCATTTGGTCCTGTGGTTTTCTTTGTGGGAAGGTTTTTAACAACAGATTATTTTTTTCATAAATATTAGGCTATTCAAGATTTTCTATTTCTTTTTAGGTCATTTTTGGTAAGCTGTAATTTTTAAGAAACTTGTCTCTTACATTCAAATTGTCAAATTTATTACCATAAAGTTGTTCATAATACCCTTTTAGCTTTTTGATGTCTATAATGATGTTTTCTTTTCTATTCTGATATTCTTAATTTATGTTTCTTCTCCCTTGTTCCCCCTTATCAATCTTATTATGAGTTTATCAATTTAATTAATCTTTTCAAAGAACTAACTTTTGGCTTTGTTATTTTCTTCTGTTTCCTATTTTTCTAGCTTCTTTGATGTTTTTTTCAGTCTGCTTTTCTAACATATGCATTAAAAAAAAGAAAATGTTCAAAAATTGTGGTAATGAATGCACAACTCTATGATGATACTATGAACAACTGATTGTACACGTTGGATGACTGTATGGTATGTGCCCATATCTCACTAAAAGTGCAAAGTAAAAAAGATCCTACTCACCAAAAGATCCTACTTACAATGAGTCCACACCCACAGGAATGGATTAACTTTAAGAGCATAGTTTTCTGGGGTACATAACAGCTTCAAACCATCACACACATTGATTGGATCTGGTGGATAACAGAAGGAAGAATCAAAGATGATCCATCTAATTTTGTATTAAACAGTGGGAAGTACCATTTGCTGAGATGGTGAAAACTGGTGAGGAGACAAGGCTCGGGGGATGGGGGAGAATCAAGAGTTCTGTTTTGTACGTGCTAAGGTAGAGATGCCTGGATTGACAATCCAGTCAATCAAGTAGGCAGCTCAATATAGTCACTGCTGTCATCATCATCGCCATCATCATAATCATCATTGTATGAGTTAATGAGCTATATGAGCTATATATGGGGTACTGTTGTGTTTTGCATAAACCATTTGCCACTCACAATAACTTGTAAATACTATTATCATTATCCTTATTTTATATATATTAGAAACCAAGTCAAAGAGAGAATATGTAACTTGCCTAACATCAAACAGTTAGTAAACAGTGCAGCTGGGAATGAAATCCAGATGTTCTAGCTCCACCATCTTGACTTCTACAATCTATGGCTTCCCAGATTCTAGGTCCCAGGAAAGCAGTCTCCGTTGGAAATAAACATTTATGAGTCACTCATTCATTACAAACTTTTTTCATTCAAAATTTATTTATTGAGTATCTATTATGTGCCAAGCTCTATTCTAATGAATAAGATGGATAAAGGTTGCGTTCTCAGAAAGCTCACAATATGTCAGAAGGTGATAAATGTTATAAAGAAAACTAAAATAGCACAATGAAAGTTAGGAGTACCTGGAGCAGGAGTGGGAGCATTATTTTATATAGCATACCTAGGGACAGTTTCTCTGAAAAGGTGAAATTAGAGCTAAGATGTGAAAGAAGTGATGGTGTAAGCGTGCATATATCTGATGGGGGAAGGTGTCAACAGGCAGATAAAAAAGCAAGTGCAAAAAAAGATCCTGGGACAGCTGGGTACTTAGCATGTTTAAGCCTCAGCAAGGAAGTGAAGATGGCTTGAGAAGAATAAGCTGCAGGAAAATAACAGGGTCAGACAGATCAAAGAGATACTGAATCATCCAAGTACTACAAATGCTATTTAAAGTTATGGAACTGGATAAGATCACCTATGGAGAGAGTTTAGCAAAAGAAAACCTATCTCTGAAACATTTATGATCTAGAAGTGAGATAAAGGAAGAGAACACTATAAAGAAAACTTAGAGGAAAAGGCCAACAAACTAGAGAATGCAGTGGAGTGTGATGTCATGGAAGCCAAGAGCAGAGGGTATTTTGAGGGGAAGGTAGTAGAAAACTGTTCGATGCTGCTGTGAAGTTAAGCAAAATGCAGACAGAGTCAGATTCACTGGACTTGGCCACTGTGGTGGTTTGAAGCTGTATGTACTCCAGAAAAACATGTTCTTAAACCTAATCCATTTCTGTGGGTGAGGACCCATTGTAAGAAGGACCTTTAGGCAAAGCTACTTCAGTTAAGGTGTGACCCACCGCATTCAGGATGGGTCTTAATCCTATTATTAAAGCCCTATACAAACAGAATGAATACACAGAGAGACAGAAAGCCATGGAAGCAAGAAGCTGAAAGCAATGAAACCCAAAAGAGAAGGGAGAGAGGGTGGGGCAAGATGGCAGAGTGGTGAGGTATACGTTTTAGTTACTCCTCCAGGGCAGTAGGTAGAAAGCCAGGAACTGTGTGGACTGGACACTGCAGAGCAATTTGACTTTGGGCATACTTCATACAACACTCATGAATGCATGGAACAGCTGAGATCAGCGAAATCTGTAAGTTTTCACAACCAGGGGACCCGTGCCCCTCCCTCCCAGGCTCAGTCCCATGGGAGGAGGGGCCGTCAGTGCTGGGAACAAGGAGGGAGAACTGCAGTTGTGGCTCTTATCGGAAACTCATTCTACTGATCCAAACTCCAAACATAGATAGACCGAGACCAGACACTGGAGAATCCAGGAACAGCCAGCCTAGCAGAGAGGAGATAGGGATAGCAAAAACAGCAAGGAAAATCCAAAAATAAAAGCGGAGACTTTCTTGAATACTGGTGACCATAGAATGGGGAAGGGCAGAGCTCAGGCAGAGTCAGGATCATATGCAAATCGAGAAGGTGAGTTTCTTTGTCTGAAAAGCCGGTTTCTCTGTTCCCTGGATCGTTCCTTAATGGCCCTAATCTCCTTGTCTCTTAGCATTTCAATAGCCCATTAGATCTGCAAGGAGGGACCTTCCTTCTTTTTTTTTTTTTTTAATCTTTTTCTCTTTTTCTAAAATGATTACTCTAAGAAGCCCATTACAGAAAGCCTCAAAGACTTGCAATTTGGGCCCAAACAAGAGCAGAGCTAAGAGAGCTCTGAGACACAAGGCAATAAGTCCAGTGGCTGAGAAAATTCGCTAAACACAACTTCCCAAGAAAAGGGGGGCGTCCCCTCACAGCCACCTTCCTGGTGGGCAGGGAACACTCCTGCCAGGTGCTGGCTCTACAGCCCAGAGCTACCCCAGACAACCCAGTGTGACGGGAAGTGTTTCCAACAACACACCCACACACCACAAAATTGGGCATGGACATTAGCCTTTCCTGCACCCTCAGCTGGTTGTCCCACAGTTGAGAAGGCAGAGCTGTGTGAATTAACACGCCCCATTCAGCCATCAGGGCAGCCCAGAACCGCCCTGGGGGGACGGTGCTTACCTGTGACATAGCATAGTCACCCCTCAACAGAGGACCTGGGGTGCACGGCTTGGAAGAGAGACCAACTCGACAAGTCCCAGGGGCCATACGCCAATACCAAAGACTTGTGGGTCAGCAGCACAGACAAACTGTGGTGGGACTAAACTGAAGGATTAGACTATTGCAGCAGCTTTAAAGCTCCAGGCACACTAGGGAGATTTGATTGCTAGAGCTGCCCCCCTCCCTGACCGCTCAGACACATGCCCCATATACAGGGAGGACAACACCAACTACATATGCAAGACTGGTGCACAAATTAGACCCCACAAGACTCACACCCCCACTCACCACAAAGACAAACTGGGGGAGAACTGGCTTGAGGGGAATAGGTGGCTCATGGATGCCACCTGCTGGTTAGTTAGAGAAAGTGTTCTCCACAAAGTTGTAGATCTGACAAATTAGAGATAAGGGTTTTACTCAGTCTACAAATCCTAAAAGAACCGTATCAAGTTAAGCAAATGTCAAGAGGCCAAAACAAAAGAAAATTTTAAAGTGTATGAAAAAAACAGACGATATGTATAACCCAACCCCAAGCACCCAAATCAAAAGATCAGAGGAGACAAAGTACTTGCAGCAATTAATCAAAGAACTAAAGATGAACAATGAGACCATGGCACAGGATATAAAGGACATGAAGAAGAGCACAGCACAGGATATAAAGGACCTGAAAAAGACCCTAGAAGAACATAAAGAAAAAATTGCAAGAGTAAATTAAAAAAAGATGATCTTATGGAAATAAAACTAACTGTTGACCAAATTAAAAAGATTCTGAATACTCACAGTACAAGACTAGAGGAAGGTGAACAACGAATCACTGACCTGGAGCACAACAGAACGGAAAATGAAAGAACTAAAGAAAGAATGGGGAAAAATCAAAAAAATCAAAATGGACCTCAGGGATATGCTAGATAATATAAAACTTCCAAACATAAGACTCATTGGTGTTCCATAAGGGGAAGAGAAGGGTAAAGGTCTAGGAAGAGTATTCAAAGAAATTGTTGGGGAAAACTGCCCAAATCTTCTAAACAACATAAATACACAAATCATAAATGCCCAGCAAACTCCAAATAAAATAAATCCAAATAAACCCACTCCGAGACATATTCTGATCTAACTTTCAAATACGGAAGACAAGGAGAAAGTTCTGAAAGCAGCAAGAGAAAAGCAATTTACCACATACAAAGGAAATAGCATAAGACTAAGTAGTGACTACTCAGCAGCCACCATGGAGGTGAGAAGGCAGTGGCATGACATATTTAAAATTCTTAGAGAGAAAAATTGCCAACCAAGAATTCTTTATCCAGCAAAGCTCTCCTTCAAATTTGAGGGAGAGCTTAAATTTTTCACAGGCAAACAAATGCGGAGAGAATTTGCTAACAAGAGACCTGCCCTACTGGAGATACTAAAGGGACCCCTACCAACAGAGAAACAAAGAAAGGAGAGACATATATGGAGAAAGGTTCAGTACTAAAGAGATTCAGTATGGGTATGTTAAAGGACATTAAGAGAGAGAGGGGAAAAAATATATATGACAAACATAAACCAAAGGATAAGATGGCTGATTCAAGAAATGCCTTCACAGTAATAACATTGAATATAAATGGATTAAACTCCCCAATTAAAAGATACAGATTGGCAGAATGGATCAAAAAATATGAACCATCAATATGTTGCATATAAAAGACTCATCTTAGACACAGGGACACAAAGAAACTGGAAGTGAAAGGATGGAAAAAATATTTCATGCAAGCTACAGCCAAAAGAAAACAGGAGGAGCAATATTAATTTCAGATAAAATAGACTTTAAATGCAAGGATGTTTTGAGAGACAAAGAATGCCACTACATACTGATAAAAGGGGCAACTCAACAAGAAGAAATAACAATCATAAACGTTTATTCACTCAATCAAGCTGCCACAAAATACATGAGACAAACACTGGCAAAACTAAAGGAAGCAATGGATGTTTCCACAATAATTGTGGGAGACTTCAACATATCACTCTCGCCTATAGATAGATCAACCAGACAGAAAACCAATAAAGAAATTGAAAACCTAAACAATCTGATAAATGATTTGGATTTAACAGACATGTATAGAACACTACATCCCAAATCACCAGGATACACATTCTTCTCTCATGCTCACGGAACTTTCTCCAGAATAGATCATATGCTGGGACATAAAACAAGCCTCATAAATTTAAAAAAAATGAAATTATTCAAAGCACATTCTCTGACCACAATGGAATACAATTAGAAGTCAATAACCATCAGAGACTTAGAAAATTCACAAAGACCTGGAGGTTAAACAACACGCTCCTGAACAATCAGCGGGTTAAAGAAGAAATAACAGGAGAAATTGCTAAATATATAGAGACAAACAAAAATGAGAACACAACGTACCAAAACCTATGGGATGCAGCAAAAGTGGTACTGAGGGGGAAATTTATAGCACTAAACGCCTATGTTAAAAAGGAAAAAAGAGCCAAAATCAAAGAACTAATGGATCAACTGAAGAAGCTAGAAAACAAACAGCAAACCAATCCTAAACCAAGTAGAACAAAAGTAATAACAAGAATTAAAGCAGAAATAAATGACATAGAGAACAAAAAAACAATAGAGAGGATAAATAACACCAAAAGTTGGTACTTTGAGATGATCAACAAAATTGACAAGCCCCTAGCCAGACTGACAAAATCAAAAAGAGAGAAGACCCATATAAACAAAATAATGAATGAGAAAGTTCACGTTACTGCGGATCCCGAAGAAATTAAAAAAATTATAAGACGATACTATGAACAACTGTATGGCAACAAACTGGATAATGTAGAGGAAATGGACAATTTCCTGGAAACATATGAATACCCTAGACTGACCAGAGAAGAAATAGAAGACCTCAATCAACCCATCAACAAGCAAAGAGATCCAATCAGTCATCAAAAATCTTCCCACAAATAAATGCCCAGGGCCAGATGGCTTCACAGGGGAATTCTACCAAACTTTCCAGAAAGAACTGACACCAATCTTACTCAAACTCTTTCAAAACACTGAAGAAAATGGAACACTACCTAACTCATTTTATGAAGCTAACATCAATCTAATACCAAAACCAGGCAAAGATGCTACAAAAAAGGAAAACTACCGGCCAGTCTCCCTAATGAATATAGATGCAAAAATCCTCAACAAAATACTTGCAAATCGAATCCAAAGACACATTAAAAAAATCATACACCATGACCAAGTGGGGTTCATTCCAGGCATGCAAGGATGGTTCAACATAAGAAAATCAATCAATGTATTACAACACATTAAAAATTCAAAAAGGAAAAATCAAATGACCATCTCAATAGATGCTGAAAAAGCATTAGACAAAATCCAACATCCCTTTTTGATAAAAACACTTCAAAAGGTAGGAATTGAAGGAAACTTCCTCAATATGATAAAGGACATATATGAAAAACCCACAGCCAGCATAGTACACAATGGTGAGAGACTGAAACCTTCCCTCTAAGATCAGGAACAAGACAAGGATGCCCGCTGTCACCACTATTATTCAACATTGTGCTGGAGGTACTAGCCAGGGCAATCCAGAAAGACAAAGAAATAAAAGGCATCCAAATAGGAAAGGAAGAAGTAAAACTGTCATTGTTTGCAGATGATATGATCTTATATCTGGAAAACCCAGAGAAATTGATGACACAGCTACTAGCACTAATAAACAAATTTAGCAAAGTAGTGGGATACAAGATTAATGCATATAAGTCAGTAATGTTTCTATACACTAGAAATGAACAAATTGAAGAGACACTCAAGAAAAAAAACACTATTTTCAATAGCAACTAAAAAAATTCAAGTACCTAGGAATAAACTTAATCAAAGATGTAAAAGACTTATACAAAGAAAACTACATAACTCTACTAAAACAAATAGAAAGGGACCTTAAAAGATGAAAAAATATTCCATGTTCATGGATAGGAAGGCTAAATGTCATTAAGATGTCAATTCTACCCAAACTCATCTACAGATGCAATGCAATCCCAATCAAAATCCAACAACCTACTTTGCAGACTTGGAAAAGCTAGTAATCAAATTTATTTGGATAGGGAAGATCCCTTGAATTGCTAAAGACACTCTAAAAAAAGAAAAATGAAGTGGGAGGACTTACACTCCCCAACTCTGAAGCTTATAAAGCCACAGTTGTCAAAACAGCATGGTACTGGCACAAAGATAGGCATATTGATCAATGGAATAGAATTGAGAATTCAAAGATAGACCCCCAGATCTATGGCTAACTGAACTTTAATAAGGCCACCAAAGTCACTGAACTGGGACAAAACAGTCTTTTCAACAAATGGGGCTGGGAGAGTTGGGTATCCATATCCAAAAGAATGAAAGAGGACCCCTACCTCACACCCTACACAAAAATTTAACTCAAAGTGGATCAAAGCTCTCAATATAAAAGACAGTACCATAAAACTCCTAGAAGATAACAGGGAAACATCTTCAAGACTTTGTATTAGGCGGCCACTTCCTAGACTTTATACCCAAAGCATAAGCAACAAAGGAAAAAATAGATAAATGGAAACTCCTCAAGCTCAGAAGTTTCTGTACCTCAAAGGAATTTGTCAAAAAGGTGAAGCAGCAGCCAACTCAACGGGAAAAAATTTTTGGAAACCATGTATCTGACAAAAGACTGATATCTTGCAAATATAAAGAAATCCTACAACTCAATGACAATAGTACAGACAGCCCAATTATAAAATGGGCAAAAGATATGAAAAGACAGTTCTCTGAAGAGGAAATACAAATGGCCAAGAAACATGAAAAAATGTTCAGCTTCACTAGCTATTAGAGAGATGCAAATTAAGATCACAATGAGATACCATCTCACATCAATTAGTATGGCTGCCATTAAACAAACAGGAAACTACAAATGCTGGAGAGGATGTGGAGAAATTGGAACTCTTATTCATTGTTGGTGGGACTGTATGATGGTTCAGCCACTCTGGAAGTCAGTCTGGCACTTCCTTAGAAAACTAGATCCAGCTATTGCACTTCTTGGTATATACCTGGAAGATCTCAAAGCAGTGACACGAACAGATATCTGCAAACTAATGTTCATAGCATCATTATTCACAATTGCAAAGAGATGGAAACAACCCAAATGTCCTTCAACAGATGAGTGGATAAATAAAATGTGGTATATACACACAATGGAATACTACATGGCTGTAAGAAGGAACGATGTCGTGAAACATATGACAACATGGATGAACCTTGAAGACATAATGCTGAGCAAAATAAGCCAGGCACAAAAAGAGAAACATTATATGATACCAATAATGTGAACACTGAAAAATGTAAAACAAATGTTTTATAATGTAGAATATAGGGGAACTAGTGATAGAGAGCAATTAAGGAAGGGGGAATGATAACCCAATAAGAACAGATAAGCTATCGAGGGTCAATTTAACATTCTGGGAATGCCCAGGAATGACTATGGTCTGTTAACTTCTGGTGTGTATGGTAGGAACAAAGTCACAGAAATGTTGCTATATTAGGTTATTTTCTTGGGGTAGAGTAGGAACATGTTGGAACTAAAGTAATTAGGTTAGTTGTCTTTTTCTTACTCCCTTGTTATGGTTTGTTTGAAATGTTTTTTTATTATATGGTTTATTTTTATTTTTATTTTTATTTTTGATATAGTTGATTTAAAAAAAAAGTATTAATCAAAAAAAAAAAAAAAACAATGAAAAAATATGCAGAGCCCCCTTGAGGAGCTGGTGGAGAATGCAGGGGTATTGGGTTCCCCACCTTGATGGTTGCTGATGTGCTCACAGACATACGGGACTTGTGGTTTGATGGGTTGAGCCCTCTACCACAGGACTTGCCCTTGGAAAGACTGTTGCTACAAAGGAGAGGCTAGGCCTCCCTATAATTGTGCCTAAGAGCCTCCTCCCAAATGTCTCTTTGTTGCTCAGATGTGGTCCTCTCTCTCTAGCTAAGCCAACTTGGCAGGTGAAATCACTGCCCTCCCCTCTACATGGGATCAGACACCCAGGGGAGTGAATCTCCCTGTCAAGGTGGAATATGACTCCCGGGGAGGAATCTAGACCCGGCATCATGGGATGGAGAACACCTTCTTGACCAAAAGGGGGATGTGAAAGGAAATGAAATAAGCTTCAGGGCAGAGAGATTCCAAAAGGAGCCGAGAGGTCACTCTGGAGGGCACTCTTACGCACAATATAGACAACCCTTTTTAGGTTCTAATGAATTGGAATAGCTAGCAGTAAATACCTGAAACTATCAAACTACAACCCAGAACCCAAGAATCTTGAAGATGATTGTATAAAAATGTAGTTTATGAGGGGTGACAATGTGATTGGGAAAGCCATATGGACCACACTCCCTTTTGTCTAGTTTATGGATGGATGAGAAGAAAAATAGTGGAAGGAAAACAAACAAACAAACAAACAAAGGCACCCAGTGTTCTTTTGTACTTTAATTGCTCTTTTTCACTTTAACTTTTATTCTTGTTATTTGTGTGTGTGTGGTAATAAAGGTGTCAGGGATTGATTTTGGTGATTAATACACAACTATGTAGTGGTACTTTGAACAACTGAATGTATGATTTGTTTTGTTTGACTGCATGGTGTGTGAATATATCTTAATAAAATGAATTTAAAAAAAAAAAAAAGAGAGAGAAGGGAGAGACCAGCAGATGCTGCCATGTGCCTTGCATGTAGCAGAGGAGCCAAGGATCGCCGGCAGCCAGTCTTCACAAAGAAAGCATCACCTTGATGATACCTTGATTCGGACATGTCCTAGGCCTCAAACTGTAAGCTAATAATTTCCCATTGTTAAAGCCAATCCATTTTATAGTATCTGTTATAAGCAGCCTAGGAAACTAAAACAGCCACCTTGATGGAGTAGTTTCAGAGGAATCATAGAACAAGGATGGGCTTTGCTATCAGTTAAACTAGATCCTAACTTCTTTCTTTACCATTTGTAATTTCATTAACCTTTGAGCAGGTTTCCTAACTAGAGCCTTACTATTCTCATCTGCAAAGTGGGGATAACATCCCTCTTACAGAATTGTGATGACTAGTGATAATGTACATAAAGGATCAAGCCATGATCTGGTCTCAGCCTTTTATACCAGCCTTAGAGTAACTGAGTTTCTGCTTTATTTCCAAGGCCCAATTCTGACTTTTTTGTCCTGTTATAAATAAGAGGGGTACTATTAAGAATTGAAAATATGATGGTATTTGATCAAGGACCCAGGAATACCTGAATGCTGACCTTGGGCAGACTTCCCTCCTGGTAAGGTCCCTGAGGAAGGGATACTAGCACATTTTAAAAAGTGAAGTTCTGAACTCATACCCCAATGACAGTGAGGGTGCCAGTGATTTAGACTGGACCTTATGAGTGAGTTCTTTGTACTAAGCAAAGTTGGCCTGGAAGACACAGAAACAAAGATAAGTCAAGGCTTCTTCTCCCCAGTGCCTGACCCTGTGCCCCTCCAGAGAGAGAAAATGCCAACCCACAGTCCATACACCCTGACAAAGATGGAAAAGAGAAAGGAAGCCACAGAGAACATCCTCCCCTATGCCTTCCCATGGCTGATTGTGGAGCAGTAGGGAAAAGGAGTCAGGAGTACAGTTCCCAAGTAGGAGCTATGTCCAGGCCCAAAGGAGAATAAAAGGCATCTGAAGAGAGGGGGGAAAATGGTCATGACTACTTTGAAGGAGCCGGTCTTATCATTCTAGAAGGAAGAAACATGAGAACCCATGCCCATCTGTGTTCTGTTTTTAAACCTTTGAATGTTCTACACTCTAGTTCTATGATCTAAAAAGGGCTTTTGAATTTGATCTACTACTGACAGCATTCCTCCTTAAAGATGAAGTATTTGGATACAGAAGCCTGGAGTACTGGGGAAGGTGGAGGGAAACAAGAACAGAAAAGAGCCACAGGCACCCCCTAGAGGTCTGACCAGGTTTAACCAGTTTTTTGTCTTACAGATAGATAACATCTGCCTGACCCTGCCACACTCTTTCCACTCTTTTCCCACCTACTCCACCTACCCCAGATTAAACTCTCCTCTATACTCCAACTCTGTAGCTATGCTTCATCCTCTTCAAGATATGCTGGCCAATTTCTTTGAGGCTGACCACTTGCCTACCTGCCTTCCTGGACATCTGAGATTACTGATGTCAAATTAATCTCACTATACATTCCCACTTATTACTGTTTTGGATCCTCCAGAAAGGACTGTTTGCCTACTTTTTGACAGATATTCTGGATATCATTTTGCTTCTTAGGCTAGACTTCCTCCCAGCACCTGCAAATGTATACATATGCAACTGTATGCATCCCCCAAGCATCTGCCTCACTCCTATGGTTCAATGCAAATTCAGATACCAGTTCTTCCTATACAGCACTGTCCTGTTGCAAAACCAGTGCAATAACACTGCCCTGTTGGTGGGCAATAACTGGCCATATCCTAGGCTGCATCTGTTTCTATTCTTGAAATTGATTTGAAAATGTTATTTGCCATTAATGAAAATAATAGCACAGACATTACTTTAGAGTTTGAGACTATGGAGAGCAGTACCCCCAGGACCTAGCCCACCACTTGGCACATAGTAGATGCTCAGTTAATGTTTCTGTATGAAATGAATGACACTTTCAAACATTCATAAACTAAGCTAAATGCCACAGGTATAACAGTACAGCCCTGCCTGACTGAGTTTACTTTTTCTAAATTTTTATCAATCAAGCTGATTTACTGTAGGCTTTTGCTGCTGCCCTTTCTTTAGAAAGGCAAGAGCTGCCAACCAATAATTTAGAGGTTCAAGGACCTCTTAAATATGTGTCATGCCTCATGACATGGAAAGAACAAAAAAATGGATGTGGGGATAACAAAATCACCTACTGTCTAAGGAAAATGAAATCTTTATCTTTCTCTGGTGTGATTATGCCTTAATGATTATGCCCTTTCGGGCACATGACCAATCATTTCTCTATACTAAGGGTTGTCTCAAGAGGAATGAAATAGGTCAATGAAAAAGGTCTGTCATTTTAATTGCCTTCAATTTCATATAGATGCTTACATTTAAACTGCGATGGTTTTAAATGACAATTACAAAGATTAATGTGAATTTCTCATAGAAAAGTAGTCAGGTGTGTTTAGACAATTTACACATTTATATCACCAATCAGGGAAAAATAATCTTAATAAATTAAAACTGGCAAAAAAATAGTAAAACTGCATCTACCTAAGAATTAACATAGACCTAAAACATCCTACTGGCTATATGAGTATGATATCAGCCACTAATTTTTAAAAGTCATTAAATGAATGAGTTGCTGTGCTTATTGTTAAAAAGACCACTAGTTTGTCTGGTTTTCTTTTTATTTCATTTATCAATCCTTATTGAGAGCCAGCTATGTGTACTCTGCTAACTGTTAGTAATATAAAAAGAACAATTCCTCTAAATGC
Source organism: Choloepus didactylus (assembly GCF_015220235.1). Lineage (NCBI taxonomy): Eukaryota > Metazoa > Chordata > Mammalia > Pilosa > Megalonychidae > Choloepus > Choloepus didactylus. The sequence continues at coordinate 81,058,167 of NC_051311.1, forward strand.
AGAAGTTCTCAGTCTAATTAAGCAAACAGATAGTGTGATACATTGTGATTATTATCTCACATTTTACTAAATTAGCCAAGCAGAACAGCTAGTTTGGCATTTTACACAATCAACTTGCTTATTCGAAAATTAGTTGCATGACATATGGATTATCTATATAGCTTATAGATCATTTGGTTATTTTACTACTTAAAGATGTTCAGGAACAGCTTCTTAACCAAAAGGGGGATGTGAAATGAGACGAAATAAAGCTTCAGTGGCTGAGAGATTCCAAATGGAGTTGAGATGTCACTCTGGTGGACATTCTTACGCACTATATAGATAACACTTTTTAGATTTTAATATATTGGAATAGCTAGAAGTAAATACCTGAAACTACCAAACTCCAACCTAGTAGCCTTGACTCTTGAAGATGATTGTATAACAATGTAGCTTACAAGGGGTGACAGTGTGATTGTGAAAACCCTGTGGACCACACTCCCTTTATCCAGTGCGTGGATGGATGAGTAGAAAAATGGGGACAAAGCCTAAATGAAAAATAGAGTGGGATGGGGGAAGGGGGTGATTTTGGTGTTCTTTTTTTATTTTTATAGTTTATTCTTATTCTGATTCTTTCTGGCATCAGGAAAATGTTCAAAACTATATTGGGGTGATGAATGCACAACTATAAGATGGTACTGTGAACAGCTGATTGTACACCATGGATGACTGTATGGTATGTGAATATATCTCAATAAAACTGAATTAAAAAAAAGATGTTCAGGAGAGAATGGAGAGGAAATAAAAGGGGTTGGATAAAACATTATTCAATGGATAGATTGGTAAAAAACAGTCTTGCACATTTAACTGATACAAATGCATAAAATAATTTCATATATCCATAAGAAAAAGACAATTATCCAAAAGAAATATGAAGAAAAGTTATAAATTAACAATTCACAGAAGAAATATAAATAGCCAAGAAATATCTGAAAAGGTGTTTGGCCTCAGTAGTAGTAATATAGATATATCTTTGTACACTAAGATGTCATGTTTCACCTATCTCACTGGAAATACTTTCCAAGATTGATAATGTCCAGGTGTTGAGAATGGTAAAAACAAGTGATAAAAACAGAATTTTCTTATACACCATTACAGAAGCAAACAATTAAGATAATATTTTAGGAGGAGATTTGGGCAATATTTATCAAAATTTTAAATGTACATACCTTCACTCAATACATTTACTTCTAGAAATCTACCTTACAGAAATATTTACACCAGTGCTCAAAGTAGAAGGGTATCACTTCAGCTTTGCTTCTAATAGCAAAACTGGAAATAACTTAAATTATGGTCAAAAAGGAAATGGCTAAATAAATTTTTGCAAACCCATATTACATAATCCAATGTAATAATTAAAAAAATAGATTGAGCTATGTATATATCAACATAGAATAATTTCCATGCTACTGCTTTAATTAAATAGAAAACAAGTTCCAAATACATAAAATGATTCCATTTTTGTAATAAAAAGAACAAACAAGCCTATATGCGCATGTGCTTGTTTTTGCTTAGAAAAAGTTTAAAAGGATTAAATCTTTTTATAGAGTCTGTAAATTGATATTTGGTAAATTAAATGACATCAGCCTTAATAATGTTCTTATTTGCCTGTTATGCTCTACCCTTACCTTCTTCCTGAAAGTAACATGAATGGTCATTACAACATATTTCTTGTTCAGAAAAGCTTAATTTCTTTTAGGATTTTCTTGGATATTCTATAATAATTATAGTGAAAATAGTAACAGTGGGTGGCATTTATTTTGAAATTACTAAATGTCAAACAGTGTTCTAAGTGCTTTACATAAATTAACTTTAATCCTCAGAACAACTCTATGAGGTAGGCACTATTATTATTCCCATTTTACAGAGAAGGGAACTAAGGAACAGCATGGTTTAGTAACTCACGCACGGTTACACAGCTGGTCACTGGAGAAGCCAGAATTCAAACCCCGGGAATCTGGCTCCACAGTCTGCATTCCTAACTCTTGCTTGTGCCACCTATCCACTAATAAGAAGCACATGTGATCACACAATGCTAGGCCAGGGGCTGATAAAGGCATAGATACATCACAAGCTATGCTAACCTTCACTTCCACACTCCTCACCACCAAAAGTGAACAGAGAAGGAAATAAAAGCCCACTTCCAATATGCCCATTTAAAAATTCTTTCACATTTTCTGAATAATATATGACTTTGCCATTTTGATTCACATTTCTACTTCCTAAAAATATAGCAGCCAGACATGAATTCGCTGAAAAAATAAAAAATTAGTCCACATTTTATAAAAGCCCAAGACATGAGACTTTATCCAATATATTTAGAAACCACAAAATAACATTATTGTATAAGATCAATTATTCTGGCCTCCCCCACCTGTGTGGTAGCTGGCACTGCAGCTGCCCGAGAAGAACTGGGGGAGGATGGAGGCCCCCAAGGCTCGATGCAGACAACGCAGTTGTGATGTCCCCAACCAAAGCACAAAGCTATCACTGTTGGCCTGGATAATGCAGGGAAAACTACCATCCTTTACCAATTTTCTATGAATGAAGTTGTACGTACATCCCCTATAACAGGAAGTAACATAGAAGAGAGTCGTTAATAATACACGTTTCCTAATGTGGGATGTCGGTGGCCAAGGATCTCTTTGTTCTTCCTGGAACACTTACTATACTAACACTGAGTTTGTAATAGTTGTTGTGGACAGTACAGACAAAGGAGTTCTGTAACCAGAGAACTGTAAAAAATGTTAGCACATGAGGACCTAAGAAAAGCTGGATTGCTGATTTCTGCTAAGAAACAAGATGTTAAATAATGTATGACTGTAGCAGAAATCTCCCAGTTTTGAAACTAACTTCTATTAAAGATCACCAGTGGCATATCCAGGCATGCTGTGCTCTTACAGGCAAGGGATTGATGGCACGACTTAAGAGTAGATGATCTCTACTGACCTCTTCTCATAGACTTTGTGTAAATGAAGTGTTGGACATTTCCTGAAAGCTGCAAAAATTAAAGATTTAGATATATTTATAATAAACTGATTTAAACTTTTTCTATAAAAAGAAAAATTAAGACCATTATTTGAAAACAAGAGGAAGTCTCACCTTCCAAAGTTAAATCTTAAAGCTATGACTGGCATTTTTCTCATAATGAAAGTGACCCCTCTCAGGACATTGTGTAGCCTGTGGTAAGTATAAAAGGAGGAAGACACTGTTAACTTTAAGAGCTTTATTATCAGCATAAACTTCCATAGTTGAATGTTGTTCTCTTCTTGTTCTATGAAGTCAAAATACAAATCAGCACAGATATTCAGTTCCCAATATTTTAATATGTAGTGTTACTTATGAAAAGTATTTTGCATAATGTCATGTATGTATTGTGTATATACCTCAAGTTTGAGTTAATGGCTTTGATTTATTTTCTCAAAAAAAGTGAGTAACATGAAAACTAATCTATTCTTAGTTATAACTATATGTAATGAGTAGTGGCATTGGTGCTAAGTGCCATTTTGTACTTTTCCCATTAAGTTCCCTGTATTGTACCTACCAACCCCCAAATCATTGAGCTCCTTGTCAAAAAAAAAAAAGAAAAAGGAAAAAAAGCTTGAGGTTGTGTACATATTTTTTTGTTGGTCAAATCACACGGAAATATACTGCAACTGAATGGAACTTATATCAAATTCTTAGCTTAAGTATTACTAATGGGCAGAATTACACAGCAAATAATTATCAGATCATTACATGTATAGGTCTGTATGCCATCTATATTACTGAATAAATTGCTGATCCACTAATCAGTCAGTCATTAATTGTGATTAAAATTATCAAGTAATTTTTTTCAACATTAATTGAAAACTGTTTTGTGAAACGTCTATCCAGAGAAGTAACAGAATATTTTTGTTATTAACTTAAGTCAAAATACTTAAATGTCGAGCATTTAAAGTGAATGATGTGAGATGAAAACTGAAGCATATTTTCTAAGCAACAACAATAATTTCTTATTTCTAATTTTAGGAATTGGAATAGTTTGAGATATTTTTATTTCTATTAGTTGTCTTGTGCCTTCTTCCACCACATGAATACACTGTTGGACTATCAGAAGATGCAAATGTTTTTTTAATGCTTTTAATTAAGAATATGGTGTAAAAATTGATTGATGTGACATATCATTTTCACTTGATTGGTTATAACTTTTGTGTTCACTTAAGGGTATTTTTTTTTCAGTATCTGAAAGTTGAAGGTATTTCTGTCACACTGTAAATTTATCATAAATGTGTTAAAAGATATTCTGGATACTCTTATTTGCATCCCTTTTATGCCCTGAAAATCTGAAGGCTAATTCAAACTGGCATGTTTCAGAATATTCAGGAAGAAAAATGACTACTTTTAATACCAGCCTTTCAGATTTCTTGAAAGTTTTAGTGAGAAATAATAGTACATTCTATAAGCATTGACAAAACTTTGGAAGTTCATTTCAATAAAATAAAACAATATTTAAATCCAAAATTAAAAAAAAAAAACAATTATTCTGATACACACTAAGGCTTCCAGGACCTCAGGTTCAGCATACACCCTTCCCAATATTCCAGTAAACCTCAAAATTCTTGTAATTCTCTAATCCAGAGGTTACCAAATCACCTACCTACAGATAACTTTAAAATGTAAATCCTGTGGAATATAATATAATCAGGAGTGGAGGAATCTGGGGATAATGGAAGAAAGTATATCCCACCTAAAATACAGTGCCAGTCACATAAAATATGTTACAGAATATATTCTGCTGTCAACAGAACAGCATGGCAATGTGTTTCTTGGCCACCCCATTCTGGCCAGTTTATTCCACTACCTCGAACACTATCATCATTCTTACTCTCTACTTGGCCTCATCGTAAAAGCATTTTCCAAGGAATTCTTTCCTGATACCCATCATATTGGATTAGGTGGCTCTGACATGATGTACTTTCCATTATAATTGCTTATTTATTAATTACTGCTCGATTATTATCAATCCCCCTAAATATAAGTACCCTGAGGTCAGAGACAAGGTCTTTCTCTTTCATCCTTATATTGATTCAAGTGGTCATTCAAAAGTATCTACTAAATACTAGATAATATTATTCTAAAAACTGGGAACATAGTGGGGAACAAAACAGGCAAATTTTCCATATTCATGCCTCATTGAGCTTATGTTAGTGGAGAGATATAGAATAAATGAATCAATCAATATATAAAAATACATTAGATGGTGATAAGAAAAATGGAATATAAAGTAGAATAAGGGGCGGAGTGAATGCAGGGTGGGTGTGAGGGTTGCTATTTTATAAAAGACAGCAGGGAAGACTGTTCTACCAAGGTGATATTTGAGCAAAGACATAAAAGAAATGATGAATGATCCATGTAGCAAAAAGCTTTCCCACAGGTAAGTCCTGAAGCAGGAAGGTGTTTTGCCTGATTGAGGAAAAGCAAGGAGTCCAGTGTGACTGTAGGGGAGGAAGGAAGCAAAGGGAAGAATGGGAATGTGCACAGAGAGGCACTAGATGGGGTTGCAGTTTATGCTATGCATGGTAGACCAGTGTGATGACTGGGTTTTATTCTGAATGAGATGGGCAGCCATTGGAAGAGGGACATGATCTGGCTTGTGTTTCAATGGTATCACCTTGGCTACTATGCTCAGAATAGATGGAAGAAAGGTAAAGGTGGACTCAGGAAGACCCGTTAGGAGGGTATTGCCTAATGAAATGCAAGAAATGATAGTGTGGACAAGAGTGGTAACAGATAAGGTGTCAAAAGGCAATCCAGTTCTGGATACATTTTGAAGGTGGAGCCAAGAGAATTTGCTGATGAATTGGATATAAGGTGTGAAAAATAGAGAGAAGCCAAGATTTTTGGTTTGAGGTGCTGGCTGGTGGAAATTGCTATTCCTCCCATAATCTTCCCTATTAAACAGAGATTACGGGAAGAATAGGTTTGGGGTGGGGTCAAGGGAAGAATCAGGAGTTCAGTCCTGGACAAAGTTTAATAAGCCTATTAGACACCCAGGTGGGGATGTCTAGAAGCAACTGGATGTTTATGACTCTGAACTTTAGGGGACAGATCCAGATTGGAGATATAAATTGAGAGTTGATCAGAGCATAGATAGTATTCAAAAACACGTGATCACATAAGATTACCAAGGGCATTATTATAAAAGGAAAACAGGTCCAAAGACTCAGAGCATGCCAAAGTTTAGGTGCCTAGGAGATGAAATTGCGAAAGTGATAGTAAGTATGGTACCACAGAGATGTGCCACCCAGACTCCCCTTCAAGGAAAGACTTGCTTCCCAGCTGAAGGGAGTGTGATCAGCTTTTTTAGTGTCTCCCTCAGCTACAGAGATCCACCTCAGCCAATATCATGCCCTTCCCAGAGCAACCTATCATGGGAAAACAATGGAAGACTATTATGATGATTTTGAGTTAAAGGTATCAGAGTTTGTAACACTGAAGAAACCATCAGATGAAGAGATGTAAGCCATACCCTATATTCAAATCCAGCTTTCTTCCTTCCTTTGAATTGTAATATCTTAAAATAATTTCATTCTGGCAAATGAAATAAGTTGTATTTCAAAATTAGTAAGCTGAATTACCTCTAAATATTTAGGAAGTTCTCACTTCCTTGTAATGCCATTATAGTGAGACGTGAAAATACAGATAAAACAACTCTAAATGGTTTATTTTACCCAGTTGCAATTATTTGCTAACTTACCTATATTCCCACTAGATAGTGAGCTCCTTTCAGTTAAAAGCCATGCATCTTGCAGAGGTGTTGGACTTCCTCGCCTGGATTGTTGCTGATGTTCTCACAGACATTGGGGACTGATAGCTTGACACACTGAGCCCTCTGTCTTGGGGCTTGCCCCTAAGAAGCTTCTTACTGCAAATGAGAGCCTAAACCTGCTTATAATTGTGCCTACAAGTCTCCCCGAGTGCCTCTTTGTTGCTCAGATGTGGCCTCTCTCTCTAGCTAAGCCAACTTGGCAGGTGATCTCACTGCCCTCCCCTCTACATGGCACCTGACTCCCAGAGGCATAAATCTCCTTGGCAATGCAGGATATGACAGCTGGGGATGAATCTGGACCCAGCATTGCGGGATTGAGAACATCTTCTTGAGCAAAAGAGGGATGCGAAATGAAACAAAATAAAGCTTCAGTGGCTGAGAGATTTCAAATGGAGTTGAGAGGTCACTCTGGTAGACATTCTTATGCACTATATAGATAACCTTTTTAGGTATTAATGTACCGGAATAGTTAGAAGTAAATACCTGAAACTACCAAACTCCAACCCAGTAGCCTTGACTCTTGAAGACGATTGTGTAACAATGTAGCTTACAAGGGGTGACAGTGTGATCGTGAAAACCTTGTGGATCGTACTCCCTTTATCTAGTGTATGGATAGATGAGTAGAAAAATGGGGACAAAAACTAAATGAAAAACAGGATGGGATGGGGGGATGATTTGGGTGTTCTTTTTTATTTTTATGTTTTATTCTTATTCTGATTCTTTCTGGTGTAAGAAAAATGTTCAAAAATAGATTGGGGTGATAAATGCTAAACTATATGATGGTACTGTGAACAGTTGATTGTACAGCATGGATGACTGTATGGTATGTGAATATATCTCAATAAAACTGAATTTAAAAAAAAAAAAAAAAACAACCATGCATCTTGTACCTGTGGTACCTAAGCATGTGCTAGTGCTTGGCATGTGCTCAGTCATCTAAAGATTTCACATCATGAATGAATGTGTTGTGTCCTCATGGAGAAAGCTGTGGAGAAACAAAATAAAATCATTTTAATTTTACCTCCTCTTCTTTCTCTTATGATATAAATGTCAATAAAGAATGAAATGAAAGACAAATAAAAGAAGGGAGGCAGGAGGGACCTAGATAATACATAACTAATTAAGAACTGATTGCATTACCACTTCTTGCATGCTCATTTACATAAAAGTGTAAACTGTGACATGGTCAAAGGATATATGCAACACAAGATACATTTATTTTAACACCAGTATGTGCACCATCCACCAGTGTCCAACTACAATTACTGGATGGTTTTGTTCACTTTTGAAAAATTGTATTTCATATCTATCACCTCAAACATTTATATATTAATTGAGGTTATGTATTTCTAATTGATCTTTTCTACTCCTCATTTTTTTTATCATTTAAAATGTATTAGTTACCAAGGAAACAATGTCATTGAATAAGGGCAAATATCGGTGACACCCCCAAGTGAAATATGCAATCAATTAGTATAAAGGCTATGCAATTTATAATAATTATTTAGAAAGAGTTTAGTTGATATAATGTGAAATAAGTATCATAGAATGTAGGGGAAGGTGTGGTCACGAGAGTTTTTTTCTCCCACAACCTCAGTGAGTTCTATCATCAACCACCCTCATAAAATCATGCCTTATCTTAATAAATTTTGCCTCAGAAATTGCCTCAGAAGTGGTCCATAGTTTCAGTTATTCTGAGAAAAAATAAGCGAAATAAGACTATCCATAGTTTACACACTGCTCTTCTGTTCCAGAATCGATGTCACCTTCTAGCTTCCCCTTACAGTGAAGTGCTGATTCCTCAATCCGGTGACTGCTTTGCAGCAGATGAGTCTGACTCAGCTCAGCAGAAGCCACCAAGTACACAACCACTCAGGAGGTGAGGTTTTAGGGCACCTGGTAAATCACTATATTTCCCCACCCACCACCCACCCCACCCTCAGTATCTGGGACATGAACTTTTACCATTTATTTTCTTGTATTGCGCACTATCTTTCCTAGAAGATCCCTTTTAAACTGCAGAATTGCTTTGAGACTGCAAAACAACTCTGAGATCCTTTTATTTTATAGGTGAGGAAACTTGAGAATCTGCCCCTAAGATGGCAGAGAGTCTGGCTGCCACCCAGATGCTTGAGGAGGGTAGGGCTGAGAACAAGGTAGTCTTCCCAGTGCTTGGAACCCTCACCCCAGTGTTCAGAAAGAGCAGGGCCACTGTGCAAGCACTTGGAAAGGGTGGGACTGCTGCTCTCTCAAGCCCTGAGAACAAAATGTCTTTCTGTAGGTGACTCTCAGACTTTGAAATCTAACAGAGTTCACCCTGCAGGATTTCGGAACTGTTTGGGATCTTCGACCCGTCTTCCTTCCAATTTCTCCCTATGGAAATCGGAACGTTTATCCTATGACTGTCCCTCCTTTGTATATGGAAAGGAAATAACTTGTTCTAAGTTTCACATGTCCACAGCCAAAGAAGAATTTTGCCTTAGAATACACCACGCCTACAACAGATTTGGATGAAACTTTGTACTTAATATTGTTACTGAAATGATTTAAGGCTTTTGTGATATTGTGATGGAATGAATGTATTTTGGACATGGAAAGAACATGTCTTTTTAAGTTCCAGAGGGTGGAGTATACTGGTTTGGAGCTGTTATGTACCCCAGAAAGTCCATGTTCTTTTAATCCATTCTTGGGGTGTAGACCTATTGTGGGTGGGACCTTTCAGTTAGGTTGATTCCATGGAGATGCGACCCAGCCCATTCAAGGAGGGTCTTAATCCTTTACTGGAGCCCTTTATGAGAGGATAAAAGGCAGAAACACAGAGAGAGAAAGAAAAACACCCTGGGAGAGGCAAGAAGGACACAGAGAAACTGAGAGAGCCATTTTGAAACCAGGGCCCAGGTGAGAAGGACCAGCAGACGTCGCCATGTGCCTTCCCATGTGACAGAGGAACCCTGGATGCCAGCAGCCTTTCCTCACAGAAGGTATCTTCCTCTTGATTCCTTAATTTGGACATTTTCATGGCTTTAGAACTGTAAATTTGTAAGCCAATAAATCCCCATTGAAAAAGCCAACCCATTTCTGGTATATTGCATTCTGGCAGCTTTAGCAAACCAAAACAGCCCCTGAGTGAGGAAGCAGCATCCCCAGAGTGAGGAAGTAGCATCCCCAGAGTGAAACATCAAGTAAGAGCAAAGCTAAATGAGAATTCCTATCTCCTAACTCACAGTAATGTTCTTCCCAGGCAACACCTTTACACCCTTGTGAATTGATTTTATGAGATTACTTAGCACAACATTTAGCCCCGGAATTCTGGAAGAGGGAATTGTGGAGGTAAGGAGAACTGGCTACAGGTAGCTTACGTGGCATGTGATCCCAGGAACAGGAGTGAGGAGCCAGGGAGATTAAATCTGGAAATAAGAAAAAGCCAATATAAGAATGCTTAGCAAATGGTCAGATGTGGAATATTACATGACAATGAAAAAGAACCAGCCACTAATACATACAACAACATGGATAAACCTCATAGACATTTTGTTGAGTGCAAGAAGTCAAGTCCCAAAGAACATATTTCGTATGAATCTATTTATATGAAACTCGAAAAAGCAGCAGAAGGGAGCTTTCTGAGGTGCTCAAATGTCCTATTTCTTGATGTGAATGGTATCTACATGAATGTATACATATGCAAAATTCATAGGGCTTTAAATTTAATATTTGTGAACTTTTCTGCATATAAGTTATGCCTCAATGGTTTAAAATCTTAAAAAAAAAGAATGCTTTACTGAATTGGCCAACACAGTAGGCAGTCCTGGGACCTTCAGGGAGTTGTTCAGAATAAATCTTAAAACTGTTCACCTAGAGCATGAGAGCAGGAAGCCTTTATCTATTACATCCCAGTCCCTGTTGGTTGAGGCCTGTCTCATGAGGCATTAAGTCTCCCACATATGTATGAGTAACCAGTGGGCTCCCACAGGTATTCCCAAGAGCAGCCCAAAAGCAGAAAGAAAGAGACATACAGCACATGCTTGAGATGAGGCACTGGCAACATAAGGAAGATGAAAGTCTACATGGAACTGTTCTCCACAACTATGGCTAGAAATAGAGGTACAGCTGAGAAGATGTAAAGCAGTGATCAGGAGGTGTCTGGTCCACATGGACTTCCCACACATGCCAGGGACTGGTCTGGCACTCCAGGCAAAGCATAAATACCACTGCCTAGTTTGTGGAAAAAATGAAAAAAAATCAGAAGACGACAAGATTATACCTGAAATGAAATATATGCCACTTGTTCCTGTGATGATTTAAATTCATTGATCCCCGTAAGAAAAAGCATTAAGTGTGGTTGGAGAGGGTGGGAGGGGTTGCACTGCATTCCCCACAGTCCTCCCTTTTCACAATGACATGCTGGTAGGTCTGTAAATAGACGGAGCAAGATCAATATCAGTGGAGATAAAGTGACCAATGAGGAGATACCTTCCATGATAGAGTTAGAGAGCTGAGAAGGAGTTTTGGATTAATGTGAAGATTTCCCAATAACCAAATATCCTGCAATGCAGGCACTGAAATTACATTAACTACTTTTGAAAGTTACCTTTGCAGCAGATTACTCTGAGCACTTTATAACCTTCTTTAGAGAAGGGAAGAAGACTGAGAAATGTGCTCCTAGCAATAAAATTGGGAACATTGGTATAAATTGGCCTCTCAGCTCCCCAATTATATCACTCACTTGACTATCAGAACTCAGTTGCTAGAATAACACCTTTAATTCTCTATAACAAAACTTACAAATGGGGGAGGAAAAAATGTGGAGTATTGCTTAACGGGTACAAAGTATTTGTTCGGAGTGATGAAAAAGTTTTGGAAATAGATAGTGGTGACGGTTGCACATCATTGTGAATGTAATTGATACCACGGAATTGTACACTTAAAAATGGTAAAAATAACCAATTTTATGTTACATAGATTTTACTACATTAAACTATGGGTAAGAAGACATACTTGAACATTAAAAGAAGACTGAAAATAAAATGAAAGGTAAAACTTGAAACAAAACAAACTTGAAATGGGTAGAGAAAGTACCAGAGACTACCAATCCACACAAACCAATATTGTGGATACTGTTGTTGCCTGACTGCCCAACCTCCATTCACACCCTCCTCCTTTCTATCTGGTAGCCCTTCGAACAACAGCATATGTGACTCTGTCCAGGGGTGGCTCTACATGGCTTAATCGAAACAGAACATTCCATTTTCCTAGCTGTGATTGCTGATTCAGGGTGTCATATGACCATGGGGCACAAGCATTTCCTCTTCTTCCTTTGCATGTTTTCCTGGGTGATTTTGAAGCCAGGAACTGCTGCTACTATCTTATTTACAGCCCGAGGATGGACCATATACATGTAGGCAAGCAGCTCCAAGAAAATACAGTTGAGGCAATTCTGAAGCCCACAATACCCCTGGACTTCCAGGTATGGAGGCCAACAACTTTCAATAGTTTGAGATAGTTTCAGTTGGGTTTCTTGTTGCTTACCATTGAAAGGATTTTCACTCATTTCTGTTGTTTTGCTTCTATTTTTAGTAACTTTGAACCTCCACAAAATAAAGGCTGGATTAGTCAAATACCAGCTGTCTCACTGAAACACAAGCAGGAAACTTTGGCATTTCTATTCTCTATTTAGGTTCATAATCATTTTCTATGATTTTGTAGCAAAAAGGATACTTCCAGATGAACTAGAATAAAATATATTTCTTTCAGATACATTGGCTTGGGTACTTACTACTACTGTGTGTGAATATTGTAAAAAAAAATCCAGCTTTATAAGGGGTCTCTGCACCTACACAAATTCATCCCCAAACAGCTCAGAGGCCCTAGGCTTGGGCAATATCTTGACCTAGAAATTCATCTGAAGTAAGAAATCAAAAGAGTAAAAGAAGATGCATTATTCTTTTTCCATCTGCTTTAAATAATCCGAGCAATCAAACATATAGAAGTACGATTCCAGGTGACAACTGAGTTTTAAGGTGAAAGAATTTTTTTCGCCTTATCCTTGCAATGCCTTTCATTTAGGAATTTTTAAAAACACTGTTAAACTAAATTAGAACAAAAACAGAAAGTATCTTATTAGCAAATCATGTTATAAAGTCTGTGTACAGAACTATATAGGCTCTTCTGAAAAAGACATGTATGGTATTTTTTATCAACTACAGCAGTCTTTATGTACCGAAATTGTTTTTAGTAGGCACTAGTCATTTATTTAACAGATTTTATAAAAAATCACTAGTGTTCATATATTTCTATAATGGATCAAGATTTGGTCATCCATCTTCTTGTCCTGTATCCCTAAATTCCTAACAGCACCTTCATCTTTTGGTAGACAAGCAAGTCTTCTTGACATCTTCAGGAGTCCAAAAGTCCTTCCCTCACTTTGTATGCCTTATCATATTACGCTTTTTTTTTTCATTCTATGGTAATTTAGGAAGGAAATATTCTAAAGCAGATTTTTAGCAATGAAGAATTCTTTACCCAGTGCCCTGCTTGTCCTCCACATTTTTAAAACTACTCAACACAACACACCTATTCTGCACATTTCAAGAAAGATATTTGCATGGGTACAACTGTGAATCACTCCTGCTTCTTTGTGGAAAAAAATTAAGCTCCTGAAATAAATGAACATGCCAGTCAATCTTCTGCTTTTAACAATTGGGTAAAATTGGTGACTATGATTGATAGGGTAGACTGACTTTAAAATAAATAATAATTTCACTTTAGGGCTCAACTTAGAAGGAATTCCTCTCCAACTTCTCAATTATAGTTTTAATAGACTAAGTTATGCTGCATTAACAAGCAACCTAAACTCTCCGTGGCTCAAAAATAGTAAGGTTTATTTTTTGCTCATGCTATATGTGCACTGTGGATCAGCTGGGTCTGCTCTGCACTGTCCTCACTAAGGATCTGGGCTGACAGAGCAGCCACTATTTGGAATACCATTAATCACTTCTGCAAAGGGAAAAAGCAGGCAAATCACCTACTCTGGAAGTTTCAACCTAGAAGTTTTTGCTCACATTTTAACGACCAAAGCAAATCTCATGGCCACTCCAAGAAGGCAGGAAAGTGCAAGCCCAAAATGCCCTGAAGAAGGAACCAGAAATAACTGGTATGTGGCTCTAATGACTACTATACCATCAGACTTAAGTTTCTTCACTTTTCTTATACAAATTTATAAACTTTTCTCCTCAGCCATCTTCTTATCCTTCTTATCAATGGGGAGATATTGTCTTCCTTACCACTGTATCTCTGGCGCCTGGCATAATGGATGCTCAATAAATAGGTATTAAATACTGTGGCAATTCCACTAGATATATTTTACTTAAGTGTCACCATTTTCAAATATTCTTTCTGGGTACAGGGGATCTGGCATACCTACTAAAAGACATCCTGTCATGTTAAACAGGACAATAACTCAACTCAGAGAAAATATAAGCCACAATTCTTAGTCTGAATAGTCTAGGTTTTGCTGCATTAACAAGCAACCCTAAAATCTCAATGGCCAAAAGAAAAAAAAAAGTCAAGATTTATTTTTTGCTCGGCTACCTCTCCATTGATATTCTCCATCAACAGAAGCTGTATGAGAAGCTTCTGTAAAAATGAATAAGAGATGGGTGCCAATAATCCTATGCATGCTGCGGATGCTGTCCTGCTCCTGTGACATTCCCAAGGACTAATCTGAAGAACAATCTTCATCCATTTCCAGTCAGCAAGAATGTGCTGAAGGACGATGGTGGGTAATCTTACTTTCCAGATGAGACCCAAATTCCTACAAATAATCACTCCACCCATTAAGACTAGCCTTCACTGTATAGTACTGAATGAGCATTTCAATAGAAGACAAACAGAACCCGGCAGCAGGACATACCCACATGTTAATGGAGAAGGTGGCCTTGGAGGATCCAGATATTTCTCTTCTTAAGAAGAGTTGTGAAATACTGCATTTCCTCAGTAGTAGGAATAACTGAAGTATTTGACCCTGATCCTTCTCCTGGCCTACCTTCTTACTGGGCTTCCTCATGCTGCCCCTGACTGCACAAGTTCGGCACTAAGACAAACTTCAAGAGTGTAACCTGGGGAAATTTCCTTGTCATTCTCATTGTTGCCTCCTAGATCTAGTTTAATGAGTTAGTTTTTCTATACTAAACTTACCAAATCATAACTCCAATTCAATAGCAAAAAATTGAATTCTGTCATTTTAAAAACATAAGTTATCACAAGGTCTATATTATCACTGCAGTTGTACCAAAAATATGACAACTATGTATATTTGTATATTTTTACATAAAGCAGAACTACGATTTTAATTATATTGTAAAACAGAACAATATTATTGATATACTCACCTTAATAAGGTTGGCTTCATTGTATATCAAAAAACAAATGTTCTGACAGATCATCAACAAATCCTGTGGTATACTGGCAATGAATTTATCACTTATGATAACAAAACATAAAATATGCAGTTATGATTTCCATTCCTTGGATATTCAGTATAAGAGTTCCTGAGGTACAATGAAAAAAACTTGGATGGTTTTTGTCCCCAGTTCCTGGGGAAGCAACGTCTGAATCTTTGGAATTCCTGTGATAGAGGTGTTTTTTGTTCTCCATGGTAGGCCCAGGATTGTTGCAGAGAGGGGTCACTCACACCTGCGATCTTTGAGTGGGGTACTGGTTACACCAGAAAGACCAACCATGTGGTCAGGTAGTTGGAACTTTGAGCCACATCACATCAGCCCATGTCAGCCCACCTCCCCAATCTCTGGGAGAGGAGGGTGTTGGAGATTGAGTTCAACCACATGGGCACTGATTCCATCAATCATGCTTATGTAATGAAACCATATAACTTGTGGAGACATGGAAGGTCCCCTGGCTCAACAGATTATACAGTGGGCCCACTTCCCAAGCTCCGGATGCCTGAAGGCGGGCGCCAAGCTGGGAAAAGGCCAAAGTTTTGCTCCTGTCTCCCACTCCCGCTGTTTCCCATCTAGCCCCCAAGAAATTGTCCCTTGAGATTAAAGATATGTAAATACACCTTATGGCTTTAGAAAAAAATGTACCCTCCCTGAAATACCTGAAAACAGTCACGTAGGAAACTACCTTGTATGCTATAAAAACCTGAAAGGAGTAGAATAAAACTTTCTTTTGCAGGAACACAGAGGACGGAGTGGGCTCCCTTCTTTCACAATTGGCGCCCGTGTGAGGCTCACCAATCCTGACCACGACTTTTGGAAGCTGCGCAGTAAGTACAAGCGAGTTGTCTCACGGTGAGTCTGAAGTTTCAGCCACTCAACGATATGGGTCAGTCTCTCAGTGTTCCCCAAAGCCAGTATGTTTTAGTTTTACAACTGCTGCTGCAGGCTAGTGGAGCTTCTGTTTCAGAAGATAATTTGTATTCTTTACTGCATGATGTGGTTCAGCATAACCCCTGGTTTCCTGAGGAAGGCACGTTAGACTTAGACGTGTGGGAGCGCATTGGATGAAATTTTAAGTGCCACTTTGAGCGAGGACAGAAAGTTTCCTCTAAAACATTTACTACATGGGCTCTTATTCGCACTGCCCTGGTCCCTCTTTGTATTGCCAAAACTGAGGCTTCGGAAACTAAGGTATCTGAAAGAGAAACCGCAGCTCTCTCCGATAAATGCCTCCCATCCCCCAAGCCCTCGGTCCCCATACCACCAGCCGATAAAGGCGGCGGGGAAACAACTATAGCCTCACTCCCTCCCTTTCCTCTTTTATTGCCACCACCGCTGACTTCCCTCCCTAGAGGAGCCACACCAGTTTTGCAACACAATCTTCACAAGGCAGCATTAGCTGGAGATTTTGTTTACCCCATTATGCTTAACCAGTTGCCCAGAAATTTTTCCTAGAGTGCCGGGACTAGGAAGTCCAGATGAAAGTGCCTGCCACAAACAAATGCCAAATGCATCTGGGTTAAGGTAGCTTTGCAATTCAAACTTTCCCTGTACTGGGTAAGTGCGTAATTTTTTGTTTATTGTGTTCACTTTGCTTTCTTTTGTTGCAATTAGTCTATTGTATAGTAAGGCTAATTAATTTAATCCAAGGGTCATGAATGCAAACTCAGTGGGTTTGAGCCCCACTAACAGTAACCCAAGATTTGTAGTTCTCCTTTTAAATTCTGTGCAGTTTACAGTTTGCATTTGTGTAAAAAACCAGAGTCATAAAATAATATCTCTACTAAGGAATCTGATAATGAGAACTTTAACTCCCTCTCTCTATAAAGAATGTTTTAAAATATTTAGCATCATTCTAAGAAGTTTAATTTTGGTGGTAATAGCATGTTGTATAGAAAGTATAAAGAATGTTTTTCTAATTAAAGGAAAAAGGCAAGTAGCTTTGTCCTAAATGACTAATTGTTTAGGAATGCAAAATAAAGCCTGGAAGGATAAAAATGTGGGATAAAGCTTAGATGGATACAGAAAGTTGTAGAAGGTTTGTAGAGTGGAAAATTTATTTCTGTAGCCAAGGTTGAAAGATAGGTACAGAAAGCTGTAGAAGGATTGTGAAAACAACTATTTCTGTGGTCAAAATTTAAAAATGATAAAAACTAGTAATAACACTGCTTAACAATAAAACCTCACAACTTAAAGAAAAAAAGGTGGTTTTATAAAACAAAATAGCATTAAATATTTTAACCACCATCCAAAGCAGTAATTAATATTCAATGTTGTATGTCCCTAATAATTCACAAAATATAAAACATTCCTCACCGTACTGCAAGCTCCTCATATTACAGTCTCCTACTGTTTTTATTAAGAAATGGTTTCCTTAAATTAAGGTGTTATTTCTTGATAAAAGGTTGTAAAAGTGCTTTTCTAAATAATCACTATAGGATGCAAAAAGTCTCTTTATCAAAATAACTTCTTGCACTCAACATGTGTTAAGTTTATCATATCCTTAGTTGTTTAAAAATACTGTCTTCTCAATTTTAAAAAAGCTAAGTCTTTTCCTTAACTTCAACTAAATAAAAAATATATTTATACTGTTTCAAACCTAATCACTTTTAACATTTTAATTTCTCAAGGTCAAACCCTAAAGAATATCTTTTTATTCCCAACAGTTACAAAGAATTTGTTCTTTCACCTTAGAAAAATAAATAAATAAACTACTAAAAAATGATTAAATTCATGCAGTATGTTATAAATTGCAAAAAAAAATGTTTAGACAATGTTATAAAAATTAAAAACTTCTAACCTTCCTTTGGTTACTAATGTGCATAACATCAAACAACAATATAATACTAATAATTATAATTTCAGTTATTTTTAAAAGGTTATCTGTCAAAAAACAGCCCAATGGAACCCTGGAGCCCACCGTCCTGCTTCCCAGAGGACCAATGATACTGTAACAACTGTACAAAGAAGATACCTTCCAAAGCTGACTCCAGTGCAGATGGACCAGCCTAAAAAGATGTGGCACCCATTCCCAGAACCCCCATGATATCCCTATGAATGAGCTTTATGTCACTACACCAAATTGTAATCATAATAAAAAGGGGGGAGATGTGGAGACATGGAAGTTCCCCTGGCTCAACAGATTATACAGTGGGCCCACTTCCCAAGCTCCAGATGACTGAAGGCGGGTGCCAAGCTGGGAAAAGGCCAAACTTTTGCATGTCTGAAGGAAGACAGCAATTTAGATAAGGGCTTCTTGCTGGGCTCCTTCCGTGCTCCTGTCTCCCACTCCCGCTGTTTCCTGTCTAGCCCCCAAGAAATTGTCCCTTGAGATTAAAGATATGTAAATACACCTTATGGCTTTAGAAAAAAATGTACCCTCCCTGAAATACCTGAAAACAGTCACGTAGGAAACTACCTTGCATGCTATAAAAACCTGTAGAAAGGAGTAGAATAAAACTTTCTTTTGCAGGAACACAGAGGACAGAGTGGGCTCCCTTCTTTCACAATAACTGAGGACACTGGAAGCTCTAGGAGCTTCCATAATTGAGAAAATCCATCTCTGTGCTGGGAGGGTTACGCATTCTGACTCCACATGGAGAGGACACAGAAGCTTGTGTTTGAGATAGTCCTGGAACTCATTCTACGTGTTTCTTCTTTTGGTTTCTTCTTATTTGAATTCATGTACTATAATAAAGCTATACTCTTAACTATAGCACTTTCAGTGAGTTCTGTGAGTCATTCTAGAGAATTATCGAACATGAGGGCATAGTGGGAACCCCTACTACAAAGCCACTTGGTTAGAAGAGTGGGTAGCCTGGGCCCCCAAACTTGCAACTTGTGCCTTGAAGGGCATTCTTGTAAAGGAACGCCCTTAACCTATGGAGTCTAGCCTAACTCTGGTTAGAGTCAGAATAGAATTGAATTGAGTTACTGCAGTCTTGGCAGTTGCAACAGAGGTTTTTTTATACCCTTACAGTACTAAACAAAATTATGTCTGCATGGAGACGAGACATAAGGAATGTGACTGACAGCAGCTATCATGAACACTGGACTGAGCTCCCATCTGACACTTGCTAAGTCTCCAGTTAACCCAGAAGATACTATTGCTTCCCATGACAGACTCGGGAAACCCTGGACCAAAGAAGCTATAGTTTCTGATGGAACAGAAGCCCTGAGGGTGGGTTACCAGGGGATGCACCAAGCTGTCCTGATAAAATACAGAATTTGCCAGTGGGCATTTGTTGGCACATCTCTACCCTTTAGAAAGTTTTCCTCGAGTTGTCTCCAATCATTAGCAGCTGCTCCCTCACCAGCCATATCTGCTTCCCAATTGCCTCCCTACTTTGGTCTCATGACTTCAGCTTTGAGTGTCCCATTCTCCAGCCCAATGCCTAGCCCTTTTTGGACTTTTTAGTCTCAGAAGGTTGCCCAGTGTGTCCTCTTTGTCTCATAAGTGGCTCAGGTGGTGTACAACCACTTGCAATGAATCTACTCAGAACCAAAATCTATGCTAGTGCCATTTTTCCACAGCCTCTTCACCACAATTCCTTGAGCAGCAGCCATTCATCTCCAAGACCCCTAAGCTCTTCTGTAGAGCAGGAGACAGAGAAAGAAGTTGCTTTGTTATGATGGAGTTTAGTTTGGTTTTTTTTGTTTCTATCCCTGGCACTCTGCTCAATGAGGGAATGGTTTCCTGTCATTCTTTCCCTCTCCCTGGTCAGTCCAACTGTTCATGGTACACATCCAACTGCACTATCTCAGCTACCACCATACAACACTTTCCAGCAGTGCCCTACTCCTTCCACCAAAAGCTCGGCCACTTCTGCCTGGAGTCCTGTCGGTAAAATTAACCTAAGACTCATATTTCCTTTTGAACCCTGCTTACATCTTACATCAGTGGCTTTTCATTTCTCTAAAGATTTTCTAAACTGCCTCTCACTGGAACCCATGTTGTAAGTCATTAAAGCAAAACAAAACAGCTTCAGGGTTCTGCTTTTAAAAAGCCTAAAGAATGAGGTCAAAACTACTATTTCCAGAATGGCTCTTTGGAGTGGTTCTGCAATGGCTGACAGCTTGAAGCATATATATGCCGTTACCCAACCTCAGAGAGAGGCATGCCATAATAGTTCCTCTCTCAGCTGCTGTATCTCCCTGCAGTTACCTCCCCTGCAATGCTGCCTGCTGTCTTGCTTCTGCATGATTTTAGAAGAGGTCTCTGCCCCCTTCCCTCAAGGGCACCCACTTGAAGTTGCCATCTCAAGTGACTGAGGTGTTCAGCTGTCACTCATTCGCACCATGCATAGTGGATTGTGATTATGAGGCAGTTTTCTCTTTGAATAAATAATGTAGATCTGTCAGTTTCTGAATTTGCCCTATGGAGGTCAGTTCCAGAAACGCTTTTCCCTCTCTCTACATAGCTTCTTTTCTCAGACTTGTGCAAAGAGCTATTTCTTATCTACTCCTCTTTGTGAAGGAGAAAAAAACAAAACATTTATTGATCAAACATCTGAAACCAAGCAGTGTGTTAGGTGTCTGCACATGCATTTTTATTTTTTGCAGAAACTCAGTCTCTGATTTGAGCACTGTGTGATTCCAAAATCCATATTCTTACCAATACATCATGCTGCCATGCAGCATACAGAGCTAGTGTCCTTTTAAGAAACAGGGGAAGAAAAAGTATGGGATGAGTGTCTGTTGTGCTAAAAAATATATATATCTGTGACTCCTTTGTGGCTGCTCCAGGCATTCAGTGATTTCGCGTCACCACGTCTCTGGTTCATTTACGATTTACCTATATAGCATGATCTGAGGGACAAAAATGTCTCCTCCACCTTGCAATGACAGTGTCTGAAACTTTAGCCTTGCTCCCCTCCATTCATTTTAGATAAAGGATATGTAGCCATTAAGAACTACCATTTAAAATAAAATTGCTATGTGGATGCTGGGATTTAATTGCTGATAGAGGAAAGGAACATCTATAAGGTGAGTTAACAGAATGCTCATTTTGTTGGCTAGTTGGCTGTGTCAACCTTAGTAACAGGGCATTAGATAGCTTAGTTTCGGTTGGGAAGGGAAGGAAGAGAAGGAAGAAGTGGAAAGTCTGAAACCTAATGCACTTAAAAGGGGTGGCCAGCTTGGGAAGAGGGCAACCAAGGGGAAATACAAAGCAATTAGTAAAACAGAAGTAGAGATGAATCCTGTAAGGCAGGAGGAAGAGTTGAGAAAACAAAAGTTGAAGGATACCAGACCCAAACTTTGACTAAGGGACAACCCCACAAAGTTGACTGGAGGACAAGAGTTAGAACAAACAATGATGACACGCTGGTAAAAAGGAAGAGAAACTGCCCAACAGGGTCCTGAGCTTATCTCTATTATAGAAAGCTTACTGCTCTCTGTTGAAACTGTTTACTTGTCTGTACCCTCCTTTAGATCATGAGATTTTAGAGGATAGGAACACTCTATGTATATTTCATTTGTGTATGGTCAGAGCCTAGTACCCCACTTGGCATGTAACAGAGGCTCAATTCATGTCTGATGGATGAATGAATGAAATCCATTCCCTTTCTTTTCTATTTCCCATACATAAAGTCTTTGCTATGAGGAACACGATGTACTTCATATATGATGGCATGTCACCTGTGTTCCCAGGACTCTCAGAGGTGCGAGGGTCCTAGAAAAATAAACTGAGTCCTTTACAGCAATGCAAATATCTTTACTTAGGACTGGGGCAAACATGTCTAATATCCAACAAATACTCTGTGGTGATAATAATTGTTATTTGTAACAGTCATATTATTTATTTTCAGGGGCCTTTATGTTTAAGCATGTTTCTTTATGCATGCAATTTTTCCATAAATCATTTAAATCAAACTCTATTCTAACTCCTACTACATGATACTTCACTACATGTAAGACAGATTTAGATGAAATATAGCTAATGATTCCAAAATAGTTCCTCCAGACATGCTATACATTTTTAACTTAATTTCCTTCTTATGTACCAGGGAAAAATGTAGGAGATTTTTTCCCACACATCTCTCTTTCCTCATTATCAAAGTATTCATACTGAATTATTATAAAAAGGCAGCATTTAGTATTCAATCAAATAATAAAGAGAATGTGTTCCTTCCCAGTGGTATAATAATAATTCTAGCATCACCAACTCTGAATATTCATGTTATGGAAATGTGTCCTACTTCTATAGATTTCATCACTGTCAGCTGGCGCCACAGCAGAACATGGGGACAGTTAGTCAGTCTTAATACATTTGGGATTTTGGCAATTACCAAAATGTCTTCCCTGACTTGCCATCAATAATTCAACTTTTGAGGAATATAATACTGAGACACAGAAGGTTGATCAATAAATATTCCGCTATTCTTTGGAAAACAGAGACCACTACATAAAACTGATATCACTTGACTCACATCTTTCTTAAGCTCTATCTACATGACATAAGGACAACTGATCAATTCGGGGGGGGGGGGGGATAAATCAAGCTTGCTTTTTTGGCTTCAGGTAAATCAACTTATAGAATTTTTTCCTCATTTCACTGTTAGAATACAGCTTGTCAATGGTCTGATACTCATCATCCTCATTCTTCAAAACATGGATTAATCATACTTTAACCTCAATTCTGTTGTTGGTGTGACTTGGTCTAGTCACTTATTCTTTTTAGGATTCAGTTTTTCATCTGTAAAAGACTAGGATAGGTCCAGGGTTGGACTAGGTTAGGGTTGATAATACTTTTTCTGTAAAGGGTCATATAACAAGTATTTTAGACTTTGTGGCCCTTATGGTCTCTGTCACAACTACTCAACTCTGCTACTCAACTTTGTAGCACAAAAGCAGCCACAGACAATATGTACCAGAATGAGTGTGTCTGTGTTCCAATGAAATGTTATTTACAAAAACAGAGGGTGGGACAGATTTGGCCTGTGTACCACAGTTTACTGACTTGGAGGATTGTGTCTGAGGTCTTTTTTCAAATCTACGATTCTGTGGTAGACATACACAAAACACATGAAGACCACCAGATGAATGAAGTTGTCTCAAGTCCCTCAATGACCTAGAATTAAAGGGGCATAGAAATTCCCCTTTATAGAATAATTCCTCTGAAAAATGAACTAGGCCTAAGTAAACCTGGTTGATTAACAGAATAGCAAAGGTCACTCAATTCTAATCAGTCAATGAATATTTTATTGGTGGCCCCAGGATACACAGATGCTATAAAATTCAGGTGAAGTCTCTAGGTTGTTTCTGGATGAGGGGAGAATGTGAACCTTATCTGGCAAGAAAGATAGGATATCATTCCAGGTTTTGCTCCTTTCGACTGCACTGAAGGAACCAATCAGCATTAAAATATATATATATATATATATATATATATATATATATATATATATATATATTACTACAAATTCTGGAGAGGATGTGGAGAAATTGGAACTCTTATTCATTGTTGGTGGGACTGTATAATGGTACAGCCACTCTGGAAGACGGTTTGGTGGTTCCTCAGAAAACTAGATATAGAGTTACCCTTTGATTCAGCAATTTCACTTCTTGGTATATACCCAGAAGATCTGAAAGCAGTGACACGGACAGATATTTGCACACCAATGTTCATAGCAAAATTATTCACAAATGCCAAGACATGAAAACAATCCAAATGTCCTTCAACAGGTAAGTGGATAAACAAAATGCGGTATATACACATGATGGAATACTACACGGCAATAAGAAGGAACAATGTCGTGAAATATTTGATAACATGGATGAGTCCTGAAGACATAATGCTGAGTGAAATAAGCCAGGCACAAAAAGAGAGATATTGTATGTTACCACTAATGTGAACTCTGTGAAAAATGTAAAATAAATGTTTTATATTGTAGAACACAGGACACCTAGTGATAGCAACTAGTGAAGGCGGAACAATAATCTAATAAGAACAGATAAGTAACGGAAGGTAATCTTAATGTTATGGGAATGCTCAGAAATGACTATGGTTTGTTAATTTTTGGGGGGTATGTAGGAACATGTTGGAAGCAATGTAGTTATTTTAATTTATTTGTTTTTCTTATTCCTCTGTTTTGTTTTGTTTGAACGGTTGTTTTGTTTGTTTTTGTTTTTTAATTTTTTGATAAATAAAGTTTAAAAAAATACGTATTGTTCTAGTTTGCTAATGCTGCCGGAATGCAAAACACCTCAAATGGATTGGCTTTTATAAAGGGGGTGTATTTGGTTACCAAGTTACAGTCTTAAGGCCATAAGTGTCCAAGGTAAGTCATCAACAATCAGGTACCTTCACTGGAAGATGGCCAATGATGTCTGCAAAACATCTGTTAGCTGGGAAGGCACGTGGCTGGCATGAGCTCCAGAGTTCTGGTTTCAAAATGGCTTTTTCCCAGGATGTTCTTCTCTAGGCTGCAGTTCCTCCAAAATGTCACTGTTAGTTGCTCTTGGGGCGTTTTTCCTCTTAGCTTCTCCAGAGCAAAAGCCTGCTTTCAACGGCCGTCCTCAAACTGTTTCTCATCTGCATCTCCTCTCTTCTCAGCTCCTGTGCGTTCTTCAAAGTGTCCCTCTTGGCTGTAGCAAGCTTGCTCCTTCTGTCTGAGCTTATATAGTGCTCCAGTAATTTAATTCAGACCCACCCTAAACAGGTGGGGCAACACCTCCATGGAAATTGTCTAACCAAAGGTCTTGTCCACAGTTGACTGAATCACATCTCCACGGAAACACCCAAAGGATTCCAAAATCTGATCAACACTAATATGTCTGCCCACACAAGATTATATCAAAGATAATGG
Source organism: Choloepus didactylus (assembly GCF_015220235.1). Lineage (NCBI taxonomy): Eukaryota > Metazoa > Chordata > Mammalia > Pilosa > Megalonychidae > Choloepus > Choloepus didactylus. The sequence continues at coordinate 81,083,282 of NC_051311.1, forward strand.
CGTTTTGGAGGACATAATGCTTAGAGAAAAAGAAGAACCATTTTGCATCTATGAGTAGTGTACCTATTTCATTGAGTGACTTAGACAGTTAGAGCCATAAAATTCAAGGTCATGGGTTAATCCCTTGTAAACGTCTATCGTTTCATTCTCTTCTACTATTATGAACTGCACACACACAAATACATACACAGAGGAGACATAGCTCAATACTAATCTGCAGAGACTTGCTGGTTCATTGTTACATTCAAAACAAATTCAAAATGCTTATAGGGCATTACAACTATCCAAGAAATATGTCCATAGTAATAAAGAATCCCAAGGTAAAAATACATATATAAATAAATAACAATGGAGTCCATTTGGTTTATAGCAGAGTTCCTCGACCTCGTCACAACTGACATTTTGGATCAGATAATTCTTTGTTACTGGGGTGCTGTCCTGTGCACTGTAGAATGTTTAAGGGCATCCACAGCTCTACCCACGAGATAGCAATAACAATAGCTCTCCCACTTTTCCTGCCCACTCCACCCCCCATCCCTTCAGATCCACCACCAGTTATAACAAACAAAAGTGCCTCTAGACATTGCCAAATGTCCTCCAAGGTGGGGGTGGTGGGCAAAATCACCCCTAGTTGAAAACTACTGTCTCATAGAAACTGAAGATATTTAATTGGCCATAAATTATCTTCCATGCCTCAGGAGTCAAGTAATATCCCACATCAAACCTGATATTTGTAAATATTTTATTACAATAACTTCCCAGGCCCCCTCCAACTAATTCTTTCCCTCTTCCAATACATCACAGGAATTGCCCAGCCAATAATGAGATGAAAAGTGCAAGGGACATTATTTAGAGAACGATTACTGCTGTCTTAGTCCTTTGTCCTAAGCAGTTTCTAACCCTGGTCCATTTCAAAATGGGCATCATTTCAAAATTTTACACACAGAAAAATCAGACCCAATTCCCTATGTATCCGACTTGACTCCTAAATTATTGTTCGATATTGCTTTCTCCAGTTATTGGTCAAAAGATCTTAAGAAGCCTTAGTCCGTAGCTCAATGGCCCAGCATTGAGTCAGCCTATATGAACTTGGGCTCTTGAGTCCCTGATCTCAAACTATCGAGTTCTTTTTTATTCCTGCAATACAAATTCCTTCCTGGCTTCCACAGTCTCTTAGGCAGTACTGTCTGTACTCCAGACCTCACTGCTGGGTCCCTTCTATGTGCTACATACTTCCCAGCTGACCTAAATCTATTTTTTGAGACTTCATTGTGTCATTTGTTATTATATCTTCCCTGGTCTGCCCTGCCCTTGTGGTTCCAGCACATCTCTGTGGTCCAATCATTTCTCTTCTACATGGTCTAATTATTGAGGCCTTGTCATAAAATCAATCATCTACTTATTCATTTTAAACGAATAGCAATCATAGAAGAGATTGGGGAGAAGCAGCTGTGTGGTTACTTCAAAGGCATCCCACCTTGAAAAGCTTCCTAATACAAACTGATAACCATAATTCTGATTATTAAAAGAAAAAACATAATAGGAAATGCTGTTGTGTTGTTTTAGTATGATTTGAGTCTTTTCAATAATCCAAGTCATGCGGAAACTTCCACTGTTCTCTGATTTTTTTAGGTAGAGAGGGCAAAATCAGAAAGAAGTCATTCAGGTGACACCAGTGACCCATTAATGGTTCTTCTCTGCATGGAAAAAAAATAGTATAGACAATAACAAGTGGAAGTTAAACATGAGACATTAATTTTAAATATGGCATAAAATCATGTCTTTACCATGGGGTCAAAGAGAAAGTCTATTCGCTTGGGTTGTGCTGCATATACTGAGACACCAGTGAGGAATACCCTAATTATAAACTGGCAGAGAGAAGACCATGAGCAAGGACCAGGATGGGCAGGGGGAGGGGACGGTGGTGAGGGTTGGGGCTGTATCAGAGGGAGCTAACCCAGCTAGAGATCTAAGAGAGATTGACTACTATGCAAATCCTAACTGCAATGAGGACTACCCCAATGCTCAGAGTGAGGCTACCTCCACAGAGACCTATAGGGTGTGGCCTAATGGCAGGCAGAGACCATGATAATGCAATGGTTCCAAGAGGGTCTATTGGTTGGAAGCACATCCCCAGCCAACAGCAAAAAGAGGTATAGATAGAGAAAGGGACAAGAAGGGTGATGTTGACAAGTTCTAAATGGCTGTCAAGCCTCAGTCAAACAAACTGGGTTTCAGATCAAGGTTTGAGTCCTAGATGGGAATAGAAGTACAAATCAGGAATAGGGAGTCAGTTCCAGAATCCATCCACTGGAAAGGATTAGGTTCCAAAATTTCCAAGTCTTATTCATTCATTCATTCAGCCAATCCTTTGTTCAACAAATACATATTAAATACCCACAATATGCAAGATACTATGCCTGGTCCTGTGGATTCAATGAAAAAAAAATAATAAACATGGCCCCTGACCTTGTAAAGAGCTTTATTAGAATTGCTTTAGGACTTGAGTGATACTAAATATACAGGTTAAGAAAACTTCATCAAAGCAGGGCTGACACACACTATCAATACTAGCAAGACTAAGCTACTTGAGCTGCTGAAAAATCCTGCTCCAACCACAGGCAGCCAAATTTGTAGCAAGGAAAGTAGAGAGTGGATTTTGGAGTCAGGGAAATGTGGTTCTGCCATCTTGTAAGCACATACTAAATACTTAATAAACAGAGGCCATTAGTAGTAGCAGTATTAGTGGTAACAGTTATAGAATTGTTTCAGGATGCAGTCAGGAGAAAGAAACCACACCAGTTATTTAAACAGAAAGAATTTAATATAAAGAATTGTTAATTCAGAATAAAGTTGTGAACTAGGTACTGAAAAGGCAAAAAGAGAACACTAAAATATCACAGAGGCAACTACCATCCATAAGGTTGAAGGAATGAAAAAAAGTTATAATTATTAACACTTAGAAGCCTGGAAAACAGACCCCACAGAGTTGAACCTCAGACCTCATGGGAGATGATGTTCCAAGATGATTCCAGATCCCTGAGCTCAGAGGGAGAAGGTGTCCATGGATCTAGGGACCAGACCACTGAGGACAGGGTGCCAGCCAACATGTGCTGGAGTCTCTAAGAGGGTATAAAAGTTGGACAAAACTGCAAACTGAACTCAGCTGCTGTTTCTAGAACAAACTGCTGCTGCAGGGGTGAAGCAGCTCTGGTGGGGTGATGGTCATGGAAAAAGAAAGCCAACTTTGAAAGCAAACAGAAAGAGAAACACGGAACAGCAAACAGGAAGAAGCAAGCTCCATCTACCTCCTCCTGCTTGCAGTCCTCCTCTAGCATTCCCCAGTGGCAGAGTTTAACCAACTGACAAAGCAAAAATGCAATTTACAGTATCAAAAAGCAAAATAAAGAAGAGTGGGTTTGAATGTGAGAGATGATAGTTTAACAACCAGCTCAATAATCTAGGAAAAATTCTTTACCTTTCTGAGGCACATTTTCTCTGTAAAATAAGGATAATAATGCCTATCACAAAAAGATGTTTTGAGACTAGGACATAATGTACATAAAGCACCTCACATAGTGCTTGACAAATAAAATACATTATTTCACAACAATTAATGGTTTCCTTTCCTGATTCATCCTTCCAAGTACATCTGCCACCCCCGTTGCCTTCCTTCAACAACTACTTTGTAAAACCCCACGTGTGGCCTATTCTAGTGCCAGAATATATCTCAGCAGGAAAAAGCTATTTATAAGGCCTCAGCCAACAGGGAGCTCTTCTAGGTTGGGGACCATATTTGGTTCTTATATTTTTATTTCTATTGCTCCTTATCCTGAAAATATGGCAAAAATATTACCTAGATCCTTTCTTGTCCTTGCCCCTATCAACCCAACAGAATAGCTCCCCTCGTCCATGAAGACAAATTCAAGTTCCTTCCTTCCTCTAAATGAACAGCTCTAGCAAGATTTCAAACATGATCCAATGCCCCCCACCCTAAAGAACAGCCTTCAATAGCCTGTGGCGTGGGAGGGTTGCATGCCAAAAAAGTGGACACAGGAACCCACCACAATTTTTCCGATGTTCCCAATCTGGCAGCCATTTTACCTCAGCATCACCACAAACAACAGAGACCTTGGGCCTAGGAAGGAGAGTTATTGAAAGTAAAGCAGTGCCAGGTCTCTGTGTCACATTTTAGAGGCAAAAGCCACCATGTCCATGAATGGCCCATAAAAATAAACTACTGCAAAAAAGCAAAATTCAGTTCTTCTATCTTGCCCAGGACTATGGGTTCATAATAGTTCATTCTCTTTCTGGCCCATGGCTCATATGGTTCTGTCTTTATTATTTATAAGACCTCGGGAAGTTTTTCTTAACCTCTAAGTCTCATTAAACTCCTTACGAAAATGGCATTCATAATGCTATCTCAAAGTTTCATGGTAAGAATTAGATAAAGGAATACATGTCCTTCACTTATCACAATGTCTGGCACATAGTTCATATACCTGCAAGGCTCTGTCCCTTTCCCCTTTGAGTTTCCTGACAATCTCCTAACTTGAGCCCCACCTGCAAGAATTTCTAATCATAGAATCAACTTTTTGTCTGTGTTTTGGACAGAAACAAGCCCAGTTCCCCTTTGGCAGACCTCTGCTTCAGCCCCAACTCAGGCCTGGATAACATCTAGGCCACCCAGATTTCTCTTCCTCTGAACACTGTGGGGACTTAATCACATATTGTCCAGTAGCGCTCTTTAACAGTTTGTGTGGGCATGCTTGGTCTTGCTAAATACATTCTCAGCTCCTGCAGAGAAGGGGTCATGTCTTATATTTCTTTCGTGTTCCCCTGAGTGCCCAGTGCAGATTATTTTTCTTAATCTATTTGCACAGACAAAGCAAACATAAAGAAGTTTTTAAAATGTCAAAGAAAAACTACTAAGGGCCCAGTGAATGTTACAAAGCAGTGATGCAGGAAGCCATGGGTACTTTAGGGGAAAGCTAGTCAACAGGGATTAACTTTAAAAGAAACACAAACACTAAAGTACATTTTCTTTAGAATTAAGATGTTTCTTTGGAGAGAAAAAATGCATCTGGCTACTAAGTCTAACTCTGAGATTAAATTATTATATATTTTTCAAGATGATAACATAACAGGCACTGTAATAGGCTATATATTATCACTAATTTTTATAAAAGGTATTATCCCTATTTACAGACAAGGAAATAGTCTCAGAGGAATTAAGTTACTTGTCTGCAAACACAGAGCTAGTAAAACTGGATTTCAACACAGATCTGTCTTACTCCAAAACATAGATTCTTCCCACTATACAACTCATTCATTCATCAAACATTCATTGAGCATTTACCATGAGCAAATATTGTGCTGAAGATATAAAAAGAAATAAAACAGTTTCTTCCATCATGTGGCTCACAGTCTGGTGAGGAGGCAGTTACTTAAAAAGAGAAACTTCCAACAAAATATGTGAGTACAGTGATAGAGATAATGCAAAAGAAATTATGGAGCACATAAGAGGGGAACCTAATCTACCCTGGAAAATCCTGAAAGGTTTCTTAAGAGAGTAGAATTGTTTGTCAAATCTTTAGGAATAAAATAAACAGTAGCAACTTACCTTTGTATACTTACTAGGCAGATACTATTATTATCCCTGCTTTACAGCTGAGAAAACTAAGGCACAAAGAGGTAAAAAACTTGCACAAGCTTTAATACTTAATAAAAAAGTGGTAGAGCCAGGATATGAACATGTTCTCCCTTAATCCCTGCAATATGCTGCAAATGAGCAGGAGTTCATCAGAAAGAAAAAAAAAAAAAAATGGGCTGAAGAAGAACATTCTTAGCAACAGGGAAATTCAGAGCAAGGCACAAGGCAAGAAACTGCACTGTTATGAGACCACATGAGAAGTACACTATGGCTGGACCAGGAAATAAAAGAGATGAAACTGGAGAATTAGCAGTCAGATCATGGAAGGTTTTGTGGACCATTCTAAGGACTCAGAATTTATCCTATCAAGTATGGAGGGTCATCTTCAGATTTGCACATTAATAAATAATTATGTCAGCTACTGAAAGTTGAGTGTGAGGTTTAAGACTAGAAGGAAGGGAGTCCGTTAAGAGGCAGTTTTAATAATCCAGGAGAGAAGAGATGAGAGCCTGAACTTGGGCAGAGAGAGTGAGATAAAGAGACACGACCCCATCCTAGAAGGGCCTACAGTAGGGTGGAGGGTGGGGGTGTAGGGGAAGGAGATGTAAACAAGTGCAATAAAGGGTTATCCTGTTACGAAAGAAATAGGTAAAACATGCACAGGAGGCCCAAGGCAGAAGTGATTAGCTCTAACTAGGGGATGTCAGAAAAGGGTTTAGGGAGGAGATGGCCCAAAATTAAATCTGAAGGAACGAACAGGTACTTTCCAGAGGATCATGAATTGTTTGAGCTGAACGTGTCTCCAGTACAAAGAGGAAGGTAACAGCAGAATAAATAGTTTCAAAGAATTACGTAGAGAAGATGAGAGGGGGCAGAATAAATGTGTGGAACCCTGGAGGCATCAAAAATAGAACAGGAATTTGTCAGCTGCAGGTTCCTCTACTTAGAAGACCTAAGTGCCAGAGAGAGAGATACTGGGACCACAGAAGGATGAAGATGGGAGACAATAAAACATCAGTAAAACAAGTGCTGTGGTTTTACAGCACTTTCTGTGGTCCTGTCACCACATTCCATTTAGCCCCACCTTGAGGCAGAGAGTTGCTATTCAGTAGGCTTGGGGAAGTGTGTAAGTCTATTAGTCCTACCCTAAGCCCTAACATTTCTTATAATCATAGGAAACCATCTTGAGATTCACAGTCAGGGGTCTGTGCATCAGGCAGTTCCTACTGCTTTCCTAAAGGATTTTAAATTACCTCATAATAACTTATGTTTAGTAGCCTCACTGCTTCAGTCACAAATATTGATCTTTGTGAGCCGAAAGAGCCTCTTTTTTTTGATAAATGTATTTATACAGACATTTCATTTTTTCTAAATGAAATGCCCAATGCCAAAAGAACAATGTTATTTATGAAGACAAACTCTCAGACTTGAAAAAAGTAAACCTTTGTTTAATATACATCTGTGCAAACACTTTCTAGACCTCAGGCATCGTCCTGTAAAGGGGTAGGTATTCACTTCTAAAGTCAAATTTATACTGCTTTCCCTAACAATTAAATAAGAAAAACGGGAAATTCAGTTGCTGAAATTCATCACAGACGAATTTGTTGTGCTCGCTTCACACAACAGCATAGGCTATAAACCTAGTTCCTATCTTGATTTTGAACAATCTCAATATTCTTTATGGGGGAGGCTGGAAAAATATTTTTCCTTAAGGAAACTAAAATAATTTATTTAGCAGAAAAAAATGTTTAAAAAATCACTTTAATTAGACGTACACATTAATCATGAAATTGTGCAGAATAATTATAGTGACATTTCTCCACTAAGGAAACATAGTAAGAACTGTTAGGGTGTAATAAACAGACCAGGGAGAATAAGAAGGTCAGTGTAATCTTGAGTAATTTTAGATTGTCTCCCAGGATAAAATATTATGTTCTCATTATATGAGGGTGACTTACTTGAAATTGGAACCAAAAGCTCTTTATCTCTATTGGCCAACCCCAGTCCAATCCACACATCCAGAAGTATCAAAATCTGATGACATGCCAAACTGAAGATAAATAGTTACAGAGTTTGCACATATTCAGTACTTGCAACAAAATAAACTGGGGTTATGACATCAAAAAACAGAAGAGTAAGAGCTAACATGTGAATCCTGCCTTTTCACACATAATAAAATATTTATTCATCCCTTTGTACTTCTCCAGTTGCCCGGAGAAAAAATAAAGTGTTGAAGTTTCAGTTGGGAAAGGTGGTTGACCCTGAAACTTCCCAAGTGGTTCACAAAGGTTTACAATGCTTGTAGATTGCTACTTGTGTCTTGTGTGCAGGGCAGTGGTAAGGACAAAATGAGGCAGAAGTGGTTTGATGAAACAGAAAATAAGTGGTTCTACAGCAGTGCTACAGCAGATATTAAAAAGACAATATGTGTATGATAAACCTTTGCACAAACATTTTAGCATATGACATATATTTCAAGTAATGCAAACAAAAGAAAAAGCATTTAATACCAATTGACCAGCTTCAACATTGGACAATTACAAATTAACTGAAAAGAAATTCAAAGAGAAATTAATGGATCCAATAAATGTCTCAAGGGCAAAAATATTGCTTTCTTCTCAGAACATAAAAGATACAATTTCCAATAATGAATTCTACCAGATAATATTTTAGTGACCATGTTATTTCTATTGCTTTTAAAAATGTATTTTTAATTGTGCTCCAGATTTCCTTAAGGATACAAAAAGAAATCAGAAACTCTACTTATCATAGGATAGCCCCCAAACAGCCAATTACTATTTTCATTGCAAAAAGTATTTGAAATATATACCAGCATACCCTGTGTTCTAGTTTGCTAATGCTGCAGAATGCAAAACACCAGAGATGGATAGGCTTTTATAAAACGGGGATTTATTTCACTTCACAGTTACAGTCTTAAGGCCACAAAGCATCCAAGGTAACACATCAGCAATCGGGTACCCTCACCGGAGGATGGCCAATGGCCTCCGGAAAACCTCTGCTAGCTAGGAAGGCAGCCGGCGTCCGCTCCAAAGCTCTGGCCTCAAAACGGCTTTCTCCCAGGAAGTTCGTCCCCAGCAAGCTTGCTCCTCCTCAAAACGCCACTCACAGCTGCATCACTGAGTTTTCTCTCGCTCAGTCAGCTCATTTATATAGCTCCACTGATCAAGGCCCACCCCGAATGGGTGGGGCCACACCTCCATGGGAACAGCTCATCAAAATCATTACCCACAGCTGGGTGGGGCACATTCCAAGCAAATCTAACCAGCACCAAAGTCTGCCCCACAAACTACAAAGATAATGGCATTTGGGGGACACAATACATTCAAACTGGCACACCCTGCAAGTTAACTGTTCCCCACAATGTCCTCTCACCAAACTGGAGTGTTTTCACAAACAAAAATTTCAAAATAGAAGTCAGGGTTCTTTTGCAGTTCTCAAAACATGATCTCCAGAGGAACTCTCCCTCCCTGTGCAGGGCAGGCTGATCACTATTGGTTAGCAATGCTAACACTAGGACAGTACCTTCCTGCACTCATTTAATGTTATTTAATACCTCCTTCTGATGCCTAACATAGAGAAGCCTCTTTTCTTATTACTTCTAATCAGTTCCCCATCCTTTCTCCGTCCCTTTCTCCATTACTCTCTCTTACTCCTTCTTTCCTACTTATCCTTTATTTTGTCCAATAGTTTAAAAAAAAAAAAACAATGGAGGCTAGTAGGGCAGAGGGTCTGCATGGACCTCAATCCCTTCCTCAGTATACATTCGAAAACCAATGGACCTCCTCTTCCAGAATAAATCCAGAACTACACACACACACACACACACACACCCCGCACAACTAGAAACCACAACAAAAACTTTTCTAATTCTTATCCAAGTGCCTACTGCCTACTGCAAAAGCATAGGCAGTGTCACCTTTGCTTTTCATCACCCTCAATGAGTAGACAAGACCTAATATCAGTTTTTGCTAAAAACCCCTCAAATCTATTTACTTCCCACCATCCTAACTGTCTCCACCTTCATCTCGGCCACCACTATCTCTTCCTTCTCTCCTCACTGGTTCAACGCCTCTACTCTTGGCCCCTACAATTGCTCTCTACACTGCAGCTGGAGTGATCAATCTAAAATGCAAATCTGGTCACACTATCCTCTGCTTAAAACACTTCAATGACTCTCCCATGTTCTTAAGATAATGTTTTATATGCTCAAATTATAAGATTTTATAATCACCCGTTTACCTCTTAACTTTCCTTCTCCTTTCTGAATCTTCCAAGCAGTCTGTGTTTTAACTACCACGAACTACAGGTGTGCTCTCTCTGAGGTCTTTGCACCCATTGCTCCCTCTTACTAGAAGACTCTTCCTGACATCTTCCTGTCTTGAACATGGCTGATTCTTATTCTGCTTAAAGGGTTCATCTCAGTAAATTCCCTTTAGGATGTCGTCCAACCTACCTGCCCTGATGCTCCCATAGAACTTGATTATCACCCTTTATGAGGTGTTTGCTTTTAGCTTCCCCTACACATCAGGGACTGTTATCATGCACCATTGTCTCCCAGAGGCCTAGCAGACTGCCTAATTCAAACAGACCCTCAGTAAATATATGTTGAAAGAATGAAACAAATCCAAATCACTGAGTTGCATGACTGGTTTGCTTATAGTACTTGTATATAAAGATTCCAGAGATAAACAACATAACAAGCCACTCTGCTTTTCATCTCACAATCTAAATGTTTGGCCACACATACACCAGGCCATTTTAACTCTATACTGTGAAAGGCTGACAGGGGCCCTAATATTATCAAATCCAAGTACTATAAATAGAAAAATGGATTATTTTCCAGAAACTCAAAGCTTGAGTTTTCTAAGAGGGCTGTCTAGTTTTTCAATATGAAAATCAACCTTTATTGTTTCAGAATCATGTCAGTGACTCGGAATTGTCTAAAAGCTGATGAGCTGCTTCCTTCTCACAGTGGTGGGTAACTGCCTAGCTAACAGAAGGTGGAGCACTGCACAGCTACAAGTTTAATATTATCTGATCTAAGTCAAGGGACTTGGCTACCCAGGTGTGATAGCTGGAAGCAAATTCAATCAAAAGAAACATTACTTTCTCAACAATTAACATAAAGCCAGTAAACTAACAGAAAAAAAATATTTTTAGAACCCATTTAAGGTGACTCAAAACTTAGGAGTTCTTGATGTTGAAGTTTAATTCTGTTAAAAGCCAGCTGACATTAAAATATACTCTATATCTGTCCAATTTAGAAGAATCTCTTGAGTAAAAAATCTGAGATTCAACTCTCAAACACAACATCTAAGCTTTGGTTTTATGTGTGAGGTGTGGGGAGGGGAGTAAAGCGTGAACATTCTCTGCTTGCCCTGATGGCCCAGAGGAAAATCCTGCCAGGTAGAGGACCCATAATTCACAAGGACTCACCAGCCCTGCCAAGCTGCTATTCTATATCCTGTACAGGTGACTGGGGTTGCTGTCCTACCTTACCAAGTAGCTCCACCCAGATTCCTTCTTCAGGGTTAACGCATCCTTCCCCCAGCTGTTTGGAATACTCTCTATTGAAAGCTCCGGACTGTGCACCTTACAGGCAAAATGTCCTTGGCCACAAAGAACTAGCTCACCTAATGTTAAGCTCCTTCGCAGGGGAGAGCCTATAGTCAATGATCAATCCATATAGAGGAACAACTATGAAGGAACATCCCAACTCCAGAGCTCCCCATATGGCCCAGTGATGCATATCCCCGTTGATACAGTTGCATCAGCATTGTGGGTCAGCTCCTCTTCTGCCCAGTTCTGCTATCCTCACTTCCTTACAGATGCATCTTTGGAGAGAACTCATCAATAAACCTTCTCCATGCAACTCTTCATCTCACAGTTTGTTTCTAGGCAACCTAATCTAAGACCCAAGTCAACAGTCATGTAAGGCAAATTCAGTACACAGTAGTTTTGCTGAATTCACCAGTCTTTGTCTTCCATTAGAAGTATGAACCTATTAATTGAGGCAGAGACAAGGTCTAGAACTTAATCCATCATTAGGTGTCTACAGTTCCTACTTAATCATAACAAAATTTAGGAATCAAATCATTGGTATTAAAAGTTACCTAATTTCCACCATATGATCCAGGAATTCCACTTCTAGGTTTGTACCCAAAATCATTGAAAGCAGGTACTCAAATACATATTTGCACACCAATGTTCTTAGCAACATTGTTCACAATAGCTAAAAGATGGGAAGCAACCCAAATAACCATCAACAGATGAATGGATAAACAAACTGTGGTATATACATGCCATGGAATATTATTCTGTCATTAAAAGGAATGAAGTACTGATACATGTGACAACATGGATGAACCCTGAAGAAAGACACCATGTTGACTGAAATAAGCAAGTCACAAAAGGACAAATATTGTATTATCTCATTCATATGAAATGCCTAGAATAAGCAAATTCAAACAGAGTGAAAGCTTACAGGCTAGGGGAGGGTGGATAGGGGTCACTGTTTAATGGGTGCAAAGTTTCTGTTTGGGGTGATGAAAAAGTTTTAGTAATGGATGGTGGCGATGGTGACATAATATTGTGAATATAATCGGTATCACTGAATTGTACACATATTAGTGGTTAAAATGGGAAATTTTGTGTTCTATATATGTTACAGCAAGTTTCTTTTTGAGTTGCATAATTTCTACCTTTTAAAGTGAACAATTTTGAATGCTTGGCAAAAATCATTTCTTGGCTAATTTTATGATCAACCAATTATAAAAGGGATAATATTTTAGATGAAATTCTAATTGAAAGAGCATGAGAAGCAAATGAAAATAAAAACTATTTGTCCATGACAGATCACCACATTCTCAAAGACACAGCAATGTATTTTGTTAGACTTGTGAAAATCCAGTTAGGGTTTTTCTGGTCAAAATAAAAAGAATGATTAAAATAGCATATATTTTTCATGTTCTCAATCAATCTCTTAAAATCTCCTTTGCAAATGAACAAACAGTGACCACAGAATCAACCGATTCTCTTATGCTATCCACTTCTCACTCAACGGGGTATGAAGGAATCCTGGGTTGGGGATGGCTTGGCTTTTGGAGAGCTTTTTTGGTAACACAATTTTGAAAAGTTGAAATTAAGTCAGTTGGTCAACCTGATGTCTGTGTCTCATTTGTCTCAATAGATGGAAACCAAAGCTTTTTATAAAGCACATGGACCCAAAGAAAACTACTAAATAGATCACTATATAAGAGCAAAACTCTCTGGTGTGCCTCCCTTGTAAGAAAATATAACTTTTATATATAGATAGAAGATGCCAAACTAGAAAAAAAGTTTTCCCACCCATTATAAAGTGATTCTTCTGTTTGCTTTAAGAAGCAAGTTCTCTCTAGTACAGGAAAATCTCTACCTGGATGGCAGTTTCCTACAGCTGAATGACATGGCCCTACGTTTGTTGGGGAAAGGGGGCAAATGTAAATGAAGGGGGAGACCCATTCTTTTACGTTTTCTGGGAGCCTGGGACTTTCAGCACTGAATCAGAAGCTAGCTTGAAAAGCATCTGAATTTTGAACTCTGAATCTGAGCTTTCTGCCTTAACTCTGGTTTGGTGCACTCTGCCCACAGTAGAGTGCGCTCCCAGCAGATGGAGAATCCACCAAGACTTTGTTTCCTTGACTTAACTAAGTAGACCAGTGGCTTCAAGCCCAGACAGAAGTTCCATCTCCTTCCAAGTCCGCTGGAGGCCTGGTGCGGCAAGACAAAGGTGCCCAAAGGGTTTTCTGGCCTCCTCGCTGTCAGCAGGGCTCCAGGCAACACAGGCTTCCAGGGATGCTTTCTGGAAGGAAGGCTACGGAAATGTGCCAGAATCTAGAGCAGAGCAGTGCCCTTACTACCCAATTTACAGGGTGCTGCCAGCCCTGGATTTCAGTCTGGCCTCTGGCTTGGTAATACATCTGATTTTAGAAAATGGAGCCAGCCTTTAAAAATTAGACTGGAACGTTTCATTATTCAAAAAGGTTTGATTCACCATGGCCTAGCCTAGGGTCAGCCTCATGTGCAGTCACACACGGCCCTGCGCTTAGAAGGACTCCCTCACTTGGTTTAATGTTCTGCCATCACTGTAGAAATTCTTAATACATTTTCATTTTGCATTGGACCTGGAAAATTAGGTAGCCAGCTCTGGAAAAAATAATTGCCAACTTAATAGAAGTCAAATCCTGCGCCCCCTTCCCCAAAGTCCAATGATAGGTAGGTAGGAAGGAGGGAGGGAAGTAGGGAAACAGAGGAGAGGAAGCATTCTTCTGTCTCAATAATTTGGTACCAACCAGTTACTTGGTAAGAATCAAAGATTAAACTGATACAGAGTTAATAGAGTCTCATTTTAAATTTTTAAGTTTTCAGAGAACCGTATTTATCCATGGAGGGAACATGTTAAGAACCAACTGAAGAGGTATCACCAACTAGTAGTAAAGCAATTTCAAATTCTGGGAAAAGTAAAATAATGTTGTGCCTTCTTTTTCTTTCCCAGTGAAGGAATCTAAACCAATGTCTCCAAATTTTTTGACATGCATCCTTTAAGTAAAAGTATTTTGAACATGCTTTCATATACTTTCATATACTTAAATATATATAAATTATATTCATGTATTACTATACTAGTCGATGTATTTTTTAAATATACAAAAATACAAATGCTAAAAGGATGAAATAAAGGAAATAAAATTTTATATAACTTTAGTTTATTAATGAATGCTCTAGAAATTTTTTGCTCTCACTAAATTACTCTTAATAACTTTTAAATTAAGATGAATGCAATCAAATATACATCATTTCTTTTAATCTTGGTTTAACACTTATTGATGCTGATTCACAAGGCTAGTTCTAAGTTCAGTTATGACTATCATAAGCTAATATATATATTTACATATGTGCACAAAGATAAATAGATGAAATGGATGAAGCACATCATTGGCTATGTTTATTAAATCATGATACCTACTTTATAATCCTTTGAGATGTTAGTATTATATTCAACCCATGTTTTTTTGGTAAAAATCTCTTAAGTCACTTATCCAGTGGCTTAATTCAGTTAAAACTAGATAGCACAACCTGTCCATCTACTTAACCAGGCATACAAACACTGCAATATGCTGAAAGTGAACTAATATGTGACTCTCATTCTTCCCTGGAAAAGCTAGGGGTCCTTCAGAACACACGATTTTTGACATGTGAACACAGTAAGGGCAGCATTAAAGCACATGCTAAATATTAGTAAACCCATATTTCCTTCTTATTGTCTAGAGAAAAATAATATAAAAACAATCTGAATATTTTCTTTCCAAGTCCTTGGGTAATTTATGAGAAAACCTCTGACCTAAACAACAGTGGAGGGAATCACTTAGTAAAGAAGATACCACAGATTTAATCTTTGACTTTGCCATTTTTCAGGTTTTGCTTCCCTGAGTAGCTAAACACCTAGATAATATGATAAACAATATCAACATGCTTCCAAATTTGTACACTGCACATATTTCGGTACCCACATGCTCAGAAGTCAAATATACTTTGATGTTTAATGTTTAAGGGATTTACTGACTCCAAAATTAAATCAAAGTAGCTCATGTCCCAGAAAAGCACAATTCAAAATGTAGAATAAGAAAAAAATGAGAAAATTTACTTTTGCCAGAGGTAAAATTTAACCCTCCAGAAATGTATGGTACTTGATAACCACAATTTTGTTCAAGATCATTCTGACTCATGGCAGGAAGCCTTTTGTAGGTATTCCATAAGAAATCAATTTTCAGGACCCATCATATTCAAAAGCTTGACCAAGCTTATGTTTTGATCTTCAGATTATAAACCTTTGCTGGTATAAATAATATATATAGAACTCATTTTTCATCTATTCACTTTAGCCTACATGACAGCTTAGGAAATAATGAGTTAAACATGGTGATGGTAAAATATGAATAATATTAACAATACATTATGTATTTATATATAAATATTAACCAAAGTTTTATTTTCAGAAATAAAAAATACTCATTTTTTTCCCTCACAATTTGAAATAAAGACAGAAATTCTTAAATACAAAGAATGAAGCTGTGGTAGATTGAATTATGTACCCCAACACACATTTTCTTAATCTTAATCTGCATTCCTGTGTGAGCGAACCCATTGTAAACAGGACCTCCTGAAGATGTTACTTTCAGTTAAGGTGTGGCCCAACTAAATGAGGGTGGGTATTAATCCATATTACTGGAGGCCTTACAAAGAGAAGAAACCAGACATCGGAAGTCAGAGAAAGCCACAGGAAGAAGCCAGAAGCCAGAAGCCAGCAGAAACTGGAAGAGCAGAGAAAGGCGAGGACATCATCATGTGGTGGGAGGCAGAGATACAAGTCAAGGAATTCCAAGGATTGCCAGCAGGCAGAACCAGAATGCTTCAGACTCACAGAAAGCAGGCCTTGCCAGTATCTTGAATTCAGACTTATTCTAGCCTAAAAACTGGGAACCAATAAATTCCTGTTGTTAAGCCAAAACCAGTTTGTGGTATTTGTAATAACAGCTCTGGCAAACTAAGAAAGAAGCCTTTGGAAAGATAAACATCAGTGCCTCAGACACTCTTGAAACAAGCCCTTCTAATGAGCACAAGCCCACCAGCCCAGTACTTGGTGGAAGGGAGAATGAATGAATCAGAGAACAACAGGTTCAGAAGGAACCTTCTGGGACATCCAACCCAATCATTCTTTTGAATCTGAATTCTTTCTGTAACATCCAGCCAAGTGTTCATTATTGACTGACTAAGAGTTCACAGCTCACCAACGCAGCCATCTCCCTTATAGAACATTAGAAAGCATTTCCTTATATGGAGCTGAAACATGTCTCTCTATCACCTCCACCTATTAGCCCTACAGAACAAGTCCAATTCCTTTCCTTTCCTTTGGGGCCTCTCCTATCAAAAAAAAAAAAAAAAAAAAAAAGAACACAGATAATCTCACTGAGGCTTCTTCTTTAAACCTAGAGCTTTTCTACTATGTCCTTCAACTAATGCTTCTAGTCCAGTCACAATTCTAGCTCACATCCAGTTTATTAACGTTCCTCTGAACTTGGGGAAGCCTTAAGAGAACACCATACCACTGGCTATGGCTGATCGGGGAAGAGCAGAACAGAACTCACCCTCTCCGTTCTAGATACTGCACATCGTATCCTGCAGCCCAAGATCACCCTCACTGTTTTGATGGCTGTCACATACTGTTGCTTCATGGTGAATTTCATGTTAACTAAAACCTTAAAGTTTTAGTTGACAATTTACTCAATTATGTATTTCTGGAATGCCACTATGGGGATTTTATGAAAGCAGAAACAGTATGAGAAATCAGTGTGATATAACTGAAAGAGTAAGACCCTGGGTCTTATCCAGCTGTAGTTGTGTAGCAAAAACACTTGTTAGGACTACAGGACTCAATTTTCCTAATAGAATATCTGCTACCTGCTGGACTCAGTTTCAAAGCATATGGATGGGCCCTCAGCCAGCAATTTGGAATACCAGCACTCCAGGTTATCCAGCTTCCTTCCAAATACCTACTGAGAGAAGAAATGTTTAGGGAATAGAGGTCCAAGGCCTATAAATTCAATCCTTGGTTAACACTGAATTGCCAGAGAGTTATGTATAGGGAACCCACCACACAACACAGCTTAGATCACTTTCACTGAGTTGCCTTTAATGCCTTGTCCTAATGTTTGACAGAAGACTGTTATAAGGAATAACCATATGAAATTCACAGATGCATTGTTATTTTTAAAAACTGAGGATATTGTCCATTTCATTACTCAAAGAGTCCCTTACAATGCTAGGAAAGGCATTTTTTTTTACTTAGGAATCATATGTTTCTACATTTCTAGTGATGAAAATCATCAGAATGCTTTTATAATAAAAAACACTGTTTTAGAGTGAGAAAGATAAGCCTATAAGAAATAATGAGAAAAAACTGCCATTTGATGCATGAACAAATAACAAGAAATATCTGTATTTCCCACTTCATCAATGTCTGAAAAGGGGTCCATGAGAGCAAGACGGATAATTCTATTTGGGTCTTATCAAATACTTATTAATTAAACTAAAGAAAGCTATTGGGTTGCCTTTATGTCTCCTCTTCCCAAATAATCAGCCAAAATAATTTATTTTTTCCCCAGGGACATTGGTTCTTAGATCAAATTAACCTAAGAACTACCTGGAGAACTTGCTTAAAACAAAAACTTTTTTGCAGTTTTAAACAAACTCCCCACTGTGCATTTGTGATGCAAGTTAACCACAGAACATACTTTAGGAACACTCTTGCAGGACCAATTTTGGATCATTTGACTCAATTCTGTTACTCTTCCTTGTGCTGTCTCTCTAAGGCCCTTTCAAAGCCTGGTGACCAAAGGTAGGTAGAGTATTCTACTAAGGATCTTACTAAAACAGAGCAGATAAAAGGCTACGTCCCTGCTGTTTCATAGTGCCCTTACTTTATTACATCCTAGTGTTGACAGGCATGCTCACAATAGCATTGCTTGACTCTGTCAGATTGAGGTCGACTATGCTGACTATCCTGAGAAATGAGGCCTTAACATGCATTAAATTGGGTTCAAAGCACAATCAAATGAAACTGTGAATAGCACTGTATGGGACTTTTCCCTCAACTGAAGCAGTTGCAATCATTTTTTAATACCACCTATTCTACCTTTAAAATAAAGAATTTCCCTTTAAATGGAGAATCTGGCAGCCTCTTTGAATAGAATTATTTTTCCAAAAAGTAAGATGTTTTTGTCATCATTGTTCTATTATTTCTTAAGATTTTTAATTCAAACAATACGTATCACTTTCAGAGTATCTGCAGATAAGTAACCTGCCGGCATAATGGAATCAAAGAATAGATTTAAAAACAACCAAAACATTACAAGCAGGAGTAAAGAAACTTTATTGTTCTCCAGTTCACCATTTCATAGGTAAATAAATCATTCCATGACACAGAAACTGATGTTACGCCATAAAGTTCTCTACCTGGACCATCTATATGATTTAGCAAAAGAAATAAATTTAGAAACTAAAAGTGACCAATCACTTACAATACCTCAAATGAAAAATCGCAATAAATGTCTACGTAAAAGGTTCAGGTACTCACTCAAGTTCTCAAGATCGATTTAAAAGTCACCACTTCCCAGATATTGCTTACCTAAAAAAATTATAGCCTATACATTCTAATGTCTGAATTCACTCTAGAAAAAAAGCATTATCAAATGAACAAGGTGAGATATCCAAAGCAGAAATGTGGAGTCTCAAAAATGAGTGTTTTTACTCAGAAAATAGAAAGAAATTTTATTAAGCCTTTAGATTTGAGAGAAATCAAACTAAGACTAGTTGGGGCATGATTCACTCTTACATATTTTTATTTTCAACCTGGGATGTTTTTAATATTATAAATTTCATGCTGTCTGTCTCTATGGTTATAAGTTCTTAATCATAATGAGCACCTGGTCTATACAAATGAATTAATATTTCCTCATGAACTACACATACTAAATCTTTAATAAACTCCTACAGTGACTAGTTTGCAATGACTAGTTTAAGTTCTTGACCTCTAAGAAAAAATTTTCAAAGGGTCTCCTTTAACATGCTTTTTGAATTTTGTATATTACATGGACTTCAGTGATTTCATGATAGTTGAGATTTGCCAACACATCACTATCTATGTTCTTCAACATGCAACAGCTGTGTCCATGAGTAAATGTGCTTCTGAGCATGGATCATATATCTTTTTATTGAAACACACATGCATGCGTACGCTTTTTGTACATATTCATTAAATCTAAGTCAGAATCTATTGATAAATTACCATGATTAGGCTTTCTAAGCAACTCTAACTCACTTGTTACAAGGAAAATTAAAATGGTGCTTGATCCTGTGGCCATTTTCCACATAACAGCATGTGTGCAAAGATTGAGGGTATAGACTTTGTCAGATTTCCTGGGTTCAAATTCTGACTCCTACATACACCAGTCATATGATCTTGGAAAAGTTACTTAACTATACCTCAGTTTCCTCCTCTACACAAAGGATAATAATAATATCCACCTCATAGGATTGTTATAAGGAGTAAAGGAGTTTATATTTGTAAATGTGTAGGATAGTTCTTGGCATATATTAAGCATTATATAAGTGTTTGTTAAATTCATAAATATTCACATATGTACATACATACATACATATACCCCGGGTAGTAAAGAAGTACATTATTTAAGAAAATCTTTCTTTCCATAGTAAATATTTGTTCCGCCTCCCATGAGGTAAGTTAATAATGACCTTAAATCTCCTTGGGCAGCATTTAATAACTATTATTTGAGCAGCTAGCACCAGGTCTTTGAGAGTTCTATTCATTACAGATGAGAAAACTCAGATTTCAAGAAGTTAGATAATTTGCACAAGTTCATAGAGTTAATAAGTGGCAGCGGTGAATTTTGGACCAAGCACTGAATCTCTCCAAAGCTTGTAATCTTAATCAGTCCATTACCATGAATAAACTTCTATGTGCTGTATAAAGAGATCATCTCAAAACTTTTCAAAACTATAAATGTGCCCCATCTAGGCATTCTTAAACTGCTCCACCCTGTTCCTGGAAGCCCAGCAAACTAAGAAAAAAAAATGAATCTGTCAGTATCTGCAGGTGGGTGTTTCAGTTTGCTAAAGCTGCTGGAATGCAATATATCAGAAATGGGTTAGCTTTTACAATGGGGATTTATTCGTTTACAAATTTAGAGTTCTAAGACCATGAAAATGTCTCAATTAAGGAATCAACAGGATGATAACTTCTCTGAAGAAAGGCCGCTGGCATCCAGGGTTCTCCTGTCACATGGGAAGGCACATGGCTGGCGTCTGCTGGTCCTTCACCCCTGGGTTCCCTGGCTTTCAGTTCCTGGTTCCAGTGGCCTCCTCTCTGAGCTTCTGTGGGTCCTCTCTTAGCATCTCCAGGGCTTTTCTCTCTCAGCTCTCTCCAGACTTCTCTGGGTGTGTCTTCCTTGGGTTTTTTCTGTGTCCTTTATCCTCTCATAAAGAAGTCCCAGTAAAGGATTAAGATCTACCTTGAAGTGGGTGGGTCACATCTCAATTGAAACAACCTAATCAAAGGGTCCCACCCACACTAAGTCTGCACCCCCAGGAGTGGACTGAAAGAAAATGGCCTTTTCTGAGGTACATAACAGCTTCAAACCAGTACAGTGGGGTTTCTCTATCTCTGTGGACACACAGGCTTGTGCATGTGTGATGGATTCCCACATATTTCTGAGGTTCAGTAGTAGAAGTCAGGACCACATTCACATGGGCTCTAGATGATGCCTGGAACTGTATGCCAAAAATGACCTGTTGTGGCTCTCCCATAATACACCTCTTTAAAATGCTGGCACAAGAAGTGTTTAGCCTTGCAGGCATTTTTTCTGCAGCAGCTGAATAGCTCTGGAAAGTGTGGCTTGCCCCATCCCATTAGCCTAATGATTAGTTAGCCCTAATGCAATGATCTCAGTGATGAATGTCCTATTACTGATAGGAAATACTGACTAGTTTTTTTAATTGTGAAGCTTCCAATAAAATGTCTCAACTCGTCAGGATTCTGTAGTGAAAAATCCTGATGTTGGCCTATCCTGCCTCCTCTGATGGACCCCAGAGGTGCCCTCCCTCCTTCAGGGCCCAGCAATGACTCTCTTCTAAAATAAATAAAATGAGCAGAAGTCACTTCCTTCCTTTTCACAAATCATTTCTTGGTAACATTTGACTTGGGAAATTTTGCCCTCCACTGCTCATGTAAGTAGCTAAAGTAATATTCTTTATCTCTGAGTATTACTGGCTACCAGTGATCTCTATTTTAGTAAATCAAGGACAGTGTAAGTTTAGATTGTCTTAAATTGAAAGACTAAATTCTAAATTTGATAACCCTAGACGCTTAATACCAAAAGAGCAAATACATAGAAATCTGAAGAAGCATTCAGACAGTTTCGAGAAAATGGAATGTGGCTTCAGTAGAATGGTGGTTCATGTTGCTATCAGAGATGTTCACAGGCAGAATCTGTAGCTAGCAGATTCTGGGCGTGAGAGCTGCTCATCCATCTGGCACTGCTAAAGAAGCAACTATCTCTTTTAGGAGAGCAACCACACAGGTACAACATGGAAGTTATTGTCCTGGTCAGTAATCTAGGCAGAATATCTAAATCTGGGTTACAACTAAGGGATAACAGTTCTTTGAGATGGACTGCAGGCATTTTAAAATTCAAACAGCAGATTCAGGTTACAGGTTTGGAGGAGATTATCATATTCATTATGCTCCAGAAATTCATTCTAGCATTCACATCACTTAATACTGTTAATGCCTGGGTGAGACAATTCCAAATATAGCATCCAGTATAAATGAATATAACCATTTGTATAGCCCCTGACTTATACAAATTTTAAAAAGAAATAAACATGATCTTTTCATTAAGTGATTTCTTTACCAATGGGTACAAATAAATGAGTTCTAAATAGGGGTTGTAAGAATAATGTGTAACCTCTTCAGACAGTGGACCTGACTGAAGCCAAGGAAGTAAAGTAAAAATCTTGGTATTATGTTCAATATCATGTCGTATTACTCTCAGGTAATACGAAAGTATTTACTTCTGTACTGCAAGCTCTGCAATTAATTATCCCAAACAATCTACCAAGAGTAATATATTCCTCTGAGCCAATGAGTCTCAATTACTGTAATTCCCTTTTAGCAAAGCTTCTAACATTGCCTTTTCCTGCTTCTAACATTGCCTTTTCCTTTGCTGCAGTTTATGGAAAAAAGCAGCACAGAGTACAGATTGGCTGTTGTAATTAGAAATAGAATTAAAAAGGAATTAAGAGTGTTTGTTTCTTTATTGGGTTTTGTTTGGGAGACCCAAACAACCCAGTGAATGATTTCTGGAGGCTATTCACCCATATCTAGACTCTCTCAACCATACTTCCAAAAACTCTTGGACCCAATATTGTGAATTAATGAGGTGACACTAGCTGAGTGAAGAATGTATCTTAAACATAAATGTAACCCTCTGTAGGCATAAAATAGTTAAATTATAAATCTCCATCAAGGCAACAAGTGAATGGTTTTCTATCTCATCACCACAGCTATCGAGTAACAGGGGGAGAGTTTTCCAGTCAGCTGTCAATCCAAAGGCAAGGAGGCCCAAAATCCATCCCATGCTTCTTCAGGAATTTGCTATTTACCATGTGCGGCAGCAGAAGAGTACATTCACAACTGAGGGGTGCCACATCTGGAGAGCCCATATTTCATGGATTTAAGTAACAGCAAATAGTAATAATAGTTCATATTTTAAAAGGATTACAATATGCCAGGCACTTTGCTAAACTCTTTTCAGAATTAACTCATTTACTCCTCTTAATAAACATATGAAGTAGGTACCATTATCATCCCCATTTTACAGATAGATAAGTTTTAGAAAGGTTTATTAACTTGCCTATTGTCACACAACTAATAATCAGCAGAGATGGGGTTCTAACCAAAGAGTCTGACCCCAGAAACCCTACTCTTTACCACTAAGTGAGAGAACAGAAACACAATTAAAAGGGGTATTGATAAGTTTTGGGCTCTGGTGACTTTTTTCAGGCCCTTTAGAAACATTTCATTTAATCCTCACAGAACACATTTTACAACTAAGGAAATTGAAACTCAGAGAGATTAAGTAATTTACCCAAATCCACAAAACCAGCAAGGAACAAAACTAATATTTTTTATACTACATCACACCACCTCCCTATGGGTGAAAGACCAAACTGAAAGGCAGATATAGAAGCAGAAATCTCATTTTAATTTGTACTTTGGTGCTGTTATAAGAAAGTGGCCAGTCAAACCTGTCTGGCAGGACCCTGCTAGGACACAGAAGGGAATCTATAGACAACATAAAACCAGCATAACCAAAGAGGAAAAGGATCTAAACCATTAATGCATTCCATTGTTGGGGTGTGTGTGTGTGTGTGTGCACATACGTGTGCATGTCCATATGTGTGAACTATTTGGTTCATTCTGTTTTCAACTTTCATTCTCTTTATGAAATCCCGAGTTAATCATCAGTTATTCGTAAGTAAGGGCAATACCCGTCAACAAAGAGTTTTAGGAAAGGTACAAGAGCCGTTGGTTGTCCCCATGACTGGGGGATACTGTTCGCATTTACTGGGCATGGGGTAGGGATGCTAAATGTTCTGCACTGTCCCACCAAAAATGCCAATAATGCTCTTCCAACATTAAGAAACACTTAAAGGAAACCTTCAGGTGTTGTTAAGAAAAAAAAAAATACGTGATCCAGGAAGAATCAATCAACATGTGAAGACAAGACCCTGGTGCCCCAAATGAACAGAAGAAGTAGAGACCAGTACAGACAGGCCCCTGAACAAAGCCCATTCCTAGTATAAAAGCTACTGAATCTTATATAGAGATGGATGTAAATATTATGAATATTACAGAAAAAATATGCAAGCCCCAAATTTTTAATGATGTCTCAAAATAACCTCAAATATCTTCATAGTTTAGCCTAAAAGCAGAGTCCCTACTTATTAGGCAGTTTCTACTCTGAACTCTGAACAGTTTAACAGTGTATTAGTCAGGGTTCTCCAGGGAAATAGAACCAACAGAAGATATATATGTGTGTGTGTATGTGTGTGTATTTGTCATACATGTGTATGTACATTTATTTATCTACATTGTATATAATGTAACTATTATGAGATTAATTACAGAAATTTGCTCAGGTAACTGTGGAGAGGGGCAAGTCCAAATTCCATAGAGCAGGCCGCAAGCTGGGAACTCCAATAAAGGTTTTTGATGAATTTCCCAGGAGAAGCTGGCTGACCAAAGTAGAAATGGAAATTCTTCCTTCTGACTGCTGAAATCATCACTTCTCCTTTTAAGGCCTTCAACTGTTTGGATGAGATATCTCTCATTGCTGAAAGCAATCTCCTTACTTGATTGCAAAAGTAGTCAGCCACAGAGGCAATCAACTTACTGATTATTTCAATCCACAAAATATCCTCATAGTAACAATCAAGCCAGTGCTTGCTTGAACAAACAACTAGCACTATAACCCAGCCATGTTAACACTTGAACTTAACCATCACAAATGGTGATTAAATATTAATTAAATTCTGGTCTTATACTAACCTCACTCTTTCACTCATTCACAAAATTCCTACTAAGCATATATCATGCCAGGCACTGATCTAGTAGCTGGGAACTCAGTGATGAATAAGACAGAAACACTTCCTGCCTTCATAGAGCTTTCATTTTAGTATGCTTAGTTTACCTGACTAAACACATAAACAAATACACACAAAACATAATTTCAATTAATGATAGGTGCAATGGGGAAAAAATAAGGCAGGAAAATGTATAGACAATAATGGGGGAAATATTTTTGTGGGGTGCTCAGGGAAGGATGCAACGTTTGAGCAAAGCCCTGAATGATGTTGAGAAAGCAGTTATGCAAAAATCTGTGGATAAATGGGCAGAAAGAACAGCAAGGGCAAAGTCATCAGAGAGAAACAAATTTGGCACATTTAAGAAATAACAAAAAAGCTAGTGTGACTGGAATCAGGTGAGCAGTAGAATGACATCAGACAGGCAGGCAGAGGCCAGAATACTTAGGGTCTTGAGGGCCTTAATAAAGAGCTTAGACTTGCGCATACTGTGATGGAATCAGACGGATTTGAGCAGAGGAGTAACTAATCTTTTATTCTTAAGATCACTAGGTTAGGATAAGAAAACTGAGAACTAGAATACCATCTGACTTGGAAACAAGGACTGTATTAAAACATATATTAGCATATATAGCAATACTTCTGTTAGATTACCTGATTGGGATGGGTGCTAGTTAGGAAAAGTAAACAAATTTTACTTTAAAACTACTCAGGCCCCAAAATATCCTTGCAAAAATTTATGCCACTCTTTTTCAGATGGTCATTAACTGACCTCTTAATATTATGATTTAATGAAAAAGCATCTTACCATCCACGGACTCTTCAAACTTAAAACCAAACCATTATCTTCAACATGGTTCATTATCTAAAAACAAGTCTATAGCAACACTAACTTCTGCTAACGTTAGCTAACTGAAATGAACATACAGAGAAAAGTTAAGTCCCCTATAAAAGAAGAAAAAATATTTTGGAAGCTATAAAACATAGATCCTACTTCAAACATAATTGGTTAGAAAGAATCAAACTATAAGCAGCTCAACACAAATGAGGCAATTAGAACATGTTAAAATAAGCAAGTTTAGAGACCCAAGGTTGACAATATAATTGTGCAGTTATCTTCAGATTTCCAATTTACCAGACATCTTTGGTTTATCTGGCACCTCTTGGTATCTCATGAAATTTCGTTAGCACATTTATATATTTAAATAATTATTATTAGCCAACAGCCCTGAGCACTTGCTGAGTGCATGTTAAGAGCAAGGAATACCAAGACCTGCTGTCAATCTAGAGAGACTAGGAATGTCTAAGGAAAAGGATAACCACCAATACAAGGTTACATGCTAATTATAGGTACTGTACTGAATGTACCTAAAATGTTTAACTGAACCAGGAAACCTTCCAAACAGGGCAGATTACTTCATCCCTAACCCACATCATTAATAATTTAAGATTTTAGGGCTATGGGTCCCAAATAAATTGTGGACTTAGTAAGTATAAGAGTTCAAAGACTGCATGACTAGAAAGTTTCAGTAGGAACTTTACAGAAATTAGACTTTAAGGGAGACTTTCAAAAAAGGATAAAACATTTGCAAAAAAATAATTGTTTTATGGTTTAAAAGCAGTAATTTTACATCTCTTCATAAATATTTGGATACACGAGGAAGTTGCCAAAACATGACTGGGAAGAATTACTATATACTGAAATCTTGACTTTATAGGGAAACTCAGAACTCTAGAAACTGAAAGAATCATCAGGACATCATCTGTTTACAGGGCTTATACCATTTTTCCTAAACTTTGCTACCATTTCCAAAATCTCTTATTAAACGTGCTTTCCTTTTCATTGGCTATAAAAATTAACAAATATCATGGCGCACATTTGAAAGACAATGTCAGGGGGTTCTCTGCTTCAAAAAGGTTAGAGAAGCTTTTTAAAAGCATCCGAAACAGATGGCTCTACTCGGGTTATCTCTTTCTGTTGTTCTGTGTTCATTTCAGCAGAAGAAATAGACTTAATTGTGCGTCTCGAAACCCTAAACAGGATAGAAAACCACGTGTTATCATTTCTTTACCTTACTTTTAAATGAAATTTTGTACGCTAATCCATTTTAACGCTTGCTTCTCTTGGTCTCGGGTACAGCATGACCGTCACTCCCTCAGCCGGTTACAAGGCGCATCACGGGAGTCGTTGGCAGCAGGGATTGTGGGAAATGTAGTTTGGGGATTCCGCCCTCTTCGCCATTCCTGTAATGGCTGCTCCCCGGAAGGTAATGTAAGAACTCGTCTTTAAAGAATAGATTGTCCCAGTGTATTTCCAAAGCAGGGGGCAAATTTGACCTCCTTGCCAGGCAAAAACAGGCATCCTTTTTCAAATCGTAATATCAAGCCTTGGTGTGAACTTGTCTCTCGGTTCGATTTATTTTTAGCTTTTCCTGAGTGGGTGAAGTGACCAACTTCTAGTTCCGCTGCTTGGATAAGCTGTTTGCTCTACTTATTATCCATACCTCGACCTTCAGTACAGCCTCCCCGCTGTTCACGGACTCTAGCTGCCTCTTTAAATAAATAATAATGATGAAGAATTTTTTAAATCCTTCCCCTCTCCCCTCTGTGCTATTAGGCGGTATCACGTGCAACTTCCTAACCTCAGCATCCGGAGCTCCAGGGAATATTTCGAGTCAAATAAAATTAAATAGATATATACCCCGTTTCTTTGGTAAGTCTTATTAATTAACCACAACTTCACAAAATTATGTTTTGTTTGACTTTTGCCAGATTTTTCGGCATTTCATGGGTGGGAGAGACCCTAAGAAAATACAGTTTTTATTTTGACCAGGATATTTTAAGTTTCCAAGTGAGTTTCTTGTTAATATCCAGTTTGTTCTTAATTATGTCATGCTGTTCATGTTCTGTTTGGTTGAAGAACACGTAGTTGACATTATAGAGTAGAAAAATCGCTGGAGAGGTACATTTCAAAATGACCAAAGTTAGGTACCTTTTACTTCTCTGTGATTCAGTTTTTCTTCTGTAAAATGAGAAGAGGGATCCAAATTATTGATAACATCTCTTAATTTAAAAGGTTTGGTGTATTATTATTTGTCGTATATTCATATTTTCATTTGAAAACGTAGGAGTTTTTAACAGTTTCCGTTTGTATCCATGTTTTATTTTTAGGAACCTTCCGCGCTCAAGATCCCAGCATCATGACCTCAGTTTCAACACAATTGTTGATAGTCCTCATTCCACTGCTTTTGATGCTGCCTGTTGTTGAAGCAGTAGAAGCCGGAGATGCAATTGCTATCTTGTTAGGTGTGGTTCTCAGCATTACAGGCATTTGTGCTTG
Source organism: Choloepus didactylus (assembly GCF_015220235.1). Taxonomy (NCBI): domain Eukaryota; kingdom Metazoa; phylum Chordata; class Mammalia; order Pilosa; family Megalonychidae; genus Choloepus; species Choloepus didactylus. The sequence goes on from NC_051311.1 coordinate 81,111,556, forward strand.
TTTGGGGGTGTATGCCAGGAAGAGAAATGGGCAGGTGTGACCTCCAAGGGCCTCCTAAATCAAACCTCATCCTGAAAACCATTGTGCTGTTGAGGTTAAAACTGAGCTTTGGTGTCTGAAAGTTGCCAAGAAACAGATGGTAAATGAGGTAATTTCACATTCCTGTGTTTGCCTGTGAATAGGAACAAACTGATGTATGTTAAATGGGGGATAATGTTCTCTTCACATCAAAGAAAGAACTGAGAAAAAACAGACTATAATTTCTGTTCTCTAGTTGTAAAGGAGGTCCAATAAATAATATGACTAAAATTTGCATAAATAATATTCCATAGTTTCAGACATCTCAAAGCTCACAAAATAGTAAGAAGGAAGCTCTTACTCAGAATCCTAGGAAATCACCATCGTTCCCTTATAATCACTGTTTCCTGAATTGTTGCAGAGTCTTTTCTCCATGTTTTAATTAAATTTTTGTTTTCTCATCTCCCAAGTTAATAGTGTACTTCAATATGAAATTTAGTCAAAAACCAAAACCTTTAAATCTTTGGAGAAAAAAAATTAGAAAAATGTATTCAATATATCTAATATTGCAAATGGAAAAGAAAGATTTAATGTAAAAACTTTATATTAAACATTGAAATGAAAAGATTTAATGTAAAAAAAACTTTATATTGATTAACATCCTTTGATGAGAAATACTATATTAAATGTAAATCCATTATGTTGTAAGTTAATGTGTGGTATCCATTTCTTTTTATTTTGGGCTATTTTAAAGCTACATGTGGATTAAGTATTTATATATACCAAGTGGAGAATGTGGGATGCCTTCTTTACCTTAACTGATCACACTAGCTTGAAGAGGCAGAATCATTGAAAAATTAGAAATGGACAGAACACAGGTAGGAGAGGCCCCTGGCAGAAAATGTAGTGGCCAGTACTGATTCACACACTGGCCAGGTGAGACATATTCCTTCTGACCTTGCTACTAAAGTACTCTTAAACCAGCAACATCGCCTGGGGATTTGTTAGAAATGCAGAATCTCAGGCCCCTCCCAGACCAACGCAATTAGAATCTGTATTTTTATCAAGAGCTGAAGGTAATTTGTATACACATTAAAGTTGAAGAACACTGCTCTAAGATAGCATTTCTCAAATTCTTTCTCAGATTTGCTTGAAACCAAGAATCACCCTAGGCACATGATAAAACTTTCAGATTCCCAGGTTCCTCTCCTGAAAATTGTGTTTCATTATTCCTAAGGTAAGGCCCACAACTCTTTTTAACAAGGGCCCCCAGTAATTGTTTTGGTTTTGTAGATGTAGCTAGTATAGAATAGTTTCAGTAAATCAAACACTTTGGGGTCTCACTGAAAGCAGATGGTCCAGTTTTTTTCCTAAAATAATGTACTACACTCTAATAATGTAATGCTCTCCAGATAATTGCGAGAGTCTTAGTTTTAATCAAAAAACAGGCAGCAGCAGCCTAAAATCCTTTCTACAGTGCACTTGCCTAGGTGTGCGCTGACCTGGCTTGCATGAAGGAGTTGGTAGAGAATACAAGAAGTCAGGGAGGTTTGCCCAAGGTGGCAACCCTGGAGGAGGAATTCACATTGTCTGGGTTACCCCTGGGCTTCAGGCCTGACGGACTCCTGGGCGTGGAGCCGGGCCACAAAACAAACCAGTTTCTGGTGACGGACAGCAGTAGGACTGTCATCCTCTATAAGGTTTTGATCAGAAATCCTTGGGCAGCTGGTCAGTGAAGCAAGGTCAAACTATAACATGTCCAGCCGTATGCAGCTTTCAAACCGGAGAGTATATTGTTCACGATGATAAGGTTTTGAGAATATGGGATAATGAAGATGTAAACTTGGATCAAGCATTTAAAGCTACATTGTCAGCTGAGGTGTACAGGATACATTCAATACAAAGAACCAAACCACTAGTGCTATTCAAGGCAGGTGCCGTCTGTGGTCTAGAGGCCTTGCTTGCAGAGCCCCAGCAGAAAATTGAAACTGTTCTCACTGACAGAGAGGTGATTAAGTGGACAAAAGTTCATGGTATTTAAGCATCCTATGTTAATTTTTGTGACTGAAAAAGATGGAAATTATTTTGCTTATGTACAAACATTTAACTCACATATCTTAAGCAAATACACAGTCTTATCTGGACAAAAAGAAAAATCTGTTATACAGAGTTTTACTGCATCTATGAATCAGAAAGTCATCTCTTTGAAGTCATTAAGCTCTGATGGATGTATATATGAAACCCTGATACCAACATATCCGAGTGACCCAGGCAGAAATAAGATGGTAGTTAGATCACTGTTGCTCAAGGCTGTTGTGTCTGGTAATGCTAGAAACGGTGTTACGGTCCGCGTCCTGGATCAAAATCACATAGCAGTCCTGGGAACTCCACTGACAGCTTCTAAGGAATGCCTTTCCATGTGGAACATAAAATTTCAAACACTCCAGGCTTCAGAAGAGTTACCACAAGGGACCAGTGGTCAACTCTGGTATTATGGGGAAAATTTGTTTATGCTACATGGAAAATTTTTAACTGTGATTCCATATAAGTGTGAAGTGTCATCATTAGTAGGTGCTCTTGGAAAATTCAAGCACACTCAAGATGCAGGTACTCACACTATGCCCCATTTTGTATACTGGGAAACATCTCAGGGATGTAGCCTTAGATCACAGAACTCGGAGCAGTCAAGGAGAATTTTAAGAACAAGAAAAGTTGAAGTTAGTGTACAGCCAGAGGTTCTAGCATCCAAACAACATTTATCAACCATAAAGAATGATTCAGAAAAACATTGAAATAGAACTACGTAAATTTTTATCTATTAAATGGACATCTGACTCTCATACCATTATTGAGGACAAAGTAACAGGACTTCTGGGAAGATGTAACACAGAACCATCATTTTATCCTCGGAAATCTCTGATGCAGGTTATCCAAATGCATGTGCCCTGGCTTAATGGAGGTGTCTTAGAAAAAACAGACATACAGATACTACAACTCTGTCTACAGCAGTTCCCTGACATTCCTGAATCAGTCACTTGCACTTGCTTAAAAATTTTCTTAAACATTGATGATGACAGTCTTCAAGAAATAGATATCAACACAGAGTCAGTTTTTGATGATAGTGATACTGTACAAGAAGAAAAAATGGAAGAGCAAATTACTCAAAATGGCTTTAATCCTGAAGAAGATAACTGCAATAACTGTGATAAAGAGTTAAATGAAAAGCCTCAGGACACAACAGAGGAGACCACTTCATGCCCTTTAATACCAAAAAGAGCAGCTCTACTAAATGCAGTTCTTCATTCAGCATATAGTGAAACATTTCTTCTGCCAGAATTGAAGGATATCCCAGCACAGCATGTCACTTTATTTCTCCAGTATTGGTATTTCCTTTATCTGAAGTGTAGCAAAAATGCTACTATGACTCTTCCTGGAATTCATCCTCCAACTCAGAACCAGATTATGGATTGGATATGCCTACTTCTAGATGCTAATTTTACTGTTGTGATAATGATACCGGAAGCAAAAAGGCTACTAATAAGTCTTTACAAGTTTGTGAAATCCCAGATATGTGTTTATTCCGAACTGAACAAGATTGAAGTGAGTTTTCAGGAGCTACAGAAATTAAATCAAGAAAAGAACCGTAGAGAATTATATTCAATTTAAGTGCGGGAACTCTTCTGATATTATCAGTTCTCCTTCATAGATATTTTATGAAGTCCTTTTATGTGAACTCTTCCTACACATCCAGACAAGAGAGGTGTTTTGTCTGTGGCCATCTCTCAGTTTCAAGAGAAATATGTCAGCAGCTACCTGGGACCATTGCTTATTGATGCTTACTAGGTAGGACTGCAGGTTCCACATGAACCTGTTCTAGTTTATGGACATTGGTGTGGAGAGGTTCTGAAACTTTTTAAAAATATGTAACTGAGCTGATTTTAAGCAAACTTATTTGTGTACTGATAAAAGTCTAATTTCTTATCATGTGTCTTGAGTTTTTTTAATAAAAAATCACCATTGAAGAAGCGATTCTAGGGAGAATGTAGTTTTATCAGAGTCAAAAGCTGCCCCAGATTATCAGTGCTTGTGGCAGGAGAGGCACAAATGGGAGGGAGGAGCCTTTGGAGAAGGAAGTGGTTGTCTCCTGCCACTCTGTCCTTTTCCTACTTCCACTCTCCTTCTTTCACCTTCTTACCTACCCAAGGGTTGGAAAATACTTCTTTCTATACTTTATCTCTTAGATTACCTCCATGATCAACTGAAAAAAAAATCAATTTAGGATATAAAACTATATTACCAAATAGTAAATGGTTTTATAAGATCATTGACCATAGGCTTTCCAGTTTTAACTGGATTTAGGACAAATGAAAGGTTTTATGTAGAGGAAATGGATGCTTTTGTTTCTTAGAGATAAATTCAGATTATTTTTGTTAAATATGAAATCACTCTTTCAAGTGATGAATTGTTTCTCAAAAGTCCCTGGAAATATTTCTGAGCTATGACTGGAAATCTATTGAGTGAATCATTTTGAAACCTGTGTTTTAATTTGAAGGTTTACAATTTGTTTGTTTGTTTTAAGTTCTGTAAATTCCAGTGCATAAATATAAGTTCAAGTGTGGTTTTTAGAACCCAGATTTACAGAACCCTGATTCCCTAATTTAACTTGCATTAGTGAAAGTCTTCATTTTAGGCCAGGCACACTATATAAATTTTAGTCACAACTAAGGCAGCTAACAAACAGGTTCTCCCCTGTCATTCTCAATCTCTCTTTAGACCCGAAAGAAAAGGAATACCAAAAAGAATAGTATGTATTAACTGTTGTGCTCACTTTCTATAATGGGACCTTTTCCTCAGCCAGTTTTACCAAAAGCAGTGCAGTACTTCTCAGCAGAAGTGAAAAAGGTAAGTCTCCACAGTATATATATCCCCTTTTTATCTTTTTTTGCTGAACTATTTATGAATTATTTGCAGACAGACATCTAAGCATCATTACATTGTGGATTCCTAAACTTTTCCTTCATAAGAATTCTAAGTTTCAGAGTAAGAGCTCCTTTATGATTTAAAGATCTATTTTATAGGGTTTAAGATTATTCAGGGTACTCATATTTTTAGATTCTGAGTTATTTTATGATTTTCTTAGTATTTTGTTTATACTAACCCTTAATTAGATAAATTTCTCATTGATTTGTGCATTCTCTAAGCCAGAGAAAACAAGCAACTAAAATTCACTGGTGGTCAGTTCTTAAATTGACGTTTTGTTCTCTCTGATTCTTCCTTTAATTGTCCTTGAAAGTGGCTTCTGCGGTGAAAAATAACTGGCTGAGTCAGGATTCAAGCAAGGTCTTTGAGCAGGGATAGGTGAAAGGAAGATGGCCTGCGTCCCCTCAAACTTTTGTCTGTTTGAACAGAGCTTCTGTATAGGGTCCTTATAAAGTTTAATTTGGGTTGTAAATATAATGGAAGCAATTCTCCCAATGCTTAAAATTTCTACAGTATGTTCAGATACTCAAAGTGTGGCTACCATAGACAAGAGTATAAACTGTATTATGGCTAGCAGAATTGAATTTCATTTTAACTGAGTAGAAAAATTTAATCACCATTAATACTAGTTTCAAATTGTTTCTAGGATAGCTGCATTCTAAGTTACCTAATTTAGAAAGTGAAAAACTGTTTTATAAGGACATACAGAGACTCTTACAAGCTGAGTTATTCAAGGCAAGAAATGTATCTTATCCTTTGTGTATTCTAAGCACAAGACAGCTGACACAGTAAATGGACATTCTGTAAATGGTTACTAAATAATGGATCTTATCGGTCCCACTGTAGAGGAATACTTCTGAGGGTTTGCAAAAGTTACTTTTTCTGGAAATTAAATCATCTATGTTTGTTCACCAAATACAAGCAGTGTAGTCTTCTGCCTCTTGACATTTTATTTTTTACAGCGCTAAATTATATATCAGATTTGTTTCTGATTACGTATATTACATCTATCTAAGAAGAAAGAGTTGTTTTTTGTTTTTTTTTTTTTTAAATAGAAGCCAGGGACAGACACTTTATAGAGACATTATAGAAACAGAATGGATTTGTTTTGTCATCACTGTTTTGTTTTTTTCTCCAGAGAAAGCACTAACATTTTTTTGTTTAAATAAATTGGCAATTTTATAATCAATAGAATTTGAATGTCGTTTTCTTGTTTTTTGAAAGAAAAAGAAGGCAGGTTGTCAGTTGTCATCTAATAAAATAACCCATTTGGCACCCTATAGAGAAGCTGCTGCTGCTTCCTTGCAAATCTGAACTTTCTCTTTAGGATTGGGAGAAATCAAACTTAAAGTACATTTTTAATCACTGTGCATTAGTCATTTAGTCACCTTCAGGTACTATTTTTAAAATGCTCAAAATAAGACTAGAGGCAAACATTCTTTAGTGAACATGTATTTGCAGAATGCCATTTTCCCATTAAAAGTAGAGAATTCTCATGAGGTGGCATTCAGGAATTTTGATGGTTGTGATGGGGAACACCTCCTCTAAAAATAGCCTCATTTCTCATCTATCTAGGTTGGATACCATGGTTTGCCCAAAAAGAACAGAAACCCTTAAAGTGGCTCTTAGCTTTTTTGGGCCACCAGCCCTTTGAGAATCAGACAAAAAACTATAGCTCTTTTCCGTGTACAAATGCACATGTATGATGACTTTTTAAAATTAATTTCAGGGAGTTCACAGACTTGAAGCTCCGCCAAGAAGCCCAAGTTAAAAAATTCTGCCTTTTGGTTTCCTTTGTTTTTGTTGTTTTTTTTTGTTTTGTTTTGTTTTGTTTTGAGGTTCTTCGGAAGTCTAGAATTCCTTAATTTGCTTTGAGGGATAGAACTGCTGTGAAGCTGTGTAGCAAGATGGGATTAACAGGTGTCCCCAAAGTGCCCAGCACAATTTGTGGTATCTAACAAGTGCTCCATATGTGTTAGCTTGGTCTGAACCAGTTCAAAAGGCGGAAGAGTAATGGTTGAAATCAACAAGGAGGGAAGAATTTAAGGTCTTTGCCAATGCCTAAATTTCTATTTTCCGTGATTTTATGGTAACCTGCCTAGTCCTCTGCTGAAAAACAGTACATTTCCTTCATTGTTTCTCTCTGACTGCTTTCAAGATTTTTTCCTTTGTCTTTAGTTTCTAGAAGTTTGACTATGCTATGTTTGGGCCTGGATTTCTTTGAGCTTATCCTGTTTGGGGTTTGCTCAGTTTACTGGGTAAAAACAGGAATAAAGAATATATTGAATGGGTGAGGAGAGGAGGGTGAAAGTGGGAGATCAGAGGGCAAGGGTCTATGAGTGAAATACCTTGAATTGATCATTTACCTGGTGTTTTACTTCTCCACCTGTGGAGTACCTCCGGAAAATGACTCTTAAATATGCACTGAGGAGACTTCAGCTTTCAGGAAGGTGGAGTGAATGTACCTTTCCCTATTCCTCCCACTAAATACAGCTAAAAACTCTGGACATAAAATATGAAACATAAGATGACCAGGAAAGATAGAAAAAAACGCAGACTAAGAACCTCAGGACGTGAGGAGCTACGTGGTGGTGAATTCCCTGAATTTTGTTTCTGCCTCATGTATCAGGTACTGGAGAAAGGGGAGGGGGTGGGGGTGGGGAGGTGGGGGGCAGCCTAGCAAAACATAACTTTTAGACAATATCTGTTCTACTGCAGCCAAACACTACAGAAAAGGCTTTGAATCCACCCTAAGTGCTAACACTTCCACCTCCTCCAGACTATAAGATGCTCCAACCTTCCTGCTGGGATAGTGTCAGAAAAGGCAGAGTGGGGTGATGGTGTTCATCCTTACCAGCTGGTAATAAAACATAACCTCCCCCATCCTGAAAAGCTGATGTGATACCATGTGTTCACTAAGGAAGAACCAGCCAGGCCCAAGAAGTCTCAAAAGCTGCTCACCACATGTACCTTTACCATGTTGGGCTTTCTAGGCTCTGCAGAAGCTTGTCAACCACCATTTCCTACCTTGGATATAGGAAAGGTGATGTACCTCAGCTTGTAGCACATAATGAAGGGAGGAGAATTCTCTGCACATGACCCATCTTCACCACAGAGACTCACATATCAGTCTCTTGTGGTATTGCCATAAGGGATACAAACCTAAGCTCTGGAATCCAACAAACCTGGATAATCAGTCTCTACCACTAAGTCTGATCTTGGGCAAGTTACTTAACTTCTTGTAATTTCTGTCCCCCTATCTCTTAAATGTGGTTAATAATAGGACCCACCTTAAAGATACATGAGGATTACATGAGATAATGCATGTGAAAGGCTTGGCATACTAGATGTTATTATTAGGGTGATAAAAATCCATCACCCTCCACATCCAATTGATCTCTAAGTCTATTGAATCCACCTCCAAAATATCCCTAGTCTAGCACCAATTTTGTATTTAAATATAAAGAGAGCATCTTTACAAAGATATATAAACATATCCCCTATTAAACTGTTCTTTATATTTTAATTTTTACATTTTTTTCAAGTTCTAAGAGACTCTCAAAGATAATACTCAATTTCTGTTTACTTTATCATAGCTCCTCCTTGCCTCTGTCCCCTGCTATTACAGGCTTTCAAATTATGAAATTCAAGGACATCTGTAAAGAAAATAAAATTTGGCTATCCTAAAGCTGTCCCAAGTCTTCAAAGGAGAAAAAAAAAAGGAAATTTTTGATTCTGTTTTAGTAATTCCTAATGTGTTCAGTGATGGGTCCTTCCTAAGTAACATAACAAAAGCTTAGCACTGACTGATCAGATTGTTTAAGGAGGTGCAAGGAATTTGCCTGCTCAGAGGAGTAGGAAAAATATTCTGACAACTACTCATCTCATAGAAGTCATTAAGATGGACATAAACAAACAAGTTGGATGTGGCTTATGTCTTAAAGTCCCTGTCTAAATTTACTAATTCCAGGCAAGGTTTTCATTGTATATCTGTATGCAATTCAATAAAATACATCTAATATCTAAATGCAGAAAGCAGACCAGAGAAATATGTAGTTGCTGCAGAAAACCAAACTCTGATTTATTTACACTGAATACCATTCTATGGGTGATTAAATTTGTGAAAATATCAGTTGACACTTCACAATCTAAAATGAAATTATGAAATTTTGTATACAAGAAGATTAGTTATTTTTTAAAGGGCTAATCATGTAGCACTTTGTTAAACATTGGGAATATAAATACCATATTTCTCAATATTAATCAAGATAATTATGCTTTGGAAAAAATGCATAAATCACTTAACAGGAATTTAGAAGCCAACATGATCACCAAGAACATAGACTATACCATATTCTATTTCAGATGATTTATCAGAACCCTTTCATTGAGTCACAAAAATTACCAGATCAGTTTGTTACCAACCCAAAACAATTTATGGGGGTCCTATGACATGTGCTAACTTTAACTTGTTCAATCAGTACTTTTTAAGACATTGTCAGTACTCCTTAGAACAGAAAAAAAAATTATCAACTGCCAGGCAATTAAGCTTGAGCCAGTAATTTAGCCTCCACGATTTTTTCATCTGTAAAATTATTTGTCAATGTCTAAAAGGCTTCCTGGTGATAGAATTTTGTGGCTCCATAAAACGAGTTTTCCTCATTTTGAAAATAATAAGATCTAATGTGTTAAAAATATTGTAATTACCCATTTTCACTCTGCAGCAATAAGGAGCTGATTTCCTCTTCCAACTCCTCAGTGAAAACTGTAGTCTAGTCATTTGGTACATTTTTGGATTTCAATTCAGTGAAGTGGGGGCAGCTCATTTTCTGTATTGAGTATGATTAGAGAAGGAAGAATAAAAACAAGCCATAGCCCTGCCACTCCTACCCATGGCAAACAGCCCACACGCTAATTGAGGTCAACCAGCCAGTATCCAGGAACAAGCCACCTTGCAGTTTCATACACTCAGTCTGCTCTGGCACCACTGTTGAGACTCAGATAATAGACACCGTCATCCCAGTGGCCTATAGAAACTTGAGAGATGCATGACACTTTCCTCTCTCCCTCATCCTCACACTCCACATCCAAATGATCTCTAAGTCCTAAGGAATCCACCTCCAAAATATCCCTAGTCTTCCCTGACCCTTTCTGTCTGGGTTACACATCCTACTGTGTGCTCACACAGCATTCTTTATATTCCTTTCAGGCTCATATCACACTGAATTGGAATTCCTATTTAATTATCTTTATCCCAACCACCTTCACCCCTCTCAGGACTCTAAACTCTGTGGAGGCAGGGACTGAATCTCTAATCTGTGCTGTATTCCCAGCTTCTAGCATAAAAAGTGCTCACACAATCTTTCATAGAACAACTATGCCATTTAGAGTTAATGCAGCAGACAGAAGCCCCAGGATACACAGTGAATCAGCATCTTCTCATCAAACCTGCTGAGTCCTCAGTATGCTCACTAAAGCTCTACCAATCTTTCATATCTTGCATGGGACAGGTCTGATATTCATCAAGAGTTTTTATCATTTTCTTGAACATGTAAATTATATTTATAGAATGTGATTTTAATAAGCATTAAGATACAGTCTTGTTAGTTGACTTAATGATTATATAAACTATTTATAAAAAGCTTGCATTTAATGTACATATTTAATGATTTCTATAGCATTTAGTTTAGAAATGTCCCACCATTTTGAAAATGCTGAACCACGGCATAATCTATTCTCTTTTCCCCTTATCATTTTACTCATACTATACTCCAGCAACACCAGAGTACTTGTCTTGCCATGCTTCATTGCCATCCTTCCTATCATCCTTACTAACTTTTCAAATGTCATCTCCTTTATGAAGGCTTTTCCAAGAGGAGTTAACACTATCTATCCTCCAAAGCTCATAATGTATTGTTTTTACCTGTATTATTGTATTTCATTCAGCCTTGTTTTATGGTTAGATACTTATTATCCCTTTTTGACTACCAGTCTCACTTCCTGTTCTCCTATCCCTCTCACCTATCACCTAGATCTTAAATTTCTTGAAATCAAGGTTGTATGTTTTCATCACACCTAGACTGTGCTGCAAGAGGTCTCAACATATATTTAATTATTTGTTAATTGAATTTTGTTCCTAGAAATTCTGAAAAAGGTAATTAATATAGTAACATTGAATAAACAAGTCTATATAATGACAGTGGTATAATATTGAAGCTAATATTATTTCTTTTTAAAACACTGCAGGTTGATCTAAGATGGTGGCATAGAGAGGAGTGGAAGCTAGTTAGTCCCCATGGAACAACTAATAAACAACCAGGAACAACTAGTAAATAATCTGGAATAACTGCAGGGGGACAAATGTGACCATCCACTCATCATACACCAACCTGAATTGGGAGGAATTCCCGAGATTGCAGCATAAAATCTGTAAGTAAAAACTGCGGATCCAAGCTGGGACTCCCCTCCCCCCATGGCCCGAGCTGCAAAACCTCGTCATGCTAGGGAGAAGCTCTCTCCCATCAAGCAAATATAGCTCAGCTGAGCCTCAACTTCAGTTTTAATTAACAAGCGTGGACTGCTCGCTATGAGCTATGAATCCCCAATAAGCAGACAGAAGCTTTGGGTAATGACTGACCTTAGAGAGCCAAAGGGTGGCTGTGGATTGGCCCTGAAGTGGGCTTTCTGTCCCTGTTTTGGCTCAGTGGAGAAAGACTCAGCCATTTTCAGTTCCCAGTGCTCTGACCCAGACATGGGTGGAGATAGCACAGGCAGAGTCTATTCAAATGCTAATGACCTCTCCCTAGGGGGGTTATCTTCCCTAAGAGGAAAGGGGTGGGGCCCAGCTCTACTACCTGCCTTCCATTCAGAACCAGACCCCAGAGCCTAGGGGAAACAGCCACGGGCCGCACCTCCTTACACCAGTCTGGAGCTACAGGCTGACAGGTGCCACCTGCTGGGCAGAAAAACACAGTGACCTGAGGCATCACAGGGTGTGCCAATTTTCTAAGACACACCCTCAGGGAAATCAGATACTGAATATTTCTTCCTTCTGGGACCTGAGTCCATTCTGGTCTGGGAAAACCTGATTGGGGTGACCAAGGAAACCATGCCTCGACAACAGAAAACTACAACCTACACTAAGAAAAACGAAGTTATGGCCCAGTCAAAGGAACAAAGTTACACTTCAACTGAGATACAGGAATTGAAACAACTAATAATAAGGCAATTTAAAAAGTTTGGGGAAGATATGGAGAAAGAGATGAACTGTATAATGAAAACATTGGGCGTACATGAGGTAGAAATTGAAAGTTCAAAAAACCAATTGGCAGAATCTATGGAAATGATAGGCACAGCATAAGAGATGAAAGACACAATGGAAACATGCAACAGCATATCACAAGAGGCAGAAGAAAACACTCAGGAACTGGAGAACAAGGCAACTGAAAGCCTACACACGAAAGAACAGATAGAGAAAAGAATGGAAAAATATGAGCGATGTCTCTGGAAACTTAAGGACAAAATGAAAAGCAAGAATGTATGTGTCGTGGTTGTCCCAGAAGGAGAAGAGAAGGAAAAAGGGGCAGAAGCAATAAGAGAGGAAATAATCAATGGAAATTCCCCATCTCTTTGAAAGACATAAAATTACAGATCCAAGAAGTGCAGCGTACCCCAAACAGAATAGATCTGAATAGGCCTATGCCAAGACACTTAATAATCAGATTATCAAACGTCAAAGATAAAGAGAGAATCCTGAAAGCAGCAAGAGAAAAACAATCCATCACATCCAAAGGAAGCTTGATAAGACTATGTGCAGATTTCTCATTAGAAATCATGGAGGCAAGAAGGAAGTGGGGTGATAAATTTAAGATACTGAAAGAGAAAAACCACCAACTAAGAATCCTATATCCAGCAAAACTGTCCTTCAATATGAGGGAGAGCTTAAAATATTCTCTGACAAACAGACAATGACAGAGTTTGTGAACAAGATAGCTGCTCTACAGGAAACACTAAAGGAAGCACTGCAGACAGAAAGGAAAAGACAGGAGTGAGAGGTTTGTAACTCAGGGAAACATAGGGTGCTCAACGATTGTAATAAAAGGTACAAATATGTTTTTACATGAGGTACAACAAATGAAAATGTCAACATGTTAACATTGCAAGGTGTTAAAAATAGGGTGGTGTTCTAGTTTGCTAATACTGCCAGAATGCAAAACACCAGAAATGGATTGGCTTTTATAAAAGGGGTTTATTTGTTTACAAAGTTACAGTCTTAAGGCCATAAAGTGTCCAAGGTAAGTAATCAACAATTGGGAACCTTCACTGGAGGATGGCCAATGGTGTCCAGAAAACCTCTGTTAGCTGGGAAGGCACATGGCTGGCGTCTGCTCTAGAGTTCTGGTTTCAAAATGGCTTTCTCCCAGGATGTTCCTCTCTAGGCTGCAGTTCCTCAAAAATGTCACTCTTAGTTGCTCTTGGGGTGTTTTTCCTCTCTTGGCTTCTCCAGAGCAAAAGTCTGCTTTCAAGACTTTCAAGTAGCTACAGCTACTCTCTCAGCTCCTGTGTGTTCTTCAGAGTGTCTCTCTTGGCTGTTAGCAAGCATCTGGGCCTGTGTGGCTCTTTTTAAAGTACTCCAGTAAATCAGTCAAGACCCACCCTAAATGGGCGGGGCCACACCTCCGTGGAAACTATCCAGAGTTATCACCCATAGTTGGGTAGGATGCATTTCCATGGAAACAAACTAATCTAAATGTTCCAACTTAATCCCGGCTAATATGTCTTCCCCCACAAGACTGCATCAAAGTACATGGCTTTTTGTGGGGGACATAATATATACAAACCAGTACAGGTAGGTTTGGGGGGAAATACTATCAATGCAAACTAGAGACTATAATTTACGGAAACATTGTGTTGTGCTTCCTTTAATATAACAAAGGTAATACACCAAAGCTAAATGCATATGGGGGGGTGTGGAATAGGGGAAGGTTATGGGACTACTGGCATTGGTGATGTTGTCTGACTCTTTATTCTACTTTAGGTTAATGCTATCTTTCCTTTTGTTGCTTTCTAGCTGTCATGTTTTTTGTTTTGTTTTGTTTTCTTCTCTCTCTCTTCCTCTTTTCTTTTTCTTTTGTCTCTGCCTTCTTTGACTCTTCCTCCTTCTTTGGGGAAGAAATGGGGATGTCCTTATATAGACAGTGGTGATGGTGCTGAATGTATAAATATGTGACTATACAGGGAACCAATGATTGTTTACTTAGGACAATGTATGGTGTGTGAACAAAACCATCTTAAAAGAAATGGGTTGATGAAGAAAACTTGAGGGAACTATACTGAGTGAAATGAGACAGACACATAAAGGCAAATATTACAGGGTCTCACTGATATGAACTAATTATAATATATAAACTCATAGACATGAAATATAAGTTACCAGGATATAGAATGAGGCTAAAGAATGGGGAGTGGTTGCTTATTATGAGTGGAAAGTTCAACTAGGGTGAACTTAAACATTTGGAAATGGACAGGGGTGATGGTTGCACATTGTGAAAACAGCTAACAGTGCTGAATGGTGTGTGAAGGTGCTGAAAGCTCAGAGTCACATATGTCACCAGAAGGAAAGTTGGAGGTTAAAAGATGGGAATGTATAAAACAGTGAATCTGGTGGTGGACAATGTCTGTGATTAACTATACAAATATTAGAAATCTCTCTCACAAACTAGAACAAATGTATGACACTATAACTAGAAGTTAATAATAGAGAGGCACATAGGAAAAAAATATATACCTATTGCAAACTATATACTATAGTTATAGTATTTAAACATTCTTTCATCAACAGTAACAAATGTACTATACCAAAACTATGAATCAAAAATGGAGGGGGGCATAGTTAGGGATATGGGAGGATTTGAGTTTCCTTTTTCTGTCTTTATTTCTTTTCTGGAGTAAAGAAAATGTTCTAAAAATTGAAAAAAAAAATTATGTTGATGGATGCACAGCTGTATGATGGTACCATGGGCAACTGATTGTCCACTTTGGATCTTTGGATACCTGTATGGTATGTGAACAATCTCAATAAAAAAATTTAAAAGTATATATGTATAAACAAAACACTGCAGGTGGAGAGTTTTCCTTTTATACATTAATGTGCAACCCCTATCTTTTGAAACCAGTTGGCAGTTCACATTTACTCTGTTATCCATTGAAAAGCACCTATTGTGAAGTAATTGGAATACG
Organism: Choloepus didactylus; assembly: GCF_015220235.1. Taxonomy (NCBI): domain Eukaryota; kingdom Metazoa; phylum Chordata; class Mammalia; order Pilosa; family Megalonychidae; genus Choloepus; species Choloepus didactylus. The sequence continues at coordinate 81,126,793 of NC_051311.1, forward strand.
GTTGTCCATACATTGTAGTTCTTAGAGGATACTGCCACAGGCCACAGGTAATGTCAAAGCCCACGTTTCATTCAAGTGAGACGGCTTTATTGGACAGGAAGAGACAAAGGAAAGAAAGACACATAGTGCCCAAAGTCCTACATTTCCAAAGATGACTCCCTCAAATAAAGAGGAGACTCCTTCTCTGCCTCAGTCATGGGGTATTCTTTCTCCTAGGTCCTCTGATTTTCCCCTTCTGAAGAGTAAATCAGTTCTGTTCCCATGTATGACTGAAGGGACAAAGAAGCACTAAAGCTCGTTTTTTAAGAATCAACTTGTTCATCCAAATGTTGAGACCTCCATAAAATAATCCTCTTAAGGAAATGTGGACTTAATTTCACTGATCAGGCCATATTCAAAGCATATTTGGTGCTCATATTAGACTGTGACATGCTCCTTCAAATAGCTCCAATGAAGAGAAGTCTTTGTCTTTGAGCATTTGGCTTTTGGAATGAGTAAGAGTTATTCAGAGTTAAGCCTCATGTTTGAATAAGGAAGGTGGCCAGGAACAGAAAGAGCAACCATGTGGTGAGCTAATTCTCCAGTTCAGTGAGACCACTGTGCTCTCATTCAATCCTCACAGCAGCCCTGAGAGATAGATATCATCCCCATTTTACAGATGAAGATCCTAAGGCATAGAGAGGTTAAGTTCCTTGCCCAAATCTACACAGTTTGATAAAAAGAATAACAAGTGACTTCAAAGTAATGATTTTTTTTTTTCCATAACAGAAACCAAACTAATTGGCTATTATACTGTGTAATATTTTATTTTTTTAATTCAAAAAGAAAATTATACCATCAGCATTAAGGAAAATGTTATAATACCAAAATGACTGCCCTCAGCATAACTATTTTCACTTTTGCATACCACCTTCATATGCATAATTTTAATGAAACTGTAATTAGACTATGCATACCATTCTGCTTTCCAGTTTTTTAACATTGGTTTCATAAACTTTTTAATGTCCCATATATTTGCCATCAGTATTTAAAAGCCATCCCTTTAATAATGCTGGACATGTCAGTTGTTTCCAACTTCCTCCCATTATTGATAGCACTGTACCGTAATAAGAAAAATAGGCAACCCTTACCAAGTGCCCTAAAGATATTTGTATCCTTTGAATATGTGATTCCAGCCTAAAATGATTTTTAGATAATTCAGCAGACACAAATATATATTTAAATGTGCATGGATGTGATTATGTGTGTATATATATGTATTTACACATGCATATGCACATACATAGTCAAGAAAATTTCCAAAGTTTCTGTTATCCTGATCCTCTAAACAAGCCATGTTTTCTAAAATGAAGGAGGATAAATGGTAAAAGTTTGGGTTTATGAAAGACTGTATGGGAGATTTTTATCCAGGGAGAGAAGATAAGTCTCTTATTAGAGAAAAGGCCCGCAGTCAATGCTCACTTTTGTAAGGCAGTTTATGAGAGGGGACAAAAAAAGATATGAAGTGAAAAGAAAAATCATCATATAGTCTTGAATGTTTATTTACAAGATTATTCTTACTGTTTTCTTGATTGAAATCAAGCATTATCTGTCCAATGATCCCTATGTTTATTATTATTAATGGTCAGATTAATGATAGCTATGAAGAAATACTATATTATTACTTTGATCATTATTATAATAAGTACCAAACCACATATGAAGTGTTTCTCTGCACAATGCTGTTGCTAGGTGACAAAAAGTTTGTAGCTAAGAAAGATGGTGCGACATAATGAAAAGAGCACTAAAGGAGGAGCAAAGGAGATAAGGATCCTAGTTCTGGCTATGCTGCAAATCACTTGCAAGTTACCCTGGGCCTCATTTTCTTAATCTGTGAAAGGAAAATACTGTTCTAACTTATATCTAAGTTTCTTTCTAGAATTTGTGGGTTCAACTGAGTAAAAATGGCCTACCCAAAACAACTATTCCACCAACAGGCACTTGGACTAAGAAATCCTCTTGGAGGAGGTTATGCAGGGTGAAGGAAAGAATTGGCAAACAGGTTACTCAGAAGTGGGCCTGCCTTAACAAAAGGCAGAGGAGGCTCCTTGATAGGTGACATGATTTAAGGAAGCCAGCAGGAAACACCCAAAGCCAAAATACCTCTGTTCTGTAATAGCACTTTTCACTATTTTCAGGATACCTGCAATTCCATCATTAATGGTGCCTCTTCCGGGTCTTGAAGTCCTAGAGGTCTTCTGGCTCCGTCTATTGGATGCTAATGACTTTGGGATCTACACTACAAACTAAAACAAGAACCTCCAAATGGAACTCCAGATTAGGATTAGAATTCCAAGACTGGGATGGGGTGGGGGGTGGAGGATAACTTGCCGGAAACGGGGAGAGAGGGAAATGGGGTAGTCGATTCACCTAAAATACATAGGCAATTATACTATGTGACTGAGGCTTGGCCCTACTTAAAAGGAGGGTTAGTTTTTTGCTTTATAGTCTATTAAATTAATCATGTTAACCTGAGAACAATAATCTCAAAAACAGAAAATTTGTCTTTTTTTCTTTTGCATTATCCTTGAACATCCAAAGTAAGGCTTTCCACAGAGTAGACACTCAATAAACATTTGTAGGGTTTATTCTCTGTCCACAGAAAAAGCACAATGGTTTAAATGGCAAAATGAAGGATTGAAAATAAAGGGAAAAACGTAATGTAAACTGTATGTATTTTGGCAGTCTCACAGAAATCAAGTAGAATCAAAAGAAAATTTAAATTATTAGCAATGCCACAAAAATATAAAATGAAAGCAAATAAAGAGCATTTCATGATTTTGTACTTACTAAAATGGTTATTGCTGGTTTGTTTATATCTTTTATATTTTTGTATAATTCTGACATAAAATGATTGCTATAGTGGTTTTTAATTTGAATGGCAGCACTCCTACTCAAAAAGAAGAGGTTCCCCTCCCCATTTGGGCCTGATAAAGGCGACTATACCTCAGTATACTCAAAAAATTAAAAAAAAATAGAGGAAGGATGAGAGAGTGGGAGGGATGGAGAGCAATGGAATAAAGAAAAGGAAGGTAGAAGAGAGGGAAAGAAGGAAAGGAAGAAGGAAGGAAAAATTATTTTATTTAAGGGAATCTACAGTCATTTTAAAGATCTTTTACTACAGTGCAGAACGTATGGGTAAAACCAATTTTCACTTGTGCTTTTATTTATAAGGTAAAAGCAGGAAGAAGAAAAAAAGACACACTTGGTACAGTTGAAATTCATGCTAGCTTTAATTATAGCTACCAGGTGCTACATAATACTTTTATTCATCTGGCTTATCCTTTCTCAGAGACTAAAAGTTTCTCCCTCTGTCTTCAATACCTCAATTCCCATCCCCGGTAAATCAGTTCATTTAAGTAAGTGTTTATTGAGCAAAATATGGTTTTACCTAAAATTAACTTACTAGCTTAGGGACACTTGGGAAGAGAGATACAGAAGTGGACTAGAGATAGAAAAGATGATGAGGGAGAGGACCTCATATCCGTGTTTATTTGAAAAGGTGCTGCCTAAGCTTTGACTCTCTCCACCACTACACTTCTGTTGCTACTCCTATCATCCCACTCTTGCTGGAAATGATTCTTCTTCCATTGACCCTATTTTAGGACTCTGTCCCACCCTCTAGCTTTACCTGACCTCCCCCACCCAACACTTTTTCTAGTTTTTTAATAATAATAGTGCCTAACATTTATTGAACATTCACTATGTGCAGGTGTTGTGTGGAACATAATTATCTCCTTTAATACTCAATACACACCAGTAAATTAGGTACTACTTTTATCTCCAGGTTACCTATGGAAGTTCAGGCAAAAAGAAGATGGAACTTCCCCAGCGTCATATAGCCAGTAAGTGGTGCAGATAAAATTTGAATAAAGACTGTCTCCAGAGCCTGTGGATCTTCCCCTTTCACATATTTATAAGCTTGGGATTGGGGGTGGGATGGAGATCTTTGCCTAATCCTACTGTCTGCTTAAGCATTTTCCAATTTTCTTTCCTTTAACCCATCGAGATCCATTCACTAGACCCCTCACTATTGATACATTTACTACTCATTTCCTCTTCCCCCTCCTTTAATGCATTCATCCTTTCATTCATTCATTTAGCCATATTAATGTACCAGATAGTAGGGATACAAAGACAGAGAAGTCATACATATTGTCAAGGTCTGGGACATTTACAAACATTATAAGGCATGATATAATACATGCCATAACAAGGTATATAAACACACTTATGGAAGTACGAAGAAGCAAATGGTTAACTCTGAATAAAGGTGAAGAATTCCCTTTCTTTCTCTATCACAAAGAACACTAGTGACCTAAATACAATTCAAATGGCCTTACTCTAATTCGTTTCCTTCATGGCCTCTCTCATGCACTTGATTCTGTTGATTACCTTCTTGGAACTCTGTGCTCCTTTTGTCCTTTGCAATATTATATTCCTTTCCTCATTTGTCCATACAATAAATATCTATTAAGTATCCATTCAATTCAACACTACTTTAGGCACTGAGAGTGCCTAGACAAAGTCTCATACATGTGGGCAAGAAAGATGTTAAATTAAAAAAATGTAAAATGTATCAGTTGATGATAGTGCTACCAAGAAAAATAAAGCTCAGTAAGAAAAATAGGAAAGGATGGGAGGGTACTATTTAACAGTGTTCAGGGAAGGTCTCTCCAAGAAGGTGAATCAAGAGCAGAGACCTAAAGGAAGCGAGTGATTGAGCCATGTAGATGGCTGAAAGGAGAATTTCCAAACTCAGAACAGCAAGGTCCTGAGATGGGAACATACTCAGTGTGTTCAAAGAACAGCCAGGAAGCCAGCATGACCTTTGTGGAGTGAGCAAGGTATTCAGTTCAGAGGGCTAGCAGAGGACCAGATCATGTACACCATGGTAGGGTCTTGGTTTTTACTCTGAGTGCAATGGGAAGCTGTGGAGGCTTTCAGGTAGAAGAGAGGCATGAACTCATTTAATGTTTTAAACAAATCACACTGCTCTTTGGAGAACAGACTGTGGATTGGCAAGAGTTCTAGAAGGAGACCTGTTAGGAGGCTATTGCAAAGGCTTTAGGGAGAGAGGATGGTTGTTTTGTCAAGGGAGCAGTAGAGGAGGGGCTGAGAACTGTTGGGTTGTTTTCTTCCTACCTCTCTACTACTCCTTGTCTTAACTGGTTTATCTTGCTCTTCTGATGCCTTATTGTTTATTCATTCTTCAAGTCTCAGTCATTGGTCTCTACTTCTCCCCATACTGTTTTGTTTTTTTTGTTTTTTGTTTTTTTTGGACAATTTGTCTGTTTCCATACTTCTTCTTTCAAAGTATGGCCCCAAGGCTTCCACTGTGAGCAGGCAACTTCCATTCCACCAACCCTGACCTCTCCAGTTCAAGACCACTTAGCACTTCTCAGTGGTGCCATGTGAATGATGGTTGTTACTTCCTGTTCATTTGCTAAAATTATAACTCATCTTCCTGTCAAAACTGCCTCCCTTGTCCAATTTTCTTTTGTGTGTATTTGTGTGGGTGTATATGTGTGCATATGTGGTATCATATGTCTCCAAGCCAGCCATGCTTGAAGATATTCTACCCCTATAGCCAGGCAGTAATCCTGATCTACCTTGGTTCTTTCTCATTGAAGTCCTTTCCACTGGCTGTTCTATCATATTAGTACTTATGCCTAGACCATTTTTCATAAACTAAAATACTTTTAGAACTGTAAAAGTCTTTGGCTGTCAACAGCATGGCAAGGAGAAAGCACTGACTCAGTCATCCAATCTGGATTCTAGACTATACTGTTCTACTAATTAGCTGATCAATCTCATTGACTCTCAAATTTATGATATGTAAAAGAGGGGGGATGGACTACATCAGTGTTTTCAACTGTTAATCAGATGCCTAGGGTCCACAGTGTTGCCTTAGCAGCTGCTAAGTCAAACACTAGAAGACCTACAGAGCAGGGCTCCAGAGCATTTGCATTATCTGTTTTCTATGTGAATTCCAAGTATGATCTCATCTGGGAAAAACATGCCACCACTTTAAGGAAAAGAAGTCCAAAAACCACTTCTTAGGCTTCTACATACCAAAATCATTTATGTGCATCTTTAGATCAGTTCTGGCTCTGATAACTTGAAGTGTTTGAATGAATTTAGGGTAAAAATGTAGGAATCATTATTGGCTTCCCAGCAATCAACAGGAGGACAAAGTAATAAGTCTATAAGTTGAGAGTATTTGTGTTGAAATGCAGGAACATCTCAAAGACCCCTCATTTTCTGAAATCCATAGGATCCCTTCTTCCCAAATTGAATGAAGCACTTTATGATGGCGTGCTTTTCTCAGCCCATCTGTACTTAAACAGAGAGAATCTGTGAAGACTGGGAGTTACAAGACTTCCATGTTCCATGAGGATTTGAGTGTTATTTGACTTTTTCTTTCTGTTTCATGCAACTTTGCAAAAGTAAAGTAAATAAATAAACAGTATTTAACTTGTGCCCCATGAAAGAGCAAAACCAGCTGGTTTGGCCTTTGTGGAGCTGCCAGAGACGGAATGCAGTACAATGGGATCTGGTTTTTTAGGTCTAGACATCACAAACTGCTAAGAGAAACCTGGCAGCAGGTGTGTGTCAGAAACAAGCCTCACACAATGGGGCAGCAGAGACCTCTCAGGATTCAAGCAGCCTTGGCAATTGATTTTTCCCTTCAAGTCTGGTCACCTACTTCACTTTTGAGAACCTGAGAATTCATTCTCTGGGCCTTATCATTCTTGTGTATAGTTTGAGCTGGTTTGAGCACTGGAAATGTGACTAGTCTGAATTAAGCTGTGCTCTAAGTGTTGTAAAATAGACACTGGATTTTGTACACTTAGAAAAAATATATGAAATATCTCTGATACTTTTGTATTGGCTATATGTTGGCATGTTAATTTTTGGCTATATTGGGTTAAAGAAAATATATTTTCTTTTCTGTTTCTTTTTAATTTTCTATTTTGGCTATTACAAAATTTATAATTATATGTTACATTAAATTTCTACAGACAGCACTGGTGTAGACTCAAGAGGCACTTTAATATAATGAAAATTGTATAAGATTTAGAGTCAAAAAAACCTCAGTCTGGTTTCTGGTTTTACCACTTCTTTAGGTAAGTCACTTAGCACAAATCCCAAATTTTGCACTGACTTTGGGCAACTCATTAAATCTCTCTGCTGCTTAAGTTTCCTCACCTGAAAAACGGAATCATGGAACTTATCTTATGAGGTTTTCTGAAATTCAAATAACTTAATAAATGCAAATTAATAAACATGCCCATCTCATTTTAAGCACCATATGAATGTTATTCATATTGCTGTACATGGATTTCATTATATTGAAAGGGAAATGATACTTACCTCATAGGATGAAGTTAGTATCCAATGAGACAATGTATTTAAAATTAATTTATAAATTGTAAAAATTAGGCAAAAATTAGTAACAATTTCACTCCAAAAAGTCAATAAATCTCTGCAACCTTGGTGGTCATTACAAATTTTCAGTCCTGCCAGATTAAATGTGAGTTAGGTGTTCATGCCCCTTCACCCTAGAGTATTAGTCTGCTGTGCATATTCTGTGGTCCTATGCACGGACTATGCTCAAAATGATGTTTTAGTAAAAAGTCAAAAAAGCTCAGGATTGATGCATGCCAACCTCATCCTCAAAGTTGTATATTTACACATACACTCAACATTTAACTTGCTCTCTCAATAATTTTGATACTGCATAGTTTTTAGGTTGACTTGTAGTTTTCTATAACATATTGCATTTTAGAAGTAGTTGGACATACTATGAGAAAAAGATTTCAGCTGTAAGATATGGCATAGCTCCTGAGGAGAAAGAAGAGATTATTCTTTAATTTAATTTCAAAATACCATATTTGCTTGGATATTTACTAGGAGAAAAGGATGCAAAAGAACGAGCCATTTAATTCTTACTTGTTATTATTTTAATGGAAACATTTATTCCACTAATAATAACGCTGTACCTACTATGTGACAGGCACTATTCCAGGCTCCAGGAACGCAGAGAAAATCAGTGTAGATGAGAACCTGCCTCATGAGGCTATGCAGTATCAAAACTATTGATAGCATTTAAACATCGAGTATATGTGCATACACACAAGTTTAAGTGTGAGGTTGGCATACTTCAATCTGGAGCTTTTTTGACCTTTTACTAAAACATCATTTTAAACATAGTGTGTGAAGAGAATCAAATATTCAGATCTTCTCTTCACCACATTTTTATGTATGCTCTTCTCTGCTAGTTAGGCTCATCATGAAACCCCAGCAAGAACCTCACCTATTTGATGCCAGATGGCACAGAAAAGAAACCATTTATAGAGAGGATTACAAGTAGGCTATATACAAAAGTACCATCTCTGCATGATTCCTTGTCTTTCAACCAAGTGCCAAGGATTTATGTGCTCAACTTCCATTAGAATTTACAGGAATTAAGAGTACATGAATGAAAAAGATTACCCTTCACTGGAAAGCGAAATTTTTAAGAGCACCAAGATTAAAGTATGCATTTTATATGTTTTTGATAAACGGTATTTTTAAAAATAAATTTTAGAACTGTTTAGATTGTGAGGGGGAGCGGATTAGGGGTTGTGCTAACTTCACTTAATGGAGCTAGAATGTTGAAAAGGCTTCATGGTGTAGGAGAAAACGATCTCTGGAGTGAGAATCTACAGACCAAATGGGTTTTAGTCCCTGACTCAAGCATTTATAAACTTTTCAGACACAGAAGGGCCAACATACATGCAAGGGTTTTCTGTAATGTTAGGTGTTATATAGGACATGCCCGAACTAATGAACACCTAGTTGATATGGAATTATAAATTATATATGGTGGAGTTGTTTGTAATTAACTGACCAGATCTACCATAAAAGACATACAAGACTCTCACAGTTACCTTAGAAGAAACATGCTAGTAAAGACTTGGTGCTTAAAAGGACCTGCAGTTATCGAGAGATTTAATACAAGTAGGACAAAATGGCTGTGGTACTGGAGCTGAACACCACAACCCCATAGTGACTGGAGGAGACACCACCCTTGCTAAAGCCTCCAGGATATTTCCACATTCAGAATTCTCACCTGGAGGCCTCATACTTGTCAAGAGCTCTCCAGCTTACCTAAACCTGCTTGCCCAAACAATAAGCGATGAGTCATGAAAGTGTTAGAATCATAGTTCTTTTCTATAGTTTTAATTGGGATTAATTGGGATATGACACCCACAGTCAAAAAATATTTTAAATTTTGGCACTCTAGGCATGGGACATTCCCACTCCAACCTCCAACTTCATCTGGCCACCCTTGTGCATCATAGTGACATTCAAAGAATGGATAAAAGCTAGAAGTACAGATTATAGAGTTTATAGATGTAAGGCATTTGGTATTTTTGAATCTCTATGAATTAGGCTCACATTTTTCATAATGTATGCATGCAACAGTATCCTTTATATTCAATGGGAGTGATTAATGACTCATTAATTATAGCCATGCCAGAAAACAACTTCTATGAATCACATACCAACTATCAATAGAGGACACTGTGCATCTGGATCAGATGAAAGAGAAAGAAAGGCAACTTCAACCAAGTTCTATGCTGTGAAATTACATATACCCAGCCCTATTCTGTATTACCTTCTCAAGGTGTGCTGCCTCCCTGTTTCAAGTTGGAAGAATTATTCCATTCTTTCCTTTTTCCAGAGATTACAAACTCAGTCATCAGCTCTAGCAGTTGTTCAAGCTAAGAGAACTTAAAGAATGATTTGGCGGGTAGCTTTTTTTTTTTTTTTTTTGTATTTCATTAGTTAAATGCATTAGCACTATTTTATGTAAGAACTTCTTATAAACAGCCTTAATTTTTGCCCAAAAGAGGAGATAAGAATATCTTCTGAAAAGGAGATGAAGAAAACACAATAAAAGATAATCCTGATTTTTACCTAAGACTAATATCATCCTTGGGGAGTCTTTTGTTCCAAATAGCTAAAAGACCAATTTCTGTTTCATTCCCTCTCCTAAATTAGAACAGAAAATATTAATAATTTACATTTGCTTCTTTATATTATCAAGCTTTTTTTCTCTGGATTGATAGATCTGGTTTAATTTTATTTTCAGTTTTTGGTTATTAAAAAATTAGTGATCACAAATCCTAGGCCAGATAAAGGGGCAGGCATTTTGTCACATAGTTGAGCACCAGGTTAGGAGCTCAAAGCATAAAATATCTGCTCTTGGCTCTTAAGCTGTAGGAGGGACATTAAGTTATTAGAAAACAGTTTGAAATTACTGAGTAGTAAGGTAAATAAGAAGTCATGTAAATGATAACATAATAAAGGCTAAGAAGCAAACAAATTTTCCCAAAATTCAGTAAATCTCTGGCCTGGTAAACTTTCTGCCTATAATACAACTGTCTATTCCCACTTTATTAAATTAAGAGAAACATAAATTTCTCTTGGCGCCTGGATAACTGTCTGGCTTTTTTCTTTTTCACGTCTTCCCCACTGTGGCTAGCAAGCATCCTCATAGCCATCAATTCAACAAAATGTGCCCACAGCCTACCATGTGCCAGGTTCTGTTTGGGTACAGGGGATAAGAGCTAAAAAAAAAAAAAAAAAAAAAAAATAGAACAATGCCCTTGCTCTCACAGGATTCCCATTCTAGTGGAGACTAGGATGTTTCTTGACTGAATGAAATAATGTTGCTCCCATGCAATGACTTGGAACCGTATACCCCAGAAAGACATAATCTTAATCCATTCTTGTAGGTATGAACCCTTGTAAGCAGGACATTTCGATGAGGTGAATTCAATTAAGGTGTGGCTCAACTGATCCAGGATGGGTCTTAATCCTATTATTGATAGCCTTATAGGGAAATCCACAGAGAGAGAGAGACAGCCACGGGGAGAAGCCAGAAGCCACAGAACCCAGAGAAGCCAGGAGAGGCCGCCACATGCATTGCCATGTAACAGAAAAGCCAAGGACCAAGGACCACCAGCAGCCAGCCCCAGAACAGCACAGACCTCTGGGAGAAAGCATAGCCTTGATGACACTTTGATTTTGGACTTCTCCTAGCCTCAAAACAGTGAGCCAATAAATTTCCGTTGTTTAAGCCAACCCATTGCATGGTATTTGCTTTAGCAGCCAGGAAATTAAAACACCAGAGGACTTATCCTTACTTAATAAAATCCTTTTTAATGTAAAATTGGGCAGATGATACCACACTTTCATTTTAAACAAATGTTAACCAAATTAAAGGAATAAACGTATTTATGAGGGGTGAGATTTTGGGTTTTGTTTTTGTCTTACTCCATGAAAAGAAAATTATAAAGTTCAAAAATTAGGAGAATTGAAAGTGAAAGTACTAATCAGAAAATCAGAACTCAGGACTAGAGAAGCAATATGGGAAGCTCTAAAGTTAGACTCTAAGATATCATTCTTTCCTTCTAGTCATGTTTAATTATCCCATTTATCAAAAAGCAAAATACCACAAAAGCTGAAAAAACAGAGTATCTTCATATTATCCATAACAGGTGCTCATAATAATGTCTTAATTGCACTATAAGATTGAAGTAACCTCCAAATAATCAAAGAACAAAATGGCTTATATTCTAGAGTTTAACAAATTATATTGCATTTTTATTCTGTAAAAATTTACAATCCATGTGAGATATGTGTGTCTGCCCATTAATTTGAATTAAATTAACTTTCCATATCTTACTCACTTTACCAACAATTGCACCACCCACCACACTTAGCTACCCCCACCCCCAAGACACATACACATAATCACACCACACTCACATGGGTCACTTTCTTTTTCATGGTTGAGAATAAGTTCATCTGAAAAACGGCAAATGGGAATGAGATGATTTAGAATATTTTAACAGATCAGAGGCTTTTTCTCAAAACTATAAAGTTTTATCAGGCACCAGTCAGGAAGCTTGCATTTGGTCTCTGCATTCACAGAACCATATTTAAATCATCTGTAATAGAAGAGTTTTAAAGACTTCCAGAAGAAGAAGACATGGTACATTTATTTAAATAACTATCACTTTGTTCATAAAACATCAAGGGAATTCATTAAAACCTTTATGACTAAGACAGTGTTGTGATTAATAGCATAATAATTTCTTAGCTTGACCTTATAAGCTTTTAAGCCAGTGCACCTCACTTGTTAATCTCTTGCAGTCTGATGTGCTCTTCTGGAACTGCTGTCTGAAAGGTTGCTAATGATTTCCTCATCACCAGAACCCATGTTTTCTCATCCCTCATCTTTCTAAACCTCTTATGCACAACTGACACTGATGACTCCTCCCTACCTGAAATTCTCTTCTCCCTGAGGGTCCGTGACACTGGTTTTCCTCCTTCCTTTCAGATTGTTATTTCTCTGATTGTCCTATCATTCCTTTTTCTTAAATGTGGGCTTTCCCTTAGTTTTTCTGGCCTGTATGTAGGGAGGGGAAATGGATGTGTTTGTTTATTTCTTTAGCCTCAACCCTCTTCTCTCTCAACAATTTTTCCCTCGGTAATTCTATCTGTTTCGGTTTGTTAAAGCTGCTAGAATGCAATATGCCGTAAACGGGTTGACTTTTATAATGGGGATTTATTAACTTACAAATTTCCAGTTCTAAGGCATTGAAAATGTCCCAATTAAGGCATCAACAGGACGAAACCTTCTCTGAAGACAGGATGCTGGCATTCAGGACACCTCTGTTACATGGGAAGGCACAAGGGCGGCATTGCTCCCGGGTTTTCTTGCTTTCAGCTTCTGGTTCCAATGGCTTCCTGTCTGAGCTTCTATGGGTCCTCTTAGCTTTTCTATGAGCTTCTCTTAATTTCATCTCTTAGCTTCTGTATGTTTTATCATCTTATAAAAGACTAAAGCAAGAGAATCAAGATCCACCCTGAATGAGGCGGGTCACATCTCAATTGAAATAACCTAATCAAAAGATTCAACCTACAATAGGTCTGCACCCACAGGAATGGATTAAAAGAACCTGGCCTTTTCTGGGGTACATAACAGCTTCAAGCTACCATACCATCCAATAGTTTCTGCAGCTCCATCATCACCAATAGGTACTGACTGAGTTCTGTCTCTTCACTTCCAACTGCTATAAAACATCTACTGTGAATGACCCACCAGCATTTCATATCCAGTATGCCTATGATTAATTCTTTATCCTTGCCTCCCAGTTATTCAAGCTCCAAGTCTTAGAGACTAATCTAATCTCCAATCTCCTATTTCCTTTGCTTCCCTTATCTATTCACTGGATAAGAAATAAGGCTTCTATCTCTTCTTACAGATCAGATCCATCTCTTTGTTCCCATTCATTCTACCTTCTCCACTGCTATTGGTTCAGGCTTTCCCAGTAAATGGGTCCCATCTCCTAATTTTTACATTTCTTACAGGAGCTAGCACAGTGTATGATACAGAGTAGGAGCTCAACAAATGTTTGCTAAAAGAATTAAGTAACTAGGGAACAAATCTTAAGAAACCCAGAGAGAAGAAAATTGTCAAGATAAAAGTCTGAGAGGACAAGTTGCTAAGTTTTTAAAAACCTGGGTCTTAAATTGAGAAGGAAAGTCTTATAGATGCTAGATTTAAAATTAAAAATGAATCAGATTAACACTTCAGGTACTGTTTTGTGGCAAGACAGAGAGGGAACTCCAACAAATGGACATTTTAGCATTTTGGAAAGGAAGATGCTAGATTCTTAATCTTTATAAAACTCACTAAAATTCTGAAGAAATCTCACTGTTTGAGATATTCACAATTATGCCTATTCTGAATTACAAATCACTATTTTTAAAAGCTAGTGGTATTTCTTTAGGTCTAGTGTATTCTTTCACCATTCATCATCCTCATGTAGATGGAATACAATACCCAAGAAACTTTTCGGTTACTTAGATCTTACTGTGAAAAAAGTCACTTTCTGCAGCAGAATAGGGTATGAAAACTGTTTTCATAATGGAGACACATAGAGTGGTTGAGATGGGGAAGTTTATGTTGTATATATCTTATCACAATTAGAAGAAAAAGAGAGAGCAACTAAAGAGAAAATGACAATTAAATGCAATACATGATCCTGGACTGGATCTAATAATGGAAGAGAAAAGCTCAAAAGGACGTAACTGGGATATATGAAAAATTGGAATACAGACTGTAGATATTATATCAATGTTGAAGTACCTGAACCTGATAACTGTACTTAAGATGGTTACATAACTGAATATCTTTGTGGTTAGGAGTTGTACATGGAACTATTATGTGTTCAAGGAGCATGATGTATATATACAACCTAGTCTGTCCAGAGAATAAATGATAGATGATAGATCGATGATAGATAAATAGATAGATAGGTGGAATGATAGAGAGATAGATAGAATGATCCAGTAAATGTGACAAGTGTTAAAATTGATGGATCTGGGTATCTGGTGAGGGGGTATGTTGTAGTTCTCTGTATGGGTTTTGTTTACTTTCGCAACTGTCCCATAAATTTGAAATTATTTCAAATAAAAAGTTTAAAAAGGCAAATGGAGATGAATAATCTCCCTTTCTATTGTGATTTTTAAAGTAAATTTTTAGAAAGTAATCTATTAGAGAATCATTTCTTAGATAGCTTCCAGAAAATTTATTAAAGGCTCCATATGATACATAGCTTTAGATTTTAAGAGTTGAGAATACCGAAGACACATGTTTTTGAAGTTTTAATGACAAGTTTTAAGTGGGAGAGGGACATTTTAAATGAATGATGGAAGTCTTTTCTTGGAATTTTTTATTATGGCCTATCATTCTCTGCATTTGCTAAAGATTATTTATTTCCTGACATACATTTTCACATAAGTAATGCATAGAACAAGAACACTGTATTTGCCCATCACAAGGCTGTGGATCACTTGCCAAAAATCTGAAATATCTGAAGAAGGTAATTGTTTTTTTTTTTTTAAATAAAATTTTACATACTTATTATGAGAAACAAATTAAACAAATTAAATCAATCTTCCTAATACACCCAACAATAAAGTAAATACAGTATGCCAAGAGCTTGCAAACCTTTAGAATTTCTCAAACCCAAAGATTTGGGTGTATAGTATTTTGTGGGTGTGCTTTGTTTTGTCTTTCTACTCTTCACCTGACTATCAGTTTTTCTAAGTTTGCTAATATAAAGAATCAAAGAAAAAATTAACTAAGATCAAATAAAATTATGCTCTGAACAATTTGAAACAATAACTTTACATTTGAGAACTTGTAGATTGTATGAAACTCCTGCCAGCTAGTAAACATATTTTTTTTTTTAATCTCTTTTGAAAGACTCCAATGTTTTCTCCAGGAGAGTTAATGACCTAAATGGAAAATATCTCATTAATTTCTTGAGCCCCCTTGTGAGGCAAGAAAATGACATTCTCATCTAACAGCTGGAAAAACTGAACTAGTGAATGTAACTGCACTCAGTGGCAAAGGAAAAAAAATAGCTCTAATATACCCTGACATGCGAAAATGAAACAATATCACATACACGTCTCCTTCCTTATTTTTAAGAAATCATTATCTGCTTCTTAAAACATAGGCTGGTTAAACCCTTGGATCTTTGCCCTCTGCCTTTTGGCAGAGTAAATTATTGCCTCATGATCTGGCAGTGCAGACACTCGTTTAATTCACTTTAAATTGCTTTTCTCTAATCCATGCAATGTAAGTTTGGCCAATCATGGACGTTTAGCAAACTTATGTAAGTCTCTTCTTTATTTTTCTTAACTGTAAAAATTGAGGAAACAATAAGTCCTTGCAAAGTACATTGAGACACTAACTGGGAAGTAAAACAGGAACAAATTGAATTGGTTTGTAGTTCCATAAAAACGAATTTGACATTTCACTTAGTAGTTGCAACAATCATGTCTTTTTGAGTTCCTCTGTATCCATTTGTTTTATAGAGTGGAGTGTTTCACTTGAATGGAAATGCCTTCAAGTTACTTCCAGTATTGCTGTAGGCTTGATTTTTCTAGGTTAAGGAAATGCTAAAGTTATGTGCCGTATTTGTATTCCTTTTTTTTTTTTTAAATAACAAATCATTCTCCATTTTTTAATGGGTTTAGAAAATCCTAAAACAAATCGGGGAAATGTAACATCATTTCAGTATTACCAACATAGAACTTTGGTAATGACTGTGACATCACGACAGTGAAGTATTCATTTTTAAGCTTTAAGCAGAAAACGCTTTACCTCGGTATGCCCAATAGAAATACAATATGTAAATTAACCCACATTATCTGTATGCTGATTGGCTTAAATTCCCCCGAATGCCACAATCTCACCACCCAACAATGAGGTATTTTACTGCTGTCTCGAGACCAAATTATTACTGTAAAAAAGATCTTTATATTTTCTGTTTCATTAACAGATTATTATAAAGCAATAAGCATGCAGGAAGAGAAGCAGACGTTTTACTTCGGAAATTGATGAAAGCAAATATGCTTTGGGCGGGGGAGGGGGGCGCGTTGGAAGGGGAGAGGAGAGGTGGTTGTTTAAATTTAATCTTATACCTTCCTCACTTCGGAAATGGTGAAATAAGGAAATGCATGGTTCTAGAGGCTTTCCTAGCACCCAGGTGTCACGCTATGTGGTGTCTGTGAATTCAGAGCTTTTGGACTGGTGTTTTATGTATTCGTTATATTCCTAGCATTCTTTATTCGTAGTAACAAAGGAGAAAAAAGGAAACTCCCACACGCAACTGCTTTGATATCACCAATTTATTGGTCAGCCGTACTCGGAAGAAGGAAAAGAAAAGCTGTTCCCCAGTGGGGTGGAAAGCGGGGAATAGTCATTTAAATTTTTGTAAGCCTGATTCTTTAGTCATTTTCGTTAAAGTAGAAGAGATGTAAATGATTCTGCAGTTGTCCTCTGAACTTACCTTCTCCCTAGTTAAATGCATATTTGCGTGCATTCGATGACTAACAAAGGCAGGGCTGTCCTAATCCGCTTCCCTTCTTCCCAATTGACAAGATTTTTTTTCTTGACTGTGCTTTTATTTTTTTCCTTTCAATTAACCCGCAAATTCAAAGGTCAGCTGGAGAAATCATTTAAGAAAAAATCTAAAAGACGCTTCCAATACTTTGGAGCACCATAAAAGAGAAAGGAAGAAAATACTCAGGGAAGGCACGAGTTCCCGGAAGCGGGGGAGGGGACTGGTGCCCCCGACCCCAAGCTCTCTTCGCGCGCTGCCCTCGGGGAGGAGGATGGGCATCAGGTCCTGAACGAGTCTTTTCAAGCCCCGCTTCAAAAGCAGGGAGGGAAAAGTTCGGAAGCAGCCACGAGGGGACAAAAGCCTAATTTTGCCAGTTGAATCGGACAGGACATTCAGTAAATCCAGACACCTTCTGGAAACGGATAGGGGCTTCTGTTGGCTCCACAGAGGCTGAAGCAGTCCCTGCCGCCGCCGGGGCCCCTGCGTTACTGGGGGAGACAGTGCCGCTGCGACAGGGGAGGACGCGGCTGGAGCTCGAGGAGGCTCCAGCGCGCAGGCGCCGCCGAGCCCTGCCTGGATGCTCAGTCAAGGCACTAAGGCAAAAAAAAAAAAAAAAAAAAAAAAAAAAAAAAAGGAAAGAAAGAAAGAAAAAAAAATTCAGCATTTTATAGAAACAAGAAGCTATAGTCTGTCGGGATATCCAACACCAACAGGTAGGAGGATATACTCTCCGTTAAGTTTGGGGGATGGGGGGCGCACAGTGTTGATGAAACTGCAGGTTCACCCGGAAAGAGCCCTCCCTGAGGTTTTTTGACAATAAACTGCATAATGGAAGTACATTCAGACAATGCATCTTCAATAGAGCTTATTGAGAGCTCCATTTCTGGGGAGCGTTGCAAGACTGAGGAATATCAGACTGCGAATCACCGGGAACCGTTCCCTTGCAGCACAGAAGCAATCTCTCTCATCTTCCGTATGTAATGCATGTCTCTCTCCCCTCCCCCTCCTCCACCCCCCTACCCCCCATTATAAATCCAGGGGTGGCGGATTCAGGTTTCGTAATGTTGCATGATGCGATCGGTATTTACCCGGGGATGCACCGGTGGGGAAATTAAAACCATAGAACGCAGTTTTGCCTGGGCTTCCATCAGCATATTCCAGGCAAATGAGAAGTGGCAAAGGGAACATGCTTCGTGGGACTAACAGAAGCAGCAGATTTCCCTGGTGTGGCTCCCAGGCATCTAGGAGACAATGTGCACTTTGTTTTAAAATGAAGCCACTTGCGACTTGCAACTATGATTATCAAAGTAACTGGGAGATTTAATTGCCCAAGAAATACAGGTTCTTGTTATAGACATTTGAATCCAGGCAGCAAGGTTTGCAAATGGAAGTGCATTATTCCTCTGGGTGTGTTTTCCTGGTCAGTATTTACATTAACCGTTTCTAATAATCATGTGGCCTTAAAAGAGAAAAGATTTGCTAAAAGGAGGGGTGGGTGGGGAGGGAAAGACAAAAGACTAAATGGCATCAAATCTTGGGACAAGTTCGTATTAATTTGGAAGTCTAATGTTGAAATTATGCTTTAAGATGAAGCAAGAAATGTTCTTATAATATGCAGAATAAATGATGAGACTTGATTTAAAATGCATATATTTTGCAGGGGTTCTTTGGATCCATATCAGCATAGAAACTGCCTGTAAAGCACTGACAGATACTAATAGACCTCAAATTAATATAGATATAATCTCCTCTGTCTCCTATTAGCAATCTTATAGTTTCCTTTACAACACTAGTGATTAATTCTTGGACTGGCATATTTTACAATTGTGGAACATTTTATTCCTTCTCTCCTAAAAGTACCCAACCAATGTGTAGTCTTCAAAACAGGGACATTTTAAAATTCACCTAGCTCATAAAACTGAACAAGGCAATTGTCTGAGGTCTCAAACAAAAATACTTACTAAAGCAAATAATAGTATTCAAAATTAAAACTTTATTGCCTCCCCATAAATGAACAGCTTTATGTTAGCACTGTCTGACATCACTGCTTGTTAACTTAAGAACTGATAGCTCAATTTTTTTTTCAGATGTTCTGATGGCAAATCAAACAGAAGAAAAGAGGGAGCGTGACTGCAGACCAGATCAGTTCTCTTTGTGGATTACATTTTCAGTAAAATGCATGGATCTATATTTTCCTTGTTCTTATATCTAGATCATGAGACTTGATTGAGGCTGTATCCTTATCTTCCATCTATCTATGGCGAACTATAGCCATGCAGCTGACAACATTTTGCAAAATCTCTCTCCTCTAACAGCCTTTCTGAAACTGACTTCTTTGGGTTTCATAATAGGAGTCAGCGTGGTGGGCAACCTTCTGATCTCCATTTTGCTAGTGAAAGATAAGACCTTGCATAGAGCACCGTACTACTTCCTGTTGGATCTTTGCTGTTCAGATATCCTCAGATCTGCAATTTGTTTCCCATTTGTATTCAACTCTGTCAAAAATGGCTCTGCGTGGACTTATGGGACTCTGACTTGCAAAGTGATTGCCTTTCTGGGGGTTTTGTCCTGTTTCCACACTGCTTTCATGCTCTTCTGCATCAGTGTCACCAGATACTTAGCTATTGCTCACCATCGCTTCTATACAAAGAGGCTGACCTTTTGGACGTGTCTGGCTGTGATCTGCATGGTGTGGACTCTGTCTGTGGCCATGGCGTTCCCCCCAGTTTTAGATGTGGGCACTTACTCGTTCATTAGGGAGGAAGATCAATGCACCTTCCAACATCGCTCCTTCAGGGCTAATGATTCCTTAGGATTTATGCTGCTTCTTGCTCTCATCCTCCTAGCCACACAGCTTGTCTACCTCAAGCTGATATTTTTTGTTCATGATCGAAGGAAAATGAAGCCAGTCCAGTTTGTAGCAGCAGTCAGCCAGAATTGGACTTTCCACGGTCCGGGAGCCAGTGGCCAAGCAGCTGCCAATTGGCTTGCGGGATTTGGAAGGGGTCCCACACCACCCACCTTGCTGGGCATCCGGCAAAATGCAAACACCACAGGCAGAAGAAGGCTTTTGGTCTTAGACGAGTTCAAAATGGAAAAGAGAATCAGCAGGATGTTCTATATAATGACTTTTCTCTTCCTAACCTTGTGGGGCCCCTACCTGGTGGCCTGTTATTGGAGAGTTTTTGCAAGAGGGCCTGTAGTACCAGGGGGATTTCTAACAGCCGCTGTCTGGATGAGTTTTGCCCAAGCAGGAATCAATCCTTTTGTCTGCATTTTCTCCAACAGAGAGCTGAGGCGCTGTTTCAGCACAACCCTTCTTTACTGCAGAAAATCCAGGTTACCAAGGGAACCTTACTGTGTTATATGAGGGAGCATCTCTAAATCTTTAGCCTTGTGAAACACTAACCTTATCTGCTAAGCATTTGTGGCCTGTAGCCATATCTGAGAAGAAAATCAAGAATGGGATCAACAGTTATAAGGATTTGGGCAACATTCTGCAGTGTTTGCAATAGTTCACCTATAATCCTATTTTAAATCTCAAAGTGATCCTGCTGACTGCCGGCGAAGGTTTGTAATTAAGAAAGGACCGAACCACTGCCCTAAGTTTCTTTATGTGGTTGCAAACTAGCTAATGAAAGTAGCAGGTGCTAAGTATCAGTGCTAAATGCTGTGTATATCACTACATATGATTAAAAAAACATCAAAAACAATTAGCATTGGACATCTTAATAAATTAAGTTGACATGAGGAAAATGTGTTGACAAAAACTAATTTTAGAAGTTTGAAGACTTTAAAACATTTCATACTATGATTGTTTTGCAAAGACTAAAATATTTGGGGACTTAAAGTACTGTAATCCACTAAAGACGTGCCATGAATTATTGGTTTATCACGCTTATAAAATCGCCTTGAGAGTTTTGGGAAGCATTCCAAAGCAGTATATTGGTTCCAATTAGAGTTTACTTTTTTTTCCGTATTAATGCTTTACAATTTCTAAATACCATTTTCCTTACCTACTAGTGAAATTGCTAGCATTGAACTGTATTATGTAGTTTTTGTTCAATCGGTGCAAAGTTTTTCCAGTTCATTTATATTTTATGAATACTAGTATTGGTCTGGGTGGCAACATTAATGGTACCAACTGGTCACAGTTGAGCAGTTCTAATAATGCTGAATAAAACACATGTTGCCTTAAAGGGTTATCTAGTATCTTTCATCTTATTTAGTATTGGAGCAAATTGTCAAGGGATATCAAATCAGTAACTGGATATGGTCATGCATCTGGAAGTGCATGGAGGATCATTTAATACTCTTTTTCCTTTTTCCTCACTGGTTTGAAAAATTAAGGTGCACATCACTCAGATAAGGAGATTTTTTCTGAGGTGAGCTATCCATTCTAGCGTGTTCTGACAAGCAGGCAGCTGATGTATGTTTATATTTTAAGTCAGTTGTCAAGGGGAGACCACAGCCTTAGTATGGCACCCTGCACAATTTGTGAAGCATTTATTCTACCGAAGGCACAGTCTTGTTAATACTTTCTGCACATTCGGTGTATTGGTCATTTAAATTATTTCAGTTTTAACTTGTGAAAGCTTATAATATGATTTCTGGTATTTTAGAAATACATTAGAGTCTGTGAGTCTCATTCTTTAAGATACAGATGTGTGAATTTCAATATAAAGTTGCATTTGCCAAAATTTACCCGTGTAGCCTGTTAATTTTCTTGGAATAAAATTTTACACTTTTGGCATTTAACCTTTTTTATTTTTGGCCTGGGGAGCAAGCACAAACCAGGAAGGCTAGCTTTATTATGCTTTTGTTTTTGTTTTATTTTTGTAGCTCCTATATTCTGGAAATGGAAATGTATGAATGATAGGGAATGTAAAGCTGATAAACTGGGAAATAATATTATCTACCAAAACATTTGGTAGCTTATCATAATCATCTCTATTTATTCTTACATGATAATTATATTTAGAGACATATGCCTGCTTTGCTTGTTGGTTCAGAATTTTATTATAAATATCACATTTTAAGGTGGGGGCATAGTAGAAATTTGGGGTACTAAATGTATAATTTATAAAAAAAATGGTTTACAATAACCTTATGACAAAACAAAAGTTGTTATTTTTTTGATTTCTGATTTTTCTGGTTTGTTTGGCACTTGAAAAATAAGATTAGGAATCTAACGAAATAGAATTCTTTATTGTTACAATACATCTATAAAGAGAAACAATATAAATAAGGGAAAATAAGTCACTGAAATGTTACAACAATATATGCAACTATTAAGTTTTGCTCATATAAGGACAGCTGAAGCCATGATTTAGTGAGTACTCTGTTGACCTCATTTTTACTTTATACCAAAGTTAATTGGATCTGAGACAAAGTTTATGCACATGAGTGAATTGAATCTAGTAATAAAGGCCCCTTGTTGGTACCAAAATCATTATCTGAAATACAATAAAGGAAATGTTATCAAAAGATATTTTGATAACTTTATGTTTCTAACAAAAATTTTATGGTAGAAACATAATTACCGTGATTATATTTATAGAGAACCTTGCTTACAGGGTCAAATATCTTTATCAATCAATAGAAGATTCAGCAATAATCTTGAGGCTAGAGAATTAAGCCTCCATTACATAGACCAAAAAAAAAAAAAAAAACAATAAAAAAAAAACTGAGGCATGGGTTAAGAGTAGGAGACTGAGTACTCCAAGTTAAGAGCCAAGTAATTCTGCCTGACTCCACCTAGCTATTTGGAATAACAGATTTCAAAAGTTTTGGTGATTGATCAGCCTGAGTGATCACTAAGTGATGTTTAACTGTAATGACTTTCATTTAAGCTTCCTCCTGACTAAATTGTGATTTGCAGGTCAAGGGGCAAGCGGTAGAGCTAATACATCTCCAATTATCCAATGCCGTTAGAAAGTCAATGAGTAATAGTAATAATCATATAAAGTAAAAGATTATTTCAGTGTCTTAATGACCAAGTCATATCATCTATTTTGGCACCCATTCCAATATTCAATATTTAAAATGGTTGGTAACTAATTTAACTCAAAATATTACTAATCTTCAACACATAAAAGTATGTCCTCACTGGGAAGTTCAACTTGCCTGTGAGAAAGACCCATTGTCAAAATAATGTGTCCCTCTTAGACTAATTACACATCTGAACTGAATAGTCCTTAAATTGTTTTTCTTAATATGGGTGATGTGTTTGCATAGATATGTCTATACTATCTCATCTGGTTCCTTTTGTGCATAATGGATTTATTTGTGAAATGCCCAGCTAGAGTTAGGAATGCAGTCTGTGACTATGGAATCCTATGCAGGTATTACTTGAGGCAAAAGGAGGTGAGTAACTTGCCCAGATTCCCACAGAAGCCCCATTTAAATAACACAAAATTAGCCATAGTGAATAAATGGAAAATTTTTTTGTAGATAGTACAACCTGTTGACTGAGTTATCTTCTTTGAATGTTGGCTAGTTGGATTTCAATGGCATTTTCATAGAAGTTAATTGATTTGTCATTGTTAACACACGGATGTGGCCACATCCATTTTCCTCTACTTCCATTAATGCTGCTTTTCCTTACATTGTTTATTCACTTATTCATCAAATATGTGTTGGGCACTAGGCTTGATGCTGGAGGCGCAGTGGAAAACAAGGCAGAACAGTCTCTCATGAAGATTTCTTGGTCTTGTGGGAAAGACAGCACATTAAATATGTAATAGTGGCGAGTTATGAGTGCCAAGATAGTATATATTTGTAAGATGGGCTTGACATTAATGGCCGTAAGTTGACTGTTCTCCATTCTCCCTCCATTTCCTTAGCTCCCATTTTCCCCCATGTTCCTTATGTATCATGTCTCTCTCGACTGAGAGGAAACCTCATTCTACTTAAAGCATCAGGAATCTTTAGCCCACTTAGATGGGTGAAACCATTCACTTAGATGAATTACCACATTGTGGTTTGGAAAATTGAGTTCCCATGTCATTAATGCTGTGTACAGAATCTGAATGCCAGAGTTCCTTCTATGTTCTGACTGTCAACTTGCACAAGAGAGAGATTTCAATTCCTTCAACAGACTAGGAGATGAGTCTTTCTTTAATGCTGATACTTTGCAGGAAGTTAGTTTGAGAAAACCTGGGTGAAATACAACCAATAGAAAGACTTGTCTGTGTGGATCTTGACGACCACTCCCAGAGGGCCTTCCATGGTGTGGCAGGCTTGGTACCCAAGCAAAGTAGGAATAACTTATGTAACATGGTGAATATCTTTTATTATTAAAATATGCCAGCCCTGCAACGTTTTTACTGTTCCTTATTGGGTGCACAACAAAACTCCCCTACCTCTCTGCCAGCTAAAAAGTTTGTTCGGCCTCTGAATTTTAGTTCTACTGCAATTACAAGGAAATATTTTTAGAATTGCATAGTCTCAAACTTTTTCAGCTACGCCACATAATAATGAGATGTGTTACCAGACAGTTGCAAACAGAAACAAACCTCTTCCCTTTTATTTATTCACCATTAGATAAATTTACTTTGTTCTATCTTTTATTCTAGTCTATATGTAGCATGGACTGTATTGTTATTAAAACAGAAAACAGCTAACATTAAGTCTATATTAAAAAAAAATGAAAGAAGATAAGATGATACATGGTGATGTTTCAAATATTGGTTTAACGTATTAATCAAGGTGGATATTTACCAGAATCATGGGTTATTTATGATTCAAAATTCTTCTAAGTTTATTTTTCTATGCAAAAATACTTTAATATTTGTTAATATTCCATCATAAATGTTTTAAATGGAAATTGCAGGCTTTACTAAGATAATGGTTTATTTTGACATTTTTTGTTGTTCTCAACTGTGGGCTTGTTAGTGTTCTGTGACTTTCTCAATTCCCTCAGAAACCTTTTTTATACCACATGAAAATGATAGAATTGCTCTATCTTGATTCACAAGTTTATAATCTATTTAGGATTAAAATGATTTATACTTGAATTATTTTTATACTGTCAGTCAAAACAGCCAAACAAGTTAAAGACTTATTAAGAACTGAACCAATGTAAAGATCTTTTTTGATAACTTTTTGCTTTATGTTGTAATGTAACAAGCTCTAAAAAATATATTAAAACCAAAAAGTTATAATGTTATAAAAAGATTCTATAAATAAGACCTAGTTTTTAAAATGGCAAAGGAGCTTTTACATCATCTCCTTTTGCTAAAGGGATTATATCCATTAGCTGCCCAAACCTTTTGGATTAAAAGCCTTTAAAGCCAGTTTTTCTCCTCAGATCAGGCAATTACAAATACAAGGGCTACAACCCTGAAAGGCCCCTGGAGGAAATCAGAGAGATTGTGGTTGTAGAGCATGGCTGAGTGGTTGTAGAGAAAGCCTCAAAGAAGCCACAGGTGGGTTTGAGATAGTCACAACTAGCCAACTCCTGACTCCTTCTGGTGGTGGCATGGGACAGCATCACCCTCAGAAACACATGGATTCCCAACCTGGCTTAGTAGCAAAAAGCTGTTCCTTTCTCTTCTATCTATGTTTGGAAAATAAAACAGATCTTAACACAAATAGGAAATTTACACTGTAATTGTATGTCCCTGTTTATTGGGGTTTTCAATAGACAATAAAATAACATTGAACTTATATGGGTATTGAAGATCATGGGATGAGGAAGTAAGTCATTTATTATACCAAAATAATTCTAATATTTAAAATTTTTAAAGCTGGATTGATAATTGAGCTTGAACCAGCTAAGATTAATTGTTTCTTTTCATAGCTTTAAGAAAGCAAAAATATGACAAAATAGATAAAAGAGGAGTTTGTTCTTTTCTCTGCCATCAAAAATGGTTGAATTGAAAAAGTTCATTTTTCTCCATTGAGAAAAAGAATTTTTAAAAATCTTCCTTCAATAAGCATTTTTACCTAGACCTAACTCAATTCAACAATCATTTATTGTATGCCTTCTGCACATATGATCTTGGGCAAGTTACTTAACCTTTCTATACCTCATCAATAAAAGGGGGATTATAATAGTACATACATCCTAGGATTTTGGTGAGGATTCAGTGAATGCATCCTTATGATGCCCTTAGAAGAGAGCCTGGTATCTTACATAAATTTTATTTATTACTAATCATGAGAGGCTGGCTCTCTCATAGTTCACCACCTAGCAGCAGCCACATAAACAAATTATGAAACAATGTGATAAATGCTGTAATGGAGATAGTGAGATAAGTGTTAAAGGAACACAGACAAGCAATTAACTCTGTGAAAGTGGAAGAACGAGGGTGAGATAGAAAAGGTGGCAAGTGAACTAAGTCTTGAAGGATAATTTTAATTTTGTCTGCTTGACAAATTTAGGAGTGCCATTTCAGACAGAGGGAATAACCAGATGAGCAAAAGGCAAAGCTCATGATGTGTTAAACTTAGGGGTCTACTAAACAGGGAAGTTTAATATGGTGTAGCTGAAGCTCAGATACCCAGAAAGGGAAGGCCAGCCCTCCTAGTGGTTAAAAAGCTTGGAATTTGGAGATTTAGGTTGTGATTCTGTCCTTTGCTAATTCTAAAATCTTGAGCAAGTTAGTTAAACTCTCTGAGTCTGTTTGCTTTTCTGTAAATTGCAGAATAAGTAGCAACTTCTACTTTTAAAGATTTGCTCTGAAGATTAAGTGAGATAATAAAAACTACTATTATTTATTATTTACTGTGCACCAAGTACTGTTTTTATATATTAACTCACTTATTCATCACAATAGTAGATGCAATATTTTACAGATAAAGAAAACTGACACACAGAGAAGTTAGCGTCCACAAGATAAGTATGTAATAGGCAAAGCATGGATGTAAAGCACTTAGTACAGTACCCAGTTCAGAATGAGCCTTCAAAAAATGTTGGCTATTACTGCTATTGTTCTTGTTGCTGCTGCTGTTCTTGAGTTTAACAAAATAATTGGAGAAGGTTAGAGAATAATGGCAGCTGAAATGACTGAGCAAGGACAGAGCTCCAAGCCTTCAAAATCCAGTTCCGCCTTGCTGTCTCTTCCTTCCTTTCCCACTGAGAAAACGAGAATCTGAAGAAAGCAAAGAATACTAGTAGGTTACATAATAGCCCTCTATCGTTATTACCACAGAAAACAGGAGACTCCATCTGATATTTAAGATGACTCCTTGGAAGGATGTTGCTCAAATTTTAAAAGTGGTTAAAGCAACTCATACCATGTGGAGAGTTTTACCTGTATCTGGCTTATATTCTTCAGTCCTAAGTCAGTTTTGTCACATTCTATCTAAAGTGAAAATGAAACACAGATGATTATCCTAGGCTGCGTAAAATCTTTTTTGTGGAGTCTAACTATCCCCTTGAAGGTCCATCTTATAAGATCCCCGTTCCCAGTCCATATCCCAACCAATTACGCTTATTTCCTGACTCTGAAGTCTCTCCTTACCCTTCTTTAACTCTAGCATTCATAACAATACACAGCAAAGGCATGACCAACAGAATGTAATGGCAAAATTGCCTCATGAGTCCTGTTTGCTTGGTGTTTATGCATCTACATGGTGCTGACACTTTTCTAATTATTGACTCAGGGTCAGTTATTTACACACTCATCCATCCTTCACTGTTTTTTTAAAGCTGTTATTTTGCCCATTTGAACTTCCCCTGCTTTCATCCCAATTGGGCTTCATTCTTTTAATTTGACCTCGTTTTTTACCAAGCTGATTCCACCTTGTAAAATGGCAGCCACTGTCATCCCTCCTCTCCAGCTTGAGAGAGTTTGTGGTCTCAGTAAATATAGGTTCTATTTAATTGTCCTGTACAGTGGGAGAAAGGGTGTGAGAGGGAGTCCGGAGCTGGACTGTTGACCAGCTACAGGCCACTGTCAATTCACTTGACCTCTTAGAACTTCAACTGTATAATGAAGGAGTTGATCTCTAAAATTCCTTCTAGCTTGGTAAAGTCTATGGTCTATCCATCTGGGTCACTCATGCCCCCAAGACATTAATGATGTGGTTAACCCCAACCTACATAGCCTCCCATGGCTAATGCTGCTCCATTGAGAGCCACTTCCTGTGTGCGATATTTTAACTATTTCTACTTAAGCAATCATAGGCCCAAGCTGATCCTGGCTTATTGATATCAGCACTGGAGAATATCTATAGCACATTAACATACTCTTTCTTTGGGCTTCTGCTTTATTCACAAAGTTGCGCTAACTTCACAAAACACTTTTAGTTTTAATCGGACAGATTTGATGCTTGGCTTCCATTTCAAATGACCAAATTATGGATATTTGTGCAGTGTTACTCCCTTTTATGTTCTCTCTTCAATTATAAATAATTCATGGATTTCTTTTAGAGGGCACCAAACCTGTTTCAAGTTCCCGTTTCAAATGTATGAAACATGAAATTTAGAAAGATATTTTAGGACTGCCACAGTTTGCAATTACAGAATGATCCATCTTTGAACAGATTTAATCAGCACCTACTGTGTACAACGTATTGTGCTGGGTGCTTAATAAATACTTTAATTGAATTTGGTATTGGCTTAGGTTTTAGTTTTAAAGATCTATAAACTAAACATAAATCTAGTTTTCTTTTTGTAATTGCCTTTGCTATGCCTTACATGCATGAAGACATTGTCTCTTAAATTCAATCCAGTGCAAAATGTGTTTCCTCCTGTTTTTCATCAAACCCGAGGCTTATATTTAAAGGGCTATAATGAATGGTGCATTCTTTATTTACAATTTTTGGTTTACATCAACAAAAATATTTAATTATCATAGAGCACAATGTTTAATATTTTGAGTCTTCAAACACTTTATGTATTTGTGACTTGCTGACTTTTAAGAGAAAGAACTGGAGAAGATATTCGTATAATGGTAGTAACTTTTTTAGCTACCAATAAAGAATTTGGTGGGTAGCATGGGAAAATATTTGTGCATCCTAAAATTCATAATTCAGGCAAACATGTGTTCCCATTTGTACATGGTCCTGATACACCCACAGTGCCTTAGGAATTCTGTACAATTATTGTCAATGCTTTTAGATATGGTGCCACTCCATTCCCTGATGCAAAAAGAACCTGTGTTCTTCTCCATGGTGCTATTATTTGTTATGCCTGGAAGGTCTTGAGCATTTGTTGCAATGCCAGAGCTCCAGTGCCTTGTATTTCCATGATGGGCATGAAAAATTGTCATTTTCAGGAATTAAAAAAAAAGGAGAGAGAAAGCCATTTCTTCTCTATTAAGTCTTGCTAAGGAAGATTTGCTCTCTGTTACAATTTTAAAGCCAATTTAAATTTCATATATGTGACAAAATAGACTCATAAATACCCATCCAAGAACTATCCTACCTTCAATCAAAAAAACTATACTTAAATTGATAATTATGATCAATTATAGAGTATACAGCATATGAACAGTGGGGGGAAAAGGGAAATTGCAGATCCAACTTCCTACCTTAGCTGCTTCTCTGTGGCAAAAGATAGGAAAAATATTGATAAATGTAACTTAACATTAGCAGCAAAAACCAGGATCTGGCACGACACATGTATATAATCACCAAAGAGAAGCTATATAAGTAATGAAACAGAATAGTAGAGTTACTCCAGTGATGGAACCAATGACATTAGAAAAAGAAATATTCATGAGGAGAGTCTGAGAGGTTTGAATGTAATGAAAAAGGATGGAGCCAAGTTTTAAAATGATTAGAAGTCAACCCTATTGTCTGAGAACTTTCAGAGGCTCTCTTTTGCCTACATGGGATCAAATCTGAAGTCCATTAGTAAAACTCTTTTAGGATCCAGCTCTGTTCTCATCTATCCAGATTCTTCTTTCACTCTCCTATTCTCCATTTCTTTTACCACCCCATGACCAATAAACACACACACACATCTCTCCCCCCTACACATGGACAAACACTTCTCCCTCTCCCTGAGCCAATATAACATGATACATAAGCCCCACAGGTTTTGTCTTTGATCACTTTGACCTACATTAATTTCTCAGTTCTCTGCATGCCTAGGTTAAATGTGGTCTCTGTGCAGTCTTACATGATGTGACTGCTCCCTAATCTACCCGATTTCTCTAATAAGACTGAGCTCATGAGTCTTGTCTTCTACCTATTTCCTACCCCCCACAAAGTACCCTACTTTAGTGCTAGGCAACAAATAAGTGCTTCATAAATAGGCATATCATTTACATAAAGGGAAATAAGAACAGAAAAGCAAAAATATTAATTTTAGAATTTTTGTCCACCTATAACTTACTAAAATTTTTACTAGGACTCCCTTTGCCCTCTTCCCAACTGAGAGGCTAACTCAAATATTATTCCCAAAACAGCCAAGAGAGAATCTTTAATCAAAATTTGAATAATCCAGCTATCTCCTTTGTAAATGCTACTAATTTCTTTTAATGGAAAGTAAACTTTAAATTTTCCTTTAGTGGTGATGAACTTTGATTTATTCACACCTTTCTCACTTGGCTCCCTTATGACCATTTTCAGACCAATGGCCCACATAATCAGAAAAGAGCTGTATGACATCTTATTAAAATTCTGCGAGCAGCAACTTTGAATACAAACACACTAAACAATATTGAAGTTAAATTCACATTTTCAAAGATATTTTTACTTTGAAACACTCTTCACTCTCTTTTATCATCATTTCTCTCATGCTGGATAATTTTCATAGGTGGAGTCCATTGTAGTAAACAAGATTGTCTCTTAATCTATGCTTCTGTAAGGGCCTAAAATAGACTCTATTTAATATATTACTCATGATGACTTCAAAAATGTCATAATTTAGAAGTCAGTTAATTACTGGAAAAATTTTTAAAGGTACACTAACACATTTTATAACTGAACAAGACTAAGAACAAGAGTTAGGCTGATCAAGTATAAACAAATATTGTCTCAACTTTAGTATATTTTTCCCCCTAATTAAAATAAATGTGTAAAATATATTCTAAAGTAAACCATTTTTTATCAGATGGTTCAAATGCAGTGGTTGAAAAATCCCTTTGATACATGATTAAGAATATGACCCTTTTTATGTATTAAAAATATTAACCTTCTAATAGCAACTGAATTTTTAATGTATATTCAAGGATACTTTAGAATAAATTTGTTTCATTTCAAGTAGATTATAAACTGCTAACAAAAACATAAGTACTGTTGAGTTTGGTGTATGAAAGTACTTATTTTATTAAATTATTGTCATGTTCATAGTTACTTTAAATCAAAATAATTGGGGATGATTTGAATGTCAGTTGGACATAGTAGTAAGAAAAGCTTCTAATCTCATTAGGTCATCAAAGAAATGAACACTCTGGTTATTTATCATTGATAAATAAACTTGGATGGTTGTATTTCTTGCCCCATTTTAGAATGATTTTAGAATTATGTAAAAGAAAAAAGAAATTGGTCTAGATATGCCTAATTCTACAACTAATTTTTTTAAACTAAAACCTTCAGCTCAGAGGTTCTCCTCAGAGTTAAATAATTGTTAAGAGCCATCGACAAATAATCATAACCTTTATTTTATTAAACTAGAAAAATTAAAAGTAGTATTCTTCTCTAAATCAACAAAATCCAACTAACTGAATCTGGCTTGTGATTTTTTTTGGAAGGAGGGATCATAGTGAAGATTGTTTAATTACTTTAAATCACGTTTCAAGAAAATTCATTAATTCATTCAACAATATTCATGTACCTCTCACTACGTTCTGTTGTATTCGGGGCAACAATACAGGAGTGAATAAAACACAGACAGAATATCTACTTCATACAGAACTATTTTTATAAATATAGAAGAGCTATCGTGTATATTTCATTAATCTAGACAGTTGATTTTCTCAACTCCAGAAATAACTTTATCATATAAAAAGCACTGCTATAACTAATGTTCTCATTCCCACTTTTAGATTTTAATGATTAAAGAAAAAAACATCATCCCACAGATTCATACCTGAAACAGCTGTTTCCCAAATCAGAGAGCAAATGCTCCATCCTACCAAAAATGATTGACTTGTGGGCATCTTCACTTCATTAAAAGATTAGTTGTATCATAAAACTGCATTTCACAGATAGCAGACATTGCTGGGGAAACAGGGCCATTAACTTCTAAGCTTATAGTGGTTCCCAGCTGGGCAGTGTGTGGTCTCGTGCAGTGATTCAGTGAAGTTATTTTGCTGGTCAGCTCCCCAGGCTCCCTGGTAAATGTCAAGTTTCAGCAACAAAGCAAGTGTATTACGGTTATGTGATTTGGTATATTCTATATTTAATAGATAGGAAGTGAATTATTATTGATTTGATTAATATCGATTTTTAAACTGCAGGGATATGTGCCAAATAATTAAGAACAGTGTGGCATTCTCTTTCAGCTTAGAAATATCTACACTGAAGCAGCCTCTTCCATAAATACATTCAGTCATGTGGCTGAAATGGTTTCTTGCACCACTCACTGAGAATAGTATTATGGTACAACTCTGTGGACATGGGAGGACTGAAAGTGACCCACCACTAGTCCTACTCAATAGTCAATTAAGTTTTAATTTTTGAAACTTTAACGAGAGATGGTGGTAAAGTGAGGGACAAACCAGGCTCTCTGGAAAGCAGAAAAAATTTACAAACACCTGTTATTTCTCAAGGGCTTTTCTACCTTTACACCCCACAATTCACCTGCCATCTTTTCCTAAAAGGTCTAAAGGTTAATAACAGCCTGAGTCCAGCATGTCAATGCCAAACACAACAGCAGCAATAAGAAATGCTTTTTGGGTCAAGAGATGGGAGTGATTGTTTTACCAAGAGAAGCATTTCTCTATTGATTTTGCTTTTTAAAAAAGAAACATGCATGCTTTTAATTCGCATAAATTTCTGTGGCTTTCACTTTTCAAAATTTTTCATGAGCATTATTTTTGAAAAATTTTGATCCAATTACACTGCTTTTACTTTAAAAAAAGGCAAATGAAAAATGCAATTTCCTTTTTTCTCTTTCTTTGTCATCACCATACAGACTTGAAATTGTTAGGTGCTTCCACTTTGTAAGGGATGTACTATAAAATCATGATTCCAAGGCTATAAGGAATTTAAATAAATTCATGCACAATGAGTGCCCACACAAGGGCAAATTAGGGCCACAAAACCAAGCTACTCATCCCACACTGCCCTCTGGGTCTCAGTGACTCAGTCTCACATACCAGCCAAAGAAACAGAAAAGAAAACACAAAATGAAGGTCGCGATTCCTGTTGGTGAAATAAATGGCACTGTAGGATGAATAATACTAACAGCCGTTTAAAGTCTACGGAAAGTAAAAGACATTTCTAGGGCATAAATGCCATATCAGGGATAAGTTAATAGGAAAATGGAGTCTGAACAGCCCTGGGGAGGACAAACCTAATAGTGTTAAAGCCTGTGAACCTAAGAATATTCCTAGGCAATAATATTACAACAGATTGAATTCTTATTGTAGCACATCACCTTGTTTCAGTGAAATAAAAGGAATTAGAAAGTCATTAGATAAGGTGAATTTCAGGGGAGTAAGTAGTGATTGTTGGCTGTAATTTTTTACTGGCCATCCTGAAAGCCTTCTCGGCAAGTATTTATATTTCTCAGTTTCCATATGTTGTCAATTGACAACAATTCACTTGATTTGTTTCTTAACAGAACCAACAATTTCTATGGGGAAAAAAATGTTAATCTTCATAGGTATTATGTGGCCAAAAATATAGGTGTGTTTTTTATATATTTTTTTTTTACTTTTAAATTGATTATTCTGGCATATTTTAGAAATAAAAGAATACGTTTTTCTAAGTATCATAATATGACCAAAAATTGCAGTTCTCTCTAAGTCAGACCTGAATTCTAATTTTCATGCTGCCACCAAGCTATTGAGTGATCCACCCAATGTCATCCAATCTAGGACCCATTTCATCATTCCTAAACTGACCCCCAAGGAAAACTCTTTCCCTCTGATGTTCAGCCAGTCTCCTCCACTGTTTCAGTTGTCCTCTTTTAATCTAACCAAGACTGTCATGATGAAATTTTATCTTTCATCTAGATTGAAGAGAAATAGCCCTGCATAATAACAATTTACCCTATTTCCTAAATAGTACCCTAATAGTCTGAAAGAGATTGTAGAGTCTCTGAATGTTTATAAGGGGTCTACATTACACACAGGAAGCTCTCAGTGTGAGGAAAGAATTTTAAACAAATGCAGATATATAGTTATACAGATACAGATATGGATCCCCAAATTTATACAGGCTATAAAAGACTAAAGAGAAAATATTTTTAATGTTGGGAAGAAAGACAATGACATGTAATTTTGATACTTTTAGAGACATACAAGGTAGAGAATGACTGACATAATAATCTGATGGATGAGACATGTGATGCTTCCATATTCAGATCCTATGGGGGCTTGGAAAGAGGAAGCCAGTTATTCTTTTATTTATGGTTGTAGGAACCAAATAGTCACAGGAACTAACAGGGTGCAGTACAACAAAAGCTCAAGGGAACTTAGCTAACTTAGAGATAATTACAGCTTTATAAGGGACTTACAACTTAAAATCAAACATAAAAAAAAGGTATATTATAGAGATCTAGTCAAAGAGACAAAGAGAACAGGGGCATTCCAGTTAAAGGGTCAGCTTGCAATATGGACAACTATTAGTGAAGACTAACTTTACAGAGTAGCTTGACCATACGTGGTGTGAAATTTGAGATTCTTTCCCCCAAAATATTTTTCCCACTTTCTTGGTCTGAATTCCCTGCCCTATAAGAGGGGTAACCTCAGGAGCAACACTGTGAAATCACACATGTGTAACAGTGGAGATTTAAAGAGGTTTCACATCACATCACATCCTCTCCCAAATTACCTCGAGAACTTGTTCTATCGATTTGCTATCACCACTCTCCTAGAATTTGAGCCTCTGGCTCTTCCGTTCAGCATTTACATTTATACATGATTCTTCTGCCTTAAAGAAGCCTCCCCCTCAATGCCACATCCTCCAGCTACCAAGCCCTCCGACCTCTTCACAATCAAGCATCTTCATTTTCTATTCACTCTTCCATCCATAGCAGCCAGTTTCCTCCACCACTTCTATTTCCAAGGTCACCAAAAGCATCCTAGGTGCGAAATCCAATGGCACTTCTCAGTCCTTGGGTTGCCTGATTTCTCAGCACCATTAGGCACGGTTTACTACTCTGCCCTTCTAGTTACCCTCATTCCTTGGCTTTCACAATAACTGCACAAGTAGTTTTCCTTCTACTTATCTGGCCAGTTCCTCTCAGTCCCTCTCAGAACCTCCCCTGCAAGTTCCATTTCTTCTCCCTTAAATGTTGTTGATCCTTAAGTTGTTGTCCCAGCCACCCACTCCTCACTCTTGACATTCTCATACCATGTGGATGGTATCAATAACCATCTGTATTAAGGCCACCATTAGCCATTTAAGCACCTTTGCACAAACTAATAAAAGTTACGCCTTCCTTACTTCCATCTGCCAGATAACTACTGTAGTAAACATTCAAATCTACAACATCTGTGATGTTAATAGTACCCCCTCAGATGTGGCATCTGTGGTCCTAATTCATACAAATATATGGGGATGGATGATCCCCAAACATACAACTATAGCTTCAGATATAATAATTGTTAACACTTATTTAGGACTTACTACTTCCACGTTACTGTTCTAAGCACTTAACATATATTGACCCATTTAATCCACACAACAATCCTACAAGGTAGGTACTATTGTCATACCCCTTAAACAGATGAAAAAAATGAGGTACAATAAGGTTAAGTAATTTTCCCAAGGTAATGCAGCTTATAAATGATGGAGTCAGCACTTGACCCAGGCATACAGCATCCAGAGCATCTGGATATCTAGCCAATTTGCTCTACTGTATACTGGAAATTTCTTTTTTGACAGAAGTCAGCTCATCATCCTCCTTATCCAAACCTCCTCCTCCTCCTAAGTTCTCTGGACATCAGTCCTGCTTTCTCTTTCTTTATCACCTTTGATAACCTGTCCCATAAAATCTTGCTCAAATCAATCCCTGACCCATTCCCTATTCTAGCTACCAACTTACACTCATCATTCAGATGACTAGAAAGGAAGCTTTACACTAGAATGTAAGCTGCATGACTTAAGGAGTTTGTCTTATTCACTGCTGTATCTTCTGTGCCAAAAAGAGTTCTTGGCACACAATTAATGTTCAATAAATATTTCTGGAACAACTGAATCCAGATATAAGCTTGCCTTTTCCTTCTTTCACTGGCCTTCGCTTGACCTCTCCAAGTCCCAGACAGGTGCCCACCTGCGATTAACTTCCCACCAGAGTCTGGGACCCTGTTTCTTCCAGTCACCATTTAATCCCTAAAACCCAGCATAGGGTCTGGCACAGAGTCCCTAAAAATTTGTTGCACAAATGAACAAATAAATGGACAGATGAATGATTTCAGATGTCCTCCACTTCTCTGTTTCAAGCCATTTCACTTCTGTCCTGAAGCACTGCAGAAACCTTCTAACTGGATGGACTGTTTCCAGTACTGCCCGCCTTCTGAACCATTTTCTGTACTTCAGCCAAAATGAGCTTTCTAAAACCAAGCTTGATAATATGTCTGCCCTATTTAAAATCCTTGAATGAATGGTTTCCTAATGCTCTTGGATAAAGTCTAAACTCCTTGACATAGCTTAGAAGACCATTTGTGACCGAGGCCCTGC
The DNA here is from genome assembly GCF_015220235.1 of Choloepus didactylus. Lineage (NCBI taxonomy): Eukaryota > Metazoa > Chordata > Mammalia > Pilosa > Megalonychidae > Choloepus > Choloepus didactylus. The sequence continues at coordinate 81,163,569 of NC_051311.1, forward strand.
ATACCTCTAACACCTAATCTATTTTCAACTCTGTGTTTAAACTCCATTCTCCAGCCATGCTGAGTTTTCCCCATTATTGCCAACAAGCCACTTCCTCTTGTTACTCAGAGCTTTTGTATTTGCTTTGGACTGCAACCCAGGCTTCCAACCAGCACTCTCTCTAGATTAAGACATTGCTCCTTCCAGGAGGCCATACCTCACCCCTCAAATCTGGAGTTGGTGCCCACCTATGTACTTCCCTTGATACGGAAACTATCAGAACACAATGTTTGTCTATTTAATTCCCCATCTCCCCCTCTGGATTATAAGACCCAAGGAGACAGGTATTGTATCCATCTAATTCACCCCTGAATTCCACAGAACCTACCTACTACAGAGCCTGGTACCTGGTAGGTCCTCAGAACATACTGCTTGGATGAATAATATCCTGTAGCTTTTTCTTATCAGCTCAGAATAGTGTATTAAATTAGTTAACTGTTCATGTTGGATGGTATAAGAATCTGGACCTGAAAGAAGGAAATACTGGAAAAAAGTTTCAGGGCATAGGAAGGGTTGAGTAGCTTTAGAGCAACAAGTTCTGATTTTAAAGTGGTGTCAAATAGGCACAAATGGAGAGGACAAGCTCAGGGGGCCAGTGGACATCAGATATGGCCCCAGGAACTGTAGCAAGACAGGGACATTGAGAATTGCTGGGGGCTTAAAATTAAAGCCAGTGAGAGGAGAGATACTTTGGGGACAGGCTTGTCAGTTCTGGGAAGAAATCCAACCCAGAATTCAGAGGGAATGGCAATAGCCAATAGTGGTAGAGCTGTAATGCACTCAGCTTCTGAGAGGCCAACCACAGAGTAACCCAGCTTTGTGATGGAAAAACAGACCATGCAGTGAGGAAGCCAGGAGGCAAGAGAGCACAATGTGAACTTGCTTTCTTGCATACTTTTTCCAAATCAGATATACCAGGATGCTAAGTAATTTTGAGTTAGTATTTCACAAAATCCTCTAGGAGGTATACACTGTTATTAATTCCAATTTTCAGATGAGAAAATTGAGGCTCTGATAAGGAACTGACTTGCCAGTGATGGATGATTTCGGGACTCAAATACACGCCTCTCTGCCTCCCAAGTCCATCTTACTCTCCATGCTCTACTGCCTTGCATCATGATAAACATTATGTGCTTACTCTATGCCAAAGTAATTGCATTAATTATCTCATGTTGGCCCCCGCACAATGCTGAGAGGTGGAAACTGAGACAGAAAGGAAAGGTAACATGTCCTGGTCAAACAGATAGCAAGAGTTGGAGTTGGGTTTTAAACCTAGATCTACCTGACTCCAAAGCCCAAATGCTTATCCTCTGAATTGTTACCTGATTCTAAAAAAATATTTTTTTACCAAAATAGGAGTCCTGGTTTAGAGTCACCTGATTAACAAAGGTGATCTGGGAAAGAGTCTCCCAATACTGAGCTAGGAAAGAAGGGCTTGAATTCTTCCTGTAGACAGTCCCAGACCTCATTGACCCTGGGAAAGTCTAGTCAGGTTGGAATGTGGGGTCGTGGGGGGGGGGGGGAGCAATCTGGACGCAGAGGCTGCTGGGAGGAGTAAAGGGTTCCAGCGATGCAGAATTGAGAACCAGGAAGGCTTGATATCAAGCCAAGAGTTAGTTGCTGCTGATGGGAATACCAAGGGGAAAAGGAAGGATGTGGAGAAGGCAATACAAGATCAGAGGAATACAAGAGCTCTGACTGTAAGTCAAGACACAGTTCCATAATTACGTATGTTTCTTTTTCTGGGCACTGTATATCCTATAATTTGGTCATTTTCAATGTTGCAGTGAGACAATATTCACTGCTATAATCATTTCATATAGAACATTTCTTTTATGTTTATGGACACAGCCATATACCATACAACCTAGATAAAGTGACTGGGGAATGATTTTTTTTCTTAGCTCCAGGAAAATAGCCACAATATGGAATGATCTGGAAGAGAACAGTATGATTGTGATGGGTTTTCTCTCTCTCAGCTTGCCTTAATTATTTTCTCCAATGTTCGCAATGCAATTGGTTTATATTAAGAATAATGACTTAATTAGATCATTTAAATAAGGCTACAAATATTTTTCCTTTCTAATACACTAATCCCCAAAATAAAGTCTATTTGGAAACTCAGGGGGAGGATCTGCCAAATAATGCAGAGCTGTCTCTACGCACAAGTGCCAATGGGGTATTACTTCCTTTGTTTCACAATTTCAAACTGTAAAAAAAAATCAGTTTTAATTCCTCTCCTTATTAAGGGTTTAGCAATATAGCGTGATGGCAAGAGTGATAGATTCAGGTCTGGTTGTGGTTGTGCCCTGTGATATTTCCTCCCTTCTCTAGGCCTCTTTTGACTCATCAGTAAAAATGGGGGTTTGGGATAGAAGAAGACTAAGGCCTCTTTCAGTTCTGAGATCAAGTGAAACTAAACTTACTGATCCCAAGAACTCTAACACTGTTTCACTATTGAAATCCTGATTGAGAGCCTAGCTATGCCTCAGTAATAGTCATAATTCATATCACAGGGATTCCCAACTGGTGACATTCACTCCCTTCCTCCTACCCCTAGTCTTTAGCAGTTTTAAAACATGGAATACTGCTAAAAAGGAAATTGGAGCCAAATACCCTGCCGCACACTGACAGCAGTCCTGTAGCACCTGCTACTCTATTCTGTTCATTAAAATAAAAAATAAAGTCTCCTATGTCCATCTGGCACCATTCAAAGATTGCCAACCTGGCATCATTTATGGGTACTAAATTCACTGCTTATCTAAAGCAAATTATATACTTTCTGTTCATAGGCTGAACATGAATGGAGTCTGCAGATTTTCCTATAACTAGTTAGCAACATTTAATTCAAATAAGCAAATCACAAGATCCACATAACTAATTTTTCCCTGTGCTTTTCAGAATAGGTTATAAAAGAACAATCTACATTTTTGGAAAAAATAAGAAAATTCTGCCAGTATTTGGAGTTTATATTAAAATAGCTAATAATTGGAAATTATATTAAATGCCTGTGGTAGAAAAAGACAAACCCTCAAAAAGTAAAACTGAAAATTATTATGGTTTGATTGGATATGTATAAATATACATTATAAAATACTAAATCTATGAAATACTATATAAAGTACATAAATATATAATATTATATGTGTGTAGGTAGAAAATAACATTTTTAATTTAAAAAAGAATCCATGGCTATATATACCACCTTGGAAACATTGATAATTGAGAGAAAATAAGGAAACAGGACAACACTGCATATTCATTCCAATAAAAACAGTACCATGAGTATATACAGTCTAATAAAGGGCTAGTGATTTTTTTTACAACTATTATAAAACAAAAATAAAAACATCTGTTCATTATTAAAATGCTGTCAAAATAACCATTTCGACTCTTTTCTTCTAATATTTTTCACAAAGGTAAAACTGGGAAAAATTGCTAAATATTTTGATGTTTAATAATACAGTCATGATGGTGAAAAATGTGAATAGTTAACCAATTAGGCAAAAATAAAAGTTGATCCTTTGCTACTTCCCTTTTCAGTATATGTACATTATCATTCCAGGATTCAAAATTATGTAAAGTCCATAAAAGTATGTCATATTCCTTAGCCTTTACAATTCATACAGCAAATTTTAATTAAGATTTCAAAACATTTTATTCTTTAGAAAGTTCATAAAATCACCTCCCCAAGCCAAGCATGTTGTTTCCATAACTGAAACAAACAGTTGAACTACATTTGTTACCCAAGATCAGTTTGAAGGGGGAATTACAGAAAACAGTGCTTAGCAGTGCAGAGGACCTGAAAAATAAAAGCTAAATAGGCTCTGAGTTGTAAAGCAGTTACATACAGTACATACATTACATCTTGAGAACTGGAGCTTATTTACCAACAAAGGACAAGATACTTTAATGGCAATTTCTATATTGATCCTTACTAATCATGTAAGAAATGTCAAAGCCTAGAAAAAGTGTTGTTTTGCTTCAATCTCACCACCTGCTTAAGCTTGATTTCCACATTGTTACATATGGATTCTTGCAGCACTTTATACAATTAAATGAGGGTAATAATCATAGAGGAGGCGCAGAAGGATAAACTATTAGAAACTAGGAGAATGTGACATTGAGATTTAGAGGGAGCTGAAACAGTGTAAACTGAATGATATGATGCACGGACACAAGAGAGAGACAGCCTGGTGAAAAATGAGGGAAAACTGGAGACAAATTGATGTGTTCTGAGTTCTTCCCTCAACTCTAGTTTCCCTCCGATGAGTTTCAAAATCTGGAGAAGACATTTGGGCTCTTAACTTCTGCTGTATTCTTTTTTTAAAATAAGGACTTTGCAATGCTCAATCCACCCCACCCCCTCCCCTACTCATTCAACTCTCCATCTGTAGCTCTCTCCTCTGTCTCAGTTCTGTCTCAGTTCTGTCCCAGCTTCTGTCTCAGCTTCTAGGGTTGCCCTTACTCAGGTGATTCGGTATGACTTCACCCTAGCACAGTAGTTCTCAACTTTGGCTACAAAGAAGAAACATCCCAAAGCTCAGCACGCAAGCCACCAATTAAATCAACATCTGCGGTGAGACACTGGAATTGTATTGGCAGAGCTCCCTACATGATTTCAATTTGCATTCAAGGTTGAGCGCCACTGGGCCTGGGTCCTTAATCTAATCACACATTTTGCATTTGTTTCAGTAACTGAGTTTCTGCGTTCTTCCTAAAGACTAAATCCTACCCTTTTATAATCCAGTTCCAGTAACTAGTTGTCTGCCCTATTTTTGGGGATAGAGTTCCTGCCTTATTTTCTGCTGCACAACCCAGTTTTTCTAAAATGTAGTTCTTCCCATCAAACTGGACTCTAGCCCTGATCTCCTGTCCCACACAACTACAACAAAACTTTCAGTGTTCCAGAGAACTCTCATCATGCCTCTCTCCCCACAAAACTAGTCATAACCATTTTATTTGGAGATTATTTTTATTACTGTAGAAGAAATACACATGCATTGTCAAAGTGAAAACACCCATACTCTTTGTTCAACAGTAAAAAATTCAATCACTGTAATTTACCATATCTATGAATTAAAGAAGAAAAACCATATGATTATCCCAGAATATGTAGAAAAATAAAAAAATTCAACATCCATTCACAATAAAACTCTCAGCAAACTAGTAATAAAAGGAAACTTTCTGAATCTGATAAAGAACATCTATGAAAAACTTACAGTTACTATTATACTAAATGGTGAAAGACTGAAACTTTGTCCTTAACATTGGCAATAAAGCAAAGATGTCCTCACTCACCACTCCTATTCAACATCTTACTGCTAAATCCAAAAGGCAAAAAGAAGGGGGAAAAAGAGGAGAAGAAAAGAGAGAGAGGAAAGAAAGAAAGAAAGAAAGAAAGAAAGAAAGAAAGAAAGAAAGCATCCAGATGAAGAAGGAAAAAAGAAAACTGTCTTCATTTGCAGAAAACATGAATATTAACATAAGAAATCCAAGGATTCTACAATAAAGCTACAAGAACTAATAAGTGCATTTAAAAAGGTCACGTGACAGAAGGTCAATATACAAAAATCAATTGTACTTCTACATTCAAACAACAAACAATTAGTAATTAGAGTTAAAAAAATATCATTTATAATAACACCAGAAAAAAAAAAGAGACAGATAGATTGACTGATTGATTTAGGGGTAAATCTAACAAATATGGGCAAGATTTGTTAGCTGAAAACTACAAATATAAGGAGAAAAATCAAAATATTACTAAGTAAATGGAGAGTTACACTGTGTCCATGGATTGAAAAACTCAATATTGCTAAGATGTACATTTTCTGGAAATTAAGCTACAGATTCATTGCAATCCCAACTGAAATCCCCACAGGATTTGATTTAGTAGAAATAGACATTTTTAAAAATTATGGGAAAGGAAGGAACTAAAAGAGCTAAATCACTTTTCAAAAAGAAGAACGAAATTGCAGGGCTCACATTACCTAATTCTGATAATTATGTAAAGTTACAGTAATCAAGACAGTTCTGTACTGGTAAAAGGATAGACACACAGATCAGAGAATCGAGAAGAAGACTCACAGTTTGCTAACCTGATTTCTGATGGAGGGGCCAAGACAATTCAATGGAGAAAGAATAGCCATTTCAACAAACAGTGCTGAATCAACTGAACACATATGCAAAAAAGATGACATCAACCCATGTCTTTCATAAAAGTTAACTCAAAATGGATAATAGAACAAACCTAAGAGCTAAAACTATACAACTTAGAAAACAATGAGAAAATCTTTGAGATGTTGGATTAGGCAAAGATTTCTTAGCTACAACACCAAAAGCATGATCCATAAAAGAAAAAGAATGTTAAATAAGGCTTAATCAAAAATAAAAACTTAACTTTTCAAAGGCACTGATAAGATAGCAAGGAGAAGGCTCAGACTGAGAGAAAAATATTTGACAAAAATACATAGCTGATTAAGGACTGATATCCTGCACTCTCATGACTCAGTAATAAGGATACAAATATCCCAATTTTAAAAACAGGCAAAAGATTTGAACAGGCATTTTATCAAAGAAGATATATGGATGGCAAATTAATGCATAAAATGATTTTCAGTATCACTAGTCATTAAGGAAATGCAAATTAAAACTCCAATGAGATACCAAATAGAGTGGCTAAATTAAAATCAGTTTCCCTGAAATTAATTAATTATAAAATTGATGCAGTTATAATAAAAATTAAAACAAAATTTTCTTAGAAATTTGCAGTTGATTCTAAAATCCTATGTGTAAGCCCAAAAGTCAAAAACCAATGTAGAAAAACAAAATGGAGGAATATGCCCTATCAAATATTAAATATTAAGACTTCCTTTAAAGCCATAGGAATAAAGACATTATGATATTAGCATACAGTTGGATAAATAGCCAATGGAGCAAAAGAGATATTTTTAAATGAATCCTTACATATATGAAAACTTGGAATTTGCCTGAGGTGGCACTACAAATCAGTGGGGAAAGGGTGGACCATGAATGGTGCTTTACTAATAGACCATCTATATTTTTAAAATATGTCGTTATAAATCTAGGTAGATAACAAGCTTAAAAGGGAAAAGCAAAAAATTTGAAGAAAATACTGGAGACTATCTTTATGGCCTCACAGTAGAGAAGGATTTCTTAAGCAAGATTCAAGGAGCACAAACAATAAGCTTAAACATTGAAGAATTTGACCAGTTAAAATTAACATTTTTGTTCAAATAAATTTACCAAAAATAATGTTAAAAGACAAGCCAATAAATAAATAAATAGTAAATAAAGACAAGTCACAGACTTAGAGAAGATATCTGCATTGCATATAATCAATACAGGATTAGCTGACCTAATTTTTAAAAAATCTACAAAACAGTAAGAAAAGCATGAACAACCAATCGAAGGGTGAGCAAAGTTATGAGTCAGCAATTCGTGTAAGGGAGGAGACAGCCAAAAGACCAATAAATATATAAAGCATGTGCTTAGCTGCAGATGCGGTCAGGGAAATACAAACTCAATTAACAGTAGGTACCATATGAAGATTCATTACACTGGCAAACGTTTTAAAGTCTGCCCATAATCAGTGGAGAGTGTGGATAAATAGGGTTGTGCGATAACTATCAGTGGGAATGCACATTGGTACAAACACTCTCTCTATCCAATATGGTAGTCACTAGCCACATGTGGCTATCTAAATTTAAATTAATCAAATGAAATAAAATTTAAAATTCAGTTCTTCCACTGTACTAGTCTCATTTCAAGTTCTCAGTTGCCACCTGAGGTTATCAGTTACTATATTGGAGCACACGGAGATAAAATGTTTCCATCATCGCAGTAAGTTCTATTGGACAGTGCTGCCTATGAGGAATCAGTCGAAGATACACCTATTCTGCAACAGAGAAATTCTGCTCATGCACTAGAAAAATTATTGCACACACTCAGAAGGAAAGGCATAAATGAGTGCCTGTTGCAGTTTTGGTGTAATAGTGAAAATTTTAAAACAACAGTAATGTTCATCCTTTGAGCTCACATACCCTCTTCTGTAAAGTCTCCCTTGAACACCTGCTCCTCAGTCTAGATTAGGAGCCCTTTCTTAGTGCTTCCGTATCACCCTGTGCACCACACTCACAGCACATGGTACGCAGTATAGTCATTGTCGGTCCCCTTATCATCTCTCCTTTGTGTGCCGTGAACACAGGGATTGAACTGTGTTCATCTCTAATCCCAGGTTCCTAGCTCAGGGCCTGGATCAGAGCAGGCCCTGTATATTGTGCTTAGCAAAATTCTGAGGTGGTGTGAATTAGTCTTGGCATATCCCTGCATTTTCCTTTTCTGTTTTGGTATCCTGGACCCTCAGGCCTCTAACACCTTCAGTTCCATTTCAAGACTTTTCTCTCCTAGCCTTTGCCGGGCAGGACTCCAGGCTCTAGAATATTCTCTCCATCTGCTGCCCTTCCCCACCTCTACTCTTAAATAAACCAAAAATAACTCATCTTGCCTTTGTCTCATCCTTTAAGAATTTTAAAATATAAAATAATATGCAGGTCAAAGTGCTCAAGAGTTAACCCCCACCCACCCCAAGGACGATTAAGAAGCTTCTAGAAAGCCTCTTAATCTAAGGAAGTAGAGCTAATGGAATTTCAGACAACATGACAGGCTCATGTGGAAAGGCTGATGGGGACAGAGGGAATTTTTGGTCTAGAGGCTATTTTGCAAATTCAAAGCAAACACCTCTGCCTTTTTTGATAATTCATCTGGTTCAACTTCATAGGAACCGCTATGATGAAAGTAATTTTTGATAAGGGAGAAGAAAAAATTGTTGACACATACGTCTCTTGGTTTTATCTCAATTCAATTAAGATAAAATAAAAAAATATTAAGTGGAGAGAATAAACTAATGCCTGAAAGCTATATGCTGGGAAATCATTGAAAGAAAAAACAAATATGTATAGGTGTGTTCCTCACGTTTATGCAGCAAACTTCTAAAACATTTCAGATAAATAAGTTTTTTTTTTTTAATAAACTTGTAGTTTTAATACATAAGGGATACTTGATATTAATTGAAGTCCTCTGGTGAATATTTTTTAGAAGGTTTATTAGAATGCTGGGGCTTTGAAATTCCATTCTGGAAACATATGCATTGGAGACGGTGTTAGGACATGGTGGATGCAGCAGGTATGACCTAAGGCCCAGATGAGAACATACGGAGATATTTTTAATTCGATTTACCTCCATTCTGGATAGTTTGAAATTATCAATTATCCCCCAAATTTTTCAAATCATTCTCAATTCATCTGTGTCTTCAGTCAGAAATCATTTTGCAGGGCTGAGCCTTCCTTAGGTCTTCAGATTCTGACTTTAATTCCATGTAAAATTCTACAGATCGCCCCCCCTGCTATGTAAGCTGAAGTCTACATGTTCTGTATTATCTTCATTTCTATCAAATGAAAATGGAAATCTGCTCTTGAAAATTGTACAGTATCAATCACCTGCAAAAAAATGGTTCAAGTATGTAAGATCTTTCTCAAGAAAGTCCTAAGTAGCTCTTCCTGACTCCCAAGGTGATAAGGCCATGTTGAGGTCCAAATTTAAGTGGCACTAAGACTTTGGTGGGAAAAAATTTATGTTATCCTTTTCCCAGAGCTTCACAACACACATTGTTTCTGTGCTCGGCACTGAAGATTGTTTTTCCTCAGCAGGAATAAGCTGGGAAATGGAAAACAGAAAAGACGATGGAATGTGGGCAACTTACATGAGAACTGAACGAAAGAGACAGCATTTAATCTCCTCCCCACTCTAGGCCAAGAGTTTCATGAAACCCAGGTGCTTATCTCCATCCTTCCAGGGAAAGTTGTTTCCAAAAGTAAGTTGGAATTGGAAGGCAGGGTGGTGGAGAAGACATGGAGAAAGCTTGATTCATAGTTTTGAATTGTTAGCCTTATAAAGAGAAAATTTATAGCCAAATGGGACTTGTGGTATTTAAACGAGAATTGTTATCATATGCTTCCTTTAATGGAAATAGAATAACGCCCACCATTTATTTAGCACCAATCATGTGCCAAGCACTATGCTTTGTGCTTTACATACACTAATTCACTCAAAATTCCCAACACCTTCAAAGTAAATGTTGTCGTCTTCTTTTTAAAGATAAGGAAATGAGACTAAGAGAGATTAAATAATTTGCTCAGTCACTGAGGGTAAATGGTGGAACTGGGATTCAATGTAGGTTTATATAATTGAAAAACACTTGCCCTGCTTTATTAACAACAGAATGCCTTATCATGTCAACATTATTTGGCTAAAGACTATCAAAAAATAGAATGCTAAGTATTGCAACCCAAACAAATTCATTTGTATATCTTATAGTTCTATCTTTCAGCTCATTTAGGCAGCAAGAATAAGAGAGACAATATTAACAGAAGGATTAGAACAAAGGAGGACAGCTGAGATGAAATGAGAGTTCACTTTAGCAATGGCCAGGCATACTTCAAAAAAGATTTGTTTAATGAATGCACTAACCCACTAGACACAGTGGCCATTGCTGTGTTTAAAAAAAAAGAAAGAAAGAATGTTTGATATGAATCTATTTTTGTGTTCCCAAGGGACAGCATGTTATGCATTGATGCTTTTTTGAAGTTACAGAACAGAGGAATGCAGAATTTATCCTCCTGGTTTTGTATTTGCATTTCTCAGAATTACGTTAATGTATCTTGTCACAGACTGGATAAAGGCAAAGAATGCCTGCCCTGAAAATCCTCTGGGAGACAATAAATAGTATTCAGAGTAAAACTACACAATTTATTATGGACATATATAATAAATAAAAAGGTGCTTTGGGCAGCTTTACACCCCTTTATTCACCTACACACAGAGAAAGGAACAGGCCTGTTTTCTCATTTACCTCACAACGTCCTTTTGAATTAGGGACTAACTTACAGCAAGAAAAACTAAACTACACTGGTTAGGAAAACTCTAACTTCAGGTATTAGATTCCCTGGGGTTTTTAATTTTGTTTTTGTTTTGTTTTGGAAGATTATTCTATCATCTCAAAAAATGAGGTTTTATAATGAGGTTTCTCTGTTCAGCAACCTCCAGATATCTGGACGAACAATTTAATATGCAGCTGGTTATTTGGCTGAAATTATTCCACAGTCTTTCTTTTATTGTTTATTTAGTTAACACATTTTTATAGAGATAACATTGGAAATAGAAAAATTAATGAGAATAAGTGCCTGAACTAAAGAAGCTTAGAATATATTATTATAGAAAAGATGAACCCATACATTATAATAACAAAATAATTACCATAATACTTGTGGAATGTACACCATAAGAGGAGGAAAAAGCTCTTCCAGCTGGATGAGTAGGAATGGCTTGATACCTCTTGATACCTCCACGGGACAGAAGGGTTCCTATGAAAATGCATTTTAAATAGCTGTGCAATAGCAAGGGCCCATCTGAGATTAGTAGCATGAATGGATATTGGCCCCAAAAGAACTATTTCATCACTTTCTCCAACTAAATTGGAGCAGAGAAATGGGCAATATGAGTAATTTATCACTGATCATTTTGAGAAGGCCATGTCAGAAAGTCAAGGGTGCAAAAAACTTGATGGATACCATGAAAAGTACTAAAGATACACACCGAGAGGTTCAGAATAGTTAAGGAGGCAAGTGAATACACAAGCGTTGATGGCCCAGAAGACTAGTGAGCAGTCCACGACTTGGGGATCATGCAAGGGGAGAACAGAAACTGCGAACCTGAGGGAGGAGAAAGAATGGTTGTAGACAGACGAAGGAAAAATCAGAGACAAGATATTGGCCACAGAACATTATTACATGATGACCGATCTCAAAGGATGATCATACCAATGGTTAGGGTATGAATGTCAGTTTTTATTTAAAATGAAAAAAATGGAAGAAATATTTGGAGACGGTGGAAGAGTTTCTGCAAAGCATAATGAGGGAAGCTAATAGAGGATAAGGGGAGGCAGTAGAGTAGAATGGGTGTGGGAAGAGCTGAAAAGGCATAAATACACATGGACAAGAAAGAGGAAGAGGAGGCACTGAATGTCAAAGAGATGAGGGAAGCTGGAAGCTCCAAAGTAAGGAGCTTTAACGTGGGTAAGATTGTCTTAAATGAGGTGCTTGGAAAGTCGACTACGCCTTGTGAATCAATCTCAGTGCCGGATTGAGCTGTGAGATCCTGCCTCCCAAGGGGCTAAGTTTGGTTTCCATGTCTACTCACAGTATCTAGCAATGGGGAGGAAGCAGGCGACAGGCACACATCTGCGGTTTTGGCTTCATGCAAAGCCTTTGAATAACTGACTGAGGTTCTTGTTTTTTTGTCTGGATGTTTAGATATTCATATATTCCTAAACACAACCTGTTATGCATATAACAGTCTTAACTAAAATGACTGTATGTCAGTCGTTCAAGTGCAAAGGGTTTAGAGGGAATAATGCAAAGAAAGGCAACTTTGTAATAGATAATCCACAAGATCAACAGACAAGCATCCCTAGTCTATCCTGAATTCCCGTGGCTTTCCCTCTGCGAGGCTAAAAGGGACTCGAGTTCAGCCTTTGGGACCAGACATCAATATAAGGTTGATGAACCACAATTAAAGCCTGTCAAGATCTAGAAGTTATTGAAGGATAAATAGTCCTTTGCTGAAGATGTTTCTCAAAGATAGAACTGATGATAGTCCTGAGAGACCAGAAATCAACTGTAGAAAGGCCTCAGCTTAATAATCCTTTAGGAAAAGCTGAAAATGTTTAAAATGCCAAGGTTTTTAGCAATCCAGAAAAATACACACCTTTTAAACCTTTGGTTTTCCAAGGAACCCCTCAAAAGTAAAATCTAAGAATTTAGTGGGGAGAAGCCTTATCCTTTAGAGTCTCAAAAGGAAATTTTTAAATAAAATGCTGTAAACTTTGAAATGATTATTGACATGGGAGATTATACTTTGATTTTTTTTAATTTTTTAAATGATTCTCATTCTGTGATCTATTTGGTAAATTAAATTTCTAATTTAACATTTAGAAAAGTAGATTAAGTCAAAGCACAAGGATCCTAAAATACTCTCCCTCTCACCTGGCTAACATCCAGGCACTTTCAGATACAACTACCACCCTTGCCCCCAATTTAAATAACATCCCCTGAACTTTTCCTTTGAAATATTAGAATTCCCACTTGCATATGTATTGCCAAAATTGTTTAATTCCTGCTCCATACTAGATCTAAACTTCACCAGAGTAGAGATTATGCCTTTTTTGCTCACTTCTATATCACCAGTCCAACTAGGTACTCAACAAATATTTTTTGAAAAAATAAATGATTGAAGACTTTAAGGCAGAAGTTCTAGACAGGAACAATGTTTGCTCAAGTTGCTTGACTAGGTCTGGTAACAGAGAGGGATTTAATAACATAGGTATTTTGTAAACTTCTACATAGATCTACTTTTTTTTGCATCCCCCATAATTTCCAGTCCTTCAGTTCACCAAGAAAGGGAAGAATTCATACCATGGCTGCAAAGAGAACCCTTGGCACCATCACTGCTCCCTTACTAGGAACCAAGGATCCCACTCAAATAGCCAATTGCAGATTCTCCACACAAACCCCAAATGTTGCAATCCCTAGTTAAAGGAGTAAAGTGGTAGAGTAAGTCTCTTTTCCCAGCTCTTAGTATCTGTTTAAAAAGAGATAGGCTCCCCTCTGGGGAATCACGATACTCTCACAAGCATTGGGAACTACCAGTTTAGAAGGCCAAGCCCTTGATCTTGGGGCTTGCCCTTATGAAGCTTGTTACTGCAAAGGAGAGGCTAAGCCTACTTATAATTGGGCCTACGAATCTCCCTGAGAACCTCTTTATTGCTCAGATGTGGCCTGTCTCTCTCTAAGCCAGCTCTGCAGGTAAACTCACTGCCCTTCCCCCTACATGGGACATGACTTCTAGCAGTATAAGTCTCCCTGGCAACATGGGACATGACTCCTGGGAATGAACCTGGACCTGGCATTGTGGGATTGAGAGTTTTCTTGAGTAAATGGGGGAGAGAAATGAAACAAAAATAAAGTCTCAGTGGCTGGGAGATTTCAAATGGAGTTGAGAGGTCATTCTGGAGGTTATTCTTATGAATTATATAGATATCCCTTTTAGTTTTTTAATGTATTGCAATAGATAGAAGGAAATAACCTGAAACTGTTGAACTGCGACCCAGTAGCCTTGATGTTTGAAGATGACTGTGTAACCATGTAGCTTACACAGTGTGACTGTGTGATTGTGAAAACCCCTTGGCTCACACTCCCTTTATCCAGTGTATGGACAGATAGGTATAAAAACAGGAACAAAAATTACATGAATAATAGGGGGATGAGATGTTTTGGGTGTTCTTCTTGTATTTTTATTCTTATTTTTTTCTCTGGAGTAATGAAAATGTTCAAAAATTGATTTTGGTGATGAATGCACAATTATATGCTGGTACTGTGAACAATTGGTTGTACACTGTGGATGATTGTAGGGTATGTGAATATATCACAACAAAACTGAATTGAAAAAAAAGAGAGAATACCAGCCCCCCCATGCCCGACACACAAAACCAGATAGGCTAAAACAAACAAACAAACAAAACAAACAAAAAAAACCACACAGATAGGCTGTCAATTAATTCTAGAAAGAACATAGAGACAGTGTTCACCAACATCTAAAATAATGGAAAAGGAGCACTTTGTCTGCTATTTAGGAATATAAACTAGAAAAATAATCTCAACAGATTCATGTAATTCTTGTCTGGAGAGTTTTTTGATTGATGATATGCCTTTGTCTATAATTAAAATAAATTATTCCTTACCTATGGAAACTTCTTATGTTTCAAAGTCCAATATTTTCCCTAAGGAGATTTAATGTTTATATGCATACATATACATGCACACATCCACACACATATATACCTTGTTTTCTGTGTAATGAAATGGAAACTTAGAAAACATTTTTCTGTATAGTTTTCCCTACAGTCATTTAGCTCTAAGGGCTCCCTACCCACCAGGTAAACCACTTTCCCAGCCCTGAGGAGAAAAGCAAATGTTTACAAGAAATACCTGATCTAGTGTGAGCAGTCTAAATGCTGCAGAGGCATAGAGAGGCTCTGTGAGGCAAGCACACTAATCTATGGTGATGGTGGTAAGGGACTGATCTAATATGTAAAATGGGACAATATTAGTCAAAGGCCTATAGCAATGTTTATATAGTTAGTCGTAATATAAATGAGTTGTGATTACAAATGAGTCATATTTTTAATGCAATTTTGGGATATATTCACATACCATATAATCCGTCCAAAGGATACAGTCAGTGGCTCAGAGTATCATCATATAGGTGTGCATTCATCACCACAATCAATTTTAGAACATTTTCATTACTCCAAAAAAAAAAAAAAAAAGAAAGAACAATAAAAAAGAAAACCCATACTCCTTATCCTCCCCTATTATTATTATTTTCTATCTTTATTTTATTACTCATCTACCAATACACTGGATAAGGGGAGTGTCAGTCACCAGGTTTTTACAATCACACAGTCACATGATAAAAGATATATAGCTATACTATCATTATTAAAGATCAAGACTACTGGATTAGAGTTCAACAATTTCAGGTATTTCCTTCTGGCCATTCCAATACACCTGAAACCAAAATGAAATATCTATACAATGAGTCAGTAGTCACAATCATTTTTTAAATCCTGATTTCTCAGTTACACCTCCTCCCTCTCGTTTAATCATTCTCTCCATCTTCAGGGATATCTGGGCAATGACCATTTTTACTTCTTCATATTGGAAAGGGGTGTTGACCTTATGGGGTAGAGGAGTGAAGCTGGTTGATATTCTCGAAGATTAGAGAGTAGTGAGTTTATTTGCAGAGTTGGCTTAGAGAGAGAGGCCACATCTGAGCAACAAAAGAAGTTCTCTGGATGTGATTGTTAGGCATAATTATAAGTAGGCTTAACTTCACCATTGCGGAAATAAGTTTCATAAGGGCAAGCCTCAAGATCAAGGGCTTGGCTTATTAAATTGGGAGTCCCTAATGCTTGAGAGAATATTAGGAATTCCCCAGGTTGGGGAGTTTAATAGATTCACCTTTTCCCCCAGTCCCTCAAGGGGACTTTGCAAATTTAATTTTTATTTTCTGCCCCAAATTCTCTGGAATGTATCGGCACATTACATCAACCTGTACAGAATAACAAGATCTCATTCCCTATTCTTCGTTCCTGACCAGACAGGTTAAATTAGATAGTGTGTTACAAAAAATTTAAATTTTGGACAAAATAAACATCTCTGCCTTTGGTCTCACACTGAAGTTGAGGTTTTAAAATACAGACAATATCATCTTTACCTTGTATTCTGATTTACTTTAGTCCTAAACAGGTCCATTTCGTTCATGTCTCTAATTGAAGTCTGGTCACTTTTGCAGCTTCTTTAACAGTTGCTATATGGGGTAATGCTGACTTTCACAGCTGTAGAACTCTAACTCTGAGTCTCATGTGTCACACAGATACCTAAAGTTCCAGGGAAATATCAGGTTACACACAAAGAGCACAGCATCTCAGAATTTAGAAATAACAGTTAAAACTGAGGAATAGATATGACTGCTGTAAGAGTTTACAATCTAGGAACCTTTACAATGAGCCTTATTGAACATTTGGTACTCCTTAATCATCAATTGCCCAATCTCTGCCCACTTTCTATCCCTTGCTAACATGTGCTCTCAAATTCAATTCTCAGAGTTTGCTCATTACAGTTAGTTTATATTAGTGAGACCATACGCTATTTGTCCTTTTGTTTCTGCCTTATTTCACTCAACATAATGTCCTCAAGTTTCATTCATGTAGTTGCATGCCTCACAACTTCATCCCTTCTTGCAGTCACTCAATATTCTGTCATATGTATACACCACAGTTCACCATTCCACTCAACAGTCAATGTATCCTTAGGCCACCTCCATCCATTGCAAATTGTGAATAAGGCTGCCATAAACACCAGTGTGCAAATGCCTATTTGTGGCCCTGCTTTCAGTTCTTCCAAGCATATACCCAATAATGGGGTTGCAGGATCACATGACAACTCTATACTTAGTCTCCTGTGGAACCACCAGACTGCTCTCCAGAAAGACTGCACTGCTCTACTTCTCTACCAACAGTGAATAGGTATATCTCTCTCTCCACATCTTCTCTAGCACATGTATCTTTCTGTTTATTTTTAAAACAGCTTTATTCACACACCATAAAATCCATCCTAAGTGTACAATTAATGCCTCCCAGTTGTACTAGTTTGCTACTGCTGCCAGAAGGCATAACACCAGAGATGGATTGGCTTTTATAAAGGGGGTTTATTTGGTTACATAGTTACAGTCTTAAGGCCATAAAGTGTCCATCAACAAAGGATACCTTCATTGGAGGTTGGCCAATGTGTCCAGAAAACCTCTGTTAGCTGGGAAGGCATGTGGCTGGCATCTGCTCCAAAGTTCTGGGTTCAAAATGGCTTTTTCTCAGGACGTTCCTCTCTAGGATGCAGTTTCTCAGAAATGTCACTCTCAGTTGCTCTTGGGGTGTTTGTCCTTTCTTAGCTTCTCCGGAGCAAAAGTCTGCTTTCAACAGCCATCTTCACACTGTCTCTCATCTGCAGCTACCTGCTCAGCTTCTGTGCATTCTTCAGAATGTCCCTCTTGGCTGTAGCTCCTCTTCAAAATGTCACTCTCAGCTGCACTGAGTTCCTTCTGTTTGTCAGCTCATTTATATAGCTCCAGTGATTTAATTTAGACCCACCCTGAATGGGTAGGGTAACACCACCATGGAAATTATCCAATCAGTCATCACTCACAGTTGGGTGGGGCACATCTCCATGGAAACACTCAAAGAATTACAATCTAATCAACACTGATAGGTCTGCCCACACAAGATTACATCAAAGATAATGGCATTTGGGGTACATAATACCTTCAAACTGGCACACCAGTATAATCACATAGTTATGCATTCACCACCACAATCTATATGAGGACATTTCCATTTGTTCTACAAAGAAATAACAGAAAGAAAAAGGAGAAACAACAAAAGAATCCCATATCCCTCCCTTATATCCCCCGTTATTGACATTTAGCTTTGGTATATTGCCTTTGTTACAATGAACGAAAGAATATTACAATGTTACTGTTAACTATATACCCTAGTTGGCATTAATTGTATATTTTCCCATAACATCTCATTTTTTTATTCATATTTATTGAGATATATTCACATACCATGCAGTCATACAAAACAAAGCATACATTCAATTGTTTACAGTATGATTATATAGTTGTGCATTCATCACCAAAATTAATTTTTGACATTTTCATTACCACACACAAAAATAATAAGAAAAAAAATTAAAGTGAAAAAGAACAATTAAAGTAAAAAAGAACACTGGGTGCCTTTATATCCTTGTGTTTTTGTTTGTTTTTTCTACCCCCATTTTTCTACTCATCCATCCATAAATGAGACAAAGGGGAGTGTGGTCCATATGGCTTTCTCAATCACATTGTCACCCCTCATAAGCTACATTTTTATACAATCATCTTCAAGATTCTTCGGTTCTGGGTTGTAGTTTGATAGTTTCAAGTATTTACTGCTAGCTATTCCAATTTATTAGAACCTAAAAAGGGTTGTCTATATTGTGCATAAGAGTGCCCTCCAGAGTGACCTCTTGGCTCCTTTTGGAATCTCTGCCACTGAAGCTTATTTCATTTCCTTTCACATCCCCCTTTTGGTCAAGAAGATGTCCTCCATCCCATGATGCCGGGTCTAGATTCCTCCCCGGGAGTCATTTTCCACGTTGCCAGGGAGATTCACTCCCCTGGGTGTCAGATCCCATGTAGGTGGGGAGGGCAGTGATTTCACCTGCCAA
Source organism: Choloepus didactylus (assembly GCF_015220235.1). Classification (NCBI taxonomy): domain Eukaryota; kingdom Metazoa; phylum Chordata; class Mammalia; order Pilosa; family Megalonychidae; genus Choloepus; species Choloepus didactylus. The sequence goes on from NC_051311.1 coordinate 81,182,570, forward strand.
GTTGGCTTAGCTAGAGAGAGAGGGCCACATCTGAGCAACAAAGGAGGCATTCAGAAGGAGGCTCCTAGGCACAATTATAGGGAGGCCTAGCCTCTCCTTTGTAGCAACACTCTTCCCAAGGGCAAGTCCTGTGATAAAGGGCTCAGCCCTTCAAACCACAAGTCCCCTATGTCTGTGAGCACATCAGCAACCATTGAGGTGGGGGAGCCCAACACCCCTGCATTCTCCACCAGCTCCTCAAGGGGGCTCTGCATATTTTTCTCATTTTTTTCTCAACTCTTTTTTTAAATCAACTATATAAAATTTTTTTTAAAAACATACAATAAAAAAAATTTCAAACAAACCATAACAAGAGAGTCCAACATGTTTCTACTCTACTCCAAGAGAATAACCCAATATAACAACATTTCTGTGAACTTGTTCACACCACCCCCACTGGAAATTATCAAACCATAGTGATTCCTGGGCATTCCCAGAACATTAAACTCACCCACAATAGCTTATCTGTTCTTATTGGGTTATCATTCCCCCTTCACCAATTGCTCTCTATCGCTAGTTCCCCTACATTCTACATTATAAACCATTTATTTTAGGTGTGTGTTGTTTAACTTCCAGGTGTTTGTGAATTTTCTAAGTCTCTGATGATTATTGACTTCTAATTGTATTCTATTGTGGTCAGAGAATGTGCTTTGAATAATTTCAATTTTTTAAAATTTATTGAGGCTTGTTTTATGTCCCAGCATATGGTCTATTCTGGAGAAAGTTCCGTGATCACTAGAGAAGAATGTGTATCCTGGTGATTTGGGATGTAGTGTTCTATATATGTCTGTAAAATCAAATTCATTTATCCAATTGTTTAGGTCTTCAATTTCCTTATTGGTCTTCTGTCTGGTTGATCTATCTATAGGAAGTGATGTGTTGAAGTCTCCCACAATTATTGTGGAGACATTCATTGCTTCCTTTAGTTTTGCCAGTGTTTGTCTCATGCTTTTTGTGGCACCATGATTGGGTACATAAACATTTATGATTGTTATTTCTTCTTGTTGAGTTGCCCCTTTTATTAGTATATAGTGGCCTTCTTTGTCTCTCATAACCTCCTTGCATTTAAAGTCTATTTTATCTGAGAGTAATATTGCCACTCCTACTTTCTTTTGGCTGTAGCTTGCATGAAATATTTTTTCCATCCTTTCGCTTTCAATTCTTTGTGTCCCTGTGTCTAAGATGAGTCTCTTGTATGCAGCATATTGATGGTTCATATTTTTTGATCCATTCTTCCAATCTATATCTTTTAATTGGGGAGTTTAATCCATTTACATTCAATGTTATTATGGTGAAGGCATTTCTTGAATCAGCCATCCTATCCTTTGGTTTATGTTTGTCAGATGTATTTCTTCCCTCTCTCTCTTACTGTCCTTTAATGAACCAATTTTGAATCTGTTTAGTACTGAAACTTTCTTCATCTCTCTCTCTCCTTTCTTTGTTTCTCTGTCAGTAGGGCTCCCCTTAGTATCTCAAGTAGGGCAGGTCTTTTATTAGCAAAATCTCTCAGGATTTGTTTGTCTGTGAAAAATTTAAGCTCTCCCTCAAATTTGAAGGAGAGTTTTGCTGGATAAAGTATTCTCATTTGGAAATTTTTCTCTCTCAGAATTTTAAATATGTTATGCCACTGCCTTCTTGCCTCCATGGTGGCCGCTGAGTAGTCACTATTTAGTCTTATGTTGTTTCCTTTGTATGTGGTGAATTGCTTTTCTCTTGCTGCTTTCAGAACTTGCTAATTCTCTTCAGTATTTGACAGTCTGATCAGAATATGTCTTGGAGTGGGTTTATTTGGATTTATTCTATGTGGAATTTGCTGGACATTTATGCTTTGTGTATTTATATTGTATAGAAGCTTTGGGAAGTTTTCCCCAACAATTTCTTTGAAACTCTTTCTAGACCTTTACCCTTCTCTTCCCCTTCTGGGACACCAATGAGTCTTATATTTGGACGTTTTGTTTTATCTATCATATCCCTGAGGTCCATTTCTATTTTTTTTATTTTTTTCCCCATTCTTTCTTTTGTTCTTTCATTTTCCATTCTGTGGCCCTTGAGGCCACTGATTCATTGTTCAGCTTCCTCTAGTTTTGTACTATGAGTATCCAGAATCTTTTTAATTTGGTCAACAGTTTCTTTTATTTCCATAAGATCATCTATTTTTTTATTTACTCTTGCAATTTCTTCTTTATGCTCTTCTAGGGTCTTCTTCATGTCCTTTATATCATGTGCCATGCTATTCTTCATGCTCTTTATATCCTGTGCCATGCTCTCATTGTTTGTCTTTAGTTCTTTGATTAATTGCTCCAAGTACTGTGTCTCCTCTGATCTTTTGATTTGGGTGTTTGGGTTTGGGTTATCCATATCATCTGGTTTTATCATATGCTTTAAATTTTTCTGTTGTTTTTGGCCTCTTGGCATTTGCTTTACTTGATAGGGTTCTTTTAGGATATGTAGGATTATTCAAAGCCTAAACTCTAATTTGTCGTATCTACAGCTTGGTGGCATACACTTTAACTAACCAGCAGGTGGTGTCCACGAGTAACCTATTCCCCTCAAGTCAGTTCTCCCCAACTTTATCTTTGTGGTGTGTGGGGGTCTGATTCTTGTGGGGTCCAATTGGTGCACCAAGCTTGGGTGTGTTGTTGGTGATGTCCACCCTGAGCAGTTAGGGAGGGAGGGCAGTTTTAATAATCAAACCTCCCAGGTGTTCCTGGAGATTTAAGGCTGTTGCAAGAGTCTAAAGCTTCATTTCACTCTCACTACAGATTGTCTCTGCCACTGACCCACAAGTCCTTGGTATTGGTGTATGGTCCCTGGGATTTCTGAGTGGGTCCCTCTTCCAAGTCGTGCCCTCCCAGGGCCTCTGCTGAGGGAAGGTTGTGCTACGTCACAAGTGTGCGCCATCCCTCAAGGGAAGTTCTGGGCCACCAGACCGTATAGGGGCATTCCCAGCCTGCTGTAAGGATGGCTGAATGGGGTGTGTTAATTTCCCCCTTTTTGCACAGCTCTGCCTTCCCAGCTCTGGGACAATTAGCTGTGGGTGCACGAAAGGCTAATGTCCATGCCCGATATTGTGGCATGTGCACATGATGCTGGAAACACTTCCCAATGCACAGGGTTTTTTGGTACAGCTCTGGGCTGTGGCTCCGGCACTGGGCAGGAGCATTCCCAGCCCACCGGGAAGATGGCTACAAGGGGCGTGGTTGTTTTCCCCTTTTGGCCACCTCTGCCTGCCTCACTCCAAGACAATTAGCAGCCAGTGCGCAAAAGGCTATCTTCCACACCAGATATTGAGGCATTTGCACAGCCCTTTCCTGTCATGCTTCACTGTGTGGTTCTCACTGCTGTATTGGCAGTCACTTTTGGGTTTTTAAAAAAGAACTAGTCTGCCTCCAAATGCCAACCCACAGTTTCTCCACACTGCAGCATAGCTGCTGGACATTCAGCTGGCTTACTCACTCTTTTCAGAATGCAGACTTCCGGTTTTACCAAGTGCAAAGTCCCTGTGGATTTAGCAGACCTTGTTCAGCTGGTGCACCGCTGGAACTGGTGTTCTGGGTCACTTTCTGGCTTTTATCTAGTATTTTTCATGGAGGTGTTTTTTTGCCCTGTCTCTCCTAGCCGCCATCTTAGGTTCTCACCATCTCGTTTTTAACACTTTGCAATGATGATATTCATTTGTTCTTCCTCATGTAAAAACTTTCTTACATTTGTACATTTCATCACCATCATTGTCCACTCTAGGTTTTGCTAAGTTATACAGCCACAGTTCTTATCCTCTATCTTTCTTTCTGGTGTCATACATGCCCCAAGCTTTCCACTTTCAACCATGCTCACACTCAACTTTGTTCCTTGTACTTACAATATTGTGCTACCATCATTATCCATGTCTGAATCTTTATAGTCAATCCTGTTGAACATTCTGTTACAAATTAGTCATATTTGATAAAGCATTTGAAAGATTTTCTGTGACATTTAAAAATATTTATAATTTATAATAAGAGATTATTAACCATGAAAGGGAAAATATTTCCAGAGTAGTGGTTGAAAAATTAGATAATTACTAAAACTTGGGCACCAAATTTTGTTCTGAGCATCCATGTAGACAATGCAAAAACAGGAACAGCTTTTTTCCCCCAGCTTTCTTTGATTAAAAAAATCTCATGTTAATTCCAGGGAAAATAATACTTCTTTTCACCCAAAATTCCTGGAGAAAGGTGTCATTTAAATTGTTTAAACCAAGGAAAATTCTTTTCCAATAATGTCTTACTCAGAAGCCAGATATATAAGGCAGATAAAGTACAGCCATTCTGTTTGAAGAAATGACAAGCACCACCTAAGACCCTACCTTTCAGTTCCCCTCTTTTATTCCAGTCTTCCACCCCTGTCTCTGATAAACTCCGAGGATCTACTAGACCAACTGAGAGCACTATTCTAAAATCACTGCTCTAGAAAATGGTCGGTTACCTGGTCCTTTGGCTTCCTCTCAAATACTGCTCCTATCAGCTATCCTTTGGCAGGTTCTGAATAGTGGTCAGTTTAAGCTTAGGCTCCTTGGCAAGAGTCTAGAGTGTCACTGCACTGTATCCTTGCAAGCGAGAAATTCACATGCAAGATACACATAACAGGGAGTGGGGTGTTACATTGGGAATGGTTACCAACAAGCTGCCAAAGAGAAGTCTGTTTCTGGAAATTCCCCCAACTGAAACAAAGTAAATCAGAATCAAAGCAGTTTCCATGGAAGTTCTTGTGAGTTTGAGACTGTGTTTAAAAAAAAATCAGTTCTATAAAATAAAATGTACTTGTCCTTTTTTCTAATTTTATAAGACATTTCTGATCATTGCTGAAATTTTAGAAAACAGAGCACAGAGAAAAAAACATAAAATTAATATATAATCCTATTTCCAAGAGAAAACCACTGATAACATTTATTGTATTTCCTTTCCATCTTTTTTGTATGGACTGATACATACTTTTTTTAAAAAACAGATTACTCTGAATATACTTCTTAACAACCTGTTGTTTTTACATATTATATCATGAGTAATTTCTACTTTATTAAATACTCTCCTGCAGTGTCATTTTTCATGACCTCATAATAATGGTATAGTTGAAATAATTTTGCAGATGCCAACAATTGGCCATGTAGGTTGTTCATACCATTTCTCTGTTATGAATTGTGCTGCAGTGAACATCCTTAGAGATAAAACTTTTCTTTCATTCACAACTATTTATTTTAGAAATGGAATTTCTGAGTCAAATCATAAGCCATATTTGTCTTTTTATACTTATAACAAATTTGCCTTCAAAAACAAAGAAAATGAAAAGGTTATAGAAATTAAAATTGCAGCAGTTTGGTTCCCCAGACAGCAAATTCTGAGATGGAGGTTGCATACTGGATGTTAATTAATCAGCGTTCTTGAAATTAATTCCTTGGAAAAGAGAAGAAGGATTGGGCAGAGGGAGAAGTTGAGGTGCAATGCAAGCTTAACAGCACCTCTCAACTGACTCCACAAGGAGCTCTGGCTGGAATGGTTCTTTAGAATTGTTCTGAGTTGGGCTGAGATATCACTGGACATAGGACATCCAGGGAACAGATATGTCCTTGGTTGAGGCCTTCTTCCACCAAGCAATTATTGAAGCCCTGCAGCTGAGACTGCCTCAGCATCTTAATCAACAAATACTCCATTGTAGGAAGATTTGGGCAACACATCATACCCTCCACCAAAATAATATCACCATGTTTTACAAGAGTGCTTGTTCCCCTCTCTTTGACATCACCTGGTATCATTACTTATTTCATTTTTGTCACTTGAAAGGTGGATAACAGTGTCTCATTTATTGGCAATTTGTATTTCTTTTTAAATAAATTGCCTATTGATGCTCTTTGTCCATTTCAATTATGGTGAGTTTAGCATGGGGAAGGTTGATTTGTTCTCTTCTAAAAAGCTCCTTACATGTCAGAATATTAACCTTTTCATAAACAATGCAAATATTCTTCCTCAGTCTTTAGTATTTATAGTTCAAATTTTATGGCATTTTACAACTGAAACTTTTAGCTTTATACAATGAAATATTTCAGTCTTTTTCTTTATGATTGCTGACTTAGGAATCATCCTCAGAAAGATCTTGCCCATCCCAAGATTATCAATATTCATCTGTATTTTCTTTAATGATTTTATTAAATATTTAATGTTTAATATATCTGGAAATGCTTCTGCTATATGTAAGAAAATAACCTTTTCCCAAATAGTAAATTGTTTCAATACCATATATTGAATTATCTATCCTTTCCTCATTTTGAAATACCGCCTTTTATTATAGTAATAATATCCAGTGGAATTTTAATCCATTTTCACAGCCCCCTTTGGAAAATGATTCATAAACATGGGAGCACCAATGTGTCACTGCAAATGACAGTGCTGTGTATAAACATGTTAGCCAAATTTTCCTATCCTTTCTCAAAAAACAATAATTTGATATAAAGGAATTAAATATGAATGAACATAATTTTCCTCATTGAATAATTACTTTTAATTATATCCTGCAACAGCTTTACCTCTGGGATGCTAATATAATATAGAATCAGTACACACCACTGAGGCACGTTTTATTTAAATAGCTGAGATGATCTTTTCTCTCTTACTACAAACCCATGAGATTAAATCCTATTAAAAATAATTCACATTAACATCATTAGGAGGATAATCTTATTTGGCCTACATTCAGTTCATTTCTTTCTTCTCTGCCTCTTTTTTTAAAAAACAATACAACTTAGTTGTGAAGATCTTTTAACTCTTCTAAAATATCCTTTTAAAGGAAGAAGCTCAGGCTTTGTAAACATTGTAATGCTTCAGTTGGGAGGGAAGAAAATGAGTCTGGTTTGATTTCAGGTCTTAGGTCATGTTTATGGAAAGCAGATTACAGGTGTGTTGGGGAAGGGGTGGGGGAAATACCTGAGACTAGTTAGGAAGATGTTGCAGAACTGCTAGTGGGAGAGGTTAGTGGCTTAGACTAGCAGGATTGCAGAGAAGATGGTGAGAAGTGGTTGGAATCTGGAGTTATTTTGGCAGTAAAACTAACAGGACCTGATGAAAGAGTGCATTTTTCCCTTATGGTTATTATTCCATTCCTAGGAGTGGAATTATTGGGGCAGATGATATGAATATTCTTGAAATTTTTGGAACAATTGCAAAATGTCTTTTTTTAAAAAAAATTTAATTGAGATTGTTCAGATACCATACAATTATCCAAAGATCCAAAGTGTACAATCATTTGTGCCTGGTACCCTCATACAGCTGTGCATCCATCACCACACTTAATTTTTGTTCAATTTTTAGAAAATTTCATTACTCCAGATAAGAAATAAAGTGAAAGATGAAAAAAGAAAAAAAAAAAAAAGAAAAGGAAACTCGAATCCTCCCATATCCCTAACCACCCCCCCTCAATTGTTGACTTGTAGTGTTGGTATAGTACATTTGTTACTGTTTATGAAAGAATGTTGAAATACTACTAACTGTAGTATATACTTTGCAGTAGGTATATATTTCTTCTCTATATGCCCCTCTATTACTAACTTCTAATTGTATTGTCATACATTTGTTCTGGTTCATGGAAGAAATTTCTAATATTTGTACAGTTAATCATGGACATTGCCCACCATAGGATTCGGTTTTCTACATTCCCATCTTTTGACCTCCAACTTTCCTTCTGGTGACATATATGACTCTGAGATTCCCCTTTCCACCTCATTCATGCACCATTCGGCACTGTTAGTTATTCTCACATCTTGCTACTGACACCTCTGTTCATTTCCAAACATTTAAGTTCATTCTAGTTGAACCTTCTCCTCATACTAAGCAACCACTCCCCATTCTTAAGCCTTGTCCTATATCTTGGTACCTTATATTTTATGTTTATGAATTTACATATTATAATTAGTTCCTATCAGTGATACCCTGCAATATTTGTCCTTATGTGTCTGGCTTATTTCACTTGGTATATTGCCCTTGAGGTTTTGTCATCAACACATTTTTTCTTTTAAATGGTTTTGTTCACACACCATACATTCCATCCTAAATAAACGATCGATGGCTCTCTGTATGGTCACATATTTATGTGTTCACCACCTTCACCACTCTCCATATAAGGGCATCTACATTTCTTCCACAAGGCAGGAGGGAGCGTCAAAGAAGGTAGAGAGGCAAAAAAAAAAAAAAAAAAAAGAGGAAAAAAAAACGACAGCTAGGAAGGAGCAAAAGGAAAAATAACTTTAAATCAAAGTAGAGTAAAGAGTCAGACAACACCACCAATGTCAAGTGTCTAACATGCCTCCCCTATCCCCCCTCTTATCTGCATTTACCTTGGTATATCACCTTTGTTGCATTAAAGGAAGCACAATACAATGAGTCTGTTAGTTACAGTCTCTAGTTTATGTTGATTGCATCCCTCCCCCAATGCCTCCCCATTTTTAACACCTCACAAGGTTGACATTTGCTTGTTCTCCCTCGTAAAAGAACATATTTGTACATTTTATCACAATTGTTGAACACTCTAGATTTCACCAAGTTACACAGTCCCAGTCTTTATATTTCCTCCTTTCTTCTGGTGTCTCACATGCTCCCCACCTTCCTCTCTCAACCGTATTCATAGTTACCTTTGTTCAGTGTATTTACATTGCTGTGCTGCCATCTCCCCAAATTGTGTTCCAAACCATGCACTCCTGTCTTCTTCTATCACTCTGTAGTGCTCCCTTTAGTATTTCCTGTAGGGCGGGTGTCTTGTTCACAAAGTCTCTCATTGTCTGTTTGTTGGAAAATATTTTGAGCTCTCCCTCATATTTGAAGGACAGCTTTGCTGGATATAGGATTCTTGGTTGGTGGTTTTTTCTTTCAGTATTTTAAATATATCACACCACTTCCTTCTTGCCTCCATGGTTTCTGCTGAGAGATCCGCACATAGTCTTATTAAGCTTCCTTTGTATGTGATGGATTGCTTTTCTCTTGCTGCTTTCAGGATTCTCTCTTTGTCTTTGACATTTGATAATCTGATTATTAAGTGTCTTGGCATAGGCCTATTCAGATCTATTCTGTTCAGAGTACACTGTGCTTCTTGGATCTGTAATTTTATGTCTTTCATAAGAGATGGGAAATTTTCATTAATTATTTCCTCTATTATTGCTTCTGCCCCTTTTCCCTTCTCTTCTCCTTCTGGGACACCAGTGATATGTACATTCTTGTACTTTGTTTCATCCTTAAGTTCTCAGAGATGTTGCTCATATTTTTTCATTCTTTTCTCCATCTGCTCCTTTGCGTGTAGGTTTTCAGGTGTTTTGTTCTCCAGTTCCTGAGTGTTTTCTTCTGTCTCTTGAGATCTGCTGTTGTCTGTTCCCATTGTGTCTTTCATCTCTTGTGTTGTGCCTTTCATTTCCATAGATTCTACTAGTTGTTTTTTTTGAACTTTTGATTTCTGCCTTATGTATGCCCAGTGTTTTCTTTATAGCCTCTATCTCTTTTGCCAAATCTTCTGTAAACTTTTTGAATTGATTTAGCATTAGTTGTTTAAATTCCTGTATCCCAGTTGAAGTGTACGTTTGTCCCTTTGACTGGGCCATAACTTCATTTTTCTTAGTGTAGGTTGTAGTTTTCTGTTGTCTAGGCATCTGACCTCTTAGGCCACCCCAATCAGGTTTTCCCAGACGAGAACAGGCTCAGGTCACAGAAGGAGGAAATATTCAGTATCTGGTTTCCCTGATGGTTTTTCTTAGAGGATTGACATATCCTGTACTTTTCTGCCTGGCACGTGCACCACCTGTCAGCCTGTCACCGGCTGGTGTAAGGGGTGTGGCCTGTGGCTCTCCTCCCCCAGGCTTTGGGGTCTGGCTCCGGAAAGACAGGCAGTAGAGTTGGGCCCCTCCCTTTCCTCTTGGGAAGCTATGCCCCCTCCAGAGAGTTCATCTGCATATCAATAAGTTCTTTGTTTCTCTGACTTTGCTGGTCAAATTGCTGTGATTTTAAAATGGCTGAAGCTTTCTTTACTGCAAAAAGCTGTGGGCTGAAAATGGCTGAGTCTTTCTCCACAGAGAGAGAAAGGGACAGAAAGTTCCTAGATTCACCTGTCAGCCAGGGACAAAACCTGATCCTCTGGGCTCCCCATCCTGAGACAGATCTGTCCCTTGACTTTCCCAAAATCAGTTGTCACCAAAAGCCTCTGTCTGCTTGTTGAGGATTCGCTGTCTGTATTGAGCAGTTAACATTAAACCCCCAGTTGGAGCTGGGCTGAGAGAGTGCTGTTCTCTAGCACCATGAGGCTTCCGTGAGGGAGGGGCTCTCGGCTCTCAGCTCTCAGCACAGGTCTGCAGTTTTACTTACAGATTTTATGCTGCGATCTCAGGCATTCCTCCCTATTCAGGTTGGTGGATGATGAGTGGACAGTCACGTTTGTCTCCCCGCAGTTATTCCAGGTTGTTTACTAGTTTTTTGATCATTTTATGAATTGTTCCAGGTGGGGACTAACAGTCTTCCACTCCTCTCTATGCTGCCATCTTAGCTCCTTCCCCAAATGTCTTTTTTAAATGATTATACCAATTTGTGAATCCTGCATATCAAGGGGCTCATTTCATTCCACCCTTAAAAAGCACCAGGTCTTCTCATGTTTTAAAAAATCTTGTTAAATAAATAATGTGATGGTTTAAAGCTGTATGTACCCCAAGGTAACAGGCTCTTAAATTTAATCCTTTATACCCTGTGGGTGTAAATCCATTGTAAGTAGGGCCTGTTGATGAGGTCATGTCAATAAAAGTGTCTCCCACCTCAATCAGTTTAGGTCTTAATCCTATCACTGGAGTCCTTCATAAGAGAATGAAATTCAGACACAGAGAGAGAAAGCCACAGGAAGCAGGAAGGTGAAATTGAAGTGAGAAGAGAAGGAAGAGACCTGGAGATGCTGCCTTGCCATGTGACAGAGGAACCAAGGGTCACTGAAAGCATTGCCTTGGTGATGCCTTGATTTGGACATTTTCCTAGCCTCAAAATTGTAAGTGAATAAATTCCCATTGTTTACGCCTAACCATTTTATGGTATTTACTTGAGAAGCTTAGGAAACCAAAACCAATAAACAAGCAAAAAAAAAAAAGTATCTCATGATCTTAACTGCACTTAACCTGTAATAGTGAAAAAAGTGATATATGAATTATTTCTTTTATGGGAAATTTATCAGTCCATATCTTTTGTCATTAATCTATTGGGTGGGTCTTAGTGTATTTCTTATTGATTTATAAGAGATCCTTATGTTAAAGATATCAACACTTTTCATAGGTGTTTTAAATATTTTCTTATTTTGTTTGCCTTGGGTTATTTTGGTTGTCTCTTTTATTACCTTGTAAAGTTTCATTTATTAGTGAACTCTTTTCTATCCAAATTTTTCTCATTGATTTCTTCTTGACTGATTGCCTTCAAACTTGAAAAGTTCACATAGCTCACATCAGAAAATTTAATAAATATCTACACATTTTTTGGTGGTGGTGTTAATTTTTGATTTAACTCTTTTTAACTACATTTAACTAAAGTTAATCCATCTGAATTTTATCTTGTTTATGCTGTGAGGTGAGGATCAAAATTCATTGTTTCCCAATTATCCCCAAACCATGTATCAAGTGATCAAAGATTTTTAGAAGAGTAATAAAAAGTATGCAGGCATGCAAAATAATAAAATTACAGTATTTGGCAACCAACTGTTCTAGTTTGCTAATGCTGCCAGAATGCAAAACACCAGAAATGGATTGGCTTTTATAAAAGGGGGTTTATTTGGTTACAGTCTTAACATCATAAAGTGTCCAAGGTAACACATCAGCAATCGGGGACCTTCACTGGAGGATGGCCAATGGTGTCTGGAAAACCTCTGTTAGCTGGGAAGGCATGTGGCTTATATCTGCTCCAAAGTCCTGGTTTCAAAATGGCTTTCTCCCAGGATGTTCCTCTCTAGGCTGCAGTTCCTCAAAAATGTCACTCTTAGTTGCACTTGGGGTATTTGTCCTCTCTGAGGTTCTCTGGAGCAAGTCTGCTTTCAACGGCCGTCTTCAAACTGTCTCTCATCTGCAGCTCCTGTGCTTTATTCAAAGTGTCCCTCTTGGCTGTAGCTCCTCTTCAAAACATCCCTCACAGCTGTACTGAGCAAGCTTGCTCCTTCTGTCTGATCTTATACAGTGCAGCAGTAATTTAATTCAGACCCACCCAATGGGCGGTCAACACCTCCATGGAAATTATCCAATCAGAGTTATCACCTACGGTTGGGTGGGGCACATTCCAAAGAAACACTCAAAGAATTACAATCTAATCAACACTGATCACGTCTGCCCACACAAGATTACATCAAAGATAATGGCATTTGGGGGACACAATATATTCAAATTGGCACACAAACTAAAGGTAGAGAAAGAAATAAGATTGAGATTTCATAGTGTAAAGCAATGTTCCCTAAACTCGTGTGCTTCAGAACATCACTCCCATGAGATGATCCCTGAAATATGGGCATTGGTCTAATAAATTTGGAGTATTATATTTCTCTTCCATGTTAAACAGTCATATTACACATTAGTATATTAAAACTCAGAAAGTCTTGTTGAAATTTGTTTAACTCTGTCTAACCTCAAGTTTCCCACATCATTTTAATAAAGTCCTTATTTCAAATAACATCAATAACAACCAGAGGCACCAGTGCTCCATGGAACACACATTAGCTAATCATTATGCTGGTTTCAAGATATATTTAGACTTTTATTTGACCTCCTACAAATATTCAATTTGGTTTATTGTGTTTGGATTTAATTTCTATTTTCATGTTATACTAAATAAGTAGCTGTTTACATGTAAATCTATGCCTAATATTTGTAATATTATAACTGTTTTTAAAGTGTTTGCAGTTCTAATTCCACCAGGCACAGGATCAAAAATATATGCATATTACGTATGCCATTTAAATCATAATGCTAATGTATATACCACTGTAACTGGAAAAAAGTGCTGCATTTTGAAGAAGAGATTTGTTTTTACTCCAGCTAACATCATCAATTACTTTCAGTTAAGGGATGCTGAACATAAAAAATAAGTGTGGAAGTGAGATAATATGTAAAATTTAATAGCTCAAGATAATTTGGTACCCGATACATTACATAGGAACTACCATTTGCGTATTTTCTAATTGCTATTTGGATCTTTCTCAAAATGATAGGGTCACCTACACTCTCTCCCTGATAATATTTTATTTCTTTAATGTGTATGAGTATGAATGTTTGAATTACTTAAATGTTGTTGCCCAAACACCAGAATCTGCCTTATAGATAATATGACTTGAAATGACTTCATTATCATTTTTAAAAACTAAAAATAACCAAATACAATAGAATTTGCTGCAAAAGTTTCTATACAATGATCTACAAATATATCTTGCAGGAGTCTAAGACACTGATCCAGCCATCTTGGTATAGATAAAGACTGAGTGAGTAATTTCTATGCAGCATTGTTTGGGTCAAACAGAAAACGGTATTAGCAGGAAGAGGCCAGAAGCACTCAAGTTAAAGATATACAGATTTGGAATGAGTATTTTCTCAGTGAATCAGTTCAAACATGCTTGCTTTGGCTATACAATTATGATTTTTCCACTAGAACAGCACTATAATATTATCTGCTGTCACAAGTCAGAAAATCTTGTTGGCTCTTCCTTCGAACTATATACAGAATCCAACTAGTCTTCACCCCTTCTTTCACTATCACCTCAGAACAAGCCACAATAATCTTTTTGTGATTTTGATTATTGCAATAGCTTCCTAACTGATTTCCTTATTTGCACCCTTGCCAACCTTATAGCATATTCTCCACAAAGCAGCCAGTTATCTTTAGGAAACAAATAAGATCATGTCACTCTTCTGTTCAAAATTCTCACTTAGAATGAAAGCCAAAGTACAAAAGACCCTGCGCAATCTGACACCCCCACACCACCCCAGCCCACCTCACCCCATTTCCCTAAACCTCATTTCCTACCACCCTCTCCCTGGTTCACTGTGTTCCAGTCTTGCCTTCTGTTCCTGGGTCACACCAAAGATATGTTCTCCTTTAAGGACCTTGGCTTTGCCTAGAATTCATCATTCTCCAGCTATAGCTAAATCTCTTTTATATTTCCTACAGCTCCCTGCAGATTGAGATTCAAATCCAGTACCACTCACTATCGTCATCAACCATCAGTGATTCAGCAATTGCTACCTATCCTTTTTTCTACCCTAGCTTCTTCTTCTGTAGAAATAGATGATACATCACATACTCAGGTCTTTGCATTTGCTACTGCCTTTGTCTGATAATCACTTCCCCAGATTTCTGTTTAGATCTACCTTATTTCCTTGAGGTCTCTGCTTACACTGCCCTCTTATAGAAACCTTCTCCAACTACTACAATAAAAGAGCACACACACCACCCTCTGTTTGTCACATCCCTTTTATCCTGGTTTAATTTTCTTCAGAACACTTTTTACCACTTAACAAAAAAAGTTTCTTTTTGGTAGAGACTTACATCTGTTTTGTTCATTGCTGTAACCAAAATATAGAATTGTGCCTGGTAAATACACAGAGCTTAACAAATGCATATTTGTTGAATAAATTAAAGACTTAATGAACATGCATTCCACTTTAGATGAATTCATTTTGTAAGTTAATCAGTGAGATTATTACTGAAACACCACATGGATTATAGGAGGATCCAAGTTTTGTCTGTTATATAATTCCATAGTATATGTCTGAAGAATGGTGCTGTAGCCCTTTCTTCAGTGTGATTCACACTGTGTATGTTCACAAGGTAAATGAGGGGTGTAGGAAAATAAACACCAGTCTAGATAATTCTGGCACTCAGAGTAATTATATAGTCAGAAATATATATTTTAATAATCTATAGTAATGAAATAATCTAACAACCTTCTGAAAACTCTATTCCATCCATGTGTAAGAAGAGTTTTGGGCATTAAATACAAGCTGAAGGATATCTGATCTGATTATAAAAGCTATCCAGGAAGATGTGCAGGGATCTGCATTTACTGACTCAAGGACTAAAATGACCAAAGTTCCCATGCTAAGGACTAGTTTAATTTCCTGCCTGTAGGTCTACCCATGGTTTTCCATGCAGAAGCCCTAATAGGCTACATATCTAGAAGTAACAATTTTCCCCATTCATTTTAATTACCTCCTCTCAACCATTAAAATGGTGCTACAACAAAAAGCCAAATGAAATTCAATCATGTGCAGTATGCTGGGCAAATTTTTATGCTGGAGATTCTATTTCATATCAGAAATATATCCTTCTTTGAATTAGAAGGTGAAACCAAGGAACTCCTTTTCTCGGGAGACAATTTCCTTGACTAAAATAGTATGTATGACCTAGATGGCCTTCTCTAGCAGAAAATGTTTAAAGCTCAAATTGAATAATATGAAAAGAGCCAGCTTATTGGACTGTTAAAATATATGAATTCAAAAACACATTTTCTGGAAAAATACTAAAAATTCTCTAATATTCAGAAGAGACACCTTGGAGAGTAGCCAAATCTATTGACAAATATACATTAAATTTGGGTCACTTTATTTTTTTCTGTTTAGTATTAACTATTCAAAATAGTTGTGAAACTCTGAAGAGGAAGATTGGGTATTTTACAACCAGCTTAGTCTGTAAAGAAAATATATGAAAGGAAAATGATTTTCATATTCATATAAAATGGAGCAGATTATGACTAGTTATAACTCAGCGATATTAATATATACAATATATTTCCTAGCTGCTATGTCTGTGTATGAAGTCGGCTTTTACAATGTGAATCCATTGTCAAACAAATCACTTTCTTGCTGAAGATGGTGTAGAGAAAATAAATGAAGTCCAAATCAAATGAAACTTCATTCCATTTTTCCCTCCAGGAATATCAGAATTCATATGACTATCCATTTGTCCTAATGAAATCTTCTGTTAGACACATAACACAGGTGAGCCAAGCAGCATTCTGAATTTAATCTGCTCTCATGAATAGAACAGAGTACGAGAACGGTGGGAGACAAAGAACTGCAGACCTGCCACCAATCAATGGACTCTGTGACTTGATTCTGTTACCCTTTTACCACAGGGCTTCTAAGGTCTCTTCCAGCTTTAAGTAGATAAACTTACTCTCTTAAATAGCTTTAAAAGGGTGAGGGATAGAGAGAGAGAGTTTTTTTTTTCTTCAACAGTGATTGCAACTCACATTTTTAAAAAAACTACAGAAGAGAATGCTAGCGTTAATTAGACCTACATATTGTTGAAGTGAGAAATTTGATGCTATTGCCCACACTTAACTTCCAGAACTTTTGCCAGTGTTCTTTATAAAATATGATCATGGCATACCTCTGATTAAGATCATTTGCTTCTCTACTTGCTTCCTGGTTCATTTGGACATCTTTAGCCTTACCACTTGTTTTGATTTGGTAAAGCTGACGAAATGCCATATACTAGAAATGGACTGGCTTTTAACAATGGGGATTTATTAGCTTACAAGTTTATAATTCTGAGTCCATGGAAATGTTCAAATTAAGGTATCAATAGGACGATACCCTCTCTGAAAACTGGTTACCAGCAAGCTTGGGCTTTTCTGTCAGATAGCAAGACACATGGTCACGTCTGCTGGTCCTTCTCTCTGGGTCATTGCTTCAGCTTCTGGCTTCAGTGGCTTCTTCTCTCAGTTTCTGTGGTTGTGTCCTTGTCTCTCAGTTACTCTGGGGCTTTTTCTGTGAGCTTCTCTCTTAATTTCATCTCTTTCTTACTATATGTGTTTTATCCTCTTTTAACAGACTCCAGCAAGAGGATCAAGACTCACTGTGAATGAGGCGGGTCACTTCTCAATTGAAATAACCTAATCAAAAGGCCCCACCCACAATAGGTCTGCACACACAGCAATGGATTAAAAGAACATGGCCTTTTCTCGGGTACATAACAGCTTTAAACTACCACACCACTATAGATAAAGCACCATAAAATTTGACCCCATCAATTCACTGCTGACCCATTTCCTGCCATGCCTTTCATTCTCTTCATACATCTCAGCAGATAAATTCTAAGAAGCTCTAAACTTTTGTGCATGCTGTTCCTTCCAAAGGCACTGTCCTTAGTCCCTTTTTCCCTTGGCAAACACCTACCTATGGGGACTTCCCAGGTAAAATTAGTCATGCCCTCCTTTAAGGACTTATAACTATTTATATTTCTATTACAGCCTTTACTACATTGTGTTGTAACATCTCTGCTCAAGTCTGGTTTTCCCACTACACTACTAATTTTTTGAGGGAAAGAGATCATGTCTTTATCTCTTTGTTGCCAGCGGTTAGTACCATGCCTGGCACATAGTAAATCCTCCATAAATATTTGTTTTCTGTGGAACTGTATATAGGTTTGGGCAATGAACAGTAACTGCTATAAGATAGCTCCAGCCTCAATTACTGCCTTATTTATTGCAGTGACTTAAAAAGTTACAAAAACATCCCCAGTATACAAAATATTCCTCCTCATAGCAAATACATTTTTAACAATATATGGGTGAAAAGTATACTGCATCTCTTCAATAGATGTATCAGTCAGAGAAAGGTAAGCACATCCTTTACTATGATTTTTTTTAATAGAGTAAGGGGTAGGTATAGACAGAAACTCATTTATAAAACACTTTTTCTTTGTCCCCAGTGGATGAATCAATGCGACAGAGCATGTTCAGTAATGAGAAATCTGGGAAGGTTGGAAACTCCATTTCCCATAAATATATATATGTATATATATACACACATATACTCAGAACATCATGTGTCACTGGCAATAATCTTTGTGCCTAACCATTTGCTTGCAGATGATGAGGTGAAAATTTCTATATACTAGTAATGAATAATCTCAAGAGGAAATTTTAAAAATTCCATATACTATAGCAATGAAAAGAATCAAATATCTAGGAATAAATTTAACCAAGAGCATAAAGAACTTTTTATTTATTCAAATTTATTTGGAACAATAAGGGGCTCCAAATAGCCAAAAACATATTGCAAAAGAAGAACAAAGTTAGAGGACACAGACATCCTAATTTTAAAACTTATTACAGAGAACCTAAGATGGCAGCTAGGTGAGACAGGGCAAAAAAACACCTCTGTGAAAAATACTAGATAAAAACCAGAAGGTGACCCAGAATACTGGTTTCAGTGATGCACCAGCTGGACAAGGTCTGCTAGAACCACAGGGGCCGTACACTTGGTGAAACCAGGAGTCTATGTTCTGAAATGAGTGAGTAAGCCAGCTGAAAGACCTGCGGCCGTGCAGCAGTGTGGGGAAGCCGGGGGTTGGCATTTGGAGATGGACTGGTTCTTTTTTTAAAAAAAAAAAAGGGAAAAATCCAGGAGTGGCTGCAGTTGCAACAGTGGGAACCGCACAGTGAAGCGCGGCAGGAGCAGGCTGAGCCAACCTCTTCGTGTCTGGCTTGGAGGATAGCCCACTGCAAATTCCCTCAGGGCCAGGGGAGTGTAGAGGAGAGCCAAAAGGAGAAAGAAACACTGCTGCCTGCAGCTGGCTCCCTGGCAGGCTGGAGACACTCCTGCCCAGGGCTGTGCCCACAGCCCAGAGCTGCACCAGTTGTCCTGGAGCTGGGAAGGGGGAACTGTGTGAAGGGGGGGGTTGAGACACCCCATTCAGCCATCTTTGCATCAGGCTGAGAGTGCCCCTGCATGGCCCAGTGGCCCGGGGCTTCCCTTGAGGGACGGCATGCACTTGTGATGTAGCACAGCCTTCCCTCAGCAGAGGTCCTGGAAGATCACAGCTGAGAAGGGGGGCCCGCTTGGAAAACCCAGGGATGCTACATCAGTGCTGGTGGTTTGTGGGTCAGCAACAGAGAAAATCTGGGGCAAAACTGAAATGAAAATCTGGGGCTTAGACTCTTGCAACAGCCTTGAATCTCCAGGAACACCTGGGAGGTTTGAATATTAAAGCTTCCCTGCCTTTCTAACCACTCAGACACATGCCCCACATTCAGGGTGGACAGCTCCAAAAACACACAAACTGAATTCACCAACTGAACCCCACAAGAATCATTTCCCCACACACCACAAAGACAAAGTTGAGGAGAACTGACTTGAGGGGTATAGGTGACTTGCAGATGCCATCTGCTGGTTAGTTAAAGAAAGTGTACACCACCAACTTGTATTTCTGAAAAATTAGATTGGTATCCTTTTTTTACAATTTGAAAGAACCCTATCAAGCAAAGCAAATGCCAAGAGGCCAAAAACAACAGAAAATCTTAATGCATGTGATAAAACCAGGTGATATGGAGAACCCAATCCCAAACACCCAAATCAAAACATCAGAAGAGACACAGTACTTGGCTCAATTAATCAAAGAACTACAATTGAGGAATGAAAACATGGCAAAGGATATAAAGGACATGAAGAAGACCACGGCACAGGATATAAGGGACATAAAGAAGACCCTAAAAGAGCATAAAGAAGAAATTGCAAGAGTAAATAAAAAAATAGATGATCTTATGGAAATAAAAGAAACTGTTGGCCAAATTAAAAAGACTCTGGATACTCATAATACAAGATTAGAGGAAGCTGAACAATGAGTCAGTGTCCTAGAAGTCCACAGAACAGAAAATGAAAGAACAAAAGAAAGAATGGAGAAGAAAATTGAAAAAAATTGAAATGGATCTCAAGGATACAATAGATAAAATAAAACGTCCAAATTTAAGACTCATTGGTGTCCCAGAAGGGGAAGAGAAGGGTAAAGGTCTAGAAAGAGTACTCAAAGAAATTGTTGGGGAAAACTACCCAAAGCTTCTACACAATAGAAATACACAAAGCATAAATGCCCAATGAACTCCAAATAGAATAAATCCAAATAAACCCACTCCAAGACATATTCTGATCACACTGTCAAATACTGAAGAGAAGGAGCAAGTTCTGAAAGCAACAAGAGAAAAGCAATTCACCACATACAAAGAAAACAACATAAGACTACGTAGTGACTACTCAGCGGCCACCATGGAGACAAGAAGGCAGTGGCATGACATATTTAAAATTCTGAGAGAGAAAAATTTCCAACCAAGAATACTTTATCCAGCAAAACTCTCCTTCAAATTTGAGGGAGAGCTTAAATTTTTCACAGACAAACAAATGCTGAGAGAGTTTGCCAATAAAAGACCTGCCCTACTTCAAATACTAAAGGAAGCCCTACTGACAGAGAAACAAAGAAAGAAGAGATATAGGGAATTTTAACAGACATATATAGAACCTTACATCCCAAATCACCAGGACACTCATTTTTCTCTAGGGATCACAGATTGTTGCCGGGGGTGACACAGAAATTAAGATTAGAGACAAAAATATCTCTTGGAGACTGGGAGCAGGGGACACACTGCCAATTGGGCGAGTGTGAGAGTCCCATTCTCAAGACCCTTATTTATTATGTTTTTAGGGTAGAGAAATGCTTTACTGTGAACTTAGACATTTTCCCAAGGTTGTTTACATCTGTCTGCAAAATGGGTCTTATCTTATTCTCAAGGACAATAACAGAAAAACAGTTCCCCAGCTGCATTCTCAGGTCCACACATACTTTAACGAGGCATGCCTTGATAATGTTCTATCTCAGCAGGAGCCCAGTGCTCCAGGCCCCCACCTCAAGTATGCGGGAAGGAGAGGAGAACCTTTAGGCTCTGTTTTCCACAACGGATCTTTCTCCAGAATGGACCATATGCTGGGACATAAAACAAGCCTCAATAAATTAAAAAAAAAAAATTGAACATAATCATTCTCTGACCACAATGGAATACAAACAGAAGTCAATCATTAATTTTAACTCCACTATTAACTTCCTACAGGACATAAAATACACAAACTCTAATGACAAATCAGTGGTTTTGAACTCAATGTAAAATATGTAATTTTGACAAGAACTATATAAAGGTGGGGGGATGGAGGAGTATAGGAACATAGTTTGTGTATCCTATTGAAGTTGGTATCAAAGAAAAACAAGATTGTTATGAATTTAAGAGGTTAATTTTAAGCCCCACAGTAAACACAAAGAAATTATCAGAGAATATGACCATAGAGATGAAAAGTAGAGTATGGGTTTAGATAAATGGGGTATGGGGCAATGGGGAGTTAAGGAATGGGTGTAGGATTGCTGTTTGAGGTGAAGGGAAATTTCTAGTAATGGATAGTGGGAAGGAGATAGCATTACAACATTCTAAATGTGATTAATACCACTACTGGAATGCTAGGGAGGGGGTGGAATGGGAAGATTTAGGCTATATATGTTTCCACAATTGAGGGAAAAAAAAAAAGTCTAAATAGATGACAATTGAATGCCAAGGATGATCCTGGATGGGATCTGAGGATGGAGGAGAGGAGGCTCAAAGGGACACAGCTGAGACATAAGGGAAAAAAAAAAAAGGAAATATAGAATGTAAGCTTTGTATCAATGTCGAATCTCTTGTACTTCTTAGCTATGTTTAAAGGGATTGCATAAAAGAATGCTCTTGTTCATGGGAATTGTATATGTGAATTATAGTGTTTGTTCAAGGATATGTGCAGCTAGCTCTCATATGTTCAGAAGACAGAGCAATAGATGATGGATGATAGAGAGGGAGGGAGGGAGGAAGGGAGGGAAAGAAATAGCGATGTGACAGCATGTTAAAGTTGGTGGATGGGGGCATCGGGGGAGAGGGGTCAGGGTATGCTGGAGTTCTGTGTATGGAGTTGTATTGTTTTTGCAACTGTTCCTATAAGTTTGAATTTATTTCAAAATAAAATTTTAAAAAAGAAAAGAAAAGAAAACTTATTACAAAGCTACAGTAATCAGAAAACGCATGGTACTGATAAAAGGACAGGCTTATAGAAAAGCAGAATTAAATTGAGAGTTTAGAAATAAACCCTCACATCTATGGCCAACTGATTTTTATTTTTAGGCTTACAGAAATTGTGTTTTATTTCAATGGTTTATATATAACAATTGTATTTTTGCATTATATAATTCAGAAAGACTGTATTGTGTATTCTGAACACCACTGAACACAAGTAGAATATAAAAGGTTAAAAAAGAAAGGAAAGAAAATGCAAAGTTTTAATATGAAGGTTTTTTTTTGAGTGTGTAATAACTGTTAGCTATAATTATTGTCTTTGCAAACATAATTTTTTTAGAAAAATGTTTATTCTAGTAACATATATAGAATCTAAAATCTCCCCATTTAACTACATTCATATATAAAATTCAGCATTGTTTTTTTTAATTAGAGAAGTTGTAGGTTTACAGAAAAATCATGTAAAAAATACAGCATTCCCATATACCCTCTCCCCATTATTAACACTGTGCATTAGTGTGGTACATTTGTTATGATTCATGAAAGAACAATTTTATAATATTATTATTAATATTCTTATTATTTTACTAATAACAGTAGTCTATCATTTAAAATAAGGTTCACTGTGTTTTATCTTCTAATTTTTATTTAGTAACATATAAACAACCTAAAATCTCCCCTTTTAACCACATTCACATATACAATTCTGTGCTGTTGATTACACTCAAAATGTGGTGCTACCATCACTACCATCCATTTCCAAACCATTATAATCAACCATTCCCTAACCCCAGTGTAGCCCCTGGTGAACTAGATTCCAGCTCTATAAGTTTGCTTATTCTAATTGTTTCATATCAGTGAGATGTACAATATTTGGCCTTTTGTTTCTGCTTTATATAATTCAGTATGAGCTAAGGTTCATCCATGTTGTGGCATGAACCAGAACTTCATTCCTTTTTAGTGCTGAATAATATTCCATTGCATGTATATACCACATTTTGTTTATCCATTCATCAGTTGATGGACACTTGGGTTGCTTCCATCTTTTAGCAACTGGCATTATTCAATGCTGCTCTGAACATTGGGTGCAAATATTGGTTAAAGTCCTTACTTTCAACTCTTTTGTGTATATAACTAGCTGTGGGATTGCTGAGTCATACTTAGCTTTCTGAGGAACTGCCAAACTGTATTTCATTGTGGCTACACCAGCAACAAATGAGTGTTCCTATTTCTCCACATCCTCTCCAATTGTAATAGTATGTTTTTTAATATTAGCTACTCTAATTGGTGTGAAATGGTATCTCACTGTGGGTTTTCCTTCTTTTTTTTTGCATTTCCTTAATAGCTAATGATGTTGAGCATCTTTTCATGTGCCTCTTAGCCATTTGTACATCCTCTTTGGAGAAATGTCTATTCAAATCTTTTGCATATTTTTAAATTGGGTTGCTTGACTTTTTTTATTGCTGAGTTGTAGTGTTTCTTTATATACTCTGAATATTAAACCCTTGCCAGATATGTGGTTTCCAAATATTTTCTCCTATTGAGTAGGTTGCCTTTTCACTTTTGTGATAAGTTCCTTTGATGTGCAAAAGTTTTTAATTTTGATGAGGTCCCATTTACCTATTTTTCTTTTGTTGCATATGCTTTGGATATAAAGTTTAAGAAGCCAATGTATGGCCAATTGATTTTTGACAAGAATGACAAATCCACTCAAATGTGAAAGAATAGTATCTTAACAAATAGTACTGGGAAAACTAGATACTCATGTGCAAAAGAATGGAGATGGACCCCAAACTCAAACTATGTCTGAAAGTTAACTTAAAATGGACCTAAGACCTAAATGTAAGAACCAAAACTGTAAACCTCTAGAAGAAAACATAGGGAAGCATCTTAAAGATCTTGTGTTGGGCAATGGTCTTTTATAGTTTACACCTATATAACAAGCAACAAAAGAAAAAATAAATAAATGGAACTTCAAGAAAATTTCAAAATTGTGTGCATCAAAAGACTTTATTATGAAAGTAATAAGACAATCCACAGCATGGGAGATAATATTTGGAAACCACCTATCCAGTAAGATACTTGCCCAGTTACTATATCTCTTTAACTTTTCCAGAGTTTTCAGGAGGATGACACTGCTAGTTTTTGCTAGTTTTTCAAAGATTCTTTATGGAAACAGCATCCTGAAGCATCTTACACTGCCATCTTAGTCAATCGGAATCTGGGTTCCAATACTTTTTTTTTAATTATGTGACTGACTATTTCAAGAACAGGAAGAAAAACCAGAAGTTCTCAGTGCTTCCTACAAAAGGGTCAGACAAGATCAGGCATTGATCCATCCATTCCATCTTCAACAAATGTGTATGTAACCTTTCTTTTCTTTGCAAACATTATCCTTTGTTTATAGAAAAGGCAAATTAGAGAGAACTTTTAGTTTGTTATATGAATATAATTGAATGAGCATCAACTAAACCTTCTTTGCTGTGCTGTATTTTCTTGTTGTGTTTACAATTACATGCTTATATTGATTATACTGTAACAAAATGATCCAGATCAATCTATAAGGTCAGCTCTGAATGATTACTGGAACCAATTACATGCGTGTAGTTCAATTACAAAAGGTTAGTTGGACCATCCATTTATAATCTAATTGATTGCTTTATGCTTTACTAACTATATCTGAAATAACCAACATGATACAAAAATAATCTTATCAGCAATGCAGTATTTATTGGGTAAACCAAAGTAAAAAACACCTTAAATGTCATGTTCAAGTTATTTGCTTGCAAATAGACTTTTAAATATATGTATAAAATTTTTTTAAATCTTTTTATTTAATAGAAATATACTTTATATTATAAGTAATTCATGAATTTTACAAAAGAATTCAGATAATATAAAAGTGCATAAAGTACAAATTTAGTCATCTTGTAGTATTGCCTTTTTTTCTGGTTTTCTAGGCAAATCTTACTTTGCCCTTTTATGGTTTGCCTTTTAAGAGAGCTGCTTCTATTGGTATTCCTAAATAATCACAAAATCTCAAAATTGTAAATGGAAAAATAAATAAATTGTGATCTTTGGGCACAAGTAGTGTTTGTGGAAAGAGAGAAAAAAATACAGAAATTCCTCTCTCATTTAACCAAAAGTACACATTGCTTACACATGCTTCTCTAACACATGTGTGTATTATTTTTAAGTTCAATTATTTAATATGCAATTATTTGGTTTACAAAAGTTGTGGGTTCCAAGCATTCTTTTCCATATCACCAATTTAATTAAATGTTAAACAAATTACCCATAAGAAGATAACTACTGCAATAAAACACAGAAAGGATGAGCTCTCATTTGTATAAGTTGTTGAACTTAGTTTCAAGAGACTGTTAAAACATCTATACCTGTGGTTCTCAAACTTTAGCATGCATTAAATCATCTGGACAGCTTGTCAAAACACAGATTGCAGGGCCCTACCCCTAGACTTTCTTTCAAACAAGTTCTGGGCAATCTGATAAGGCTGGTCCAGGGACTCTATTTTGAAAAGCCATTCATCTATATAAAGTTCAAGACATCACTTCAGAACTCATCTTTCCAAGATTTATTGTCACTGGGTCTGCTTTTAATGGAGAATTTAGTCCTGTAGATTTCAGTAAATGCTATTGACTGATCAATACTAAAATTAGATATTAAAGCAAATTGGATTACAAACCTCCTGGTTATTAAATAATCCATCTTTCTCTGCTACACCAAATGAGAAAATCTTGGCCTGAGTTTCAAGAAGTGCAGGTAAGTGGCCTTTGGATTCTGAATCTTTCTACCTATTAGTTTTGTTTGCAACATACTTTTTATTCACTGAAAATAACAATTACTCAGCCCAGTCATCCTGGAATAGGCAACATAATGCTAAAATGAGATCTGCTTAATGAAACATCAATAGAATTGCTGATTAAATTGTTGATTCCAGGAATTTTTTAACAGTGTTTTGGTAATAGTAAATAATTATTTTTGGAACAAAAATGATCACAGCTTAATTTTTTCAGTTTTGGAATAATACAAAGCTCATGTTGTTGAAATCTGGAAGGGTCCATTATTTTGTTTTGGTGTTTATCTTTTACCCTGAATGAGTAATTTAAGCAGCATGTTTCTTCTATTTTTAAGCCTACAGTGAGATAAGTCCTTTCTCATAGTTAGACTGGTTCTGCTAAATTCTGAATGCTAGTTGAAATACCAATGGAACCGGGAGAAAATATTTAATGATTTTTTCCTTTTCCTTTGTCAATATATTATGGTATTCATATGACTCCCTCTGGTGGCAAACGTAGCATGGAATGTTAATCTTTTACAAGGAATACATGTGTGTGCATATCTCTTCATATAAAGCCGATGATTCTTTCCCTCCTGTCTGAACGTTTCTTCTCTCTTTCCTACAGCTACCCACAGTGAGGGAGCCATTGAAAACTGTCAAAAATAATCAGTTTGGTCCGTATGGAGATAGACTGACTCTCTTTGTCAAAAATAAGCTTGGAAAATAATGTCCTACACTTTATGCCACCTTTTAAACAATCGAACCAGAATAAAGCAATGCTTAAACAATTAAAGAAAATGACTCCCTCTAACCCAATCCCAAACCCTCTAAACATAATTCATTCATAGTTACATATACACTCAGTCTAAGAAAACCTAAACAGCAGCATCTAGAAAAATACCCTCAGAGCTCCATACAAATATAATGTAGAGTCATTTAGAGCTGAATTTGAATTCTGCCTCTGCCAGCTGATAGCTGAGTAACTTAAATCAGATCACCTAACCTCTGTGAATCATGGTTTTCATGTCCATAAAATGGATAACAAAGCCTACTTTGTGAATTTGTTGTAAGGATAAAACAAGAGAAAAGTACTTAAAGGACCAAGCAGTGCGCCTGACATTTAGTAAAACACTAGCTATAATTACAGTTATTCTTTTAATGAACAAATTGAAACTAAGAGAATTAGAAAATGGGGACTCTGTCTGATTTTTATTTGAACTTTTCAGAGCACCTGCCTCTAGTGATGTGAAGCTGTGAGGCTCAGGTCAGACTGAGTTCACACAAGGGAAGAATGGCATTCGCGAGACAATTTCCCTATTGATGGCCAAGCAGAAAGCACAAACTGCAGAAATGAAGCTAATTTTCTGTATATGTACATGATGTCTTGATGTACTAGCATATCACATCTAATTGCAGTGGTGAAATATCAGAACAGTCCCCTTTTGCTCAAACTCGCCGATATACCAATGTTTATTTCTGAGCTAAGAGATAATGAGGATCTATGAGAAGCAAAATCTTTAAGTTCACAAGGAAGAAAAGATTTTAATAACCTTTCACCTTTAGGGGAAAGAAGGGAGCAATAAAGGTAATTCTGTATTCCTTGTGAAAGTTTCTTACACTTATTTAACAAAATAATTGGCCTATATAACATGAAAAGTGATTATGACTTAAACGATGCCTGTGTGCACAGTTGTTTGTTTTACCTGTTCTGACTGGTCAGTATAAACAAGTTATTTGGTCCCATTCCTTGTGATTGTTGTTTTGTAGTTGTGGTGGTGTTATTTTAATGACTGAACTAACTATATATACATATAGTGCCACATGTATATGTTTAAGGATTTCTTATGAGGTTAGTTACTGTAAATCTCATTTCATAAGCATTGTTATTACTCAAATCTCCCCCTAAGTTTGGTAAGAGGCAAGAGCACTAGACTGGACCATCATGCACCTTTCATCCAGGATTCTGTTTCTTGGGAATCGCTCATGTTGTCTTTTTTGGCTGTCTGCCAATTCAGCTGAAGTAAGAAGGTCCAGCGTTGCCCCATGCGCTCATTACCTCCTTGAGCTCCTGTTGTTGCTCCTTCTTCCAGGACTAGCCTTTTGTTTTTTTTTTTGTTTTTTTTTTGCCATTAGAGAAGTAAATCCAAGAAAAAGCAGTGAAAGCCACTTGCCCTGCTTTATCTCCAGCACAAGTTAGAGCTCACCTGTCAGGCAGCTGTAAGGGGTTCCTTTGCCTGGCCAGGTTTCTATGTAAGCATTCCACTTGGCAACCTTGGGGGAGGACTGGAAAGTATTCCTGGGTTTCAATGCACAGATTACTGGGAGAAAGGAAGTAAAAACAGGCAGAAATAAAATACTGTACTTTTCAAACAACATATACAAATTACTTAATAGCATAAAATAACTTCACAGTAATATGATCAGCTTCCCAGTTAATCATTTCCTTGTCCACCCAAAGTGGATAAGCAGTCCACAGCCCAAAATGTGTGAGAAAGAGCATTATCAAGGGTACCGTACAGCTTTTCTACATATTCAATGACAGAATACTTTATTCCTCTTCTCCATTGTGCCACATATTTACTCACCAAATCCTCTTGCCTTGTGCTCTCCAGAACACCACTCAAATGTATTATCTGTAAGAATTATCATCAACAACTGCTTGCTCTCTCTCCTGCACTCTGTCATATAAAGGGTCCTTTAAATTATACCATTTCAGCTTCTCATATCCAACTACTTCTCACCGTCTCTTGTATTTCATTCAGGGCTGCAGGTGGTACATACAAACTTCATAATTTTAGGAGAGTTAATAGTGAGAATATTTATAAAGTTATGTGCAGGGCTGATAAGGGATAATGCAGTAACTTGGGTGCTACTACACCTAGGCCAAAAGGGGCAAGAGTGGTTGGTTACCCAACCCAGAGAGGGTGGCTATCTGGGTAGGGCTGTTGGACACGTGTTGTAGCCTTTGCAAGAAGGATGTAGCCAACCAGCAGTGACCAAACAAGAATGGAGCCTGGGGGCATCAGAATCTCAGATTGGTCTTCTTCTGCCTTCCAGTCCTCTACAGGTGCCTCCCATTTACTGAAACTAACCTGAACCAGAGGGCAAAGTCCATGTAGCCCCTGTGGGTCCCCTTCTCAAGGCTCAGCGTAGCCGGAAGGAAGGTGGAGGGTGGATCTGGAAAGGCAACAAAAGAATTTAAGCATATCCTGCCACACCATAATTGTACTACAAATCATCATCATGTCCTGCCTGTATTATTGCAATATCCTCCTAACTGGCCTCCTGTCTTCAGTCTTGCCTACCTCCAATCCATTCCCCACTTTTGATTGTTTCCAGACGAGGGGTCGGGGCTAAGAGAGTTGGGGTAAGTTGCAGAGATTAGAGAATCATGATAGAAGGACAACAGGCAGAGCTTTTTGGAAATAACCATTTTTTTCACTGGCATATGGTACCTATAATACTTCCCTTTTCATATGTGTTTGTCTTATGTATGAATTAAACTATGAACTCCGTGAAGATAAGTACCAAGGTTTTTCCTACACTTGTACTCAATAATAAATCATTAAATTTACTTAATTTCTGTGTACAGACAGCTCTGTTATGCTTCTTGAGAATTTTACATACCAAAAAGAAACTTAATTTCTTATCTTTTTACTAGAAGTTTACCTTCTAAAGTAAAATACTTCCCCAGAAAGTTAAAAAGTGTTTCTGAAAACTAACAATTATTTTTCTGGTATATATGATGCCAAAAGAAATTAAATGACTTTGGACTCCAGAATCTAAATCAAACTGAACTCATTCAATGTTAACTTCGGGTCAAAATGCTAACAGTATAAGTGACAGTTCAGAATAAAAATAATTGATTTTGGGAGGTCCAGTATGTTATGATCTGATTGTTCTTCACAAGTTTGCGTCCTTTTCTGTGGTTTTTATGTGTACTTTGATTGGATCTACCAGAAGAGTCTGATATCACCCAGTCTGATATCAAACTTGATGGAACCAATTAGGCCATATGTAAAAAACTTTCCATGAAGCCTGAAATGCCTGCTGGGTATATTGCCTCCTTTGGAGGGATGAGCCTATATTATCAGGGCTTGTGCTCAGTGAAATAGCCCTGCTACTACTGTAACCCATTACCTTGCCAACCTCATTTTCTATTACTCTCCGCCTACAGAGCCGAAGTAGTTTGGTTGTGAGTTTTCAGTTGAGAGACCAGTGGCTTGGTCAGCCATGGGGGATTCAAACTTGAACAGGGTCTGGGGAGAGAATCTTGGTCAGGAGGGTGGGCATCAAGGCTGAGAATTCTGAGCTGAGGGCCTTTGGGAGTGGGTTCACTTGGCCAAGGCAGGACCACAGGGCTATAAAAAAAGTCAGGGATCACCCTCTAGAACACAAAACCTAGACTAAGGAGGTCAGAGGAAAGAGAGATCACTGTTAGTTAACAAGAAATGGTAAAAACTAGAAAAACAGAGAGTGACCAGAAATATGAAAACAGAGAGTGTCCACAATAGAGGATAATTTATATATTTATATATAAATGTTTTTTTTCACAGGGTAATTTGTGGCTTCCTTGGCATGCCAAGTTTATGAAGAGTTAATTCCTGGCAATTGAGTGGGGGTCGAGAGAGTGGGGTAAGAGGCAGTAACCTCCTGTCACTGAGGACCTTGTAAATCACACCACAAAAGCTTTATTTGCAAGGCCATCCTTAGGTATGATTGGCTGAATAAAGTACTCGTAGTATGGAGAGATTAAACAAATTGCATATTGCCCCCAGGAGAAAGTCTGGGTCAGGGCCAAGAGGAAGTGCTTTATCTCCTGACTAACACTCAAGGATGAACTCCCCAAACACAAGGTTGCTCAGACCTGGGTAATCTAGAAACCTGCTGCTGCTCGCACTGCCTCAGGCAGATAACAGGAACCAGCAGCTGCCTCTCAGCAGCCCAGCGTGAAGACCTAATGGGGCATCTGCAATTGAAGGTTATAGACGTCAGCTGAGGTGGCCTCTCAGGAAAGCTAGAGTTTCATTTCCTTAGGATTATGAGGCTTAATTGATTAGTGCTGCTAAAGTGTATGCCTTCTAGTTGTAGAGTTCGTAGTCTTAGCTTCATAGAATTGAGTTAATTTCCTCCGAAGGGAGGCATTTTGCAATTTTCTTAAGTGGATAGCTTTAACCTAATACCCTCAGTGTTAAAACTTAACAGTTAAAAGTTAATAGGTTTCTAACAAGCTATTCGTGACATATGCATAATTTGTTTTCTTTTCTCTTCTACTGGCTAGTCCTAGGTTGAGATTTGAAATAGGAGAAATGCAAATCTCTTCTTTGGATTTGGTTTCTGAGATATCAAATGTCTGACAGCATTTTTATAAAAAAGAGAATTTCCGTTTTCATTGAAAGATACTATTATTTTCTTATTGCAAGGTGTTGTAGTTTCCCGACTGCTAAAATAAATGCTATACAATGGGGTATCTTAACAGGAATTTATAGGCTCAAATAAATAAAAGCTCTGGTTTTCTAAATGACAGAGCAGTGCCAGGTCTTTGACTCGTGGGTTGAAAATGAGGTAAGGTAAACCTGTGGCTGAAACAGTACATTTGATAATCCCTGCAACTTCCAGATTCTGGCCTGGGCAGGAATGCCTCTTCATCCATCTCCACCACTGACACAAGGAGATGAAAGAGTGATTAGAGAGAGTCCAGGCTGTTCAAAATTCTGATTCTCTTCTCCCTCTCCCCCTAGTCTGCTTCTCTGAGAGCAAAGCTTGTTCTTCTTGTTGAATATATTTTAAAACAAGTTTTAAAATGCTGGTTAATTATGGTGGGCCAGTATACAGAATGCGTAGGAACTCAGTCCCTCTAGTTAACAGCACTGAATGAGAATTCTATCATTAGCAGCCATGTGAACGTGGGCAAGTAACTTACCTTCCTTAGGTCTCAGTCTCCTCGCTTGCAAAATAGGGATAATAGTTGTTGTGAATGTTAAATGAGATAATGCAGATAAATGTGTTCCATCAATTTACTGTCATTATTAAGTGTTTTCAAAATTGCTTTTTATCCCTCAATAAAATAATTTTGCACATGGGTATTTCATTTATAAGACCAAACTTGAGTTCCAAAGCTTGAGCAAGGACAAATATTTTTAATGATGTTTCAAGTTATTTTCTATCATTCCTTTGTGTCAAATTGAGTGTAATTTATCTGATGGAAGACCATCTAAAATGAAGTGCTTGTTATCATGACAATTCCAAGTATTCAATCTTTTAAAAATCCTAATATTTTACACCATAATCTTTGAATTTCTCAAGGCTATTAATTAGTTAAGGACTAGCTTGTCTAGTAAGAAAGTTCATTGTCTATACACATAGAGGGAAAAATCCTAATCCTACTGCTAGGATGTTTTAAAGGAACAAAAATACACTTACATAACTCCAGTGTTTAACCAGTATCCATTGACATCCTGCTTTGTATAAGGCACTAGAGATCCAATGATCAGACACTTAGAAACAAGAGAAGTGTTTTCTGTACTTTCTGAACAGCTTGTCTGTACCAGAAGCTTGTGGAGCTTAAGAGAAACCTGTTTTAACAATTAAGGAAGATTTCTCAATCTCTATATAAATTATAAAATAAGGAAAGTGAAGAAGTGAGTGTATTCATTGAGAATACACCACCAAGAAAATCTAAATCTACATTTAAAGCTAATAATAAAATATTTCTAAAAGTGTAAAATGTGGTTCTTATTTGTGTTTAACCCTTAAGATTGTGTTAGGCTCTACCTTCTCCCATACCTAACCAGGACTAAGCCATCCTCTGCTGTACACATCAGGAAATGCACAGCCATATGCTCTCCCACAACAGGCTAAGTTCAAAAGATCTGATGGTAGAAGAGAAAACCAGTTGTGTTTGTCCTTTGAGCCACTGAACAAATTTGGAATAATGGCACCTATTTTTTTTTCTTCAAATACTTAGAATAGGAAAGAAAAGCAACAGACAGGCATTTAAAACTAGAATTATATATATATAACTTGGAATATAATAATAAAAAAAGTTTTAAAAATAGTATAAAACTAGCATTCACAGTTAATTTCCAAAACTCTTTTTATCAATCAATTCTGTCTTCCTTCTCAAAAAACATCTCATTCCTTATGCTAAATTATTTAGAATATAAATGAGCAGAGTGTTTTCCAAAGAGACAGGTGATATATTTAATTAATTTTGTAGATTCTGATATATAAGCCTATCAGAATTGTAGTGAAAATGTTCTACTTTTATTTGAAAGTAAGCCTGCCACAAACTAATAAATTACCTACTTGCAAGTGAACAAGTTAGCCTACCACTGTTTCATGGATGCAAGTAGAAGACAGGAACCTCCCATGTTAAGAGACCAGGGTGAGGATGAGGGGCAAGATGGTGGAATGGTGAGGTATACATTTTAGTTACTCCTCCAGGGAAGTAGGTAGAAAGCCAGGATCTGCATGGACCGGACATCGCAGAGCAATTTGACTTTGGGCATACTTCATACAACACTCATGAACACGTGGAACTGCTGAGTTCAGCGAAATCTCTAAGCTTTTGTGGGCAGGGGATCCGCACCTCTTCCTGCCAGGCTCAGTCCCTTGGGAGGAGGGGCCATCAGCACTGGGATCCAGGAGGGAGAACTGCAGTTGCGGCTCTTATCAGAAATTCATTCTACTGATCCAAACTCCAATCATAGATAGACCAAGACCAGACACCAGAGAATCCAGGAACAGCCAGCCTGGTGGAGAGGAGATAGGGATAGCAAAACAGCAAGGAAAACCCAAAAAGAAAAGCGGAGGCTTTTTGGAGTTCTGATGCACATAGAAAGGGGAAGGGCAGAGTCAGGCTCATATGCAAATCCAGAAGAAAAACAGGTTTCTCTGCCCCCTGTACCATTCCTTAATGGCCCTAATTGCCTTGTCTCTTAGCATTTCAATAACCCATTAGATCTGCAAGGAGGGCCTTTCCCTTTTTTTTTTTTTTTTATCTTTTTCTTTTTCTAAAACAATTACTCTAAGAAGCCCAGTACAGAAAGACTCAAAGACTTGCAATTTGGGCAAGTCAAAACAAGAACAGAACTAAGAGAGCTCTGTGACACAAAGCAATAAGTCCAGTGGCTAAGAAAATTCACTAAACACCACAACTTCCCAAGAAAAAGGGGACATCCTTTCACAGCCATCATCCCGGTGGACCAGGAACACTCCTGCCCATCACTGGCCCCAGAGCCCAGAGCTGCCCCAGACAACCCAGTGTGATGGGAAGTGCTTCCAATAACACATGTACACACCACAAAATTGGGCATGGACATTAGCCTTCCCTGCACCCTCAGCTGGTTGTCCCGGAGTTGGGAAGACGGAGCAGTGTGAATTAACACATCTCATTCAGCCATCCTTTCAGCAGACTGGGAGCCTTCCTACACAGCCCTGCAGCCCAGAACTGCCCTGGGGGTACGGTGCTCACCAGTAACATAGCACAGTCATCCCTCAATAGAGGACCTGGGGATGCACGACCTGGAAGAGGGACCCACTCGCAAGTCTCAGGGGCCATACGCCAATACTAAGGACTTGTGGGTCAGCAGCAGAGACAAACTGTGGCAGGACTGAACTGAAGGATTAGACTACTGCAGCAGCTTTAAATCTCCAGGAACACCAGGGAGATTTGATTGTTAGAGCCACCCCCCCCCACCCCGACCGCCCAGACACATGCCCCATATATAGGGCAGGCAACACCAACTACACACGCAAGCTTGGTACACCAATTGGATCCCACAAGACTCATATCCCCACTCACCACAAAGACAAAGCAGGGGAGAACTGGCTTGAGGGGAATAGGAGGCTCGTGGATGCCACCTGCTGGTTAATTAGAGAAAGTGTACTCCATGAAGCTGTAGATCTGACAAATTAGAGATAAGGATTTCAATCAGTCTACAAATCCTAAAAGAACCCTATCAAGTTAAGCAAATGCCAAGAGGCCAAAAATAACAGAAAATCTTAAAGCATATCAGAAAAACAAAAAATATGGATAACCCAAGCCCAAGCACCCAAACCAAAAGATCAGAGGAGACACAGTACTTGGAGCAACCAATCAAAGAAGTAAAGATAAATGACAAGACCATGGCACAGGATATAAAGGACATGAAGAAGACCCTAGAAGAACATAAAGAAGAAATTGCAAAAGTAAATAAAAAAATAGATGACCTTATGGAAATTAAAGAAACTGTTGGCCAAATTAAAAAGATTCTGGATACTCATAGTACAAGACTAAAGGAAGATGAACAACAAATCAGTGACCTGGAAGATGACAGAACAGAAAATGAAAGAACAAAAGAGAGAATGGGGAAAAAAATAGAAAAAATTGAAATGGACCTCAGGGATATGATAGATAAAATAAAACATCCAAATATAAGATTCATTGGTGTTCCAGAAGGGGAAGAGAAGGGTAAAGGTCTAGGAAGAGTAGTCAAAGAAATTGTTGGGGAAAACTTTCCAAATCTTCTAAACACCATAAATACACAAATCATAAATGCCCAGCGAACTCCAAATAGAATAAATCCAAATAAACCCACTCCAAGACATATTCTGATCACACTGTCAAATAAGGAAGAGAAGGAGCAAGTTCTGAAAGCAGCAAGAGAAAAGCAATTCACCACATACAAAGGAGACAGCATAAGACTAAGTAGTGACTACTCAGCAGCCACCATGGAGGCAAAAAGGCAGTGGCATGACGTATTTAAAATTCTGAAAGAGAAAAATTGCCAACCAAGAATTCTTTATCCAGCAATGCTCTCCTTCAAATTTGAGGGGGAGCTTAAATTTTTCACAGACAAACAAATGCTGAGAGAATTTGCTAACAAGAGACCTGCCCTACTGGAGATACTAAAGGGAGCCCTACAGACAGAGAAACAAAGAAAGAAGAGAGAGAGATGGAGAACGGTTCAGTACTAAAGAGATTCAGGATGGGTACATTAAAGGATGTTAATAGAGAGAGGGAAAAAATATATATGACAAACATAAACCAAAGATGGCTGATTCAAGAAATGCCTTCACAGTTATAACATTGAATATAAATGGATTAAACTCCCCAATTAAAAGATATAGATTCGCAGAATGGATCAAAAAATAAACCTTCAATATGTTGCATACAAAAGACTCATCTTAGACACGGGGACACAAAGAAATTGAAAGTGAAAGGATGGAAAAAAATATTTCATGCAAGCTACAGCCAAAAGAAAGCAGGTATAGTAATATTAATCTCAGATAAAATAGACTTTAAATGTAAGGATGTTATGAGAGACAAAGAAGGCCACTACATACTAATAAAAGGGGCAATTCAACAAGAAGTAATAACAATCATAAATGTTTATGTACCCAATCATGGTGCCACAAAATACATGAGACAAACACTGGCAAAACTGAAGGAAGCAATGGATGTTTCCACAATAATTGTGGGAGACTTCAACACATCACTCTCTCCTACAGATAGATCAACCAGACAAAAGACCAATAAGGAAATCGAAAACCTAAACAATCTGAAAATGAATTGGATTTAACAGACATATATAGAACATTACATCCCAAATCACCAGGATACACATTCTTCTCTAGTGCTCACAGAACTTTCTCCAGAATAGACCATATGCTGGGACATAAAACAAGCCTCAGTAAATTTTAAAAAAATTGGAATTATTCAAAGCACATTCTCTGATCACAATGGAATACAATTAGAAGTCAAAAACCATCAAAGTCTTAGAAAATTCACAAATACCTGGCGGTTAAACAACACACTTCTAAACAATCAGTGGGTTAAAGAAGAAATAGCAAGAGAAATTGCTAAATATATAGAGATGAATGAAAATGAGAATACAACATACAAAAACCTATGGGATGCAGCAAAAGCGGTACTCGGGGAAATTTATAGCACTAAACGCATATATTAAAAAGGAAGAAAGAGCCAAAATTAAAGAACTAATGGATCAACTGAAGAAGCTAGAAAATAAACAGCAAACCAATCCTAAACCAAGTAGAAGAAAAGAAATAACAAGGATTAAAGCAGAAATAAATGACATAGACAACAAAAAAACAATAGAGAGGATAAATAACACCAAAAGTTGTTTCTTTGAGAAGATCAACAAGATTGACAAGCCCCTAGCCAGAATGACAAATCAAAGAGAAGACCCATATAAACAAAATAATGAATGAGAAAGGTGACATTACTGTGGATCCTGAAGAAATTAAAAAAAAAGAGAGAGACCAGGATGAGTTTTTCACTCAGAGCAATAGCAGTTACAGTATCAGCTTTTGCAATGATTCCCAGAGCCCTAATTCCTGTAGAAATTACTGAATTGCATTATAAGAGGGAAACCCTCAGTTTAGGAAACTCAAATCTTTTATGATGGACAGTAAGCATAGCTGACCAATGCTCCGGAGGAAGACATTATCTTTTTGTTCCAAGGTTGTAAGCAACACTGCTCTTTGCTCAGGAGGGAAACACTATCTGTCTT
This sequence comes from Choloepus didactylus, assembly GCF_015220235.1. Taxonomy (NCBI): domain Eukaryota; kingdom Metazoa; phylum Chordata; class Mammalia; order Pilosa; family Megalonychidae; genus Choloepus; species Choloepus didactylus. The sequence goes on from NC_051311.1 coordinate 81,219,797, forward strand.
CCAAGTCCAGTTCTTTTTACAAACATCCTTGAAAAGACAGTGAGGATTGAGGAGCAGTTCGTGCCTCACTTTGCAAAATTTGCAAAAGTGCAAGAGATCCACATAGGATATTCTCTCAACAAGTGCAAGAGATCCACATAGGATATTCTCTCAACAATTCTAAACAATGGTTTCTTGGAAAGGAGTTTGGAGGGAGAGAGAGAATCCTCTCCTGATGACCTTTCTCATTTTGAGATAGAAGACTGAGTAGTCTAATGAGAGAGTTTATTTTGAGGTCAGTATTAATAAAACAGTCAATTTGTAAGAATATGAACATTCAACAGGAAAGGATAGCAGTATGAAGGAATTGAAATAATTTTAATGAAGAGAAAAAAGGAGCACCATTTTTCAGTACCAGTATTCTTTAACTTATAAACACTCAATTTTAGGTGATTTGATCCATACATGTGAAGTGCCAGCCAGCCAGTGCTGGGCCTGAGCATGGAAGGACCCCACTTTCCTGCTTAGAGATCCTCAAGGTCTATTGCCAATGAGTAATGGCTGGCCCTGATTTGGAGTTGGAAATAGAGTTGAATGGCAAACTTTCAGACCTCCCTCCCCTCTAGGTTTCCACAGCTACTCGTGGACTCAGAAGAGTACTCCATCTCCCACTCTTCCTTCTTTTCTGTCCCTGTCTCCCAATTTTCTAGGGCATGTTAGAGACGTTGGCATCCTGAGTCCTAAAATCAACTCCCTTAGAACTAGTTTATAATGGCAGTCGGGTTTCCTGACTATTCCTCCCACTGCCTCCTATTTCAGTCCCCCCAAATGGCCTGTTATCTGATTTATAGGACATTCAGTTTCAACTGCATTGTGAATTAAATAAACTTGGCGGGCTAGTCAGGGACTATAATTGCCATTTATGGAGTCTCTAGTGTGAGGAAATGTGTTTTCTTAATGAATATGTTTTAACAAATGACTTGATGAACTCTGCCTCTTATTAGATTGCATCTTTTAATTTAATAATGAAGTTTTTAGATTGTTGTTACAAGTTTACTTTTGCAACTGTCTGTGAAAGATGTCATAATTTTCTATGGCAGCAAAAACATTATCCTAGGCCAAAGGCCTGGGGAGAAAATAGACTTCATGTCTAAGAGTGGCTTAAAGTTATAGGTGTATAAATTAACATATTCCATCAGATTGTCATATTCTCTCCCTCAAGAAACTTGATGGCCAAAAAACAGGTAGTAAAAGAAAAAAAATTAATGATATTTCACAAAACCCCTGAAAAATGAGTTGTTTGTAACACGTCAGGAAGAACAAAAAACAAGGAATTATCCCCCTCTCATTGGATTGCACATTTGAGAATACACGTTTGAGAACCTAAGTATTTCCAGTTTACGTTCAAATTCCCTTGTGGGGCTCTTGCTATGCAATAGGACATTACCATTTGTCAAAAAAATATTCTCTGTTATGTTCTACTTTCAAGTTTGCTTTTGCTTACTTTCACCCATTACACATTGCTATAACGTATTCTACTGTATCTTTTCTCATCTGTATTCCCATTTAGAATTTATCAAACATTGTTAGCATTTTATCATTTTTGTATCAATCTTTACATACTTTTTAGAATTCATGCTCCTTTTTTCCTTGTGGAAAAACTATCCAGTTAGTTCTATCTTTCCCACATGGAGAGACTGAATGCAGACTAGCAAAGCCAAGTGTGATCTTCCCAAGTTGTAGTAAGAGGGGTAATCACTATTTCTGTGCTCTAAGATTGTTGACATTTTTTGCTTATCAAAGTGAGGCACTTTTTTTTTTTTAACTTTGTCATCTTTAACTACTCCTAACTTTTACTGTTTTCATAGGATCTTGTTTCATGTTAATCTGGGGAAAAAAATGCCTGTTGTTTCTTTTGTAATTGTAGTTCTCTATCTCTTAATTTATCAATCTTATCATTGAATTTGTGTCTTATTTTCCATATTTCTAGGGCATATTCTTGAAATTTTATAAAATATTGGGCTTTTTTGGAGGGAGACAATTCTCTTTTTTTTTTAATTTGAGAAGTTGTGGGTTTATAGAATAATCATGCATAAAATACAGGATTACCATTTACCACCCTATTATTAACACCTTGCATTGATGTGGTACATTAGTTACAATCGATAAAAACACACTTTCATAATTGTATTATTAAGTACAATCCATTGTTTAACTTAGCATTCACTGTTTGTGTTGTGCCATTCCATGGTGTTTTTGTTTGTTTGCTTGTTTGGATAATTTTTATTCTGGTAACTTATATGCAACATAAAATTTCCCCCTTTAACCACATTCAAATATATAGTTCAGTGCTGCTGATTACATATATTCACAATGTTGTGCTACCATCACCACCATCCATTACCAGAACTTTTTCATCATCCCAGATACATTAATATTTTTCAAATCTACACTTTATATTTTTATAACCTACTATAGGAATTAATTTTAAATATTATAGAAAAGCTCTTATATTCTACTCAGTTTGAATTATCATGTTCCTTTGCTTATCATAATTCAATTGACATTGCCATCTTTGAATATCCATGGCTAAAAGACTATAGACATGAATAATCGACTCACAGCAACACATGGGGTACAGATATAATTCATTGTGACAATTTTAGTTTGACACTCAAAACTTAAACATCTAAATGAGTATTATATCCTTCAACACAATTTCCTTAGAATTTTCTACTTTTATTCCAATAATCTTGCCATTTTTTAAAACAATTTGGGGACTCCTGTGGATTTGCATTTAGAACTTGCTGCTTTGTTTTGAATGAACTTGGGGTGGTAAATCCTCATCCTTTAAGTGTGAACTTTTATTTTTAGATAGAAATCATTGTCATCCATAGTCTGGTAAATAGATTGATAATTAGACTTGGAAACTTTTTGGGAGAAAAGGTATCTGACTATAAGGAATGAGGGTAGTATTCTTGTCTGACTGAACTGGCTCTGAAGACAACTTCAGAAAGGACTTCCAGAAATTTTTTTGAGCTTCCTCAGGGGCAACTGGCTTCCCACATGCCTCTGGCTCCTCACAGATCCCTGGTTCAATCAGCGGTGGTGAGATATCACACAGGTCCTGGCAGGCGATTGTCCTGAACTCACCAGGCCATTTTACTCTAAGGGAAATGGACAGCCATTGGAGGGTTGTGATAGGGTGAATGACATAAACTGACATGTTTTGAAAGGATCATTCTGTATGCTGTATTGAAAAGACACTGAAAAGGTAAGGGACAGGGGTAGAAGGAGGGAGTCTGAACAGGAAGCTATTGCAGTATTCCAGGCAATAGATGACGGTGTCTTGAAAAGGATACAAAGTGGAGGTAGCAAGAAGTGGTTGGATTCTGAATATATGTTGAAGATCCAGTCAACAGGATTTCCCAATGTTAATTTAGATCAGTTCTCAAGTAGGGGAAATTTTGACATCCAAGGGAATTTTGTGATGTCTGGAGACATTTTTGCGTGTCATGATTGGAGGGATGCTATAGGTATCTAGTGAGTAAAGTCCAGGGTTGCTTTTAAACATCCTATATTGCATCGGACAGTCTCCCACAACAAAGAATAATCCAGTCCAAAAGTCATTTGTGCTGAAGTGGAGAAATTTTGCTTTAGATGCACTTTGAGCACCACCCTGTGAGTTTCCCTGCTTTAGAGAGCTCATGTTAACTTTGGCACTAAGCTAAAACTATCGTTCAAATGTCCATAGAAGACAACAGACTTTAGAAAAATCCATTCTACGGTGCATCCAAAGCCCAAACTAGAAAGAAGCCTCACCAGTAGTCCTGTTCTAGAAATAATGGGTAAGTCTGTTCAGAGGTGGCTTTATCCACCAATGCACCAGATGGAGGACTAACTAAAATCAGGACTTCGGCTTTAACACAGGCATCCAACCTCTAAACAACCGCTGAAGCCTGTATTTATGAAAGTTCTCTCTAATTTTCCCTGGCTGAGAGGGAGCAATAAATGGAGGCTGCCTTACCAAGTGCTCCAGCCCTATTATTGCCAGAGGAGGAAACTTGTTGTCCACCATAGCAGAGCAACCACTGGACAGATTTCCCATTATATGTATTCATTAGATAGGAGACCCCATTCACTATATGTCAAATAATTACAACTTGGAGCACTCCTCTATGAATCTAGGCATTCTGGGGTCCCTTTTACTTTTAGAAACATTTGGTTCAAGAAAAGGATCATTGATCTCTAAATTCCAATTCTAGGAAAGAGAGCTGTTAGATTAAAGCCAGTATCAAAGTAGTGTAGATATTCCTATTGTCAATAACACATTAAAAAGGTCAAAGCCACAAGACTCTGACCCTGTCTAAGGAGACAATAACATTACACATATATTTATTATTCAAGTCCTCAAACCTACAAAGTTTCATAAGCAAGCAAACCTATCATAACACAAAAATATTTGCTAAGAAATTGACCACACATAAAATTAGTTAATATTCAAAAATCTCTCACTGCTTCACACTAGCTTTTCTCATATTATGCATTATTTTCACATCTTTGCCAGTTTCTCACAAAAATTATGGCATGTTACAATTAACAGTGAAATTCAAAGTCTTGCACAAGATACAGGCTTTCATGAAGTCCAGGAAAGTGAAAACATTTGAGAAATAAAGATCTGATGACACAGTTCTTTAAAGAGGCTTTGAAGAGGCCCTTGAATGTTCTGCAGATAGCCCTCTTTGTAAGTATGCTACAGAAGTTGATTCAGAAGCAAAGGATGCCCTATTGTGCCACTCAACAATTTTGTTAGAAAAATTAACCCTTCGAAAAAAAGCCTTTGATTCATTTTTCTGACCTTTTTAAGAATTAGCATGGTTGTATGCAAATTCTAACCTAGATGTTAATTAGGGAATAAAATAAGCCTACTGTTGTAATTTATAGATGTACACCATAGCTTTTTCTTTCAAAATTAAAATTTCCCCCATATTCCCTCATTCCTTGCCATTTCCATTACTCATATTAGAAACTCAGTCCTTTACTATAGCTACAGTTGTCTTCTATTTCAGTCTTACATGTATCTTCCATCTCAAGACTAGTACAACTTCATGTTCTGCTTTTTGGGAAAATATTGGCTGGATTCATCACTACCAGTAGTTAACTTCAGTGAGATGTAGGGACACCTGGCCCAAACCTCAGAGTACCTCAAGGGGATGCAGAGACCACTGATATGTCCTATTATGTTAGGTCAGGACCAAGGCCTGTTTGAGAAACTTGCTACCTAAATAAACAGATGGGTACTCTCAGAATACCAGGGTGCCCTCACTCAGTCCAGAGAAGCACCAGAAGTGGCAAACCAGTTTGAGACTGAACAACTAAATCTGTGCAAGCTCTAGATGCTTCTAACTTGGTCTGTAATTGGCCCGTCACTTTTCAGAGCTAAACAAGACTCCTGTTGGAGGGATTCCTCCTCTTCTGAACTTTAGAGAGTGGCTGGCCCTAGAATGGCTTTATCCCAGCTCTCTGACCTTCCCATCAATTCAGGCACAGTTTCCTCAAATCCCCATTTTACAGATGGAGAAACTTAGGTTTAGAAGAATAAGAAATTTTCTCAAGGTCACAAAGCTAGTAAGTGGTAGAGTTGAGATTTGAAATGAGGCAGCTTAATTGCAGAGCTGTGGGAAACTAAGTCTTCCATGTTGCCTGAGGCATATCTGGGGTGGTGGCTTAGAACGCTGAGCCGCAGGCCTGCATAGATGCCATGCAGGCCCGCCCTGTAAAGATGTGTGTCTTGTGACTACAATTGTCTTAAACCTAGATTGTATACACCTGATGTAAACCTAGATTGTATACACCTGATGTAAACATAGGTATCTGGTGGGCTCTCCCAAGCCTGAGGACCTCTAGCATGTACACCTGATCTTCTGAAATAAATAGCTGGAGCAAGGATGCATTGGCGTCCACTTAGCACGAGATGCAGTGGGCCCTCTGCTCCCTTAATTCTTAACTTTGTGTCTGTGTCTCATTCCTGCGCCGCCCTGTCAGCAATACAGGGCCATCCCTGTCACGTCCTGAAGATCAGTAGTCTAACATGCCAGGAAGAGAGAGGTTTAACAATGACGACAGGCTGGTGGTGAATCTTGAATCACACCCCCCAGAGACAACAGCAAGCAGCTCCTACATGTGAAGATGGACTCACCTATATAGAAAGTAACAAGTTAAATCCCCGGAAATTCCATCCAGAACAAGAACTGCTAGAAACTCTATTTAAAGAAAAGAATGTGGTCTGGTGTTTAAAGCTACACGAAAATATAAAACAAACAAAGCAGTAGAACCTAGATACTGATCCTAACTCTTGGGAGAGTCATGAAATCCCTGTGCTCTATAGCTCCATCTTAAACACAGCAACACGTGGAACAATGCTGGCCACTCCCTCGCAATGATATTCTGAGTGCAAATTAATGACATTTTTTGAGAAGATCGGAGGAAGGGTGTCACATAAATCCAATGTGATCTGACTTTTGTTTACTGTTAGCTGCTCCTGCTACTTCTACATTCACTTTTTTATAATACAAGTCATTGTTTGTACTTCGCGTTCTGTATGTATACAGTATAGAATGAAGTATATCCATTATTACCAATTTATCATTAAACAACAAAGATTCCATCTAAGGAGAGAGTCCATAGAAAACTAGGTCATTTTTTTAAAATCAAATATCAAAGTAACTAACAATTATTTTGTCCTCTATCATTATATATAACAAAATAACAATTCTTTTCTTGTTTTATTATTTCTCTAAGATTTGTGCTGCTTCATCTACATATAAATGTTTGGTTTGGTTTTTTATTTGTGTCCATCTTCCTTATAACGTGTTGATATTACACTGTATTGCATTCTTAATCTCCAAAATGGTCTCATTTTGTCCCATTTTTTTCATATCTGTTTTCTTAAAATACATAGGTCAGAAGCATAATTATTCTATTTCTTTGAAGTTCTTTTTAGGGACATGCTAATTGGATGGCCTCAACTGACTGTCTAAAACTTCAACATATTTATCACGTTTAAGCAAACAAGGCTTTTATAAGTTAAAATTTCTAAGAGTTAGGTTCTTGTTTTGCTTCTATGAAAATTGCATTATATCAGTGATTCTCAAAGTGTGACCCCAGGACCAGTAGCATCAACATCCTCTGGGGACGGCTTTTAGAAATACAACTTTTTGCCCTCTCCCCAGACCTACTGAATCAGAAAGTGTAAGGGTGGGGCCCAACAAGCTGTAGTTTAACAAGCCCTTCAGGTGGTTCTGATCACTAATGTTTGAGAGCCACTGCATTATAGAGATAATTTTTAAGGTTTTTGAGAGCATAGGTTGTGTCTTTTTCCATCTTTGTATCATTGGCAAAAATGTCCAGTACCCTCCTGGCACATAATAGGTGCTTAGTAAATATTCCTTTTATGAATGAATCCAACAGTCAGTCATTTCTAGGATTAGTTTGACACTGTATCTACCTTTGTGAACAATGCCTGGCTTGTCTTCTTCATATCTGTCATGCATAAAATTGAGATGATACTGTGAAAAAAGTTAAGTATGAACTCAACATGTCTCTCATTGGGCTCTATCAATATTTTCTCAGCATAGTACTCTCACAGTGCCCAGTGTTACTGTTAAATTCTCCATTATCAATTTATCAATGTTTTTTTTTTTTTTCCAGAACGCTAGAAGTAGCTTGCATATCAAGCAGGAAGAACACAAAGAAACTGCAGGATATTGAACTCTGCAGAGCGCTGCATTATGTGTGTATCATCACATCATCTTATTTCCCTCCATATTGCAAGAGAGGAAGTCTGTCATCAGATAAGCAGTTTCTACCACATTGTAACCAAAATTTAAAGTCAGGAAGAGTAACCATGATATTGAAACTCTAGGTGTAATTCTATGCTCTAGAAGTATTATTTGCCTAACCTGAGGATTATATAAGAAACATATATTTTTCCCTCAGAGAAAAAAAGTTATCTTATGAAGCTATGAAAAATGCTGCATGTATTTCTGTATTTCATGAAATATTTATGGATAATGACAGGTTTGACGAAATTATGTAATCAGACATTCCTAAATTGGTGCTGTTATAATTAATGCTTATTTGAAAATCCTCAGAAAGGGACAGAAGCTACGTCTCCAGTTTTGTAATGGTCTGCGGTTATTCTCCAGGCTGCTCTTCCTAACACCTGGGGCTAGCACCTATGTAAATCAGATAATGCCGATGTGTGCATATTAATGAAGGTCAAGCTTTACTGTTCCCAAAGCTAATTTTTTTAAAACTAATTTCCTCCTTTTGGCAGTATTATTACTAACAGATTCTTATCCTTACAGATCCAAACATAACACTAAAGAATAGAAACCTCCCCCGTCATGCTTCTAAATGCCTCATCTCTTTATTTTAAGATCCTCTTGATTGCTGTTTCTAATAGTTTTGTCTGATGTGTTGTGAAAAGCCTGTGGTAGTACAAAGAGCTTTGTACTTGAGTTCTGAAAATCTGAGTTTCAATCCTTTCACCTCCCTTAAAGCACTCACTTCTCCTTTGAATTCCTATTTCCACATCTGCAAAGGCAAGATGATACCTTGATGAAAGTGACCTGTAAAAAATCAGTTGATACACAAATAAAAGGTATAACTTAACTTCTTGAAAGAAAGGATTCTGTATCAGGGTGTTAGTAATCATTATCCCTTCGTGTTATTACCAAAAAGTACACATAATAGAAATATGGAACTACAGTATGTATCTCCATATAGTTCATTTTTATGGACAACACAGTGCAGTGTTAGAAAAGATGTTACAGATCTGCTTCTATGTAAATTGACTCCCAGACCCTGCATTGGAGACATGATGGAGTGGAGTGTTTCTATGAAGAGAGAACATTTCCTTCTTGGGGGAGGAAGGCTCTTTTGCTGTACACTAACCCAGCTAGGAGAGCTGTGGGGTATGTAAGGTGGAGGACAACTCTGTGTAGATATAAGCAGGCCCCTCAAGTAGAATTCTGGAGTGAAAATCTCCTTAATGCAAAACCAAGGCAAGGAAGTAGCTTTTTCTCAAAGTCCCTAATCCAACGACTGGGACTGTTCAGCCATTCTCTGGAGAATTCAGCTGTCAGCCAGCTGGAAATAAGCTGACCTTTTTTCCCCTTTTGTGCACTCCTGGCCAGAAAGAGAAAACCGAGGTAATTAAGTCGGGCTGCTTCTCTTTCCTTCATAGAAGAGTCAACTGAATGGAGGTCAACTTTCACCTCAGTTGACCCATACACCACCTCCACCACCACCACCACAGCCATTAGTACCTTCTCTATGTTGACCCCACCCTCAGAGTGCCCCACCCAGGATTCCCCTGACTGCTCCATAGTATATGGAATACTCTGAATACAAACGCTCCAGATTCTGAACCTTTCCCGTCTCCATTTTCCATCTCTCTTCCCCGGGAATCAACGCTTTTTCGGTACTAAATCTTTGAGACTGGTGGAAAATTAGCTAAACTGCTATCTTGGTTTACACTAGGTTTTGATGGTTGATTATTATGGCTTATCTCCAGAATAATTTCCATCTGAAAGCAGCATTCAATGTCCAAACACAATGTTTTCAGAAAGCCAAGGTAAGAATTCCGGGTACTGTATTAAATCTGAATTAAGAGACTAGGCAGTCTTTTCAGTGCCTTTCAAATCATGCCAAGTGATCAGGTGCCTGCTCTGCTATGTAAAGGGCTATATCTGCTCTTTAAGCATTGTTTACACAGTCGTGCATTCAATACCCACGTACCAAGCCCTTGCTGTGTACGAGGCACTTACCCAGATGCTGCGAGCACTTCCTGGGCAGCCCTACATGCAGCCTTTCCCGCCTCTCACTGAAAGTACTCATAAAGACACAGAAATTAAAAAGGAACTCACTTCAACACCGATAATCAAGATGAAAGTCAGCCTAATTCTCGAATTTGGGAGCGATTGGGACTAATTATAAGGCAGAGAGAGCTAGCTAGAAACATCTTCTGAGGCGCACATAGCATTTCCCACCTTCAATCTCGGAAAAGACGTTTCGAGAGAAAGGGGGGAAACGTGATAAAATGGTGGGTTGCTTTTAAGGCATGGATCCTAACAGAGTTTAGAGTGCCAGAAGAAAATTTTATACAGGTTATGATGATGAAAGTGTTTTTCCCATTCAATGTTGCCTTTGCTCCACACAGATGTCGTTCTTCGGAATTCTGAATTCATACATCTCTGGGTTTAAAATATAGTGCTTTAATTGTTTTAATTTCTCCATTTTAAAATTATACTGTTTATTTAATCCTTTAAATTAAAATGATAATGACTTCAATGTATTGTGGCCAAATTTGCATAGATAATTGCCTCATTTATGCCTACTCTTTTTGAATAATAGCAATTCATGGCTGACTCATGTTGTTGAATTTAAAGTATTCTAACACTTACAGACCAATATCACCATTAAATATTCTACTCCTATTACTGGTTTTCACCAGTTTGTCAGTCCTAGATTTTTAAAATAGTATCTGAAGTGCAGAGAAGTTGCACAATAAATGATTCAAGTAAAATTGTTTTTAAAAGAGAGCATATCAAAAGTCATGTGTAAAAAGCAAAACAAAAGCTGACCTCTGTTCTCAAGCAAATTCCATATCAAAAAAATATTTTTTACCTGGATGTATTTGATACAAATTAACAATTACTAAAGATGACAGTAAACTGGTCTGAAAATTGCTTGAAGTATTCTATCTGGTGAAGAGAACACTGAAGTAGGACATTAAAGAAATAAGAGATTTTTCCAAAACGTATGCCGAATAACAAACTCATCCAAAAATTAACCCCATTTATAGATGAAGAAACTGAAGTATTAATTAATCACTGACAAACAGTGAGGGGAATAAAAACCTTTCTGAGTTAGAGGAGGTTTTTGTCTGCTTTGGGTCTTGCTCTGTAACCAGCATTCCCCTTTTCCATCTTTCAAATGTGTCTTCAAATAAACAGAACCCAAAGAAAGCACACGATGAGGGACCTCAGACTTAACATGGCACAAGAACAAAACAGGAGCTTATAATGAGTAGCTTAGGCAACAGCTCTGTTTCCAAGCAAAAATTTTATGGGAAATAATGACTTGTCATAATGTCCAATAACTGACTCTTTTTAAAAGAATGCTATGGAAACCTTCCATTTTTGCAACACTTATGTCCTCTGTTAAATATAATATGTGAACCCCTTTTGTACAAGATAGCCTATGAGAAAGCTAGGAAAGCTAAATGTCAGGATTATAGAGAGCAGAAATCAGCTGAGTGGAGAAAAGTGTGAGAAGATTTACCCCAAATTGCTAATAGTGGTTGCCTCTATAGGTTGGAATTAGAGTTGGGGAAAGAGAGGGATTATTGCTTTTATGTCATGAATTTTCTGTTTACATTTCTTTTGTTTAACTTGGTTATAATGGTTATATTTTACTTTTATAATTTAAAATATTAATTGTTGAAAATTCTGATCAGATGTTAAATATGCTGCTTTTCAGTTTCATCAATTTCTGATGTAGGGGAACAGCACTTTCTAATTATCCACAAATCCCAATCCCTAAATCCTATCTTTACCTTCCCTCTCTGACATACTTCCACATCCACAGAGAAGTCCCAGAACTATTGCCAGATGAGCTACTGTAGGAAGGAGGAAAAGAGGGAAAACACACAGTGGATTTTATCTTAGACAATCCGTGCATTCAGAAGAGTGAGTAAGGGAAGAGTTGCAGAAAGGGTGATCAGACCCTGAATCCAGATTCCCAGTCAGGGATTCTTGCCTAAGTATTGTCCTTCAAGCCCCAGATTCTTCGTGATTTCGCCTTTCAGTTGTTACAACCTATAAAATTCTACCAAAAAGATCACCCTTTGGTTTATATCTTTCTTTAAAGTACAAATAACTCTTGAAAGGGTAAAGTGCTATCCACTATTCACACATTAGTAAATGTTAGTTTAATTTTACATCCTCATTAACAGCCAGCTGAAATTAGCTGAGCTGAGGGGAGAATTCAAGTATATCATTTGTGAGCTCATGGGAGAAGGGTAATGGCGATGCAGGACCTGCATGTGGAGCTGAAGTCTTAGTAAAAGGAGAGGAGATAAATCTGGGGACTATGAAAATGGTCCCAGAAGTCATCAAGGAAGACACGGACATAAAGAAAAGTGGTAGATACCAAAAACACTGTGGGCTACCTCAAAAAGCAGCCAGGGAGAAAAAAACAAACTGCCTTTGCTCTTTTCATCTTCTTTTCTTCTTTCTTCTCCCTTCTTCTCTTTTACTTCCTAGGATTAAAGAGTAAATGGAGTATTAGTACTATAATTGATTTATATATAACAGACCAAATGAGTTTTGGCTATAGGCTCCCTCCTCTACTTCCCACACTCTATTCTCCTTCATAGTCCTCCTCCCCTCCCCCCACCATCCTCTCCCCACTTCCCACAGCTTAAACATATAATTGTTTGTTCACTGCCCAGGACAAGGACGAGGTTTGAGAAAAAGCTTACTGAAGCCCATCAGTCAAAAATACACTTTCTCAGTGCTATTGTTTCAGTTTGCTAAAGCAGCCAGAATGCAATATATCAGAATCGGGCTGGCTTTTAACAATGAGTATTTATTAAGTTACAAGTTACAATTCTAAGGCCATGAAAATGTCCAAATTAAGGCATCAACAAGAGGATACCTTCTCTGAGGAAAGGCTGCTGGCATCCAGGTTTCCTCTATCAGATAGCAAGACACATGGCCGGCGCCTGCTTGTTCTTCACTCCCAGGGTTCATTGCTTTCAGCTTCTGATTCCAGTGCTTTCTCTCTGGGCATCTATGGGTTCTCTCTTAGCATCTCCGAGGTGTTTCTCTCTCTCTAAGATCTCTCCAAATGTCTCTGCCTTTTATCCTCTCATAAAGGACTCCAATAAAGGAACAAGACCCACCTTGAATTGAGTGGGTCACATCTCAGTTGAAACAACCTCGTCAAAAGGTCCCACCAATAATAAATCTGCACTCCTAAGAATGGATTAAAAGAACATGACCTTTTCCGGGTTACATAACAGCTCCAAACTACCACAGCTATGAATATCTACATTTGGCATGAAGAAATTACATCCCAGAGGGACATACTGATAACTAATAGATGGCTGATTGTTTTGCCAAGAGCGAAAATGCAAGGGGAAAAGCTGAATTGCTAGGGCTAGTTGAGGAGAATTGAAGGAGTTGAGTGGGAAGGCAGAATAGAGAAGAGATATAGGCAGAAGAGAGGAACACTAAAGTTGGGGGAGGGAGTAGAAAGGTCTAACAGAAAGTGTTAAGTTTCTGCTATTGGGTGTACAATCTGAGTCCTCTTCCCCAATTCCTGATTGAATCCTTAAGAAAATAGCCATTTCTCATTATTGGCATTAGCTCTGTTTTTGCAGGTAAAGAGTTGAGTGAGGAAAGTATAGGGTGAAACAAAGGCTGCCCCTCCCAGCCTGCAAAACTCTGCTTATATGTATAAAAGTATTTACACTATGACAAAATCAGAAGAATTGTTTTGATAGAGCGGTAACAACGTACGTTAATTTTTCTTTTCCACTATTATTATCAATCTGTTTTATAATGCACAAATAATTTTTTCCAAGAAATAACTTGGAATTTACACATATATACATACTCGCCCAGGGTGTGGAGGATCCAGCAATGTCTTCTCTTCAGCCTGGCTTGTGTCACGTTTTCTCTGTAGTACATCCAATCTACTGTGCTTCCCTCCAAGTTTCTGAGCTCTTTGGAACTCAAGTCCCAATTAGGCCTCTGGGTTCTGGGTTGAGCATCGTACATCTCAAAGACAATGCAAACCAACCAGGAGGAGAGACGGCTGTGCCCTGCAAAATCATAGCTATAAAATTCAGTCAGAAAAGCCAGGGATAGAGAACTCACTATACACACTTTTAAAACTGGTTGATAAAGTGAGATAAATAAAAGATCGGCATTTAGTAAAGGTGCTTTCTTGGATTCCTAGCATTGTTTCTCAACTGAGGAATGAGAGTCACCAATACTTACTTTTAAGGAGGACTGTGAAGTGAGATAACACATGAACTATTCCGAGCACTCATTTCAAGGCCATGTATTCCAGGAGAATCTAGGAAATAGCCACAGAGAGCAGTGATACATAAAGAAATCCAACTTTTTAAAATAGACTTCAAAAAATCACTCATTCCAACAATTTTTTACTACCAATTTACATTTATCCTACTCATACTTATTCTTTTCCAGCCTTAGTTTCTCACATTCTTAGTTTTCTTAGTATCAGTGGATTAAAAACACACAAACATCCTGCTAAAATCGAAACACTACAAGTATTTTCACAGGCAACGGCTTCTATAACAAACAAATCCAAAGGACTTAGAGAGGAGAAAGAGTTTATGTAGCTTCTTTTGGGAAAATATTGGTTTGCCTTGCCTTTTTGATCCTAATCTCAATTTCTGTAATTTAACTAATGTCATTATTTGGAAATTTTACTGTCTATGTAGCATATTTAATATTAAAGTGATAGGAGAATTATTACTTGAGTTCCCTAATGGAGTAATATAAAAATGTTTGGAGATCACAGGAATTATAAAATAATGGTTAAACTAGAGCCAGACTGTCCAAATTCAAATCCCAGCTCTTCCTCTTGCTACCTGTATGACTATCAACAAGTTACTTAACCTCTCTGTGCCTAGTTTCCTCATTTTCAAAATAGAGATAACAAGTATCTATTTTACAATACAGATTGAGTTGATGCAAATATAAATGGTTAGGACATTGCCTAGTATATAGTAAGCCCTCAATAAATTAGACCATTAATATTGGAAGGAATGAATTAATATTTGTGTCATTTTAGGAGCTCTTATAATGTGAGTTACTTGCAGTTGTTGTTAGACGGTAGGAAGTCAGGCTGTAGATAGAGATGTCTTTACTTTTGTGATCCCATCAGAGGCATTTCAGCTTGTGAATGGAGGAATATAAAGGTTTCCTAGTAATAATAATAAAGATGTTCTAAGAATAACAATAATAACAATAATGCACAAGAATTACCATTTACTTATGTACCAATGAGAATAAATAAATGATCAGTGTGAAAATCAGAGGGAAAAGAGGAACAGAAACTTCCTTTCTCTGTTACTCAAGTGAATTTAAATGCCAATATTAGCAACTGGAAATGAGTTTCCACTTGTTTGCATAACTATAGCAAGGGTATAAACTGTAAAAGATTTCTGGTCTTGCATAACTTCAAGCTCATCCATAGTTAAAGGAGAATGAAAATGGAATAAACGTGAATACATGATAAAACCATGCAATGAGAAAAGAACAATTTTTAACACTAGAAAGATCACTCATTTTACTTGACAGTTTAATATCTTACATAAAAGTGAGAGAGAACCTAAAACCTGCAGGGAAGATAGAGTGGGAGAGAGAAGCTGATATTGGACATGTACACGTAATGACACTTGGCAAAGAAAGAAAACCAAAGAATGATTGCAAATGCTCCATAGCTGGTAATTTCCTATTGCGGCAGGAGGAAAATAAAATTAGAGAGGAAAAATTGGGGGGCATGTTAGGAATTGCTTAAATACAGCTATGGGTTAGCAATATGAAGTTGCTTTAAAAAGCATCAGAGATTTCAAAACAACCTAGATTCCCAACTTGCTTAACAACAACCCTGGATGGAAGATTACCATAACTTTAGTGTTACTTCAGGGACAGAAAAAATAATCTGCCTGGGTTGAACATCTTAAATCACAATAAATGGAAAGTCCGAAGATAGCATTTTGGGTGTCAATATCTTAATACAATAGACTGACTCTCAGGGGTTCATCATCATCCCAACTGAATGGTTTTAAGGGGATGACAAAACCAAAAAGCATGGGGAAATTACAAATTTAAGTAATCTTGTGATCTTACAATTATGCTTCCTGATCTGTAGTTGCTGACTTCTGAGTAGTAATTAGAAGCAATGCTGGACTCCTTCAAGACATGTTCTTGAATATGAGCTCTTCAGCTTTCTCCTGTTCACCCCTTCTCCAGCCCCTATCTCTTGCCTAAAGGGAAGAGACGATCACAATCCTGCTTTCAAGAAAGACTCTCATTCAGGTCTCTGGACCCAATCAGTGAAGAGCAAGTACCTGCTTTTCCTGACAATGGATGACAACCTTCGATAGGTTCCTACTCCTCACAAGAATGTTTTCTTCAGAGGGTCCTGTTGCTATTTGACCACTAGTTTTAAGAAATATGCAATTGTAAGATTTGTGGTTAATTTTAAAAATACACAAAATGATGAAAATAGAGGTAGTCAGCTTCAAATGTTCTAAACTATACTCCAAACTCCATATTGAATTGAATTGACAATGCTTTTAGGATTTGAAATAGGAATTTAAAGTGCAGCATTATAATAGAGTGGATTTTGGTTGAAATGTCTCAGTAAGAAAGTCTAAAATTTAAGAATAAACAAAATAACAGAAGCAACAGTCTGTTTAGCTTAGTCCCATTTTGATGTTTTAAATTTACATAATACATTCATATTTCTGAGCTACTCATCAACACTTCTGTTGTCTTTAATTTTCTTACCTCTTTTACTTAAAATAAAAATTTAAAAGGTAATATTTAGACTTAATTTTTTCCACTTTCATATTTTCACAATTCTTATAAACTGTGCTTCACATTTGCTAAAAGTTATGGGCAGGGGATTGCTCTTATTCATAAAGCATCCAACAGAACTATATCTTGGGAGATTCAAGCCCAGTGTAAAATATGAGTAAATTTGTATTTTGTGCAGTTAATTATAGAGTTTAGGAAGAGCAAGTAAAAATTTACTCTAAAAAAGTAGTTAAAATTAGTGGAATGATTAATGATATTATAGGCTCATTCTACCCTGCCCTGTGGTATTCTGAGCAACTATTTTGCATTTGGAAACTTTTATGATTAATGTCATTTAGTCTAAATGAAATTCATCAGTCCAAATAAAACTATCGCTAGCATAAGAAACTTTAGTAATTAATCATTTGTTTAATGCAGCCATCAACTCATTTATCTCTGAATAATTTAGACCAATTCAAAAGAACCATTTCTTTTAGACACATTCCCCAAGTATATTTGCTGAGGAATAGCAGTAATTGTTCAATATTCTATTAACAGTGTTATTTTATATTCACATAAATAGGCCTTACATTAAATTTTTTCATTTTTATTCTTTTTTCTCTTCTTAAAAAAAAAGGATCAATATGTGCTTTCAGCCACTGTACTCTGCCAGATTTTTTAATAGGCCAGTTAATTGATGGGTCTGTGTATTACTTGAGATGGCCATCAATTCCTTTTCATTAGGTAATTATCTGATTAAGGCAGATACAGCAGATGGTTATCTGCCAAAACAATCAAGAAACTTGGGGACAGATTTCATGTTTAATGTTTCCTTGTATCCCTAGGGACAAATAAAATACCACATGCAAAGTCACTCAAATGATAGATGCTTATAAAACAATAAAAATCCAAAGCTTAAGCATTTTAAATGCTACTAAGAAATAGCTTGAAATGCCAAAATGTGTGAAAAGAATGTCTCCTTTTATGAGAAAATACTGCTGGACTCAAATAGCTATCCCATGCCAACAGAGTATTTTACAAGTTGGGGATTTCCCACAGCTATGTAGCCACTAAGCTTACATCTCCAAATATATGAAAACCTTTTATCCATGGAACCTAAATCAGAGAAGATTAATGTGCACCAGAACAACTCAGGCAGGTACAAATTTTAACACAATAGTAATGGGTACTCTCCTGAGAGTATGGAAGGAAGAGGAGCTTATTAGGGGCACAAAACCAACTGACTGAGCACGGATTGCTCTCAGATGCTTTATGATACCACGGAGCACATGACGGCACACACACAGGCGCATACACAGAGGATGCCGTGATGTATGTGCAAGAGCTCATTGGCTGTTGCCATGGAGGCAGCTGCTAATGGTATATAGGGAACAAACAGAAGGACATAAAAAGAGACGACTGTGCCACATATACTGAGAAAGAAACTTGTGAAATCTTCTCCTTTCATTTGCCATCACTATGGAGACAGCCTTTAAAAGCCCATAGGAGATGGAAATTAGATTCTAGTTTAAACACACACACACACACACACACACACACACACACACACACACACATCCTTCACAGAGGTGAGTATCAGCATGAAAAATATTTGAGGTCAATATCATAAGCTGTTTTCAGAACCATTACTATCATATAGAAAGGCTAATCCCTTTAGACATTTGAAAATATTGACATTATTTAATAATGATGAAGAGTCTGTTTCCTACTGTGGTATTCATTTCAAAAAATTACCCTAGTTTATTCAATTTTATCTCTAGGTTGAATGTTGGATTCCAGTACCACTTCATCCCATTAATAGGTCACTCTTTCAGATAATGAATACAACAACCTGCTGCACAGAAAGTGCTTAAAGACCTTGAAACCCTGATGTTTGACAGGTAGATATATTTCAGGTTTTATCATCTCTTTATACCTTGGGTAAATGTTTTTCAGTAATGCATTATTAACAAGTACCCTATTATATTTAAAAAAAAATCAGTTGAGCTTTTACTTGCAGCTCATGAGGCATAAGGAAAAATCAGTGTTTCTTAAATTATCTTTTCCTGCTTTTTTTCACATTTTAGTAGTTTGTTCTAACTGAATTACCAATATAACCATTATTTCTTCAATCCTTTCAATTTTCATTTGCTCTAACCTTCTTCTATGTGTAATAGCTGAGCTACCTAAAGCTTAGGTTTATCCTGGTTCCAAAATAACACATAGAAATATACAACTTGGTCCAAAGCAAATGTATATTTAAGGAAAAAAATATAAAAATGGTGTCTCCTGAGAACATGGAAATTAATCACCACTTTTTATTTACTAAGCAAATATTTAAAAAGTTGAATAGCTTATCATTAGGTGGAAGAAATTAAATGAATTCTATCTTTTTTATGATCTAAATCTTCTTGGTAATAAAATGGGAAAGGACATGTATTTGAACTTTCTGGACCCTAGGTATTAAGTTGGAATGCTCTGTGGCTGAATTCTTTAGGAGGGATGAAGTAGATGTTAGAAAGGGCATACTTGGAATGACTAAGTGGTGGGAAGAGTGGATTGTTTACTACTCTCTACAAAATAGTTCTAGTCATGGAATGGGGCTTGAGAGACAGAAGAGAGTGTCATAGGTAGCAAAACTCCCGTTACTCCCAGCCACTTTAAAATTAAAAATCCCATAACTAAGGGGGGACACATGCTTTGTTGCAAAAGTCAAACAACAGGGGTATAAATTGCAGGGGAATCCACCTTGGTGCTAGGATTATGTCTTCTGCCTGAGAAAGAAAGCACTAGAGACAGAAACATCAAAGTTAGGTTAGACTGTCCACCAGCCCAATGCAGTCAAGCATTTAATCCTAACCCTTCTGCCCTCCAAAGACCAGAACCAAACAAGCTAGAATCTATGGGAACTTAACTGAGTCCTAATGATAAATCAAGATGCCTTAGAATTATAGACTTTCTTGGCTAAAGATCAGCTATTTGGAAGCAATAAAGTTCTATCTACACATTTGGTGTCAGAAGCAATCCTGAACCAAAATGTACCTTAACTTTTGTTGAATGCATCTGCCTCAAGCTGCCTATACAACAGTGTGACAGATAAAGAAACACCAGAGCTATTAAGAGTATGAACTGGATCTTGTCAGTGAGACTGAAAGATACACTTACATGAGCTCTGAAATGTTTCACAATGTCTAGCTTTTTATTTCTTTGACACCTAAAAAATGTGATTCAGCCTTCAAGCATGACTGATTTGGTATTTTTTAAGCGTGGGGGAAATCTGATTCAATATAAATATAAAGTATCATTATTTATATAGAGCATTTAAAACTGTGGTTTGGCCTGAACTTGAAGCAAGTTGCAGAATGGATTCTGTAGCACAGTGTCTCATTCCTTTGATCCTATGCACTATTCTCAGAAATTTTACTTGCAGAATGAGTTTCATTTTCAAAGGACTTACTGAAAGTAATAATAATAATAGTGACATTGATTTATTTCAAACTAACATAATACTGTAAAAAGAATTTAGAGAAATTGTTTAAATTTCATGGGGAGTGTCTAATGCTCTTTTTTTTAGGTTATTACACACAGAGATCATTATATTGTTTTGTTTTGTTTTTTAAAAAGTTAACTGATTTTTCTTGCTGTGACTTAAGCCATACCTATACAGATTTTCAATTCCAAGGAAAGCCCTCTGGGGGTTATTTCCTCCTAGTTATATATCTGAGATTCCTGTAATTTGCTAACAGATGAATGTAAGCACATGGGCTCTGTGTGCTCCAAGCAGATCCAAAAAGTCTTCCTTTCCATGGGCAAAATTACTGGATGATGAAAATATAACATGTATTTATACTCAATTATGTTATTTTTACAAAACATTCACTCATTATATTTTAGCAGTAAATATAACAAAGTTCCAACACTCATGCAAAGGAGTTCATCAAAAAAAAAAAAAAAAAGATATAAAAACCACAATAGATAGTTAGGAGAGGACATGAATGAATCCATAAGTCACATAAGGTAATGACTGAAAAAATGCTCAACCTCACCGCAATTCAAATATGCAAAATAAAATGAAATAATATTTTAGCATATTACAGTTAAAATACCCTAAATATTTTAAGTAGGTATAAAAATGACATATTTTAAATATTACATACCATAATTTAGAGAAAAGTTTAAAGGAGTACAAATACTTGGGTAAAATCAGAGAGCATCTTCATTAACTGATAATAATTATTAATTTTAATCCAATTCTTCTATTCCCTACTGTTCTAGTTTGCTAATGCTGCAGAATGCAAAACACCAGAGACGGATTGGCTTTTATAAAAAGGGGGTTGGCAAGATGGCGGACTGGTGAGCTGTATATTTTAGTTACTCCTCCAGGAAAGTAGGTAGAAAGCCAGGAACTGCGTGGACTGGACACCACAGAGCAATCAGACTTCGGGCATACTTCATACAAAACTCATGAAAACGTGGAACTGCTGAGATCAGCGAAATCTGTAAGTTTTTGCGGCCAGGGGACCCGCACCCCTCCCTGCCAGGCTCAGTCCCGTGGGATGAGGGGCTGTCAGCTCCGGGAAGGAGAAGGGAGAACTGCAGTGGCAGCCCTTATCGGAAACTCATTCTACTGATCCAAACTCCAACCATAGATAGACTGAGACCAGACACCAGAGAATCTGAGAGCAGCCAGCCCAGCAGAGAGGAGACAGGCATAGAAAAAAACAACACGATAAACTCCAAAATAAAAGCGGAGGATTTTTGGAGTTCTGGTGAACATAGAAAGGGGAAGGGCAGAGCTCAGGCCCGAGCTCAGGCCCTGAGGCACATATGCAAATCCCGAAGAAAAGCTGATCTCTCTGCCCTGTGGACCTTTCCTTAATGGCCCTGGTTGCTTTGTCTCTTAGCATTTCAATAACCCATTAGATCTCTGAGGAGGGCCCTTTTTTTTTTTTTTTTTTAATCCTTTTTTCTTTTTCTAAAACAATTACTCTAAGAAGCCCAATACAGAAAGCTTCAAAGACTTGCAATTTGGGCAGGTCAAGACAAGAGCAGAACTAAGAGAGCTCTGAGACAAAAGGCAATAATCCAGTGGCTGAGGAAATTCACTAAACACCACAACTTCCCAAGAAAAGGGGGATGTCCGCTCACAGCCATCATCCTGGTGGACAGGAAACACTCCTGCCCATCGCCAGCCCCATAGCCCAGAGCTGCCCCAGACAACCCAGTGTGACGGAAGTGCTTCAAATAACAGGCACACACCACAAAACTGGGCGTGGACATTAGCCTTCCCTGCAACCTCAGCTGATTGTCCCAGAGTTGGGAAGGTAGAGCAGTGTGAATTAACAAAGCCCCATTCAGCCATCATTTCAGCAGACTGGGAGCCTCCCCACAGCCCAGCAGCCCAGAACTGCCCTGGGGGGATGGCACTCACCTGTGACATAGCACATCCGTCAACAGAGGACCCGGGGTGCACAGCCTGGAAGAGGGGCCCACTTGCAAGTCTCAGGAGCCATACGCCAATACCAAGGACTTGTGGGTCAGTGGCAGAGACAAACTGTGGCAGGACTGAACTGAAGGATGAGACTATTGCAGCAGCTTTAAAACTCTAGGATCACCAGGGAGATTTGATTGTTAGAGCCACCCCCCCCTCCCTGACTGCCCAGAAACACGCCCCATATACAGGGCAGGCAACACCAACTACACACGCAAGCTTGGTACACCAATTGGACCCCACAAGACTCACTCCCCCACTCACCAAAAAGGCTAAGCATGGGAGAACTGGCTTGTGGAGAACAGGTGGCTCGTGGACGCCACCTGCTGGTTAGTTAGAGAAAGTGTACTCCACGAAGCTTTAGATATGATAAATTAGAGATAAGGACTTCAATTGGTCTACAAATCCTAAAAGAACCCTATCAAGTTCAGCAAATGCCAAGAGGCCAAAAACAACAGAAAATTATAAAGCATATGAAAAAACCAGACGATATGGATAACCCAAGCCCAAGCACCCAAATCAAAAGACCAGAAGAGACACAGCACCTAGAGCAGCTACTCAAAGAACTAAAGATGAACAATGAGACCATAGTACGGGATACAAAGGATATCAAGAAGACCCTAGAAGAGCATAAAGAAGACATTGCAAGACTAAATAAAAAAAAAATGGATGATCTTATGGAAATTAAAGAAACTGTTGACCAAATTAAAAAGATTCTGGACACTCATAGTACAAGAATAGAGGAAGTTGAACAACAAATCAGTGACCTCGAAGATGACAGAATGGAAAATGAAAGCATAAAAGAAAGAATGGGGAAAAAAATTGAAAAAATCGAAATGGACCTCAGGGATATGATAGATAATATGAAACGTCCAAATATAAGACTCATTCGTGTCCCAGAAGGGGAAGAAAAGGGTAAAGGTCTAGGAAGAGTATTCAAAGAAATTGTTGGGGAAAACTTCCCAAATCTTCTAAACAACATAAATACACAAATCATAAATGCTCAGCGAACTCCAAATAGAATAAATCCAAATAAACCCACTCCGAGACATATACTGATCACACTGTCAAACACAGAAGAGAAGGAGCAAGTTCTGAAAGCAGCAAGAGAAAAGCAATTCACCACATACAAAGGAAACAGCATAAGACTAAGTAGTGACTACTCAGCAGCCACCATGGAGGCGAGAAGGCAGTGGCATGATATATTTAAAATTCTGAGTGAGAAAAATTTCCAGCCAAGAATACTTTATCCAGCAAAGCTCTCCTTCAAATTTGAGGGAGAGCTTAAATTTTTCACAGACAAACAAATGCTGAGAGAATTTGCTAACAAGAGACCTGCCCTACTGGAGATACTAAGGGGAGCCCTACAGGCAGAGAAACAAAGAAAGGACAGAGAGACTTGGAGAAAGGTTCAGTACTAAAGAGATTCGGTATGGGTACAATAAAGGATATTAATAGAGAGAGGGGAAAAATATGACACACATAAACCAAAGGATAAGATGGCTGATTCAAGAAATGCCTTCACGGTTATAACATTGAATGTAAATGGATTAAACTCCCCAATTAAAAGATATAGATTTGCAGAATGGATCAAAAAAAATGAACCATGAATATGTTACATACAAGAGACTCATCTTAGACACAGGGACACAAAGAAACTGAAAGTGAAAGGATGGAAAAAAATATTTCATGCAAGCTACAGCCAAAAGAAAGCAGGTGTAGCAATATTAATCTCAGATAAAATGGACTTTAAACGCAGGGAAGTTTTGAGAGACAAAGAAGGCCACTACATACTAATAAAAGGGGCAATTCAACAAGAAGAAATAACAATCGTAAATGTCTATGCACCCAATCAAGGTGCCACAAAATATATGAGAGAAACACTGGCAAAACTAAAGGAAGCAATTGATGTTTCCACAATAATTGTGGGAGACTTCAACACATCACTCTCTCATATAGATAGATCAACCAGACAGAAGACCAATAAGGAAATTGAAAACCTAAACAATCTGATAAATGAATTAGATTTAACAGACATATACAGGACATTACATCCCAAATCACCAGGATACACATACTTTTCTAGTGCTCATGGAACTTTCTCCAGAATAGATCATATGCTGGGACATAAAACAAGCCTCAATAAATTTAAAAAGATTGAAATTATTCAAAGCACATTCTCTGACCACAATGGAATACAATTAGAAGTCAATAACCATCAGAGACTTAGAATATTCACAAATACCTGGAGGTTAAACAACACACTCCTAAACAATCAGTGGGTTAACGAAGAAATAGCAAGAGAGATTGCTAAATATAAAGAGATGAATGAAAATGAGAACACAACATACCAAAACCTATGGGATGCAGCAAAAGCAGTGCTAAGGGGGAAATTTATAGTACTGAACACATATATTAAAAAGGAAGAAAGAGCGAAAATCAAAGAACTAATGGATCAACTGAAGAAGCTAGAAAATGAACAGCAAACCAATCCTAAACCAAGTACAAGAAAAGAAATAACAAGGATTAAAGCAGAAATAAATGACATAGAGAACAAAAAAACAATAGAGAGGATAAATATCACCAAAAGTTGGTTCTTTGAGAAGATCAACAAGATTGACAAGCCCCTAGCTAGACTGACAAAATCAAAAAGACAGAAGACCCATATAAACAAAATAATGAATGAAAAAGGTGACATAACTACAGATCCTGAAGAAATTAAAAAAATTATAAGAGGATATTATGAACAACTGTATGGCAGCAAACTGGATAATGTAGAAGAAATGGACAATTTCCTGGAAACATATGAACAACCTAGACTGACCAGAGAAGAAATAGAAGACCTCAACCAACCCATCACAAGCAAAGAGATCCAATCAGTCATCAAAAATCTTCCCACAAATAAATGCCCAGGGCCAGATGGCTTCACAGGGGAATTCTACCAAACTTCCCAGAAAGAACTGACACCAATCTTACTCAAACTCTTTCAAAACATTGAAGAAAATGGAACACTACCTAACTCATTTTATGAAGCTAACATCAATCTAATACCAAAACCAGGCAAAGACGCTACAAAAAAGGAAAACTACCGGCCAATCTCCCTAATGTATATAGATGCAAAAATCCTCAACAAAATACTTGCAAATCGAATCCAAAGACACATTAAAAAAATCATACACCATGACCAAGTGGGGTTCATTCCAGGCATGCAAGGATGGTTCAACATAAGAAAATCAATCAATGTATTACAACACATTAACAAGTCGAAAGGGAAAAATCAATTGATCATCTCAATAGATGCTGAAAAAGCATTTGACAAAATCCAACATCCCTTTTTGATAAAAACACTTCAAAAGGTAGGAATTGAAGGAAACTTCCTCAACATGATAAAGAGCATAGATGAAAAACCCACAGCCAGCATAGTAGTCAATGGTGAGAGACTGAAAGCCTTCCCTCTAAGATCAGGAACAAGACAAGGATGCCCGCTGTCACCACTGTTATTCAACATTGTGCTGGAAGTGCTAGCCAGGGCAATCCAGCAAGACAAAGAAATAAAAGGCATCCAAATTGGAAAAGAAGAAGTAAAACTGTCATTGTTTGCAGATGATATGATCTTATATCTAGAAAACCCTGAGAAATCGATGATACAGCTACTAGAGCTGATAAACAAATTTAGTAAAGTAGCGGGATACAAGATTAATGCACATAAGTCAGTAATGTTTCTATATGCTAGAAATGAACAAACTGAAGAGACACTCAAGAAAAAGATACCATTTTCAATAGCAACTAAAAAAATCAAGTACCTAGGAATAAACTTAACCAAAGATGTAAAAGACCTATACAAAGAAAACTACATAACTCTACTAAAAGAAATAGAAGGGGACCTTAAAAGATGGAAAAATATTCCATGTTCATGGATAGGAAGACTAAATGTCATTAAGATGTCAATTCTACCCAAACTCATCTACAGATTCAATGCAATCCCAGTCAAAATTCCAACAACCTACTTTGCAGACTTGGAAAAGCTAGTTATCAAATTTATTTGGAAAGGGAAGATGCCTCGAATTGCTAAAGACACTCTAAAAAAGAAAAACGAAGTGGGAGGACTTACACTCCCTGACTTTGAAGCTTATTATAAAGCCACAGTTGTCAAAACAGCATGGTACTGGCACAAAGATAGACATATAAATCAATGGAATCGAATTGAGAATTCAGAGATAGACCCTCAGATCTATGGCCGACTGATCTTTGATAAGGCCCCCAAAGTCACTGAACTGAGTCATAATGGTCTTTTCAACAAATGGGGCTGGGAGAGTTGGATATCCATATCCAAAAGAATGAAAGAGGACCCCTACCTCACCCCCTACACAAAAATTGACTCAAAATGGACCAAAGATCTCAATATAAAAGAAAGTACCATAAAACTCCTAGAAGATAATGTAGGAAAACATCTTCAAGACCTTGTATTAGGCGGCCACTTCCTAGACTTTACACCTAAAGCACAAGCAACAAAAGAAAAAATAGATAAATGGGAACTCCTCAACCTTAGAAGTTTCTGCACCTCAAAGGAATTTCTCAAAAAGGTAAAAAGGCAGCCAACTCCATGGGAAAAAATTTTTGGAAACCATGTATCTGACAAAAGACTGATATCTTGCATATATAAAGAAATCCTACAACTCAATGACAATAGTACAGACAGCCCAATTATAAAATGGGTAAAAGATATGAAAAGACAGTTCTCTGAAGAGGAAATACAAATGGCCAAGAAACACATGAAAAAATGTTCAGCTTCACTAGCTATTAGAGAGATGCAAATTAAGACCACAATGAGATACCATCTAACACCGGTTAGAATGGCTGCCATTAAACAAACAGGAAACTACAAATGCTGGAGGGGATGTGGAGAAATTGGAACTCTTATTCATTGTTGGTGGGACTGTATAATGGTTCAGCCACTCTGGAAGTCAGTCTGGCAGTTCCTTAGAAATCTAGATATAGAGTTACCATTCGATCCAGCAATTGCACTTCTCGGTATATACCCAGAAGATCGGAAAGCAGCGACACGAACAGATATCTGCACGCCAATGTTCATAGAAGCATTATTCACAATTGCCAAGAGATGGAAACAACCCAAATGTCCTTCAACAGATGAGTGGATAAATAAAATGTGGTATATACACACGATGGAATACTACGCGGCAGTAAGAAGGAACGATCTCGTGAAACATATGACAACATTGATGAACCTTGAAGACATAATGCTGAGCGAAATAAGCCAGGCACAAAAAGAGAAATATTATATGCTACCACTAATGTGAACTTTGAAAAATGTAAAACAAATGGTTTATAATGTAGAATGTAGGGGAACAAGCAATAGAGAGCAATTAAGGAAGGGGGAACAATAATCCAAGAGGAACAGATAAGCTATTTAACGTTCTGGGGATGCCCAGGAATGACTATGGTCTGTTAATTTCTGATGGATATAGTAGGAACAAGTTCACAGAAATGTTGCTATATTAGGTAACTTTCTTGGGGTAAAGTAGGAACATGTTGGAAGTTAAGCAGTTATCTTAGGTTAGTTGTCTTTTTCTTACTCCCTTGTTATGGTCTCTTTGAAATGTTCTTTTACTGTATGTTTGTTTTCTTTTTAACTTTTTTTTCATACAGTTGATTTAAAAAAGAAGGGAAAGTTAGGAAAAAAAAAAAGAAAAACAAGGAAAAAAAGATGTAGTGCCCCCTTGAGGAGCCTGCGGAGAATGCAGGGGTATTTGCCTACCCCACCTCGATGGTTGCTAACATGACCACAGACATAGGGGACTGATGGTTTGATGGGCTGAGCCCTCTAACATAGGTTTTACCCTTGGGAAGACGGTTGCTGCAAAGGAGAGGCTAGGCCTCCCTATGGTTGTGCCTAAGAGCCTCCTCCCAAATGCCTCTTTGTTGCTCAGATGTGGCCCTCTCTCTCTGGCTAAGCCAAATTGAAAGGTGAAATCACTGCCCTCCCCCCTACGTGGGATCAGACACCCAGGAGAGTGAATCTCCCTGGCAACGTGGAATATGACTCCCGGGGAGGAATGTAGACCTGGCATCATGGGACGGAGAACATCTTCTTGACCAAAAGGGGGATGTGAAAGGAAATGAAATAAGCTTCAGTAGCAGAGAGATTCCAAAAGGAGCCGAGAGGTCACTCTGGTGGGCACTCTTACACACACTTTAGACAACCCTTTTTAGGTTCTAAAGAATTGGGGTAGCTGGTGGTGGATACCTGAAACTATCAAACTACAACCTAGAATCCATGAATCTCGAGGGAAAGCCATAAGGACCACACTCCACTTTGTCTAGTTTATGGATGGATGAGTAGAAAAATAGGGGAAGGAAACAAACAGACAAACAGACAAAGGTACCCAGTGTTCTTTTTTACTTCAATTGCTCTTTTTCACTCTAATTATTATTCTTGTTATTTTTGTGTGTGTGCTAATGAAGGTGTCAGGGATTGATTTAGGTGATGAATGTACAACTATGTAATGGTACTGTGAACAATCGAAAGTACGATTTGTTTTGTATGACTGCATGGTATGTGAATATATCTCAATAAAATGAAGATAAAATAAATAAATAAATAAATAAATAAATAAATAAAAAGGGGGTTTATTTGGCTACACAGTTACAGTCTTAAGGCCATAAAGTGTCCAAGGTAACACATCAGTAATCAGGTACCTTCACTGGAGGATGGCCAATGGTGTCCGGAAAACCTCTGTTAGCTGGGAAGGCATGTGGCTGGCGTCTGCTCCAAAGTTCTGGTTTCAAAATGGCTTTCTCCCAGGATGTTCCTCTCTAGCAAGCTTGCTCCTCTTCAAAATGTCACTCACAGCTGCACTGAGTTGCCTCTGCCCATCAGCTCATTTATACAGTTCCACTGATCAAGGCCCACCCTAAATGGGTGGGGCCATGCCTCCATGGAAATTATCTCATCAGAGTTATCACCTACAGTTGGGTGGGGCGCATCTCCAAAGAAACACTCAAAGAAATCTAATCAAAACCGATAACGTCTGCCCACACAAGATTACATCAAAGATAATGGCGTTTGGGGGACACAATACATTCAGACTGGCACACCTACAGATTTAAAAAGGATGTTCTTTTTCTCAGGTTTTGAAAGTCCACAGTTATTGGAGTTAAATTTTTTCTGCACCTTTTCTCATTTTAATAGTTATCTATGATTTCAGCTTACCTTTATCTTAGATAGTGAAGTACTTCCCCAGAGGGTTAATTCCCTTTTCTTCAGAGTTCTAACTTTACCTTCATACGGGATTTGACACAAAGAGACCATGGTTGAGTATGTCCTGTATTTCCCAGTATAACTTCCATGTAACAGCATTTTTCAGACCAACAGAAAAATTTCCTCTTCTGACCATGTTTCTTTTTCACAGACATTCTTCTCTCTTTTTAAAGCCAAGGCTAGTTTAAATCCAAATTTGCACTGTATAATTTGGTTCACATTGCATTTTCTATTAGTAATGGCTATACTGGGATTTTAGCTCACTTATAAGTCTACTTGTTTTTGTTGTTCTTTTTATTTAAAAGGCCCTTTTCATTTTAAAACAGAGCATAACATACATTTAAACAGATAAATAAAATTCTTTCTTTCTCTATGCCAACATAGCTGCCCCAAAGCACAAATCTAATCTGCTACATTTTTCTAATTCATTACTCCTAGAAAGCAAATTATAATAATATTCAGAAGTTTCGTCATATTTCTTAAAGATATGATTAATTTAAAATTTTATAAAACAAATGATACATATTTGGAAAAAGATAAAATAAAATATTTGTGATCTTTCACTAGCTTAAAAATGACTTTCATTTGTTTTTAAAATTCCTGTTAATTCAGATATCACCTAGAAGTAAAATTAAAGATTCTAAAATTAGTAAATAAACTTTATATATTTTTCTGCATTTTTGGCTAAAACACTTTTTTTTCCTATGGTTTCCTTTATTCATCAGGAATAAAATTTTAATTTTGTTACAGTAGGAAAAAAAACTATCCCTCCAACCTCACTTCCTGCTAATTCTTCAGTGTCAACTATTGTACCCTTCCTCCAGAAATGCCTTTGAGTTTTTCCTTCACATTTGGCAGACTCTTAGTCATTTTTCAAGACTAGCTCAAAGTTATCAAGTTAAGCTCATGAAGTTATCGTTAACTCCCAGATTTGAATCACTCATACTGTCTGTGATCCCCTAGATCTTTGTCTATACTTCTTTTCAAACACTTAGCATATGTTATTGTAATTTACTTCATATATGTCCATATCTCCTTCTAGACTGAGAGATCTTTAAGGGCAAGTGCTTTGAATTAGTTAAGTTGGATTTTAAATTTGGGTCTGGTTGAAAATCAAGGGTAACACAATGGGAGTCTGAAGACATAATGCCTGAGAAAAGAGTTTGTTACTCAAAGGGAGAGGGTGGTGGCAGGAGGGGTCGACAGAAAGTGCCGTCAACTGTAGTGGCTCAATCAGCAGATGGGGAGCACAGAGCAAGAAGAACCTGTGGGTTTGTGCCTTTATTGTGGTCCAGAGGTGGAGGTCATTAGATTTCCCATGGGAGTCAAGGATTGGTTAGTTTAAAGCAAGCATACACAAAAAGGGAAAGGGACTGGGGGTCCGAGGATGGTGGGGATGCTTAGCTTATCATTTGAGACCAGCTGTGGGTTTTGGGTGAGGTGTGTGGGTGGTGTGGGCAGACACAGATGCGAGTTTGAGCTCTGGGGAAGTCTATGCCCAGGGCTGGAAAGCTGCTTATTAACTACCTAAAGGGCAGTGCTGAGACAAGTGGCTTAGCTAAAGTAAGATGGATGGTGATGTAGCACAAAAAATTTGAGTAGTTACAGCAAGTATCATATAGTGTTTACCTTTATGTTTTCAGGGTCTCACAAAGTAGCTGGTACAAAATAGATGCCACATAAACATTTAATGAAAAAATAAATCAACATTGAGATTAGGAACACAGGCAGAGGGGTAAGACCTAGAAGAGAAATAAAATATTTCTTCCAAGACAGGAGGAGAGGAGGTAAAAATAGGTTGTAAATATACAGTATTGCCTTCCAGGCTCTCCATCTTGTTGCAAGAAGGAATTCAAGGATAAGACAAGTAGGTATAAGCAAATGAGAAAGCTTATTGAGGTAAATGAAAGTACGCACTCTAAGGGGTAAGCACAGGGTGTGCTCAAGAGAGAGATGTGCTCCATGTGATTTGTCACAAGGGCTTTTTATCAAATCAAACAAAGGAAGGTGGGGTTTGAGACTTACATTTGGCACATTGTGACTGGTGAGTAATCATTCAAAATAAGTGGTGTAAATAGCCATTGTGATTGGTTGTCTATACATTCTTGTGATTGGTTAATAAACATGTAAATTAAGATCTGTAAGTAAGCTATTACAATAGGCTGAATACACATTCAAATTAAGGATTGTGAATGGGTAATTGTGATTGGTCCATGCCATGTGGTTGAACAATGTAACCTACTTTCTTCAACCTCCTTGGGTTTTAGGAGACTGACTGTTCTTACCAGATGCCTCCCCCCACCGGAACCAAGTCCAACAGTGCCTCAGAGCTTGCAGGATGTTTTTCCTACTTCTAACCTGCCTCAGATAAGTAGGACCTGTTGAAGAGGTCACTTCATTTAAGGTGTGGCCCAGCCCAATTGGGATGGGTCTTAATCCTGTTACTGGAGTCCTTTATAAGCAGAATGAAATTCAGACACAGGGAGAGAAAGCCACAGGAAGCAAGAAGCTAAACAACAGTAGAATGTGGAAGAGATTAGAGAGATTAGGAGAAGAAACCATATGCCTTATCATGTGACAAGCTAAGGGCCAAGGACTGGCAGCAGCCTTCCCCAGAATGCCAGTCTCTGGGAAGAAAGCATTACCTTGATGACCCTTGATTTGGACTTTTTTCCAGCCTCAAACTATGAGCGAATAAATTCTCATTATTTAACCTGACCCATTTCAAGGTATTTGCTTGAGTAGCCAGGGAAACTAAAACACTTCCTAAATTAATTTATCTAATACTCAAGTAAGAGGAAGCTGTTCTAGGAATAATAACTTATGTAAAAATATTTCCTTATAATAAAGTTTAAGGAAGAATATCATGCAATGTACATTTTTCTTCACCACTTTTACAACATAAACAGAGTCTTTTTTCCAAATATTTTATAATTGACCTTATTTTTCATTTGCATGGTGTACTCACACATTCATTCTAGTTCTGAAGGAAGCGGTTTTCTTTTATTTTTAGCTTTGGTGTGCTATTCCTAACAAATTCATTTTATTTCATTTATGTCTATAAATATTATAAGTGTAAAGAGCATATTGGTAGAGACTTAGAAAAATCAATTATTTGGAAAACTATTTTGCAAAGTAACAAATATTAAGTAAAATTCCTTTAAATCACTCACAAATATATAGTGAGTGGGGAGAAAATTGAAAAAGTTCATTACATTAAAAGTCATCATTTAGTATTAGTTGCTAAATGGAACTGATTTGAAACCATTTTCTATGTTATGTTAGGCCAAGTCCCTACAATGGGGAGCAAACATCTGAGAAAGAAATAAGCCAACACATGTCAGAAATCCTTTGAGAAAATATTACCCAATTACCTTCTGGTGGGGAATTGTCTGTCCTTACAGTGGTCTGTCGCCTGGCTCTCAGGGACTCAGGCTCACTTCCTAGCCCCACCCCTACCCCAGGTCCCTTTGCAGCACTCCTAACGTAACAGCCTCCACCTTTGGCTCAGTTGCTTCTGGCCTGAAAATTGCTTCTCCTAATTCTAGACCTTTCCTTTGGAGATGGAATGAGCTAACTCTGTCCCCTTTTCAGGTATCAACTGTGTGCTTGCAGTTTCTGCTAATTTTCATTCCTTTGCTCATGATAAAAGCAGAGGGGTTAAAAAAATAGGCAAAGAAATCCTCAACTTAAGAACAAAAAGATAAGCAACCCAATTAAAAAATGGGGAAAATACTTGAATAGCTATCTCTCCAAAGAAGATATACAAATGGCCAGAAAGCACATGAAAAGATGATCAACATAATCAGCCACCAGAGAAATGAAAATCAAAGCCACTATTTGATACAATTTTGCATCCATTAGAATGAATGCTATTAAAAAAAAAACACAACAGAAAATGACAAGTGCTGGAAAGGATGTGGAGAAATAGGAACACTCATTCCTTGATGGCGGGAATGTAAAATGGTGCAACTGCTGTGGAAGACAATTTAGCAGTTTCTCAGAAAGCTAATTATAGAACTACTATATGACCCAGCAATCCCATTATTAGGTCTATACCTGAAAGCAGGGACTCAAACAGATAATTGTACACCAATGTTCATAGCAGCATTATTCACAATTTCCAAAACTGTCCATCAAAAAAATGTGGTATACACATACAGTGGAATATTATTCATCAATAAAAAGGAATGAAGTCTTGATACATGTGACAACATGAATGAACCTTGAAGACATCATGTTGAGTGAAATAAGTGAGACACAAAAGAACAAATATTGCCTTATCTCACTGATTAGAAACAATTAGAATAAGCAAATTTATAGAGTCAGAATCTAGAATACAGTTACTGGGAGACGGGGAGGCTATAGGGAATGGGAGGTTAAGGCTTAACATGTACAGGGTTCCTATTTGGAATGATGGAAATATTTGGTAATGGATGGTTATGATGGTAGCACAACATTCTGAATGTATTTAACAGCACTGAAGTATATATCTGAATATGATTAAAAGGGGAATGTTAGATTGTGTATATGGTAATAGAATAACACTTTTAAAAAAAAATCCATGGAACTACACTATACAAATAGTGAACCCTAAGTTAAATCACTGATTTTAATTAATAGTACAATTATAAAAATAGGCTATGATTAATTGTAACAAATGTTCCATACCAGCGCAAGGTGGTGGTGGTGGTGGTGGGATAGTGTATGGGATTAATGTATTTTATGCATGATTGTTCAAAAAACCGCAACTTCTCTAATATATTTTTTTAAAGAAACTGACTATACGCTGGTTATAGGGGAAAAAAACTAGAATAAGACTAACAGCCCAATTAAGCAATGTTGTCAGAACTGAATCTTGGGGTAATATGTCTGAAAGTCTGAAGAATTAGTTAATCTATTAACTTTTTCCTTAACTGCACACAACATTGCAGGGATTCAACCATAACTATAAATTCTAGGCCTTTCACACAGAGTTCATAATTGTGAGTTATGAATATCACAATTCTTCTCTTTTGTCCAATACTATCAATGCCTAAAAAAGATATACATATCAGACTGTCCATTTCTGCCTGAGGTGGAAATAAACCTTTGCAAGATACCCTATCCTTTTGACATTGAAGTTTGTAGAAGTTCAATAAGGAACACATAGTTCCATATCTATACCAGCCACTTCCAATTAGGACAATTTATAGCATCTTCTTGTGGTAAAGGATTTTTAATAACCAACATTTGTGTTCTTTATTCCTATTAAAAATAAATTAATGTTTATACATGTGTATGTGCACACATATACACACATATATGTTTAAGGGTAACTGATAATTAATTTTTAAACAATGAGAAAATTCATAAGTCAATGAGTTATGATTAATGTTAAAAATCAATAGCTTTCCAATATTCAAGCAATAAACAGATAGAAAATCTATTGGAAGAAATGATCCCAGTGACATGAAAAACATAAAATATATTTAGTTATAAACTTACAGGAAATATACAGAAACTATATGACTAAAATTTTAAAAAGATACCAAGGAACATATCAAAAGTTTTAAAGAAATTATAATATATACTATGCACTTGTGCAGGGAGACAATATTGTAAAAATGTCATTTCTGTCTAAATTAATCTATAAATTGAATGTAATCCCAATTAAACTACCAACAGAATTTCTTTTATGACTGGACAAAAATATGCTAAGGATCATCTGGAAAAATAAACATGCAAATATAGACTCCAAATTTCTGAAATGGGAAGAGTAAAAGGGACTAGCCCAACTAGATCTTAAGACACCATGTAGGTTTAATAATTAAACAGCCCAGTACCAGAGAAGAAACAGAGCAGTGAAACAGAATGAAGAAAAAAAAAAAAAAACACAAAAAAACAAAATACAAACAGAGACTTATGTTAAAAGTGTATTTCAAGAGTTTAAGCCCACCCTCTACCTCAACCATGCCCGTGGCAGGGACAGGGTCTGCTGAGAATGAAAGGTACTCTACCTCTTTACACTGGTGGGGAGTTGTGGGCTGACAAGTGCCATCAGCTGGGAAGGATAAGAAAAGCACAGTCTAGAGGCCTCAAAGAAAAGTCTGAAACCCTGCTGGGTCTCATCCTCAGGGAAACTTGATACTGAATTACACCCTCTTCCTGAGACTGGGTCTGTCTGGTCTAGGAAAAAACTGATTGGGGTTGATCATATTTGGGTAGACCCTTTGTACTGGTTTGTATGCATTATGTACCCCAGGAAAAGCCATATTCTTTGATGCAAACTTGTGGGGGCACATGTATTAGTGTTGATTAGGTAGGAACCTCTTGGTTCAGTGTTTCCATGGAGATGTGATTCAATCAACTGTGGGTGAGAACATTCATTGGATTATTTCCATGAAGTTGTTGCCCCACCCATTCAGGGTGGGTCTTTATTGGGTCACTGGAGTACTTTAAAAGGAGCCACACAGGCCAAGACACAGAGCAACTGAGAGTGACATTTTGAAGCCCAGCTGCATCTAAGAGAGGACAAAGTGCCTCAATAGCAACACATTTGGAGAATGCCATTTTGAAATGCCATCTGGGAGGAAGCAGATGCCAGCCACATGCCTTCACAGCTAACAGAGGATTTCTGGATGCCAATGGCCTTTCTCCAGTGAAGGTACACTTTGTTGATGCCTTACCTTGGACACTTTATCACTTTATGGACTTAAGACTGTAATTTTGTAACTAAATTACCCCCCTTTATAAAAGCCAGTCTATTTTTTCTGGTGTTTTGCAAAAGGCCAGCATTAGCAAGCCAGAACACCCCCCTCAAAAAAAGGTTCCTTATAGGCAGGGCAAGAACCAGAATAATAAGAGTTGAAAAATTCTCATCAGTTAAACAGAAGCTATGCTAGAGGTCTAGAATAAGTTGAACTGCATGCCAAAAAACAGATACAGAACAAGACCAACCAACAAGAAAACCCTAGGTAAAATAGTGAAAATGATCTCTAGAATAAACTAATCAAGGAAACCAGATGCCTAGACACCAACAAAAAATTATGAGTCACACTAGGAAAAAATGAAGATATGGCCCAAAGGAACAAATGAGACACTTCAAATGAGACACAGGAGTTGAAACAACTAATTAAAGATGTTCAAACAAACATGCTGAATCAATTCAAAAATAAAATCAATGAATTGAGGGAAGATATGGCAAAAGTGATAAACGTTATAAAGAAGATATTGGGCAAACATAGGGAAGAACTCAGACATTTGACAAACAAATGGCAGAAATCATGGGAATGAAAGGCATAGTAGAAGAGATGAAAAGCACAGTGGGGACTTACAACAGCAGACAGCAGATTTGAAGAGGCAAAAGAAAGGAATAGTGAACTAGAGAACAGAACATCTGAAATCCTATACACAAAAGAACAGATAGGAAAAGAATGAAAAAATATGAGCAGGGTCTCAGAGAATTGAATGACAACATGAAGCACAAGAATATACATGTCATGGGTAGGAGAAGAGAAGGGAAAAGGAGCAGAAAGAATAATGGAGGAAATAATCACTGAAAATTTCACATCTCTTGAGAAAGTCATTGTGCCAGTTTGGATGTCTTATGTCCCCAAAAATGCCATGTTCTTTAATGCAATCTTGTGGGGACCAATGCATTAGCATTGATTAGGTTGGAATCTTTGGATTAGGCTGTTTCCATGGAGATGTGACCCACACAACTGTGGGTAATATCTTTGATTAGATTATTTCCATGGAGGTGTGGCCCACCCATTCAGCGTGGGTCTGATTAGTTCCCATAAAAGCTCACAGACAGAAGGACGTCAGAGCAGCTGCAGCTGAGAGACATTTTGAAGATGGTTATTGAAAGCTGACACCGACATTTTGGAGAACACAATTTTGAAGTGCAGCCTGGCAGCAAACAGATGCCAGCCACATGCCTTCCCAGCTAATAGGTTTTCTGGATGCCAATGGCCTTTCTCCAGTGAAGGTATCCTATTGTTGATGCCTTACCTTGGACAATTTATGGCCTTAAGACTATAACTTTGTAACCAAATAAACCCCCTTTATAAAAGCCAATCCATTTCTGGTGTTTTGTGAAACAGCAACATTAGTGAATGGAACAGTCATAAAATTACAGATCTAAGAAGCACAGTGTACTTCAGACAGAATAGATCTGAATAGACCTACTCCAAGACACTTAATAATACTATTGTCAAGTATCAAAGACAGAGAGTTCTGAAAGCAGCAAAAGAAAAGCAATCCATCACATGCAAGGGAAGCTTGATAAGTCTATGTGTGGACTTCTCAGCAGAAACCATGGAAGTGAGAAGGCAGAGGTATGACATATTTAAAATAATGAAAGAGAATTCTATATCTGGCAAAACTGTCCTTCAAAAATGAGAGAGAGTTTAAAATAATTTCAGACAAACCGACACTGAAAGAGTTTGTGAACAAGAGATATGTTCTACAAAAAATACAAAAGGGTGTATTACAAGAAGATAGGAAAAGACAGGAGAGAGAGCTTTGGAGAAGACTGTAGAAATGAAGGCTATCAGTAAGGGTAAAAAGAGAAAGAGAGAAGCTGTAAGACAGAATAAAATCATGAAGCATACAACAATGTTGATGAAACTTGAGGATGTTACATTGAGCAAAATTAGCCAGAAACAAAAGTACAAATACTGTATGTTCTCACTAATATGAACTATTATTAATGAGCAAACTTTGAGAGTTAAAGAGGAGAAAGAGCATAGGTTATCAGGAGATAGAAAGATGGTAGAGACTGGGAATTTGATGCTGAAGGAGTACAGAATGTTCAACAGGATTGATTGTAAAGATCCAGAAATGGATAGCACAATACTACCTGATGGTAGCACAATATTGTAATTAAACTGAACAAAACTGAGTGCGACTATGGTTGGAAGAGGAAGGTAAGGGGCATGTATGACAACAGAAGGAAAAATAGAAAGAAGATAATGACTGGGACTGCATAACTTAGCGAAACCTAGAGTGGACAGTAATGGTAATTAAATGTACAAATATAAGAATGTTTTTAAATGAAG
This sequence comes from Choloepus didactylus, assembly GCF_015220235.1. Lineage (NCBI taxonomy): Eukaryota > Metazoa > Chordata > Mammalia > Pilosa > Megalonychidae > Choloepus > Choloepus didactylus. Next base: position 81,258,221 of record NC_051311.1, read on the forward strand.
CAGAATAAATGAATGTCAATATTGCAAAGTGTTGAAAATGGGATGGTATATGGAAAAATACAATCAATGCAAATTAGGGTCTACAGTTAACAGTAACATTGTAATATACTTCCATGAAATGTAGTAAGGGAAATATACAAAAGCTAAATATCGATAAGGGGGGATATAAGGGAGGTGTATGGGATTCTTGATTTAACTGTTGTTTCTCCTTTTTATTTTGTTTTATTTTTTATTTTATATTCTTCATTTTTCCCTCCTTTTCTTTCTTTGTGGAAGAAATGGAAATGTTCTCATATAGATTGTGGTTGTGAATGCATAACTATGTGATTATATTGGGAACCATTGATTGTTTACTTAGGATGGATTGTATGGTGTGTAAAAAAAACTGTTTAAAAAATAAACAGAAAGATACAAGTGCTGGAGAAAATTAAAAAAAACTATTTCATATCACTGTGGAAAATCTATTTGATGAAAACTAAAATGATAACTAAAAACAAAGTCAAACAACACTCAAGAAAAATATTTGTATAATATAAAAAGGATTTCTTTCCTTAATTTACAAAGAACTCATATAAATCATTCTGAAAAAGATGAATATTCCAAAGGGGGAAAAGGACAAAGCTATAGCTGAGTATTTTAATAGAAAAGAAATACAAATGACCAATTATCAAAAAACATTTTTTCAAGCTCCAACTCATAATTTAAGAAATGCAAATCTAAATAAAGTCTCACAAATAAAGTTGACAAAATATAGAAGCCTGATATCCAATGCTTATAAAGATGTGAGAAAAGGCTACTCTCACATACTATTTGTAAATGTGTAAATTGGTTTAAGCATTCTAGAGGGCACTTTGCAATAGCTACCCAAATTTTAAAACTACATACCCCTTGGCCCTGGAAGACATCTGCTAGGAATTTACTGATTTTTCACAAGGCAGCCATGTCCACTCAACTGGACAGAATACCCTCTTCAAATGGTGTCTGGAGAACTGGATATCCATATCCAAAAGAATGAGAGAGGACCCCTATCTCACACCTTATATAAAAATTAACTTAAAGCAGATCAAAGACCTAAACATTAGAGTTAAGACCATAAAACTCTTAGAAGAAAATGTAGGGAAGTATCTTAAAGATCTTGTGATAGGAGGTGGTTTCCTAGACCTTACATCCAAAGTGCAAGCAATGAAAGAATAAATAGATAAATGGGGTCTCCTCAAAATTGAATACTTTTGTGTCTCAAAGGACTTTATCAAGAAAGTAAAAAGGCAGCCTACTCAATAGGAGATGATATTTGGGAAACACATATCTGATAAGGGTTTAATATCCAGAATAAATAAAGAGATCTTACAACTCAACAACAAAAAGACAAACAGCCCAATTAAAAAATTGGCAAAATACATGGATAGACACTTTTCTAAAGAGGAAATACAAATGATCCAAAAGCATATGAAAAGCTGCTCAACTTCACTAGCTATCAGGGAAATGAAAATCAAAACTACAATGAGATACCATCTCACACCTACTAAAATGACCATTATGAAAAAGAAAAAAAGAAAACTACAAATGCTGGAGAGGATGTGGAGAAATAGGTACACTTATTCACTGTTGGTGGGGATGTAGAATGGTGCAGCCACTCTGGAAGGCAGTTTGGCAGTTCCTCAGGAAGCTGAATATAGAATTGCCATATGATCTGGCAATTCCATTACTAGATATCTCCTCAAAAGAATGGAAAGCAGGTTCACAAACAGACATTTTCACACTGATATTTATAGCAGCATTATTCACAATTGCCAATAGATAGAAAGAGCCCAAATGTCCATCAACTGATAAGTGGTAAATATATATGATGGAATATTATGTAGCTGTAAGACAGAATAAATTCATGATGCATGCAACAATGTGGATGACCCTGAGGGCATTATATTGAGTGAAATAAGCCAGAAACAAAAGGACAAATACTGTGTATGGTATCACCAATATGAACTAACTATAATGAACAACCTTGAGAGTTAAAGTCGAAAGTACAGGCTATCAGGAGATTGGGAAGTCAATGCTTAAGGAGTACAGAATGTTCAATAAGGTTTATTGTAAAGGTTCAGAAATGGACTACTGGGTGATGGTATCACAATACTGTAAGTGTAATTAACAAAGCAGAGTGTTAGTATGGTTGAAAGAAGAAGCCTAGAGTCATTTTTGTCACCAGAAGGAAAGCTAGAGGATAAAAACTGGGATTGCATAATTTAGCAAAACCTAGAGTGGACAATGATGTTGGTTAATTGTATAAATAGAAGAAAACTAGAACTAGTCAAAAGAAAAAGGAGTTTCCCAAGTTGACATAGATGTTCAAATTCTCAGCAAGCACTTCCTAAATGTAATTTTATTGAAATATATTCACATACCGTACTGTCATCCAAAGTGCATGACAATTGTTCAGTTTCATCATATAGTTTTGCATTTAACACCACAATTTTTGAAGATTTTGAAGATTTTCATTACTCCAAAAAATAAAAATGCAAATAACAATCCCATACCTCTCCTCCTTCCATTTTCTTTTTTTTTAATTTTTTAATTGAAATACAGTCACATTCCATATAATCATCCAAAGTGTAAAACAATTGTTCACAATATATCTTATGGTTGTGCATTCATCACTACAATCAATTTTGAACATTTTCATTACTCCAAAAGATAAAAATGAGAATAAAAATAAAAGTGAAAAGAACACCCAAAGTGTCCCACACCCCCATCCTCCATATTATTTATTTACTTTTTTGTGACCATTTTTCTACTCATTTGTCCATACAATAGATAAAGGGAGTGTGTGCCGTAAGGTTTTCACATTCACCTGGTCACACCACATAAGCTATAAAACTATATGATCACCTTCAAGAATCAAGAATACTAGATTGCAGTTCAATAGTTTCAGATATTTCCCTCTAACTATTCTAAGAAACTAAAAACTAAAAAGTGATATCAATATAACACAGAAGAATTATCTCCAGAATGACCTCCCAACTCCATTTGAAATCTCTCAGCCACTGAAAGTTTATTTTGTTTCAATTCTCTTCCCCCTTTTAGTCCAGAAGGCTTTCTCAATCACATGATGCAGGGTCCAAGCTCATCCCTGGGAGTCATTTTCCATATTGCCAGGGAGATTTATGTTCCATGTAGTGGGGAGGGCAGTGGGTTGACCTGCTGAGTTGGCTTAGAGAGAGGCCACATCTGAGCAACAAAAGAGGTTCTCTGGGGGTGACTCATAGGCACAATTATGAGTAGGCTTAGCCTCTCCTTTGCACTAGCAAGCTTCATAAGGGCAAGCCCCAAGATCAAGGGCTTGACCTACTAAGCTGGTAGTCCCCAATGCTTGTGAGAATATCAGGAATTCCCTAGCTGGGGAAGTTTAATATTTCCCAATTTTTCCAGTTTCTGAAAGGGGCTTTGCAAATATTTTTATTCTCTGCCCAAATTACTCTGGGTTGTATCAGGGCTTCATGCTAACCTGTACAAACCAACAAGGTCTAACCTCCTAGTCAAGGTTTCATGTAGTTATGGCATTTGAGTAAACTGACCATACAAGTTAAATTATATAGTGTGTTACTGAAAATGTAGATTGTGCACCATATAACTATCTCTTCCTTTGGTCCCACACAGAAGCCAAAGTTTTAAAACATGGTTAATATCATCCTCTCCCCTTCAGTCTGATCTACCCCAATCTCAACCAAGTCCATTTCATTCATATCTCCAATTGAAGTCTGATCTTTTCAGCCTCTTTAATAGTTGATTCATGGGGCAATGCTGACACTCACAGCTGTCAGGCAGGCACTTTAAAAAAAATTATTATAGAGGAGAATGTAAGATGGCGGCTAGGTGAGACAGGGCAAAAAAACACCTCCATGAAAAATACTAGATAAAAGCCAGAAAGTGACCCAGAACACCATTTCCAGCAATGCACCAGCCGGACTAGGTCTACTAAATCCACAGGGACCGTGCATATGGTGAAACCGAGAGTCTGCATTCTGAAACAAGTGAGTAAGCTGGCTGGAAGTCTGGTGGCCATGCCGCAGCATGGAGAAACCACAGGATGGCATTTGGAGATGGACTAGTTCTTTAAAAAAAACCAAAAACCTGGGAGCAGCTGCAGATATGGCAGTGAGAATCACACAGTGAAACATGGCAGGAGCAGGCTGTAGCCAATGCCTTGGTGTCTGGTGTGGAGGATAGCCCTCCCCATACCCACTGCTGATTGTCTCAGGGCCAGGGGGACACAGGGGAGCCAAAAGGAATAAGAAACCGTGCCCCTTGCAGCCATCTCTCTGGCAGGCTGGAGACACTCCTGGCTGGGGACAGAGCCATAGCACAGAGCCATGCCAAGAGTGTTTCCCACAGCATCATGCATGTGCCACAATATCGGCCATGGACAGTGGCCTTTAGTGCATCCACAGCTAATTGTCCCAGAGCTGGGAAGGCGGAGCTCTGAGAAAAGGCAGAAATTAACATGCCCCATTCAACCATCTTTAAAACAGGCTGGGAACACCCCTGCATGGCCTGGTGGCCCTGGGCTTCCCTGGAGGCCGGCGAGCACTTGTGATGTGGCACAACTTTCTGTCAGTGGAGGTCCTGGAAGAGCATGGCTGGGAAGCAGGACCCGCTCAGAAATCCCAGGGACCCCATGCTGACTTGTGGGTCAGTGGCAGAGACAGTCTCTGGCAAGACTGAAATGAAGGTTTAGACTCTTGCAACAGCCTTAAATCTCTGGGAACATCTGGGAGGTTTGATTATTAAAGCTGTCCTGTCTCCCTAACCACCCAGACACATGCCCCACATTCAGGGCAGACAGCACCAACAACACACCCAAACTTAGTGCACCAATTGAACCCCACAAGAATCAGATTCCCACACACCACAAAGACAAAGTTGGGGAGAACTGACTTGAGGGGAATAGGTGATTCGCGGATGCCATCTGCTGGCTAGTTAGAGAAAGCATATGCCACCAAGCTATAGATCTGACAAATTAGAGACTGGTATTTTTTATATCCAGAAAGAGCCCTTATCAAGTAAAGCAAATGCCAAGAGGCCAAAAACAACAGAAAATCTTAAAGCCTATGATAAAACTAGATGATATGGAGAACCCAAACCGAAACACCCAAATCAAAAGATCAGAAGAGACACAGTACTTGGCACAATTAATCAAAGACCTAAAATCAAACAATGAGAGCATGGCACAGGACATAAAGGACATGAAGAAGAGCATGGAAGAGGATATAAAGGACATGAAGAAGACCTTAGAAGAGCATAAAGAAGAAATTGCAAGAGTAAATAAAAAAAACAGAAGATCTTATGGAAATAAAAGAAACTGTTGGCCAAACTAAAAAGACTCTGGATATTCACAATACAAGATTAGAGGAAGCTGAACAATGACTCAGCATCCTCGATGACCACAGAATGGAAAATGAAAGAACAAAAGAAAGAATGGGGAAAAAAGTTCAAAAAATTGAAATGGATCTCAGGGATATGATAGATAAAATGAAACATCAAAATTTAAGACTCATTGGTGTCCCAGAAGGGGAAGAGAAGGGTAAAGGTCTAGAAAGAGTATTCAAAGAAATTGCTGGGGAAAACTTCCCAAACCTTCTACACAATATAAATACACAAAGCATAAATGCCCAGCGAACTCCAAATAGAATAAATCCAAATAAACCCACTCCAAGACATATACTGATCACACTGTCAAATACTGAAGAGAAGGAGCAAGTTCTGAAAGCAACAAGAGAAAAGGTGAATTGTTTTTTTTAATTGTGCCAAAGGAAACAACATAAGACTAAGTAGTGACTACTCAGCGGCCACCATGGAGGTGAGAAGGCAGTGGCATGACATATTTAAAATCCTGAGAGAGAAAAATTTCCAACCAGGAATACTTTATCCAGCAAAACTCTCCTTCAAATTTGAGGGATAGCTTAAATTTTTCACAGACAAACAAATGATAAGAGATTTTACTAATAAAAGACCTGCCCTACTTCAGATACTAAAGGGAGCCCTACCAATGGAGAAACAAAGAAAGGAGAGAGAGATATAGAAAAATTTAACAGACATATATAGAACATTACATCCCAAATCACCAGGACACACATTCTTCACTAGTGATCACGGATCTTTCTCCAGAATAGACCATATGCTGGGACATAAAAAAAGCCTCAATAAATTAAAAAAAAAATTAAATATATTCAAAGCACATCCTCTGACCACAATGGAATACAAATAGAAGTCAATAATTTTGATTTACTTCCTAATAATAGGAAGTAAATAATTTCCACTATTTACTTCCTACAGGATATAAAATACATAAACTCTAATGACAAATCAGTGGTTTTGGACTCAATGTAAAATATGTAATTTTTGACAAGAACTACATAAAGGTGGGGGAATGGAGGAGTATAGGAACATAGTTTACGTGTCCTATTGAAGTTAAGTTGGTATCAAAGAAAAACCAGATTACTATAGATTTAAGAGGTTAAATTTAAGCCCCATGGTAAACACGAAGAAATTCTCAGAGAATATGACCATAGAGATGAAAAGTAGGGTATGGGTGTTCTGGTTTGCTAATGCTGCCAGAATGCAAAACACCAGAAATGGATTGGCTTTTATAAAGGGGGTTTATTTGGTTACACAGTTACAGTCTTAAGGCCATAAAGTATCCAAGGTAACACATCAGCAATCGGGTACCTTCCCTGGAGGATGGCCAATGGTGTCCAGAAAACCTCTGCTAGCTGGGAAGGCACGTGGCTGGCATCTGCTCCAAAGTTCCGGTTTCCAAATGGCTTTCTCCCAGGATGTTCCCCTCTAGGCTGCAGTTCCTCAAAAATGTCACTCTTAGCTGCTCTTGGGGACTTTGTCCTCTCTTAGCTTCTCCGGAGCAAGAGTCTGCTTTCAATGGCCGTCTTCAAACTGTCTCTCAGCTGCAGCTCCTGTGCATTCTTCACAGTGTCCCTCTTGGCTGTAGCTCCTCTTCAAAATGTCACTCACAGCTGCAATGATTTCCTTCTGTTTGTCAGCTCATTTATATGGCTCCAGTGATTAATTTAGACCCACCCTGAATGGGCCGGCCAACACCTCCATGGAAATTATCCAATCAGAGTTATCACCCACAGTTGGGTGAGGCACTTCTCCACGGAAACACTCCATCTACTTAATTACAATCTAATTAACACTGATAGTCTGCCCATACAAGATTACATCAAAGATAATGGCGTTTGGGGGGACATAATACATTCAAACTGGCACAATGGGTTATGACAAGTGAGGTAAGGGGCAATGGGGAATTAAGAAATGAGTGTAGGGTTGCTGTTTGGGGTGAAGGGAAATTTCTAGTAATGGATGGTGGGAAGGTTATAGCATTACAACATTCTAAATGTGATTAATCCCACTAATGGAATGCTAGGGAGGGGTTGGAATGGGAAGATTTAGGCTGTATTTATGTTACCACAATTGAAAAAAAGAAAAAAAAAGAAAAAGACAGTCTAAATAGGCAATGACAATTAAATGCCAAGGATGATCCTGGATGGGATCTGAGGATGGAGGACAGGAGGCTCAAAGGGACACAGTTGGGACATAAGAAAAAAAAAAAAGGAAATACAGAATGTAAATTGTATCAATGTTGAATTTCTTGAACTTCTTAGCTGCGCTTAATAGGATTGCATAAAAGATTGTTCTTGTTCATGGGAAATGCATATGTGAATTATATTGTTTGTTCAAGGATATGTGCAGCTTGCTCTCATAAGTTCAGAAGACAGAGCAATAGATGATGGATGATGGGGAGGGAGAAAGGGAGGGAGGGAAAGAAAGAAATGGCGGTGTGACAGGATGTTAAAGTTGGTGGATTGGGGTATCAGGGGAGGGGGGTCGGGGTATGCTGGAGTTCTGTGTATGGGTTTTGTATTGCTTTTGCAACTGTTTCTGTAAGTTTGAATTTATTTCAAAATAAAATTTAAAAAAAAGAAGAACATATGAAAAGAACCAAAAAAAAAAAAAATCATTATAAAGATGTTCATGACTTAAAGAAAAAGATGGTCAAAATGAGAGAACAGATGGATAAATCTCAGCAGATGAAAGAAACTACATAATGAGACCAAATGAGAAATCTAGAAATGAAAAGTACAATAAGCATATAAAAGGTGCTCAGGGATATTCAAATTAAATACTATTTTCCCTTAAGAATAGTTAAAATTTAAAAGATGACAACACAAAGGCAAAGCAACTGCAACTCTCATGTAGGAATGCAAAATGATACAGGCACTTGCGCAAAAAGTTTTGGAAGTCTCTTATAAAGTAAAAGATACACCTATCCTATAACCTAGCATTTCCATTCCTAGGTATTATTTCAAGAGAAATGAAAACACATGTATACACAAATACTGACATACAAATGTTAATAGCAGCTTTAGCAAGAATAGTCCTAAACTGGAAACAACCCAAATGTCCATCAACAGGTGAATAGAGACACTGATTTTGATATATTTATACAATGGATAAACAACTCAGCAATAGAAAAAAGAATGAGCTACTGCACAACGTGAATGAATATGAAACACATTATGTTGTTTGAAAGAATCCAGACCCAGAAGAGCACACACTATAAAATTTCTTTTATAAGAAGCTCAAAAACAGGCAAAACTCACCTGTAGTTATACTTCCAGAGCATTGGGGAAATAGGTGGAAATTGACTGGAAGAGGTACAAGGTAACTTCCTGGGGTGATGAAAATGTTCTGTATCTTGTTTAAGTTGGTGCTCACATGGTGGTATTCATCTGTGCAAGCTCATCAAATTGTATGGATATTTTACCTAAATATTAAAAAATGATACCAGAAAGTACCTATAGAGTAAATATTCTTTTAAAATTTAAATTCCTTACCATCAGTAGAGAATATGAATCTAATGCCTATAATTATTCTTCATGAAAAATCCTCACTGTATATAGTTCTCTATGCAATCAAATACAAATACTAAATATAGAAAACAATGGTAATATAGAAAAAGGAACAAGAAAATTTCCAATCTTACAACACAATGTTTACTTGGATAAGGGAAACTACAAAGACATTGCTCGGTTCCTTGTTAAAATTCTTTTTGCCCTCAGGATTCAATTTTACATTCTAAGTGGGAGATAATTCAAATTGGTCCACTCCTCTGAAATGGATTCTGTGTCTAGCTAAGCAGAGTAAATCACTATGACACAGCATTTTATATTAGCATGCTCATTTTATGCTAAAATCTTGTAAATTAAAAGCAAAGAATGACATCTAAAAGCTAACTCATGAACACTCAGATAAAAAAAGTTGTCACTAAAGGGACATAGTTTTACTTTTTTTAAAAAAAAAAACAAGAAAACCTAAGGGAGTAAAGTGAGTCATCCTAAAGCAATGGCTCTCAACTCTAGCTGCACATTAGATTCATTTAGGCAGATCTTAAAATACTGTATTAAAAACCTGAGCCTCACTAATTAAAGCAAAATCTGTGACGTATTATTCTTACTAAAATATAAGCTTTAAGAAGGCTTGCATTTTTTTTTTCTGTCTTTTTTAGCCATACCGCCAGAACCTAGAACTATGCCTGATACATAGTAGGCTCTCAATATATATTTGATAAGTGAAAGAATAAATAAATGAATGAATGAGTGAAGGAATAATGAATAATGAAACTAGTTCTTACAAGCCAAGGCACAGTGCCAAGAGTGAGGTAAACAAATGTGAGTAAGACACAGTCTTACATATGAGAAGCTCCCAGTATAGTAGGAATTAGTGGTAAGGAGAAAATCTAGCATATAAATAGTCATCTGTTTATTCATTTGCTCAACATTTATTTATTATGCACTTACTACATGCTTACTATCATAGACAAATATGATACCTATCCTCAAGGACTTAACTGTCTAGTGAAGAAGAAAGATGATATACAAGTAAACAAATAATTATAATTTATGATAAATGTTATGAAGGAAATGAATATAATGTCCTGATGGAAAATTACGGTCATTTTTCTGCTAGATGGTCAGGTGATACCTCACTAAAAAGGAAACAATTGAGTTGAGACTTTAATGAAGACAAGAAGCCACGAATGCAAAGTGCCAAGAGAAGAAGAATCTTGGCAGAGGAAATAACATCTTCAAATTACTTGAGTTTGGAAAAACTTGGCATTAAGAACCCTATGGCTGAAGCATAGAGGAGAATAGAACAAGTTAAATGTGGAATAATAGGTGAAGTTATATAATTCAGGGCAGGGTAGAACTGGTAGAGAGTTTGGATTGTAAATGAATATGAGTCCATTAAAAGGTTTTAAGCAAGGAAAGAACATGATGCTATTTATATATTTAAAATTTTTTTTTCTTTTTTCAGCTGTACTGTGGATTAGAGGATGGACAAAAGTAGAGGTCTGGAGACAAGTTAGGAAGCCTTTGCAGAAGTCCCGGTAAGAGATGATAGAGGCAGTGAACTAGAGTGGTTACAGTGGAGACGGAGAAAAGTGGGTGGCTTTGAATATATTTGGAGACAGAACTGATAGGACTTGGTGAGGAACAGGATATGGGTGAGAGAGAGGGAGGAATCAATAATAACCCCAAGATTTTTGGCTTACAGAATGGGACATTGCCAGTACTTGCCTGTCATCTTTACTTTTCTTTCCCATTCTGTTTCCTCCTTCTCCATTTCACATATATGGGGACCATACAGCTCAAAAATATATTTTTTACATTTATAACCACCTGCATGAACTAGCTTGCTGTGTCTCAATCTCAGTTCCAAATAACCAGCAAAGAAAGCAATTGACTTGGTTCAGGGGCCTATTCCTCTTTCAGTCAACTATGGCTGGAGAGTGCAGAGTCATTTGGAATAAATTTGGCCTCTGGAGGCCCACCCTTGTGTATCAGCAGCAGGGCTCAGAGAAGATAACACTGCTGGAAGCTAGGTGGGTAGCGTCCAAACCATGAAGACACAGGAAGATGTTAAGCATGGAAGTGACATGATTAAGTCCATTGTTTAAAAAGGTAACTCTGGCAGCAATATGAACAGATTAGAATGGAGATTAACCAGATTCAGAGAGGTAAGTTCAGTTAGGAAACCACTAAGAAAGATTCTATGCAAAAGATAATAAGGACTTGGCTTGGGACAGTAATAATAGGGATGGAAAGGCATGGGCAGATATCATACACATTTCAGAGATGGAATGGGCAGACTTGAATACAGGAGGTGAGGAAAGGTAAAAAAAATAAATGATTACTCAAAAATGTCTAGCATGGGCAACAGAATAAAACGGATTGCTGATAACTGAGACATGGAAAACAAGAAATGAAAAAAGAAAACAAGGTCTGAGGGGGCAGTACTGAGCCTGAGGAGTTACAGGACATCCACCGACAAATCTAAAGCTCAAAAGAGAGTTGGGAAATCAAGGTTTGTGAGATACCTAGGTAATGTTGGAGCTTTAGGATTGCATTAGATCATTCAGGAAGATCATGTAAGTGAGAAAAGATAGTAGATCTCTTGGAAAATTCCAGCAGACAAAGAGGAACTGGGAGGAAGATAAGAGCAATCAGAGATACAGGGGAAGAATTGGAGATTGTTGTGCCATAGACACCAAGAGCGAGGAAATGATCAAAAATGATCAAAAATGTTGAACTGTGCTAGGAGGAAAAGTAGGCTGAGAACTGAATAGGGGTCATGTATTTGACAATCACACCACTGCTGACCTTTCTTGGAGCAGTTCTCGGTAGGAGTGTGGGGGTGGAAGTCAGATTTTGGTGGGTTGAAAAATGACTGAGAGACGAAGAAGTAGAAGCAACTCCTTCCAAAAATTATGTATAAACTATAATAAATTTTCATAAATAATGATTTGCTCTATTAAAACTGATTTTGTCACTGTATTGGGTTGGGCTAAAATGAAACCATTGACAAAGCTCCAATCATACGCTGGGCTCCACACTCCCCAATAAATACCTACAGAATTCTGTGACCTTTTATAGAGGTAGATCCAGTGAAGTTATATATCATCTTATTTTCACTGGTTTTCACAGCATTGTCTTTAGTGATTTCTCCCACCATCATTCCTTTTTACTCCATCTCAGCTCTCAGACACATGACCTTTTGCTAATCTCATTAAAGCTTGTGCTGTTTTCTCAAGTTTCCTATCAATCGAAGTAATTGCTTCCTACACAAAATTCCAGTCTCCTATTAACTGGCTCATTACCTTGAGTTAAAAGTTCAGAAACTTCTTCAAACTGAAATCACTGCAGAGTCCTAAAAACAAACTACTTTTGAAGATGCTGACACATCTGTAAACCAAGACATTTTTGGATTGGATTCATTGTTTTACAAATCCAACCTATTTCTTAGCAAGTTCCTATGTCAGTTTTCCTCCTTCACATAAGAGTGGGTATATTACCCTCCAAGTCAAAACAGTGGGAAGCATACAGAATAGTAGAGGCCAAAGTCAGTTAATGTTGTTGATCACAGCTCTGTGTTGATAGAGTGAATGTGGTTCATAAGAGGAATAAAAAAGAATTAAATTTTCTCTAGTTCTATCCCCAATTGAACATAATTAGGTTGACAAACATTTCTATTCATTATTTCCATGCTAGTTGGTTTTACCTTTGCATTTTATAGGTTCACCTCACTGATGCTGAACATTCTAAAAAAACTTTTGCTCCTTTGAGTCAGTTAGAAAGACCAGGAGACATAAAGTTAAAAAAAAAAAAGTTTTTTAAAAAATGTAATAGAATAATCTTAGCTCATTGTACCTAACCAGTAATTTAAAAATCTTCTTTGGAATTCCAGGTTGACATTTTCTCAAATATATTTTTAAAAGAATCTATATAAGTTCAAGGTCCACATCAATTCAGGTGGAAATACATCTAAAAAACTAAAATGTCTAAGGGTACAACTGCACTCGTAATGAAATATTTATTTAGCACATATTGCATGCTAGGTACTGTGACATAGAGATATGGGTCTTGATTTGTGTCCTCGAGGATCTTACACTGGATTGATGAGACAGGATGTACTATCCACAGGAAGATAAATAATATAAAATAGCATATTTTCAGTGCTAAATGAATAGTGCCCATAATAAGGGGTATCAGATTTCAAAAGGAACAAACTATCATACCATTATGGAATACTTAGATAAGATTTTATAAGGAAGTATTTCTGGTGCTTGGAGGAAGTACAGAATGAAGATTAGTAAAAAGTCATGGGGAAGGGGGCAAGATGGCGGCATAGACAGGAGTGGAAGCTAAGTAGTCCCCCTGGAACAACTACAAAAAAGCAGAAACAACTAGTAAATAATCCAGAATAACTGTGAGGGAACAAACGAGACCATCCACTCATCATACACCAACCTGAAATGGGAGGAATGCCTGAGAACACAGCATAAAATCTGTAAGTAAAACCTGCGGATCCAAGTCACGAGACCCCCTCCCCCATAGCCTGAGCTGCAAAGCCTCATGGTGCCAGAGAGAAGCTCTCTCCCAGCAAGCGAATATAGCTCAGCTGAGCTCCAACTGGGGTTTTAAGTAGCGAGTGTGAACTGCTCACTACCGGTACACATCCCCAAAAAACAGACAGAGGCTTTGGGTGACGACTGACCTTGGAGAGCCAGAGGGTCGCCTTGGACTGGGTCTGAAGGGGACTATCTGTTTCTTTTTCAGCTCAGTGGAGAAAGCCCCAGTCATTTTCAGTTTCCAGGGCTGTGACTTGGGGAAGGATGGAGACGGCATAAGCAGAGAGCGAGACCATTGAAATGCTAATGACCTCCACCTGGGGGGTCTGTCTGCTCTAGGAGGAAAGGGGTGGGGCCCTTTCCATTCAGAACCAGACCCCAGAGCCCGGGGGAACACAGCCATACCTCCTCACACCAGTCAAGAATTACAGGCTAACAGGCATCACCTGCTGGGCAGAAAAGCACAGTGACCTGAGGCATCAAAGGGTGGAGCAATTTTCTAAGACACACCTGCAGGGAAACCAGATACTGAATATTTCTTCCCTCTGGGACCTGAGCCTATTCTGGTCTGGGAAAACCTGATTTGGATAACCAAGGAAACCATGCCTAGACAACAGAAAATTACAACCTACACTAAGAAAAACAGAGTTATGGCCCAGTCAAAGGAACAAACATACACTTCAACTGAGATACAGGAATTTAAACAACTAATGCTAAATCAATTCAAAAAGTTTAGAGAAGATATTGCAAAAGAGATAGAGGCTGTAAAGGAAACACTGGGCATGTATAAGGCAGAAATCAAAAGTTCAAAAAAACAACTAGTAGAATCTATGGAAATGAAAGGCACAACACAAGAGATGAAAGACACAATGGAAACATACAACAGCAGATCTTAAGAGGCAGAAAAAACACTCAGGAACTGGAGAACAAAACATCTGAAAGCCTACACGCAAAGGAGCAGATGGAGAAAAGAATGAAAAAATATGAGCAACGTCTCCGGGAACTCAAGGATGAAACAAAGTACAATAATGTACGTATCATTGGTGTCCCAGAAGGAGAAGGGAAGGGAAAGGGGGCAGAAGCAATAATAGAGGAAATAATTAATGAAAATTTCCCATCTCTTATGAAAGACATAAAATTACAGATCCAAGAAGCGCAGCATACTCCAAACAGAAGAGATATGAATAGGACTGTGCCGGTTTGAGTGTATTGTGTCCGCCAAATGCCATTATCTTTGTGGTCTTGCATGGGGCAGACGTTTTTGGTGTTGGTTAGATTTGCTTGGAATGTGCCCCACTCAGCTGTGGGTAATGATTCTGATGGGATGTTCCCATGGAGGCGTGGCCCCGCCCATTCAGGGTGGGCCTTGATCAGTGGAGCTATATAAATGAGCTGACTCAAAGAGAGAGAACGGAGTGCAGCTGGGAGTGATGTTTTGAAGAGGAGCAAGCTTGCTAGAGAGGAACGTCCTGGGAGAAAGCCGTTTTGAGCCCGGAGCTTTGGAGCAGACGCCAGCTGCCTTCCTAGCTAGCAGAGGTTTTCCGGACGCCGTTGGCCATCCTCCGGTGAAGGTACCTGATTGCTGAGGTGTTACCTTGGAAGCTTTGTGGCCTTAAGACTGTAACTGTGTAACGAAATAAACCCCCGTTTTATAAAAGCCTATCCATCTCTGGTGTTTTGGATTCTGCAGCATTAGCAAACTAGAACAAGGACTACGCCAAGACATTTAATAATCAGATTATCAAATGTCAAAGACAAAGAGAGAATCCTGAAAGCAGCAAGAAAAAAGCGATCCATCACATACAAAGGAAGCTTAATAAGACTATGTGCAGATCTCTCAGCAGAAACCATGGAAGCAAGAAGGAAGTGGTGTGATATATTTAAGATACTGAAAGAGGAAAACCGCCAACCAAGAATCCTATATCCAGCAAAGCTGTCCTTCAAATATGAGGGAGAGCTCAAAATATTTTCTGACAAACAGACAATGAGAGACTTTGTGAACAAGACACCTGCCCTACAGGAAATACTAAAGGGATCACTACAGGGTGATAGAAGACAGGAGTGCATGGTTTGGAACACAATTTTGGGAGATGGTGGCACAACAATGCAAGTACACTGAACAAAGATAACTATCAATACGGTTGAGAGAGGAAGGTGGGGAGCATGTGAGACACCACAAGAAAGGAGGAAAGATAAAGACTGGGACTGTGTAACTTGGTGAAATCTAGAGTATTCAACAATTGTGATAAAATGTACAAATATGTTCTTTTACGAGGGAGAACAAGCAAATGTCAACCTTGCAAGGTGTTAAAAATGGGGAGGCATTGGGGGAGGGATGCAATCAGCATAAACTAGAGACTGTAACTAATAGAATCATTGTATTGTGCTTCCTTTAATATAACAAAGGTGATATACCAAGGTAAAGGCAGATAAGAGGGGGGGATAGGGGAGGCATGTTAGACACTTGACATTGGTGGTATTGTCTGATTCTTTATTGTACTTTGATTTAAGGTTATTTTTCCTTTTGCTGCTTCCTAGCTGTCATTTTTTTCCCTCTTTCTTTTGCCTCTCTACCTTCTTTGACTCTCCCTCCTGCCTTGTGGAAGAAATGTAGATGCCCTTATATAGATAGTGGCGAAGGTGATGAACACATAAATATGTGACCATACAGAGAATCATTGATTGTTTACTTAGGATGGAATGTATGGTGTGTGAACAAAACCATCATAAAAAAAATGGGGTGATGACAAAACCTCAAGGGTAATATACTGAGTGAAATAAACCAGACACATAAGGACAAATATTGCAGGGTCTTACTGATAAGAACTAATTATAATATATAAACTCATAGACATGAAATATAAGGCACCAAGATATAGGACGAGGCTTAAGAATGGGGAGTGGTTGCTTAGTATGAGCAGAAAGTTCAACTAGGATGAACTTAAATGTTTGGAAATGAACAGAGGTGTCAGTAGCAAGATGTGAGAATAACTAACAGTGCCGAATGGCATGTGAATGAGGTGGAAAGGGAAAGCTCAGAGTTATATATGTCACCAAAAGGAAAGTTGGAGGTCAAAAGATGGGAATGTATGAAACTGAATCCTATGGTGGGCAATGTCCATGATTAACTGTACGAATATTAGAAAACTCTTCCATGAACCAGAACAAATGTATGACAATACAACTAGAAGTTAATAGAGGGGCATATAGGGAAGAAATATATACCTATTGCAAACTATATACTACAATTAGTAGTATTTCAACATTCTTTCATAAACAGTAACAAACGTACCATACCGACACTACTAGTCAACAATTGAGGGGGGTTGGTTAGGATATGGGAGGATTCGAGTTTCCTTTTCTTTTTTTCTCTTTACATGTTTCACTTTATTTCTTGTCTGGAGTAATGAAAAGGTTCTAAAAATTAAACAAAAATTAAGTGCGGTGATGGATGCACAGTTGTATGAGGGTACCAGGGACAACTGATTGTACACTTTGGATCTTTGGATAGTTGTGTGGTATCTGAACAATCCCAATAAAAATTAAAAAAAAAATAGTAAAAGGATGGAGAAAAATATACCATGATAACAATAATCATTGGGAGTAGCTCTACTAATTTCAGACAAAGCAGAAATTAGAGCAAGGGAAATTATCAGGGATAAATAAGAGCATTATTTAATGATAAAGGGGTCAATTCTCCAAGAATACTTAACAATCCTGTAGGTATGCACCTAACAACAAAGCATCAAAAAAATGTGTGGCAAAAACTAATAGAGACACAAGGAGAAACAGACGAATTCTCCATTATAGTTGGAGAATTCGACAACCTCTCTGTAATTGTCAGGTCCAGCAGGCAGAACATTAGTCAGGATATAGATTAACTGAACAGCATCATCAATCAACTGGATCTAATTGCCATCTATAGAATACTTCATCAAACAAGAGTAGAATACAAATTTTTCTCAAGCTCATATGGAACATTCATCAAGATAGGCCAGTGCCTGGGCCATAAAACACATCTTAATAAAATTAAAAGAATAGAAATCATACATACTATGTCCTCAGACCATATGGAATTAAGCTAGAAATCAATTAGGGAAAGATAGCTGGGAAATTCCATAATATTTGGAGAGTAAACAACACACTTCTAAATACAATACTGGTCAATGCTATAAATTTCCTTCTGAACAAAGCTTCCACTGCATTCCATATGCATCCCAATTTTGATGTTTTACATTCATTTTAATTTAGCTCAAATTTTTAAATTGTGCTTGTTCAGAAGGAAATGTATAGCATTGAATGCATACATTAAACAAGAAAAAATATCTAAAATCAATTAAGTAAGCTTCCACCTTAGGAAACTAGAGAAAAATGATCAATATACACCTAAAACAAGCAGAAGAAAAGAAAAATAAAATTAGAGTAGAAATCACTGCAATCAAAGACAAGAAAACAATGGAGAAAATCAAAGCAAGTTCTTTGAAAAGATCAATAAAACTGATAAACCTCTATCCAGGTTAAGGAGAAAAAAGAGAGGACACAAATTACTAATATCAGAAATGATAATTAAAATGATAATTAAGGAACACTATGAATAGCTATATTCCCATA
This sequence comes from Choloepus didactylus, assembly GCF_015220235.1. NCBI lineage: Eukaryota > Metazoa > Chordata > Mammalia > Pilosa > Megalonychidae > Choloepus > Choloepus didactylus. Next base: position 81,276,312 of record NC_051311.1, read on the forward strand.
AATTTGATAGCTTTAATGAAATGGACCCATACCTTGAATGACACAAACTAACAAAACTCACAGAAGGGGAAACAAACAATCTGATTAGGCCTATATCTATTAAAAGAATTTGATCAATAATGAATTACTTTTCACAAAAGGAAGCACCAGGCCAAGATTATTTTATTGGTGAATTCTAGCAAACATTTAAAGAAGAAATGATATCGATTCCTACAATCTCTTCCAGAAAATAGATGAGAGAGAACACTTCCAAATTCATTCTGTGAGGTTAGCATTACCCTAATACCAAAACCAGATAGACATTAAAAGAAAGGAAAACTGACCAATATCTCTCATGAATGTAGTTGCAAAAATCCTCAACAAAATATTAGCAAATTTCAACCAACAATGTATAAAAAAGAATTATATACCATAACCAATTGAAAATCAATTACTATGATCTATCATATCAATAGATACAGAAAAAAATATCTGACAAAATCCAACAATTAATTATGATTAAAGCTCTCAGTAAACTAGGAATAGAAGAAAACTTCCTCTATTGATAAACATCATCTATAAAAATCCTACAGTTAATATCTTACTTACTGGTGATGCTTTCCACCTAAGATCAGGAACAAGGCAGAGATGTTCCTTCTTACCATTCCTATTCAACATCATAATGGAAGTGCTAGCTAATGCAATAACACAAGAAAAGGAAATAAAAGGTAAACATATACCTTTGTTCATGAATGACATGTTTTGTTTTTTTTTTTACATAGAAAATCCCAAAGACTCAACAACAAAAACTCCTGGAAATAAGCTATTATATAAAGTTTGCAGGATACAGGTTAATACACAAATCCAATTGTTTTCCTATATACTAACATGAACAATTAGATTTTGAAATTAAAAACACAATTCCATTTATATTAGCACCAAAAAAATGAAATACTTAGGCATAAATCTAACACAATATGTACAGGAGCTATACAAGAAAAATGACAAAACTCTAATGAAAGAAATTAAAGAAGACCTAAATGAATGGCGAGATATCCCATGTTCACAGATAGGAAAACTCAATATTGTTAAAATCTCAATTTTTCTCCCAATTAATTCAACACAACCCCAATGAAAAGCTCAACAAGTTATTTTATGGATATCATAAACTGATTCCAAAATTTATGTGGGAAAGTGTACTGGTTTGGATGTATTATGTCCCCCAAAACTCCATTATCTTTGATGGAGTCTTGTGTGGGAAGGAAACATATTGGTGTTGATTGGGTTAGAGACTTTTGATTGGATGTTTCCGTGGAGATGTGATCACTCAACTGTGGGTGAGATCTTTTATTGGATAATTTCCATGGAGGTGTGGCCCTGCCCATTCAGCATGGGCCTTGATTAGTTTACTGGAGCACTACATAAGCTCAGACGGAAGGAGTGAGCTTGCTACAGCCAAGAGGGACACTTTGAAGAATGCACAGAAGCTGAGAGAGTAGCTGCAGATGAGAGACAGTTTGGAGACAGCTGTTGAAAGCAGATGCTTGCCCTGGAGAAGCTAAGAGAGGAAAAATGCCCCAAGAGCAACTGAGAGTGACATTTTTGAGGAACTGCAGCCTAGGAGGAATGTCCTGGGAGAAAGCCATTTTGAAACCAGAACTTTAGAGCAGACACCAGCCATGTGCCTTCCCAGCTAACAGAGGTTTTCCAGATACCATTGGCCATCCTCCAGTGAAGGTACCTGATTGTTGATGCATTACCTTGGACACTTTATGGACTTAAGACTGTAACTTTGTAACCAAATAAACCCCCTTTATAAAAGCCGATCCATTTCTGGTGGTTTGCATACCGGCAGCATTAGCAAACCAGAACAGAAGGCAAATGACCCATAGTAGCGAATACAATGCTGAAGAACATAGTCAAATGATTGACAATACCTGACCTTAAGATTGTCTATAAAGATATATTAGTCAAGCTGATGTGTTAATGGTGAAAGGATAGACAAACTGATCAACGTAACAGAACAGAGAGCCCAGATATAGACCATCACATCTATAGTTGGCTGATTTTTGACAAAGGAGCAAAGGCAATTCGATGGAGGAAGAATAGTGGTTTTAACAAATGGTGCTGGAACAATTGGATATCCATTAAAAAATAAATCTAGATACAGTCCTTACCCCTTTCACAAAAATTAACTCTAAATATATTTTAGACAAATGTAGAAAGGCAAAACTATAAAACTTCTAAAAGATAATATAGGAGAAAATCTAGGTAAACCTGGGTCTGGCAATGAGTTTTTAGATACAATACCAAAAGCACAACCCATGAAGGAAAAATTGATAAATTGGACTTTATTAAAATTAAAAACTTCTATTCTGTGAAAGACACTGTTAAGAAAATGAAAAGACAAGCCATAGACTGGGAAAAAAATATTTGCAAAACACATACATGTTACAAGGCTTTTATCTTAAAGAGAAAAAAAACAAAAGGAACTCTTAACAAGAGTTCAACAAGAAAACAAACCCATTTGAAAAATGGGCAAATGATCTGAACATTCACCGAACCAAAGAAGATATACATATAGAAAATAAGCATATGAAATGATGCTCAACATCATATGTCATTGGTAATTTCAAATTAAAACAACAAGATATCACCACATACTTATTAGAATGGCTAAAATCCAAAACTATGACAATCCCAAATACTAGCAAGGATATGCAACAACAGGAATACTCATTCATGGCTGGTGGCAATACATAATGGTACAACCACTTTGGGAGATAGTTTTTCAGTTTCTTACAAAACTAAACATAGTCATACATTCTGAAATAGCATTCATGCTCCTAGGTATTTACCCAACTGAGTTGAAAACTTATGTCCACCAAAAATCTGTGTATGAATGTGTATAGCAGCCTTATTCATATTTGCTCCAAACTGGAAACTACCAAGATGTTCTTCAATAGGTGAATGGAAAAACAAAGTGTAGTATGTTTATAAAATGAAATATTATTCAGCAATGAAATGAAAAGACCTATCAAGCTATGAAAAAGCATGGAGGAACTTTAAATGATTACTATTGAGTGAAAGAAGCCAGTCAGAAAAGGCTACATCCTGTATGATTCTGACATTCTGGAAAAGGTAAAAACACAGAGAAAAGTAAAAAGATGTGATTGCCAGGAATTTGGAGGGAAGGAGAAGAGGAATGAATAGTTGAAGCAAACGGCAATTTTAGAGTAGTGAAACCATTCTGCATGAAATGTTTGGAAACATGTCAGTATGCATTTGTCAAAATCTATAGAAAGGTACAACACAAAGAGTGAACCTCAATGTAGACTATGGACTATAGTTAATAATAATATATCAATATTGGTTCATTAATTCTAACAGATGTACCACACTAATGCAAGATATTAAAAACAGGGGAAACGGTGTGCCAGGTATACATGGGTGGGGGTAAGTGTAGGTACATAGAGCTTTTATATACCATGTGCTTAATTATTCTGTAAATCTAAAATTGTAATAAAAATAAAATTCTATTGATTATTTTCTATAGGCCCTCAATTAATAAGTGCATGAGTTTAATTCCAAAAAAAATATGAAATCAAATGCTATGACAAGAAATTTTGATCAGGCTTTTCAAAAAACAGATTTATTCTAAGTATCTTACAAGGTAATTTTTGGTAGAAATAACAGTCCCCTTTAGGAAACACATGGTGATTCTATCATACTTTTGATATATAAAACCCTGTAACTTCAGACCTAATGATACATTTTGGAGGATGTTACACCTTTAGGAAAAATAAAACATGGTGAGTCAGTAACAAACTTTTAAAATCTAACGGGACAGATGTACTTTCAATAAGAGAAAGTCTAAATTCATTTACCTGCCATCAAGGAAAATTTCCCTTTTCCAGATTCCTTAGAAATAAATAACACCTACCCAATTTATTTGGTTTTGTAACTTTTTAACTTTTCAAAGTAATTTCAGTCCATGATTTCCCTTTATTCTTACAACAACTTCGTTAGGTAGGAATGGCAAGTCATCACCATTTGACATCTGAGGAAACCAAGAAAAGAGATAAGAAAATACCTCAAGTTAGTGAAAGTGAAAACTGTTTCCAGGTCACCTGATTCTCTTCCCAAATGTTTCTTTGCTCGACACCTCTGTGCAAAACAGTAGACCCCAGTCTAGCTAATTCAAATAGAAATGGCATTTATTGAAGGATATTAGGTAGCCTAAAATCTCCAGAAGGAGCAAAGAAGCAGACTTAAGGATGATCCAGCCAGCATCAATACCTAAATTACACCCAGCAACTGCTCTGGAGAAAACTCCACTGCCTCCTTTTCTTGGCTCATGACAAATGTTGGATACTGGAAGATATCACACATCTGTAACTGTGATCCTAAAAGCCCCACGCACGTCCAACTATCCGTCTCAACAGAAAAAAAAAAATTAACTTTCTGTAAATTTGTAAATTAAAATTCCCTGTAGCTTTTGTTTCATAGTGTTGTTGTCTTCTGAACAGACAGTTCACTCAGGAGAATATGACCAGCAGAGTTTTGGTCACTTGTCTGAACAAGCATTCATAACATCGAAAATCCCCCAAACATAAGAATAATGTTCCAAAGGAACTTAGTAGCCTCACACATGGCAAGATATATCTCACACAGTTTTCTCAAAATCATTGTGAGTCACAGAATTACAGTGGTTTGGGGGCTGAAAGGGATCATTAGGACTGTCAGTGTTTTCCAAACTACAGGCTGTGACTCATTAGTGGGTCATAAAAATCAGTGTATTGTGTTTCATAGTTTTAAAAACTAAAATAGAATTGAAAATACCATCATGCATTGCACTTAGGGAAGGTAAGTATTGCTTGGCAAAACTTCTGTTTTAATTTTATATATGTGTATTTATATCTGTGTATATAATAAATGTGTAAAGGCCCTGAGCCCCAATGTAAAATGTGAGTCATGGTAAAAAAGAAAAAAAAAATTTGAACACCACCAGTCAAATCCAATCTCTTTATTTTATATTTGGAGGATAATAAAATGAAGCTCAGAGCAATCAAGTAGCTTGCTAAGGTGGCTAATGCAAAACTGGAATAAGGATGCAGAAAATCTCTCAGTCCTATGGTCCATTATAAGGACATCATCTATCACCTAAAAGAATTTTTCCCATATCCTATCTGGATCTAGTCTTACATTAGCCCTGTTATGATTATTAAATATATTTCATTAATTAGTACATCAAAAATATTATATATTTTATAGTTTCATTTGGGATTAGGCAGTACTTAATAGTTGTCACTTGCTGTTGTTATTATCTGTCATAACACTATTCTATTTATTAACTGTGGAAAAGAGAACTAATCTCTGTTATTTTAAAGATTTTTCATGTTGGCAGATATGTTAAAAATTGCAGAGGAGACACTGGAAAAACAGATACAAACAGAAATTTTTAAAGAGAATAATCATATTTTTAATAAATAGAAGGAGTTTTAAAGTTGTAATCTGCCACTACTGAATAAAAATAAATCCCTGAAAAATATTTCTTTTTTTGCTCATTATCAATTTTGTTTCTGTCAAAACATTAAATGTTTTTCAAAGAAAATTTCTATGATTTGAAAGCAAACATGAAAAACAAAATCCAGTTTAACAGTTTCTTTATAGCATGTCCAATTCATGACACATCCACATTTTAAAATTTTGAATTAGTAGAACAGAGTATTTAAACATCATAGAAAATTTTACATTCATGGGTAAGAATTATGCAGATCATAGATAAATATTTTCAAAGTAATATAGATTTTACTTTTTACTTTTTTAGTCTTCATTTTAACTGAATTTCTAAAAATTCTACTTCTAAATAACCATTAGCCAAAGATTTGGTCAGTTTTGGAATATAGCTGTATGTTCCAGAATGAGGAGGTTGATCAAATCTTTTTCAACTATTGATGTCCATACACAAACATTAGTTTGATGTTAGTAATTATTATTAATTAATTTATAATATTAGAGGATATTGATGATAAAGAAGGCCAAAGCAGATTAGATAATACCAAGACTCAGTGAGGAATAAAAATAAATGATTAATACTCTAAATAATCCAAAGAACCACAAATTCTACCATCTGGTCTTCTCTCTCTGACAGGAATACTTAATAAAGGAAGTAATATACAACACTTCTGCAAAGTGCACCCAGAACCTTTCTATTGGTTAATTCAGCACAACTCAGATCTTGATATGGATTTTAAATGCTTACTTTCCATCACTGACAAATGTTTTTGAACTCTGACTGAGAACAGAATGTGCTTTAATTTCCCAGTGTGTTGGCTCTTCACACTGTGGGAATTCGCTTTTCCTCATGAAGAACATAACCATAAACAGGATAAGGTATTTTTCTGCCTAAGGACATTTTCTCTATACTGAGTGGTTCTTTAACACAGGAATCTCACTAGACACAGCAAACATGCATGGGGAAGAGTGCAGAGGTGGTTAGGTAAGGCAAAGAATGAAGAGGAAAAAATTAGATATTGGGGGTTCAGTGCAATAATTAAAAATGCCTCTTTCTCCCAGACTGTTTTGTCCTGTTCAGTGAATATTGTTTTATCTTGGATCCCTTTTCCCCAACAGCCATTTAAAATGATAATAAGAGGATTTGACAAAATAAGATATTTATAGCAAATGAAAATCTGTTGCCACATGGAAGGAAAGGTGCTGGTATTTTCCTAGGCATAGGTTAGGCTTGTTGAATGTGACAACAAATCTACTTTCTTCAGTGAATCTCTCTTTTTTTCATTTTATTAGAGAAGTTGTGGGTTTACAGAACAACCATGCATGACATAAAGGATTCCCATATACCACCTGTTCCGGTTTGCTAATGCTGTTTTGCAAAATACCAGAAATGGATTGACTTTTATAAAGGGGGTTTATTCAGTTACAAATTTACAGTCCTAAGGACATAAAAGTGTCCAAACTAAGATATCAACAAGATGATACCTTCCCTGAAGGATGGCCAATGGCATCCAGAACTCCTCTGTCAGCTGGGAAGGCACGAGGCTAGCATCTGCTGGTCCTTTGTTCCTGGGTTGTGTTTCAAAATGGCTTTCTCCAAAATATTTCTGGGCTTGTCTCTCTTAGCTTCTTCTGTTCCTGTGCATCTAAGTGTTGGGGTCCTCTCTTAGCTTCTCCAGAGCAAACTCTGGGCTAGCATCTCCAAACATCTCCAAGCATCTCCAAGTGTCAGCGTGTCAGCTCTTCGCTTCTCTCCAAAATGTCTCTCTCAGCTACTCTAAGTGAGCTCCTTCTGTTTGTGAGCTCTTTTATAGGACTCCAGTGATTAAATTAAGACCTACCCTGAATGGGCAGGATCCATATCTCTATGGAAATAATTTAATCAAATATTTCACCCACAGTTGATGAAGTCATGTCTTCATAGAAACAATCAAAAGATTCCAACCTAATCAACACTAATACATCTGCCCCCACAAGATTGCATTAAAGAATATGGCTTTTGCAGGGACATAATTATATCCAAACTGGCATACCATCCTATTATTAACACCTTGCATTGGTGTGAAACATTGGTTACAATTTATGAAAGCATATTTTTATAATTGTAAACTGTAGTCCAGGGTTTAATTTAGGGTTCACTGTTTGTGAAGTGTAGTTCCATGGATTTTTTTAAAAATTTTATTCTGTGATCATATATATAACTTAACATTTTCCCTTTTAACTGTATTCAGATATATAGTTCAGTGCTGTTAAATTACATTCACAGCTGGAGCTGAGACAGACATTTTGAAGATGGCCATTGGAAGCTGATGCAGACATTTTGGAGAATGTCATTTTGAAACACAACCTAGGAGCAAGCAGACACCAGCCACATGCCTTCCCAGCTAAAAGAAGTTTTCTGGATGCCATTGGACATTCTCCAGTGAAGAAATTATTAGACTAGGAGCCTTCTAACGGAGAAAAAATGAGAGAAGAGGCTGAATAAAAGTAAAAAGTGGTGCCACGGATGGCTGCAGAAGAACTTTTATGGTTTTTTAAAAGATTTTGCATTCAATATTCAGCCTATCAGGTCAGTTTGGAGGCACATATAGCAGTAAGAATGGATTTAAAAAATGCACAAAGTTTTTAGAGTACATGTCATATCTTATTTTAGAGGAAATACCACCAGTTGAGTATTCTGGTTTATTCAATGATTTTGTTGAATCTGAATTTTTTGTGACTGATGGAGATTCATTATTTATCACATGCCTATGTGGCAAATCATTAAAACAGGGGCAGAATCTCCACTTCTTCTTTCTGGTCAAATGCTATCTTGTGGATGTTATAAGCAAAGGAGGACAATTTGCCATCATTTTCTTTAAGTATTTCAGATTATTGTTCTTTGAACATTGTTGGCTGTTTGCAAGCAATGTTCTGAGTAAAGAGCCAGAATTTTGAGGATGTTTAATGTGCATATTTCACCGTTCCTGGAATTTTCTCATTGAGAACTGCTTTAATTCTTCATCTTCAGCATAATACCACCATTGATGTTCAAACTGAATTTTCTGGATGCTTATCCCAAGAGTGGAAACTTTTCTTGGAAAAAAGTTATTCATATTTTCTGATAGTTTCAGATGAAGTCCTGAACCATCTAAAACATATTTTTCAACTTTTTAATAATACAATCTTGGTCAATGATGGTCAATGTTGTGCTTTCCTCAGGGCAAGGATCTGATATTCTTTGACTTTATGCATACTTTGTGCCAAGCATGTACAGACACCAGCAGTTTTTCAAGGAGGTGGGTAGTATTTGCTTATCCCTACAAGAGATGGAAGACTTGAGTAAACTGTATTGTCTCACTGTGGTTTTTCTACTCCACTTACCTCTTTCACAAAGAGCTTGTACTATGTTCATCACTTCCCATTGGATTAAGGACATTCATACATTCTTAAAAATGAAAAAGTGGTGTGACTATTTCATCCTAATTAATATAAACAATTTTGAATTTGGGAATCTGAATTTAATTCATCTTTCCAACTTAAATGATGAACTTTTGTTGAAGAATATTGCTTTTTACTATGAAAATGAAAATGTTCAAGGCCTACATTTGAATTTCAGCAATGTCATTATGAAGGAACATGAACATCTCTGGAACACCATGTCAAACTTGGTCAGAGAGTTTGATGTTGGAAAGCCTTTTCATCTCCAAACAACAAAACTTCATTTTCTCATGAAAAATCCATCACCAGTAAAAGTGATGATCCCATTGCTACTTCACTGGTTAAACAAAAGGAATTTGATGAACTTGTACACTGGCATTCTCACAAACCCCTTAGTGATGATAATGAAAGGACAAAGTGTCAGTTTGATGTTTGGGGAGAGACAGAAGAAGATGGCAGCATAGAGAAGAGTGATAGTTAGTTAGTCCCTCTGGAGCAACTGATAAACAACCAGGAACAACCAGTAAATTATCTGGAATAACTGCTGAGGGAAAACTGTGACTGTCTACACATCATGCACCAACCTGGACTGGGAAGAAAGCCTGAGATTGCAGCACGGAATCTGTGAGTAGAAACTGTGGATATGAGCTGGGAGCCCTCTCTCCCATGGAAGTCAACTGCAAAGCCTCGCTGTGGTAGCAGTACTCTCTGAACAAGTGAATATACCTCAGCCAAGCTCCAACTGGGGTTTTAATTGGCAAATGGGGGCTGATCAATGCAAGCTGCAAATCCCCAACAAGCAGACAGAGGCTTTTAGTGACAACTGACCTTGAAGAGCCAGGGGACTTCTCTCTCTTGGGAAGGGGAGCCCAGAGGACTGCATGCTATCTCTGGCTGAGGGTGAAATTGGGGACCATGGACTGACCCTGAAAGGGGGCTCTCTGTCCCCTTTTCTATCTCTTAATCTGGGAAGCTCAGTGGAGAAAGCCTCAGCCATTTTCACCTTGCAGTGCTCTGACCCAGACAAGGGTGGAGATAGCAGTCAGAGAGACAAGGAACCTATTTATATGCAAAAGAAAACTCCCTAAGGGGTGTATCTTCCCTAAAAGGAAGAAGATGGTGCCAAGTTCTACTATCTGCCTTCCATTCAGAACCAGACCCCAGGCCTGGGGGAAAACAGCCATGGGCCATACCTCCTTACACCAGTCTGGAGTTACAGGCTGCCAGCTGCCAGCTGCTGGGCAGAAAAGCACAGGGTGTGTCAATCCTCTAAGACACACCATCAGGGAAACTGGATACTGAATATTACTTCCTTCTGTGACCTGAGCCTGTTCTGGTCTGGGAAAACCTGATTGGGGTAACCGAGGAAACCAGATGCCTAGACAACAAAAAGCTACAACCTACACTAAGAAAAATAAAATTATGGCCCAGTCAAAGGAACAAACTTGCACTTCAACTGAGATACAGGAATTGAAACAACCAATGCTAAATCAATTCAAAAAGTTTAGGGAAACTATGGCAAAAGAGATAAAGGCTATAAAGAAAATGCTGGGCATACATAAGGTAGAAATCGAAAGTTTGAAAAAACAACTGGGAGAATCTATGAAAATGAAAGGCACAACACAAGAGATGAAAAACACAATGGAAACATACAACAGCAGATTGTATGTCTTCTGTCTTCAAGGGGCAGAAGAAAACAGACAGGAACTGGAGAACAAGATATCTGAAAGCCTACACACAAAACAACAGATAGAGAAAAGAATGGAAAAATATGAGCAACATCTATGGGAATTGAAGACAGCATGAAATGCAGGAATGTATGTGTCATGTGTGTCCCAGAAGGAGAAGAGAAGGCAAAGGGGCAGCAGCAATAATAGAGGAAATAATCAATGAAAATTTCCCATTTCTTATGAAAGACATAAAATTACAGATCCAAGAAGCACAGCATACCCCAAACAGAAGAGATCTGAATAGGCCTATGCCAAGACACTTAATAATCAGATTTATCAAACATCAGACAAAGAAAATCCTGAAAGCAGCAAAAGAAGGGTGAACCATAACATACAAAGAAGCTTGATAAGACTATGTGCAGATTTCCGAGCAGAAACCATGTAGGCAAGAAGGAAGTGGTGTGATATATTTAAGACACAGAAAGAGAAAAACTGCTAACCAAGATTCCTATATTCAGCAAAACTGTCTTTCCAATATGAGGGAGAGTTCAAAATATTCTCTGACAATCAGACAATGACAGAGTTTGTGAACAAGATACCTGCTCTACAGGAAATACTAAAGAGAGCACTACAGACAGAAAGGAAAAGACAGGAATGAGAGGTTTGGAACACAATTTTGGGTGATAGTAGCACAGTACTGTAAGTACACTGAACAAAGATAACTGAATATGGTTGAAAGAGGAAGGTTAGGCACATGAGGGACACCAGATGGAAAGAGGAAAGAACTACTGGGACTGTATAACCCAGTAAAACCTAGAGTGTTCAACAATTGTGATAAAATGTACAAATATGTTTTTAAATGAGGGAGAACAAACAAATGTCAACCTTGCAAGGTGTTAAAAATAGGGAGGTATTGGAGGAAAATACAATCAACATAAACTAGAGATTATAATTAATAGAAACACTGTATTATGCTTCCTTTAATGTAAAAAAGGCAATATACCAAGGCTAAATGCATATAAAAAGGGGGCATAAGGGGAGTATGGAAATCTTGGCATTGGTAATGTTGTCTGACTCTTTATTCTACTTTAGTTTAATGTTATCTTTCCTTTTATTGCTTCCTAGCTGTCATGTTTCTTTTTTCTCTCTTTCTTTTTTCTTTTTCTTATGTCTCTCTACCTTCTTTGACTCTTCCTCTTTCTTTGTGGAAGAAATGGAGATGTCCTTATATAGATAGTGGTGAGGATGTTGAATACATAAACATGTGACTATACGGGGAACCATTGATTGTTAGGTCGGAATGTATGGTGTGTGAACAAAACCTTCTTAAAAAAATGGGTTGATGAAGAAACCTTGAGGGAATTATATTGAGTGAAATGTCAGGCACATAAGGACAAATATTGCAGGGTCTCACTGATATGAACTAATTATAATATGTAAACACATAGACATGAAATATGTTACCAGGATATAGAATGAAGCTAAAGAATGGGGAGCGGTTACTTATTATGAGCAGAATGTTCAACTAGGTTGAATTTAAATGTTTGGAAATGAACAGAGGTGTTGGTAGCACATTGTGAGAATAACTAACAGTGCTGAATGGTGCACAATTGGGGAGTAAAAGGGAAGCTGTGAGTCATGTATGTTACCAGAAGGAAAGTTGGAGGTTAAAAGATGAGAATATATAAAACAGTGAACCTTGTGGTGGGCAATGTTCATGGTTAACTGTACAAATATTAGAAATCTCTTTCATGAACCAGAACAAATGTATGACACTAAAACTAGAAGCTATAATAGAAGAGCATATAGGGAAAAATATACCTATTGCAAACTATATATTTTAGTTATTTGTATTTTAACATTCTTTCATAAGCAGCAACAAATGTACTATACCAATACTATGAGTCAACAATGGAGGGGGGTGGTGGTTAGAGATACAGGAGGATTTGAGTTTCATTTATTTGTTTTTATTTCTTTTCTGGAGTAATGAAAATGTTCTAAAAATTGGAAAAAAAACTACTTGTGGTGATGGATGCACAGCTGTATGATGGTACCAGGGGCAACTGATTGTACACTTTGGATCTTTGGATAATTGTATTGTATGTGAACAATCACAATAAAAAAATAAATAAATAAATTACATTCACAATGTTGTGCTACCATCACGACTACCAGTTACCAAAACATTTCCATGGTTCCAAATAAGAGCCCTGTACATTTTAAACCTTAACTTTCCATTCCATATTCCCACCATCTCCCCTGGTAATCCATATTCTAGATTCTAACTCTGTGAGTGAGAATTAATCTCTTCTATAAACAATTAAAACTGTTATATATTTCACTTTAATGGAGAAATCCCATTACTATTTCTCTGACAGAAAACTTTCTTCCATATTACTAATCACACTGGAAGAAGGTAGTTATAAATTCCTATTTATATTGTGGTCTATGGCCAGAAACCTTAATATTGGTGATTCCCAGGATATGTTTGTCCAACTCCCTTTGAAGTTATGCAAATTTAGAACAAAATCCCATTGTCCAGTGTCTATATCTTGGGTTACTTCCAGAATGGGAATAGTTTAGTGACTGTGAAATTAAAAAAACAAATTAAAAATGTAGATCTTTTCACATTTATTTGAAACAGCTATTCTTAAATAAGATCCTTTAATTTGCGCTTGTATTAATATTTAGCATTAATTATGCCAACCAGAAGAGCTGGTTAAGAAACAGCAAGAAATTCCCACATATTTCTTAGAAATAGAGACCTTTAAAGATATTAAAAGACTAGGTAAGTTAAAATATACAGATTTGGTAAGAGTGTGTAGTGAAATGAACATTCACATGTACTGCTGGAGATGATATAAATTGCTACCACCTTTCATTACAGGCAATTTGACAATACCAAAAACCTTAACATATTTTAGCCTTTAATTCATAACTTCTAGTTTTAGGAATTTCACTTAATGAAATGTGTAATTAAAGAAATGGACAATGGTGTGTACAAAAATAGTCATCACAACATTATTTATAATATAGAAAAACCAAAACAATATAGATATACAATAACAGGGGACTAGTTAGAGAAATGACAGGCTCTTCAAACAATATGTTACCACACAGCTATCAATTAATATGATCCCATTTGAAATAAGTATATAGAAACAAAGAAAAAAAATGTTATCAACTGTTATTTCGCAATGGTGTGTTTCCAGGTGATTTTTACTATTTTTTACTCCTTTCTATATTTCCCAAATTTTCATCAAAATATATGCTTACTGTTAAAAAAGGACTTAAAAATTCATATGCTAGTAGTAGTATGGAAGAAAGTTTCAAAAATAACTACAGTTCAGTACAAATGAAATATAATGTTCCCTTTGTGTCATCACAACTCCCAAATATTTGCACTCTTTTAGCCTCCCATATCTACTAAAATATAATAGAGCCAAAAGAGATATGTTCATTTAAATTCACTGAAATCTCCCAAATAAAACCACTACACTCTCAATTTATTAGGCACTTCAGTGTAATTTCTTCTTATAATAATAATTAACTGTATTTGAGTTTATACATACCTGTCTTTATGTTTGATCAGCCTTTTCACTGTGAGAGCAGGAGTGCATCTTCCACCTTTAAATTCCACCAACCTTCTCCTTTTACCTCCCCCCCTCCCATTGCTCCCGTGCTCTGGAAAGTGTGTATAATGCTTTGTTTTTCATCAGTCAGAAAGTGGCATATAAAAAAGTTACATAATGCAAGCTTTATTCATATTTATAAAGTCATAAATCAAGAAGTTCTCACTCCAACAATTTTCAAATAATGTCATTGTTCTGGTTTGCTAATGCTGCTGGTATGCAAAATACCAGAAATGGATTGGCTTTTATAAAGGGGGTTTGTTTGGTTACAAAGTTACAGTCTTATGGCCATGAAAATGTCCAAAGGCATCAACAGCAGGGTACCTTCACTGAAGAACAGCCATGGTGTCTGGAAAACCTCCGTTAGCTGGGAAGGCACCTGGCTGGCATTTTCTTGCTCCTCCTTGTGTTTCTCTCTAGGCTCTGGGGGTGTTCTCTTAGTTTCTCCCACGCAAACTCTGGACTAGCAAAAGGCTACTTTCAATGGCCATCTCCAAAATGTCTCTCTAAGCTGCAGCAAAAATACTCCAGTGATTTAATTAAGACCCACCCTGAATGGACCGGGCCACACCTCCATGGAAATGATCTAATCAAAGGTATTACCCACAGTTGGGTGGGTCACATCTCCCTGAAAACAACCTCATCCAACGACTCCAACCTAATGGACACTAATATGTCTGCCCACACAAGATTGCCTTAAAGAACATGGCATTTTGGGGGACATAATACATCCAAAGGGACACAGTCATGTAACCAACAGCTGAAGTGCACAGGGAGTATCCATGCTAATAAAATTAATCAAGGGCTCTCAGTCTTGTTGAATCTCTGACACTCGAGCAGCCTCAATACCTCTTCAGAAGCTAATGCAGAGGCTACCTCTCCCGGGGGAGCGATATTCTACCTTTCTGGGACAGGAGCCAGCAACCACATTCTCTCTGAGGTCCCCTAGGGAAAGGAGAGACAGTGGAGGGAGGAGAAAGTTGCCAAACCCATTCGGGCACACTCCGCATAGACGAACCCACCAAATTAAAGGGCGGGAGATCACTCAAGCAGACTTTAAAAGCTCTGAATTCTGATGTGAATTAGAATAAGGTAGGCCCCTTAAGAAACCCAGGTCACTACAGAGTTCCTGAGGGCGTCTGTTGCGGGTTCTCTATCTTTTCTTTCATCTCCCCCGCATCTCATTGCTTTTCTGTCCTTGCCCAGCAGTGGCACTACGGGTATTGACCACAGGTCGCCCATGGAGAGTTAGCCTGCCCGTGAATTAAACCAGCACATGGTTTTAATTCACCTCTCCTTGCGGCAATGAAAGAATCTTTGTTTGGGTTCCTCGAAATGTAAATGGTACTACGCTGCCAAGTCATCACGTAAGCGCTTCCTCAGCGCTATATGACTAAAGGAACTCTACGTGCGAAAGGTGCAACGGAGACTCAGGTCGGGGACTCAGGCCGTGTCGCACCACATTGTAACTTTCAAGAATGGGATGACCAATACATGTGAAAACGCCGAGTCCAAGACCGAACCCCAAACGAAGCAAATTCTGACGCGCAAGCGCATGCCGCACAGCACGTCTCCAGTAACCTCACCACAACGCCTGCGCATATACTCCGAGGAGTGGCGGCTGAACGGAGCGGAACACTGGGGCCTAGCGCTCTCACCCCCTTAGTGCCCCTCGCCTGCGAGCCCCACCTCCTCCAGCTGCTCGCTTTCCCAAACAACCGGGTGTGCCGCCGGCGCTCTCCGTCGATTGGCCCTTATTCTTTTCCGTTTCCGCCCAGCCCTCCACAATCCACCAATCAGCTTGTGCATTTGGGTAAGGTGCCACCTCCGAGGCCGTGGCTCCTGCTCTTCTGCCTCCTCCGGCTGCTGCCTCCGCTGCTGCCTCCTCCTTTCCCACGTCCACCGCTAGGCCAGCGTCTGCGGGGGCTCGAGGGGCGGCAGCGGCGGCGGCGGCAGCGTTATGGAGCCGGGGGCCGGCAGCCGAAGGGCTGCTCGCGGGCAGGGGGCGGGACCCCCGAGCTCTCCGCCACCCCCGGAGCAGGAGCGGAAGCTGGAACAGGAGAAGCTGTCCGGGGTGGTGAAGAGCGTCCACCGTAGGCTTCGCAAGAAGTACCGGGAAGGTAAACAGCGGGCCAAGCGAGGGGGGATGGGAGGCCTCATCACCCTCACCCCCTTGTCACTTCTCCCAGAGAGGCCACCATTAACACCCAAAGGAGCTGCACGTCAGCCCCTGCTATGCCGCTCTCCCAGGACCTGACACCCCCTTCTGGGTCCGAGTCCTGAGCTGGCGTAAGGCGTGCTCTGCCCGCCCCCTTTTCTTCGTGGCCCTTCAAGGCGAGTTTTGGGCCTGTGGGAGAACTGAGTCCTCATCCCTTCAATCCTTTCTCCATCCGGGGTGCTGAGATTGTCACCACCACACACACACACACGCACAGAGAAGGTGGAGGCAGCTCGTTGCGAGCGACTTGAAAGGTAATACACGGAAACAGGTAAAATCTGTGTAAGACAGACGGAAAGAAGTCTCTGTTACCCCTACTCTCTTCCTGTTGACCAGCCTGTTTCATTTGCTTTTTCATCAGACTCCTTTCCTAGAACCTCATTCCTACGGGTTTAGGCAGGGCCGTGGCGGAGCTTTCTCGCATTGGCTTCCAGGGCTGCGAAATCAGCAGGCCTTTCAACTGACTGGACTTTATCTTGTTAAAATGGGGAGGAGCTACATCCCTGCCTCCTTCCCTCTCCCCATTCTTCAAATACTCAATCTTAGTGTTTTGTTTTGTTTTGTTTTGTTGTTTGTTTTTCCGTTGGAGGAGAACTGGGGCAAGTTCTCAAAATACTGGTTAGTTTTGAATAGTCTGTGTAACTGCCAAGCCTGCTAGTACCCATGATGCGAGTCATCAGTAAGAACCCCTTTGATGAAAGATCATAAGCAAGGGAAGGAGTCTTGTAACTTTTGCTTGTACCTGAAGAGTGTTTATATTTGGAGTCTAGTTATCTTTGATACTTTTAAATATAGTTTGTTTTTGTTTTATTTTAACAGAGCTGTTTTGTATGACTTTGACAATGAAACTTGCCAGTTTTTTTATATGCTCTGGAGAAATTTCTTAGGATCAAAATGAGGGATCGCTTTCAACTTGTTCTGACTTTAGCTTAATTGCAAACTGAAAAGTCAGCAGTCTTCAAGGGTTTATTTTATATTTAGTTGATAATTTAGGATTAGAAGTAAAATTATGACAGTGAAGGAGCAGACATGTAAGATCATGTTACTTTTGATTTACACATACTTTGCAATTACTCTGGAAGCTTAAAACTAAGTATCTTTTGTTCCTTCTAATGTAATTGATGTGTTTCATTTTTAAAACTTTAAATTCAGGGTTTTCTTTCCTTGGCAACTCAAGCCTAGCTTTTAATAGAGGGTGCTTAAGTAGTCATGCCCAAAGATGGGCTATAGTTATTGTTAATAGGTAGCAATAGAAAGAGACATAACAGATATAGTGAAGATGTTGAAATTTGCTTTTTAAAGGATGCTTTAAGCCCCAACCCACAACTTATTCAATAAAATGAGTAATTATCGTAGCAACTGTAGCGTCATTCTTGATCTTCATAGAATGCACTTACAAAATGGCATTCATTGTAGATTTTTGTGCTGCTAGAAGAAATGAGGAAATAAATGGACACACTTTCCTGCAATTTATCATGCTATCTTGTGCAAAATTAAGTGCTTCTTTTTAAAGAAAGAACTTAGTATATAATTCAGTTTCTATTTTTGCTGTTTTATAATGACTTTTTATTCATAAACTGATAGGTTCTGCTTAAATTAACACAATATTAATGTGTCATCCTACCTTCAATTACAGTTTATACTTGCTTAATTCCCACATGTTTAAACATGTCTTTAAGCCTGAATATCTAAACAGTATTCTCTTGTTTATAATGAGAATTGGTATTGAAAGTTTTTATAGCTAAAATAGATAACATGTAATTTATAAGTGAATGATCCAGTGTGCTTCTGGGGCAGGAAAAGTTCTAGAAGTCTGTAAACATTTGAATGAGACTCTTTAGGCATTTTAATGCCTTGGATTCCCTTAATGATCTAGATTTCTAGGCTTTGTTCCAAAGATACACCAAGCTCCATCAATGAATTAGCAACATAAATGATGCTAATGAGCATGTCTTCTTTACCTTTATTTTGGTCATGTAGTTATACAAAAGCCATCTGAGAAAAAATCAAAGAAATTTTTTTTAGTGTTTTCATTAGGTGTCTTAGTATTGTTGTAATAATGATGATCTACATTTTCTGAACATATTTTACAAGTTCATTTGCAAGTCAGCTGTGGTCATAAGACAATAAAATAAATGGTATTTAGGCTCTAGGTCAACCCACAAAGACCTCTTTAGTTTAACATAACTGAATTGTAGTACCAATATCTTTGGAAACATACCCTTTTGTAACAATATTCCTACAAGAAAATACAGTGAAAATTACAGCTTTAGAATCTTAGAATGTTAGACTAGAAGGGACCTTAGCATTTTATCGATGATTACCAAATATGGCTGATCAGCAGACTCAGCCAGGTGCTTGTTAGGAAATTCCTGCACTCCGTCTCAGATCTGCAGTTTCAGAATCCCTATTATTAGGGCCTGAAAATTTGTCAGCTGGGTTTTGGAGAAGTGATCTGAACTAGATCCTTCATTTTATAGATGCATGAGCTGAGTCCCCAAAAGATTAAATGACTTTCTTGAAGTTTGGGCGATTCATCAGTAGCCCTATTCATACTCTGTGGGAACAGGAGTTGTGTGTGTGTCTCCCCCCTCCCCCCAATCTCAAGCCTGATGTTGGTGACTCCAAATGTTGGTGAAATGAAAGAAAAAATGAAAAAAAGGAAGTAGCCCTAGAATTTGTGGTAGGGAGGAGGATATAAATTGATGAAATGGGTGATCCATTTGGTGATTGTGATTAGTTGAGTTGGGACTTTGTGAAGTGTGTTTTCAGGGAGAGATGATAGGTAAGGAAGTGAGTTGGGGTGGGATGAAAGAAGCAAAACATACATTGGATAGAAAGGACAGAGGTGAGGACTGGCAAGTCTAGGGTTGGAGAGTAGAGTTTTCCCTTCTCTTCTCTCTCTCTCTCTCTCCCCCCCCCTTCTCTTTTCTCTCTCTCTCTGTCTCTCTCTCTCTCTTTTTTTTCCTTCCCCACTTCTCTTCTTATTTCTGGTAGTAGAATTGAAAATGAAGCAGGAAGAAGGAGAAAATGAGATCCTTCTGCCGCGGTAGGAAAAGGTTTGATGGTGATAGCAGGTTTGGGTGGGAGGCAGTGGATAGGATTATGAAGATTGCCAGGTAGATTTTATGCACTTTCTTTTACCACCCTTTTCCTCTGTGTTCCTATTTACTGTCTGTCCTGTGTCCCACTTAGAGTATCTGTGCCAGTTTCTATAAGAGTAAAGTGAGAATTGGTGATAAAAGTCAGTATTCCAGGCAGTACTGATATCTGACGTAGTTACTAAGAGAAAATGGTAGAAAATGAATAGCAGTTGTGATGAGAAGGTATATTTTGGTGTTAGCCATTTATACATAAGGGATGGTCTTTTAGATTTTTATATAAATGGAAATGTTTGTATATATAGGTTTTTTCTCTCTTTGTTATATGGAATTTTAAAAATTTGACTGCCACATAATCTAAAACTACTTTAAATATATTACAAGAGTTCTAGACAGCTTCTTAATAAGAAACATCTAGTGTTGCTTTCCAAAAAGGGACTTCATTGTTTAATCAGCTCTGCCTGAGAAATACATTTCAGACTGAGAACTGAAGTAGAGCTATGTATTTTCAGTTGTCTTTTTTTTTATCTTCATTTTATTGAGATATATTCACATACCACGCAGTCATACAAAACAAATCGTACTTTCGATTGTTTACAGTACCATTACATAGTTGTACATTCATCACCTAAATCAATCCCTGACACCTTCATTAGCACACACACAAAAATAACAAGAATAATAATTAGAGTGAAAAAGAGCAATTGAAGTAAAAAAGAACACTGGGTACCTTTGTCTGTTTGTTTCCTTCCCCTATTTTTCTACTCATCCATCCATAAGCTAGACAAAGTGGAGTGTGGTCCTTATGGCTTTCCAAATCCCATTGTCACCCCTCATAAGCTACATTTTTATACAACTGTCTTCGAGATTCATGGGTTCTGGGTTGTAGTTTGATAGTTTCAGGTATCCACCACCAGCTACCCCAATTCTTTGGAACCTAAAAAGGGTTGTCTAAAGTGTGCGTAAGAGTGCCCACCAGAGTGACCTCTCGGCTCCTTTTGGAATCTCTCTGCCACTGAAGCTTATTTCATTTCCTTTCACATCCCCCTTTTGGTCAAGAAGATGTTCTCCATCCCACGATGCCGGGTCTACATTCCTCCCTGGGAGTCATATTCGATGTTGCCAGGGAGATTCACTCCCCTGGGTGTCTGATCCCACGTAGAGGGGAGGGCAGTGATTTCACCTTTCGAGTTGGCTTAGCTAGAGAGAGAGGGCCACATCTGAGCAACAAATAGGCATTCGGGAGGAGGCTCTTAGGCACAACCATAGGGAAGCCTAGCCTCTCCTTTGCAGCAACCGTCTTCCCAAGGGTAAAACTTATGGTAGAGGGCTCAACCCATCAAACCACCAATCCCCTATGTCTGTGGTCATGTTAGCAACCATCGAGGTGGGGTAGGCCAATACCCCTGCATTCTCCACAGGCTCCTCAAGGGGGCACTACATCTTTTTTTTTTCGTTGTTTTTCTTTTTTTTTTTTTCAAACTTTCCCTTCTTTTTTAAATCAACTGTATGAAAAAAAAGTTAAAAAGAAAACAAACATACAGTAAAAGAACATTTCAAAGAGACCATAACAAGGGAGTAAGAAAAAGACAACTAACCTAAGATAACTGCTTAACTTCCAACATGTTCCTACTTTACCCCAAGAAAGTTACCTAATACAGCAACATTTCTGTGAACTTGTTCCTACTATATCCATCAGAAATTAACAGACCCTAGTCATTCCTGGGCATCCCGAGAACGTTAAATAGCTTATCTATTCTTCTTGGATTATTGTTCCCCTTTCCTTAATTGCTCTCTATTGCTTGTTCCCCTACATTCTACATTATAAACCATTTGTTTTACATTTTTCAAAGTTCACATTAGTGGTAGCATATAATATTTCTCTTTTTGTGCCTCGCTTATTTCGCTCAACATTATGTCTTCAAGGTTCATCCATGTTGTCATGTTTCACGAGATCGTTCCTTCTTACTGCCGCGTAGTATTCCATCGTGTGTATATACCACATTTTATTTATCCACTCATCTGTTGAAGGACATTTGGGTTGCTTCCATCTCTTGGCAATTGTGAATAATGCTGCTATGAACATTGGCGTGCAGATATCTGTTCGTGTCACTGCTTTCTGACCTTCCGGGTATATACCGAGAAGTGCAATCGCTGGATCGAATGGTAACTCTATATCTAGTTTTCTAAGGAACTGCCAGACTGACTTCCAGAGTGGCTGAACCATTATACAGTCCCACCAACAATGAATAAGAGTTCCAATTTCTCCACATCCCCTCCAGCATTTGTAGTTTCCTGTTTGTTTAATGGCAGCCATTCTAACCGGTGTTAGATGGTATCTCATTGTGGTCTTAATTTGCATCTCTCTAATAGCTAGTGAAGCTGAACATTTTTTCATGTGTTTCTTGGCCATTTGTATTTCCTCTTCAGAGAACTGTCTTTTCATGTCTTTTGCCCATTTTATAATTGGGCTGTCTGTACTATTGTCATTGAGTTGTAAGATTTCTTTATATATGCAAGATATCAGTCTTTTGTCAGATACATGGTTTCCAAAAATTTTTTCCCATTGAGTTGGCTGCCTCTTTACCTTTTTGAGAAATTCCTTTGAGGTGCAGAAACTTCTAAGCTTCAGGAGTTCCCATTTATCTATTTTCTCTTTTGTTGCTTGTGCTTTGGGTGTAAAGTCTAGGAAGTGGCCGCCTAATACAAGGTCTTGAAGATGTTTTCCTACATTATCTTCTAGGAGTTTTATGGTACTTTCTTTTATATTGAGATCTTTGGTCCATTTTGAGTTAATTTTTGTGTAGGAGGTGAGGTAGGGGTCCTCTTTCATTCTTTTGGATATGGATATCCAACTCTCCCAGCCCCATTTGTTGAAAAGACCATTATGACTCAGTTCAGTGACTTTGGGGGCCTTATCAAAGATCAGTCGGCCATAGATGTGAGGGTCTATCTCTGAATTCTCAATTCGATTCCATTGATCTATATGTCTATCTTTGTGCCAGTACCATGCTGTTTTGTCAACTGTGGCTTTATAATAAGCTTCAAAGTCAGGGAGTGTAAGTCCTCCCACTTCGTTTTTCTTTTTTAGAGTGTCTTTAGCAATTCGAGGCATCTTCCCTTTCCAAATAAATTTGATAACTAGCTTTTCCAAGTCTGCAAAGTAGGTTGTTGGAATTTTGATTGGGATTGCATTGAATCTGTAGATGAGTTTGGGTAGAATGGACATCTTAATGACATTTAGTCTTCCTATTCATGAACGTGGAATATTTTTCCATCTTTTAAGGTCCCCTTCTATTTCTTTTAGTAGAGTTATGTAGTTTTCTTTGTATAGTCTTTTACATCTTTGGTTAAGTTTATTCCTAGGTACTTGATTTTTTTAGTTGCTATTGAAAATGGTATCTTTTTCTTGAGTGTCTCTTCAGTTTGTTCATTTCTAGCATATAGAAACATTACTGACTTATGTGCATTAATCTTGTATCCCGCTACTTTGCTAAATTTGTTTATTAGCTCTAGTAGCTGTATCGTCGATTTCTCAGGATTTTCTAGATATAAGATCATATCATCTGCAAACAATGACAGTTTTACTTCTTCTTTTCCAATTTGGATGCCTTTTATTTCTTTGTCTTGCCGGATTGCCCTGGCTAGCACTTCCAGCACAATGTTGAATAACAGTGGTGACAGCGGGCATCCTTGTCTTGTTCCTGATCTTAGAGGGAAGGCTTTCAGTCTCTCACCATTGACTACTATGCTGGCTGTGGGTTTTTCATATATGCTCTTTATCATGTTGAGGAAGTTTCCTTCAATTCCTACCTTTTGAAGTGTTTTTATCAAAAAGGGATGTTGGATTTTGTCAAATGTTTTTCAGCATCTATTGAGATGATCAATTGATTTTTCCCTTTTGACTTGTTAATGTGTTGTAATACATTGATTGTTTTTCTTATGTTGAACCATCCTTGCATGCCTGGAATGAACCCCACTTGGTCATGGTGTATGATTTTTTTAATGTGTCTTTGGATTCGATTTGCAAGTATTTTGTTGAGGATTTTTGCATCTATATTCATTAGGGAGATTGGCCGGTAGTTTTCCTTTTTTGTAGCATCTTTGCCTGGTTTTGGTATTAGATTGATGTTAGCTTCATAAAATGAGTTAGGTAGTGTTCCATTTTCTTCAATGTTTTGAAAGAGTTTGAGTAAGATTGGTGCCAGTTCTTTCTGGGAAGTTTGGTAGAATTCCCCTGTGAAGCCATCTGGCCCTGGGCATTTATTTGTGGGAAGATTTTTGATGACTGATTGGATCTCTTTGCTTGTGATGGGTTGGTTGAGGTCTTCTATTTCTTCTCTGGTCAGTCTAGGTTGTCCATATGTTTCCAGGAAATTGTCCATTTCTTCTACATTATCCAGTTTGTTGCCATACAGTTGTTCATAATATCCTCTTATAATTTTTTTAATTTCTTCCGGATCTGCAGTTATGTCACCTTTTTCATTCATTATTTTGTTTATATGGGTCTTCTCTCTTTTTGATTTTGTCAGTCTAGCTAGGGGCTTGTCAATCTTGTTGATCTTCTCAAAGAACCAACTTTTGGTGATATTTATCCTCTCTATTGTTTTTTTGTTCTCTATGTCATTTATTTCTGCTTTAATCCTTGTTATTTCTTTTCTTGTACTTGGTTTAGGATTGGTTTGCTGTTCATTTTCTAGCTTCTTCAGTTGATCCATTAGTTCTTTGATTTTGGCTCTTTCTTCCTTTTTAATATATGCGTTTAGTGCTATAAATTTCCTCCTCAGCACTGCTTTTGCTGCATCCCATAGGTTTTGGTATGTTGTGTTCTCATTTTCATTCGTCTCTATATATTTAGCAATTTCTCTTGCTATTTCTTCTTTAACCCACTGATTGTTTAGGAGTGTGTTGTTTAACCTCCAGGTATTTGTGAATGTTCTAAGTCTCTGATGGTTATTGACTTCTAATTGTATTCCATTGTGGTCAGAGAATGTGCTTTGAATAATTTCAATCTTTTTAAATTTATTGAGGCTTGTTTTATGTCCCAGCATATGATCTATTCTGGAGAAAGTTCCGTGAGCACTAGAAAAGTATGTGTATCCTGGTGATTTGGGATGTAATGTCCTGTATATGTCTGTTAAATCTAATTCATTTATCAGATTGTTTAGGTTTTCAATTTCCTTATTGGTCTTCTGTCTGGTTGATCTATCTATAGGAGAGAGTGATGTGTTGAAGTCTCCCACAATTATTGTGGAAACATCAATTGCTTCCTTTAGTTTTGCCAGTGTTTCTCTCATGTATTTTGTGGCACCTTGATTGGGTGCATAGACATTTACGATTGTTATTTCTTCTTGTTGAATTGCCCCTTTTATTAGTATGTAGTGGCCTTCTTTGTCTCTCAAAACATCCCTGCATTTGAAGTCTATTTTATCTGAGATTAATATTGCTGCACCTGCTTTCTTTTGGCTGTAGCTTGCATGAAATATTTTTTTCCATCCTTTCACTTTCAGTTTCTTTGTGTCCCTGTGTCTAAGATGAGTCTCTTGTTTGCAACATATTGATGGTTCATTTTTTTTGATCCATTCTGCGAATCTATATCTTTTAATTGGGGAGTTTAATCCATTTACATTCAACATTATAACCATGAAGGCATTTCTTGAATCAGCCATCTTATCCTTTGGTTTATGTTTGTCATATTTTTCCCCTCTGTCTATTAATATCCTTTATTGTACCCATACCGAATCTCTTTAGTACTGAACCTTTCTCCAAGTCTCTCTGTCCTTTCTTTGTTTCTCTGCCTGTAGGGCTCCCTTTAGTATCTCCAGTAGGGCAGGTCTCTTGTTAGCAAATTCTCTCAGCATTTGTTTGTCTGTGAAAAATTTAAGCTCTCCCTCAAATTTGAAGGAGAGCTTTGCTGGATAAAGTATTCTTGGCTGGAAATTTTTCTCACTCAGAATTTTAAATATATCGTGCCACTGCCTTCTTGCCTCCATGGTGGCTGCTGAGTAGTCACTACTTAGTCTTATGCTGTTTCCTTTGTATGTGGTGAATTGCTTTTCTCTTGCTGCTTTCAGAACTTGCTCCTTCTCTTCTGTGTTTGACAATGTGATCAGTATATGTCTCGGAGTGGGTTTATTTGGATTTATTCTATTTGGAGTTCGCTGAGCATTTATGATTTGTGTATTTATGTTGTTTAGAAGATTTGGGAAGTTTTCCCCAACAATTTCTTTGAATACTCTTCCTAGACCTTTACCCTTTTCTTCCCCTTCTGGGACACGAATGAGTGTTATATTCGGACGTTTCATATTATCTATCATATCCCTGAGGTCCATTTCGATTTTTTCAATTTTTTTCCCCATTCTTTCTTTTACGCTTTCATTTTCCATTCTGTCATCTTCCAGGTCACTGATTCGTTGTTCAACTTCCTCTAGTCTTGTACTATGAGTGTCCAGAATCTTTTTAATTTGTTCAACAGTTTCTTTAATTTCCATAAGATCATCCATTTTTTTATTTAGTCTTGCAATGTCTTCTTTATGCTCTTCTAGGGTCTTCTTGGTTTCCTTTGTATCCCGTACTATGGTCTCATTGTTCATCTTTAGTTCTTTGAGTAGCTGCTCTAGGTGCTGTGTCTCTTCTGGTCTTTTGATTTGGGTGCTTGGGCTTGGGTTATCCATATCGTCTGGTTTTTTCATATGCTTTATAATTTTCTGTTGTTTTTGGCCTCGTGGCATTTGCTGAACTTGATAGGGTTCTTTTAGGATTTGTAGACCAATTGAAGTCCTTATCTCTAATTTATCAGATCTACAGCTTCGTGGAGTACACTTTCTCTAACTAACCAGCAGGTGGCGTCCACGAGCCACCTGTTCTCCACAAGCCAGTTCTCCCCTGCTTAGCCTTTTTGGTGAGTGGGGGAGTGAGTCTTGTGGGGTCCAATTGGTGTACCAAGCTTGCGTGTGTAGTTGGTGTTGCCTGCCCTGTATATGGGGCGTGTTTCTGGGCAGTCAGGGAGGGGGGGTGGCCCTAACAATCAAATCTCCCTGGTGATCCTAGAGTTTTAAAGCTGCTGCAATAGTCTAATCCTTCAGTTCAGTCCTGCCACAGTTTGTCTCTGCCACTGACCCACAAGTCCTTGGTATTGGCGTATGGCTCCTGAGACTTGCAAGTGGGCCCCTCTTCCAGGCTGTGCACCCCGGGTCCTCTGTTGAGGGATGACTGTGCTATGTCACAGGTGAGTGCCGTCCCCCCAGGGCAGTTCTGGGCTGATGGGCTGTGTAGGGAGGCTCCCAGTCTGCTGAAATGATGGCTGAATGGGGCTTTGTTAATTCACACTGCTCCACCTTCCCAACTCTGGGACAATCAGCTGAGGTTGCAGGGAAGGCTAATGTCCACGCCCAGTTTTGTGGTGTGTGCCTGTTATTTGAAGCACTTCCGTCACACTGGGTTGTCTGGGGCAGCTCTGGGCTATGGGGCTGGCGATGGGCAGGAGTGTTTCCTGTCCACCAGGATGATGGCTGTGAGCGGACACCCCCCTTTTCTTGGGAAGTTGTGGTGTTTAGTGAATTTTCTCAGCCACTGGATTATTGCCTTTTGTCTCAGAGCTCTCTTAGTTCTGCTCTTGTCTTGACCTGCCCAAATTGCAAGTCTTTGAAGCTTTCTGTATTGGGCTTCTTAGAGTAATTGTTTTAGAAAAAGAAAAAAGGATTAAAAAAAAAAAGAAAAAAGGGCCCTCCTCAGAGATCTAATGGGTTATTGAAATGCTAAGAGACAAAGCAACCAGGGCCATTAAGGAAAGGTCCATAGGGCAGAGAGATCAGCTTTTCTTCGGGATTTGCATATGCGCCTCAGGGCCTGAGCTCGGGCCTGAGCTCTGCCCTTCCCCTTTCTATGTTCACCAGAACTCCAAAAATCCTCCGCTTTTATTTTGGAGTTTTTCGTGTTTTTTTTTTCGTATGCCTGTCTCCTGTCTGCTGGGCTGGCTGCTCTCAGATTCTGTGGTGTCTGGTCTCAGTCTATCTATGGTTGGAGTTTGGATCAGTAGAATGAATTTCTGATAAGGGCTGCCATTGCAGTTCTCCCTTCTACTTCCCGGAGCTGACAGCCCCTCCTCTCACGGGACTGAGCCTGGCAGGGAGGGGCGCGGGTCCCCTGGCCGCAAAAACTTACAGATTTCGCTGATCTCAGCAGTTCGACGTTTTCATGAGTGTTGTATGAAGTATGCCCAAAGTCAGATTGCTCTGTGGTGTCCCGTCCACGCAGTTCCTGGCTTTCTACCTACTTTCCTGGAGGAGTAACTAAAACATACAGCTCACCAGTCCGCCATTGTGCCCCGCCTCTTCAGTTGTCTTTGTATCAGATTTTTTCCTTAATCCTATTCACATAATCTCGTTTATATACAATGATTATTTTTATATTTAACATTTCTTTTTCTAAGCTTACAATATTCATGTACAAATTCCAAGAAAATATAAAAGGCTCCAGCTGTCAGGAATAAAAGTACAATCTCCCTTCCATTTACTTTTGATTTTTTAACCTATCTTGTGAATATCTTTACTTTAGCAGATTTCATCTTCAATTGATCCAGTCCCTGAATTTACTTATTCTACATGCCAAAACAATTTAAATGATTTATCGCATAAACCCAGGCTGCTGATTGATTAATGAGAGAAATATAAAAGTACATAATAAACTGTTAACAGTGGTATCCTCAAGGTCATGGAGTTATGGGTGATCTTTAGTATACTTTTCTACATTAAAAAAAATCAATGTTATTATTAGCAATGATAATATAAAAGTAGATGAAGGATAAATCAGGATAGGCTGGTTCTATAGACTAAGTTCAGGAAAAAAATGTTACAAAAGGTTTCCAGTTGTGAACAACATTTTAAGAGTCAAGGACTAAGTAGCCAAGTTTAGATGTTGAATTGTTATTGATTATTCAAATTCTTCTTCATAGTAGTTTGGGACTAGGAATAGCTAGAATAGCAGTTTAGGATGATTCTTTAGGTGAAGAATACATTTATGATTGGTTACTCTAGCAAACACCTAAAACAAGGGAATTGTGAGGAGTTGAGGGAAAACCTTTGAATTAAAAATCATTTTAAGCTAAAAAGAAAAGAAGAAATAGAAAAGTTAATATTTTTCCTGAAACAAAGTTTTGAAATTGTTTTAAAAATGAGGATAACAGACTATTTTTTAAAAAATTCTTGTTCTAATAACATATATATAACCTGAAATATCTCCTTTTAACTACAGATAACAGACTTCTTAATTGAAATTTTCTTTTTGTTTTCTTCAGTGATCCTTCAACACAACTGCTTTAAAATAATGACAACCTCCATGACCTCAAAAACGTTGACTAGGTTCTCTGTTTAACTCTTTGAAGAGAGGTTTTACTGTTTTCTTTTTTTTTTTTAAGTTCAACTTTATTGAGATATATTCACATACCATACAATTATCCACAGTGTACAATCAGTTGTTCACAGTACCATTATATAGTTGTGCATTCATCACCACAATCAATTTTTGAACATTTTCATTACCACACACACAAAAGAAGAAGGATAAAAGTTAAAGGAAAAAAGAAGACCCAAAACATCACATACCCCCCATATCTCCCTATTATTCATTTACTTTTTGTCCTCATTTTTCTATTCCTCTGTCCATACACTGTGTAAAAGGAGTGGGAGCCACAAAGTTTTCACAATCACACGGTCACACAGTGTAAGCTATATAGTTATAGAATCATCTTCAAGAATAAAGGCTACTGGGTTGCAGTTTAACGGTTTCAGGTATTTCCTTCTAGCTATTCCAATACACTAAAAACTAAAAAGGGATATCTATATAATGCATAAGAATAACCTCCAGAATGATCTCTTAACTCTGTTTTAGATCTCTCGGCCACTGAAACTTTATTTTGTTTCCTTTCTCTTCCCCCTTTTGGTCCATGAAGACTTTCTCAATATGTTGATGCCAGGGCCAGGCTCATCCCTGCAAATCATGTCTCACATTGCCAGGGAGTTTTACACCCTGGGGAGTCAAGTCCCATGCAGGGGTGAGGGCAGTGAGTTTACCTGCAGAGTTGGCTTAGAGAGAGAGGCCACTTCTGAGCAGCAGAAGAGGTTCTCTGGGGTGACTTAAGCACAATTTTAAGTTTGCTTAGCCTCTCCTTCACAGTAACAAACTTCGTAAGGGCAAGCCCCAAGATTGAGGTCTCAGCCTTCTAAATTGGTAGCCCCTACTGCTTGTGAGACTATCATTAATTCCCCAGATGGGGAAATTTAATATTTCCACATTTTTCCCCAGTCCTTCAAGGGGGCTTTGCAAATACATCTTTATTCTCTGCCCAGATTACTCTGGGATATATTGGGGCTTAACACTAACTTGTACAATCCAACCAGGTTTCACTCCCTAGTCAATGTTCCATGTCATTACGTTGTTTGAGTAAACTATCCTTACAAGTTAAATTATATAGTGTGTAACAAAAAATATAGATTTTGCACCTTATAAACATCTCTTCCTTTGGACTCATACAGATGTTGAAGTTTTAAAAACACAGTCCGTATCTTCCTTTACCCTTTAGTCTAATTTTCCTTAGTCCTAACCAAGTCCATTTTGTTCATAGCTCTAATTTAAGTCTGATCTCTTTTTTTCAGACTCCTTAACATTTACTATGGGGTAATGGTGACATTCATAGCTGCCAGACTCTGGCTGTGAATCTCAGGTGTCACACAGAAACCCAAAGTTCCAGGACTGATCAGTTTATACACAGAGAGCTCAGCATCTCAGACTTTAGAAATAACCATTACAACTCAGAAATAGATGTAACTCCTGTAAGAGGTTACAATCTAGGAACCTTTACAGTAAGCCTTCCCCTGATAACCTATGCTCTTAGACTCAATTCTCAGAGCTTGCACATTATAGTTAGTCCAAGTAGTGAGACATTATAGTGTTTTTCTTTTCATTTCTGGTTTATTTCACTCAGTATACTGTCCTCACCTACTCTTTTTTTTTTTTGCTCTTGCCAGTCACATCCATTCTGATACAGAGTCAGAAAGTACTGCCTTTTGTGATAGCATCTTTGCTCACTTGGCAAAACAAGTAAAGTGATGACTGTCCACAGAAAAGCTTATTAACTTTGTCTTAAGAGAATTTGAACTGCCTTTTTCACCTGGGGAAAAAAATGAAAAGAGTAAAACTAAAAGATAATGGGAACATTGATTGATAAAACAGTTCAGTGAATGGCACATAGGAGGTGTGCAACATACATTAACTATTTGACTTTATCGTTAGTTGTCTTTGTAGTAAAGTATTTTTCTAGGGTCTTTTTATATTTAGAAAGATAGAGTAAAAATCAAAGGTATTGGTGCAAATCAATCATTTTATGGAGAGGAGGCGACAAATGTAATGGTTCTTAACCTTGATTACACATCAGTATTTCCCATGGAACTTTGTGGAACACAGGCATCTTTATTATTTAAAACTCCGTAGAATTTACAATGGACATAGGGTAGTGGTTGAGGAACACTGAGCTAAAGTACAGTGGGTTGGAGTGGGAAGGAATCTGGAAGAAATGAGACAAGCTAGGAGGTTCTTATACTAATCCAATTTAAATTTAATAATGTCATAAATAAGGGTAATGATCATGAAAATGGAGGAAGACAAATCAAGGACTTTCTAAAGGTCAGAATGAGCAGTTTCAGGGAAAGGAAGTAAAGAGGAAGAGTCAAACATAATGCCAAGATTTCTTGCCTGGGAAAATGGAATGGTAGTGTTGCCAATAGCATCCTGTTTGGGAATGTGTGTTTTTGGGTGGGAATGGGGAGGGGGTGGTGGCAGGAAGGACAGGGTGATCAGATCAGGCAGGTAGGCTTATTATGTAGGTGGTAAATATAGTGGTAAGGATTTAGTTTGGAACATATCCTTTGGAAATGTAGAATTGGCAGCCCTCTCTGTGGAATTCAAATCTTTGAGAGCAGATAAACTGCCCAGGGGGTGATGATAATGTATAACTGAGGACAGATCATTGGAAGACACCAGTTGATGATGATTGGAAGGAGAAAGTGGAACCATCAGAGAACACAGTGAGTACTTACAGGGGTTGTTTCTCCTGTGGCTGGGCCACTAATGCAGTAGTAGAAATACACGAGCTGTCACTTAGGCTACATTTAGAGTAGAGTGAAGGTACTCATAGTGATAACCTGAAGTCCTAAAAAAAGGTAAAATTATACTTACTGTGTTTAAGAAGATAGTGATTTGCTTTGACTTTAGAGATTACTGGTCTCTGCTGGCTAAGATACAGTGTTCTTGTTTTCTTTAACTATCTGTGTATCCTGTTTGCAACTTTATAAAAGGTGTCAAAAGCAGTGTTCTCAAACTTTAGCATCCTTTTGGTGAACTATTTCAAATGCTGATTCCCAGGCTTCCAGAACGCAATTTAGTGGGTTTCTGGGACCCAGAAATTTTGATGCAGATGAGTGTTGGACCACTTTTTGAAAAAACGAAACAAAACACTGAACTAAGGTTTTGCAGTTGTAGAGAAAAACAAGGGCACTTTGAATGTGCTTTTCCTGGTAGCTCGAACTGTTCTTTCAAGTTAATTTCTTACTCATATGTAAGAAATACTTTATTTCTGTAGTAGAATTTTCAGAAGCAGAGCATCAGTTGAGATAACTAAGTTAATGATTTTTCAATAGTAAGTATTAAATAGTAAATATACTGTTTTTCAATAGTAAGTGTTCTTTATACTTAATAGTAAGTGTAAAGATTTATTTGTTTTCGAGTCATAATATTGGTGTTAGAAGTTGTTTTCTAAATTTCTCCATTGATTTTTTAACACACATATTGATTTCTTATATTAGATTTCCCTTTATTTTAATGTTATTTCTGTAGAGGGAAAGTAGTACACATACATTATTATCTGAACAATTCAAGCAAATTTGTCACATAGTCCTTGTTATAACTACCTCTCCTTGCAGTACTTTTGCTAATTTTGAAAAATTTAGTGCTTGGAAGCACCGCATCTATCATACAGTTCTATTTGTAATTGAGGTACATAGTATTTACAAGAGTAATCTGTACATTGTCCAAGTTCGAGCAATTCATAGTTAGGTTATGACTTTACTAAAACTTGTGGCACTCCCATTTTTATTAGTCCTTGCTGATTACCAAAAGCAGCAGAGTCCTTACTTACTTCAAGTAACATAAATTAAATAACATTAAATGTGAATCTGTAGCTATTTTGTCTTTATGTCTTCAAGTTATTTGAGGATTGAATGGTTCCTGGACCTTATCTCTCCTCCCACTCACTCCTAACTGTTTCAAGTAACATTATCCAAAATTTTCATCTTTAAATCAGCAGTGGTGGTATGCAGGAGGTTTAAAAGCATAATGCTTTTAACAATTTAAAATTCAGATGAACAAGAATTATTGCTTAGAATCAGGGATCTCTTGGCATCTTGAAATGATATCCCCATGGATGTGTCATTTAAGCCAATTTATTAGAATGTAAATGCCTGAAACAAAGACCCGAAGTTTTATTAATCAATGTCTCCCTCTTCACAAACACATGTATTATAGCATCTAGCACAGTATCCTATATAAATACCCTTCTTTCTACTTTATGCTTCCATAGCACCTTGTACTTACCTTTATTCTATTTATCACTTACCTGTTCACTAGTCTGTCTCTAAATTGAAAACCTGCCTTTTATCTGTGTATTCGTAATGCCCAGAATCATCCCTCTTAGATTTGAGGTACTAAAAAATAAGCTAACTTAGAAGATAGTTGATTTTAATCTTTTTATATTCTTAACTCTTAAATTTTAACTTTCAGATACAAATCTTTTCTAATGAATTCATGTTCATATTTCTTAAATGGATTATATTAGGTTAATTTTACCCTTTTTTAAAATGGTTCAAGTTATTATGAGTATCATTTTTTCTGTAAATAAAACTGTAAATGGTGGAGAATATAGATACTGTAAAATACAACAGTTATTCAGTGCCCTTAACAGGGTATTGACTTAATGTTGACTTAATGTTCCGGTTTGCTAATGCTGCCAGAATGCAAAACACCAGAAATGGATTGGCTTTTACCAAGTGGGTTTATTTGGTTACAAAGTTACAGTCTTAAGGCCATAAATTGTCCAAAGTAAAGCATCAACTACAGGGTACCTTCACTGAAGGATGGCCTTTGGCATCGGAAAACCTGTTAGCTCGGAAGACACGTGGCTGGCGTCTGCTTGCTCCCAGGTTGCGTTTCAAATGGCGTTCTCCAAAATGTTGTTCTTGGGGTGTTTTGTTCTCTCTTAGCTGCAGCTCCTCTTCAAAATGTCACTCTCAATTGCTCTGTGTCTGGGCCACTGTGGCTCTTTTTAAAGTACTCCAGTGATCCAATAAAGACCCACCATGAATGGGCGGGGCAACACCTCCATAGAATGATCAAATGAAAGTTCTCACCCACAGTTGATTGAGTCACATCTCCTTGGAAACACTGAACCAATAGGTTCTAACCTAATCAACACTAGTACATCTGCTCCCACAAGATTGCATCAAAGAATATGGCTTTTTGGGGGACATAATACATCCAGACTGGCACACTCAATATGCCTTATTTTATTGTGTACAGTGAATTCTATTTTTCCTCTTCCTATCTGTTACTGCCTTCCCCTCCTATTGGTTCCCACTGTTAGCCAGAGATTAAAAAAAAAAGTTTTTGTAAGTCCACAGGAAAACGGGAATTAATAGGAAAATTGTAAAGAGTGTAATGTGTGTCTGTGTAAGTTGGTTGTTAGAGGATGGTAATGGTTTTCTGTGTGTGTGTGTGTGTGTGTGTGTGTGTGTGTATACTTACATTTATACACTCTAACTTGGCGGAATAAAAATTTTGTAGCCCCAGTATAAGTTTCCTAAATTAAGGTGGTGAAATTTGTACTGGTTGTAAAATCCAAACATCTGAGAAACAAACACTCATCTAAACACTACTGCTTGGTTGTATTTTAAGTGTAGATATAACAGTGCCCTTTGTTGGGACTATTTTAGAATAAATGGATAATCCTTATGCTTTTCAAGAGGCTTTCTGAGTACCCCATTCCCATTTACACAGAAATTCCCTACTTATGAAAATTTAATTCCAGAAGGTTGTTCATAATTCCTTTTGTCTGAAAGTTCAAAAGTTACAATAAAGAAGTTACCTGTATGCCATACACACATTTGTAAAGTTTCACAAGGACATAGCAGATGCTGATGACATTGATTCTGAATTTTCTTTCTTCTGATTTTCTCCATCTCTTATAAAGGATGTATTCAAAGATTATTACATTTTGGATTAACTCTTTTATCATAAATATGTTTATAAAATGAGACTGCTCCAAACACAGAAGATATACCATGGGCCAAATTGGGTTTGTAGAAATTGTTAAATTTTTTAATTACATTTGACTTTTTAGTTTGCTACAAGCCTCATTGCTCCTTATGTTATTTCACCAGGCATTTGAGTACACAGCCTTGCCATAGACCATTGGTTCTGAGTCATCACTACACAGTGAATTTATCTCAGGAGCATTAAAATAAATGACCAGTTCCCATAACAGATCAATTAAATGAAGCATCCAGGTGATTCCAGTATATAGTCAGAGTTGAGAACCACTGTCAAAAATCTAACATATAATAGTTAGAAAGTATTTAGCTGCAGAAACTAAATAATTGCATTGGACTGACAAAAATACATATGTTTGTGGCCAATAGAGTCGATGTTCTTTGCTGTGGTGCAAATCTTTGTTCATGTCCATGAATAATACAAGACTACATTAAAGAATATGGCTTTTCCTGGGGGACATAATATATTCAAACCAGCACATTTTACCCACTGAACCCCAGAAAAACATATTCTTTCCAAATACAAAATACATTCATCCCATCACAATATCACAAAAACTTAAATCATTTCAGTAACAATAGGTAAGTACAAGATCTCATCAAAATCAGTCACAAGCATGGTCTGTACAAAAGCAAAGATCTCCTCTGGCTGTGGACCTCTGAAACCTAGTATAAGTTATCTGCTTCTGGTATACAAAGAAGGGACAGTCATAGGATAAACATTCCCATTTCCATAAGGAGGAACTGGTAAGGAAAACAGGGTTAACAGGAACAAAGCAGTTCTGAAAACCAGCAGGACAAACTCCATTAGATTTCGAAGTCTGAGAGTCATTTACTGAATGACACTTTATCCTCAAGGCTTGAGAGAGCGGCAGTCCCACGCTTACCAAAGGCTTATACTGTAGCCCTTTTCTCTCCAAATGCTGGGGTGAGTGCTCCAACATATCCACACACTGGGGAGACCACTTTCTTTTGGCCCCACCCTCCTCAAACATCGGGGTGGCACCCGGACTCTGCCTCTCCGGGGCAAAGGTTCTCCTCTCTCCGAACAATGGGGCAGTGACCAGGCTCTCCAATCCCCAGGAAATGTGCTCCACCCTCTTTGGGGCCTGGGATGGCAGCACTCTTCCTGAGCATTGAGGTGCAAAGTCAGCCCTCAACCTCCGGGGCAAACTCACCCTTTCCATGTGTGTGGGCTGCTTTGTTCTCCCTGCCCGAGACCTCTTGACTCAAGACCTCAATCTCCATGGCTCTGTCTCTGAACAGATTTTTCCATCAGTTTGTTCCTCTGTCCCCTCCAGTCCAGACTGGCCATGGCTCTGGCTATACAGGTCTCTCAAATATCTCGTTGGCTTGGCATAAAGCACCCAGGGGTCAAAATCATCAGACAATAGGACTTTCCACATATCCTTTCTGGATAACTCCATCTCCAGTCGTGGCTTATACTGAAATGGTGGTCGGGTTCCATGTTTGGTTAAATCCTCACATGGGGCTCTAGCTTCTGGGGTCTAACTTTCTGGAAGCCCAGAGTTTTCCAGACCATCAATTTCTAGTTTCTTTGTACCCAGTAGTTCAGTTCTAAGTTTCTCTCTCTCCACTCGCATTTTACTGTAAGCTGCAAGGAGAAGCCGGGCCATACTTTCGATATTCAGTGTTGAAATCTCATTAGCTAAGAATCCTAGTTCATCATTTTCAAATTCTGCCTTCCTTCTGATACCAGGACACATTTTCCCCAAATTCTCTGCCACTTTTAACCAAGGATTGCCTGCCTTCCAGTTTGCAATGACACATTCATCATTTCTGTTTAAAGCCTCATCAGAAGTTTCTTTATAGAGTCCATATTTTTACCAACAGTCTCTTCATAGCAGTTGAGGGCTTTTCCGTCAATCTCCTTAAGATTCTTCCAGAATCTCCCCCTTATCCATTTAAAAAGCCATTCCAACATGTTTGGTATTTGCAAGCTCAGCAGCACCCCACTTCTCTGGTACCAAAATCTGTTCTGGTTTGCTAATGCTGCCATTTTGCAAAACACCAGAAATGGATTGGCTTTTATAAAGGGGGTCTATTTGGTTACAAAATTACAGTCATAAGGCCGTAAAAGTGTCCAAGCTAAGGTGTCAACAACAGAGTACTTTGAATGAAGAATAGTCCAATGGCATCTGGAACAGGTCTGTTGTCTGGGAAGACACGTGGTTGGTGTCGTCTTCCTTTGCTCCCAGGTTGTGTTTCAAAATGGCTTTCTCCAAAATGTCAGCTTTCAACAGCCATCTTCAAAATGTCTCTGTAAGCTGCAGCTCCTCTTCAAAATGTCACTCTCAGTTGCTCTGAGGACCTTCTGTCTGTGAATTCCTTTACACGACTCCAGTGATCCAATTAACACCCACCTTGAATGGGCGGGGTAACACCTCCTTGGAAATTATCCAATCAGACATTTCACTCACAGTTGATTGAGTCGCATCTCCATGGAAACACTCAGTCAAAGGATTTGAATCTAATCAACACTAATACATCTGCCGCTACAAGATTGCATTAAAGAATGTGGCTTTTTCTGGGGGACATAATATATTCAAGCTGGCACATCCATGAAAGTTCCTAAATTAAAAACTCATAAAGAGAGGCAAGGTGGTATAGTGGTTAGGAGCATGGACTTTGGCACTTTAATGCTTGGTTTGATGTATAACCTTGAACAGGTTACTTAATTTCTCTGTACTTCAGTTCCCTTATCTGCAAAATAAAATATCTAACTCAATGGGTTGTTACTAGAATTAAACGAGTTAGTATTTTTAAAGGGCTTTAAACAGTATCTGGCACATAGGAAGCACTATACTTGGTAACTACATAGACTTAAAATGAGTTTGACGGAAACCATCTGTGCTGGTTTGAAGCTATTATATACCCCAGAAAGGGGCATGATCTGTGGGTGCATACTGGTTGTGGATGAGACCTTTTGGTTGGTTTATTTCAATTTCAGATGTAACCCACCCCATTTAAGGTGGGTCTTCAGTACTTTTACTGGAGTCCTTTATGAGGATAAAGGACAGAAAAAGCCAAGAGAGGTCAGAGAGAAACACCCAAAGAAGTCTGGAGAGAGCTTAGGGGAAAAGCCCCTGGAGATGCTGAGAGAGAAAAGCCTCAGAGATGCTAAGAGAGGACCCAAAGAAGCTCAGAGAGGAGGCCACTGGAACCAGGAGGTGAAAGCAGTGAAACCCAGGAGTGAAGGACAAGCAGATGCCGGCCATATGCCTTGCTATTTGACTGAGGAGCACTGGATGCCAGTGGCCTTCTTCAGAGAAGGTGTCGTCCTGTTAATGCTTTAATTGGGATATTTCCATGGCCTTAGAACTGTAAATTTGTAATGCCTGTGGCCTTTTTTCATAGAAAGTATCCTTTTGGTGCTTTAATTGGGATGTTTTCATGGCTTTAGAACTGTAAATTTGTAAACTAATAAATCCCCATTGTAAAAGTCAATTCATTTCTGGTATATTGCATTCCGGCAGCTTTAGCAAAGTAAAACACTATCCCTGAGAAAGCTCATACATTGGAAATATTAGCGAAAGATTTTAAATCAGCTACCTGAAAAAAGTTCAGTGCGCTAAAGGAATCCATATACAAAGAACTAAAGGAATTAGGAAAACATTGTTGAACAAAATAGAGACAGAAATTATTAAGAAGAACCAAATTTTGGCTCTGCAAAGTACAGTAACTGAATTGAAAAACTCACTAGGTGGATTCAGTAGCAGGAATGAACAGGCAGAAGAAGAGTCAGTGTACTTGACGACAAGATAATTGAAATTATCCAGTGTAAGGAACAGAAAGAAAAAATAATGAAGAAAAATGAACAGAGCCTGAGGAAACTGTGGGTCACCATCAAGCATATCAACATATGCATTATTCAAGTCCCAGAAGGACAAAAGAAAAAGGGAAAGAAAAAAGTATTTCAAGAAATAATGGCCCCAAAACTTCACCAGTCTGATGAAAGACAGGAATATACAGGATGCTCACCAAATCTAAGCAAGATAGAGTCTTAAGAGATCTACATTATAGTGACATTATAGTGGAATTGTCAACAATTCAACTATAAAGAGAGGAATTTGAAAGTAGCAAGAGAGAAGTGACTTGCGACATACAGGGTGTTCTAGTTTGCTAATGCTGCCAGAATGCAAAACACCAGAGATGGATTGGCTTTTATAAAAGGGGGTTTATTTGGTTACACAGTTACAGTCTTAAGGCCATAAAGTGTCCAAGGGTACCTTCACTGAAGGATGGCCAATGGCGTCCAGAAAACCTCTGTTAGCTGGGAAGGCACGTGGCTGGCATCTGCTCCCAAGTTCTGGTTTCAAAATGGCTTTTCTCCCAGGACATTCCTCTCTAGGCTGCAGTTCCTCAAAAATGTCACTCTTAGTTGCACTTGGGGTATTTGTCCTCTCTTAGCTTCTCGGGAGCAAGAGTCTGCTTTCAATGGCCATCTTCAAAATAGCTCTTATCTGCAGCTCCTGTGCTTTCTTCAAAGTGTCCCTCTTGGCTGTAGCTCCTCTTCAAAATGTCCCTTACAGCTGCACTGAGTTCTTTCTGTTAGTCAGCTCATTTATATGGCTCCACTGATCAAGGCCCACCCTGAATGGGTGGGCCATGCCTCCATGGAAGTATCTTATCAGTTATCACCTACAGTTGGGTGGGTCACATCTCCATGGCAACATCCAATCAAAAGGTCACACCCTAATCAAAAAGACCAGTCTGCCCCAAAAGATTACGTCAAAGATAATGGCGTTTTGGGGGACATAATATATTCAAACCAGCACGCAAGGGATCCCCCCAAAAAGATTAACAGTAGATTTCTCATCAGAACTCATGGTGGCCAGAAGACAGTGAGATGGCATATTTAAAGTCATTAAAGAGAAAAAAATACTCAACCAAGAATTCTATATATCCAGCAAAATAGTCTTTCAAGAAATGAAAGAGAAATTAAGATATTTACAGATAAACAAAAGCTGAAAGAGTTCTGTACCAGAAGACCTACCCTACAAGAAATGCTAAAGGGAGTCCTTCAGGCTGAGATAAAAGGAAACTAGATGATAACTCAAAGCCATAGAAGAAATAAGGAACATTGGTATAGGTAATTACCTTTTAAAAGGTAAAAATCTTGTATTATTTTACCTTTGGATGCTATCCGCCCATATGACTTAACAGTAGAATGTGTAAAATAACATTTAAAGTCTATGTTAATGGGCATACAGTGTATATAGATGTAATCTGAGACAGTAATATAAAAGGAGAGGGACAGGGATATATAGTTTGTATAGTATTGATATTAGGTTGGTACTAATTAAGCTATTTCATTATTAGTTTAAGATGGTAAGTTTAATTACAAAGGCAACCTCTAAGAAAATAACTAAAATATCTGGAGAAAAGGAAAGAAGGGTATCAAAATGGCACATGACAAAAAAAGCAGCTAAATACAAAAAAAAAAAAAAAAAAAAGGCAGTAATGGAGAAATTGAGGAATAAAAAGCATACAAGACATGCTTACTTCTAAAGTGAAAGGATAACCGACAGAATGGGAACAGTATTTGTAAACCATGTATCTTATAAGGGTTTAATATGCAGAATATATAAAGAACTCCTACAAATCAACAAAAAGACAATGAACCCCATTTTTTTTTTTTTTTTTTGCTGAGCGTGTTTTATTTGTCCTTTTCTTTTAAACAGGGTAACCAAAGATACAGACAATTTCAGTAAAAATAAAATAGATGAAACAAATTTCTAAGAGACTGTGATGTCACATGCTACATTTAACCTAATTTTATTCATGCTTGCCTTGAGACAGGAAATAGATCATTCAGTAAAAACATACAGTAAAAGCAAAATATGTCTTATGTACAATTTTTAAAGTACAATAATGATGTACCTTAATTACTTCCATGCACACAAGTCTAACATTACAGTTTGTTTTAAAAAATAAACACAATTAAGACTTCTAGGAGCATTTTATAGTGAAGTAATTCCTAATTTTTCTTTGTAGATCAAGCACCTCCAAAATACAAATTCCTATACACAGTGAGTGCATTACTTAAAATGAACATGTAAGTAAATTAAGTACGCGGACAACCTTAGAATAAGCTGACGTTAAATATTCAGCTAGGTAGGCAACAAACCATAGTGCCAAATGGAAAAAGTGTATTTGCAAATAAATTTCAAAAACTAAGTTAATTTTCTATAATTAAATACAGAAAATACATTGATTTGCTAAAATAAATAAGATGTGATGTATTAACATTTCACTATAAAGAATGCATACCAGAACATTTATAAACAGTGAATGAATCTTGAGAATAGTTTACTGTAATAAACACTGGCTAAATGGAAGTGCATGTTGTGAAGTGCTATGGGTGGTATATGTTTTGCCAACTTGAGGTAGATAACACGTGTACCAAATTTGGCATTCATTTTCAGTTGCTGCTGGTATCGTGTTTTAAGAAATGTGTACAGTATGAAAAACTTGAAAATACTTATGAATGAAAAAATGTTTTAGGAAAAAAACAGATTTTCCATGCAATTATGTACAATCTTGCTGTGTAAATTTCAAGGCAACATTTTTGTTTCCTGTAAAACAGATCATTGTTCATTGAGAGAATGTTTTTACTTGTCTTGGTGCATTTCTTTTGTCTCTGGCTGCATTGCATTATTTTGCTCAATTTTTAAAATTTAGTGTGCAAACAAAATGCCAGTTAAAATGAAAACTATCTCACATGTAGAAAATAAGTTTGAATTTTAAAAACCAAAAGCTAATGAAATCCTTACTAAAATGATACCATCTGATCAAGTAAAAAGAATGACTTAAAACACTAGTAATAAAAAAGACAAAACACATTTCATGAAGAATACAAAGAGAAATGTCTGCTGAGTGTTTTTAGTTCAGATGTTTCAGAATGCTGCTGTATGTTTTATGAGGAATTTGAGGGGAAGATTTCATAGCAGAAGGTG
This sequence comes from Choloepus didactylus, assembly GCF_015220235.1. Lineage (NCBI taxonomy): Eukaryota > Metazoa > Chordata > Mammalia > Pilosa > Megalonychidae > Choloepus > Choloepus didactylus. The sequence goes on from NC_051311.1 coordinate 81,318,203, forward strand.
TTAATATGGCCTGTGTTGACTTAAGTGGTGACCCAACTGGACTCTGAAACTGGGATGTGTATGGATTCAAGCTGCTTGTTAAAGAGGAACTCCTCATTGCTGTTCAGAAATCCTTCCTCATTTCCTCTCTCCCCAAGCTTCCTGTCTTCTGCTGGCTCAGTTTCTAGCATTTCAGCATCTTCCTACCTACTAAAGAACCTGTCCAAGTAACTGGTTTAAGTGTTTTCCTTGTCAATTTGTTCATCCTTCTTACCTCACAACAAAACTGACTTAGGAGAAAACAGTCCTCCCCACCGCTCACAAACTGGCTATCCCAAGAAGATTGGTACAAGGCTTCTAATTGAGCCAAATTTGCCATTCCTTTTTCCTCTTTTTCTTAGCTTACTGACTTTGATATGAAACTTTTCAGTTCTAGTTAGGACACTGAGCTATTCGAGTCATTTAATTTATCAACAACATTAGTAGGCTCATGTTGTGAACTAAGTTGAATAGTTCCTGCAATAAAGGAATCAAAGTCAAATCCCTGATCTTTTCCCTCTCTTTTTCAGCCCATTGCTGTGATGCTTCCTTTAGAGCTATCTGGGCTTTAACTATTCCATTCCTTTCACATTTTGACTTGCCTTTCTTATCAGATTTTTCTTTGCTTTGTTCTTTCCAATTGGAAAGATCTATAATAAGCTTGGGTTCATAATAATGATTAACTTTACTCTCTCTCCAAACTAAGTTATCTAAATATGATGATGACCTCATTTTGTAGTTACAAGTATGGCTACACTCCAGATCAGAATATTTGTTTTCATGATGATCTTGGTAATGCCAACAAGGGTCAGTAGAGTAACTGGTAGCAAAAGCTGGATCCTCCAGATACTTTTCACGATCTCCATACAAATATTTTCGAGGATAAACTTGTACTTCTTCTTTTCAGAAACATCAGATAGAGCTCTTGGATCAAGCTGACTTCCTCAATATCAAAGTTGTTATGGGTAGGCCAATCATGCACTGAAAATGGACAACCATGATTGTCAGTTATAAATGTGAGTTTCATCCATAAGCAAAATATCATGTTCATCTTCAATATGTAAAGGATGACTTAAAATTGGCTCATCCTTTGGAAAAGAATATATGTTCATGTAAGGATGGGAGAGTGCTTTTTCTGCTCTCAACCAGTCCATGGGGCTAAATGTCAAAATCTGTTCCAAGAAGTCCAGTGCTTTCTCGACTAATTCCTGGAAGCAACTGAGTTAAAGGTTTGTCATGTTATTTCTAACATAAACTGGAATTACGCTGAGAAGCTCCTGATGATCTTCCTCATGTACAACAGGAATAGAGTCTAAAATCAGCTGTATCTGTTCAAGTTCATGTGCACCTGCAAAGAGGGTTTTACCTGTCAGCATTTCAGTAAAGATGTAGCCTGCAGCCCACATGTCAATGACTTTAGTATAATTATTAGGAGAAAGTAAAAGACATGGAGATCTGTACCATTTAGTAACCAATCCTTCAGAAAGATGACCCTTATGGGAATAATGGGGATCCATGATCTATGCAAGACCAAAGTCACCTGTCTTCAGCACCAAGTCTTCAGTATTAATGAAAAGATTAGCTGGTTTGAGATCTCTGTGCAGTACGTTTGCAGAGTGAATATACTTGAGCCCACATAGCATGCCCATGAAAAGTCTAACATGCTCCTCCAGTAAAGGGCCCTGCTCCAGCACATTAGCCAAGTCTGTCTTCATGTACTCCCAAACAGTGTAAGCACTGTTCAGTTCAGTAAGAGCCCACATCATCTGTTAATTGGCTTCCACTGGGACCAAGAATTTCAAACACTTTCACGATGTTATCATGGTCAAGTCTTCTAATAATTATGATTCCACGTAGAGCATGTTTGACACTCTGGGGATCAGTAAGGGCAGTTTTCTTGATGGCTACTCTCTTGTCACATTCATTGTCTACAGTAGAAAAAACCAAACCATCGTCTCCACAACCCAATGGTTTTAAGTCCATTTACCTAGAGCCCAGATCAAAACCATGAATGTTCCTGAGACTTTCAAATTTCTCAGCCATTTTGAAACCCTTACTATTGCCTCTTCCTTTTGAACTGTTGAACTTCTGTAAACAAGGAAGAAAACTGGCATCAAAAGGAAAGATCTTTCAAAAAGGGAGAAGAAAAATAATTTTGCTTCCACAGCAGGATGGTTTTTTCATGTTCATTGCATATGCCAACCAGGTTGTTGAGTTCCCCTTAGATTTAAAGCTTAAAATGCTCTACTCATACTGAGAATTAAAAAAGATTGCAGTACTTGTAATTCAAAAAAGGGGCAGCAACTCTGCAGACATTTAAAGAAAATACTAAAGAAACTCAAACTGAATGAAATGACATACTATGCACTCAGATTTACTTGTGCTAAATGATTTAACATTTAATGAAAATGTGAATAAATATGCACACAACAGACTTCTCTGAACATTTTCCTCACAGTGCAGATACATTCAGTTTTGGACTGGTCCTCAGTAGCATCGTTCTAAGGTGCTGGTAAGCACTATTTCCATTTTGCTTCTTTTCTTCCTTTGTTGGTATATATTTCAACAGGAAGCTCTGGTGGCTGTTGGTTAACAGAAAGTGTCTTTTGTTAGTGATCAGGTGGCTCCAGCTCACCCCAATCACAATCAAAGCTACTGTCCATCTTACTCTAATACAACGAGACTTCTCCGACTCATTGAGAGAGAGCGGGGCCGGCAGATAGCCCCCAGGGTCTGCTCAGGTCTCCGGCAGTGCTGGTGGTAGCCGCACTTTCCAGGCTCTTGCTTTGCCGCAGTCGCTGCCATGTAACCCTGTGAATCCCATTTTAAAAAATGGGCAAAAGACTTGAATAGACATTTCTTCAAAGAAGGTATTCACATGGCCAGTAAGTATATGAAAAGGTACACATCATTAGCCATTAGAGGAATACAAATTGAAAGTACATGTAGCTCTTCATACCCACTAGGATGTTTTTATTTAAAAAATTAACATGTATTGGGGAGAATATAGAAAGATAGGAACCCTTGTACATTGTTGGTGGGTATAATAAATGGTGCAGCCTCTGTGGAAACAAATTTTGCAGTTCTTCAGAAAGTTAAACAGAATTATATACCCAGCAATTCCACTCTTAGATATATACACAAAAGAATTTGAGAAAGGGACATGTACTACAAATAGTTGTACACCAGTGTTCATTACAGCATTCTCAGTGGCCAAGAATGGAAGCAACTGAAGTGTCCATCAACGAATGGATAAACAAAATGTAGTATATCCATACAATAGAATATTACTTAATCATACCAAGAAATGAAGTACTCTGCATGCTACAGTGTGGGTGAACCTTGAAGGCATTATGTTGAGCAAAATAAGGCATGAAAGACAAATATTGTATGATTTATATGAAATGCTTAGAATAGGCAAATTCTTAGAGACAGAAAGTAGAATAATGGTTACTGGGGTAAAGGGAATGGAGAATGGGGAGTTATTGCTAAAAGAGTGTGAGTTTTGGTTTGGGGTAATGAACATGGTCTGGAAATAGTGGGGAACATTACACGGTGTTGTCAATGTACTTAATGTCAAAGAATTGTCCACTTAAAATGGTTAAAATGATTTTAATGTTATGTGTTTTTTACTACAATTAAAAATAAAGTTTTAAAGAATGTCATACAACATGGTACTGGCATAAGGATAGATACACTGACCAATGGAATCTAATTCAAAGTTCAGAAATAGACCCTCTCATCTATGGACAGTTGGTTTTTCACAAGGTGGCCAAGTTCACTCAACTGGGACAGAACAGACTCTTCAACAAATGGTTCTGGGAGAACTGGATATCCTTATCCAGAAGAATGAAAGAGGATCCTTTCGCACACTTTATACAAAAATTAACTCAAAATGGATCAAAGACCTAAACATTAGAGCTAAGACCATAAAACTCTTAGAAGAAAATGTAGAAAAATATCTTAGACATCTTGTGGTAGGAGGTGGTTTCCTAGAGCTTACACCCAAAGTGTAAACAATGAAAGAAGAAATAGATAAATAGGATGTCCTCAAAATTGAATACTTCTGTACTTCAGTGGACTTTGTCAAGAAAGTAAAAAGATAGCCCACTAAAGGGAGAAAATATTCAGAAATCACATATCCAATAAGGGTTTAATATCCAGAATATATAAAGAAATCCTCAACTCAACAACAGAAAGACAAACAACTCAATTAAAAAATGGACAAAAGTCATGGATAGATACATTTCCAAAGAGGAAATCCAAATAATAGCTATTAGGGAAATGCAAATCAAAACCACAATGAGGTACCATTTCACACTTACTAGAATGGCTATTATCAAAACAGAACAACACAAAACGAAAAAAAAACCCAGAAAACTGCAAGTGCTGGAGAGGATGTGATGAAGTAGGTACACTTACTCACTGTTGGTGGGAATGTAGAATGGTGCAGCTGCTCTGGAAGGCAGTTTGGTGGTTCCAGGAAGCTGAGTATAGAATTGCCATATGATCTGGCAGTCCTGTCAACTAGGTATATATGCAGAAGAACTGAAAGCAGGGACATGAATAGACATTTGCACGCTGATATTTATAGTGGCATTATTCACATTTGCTAATAGATGGAAACAGCCCAAATGTCCTTCAGATGATGAATGGATAAACAAACTGGTATATACATATGACGGAATATTATACAGCTATAAGTCATCATGCATGCAACAACGTAGATGGACCTTGACGACATTATGTTGCATGAAATAAGCCAGAAACAAAAGGACAAATACTGTATGGTCTCACTAATATGAACTAGCAATAATGAGTAAACTCAGAATTAAATTTGAAAACGTAAGTTATCAGGAGATAGAAAGAGGGCACAGATTGGGCAGTCAATGCTTAAGGAGAACAGAATGTTTAATAAGGCTGATTGTAAAGGATCAGAAATGGATAGCACAATACTGTGTGATGGTAGCACAATATCGTAAGTATAATGAACAAAGCTGAGTGTCAGGTTGAAGGAGAAAGGCAAGGGTCGTGTATGTCATTAGAAGGAAAGCTAGAGGATAAAAAACAGACTGCTATGTTTTCAGTAGATTATTTTCATTTAGGGAACTGAATATTTTCTCTGTGAGGTTTACAGAAACTAGTCTATTCTTTTCACCATATTGAAAAGACAATCCAAACCTTAGGCATTTATATTTCAGTATTAACACAGTTTCATTGTTTGAGAATGAAGTCCCGAGCCCTTCTATTTTTCTATAATGTGAATCCTGTTTCCAAGTTGCCTGTGTCTTTTGAATTCCCTCCTTGTTGTATGGTATTTGTTACATTACTATTCAGCATAAATAGGAGACAAAGAAAGAATAAACTGCTAAGTCTCTTATTTGTGTATATATATACACAAATTATTATATATATATGATAATTATATATAATCCTGAATCAAACTGAATTAAGTTTTTTTTTTAGAGAGGTTGTTGATGTAGTATGATCAGACTAGTCCCAGGAGAACCTCATCCTCCGAAATATTATTAGAACTTGATTGAGTGCCCATTCAAGACAAAATAAAGATTGGCTTCAAAAATATCACATTGAGCTATTAACACTAGAGTGAAAAAAAATTCATCAAGTTTCTCCCCATTTGAAGGAATCCAGGGTATCCTTGGGTTATGTTGGATGGAATCATGCGTGGTCCGATTACATGGAATGCTTTTGTATGTGGATCCAGTCTTTATTCCAAACACCAAATCTTGTTGACAGTGGAGGGGTATGGTTAGGAGTCCCTGTGGTCAGTAAAGTGAGGGTCTTAGACAAATAGAAAAAATCTTCCATGTTATTCTTGAACCATGTATAAATGTACCCTGTGTATCTTAAAACAACAAACAAACAAAAACATTTCAGTTATATTGTTTTTCTTTGTATTGTTAACAAAATGCATTGAACTGGATTTTTTTTTCCTCATCTGAACATATTATAAATTTTAGAGAGTATTGTGATATCAAGCACTTTAACATCCATATCATTGAAACTGACGTGGGTCTTTCAGGTTTTGGAGTACAATTAAATATGACTTTTTCATTCTTTATTCTTTACAAATAAAGCTGTGGGATTCATTTTAAAAATATTACAGCAAAACAAAAAAAGAGTGGCTGTAACCCCCCGCCCTTTGCTTTACATGTTCTTAAGTTTTTATGTGAAAAATCCAACCTTTAAAACAGATCAGAATATTGTTTTTTTTTATTTTTCCCCTCATCAGAGAAATGATCAGTCATAGAGTGTTGGGTGTAAGGCACCCATTTTCATACTTTTTTGTTTTCAGATGGTTTATTTGGTTCCCAGGAACTGCTTCATCACCAAATGCTTTAGATGTTTTTGTCCCACCTTAAAGTGTGTCACTATATCCTGCACTGAAGAATGATGAAAAGACTGTGCATGGGGGGTGTTTAACTGTGTGTGTGAGACAATCTGGTTCTGAACATTCTGTTTTAATGTCAGATCTCATTTCTGCTTAGTCATGCATTTCCTTATCTCATGTTAGATCAAATTAAAGGGTCTTTGAATTTCAATTTGGTAATCTCGTCATCTAAGGAGAAATATATCCTATGGCTCATATTTGGCAGTATACCTAAATCCGAATCAGATAAATTATGGGTTGTGAATTCCCAAAAATTCAAGACTTGTTTGTGATACTTAAAGTACATCTATTTTTGTAGAGAATTTGATGGCTCTTAAATTTAATGAAATTTAATTTTTATTTTGTAACTATTATGCTGATCAATGCACATCATTTAAAAAATTACATTTAAATTTATTGATACAATTTATGTACAATAAACTGCACCCATTTAAAGTATGTAATTTAGTGAGTTTTGACAGATGGGTACAACTGAGAATCAATATACACAACATTTCCACCTCCCTCATATTTTCCTGTGTCTCTTTGTAGTCAGCCTCTGTCTCTACTGCCAGTCCCTTGTCACTAATTGAATTACTTTCCTCTCTCTAGATTATTATGTGCATGGAATCATGTGGTATGTTCTCTTTTGCATTGCACAGTAATACAATGTTAACCTTTGGAATCATGACTCAAGACTAAACTAAGAATAACTTACCTACCATTCTTATCTTAAATTGGCCTCAGATTTAAACTTAAGTAAATTTTTTACCTTCTGTACTTTGTTTTTTTAAAATGAGAATTTTAGTAGAGATACTGAGAAAAATAAGTGATATGATTTCCAATGTACTTCTTAAACATTGAATGTCCTGGCATATGAAAATTCACGAACCTTAGCACAAAAGATTCATTTTTTTCATATATAACTCCTTATCTATTTAGTGTTATTATCAATACTTTCTCCTTAAGCTTCTAGATTTTCCGTAAATATCTCTGTAATATCAAATGATTGAATGGATGTGATTGCACTTCCAGCTTTGTTTTCAATAACATGAAGTGAAAAAAAATTAAAAATCAGTTTAAAACAGTGGGAAGTCTCCAGCAAATTGACTTGGAACTAATTGCTTTTCTAAGCCTTGTGAATCTTATTTTGAGAATCGTAATGTTCCGGTTTGCTAAAGCTGCCATTATGCAAAATACCAGAAACGGATTGGTTTTTATAAAGGGGATTTATTAAGTTACAAATTTACAGTTCTAAGGTCATAAAAGTATCCAAACTAAGGCATTAACAAGAGGATACCTGCAGTGAAGAATGGCTGATGGCATCCAAAACACCTCTTTCAGCTGGGGAGACACGTGAATGTCATCTGCTGGATCTTTGCTCCCAGGTTGTGTTTCCAGATGGCTTTCTCCAAAATGTCTTTGGTCATCTGTCTTAGTTTCTCTCAGCTCCTCTGCATCCTTGCTTCTTTCTCCCAGGATGTTTCTGAGCGTCTGGGGGTCTTCTCTTAGTTTTTCTGGGGCAAACTCTGGTCTTCATCTCTTAGCTTAGCATCCCCAAACATCCTTCTCTCCACATCTCCAAGCATCTCTAAGTATCTCTGTCAGCTCCAGCTCCAGCCTCTCTTCCTGAGCTTCTTAAAGGACCCTAGTGATCTATTTAAGACCTGCTCTGAATGGCACATGAAGGCCACACCTTCATGGAAATGATCTAATCAAAATGTCTCACCTACAGTTGGGTGAATCACATCTCCATGGAAACAATCTAATAAAAAAGTCACATCCTAATCAAAAAGATTAATAAGTCTGCCCCCACAGGATTGCATTAAAGAACATAGATTTTCTGGGGGACATAATAGATCCAAACTAGCACAATAATTTGTTTTTTCCAATTTTACTGTTTTTGAGTCAATATTATCTAACAGCTATCGACTGTCATTTTAATTTTACTTTAGCAACTAACTTTTTTTCAGTCTGTAATTTTACTGTCTGGTGTTTTTCAGCATGGTGAAATTTAAATACTTTCTCCCACTTCAGCTGGGCACCATGGTTAATTTCTGGGGCTTCTACACATTATTAGTATAATTGGTCTTTGCTGTTCAATTTATACTTTCTAATGGGAAAATCACACCTGATTTTAATTAATAGTATGAATAAATGTGTGACAGAGTGCTATAAATATGGCAGGTAGGTATTTAGGGAATTGTAAGATGATCAAGTAGAAGGTAGATAAAACCTCTTGAAGAAAATATGAATTCAGTTATGTTTTTTAAATTTATTTTTTATTAGAAAAGCTATAGGTATACAGAAAAATCATGCATAAAATACAGAGCCCCTATATACCATTCTTGTTAACACCTTGCATTAGTATGGCACATTTGTTACAATTCATGAAAGAACATTTTTATAATTGTACTATTAACAGTAGTCCATTATTTATAATAGGGTTCACTGTGTTGTAGTCTTATGTGTTTTTTTTTAAATTTTTATTCTAGTAACATATTCAACCTAAAATTTCCCCTTTTAACCACATTCAAATATATAATTCATTGCTGTTAATTATGTTCACAATGTTGTGTAGTCATCATCATCATCCATTACCAAAACTTTACAATCAATCCTAATAGAAACTGTATAATTTAAGCATTAATTTCCCATTCCCTATCCCCACCTTGTCTCCTGGTAACCAGTATTCTCGATTCTGATTCCTGGAGTTTGGTTATTTTAAATAGTTCATAACAGTGAGGTCATACAATATTTGTCTTTTTGTGTCTGGCTTATTTCACTCAACACAATATCTTCAAGGTTCATCCATGTTGTTGCATGTATCAGAATTTCATTCCTTTTTATGGCTGAATAATACTCCATTGTATGTTGTTCTAGTTTGCCAATGCTGCTGGAATGCAAAGCACCAGAAATGGATTGACTTTTATAAAAGGGAGTTTATTTGGTTGCACAGTTACAGTCTTAAGGCCATGAAGTGTCCAAGGTAATGCATCAACAATCGGGTACCTTCACTGGAGGATGGCCAGTGGTGTCCGGAAAACCTCTGTTAGCTGGGAAGGCATGTGGCTGACGTCTGCTCCAAAGTTCTGGTTTGAAAATGGCTTTCTCCCAGGAAGTTCCTCTCTAGGCTGCAGTTCCTCAAAAATGTCACTCTTAGTTGCTCTTGGGCTGTTTGTCCTCTCTTCACTTTTCCGGAGCAAGGGTCGGCTTTCAATGGCTGTCTTCAAACTGTCTCTGTAAGCTGAAGCTCCTCTCTCAGTTCCAGTGCATTCTTCAAAGTGTCCCTCTTGGCTGTAGCTCCTCTTCAAAATGTCACTCTCAGCTGCACTGAGTTCCTTCTGTTTGTCAACTCATTTATATGGCTCCACTGATCAAGGCCCACCCTGAATGGGTGGGGCCACACTTCCCTGGAAATATCTCATCAGAGTTATCACCTACAGTTGGGTGGGGCCCATTTCCATGCAAACAACCTAATCCAAATGTTCCAACTTAATCCCCACTAATATGCCTGCCCCACAAGTTTGCATCAAAGAATATGGCTTTTTCTGGGGGACATTGTACATTCAAACTGGCACATATGTATATACCACATTTTGCTTATCCATTCATCGGTTGATGGACATGGGTTACCTCCATCTTTTGGCAATTGGGAATAATGCCACTATGAACGTTGGTATGCAAATATCTGTTCAAGTCCCTGCTTTCAAATCTTTGGGTTTAAACCTAGAGTAGGATTGTGGGGTCATAAAGTAATCCTATACTTAACTGAGGAACTCCCAAACTGTCTTCCACAGCAACCGCACCATTTTACATTCCCACTAACAATGAATGAGTGTTCCCATTTCTCTGCATCCTCTGTAACACTTGTAATTTACTGTTTTTTTTTTTGTTTTTTTTTTTTTTTTTTAGTAGTGGTAGCCATTCTGGTGTGTGTGAAATGGTATCTCATGGTTTTAATTTGCGTTTCCAAATAACTAGTAATGTTGAGCATATTTTCATATGGCTTTTGGCCATACGTTTATCTTCTTTGGAGTAATAGCTATTAAAGTCTTTTGCCCACTTTTTAAAATGATTTGTTTTTTTATTGTTGAGCTGGAGGATTTCTTTATATATTCTGGATATTAAAACCTTATTTAGATACGTGCTTTCCAAATATCTTCTGTTGAGTAGGTTGGCTTTTTACTTTCTTGATAATGTCCTTTGATGCACAGAAGTTTTTAATATTGATGAGGCCCTATTTATCTATTTTTTCTTTTGTTCTTTGTGCTTTGGGTATAAAGTCTTAAGAAAGCATTGTATAACACAAGGTCCTGAAGATGCTTCCTTGTTTTCTTCCAGGAATTTGATTATTCTGGCTCTTATATTTAGGTCTATGATAATTTTGAGTTGATTTTTTTGTATTTTGTGTGAGTTGGGGGTCCACTTTTATTCTTTTGTATGTGGACAGTTTTCCCAGCACCATTTGATAAAGACACTATTCTTTCCCCATTGGGTGGACTGGGCACTCTTGTTACAAGTCAGCTGGCTCTAAATGTGAGGGTTTATTTCTGAACTCTAAGTTCAATTCCATTGGTCTGTATGTCTGTTCTTGTGCCAGTATCATGCTGTATTGATTACTATGGCTTCATAAGAAGTTTTAAGATCAGGAAGTATGAGTCCTCCAACTTCATTCTCCTTTTTCAAGATGACTTTGGCTATTTGGGGCCCCTTTTGCTTTAAATTAAATTTATCCATGTAAATTTGATTATTGGGTTTTCCATTTCTGCAAAGAAGGTTGTTGGAATTTTTATTGAGATTGAGTTGAATCTGTAATTACTTCGAGTAAAATTGACAACAATATTTAATTTAGTCTTCCAATCCATGAACGTGGAATGTCATTCCATTTACTTTGGTCTTCTTTGATTTTTTTTTTTTTTTAGAAAATATCTTGTAGTTTTTGCATACAAGTTCTTTAAATCCGTGGTTAGAGTTATTCCATTCTTTTAGTTGCTATTGTAAATGAAGTTTTTTTTCTTGATTTCTTCTTCTGATTGTTCATTACTAGCATATAGAAACACTACTGATTTTTGCATGTTGATCTTGTACCCCCGCCCCTGCACCCCCACCCCGCACACACACTTTGCTGCAGTCATTTATAATTTCCAGGAGCCTTGTGGCTTTTTCAGGACTTTTTGCATATAGAATCATGTTATCTGCAGATAGGGAAAATTTTACTTCTTTCCAAATTGTATGCCGTTTCTTTCTTTTAAGTGCTTTAGCTATGACTTCCAGTACATTGTTGAAAACAGTGGGAATCCTTACCTTGTTCCTGATCTTAGAGAGAAAGCTCTGCCTTAGCTGGTGGTCTCCTTCAGGAACTTAGCCCTCCTTTTGAGCAGATCAGCCCAAGGTAGGTGGGAAGTACATGATCCTCTGTCTTATTTGGGCCTGCCTGGAGTTAGAGCTGGGGAGCCTGCTTCTTCTCTTGGGCTTGTGCTTGCTAGAATCCTTAAGAATTCCCCCTTTACAGTTCACAGGAGTTTGAGTGAACATCCCCCCTACTCACTTTGGAATACATAGACCTCATCTTCCTCTTGGATACTCTTTTGAGTGACTTAATGCTAGTAGTCCTTTGCCATAAGTTGTTTCAATTTGTTTTTCTCACTGGCCCAGCTTTCTGCAGGGGACTCCTCTGCCCTTAGGACAAATTCTGGGAGGGTGAGCCAAGACAGGAGACAAATCCCCTGGCTCAGTCTCTCAGAATGCCACCTGGTAGATTGGCACTGACATACATACACCCCAGTATGCATACTGGGGCCAAATCTGTTCATCTGGAACATGCCAGGGGCCCATAATGGGAAATGAAGCTGGCTTCACCCTGTTTTGTATATTGGGTGGTGAAGTGGCACCAAAGGCACCAGGAGTTTTTCAATGGCTTTTGAAGCTGTGTTTTCTTAAATCAGCACTTGCCTGGTTAATACAGCCCCTTAACTATTTTCTGTATTTCTGTGGGAGGTTACAGTCTTTAAGTTTTCTCTGCTGTCTTTGCCCCAGGGAGTTTGGAACCATGGCTGCTCTCAGAGAGGGTCCCCAGAGATCTGAAGTAGCTGATCAGATGTAGCAACCTGGGATTAGACTACAAATCCCTGGAATTTGGAGGACTAGTTCTTTATGTCCCACCCTGGTACCAGCAAGCTGAGCCAGGAGCTGGAGCTGCAGTCCCCACTGCTGCCTGACACGAGATGGGGGGAAGGAGGGTAATAGCTGCTGCAGGGAGGGTGAAGCTCTCAGTGGTCTTTATCACAATTTACCAGCCTCTTCTTCCTGCTTTTTCCTAGACATTACACAATGTTTCCCTAGACTCCAGAGTTAAAAGTGAATGATTCTGACAGTTCTTTCCATTCAGTAGTTGTTTTGGTAGATGGACTGATTCTTGGAGCTTCTTACTCTGCCATCTTCCCCCAATCCTCAATTGTGTTTTGAAATAAAGAAATTTGTTATACCAGATTGTGGGAGAAAGGTTAATTCATAAAGAAAAAATAGTGTCAACTCTAAAGAGGTAGTTTATGGATGCCATTGGTTCACTTGAGTTTGGACTTGTACAGCTGTTCTTGAGGGGATTAAGGAAGAGCAAAAATGTGTGACTCCTTAACTCATTTCCATGTGTACTTGATTTTTTACAGACAGTTGTAATCAAAGTAATATCTTAAACTAATCACAAAATTACTAAAGCTGGAACTCTACATCATTTTGAATTAATGAATGAATGTGCTATTTATTCTTTTCTAGTTAGTTGTCATATTTTTTTTAATAGTCAGCTCTTTATTCATTACTTGTGGCATAGAATGTCTGTATAGGTGAATTTGGTTAATAATTATGGTATTGTCTTGATATAGAACCAACTTGCAGAATAATTTGTTTCATTGATTTTCACATTGAACTTGGTTTGGCAATTTAAGTTCACTTCATTTGTGTTTAAAATTACAAATTAGTTGTTTGTTAGTGTTTTTGTTTAATAACTTTATTTCTGAAAAAATTCTTAAGCTTTCCCATGTGTTCTGTAGAGTAGAATTTTCTCTTGTTTGGAGGCTTTGTGTTTTGTACAACTTTATAACTTATAAGCACTAGATGTTTAACATATTGTGTTTCTAGTAGTGGGGGTTTTATCCATTTTTGTTGAATAAATACGGGGATTAAAAGTTCTGGGTCCAAGATGTGTTACACATGGGTATGGGTAGAGGGAACATACCAGGTTTATATCTCCTTATGTCATCTACCACATTTTATTACGCCTTTTCCCCTTCTTTTGATACTAGTGCCCACTCATTCACTTTATTATTCTCTGTAGTGTTTGAAATAGAGTAGTTTTTCAGCAAATCTGTTGAAATAATGAGAAGTATATAAAATTTCATTAGTTACTCTCATTTATATATTAAGTGTACTACATTTTACCAATCACGCAGAAATTTAGTGTCAGCATACTTTGAAAGAGTCTGCTGACAACCTTAAATTGAAGTTGTTTTAATGAGTTTGCTCTGAATAAGCCTGCAGACTAAATTTGAATCCTTCCTCAAAACTTCAGTGAAGTAAGTAGTAAGCCTTAAAACTCCATAAGAAATGATAGTATTTAAAAAGAATTTTAATGAGTGGGAAAAACTAAAGGTTTTCTGAACAGGTGTGGAGCAATAGATTCATGTACATGTATAGTTTCCTTTGCATCTCATAGCTAGTAGAATAATTCTAGAATAAATTGAGTATCACGGTATCCAATGACATGTTTATTACAAAATCTGAGAATTTGTAATAGATATCTCTGGTGCCCCATATCACATACCCTTGGTCCTTAGCTGTGGTAGACAGTTTATTGTGATCTCAGTGTCACGCAGACCTGATAGAGTTCCACTTCAGATGTGTGCTGTTTTCTTTTCTGCCTTTCTCCAACACTGCTGGAACCTACTGAGGCCCTCTTATTCTCTGCCACAGTACAGACTAAAGAGCAGATTAACTGCCTCAGTTAGTGGAGAATGGGGACCATTAGATAAATGCTCCAGCCATCCATCCTTTAGATATACAGTTCTTGGAAGTATTTTGTATGCTTCTTGGCAACCTCAATAATCAACCCTTGTATTTGCTTTTTTTCTCCTTCTTTGCCTTACTTTTCCTACTCCTTCATTCTTGTTCCTCATATCCTCTCCCAAATAAACTACTTGTACCCAGGCTTAAGGCTGTGCATTCTGTAGAATCTAAACTAAGAAGTATTACAGAAAGGAAGTGTGGGTACACATGTTAAACCTAGTTTTCTCCAAACATATTTGATTGTAGAACCTGTGTTTGAATGACTCCTATTGCTATGTCAGAGACCATGGCTTTGGTAAGCTGATGAAATTCGTATTTTACTGATAAGTAAACAGAGACAAAGAGAGAATAAGGGCTCTCGGAATCTTATTGTAAATGAATTAATGGTAGAGTAGAACAGGAACCCAGGTCTTTTAACTCTTTAGATTTAAGTGCTTTTCTATTATAGTGCTTGTTCCAGTTTGCTAAAGCTGCCATTATGCAAAATATAAGAAATGGATTGGCTTTTATAAAGGGGATTTATTAGGTTACAAATTTACAGTTCTGAGACCATAACAGCGTCCAAAGTAAGGCATCAACAAGAGGATACCTTCACTGAAGAAAGGCTGAGGGCATCTGGAACATCTCTGTCAGCTGGGAAAACACATGGGGCTGGTGTCTGCTAGTCCTTTGCTCTCAGTTCTGGTTTCAAAATGGCTTTCTCCAAAATGTCTCTTGGCTTCTGTCTCACTCAGTTTCTGTCTCTTAGCATCTGTGCATCCTTGCTTATTCTCCCAGGATGTTTCTCTCTAAGTGTCTGGGGCGCCTCTCTTAGCTTCTCTGAGGCAAACTCTGGGCTTCATCTCTTAGCTTAGCATCTCCACGTGTCTTTCTGTCTGCATCTCCAAGCATCTCCAATGTCTGGGTCTGTGAGGGCTCTCAGTTTGCTTAAGAACTTCAGTGATCTAATTAAGACCCACCCTGAATGGGTGGGGTCACTTCTCCATGGAAATAATCAGGGGTCTCACCCACAGTTGGGTGGGTCACATCTTCATGGAAACAACCTAATCAAAAGGTTCCACCCATAATAAGTCTGCCACCACAAGATTGCATTAAAGAACAGTCTTTCCTGGGGTACATAACAGTTTCAAACTGGCACGGTGATTGTCATAGTTATATTCTTCCCCATATAAAATATATATCTATCCATATAGCCTGTACATCAGCAATCTTTTAAGAGATTGTAGGGTGTCAGGGTTGTCTTCAGGAACATTGTACAATTCTTAAGGCAGTTTCATTCATTAGTATTGGTTTTACCTTTTTTTATAAGGTATGGCTTTCAAATAGTAAAGTTAACAAGTCTTAGTATACAGCTTGATGAATTTTTCATGTGTATACTTCCATGTAACTACCATCTAACATCTTTGATGGCTCCCATGAGTCCCTCCCAGTCAATATCCTCCACAAAAGGTAACCACTATTTTGGCTTCTATCACTGTAGATTCAAAGACAACGTTATTTTAAACTGATATTAAGAAGTGAATTTAAACCTTACATGAATGTAGGAAGAAATAAGTGAAATAAAAATATGAATCTTGATACAATGTTAGCCCATTTAAAGGGGCTGTAAGTCATTGTAGAATACTACTTTTGAAAGAAAGAATTTGATGGAATTTTAATGAAAAAAGGTATTATACTTTGTAACTTGATTCTTTAGATAATGAAGCGCATGCTGTCTGCATGAAACACATGAGCTGCATGCTGTCTGAAGGTTTTAATAGGGGTATACTATATCACTATTTGGAAATAGAAAGGTTTATTTTTGATGGCTTCATAGAGTTTTATCTAAGGAATTGTACCTTAGGAATAGCGGACCCCTTTGAATTCTGACATTTTGGAGTTTTAATTTTATTCCTTCATCTAAAAGATATAGATTAAAATTTTATTTATTCATTTACAGTGAAATATTTAAAAAATAATTATTTGACCTTATAGCATTTTTTATATCTCTGTGTTTTTATAAAGTAAGAACAGGAGTCCAGGAGATAATGCATGCATTGATTAATGTATATTTGCTAAATGGACCTCAAAGATGACTTGAGAATGTAATTAATGGTAACATTTTGTTTATGTATTTAAGATACAGTGAACATTAACTAATGCCAGGTATGCATGTTAAAATTGAAAGGCAGTATACAAAACATAGTCCAGTGAACATGACAAATGGCATGCTTGTTTAGTTCTTAAATGCTACCTGTTATATAGGGTATATGTATCCAGTAATATAGCTACTTAGACACATTAACTTGTTCAAAGTTTTATGCCTAGTGGTTAGAGAAGGCAGAAATCAAGCCCATTAAGTTGATTCCAGACCATTCCTTTTACCACTGCACTGTATTCTTGTTTTATTATGATAACCTGAAAGTATATAAATGTGTGTAGTATTTTTTTACTTTATAATTTTTCCTCAAAATATTGCTCATGTCAACTTTTCCAGGAATACATATTATCTTTTTGTGCATTGCTTGGAACACACCACTCTTATGTTGAAGGAGAAGAGATGTTACCTCTTTCAGGAGTTTTTTTTTTAATACCAGTATGAATAGAAAGATTATTAGGAATGATGTTTATTTTCACTCAGTACTGTTGTTGTTAAATAGTATTTTTGTCAGTTGACACACTGCCATTTGTTATATTTAGTCAAATTTCAGTTATTCATAGTTTGTATACTTGGGTATGAGTTGGTACCTGGGTGTAGAGGTTTCAGAGAGAGGTCTTAAATTAATTCTGCACACCCTGAGAATTTGAATATATAATGTGCAGTTTAAAATAAAGTATGATTTTAGAATGTATGGCTCAAATAATTGAGAAGATTTTCCTTTCTATAGGTGGTGTTTTTGCTATTATAAAAATAATATGTTTTTTGTTTGTTACTCTAATTTTTGAAATAGTGTTTTGTTTTTCTCATAAAGATAAAGCTGAATTTACTTCCAAACCAGCCTAGTTTATGAAACCCTACCTTGAGAAAATTAAAATCTGTTCCACAAATTGAGATGTGATCATTCATATTTTAAAAGCATTCACAGCTGCTCCTTTAGCAGCAGATGTAGTACATTTATATATAAGATAGTGAAAATCGCAAGTTCAAACAAAGCACCTTCTAGAATTGAAGAATATATCTCAACAAATGATAAAGCACTTTTAAGATTATACTATACATTAATGAAGCATTTAGAATCAAATCTGATGAAGTCAGAAAAACTGTTACGATTTATTAAAGGTTTATTAAAGTATTTTAATTGTTCTTTATTCAGAATACTTGTTTCAAAGCTTTTGCTTCCTGTACTATTTAGAGACTTGATAAATAACATCTGAAATATGTTGCTAAAACCAAGAAGCTTTTATTTGAGAATTTGGAAAAATTTTGTTTGCCTTCTTTTTTAGTGAAATTACTGCCAATCTGCTATTTAACACATTTAGAACACCATCAGTACAGTGGTGAGTATATTCTTACACACCAGTATTTTTATTAATCAGAAGTACTGGTGTGTAAAGAACATAACCCTAAAATGAATAAAACTTTTCATCCCTTTTGAGTTTAAAATCAGTGTTCATGCTTAGACTAAAGAGGCTGATATATATTCATTTTGTATGGACACTAATGTGTAAAGGGTGTGTTTGTATCCCTAGTGCACTTTCTTGACTTGGTCAAACTAGAGAACTAATAGGTTTCCAGCTTATAGCACTGCTTGGACTATAAACCTCAAATAACCAAAAATGAGATTAATAGAGAGTTTTCAAATTTTGAATAGAAAAGTGTAGATTATCGTTTTTTTGTGTGTGTGTGTGAGCTTTTGTAATTCCTTTTTTTTTTTTTTTTAAAAAAAAGAAGCTCTTAACTGCTGGAATTCAATAGTCTTATTTAGAGAAAGAGTTTGAGTGTAATTATCATCCTCAAATTTTCCTGTTCTATGTATGTTTTTAAGTTTATTGACCTCCAAGCAGTTGTCTAAGTTGTTCTTAGTTGGGTAAAGGAATCTGTCTTATGCCTAAGGACATTGAATGGAGCCATCCTAATAATTTTTATTTCCTCATTTATTCTTACTGTTGTTTAATAGTTGACCATAGCATGCTCATACCTTTATCAATTCTCACATTGATATTTCAGGTTTCATATAAATGTGATGACTGATTTAATTTTTTTTTCAGAAGTTGGGGTGGGTGGGTCAGGATAGTAGCCAGAAATGATACTGTAGCTAGATAATTTTGTCAACTTATGGTTTTATTCAAAAGATTTTATCAAGGCTCAAAATTTTGGAGAGACTTCCAAGGTAATTTCTCTAGCAACATAGCAACATTTTTGCCCTAGGAAAATAAATATTTTATTTACTTGCTTGCTAATTTATTTTGCCATCTCACCCATCAACCCCTTTATAAAATTTATTTTTTATTTTAAGCCTTACCTCCCTATTCCTCACCTCCACCCCATCCCCTGGTAACCTATATTCTAGATTCTAACTCTGAGTTTGCTTGTTCTAATTATTTCATATCAGTGAAATCATACAATATTTGTCCTTTGGGGTCTGGCTTTTTTTTACCTTTTTATGGCTGAATAATTTAGGGAGGTGATAAGTATGTAGGCTCCAAGAAAATAACAGGCAAGAAGTGGGCTTAAGTGTTTTTATTTTGCTCCTGCAAAGTCATATTGCCCAACCATAGCAAGACAATTAATGCTTGAATGCCAAGCCATACTTGTCCCCTACCAGCATGTCTTTAGTTTATAAGCTAGTAGCTCATACATGTTGTATTAGTCAGGGTTCTCCAGGGAAATGGAACCAACAGGAAAAAGTACATATAAGGTAAATATTAGGACCTTTTTAAAATAGGAATTGGCTTATGAGACTGTGAGAATTGGCCAGTCCAAATTCCACAGGGCAAGCCACAAGTTGGGAACTGATGAAGGTTTTGACAAATTCCTCAGTAGAAGCTGACTGGCTGAAGTAGAGATGGTGAATCATCAGTTCTCCCTTTAAGGCCATCAGCTGATTGGATGAGACTTCTCTCATTGCTGAAGGCCAACTCCTTTGTTGATTGTAGGGGCAGTCAGCCTTGGATGCAGTCAATTTACTGATGATTTAAGTCTACAAAATATCCTCACAATAACAATTGGGCCAGTGCTTGCTTGACCAAACTACTGAATACCACAACCTAACCACATTGACACATGACCTTAACTGTCACACATCTACTTGTAGTTACCGGTTTTTTTTCACCTTTACAAATCCGTCTGTTTAAAATGGTAAAACATTTGATTATCAAATCACCATAATTGAAAAGATGCAGCCGTTTGCTGCATTTTGAATATTTTAACAGCGCTTTTAAAATATGAAGTTTAAAGCTTCATGAAGTCTTCATGATTTTTCTTATACTTATCTTTAACTTTAAATTTTAGTTTATTCTGAAACTTTAAAAAGCCTGAACTTGTTTTTAAGTTAATTTGCTTTTTTCCTTGTTTTTAGTGGGAGATTTTGATAAGATCTGGAGAGAACACTGTGAGGATGAAGAAACGCTTTGTGAATATGCTGTTGCAATGAAAAATTTGGCAGATAATCATTGGGCAAAAACTTGTGAGGGCGAAGGTCGTATTGAATGGTGTTGTAGGTGAGTGTTTTTATGGACTAGCATTTTTGGTTTGTAAAGTACTGTTTAAACTCTTAAATTTAAGTAATTCTTGTGTATTTTATAATTCATTGTACCAAAGTAGAAAATCAGAAATATTTAAAAATAGGTGATATCTTTTAAACAACTTCTCTTCCTTGCCTCATTTTCCCTAGGTTTATTTCATTAATCTTTTTAAAATCAAATGTTTTTCCTTTGACATAACTTTCCACTTTCTGTTTTAGCTTTTAAAATATATGACTTTAATACATTTTATGTATTTCATTTTAATGTTTAAATATAAATTAGTTATAGCATAGAAATTTCTTTTGATAACTTTCCATGTTTGGATTAAAGTAAAAATGTGTGTTTTTCTATAATTTAAAATTAGAAACATCTTAAGAGTTTTAAAATCTTGAATTTTTTTCATTTTTCTTTTTTTAACTTGTGGAATATAACATATTTATATAGAAGTGATAATTTTCCAAGTGCAATTTAACAAGTAGTTAGCAAATTTCAAGGAACGTTATGTAATGTGCAAAAAGTATGATTTAACAAGTAGTTACATAGGAAATTTCCATGAATGTAATGGGTTAAAGTACCATAGTTTCAGTTATTTCCTTATTGTGAAATATAACATATTACAAAAAGGTGATAACTTTCAAATTACAATTTAACAAGTAGCTATAGAGCAAATTTCAAAGAATGTTATGGGTTACAGTTCCACCATTTCAGTTCTTTCCTTCTAGCTATTGTAATACCCTAGCAGCTAAGAAAAAGAAATTTATATAGACATTCAGTATTGATAATCCTTTGTTAAATTCTGTCTTGTTTGTTGCTACCCCTTCCTCTGGTTTAATCACTTTCCTGATCTTCAGGGATGCCTAAGCAATGACTGCCCTAAAATCTTGAATTATTGATGTGTGATTCATGATTTTCCAGCATTTTTATTGACTTAGGGTAATGTTTCTTTTCTCATAAAATATAGACTCTAGTGTTCAAAACACTGGAAGATGAAATTGTGCTGATTAGTTCTCTCAAGTTGAGTTTGTATGTAGTTCATTCTTATTAAATAAGTTGCTGGCTTTTTGATTGTTGTATGTATATTTTTAATGTTAAGGATTGTATCCATCAATTCTTATTTCTTGAGTGTTAAAACTGTTGAATGTTTTTTTTTAGCATTTATGGAGGTGAATATATGAGTTTTCTTGTTCGATTTATAAATATAGTGAATTATGCTAATGGATTTTATTTTATTGAACCATCCTTATATTCCTGAAATACACACTGTTTAGTCATATTTGATCCCGTTGGCTACAATTATATTTAATATTCTTACACTAATATTTATAAGTGTTTATGCCTGTATTTTTTGTAGTCTTTTATCAGATTTAAGTATCATTGTTATTTTGCTTCCTAAAAATGAATTTTGGAAATATTCCTTTCTTTAGCTTTGGGATTATCTGCTTTTTTTTTATTATTTTTATTTTTATTTTTTATTTTTTTCATTTTTATTGAGATTGTTCAGATACCATACAATTATCCAAAGATCCAAAGTGTACAATCACTTGCCCCTGGGTACCCTCATACAGCTGTACATCCATCACACTTAATTTTTGTTCAATTTTTAGAAACTTTTCATTACTCCAGACAAGAAATAAAGTGAAAGATGAAAAAAGAAAAAAAGAAAAGGAAACTCTAATCCTCCCCTATCCCTAACCAACCCCCCTCAATTGTTGACTTGTACGTAGTATTGGTATAGTACATTTGTTACTGTTTATGAAAAAATGTTGAAATACTACTAACGGTAGTATATAGTTTGTAATAGGTATATAGTTCTTCCCTATATGCCCCTCTATTATTAACTTCTAATTGTATTGTTATACCTTTGTTCTGGTTCATGGAAGCGATTTCTAGTATTTGTACAGTTGATCATGGACATTGCCCACCATAGGATTCAGTTTTATACATTCCCATCTTTTGACCTCCAACTTTCCTTCTGGTGACATATATGACTCTGAGCTTCCCCTTTCCACCTCATTCACACACCATTCGGCACTGTTAGTTATTCTCACATCTTGCTACCAGCACCCCTGTTCATTTCCAAACATTTAAGTTCATCCTAGTTGAACTTTCTGCTCATGATAAGCAACCACTCCCCATTCTTAAGCCTCGTCCTATATCTTGGTACCTTATATTTCATGTCTATGAGTTTACATATTATAATTAGTTCCTATCAGTGAGACCCTGCAATAATTGTCCTAATGTGTCTGGCTCATTTCACTCAGTATATTGCCCATGAGGTTTTGTCATCAACCCATTTTTTTTTTAATATGGTTTTGTTCACTCACCATACATTCCATCCCAAGTAAATAATCGATGGTTCTCTGCATGGTCATACATTTATGTGTTCACCACCTTCGCCACTATCCATATAAGGGCATCTACATTTCTTCCACAAGGCAGGAGGGAGAGTCAAAGAAGGTGGAGAGGCAAAAGAAAGAGGAAAAAAAAATGACAGCTAGGAAGCAGCAAAAGGAAAAATAACCTTAAATCAAAGTAGAATAAAGAATCAGACAATAACACCAATGTCAAGTGTCTAATATGCCCCCCCATCCCCCCCTCTTATCTGCATTTACCTTGGTATATCACCTTTGTTACATTAAAGGAAGCACAATACATTGAATCTATTAGTTACAGTCTCTAGTTTATGCTGATTGCATCCCTCCCCCAATGCCTCCCCATTTTTAACACCTTGCAAGGTTGACATTTGCTTGTTCTCCCTCGTAAAAGAACATATTTGTACATTTTATCACAATTGTTGAATACTCTGGATTTCACCAAGTTACACAGTCCCAGTCTTTATCTTTCCTCCTTTCTCGTGGTGTCTCACATGCTCCCCACCTTCCTCTCTCAACTGTATTCATAGTTACCTTTGTTCAATGTACTTACATTGTTGTGCTACCATCTCCCAAAATTGTGTTCCAAACCACACACTCCTGTCTTCTATCACCCTGTAGTGCTCCCTTTAGTGTTTCCTGTAGGGCAGGTGTCTTGTTCACAAAGTCTCTCATTGTCTGTTTGTCAGAAAATATTTTGAGCTCTCCCTCATATTTGAAGGACAGCTTTGCTGGATATAGGATTCTTGGTTGGCGGTTTTTCTCTTTCAGTATCTTAAATATGTCACACCACTTCCTTCTTGCCTCCATGGTTTCTGCTGAGAGATCCGCACATAGTCTTATTAAGCTTCCTTTGTATGTAATGGATCGCTTTTCTCTTGCTGCTTTCAGGATTCTCTCTTTGTCTTTGACATTTGATAATCTGATTATTAAGTGTCTTGGCATAGGCCTATTCATATCTCTTCTGTTTGGAGTACTCTGCGCTCCTTGGATCTGTAATTTTATGTCTTTCATAAGAGATGGGAAATTTTCATTAATTATTTCCTCTATTATTGCTTCTGCCCCCTTTCCCTTCTCTTCTCCTTCTGGGACACCAGTGATACATACATTATTGTACTTTGTTTCATCCTTGAGTTCCCGGAGACTTTGCTCATATTTTTTCATTCTTTTCTCCATCTGCTCCTTTGCGTGTAGGCTTTCAGGTGTTTTGTTCTCCAGTTCCTGAGTGTTTTCTTCTGCCTCTTGAGATCTGCTATTGTATGTTTCCATTGTGTCTTTCATCTCTTGCGTTGTGCCTTTCATTTCCATAGATTCTACTAGTTGTTTTTTTGAACTTTTGATTTCTGCCATATATATGCCCAGTGTTTCCTTTACAGCCTCTATCTCTTTTACAATATCTTCTCTAAACTTTTTGATTTGATTTAGCATTAGTTGTTTAAATTCCTGTATCTCAGTTGAAGTGTATGTTTGTTCCTTTGACTGGGCCATAACTTTGTTTTTCTTAGTGTAGGTTGTAATTTTCTGTTGTCTAGGCATGATTTCCTTGGTTATCCAAATCAGGTTTTCCCAGACCAGAACAGTCTCAGGTCCCAGAGGGAAGAAATAAATATTCAGTATCTGGTTTCCCTGAGGGTGTGTCTTAGAAAATTGCTCCACCTTTTGATGCCTCAGGTCACTGTGCTTTTCTGCCCAACAGGTGATGCCTGTTAGCCTATAATTCTTGACTGGTGTGAGGAGGTATGGCTGTGTTCCCCCAGGCTCTGGGGTCTGGTTCTGAATGGAAAGGGCCCCACCCCTTTCCTCCTAAAGAAGACAGACCCCTCAGGTGGAGGTCATTAGCATTTCAGTGGTCTCGCTCTCCGCTTGTGCTGTCTCCACCCTTCCCACAGTCACAGCCCTGGAAACTGAAAATGACTGGGGCTTTCTCCACTGAACCGAAAAAGAAACAGATATTCCCCTTCAGACCCAGTCCAAGGTGACCCTCCGGCTCTCCAAGGTCAGTCGTCACCCAAAGCCTCTGTCTGTTTTTTGGGGATGTGTACCGGTAGTGAGCAGTTCACACTTGCTACTTAAAACCCCAATTGGAGCTCAGCTGAGCTATATTCACTTGCTGGGAGAGAGCTTCTCTCTGGCACCACGAGGCTTTGTAGCTCAGGCTATGGGGGAGGGGCTCACGACTTGGATCCGCAGGTTTTACTTACAGATTTTATGCTGTGTTCTCGGGCATTCCTCCCAATTCAGGTTGGTATATGATGAGTGGATGGTCTCGTTTGTCCCCCCGCAGTTATTCTGGATTATTTACTAGTTGTTTCTGGTTTTTTGTAGTTTTTCCAGGGGGACTACTTAGCTTCCACTCCTCTCTATGCTGCCATCTTGCCCCACCTTGGATTATCTGCTTTTTGAAGGCTTGCTGTAATTCTTCACTAGAATGGTACTTTTTGGTGAGGTAAACCTTTGATAACTTTTTCTCCATTTCATTTATGGATGTTTTGTTTTGTTTAAACTTCCCATTTCCACCAGAGGCTGGTTCAGTAAATTATGTTTCCCTAGGAAATTACCTGTTTCATCCAGGTTTTAAGATTTATTTGCACAGATTTATGCAAATAAAAGAACCAGGTTATATATTTATTTGTTGATCCTGTTTTCTTTTTCCTAATTTATTAATTCCTTTTACCTTTTGGTTTAGTCAAGGTTCTTCCGAGAAACAGAACTAACAGGAGATATATATATCTGAAATATTTTGAGACTTTTTTTAGAAATTGGCTCACTTGACTGTGGGGATTGGAAAGTCCAAATTCTACAAGGCAGGCCACATGTTGGGGATTCTGATGAAGATTTTAATGAATTCCCCAAAGAATGTAGCTGGCTAAAATAGAATAGAATAGAAATTCTTCTTTCTGAATACTGAAAGCATCAGTTCTCCCTTTAAGCCCTTCAGCTGACTGGATGAGATTTCCCTTGTTTAAGGCAGCCTCCTTTGTTGGATTATTGTAGATGTAATCAGCCTGTATATGCAATAAACTGATTAATGGCTTAAATCCATGGAATACCCTTACAGTAACAGTCAGGCCACTGCTTCCTTGAGCAAACAAATGAAACCATAATCTAGCCAAGTTGACACATGAACTTAGCTATCACAGTTTACCCTTTATTAACTTGGCACCTATACATATCTCCTTATCTCCTTATCCTCTAAACAAAAATAATAAAACATCACATAACATATTTCATCTGTGCTGCATACAAACAGAAATGCACTAACACTTTTCCCAGAAGATGCAAGTTCTTCGGTAACATTTACTCTTAAACTTGATATCTTGTAACTTAAGTACTATGACATAAAGTTAATAACTTAAATTACATGATAAAGTGATAAAATAGGTGTTCTAGTTTGCTAATGCTGCTGGAATGCAAAACACCAGAGATGGATTGGCTTTTGTAAAAGGGGTTTTATTTGGTTACAAAGTTACAGTCTTAAGTCCATTAAGTGTCCATGGTAAGTCATCAACAATCAGGTACCTTCACTGGAGGATGGCCAATGGTGTCCGGAAAACCTCTGTTAGCTGGGAAGGCACGTGGCTGGTGTCTGCTCCAAAGTTCTGGTTTCAAAATGGCTTTCTCCCAGGACGTCCCTCTCTGGGCTTCAGCTCCTCAAAAATGTCACTCTTGGTTGCTCTTGGGGCATTTGTCCTCTCTTAGCTTCTCCAGAGCAAAAGTCTGCTTTCAATGGCCATCTTCAAACTGTCTCTCATCTGCAGCTGCTCTCTCTTCTCAGATCCTGTGCATTTTTCAAAGTGCCCCTCTTGGCTGTAGCTCTTCTTCAAAATGTCACTCTCAGCTGAGTTCCTTCTGTTTGTCAGATCCTTTATATGGCACCAGTGATTTAATTTAGACCCACCCTGAATGGGTGGGGTAACACTCTGTGGAAATTATCCAGAGTCATCACCCACAGTTGGGTGGGGTGCATCTCCATGGAAACACACAAAGAATTACAATCTAATCACCACTGATACATCTGCCCACACAAGTTTACATCAAAGGTAATGGCATTTTGGGGGATATAATACATTCAAACCGGCACATTCCACCCCCTGGACCCCAAAATGACATGATCTTTCCATATACAAAATACATTCATCCCATCACAATATCACAAAACCTTAAATTGTTTCAATAACAGTAGTTAAGTACAAGATCCCATTAAGTCAGTTACAGGTATGGTCTGTCCAAAAGCAAAAGTCCCCTCCGTGGACCTATAAACTTAGAACAGGTTATGTGCTTCCAATATACAAAGGAGGGGCATTCATAGGATAAACATTCCCATTGCCATAAGGAGAAACTGAAAGGAAAACAGGGTTCACAGGACCAAAACAGGACCTAAAACCTGCAGGACAAACTCCATTAGATTTCAAAGTCTGAAAGTCATTTACGTAATGACATTGCATCCTTGGGGCTTGAGAGAGCAGGAGTCTAACCCTTCCTAAGGGCCTTTTCGGCAGCCCTTTCTTCTCCAAATGCTGGGGTGAGTTCTCCAACATACTCACACATTGGGGAGACCACCTTGTTCTCAGCCCCACCCTCCTCAAACATTGGGGCAGCACCCAGATCCCCTTCCATCTCCAGGGAGCATGCTCAACCCCTTTAGAACAGTGGGTGGTAGCCAGGCTCTCCCCAATTCCCTGGGAATGTGCGCCACCCTCTTTGGGGCTTGGGGTGGCAGAACATTTCTTAAATATCAAGGTGGAAGGCCCGCCCTCGACCTCTGGGGCAAACTCACCCTTTCCATGTGTGTGGGCTGCTCCACTCTCCCAGCCCAAAACCTCTTGACTCCAGACCTCAACCTCCATGGCTCTGTCTTTGAAGAAATTTTTCCTTCAATTTGTTCCTTGTCTGTTTCCTCCAGTCCAGACTGGCAGCATCTCTGTCTATAAAGGTCTTGCAAAAATTCTGTTGGCTTCACATGAAGCACACAGTGTTCAAAGCCATCAGGCAATAGGACTTTCCACAAGTCCTTTCTGGATAACTTCATCTCCAATCTTGGCTTGTACTGAAATGGCGGCTGGGTTCCACGTTTGGTAACATCCTCATGTTGAGCTGTGGCTTCTGGGATTCTACCCCCTGGAAGCCTGGAATTTTCCAAGCCTTCAGCTTCTGGTTTCTTTGAACCCAAGAGTTCAGTTCTAAGTTTATCTCTCTCTGCTTGCATTTTACTGTAAGCTGCAAGGAGAAGCCAGGGTACATCCTCCACACGTAGTCTGGAGATCTCCTCAGCTAAGTATTCCAGGTTGTTGCTTCCAGATTCTTCCTTCCAT
This sequence comes from Choloepus didactylus, assembly GCF_015220235.1. Lineage (NCBI taxonomy): Eukaryota > Metazoa > Chordata > Mammalia > Pilosa > Megalonychidae > Choloepus > Choloepus didactylus. Next base: position 81,346,021 of record NC_051311.1, read on the forward strand.
CTGACACCAGGACACAATTTTGCCAAATTCTCTGCCACTTTAAAACAAGGATCGCCTTCCTTCCAGTTCGCAACAACACATTCATCATTTCTGCTCAAGGCCTCATCAGAACTATCTTTAGAGTCCATATTTCCACAAACAGTCTCTTCAAAGCAGTTTAGGCCTTTTCTATCAAGCTCCTCACAATTCTTCCAGAACCTTCCCCTTATACATTTAAAAAGCCATTCCACGTGTTTGGTATTTGCAAACACAGCAGCACCCTGCTTCAAGTACCAATATCTATTTTAGTTTGCTAATGCTGCCAGAAAGCAAAACACCAGAAATGGATTGGCTTTTATAAAAGGGGGTGTATTTGGTTACAAAGTTACAGTGTTAAGGCCATAAAGTATCCAAGGTAACACATTAACAATCGGGTACCTTCACTGGAAGATTGCCAATGGCATCTGGAAAACCTCTGTTATCTGGGAAGGCGCATGGCCGGCGTCTGCTCCAAGTTCTGGTTTCAAAATGGCTTTCTCCCAGGACATCCCTCTCTGGGCTTCAGCTCCTCAAAAATGTCACTCTTGGTTGCTCTTGGGGCATTTGTCCTCTCTTAGCTTCTCCAGAGCAAAAGTCTGCTTTCAATGGCCATCTTCAAACTGTCTCTCATCTGCAGCTGCTCTCTCTTCTCAGCTCCTATGCATTCATCAATGTGCCCCTCTTGGCTGTAGCTCCTCTTCAAAATGTCACTCTTAGCTGTACTGAGTTCCTTCTGTTTGTCAGCTCCTTTATATGACTCCAGTGATTTAATTTCGATCCACTGTGAATGGGTGGGGTAACACCTCCATAGAAATTATCCAATCAGAGTCATCACCCACAGTTGAGTGGGATGCATCTCCATGGAAACACTCAAGAGAATTAAAAGCTAATCACCACTGATACATCTGCCCACACAATATTACATCAAAGTTAATGGTGTTTGGCGGGACATAATACATTCAAACTAGCACAATAGGAAAGAAAACAAAGATATTTGCTTTATGTATATATACAAACAAATGCATAACAAAACTTAGAAGAAACACTCATAACCATTATACTCCTAATTTCTCCAACTGGTCATGGGGACATTGCTTGTATTTATAACCACTGTTTTCCACCATACATTCCATATTTCTTTTAACTTCAGCAGGTACCTCAGCTAGTCTTTGTTTTTTGCCTGGTGGGGTGATCCAAACCTTCATTCCTGAAGAGTCTGGGCCATTAATAGTCCTGCCTGAATTGGGTTGTTGCAGTTTTCCATTGACTTTAATCACAGAGTATGGCAATACTAAGAGATGCTCTAAGGAATCTCCTATGTTTCATAGAAACTTTTTTTCCTCTGTTATGTTCTAGCAGTCCTATTTTCCCTTGATAATCAGGATCAATCACTCCAGTCCATTTAGTACAACTTGTTTTGTTGATTCAGAGGCATAAGGAGCCCAGGTGGCTGGGTAGCAGTCTTAACTTCCAGTTCAATGGAATCATTATTGTGTCTTCTGGTATAAGCACTCCTCCTTTTGGCTGAGACTGAAGACCAGCAAAGCTTTTTCTAGTGGATCACTAGGGGTTTTAGTGAGTGGTGCCATTCCCATTTCTACCCCTTGATTCCTGGACCCATGAATCCTGGCTATAGGAGAAACGGCACCATTGAATGGATTCTGATTTAGAGCATATACAGTATATACAGCATGGTATTACCACCCTGTTGGTGCCATAATTGAGAATTCAAAAGTCTGTTTTATTAACCTATCTGCTTTAGGATGATAGGGAACATGATCACACTAGTGAATTCCCTGTGCATGTTCCCATTCCCATACTTCATTTGCCATGAATTGGGTTCCTTGACCAGAAACAATGCTATGTAGAATACCAGGATTGTGAATAAGGCATTCTGTAAATCCACAGATGGTAGTTTTGGCAGAAGCACTGTGTGCAGGGAAAGCAAATCCATATCCAGAGTATGTGTCTATTCCAGTAGGAACAAAATGCTGCCCCTTCCATGATAGCAGTGATCCAGTATAATCAACCTGCCACAGGTTGATTCACTGCAGTGAATGGTGCCATATCAGGGACTGAGTGTTTGTCTCCACTGCTGGCACATGAGGTACTCAACAGTGACTGTAGCCAGGTCAGCCTTGGTGAGTGGAAGTCTATGTTGCAGAGCCCATCTGGAACCTCCAGCACTACCATGATAGCCATTGCACAATGACAGGAGTGGCTGGGAAGAAAGGCATACTTCTATCCGCAGAAAAGGTCATCCTATCCACTTAATTATTAAAGCACTCCTCTGTTGAAGTCACTCTCTGGCAAGCATTCACATGGGATGCAAAGAAAATATCTTTGTGTTTTTCACCCATTCAAAAAGGTCTCTCTTCATACTTCTCCTCCTGACATCTTTGTCACCAAATTTCCCATCATGTTCCTTCCAAGTTTCTGGCCATCCAACCAAACCATTGGCCACAGTCCTTGAATCAGTATGCACCTCAGGCCATTTCTCCTTCCAAGGAAAATGAACAACCAGGTGTACTGCTTGAGGTTCTGCTCAGTGGGAGGATTTCCCTTCACCACTGTCTTCAGGGATGTCCCACAATGGAGCTATAGTGCTGTAGCTGTCCACTTTGGGGTGGTACCTGTATTGTACAGAACCATCTGTAAACCTGGCCCAAGTTTTCTCTTCCCCAGTTAATTGTTCATGGGAACCCCCAAGAGGCCATAGCTTTAGACTGGGAAAGAGAAGGTAAGTGGCAGGAGTGGGGACAGCCCAATCTCATATGTATCACTTCTGTTTGATGATGGAGTACTGCTGTGCTTGCCCAACTTTATGATTTGGTGGGCCAGATACACCAGTTCATGATGGGCTACTCAGGTCTCATGGTAATTTGGTGGCCCATGGTTAAATATTTGGTCTCTCCTAAGGCCCAATAACAAGCCATAACCCGTTTCACAAAAGAGTAGTTACCTGCAGAGAATGGCAGGGCTTTGCTCCAAAATCCTAAGTGTCTACACTGTGATTCTCCTATAACGGCCAGTCCAAGGCTCCACACAGCATCTGTATTTGCCACTGAAACTTCCAGCATCATTGGATCTGCTGGATCATGTGGCCCAAGTTACAGAGCAGCTTGCATGGCAGCAGCATGGATCTGTTGCAGAGTCTTCTCTTGTTCCAATCCCCACTCAAAACTAGCAGTTTTTTGGTCACTCAGTAAATAGGCTACAGTAGCACACCCAAATGAGGAATATATTGCCTCCCAAATCCAAAGAGGCCAACTAGGCTTTTTTTTTCCCTCTGTTTTGGTTATAGGAAGAGCCAGATGCAACAGCTTATCCATCACCTTATGTGATGGTTTAAAGCTGTTATGTATCCCAGAAAAGATCATGTTCTTAAAGCTAATCCATTCCTGTGGATGTAGACCTATTGTTGGTGGGACCTTTTGATTAGGTGACTTCAATTGAGGCATGCCCTAGGTGGGTCTTAATCCTCTTACTGGAGTCCTTTATAAGAGGATGAAATTCAGAGAGAAACATATGGAAGACAGAGAGAAAAAGACATAGAATTTGAGAGAGAAAGCCACAGCAACAGAGAGGAAGCCACTGAAGCCAGAAATTGAAAGCAGTGAAACCCAGAAGAGAAGGGAGAGACCAGCAGACCCATTTGCCTTGCCATCGGCAGAGGAGTCCTGGATCACCAGCAGCCTATCTTTGGGAAGAAGATGTCATCTTTTTTTTTCCCCAAGAAACTATTTTGTTTATTTGGAGGGAAAAGAGTTGAAACTCTTAATCATGATTTTTAAATTAAAAAACAAAAACCCTCTTAACTTCCTACTGTACGTTCCATAAACAAAGAAAGCAAAGTGACCAAGTAGAGGCGTATAGGACAAGATAGTACACCAGCCTGAACCAAGGGGGATTCAAGTAATTTATTTTTGCAGCCCAGTGGTGAAGAGTCTCTTACTCAGATTGCTAAAGGGAGAACTTCACAACAGAATTGACATCACTCCCTTCTCCAAAGCAATAAGGCATCTTGAAAACTCAACTTCCTGATGAAGTTTTATGGTTGGTGGCAGAACTTAGTTCATCCATGTGAAAAAACAGGTGAATTTGGGATGAAAACTCATAATGAGAATCTTCAGCCAACACATAATCCAAATTCACTTTTGGAACAAGTCCATTCCAAAATTTTGCAGTGGAAGGAGGGGTAGGTACAGTTACCCAGCCCACCACATTTGCTGCTTTGTTCCTTCTCTGGATCAGATGATGGCTTGAAGAGAAGCCTTCCTGTGTTCATCTTGTATGTCATGGAAGATGACCAGAGGCAAAAGCAGGATCTCATTTTGGTTCTGGCAGATCTTGAGCCTTAAACATCCTGTTCCCACTCTGTGCACTCTAGGATCAAACAGAGCTGTTCTTTGAGGATTCAACACCCATGATCATGTCTGTCTGTCAGTTAAGTCGCCTTGGTCTAGGAACTCCTGTGGATTTACTGCATTCAAGACAGAAACCTCATATGATTGCCTCCCTGACTGCATGGTCACCAAGTGGTATGTCACATTAGGCACTGAAGACAGGAGACGAGGGGATCCTTCAGCAAGCACCTCATGAACTCCCAGGACAGAATTGGTATTTGGTAGATTCAAGGATTCTCCACCAAGGCTGGGCTAGGAATTCATAGACACCAGGTTTTTACTGGTTACTGAAGCCTCTTCAAGCAGACTTCAGCAGTCTGCTCTGGCTCTTGACTCCCAGCTGCTCCCATCTGCAAGTGATGCTTTCTCATGTGCACATTCCTGCTCCCACTCTGAGACGTCTTCCTAAAGACTTGGCACTGATCCGACGTCTCTCCTGAGTGAACCACCAGATGTTTTCGCAGACTAGGATACTCAGCAAGGGAATGGCCACACCCTTGAGCTTCAGAAAGGAAAGGCTTCTCTCTTTGGATATGCAGGTGGTTCTTCAGATTTCTAGCTGTAGTGAACTGCTTACCACAGCTAGACTTGGGACACATAATGGGTTTCTCCCCATTGTGAGTCCTCATAGGTACCTTCAGCCTCTGCAGCACATAGAAGATTTTCCCACAACCTTCTGCAGGGTGGATGAAGGAGCGGTCATTTCGATGAGTTTTGGGGTGGTACTTGAAGTGAACTGGTCACACAAATATCAGGTCACAGCCTTTAGCTGTACACTTGCATTTCTTCTCTACTTGAGGAAGGGGCCCAGAGTCTTTGGGTTGCCCATCACCAGAACCAAGGTGAACATTTTCCCCATTGCTCTTGGTTTTTGCATTCTTTGCCAGTTGCACACAAGTAGCAGTAATCAAACTGTCATGGGCCAACTCCTGAACCCGAAGGAACCATGGAATGCTGCTCCATGCTCTCACTGGAGAGAAAATCATTCCCTGAATCCTCTGCCTCATCCTGTACAAATACTAAATGCTCAGCTGAAGAGCCCAGACCTGCTTTTGTTAGGTTAGGAAGAATAAAAGAAGTGCTATCACTTGGCTGTAGATGTTGCAACAAGCTAGGTGGCTCTGAAGTTGACAGAAACTCTGGGGACTTCTGTACTGTCTGAGCCCTTGTCTCCTCTCTGTCTTGGCCCACATTCACCTGAAGGCTTCTCAGCACACCCGAGGAAGGGACCTCCTTGGGGGAATTAGTATGATGTGGAATATCATCTGGTAACATTAGCTGGCTGCATTCTGAGGCCTCAGTCTGGAAGGAGGGACAAGCAAGTTGTTGCTGACAGGGCGGCGCAGGAATGAGACACAGACACAAAGTTAAGAATTAAGGGAGCAGGGGGCCCACTGCATCTCATGCTAAGTGGACAATAATGCACCTTTGCTCCAGTTATTTCAGAAGATCAGGGAGTATATGCTAAATGTCCTCAGGCTCGGGAGAGCCCACCAGATACCTATGTTTACATCCTGTTGCATATCAGAAGGAACAGTCTAGGTTTAGGACAATGGTAAACGTTGTCGTCATAGTCACAAGACACATATCTTTACAGGGTGGGCCTGCACGGTGTTCCATGCAGGCCTGAGGCTTAGCATTCTAAGCCACCACCCTAGATATGCCTCAGGCAACATGGAAGACTCAGTTTCCCACATGTCCCCCTTTTTATTTTAGCCACTGGCCAGATCTCTGTCTTCCACTTCGGCTCCGATCTGAGCCGGGCGTGGGAAACAAAGTAGCCACGGGGGCAGGAGACCTCCCTTAAAAGGGGTGAGGGTTCAGACCCTTGCAAAGCTGGGGGGGTGAGGTTCTGTGCCCCACCTCTGTTGGCCCCCAAGTTTTCTCCTGATGTCCCCTCTGTGACTGTGCCTGTCTTAGGTTGTTCCTTCCCTGAGGAATCTTACCCATCTCTGGCTAACCAGCCATCCTCTGGGGCCATACAGGATAATGTAATGGAGGGGCACTGCCCCCCAAGAGAGTTAGTTTTGTCTCCTTGACAGCCTATGCCCCATGGCCTCCATGCCCAACAATGGTTTGGACCCAGGCAGCCAAAATAAGAAGGAAGGAAAACTGAACGAACTGTTTTCTTTTGCATTGCCAATGTTTATATCTTGTTGGAGCAATGGGGGGTTAGGAATATAAGCCCAATAGGTATAATTTCCAGAATGAGCACATGCTGGAGATATACTCACAGCAACAGCAATAAGAGCCAGCATTGCTGCAGTGAAGTTAGGACCTGTTACTGGCAGCATGGCTTGCTGGACTTTTTTTTTCTGCATCCTGACACAGCTTTTTTATCTGACCCCAAGTTGGATGTTGGGCTTCCCTAGTTTGGGGTGTTGGCCCGATCACTGTTGTCTTCAGCGTCAGACCCTGGAACTGCATCACTGGTGGCTCGACGTCCCATAGGAATTTTCTTTTCTTTGCTGGGTTGATGGTACGGCTTCAGTCATTGGGCCGGTATCCAAAGTGGTGCTCGTCCGTCACCTGGGGAAACAGAAGCGTAACCTCTTCCCCATGTTAATAAAGTACCCATTGTCCATTCATTAGTTAGCATGTCCTTCGACCATATAGCAGGTGCATTCTGGAAATAATGTTTCAGTGTTGTCTTTTCAGCTGGAAAATGTCTTTCCGCGGCAGTGCCACCCAGTTTTTCATAAAAATTTAGAAAATTTAAAGTAAATAAAGCTTTTGATAATCATTCATGGGGAGTTCCATCATCTCCCCCTTTTTGTTTTGTTAACATAGTTTTTTTTTTTTTTTTAAATCATTTTATTGAGATATATTCACATACCATGCAGTCATACAAAACAAATCGTACTTTCGATTGTTTACAGTACCATTGCATAGTTGTACATTCATCACCTAAATCAATCCCTGACACCTTCATTAGCACACACACAAAAATAACAAGAATAATAATTAGAGTGAAAAAGAGCAATTGAAGTGAAAAAGAACACTGGGTACCTTTGTCTGTTTGTTTCCTTCCCCTATTTTTCTACTCATCCATCCATAAACTAGACAAAGTGGAGTGTGGTCCTTATGGCTTTCCCAATCCCATTGTCACCCCTCATAAGCTACATTTTTATACATCTGTCTTCGAGATTCATGGGTTCTGGGTTGTAGTTTGATAGTTTCAGGTATCCACCACCAGCTACCCCAATTCTTTAGAACCTAAAAAGGGTTGTTTAAAGTGTGCGTAAGAGTGCCCACCAGAGTGACCTCTCGGCTCGTTTTGGAATCTCTCTGCCACTGAAGCTTATTTCATTTCCTTTCACATCCCCCTTTTGGTCAAGAAGATGTTCTCCGTCCCACAATGCTGGGTCTACATTCCTCCCCGGGAGTCATATTCCACGTTGCCAGGGAGATTCACTCCCCTGGGTGTCTGATCCCACGTAGGGGGGAGGGCAGTGATTTCACCTTTCAAGTTGGCTTAGCCAGAGAGAGAGGGCCACATCTGAGCAAAAAAGAGGCATTCAGGAGGAGATTCTTAGGCACAAATATAGGGAGGCCTAGCCTCTCCTTTGCAGCAACCGTCTTCCCAAGGGTAAAACTTATGGTAGAGGGCTCAACCCATCAAACCACCAGTCCCTTATGTCTGTGGTCATGTTAGCAACCATGGAGGTGGGGTAGGCGAATACCCCTGCATTCTCCACAGGCTCCTCAAGGGGTACTACATCATTTTTTTTTCCTTGTTTTTCTTTCTTTCTTTTTTTTTTTTTTAACTTTCCCTTCCTTTTTAAATCAACTGTATGAAAAAAAAAGTTAAAAAGAAAACAAACATACAATAAAAGAACATTTCAAAGAGACCATAACAAGGGAGTAAGAAAAAGACAACTAACCTAAGATAACTGCTTAACTTCCAACATGTTCCTACTTTACCCCAAGAAAGTTACATAATATAGCAACCTTTCTGTGAACTTGTTCCTACTATATCCATCAGAGATTAACAGACCATAGTCATTTCTGGGCATCCCCAGAACGTTAAAAAGCTTATCTGTTCTTCTTGGATTATTGTTCCCCCTTCCTTAATTACTCTCTACTGCTAGTTCCCCTACATTCTACATTATAAACCATTTGTTTTACATTTTTGAAAGTTCACATTAGTGGTAGCATATAATATTTCTCTTTTTGTGCCTGGCTTATTTCACTCAGCATTATGTCTTCAAGGTTCATCCATGTTGTCATATGATTCACGAGATCGTTCCTTCTTACTGCCGCGTAGTATTCCGTCGTGTGTATATACCACATTTTATTTATCCACTCATCTGTTGAAGGACATTTGGGTTGTTTCCATCTCTTGGCAATTGTGAATAATGCTGCTATGAACATTGGCGTGCAGATATCTGTTCGTGTCACTGCTTTCCGATCTTCCGGGTATATACCGAGAAGTGCAATCGCCGGATCGAATAGTAGCTCTATATCTAGTTTTCTAAGGAACTGCCAGACTGACTTCCAGAGTGGCTGAACCATTATACAGTCCCACCAACAGTGAATAAGAGTTCCAATTTCTCCACATCCCCTCCTGCATTTGTAGTTTCCTGTTTGTTTAATGGCAGCCATTCTAACCGGTGTTAGATGGTATCTCATTGTGGTTTTAATTTGCATCTCTCTAATAGCTAGTGAAGCTGAACATTTTTTCATGTGTTTCTTGGCCATTTGTATTTCCTCTTCAGAGAACTGTCTTTTCATATCTTTTGCCCATTTTATAATTGGGCTGTCTGTACTATTGTCATTGAGTTTTAGGATTTCTTTGTATAGTTAACATAGTTTTTAAAGTATGATGGGCATGCTCAATAATAGCTTGTCCTCGGGGATTATAAGGAATACCAGTGATATGATGAATGCCCCAAGTTGTAGTAAAAGTAGCAAATTTTGCAGATGTATAGGCTGGGTCATTATCAGTTTTCAAAGCACGGGGCAAGCCCGTAGAGGCAAAACAGGCAAAAAGGTGAGTACGAACATGTCGAAATGTTTCACCGGTTTGTGTTGTGGCCCAAAGAAAGCCAGAGTACTTGTCAATGCTGACAAGAACAGTGGCTAAGCGGCCAAAGGAAGGGATACGAGTAACATTCATTTGCCGTAAATCACTGGGGGCTAGACCACGAGGGTTAACACCAGGATCCTGCAAAGGTGGAGCAGTAAGGAGTTGACAATTAGGACAAGAAGAAACAATATCTTTAGCTTGTGTTCTAGTAAGGGAAAATCGAGCCATGACTCCTTGCACATTAAGATGAGTAAGCGAGTGAAAATGAGAAGCTTCTGAAATAACAGGCAGTAATAATTTATCCGCAGCAGCATTGCCAGCTGCTAAAGGGCCTGGGAGGTTGGTATGGGAATGAATATTGGTAATATAAAAAGGAGATACACGAGCGGGAATAGCTGATTGTAGCTCAAGATAAAAGTTAAAAAAACAAGGAGGCAACTGTTGCTTAATGGATGCTGTTTCAATTTTACTAGCTACATGAACAACATAGGCAGAATCAGATAAAATATTGACAGCCTCAGAAAAATCTGCTAAGACAGCTATTACAGCAGCCAGTTCAGCTTGCTGGGCAGAGAAATGAGGAAGACAATTAAACGAAGGTCAAAACCATTGAGTTGTTTTGCCTTTTTTCTGGCTTGAGCAACTAAAGTAGCTACGAGATCTAGATAAGGGGAAATGGATTTTACGGAAGAATTGGGCAAGAAGATCCATTCTACAAGCTTATCATTTTGCAAAAGCAAGCCTGTGGGGGATTTGGGAGTGGAAAAGATAAGTAGAGATAAAGGTTGTGTAGGATCAACATGGGATATCTGAGCTTGTTGAACTTTAGCTTTCACTAATTGTAACTCCTTGTCTGCAGCTGAAGTTAAATATCTAGGGCTGTTTAATTTTGAATCCCCACAAAGGAGAGAAAATAGGTTGGAGAGCTCATAGTTAGCTATACCTACTTTGGGGTGAAGCCAATTAATATCCCCTAGTAGTTTTTGTAAATCATTTAGGGTGGTAACAGCATCTCTGCGGAATTGTACTTTTTGGGGTTGAATTGTAAGTTTATTGATACTAGAACCCAAATACTGTACAGGCAAAGTACGTTGCAGTTTGTCAGTAGCAGTATGCAATCCTACATCCTGTAAAGCTTTTTGAACAGCATAGAACAAAGCTTCTACTCCAGTCTCCTGAGGTGCAGAGCACAAAATATCATCCATATAATGGATTATATAAGCTTTAGGGAAATTTAAATAGACAGGCTGTAAGGCATGGTCCACATAATATTGACATATTGTAGGACTATTTAGCATACCTTGTGGTAAAACCTTCCACTGATATCGTTTAGAAGGGGTTTTATTGTTAAGGGACAAAATAGTAAAAGCAAATTTTTCCTTATCTTGATCAGCTAAAGGGATGGAAAAGAAACAGTCTTTAATATCAATGACCACTAAAGCCCAGTTTTCAGGAATCATGCTAGGATTGGGGAACCCAGGTTGTAAAGGTCCCATGGGCTGAATGACAGCATTAACACCTCTTAGGTCAGTTAACATTCTCCATTTTCCTGATTTTTTCTTTATTGGGAACACAGGAGAATTCCAAGGACTAAAAGACTCTTCGATATGCTACAAGGACAATTGTTCTTGAACCAATTCATGTAAAGCCTCTAATTTTTCTTTTGTAAGTGGCCACTGCTCTACCCATACCGGTTTTGTTGTAGTCCATAGTAATGGAACAGGTTGGGGAGGTGAATGAACAGCGGCCGCCACTAAAAGGTTTATATCCTAAACCAAATTGATCACATTTTGGTGAGACTTGTGTGGGTGAAGGGGTACCTTGCAAACGTACGCCAAGCCCACAGCTAAGGGCATACCCCATATTTGCCATCATTTTGTGGCTCTGAATACTGTACACTCCACTAGGAGGAGGGATATGTACAGTAGCACCCCATTGTTCAAGTAGGTCTCTGCCCCAAAGATTAAGAGGCAGAGCAGCCACATAAGGTTGTAAAGTGGCCTTCTGTCCCTCAGGGCCAAGGCAAGGCAAAATATGAACACTTTGTATAAGTCCCTGAGGGGAGCCTAGGCCCACAACAGTAATTCGTGCCTTTTGCAAAGGCCAATATTGGGGCCAATGTTGTTGACTAATAATAGAGACATCTACGCCCGTATCTATAAGTCCAGTAAAGCTATGCCCATGAATTTTAAGAGTACACATAGGGCGCGGCTCCTGCAGAGCCTCTGTGAGAAAAATTCCTGCCTTTCCTGTGCTACCAAAACTTCCATTTTCCCAATTTTTAGAGGAGGAACCAGCAGGTACATAAGGTAATAATAAGAGTTGAGCAATTCTTTCGCCTTTATGGGCAGTCCATGGAGTAGAGGAAGACACGACCACCTGAATTTCCCCCGTATAGTTAGTCAATGACTCCAGTGTGTACACGAACACCCTTAAGATTGAGAGAACTGCGTCCAAGCAAAAGACCCACCGTCCCTTTAGGTAAGGGGCCATAATAGCCAGTGGGGACCTTAACAGGATTATTGGGGAGAAGACATACCTCAGCATTGGCAGCAAGGTCTACTGCTGCGCTCCCTGCTGTAGCTGGGGAAAGCTCCAAGACGAAAGGCTTGGAGTTGGTGGAGGGACAGCCTGCAGATTTTGATGTTGGATTGGGAATGCTCCCTTTCTGTGAGGGGCTGGGAGCCCGCCCCGATTGCCGTTTCCCGAAAGGGAGGTGCTGTCCTTATGAAAAGCAGATCGGCACTGGTTAGCCCGGTGTCGACCTTTTTGGCATTTTGGGCACATACCAGGCTGCTTTTGTGGAGATTTATTTTTAAAGTGACCACATTCTTTTCTGGTATGACCCACTTTTCCACAGGAAAAGCATTTTCCTGGGAAATGAAAGCCAACTCTCAAATTAGCCATGGCTTGAGCCACCATTTCTGCTTTAAAACCTTCAGTCCCAATATCTTGGCATAAACGAATATAGCCAGTAAGATCAGTTTTACCTTTAAATGGGGCAATGGCTCATTGACAATCTTTATTAGCATTTTCATATGCTAGCAGCTGCAAAATAGTATCAGCAGCGTCTGAACTAGTAATCTGCCAGTGTATTGCCTCTTGGAGCCGGGCAATGAAATCTGGATACGATTCTTTCGGCCCTTGTAAAAACCTTTTGAAAGGATTATGCAGCTTTACCCTTAGCTTCAATTTTGTTCCAAGCTTGCAAACAACAACGGCGAATCTGCTCAATTGCCTGATCATTATAAACAGACTGATTTTCAACAGTGGAATAAGCTCCTTGGCCCAGTAATTGATCTAGATTTATATTTACTTTCTGTTGCCGATTATGTGCAGCCTGTCGTTCTGCATGCTCAGTCCACCAAGTCCTAAATTATAGATATTCTCCTGGGCTAAGGACTGTACAGGCTAATGTGGTCCAATCTATGGGAATTAGACGAGAACCTTCAGCTAAACTTTGCAATATGCCAACTGAAAAAGGGGAATGAACCCCATACGTTTGTACAGCTTTTTTCAATTCTTTAAGAACTGCAAATGGGACATGCTCATGGAAGTAAGTGTAAACTCCATCAGGATAATTAGCTTCTCGGCCAGGAGGCACTTCTTCACGAACCGTAACGGGGAAGACAACAGGACAACATATGGCCTCTAAATCTCCTTGCCACCTGGCTTCTGCCAGACCCTGCTGTATGCCAGAGAGGTGGGCAAGTTTAACTACCGGGGTACAGCTATGTGCAGGAAGAGGCGGCGGAGGAGGCGGAGGCCATTCGTCCCAGCAAGGTGCAGAAGGAGGTTTGGGGCATTGACAAGAATAAGAAACTTGAGATTTTACTGGATCTTTTTTACCCTTATCATCATCAGAAAGAGGATTGGGACCAGTATTGTCATCATATTCTTCCTCATCATCATCAGTTTTTAAAGGCTCAAGAACAGACTTCATTAAAGACCATGTAGACCAAATAGTAATAGGCAAATTAACTCCTTGCATATGTTTTTGTTTCAATTCCTTACCTACCTGCTCCCAGTCCTGCAGTTCAAGGGAGCCAAGGGTAGGGAACCAAGAGCAGTATTTTTCAATAACCTGTAGCAATTCTAAGATTTGTGACTCCCCCACCTTGACACTGCTGGCCCGCAGCAGCTGCCGTAAGAGGGAAATATAGGAAACATATTTATTGTGTCCTTCAGCATTACCCATTACCCTGCTTATAATGCTTGGGGTCGTTCTACAAGGAATGCATACAAAAGACGGCCGTTACCTCCACCCGAGTTCCAGCACTGCTGTACCTCAGTCGTTCAAGCGATTCTTCTGTCAGGAGCCAGGTCTGGTTCTTTGAGCCCCACGTTGGGCGCCACTTCTTGCTGACAGGGCGGTGCAGGAATGAGACACAGACACAAAGTTAAGAATTAAGGGAGCAGGGGGCCCACTGCATCTCATGCTAAGTGGACAATAATGCACCTTTGCTCCAATTATTTATTTCAGAAGATCAGGGAGTATATGCTAAATGTCCTCAGGCTCGGGAGAGCCCACCAGATACCTATGTTTACATCCTGTTGCATATCAGAAGGAACAATCTAGGTTTAGGACAATGGTAAACGTTGTCATCATAGTTACAAGACACATATCTTTACAGGGTGGGCCCGCACGGTGTTCCATGCAGGCCTGAGGCTTAGCGTTCTAAGCCACCACCCTAGATATACCTCAGGCAACATGGAAGACTCCCACAGCAGGTAATATCTTTAGCTTCTGATTCCACAAGCCTCGTCCCAGTGGGATGGATGTATTCTGAACAAATTGTACCACAAGCTTTGGTTTGGATTCTAACTTATCTGATAACGTTGGTTCAGTTTCCAAATTCTGTAGCTGTTCAGGAGACAGGCTCAAATTTAATTCAGAGTCAATGACACATTCCTGTTATGTTCATGTTTCTCTAGGAAATGTTATGCTCCTCTTTTAAGACACTGTGTTGGGTGGACATTCAATTTAGTCAAATAATTGTTTAGGTCATCTTTAAGGTTCCTCCAACTTTGAGATTTCAGGATTGTAAATTCTCCAAGAAACTAGATAATTATTACTGTCCTTTATGTTTGTTAGGGTTCTTGGAAAGTAATGGTGTTGGCTCCAGGGATCGATTTCTGTTACCTTTTTACTTTCCCGTCCAGAGCAGCCGGCCAGCTGTCAGTTGGTCCCAGATTGCATCCACACCAGCCAGAAGGTATCATCTTGATGATGCCTTGATTTGGACATTTTCACAGCCTCAGAACTGTAAGCTTGTAAATTAATAAATCCCCATTGTTAAAAGCCAGCCCATTTCTGGTATATTGTATTTTAGCAGCGTTATCTAACTAAAACACCTTAGAAGGGATATCTCGATATGCCTCACATCACTGGATGCCTAGAAATTTCACTGAGGTGGAAGTCCTGAATTTTTGTTATCTCTCCCACCCTGTGAAACACAAATGTCCTGCCAGTAAGTCTAGAGTAGCTGCCACTTCTTGCGCACTAGGTCCAGTCAGCATAATGTCATCAATATAAGGAACCAATGTGATGTTTTGTGGAAAGGAAAGGCAATTAAGGTCCCTGAGGACTAGATTATGACATAGGGCTGAACAATTGATAAACCCCTGAGGTAAGACAGCATAGGTGTATTGCTGGCCTTGCCAACTGAAAGCAAACTGTTTCTGGTGGTCTTTACTAATGGGTTTCAAGAAAAAGCATTTTCCAGGTCAATAGCTACATACTAGGTACCAGGGATGTGTTCATTTGTTCAAGCTATGATACATCAGGACCAGCAGCTACTATTGGAGTCACCACCTGGTTAAGTTTACAGTAGTCCGTTGTCATCCTCCGAGACCATCTGTTTTCTGCACAGACCAAGTAGGAGAATTGAATGGAGATATGGTGGGAAGCAGTACCCCTATATAGTTCATAGTCCTTGATGGTGGCACTAATCTCTGCAATCCCTCCAGTAATGAGATATTGCTTTTGATTTACTATTTTGTTAGGTAGAGGCAGTTCTAGTGACTTCCACTTGCCCTTTCCTACCATAATGGTCCTCATCCACTAGTCAGGGAACCAATGTGGGGATTCTGTCAATTGCTGAGTATGTATTCTAAGTATTCATTCTGGAATTGTGGAAATAACCACAGAACAGGTTCAGGGACCCACTGGACCTACTGTGAGATGTACCTGAGCTAAAACTCCATTGATCACCTGACCTCCATAAGGTGTACCTTATGTGACATTTTGGGTCCTGGAATTAGTGTCAGTTTTAAGCCAGTGTATAATCCCTGAAATGTTGGATCAATCCCTTTTCCCCAGTGCACAGTCACCCTGGTAAAAGGCCATAGATCCCTCTGGGGAAAGCTGGGAGGAAGGTTAGCATTATAGCAGGTTTCTTCCCCAAGGGGACCCTGCCTTGCCTTCATTCAATGGGTTCTTGGTTTGTAAACTGTCTCAAATCTGTGAATTGACTGAGGGGCCATGACTCTCATTTTTGTGGTTGAAGTTAGACTTTTGTTCACTTGACCTAGAACTCTTCTGTTTATACAAATCAAGTTAAGAATTTAGTAGACTGCCTATCTATTTCACTTCTAGGTACCCCATGATCAACTAGCCAGTGATATAGATCTCTACAAGCCAGACTATTCTGGCAATTGCCTTGACTCTGTTGTCCATTATGGTAGTCACATCTTTGTGGCTTATCTTTGGCAGTTAAGTGCTGCCACTTGGTTCCTGCCAACCCAGGATCTGAACATCCCCATTGTGTTTAAGGATCCAAGTTCAGTGGGACCAGTTCCCATAGTAATATCTGACCTATAGAGAAGAGCGACCACTGAGCTCTTCGGGGATGATAGGAGCAGCTCTAACAAATTTATTCCTCATGTAGCCGGTCATTTCCTCTGAAAATTTCTAGGATGGATGAGCAGGTCTTACATGATAAATCCACTGTAACATTCCAGTCTTTCTAAGACTTTGGATTTCCTCATCTCCATTATATTAGGATAGTTCTGGCATTTCAGCTTCAGATAATGTAGGCTACCTTTTGGTTCATGCTTCAGCCAACGACCCTAACTGTTCGAGCCCTTTTGAACTTCAGGAGCTACAACATTGAATCCAGAACCTCTGCTTAGGGGCCCATATCAATAAATTCAGCCTGATCCAACTTTATATTCCTTCTGCCATAATCCCATACCCTTAATATCCATTCCCACAAATATTCCCCTGATTTCTGTCTGTATAAATGGGAAAAATCATGCAGTTCTTTTGGAGTGTAACACGCCTCCCTCATCATGGGTCACATTTTGTACCTCACCTTTCAAGTCCTTTTGGGACTTCAGTCTAGTTATAGGTCTGGAAGAAAAGAAGGGTGATGTGGATGGGTCATGAGAGAGGAATTAGCACTGTCTTGCAATCCAGCTACCTCAGGGCATTACAGTTTCATTTGGTGAAACAGTTACTCTCTTCAGGAGGAGTCATGAGGGTTCTTTCCTCAGAAAAGGTGGTTACAGGTTTATCAGGCACAGCAGCATTAATCTCTTCAGGTGGAGGTGGGGTGGCTGACTTCTTGGGGAATTGAAGGTTTATCTGGAGAAGAAGATTCAGCAGAATCTAGGGTTTCTGTGTCCCCTCTGCCATCATCATCATCTGCTCATATGTTCCCATTCCAATTTTCAGGATCCCATTCCTTCCCAATTAATGCCCACACTTTAACAACAGACACCTTGCAAGGTTGGGAATTCAATTTATATTGTAATTTAGCCACTCAATAAATTGCTGGGTCTGGTTTTTCTGAAATCTCAAGTGTGCAGCCACAAGAAATAAGTTTCTTTCAGGGCACACATAGAAACTTACGTCTCCTTCATGTGGCACTTGAGCTGGGAATTTGAAGCCTTGAGCTTATCCCTTTATCAACTGTATCCAGCACCTTTGGGAGCAACCAGCCAACATCATTATACTTTTTCATTCCATGAAACTCTGTTAAGGTATCAAATGAACTGTCACCCAGAGCCTTTCATCCTAAAAGCATTTGAGTATATATTGATGATATTTTGCATATTTCTATTGCCAGTTTATACCAATTTACACATCAGTGCCAACTCAATCATTAGAAATAGTCATTAGTGACTCTTTTAAAAATTCAGTTTTATTGATATATTCACATACCATACAGTCATCTACAGTGTACAATCAGTTGTTCACAGTAGCATCATATAGTTGTGCATTCATCACCACAGTCAATTTCTAAACATTTTCATTGCTCCAAAAAAAGATGAAAATTAAAATAAAAATATAAAAGAACACCCAAAACATTCCATCCCCCATCCCACCCTATTTTTTCATTTAATTTTTGTCCCCATTTTTCTACTCATTTGTCCATACATTGGATAAAGGAAGCATGAGCCACAAGGTTTTTGCAATCACAAAGTCACACCATGTAGGCTACATAGATGTACAATCGTCTTCAAGAATCAAGGCTACTGGGTTACAGTTCAACAGTTTCAGGTATTTCCTTCTAGCTTTTCCAATACAGTAAAGACTAAAAAGGGATATCTATATGGTGCATAAGAATACCCTCCAGAATGACCTCTCAACTCCATTTATAGGCTCTCGGGCACTGAAGTTTTTTTTTTTTTTTTTTTTTTTTTTGTTTCATTTTGCTTCCCCCTTTTGGTCAAGAAGATTTGCTCAATCCCATGATGCCAGGTCCAGCCTCATCCTCAGGAGTCATGTCCCGCATTGCCAGGGAGATTTATACTCCTGGGAGTCATGTCCCACCTAGAGGGGAGGGCAGTGGGTTTATCTGCCAAGTGGGCTTAGAGAGAGAGAGAGGCCACATCTGAGCAGCAGAAGAGGTTCCCTGGGGTAGACTCTTAAGCACTATTATAAGTAGGCTTACTCTCTCCTTTGCAATAACAAGCTTCATAAAGGCATGCCCCAAGATTGAGGGCTTGGCCTACCAAATTGGTAGTCCTCAATGCTTGCAAGAACATCAGTAATAAAGCAGGTGGGGAAGTTTAGTATTTCTGCATTTTCCCCCCAGTTCCTCAGGGGGGGCCTGCAAATACATTTTTATTCTCTGTCCAAATTATTCTGGAATGTATTGGGATTTCACACTAATCTGTACAATCCTACCAGGTCTCACTTCCTAGTCAAAGTTCCACATAATTATGGTATTTGAATAAACTGACCATACAAGTTAAATTATTTAGTGTGCTACAGAAAATATAGATCCTGCACCAAATAAACATCTCTTCCCTTGGCCTTACATAGAAGTTGAAGTTTTATAACACAGTCAATATTGTTCTTTACCGTTTGGCCTGATTTGTCTTAGTTCTAACCAGATGCTCTTCATTCATCTCTCTAATTGAAGTCTGAACTTTTTTTCAGCTTTTTTGATTGTTGCTATATGAAGTAATACTGACATTCATAGTTGCTGAACTCTAGCTCTGAGTCTCAGGTGTCACACAGATATCCAAAGTTCCAGAGATTGACGAGGTTATACACGAAGAGCTCAGCATATCAGAATTTAGAGATAACCATTACAACTCAGGAATAGATGTGACTGCAGTAAGAGCATACAATCTAGGGACCTGTACAATAAGCCTTCCCCTGATAACCTATGCTCTAAGGTTAAATTCTCAGAGTTTACACATTATAGTTAGACCATATTAGTGAGGCTTTATAATGTTCGTCTTTTTGTTTCTGGCGTATTTCACTCAAAATGCTTCCATCAAGATCTGTTCACCTAATTGCATGTCTCATAACTTCATTCCTTCTTGTAGCTGCTCAGTAATGAAGTTGGAGGACCTTATGGTTACACCATTCTACTTCCCCACCAACAGTGAATATGTACATACCTCTCTCCACGTTTTCTCCAGCACTTGTATCTCTCTGTTTTTTGTCCCTGCAATTTTATAGAGATATATTCACATACCATACAGTCATCCATGGTATACAATCCGTTGCTCACAGTATCATCATAGAGTTGTGCATTCATCACCACAGTCAGCACTTGAACACAGTCATTACTCCAAAAATATGTATATATATATAAATATAAAAAAAAATTTAAAAATTTAAAAAAGAATAAAAAAAGATACAAGAAAAAATAAAAACACAATACAATACGATACAGTAATAAGGTGAGACAACAACACTACCACCAAGAATCCCATACCCTCCCTTATATCCCCCTCTCATAGACATTTAGCTTTGGTATATTGCCTTTGTTACATTTAATGGAAGCTATTACTATGTTACTGTTAACCATAGACTCCAGTTTGCATTGATTATATTTTTCCCCAATACCATCATCCCTTTTTCAATACCTTGCAAGGTTGACATTCATTTGTTCTCCCACATGTAAAAACATATGAAAAGATGCTCAACTTCACTGGCTATTAGGGAAATGCAAATCAAAACCACAATGAGGTATCATCTCACACCTACTAGGATGGCCATTATCAAAAAAAACAGAAAATTACAAGTGCTGGAGAGGATGTGGAGAAAGAGGCACACTTATTCACTGTTGGTAGGAATGTAGAATGGTGCAGCCACTCTGGAAGGCAATGTGACAGTTCTTTAGGAAGCTTAATATAGAATTGATGTATAATCCAGCAATTCCATTACTAGGTGTATACTCAGAGGAACTGAAAACTAAGACAGAAGCAGACATTTGTGAACTGATGTCATTAGTGACTTTTAATCTAATGAGATTAGAAACAATTTCCAAAGACCTCAGAAACAACTCAGATAGAAAAATAGGGGAAGGAAACAAACAAACAGACAAAGGTACCCAGTGTTCTTTTTTGCTTCAATTGCTCTTTTTCACTTTTATTATTATTCTTATTATTTTTGTGTGTGTGCTAATGAAGGTGTCGGGGATTGATTTGGGTGATGAATGTACAACTATGTAATGGTACTGTGAACAATCGAATGTACAATTTGTTTTGTATGACTGCGTGGTATGTGAATATATCTCAATAAAATGAAGATTAAAAAAAAAAAAAAAACAACTCAGAAATCTCATCCTTAAGATTCTGTTTCCCAAGAATCCCTTTCAGATCCAAAAATTGTTGTAGTCAGGTTTCTCCAGAGAAACAGAACTGACAGGACATATAGGTATATATGTGTGTATGTAAATGTTCTGAGATTAATTATAGGACTTGGCTTATATGACCATGGGGACTAGCAAGTCTGAATTCTGTAGGGCAAGCCACAAGTTGTGAGCTCCAATGAAGGTTTTGATGAATTCCCCAGGAGAGGCTGGCCGGTTGTATTAGAGACAGAAATTCTTTCTGACTACTGAAATCCTCAGTTCTCTTTAAAGCCTTCAACTTATTGAATGAGATTTTTTCATTGCTGAAGGCATTCTCCTTTGTTAATTGTAGATGTAATCAGCTATAGATGTATGCCGATTTAGATGTATTATGTCCCCCAAAACGCCATGTTCGTTAATGCAATCTTGTGGGGGCGTTGTATTAGTGTTGATTAGGTTCGAATCTTTGGATTAGGTTGCTTCTATGGAGATGTGACCCACCCAACTGTGATTAGATTATTTCCATGAAGGTGTTGCCCCACCCATTCAATGTGGGTCTTGATTTAATTACTGGAGTACTTTAAAAACAGTCACGCAGGCCCAGACACTTGATGCAGCTTAGAGAGAGAGACATTTTAAAGACATCCATTGAAAGCTGATGCTGACATTTTGGAGAATGTCATTTTGAAACACAGCCTGGGAGCAAGCAGATGCCAGCCACATGCCTTCCCAGCTAACAGAGTTTTCCAGATGCCATTGGCCATCCTTCAGTGAAGGTACCCTAATGTTGATGACTTAGCTTGGACCCTATTATGGCCTTAAGACTGTAACTTTATGACCAAATAAACACCCTTTATAAAAGCCAATCCATATCTGGTATTTTGCATAACAGCAGCATTAGCAAACCAGAAGTAGATGCAATCAACTGACTAATTTAAATCCATGAAATACCTTCACAGTAACAGGTCAGTGCTTGCTTGGCCAAACAACCATTACCTAGTCAAGTTGACACATGAACTTAATCATCATGCCTTTCTTCTGGTTTATTTTCTTTCTCTAATCATTTTAGTTGTACCCTTGTTTTTTCCTTTTATTTTTATCAATACAGTTATTAAAAGGTCTGAACTTTCCTCAGATCACTATTTTAGTTGCATGGTTTCATTAAGTTCTGAATTGTGCTTTCATTATTCTTTTTTAGAATTTTTATTTTATTTGTATTTCCCCTTGATCCAAGAGTTTAATTTTTTTTTAATTTGCAGGTAAACAGATTATTTCACTTTATTTTATTCTAGTTTTATTGCATTGTGATTGGATAGTTTTATCTGTATTATTTTTACTTTATTGTTCTTTCTGTAGTTTTCTTTATGACTTAATACATGTACATAGTAATATTTTTTTACTATTCCATTTGCAATTAAAAAGAAGCTATACTCTCTATTAGGGATGCAAAATTTGTTAGGAGCCATAAGATAAACCCTATGCTATTTAAGGCTTCTGTAACCTTATGTATTTTTCATTCACTTGGCTGGGAGTGGTATATTGCTGTTCTCTATTGTTAGTTGTTTCTGTCTCTTTCTCCATTCATGTCATGGAATTTCTGTTTTGTAAAGTTGGCTGCTATGATAAATGGCACATATATATTAATAACTTTTATCTTCATTAGGAATTGTGGCCTTAAGCATTAGAAAGTATTTTTTTATTTAATGCTGTATATTCCATCGACAGGTTTCTTGGCGATATTTTCCATTCACCTCATGACTGAAGTTAATCTTCCAATAGATTCTTTAAAAATGGCTTGCAATTATAGTGTTCCCCAAATTTCCTGCATTTTAAAAACTTTTTCTGTAATTTTATTACTGGATGGACAGCTTGGCTGGGTATAAAGTCCTTGACTCACACTTTCCTTAGCTTCTGGAAAACTGTTACTCTACTTTAGTCTTATTTTGTGTCATTTTTCCTCCCTCCTCTACCTCCTCCTTTTGGCTTCCTTCTCTGATGAACTATTTGAGAATTCATAAGAGTTTTACTCCTGAACACTTCATTGTTTATCACCTGAGAACGTTCTTCTACATCACCGAAATACAACTATCACACTGAAGAAATTAAATACTGATACAATACTATTATCATATTCTATTAATATGCTACCCATAATCAAATTTCCATAGTTCCCAATTTTCACAATGTCCTTTATAGGCCAGATTTTGTTTTTGATCCAGGATCCAGTAGGAATAATTCACTGGTCTTAGTTGTTATGCTTCTATAGTCTCCTTTAATCTAGAACAATTTGCCAGCCTTTTTTTTCCCCCCTTTTTATTGGGGGGAGGGTGGTCTTATAGAATGGCCATTTCTATAAAATCAAAGTTTTACAACGGTCCCTAATTTGAATTTGCACAGCTGTTTCTTTGTGATTAGATTCCAGTTAAACATATTTTTGGCAAGAGTATTACATGGGTGATGTTGCATCCTTCTCAATACATTCCATCAGGAGGCATATGGTATCTATGCTACATTTTTAAATTTAAAATTTAAAATGTTCTTTCACATCTACAATTGCTGGCTTAATTGTAAACAATTCATATTGAAGTGTGATATTAAAGTTTTATTCTGTTTGGTGGTTTTTTTTAATGTTTTAAAGAATTTTTATCCACTGAAAAATCTTGATTGCCTTTCAGTAGGCTTCAAATAGAAATGTGTATGGTTGCTGGCTTCATTAGGTATTTTCTTTATGTACTTTTTCTATCATGTTTGTATAGGTGTTCCTCCAGATATATAGGTAGGAGTTTGGGTGGCCTACCTTGTTTCTTATTTCGTAAGAACCTTGTTTGGTTGGTATAAGTACAAAAGTGGAGGTCATTTCATGGTGTACTCTTTTGGTCCAACTTAGGATTTTTTAATATATATATAATATGTCATATCAGTAGGCTCCTCTCTTTAACTCTTTCATTTTTTCCTTTAGCACCTCTCTTTTCCACATTGCTTCTCTTCTCCCCCAGAAACACTGTCTTCTCAAGACTCACCTTCCCATATACTTCCAGCCTCCTTCCTTTTGGTCTTCCAGTGGCTAATGCTCTGATTCACTAGGTTCTAGATCTCAGGATTTCTCCATTTAGAGTTGGACCTTCTGATGGTGAATTGTATGTGGTATTATCTCTTTTTTGCCACCTCTAAGACCCTACCTCACATTGCTCTCTTTTGTACAGTTGCCATCTGACTCTTGTGGGCACCAAAGCCAACATAGTTGGTTTCAGATATTTGTTTCCCAGATTACATGTAAAGTGAAGTTTCCTAGTTTCCTGATTCATAGTTAGGCCATAAGCATAAGCTGTAGGTGCATTTATTTGCTCTCCTTAATGATCTGTATTCTCTTTTCCCTTCAGGTTCCTTGGTTTTAATAGCTAATAAAAATTTCAGTTGATTCTGTGATACATTTTTGTTGTCCCTTTTACTTAGTTCCCACGTATGGTGTATGTTCCAGTTTGCTAAAGCTGCTGTTATGCAAAATACCAGAGATGGATGGCTTTTATAAAGGGGATTTATTCGGTTACAAATTTACAGTTCTGAGGCCATAAAAGTGTCCAAAGTAAGGCATCAACAAGAGGATACCTTCAGTAAAGAAAGGCTGATGGTGTTCAGAACTTCTGTCTCCTGGGAAGGCAAATGGCTGGCATCTGCAGGTCCTTTGATCCTGGGTTGCATTGCATTCAGCTTTTGATTCCAGTGGCCTTCTCTTTAAGCATCTGTGGGTTCTCATTTAGCTTCTCCAGGGCAAATTCTAGATGACATAGCTTCTCTCAGCTCTCTGTTTGGTTCTCCTTGGGGCATTTCTCTTTAAGTGTCTTGGAGTCCTCTTTTAGCTTCTCTCCAAAATGTCTCTCTCAGCTTCTCCCAGCTTCTCCTCTCCATGAGCCTCTCTCTTAAAGGACTCCAGTGATCTAATCAAGACCCACCCTGAATGGGCAGGCTCCACACCTCCATGGAAATGATCTAATCAAAAGGTCTCATCTACAGTTGGATGGGTCACATCTCCATGGAAACAACCTAATCAAAAGGTTCCACCCTAATCAAAAGACTAATAAGTTTGCCCCCACAAGATTGCATTAAAGAACTTGGCTTTTGTGGGTGACATAATAGATAGAAAGCAGCATGGTATCCTACTATATTTACCCTAAAATTTAATTAGGTATATCATAAATACTAAGAAAACAGTGTGCCAGTGATCAGTTTCTGATTCTGTATAGCAACCTAATATGGGCTAAACCATGAGTTTAAAATGATATATCATGAAAAATCTGCATTTTAGTAGTGTAAGAATTGAAACACTCACGAATGGTTTCCTGATAGACAGGAATAATTTCCAAGTAGTATAAAAACTACTGTTATATTCAAACCTCTGTTATCTTTGAATATATGCCTTTATAGTATGACACCTGTGCTGGTTTGAATGTATTATGTCTCCCAGAAAAAGCCATATTCTTTGATGCAATCTTGTGGAGCAGACATTTTAGTGCTGATTAGATTGGAATCCTTTGAGTGTTTCCGTGGAGATGCACCCCACCCAATTGTGGGTGATGACTCTGGATAATTTCCAGGGAGGTGTTACCCTACCCATTCAGGGTGGGTCTAAATTAAATCACTGGAGCCATACAAATGAGCTGACAAACAGAAGGAACTCAGTGCAGCTGAGAGTGACATTCTGAAGAGGAGCTACAGCCAAGAGGGACACTTTGAAGAATGCATAGGAGCTGAGAAGAGAGGAGCTGCAGGTAAGAGACAGTTTGAAGACGGCTGTTGAAAGCAGGCTTTTGTTCCGGAGAAGCTAAGAGAGGACAAACACACCAAGAGCAACTGAGAGTGACATTTTGGAGAGAAGCTGAAGCCTAGAGAGGAACATCCTGGGAGAAAGCCATTTTGAAATCAGAACTCTAGAGCATACACCTGCCACGTGCCTTCCTGGCTAACAGAAGTTTTCCGGATGCCATTGCCCATCTTCCAGTGAAGGTAACCGATTGTTGATGTGTTATTTTGGATACTTTATGGCCTTAAGACTATAACTGTGTAACCTAATAAACCCCCTTTTATGAAAGCCAATCCATCTCTGGTGTTTTGCATTCAGGCAGCATTAGCAAACTAGAACAACACCTTTTTTACAGGAACTAGTTTTATATGCCCTCCTATCGGAGCAGGTAAAAAGAATAAAGATCTCCTAATATGCTGACAACCTGACTTTATTGTTATAAACCAGGAGGAGTCTCAAAACCAGGATAACCCCTTGTTTATCAGTCTACCACCAGAAAAGCTATCTAACTGTGACTACAATTCTTTCTGGATGCTATCATTGAATAGCAGTCATATAAGCTTTGCTGGAGGAACCTATTTTTCAGTTAACAGTGAATTTCAGAAAAAACATATACTGATACCTCTGTACTCCTTAAAAACATTTTTTAATTTATTAGACATAATCTGTAATCATTTTTGTTGTACAGAAATTTAAAAATTTTGAAAATGCTATGAGGTATTCAAACTTATCTCTATTGATGTTTCCAAAATAGAAGTCTTTAATTTGAAAGGTTTCCAATTTGATTAATAAGTGCTAATGTTTTACCATTTTATTTTGTATTTATTCCCAGTGTTTTAAAATATAACTTTACTTTGCCTTGTAGTGTATGCAGAGAATACTTCCAAAATGGTGGGAAGAGAAAAGCACTTGAGAAAGATGAAAAAAGAGCTCTACTGGCCAATAAGACCACTCCAGCCTTAAATATGCATGAGTCTTCTAAACTTGAAGGTCATTTAACCAACCTCAGCTTTACAAACCCTGAAATTATAACTGAGTAAGTATTCTTTTTCTAGCCCAATTATTAACATCATTCTAGATAGCTTGTGTTAATAATGTAAACCAGTGAAATGCCTTATAGCAAGCAGTGAGCATTATTCTTACACTTCAGGTAATATAAATGGAGAAATGCATATTTATAACGTTATTAGGTTAAATTCTAGCATAAAATTTTAAGGGACTTCTGGAACACTTGTTCTATAGCTTAGG
Organism: Choloepus didactylus; assembly: GCF_015220235.1. Taxonomy (NCBI): domain Eukaryota; kingdom Metazoa; phylum Chordata; class Mammalia; order Pilosa; family Megalonychidae; genus Choloepus; species Choloepus didactylus. The sequence continues at coordinate 81,372,562 of NC_051311.1, forward strand.
TTGTTCTCATTAAACATGAGAAAGCATATTTTATTAATTGTTGAAGTAATTATTCTTATGATAATTCAAGGAATCCAACAAGCAAAATCCAGTTAAATTATGTTTTATGTAAATTGGCTATCTACTAAGAAAGACAAATAAAGAATAAATGGAAGATTATTAATAGAACTAATTGCCATTATTTTGTCAGTATGAAAATCTGCCTGCTAATAATATATTGTATGCATATGGGCAAAATTTTGTTTTATAAGTCCATTAGTATTGTAATCCAGTTAATTATTAGTAGTATTAAAATTATTTATACACTCTTATACCAGAATGAATTTGGAGTATCATGTAATATTTCATTCTCTTAAAAATGCTAAACTCAAATAATTCTAGAAATGTTCTTGATAGACACTGAAAGCTAACTATGAAAATAAAATTAAAAGTTCAAAACAATTCCAAATCTGTAGATAACAACATAGCATTTTCGTTCATTTCATTTTACACTGTGTTGAAAATGCTCTCCAGTTAGTTATAGTCCATCTCATTTAAAAATTTAATTAATTAACATACCTTTGATTAGATCACGAGGAAAGGATAAGACATGTTTTTGCCTTTGTTCAATGGTTGCTACAAAGTTTACAAAGCATAATGACACTAAATGAACATTCTGTTACTGAGGGGTTATGAACATTTAAAAACAGTTTTAAGTTTTGACCAATATAAAAAATGATATAATGCTATCAAAAAACAGGTACAAATGGAAAGTATCAATTCTAAAATTTGTATTTGATTCTTTTAATTTGTCTAACAGATTTATAATGGCATTTTGAAGTCTTTGTCTGCTAAATCCAACATTTGGGTTTATTCAGTCAGTTTCTATTTATTAGCTTTTCGTCCTGAATATAGGTCACACTTTCCTGCTTCTCTTTGTATGTCTCATAGTTTTTTTTCTTGAAAATTGGACATTTTGATAATATATTTAGAAAGTCTATTTGAGTTTTTCCCCTGAGGGTGGTGATGAGTGTTTTTTTAGTAATTTGCCTAGACTTAATATGTGAACTTTGTCTCTGTCATGCACGTATTTGGATGTCTATGCTAAGTTTTCTTATTGTTATTTTTTTGGGCTAGTGTCCCAGGGTTTGTCTCTCTTGTCTGCATAGCCTAGTGTTCAAACAATGGTAGGTCAGAGATTCTGCTGAAATACCTTGAGCCAGTAAGGCTTATACCCTCTGGCAGTTGATGTGAGTTTGATTAGGGAGTGCATTAAAAAATCTGCCAGTTTTCAGGTCTACCTCATCTTTTACTTTCCTCCAGGCCCTCTTGGGTCCCCTTGCATGTTTGCACAGCCTACCAGTCAGCCATAGTCACGTTGAAACCTTATCTGGCCCCTGTCTGCCTCTTATTTCCGGGACCTTTCTGTTAAATTTCTGACTCATCCTTCCAATCTGCAGCTCAGCCCAACCAGGACTGCAACCTGAGGCTACAATAGCTGTAGACATTTCCTGTTTGTATCCTATTTTTTTTTCACCCTTTGCTTGAAATCAAGTTAGCCCCTTCCAGCAATGAAGCGCTTGTTTTTCATAGCCAACCGTGTCCTTGGTAGAACTTCTATATCCAATGAGCAGTTGCTGGAGGAGATTGAGTGCTCCAAGCAAGAACACCATAGATCCCTAACTGTTCTTATCATGAATAAACACTTCTCAACTTATTAGTTCTTCTATGAGCCCTGAAATGGTTGTTTTATTTTATTTTATTTTTTTATTTCATCCAGTTTTATAGCCATTTCTTGAGGAGTAGATTTTCTGACATCTTTATTCTGCCATAGCTGGAAATCACTGTTTCTGGCTTCATTTTTTTTTTTTTTTTTTTTTTTTTTTTTTTTTATCATTTTATTGAGATATATTCACATACCACGCAGTCATACAAAACAAATTGTACTTTCGATTGTTTACAGTACCGTTACATAGTTGTACATTCATCACCTAAATCAATCCCTGACACCTTCATTAGCACACACACAAAAATAACAAGAATAATAATTAGAGTGAAAAAGAGCAATTGAAGTAAAAAAGAACACTAGGTACCTTTGTCTGTTTGTTTGCTTCCCCTACTTTTCTACACATCCATCCATAAACTAGACAAAGTGGAGTTTGGTCCTTATGGCATTCCCAATCCCACTGTCACCCCTCATAAGCTACATTTTTATACAACTGTCTTCGAGATTCATGGGTTCTGGGTTGTAGTTTAATAGTTTCAGGTATCCACCACCAGCTACCCCAATTCTTTAGAACCTAAAAAAGGTTGTCTAAAGTGTGCGTAAGAGTGCCCACCAGAGTGATCTCTCGGCTCGTTTTGGAATCTCTCTGCCACTGAAGCTTATTTCATTTCCTTTCACATCCCCCTTTTGGTCAAGAAGATGTTCTCCATCCCACGATGCCGGGTCTACATTCCTCCCCGGGAGTCATATTCCACGTTGCCAGGGAGATTCACTTCCCTGGGTGTCTGATCCCACGTAGGGGGGAGGGCAGTGATTTCACCTTTCAAGTTGGCTCAGCCAGAGAGAGAGGGCCACATCTGAGCAACAAAGAGGCATTCAGGAGGAGACTCTTAGGCACAAACACAGGGAGGCCTAGCCTCTCCTTTGCAGCAACCGTCTTCCCAAGGGTAAAACTTATGGTAGAGGGCTCAACCCATCAAACCACCAGTCCCCCATGTCTGTGGTCATGTTAGCAACCATGGAGGTGGGGTAGGCGAATACCCCTGCATTCTCCACAGGCTCCTCAAGGGGGCACTACATCTTTTTTTTTTTTTTCCTTGTTTGTCTTTTTTCTTTCTTTTTTTTTTTTAACTTTCCCTTCTTTTTTCAAATCAACTGTATGAAAAAGAAAAGTTAAAAAGAAAACAAACATACAATAAAAGAACATTTCAAAGAGACCATAGCAAGGGAGTAAGAAAAAGACAATTAACCTAAGATAACTGCTTAACTTCCAACATGTTCCTACTTTACCCCAAGAAAGTTACATAATAAAGCAACATTTCAGTGAACTTGTTCCTACTACATCCATCAGAAATTAACAGACCATAGTCATTTCTGGGCATCCCCAGAACGTTAAATAGCTTATCTGTTCTTGGATTATTGTTCCCCCTTCCTTAATTGCTCTCTACTGCTAGTTCCCCTACATTCTACATTATAAACCATTTGTTTTACATTTTTCAAAGTTCACATTAGTGGTAGCATATAATATTTCTCTTTTTGTGCCTGGCTTATTTCGCTCAGCATTATGTCTTCAAGGTTCATCCATGTTGTCATATGTTTCACGAGATCGTTCCTTCTTACTGCCGCGTAGTATTCCATCGTGTGTATATACCACATTTTATTTATCCACTCATCTGTTGAAGGACATTTGGGTTGTTTCCATCTCTTGGCAATTGTGAATAATGCTGCTATGAACATTGGCGTGCAGATATCTGTTCGTGTCACTGCTTTCCGATCTTCCGGGTATATACCGAGAAGTGCAATCGCTGGATCGAATGGTAGCTCTATATCTAGTTTTCTAAGGAACTGCCAGACTGACTTCCAGAGTGGCTGAACCATTATACAGTCCCACCAACAATGAATAAGAGTTCCAATTTCTCCACATCCCCTCCAGCATTTGTAGTTTCCTGTTTGTTTAATGGCAGCCATTCTAACCGGTGTTAGATGGTATCTCATTGTGGTCTTAATTTGCATCTCTCTAATAGCTAGTGAAGCTGAACATTTTTTCATGTGTTTCTTGGCCATTTGTATTTCCTCTTCAGAGAACTGTCTTTTCATATCTTTTGCCCATTTTATAATTGGGCTGTCTGTACTATTGTCATTGAGTTGTAGGGTTTCTTTGTATATGCAAGATATCAGTCTTTTGTCAGATACATGGTTTCCAAAAATTTTTTCCCATTGAGTTGGCTGCCTCTTTACCTTTTTGAGAAATTCCTTTGAGGTGCAGAAACTTCTAAGCTTGAGGAGTTCCCATTTATCTATTTTCTCTTTTGTTGCTTGTGCTTTCGGTGTAAAGTCTAGGAAGTGGCCTCCTAATACAAGGTCTTGAAGATGTTTTCCTACATTATCTTCTAGGAGTTTTATGGTACTTTCTTTTATATTGAGATCTTTGGTCCATTTTGAGTTAATTTTTGTGTAGGGGGTGAGGTAGGGGTCCTCTTTCATTCTTTTGGATATGGATATCCAACTCTCCCAGCCCCATTTGTTGAAAAGACCATTATGGCTCAGTTCGGTGACTTTGGGGGCCTTATCAAAGATCAGTCGGCCATAGATCTGAGGGTCTATCTCTGAATTCTCAATTCGATTCCATTGATCTATATGTCTATCTTTGTGCCAGTACCATGCTGTTTTGGCAACTGTGGCTTTATAATAGGCTTCAAAGTCAGGGAGTGTAAGTCCTCCCACTTCGTTTTTCTTTTTTAGAGTGTCTTTAGCAATTCGAGGCATCTTCCCTTTCCAAATAAATTTGATAACTAGCTTTTCCAAGTCTGCAAAGTAGGTTGTTGGAATTTTGATTGGGATTGCATTGAATCTGTAGATGAGTTTGGGTAGAATTGACATCTTAATGACATTTAGCCTTCCTATCCATGAACATGGAATATTTTTCCATCTTTTAAGGTCCCCTTCTATTTCTTTTAGTAGAGTTATGTAGTTTTCTTTGTATAGGTCTTTTACATCTTTGGTTAAGTTTATTCCTAGGTACTTGATTTTTTTAGTTGCTATTGAAAATGGTATCTTTTTCTTGAGTGTCTCTTCAGTTTGTTCATTTCTAGCATATAGAAACATTACTGACTTATGTGCATTAATCTTGTATCCCGCTACTTTGCTAAATTTGTTTATTAGCTCTAGTAGGTGTATCGTCGATTTCTCAGGGTTTTCTAGATATAAGATCATATCATCTGCAAACAATGACAGTTTTACTTCTTCTTTTCCAATTTGGATGCCTTTTATTTCTTTGTCTTGCCGGATTGCCCTGGCTAGCACTTCCAGCACAATGTTGAATAACAGTGGTGACAGCGGGCATCCTTGTCTTGTTCCTGATCTTAGAGGGAAGGCTTTCAGTCTCTCACCATTGAGTACTATGCTGGCTGTGGGTTTTTCATATATGCTCTTTATTATGTTGAGGAAGTTTCCTTCAATTCCTACCTTTTGAAGTGTTTTTATCAAAAAGGGATGTTGGATTTTGTCAAATGCTTTTTCAGCATCTATTGAGATGATCAATTGATTTTTCCCTTTCGAGTTTTTAATGTGTTGTAATACATTGATTGTTTTTCTTATGTTGAACCATCCTTGCATGCCTGGAATGAACCCCACTTGGTCGTGGTGTATGATTTTTTTAATGTGTCTTTGGATTCGATTTGCAAGTATTTTGTTGAGGATTTTTGCATCTATATTCATTAGGGAGATTGGCCGGTAGTTTTCCTTTTTTGTAGCATCTTTGCCTGGTTTTGGTATTAGATTGATGTTAGCTTCATAAAATGAGTTAGGTAGTGTTCCATTTTTTTCAATGTTTTGAAAGAGTTTGAGTAAGATTGGTGTCAGTTCTTTCTGGAAAGTTTGGTAGAATTCCCCTGTGAAGCCATCTGGCCCTGGGCATTTATTTGTGGGAAGATTTTTGATGACTGATTGGATCTCTTTGCTTGTGATGGGTTGGTTGAGGTCTTCTATTTCTTCTCTGGTCAGTCTAGGTTGTTCATATGTTTCCAGGAAATTGTCCATTTCTTCTACATTGTCCAGTTTGTTGCCATATAGTTGTTCATAATATCCTCTTATAATTTTTTTAATTTCTTCAGGATCTGCAGTTATGTCACCTTTTTCATTCATTATTTTGTTTATATGGGTCTTCTCTCTTTTTGATTTTGTCAGTCTAGCTAGGGGCTTGTCAATCTTGTTGATCTTCTCAAAGAACCAACTTTTGGTGATATTTATCCTTTCTATTGTTTTTTTGTTCTCTATGTCATTTATTTCTGCTTTAATCCTTGTTATTTCTTTTCTTGTACTTGGTTTAGGATTGGTTTGCTGTTCATTTTCTAGCTTCTTCAGTTGATCCATTAGTTCTTTGATTTTGGCTCTTTCTTCCTTTTTAATATATGCGTTTAGTGCTATAAATTTCCCCCTTAGCACTGCTTTTGCTGCATCCCATAGGTTTTGGTATGTTGTGTTCTCATTTTCATTCGTCTCTATATATTTAGCAATTTCTCTTTCTATTTCTTCTTTAACCCACTGATTGTTTAGGAGTGTGTTGTTTAACCTCCAGGTATTTGTGAATTTTCTAAGTCTCTGATGGTTATTGACTTCTAATTGTATTCCATTGTGGTCAGAGAATGTGCTTTGAATAATTTCAATCTTTTTAAATTTATTGAGGCTTGTTTTATGTCCCAGCATATGATCTATTCTGGAGAAAGTTCCGTGAGCACTAGAAAAGTATGTGTATCCTGGTGATTTGGGATGTAATGTCCTGTAGATGTCTGTTAAATCTAATTCATTTATCAGATTGTTTAGGTTTTCAATTTCCTTATTGGTCTTCTGTCTGGTTGATCTATCTATAGGAGAGAGTGATGTGTTGAAGTCTCCCACAATTATTGTGGAAACATCAATTGCTTCCTTTAGTTTTGCCAATGTTTCTCTCATGTATTTTGTGGCACCTTGATTGGGTGCATAGACATTTACGATTGTTATTTCTTCTTGCTGAATTGCCCCTTTTATTAGTATGTAGTGGCCTTCTTTGTCTCTCAAAACATCCCTGCATTTGAAGTCTATTTTATCTGAGATTAATATTGCTACACCTGCTTTCTTTTGGCTGTGGCTTGCATGAAATATTTTTTTCCATCCTTTCACTTTCAGTTTCTTTGTGTCCCTGTGTCTAAGATGAGTCTCTTGTATGCAACATATTGATGGTTCATTTTTTTTGATCCATTCTGCGAATCTATATCTTTTAATTGGGGAGTTTAATCCATTTACATTCAACGTTAAAACCGTGAAGGCATTTCTTGAATCGGCCATCTTATCCTTTGGGTTATGTTTGCCATATTTTTCCCTCTCTCTATTAATATCCTTTATTGTACCCATACCGAATCTCTTTAGTACTGAACCTTTCTCCAAGTCTCTCTGTCCTGTCTTTGTTTCTCTGTCTGTAGGGCTCCCTTTAGTATCTCCAGTAGGGCAGGTCTCTTGTTAGCAAATTCTCTCAGCATTTCTTTGTCTGTGAAAAATTTAAGCTCTCCCTCAAATTTGAAGGAGAGCTTTGCTGGATAAAGTATTCTTGGCTGGAAATTTCTCTCACTCAGAATTTTAAATATATCGTGCCACTGCCTTCTCGCCTCCATGGTGGCTGCTGAGTAGTCACTACTTAGTCTTATGCTGTTTCCTTTGTATGTGGTGAATTGCTTTTCTCTTGCTGCTTTCAGAACTTGCTCCTTCTCTTCTATGTTTGACAGTGTGATCAGTATATGTCTCGGAGTGGGTTTTTTTGGATTTATTCTATTTGGAGTTCGCTGAGCATTTATGATTTGTGTATTTATGTTGTTTAGAAGATTTGGGAAGTTTTCCCCAACAATTTCTTTGAATACTCTTCCTAGACCTTTACCCTTTTCTTCCCCTTCTGGGACACCAATGAGTCTTATATTCGGACGTTTCATATTATCTATCATATCCCTGAGGTCCATTTCGATTTTTTCAATTTTTTTCCCCATTCTTTCTTTTATGCTTTCATTTTCCATTCTGTCATCTTCCAGGTCACTGATTCGTTGTTCAACTTCCTCTAGTCTTGTACTATGAGTGTCCAGAATCTTTTTAATTTGGTCAACAGTTTCTTTAATTTCCATAAGATCATCCATTTTTTTATTTAGTCTTGCAATGTCTTCTTTATGCTCTTCTAGGGTCTTCTTGATTTCCTTCATATCCCGTACTAGGGTCTCATTGTTCATCTTTAGTTCTTTGAGTAGCTGCTCTAGGTGTGTCTCTTCTGGTCTTTTGATTTGGGTGCTTGGGCTTGGGTTATCCATATTGTCTGGTTTTTTCATATGCTTTATAATTTTCTGTTGTTTTTGGCCTCGTGGCATTTGCTGAACTTGATAGGGTTCTTTTAGGGTTTGTAGACTAGTTGAAGTCCTTATCTCTAATTTATCAGATCTACAGCTTCGTGGAGTAGACTTTCTCTAACTAACCAGCAGGTGGCGTCCACGAGCCACCTGTTCTCCACAAGCCAGATCTCCCCTGCTTAGCCTTTTTGGTGAGTGGGGGAGTGAGTCTTGTGGGGCCCAATTGGTGTACCAAGCTTGCGTGTGTAGTTGGTGTTGCCTGCCCTGTATGTGGGGCGTGTTTCTGGGCAGTCGGGGAGGGGGGGTGGCCCTAACAATCAAATCTCCCTGATGATCCTAGAGTTTTAAAGCTACTGCAATAGTCTAATCCTTCAGTTCAGTCCTGCCACAGTTTGTCTCTGCCACTGACCCACAAGTCTTTGGTATTGGCGTATGGCTCCTGAGACTTGCAAGTGGGCCCCTCTTCCAGGCTGTGCACCCCGGGTCCTCTGTTGAGGGATGACTGTGCTATGTCACAGGTGAGTGCCGTCCCCCCAGGGCAGTTCTGGGCTGCTGGGCTGTGTTGGGAGGCTCCCAGTCTGCTCAAATGATGGCTGAATGGGGCTCTGTTAATTCACACTGCTCCCCCTTCCCAGCTCTGGGACATTCAGCTGAGGTTGCAGGGAAGGCTAATGTCCACGCCCAGTTTTGTGGTGTGTGCCTGTTATTTGAAGCACTTCCGTCACACTGGGTTGTCTGGGGCAGCTCTGGGCTATGGGGCTGGTGATGGGCAGGAGTGTTTCCTGTCCACCAGGATGGTGGCTGTGAGCGGACACCCCCCTTTTCTTGGGAAGTTGTGTTGTTTAGTGAATTTTCTCAGCCACTGGATTATTGCCTTTTGTCTCAGAGCTCTCTTAGTTCTGCTCTTGACTTGACGTGCCCAAATTTCAATTCTTTGAAGCTTTCTGTATTGAGCTTCTTAGAGTAATTGTTTTAGAAAAAGCAAAAAGGATTTAAAAAAAAAAAAAAAAAACAAAAAACGGCCCTCCTCAGAGATCTAATGGGTTATTGAAATGCTAATAGACAAAGCAACCAGGGCCATTAAGGAAAGGTGCACAGGGCAGAGAGATCAGCCTTGCTTCGGGATTTGCATATGCGCCTCAAGGCCTGATCTCCGCCCTTCCCCTTTCTGTGTTCACCAGAACTCCAAAAATCCTCTGCTTTTATTTTGGAGTTTTTCGTGTTGTTTTTTTTCTATGCCTGTCTCCTCTCTGCTGGGCTGGCTGCTCTCAGAGTCTCTGGTGTCTGGTCTCAGTCTATCTATGGTTGGAGTTTGAATCAGTAGAATGAGTTTCCGATAAGAGCAGCCACTGCAATTCTCCCTTCTCCTTCCTGGAGCTGACAGCCCCTCCTCCCCCGGGACTGAGCCTGGCAGGGAGGGGCGCGGGTCCCCTGGCCGCAAAAACTTACAGATTTCGCTGATCTCAGCAGTTCCACGTTTTCATGGGTGTTGTATGAAGTATGCCCAAAGACAGATTGCTCTGTGGTGTCCAGTCCACGCAGTTCCTGGCTTTTTACCTACTTTCCTGGAGGAGTAACTAAAACATACAGCTCACCAGTCTGCCATCTTGCCCCGCCTCCCTCTGGCTTCATTTTAAAGGGGAAAAAGTAGTTTGGCTTTGAGTATTTAGAAGAAAGTATCTAAATATGATTGTTATATGTCAGGATTATTACTTGGTATTGAAATTAACATTGAAATGACATAGGCTAGGCGAGCTAAGTTTAAATGTTCTTAATTCTAAAAGTCTCAGCTCCTTAGTTACCATATGGCCCCCACATGTGTCTGTAGACTCATTCCTCCCAATCCCTTCACCATTCTTGCAGCCTGTATTACAATCATATGGAACTATTTTCAATCCCCATCTGGGATGTGCTTGTTTTCACTTTCTGGCAGTTGTAAATACAATATATCCCCCTTCTGATGAACTATTGCTATATTATATTAGGTTATATTTGAAGCACCTTCTCTTCTAGAACTTTCCCTTAACTCCTCTAAAGAATTGACACACTTTTGTACCGTTAATAGTACTTACCATATTGTATTAAAGTTCACTTATTGTATGTTTTTCTAACTACCAAAAGTGATCCTGAATAAAAAATGATACCCATGTTTCCCAAAGAAAAATACCTCCCCACACACTTTTAGAGCTATAGGTGAAGTAGTCAAAGGTTGGATGTTTACTTATTTTCTGGTTTGCTAATGCTGCCATTATGCAAAATACCAGAAATGGATTGGCTTTTATAAAGGGAGTTTATTTTGGTTACAAATTTAAAGTATGAAGGCCATCAAAATGTCCAAATTATAAGGTATCAACATGAGTATACCTTCACCAAAGGAAGGCCAATGGCATTCAGAAAATCTCTATTAGCTGGGAAGGCATGTGGCTGGCATCTGCTGATCTTGGGTTGTATTCCAGCTCTTCTCACAGCTTCTGTGCCTTCTTTAAAATGTTGCTTTTGGGGTGTTTTGTCCTCTCTTAGCTTCTCCAGCTCCTGTGCATCTGAGCATCTGGTTTCCTCTCTTAGCTTTGCCAGCAGACCTTTTGCCTCCAAAATGTCCCTCTCAGCTGCTCTGAGGGCCTTCTGTTTGTGAGCTCTTTTATAGGACTCCAGTGATTAAATCAAGACCCACCCTGAATGGACGGGGCCCATATCTCCATGGAAATAATCCAGTCAAACATTTCACTCACAGTTGATTGAGTCACATCTCCATGGAAACACTCAATCAAAGGATTCCAACCTAATCAACACTAATACATTTGCCTCCACAAGATTGCATTAAAGAACATGGCATTTTGGAGGACATAATGCATCCAAACCAGCACACTTAACTCACACATACTATCATGAAGGAAGGAATGTACCCCTTCCTATCCAAACCTGTTTGAATTCTCATTTAGAAAGCAAGTTTGGATGGCAAGGGCTACCTTTTTCCAAGTCTTGTTCTCAAAAAACTGTTGCAATTATTTTGATTTCTGGGTTCAGACAGCGAGGGCTCAGGTAGCGAAGATACCTTTATTTTGTTTCCACCTATATGTCAAGGAAACCAAATTTAAAACCAAATGCATCTTCCCATTATAGCCACAATTCAAGTTATCTCTATCTCAAAATTAAGATATGACACTTTTTGAGTTTGTATATAATGTGATCACTGGAAAATTTATCCCAATCACCATTTCCCATTCTTCTAACATTAGAATAGCTGTCCCCCCTCTTGGACATATATATTGTGATTGACACAAAGTAAGTACTTACTTTTCTGCCTTTTTGAAAGTATTTATATTATTTCCAAAAATTGGAGTTTATCAAAAAAGAATGTAATTTAAGACAGTCAACCAGACTTCCGATTTCTCAGTCAGAAGGAACATTGATGTATTCCTGCTGATTGCATAAACATGATTAGAAATGATTGGATCTATATTTAAGGCTTCAGTTATGTTTTAGTTGCTGTGCAGGAAAACAAATCTGAGGGTAGGAGGAAACTGGAGAATTTATCTAGTTGCCTGATGATGTTGCTTTTTAAAATGATCTGTATAAGTAAACATCCAGCAATTACAATCATAAAGCTGTACCTTCATGTATAATTACTAAATCTTTGGTAAATGTCTTTGCCTCCTTTCTTTTCTTTTTTCTTTCCTTTCCTTTTTTTTTTTTTTACTGGAGAAGTTGTGGTTTTACGGAACAATCATGCATAAAATGCAGGATTCCCATGCACCACTATGTTATTAACACCTTGCATTGGTGTGGAACATTTGTTACAGTTGATGAAAGCACACCTTTTTAATTGTGCTATTAACTATAGTCTATGGTTTGATTTAGGTTTTACTATTTGTGTAGTGCAGCTCCATGGATTTTTTTTTAATTATTATTCTCTTACCATATACAATCTAACATTTTTACCTTTTAACCACATTCAGATAAATTTTTCAGTCCTGTTAATTACATTCATACTGTTGTACTAACATCACCATTATGCTTTACCAAAACATTTCCATTGTTCCAAATAGGAACGCTTACATTTTAAACCTTAACTTCCCATTCCCTTTCCCCACCCATACCCTGGTAACCTATATTCTAGATGTTGACTTTGCTTATTTTAAATGTTTCATATCAGTGAGCTCATACAAATATTTGTCCTTTTGTGTCTGGCTTATTTCAGTCAACGTAATGTCTTCAAGGTTCATCTACGTTGTTCCATGTATCGGAACTTCATTCCTTTTAATCACTGAGTAATATTCCGTTGTATGTATATACCACATTTTGTTTATCCATTCATTGGTTGATGGACACTTGGGTTACTTCCATCTTTCAGCAGTTGTGAATAATGCTGCTATGAACATGGGTGTGCAAATATCTGTTCAAGCCCCTGCTTTCAATTTCTTTAGAATATATACCTAATAGCGGGGTTGCCAGATCATACGGTAATTCTGTACTTTGCATTTCCCTGATACTAATGATGTTGAGCATCTTTTCATGTGCCTTGTGGCCACTTGCAAAACTTGTTTGGAGAGATACCTATTGAAGTCTTTTGCCCATTTTTTAATTGTGTTGTTTGTCTTTGTTGTTAAGTTGAAGGATTTCTTTATAAATTCTGGATAGTAAGCCTTTATCAGATACATGGTTTATAGATACCATCTCCAATTGAATATGCTATCTTTTCACCTTTATGAGAAAGTTCTTTGAGGTGCAAAAGTTTTAAATTTTGATGAGATCCCGTTTATCTATTTTTTTTTTCATTGTTTGTGCTTTGGGTATAAAGTCTAAGAAAGCATTGCCTAACACAAGGGCCTGAAGATGCTTCCCTATGTTTTCTTCTAGGAGTTTGATAGTTCTGGCTCTTATATTTATGTCTGTGATCTATTTTGAGTTGATATTTATATAAGATGAGAGGTAGGGGTCCTCCTTTTTTTCTTTCACAAATGTTGATCCAGTTTTCCCAGCACCATTTGTTGAAGAGATTACTCTTTGCCAGTTCAGTGGTGTTTGATTTCTGAGCTCTCAGTTTGATTCCACTGGTCTGTTCCTGAGTCCTTGTCCCAGTACCATTTTTTTTTTTTTTTTATGGCTTTATAATAAGTTCTAAGATTGGAAAGTGTGAGTCCTCCCACTTCCTTCTTCTTTTTCAAGGTGGCTTGGCTATTCAGGGCCCTTATGCTTCCATGTAAATTTGATGATTGGCTATTCCATTTTTGCAAAGAAGGTTTATTGGGATTGTGTTAAATCTGTATATTACTTTGGGCAGGATTAACATCTTAACAATATTTATTCTTCCAATCCATGAACATGGACTGTCCTTCCATTTATTTAGGTCTTCTTAGATTTCTTTAACAATGCATTTCAGTTTTCTGTGTACAATGCCTTCACATCCTTGGTTAGATTATTCCTAGATATTTCATTTAGTTGCTATTGTAAATAAAATTTTTTTGTTGATTTTTTTTATTATTGTTCATTGCTTGTGTATGGAAACACTATTAATTTTGGGATTTTGACCTTGTACCCTGCTACTTGGCAAATTCATATTTTAGTTGCTGGAGCTCTGTTGTGGATGTTTCAGGATTTTCTGTATATAGGATCATGTCATCTGCAAATAGGGAAAGTTTTACTTCTTCCATTCTAATTGGGATGCTTTTTATTTCTTCTTCCTGCCTAATTGCTGTGGCAAGAACTTCAAGTACAGTGTTGAATATCAGTGGTGACGGTGGGTGTCATGGTGGGTGTGCCGGTTTGAAACTGTTATGGACCTCAGAAGAGCCATGATCTTTTTTTTTTTAATTTGATTTTATTGAAATTGTTCACATACCATACAATTATCCAAAGATCCGAAGTGCACAATCAGTTTGCCCACGGTACCATCATACAGCTGTGCATCCATCACCACAATTTTTTTTTCTCAATTTTTACTACGTTTTCATTACTCCAGGAAAGAAATAAAGACAAAAAAAGAAAACTCAAATCCTCACATATCCCTAACCATCCCTCCCCTCCATTATTGACTCATAGTATTGGTATAGTACATTTGTTACTATCGATGAAAGAATGCTAAAATAGTAGCTATAGTGCATAGTTTGCAATAGGTGTATTTTTCCTTATATACCCCTCTATTATTAACTTCTACTTAATAGTGTCATACATTTGTTCTAGTTCGTGAAAGATTTCTAATATTTGTACAGTTAATCACAGATATTGTCCACCACAAGATTCACTGTTTTATACATTCCCATCTTTTAACCTCCAACTTTCCTTCTGGTGACATATGTGACTCTAAGCTTCTTCCTCTTTCCACCACGTTCACACACCATTCAGCACTGTTAGTTATTCTCACAATAATGTGCTACCATCACCTCTGTCCACTTCCAAACACTTAAGTTCAACCTAGTTGAACATTCTGATCATAGTAAGCAACCGCTCCCCATTCTTTAACCATGTTCTATATCCTGGTACCTTATATTTCATGTCTATGAGTTTACATATTGTGATTAGTTCTTATCAGTGAGACCATGTAATATTTGTCCTTATGTATCTGACTTATTTCACTTAATGTAGTGCCCTCAAGGTTTCTTCATCAATCCTTTTCTTTTAAAGATAGTTTTGTTCACCCACCATATTTTCCATCCTAAATAAACAATTGATGGTTTCCTGTATAGTCATATATTTATGTATTCACCACCATCACCACTATCTATGTAAGGACATCTCCATTTCTTCCACAGAGAAGGAGGAAGAGTCAAAGAAGGTAGGGAAACAAAAGAAAAAGAAAAAGAAAGGAAAAAAATACATGACAGCTAAAAAGCAACAAAAGGAAAGATAGAGTTAACCTAAAGTAGAATAAAAGAGTCAGACAACATCACCAATGCCAAAAGTCCCATACCCTTCCCTTATGTCCCCCTCTTAAAGGCATAAACCCCCTTTATAAAAGCCAATCTCTTTCTGATATTTTGCATACTTTAGCAAACCAGAACAATGGGCATCATTTTCTTGTCCTTATTTTAGAGGGAAAACTTTGTTTTTCCCCATTTATTATGATGTTGACTGTGAGTTTTTCAGATATGTTCTGTATCATGTTGAGGGACTTTCCTCCTATTCCAAGTGTTTTAAATGTTTTTATCAAGAACGGGTGC
This sequence comes from Choloepus didactylus, assembly GCF_015220235.1. Lineage (NCBI taxonomy): Eukaryota > Metazoa > Chordata > Mammalia > Pilosa > Megalonychidae > Choloepus > Choloepus didactylus. The sequence goes on from NC_051311.1 coordinate 81,387,783, forward strand.
TGGATTTCATGAAATGCCTTTTCTCTGCATCAGTTGAGATGATCATGTGGGTTTTTTCCCTTTGTTCTGTTAATGTGTTATATTACATTTATTAATTGTCTTATGTTGAATCACGTTACATACTGGGGGTAAATCCCATTTGATCATGCTGTGCTTTTAGTGTGCTGTTGGATTTGGTTTGCTGGTATTTTGTTGAGGATTTTGGCATCTATATTCATAAGAGATATTGGTCTGTAATTGACTTTTCTTGTGGTATCTTTGTTTGGCTTTGGTATAAGGGTGATGTTGATCTTGTAGAATGAATTACAGAGTGCTCCCTCCTCTTCAAATTTTTGGAAGAGTTTGAGCAGAATTGGATTTGTCTTCTTTGAATGTTTGGTAAAATTCACCTGTGAAGCCATCCAGTCCTGGGCTTTTCTTTCTTGGGCAGTTTTTGATTACTGATTCAATCTCTTAACTAGTAATTGGTTTGTTGAGATCTTTTTCTTCTTGAGTCAGTGTTTAGGCAGTTTATTTCTAAGAATTTATCCATTTCATATGGGTTAGCCAATTCATTGGCATACAGTTGTTCATAGTATCCTTCATAGTCCTTTTTATTTTCAGTGGGTTTGGTAGTAATGTCCTCCTTTTTATATTTGATTTTCATTATTTTTATCCTCTCTCTTTTTTTCTTCATCCGTCTGACTAAAGGTTTGTCAATCTTGTTAATCTTTTCAAAGAACTCATTTTTGGTTTTGTTGATTAATCTTTTTTTTGTTGTTTTTGTTTTTGTTTTTGTTTTCATTTTGTTGTTGTCTATTTCATTTATCTCCCCTCTTAGTTGTTTTTTTCCTTCTGCTTTCTTGGTTTACTTGGCTCTTATTTTTCTAATTCTTCCAGTTCTGAGGTTTGGTCTCTGATTTAAAGTCTTTCTTCTTTTTTAATGTAAGTATTTAGAGCTATAAATTTCCCTCTAAGTACTGCTTTTGCTACATCCCATAATTTTGGTTTGTTGTACTTTCATTTTCATTCACTTCAAGATATTTCATCATTTCCCTGTGATTTCCTCTTTAATCCATTAGTGGTTTAAGAATATGTTTAATTTTCACGTTTGTGAATTTTTCATCTATCCCTCTGTCACTGATATCTAGCTTCATTCCGTTGTAGTTAGAGAAGATACATTGTATGATTTCAATATTTTTTAATATATTGAGACTTGTTTCAATATATTATATAATATATTGAGACTACTCAATATGTAGTCTATCCTGGAGAATGATCCATGTGCACTCAAGAATATTTCTGTTTTTGTTAGGTCAGGTGTTCTAGATATGTCTGTTTGGTCTAGTTGGTTTAGAGTACCATTCAAATCTTGTATTTCCTTATTGATCTGACTAGAAGTTCTATCCCTTATTGAAAGTGTTGTATTAGTCTCCTACTGTTAATGTAGAACCATCAGTTTCTCCCTTCAAATTTGTCAGTATTTGCTTCATATATTTTGGATCTCTCCTCCTAGCTGTATATATATTTATAATTGCTACATCTTATTGAATTGACACCTTTATCAGTATACAATGACTGTCTTTGTCCCTCATAACTATTTTTTACTTTATTTTATCTGACTTTATTATTGCTACCCAAACTGTCTCTTGGTTAATACCTGCATGGTATATATTTTTTTCCATCCTTTCACTTTCAACGTACTTGCCTCTTTGAATGTAAGGTGAGTCTCTTGCAGATAGCATATGGTTGAGTCATGCTTTTTTATCCATTCTGCCAATCTCTGCCTTTTGAGTGAAGATATTAATCCATTTACCTTTAAAGTCACTATTGATAATGCAGCAGGACTTTCTTCTGCCATTTTGCTTATTAGTCTTTGTAAGTCTTATACCTTTTTTTCCCCTCAATTCTTCTGTTAATGCCTACTTTTATATTTATTTGATTTTTGTGTTGTACCATATTGAGTGCCTTCTCTTTTCTATCTAGATACACTTTTCATCTGTTTTCCTTGTGTTTACCATGGGTTTAGACTTTAACATCCTAAATATATAAAAATCATATTTGGTTTGATACCAACTTGAATTCAATAGCATATACACATATACTTTTCCTGTACCCTTCCGTACCCCTACCTTTTTTGGTACTTTTTACCACTTATATCTTTCTACATTGTATGTCCAAAACCATAATTTTATCATTACTTTTTATACATTTGCATTTTAGCACCTATGGGAAGTACCAAGTAGAGTTATATACTAAACAATATAATAAAATACTGTTAGCATTTATAAATACCCAAATGGTGCCTGTGCCAGTTTGAATGTATTATGTCCCCCAAATGCCATTATCTTTGATGTAATCTTGTGTGGGCAGACGTTGTCAGTGTTGATTAGATTGTAATTCTTTGAGTGTTTCTTTGGAATGTGCCCCACCCAGCTGTGGGTGATGACTCTGACTGGATAATTTCCATGGAGGTGTTGCTCTGCCCATTCGGGGTGGGTCTAAGTTGATGAGTGGAGCCATATAAATGAGCTGACAAACAGAAGGAACTCAGTGCAGCTGTGAGTGACATTTTGAGAGGACCTACAGCCAAGAGGGACACTTTGAAGAATGCACAGGAGCTGCAGATGAGAGACAGTTTGAAGACGGCTGTTGAAAGCTGACTCTTGCTCCAGAGAAGCTGAGAAAGGATATCCCAAGTGCAACTAAGAGTGACATTTTTGAGGAACTGCAGCCTAGAGAGGAATGTCCTGGGAGAAAGCCTTTTTGAAACCACAACCTTTACTGGAGGTCTTTATTTATTTATACTGCTTTGAACCACTGTCTAGTTTTTTGTCTTTCAGTTTGAAGAACTCACTTTATCATGGCTTGTAAGGCAAGCCTAGTGGTGATGAACTCCTTCAGCTTTTGTTTATCTGGGAATGTCTTAATTGCTCCTTCATTTTTGAAAGAACATCTTGCTGGATATAAAATTCTTGGTTTGCAGGTTTGGTTTTTTTTTAATAGCACTTAATTTCAACCCACTGCCTTCTTGCCTCCATGGTTTCTGATGAGAAAACAGCACTCAATCTAATTGGGACTCCTTTGCTCATAATATGTTGCTTTTCTCTTGTAGCTTTCAGAACTATCTCCTTATTCTTTGCATTTGATAATGTGATCAATATATGACAGGGTGTATTTTTCTTCTTGTTTATCCTGTTTGGTATTCTGAGGTCTTCTTAGATGTGCATATTCATGTCTTTCGATAAGTTTGGGATGGTCTTTGTCATAATTTCTTTTATTATTCCTTCTGTCCCTTTCTCTATTTCTTCTCCTTCAGGGACACCCATAATGCTTATATTGGTATGCTTGATGGTGTCCCAGAGGTGTCTTGGGAGGCTGTTTTCTCTTTTTATAACTTTTTTTTCTTCCTGCTCCTTGAGTTTGCTGATTTCTTTCTTCTGCCAGCTCCAATCTGCTGTTGAAACCCTCCTGGGAATTTTTCATTTCAGTTCTTGTAGTCTTCAATTCCAGTAGTTTGTTTGGTTCCTTTTTTAAATTTTTATCTTACTACTGACATTCTCATATTGCTCATTCAGTGTTTCTCTGATGTCCTTTAGCTCTTTCTCTGTATTTTCCTTCATCTCCTTGAGCATTTTTAAGGTCTTTTTTAAAAAATCTTTGTTCATTATGTCCACATTCTAGTCTTCCTTGTTGGTGTTTTCTGTACTTTTATCCTCTTCCTTTGAATGGGCTATCACTTCCTTTTTCTTTGGTTTTCTTGTTGACTTTTTTTGCACCCTATATATTTTAATATTTTAAAATGTTAACTCTGATTTTATCCCCTGAAATGTCTGTTTCTTGATTTTATAGCCACCTGGTGATATGACAGAGATTTTCTTGAGCTTCAGCCCTCCTATCAGGAAGGTCTGCCCAAGGCAAATGTAGTGTGCAGGGTCCTCCCTGTCTTTTCTGGTCCTATTTCTTGTCCTGAGCTTCTGCTTGTTAGTTGTTTTGGAGTTCCCCTCTTCACAGGAGTTTGAGTGCTTTCTCTATTTCTCAGGAGACAGACCTCCATCTCCAAGGTGTTTAAAGCAGGTGTGCTGGTTTGTATATATTATGTCTCCCAGAAAAAGCCATATTCTTTAATGCAGTCTTGTGGGGGCAGACATTAATGTTCATTAGGTTGGAAGATATGGATTGAGTGTTTCCATGGAGATGTGTCTCAGTCAACTGTGGGCAAGAGTTTTGATTGGATAATTTCCATGGAGGTGTTACCCCACCCATTTAGGGTGGGTCTGAATTAAATCACTGGAGCCATATAAAGAGTTCACAGACAGAAGGAGCTCAGAGCAGCTACAACTGAGAGACATTTTGAAGACAGCTGTTGAAAGCTGCAGCCTAGAGAGGAATGTCTTGGGAGAAAGCCATTTTGAAAACAGAACTCCGGAGCAGATGCCAGCCACGTGCCTTCCCAGCTAACAGAGGTTTTCCAGATGCCATTGGCCATCCTTCAGTGAAGGTACCCGATTGTTGATGCCTTACCTTGGACACTTTATGGCCTTAAGACTATAACTGTGTAACCAAATAAAGCCAAACCGTTTCTGGTTTTTGCTTTACGGCAGCATTAGCAAACCAGAACAGCAGGCAAGCCTTTGACCCATGCTCTCTGCCTCTATAGTTTATTTTCTCAAGCTCCTTTTGCCTGGAGGGCAAATTCTGAGATGAGAGCATGCCAGAGCGGAGATTCCCAAGTCAGTGTTTTGCAACCAAAAGAGCTCCAGGGACCCATGAAGGGTGTTCAGACTGGACCCCTCTTCCTGCCCTGGGGAGGGGATCAGGAAGGGTGCCAGGAGCGTCTTATGTGAAACTGAGTTTTCTTGCCCTGCCCAGCAAATGCAGCCCTTGAATTTGTCCCAAACAGCCCTGAGGAAGCATAGCATCTTTAAATCTCCTCCTCCACACCTTTGTCCTGGGCATATTGGGACAATGACTGCCCTCAGAGCTGAATCCCCAGCGTTCCAAAGTTGATAATCAAAAGACATGATCAGTGATCAGCTGTGCCCATCCCTTGTCTTGGGAAAGAAGATTTTTATGTCTCTTTCTGTCAGCAGCAAGCTCACAGTGAACACTGGGGAAGGGCGTCAATAACGCTGCATGCAGAGGGCAATTTCCTGATCTTTAATTTACCATCTTTTTCCTCCTGTTCTTCCCTGGATGCTATACAGTGTTCTAGTGGCCTCCAGAGTTTAAAAATAATTGATTCAGACAGCGCTGCCTCTTTAATAGTTGTTCTGGTGGAAACAAAATCCTGGAGCTTCCTACTCTACCATCTTCCCAGAATCCTCTAGCACCTGTCTTTTTTGTGGCTTTATTTTTAAGCTTTTAAATTTCATAAGAGTTGTTTAAAATTTGTGGGTTTTTGCCAGATTGCCACTAAAGCAGAAAAAGTATGACTATTGTTCTAGTTTGCTAATGCTGCTGGAATGCAAAACACCAGAAATGGATCGGCTTTTATAAAGGGGCTTTATTTGGTTACATAGTTACAGTCTTAAGGCCATAAAGGTAACACATCAACAATCAGGTACCTTCACTGGAGGATGGCCAATGGCATCCAGAAAACCTCTGTTAGCTGGGAAGGCACATGGCTGGCGTCTGCTCCAAAGTTCTGGTTTCAAAATGGCTTTCTCCCAGGACAGTCCTCTCTAGGCTTCAGCTTCTCTCCAAAATGTCACTCTTAGTTGCTCTTGGGGTGTTTGTCCTCTCTTAGCTTCTCTGGAGCAAGAGTCTACTTTCAACATTCATCTTCAAACTGTCTCTCATCTGCAGCTACTCTCTCAGTTTCTGTGCATTCTTCAAAGTGTCTCTCTTGGCTATAGCAAGCTCGCTCCTTCTGTCTGAGCTTATATAGTGCTCTAGTAAACTAATCAAGGCCCACGCTGAATGGGTGAGGCCACACCTCCATGGAAACCATCCAATCAGAGTCATCACCCACAGTTGGGTGCATTGCATCTCCATGGAAACACTCGAAGAATTACAATCTAATTAACACTGATACGTCTGCCCACACAATATTGCATCAAAGATAATGGCATTTGGGGGCATAATACATTTAAACCAGCACATTCCACCCCCTGGACCCCAAAATGACATGGTCTTTCCATATACAAAATACATTCATCCCATCACAATATCACAGAATCTTTAATCATTTCAGTAACAGCAGTTAATTCAAAGATCCCATCAAATCAGTTACAGAGGTGGTCTGTCCAAAAGCAAAATTCCCCTCAGGCTCTGTACCTGTGAAACTTAGAACAAGTTATCTACTTCCTATATACAAAGGAGGGACAGTCATAGGATAAACATTCCTATTACCATAAGGAAAAACAGTAAGGAAAGTGGGTTTAAGGGACCAGAACAATTCTTGAAACCTCTATTAGATTTCAAAGTCTGAGAGTCATTTACGGAATGATGTTGCATCCTTGGGGCTTGGGAGAGCAGGGGTCTAACCCTTCTTAAGGGCTTTTGCAGCAGCCCTTTCCTCTCCAAACACTTGGGTGAGTGCTCCAACATATCCACACATTGTGGAGACCACCTTCTTGGCTCCATCCTCCTCAAACATTGGGGTAGCACCCGGATTCTCTTCCATCTCCGGGGCACACACTCAACCCCTTCAGAACAATGGAGTGGCAGCCAGGCTCTCCCCAGTCCCCTGGAAATGTGCTCCACCCTCTTTGAGGCTTGAGGTGGCAACATATTTCCTGATCATCGAGGTGGCAGGCCCACCCTCAACCTACAGGGCAAACTCACCCTTTCCATGCTTGTGGGCCACTCTGCTCTCCCAGCTTGAGACCTCTTGACTCCAGACCTCAACCTCCATGGCTCTGCCTTTGAAGAAATTTTTCCTTCAATATGTTCCTTGTCTGTCTCCTCCAGTCCAGACCAGCAGCGGCTCTGTCTATAAAGACCTCGCAAAAATTTTGTTGGCTTTGCATGAAGCACACAGGGGTCAAAGCCATCAGACAGTAGAACTTTCCACAAGTCCTTTCTGGATAATTCTATCTCCAATCCTGGCTTGTACTGAAATGGTGGCTGGATTCCATGTTTGGTTAAATCCTCATGTTGGGCTGTAGTGTCTGGGGATCCACCCCCTGGAAGCCTGGAATTTTCGAAACCATCAGTTTCTGGTTTCTTTGTACCCAAGAGTTCAGTTCTAAGTTTAGCTCTGTCCTGTTGCATTTTACTATAAGCTGCAAGAAGAAGCCAGGCTACTTCTATATTTTACTTGGAGATCTCATCAGCTAAATACTCCAGATTGTTGATTTCAAATTCTGCCTTCCATCCAACACCAGGACTCAATTTTGCCAAATTTTCTGCCACTTTAAAACAAGGATCGCCTTTCTTCCAGTTCACAACAACACATTCATCATTTCTGCTCAAGGCCACATCAAAAGTATCTTTAGAGTCCATATTTCCACAAACAGTCTCTTCAAAGCAGTTTAGGCCTTTTATGTCAAGCTCCTCACAATTCTTCCAGAATCTTCCCCTTATCCATTTAAAAAGCCGTTCCAACATGTTTGGTATTTGCAATTGCAGCAGCACCAGCACCCCACTTCTCTGGTACCAAAATCTACTCTAGTTTGCTAATGCTGCCGAAATGCAAAACACCAGAAATGGATTGGTTTTTATAATGGGGGTTTATTTGGTTACACAGTTACAGTCTTAATGCCATAAAATGTCCAAGGTAATGCATCAAAATCGGGTACCTTCACTTATGGATGGCCAATGGCGTCCGGAAAACCTCTGTTAGCTGGGAAGGCATGTGGCTGGCATCTGCTCCGGAGTTCTGCTTTCAAAATGGCTTTCTCCCAGGACGTTCCTCTCTAGGCTTCAGCTCCTCAAAAATGTCACTCTTAGTTGCTCTTGGGGCATTTGTCATCTCTTAGCTTCTCCAGAGCAAAAGTCTGCTTTCAAAGGCCGTCTCCAAAATGTCTCTGTAAGCTGAAGCTCCTCTCTCAGTTCCAGTGTATCTTCAAAGTGTTCCTCTTGGCTGTAGCTAGCTTGCTCCTTCTGGCTGAGCTTATATTGTGCTCCAGTGATTTAATTCAGACCCACCCTGAATGGGTGGGGCAACACCGCTGTGGAAATTATCCAACCATAGGTCTTGTCCACAGTTGATTGAATCACATCTCCATGGAAACACCCAAGGGATTCCAAAATCTGATCAACACTAATATGTCTGCCCACACAAGATTACATCAAAGATAATGGTGTTTTGGGGGACATAATGTATCAAACTGGCATAACTATGATTCTAAATATATTTAAATTGTTTATGTTTTGCCAAATAGGTTCCTTTGGAAAGAAAATCTTTGTGCCTCCTTTTTTTTTTTTTTTTTTTGCCAAGTCTTATCTGGTGATTGTTATAAGTGTCCAAAGGCACACTGTTTGAAGTCATTTCAGGCTAGTGCTATTTTCTCCAAATGGTACTTTATTGTTCAAAGTAAAGAAATGTAGGGAGCCTAATAGTGTAGAGACTTTCTAAGGGCTCCAATAGAAGGCAGTACGCTCGTTTCTGAAGGATAACCTGATGGAAAGAATTTTGCTTTCTACATATTATTCTTTTGTTGAACATTTAGGTTGTTTCCTTTCTCACAGTTGTTCATCTTAGCATTAAACCTTTTTATGCATGAATTTTTATGTCCTTTGGTTGGATTCGCAGAAGTGGAGTTCTGGGTTAAAGAGCATAAATGGTCTAGGTTCTCATATATATTACTGAATTACTTTACAGAATGATTTTACTAATTCCATTACATACAGCAGTATAAATACATGCCCATTTTGCCGAAACTCACCAGCATTGAGTATTTTCATTTTTTCCCTCTTTATTAACATGATAGAATAAAATGCCATCCAAGTATTAATGTTAATGTGCATTTCTAACAGTTACATGAAATGCAACAAAGAAGAATAAATTTGTGAATAGAAAAAAAAATAATATGAAAATAGGAAAGTAAAATCTGTTCTTTATAGTTTTAATAACAGCCATGGAAAATGTGGAACACATGCTGTCGTAATGTCCACAATCCATGATAAAAGTAGGTAATTGGTTACAGTATCTTTTCTACATAGCTTCTTTTTGGCCTCAGAATCCTTTTCATAGCACTCTAAGAAGCCATTGCCAAGTCTGTCAGTATGAGAAGAAACTCATCTGCTTGTTGTGTCCCTTACTCTTGATTTAATCGGACTACAATTGTGACTCTAAGTTTCTTCACAGACAAGGCAGAATTGTGAAAAGAATTATTTATTTATTTCCTTTTTTTTGAGAATTTTCTGTTTATGTCATTTGCCCACTTAAGTATTAGAATCTTAAATGTGTATTTTTATTAATTTATATGAGCTTTTTATGTATTCAGGATATTACTTGATATTTGAAGTTATTGGAATAGGTATATGATTCATGCTTTATAAGTGGATGGAAGGAAGACAAGACATATTTAGGATAGAAGAATCATGTTTTTATAGTCATTCTCTTGATACTCAGTTAATGATCTTTTAAAAAAAAGATGGAGGTGAGAGAAGGGACAGAAGTAATGGCACTGAGCCAAAGGAAAGACTGTAAAGGATATTAGATGGTCATTGGCAATCCAGTAGTCTTATTACAGGTCTTATCTCTATTCTGCTTTAGGATGTAAGATATTGGACGTATTCTTAGAAGGTTTGTGACAGAGAGAGGGAATACAGTACGTGGTGGTAGGTAATGTCTAATAAATTTGAACCTGAAAATAGAATTTTCATTTATTTTACTGAAATGTTGATAGGATAATATGTTTCCTTCCAGGGTTTCTTACTTGCAAATATGAGGTTAAAATGGTCATTATATTTGTAATTTACCAAGTTATGATTACAAATATCAGATCCAGAGGAGTTGTAGTATTACCAAGATAGTAAGTCCCATTTACAGCCATTTATATTGCAATTCTTAAAGCCATTTCTGTAGAAACAATGATTATTAACCATAGGTTTTCTTGGTTTAAAATGTATGTATCCTGAGCCAGTTTCTGAGTCTCCTTTTCATCTATAAATTAAGATAATAGTGTATACTCATGTAGTGAATAAGAAAAATGGGAAGAAATTTAAATAAAAACCCCCAAACTCTGACCGTCTTCCTGATAATGACCCACAGCACTTGATGTTGAGAATGAAAGTGTTGGTGATTATATGGGTGAAAAACATCATTTGGATAACAGGAAATTCTTGGCAAATTCTTCGCGAGAAGAATACCATGATCCAGACTTCTGTAATCTAACTGCATAGAACAGAAAATGATGATTACAAAGTATTTTCTACCTAAGGAAGTTCTTTCTAGAGGGGTTCATAAAGTAAGTGTACTTCCTTAGTAAGATGTAAAGCATTCCAAAAAGTTCACTCTGTTAACAAGATTCTTGATGTGTTCTGTATCCTGTGTCCCCAACTATTGAAGATTTACTCTCTAAGTAAGTTTTTTATTATTTTAGTAGCTGAAATTGAATCTCATTTGATCTAATGAAATAAAATATAAAGTGAATTAGATTTATATACAAAATTATAGAAAGATAATTTAGGAAATTGAATCTTCAGTGTTTTTTTTTTTTAAGCTAGGAAATCACTGTTTACTAGTGGGTTACTTAATGCCTAAAACCCTGGTAGTGAATGTTATTCATCTCTGCGGGTGACAGAGGCATGTGCTATTATTTATTTCATGCAGCTTATTGCTAATTTACCAGTTATTAGCCATCAACACCTTTATCCCTGCAATCTTTTTTTTTAAACAGTCTTTATCTTAATTCATGTGCTCTTAATAGTCAGTTCTTTTATCAGTTCATTGATTTGTTCTTTCCTTATAACAGAGCATTCTTTTTCTCTGTCTGTTTCCTAAATGTTTGTCCTGGGCTCTCTACTCTTCCATGTCATATCCTCCCTGGGCAGCCTGATTCAATTCTGTAGCTTTGGTTACCATTTATATATTGATGATTCCAAATCCATATCTCTAGTTTAGACCTCTGACTTGACCTCCATGTATCTAGTTGCCTACTAGACATCTCTTTGAGTTTGTGCCCATGAGATGTCATTGTGTCATCAGTGAGCTAATTGTCTCCCCATTTTAATGCCCGAGCCACTCAAATCTATTCCTCTTCCAATGTACCATGTTTTCATTAAATCCATCTATATGTCCAAGCCAAAAAATCTTAAGATTTATTCTTAACTCCTTCCCCTGTCTTACTTTCCACATCCAGGAAATCATCAAGTCCTACTGTCATTTCTCAGTTCTCAGTAAGTCTTCAGCCCATCTACTTCTCTCTATCCTCATCTCTCACTAAGGTGATTGCAGTAGTATCGTTCTTCCATCTTATTCCAATCCATTTTTCATAGATCAACTTGAGAGATTTTTCTAAAACACAAACCTGATAATGTCAACTCTCTTATTTAAAAATTTTCAATGATTTCCTGTTGTCCTTGTGACAAACTCCAAGTTCCTTAACATAACACAAAAAGTCCTTCATAATTGACTGTTTGCCACCCTCATTTCTCATGCTTTTTTTTTTTGAGCTATATGACTCAGTAATATTGATCTGCCTTTTATTCCTACAGAATTCCAGCTCTTGCTTAGTGTTTTTCCTTCTGACTAGGACATTCTCTTACAACCCACTTCCCCCCCTTCACTTGGATAGTTTGCTCTTCATCCCTAGATATTAAACATTAAAGTTACTCAGGAAGGTCTTCCTTTACTTCTTTACTTGGGATCACCAACAGACTACATACTCTTAAAACAGCAACATCTCAAAGTGTGGTCTGTGGATCCCTGGGGGTCTGTGAGGCACTTTCAGAGGGGCCTGCAAAAACAAAGTAAATCCATACTAATGCTAAGACATTATTTATTTGACTTTTTCACTGTGTTCCTTTTTGTACCCATGACTGAAAGCAATGGTATAACTACTGGCACTTTAGTATAAATCAAGGCAGTGGCACCAAACTGCACACATTGTATTCTTGACCACACAAGTTAAAAAAAAAAAAAAAAAAAAAAAAAAACAGTTTCACTTAGAATGTTGTTTATGAAGAGACAAAAATGAATTATATTAAATCTGAGCACTTGAGTGATCATTTTCTTAATATGTTATGTGATTAAATGGAAAGTACACAGAAAGTACTGTTGCTGCATACCAAAGCATGATGATTGTCCAGCTATTTTCAAATTAGCCAGACATCAGATTTGCAAAAATATAAATATATGTCACACTCTCACTAAATTTTTGGTTTTGGAAAACATAGTTCTTTTTCACAGAATGTTATTTATCTTGGCCAATCATGGTTTTGTTATGGCTGTCTTTAGTAAATTGGTGTTTTTAAATTTCTCAGCTATAATTTCTAATATTGTAGCTATCCATAGATGTAGCCCACATAAACAAAAGCTCTTAAAGGGTCCTCAGTAAGTCTTAAGACTGTAAAGAGATTGAATCCAAAAAGTTTGGAAACTCCTACTCTAACATATTTCTAACTTTCATCGCAGTTTATTATTGTTATTTATTTATGATCTGTTTCCTGTTAGATCAATAAAGGTATCTATGAAGGTAAGGTGCTCATCTGCCTTGTGGATAACTCAGCTCCTAGCACACTGCCAACGCATACTAGGCCCTCAGTAAATACTTGTTAACTTAATACATTCAACAAGCATGTGTTGATATTAGACTAGGCCTAAAGGGATACAAAGATAAATAGATCATGTTTCTTTACTGTCTTTTGCTCCTCCTTATGTTTGCAGTGATCTTATGTAGTCCAGCGGGCTGTGTGTGCTTATTTATAACTATTAAGGGACTGTTATAATAGGAATACAAGGGAAATAATGTGAAAATCAGAGGAATTAATGATCATTTTTTACAGGGAGATATAATCAATTTTCACAGAGCTGACATTTGGGCTGAGCCTTGATGGATGAGTAGGAAAGGAGAGGGGGCTTAATAGTAAGAAGAAAAAGATGAACAAAAACATGTAAGTACACTGTGTTTTCCGAAAGGAGTGACTAGTACAGTTGATTGAGTCTTAGATGATTTAGGGCATTGAACATCATTTTCTGTAGAAAATGGGAAACCATCCTAAGTTCTTGAGAAAATAAATAATACATATTTAGGGTACCCTCTATATCCATAGATGATATGGATTGAAAGATACTCCAACAGAAAGACCAGTTGCAGGAAGTGATAGATAATGAGACTGTGAACCAGAATAGAGCCACAGAGATGAGTAGAAGAGACATCGCAAAGTTATAAGACCTAGTTGAGGGAGAGAAATAGGGTCTACTAACCTTAGCATCATCTAATGGAGTAGTTTTATGGGGTAGAACATGAGAAGAAGAAAGAGTTTGAAGGAGTGGGGAAAAAATTAGTATAGTTTTAGATAAGTTGATTTTGAAAGTATTTCCAGGTCTTCTGTGTCAAAACATTTATCTAACATATTATTGAAAATATGAGTCTGGAGCTAAGAAATGAGCTCAAAAATGAGAAAAAAATAGATGTAGAAGTCTTATCCTCATTTGGGGGTATTTTGATTAGAACAACTATATAATACCATCTGGCTATCCAGGATGTCATATGGATCAGTCTGGAGAAAGATATTAGAGTAGAAAGAGAGAAGTATCAATTATGGAACCTTATGGAAGGCTTGCATATGAGGGGAGTGAAGAGAAAGCCACAGTGAACATGCAAGTTAAAAAGGGTAATCATCAATAGGATACAGATTAAAAGGTTGTTCTTCAGTTTAACAATTAAGAAGTCATTGACTTTGAGAGAGTTTTGTGCAGTATTAAGGGTGGCAGATAAATTTCAGTGATTTGAGGGGTGAGTGGGAGATTTATAGAATAATGAAACTCTTAAGAGAAGTGTGACAGTAAGTGGAAAGATTAAGATAGAATAATGTCTTGAAGGAAATACAGATCAGGGGTTCTACCCAAGTGACAACAAAACACATAGTTTATTTTGTACATGCAAGTCCATAGAAAAATTTTATTATCTTCAGTCACCTAATACAGCTTTAACAAAATTAGAGAATGCATTGCTTGGAAAGAGAGTAACAATTAGCTAAAACCAAGGAACAGAAGATGTATGTGTTTCTGTAGAGATAGATGAAGACTAAATTGTGTTGTTAGTGCTGGAACTTTTATCACCACCTCCTTGTCACTTTGCACTTTCTTGATAAAAATTTTCTATTCAGTACTACTCCAAAAGAAATACTCTCTCAAAGATTCTACCCTTATTGCCCACTGCACCCCACCCCCTTTGTAAATACATCTTTCTGGTCCATGATTTAAAAAAAAATTTTAATCTCTGATTATATACTCAGAGAATGAATTTTCCATTAGTTAATGCCATCTTTCCTAGTTAATTAGGATAGCTTGATTTCTTTGTATTGCACCTCCTAAAATGTTTCTAATTTTATATTAGGTGTTGGAGAGTGACGGTACTTATATTTTCTTTGCCATTTTTTCTTAAATTACTTGTATTTTGATAAACATAAGTCATTCTTCACAGCGTTTTGAGATGAATGTGTCAAAATATTCCTGTGGTAAACTGTCATGATTATGGTGCTATGGAGATTATTACTATTTGTGCCATGCATGTACAACCAGTTTTCAGAGATTTCAGATAAAGTATATTTCATGCTAGACTATGTTGAACATAATTTAATATTTCTAATCAAAAAGGCAGTGAAGAATCATACTCAGTTGGTAAAGAGAAAGCCGGTTAATACAGATTTTAACTGGTGGAATCTTTAGCATATCAACTCATACTGTAATTTTTATTTTGTATACTACCTATACATAGGGTGGCCTTATGTCCAGGCTTGCCTTGTACAGCCCTAGTTTATGCTTGTTAATAGCTCTCCCTTTCATTTTCAAAAGTGTCCCAATTTTAAGTATAAACTCTATGATAACCCTATCTATAAATCATAAAACTTGCATTATGACCATAGCTCAGTTAGAAATGTATACTAAGAAAAGTGAGATAGATTTAGAGAGCAGACGAAAGAGATACAGGTAAATGGGCATCATGACCTATCAGATAACTTCACTTTCCCAAACCAATAAAAACTGGGTCACTTTTTATGGCTTAGAAGAACAAGCAGATAGAAAAATTAGAGACTATTGGAATTGAAAACAGGTCTTCAGTCTGAAAAACTATAATTGAAAGGCAAAAAACCAATCACCAGGGAATAAAATATTGAGTAGCTCCAGCAGCCTGAACACATAAGATAGGTACATTTTAATTCATTAAAAAAAAAAAAAAAGAGTATTTGCTGGGTGCTACTGTATTTCTTGCTCTCTGTTAGGTAACATAGAAAATGGAAAAAGAAAGATTAGAAAATTTAAAAGGTAGCGTAAGATTAAGAAAGGTAAATACATGTTGAGTTACTAGATTTTTGCTTAGTGCAGGAGAAAAAAAGGAACATCTTGTGCTTTCAGGATCATTATGCTGTGTTTTATAATTTTTCTATCCAGGATATTATTCAAAAAATGTTTTAATATATAAGGTCATATTACTATAGCGAAGAAAAACAGGTGGAACAGATTAATTTCACTTAGGCTCTCAGTGTACTGAATAGCATTGGACCTGTTTTCAACATAAAGAGTACCTGAAAAATATGTTCATATGAAAGTTGGAGTTATAAGAGGGCTTTTATTACTATTCCCTTAAAGAATAGAAGACAATCTTTAATTATATTTCATGCTTTAAATAGAATTAGTGACAATATATTTCTAATATATTCATGTTCTTTAATTAATACTCATAATTGAATACATTGTTGAATGTTTAACTTCTCAGTTACATGTGCAGTGAGTATGAAATTGAGAGGTTGAAAATTCACTCCTTTAAGCAGGCTCAATGAGTTTTATCTTTATCTCAATTGCATTAAATCTGAGAACTAAGTACCTTATCACTGGCATTACTTTGATTTTCTAATTATTTGTATAAAATAATGGCTGTTCAATAAATCATTTAATTGACAGTGGCATACATGTGGAGAAACATGAACCTGTTTTTAAATACCTTCATCTAGTACTTAATGGTTTCCCTACTTTGCTTACAATCTCATTCTTTTGAGAAAGTTGTCATAACATTGTGTGAGAACGTGGTAAGAGGGAAAAAATAGACAAGCAAACTGTGAATTTGAAGGCTGCTATTAATTGTAAAACAAAGATAAGAAATTCTTCTGAGATCTAGTATTTAGAGCAGTACAGGATCTGTAGTTTGGGGTATATAGTGGAGAATGGGGTCAGTCTTTTGGTTTCCTAAACCTTCTACTGTGAGGCTTATGGGGCAGCTGCTATTTACAGCGATACAATAGGAGCTGAAGGGCTGTCATTAATAAAAAGCCCTGTTGGATTTCAGCCTACTGGCTCCCTGACCTCTTCTGTTTTACCAAGCAGCAGCTGTTCTAGCCACAGGTGGCTGGCCACTGGAACTCATTCCTTCCTTTCCTGGCTCTTTCCCATTCTCCGTGCTTCACTTGTTCCAGGGAGATTGTTTTGCTATGGAGCTGCCAAAGTCAGAGCTGGCTCCTTTAGGTTAGTCACAATGTTACACAGAATTTTAAAATGTTTCCCCTCGCCAAATTTTATAACACATTTTTATCAAGTTTATTCTTATTATATCAATAATAGTCAAATTCCTGACATTGAGTAACTGTATGTGAAGAAATTCTCAAATCATATTTATTTTATTAATTTTTCGAAGTGATAACCCTCATTTATTATATTGTATATATTTTCTGTTTTCCCTCAGTTCAGCTCTATAGAAAGGCATGTTAAAATAATCTGTGAAATGTTTCATTTATAATTACCAAAATTATATCCCTCCTATGTAAGTTTGAGGACTGTCTTGTTTATCATTGTGTCATTAACAGCTATGGTATACCTACTCTATACTAAATACTCAGTATTTATTTGAATAAATGAAGGAAGAAAAGAAAATATGGAAACAATTTAATAATCTAATAGAGAAGGTTTGAGGGTGATTGCTTTACTTCTGAAGGAGCCATGTTTTAAAATTAAGAGCATAACCTTAAGACTTGACCAGACATGGAATGTAAACCTCAGGTAGAAGCCTCCTTTGAAACATATAACTTGTTAAAGAACCTAAGTTAGCTGGATTCCCACCCCACCCCGGCTTCTCAAAAGCAGTGGTATTTGGACTTCAGAGAAATATTGTTACCTGTGTTAATTTTCACCTAAGCCAGCAGTGATAATGGTCACAGCATGGAACTTTTCCCTGCTATTCTTAAGCTATAAATTTGAGTGTGGAATAGTCAAGTCCTTCAGAATACTATTGTCTACCTCATTCATTCTTTAAACCTTCAGTTAATCTCTTTTTGCTTTAAGAACTATTCAAGAGAAAAAGCCTGTTCCTCCTAAGATCTATGCACTGTTATGAATTAACTCTGTGTTGAATACTTATTCTCAAAGGTAGAAGCAATTTTGAAAACCTGGGAAAGTCTATGTTTGGCAGGATTCTGAGTACTCCAAGTATGTTAATCCACCTCTATCATAAAAATCACAAAATAATCTGTGTCTAAATGCCAGATTTTCTTTAGGTAGGCTTTAATAGTGTTTGAGAATTTATGAAAGGGTAAGAGAACTCTAAAAGTTAAAATTCTTCCCTTAGTAACTTGCCAAAGGAGGATTATAATCTTCCTAACCATTATGATTTGCCAAATCACTTTACTACATCATAAAGTTCCATGAGGACAAATTTTGTAATTATATTCTCTGCCATGTCCCTGGGGCCTCATGCAATAACCCTACATATAAAGGAGCTCAGTAAGCATATGCTGAGTGTGTGAAATCAGTGAATGAATGGATTCTCTTTTAGAGAGGGACCTTGGAATTACTTTTAACCAAAATCCCCAGTAGTGCCAATCTCATGATTGAATTAACTCTGAGTTTATAATATAAATTTATTTGAAGTTAGGAACTGGAGAAATTAATAGTACTCTGTTTTGTTTCCTTTTTTGTCCTTGGACTATCTTTTTCAGTTCTGTATGTGACTGAATAAAGTCATGTGGCCCAAAGTATTTAGGGTAGAATACAGCCATAAGCACAACAGATGAAAGCATAAATTATCCCAAGAAAAAAACAAACAAACAAAGGATTAAAATGTTAGGAAATAGACTATTTGAGAAGAGATTTTTTTTTTAATTGGTCAGAAAACATAGGTAATGTAATATCTTCAGAAAACAAAGGTAATCTAATTTCTTTATCTACCATTCAGCTCCTTACCCTAGATAATACAAGACAGTAGATCCAGTTTCAGCTGACTTGTGTTTAACCATGCTGAGTAAAGATGGGATCAGTTCATGTAATTGCCATGGAACTATGGTTTTCAGACAGAAAGGAAGAGGAGGAGAAAAAGAATTTTTCAAAGCAAAACAGATTATGAACCTCAAGTAAGACGACAGGAGGAGGATCAGGTACACTAATAACAAAATTTGACAGGGAAAGAGAAAACCAGCTGTAGAGACAAGCAATAAATAATCCCCAAAGTTTAAGTGTATTTATTTAGGGACAAAGCAACCTACATATCTATGAAAATTAGTAATTGTCACGATGAATAAATAACTATTGTCAGGAAAAGATTATGTACATTAAGTAGTTTTTAAGAAGATAAGTCCATATTAACTTTTAAATGATTTCTCTTATGCATTTAATTATGTCCCCCAAAAAGACATGTTCAAGTCCTGTGAATGTGAATTCATTTGCAAATAGAATCATTGAAGATGTTTTTAGTTGAGATGAATCCAGACTGCCCTAGGGTGGGTCCCAATCCATTTAACTTAAGTCCTTAAAAGGAGACGAAATTTGGACACCGATACAGATGACTGGTACAGAGACAGAGAGAGAAACAGCCATATGACAGGCAGAGATTAAATGGCAAGCCCCTGTCAGACCCTTGCCAACTTCAGAGGAAGCATGGCCCTGCCAAAACCTTGATTTCAGACATCTAGACTCCAGAACTGTGAGACTATCATTTCCTGTTGTTTTAAGCTATCTAGTTTGTGGTACTTTGTTACAGCAGTCCCAGCAAACTAAGACAATTGCCATTAAACATGAAATTCTCATGCATTCACTAGATCCCTGCCCTTTTTTTAAAGAATATCATGTCCTAAACAATTGCAGGTGAAATGTTAGTTGAAATCAACAGTATTTTAAAATATCTTATTATAGTAGCTTCACTGTGTTGTTAACCAGTATCTCAAAACATAATCACTTAGGGCAAGTTTTATCATTATCATGAGTGAATGTTAATCTGCATTTCAGTTTGCCTTCTTTATAATTTTGATTTTTTTTGCCAACTTCCAGTCACACCTGATTTAGTCATTTTTTGCCTTAGTGTGTGTCCTAGTTTGCTAATGCTGCAGAATACAAAACACCAGAGATGGATAGGCTTTTATAAAATGGGGGTTTATTTCACTACGCAGTTACAGTCTTAAGGCCACAAAGCATCCAAAGTAACACCTCAGCAATCGGGTACCTTCACTGGAGGATGGCCAATGGCGTCCGCTAAACCTCTGCTAGCTAGGAAGGCAGCTGGCCTCTGCTCCAAAGCTCCTGCCTCAAAACGGCTTTCTCCCAGGACGTTCCTCTCCAGCAAGCTTGCTCCTCTTGAAAACATCACTCCCAGCTGCACTCCCTTTTCTCTCTCTGAGTCAGCTCATTTATATGGCTCCACTGATCAAGGCCCACCCTGAATGGGTGGGGCCACGCCTCCATGGGAACATCTCATCAAAATCATCTCCCACAGCTGGGTGGGGCACATTCCAAGCAAATCTAACCAACGCCAAAACTTCTGCCCCACAAAACTACAAAGATAATGGCATATGGGGGACGCAATACATTCAAACCGACACAGTGTGGTTAAAAATTTTTTTTTACTAGAAAAAGAAGTGTCATATTTCTTGCGGTTTGTTTGTTTGTTTGTTTAGATTATCTTCAATTTAAGTTTCCTTGCCAGGAGTTTTTATAAGATACTCTTTTGTGAGTCTTAGTTTAATTAAAATCAATAATTTATCTGTTTACTTACCTAGGAGCAAGGAAACTGCAGTATGTTGCAGTATGCTGCAAAGGAACAAATAGTAGGGATACCACTAATTATTCCTTCATATTTTTCTACTCTCTCTCATTCCTCAGGTAACCATGCATAACATGCATAACAGGGTGCACCTGGTATCTCTCACAGGGTCTGAATGGAGAGACTGGAGGGGTGCTAGGGTCAATTCATGTATTAAATGCCAGTAACACTTAATTTCCCGTTACAAAAATTATCTAATTAAAATCATCTATAAATGGAAGTCCTGATATTGTCTTCCCACACTGAAAGATGAATTTTTGCATTTCCCACTTTGAAGAACACTTCAGGCTATTCCCTTCATAAATAGTGTTCTAGTTTGCTAATGCTGCCAGGTTGCAAAACACCAGAGATAGATTGGCTTTTATAAAAGGGGGTTTATTTGGTTACACAGTTATAGTCTTAAGGCCATAAAGTGTCCAAGGTAACACATCAGCAATCGGGTACCTTCACTGGAGCATGGCCAATGGTGTCCAGAAAACCTCTGTTAGCTGGGAAGGCACGTGGCTGGTGTCTGCTCTAAACTTCTGGTTTCAAAATGGCTTTCTCCCAGAACATTCCTCCCTAGGCTGCAGTTCCTCAAAAATGTCACTCCTAGTTGCTCTTGGGGTATTTGTCCTCTCTTAGCTTCTCCGGAGCAAGGCCGTCTTCAGACTCTCTCTCATCGGCAGTTGCTCTCTTAACTCCTGTGCATTCTTCAATGTATCCCTCTTGGCTGTAGCTCCTCTTCAAAATGTCACTCTCAGCTGTACTTGAGAATGTTACTCACAGCTGTACTGAGTTCCTTCTGTTTGTCAGCTCATTTATATGGCTCCAGTGATTTAATTTAGATCCACCCAGAATGGGTGGGGTAACACCTCCATGGAAATTATCCAATCAGAGTCATCACCCACAGTTGGGGTGGGGCACATCTCCATAGAAACACTCAAAGAATTACAATCTAATTAACACTGATAGGTCTGCCCACACAAGATTACATCAAAGATAATGGCATTTGGGGGGACATAATACATTCAAACTGGCACAAATAGCCTTACTTTTTAAAACTGAAGGAAAATACTTATGAATATTTCATTAAGTATATAAGATTTCACAAGTAACTAAATGAACTATATATAATAAAACCTCCTTAATTTCAATTTGATGATTATTAACAGCTTATCAAAAAGTCATCTATGCTATGACTTGAAAACAGATTTTTTAAGCAAATAAATAATTTCTCTGTGATTTATTCTAGTACTTCAAAGCTAAAAAAAAAAGCTTATTTTTCTTTTTTTTTTCCACCTGTTTTTTCTAGAGCACAAACTCTAGACCTGAACAGTTTGAGGTTCAGATTCTACCTACTAGCTGTGTAGCACTGAACAAATTACATAATCTCTTTGTGCTTCAGATATGTTACTATCTGTGTTAATTTATGAGGAATAAGTTAATACATGAAAAGTGCTTAGCATTATAATTTTGGCCATTATTATTATTTACATTCAGTATTGATTTATCTGAGGAGTATTTTTATTTGTGATTTAGGGAATGGCTCTAACTTAGATATATTTTTTTTCTTCCCACATTTTTCTATTCATCCATCCATAAATGAGATAAAGGGGAGTGTGGTCCATATGGCTTTCCCAATCACATAATCACCCCTCATAAGCTACATTTTTATACAGTTGTCTTCAAGATTCATGGGTTCTGGGTAGTAGTTTGATAGTTTCAGGTATTTGCTGCTAGGTATGCCAATTCATTAGAACCTAAAAAGGGTTGTCTATATTGTGCGTACGAGCACCCAACAGAGGGACCTCTTGGCTCTTTTTGGAATGTCTCTACCACTGAAGCTTATTTCATTTCCTTTTGCATCCCCCTTTTGTCAAGAAGATGGTCTCCATCCCATGATGCCGGGTCTAGACTCCTCCCCGGGAGTCATAGTCCACATTGCCAGGGGGATTCACTCCCCTGGGTGTCATATCCCATGTAGGGGGGAGGGCAGTGATTTCACCTGTCAAGTTGGCTTAGCTAGAGAGAGAGAGCCACATCTGAGCAACAAAGAGACATTCAGGAGGAGGCTCTTAGGCACAATTATAGGGAGGCCTAGCCTCTCCTTTGCAGCAACAGTCTTCCCAAGGGTAAATCCCGTGGTAGAAGGCTCAACCCATCAAACCACCAGTACCCTATGTCTGTGAGCACATCAGCAACCATCAAGGTGGAGGGAGCCTAACACCCCTGCATTTTCCACCAGCTTCTCAAGGGAGCTCTGCATATTTTTTTCATTTTTTTTTAATTAACTTTTTTTTTTTAAATCAACTGTATCAAAAAAGAATTTAAAAAAAACATACAATAAAAAAAGCATTTCAAACAAACCATAACAAGGGAGTCCAACGTGTTCCTACTCTACCCCAAGAAAAAACCTAATATAGTAACATTTCTGTGAACTTGTTCCTACAATACCCATCAGAAATTAACAAACCATAGTCACTCCTGGGCATTCCCAGAATGTTAAATTTACCCACAATAGCTTATCTGTTCTTATTGGGTTATCGTTCCCGCTTTGTTAATTGCTCTCCATCGCTAGTTCTCCTACATTCTACATTATAAACCATTTATTTTAGGAGTGTGTTGTTTAACCTCCAGGTGTTTGTGAATTTTCTAAGTCTCTGATGGTTATTGACCTCTAATTGTATTCCATTGTGGTCAGAGAATGTGCTTTGAATAATTTCAATTTTTTTAATCTTATTGAGGCTTGTTTTATGTCCCAGCATATGGTCTATTCTGGAGAAAGGTCTGTGATCACTAGAGAAGAATGTGTATCCTGGTGATTTGGGATGTAATGTTCTATATATGTCTGTTAAATCCAATTTATTTATCAGATTGTTTAGGTTTTCATTTTCCTTATTGGTCTTCTGTCTGGTTGATCTATCAATAGGAGAGAGTGATGTGTTGAAGTCTCCCACAATTATTATCGAAACATCCATTGCTTCTTTTAGTTTTCCCAGTGTTTGTCTCATGTATTTTGTGGCACCGTGATTGGGTGCATAAACATTTATGACTGTTATTTCCTCTTGTTGAATTGCCCCTTTTATTAGTATGTAGAGGCCTTCTTTGTATCTCCTAACATCCTTGCATTTAAAGTCTATTTTATCTGAGATTAATATTGCTACTCCTGCTCTCTTTTGTCTGTAGCTTGCATGAAATATTTTTTCTATCTGTTCACTTTCAATTTCTTTGTGTCCCTGTGTCTACGATGAGTTCCTTGCATGCAACATATTGATGGTTCATATTTTTTGACCCATTCTGCGAATCTATATCTTTTAATTGGGGAGTTTAATCCATTTATTCAACATTATTACTGTGAAGGCATTTCTTGAATCAGCCATCCTATCCTTTGGTTTGTGCTTGTCAAATATATTTTATCCCTCTCTCTCATTGTCCTTTAATGAACCAATATTGAATCTCTTTAGTACTGAACCTTTCTCCATCTCTCTCTCTCCTTTCTTTGTTTCTCTGATGGTAGGGCTCCCTTTAGTATCTGAAGTATGGCAGTTCTTTTATTAGCAAAATCTCTCAACATTTGTTTGTCTGTAAAAAATTTAAGCTTTCCCTCAAATTTGAAGGACAGCTTTGCTGGATAAAGTATTCTTGGTTGAAAATTTTTCTTTCTCAGAGTTTCAAATATGTCATGCCACTGCCTTCTCGCCTCCATGGTGGCCGCTGAGTAGTCACTACTTATTCTTATGTTGTTTCCTTTGTATGTGGTGAATTGCTTTTCTCTTGCTGCTCTCAGAACTTGCTCCTTCTCCTCTGTATTTGACAGTCTGATCAGAATATATCTTGGAGTGGGTTTATTTGGATTTATTCTATTTGGAGTTTGCTGGGCATTTATGCTTTGTATATTTATATTGTGTAGAAGGTTTGGGAAGTTTTCCCCACAATTTCTTTGAATACTCTTTCTAGACCTTACCCTTCTCTTCCCCTTCTAGGACACCAATGAGTCTTATATTTGGACATTTTATCTATCATATCCCTTAGATCCATTTTTATTTTTTCAATATTTTTCCCCATTCTTTCTTTTGTTTTTTTCATTTTCCGTTCTGTGGCCCTCAAGGTTGCTGATTCATTGTTCAGCTTCCTCTAGTCTTGTACTATGAGTATCCAGAATCTTTTTAATTTGGTCAGTAGTTTCTTTTATTTTCATAAGAGCATCTATTTTTTTAATTTATTCTTGCAGGGTCTTCATGTCCTTTATATCCTGTGCCATGCTCTTCTTCATGTCCTTGATATCCTGTGTCATGCTCTCGTTGTTTGTCTTTAGTTCTTTGATTAATTGCTCCAAGTACTGTGTTTCCTCTGATCTTTTGATTTGGGTGCTTGGGTTTGGGTTATCCCACATCGTCTTTCTTTTTTATATGTTTTAAAATTTTTTGTTGTTTTTGGCCTCTTGGCATTTGCTTTACTTGATAGGGTTCTTTTAGGATATGTAGGATTATTTAAAGCCTAATATCTAAATTTGTCAGATCTACAGGTTGGTGGAGTACACTTTCTCTAACTAACCAGCAGATGGCGTCTGTGAGTTACCTATTCCTCTCAAGTCAATTCTCCCCAACTTTGTCTTTGTGGTTTGTGGGGGTCTGATTATTGTGGGGTCCAGTTGGTGGACGAAGTTTGGGTGTGTGTTGGTGCTGTCCACCCTCAATGTGGGGCATGTGTCTGAGTGGTTAGAGAGGGAGGGCAGCTTTAATAATCAAACCTCCCAGGTGTTCCTGGAGATTTAATGCTGTTGCAAGAGTCTAAACCTTCTTTTCAGTCTCACCACAGATTGTCTCTGCCGCTGACCCACAAGTCCTTGGTATTGGCATATGGTCCCTGGGATTTTCGAGTGGGTCCCTCTTCCAAGCTGTGCCCTTCTAGGGCCTCTGCCGAGGGAAGGTTGTGCTACGTCACAAGTGCACACCATCCTTTAAGGGAAGTTCTGGACCACTGGGCCCTGTAGGTGTGTTCCCAGCCTGCTGTAAGGATGGCTGTATGGAGTGTGTTAATTTCCCCCTTTTCGCACAGCTCCATGTTCCCAGCTCTGGGACAGTTAGCTGTGGGTGCATGAAAGGCTATTGTCCACACCCGATATTGTGGCATGTACATGTGTTGCTGGAAACACTTCCCATTGCACTGGGTTTTTTGGTGCAGCTCCGGGCTATGGCTCCGGCACCGGGCAGGAACATTCCCAGCCCGCCTGGAAGATGGCTGCTAGGAGTGTGGTTATTTTCCCCTTTTGACTTACCTCTGCCTTCCTCACTCCAAGACAGTTAGCAGTGGGTGCACGAAAGGCTGTCTTCCACGCCAGATATTGAGGTGTTCGCACAGCCCGTTCCTGCCGTGCTTCAACTGTGTGGTTCTTGCTGCCATATCTGCAGATGCTTTTGGGTTTTTTAATAAAGAACTAGTGCACCTCCAAACGCCAACCCACAGTTTCCCCACACTGCCTGCAGCATGGCTGCCGGATATTCAGCAGGCTTACTCACTCATTTCAGAACACAGACTCCTGGTTTCACCAATTGCACAGTCCCTGTGGATTTAGCAGACCTTGTCCAGCTGGTGTATTGCTGGAACTGGTGTTCTGGGTCACTTTCTGGCTTTTATCTAGTATTTTTCATGGAGGTTTTTTTTGCCCTGTCTCTCTTAGCCGCCATCTTAGGTTCTCCCCCAGATACATTTTTATATATAGCTGGATCTATTCTGTATTCTTTTCTTTTAATAATAGTCTTTATTAGTTTTTCAATAATAAAAATTAAGTTTTATGTACAAAATAGTTTTGTATTTTGTTTCTTTAAAATAAGCTTAAATTTATAGTAATTAGTCTAATTTCCAATTTCCCCTACTCCCTTTTATGGTTCATCTTAGTTAAAAAATAATCTTTCTTGGGAGATATTAATTGCAATTGAATTTAATATGTGACTAAATTTGAACAACAAACATTTTTGCATTGCTTAGTTTTCCTGTACAGGTACATTTATTGAAATATTCATAATCAAGTTTTATAGCTTTCTTTTGTAAATTTTTGTTTCTAGAGATAATGGATTATTATTTCATCATGTTTTCCATCAGTTATATGCAAAAGCTGCTAACCTTGAATGCAACTTGTTCAAACCCTTTAAAAATATCTGTAACAAAAAACAGGTTTGCAGAGGCTAGTACTGCTAATCTGACATTTATTTGCTTCGTTACATCCTTAAAAATAATAAGTCGTATTTTCTTTTTTAAAAATCTGTAATTCAGGTATTAATATCTACTGCCATTGTGATTTTTTCTTCACTTTTTAACAGTCTGATCAAAATGAGGACAGTCAGTTTAACTGAATTTGCAACTTAGTTGTATACTCGTTTATATTTATGGCTTCCAAAAAGCCACTTAGGGTTCAAAGTGATCTTTAGTAGCACGTATGTGCACATATGCACACAAACAAAACACATGAATCTAAGTCCTTCTCATGCCTTTCTCTAATCAGAGAAGTAACTATTCTGAATAATCTTTTAAAATTATTAGTGGCTAATAGAAGGTAACAGTTCTTTTCAAATATAGTGTGGTAGGCAGAATTCTAAAGATGTCCCTCTCCTTCCCTTGACCCGCCTCCCCCATTTCCTGTTATTTATTCAGTCAAACACTAATCTAGGTACTTCCTTGAAGGGCCTTTGAAGACATAAATATAACTTTGCAATTGATAAGATATAATACTAATTACTTGACCTTAAGATAGGGAATTTATCTGGGTGGGCCTAATCCAATCACATGAACACTCAAAAGCAGTGTATCTGTTCTCCAGATACAGCAGAAGGTAGAAGATGAGGATGTCTGAGAGTTTTGACACCAAGAAGCACTCAGTGCACTATTTTTGGCTTTGAAGATGGGAGCTGAGGTAGGGGGAAGGATTGTTTATAAGCCAAGGAAGGTAGGCAGCCTCTAGAAGTTGATAATGACTACCAGCCAATAGCCAGCAAGGGAACAGGGACTTCAGTCCTACATCCCACATAATTGAATTCTGCTGACAATTTCAGTGAACTTAGAAGTGGATTCTCCTGAAGAACTTCCAGATAAGAGTCCAGGCCAACTGATACCTTTTTATAGTGATGTCCACTTTTTTATATTTTACACTGAGTACCCCAGCAGAATACGTAATCAAACCTGCCTGAACTTCTGACCTACAGAATTAAGTGTTGATTTACAACTAAGTTTGTGGTAGTTTGTTACACAGCAGTAGAAGACTAATGCGTATGTTTAACTTATTTTCAAAAAGAACTACGTTTATAGTATGTATTTCTACAACATACTTATTTTATGCATATACAACTGTTCCTTATTAGACATAGTGAACATAATAGTTAAAAGCTCAAGCTGTTGAGTCAGACAAACTTTATTTTAATCTCATCTGAAATCACTTATTAGTTACATGATTTTCAGTGTGTAATTTAACATCTCTCAGC
Source organism: Choloepus didactylus (assembly GCF_015220235.1). Taxonomy (NCBI): domain Eukaryota; kingdom Metazoa; phylum Chordata; class Mammalia; order Pilosa; family Megalonychidae; genus Choloepus; species Choloepus didactylus. The sequence continues at coordinate 81,415,357 of NC_051311.1, forward strand.
CTCAGACTCCTCATCTATAAAATGAGAGTAATAATACCTATTCAGAAATTTTACATCACTGCTGCTGTGGCCATTGTCATTGTTATGTGATAATGATGATTATGATAATGGCAACAGAAAAGAATATTGTCAGTAAGAGCAGGAATCGGGGCATTCAGGTGGAGCCATAACTGAGATCTTTTCACTTAATTCTTTGACCCTCTCTGACCTCTATTTGTGGGCAGTTTCTGGGTTATACTTTCAGCATTTAAAAATTTTTTTTTAGAAACAAGATATTTTTGCCTTTCTCATAAAGCCTCCATTCCCCTATTTCTGATCTCAAAGTTTCCCAGAGAAGCTCTGTAAGACATTAATATAATTGAGAATAGAGCTTTTCAGCAAAGTAAATTTGGAGAACCACTGAACGAAAGAAAATTAAATTGTGTTTATTAATGATAAAGCTGTTATGTGGTTTCATGCCTATAGCTCTTCATAAAGAGAGTATAACATTTCCCATATTTATTGACCTATTGACTGAGAAGCTTGCAAGATTATTTCATTAAACAAACTTTGAGAATAACTATTCTATCAGATATAAATCATTAACTCCATGAATAAGTACCTGTCTTCTTTTCCTTGTTTAATCTTGACTTTATCTACTTACTATAGATTGTTTACCCCAGAAGTAACCTTGAATCACCTGAACACCACACTTAATGTCCCTCGATACATTTTCTTCTTCCTTTTTTTTAACCAGTTGACTTTCTTTGTATTTTTAAAAAATTTATTAGAAAAGTAAGTTTACAGAAAAATTATGAAGAAACTATAGTTCCATATACTGCCCCCATCCACAGTTTTCCTTATTAACATTTTGCATTAGTATGGTAACTTTGTTATAATTGACAAAACAATATTTTTATAATTATACTACTAACTATAGCTCACAGTTTACATTAGAGTTCACTGTGCTGTATAGTCCTATGATTTTTTAAAAAAGTTTTATTCTACGAACATATTTACAACCTAAAATGTCTCTATTAAACCACATTCAAATATATAATGCAGTGCTATTAATTACATTCAAAATGTTGTGCTACCTTCACCACCATCTATTACCAAAACATTTCCATCTTCCAATTAGACACTCTGTAACAATTAAGCATTCACTCCCTATTCCCTCCCCTCAACCCAGCCCCCTGGTAACCTGCATTCTAGTTTCTGACTCTATGAAATTGCTTATGCTAATTGTTTCATATCAGTGAATACAATATTTATCCTTTTGTGTTTGACTTCTTTTACTCAACAGAATGGCTTTAAGGTTCATCCATGTTGTCTCGCTTCATTCCTTTTTACATTTCAATAATATTCCATTGTGTGTATATATCACATCTTATCTATTCATTTGGTGATGGCCACAAGGGTTGCTTCCATCTTTTTGCAAAAATGAATAATGCTGCTACAAAGTTTGAGTCCCTGCTTTCAGTGCTTTTTCAGCCATTTCCATTATTGTAAAATATAACATGCATGCACAAAGGTGTCATCTCTTGATGTACAGCTCAACAAGAAATCATATAGGTAATTTCAAAAATTGTTATGGGATGCAGTTCCACAATTTCAGTTCTTTGCTTATTATGCAATAAAAGGTATATATAGAAAGGTGAATATCTTCAAGGCACAATTCAATGAGCAACTGTAGAGCAAATCCCAAGGGATGCTATAGGCTACAGTTCCACCATGCCATTTACCTCCTTCCTGCGATTCCAACACCCCGGCATCCAACCATTTACAAACATGTTCACCTTCAATGCATCATTGATACTTACAATCCCATTAATGAACCATAGTCACTCCTGACCATTCCCATGCCATCAAGATGACCCCCATTATTCACATCTGTACATATTAGATGATCATTCTCCCTTCACTAAGTTCTGACTTATCTCTAGGTCCTCTATATTATATATTTTAAGATACTTATTTTACATTTTTCACAGAGTTCACATTAGTGGTAACATATAATATCTCTCCTTTTGTGTCTGACTTATTTCACTCAGCATTATGTCTTCAAGGTTCATCCATGTTGTCATATGTTTCATGACCTCATTCCTTCTCACTGCCGTGTAGTATTCCATCATGTGTATATACCACATTTTGTTTATCCCCTCAACTGTTGAAGGACATTTGGGTTGTTTCCATCTCTTGGCAATTGTGTGTAATACTGCTGTGAACATTGTTGTGCAGATATCTGTTCATGTCACTACTTTCAGATCTTCCAGGTATATACCGAGAAGTGCAATTGCTGGATCAAAGGTAACTCTATATCTAGTTTTCTAAGGAACTGCCAGACTGACTTTCAGAGTGGCTGTACCATTATACAGTCCCACCAACAATGAATAAGAGTTCCAATTTCTCTACATCCTCTCCAGCATTTGTAGTTTCCTGTTTGTTTAATGGCAGCCTTCTAATTGGTGTGAGATGGTATCTTGTTGTGGTCTTAATTAGCATCTCTCTAACAGCTAGCGAAGCTGAACATTTTTTCATGTGTTTCTTGGCCATTTGTATTTCCTCTTCAGAAAACTGTCTTTTCAGAGCTACAACTTGGTGGTGTGCACTTTCCCTGACCTACCAGCCAATGGGGCTCCTGAGCCACCTATTACTCTCAAGCCAGTTCTCCCCAACTTTGTGCACTGAGAGGGGGCCCAAACCATGTGGAGGTCCAATCAGTGTACCAATTTTTCGTGTGCAGTTGGTCCACCAGCCCTGTGGTTGGGGCGTGTGCCCTGTGCAGTTTGGCAGAAGATCTGCTCCAGGACACAGTGGTCCCAGCCATTCTGGGGCTATGAGTGGAGTACCCTGGTGCTTCAGACCTTCGCATCTCACCCTGCAGCTCAGAGTCCCCACAGTTCCTCCCTGCTGTGAGCCCATGAGTCCCTGGGATTCAGGGAGGGCTCCTGGCACTTCCATGGGACACCCCTGTCTCTAGGCTGTGCACACTGCAGGCTTCTGTGGAAGAAGAGTGGGTGCTATCAGAAGGCCACTGAATCCCGAATTCCCTCAAGGAAGCTTTTGTCCGCTGTGCTGTGAAGGGGTGTCTCCCAGTCAGCTGCAAGATGGCTGCTCAGGACATGGAACCAACCCCTTCCACTATCATCTGCCTGCTCCAAAGGCCAGTCTCTGGCATGGGGGCTCTTGGCCGCGGGTCTGTGAGTCTGCAAGGGTTATCACCCATGCCAGATACTGAGGGGGGTACCCCAGGCATAAAAGGTATTCCCTACTGCACTCGATTCCAGCTTCAGCTGCCCGTTCTCTGGTGGCTTTCCAGGCCAAATACTCACCTGTCTCCAAATGCAGACTCAGTTTCTCCAAGTCCACAGTCACTAAGGGTGCGTAAGTCCCTGCCCAGCTGGTGGAACCCTGGAGCCGCTGTTCTGAAGCACTTTCTGTCCTTTATCTAGTGTTTCTCATGGAGGAGAATTTTGCTCTGTCTCTCCTAATTTGCCATCTTGGATCCCCGTTCCATAGGGTATTTCTATACTTTACTTTCTGAGGAACCATCTGTGCCAGTTTAAATGTATTGTGTCCCCCAAACGCCATTATCTTTGATGTAGTTTTGTGGGGCAGACGTTTTGGGGCTGATTAGATTTGCTTGGAATGTGCCCCACCCAGCTGTGGGTGATGACTCTGATGAGATATTCCCATGGAGGCATGGCCGCACCCATTCAGGGTGGGCCTTGATCAGTGGAGCCATATGAATGAGCTGACTCAAAGAGAAGGAACTCAGTGCAGGTGTGAGTGACGTTTTGAAGAGGAGCAAGCTTGCTAGAGAGGAACGTCCTGGGAGAAAGCCATTTAGAAACCAGAACTTTGGAGCACACGCCAGCCCCGTGCCTTCCCAGCTAACAGAGGTTTTCCGGATGCCATTAGCCATCCTCCAGTGAAGGTGCCCGATTACTGATGTGTTACTTTGGACACTTTATGGCCTTAAGACTATAACTGTGTAGCCAAATAAACCCCCTTTTTATAAAAGCCAGTCCATCTCTGGTGTTTTGCATTCTGCAGCATTAGCAAACTAGAACACCATCAAACTGTTTTCTGTAGCAGCTGCACCATTTTACCTTCCCACCAACAAAGAACAAATGTTCCTGTTTTGCCACTTCCTCTCCGACACTTAACGTTCCTTTTTTTTTAAATAGTAGCCATTCTTGTGAATGTGAAAGGGTATCTTGTCATTTTGGTTTACATTTCTCTAACTGCTAATGATGTTGAACATCTTTTCATGTACTTAATGGCCATTTGTATGTGTTCTTTGGAGAAATGTTTATTCAAATCATTGGCCCTTTTTTCAATTAGGTCGTCTTTTTGTTTTTGAGTTGTAGGAGTCCTTTATATATTCTGGATATTAAATCCTCATCAGATATATGGTTTTCAAATATTTTCTCCCAGTCTGTAGGTTGTTTCTTGTCTTTCATGATGAAGCCCTTTGAACACAAAAGTTTTTAATTTTGATGAAGTCCCATTTATCTATGTTTTTTTTTCTTTTGTTGCTTATGGTCTTGGTGTAAATTCTAAGAAACCTTTGCCTAACACAAGGTCTTGAAGATGTTTCCCTTTGTTTTCTTCTCAGAGTTTTTTATCATTTTAGTTCTTATAGTTAGGTCTTTGATCCACTTTGAGTTAATTTTTATATATGGTGTGAGGTGTAGGGGTCCATGCTCATTCTTTTGTGCATGGACATGCAATTTTCCTAGCACTATTTGTTGAAGAGACTGTTCTTTGCAATTGAGTAGTCTTGGGACCCTTGTCTAAAATCACTTGGCCATAGATGTGAAAGTCGATTTCTAAACTCTTGATTCAATTTCATTGATCTGTATGTCTGTCCTTGTGTCAGTACCATGTTCCCCCCCCCTTTTTTAAATTTTATTGCAGTGGCTTTGTAATACATTTTAAGGTTATGATGTGAGTCCTCCAACTTCATTCTTTTTCAAGATGGCTTTGGCTGTTCGAGGCCCCTTCCCCTTCCATATAAATTTGATAGTTGGTTTCTTTCCATTTGTTCAAAGAAGGCTGTTGGAATGTTTATTAGGATTGAATTGAATCTGTAGATTGCTTTGAGTACAGTTGACTTCTTAACAATATTTAGTCTTCTAGTCCATGAATGTTTAAGGACCTTACATTTATTTTGTTCTTCTTTAATTTCTTTTTACAATATTTTGTAGTTTTCTGTGTGTATGTTCTTTGTATCCTTGGTTAAATTTATTCCTAGTTATACGATTCTTTTAGTTGCTATTGTAAATGGAATTTTTTTAAATTGATTTTCTCTTTGGATTGTTCATTACTAGTATAGAATTTTTGCCTGTTGGTCTTGTAACCCTCTACTTTTTTTAATTTGTTTATTGACCCTGGTACCTTCACTGTGGATTTTTCAGGATTTTCTATATGTGTATATATGTAGGTTTTACTTCTTTCTTTCCAATATGGGTTCCATTTATTTCTTTTTGTTTCCTAAGTGCTCTGGGCAGCACTTCTAGGACAATGTTGAATAATAGTGGTGAGAAGAGCATTCTTGTCTTCTTGATCTTAGATGGAAAGCTTTTATGCTTTCATTATTGAATGTTTTCATTTTCATATCCCTCAAGTTATTTCCAAATTCCCCTTATGATTTCTTCTTTGACCCACTGAGTGTTTAAAAGTGCATTGTTTAATCTCCATATATTTGTGAATTTTCCAGCTTTATCTCTGTATTGATTTCTAGCTTCGTTCCATTGTGGTCAAAGAAGATACACTGTATGATGTCAATATTTTTTAATTTGTTGAGACTTTGTAACATAACATATGGTCTAACCTGGGGAATGAGTCATGTGCACTAGAGAAGAATGTATATTTGGCTGCTATTGGGTAGTGTTCTATAGATGTTATGTATAGTTGGTTTATTGTATTATTTAAGTCTTCTGTTTGCTTATTGATCTTCTAAATGTTCCATCCATTATTGAAAGTGGTGTATCAAAGTCCCATACTAGTAATGTAGAACTGTCTATTTCTCCCTTCAAATCTATCAGTCTTCACTTCATAGATTTTGAAGCTCCATCTTTAGGTGCTTCTATATTTATAACGGTTATGTCTTCTCGTTGAATTGACCCCTTTATCAGTATATGGTGACCTTCTTTGTCCTTCATAATTTTTTGACTTCGAGTCTATTTTATATGATATTAGTATAGCTACCCCAGCTCTTTTTTGGTTACTATTTGCCTGGCTTTTTTTTTTTTTTTCCTGTCCTTTAACATTTTACCTACTTGTGTGTTTCAATTTAAGGTGAATATTATAGACAACATATAGTTGGGTCATGCTTTTTTATTCATTCTGCCAGTGTCCCCTTTCTGACTGGAGAGATTGATCCATTTTACATTTAAAGTAACTACTGAAAATGCAGGACTTTCTTCTGCTATTTTGCTATTTGGTCTCTATAAGTCTTAATACCTTTTTTGTCCCTTGATTCTTCTGTTAATACCTACTTGCATATTTATTTGATTTTGTGTTTGTACCATTTTGAGTTACTTCTAGTTTCTTTCTGCATATATTTTTCGTATTTTTTGAGGTTACCATGGGACTAAAATTTAATCATAAAACAGTCATGTTCTATTTGATGCCAATGTAGCTTCAATAACATACATACACAGCTCCTATACTCCTCCATCTCCCCACCTTTTTATTATACTTGTTACTAATTATGTCTTCATACATTGTGTGTCCAAAACCATAGATTTATTATTATCTTTATGCTTTTGCATATTTGAACTTGTGAGAAATAAAAAGCGGAGTTACATGCTAAAAAGTACAATAGTATTACCATTTTAAAATACTCCTATGGGTACCTTTACTAGAGATATTTATTTCTTTATGCCACTTTGATCCACTGTCTAGTGTCCTTTTCTTTCAGTCTGAAGAACTCCCTTTAGTACTGCTTGTAGGGCAGATCTAGTGGTGACAAACTCCCTTAGCTTTTGTTTGTCTGGAAATGTCTTAATCTCACCCACATTTTTGAAAGAGTCTTGCTGGGTATAAAATTCTTGGTAGTCATTTGTTTTCTTTCAGCATTTTCAATATTTTTTCCCACTGCCTTCTTGCCCCCATGTTTTTTGACGAGAACTTGGCATTTAGTCTTATTGGGGCTTCCTTGTATGACATGTTGTTTTCCTCTTGCAGCTTCAGAATTCTCGACATGTCCTTGGCATTGAGCAGTTTACCATCTGGGCATGGTTCTCTTTGAGTTTATCCTGTTTGGGGTTTGTTGGGCTGTTTTATATGTATATTCATGTCTGTGGTTAAATTTGGGAAGTTTTCTCCATTATTATTTCTTTGGATATTCCTTCTGCCCTTTTCTTCTCCTTCTGGGGCTCCCATAATGCGTATATTGGTGTACTTGATGGGGTCCCACAGATCTCGTAGACACTGTTCAAATTTTTACATTGTTTTTTCTTTTGCTTCTCAACCTGAATCATTTCAGTTGTCTTTGTAGTCACTGATTCTTTTGTCCTCCAGGTCCAGTCTGCTGTTAAAACCCTCCAGGAGTTATTCATTTCAGTTATTATGGTCTTCAACTCCAGTATTTCTATTTTGAACCTTTTTAAAATTTCTGTCTCTTTGAGATTCTCACACATTGTTTGTTCATTATTTTTCTCAAATCCTTTAGTTCTTTCTTTGTATTTTCCTTTATCTTTGTGAGCATATTGAGAATCTTTGTTTTTTTTAAGTCTTTGTGTGGTGTTTAAATTTGGTCTTCATTGATGGTTTCTGGATTTTTATCTTACTCCATTGACTGGGCTGTCATTTTCTGTTTCTTTGTCTTGTAATCTTTTGTTGCACACTTTACATTCTAATATTTTGAATTTTATCTTTGGGATTTAGTCCCTTAGTGTTATATTCCTTAAGTTTATATCCAGGTAGTTATATGGCAGATTTCCTTGGGTTCCAGGAGCTAACATAAACAAATAACTAACACAAAAAACCTTTCACAGTCTTTGCAGATTGGCTCTGTGTTAGCTGGTATTCTCCTTCAGAGTTTAGCACTCCTATGAAGACGATCACCCCAACCTGACAGTGAAGTTCAAGGTCCTCTCTGAGCCTCGACAGGGTGTCTTATCCTGGACTTGTGCTTACTTGTTTAAAAGAATTCCACTGCTACCTCTACTACCTATGAAATGGATTTCCTCCTTTTCAGGTGCTTATTTTATTTCTTAAAACAGGTAAACCTTTGTCCCAGGTCACTTAAACTTAATTACAGTTAAGTAAAAAATTGCTTTAGCTGTCCACAAGTTGCTTCTGCCTGCAGGGCAAGTTCTTGGGAGGGTGAGCCAGAGAATAGTTTCCTGGTTTAGTCTTTCAGGCTGCCACCCAATAGTTTGTTTCTATATAGAGACAGCCTAGTATGTGCATCAGGATTACCTTGCTTCTTCCAGAACAGTGCCAGTGTCCCACAGTGGTAGTGCAAGACAGCTCAGCAACATGCTGGGGAAGGAGAGAGGGGAGGGGGTCACAAGGGCACCATTAGCTTTACTTACTGTTTTTAAAGAGATGTGTTTTCTTGATTTGGCACTCGCCCAGTACTGCAACCCTTAACTGTTTTCCAGAGTTTTGAGGAAGATGGCTTTGCCAAGTTTTGTTAGTTTATTCAGTTTTGGGGGGGCAGGCGGGGGGAGAGGCAGGGGGAGAGCACCGCAGAGTATCGTAAAACCACCACTTTGGCTGACCACCTCTGATAATTGTCTTTTTTGCCAAAATATGGAGGGGAAGTTGTCTGAATATTGCACCTTGCAACTAAAGCCAATAATTTTTGACCAGTCAGAATTTTAGGGATTTGTGATACATATAGAAGTGAAGTGGATTATATGGATGGTACTAAAAGTGAATTATTGCATATCAAATGATAATAAGCCAAGCCTTAGATTAGAATAAGGAATTTCTATTTTAACTATTTTTTTCTGTTATTTCCTTGAAAAAATATTTGAGACAACAGTGGAACTGATAATTTTTATGTGATCGAAGGTATCTGGTAATAAATTACCTAATGATTTGTAACCTATCAGCTTTAAGGTCAATTTTAGAAAAACCTCTCATATATATCCCTATTGTGAATTCAGGGAGTAATACTGCTGTTTACCTACTGTTCTAGTTTGCTAATGCTGCTGGAATGCAAAACACTAGAAATGGACTGGCTTTTATAAAGGGCGTTTATTTGGTTACACAGTTACAGTCTTAAGGCCATAAACTGTCCAAGGTAACACATCAGCAATCGGGTACGTTCACTGGAAGATGGCCAGTGGTGTCCAGAAAACCTCTGTTAGCTGGGAAGGCACGTGAATAGTGTCTGCTCCAAAGTTCTGGTTTTAAAATGGCTTTCTCCCAGGACGTTCCTCTCTAGGCTGCAGTTCCTCAAAAATGTCACTCTTAGTTGTACTTGGGGTATTTGTCCTTTCTTAGCTTCTCCGGAGCAAGAGTCTGCTTTCAACAGCCATCTTCAAACTATCTTTCATCTGCAGCTCCTGTGCTTTCATCAAAGTGTCCCTCTTGGCTGTAGCTCCTCTTCAAAAGTCCACTCTCAGCTGCACTGAGTTCCTTCTGCCCGGCAGCTCATTTATATGGCTCCACTGATCAAGGCCCATACTGAATGGGTGGGGCCATGCCTCCATGGAAATATCTAATCAGAGTCATCACCCAGAGCTGGGTGGGGCACATCTCCAAAGAAACACTCAAAGAAATCTAATCAACACTGATAATGTCTGCCCACACAAGATTACATCAAAGATAGTGGCGTTTGGGGGACACAATACATTCAAACTGGCACATTCCACCCCCTGGACCCCAAGATGGCATTTTCTTTCCATATACAAAATACATTCATCCCACAACAATATCACAGAAACTTAAATCATTTCAGTAACAATAGTTAAGTACAAGATTCCATCAAAATCAGTTGCAGGCGTGGTCAGTCCTAAGGCATAATTTTCCTTTAGCTATGGATCTGTGAACTTAGACAAGTTATATGCTTCCAATATACAAAGGAGGGACATTCATAGGATAAACATTCCCATTGTCATAAGGAGAAACAGTAAGGAAAACAGGGTTAACAGGAGCAAAACAGTTCCTAAAACCCACAGGACAAACTCCATTAGATTTCAAAGTCTGAGAGTCATTTACAGAACGACGTTGCATCCTTAGGGCTTGAGAGAGTGGGAGTCTAACCAGTCCTAAGAGCCTTTTCAGCAGCCCTTTCCTTTCCAAACGCTTGGGTGAGTGCTCCAACATATCCACACATTGGGGAGACCAGCTTCTTGGCCCCACCCTCCTCAAACTTTTGGGCAGCTCCCGGATTCCCTTCCATCTCTGGGGCACACGCTCAACCCCTTCAGAACAGTGTGGTGGCAGCCAGGCTCTCCCCAGTTCCCTAGGAATGTGCTCCACCCTCTTTGGGGCTTGTGGTAGGAGGACATTCCCTGAGCATCGAGGCAGAAGGCCCGCCCTCGACCTCTGGGGCAAACTCACCCTTTCCATGCTTGTGGACCACTCCGCTCTCCCAGCCCAAGGCCTCTTGACTCCAGACCTCAACCTCCATGGCTCTGTCTTTGAAGAAAATTTTCCTTCAATTTGTTCCTTGTCTGTTTCCTCCATTCCAGACCAGCAGCAGCTCTGTCTATAAAGATCTTGCAAAAATTCTGTTGGCTTCGCATGAAGCACACAGGGGTCAAAGCCATCAGACAGTAGAACTTTCCACAAGTCCTTTCTGGATAACTTCATCTCCAATCTTGGCTTGTATTGAAATGGCAGCTGGGTTCCACATTTGGTAACATCCTCATGTTGGGCTGTAGCTTCTGGGATTCTACCCCCTGGAAGCCTGGAATTTTCCAAGCCTTCAGCTTCTGGTTTCTTTGAACCCAAGAGTTCAGTTCTAAGTTTATCTCTCTCTGCTCGCATTTTACTATAAGCTACAAGGAGAAGCCAGGGTACATCCTCCACACGTAGTCTGGAGATCTCCTCAGCTAAGTATTCCAGGTTGTTGCTTTCAAATTCTTCCTTCCATCTGACACCAGGACACAATTTTGCCAAATTTTCTGCCACTTTAAAACAAGGATCGCCTTTCTTCCAGTTTGCAACAACACATTGATCATTTCTGTTCGAGGCCTCGTTGGAAGTATCTTTAGAGTCCATATTTCCACAAACATTCTCTTCAGAGCAGTCTAGGCCTTTTCTATCAAGCTCCTCACAATTCTTCCAGAATCTTCCCCTTATCCAGTTAAAAAGCTGTTCCAGCATGTTTGGTATTTGCAAACTCAGCAGCAAAAGTACCCCACTTGCAGTACCAAAATCTGTTCTAGTTTGCTAATGCTGTTGGAATGCAAAACACTAGAAATGGACTGGCTTTTATAAAGGGGGTTTATTTGGTTACACAGTTACAGTCTTAAGGCCATGAAATGTCCAAGGTAACACATCAGCAATTGGATACCTTCACTGGAGGATGGCCAATGGTATCCAGAAAACCTCTGTTAGCTGGGAAGGCACATGAATGGCATCTGCTCCAAAGCTCTGGTTTCAAAATGGCTTTCTCCCAGGACGTTCCTCTCTAGGCTGCAGTTCCTCAAAAATGTCACTCTTATTTGCACTTGGGGTATTTGTCCTTTCTTAGCTTCTCCGGAGCAAGAGTCTGCTGTCAACAGCCGTCTTCAAACTCTCTCATCTGCAGCTCCTGTGCTTTCTTCAAAGCACGCCTCTTGGCTGTAGCTCCTCTTCAAAAGTTCACTCTCAGCTGCACTGAGTTCCCTCTGCCCGGCAGCTCATTTATATGGCTCCACTGATCAAGGCCCATACTGAATGGGTGGGGCCATGCCTCCATGGAAATATCTAATCAGAGTCATCACCCAGAGCTGGGTGGGGCACATCTCCAAAGAAACACTCAAAGAAATCTAATCAACACTGATAATGTCTGCCCACACAAGATTACATCAAAGATAGTGGTGTTTGGGGGACATAGCACACATACTGACTTTCAAAAATGCATTTTCTTTTTGTTCCCCCCGCCAAGAAAAATAGGAGACAAATGTTACTTTTCCCTTTCCCTACTTCAAACCAACAGGAATGATAAATAAAGAATAAGGTCTAGTTCATTAATTCCAAAGTATTTTAACATACGACCTTTTCTTCAGAGGAAACTTTTTGTGGAAGCCTGCCATGTAAAGCAATATATTGCTGTTCTCTTTGAAATATAGGTAAAGTTGTAGCCTCCTAGTATTTTCCATATTTGCCCTGCTGAGCCTTGAAGGGATTCTTGAGAATACCTCTAGCTCTGTAGAGAGCACTTTGAAAAAACCACTATTGTAAACTACATATCTGAATAAATATTCCCAGATTTTCGTATGTAATGAGCTTTTATTTAGAGGTTACAGCTCCCTCTTAACATGTCCTGAGAAATTCAAGATCCTGTTATGGACTGTGGCAGCGTGTCAAACAGAAAATTATGTAGGAAATAAAATCCTGTGTTTTCTTATTAAATTACTTAACCAGCAGGGAGTCAAAGGAGCAAGAGTAAAAATATGATAATACAACTGTTTCGGAATACAGAACAAAAACAATATTGACTTACAAACAGCACAGGAAATTTAAGTAGAATGTTATAATTTGAACTACCTATACATCTTTACCCACAATAAGGTTTTTCATATAAAAAAGGAAAAACACTGTCAAATGAAGTTACAGAAAAGACTTCAGATTTCTAAGTTTTAGAAATATTTTTAAATAATGCAATTTAAGATTGCATAAATTTTTCTAAAGCAACTAAAAGTGAACATTTACTGAGGAGTAGTAAGTGAACATTTCAAAGAGACAGCATAACTGAAATAAACTTATAGCCAAGCTTTGTTTTCTAATCTGTGTGTTTTGTCACTTTACGGAATGTTAAAGGAAGAAGGGTTGCGAAAGACGTTCTGCAAATAGAAACCAGTCTAACAGTATTTCCATGAATTATCCTTCAGATGGTCATTTGCCCCCTGACTAATCAACCACTTGATCTGTTATATAGATTTTTCTTATTAGAACAAACTAATTTTTCCAAATATTTTCTTTACCTGTATTAACATAGGATCAGGCATGTTCAGTAAATTCACCCATTCCTTTTTTGTTGTTGTTTTTGTTTTCTCATAAGTACAGTGAAAGATTATTTTATTGCTCAAGCTTTTCAGAATCACATCTTGTATGCCAAAAAATGGCCTTCAAATTAGGACTTACAGAAAGCCTCGTGTGCATTTAGAAAAATGTGTTCAAATGCTCCATTCAGAGTAGTCTCCAGAGAACAAAACAACACTGCTACTTTCAGCCACAAAATTACTGAAACTGTTTAATGAAGTTACTCTCAGTGCCTACAGCACATACTTCTTGAACGTTCTTAATGGTGGTAAATGGTAGCCTGTTGTGGTTTAACATGATGGTAATTTTGAGGCAATTTCTCACGTGGAAGAGGATATATATGGCTGTGATAAGCTCTAGGTTGCTGTCAGAGAAGGGGTTAAGCATGAAGAGTGTAACCTAAGAAAGTCTTTCTCAGGGGCTGTAGCTGTCTTGGAAGAGAATTTAAAGAGCAAATCGTTACAAAGTTTACTAAACAGATCCAGAGATGGCATACCAAAGATAACCTGGCTGGTTTAATAATATTCCTAGTTCATGTTTTGACTGTGTTTATAAATACTAAGTACTGTAAATTGAAGTAAGAAATAATTATACTTCTATAAAAATAGTTCCAGGGACAGAACTAAACTATTCTAGTCATTGGAATCTAGGAGTTCTTTCAGGCAACTGAGGCAGCTTTCTGGAAGCAGAGAGGGACACAGAAAAGATCTGCTTAGTAATTTTTCTGATCCCATGAGGCTTCTTACAATTGCAAGTCTGTGAGATGTCTGTTTGTACTTAAAATAATGGACTTTTACTTAAGCTAGTTTAAGTGGTGGTTGTTTTTTTTTTCCCCTTGCAACTAAACTATACCAGACCAGTATTAAATTAATTAATATGTCAATCTTATTAAATCAGGTCAGTGATTCTGTAAACCCTTGATGACATCATTGCTGCCTATGCACAGAACCTTAGATAATCAAATCAGAGTCGGTGAACCATCCCAAATTGTAACAGAATGTGATTTGTGCATACACATGTGCATTGTTTTCTAACGAGAAAAGGTCGTACATTTCATCAGATACTGAAAGAAGTCCATTGCCCCCAAAAAATTAATAACTACTGGTAGAGCCTTATGCAGAGGCCTCTGAACCCTAAGGGGCAACCCATTTTGCCTACATGTTGAGACAGTAAAAGACACACTTTGGTACATTATTATTGGATCTGACAGTGCCATAATTATGTCAATGTTTGCCTTATCTGTGGCATGTTGAAAAGGATGTCACTTCCTTAGACCTTTGCCACTGTTAGATATATAATAATAATCTGATAGAACAGATTTTCATGAAATTTGCCCCTTAAGAAAATTCACTAGCTAGTTTATTTCTTTCCTGGTAAGTCTACATGTTTTTTTTTTTCATTTCATTATTGCCAACTGGAAGTTGATACAGAAAGGTTTGAATTGGATATAAGGGTAGTATCTTATTCCTCCAAGAACTGATCTAAAATTTTTGAATTAGACTGGTCTCTGGAAGCAGTCTAGTATTATCTTTCATTTTATGGTTGAGGAAACTGAGACCCAAAAGGAATAAATAAAATTTCCAAGGTCACTTATTTAGTAGTAAAGTGTGGATAAAAACAGAGTCCTATTAATTACTGGCCACCAGAGTCTTTAGTATGCTACACTGCTGATGGCTGTTGATTTCACTCTTTGTCCTCATCTCAGTTGTGTAGTTAACTTGTTTATTCTTTACACGACCCTATAAAGAAGGCACTATAGTATTTGTTTTAGTTTGCTAAAGCTGATGAAATGCAATATACCAGAAATGGGCTGACTTTTAACAGTGGGGATTTATTAGCTTACAAGCTTATAGTTCTGAGGCTGTGAAAATGTCCAAATCAAGGCATCATCAAGATGATACCTTCTTCTTGAAGATAGACCTCCAGCAATTTGGGACTTTTGTTACATGGCAAGGCACATGGAGGTATCTGGTGGTCTCTCCCTTCTCTTCCAGGTTTCATTGCTTCCAGCTTTTGGGTCAGTGGCTTCCTCTCTGTTTCTGTGGCTTTCCCTCTCAGCTTCTATGTGAGTCCTTCTCTCTCAGCTTCTTAAAAAGGACTCCAGTAAAAGGATTAAGACTCACCTGGGGCATGCCTCAACTGAAATAACCTAATCAAAAGGTCCCACCCATAATAGGTCTTCACCCTCAGGAATGGATTAGCTTTAAGAACATGGTCTTTTCTGAGGTCTATAAAACCTCCAAACCATTATTATTCCCATTTTAGTAACCATAGGAACTGCCTTCTATTTCTGTGGGGAATTTACATTTTAATTGTTGTGTTAAATCAGAAGCAGAACAAAGAATTCTGCCTCACAAATACACTCTCTGCTCCTTCTTGAGTTTCTAGCCTAAAGAATTCAGACTCAAGATTTCAACATCACTCTTACCAGAATTTCCAGCTTCCAGCCTGCTCTATGGAATTTGGACTTGCCAGCACCCACAACCACTGCATGCAGTCTGCTAAGATCAGAGCTTCATCTTCAACAGAAAGGGACTTTACAAAGAAGCAAGTTATTTTTCAGAAACTTAAAACTTCTTGCTTATTCCTATACCAGTTAAGCATTGAATGAAACTCAGTAAAACCAATCTCCCCAAGAACAGCTAGGAAACTCATGAATACATTCATCTGCAAGTAAAACAGTTCCATTCCTCTGCCCCGTAATAATCTACACCACTTTTCAGCATGAAGAAATTAGAGCAATCATCACCCAGATAACCCTCAATATTGAGGAGTGGATAAACAAAAGGAGGAATTGTAACAGAACACTAAAATATAATTATAATGACGGAATCATTATCTAAATGCTTTTAACTTTCTGATGCATTGCAGAAATATCTGCAGCTGTTATAACTCACTGAACTGTTACCCAGGTGCCTTATTTCTTTAATGCTGATGCTGTGTCCTGAAACTGTATAATCTTTACCCTGTAACTGGACAGTAACAAGACAACTCATGACTGGCCCTGCTTGTATCCTGTTATCTTGTTTTGCAGCCTTGAGGTCAGATACCCTTTCATGTAGCTCCCTGAAGTCTGGTGTCCCTGCACATAGCCCCCTTAATGATTATTAATGAAGTAACATAAGTCATCCCAAACTGACCACTATGCTCATTACCCTAAGCCTGCCTGCTTTTGTTTGAATGCTGTAAAACACTGAAAGTTTCTCTAGTTCAGGGAGACAGATTTATGGCTCATAGGCTTTCTGTTCTCCTTGCTTTGCACTCAGCAATAAACTCTCTCTTCTCAAAAAAAAAAAAAAAAAATGTCATAGTAGTGGAATTGAATTTTGAAGTCTTGGACAAATCAATGAAAGGGCTATTTCAGATAATCCTTTCTTCTCCATTTGCTAGGAAAAGTGATTAGATGCTTTTTTTATTGTTTTAAAATTTAAGGTGAGTTTTAAAACAGTGTTAAGGGCAGAAAGAACAAAAATTAGCATTGTGGGCTTAAACAAAGACTGCAATACAGTGAAATCAGTGACTGGGCAGCACATCAAAAGGCATTTTATAATAATTTCAGAGATTCTATGGAAAGTTCACACCTTCTTGGGAACATATACCTTTGTACTTTGTACTTACTATGCTTTCTGACTGTAATGATAATTATTTACATCAGTAATCCTCCTCTTTCTTCTTCACCTGCCATTTTCTCCCAGAAAAAGCCTCCTTATCTTCAGGTCTCAGCTATGGGTTTTCCTTCTCCTCCACCAGTTTTCTTCTATTCTCTAGGCACTTATTGCATTGTTTTCAGGTTGCATATTTGCATGGTGAATTCCTTGAGTATCAGGACTTTCTTACTCAACTTGATATCTCAGGCTCTTAGCACAGAGGCTGGCAGGTATGATAGATATTCATAAGTGTCAAATTACAGGTATTTAAATATTGAAAGCTGTGTTTTTTTTTAATCATTGCTAAAGGTACTCGGATTTTTTGGTAGAATATTTGAAATACTGTTCAGATAAATAATTTTAAGTCATAAGGATTTATAAACTAAACAGTCTTGATAGCTGTATATGTATAATATAATATAAACTTTTTTCATTGACTTTCAGAATCTAATTTCTGTCTTCAGAACTTCAGCTTTCATGTTGACAGCCCCATAGTTGTAGTAATATTTTCCATATCAAAAATTAGAACATATTACCTGACTGTGCCAGTTTGAATGTATTGTGTCTCCCAAATGCCATTATCTTTGTAATCTTGTGGGGCAGAAGCTTTGGTGATGGTTAGATTTGCTTGGAATATGCCCCACCCAGCTGTGGGTGATGATTTTGATGAGATGTTCCCATGGAGATGTGGCCCCGCCCATTCAGGGTGGGCCTTGATCAGTGGAGCTATAGAAATGAGCTGACTCAAAGAGAGGGAACTGAGTGCGGCTGGGGGTGATGTTTTGAAGAGGAGCAAACTTGCTAGAGAGGAACGTCCTGGGAGAAAGCCATTTTGAGGCCAGAGCTTTGGAGCGGACGCCAGCTGCCTTCCTAGCTAGCAGAGGTTTTCCGGACACCATTGGCCATCCTCCGGTGAAGGTACCCGATTGCTGAGGTGTTACCTTGGACGCTTTGTGGCCTTAAGACTGTAACTGTAGCAAAATAAACCCCCATTTTATAAAAGCCTATCCATCTCTGGTGTTTTGCATTCTGCAGCATTAGCAAACTAGAACACTGACAAAGTTTTTTTTTCTTTTTTTTTTTTTAATTCTGTGAGTGAAAGATACTATGAAATATGAATTGGATGCCAAGATAGTGGAATTTACTAATCATCAACTGCAGTGAGGAAGAGTAGTTGAATTGGTGTACTATTCAGAAAGATCAAGGTCTTATTATAGTATTTAAGCATTTATTTTGTTAAATGACTTACTCTTCCTTTGTTTTCCAAGGCAATTTTTTGAAATCCAGGTGATCTAACTGCCACATTAACTACCTTTTAACTTTCCCCAAATAAATTGATACTATGGGAATTTGCATAAGTAGTAGTAACTTTTTTTAGTGAATTTTCCATTGAAATAAACAGTGACTGTTGATTATATACATAAAAATTGCCTTTTTTTAAAAAAAGTAGTTCTTAGAAAATTGATTGATTTGGGACTATCTGATAACAACTCCTGTAGTAATTTACTAAGGTTAAGTCTGAGAGAAACAGTGTTTCTGAGAGAAACTCTACATAGTGTTAATTATAAAAGAATTGTTTATTTCTCTCCTGCAGAACGATTCAATTCAAGCAATGATTAAAAGGGGGAAAATTGGTTAACTAAGTTTCATTCATGTCTGTATAAGGTATTTTAATTGTTTTGTTTGAAAAGAATTTCTATAATGCCCACATTCCAAAAAAGATACGTGGCATACAAAAACAGGTACAATTTTAAAATACGAAAAATATTGTGAATGTGGAAAATGTGTAAAGAATAATATGGAACCCAAGATGAGATTATTATAAAAAGTACCTTCTGAGGGTTCTTGTTTACTTGTTAGAAGTGAGCCACAAATTTACCTCATGATTACCTTGGGTTCCCTAGAAAGAAAGTGCTCCATTCCTGCAAAATGATTTTCTTTACGTTTGATGGTTTTTATCTGTATGTGATGAACCTGTCTAGGGTTAGTTCATTTGATACATAACCCTCTAGGGGTCCATAAATGGAATTCAGAGTGGTCAATGAACTTGAATGAGAAAAAATTTCTTTTTCACTCACGTCCAGTTAAAATTTAGCGTTTTCCTCTATTTTGAAGGTAGGCAGCAAAATCCAACGTCACAGGCATTATAGATATTTCTGTATCATATTGTAGTTATTGTATATATCGCAGAATATTATTCTCATCATTACCTTGAAATGGTGGTAATTATTAGATTTGCTGCTAGGTCTTTATTCCTTAATGTGTTACTAAAGAAAAATGTGTTACCATTATCACAAATTAATTTTCTATGATATTTCAATAATCATATTTCAGTATAACTAGTTTCATTTGTAATTTGGTTTATTTTATTCATTTAAAAGCATTTATTTTGAAAAGGGAGCCATAGACTTCACTAGACTGCCAAAGGGATTCATGGTCCAAAAATATTTAAGAATCCCTGGTGATATGATGGTACAATCTTCCTTTCAGAACTCATATTCATTCACTACTTAGATCATTTGAATATTGTTCACCAAAATTCAGCATAAATAATTTTGTTGAAGTTGTGATACTTATTTCTTACAAAGTAGTTAATATTTGTTTGAGAACTTTAAGCAAGAATGAACATGCATTTCCAGGTCGTTCTTATCATGTGTTATTACAACTAGCACTCCTGTAGTTTTTAAATTTTTTAATAATTAAATGAGTAGTTGATTCTAAAATTAAGTTCTTGTTGTATAATATTATACATATTATTGGGTAAGTAAAGTCTATCAGTTAAAATCACTTGAGATTGGCTCCTGGCCTCTTTTGTTGAAGAAACTTGAAAGTCATTTTAATAGATTATTCAGAGCCTATTTTGGCCCTTAGCATACCTAGAGTATTCACTTAATACATACCTAGCCCTTAGGTTTGCCCTTGGCAAACTTAGAGTATTAATGAAAAATAAGAAAAACAATAGTTTTGTTAAAATCCTTTTATAACGATTGGCTATGTTGTCACAAACTGATTATATACTGACTACTTAGACTAAGTTAGTTTTATCTGTTTATGTATTCTACTTTAAAAGTTAAACTAGAGTATGACTAGCTAGGTATTCTGATGAATCTCTCACTCTGAAAACATTAGTTTTTAAAATGCTGGCTAAATCATAAAAACATCAAAGAACTGATAAGGCCAAAATCCAAAGGATGATAGGAATCCAGAGAGGTAAGAAAGCACAAAGCTTTTGCCCTGAGGATTTGCCCAAACTGGCAAACTTAAGTTTTGGGATTTTGTCCTCCCCTGATGGAATTGAAGCTCCCAAAAGCTACATTCTCAGTTTAAGAGTGAATCCAAAGTAAATCTACCCCCATTCATCCAGAGCATGACAGAGCATGACAAATTGAAACCACAGGTCATCCCAAGCACAAATTCATAGTCCAAATTCACATCACCAGGATGTTCCAAAAATCTTCAAACTCTGAATTTTAGTTAAAATAAATAAATGCTTTTCCAGGTTGCCTGAGAGAAGCAAAGGCAAATCCTTTAGCTCAAAGAATTTTCACAAGTAATTTGTTTCAAAAAAAAAAAAAAAAATCTTACAGTAAAAAAAAAAAAATAGAAATAATAACTAAGCACATATGGAAAAAAGGTATTATGAAGTAGAGCCAACAGAAACAGAAAACAGCAAGAACAGATCAAAAAGCCTTCAAATAGTAGAATTATGTTTGAAAACTTCTGCAGGGAATGCAGAAACTTTAAAGACCAATCAGCTATTTGAAAGGATCAAAAAAAGAAAAGAAAAAGAACTTTTAAAAATGAAAAGTAAAATAATCAAAATAAAAACCTGAGTGTACAAAATGAACTAATGAACCAAAAAGGAAATTATTGAATTGGGAGATAGATTAAATGACATTACCCAGAATGTCACATACTGACAAGAAAATGCAATATTAAAAAAAAAAAAAAAAAAAAAAAAAAAACCCTAAATAAAACTGGTTAAGGGCATGAAATATAGAATGAAAAGGTCTGACGTATCTTATTGGAGTTGCAGAAGGAAAGGAAAGAATGGGGCACAGCAAACCTTTACTAAAGGAAATTCTAAAGATACATTTCAGGCAGAAGGAAAATGATCCCAGATGGACAGTCTAAGGTGAAAGAAGGAATCAAGAATAAAGAGAATGGTAAATATGTTGTTATATATGAAAAAATATATATAAAAAGTAATCATTGCATTACAGGGTAATAATGAGTATTAAAATACACAAAAAGAATAGCAAGTTGGGTGGTTAACAGAATTTAAGTGTTATCAAGTCTTCGTATGGTCTGAGAGAAGGTTATTCAGTAGCGAAGTGTATATTTTTCTAGGGTAACCACTAAAAGAATAGAAACAGTATAATTTTTTCAAATTGGGAATAAGAAAAAACCTGAAATAATTTAAATTTTAAAATAAGAATCTAAAGTCATTTCTCAACCTTGGCTGCTCAATACAGTCACCTGAGGAGCTTTTAAAAATCCTAATGCCCAGACACCATTTGTAGCCAAATTAAATCAAAATCTCTGGGTGATTATGAAGTTCCCTGGATGAGTCTAAAGGAAAGCAAGTAAGGGCAGGCACATAGAACAAGTGGGGCAAATAGAAAGTACAGTGTAAGATGCTAGACAGAAAACAAAATATGTCAGTAATTACATTAAAAGTAAATGATCTTAATGTTCCAGTTAAAAGACAGATGGCCTGGCTGGATTTTAAAATTCAATTTTTGTTGCTTACAAAAGACAAATTCAAATCATAAAGCTTTAGTAATAAATATCATGGCTAGAGATAAAGGAGTCATTTTTCATAATGATAAAAGGTGTGATTTAATGGGAAAATGTAACAGTTTTCAATTTGAATGTACCTGATAGTACAGCTTCAATGATATGAAACAAAAATTGACAGACAAATCCACAAACTTTGAGAGATTTGTTTTATTTTCCCTTTATTATAGTTTGATAAATTTGAAACCTGTAGGGAAATTGTAAGAGTAATGCAACCAATGCTCTTAATACCTAAAATTCACTAATGTTAATATTTTGCCACATTTGCTTAATATCTCTATGTATATATGTATGTATACTGTTTTTCTTTTTTTTTTCTCTGAACCATTTGAGAGTTACTTGGAAATATCATATTTACCCCTAAATACTTTCACATGTATCATCAAAAAGCAAGGATATTTTCCCACATAACCAGATTGTAATTGTTATCTCAGGAAATTTAACATCGATGTAATATAATTATGTAAGGCACAGTTCATATTCATATTTTCCAGATTGTCATAATTTTTTTTATAACTGGATTGTTTGTTTTTATGATCCAAAATCTAATCAAAGTTGTCATATCATATTTAGTTGTAATATCTCTCAGGTTCCATTACACTAGAAAATTCCCTGTGATTAGATTCATGTTAAACATTTTTGGTAGGAATACTATGTATTAGTGCATCGCTAATGAGGTACATGTCTATTTGTCCCATTATTGGTGATGTTAAGTTTGATTATTTAATTAAGATGGTGTCCACCAGATTTCTCCGTTTTAAAGTTTCCATGTTTAATCATCAGATTATTCATGAAGGCCCAGTGAATTTCCTATTCTTTAACATTTTCATCCAGCCACTTTAGCATCCATTAATGGTCTTTCCTAAATCATGTTTTTACTATAGTGGTTGTCAAATGGAGATTTTTAATTTCTATCTTGCTTAAACATTTATTAGTTGACATTCTTCTATAAAGAACTTTCCTTCTATCCCCCTTTTTAATTTTTTAAGTATCACTATGGACTCATGGATTCTTTTTGTTTTTTAAATTAATGTGGTGTTATTCATTCATGTCATTATTCATTATGATGCTGAAATCATCTCAAATTAATCCTTTAAACTAGCTCCTCTGACCTTTTGACATGTCCTATTAGTTTCTGAGTTTTACCTTATTTTCTGGTACAAGATGATCCAGGTTTACCTTGTACTTCACTGCTTCAGCCCTGGAATAAACCATCTTTCTAAGATGTCTGTGTTCCTTCTAGTGGGGGAATGGTACTTAGAAACCGAATTCTGGACATTAGATATGTTCATTTCTGCTGGGATGTCATTGCTTCTACACCCTTTCAGATGAAACCTCCAATTCCAATCCATCACCACAGGGTTCTTTCACTCCTTTCCCACATTCTGTATTGGTATCTCCCAGCAACTTTAGTATGTTTACTCATTTGCTCAGCCCTACAATACATAGAAAATAATTTCAGAATGGCTGCATCTGTACCACCACCATATCAACAAACATACTAAGTAAAATCAGAATTTCTTTGCAGGGTTTTGTCCTTAGAACGTCACCCACTGAAATTATTATAGTCAGAATACTGGGTTCAGAAGTTATTTGGATTATTTTTTTCTTCGGTTTTATTTGATAAATAGCTAGGTTCAGTGGTTTCTCTTTTCAATTTTGTGTTTTCCCCATCCTCATGGATTTAATTTTATTTTTTGAATATGTAAAACATTGACAACTTTCAAACGTCAAAACTACAAAAATCAAGTTTATTCAAATGTCCCATCCCTGCTTTAAACCATCCATGCCATTCCCAAGTCCTCTGAGGTTTCATTAGTTTCTGGCTTATCCTGAGCACATATATGGAAATAACAAAATCATTTCAAGTCAGTTCATAGAAATCTTTCTTATTCCAAGTTTTTTTTTTAATATTGGAAGATTTTTAATACACCTCTCTCAGTGATTAATAGAACAAGCAATTCAGAAAATGAGTAAGACCATAGAATATTTGAATACATTATTAACAAAGTTGTGCTAATGGACATATGTAGTGTACCTAAAAAATGCTGAATGATATTTGTTTCAACCGTACATGGAACACTTTTTTGAAAAAGACTTAAAAAGTAAGTCTCAGCAAAATCTAAGGGTTGAAATTATAGAGTATGTTCTCTGAATATAGTGCTTTCAGGCTAGAAAGTGATATCATAATGGCAACTAGGAAATACTCAAAGGTTTAGAAATTAGTAAGCAACCCTCTAAATAGCCCATGAGCTGAAGAGGAAATCATAATGCAAATGTGAAAATATTTTGAACTAAATAAAATAACACTTTTGTAACAAAACTCTCTCTATTACAACTTGTAGATGTGGCTAAAGCAGTACTTAGAGGGAAATGTTATACCCTTAAATGCAAATATTAGAAAGGAGAAAGTTGAAAACAATTGAACTAAGAAGCCATCTCAAGTTAAAAATAAATCAGCAAATTACCCCCCACCCCCATGCCCATTTTCGTTTCCTAGGCTGCTTAAAGCAGATACCATGAAATGGGTTGGCTTAAACAGTAGGAATTTATTAGCTTACAGTTTTGAGGTCAAGAAAATGTCCAAATCAAGGCATTATCAAGGTGATGCTTTCTTTCCAAAGACTGGCTGCCAATGATCATTGGCCACTCTGCCATGTGGCAAGGCACATGGTGGCATCTCCTGGTTTCTCCCTTCTCTTCCGGGTATTGTTGCTTTCAACTTCTTGCTTCCATGGCCTTTCTCTCTCTCGTGTCTCTCTCTCTCTCTCTCTCTCTCTCTCAGGTTTAGGGTTACACCTGAACTGAAGTAGCCTCATCAGAAGATCCTACTTACAATGTGTTACACCCACAGAAATGGATTATATTTAACGACATGTTTTTCTGGGGTAACTACAGCTTTAAACCACTACACCCCACCCTCTGCCCAAAACAAAGTAAAAAAGAAATATTAAAGATAAGAGCAGGGAGGTTAGAAAGGCTTAACAGAGATAAAAATTGGATTTTTGAAAAAACTATATTAAAGTTTAAAATCTCTAGGTAAGACAAGTCACAAAATATAAAAGTCACAAATAATTTCGAGATTGAAAGGGGAAATTGTAACTATAGATTCTGAAGACATTAAAAAAAATAACGAAAAGAATATAATGAATAACTGTATGCTAATAAATATGAGGAAGTAGGCAGAATGACCTATAATCATTAAAGAAGTTGAATCAGTGATTAAAAATCTTTTTAGAAATAAGACTCCGGGCTCAAATGGTTTCATCAGGAAGTTCTATTAAACATTCAAGGAAAAATGAATTCTAGTCTTATACAAACTCTTTAAAAATTGGAAAAAAGGAACTCTCCCAAATTCATCTTAAAAGTCTAACATAACCTTGATATTAAAACACCCTTTATGAACAGTACTAGAAAAAAATTATAATCTAATCCCACTCATGAATATAGGCACAAAAATCTCTCTCTCTCTCTCTCTCTCTCTCTCTCTCTCTCTCACACACACACACACACACACACACACAAATTATATGCCAAACAAATCCTTCAAATTATGAAAAGGTTAATATATCACAACCAAATTCAATTCATCCCAATAATACAAGGTTAATTTAACACTGCAAAATTAATGAATATTTTCTACCACATAATCAAAGAGAAATCATATCTCAATAGAAACATAGAATGCAATTGATAAAATTCAGCATGGATTTGTTAAAACCAGAAAAATCTAGCGAGGCATAAAAGGAACTTCAGCTTTATCAAAGGTGCTATACAAAACCTACAGCAGTCATTGTATTTAATGATGAAACATTGGAACATTTCCTTTGAGAATGGAATGAAAATAGCAGAAATCACTTCTGTTTAACATTGTGCTAGAAGTTCTGGACAGAGAAGTAAGGCAAAAAATAAAAATGGATGGACGGGTGAATGCATTTATGGATGAATAGATATATAGGAATTGAAGAAATACAAATATATTCTACATAGATTGTATAATTTATGTACAGAGATTAGAATATTCAAAATAATCTACAGATAAGCAATTGAGAATAATAGGAATTTAGTAAATTGCTGGATACAAAATCAATATACAAAAATCATTGGCATGTCTATAATCAATAAAAAATGAGATTTTAAAAAAGGTAACAGTAAAGTTTATCCAATGGGGAAAATGATGTATTCAAAAGCCTGAGATAGCAAGGAATATAACAAAATATGTGTGAGAATTTTTTAGAGAAAATGATACAACTATTGGGAGATAATTTAAAAACTTAGATAAATGAAAAACTATATCACATCCACTCATTGGAAGATTCAGTATTGCAAACATGTTAATTTTCCCCAAATAATCTTTAGTCTCAGGGCCATTCTAATCAAAATCCCAGTGGAGTGTTTTGGGTTGTAGTTTGTGTTTTTGTTTTTGAAACTTGATAGGGTAATCGTAAAATCTGCGTGAAAAACAAAAGCTCAGGGAATATTATGGGAGGCATTTGCCTTACCAGAAACCAAGACATATTATGAAGCTATAAGCATTAAGACTGAACTGTGTAGTATTGGCCCAATAGATAGAAACAGACCAACAAGCCAGTGAAGCATCCGTACACAGATACATGTATACATACAGATGGGGAACAGGTGGCCTTAAGCACCTACTATGTTCTAGACAGTTTTCTAGGTGCTGAGGACATGGCAGTGAATAAAGCAAACAAAACATTTTAGGGAATTTCATGACCGTGGCTAGGGAAGATATAACACATTCAGAGTGTAGCCATAAATCTAAAGATTGATAGATTTCAGTACATAAAGTTAACAACATATAATTATTATAGATATCATAAAAAGAATGTGTTTTGGTTTGGTAAAGCTGATGAAATGCAATATACAAGAAATGGACTGGCTTTTAACAGTGGGGATTTATTAGCTTACAAGTTTACAATTCTGAGGTCATCAAAATGTCCAAATTAAGGCATCAGCAGGATGATAACTTCTTTGAAGATCATTACTGGTGAGCTTGTGCTCCCCTGTCATATAACAAGGCACATGGCATCATCTACTGGTCCCTCTCTCCCGGATTTTGTTGCTTCCAGCTTCTGGCTTCAGTTGTTTCCTCTCTCAGCTTCTATGGGTGTGTCCTTGTTTCTCAGCTTCTCTGAGTTTCCTGCATGTCCTTTATCTTATAAAGGACTCCAGTAGGCAGATTATGACCCTCCTTGAATGACATTGATCACATCTCAATTGAAATAACCTAATCAAAAGTTCCACCTATGATAGGTTTACACCCACAGGAATGGATTAAAATAATATGATCTTTTCTGGGGTACATAAGAGCTTCAAACCAACACAGCATGCAAAGGCAAGCCACAAACTGGCTTTTCTCTGCCAGTTTTGACAGTATTTGAAACATGTATAATCCAGTGTCCAGAATATGTAAAGAACTATGACCATTAAGTAAAAGACACCCACTAGAGAAATGAACAAACAACTTGGTCAAGCACCTACCCAAGAAAACAATATCCAGGTGGCAGATAAACATACACAAAGGTATTTACCCATAGTAGTTTGCAGAGCAATGCAAATTAAAACCACGTAATATACTATTACATACCCACCTGTTTCAGGTTGCTAAAACTGCCAGAATGCAAGATACCAGAAATGGGTTGGCTTTTAACAATGGGGATTTATTAGCTTACAAATTTACAGTTCTAAGGCCATGAAAATGTCCAAATTAAGGCACCAACAGGAGGATACCATCTCTGAAGAAGGGCCGCCGGCATCTGGGACACCTCTGTCACATGGGAAGGCATATGGCTGGTGTCCTTCTCTCTGGGTTCTTCTCTCTGGGTTCCATTACTTTTAGCTTCTGGCTTCAATGGCTTTCTCAGCAACTCCAGGGGCTTTTCTCTCTCAGCTCTCTCTGGGTGTTTCTGTCTGTCTTTTATC
The DNA here is from genome assembly GCF_015220235.1 of Choloepus didactylus. Classification (NCBI taxonomy): domain Eukaryota; kingdom Metazoa; phylum Chordata; class Mammalia; order Pilosa; family Megalonychidae; genus Choloepus; species Choloepus didactylus. The sequence continues at coordinate 81,442,893 of NC_051311.1, forward strand.
CTCATAAAGGACTCCAGTAAAGGATTAAGACCTACCTTGAATTGGGTAGGTCACATGTCAATTGAAACAACCTAATCAAAACGTCCCACCCACAATAGGTCTGTCCCCACAGGAATGGATTAACAGAACATGGCCTTTTCTGGAGTACATAACAAGCTTCAAAACAGCACCTACCAGACTGACAAAACTGAAACATTGAAACAATCTCACATATTGCTGGGGATGTGAAATAGTAGAAATTCTTATCCATTGCTGGTAGGACTATGAAATTGGAGCAATTATTTGAGATAACAGTATCATACTATGTAATAAAATTAAACGTGTCCTTATGTTCAAGCCATTCTACTCCTAGGTACACACTTTAGAGAAAGTCTTATAAGGAGACATTTTCAAGCATGTTCATAGTGACATTGTTCTTTATGGCCCAAAACTGGAAATAATTCAAATATCCATTAAAGGTCAAAAGAATAAATAACTTGTGATATATTCATAAGGGTACTACTATACTGCAATGAATGTGAATAACTAGCAACGTGGATGTCTCACAAACATAGTATTAAGTGAGAGAAACAAGTCACAAAAGCAAATGTTTAAAACCAAACTATATTTAGGCATTCAGTCATAGGTAGTAAGACTATACAAGGAAACAAAGGGAATGATTATTACTAAAATTAGGACAGTGTCACCGTTAAGGAAAGGGGTAGGGTTGTCATCGGGGTTGGGGTATGGATCCATGCAATAGAAGGCTTCCAAGGTGCAGGCAGTGTTTTATTTCTTGACCTAGGTGATAATTACATGGATTTCACTGTGTCATTATTTTTTAATCTGTACATATGTTATATGCAAATGAATTAATGAGCTAAACCAAAGAATTTGAAATGGACTAATAAGTATATTTCTGAGAATTGATAAATTAGTAAAGCTAATCCATGGTAGTTTTAAGTTATTGGTGATTGTATCATAATGTTGAATTAACTTCAAATGATTAGAATGCTCCATACAGATAGAAAATTCAGTTGATAAGAGCATAGATTTTTTTTTTTAAAAAAGACTATCAAAATTTTGCTGCTTTAGCCAGTACATTAGAATCCATAATACAGATTTTAGTGAGGAAAATTCTGCTTTTCTTATGCTTGAGGAGGATTATTAGTAGATGCATCATAAAGATTTTATGTATAATATGATAATAATGGCTAGCAATAATATCTACCACTCTTTGAGCACTTACCATGTACCAGGCATTGGGTCAAGCATTATAAATATATTTTTTCATTTAACCCTGCAAACAACTCTTTTAAGTGTGGGTATTATTTTCTGTCCTTTAATGTGTAATATGGGGATAAGATATCCCCATATTACACATTAAGTGACAGAATCTTAGTCTTTGTTCTTAACTATAATCCCAAATAATAATTCAAATGACTAGTAGTGTATATAGATTATATATCATTATAGATTCTCATTTGTTCTCACTGGTTATTATCTGGGTATTCAAATTGGTATTAATTCCAAAGTGAATGCCAACATATGCCAGGTATTTCTTTGGACCCTGTCTCCTGGATCTTTTGTTCTAATAACTCATAACCTTAGTTCACTGTACTCTCTTTTCCTTGGAGCTAACGTATTGTGATACTTCAAATAACTTTAAACTTAATTCAGCTTCACAAATGATGATTTATTACAGGTATCACCCAATCTGCTTCCAGATTGACTGCAGTACAGAAAATTAGCTCTTTAGCCCTAGGAGCAGCTCTTTTAACTGGGAGGGTCTCTAGCTATTCTCTGCGATAACTGACACACATCTGGAGGTGTTCTGGATTGCTAAAGCTGCCAAAATGCAAAATACCAGAAATGGATTGGCTTTTATAAAGGGGATTTATTTGGTTACAGATTTACAGTTCTGAGGCCATGAAAGAGTCCAAACTAAGGCATCAACAAAAAGCTGCCTTCACTGAAGGAAGGCCGATGGCATCTAGGGTTCCTCTTTCACCTGGGAAAGGAAGGCACATGCTGGAGTCTGCTGGGCCTCTCCCAGGGTTAGCTTTTGGTTTCCATTGCTTTCTCCAAAATGTCTCTGGGCTTCTGTTTTAGCTTCTTTCTCTCACCTCCTTGCATCCTTGCTTATTTCTCCCAAGGCATTTCTCTCTAAGCATCTGGGAGTCTTCTCTGACCTTCTCTGGGGCAAACTCTGGATTTCATCTCTTAGCTTCTCTCCTGGTTCTGGTTTCAACAGCTGTCTCCAAAATGTCTCTGGGCATTTTCTCTCTAAGCATTTCTGAGCTCTTTTCAAAATGTCTCTGCCTTTTTTCCTCTCATAGAGGATGCCAGTAAAGACAATTAAGACCGACCTTGAATGGGCGGGCTCACATCTCCATGGAAACAGTCTAATCAAAAAGTCCTACCCACAATAGGTCTGACCCCGCAAGATTGGATTAAAAGAACATGGCTTTCCTGGGGTACATTATAGTTTCAAATGAGCACAGGAGGTCATAGTCATAATTACTGAGTTGTTTTATAAAGAAAATGGAAGCCCACTTTGGTGAAATTGCTATTTCCTCATACCCTCATAGCCCCTCTTATTGCTAGCCATTATTATTATATTATACATAAAATCTTTATGATGCATCTACTCATAATCCTCAAAAATTATTTCTATTCAAAACTAAGTTTATATTTTGTGAAAATTTGTGAGCTAATTTAGTTCATAAATAAAATAAAATTGCAAAAAATCTTTTCTTTAATCGATTCATATTGTTTTTATGGTACTGTACAGTGTCATGTATTATATTAAGCATGTCTTTATAGTTGATTTATAATCAAAGGGTGATTGTGATTATTTCTGTAAAATGTTGGAACATCCAAGCTCTGTTTTGACTTACAGTGCTTTTTCCAAGAGTTTAACCTACTGTCAGTAGTTCAGCCTGTGTAATGGACCTAAGGTATATGCTAGCCCAAGTACATGGGAGAGAAGCTGGAGAGGGTCTTCCAACTCTTTAGACTTCAGTGCACCAAGATTCTGCTTACTCAATTTTCCCCCACATTTTTTTTTCTTTGTTCTAGTATGTACTCATGATTTTTTTAAAGAAAATTATCTTCACAACAGTTAAAATTGCATATATCTGAAGTTGACCTATATTCGTAGATTCTTTTTTTGTTGTTGCTTTACTGTCTGAGCATTAGAACTTCTGGCTAAGAACCAGAAAAATCTACTATTTTTTTCCCCATCCCCACTTGCTACTACATAGATCCCTATCAGTTTAATTGTAAATTTTGCTATTTTATAAAAGTCATTTCTTGTTTTATTTCTTTACGTTTTTTTTTTCTATTTTTCTGACATGAGGAAAGTTCTTGCATGCAGTAAATTTTTCATGTTTTAAAAAATACTATTCTATTTATGCTTTCATCTTTAGTTCTTTTAAGACATTGAGACAAATTAAAGTTAGGTCCAGACACATTATTATATTGGATACTGAGAATTGATTTGTGAATGGATTCTTTCATCTACAAAGACTGTTTTCAAAGTGTGGGTCTGAGGACCTGAGACCCTTTCAGGGGCTCTGCAGAGGAAATAGTATTTTCATAGTGCTATCAAGATATCATTTACCTTTTTAATTCTTGTTCTCTCATGAGTATATAGTGGAGTTTTCCAGATACTACATGGCATGTTATGTTGCATCAGCTTCATTGAAAAAGCAGATACGAGAATTCATCTGTCTCCCATTAAACCGGATGTTAAATAGACTTGAAAAATATAAAACAAGGCCTTACTTTTGACTACTTTTTAAAAATCTGGTTATTTTTTCATTTAAAAAGGATTATTTATATTGGTATGTTATAATGGATTTATAATTTTTTAATGACTTCATAAATATTTTTAAATGTTTCCATTTTAATTTCTAGTACGGTAGCTATTGCTAGATATAACCCACATAAACAAAAGCTTTTTGAGGGCCTTGGTAAGTTTTAAGTGTTTAAAGGAGCCCTGAGACCAAAATGTTAGAGTACCACTGATTTGTATGACCTTTATTATTCTCAAATATTTGAATTTTTTTCCTTATACTTTATTTTTAGTTTGTCTTTTATAAGATAAAATATCTGTTTTTAGGTTGCTACAAACCTCAGGAAAGATCAGATTACTTGATGTTGGCAGCTGCTTTAACCCATTTCTGAAGTTTGAGGAATTTCTAACTGTTGGCATAGACATTGTACCTGCTGTAGAGGTATGCATAGTTTTGTTTTGTTTTCAGACTTGAATATTTCACATGTATATTTACAAAGGAAAATCACTGTATTTACTTCCTGAAATAGCAAATATATTTCCTGTATTCAAGTTGGTAAAAAATTATTTCTATTCAAAACTAAGTTTATATTTTGTGAAAATTTGTGAGCTAATTTGTGAGCTACCTTAGTTAAGGTGACCAGTACTGTATTTGTCTTTGTTTTCTTTCTTGTTTTGTACCTTATTATTTAAATGGCCATGATCTGGAACTGTGCAGTATAATAGAATCATTATTATGATTAAGAAATATTAGTTTGCAAAGATTGCCAAGTAGCTGTAATGTGTAGACTTTTTGTTTGTTTTCGTTTATTTTTTTAATGCATCTTTCTGAAATGTACTGTGTTGTAGAACCATTGTGAAATGAAGGAAAAAGGCAAGGGCTTTGGAGTCAGTCAAAACTTTATTAAATTCCAGGTATTTATACTTGAGTAGATGAAACTACTTAAATTCACATAGGCTGTTTCCTCTACCTTTATTAAAGGGTGGTGAGAATAAGCATCCAACTAAATTTGGCTCCTCAGTAAATGACAGATATTACCCTTCTCTTTGAGCGTATCCCAGTGGGTCAGTTATTGTGACACTGTCAGGTCAAGTCAATGAACCAGGATCACCTCCTGATCAGCTTAAGCATTCTTTTATTTTATTATGATGCCAGGAGTTTGTGTTAAGGGTATTTTTTTTTTAAATAAATGACTCCAGAGCAGGCAAATTATTTATTTATATCAGAAAAAAATCAGGTTTTTCCTGAATGACATAAACTCATAATGTTTGCCATTTTACTTTTTATATATCTCCAAGCACCAACAAAACAAAATATAAAAACAAATTACATTTTTAATGTTATAAAGAGAATATGGATTAGAATGTTAAGTTGAATCTTCTCTTATATATAATGGACTTAATAATGGGCCATATTTCATAGAATTATGGTAATGTCTACTTGAGAAAAAGTATGTAAAGCACCTAGCACAGTGCCTGTTACACAGAGAGTACTAAAGAAATGTTTGCTGTTATTATTGAAAAGTTCCTGCATGAAGAGGCAACTTTCATATGAATCTTTTATTTAATTATGTATCCTTTTGACTGACATGACTGTCTAGATTGAATCACTATGAGTAATAAGAAAATGGTAAAACCATTCCTTTATTCTCTGGTTCCTAAAGATAGACTTTATGTTTACTCTACAGTAAACTGTTGTTCTTAGCTTATCACTGCAGAGAATTCCTGTACCACCAGAGGCTATAGTTTTAAAGTGCAGGTGGCTTTCTACATGGATTCTCTCCCCTTCCTTCCCAAGACACACGTTAAAGATGACCTGTCCTTCAGGGTCTGCTGATGCATGATTATCGTTTGATTTGAACTGCAGACGTAAATATTATTTTTTAATATTAAATTTATTAATCGATTGGGCTATAAATCACTAGGGAAAACAAAAAAACTGCTATACAGAAGGTCAATAATAGAGTGAGATATTCCTTGTCTCATGTCCTATAACTAATTTTAAAGCAAAAGAAGGGACTTACACTCCTAGCCAAGATGGAATAAGAAAGAGCAGATATACCCCTCTTCCCTTGTCTGAAACAACCGGAAAATTGGCAAAATACATGAAACAATAATTTACAAGACATTGGATGTCAAGAAGTGAAAAGAGTGACCCCTGAAAGACAGAAAACAAATGAGGTGAGCCCTACTATTGCCCCAGCATATTGCCTTGAGATTGTTTCCAAGACATGGCACATAGAAGGAGAACCCAGGTGGAACCCAGCTGATACCATGAGTTGTGGAGATGGAGCTGAGAATCCTGGGAGACCAAGGCAACTCGAGTTCATAAGACAAAGTACCAATAAAGAAAGAGCTGCACAGAGGGAATACTTTAGGGATCTGTATGTAACAGGTTAGTACTCAGCTGAGTAGTAATCAGCATGTATGTGTGAGGAAAACTACAGACTAGAGAAAGAACCACCTGAAAAGATTAGAGGTTATGTGCCTGGTACTCACATAACCTGTTCCCATCAGCCAAACTAGAAACTCAAGATTCACACAGCATTGGGCAGAATACACAGAACATTCTTGCCTTAGTCATGTAGAATAATGCCTTAGACTAAACACTGCCCTCATCCCACCTAACAGATCTTAAAAGCAAGACTCAAAAAGATCCAGGTGTCTCCAAATAACTTAACTCAGAACAAAGCTCAAGAATATTTATAGCAACACAGAAACCATCCAGCACTCAACAAGGTGAAATTCACCATGTCTGATATCTAATAGGAAATGCAAAGAAGCAGAAAAATATGACCTACAATGAGAAGGTAAATCAGCCTAAAGAGACCAACCTAGAACTGACACACATATTTCAGTGAGGAAACAAGGACATTATAACTATATTCTGTATGTTCAAAAAGTTAAGTAGAGACATGGAAGATATTTTTAAAAACACAAATCTAACTTCTATAGATGGATGCTACAGTGGTGTGATATGAAACATACCCTCAGTGGAATTAATAACACATTAGACATTGAAGAAGAAAAGTAAAATTGAAGACATAGCAATAGAAACTACCCAAAAGGAAACTGAGAAAAGAGAATTTTTAAAAATGAAACATCAGTGAGCAGTAAAACAATTTCAGGAGGACAAATATAAGTGTAATTTGAGTCCCCAAAAAGGGGAGGGGTGGTAGTTGGAGAAATAATGGCCAAAAAATTTCCAAATTTGATGTAGACTATAAAACTAGCAATTCAGAGAATCTCAACAAACTCCAAGCACAAGAAACATGAAGAAAAATTATACCAAGGCACATCATAATTGAATTCCTTAAAACCAATTATAAAGAGAAAGTCTTAAAAGCAGCCAGGGATTTATAAAAACAAAAAAAAAGATGTGTTAAAAATACTAAAATCTGTCAACTAAGGATTCCTCACCCAATGAAAATATCTTTTACACATAAAGGCAAAATAGAAACACCTTCAGACACAAAAGCTGGAAGAATTCAGCAACAGCACACTTGCATTATAAGAAGTCTTAAACAAAAAGTCCTTTAGCTGGGTGGAGATATGGATCTACACAAGCAGTGATGAGTACCAGAAGTGATAACTACATTGGTTAAAAAAAAAGGTTTTTTTCTCATTAGCTAAATCTCTTTTAAAAAATAATTTATTTTTAAACAAAAATAATATAGTATGAGTTCATAATATATGTAAAATTAAAATGTCTGAGAATAGCACAAAGAATAGGATGGAAGGAATGGAAATATATATTTTAAGGTTCTTATGCTGTACATTAAATGGTACAATATCACTTGAAGCTATACTATAAGTTAAAGATGTTGTAGTTTGCTAAAACTGATGAAATACAATATACCAGAAATGGACTGAGTTTTAACAGAGAGGATTTATTAGCTTACCAGTTTACAGTTCTGAGGCTGTGAAAATGTCCAAATTCAGGCATCAATAGGACAACACCTTCTCCCTGAAGACTGGCTGCTGGCGATCCTTGGCTCTTCTGTCACAGGGCCAGGCACATGGTGACATCTGCTGGTGTCTCCTTTCTCTTATGGGTTTTGTTGCTTCTGGCTTCATTGGCTTCCTCTCTGTTTTTTCTGCTTCCCTCTCAGCTTCTCTGTCTTTTCTCTCTGAATTTCATCTCTTATATAGGCCTCCAGTAAAAGGATTAAGACCCACCTGGGGCACACCTTAACTGAAATAACCTAATCAAAAGACCCCACCATCAATAAGTCTACACCCACAGGAATGGATTAGCTTTTAAGAACATGGTCTTTTCTGGGGTACATACAGCTTCAAACTATCACAGAGGTATCCTATAAATGCTAAAACAACTACTAAAATAAAACAGAATTATAGCTAATAGGCCAACAAAGGCAATAAAATGGAATCATAAAAAAAGATTTAGTTAATCCAAAAGATGGAAGGAAAAGGGAACAATGAGCAGATGGGGCAAATACAAATAGCAAGATTATAGATTTATATCAATCACGTCATATAGATGTAGCCTGTATACACTAATTAAAAGACAGAGATTGTGAGATTATATATGCTATCTTTAAGAACTGCACTTTAATTTTAAAGACACAAATAGGTTAAAAGTAAAAGAATAGTGAAGAGAAAGCTAGTGTAACTATACTAAAATCAGACGAAGTAGATTTCAGAGCAAAGAATATTACCAGGGATGAAGATGGTTATTTCATAGTGATAGAAGGGTTAGTTTATCAAAAGTACATGGCAATCCTAAAAATTTATGCACCTAATGACAGCTTCAAAATACATGAAGCAAAAAACTGATAAAATTGCAAGGAGAAATAAATATTTATAAAATATGGTTAGAGATTTCAATACCCCTCTCAATAATTGATAGAAAAAGTAGAAAGGCAGTCAGGATATAAATCACTATTGTTTTAGTTTGCTAGGACCACTATAACAAAATACCACAAACTGGATGGCTTAAAGCAATAGAAATTTATTGTCTCTTAGTTCTGAAAGCTAGAAGTCTGAAATCAAGGTGTCAACAGGGCCATGTTTCCTCTAAAGTCTGTAAGGAAGAATATGTTCCATGTCTCTCTCCTGGCTTCTGCAGTGACTTGCTGGCAATTCATGACATTCTCTGCCTCAGTCGTCACATGAGGGTTTCTTCTCTATGTCCAGATGTCCTCTTCCTAGAAGGATACCAGTCATATTGGATTAAGGGCTCACCCTACTCCACTGTAACTTCATTTTAACTTGCCTAATTCCATCTTTAATGACCTTATTTCCAAAATAGGTCACATTCTGAGGTACTGGAGAGTAGGATTTCAACATATCTTTTTGGGGGACACAGTCCAACCCATTACAACTGTCAACGAACTTAACCTAATTGACATTTATAGAGCATTCTACCAACAACAGCACAGTACCCATTCTTTTCAAGTGCAAATGGAATGTTTACCAAGATAGATACCTGAACCATAAAACAAGTCTCAAGAGATTTAAAGATTCAAGTCATTCAACCAGTATGAAATTAAACTAGAGAAAAACCATCTCTGGAAAATCTCCAAATGTTTGAAAGCTAAATAACATGCTTCTAAATAACCCATGGTCAAAGGACTCACAAGGAACAGATTTTAAAAATGAAAATAAATAAAAACATAAGGTATCAAAATGTGTGGGATGCTACTAAAGTATAGTACTAAGTGTTAGGTGTTTTAGCCTGGAAGAGACCAAAACTCAATAAGAGAAAATTTTATTATGTGCAGTCGGGCTGAAGCCAAAAAAATGGTGACAGCCCCGAAAGAAGGCAGGAGTATAATTTTATAGCTTTTGGGAGGGGGATTGAGGAAATAATTGTTGGTGAGTTAAGATAGAGGAGTGAGGAGCTGACGTTAGGGGATTGGTTTGCTCAAGGTCTGGAATTTAAGCAGGGAGATTGTATGTTATGGAAAATTTTTGTTCTTGCTCAAACCTTCATGACAGCTAAGGGTGGGCTCCATGCAAACAGTCACATTCGTTATGAGTGCAGGGAGCTTCTTGGAACATTTCCTAGAGGTGGGTTGTGTGTGTGTTGGGGGTGGGGAGTTCTGCCTAACACCAAGGGGAAAATTTGTAGCACTAAACACCTTTATTTAGAAAAGAAGAAAAATCTCAAAGCAATGACATCAACTTTTCAACTGAAAAAGAAAGCACATTGAATCCAAAGTATAAGAAAGGAAGTATCAAAGACCAAATTGGAAATCAGTATAATAGAAAACAAAAACAATAGACAAATTAGATCGCAAGATTTATTATAATAAATCTTAAATAACAGTATAAATATACAGTAGTTAAGACAGTGTGCTATTAGTGTTAAGGGAGAAAAATATAACAATGGAATAAAATAAAGGGTTCACAAATAGGCCGGGTCATACTACAGACTACTGATTTCAACCAAGATGGCAAGGTAATTCAGTGAAGAAAGGATACTCTTTTCAGTTAATAGTGTTGGAACAATTGGATATCCATAAATAAAAGAAAAAGAACTTCATTACATATCTTACACAATATATAAAAATGAACCCAAGTGGATCATACCTAAATGTAAAACCTGAAAGTATAAAATATCTAAAAGAATACAGCGAAGAATAATCCTTGATATACTAGGATACTATTCAGGAATAAGAAGAGTGAACTATTAATCTGTGGCAAAAACCTTTATCTTGGTTTAGGCAAAGGTTTCTTAGATATGACTACAAAAGCAAGATCATGGAAAAACAAATCAGTAAATTGGGTTTCATCAAAATTTAAAACTTCTGCTCTTTTAAAGACACTGTTAAGAGACTAAAAAGATAAACCACAGACTGAGAAAAAATATTTGCAAGTCAAAGATCTAAAAAAGGACTTATATCCAGAATAAATAATGAGCTCTCTAAACTCAATAATAAGAAAACAAACAACCCAATTTTTTAAAAAATGGGCAAAAGATCAGGACCTTTTATCAAAGAAGATACTCAGATGGCAAACAAGTATATGAAAAGAAGATAAACATCATAACTCTTTAGAAAAAATGCCAATTAAAACCACAATGAGATACCACTACACACCTAAAATTAAAGACTGGTCATACCAGTCATTGTTGGTAAGGATTTGGAGGAACTGAAACTCTTCATACACTCTTGGGGGAAATATAAAACTGTGTAACTGTAACAGTTTGGGAGTTTTCTTAAAGTTAAACATATATGAACTGTTTGATCTAGCCACTCCTCTCCTGGATATTTATCCAAGAGAAATAAAAGCATGTCCATTAAAAGTGTTCAGCAGAAATATTCATAGGCCTGATTTGTAATAGCCAAAAACTAGAAACAACCCACATTATCTATCAACAGATGTATTGATAAACAAAACTTTGGTATAATCCTGATACACTGGGATACTATTCAGCAATAAGAAGAAGCAAACTATTAATATGTGCAAAAGAAAGGATGAATCGGAAAACAATTATGCTGCATGAAAGAAGCCAGGCAATAAGAGTACATCTATATGATTCCATTTATATAAAATTCTAGGAAATACAAACTAATTAGTGGTAGAAATCAGATCACTTGTTCCCTGGAAGCAGGGGTAGAGCAGGGAAGACAAGAGGAAGGGATTATAAAGGTGTACAAGGATGCTTTTTGGGGTCTATTCATTATCTTGATTGTGGCGATTGTTTCACAAGTGTATAAATGCAACAACTTGTCAAAATTCACTCTCAATACGTGCAGGTAGCAGTCTCTATGAGGTCAGTTATATCTTAATAAAGCTATTTTAAAAAAAAAAAAAAAGCAGAGGGAAGGAAAGAAGAAAAATAAGAATTTTGTCCTGATAGTAAAACATTATGTATCACTTTCATCCAGATGAATATGTGACCAGTTTGTCAACCCACAAACAAGAACGAGGGCAGTAAGCTATTACCACATCTTTGTTAATTAATAACTATTGCTATATGACAAGGATGACTAATTTTTGTCTAATTTTAAAACTGCTTTCTAATTCTGTACCATTCCCATAAAGTTTTAATATTCAGCAAATTATGCAGTGTTGTTTGTAGTTGTAGTGGTTCCCATGGTCATTTGATTATGTTAATTAATATATGGTTTCTTTCAAACCAGGGATTAACTTTTTAACAAAGTAAAAGCAATATTAAAATTACTTTTTAAGATGGTTGAGGTTAATGATTTAAAAAACCGTTTTCATGGCCTTTAAAAGTTTTGGTATCTTTCTGCTTGTACAGATTTTTATAATGCTTCTTTCATTATCCTCTTTGACTTTAATTCATCTTGACTCTTGCTATTACTTGTTTTCCAGGATTTTTTTTATATTAGCCTTTCTTAGGTGACTGAAAATGATGACGTGAATGTAGATATGACTTAGTTTGGAAATAACTGTATCATTCTTGTGAACTCCAAATTAAATTTCAAATAAACGCTTATTATTTTTTTAAAAGATATGCTTAAAAGTTATTTCTATTTTCAAATTGTTGGGCAGAAATTTTTTTTTAAATGACGACTAGAAATTCTCTGGTGCTCATTGCTCTTTGAGATTTTTGTGAGTAAAAGTTTTGGTTGAATAAGTCTGTAAGTTTAATTTAGACAGATAAGATATATGATCAAAATTGGAATTAAATATGGAAATGCTATGAAACAGTCTGGTGTAAAATGTGTTTAATAAGTTGGAAGTAATCTTGAAATTCTTAATATGCTTTGCTTTTTCCTTTCTGCAGAGTGTATATAAATGTGACTTCCTGAACTTACAGCTTCAGCAACCACTCCAGCTTGCACAGGATGCTATAGATGCCTTTTTGAAGCAACTAAAAAACCCTATTGATTCTCTTCCTGGGGAGCTTTTCCATGTGGTTGTTTTCTCTCTCCTTCTTTCTTATTTTCCATCACCTTACCAGCGATGGATTTGTTGCAAGAAAGCCCATGAACTGTTAGTGTTGAATGGTTTATTACTTATCATCACACCTGATTCCTCCCATCAGAACCGACATGCTATGATGATGAAAAGCTGGAAGATTGCTATAGAGTCCCTGGGCTTTAAGCGTTTCAAGTATTCAAAATTTTCACACATGCATCTGATGGCATTTAGGAAAATCTCCCTAAAAACCACAAGTGACTTAGTTAGTAGGAACTACCCAGGAATGTTATATATTCCTCAAGACTTCAACAGTATAGAAGATGAGGAATATTCTAACCCTTCCTGCTATGTTCGATCAGATATAGAAGATGAACAGCTAGCATACGGTTTCACAGAGCTCCCTGATGCTCCATATGACTCAGATTCTGGAGAAAGTCAAGCCAGCTCTATTCCTTTCTATGAGCTAGAGGATCCTATATTACTTTTAAGTTAATGTAAAAGCAAAAGGCCCTTTCAGTCCAGACTTCTAAACTAATTGCTTAGACTAATTGGAAATACTAACATGGGCTCTCAGAACTTAAAACCTGGTTTGCAGAGAAGAATTGCAAAAGTTTACAGAGTTTGCTATTTTTTTCTACTTCTGGATTTTAAAATTTATTCTTATATAGAAAGCTTAAAGTTTCATGCAGAGTGACTCCTGTCATAGCAGAAACCACTGTTACTTTAGCATTTAGTTCTAAGATATTATAGAAAGGTACCTTTTTCTCTTCAGTGCTGTGTGAAAAATGAAGCATATTTAGCTATGTGTTTTCCTTTTCTTCAGCTTTTCAATGTTGACTTTAAACCATTGCAGTGGGAAACTTTAAGATGTGTAGAAAGCTGTAGATTGCACTTTGATGACTCACAAGTTAAATGTGACACAGATTGGTCTAGTTGGTGATGCACTTATCTTTTTCATTTTTCTAACTAAATTGTGTGTCGCAGAAAGCCATTTTCTATTCAGTTTTGTCTGATCCAGTATTTCCTGAACTTCTTAGAATTGGTGATAATTCTGTTTCCTTCTTTTTTTCTATTAAGAGCTCATTTGGCACCATCAGACTTTGGGGGAGCAATTTCCCTAAAAGTATGTGTTCATATTTTATTAGCACAGAACAGTAAACACCTTTGCCAAAGTAGTAGTTTCATAACTTCTTGTTGATATGGGCCTTGGTGTTAAGTACATTTATCTGTTAGAGTTCAGTTTTACTTTTTTAAATTTAGTTTTAATTTCAAAAATTTCTATTTGAGCAAGGAACAATATAGTACTCAATTCTGACCTAAAAAACCTTTGTGAAAAGGTTTGCACTTGTAAAAGAGCTTATGTTCTATCTAGACCAGTTTTGATAGGGTCCTTGCCTTTCTGTTAAGGAGGTGCTGCACTACAAATCTGGAATTATATAAAAAAAAATTTTAACCTTCTGTTGGTAATCTCATAAAATGGTTTTAACCGTCTGATAATTTCTATCCACATTCTAGCAGAAAATTTTCTTTGAATATATAAACCGTTAGTTGGCTGTGGGAATTTTCCCTTTCCGCATCGATAAATGCCTTTCCATGTTTCTGAATCAGAAGCAAATGATTAAGGAGAAATGTATGTCCAAACAAGACAAGATTAATTTAAACAGCTAAGAACATTGAGTCCACATTGTCTTGTAGCCAGCAATTGTCATGTAAACTATCATTTTTAAGAGTGCCACTGTGTGGATTTTTTTTTCAAGTGGTTATTACATTAAAATTACCTCATACTGAGGTTTTTGCACTGAAATATCACAGTTTTGGATTTCATGGTTAATGTGTGTATGTGTGTATGTCTGTGTTTAAAGGAAACTTGGATTTTCAATAGTTGATCCTAAATTTCATAAACTGCACTTCTTTACTCTGGTAAAACTGATGTTTTTTGTGCTTATCGTGAATTGCTATAGTTAATTTTGAATATCAAACTTTATTTAGAAATACAAAATTTATCCTTCAAGGTATAAATAGTTGAGTGTGTGTACCATATATTTCAGATTAAATTTCACATGCTAAATTAACGGAAGTACCAATATTTTAATAAACCTAAAAAGTCAATCAACTAAATGCAATAAATTTTGATTGCTCAAATGTGCCAGAAGTAACTTGAAATTTTTCATTTACTTTCAATAGCATAAGATTCCTAAATAATTAGGATTGACTTTCTTTCCAGTTAAGTACTACAGGGCCATGTCTTATAACACCCCCACCCTCACCTCTGCCTCCCAAGAGGGCACTATGTTCAGAATAACACAGAACTATATTTTGATCGTACCACTCTTACCATACTGTTTATTTTCTTTGATTTGGCTAAATACAACCTTAAGAGCAAAAAAAAAAAAAAAAAAGTACACCAAATGAAAGTGCTTTGAAAGTAAATGAAAACAGTGACTTTGAGAGCCTAGTGTAAGTATGATCTTTGAGTCAGTCTTTGTGTTACAGCTAAAATGTTGGTGCTATAAATTCTTCTGATTGTTTACAGATATTGAGTCTGCTTATGCTCCAAAGTGTGCATGATGTATTTTAAATAGTACTTTAAAGAAGTCTCTTTATAAAGCCTACTTCCACTTAATATAAATTTGTTTAAATTTATAAATATTTGTTACTGTAAATTCAGCTTATTCAAATTAGATTGGCACAGGATTTCAACCAATACGTATTCCACCAAAGCCAATTCAGTGTATAAGTGTTGAAACATAAGCAGTTGTGTGGCTTGGTGCCAGATTATATATATAATGACAAGAGAAGTTAATAGGGTCTTCTAATACTGCATAGGTACTCTTAAGAATGATTTCACTTTGGATATCAAGACGTTAAGGGGCCTCCTGTCACATTCACAACTGGATTCTCCAATGTAATTTGGTGTTTCAAAAACAAATGATGATCATTTGTTGGATTTTTCAGGATCATGACTAGATCAAGTGGTTTATACCGTAGTTGCCAAGTGGTGGAAGGTCACATACCAGAAAATGTATGTTTGTGTTTGTTGTATTTTTTCACATTTTGTGAACAAAGCACATTTATTAAAAATTTTAAATTTTCTAATATTCTTTGTCTGTTGCTTGTAAACTGAATGATTTGTGTCTTTGGCGTATCTCGCTAAGTGATTTCAGAAATGGCCAGCAATTTTGAACATGAATGAATTTTAGAATTTTCCAGCTGGGTTTCATCTAGTCAAATCCCTAATTTCATAAATTCATTCATTAAGGTCTGGAGACTTCAAGTGACTTCCCCATTGCTATGAGTTGTTACACTGTTTATGGCAGACCCCAGATCACAGCATAAATTCTGGTTCATTGTATGTCAACCATATCATATTCATCTGTATTTGAAAATCAGTAATATCAGAGATAATTTAGTTCAGTATGTCAGTTCTTTTAAGAGCAGCACATGGCTCTCCCATGATGTGAAAGTTTTTTATTCATTGAACAAATGTTTGGATTCTTTCTACTATGTTGTACAGTATGCTGGGGAAACTGCAGGGATCAGGGTGGTCACAGTTCCCGGCTTTGATGGAACTTAAGATCTAATGGAGAAGACAGGCGTTGTTGATGTACTTACTATATGTCTCTAGCAAATAATTGCCTACTGATCCTACAGCTTTGTCCCTGATTGAATCCCTTACTTTGTTTCCCAAAAACAGAACAGGAGCCAAGAAAACCATAAACTCAAAAAACGGTTTAGCAAGTAACACTTTGTGGATGAGAGAGACGTGTTATTCTTCTCTCTCAAAAAGTGAAGGCTTAATAGAAATTCTCAGATTGTAAAAGGTGTCCCCCCCCCCCAAAAAAAAAAAGGAATCAATCCTTTGCTTCACTTTACCACACTTTTCTGAGCACTGGTGATGCAAAGTTATTCCCCTCGGTGTTACAAATTGTTAGATGATAAATTCTTCGAAGTTACTGCTCCAAAAAACATAATACAAATGTTTATTACAAGGAATGTTTGTGTTACAGGAATTTTATTCCTCTCCAAAAAACTGAATTGGGATTATCTCCATGTTTCATTATAAAATATTCATATCCGTGCTCCCCAAGAATATTAGTGGGAGCCTATACTGCACAATACCCAATAAAGAAGCAAGGTACAATAGCTAACATAATTTCATTAATTTAAGGACCTCTAAATGATATAAAAAATGGGAAGTACTTTGGGTTTTATCCCTATTTTGTCTTACTAGAGAAATGCAAGCTTTAACAAATGGAAAGTCTTTTTTTTCTTTACCTTAAATTTAGATTTGAGTGTATTTTCTACCCTAATTTGCTTCACAGTGAACTAAATAGTGACCATTTATTTTTCCAAATAAGAATCTTATTACATATGGCACTGAGTGGCAACTTTTAGTCAATATAAGCAGTGCTTAACGATTTTGAATTTTATTTTCAACTCTCACATCTTTGTTAAATTATTAGCTATTCAGCTTCCTGCAGTAATATAAAACACTCCTAATAGTGTCACTGCTTATTAGTAATAAATGATTGACAATACTTGTTATAGATTTTAACACTATCTCAGACTGAGTCCATCAATCATATCAAAGATGGTGCCTATTTCTGTTTTTTTTTTTTTTTTTAGGAAACTAGAAGGATTTAGGTGGTAAGCATTTACTGCAGAATTGTTTCTTGCATTTGTCATTGATAATTAGAAAGCTGTGTAAGACAAATACAAAATTGTTAGTATTGTTCGATTAGAAAGTCCATGAAAATCATAAAAATAGTGCACTGCTCAAAAGACAAAACAATGTCTAATAGTATTTCCTAGATCCAGGCCTGTTTGAAAATAAAGGGAGAGAAGCCAGAAAAATATGCTTGGCTGCTTCATTGGATATATGTCATATATGTTCTGAAAACAATCACAACCTCGAAGCATACCTTGGAGATAGTGCACGTTTGGTTCCAGACCACTGCAATAAAGCAAATATCGCAGTAAAGCAAGTCACATGAACTTTTTGGTTTCCCAGTGCACATAAAAATTTTGTTTACACAATGCTATAATCTGTTAAGTGTGCAATAGCATTATGTCTAAAAAATATATGGACCATAATTAATTTTAAAATACTTTATTGCTAAAAATACTAACCATTATCTAAGCCTTCAGTGAGTCATAATCTTTTTGCTGGTGGAGGGTGTTGCCTTGATGTTGATGGCTGCTGACTGGTTAGGGAGGTGGTTGCTGAAGGTTGGCATGGCTGTGGCAATTTCTTAGTTTGCCACATCATTTGACTCTTCCTTTCACATCCATTGACTCTTGTAGCCTGGTATGCTGTTTGATAGCATTTTACCCACAGGAGAACTTCTTTCAAAATGAGAGTCAGTCCTCTCAAGTCCTGCCTCTGCTTTAACAATTAAGTTTATGTGATATTCTAAATCCTTTGTTGTCATTTCAATGATGTTCACAGCATCTTTGCCAGGAGTAGATTCCATCTCAAGAAACCACTTTCTTTGCACATCCATAAAGAAGCAACTCCTCATCCATTAAAATTTTATCATGAAATTGCAGCAGTTCAGTCACATTTTCAGGCTCCACTTCTAATTTTAGTTCTCTTGCTATTTCTACCACATCTGCATCGACTTCTCCACTGAAGTCTCAAACCCCTCAGAGTCATCCATGAGGGTTGGAATCAACTTCTTCCAAACTCTTTTAATGTTGATATTTTGACCTCCCATGAATCATGAATGTTTTTAATCACCACATTACCTGAGTTACCTAATCAATATGGCTGCCTGAATGATTATACAATTTTGAAATTAGTTTCATAACACTGGACACTGTATAAGATGCTGTGAAGATGCAAAGTTGAATACAATACCCATATAATTAGTGTTGCATTACAGTGTGCAAGGCGTTCTTTTAGGTGCTGTGTTGAATACCAAGGTAAGTCAGATGATTATGTTCTCAAGAAGGTTCCACTCTAGGGAAAACAAAATATAATGAAAATTATAATACAAGATAGAAAAAGGTATGTCACAAAAGAAACTGAAAAAGTAGTCAAATACCATCTTTTTTAAAAAGGCATGCAAACCATTCACTTTTCAGATGAGTTTTATCAAACTTCTATGAATAGTTTTCTAAAATCTGTTCCCAAGCATTGAAAAAGAAGGAAATTTTCTCAGCTAAGATAGCACACAAATAAATTATAGGCCATATAGTTTTCTATTGCTGCCATCACAAACTATCACAAATTTAGTCACTTAAAACAATACAAATTCATTGTCTTACAGTTCTGGAGGTCAGAAATCTGACATGAGCTAAAATCAAGGTGTCAGTAGGTCTGTGATCCTTACTGAAGGCTCTAAGGGAGAATCCATTTCCCTGCTTTTTCCAGCTAGTGACTGCCCACATTCCTTAGCTGGTGGCCCCCTTCCTCTATCTTCAAAGCCAACAATTGCAAATCAAGTCCTCCTCACAAGATGTCTCTTTGAACCTTCTTCCATTGTCACATTGCTCTCTAATCTCAGCCTGGAAAAGTTGTCCCCTTTTAAGGACTCAAGTGATCATGTTGTGGTTCAAAAGTAAGTCCTCACCCAACGTACACAGACTCAATCATAGACCCTGGGATTTTAAGAAGAGAAAAGGTTTATTTAGCAAAGGCTAGCTTTGCAAAGACACGAGGGCAGTCCTCAAATCTGTCTGTCTGAACTGGAGAAAATTTCAGTGTTTTATAGCATTCAAACAAAGGCAGGCAGGCTTAAGATAGTTAGCAAGACGGTTTGAGATGACAAGGTCAGAGACAGTCTAATTACTGAGTGTGGGTAGAATGATTACATAGACTACTGCACCTGTCAGCTGTACTAACCTTGATTAGAACTGGCTCAGCTCATTAAAATAGTTAAGGGATTTGGGGTGCTTAGTTCTGTGCTGACTCATATCAATCAATAAGGGGCTTTGTGCAAGATCACCCGACTTCAGGGGGCTATGCACTAGGGCATCCAACTTCAGGGTTGCAAAATAAGGATATACAAGTGGGGCCAGTCACAAGTTTTCTTGTTATTGTCCAGTTACAGGGCAAAGTTTCAAAACATAGCATCAGCAAAACAAGGCATCTGGGTACAGTTCTGTAATTCATAATTATTTATTATTTTATATGTATTATTATTATTAGGCAAAGTTTTTTCTCAGGTTAACCTTTTTAACTGTGAAGACAGTGAATTAAGACAGTGAATTAAGGATGGTCTAGCTGCAGCTGTTAAAAACAAGAACTTATCTATTGGGATTGTAGATGGGGATTTTGGGAATTGGAAAAGATGGAAACTTTTGCAACTTAGGGAGAGAGCTGCTTCAGAAAATGGGTCAGGGTCCTCTACAATTAGATTGAATCAATGGGGATAATCCAGGATAATCTCCCTAACTCAGGGTCTGTAGCCTTAATCACATCTGCAAAGCTTCCCACACCCTGTGCAGCCATCTTTGCAACTGGCTGGGAGACAACCCTTCACATAGCCCTATAACTTAGAGCTTCCTTGAGGGAATTCAGGATTTGGTGGGCTTGTTATGGCATCCACTCTTCCTCCATAGAAGTTGATGGTATGCACAGCCTAGAGGCAGGGGTGCCCCACAGAAGTGCCAGAAGCCCTCCCCCAATCCCAGGGACTCGTGGGCACACAGCAGAGAGGGGTTGTGGGGCATTCCAGCTGGAAGGTGAGATGCACAGCTCTGCAGCCCCAGAGTACTCCACCCACAGCCCTGGGAATGGCTGGGACCACTGTGTCCTAGAGTGGACTCTGCCAAACTGCACAGAGCATGCCCTCCACCCACGGGGCTGGCAGTCCCCAGTGCACACAGAAAGTTCGTGTGCTGATTGGACCTCCACATGGTTCTGGCCCCCACTCAGTGCATAACTGAAGGTGGGGAGAACTGGCTTGAAGGTGAGAGGTGGCTCAAGAGCGCCATCCGCTGGTAGGTCAGGGAAGGTGCACTTCACAAAGCTGTAACTGTCAAATTATAGATAAATGTACAAATAAGCCTACATATCCTAAAAGAATCCTATCAAGACAAGCAAATGCCAAGAGGCCAAAAACAACAGAAAATTATAAAGCATATGAAAAATTCAGAAGATATGGATAACCCAAATGTCCAAATTAAAAAGCCAGAGGAGACACAGAACTTGGAGCAATTAATCAAAAGAAGTACTCAGAAACATCATGGCTCAGGATATAAAGGACATGAAGAAGACCCTATAAGAGCATAAAGAAGAATTTGCAAGAGTAAATAAAAAACAGGAGATCTTATGAAAATAAAAGATACTGTTGATCAAATTAAAAACATTCTTGAGACACATAACACCAGATTTGAAGAGGTAGACAAATTAGCAAACTCAAGGGTGATAGAAAGTGAAAGCACAAAAAAACAAATGGTGGAGGAGGATCCAAGATGGAGGCATAGAGAGGAGTGGAAGCTAAGTAGTCCCCCTGGAACAACTAAAAAAAAACCAGAAACAACTAGTAAATAATCTGGAATAACTGCAGGGGGACAAACATGACTGTCCACTCATCATACACCAACCTGATTTGGGAGGAATGCCTGAGATCACAGCATAAAATCTGTAAGTAAGAACTGCGGATCCAAATTGGGAGACCCCCTCCCCCACAGCCTGAGCTACAAAGCCTCATGGTACCAGAGAGAAGCTTTCTCCCAGCAAGCGAATATAGCTCAGCTGAGCTCCAACTGGGAGTTTTAATTAGCGAATGTGAACTGCTCACTACGAGGTACGAATCCCCAACAAGTAGACAGAGTCTTTGGGTGACAAATGACCCTGGAGAGCTGGAGGGTCGCCTCAGACTAGCTCTGTTCCTTTTTCGACTCAGTGGAGAAAGCCTCACCCATTTTCAGTTCCCAATTCTGTGACCCAGACAGGGGTGTGGCACAGGCAGAAAGAGACCACTGAAATGCTAATGACCTCCCCCTAAGTTGTCTATCTTCTCTAAGAGGAAAGGGTTGGGGCCCAGCTCTACTACCTGCCTTTCATTCAGAACATACACCAGTCAAGAATTATAGGCTAATCTTTGCATCAGGCAGAGAGCACCCCTGCACGGTCCGGTGGCCCAGGGCTTCCCTTGAGGGACGACACGCACTAGTGACATAGCACAGCCTTCCTTCAGCAGAGGTCCTGGAAGATCACAGCTGAGAAGGGGGGCCTGCTCTGCGGAAAACCCAGGGACACTACATGAATGCCGGTGGTTTGTGGGTCAGTGACAGAAAATCTGGGGCAAAACTGAAATGAAGGCTCAGACTCTCGCAACAGACTTGAATCTCCGGGAACACCTGGGAGGCTTGAATATTAAAGCTGCCCTGCCTGCCTAACCACCCAGACACATGCCCCACATTTAGGGTGGACAGCTCCAACAAACCCAAACTGAGTTCACCAACTGAACCCCACAAAAATCATTTCCCCACACACCACAAAGACAAAGTTGAGGAGAACTGACTTGAGGGGTATAGGTGACTCACAGATGCCATCTGCTGGTTAGTTGGAGAAAGTGTAAACCGCCAACTTGTATTTCTGAAAAATTAGATTGGTATTTTTTTTTAACAACTTGAAAGAACCCTATCAAGCAAAGCAAATGCCAAGAGGCCAAAAACAACAGAAAATCTTAATGCATATGATAAAACCAGACGATATGGAGAACCTGATCCCAAACACCCAAATCAAAATGTCAGAAAGGACACAGTACTTGGCACAATTAATCAAACAATCACAATCAAGGAATGAAAACATGGCACAGGATATAAAAGACATGGAGAAGACCATGGAACAGGATAAAAGGGACATAAAAAAGACCCTAGAAGAGCATAAAGAAGAAATTGCAAGATTAAATAAAAAAAATAGAAGATCTTATGGAAATAAAAGAAATTGTAGGCCAAATTAAAAAGACTCTGGATACTCATAATACAAGATTAGAGGAAGTTGAACAATGACTCAGTGTCCTAGAGGGCCACAGAACAGAAAAGGAAAGAACAAAAGAAAGAATGGAGAAAAAAAATTGAAAAAATTGAAAAGGATCTTAGGGCTATGACAGATAAAATAAAATGTTCAAATTTAAGACTCATTGGTGTCCCAGAAGGAGAAGAGAAGGGTAAAGGTCTAGGAAGAGTATTCAAAGAAATTGTTGGGGAAAACTTCCCAAACCTTCTACACAATATAAATACACAAAGCATAAATGCCCAGCAAACTCCAAATAGAATAAATCCAAATAAACCCACTCCAAGACATATTCTGATCAGACTGTCAAATACAGAAGAGAAGGAGCAAGTTCTGAAAGCAGCAAGAGAAAAGCAATTCACCACATACAAAGGAAACAACATAAGACTAAGTTGTGACTACTCAGCAGCCACCATGGAGGTGAGAAGGCAGTGGCATGACATATTTAAAACTCTGAGAGAGAAAAATTTCCAACCAAGAATACTTTATCCAGCAAAACTCTCCTTCACATTTGAGGGAGAGCTTAAATTTTTCACAGACAAACAAATGCTGAGAGTGTTTGCCAATAAAAGAGCTGCCCTACTTCAGATACTAAAGGGAGCCCTACCAACACAGAAACAAAGAAAGGAGAAAGAGATATAGAGAATTTTAGCAGACATATATAGAACCTTACATCCCAAATCACCAGGACACTCATTTTTCTCTAGTGATCACAGATCTTTCTCCAAAATGGACCATAAGCTGGGACATAAAACAAGCCTCAATAAACTAAAAAAACAAAACAAAACAAAACAATTGAACATATTCAAAGCACAATCTCTGACCACAATGGAATACAAATAGAAGTCAATAATTTTTGAATTGTAACTCCACTATTTACTTCTTACATGATATAAAATAAACAAACTCTAATGACAAATCAGTGGTTTTGAACTCAATGTAAAATATGTAATTTTTGACAAGAACTATAGAAAGGTGGGGGAATGGAGGAGTATAGGTACATAGTTTATGTGTCCTATTGAAATTAAGTTGGTATCAAAGAAAAACAAGATTGTTATGGATTTAAGAGTTTAATTTTAAGCCCCACAGTAAACACAAAGAAATTATCAGAGAATATGACCATAGAGAAGAAAAGTAGAGTATGGGTTATGAGAAATGGGGGAAGGGGCAATGGGGAGTTAAGAAATGAGTGTAGGGTTGCTGTTTGAGGTGAAGGGAAATTTCTAATAATGGATGGCGGGAAGGTGATAGCATTACAACATTCTAAATGTGATTAATCCCACTAATGGAATGCTAGGGAGGGGGTGGAATGGGAAGATTTAGGCTGTATATATGTTTCCACAATTGAGAAAAAAAAAAAGTTTAAATAGATGACAATTGAATGCCAAGGATGACCCTGGATGGGATCTGATGATGGAGGACAGGAGGCTCAAAGGGACACAGTTTAGACATAAGGAAAAGGAAATATAGAATGTAAGCTTTGTATCATTGTTGAATCTCTGGTACTTCTTAGCTGCATTTAATGGGATTGCATAAAACAATGTTCTTGTTCATGGGAATTGTATATGTGAATTATAGTGTTTGTTCAAGGATGTGTGCAGCTAGCTCTCATATGTTCAGAAGACAGAGATTGTCTTCTAATAATAGATAGATGATAGATGATAGATAGGGAGAGAGGGAGGGAGGGAAGGAAAGAAATAGCAGTGTGACAACATGTTAAAGTTAGTGGATTGGGGTATTGGGAATCCAATCCAAATCCAGGGAATGCTGGAGTTCTGTGTATGGGGTTTGTATTGTTTCTGCAACTGTTCCTATAACTTTGAATTTATTTCAAAATAAAATGTAAAAAAAAAAAAAAAGAACTAAAGGAAATGGGAAAACAAAAGATGAACACAAAGAGAATATCAATACAGAGATGGAAATTATGAAAAGGAACCAAACAGAGCTGAAGACCACAGGAACAAAAAAATTCCCTAGAGCAGTTCAATAGCAGATTGGATCTGGTAGAAGAATCAGTGAACTTGAAGATTAGCCAACTGAAGTCATCCAGTCCAAGGAGCAGAAGGAAGAAAGAATGAAGGAAAGTGAACAGAGCATGAGGAACCTGTGGAACTCCATCAAGCGCACAAGACAGTATGAATTCCAGAAGAAGAAAGAAAGGGACACAGAGAATATTCTAATGGAATACAGACTGTATGCTTTGCATTACAGTTAAATTATAATTCAGAGAAAGCTTTCCAACTTTAATGAAAGACACAAATGTACACATCCAAGACTTTCAACAGACTCCAAAGAGGATAAACCCATAAAGCCCCTTCCATGGCATAGTCTAATCAAATGGTTGAATACCAAAAATAAAGAGAGAATTTGAAAGCTGCAAGAGAGAAACAACATGTAATGTACATGGGAGTGTTAATATGATTAAGGGCTGATTTCTCATTGGAACATATGGAGGCAAGAAGGCAGTGGGATGGCATTTAAAATGCTGAAAGCAAAAAACTGCTAACCAAGAATTCTATATCCAGCAAAACTGTCTTTCAAAAATGAGGGCGTGATTAAGACATTCCCAGTTAAATAAAAGTGAGGGAGTCTGTCACACTAGACTGACCTACTAGAGATGCCAAAGAGAGTTCTGCAAGTTGAAAAAAAAATAGAAATAGATCAAAGTTGCATGAGGAAATAAAGATCATCAGTAAAAGTAATGACACAGGTAAATACTGTATTTTTTGTTTATAATTCCACTTTTTAATTCCTACATGTCTAAAAAGCTAATACATACAATGTCATGATAAAAATAATGGTGAAAAAAATTGAAAAATTTGATCTTAGGGAAATGATGGACAACATGACACACACAAATATAAGAATAATTGGTGTTCCAGAAGGGAAAGAGAACAGTAAAGGGCTGGGAAGAGTATTTAAAGAAATTTGGGGGGAAAACTTCCCAACCTTTCCAAATGACATAAATATACAAATCAGAGATGCCCAATGAACTCCAAATAGAATAAATCCAAACAAACCCACTCTGAGACATATTCTTATCAGACTGTCAAATGCTGAAGAGGAGAAAGTTCTGAAAGCAGGAAAAGAGAAGCAATTCACCACATACAAGGGAAACAATGTAAGTCTAAGTACTGACTACTCAGCAGGCACCATGGAGGCAAGAAGGCAATAGTATGATATACTTAAAATTCTGAAAGAGAGAAATTGCCAGCCAAGAATTCTTATCCAGCAAAGCTTTCCTTCAAAATTGAGGGAGAGCTTAAAATTTTCACAGAGAGTCTCTTTTAACAAAGAGACTGAGAAAATGTGGACATAGACTCCAGCCCTGGGTCTGAAAGCCCTTCTGCCACCCTCAAGGGAAGCAGAAGCTGGCAATCTTTTCCTTGCCTGGGGGGCAGCTGGAGTACTGGGTCAGCTGAGGGAGTACTTTGCCACAGGCGGAGGCCCACATTGAGCCAGATTTTGGCTGACAAAGTGAGAGCATAGGAATCCTGCAGTTTCAGCTCACTTGTGTTAAGTGCAGCCCATGCTCAGAGGCAAAGCAGCCTACAAGAACTAGTAAGTTACCAAACAGTGCCATCTGCTGTACAGTCCAGAAGGTGCAAGGGAATTGGAAACTTTTAAAAAGATGCTCCAGACCCTTTCTTAGGACCACAGAAGCTGGCCTACTCACCCTGTATGGAAATCTGGCCCTGCTTTGCTAAGAAATACAGAAGACCCAACTTTTAAAGCAGGGCTGTAAAACAAACCCAGGTCTTCTTAGCTGGTGGAAAGCAGAGTACCACTGGAAGCCAGCGGTTTTGTATTACCACATACAGTGAAATTGCTTGGGTGCCCAGGGCCTACCTCCCATTCCTATGGCAAGCCAAGGTGGACAAGAGAATTTGAGGGGAAGAAAGGGGACTAGAGCTAATGTGAGAACTGGCAAGAAACAGAAACAAAGTAAAGATTGAGATCAAAGACAATCAACAAGAAAACCCTAGGCAAAAGAGAGAAAACAACCTCCAGAATAAACTAATCAAGAAAATCAGATGCCTAGACAGCAAAAAATCTGAGCCATACCAGTAAACACGAAGATATGGCCCAGTCAAAGGAACAAACTAACACCTCAACTGAGATTCAGGAGTTGATAGAACTAATTAAAGATGTTCAAAAAATCTAGTAATTCAAATCAAACAGTTAAAAGAAAATGTGACAAAAGAGATAGAAGATATAAAGAAGACACTGGGTGACCATAAGGAAGAATTCATAAACTTAAAAAAAAACAGCAGAACTTATGGGAATGAAAGGCACAATAGAAGAGATGAAAACACACAATGGCGATTTACAACAGCAGACTTCTAGAAGCAGAAGAAAGGATCAGTGAACTAGAAGACAGGACATCTGAAATCCTACACACAAAAGAATAGAAAAGGAAAAGAATGGAAAAATAGGAGCAGGGTCTCAGGGACCTGAATGACAACATGAAATGCACAAATATATGTGTTATAGGTATTCCAGAAAGAGAAGAGAAGGGAAAGGGAGCAGAAAGAATAATAGGGGAAATGATCAATGATAATTGATTTGTCTTTCAACTCTTTTGAAAGACATAAAATTCAAAAGATGTGCAGCATACCCCAAACAGAATTGATCCAAATAGACCTACTCCAAGACACTTACGAATCAGATTTTCAAATATCAAAGAAAAAGATTCTGAAAGCAAGAGAAAAGCAACCCATCACATAAAAGGGAAGCTCAATAAGAGCTTCAAAATGAGGGAAAGTTTTAAATATTTACAGATAAACAGACACTGAGAGAGTCTGTGAACAGGAGACCTCCTCTATAAGAAATACTAAAGGAAGGGCTACCGACAGATAGGAAAAGTCAGGAAAGAGAGGTTTGGAGAAGAGTGTAGAAATGAAGATACCAGGAGATAAAAAGAGGGTAAAGAATGGGCATTTGATGCTGAAGGAGTACGGAATGTTCAACAGGATTGATTGTATAGATCCAGAAATGGATAGCACAATACTGGGTGATATAGCACCATATTCTAAGTACACTGAACAAAGATGACTGTGAGTATGGTTGAAAGAGGAAGGTTAGGAGCGTGTAGGACATCAGAAGGAAAGATAGAAAATAAAAACTGGGATGGTATAACTTGGTGAAACCTAGAGTGGTCAATGATTGTTATTAAATGTACAAATATAAGAAAGTTTTTACATGAGGGAGAACAAATGAATGTCAACTTTGCAAGGTGTTGAAAATGTGACAGCATTGGGGGAAAAATAAAATCAATGCAAACCAAAGTCTATAGTTAGCAGCAACAATGTAATATGCTTTCATTAATTGCAACAAAGGCAATTTAACAAAGCTAAATGTCTATAAAAGGGGTATATAAGAGAGAGGTATGGGATTCTTGGCATTGGTGTCACTGTCTGGGTTTTTTATTGTATTTTCTTTTCTTTTTTCTTTTCTTTTTTTGTTGTCACTTGTTTTCTTTTTTCTTTTTTGTCCTCTTCCCATTTTTTATGCAGAAGAAATAGAAATGTCATCATATAGATTGTGGTGGTGAATGCGTAACTATATGACTATACCAGGAACGGTGTTTTAAAACTTCAACTTCTGTGTGAGACCAAAGGAAGAGATGTTTATTTGTTGCAAAATCTTTGTTTTCTGTAGCACACTTTATAATTTAACTTGTATGGTGAGTTTATTCAACCACCGTAATTACATGGAACTCTGAACAGGAAGTGAGATCTCATTGGCTGGTAGTGTGAAGCTCCAAAACATTCCAGAGTAATTGGGGCAGAGAATAAAAAAATGTATTTGCAAAGCCCCCTTGAGGGTCTGGGGGAAAATGTGGAAATAGTAAACTTCCCCACCTGTGGAATTACTAATATTCTCACAAGCACCGGGAACTACCAATTTATTAGGCTGGGCCTTTAATCTTGGGACTTGTCCTTATGAAGCTTGTTACTGCAAAGGAGAAGCTAAGCCTACTTATAATTGTGCCTAAGAGTCACCCCCAGCGAACCTCTTTTATTGCTCAGATGTGGCCTCTACTCTCTAAGCCAACTCTGCAAGTAAACTCACTGCCCTCTCTCCTACATGGGATATGACTCTCAGAGGTATAAATCTCCCTGGCAACGTGGGACATGACTCCAGGGTATGAACCTGGACCTGGCTTCTAGAGATTGAGAAACGCTTCTTGACCAAAAGGGGGAAGAGAAATGAAACAAAGTTTCAGTGGCTGAGAGATTTCAAATGCAGTCGAAAGGACATTCTGGAAGTTATCCTTATGCGTTATATAGATATCCTTTTTTAGTTTTTAGTTTATTGGAATAGCTAGAAGGAAATACCTGCAAGTGCTGAACTGCAACCCCATGGCCTTGATTCTTGGAGAAGATTGTATAACTATGTAGCTTATAGTGTGTAACTGTGTGACCGTGAAAACCCTGTGATTCACACTCCCTTTATCCAGTGTATGGACAGATGAATAGAAAAATGGGGAAAAAAAGTAAATGAATAATAGGGAGGGATGGGGGTGTGTGTACAGGATGTTTTAGGTCTTCTTTTTTACTTTAATTTTTATTCTTTTTTTTTGTAGTAATGAAGATGTTCAAAAATAAATGTGATGAATGCACAAACTATATAACGGTACTGTGAACAATTGATTGTACACTTTGGATGACAGTATGGTATGTGAATGTATCTCAACAATATTGAATTTAAAAAAAAGAATTTGATGGAATTTAAAACTAATTTCTGAAATAAAACACACCAAGAAAGACTTCTCTTTGACTAACAATTAAGAGGTATTTTCTTTAAATAATCCCCTTAAATTAACCATCAGTATTATACTTACTGGTGAAAATACTTGAAGCTTTTCCATTAAAGTCAGGAACATTACAAGGAATCCTATTTTCACTTACAGTTGAGCCTATTTTTTTAAGCAGCACTTGAAAATATGATTTAAGAATAAGAGGTATAACGTGGAAAGGAAATAAATTATCATTTTCAGAAAATGTTATTAAATATAATATTAAAAAATAATTTAGTGAGATGGCCAATATTTCTAAATATACTAAAATACACTTATTATAAGGTAATATTCAGTTAGGAAATTTCAGAATTTCAAGAAGGCAGAATAAAGCACATGCAAAAATATCCCCTTCCTACACTGAGTCCAGAGAAATAACAGAAAATATATTAAAAATAAGTTAATATAAAATATGTTGCATTGAAAACCAGAGGAGAATTCTCAATGGACCGGAAAAAACTGAGGATTCTTTAAAAAAGGAAAGCAAGAAAAACTATATTAGTAAGCCAGAGGAAAAATTTTTCAGTAAGCCAAATCTAGAAGAGGCTAAAGCAGGAACGTGCTGAGATCACAGCATAAAGCTACTGTGGAACATTAAGAAACTTTTAATACTTGAAGAAAGTCAAAACCATAAATGAAAGACAACAAATTCAGCAAATGGAAAAAATTACAAGCTGATGAAATAGAGACTAATGAACATTCAGGAGGACTTAAAGCATGCATATTTTAATATCCTCGAAAGGTAAAGGAGAGAAATACCCTAAAAAGAGAAATAGATCATAAAAGGATAACAGACATTTCAAAAACAGAAATTAAAAAAAAACAAAAGAAACACAATGAAATATTAAAGCGTTACACTTGAATTGTACTTTTATCAAATTTACGTCTTAATTTTCATAGTCTATGCCTTATATATTTATCTGCTGTAATTGAATTACTTTAATCATTTGTATACACGGGATTACAAATGTACCTTCATTATAAATTGTTCCTTTCACCATCACTAAAAACAAAAACAAAAATAAACAAACATACTAAAGACCTAGGAAAAGGAGAAAACACAGGCTGAGTAATAAATTAGTAGTTGTAAGATTAAAGATTAAACTGAGGAATTATCCCAGAAAGCAGCACAAAGAAATAAAGTTTAAAAATATGAAAGAAACATCAAGAAATATTAAATCTAGATACAGTTCCAATATATTATTAGAAATAGGAGCTCCAGATAAAAGAATAGAAAAAACAGAAGGAAAGAAGTAGAGAAAACCAATGGCTAATATTTTCCCAGAACTTAGGAATGATTTGAGTCTTTCTGTAAAAGAAGGACTGACTTTTAAAAAAATAGGATTCCCTATACTTAAACATAATATAATGAAATTTCAGAACATTTAGGATAAAGACAATTTTCTAAAAGCTAAGAAAGAAAAAAGACAAATTATCCAGAAAGACAGGGGAATCAATTAACATCAAAATTTTATTGAGCAACTTGGGATTGCAAGAAGACAAAAATACATTATTTCCAAAGTGTTATAGGAAAACTAGCAATAATAATAATAAGAAAAAAACTTTCTGCTGCTGCCAAAAGTATAATTCAAGGCTAATAGGAGCACAAACGAGTTCCTTTTCAGCAAGAAAATCAGCAGTATGAATTAAGAGCCTTAAAATATTCAGTCTTTAATGTAGCTAGGAATCCATTCCAAGGTGATAATCAGAAATGCAATAAAGCACAAATGCAATGATCATCACTGTATTATTTTTGATAACAAAAATTGAAATATCCTTCACTTATATGAAATACTTAGAATAAGCACATTCATGGAGACAGAAAGGAGCGTAGAGGTTACCAGGAAGTGGGCAGTGAGAGGGAAGGAAGAATGAAAAGCTGTTGCTTAGTGGCTAGAGAGTTTCCGTTTGGGGTGATGAAAAAGTTTGGGTAATGGATGGTGGTGATAGTAGCCCAATTTGGGGAACATAATTTATACTACTGAATTGTACACTTAAAAGTGATTAAAATGGGAAAATTTTAATTGTATATGTCTTACAATAATAAAAAGTTAAAAAAATCAAAACATCCTAAATATTCTTCATTAGAGGAAATTTAATTAAATCATGGTTCAGACATATGATGAAATACTTGCCATCATTAATTCAGTGGAAAAGCTTATAAAATAAGGGTATCATTTAGAATAGTGAACCAGAAGTAGTTCAATCATGATGTTTTATTATCTCATGTAACAAGAAGTTGTGAGGTAGGGAAGGAGCATAGTTAATCAAGAAATTGGCGAACACTGCTTGTGGTCCTCCAACATTTATTCTCCCCCGTCCTCAGAAGATTTTTAGATAAGTACATGGCTACCCAAAAAATTGCCACATTTCCCAGACTCTAAATACTAAATACTGGTCAATGTGTTATAAGCTGAAGTATTTTATACAAGTTCCAAGAAATGTTATTAAAATAGGGAAGGGGGAGGGGAGGGCATGCACTATTTTGTGCTTTCTCCTGTCAGCTGATTGGAATTCAGATTAAGCAGCCTTGGACTATGAGAAGGAAGGCATGTCCTGAGAATGACAAGGGAACAAGAGAGAAGGAACCAGAATCTCTAACAGGAAGGAGCACCACACCTACCACACTTGTCGACTTCTTTTACATGAGAGAAAAATTAACCGCTATTAAATCACTTTTATTTTTATTTTTCTGACACATGCATCTGAACCTAATTCTAAATTCTGGGTTCTAACCAGAGTATTTCATTCAGTAGGTCTAAAGATAGGGCCTAATAATTTGCATTTCTAACAAGTTACCAGGTTGTGCGTTTGTACGCTAATGGATGTAACAACTCAGTGGTTATTGCTGCACATTAGAATCACATGGGGTGAGCAAAACAAAACAAACAAAACACCTGTATCCAGGGCCCACTCCACAACTGTAATTTAATTGGTCTAGGGTGGGCCTGGGCATAGATGTAGGTTAAAAATCTCTCAGATGACTCTAAGATGCAGCCAGGGCTGAAGACTGTAACCCTTTTCCTACTTCATGTGAACAGCAGTGATGCGACTGAGATACCCATGTTCCCCCAACAGAGGAGGTTGTTACTTAGACAGCTGCACTCCATAGCCCCGGCCTTGAAGCCAAAAGACTGAGATGTAAGCCCCCGGTTCTGAGACAGTAGTGAGGACCTGGGACAATGTCGTTTCTCTGGACCTTGGTACTTTATTTGTAAAACGGTGATGAAAATACTTATATCATAGGGTTTTTGTGAAGATTAGATTATATCGTACAGGAGAAAGCACTTTGTAAACCAAAAGTGTTACACAGAAATAACAAGGAGTATGCCCAGCAAATTTTTCTAGGGAGAACCTGAGTTAATTTAGCCTTAGGACTGAAGACTTGAAAGAGAGGTAGGAGGAAAACAAGAAGAGATCAAAGGAAGAAATAAGGTAGGAATCACCTGTGATTCCCTGCCACAGAGGACTGGAATGTGTGATAGGATCATCTGTTTCTCCTGCCCTGGATGCCGCCCCTTCTTTCTTTCCTTGATTTTATTAGCATGATTATTATTTCAACAGGTGTTCCTAGTTTGAGATAACTCTTATGGGTGAAACTCCTGCCATGGAGCACACAGGCCTTGCCTGTGCAGAAACAGGTAAGAATGGATGTTATGGGCTATTAAGATCATTGTACTGCTGTCAATAACCATAGCCTGAAATTTCCTGTCACTGAAATGGGTCTCTGGTGACTATTTTATATCCAGATGCTTAGCTGTGGATGTGGCAGGTATCAGGAGTTGATACTGATAATTCTAATTTCAGGATAAATAGCACTAGGCAATAACAAAATAAATCACTATATGTGCATGTCTCCATACCTCTCTTGAGGATAAACAGAACTGCTTGGGAGCTCTGGTTGGTTGTCCACTGGGCCTTTGCTCCAAGAGAATGCAGGATAAAGTCTTGATTAAGTGCTCAAGACCAGAATTTGAGTCCAGTCCCTGAAGACCACTATTAGGTATGCTTCCTTGATCAAACTGCAAAACCTCACAAGGCATCCGTCTTTTCATTTTCATTGTGGGGATACCAATATCTCCTTCACAGAGTTGTTAGGAGGATTACATGTGTGTAAAGCACCTACCCACAGGGCTTTGATCCCAGTACATGCTGAATAATATGCTGAGCCATATTATTATCCAGCTCAGACTTTGAATTGTAATTTTTATCTCAAAACTCACCTTGGTGGCATATGGGGTGATTTTAGAGATCTGGGTAGCATTAGAATGCAGTTTTTCTCACTCTTAAAAATACTTCTAAGAACAATAGTTGACAACATAGTCATACTAAAAATATCAAGCAATAAAAATAGAAGGCCAGTGTTCCAGTTTGCTAATGCTGCCAGGATGCAAAACACCAGAAATGGATCGACTTTTATAAAGGGGGTTTATTTGGTTACAAAGTTACAGTCTTAAGGCCACAAAGTGTCCAAGGTAAGTCATCAACAATCAGGTACCTTCACTGGAGGATGGCCAATGGTGTCCAGAAAACCTCTGTTAGCTGGGAAGGCATGTGGCTGACGTCTGCTCCAAAGTTCTGGTTTCAAAATGGCTTTCTCCCAGGACATTCCTCTCTAGGCTGCAGTTCCTCAAAAATGTCACTCTGAGTTGCACTTGGGGTATTTGTCCTCTCTTAGCATCTCTGGAGCAAGAGTCTACTTTCAATGGCCGTCTTCAAATTGTCTCTCATCTGCAGCTCCTGTGCTTTCTTTGAAGTGTCCTTGGCTGTCACTCCTCTTCAAAAGTTCACTCTCAGCTGCACTGAGTTCCCTCTGCCTGTCAGCTCATTTATATGGCTCCACTGATCAAGGCCCACCCTAAATGGGTGGGGCCATGCCTCCATGAAAATATCCAATCAGAGTCATCACCCACAGCTGGGTGGGGTGCATCTCCAAAGAAACACTCAAAGAAATCTAATCACAACTGATAACGTCTGCCCACACAAGATTACATCAAAGATAATGGCATTTGGGGGACACAAGACATTCAAACTGGCACAGCCAGTATAGACAGGGAAAATAGTTTGGGCTTCTTTAGGGACTCAGAACCAGAAAACATTCAAAGTGGGTATGCACCTACACAGGTGTACAGTTCTGCTTTGCTCAGTAGAGCAGGACATTGAGTTGGGGTTCCATGCCACTTGGCTCCCACACTTCCAGGCTGATCCAGAAGTTCTGCCGCATATCATTGGCAAAGCAAACAGCTAATAGCTAAGACCTGTTTAAGACTGGTTGGAGGTAGAGAGCTCACTCTTATTCTCTTCTCCCTAGGGCTTTTCTCCTAAATTTCAAAACTGAGAACAGTGAGACTTGATGAAAGTTGTTGTAAAGGAGCAAATATTTGTCTGGCACTTTCCTACAGGATTTACAGATATTTTCTTATTTAATCCATCTATCATCTCTGACAGGTTAGATAATTTCTTTCAACATCAAAAAACAAAGTCAAAGTCCTAGTCCAGCTCCTTTTGTTCTTTGCATCTCACCAAGCTGTTAAGAAGAGGAAGCATTAAAATACTGGTCTTTACGGTGGCCTTCTATTTTTATTGCTCAATATTTTTAGTATGACTATGTTGTCAACTATTCCTAAGGGAGAATTCCTACTGACTTGAAAATAAGATTCTGAGTTAACCAGACATTGTGTATGAGACCTTTGTTGTCTGAGACCTTCTTCTGTTTTCTCTCACTTTGCTCTCTTCTTGTCCTGATTCTCTAAGTAGTTAAATTTAGAGAATAGTCAAACTGATTTGGCCATCTTGATTGGGTTCCCAAGCATGAACTTCTTATAGCCTAAAATTATAATGGGATGAATTAAGTATTTTCCAAATAAAAAACAACAGCAAAGCTGGCAGGATTTTCAGTGGGAAATCTTAGACTACAGCAGAGGAAGAATGTTTATAAAGATGATCACAATGGTGAATGTTGGAAGAAAGAACCTGATAAATCCTTCTGAAAATTCAATTGAACACCCATTGCTGAACACGTTAGATACTTGGCAATTAGCTTACATTAAATGAGTCACATCCCTAATGAAATCTGATATTTTCTGGCTCCAATTCATCTTAGTCACACCTTTCCCTTCCACTATTTCTTCTACTTCTCCATATGTCAGCACTGTAAATGTACAGTTGTAATTGGATTTCTATACATTATCTGCCTTCAGTGTTGCACTTAGGGATTTAAATTTATTATTCCAAACTATTCTGGAACTGGTGGAAGAGCTCTCCACAAAAAAGAATAGCACTGAACCTAATGTAGCCTAGAAATAACAAATTTGTGCCAGTAACATATATGAAAAGCCTGGAGGGGTAAGAGGATATCAAATGTATTAGTTATGGACTTCAAAAAATTAGGTATGTAAGTGAAAATTTGTTTAAATTGAACAAAAAAGTAATAAATTACAAATTTTATAAACATCATAAAATCCAGACAAATTACATTGTATTTTTATTAACTACCTGGCCCATCTCTTTAATACTGTTTATCTATATTTTATCTGTACACTTTGTCTTTTCATATGACAGTGATTTTGTAACATCATTTTCTATAAAGAGAATAGAACATTAGGTCTTTCCTCTAGCATGATTGATTGAAATTAGTTTTTTTTTTAATTAACAGTTCAGAAAATTTTCTTTCAGCTTTGCAACTTGTTATTGGTAACAAACTTTTATAACTGTTGTCAAATTTGAGAAAAATCTCTCGAATTTCTTTCATTTATGAGCTGTAAATTTTCAGGGCATTTCAAGTGCTTTTGTATAATAGCAAATCTTGGATCTTAATGTTCTTCACTTTGGCAACACTCATTAACTACATTTCTGGGCATCCTCCCTGGGTCATAAAAGGAGCCGGGCAAGTGAGGGGGCCTAAAGCTTAAGCTCTGTTGTTAAGTCTGCCTCTGGTGTGTAAGTAGTTAAAAATAAGAATGCAAAGTGGGGTTTACAGCAGGCCTTGGGGAGCCTCAGGTGCCAGACTAAGTAGTTTGGACTTTATCTTGTAGCTTGTAGACGTCATTGGTTTTCATCCAAGGAGTGACATAGAGTGTTGTTCTGAATATATTAGTCAGGAAGTAAGCATAGAGGAAGTTACTAAATTAATTCAAGTGTTAGGACTTAACTAGGGTAGTGGCAATGAAAGTTGAAAGGAAATGATAAATGCAAGAAATACAGTGGATGAAAACAAACACTTGGTCTTTCATAATTGTCAGGTTCTTATGGTAAACAGTGGCAGTCTTCAACAATTAAAGATTGATGAGTGTTACATGTTCCCTCCCTGGCTACTACCTGGTGTCCTGTAATGAAAGCAAGTTCAGACAGAATGCTACCACACAAGTGTTTATTAGCAAGCAGGCACAAAAACAGTTACACAATCATTCTGTGGATTTGTTATAGTCCCTGTGTTCTATAAGTTGTTTTAGGCATCTGGAATTAAAATTTACTCTGAGACAAATGTGTCAGTTGAATCATGTGACAATCCTTTTTGCAGTAAAGGACTAGAGAGCAGTCTCCACTCAGGGAACCATTCTAAAGAATATTGGTCAGCTATACTCAGCAGATCCTTATTCCACATTCATGTAAGTGCAGAAGTGCCTGGATAATATTTCTAGCTAGCCACATATTTCCACATCTCTCATTTCCATAATAAAAAATTGTTTCCAATTCATTATGCTAAAATACCTCTAGTGTAGATTTATATAGTTATATTTGAAGCACTTGTGCATCCAACTCTGTAGTGAAGATTTCTGATTAGTGTCTTTCATATGCTAATTAATCACCGTGAAGTGTATATATTAAAGTTAACTTTCAAACACATTCACATTTCACTGAAATATTCTAAAATATACCAAGATAACAAACATCAAAAATGGTTTCAAGGTCATCAGGCAGAGGAACACATTTGAGGAAGATGAAATAGAACTATTTTAATGAGGGGTCCTACTGGTAAGCAACAGAAAATAATTATGGCTGATTTAAGTGGAAAAGAAATGCATTAAAGGACATTGGGCAGCTCAGAGGATTGCTGGAAATTGAGGTTTGAACCTACATGACCAGAGACTACAACCAATAGCAGGCCATAGAACTAATCTTAAAGAGGGCTCCGGGGTTGCCAAGCATAGGCATCTTGCACCACTGATGCCACTAAGGCCACTCTTACTGCCCCAGGAACTTATTTTGCAACATTCCTGCAATTGTCCAGGGAATGTGACTTTCTGTGCCTGCTCTTTTGAGTCACTAGCTTCCAGGTGGTACACATGACTGGTTGAGGAAATATTTGGCATTTCAGCTTCAGATACTAGACTCTTCGAGGTGGAGAATTCCCCAGACACAGAAGGGGGTTTGGGTGGCAGGCATCCAAAATTAAAAACATTAAATGTCCATTAAAGCCAAGTCGAATTGGAATTGACGACAATATGTTCAAGTAGAAATGTCTAGCAGGTAGTTGGAAATATGACATTGGTGTTCCCCAGGAAGCGGAGTTGCAGACTCAGAGGTAGGTAGTGAATTGTAAGGATCTTTATATGGATAGTCAGGTGCGGCAAGGATGATATGTACAAAAGAAAAGTTTATTAGTACTCACAGGTCCTAGGACAGAGTGGAGCAGCATGCCTCGTGGGGTCACATGGGTAATTACGTCAGGAGCAAAGGATCAAACCAGCAGGTGGAGAGCATAATGTTACAGTGGACCTGGGGACTATGCCTTTATAGAGTTTTATGGATAGCACTGTAGCGGTTGGTCAAGCAAGTGTGGGCATTGGGAAGTTTGTATTTGACTTTCCCAGGGGCCAAAAACTTGAGTTGGATGTGGGGAAGAGAGGGGGAAGCTGCTTATCTTGTATAGCCAGGTGTCAGGGTGGTCACTGAGGGACATAAGGACAGGGACTGAGATACTGAGGCATCATGAAAGTGAAAAAAGCTCCAATTTTATTTTAATTCACTACAGGTAATGATCCCATTTAAATAGGAGTGTGGAGAAAATCTAACTTAAACTTTTCATCTATATATGAGGAATCTTGAGTCTGAAAATGGTTTATCCCTAAGATTGCTATCCACCCCATGCCCCAACATCTGTTAAATGGAAATGAAGAAATTTACACTCTGTTACGGAGAGACAAGAAAGTATACAGATAACTCTATTACAAGATAGATGGGAGAACAGAAGAGAACTAGTGATTCTGAGGGCCTACTGTATATATTTAACAAATATCTAGGGGCCAACTAAGTATCAGGCACTATGATAGGCTGATTTAATAGTGAGCAGAACTAGACAATGTTTATTCATTTGAGGAAATCAAAGCAGGGTGGGGCACAGAGAATTGGGGTATGATGGAAGGTCAAATTGGAGTTAAAAAGGGAGCAGGCCATACAACTTCTGTGTACCTAGGTTAAGGATTTTGAGCATTATGCTAAGGGCAATGGACAACCATCTAAGGGTTTAAGGTGTGTGTGTGTGTGCGCATTTACATACATATCCCATTTAATCCTTACAACCTCCCTGTAATTACTAGCACTCATTTACATATGAGGAAAATGGGACTCTCAGAGGTTAGCTACCCTAAGAGCTACAAGCAGTAGAAAATGATAGTGAGAGTAAAAGGCAGGCAGCAAGTAAGGGCTTCTTGGAGATGGAAGACCTCATACTTGTTACCTATGTCAGAAGAAAACACTTTTTCACGGAATATTCACAACAACCTTGCAAGGAAGTTTTCGTGAGGGCGCACATGGGAAAGTAAAGAGCCAAGACTATTTGGCGTGAAATGCTGCCTCCTAATAATATCTCCTTATGTGTAATGAGTTCATTCAGAGCACAAATGAGCTTTGGCCCTGGAGTCTGAAGGACCCTAGACACACGAAGAACATGTAAGAAACAGGGGTGGAGGGAGTATGTGTCTGTGGGGTAAACGCCTGAGTGGTAGATTAAAGGGAAACTTAATTAGAAAAGCAGGTCGGGGCTGGACGCGAAGGGCGTTTAAGGCGAACCTGAGATGCTTGGGTTTTAGCTAGTCAGTGGACACAACGCCATCTATCAAAGAGCTGCAAAGGCTCTCTCATTATTTACAGTCCACGTGTGGCCTTCCCTCTAGTCTTGCCCCAGATTCAGTCCAGCCCGAGGCGGCGACCTGGATGTTTGAAGGATAAGGTCAGTCTGATCCTTGCAGGTCTTTTCGCTTCGCCACTGATTCCACTTCCCGGGGACCGGCGGAGGCCGGTGCTCATCAAGCGCCAGTGCCGGGGCTGCTCGCGTCCGAACAAGGTTCGGCGCACCTAGGTCCTCCGCCACGCGGCGCGTTTGGGCGCTGAGGGGTGGGGTGGGGTAGGCGGGCTTCCGACGGGCCTCAAAAAGGAAGCGCGCCGCGCGGTTTGGGCCCGGCGGCGTTCCGTATCGCGGCGGAGTCGGCAGCGAAAATATGGCGGCCGTGGCCGGGCCGGTAACGGAGAAAGTTTCCGCTGAGAATGCTTTGTGCTAGTGCTCTTGGCCTTGGGACCCGGGCCCGCCTCCCTTCTGGCCTGCCGTCTCCCAGCTACGAGCCATAGGCTCAATCCCAAAGGCTACCTTTAATGTGTTGGCCTCGAAAGCAGACTCCGAGGATAGAGAGAGCATTGGTGGCGGCGGCCGAGCCAGGTAGAGAGACCATGCGTTGAACGGCGGGGCGGCGGGAGCGGGCACAGACACATCCCAGGGCTCCGCGTAGCTCTGTCCCCAGGCTCCGCCCAGCAGGTCCCCGGGCGGGGGTAGGGGCATCTGCGCTGAAAGGAGTAGACCGTGGGGAGTGGAGGGTTTGGAGACGCCTCCCCGTATCCTCCAGTGGCTCTCCATTCACCTTTGTGTTCACTTTCCCCCAAAGTGAACGGGCGGCCAGCCAGGCTCCAGCTCTGGCCTCCCACGTCTCGCTAGCAGGAGGCAGAATGGGAGGAAAATTGCTGTTGCTGCCCTGTTGCTAAGGGATTTACTATTCGAGGTGCTGTTCTCCTCTGAGATGGGCCCAAAGAATTAGCATGAATCCAAATGGACTGAAGCACTGGAATTCCCCAACCCTGCCTTCCTAGTACGGTTGGTTCAGTTCAGGCCACTTCCCCTAGATGGGACAGAAATAGTTTCTGAGTAGAAAGTTGAAGGAAGTAAGTGATAGAAGGTTGATGGAAGTGATAGAAAGTTGATGGAAGTGACAGAGTGTATCTTGGACTGCTTAGTGAGCCACTCCCTAGAGGCAGAGTATGAAAAGAGAACTTACTGGTTTGGAGACATTTAGGTGAAGCTTTATCTGTGAAGGCAGGAGTAAAGCCGAGAAGGAAACAGAAACCTAAACTGGTGGAATCTCTTCTAGCTCTACTGCTTACTAGCTGTGCGATCTTAAACAAGTTATTTATCCTCTTTGTGTGTTAATAAGTGTTCGATAACTAATAACCTTTATTATTTAAATGTAGTTATTTCTGAATTAGCCTTTATTTTTTCAACAAGGATTTGTTGAAAGCCTTCTTGGTACCAGATTTTCTGCTAGACACTGGGCTTACAATATTGAAAATAAAACCTTGACCTTTTGATCTAATGGGGAATTCAGACATTAAACAAGTGATGCTAAGTATTTTGCTATTATAAAGGAAATTCAGGGATCATATAATGAGTCAGGGGAGACATAATGATTTAAGCAGAGACCTAAAGAGTAGGTGAAGTTCAAGGACTGGGTGGGGCCAGGAGAAGGAATAGGAAAGTACCTGGAGAAGTATTATTTTGTGCAGTTCAGAGTTGAAAGGTGAGTATCACTGGAATACAAAGAGAGAAAGACTGGTAAGAGATGAGGCAGGAGAGTTATTCAGGTTCAAAGTGGAAAACTTTATAAGGCATGTGAAAGAGTTGAAACTTTATTGCTACTGGTGATGGGAAGACATTAGAAGGTTTAAATAGTAGTGTGAGGGGACAAATTTTGATTTTATAAAGTACACTTCTTTGGAGAAGGGCAAGAGTGGCTCAAGCTGAGCCCAAACTGAGATGGTGACTTTGGGATGGGGAAAAGTAGAAACATTTAAGAATTGTTTAGGAAATAGAGCAGACAGGACTTGATGAGGATTAAGGTGAAGGAAAGGAGGGTTAGAGTAGTATATGTTTTTTTTTTTAAATGCATTTTTAAACTGTGAACTTCAATTTATATACATAACAGTGATAACTTTCAAAGTACGATTTAACAACTAGTTAGCAAATTTCAAAGAATGTTATGGTAACAGTTCCACCATTAAAGTTATTTCCATTATTGTAAAATATAACATGTATACAGAAAGGTGTTAACTTTCAATTTGTACGGCTCAATGAGTAGTTATATAGGTAATTTCAAAAATTGTTGTGGGTTATAATTCCAGTTTCAGTTCTTTCCTTACTGGGAAATATAGGGTATATACAGAAAGGAGAAAACTTTCAAAGCACAATTCAACAAATAGCTATAAAGCAAATTTCAAAGAATGTTATAGGTTACAGTTCCACCATTTCAGTTATTTCTTTTTAGCTATTCTAATACCTTAGCATCTAAATATATATTTATTTATTTATATTTATATAAAGTTTCAGTATGCTTAATCCTTTGTTAAATCCTATCTTTTCTGTTGCTGCCCCTTCTTTTTGTTTAATCTCTTTCTCAATCTTCAGCGGTGTCTATGCAGTGACCACTCTAACTTGTTCATATTGCAAGAGGGTGTTGACAGTATGGGGAAGGGGGCTGCATCTGACTGTTGTTCTTAAAGAGACTGTATATGGGGTTTTATAAAACAGACTGTCAGTTGTTAGTTAACTTTTCCCATATGCAGATCGACTCTTCTGTACTCTATGTCAACACGTTTTTATCTGCCTTTGGAGTAAGAATTATAAGTGATGGCAGACCAACTGAAAAGGATTGCAGTACATTTTTAGTTTTACTTTGATTTAGACTGTTAGTCTTTTGAAGAAGGGCAGAATGGGAAAATATATTTTTTTTTATTTAAGCCATGTAAAAATAATTATCTGCCACAGATAATTATCTGCCTTAGAAGGTGGCTGCATATATTTCATTATATGAATGTACCATACTTTATTAAATATTTACATGTTTGCATTTATTCCCCAGGTTTTAGCTCTGTAAACAGTGTGGAACAGAGCTGATGCTTTTATTTCGGTAGATTAATACATTTGTGTTAATAGAGATAGTAATTGAAAACATGGAAACAGATGAGATTGCACAGAGAAAGTGTTTAACAAAAGAAGAGCCTAGGCTAGCATTGAACATCCATAGGATGGTTTAAGAATGAGGAGCTCAGGGAGCTGGAGGAGAGACCGATGAGTTAGGAGGAAAATCTAGAGACTGGTCCTTGGAAGCCAAGGGAAGAGATTTCAGGAGGTGGGAGGAGTCAACAATGTCAAAGGTCTTTTGAAGAATGAGTAGGATACAGAGTTTGAAGTGCCCATTGGGTTTAGGAACATACAGGTCATTTCAGCATTTGCTTTGGTGTGGTGGGAACTACCATTTAGTGGTTTGAGAAGTGAATGGGTGAGAATTGAAGTAACCAAATATTGGCAAACAAGAGGAGGAACAAAGATTGAACCTGGAAGAAGAGATGGGGGTGAGAGAGGGTTGTTTTGTTTTGTTCATTTGTTGTTTTGGTTTCTAGTTTGTTTGTTTTTGTTTTGTTTAAAAAAGGAGATCTGCAAATGTTTAAGTGCTGATGAATAAAAACCAGAGATGAAGAAGGGTTTGCAGAGTGAGGTCCTTGAGGAGACAATAGGGAAGAGATACACAGTGCAGCTGAAAGATTTGGCCATAGGTAGGGAAGGGACACCCTTCTTTCCTTGTATCAGCCATCAAGAGATGTAGATAGAAGTAGGTTTGTGGTTGTTGGAAACTCATGAGCTCCTTTCTCATGTCTCTTCAGGCTGCAAAGTCATCTGGTGAGAATGCAGTGGGAAGTGGGAGGTCAGAGGCTTGAGAAGAGGGAAGAGAGGTTTGAATAGTCATGGAGTATGGGAGGAAATGTTGACTAGGGAAACACAGAAGGATGTCTCATGAATTTAGAGTGGCACCATTCAGCCTGGTGTGTGATTTTTTTTTTTTTTCCCTCTGGTAGTGTTCAGTAGTTTGAACTCAGAATGTACCATCAGCTCTTTGAGGATCTATAATCCAGCATATTTGTTGAATGATTGCATTAACACAAAGGAGTGATGTTTAAAAAAAAAAAAAGATGAAACCAAAATATACCAAAGGAAGACACTTTCTTTAACAATGTGGTATCTAAAGTAAGAAATGGTTGAATGACAATGTAACTGAGGAAAATCAGAATACTTTGTAATTAAATAGATTTAACTTAAAAAAAAATATGCTTGTTGACCATATAGAAGTAGAATTAATAATAATACTTGGAACCTCCCAGAAACCCTAAGGGTAATTCAGTGATATTCTTGTTCAGCCATATGGGTTAATTAGGGTTAATTCCAAAGTACTCTGATGTTCCTGTTATGTTTTCCTTTTAGTGTTCTGTTATTAAGAAAGTATAAATAAGCTTGTCACAAAATAGGTTCTTTTTGAATTTTTGTCTGGTTGAGTTCTTCATATATATGCAGTGTGACATGAGCCATTACAATACATCAGTTCTTTTTAAACAGTATACTAGAAAATTTTGAAGAATCATCCAATAGATGGTTAAATAATTTTTTGACCACCGTCATCTTTTAAGTGAAACTTGCTGGGGTGCTTAAGGTTGTAATAATTACCTCGGTCATCTAACAAGAAATCATTGTGGTAACTTTTTTTTTTAAAGTAGAATTCTGAAGTTCTTAATTTACTTTAC
Organism: Choloepus didactylus; assembly: GCF_015220235.1. Taxonomy (NCBI): domain Eukaryota; kingdom Metazoa; phylum Chordata; class Mammalia; order Pilosa; family Megalonychidae; genus Choloepus; species Choloepus didactylus. The sequence goes on from NC_051311.1 coordinate 81,487,137, forward strand.
AGTAACTGATGGTCAGCATTCCTATTTTTGAATTTTGACTAGGAATTTCAGGAATTGATTTGCTACTGAGATAGTATTTAGATTTGGAAAGTAGGTTTAGTAAAGCAAAGGAATTTATTTTAGTAGAGATAAAAGCATAGGGAGAATTATGAATCAACTCTAGGGACTGAGTAACTTTAATACAGTTAAACTTCCTTCTAATAAGTTTATTGGTTAATCAATGTAAAGACTAAACTTTTACAGCATTTTAGAGCTGCCTTGTAAAAAGATGTAGGCGATTTTAGGCAGATACTAATGTATATTGTTATATTGGTGCTTTTCAAATTAGAGATAATGATGAGGTCTCTTATTCCATGTAAGAGCTGAGTTGCTTTGCACTGTGCCATAATCATCCACTGCAATCTAAACTAAGTCAAACACCTTATATTTGCATGTTGTTAGAAAACCCGATATTGGAATAAGAAAGCACACACATTTTCATTTGGATAAACTGCTGAGTTTTCAAGCCAGAAACGATTGCCACTAAAAAATGTGCATATACAGATTTTAAATTGTGTTTCAGAAGAAACTATTTTCCAGGTATTCACTAGTTCATATAAGAAAGAAGCATTTGAGAGGTAAATTATATAAAATTAACACTGAACTATTTTTTCTTTTTCTTTTTCTTTTTTTTTTTTTTAGATGATTATAAACAAAAATTCCACCTGAGAAAATGTTGAAGTAGGATTGCGGATACATTGGATTTGCTGGATGAAATACAAGCAGTTCATTTTCATAACGTTGGGGAAAAGCCCAAATTGCCAGATTACATGTGTAAATCACTGCGTTATTGCTTTAGTCATTGTCTCTATTTAGCAATGACAAGACTGGAAGAAGTAAATAGAGAAGTGAACATGCATTCTTCAGTACGGTACCTTGGTTATTTAGCCAGAATGAACTTACTGGTTGCTATCTGCTTAGGTCTTTATGTAAGATGGGAAAAAACAGCAAATTCCTTAATTTTGGTAATTTTTATCCTTGGTCTTTTTGTCCTTGGAATTGCCAGCATACTCTACTATTATTTTTCAATGGAAGCAGCAAGTTTAAGTCTCTCCAATCTCTGGTTTGGATTCTTGCTTGGTCTCTTATGTTTTCTTGATAATTCATCATTTAAAAATGATGTGAAAGAAGAATCAACCATGTATTTGCTTCTGACTTCTATAGTATTAAGGATATTATGCTCTTTGGTGGAGAGAATTTCTGGTTATATCTGTCATCGACCCACCTTACTAACTACAGTTGAGTTCCTGGAACTTGTTGGATTTGCCATTGCCAGCACAACTATGTTGGTGGAGAAATCTCTGAGTGTCATTTTACTTGTTGTAGCTTTGGCTATGCTGATTATTGACCTGAGAATGAAGTCTTTCCTAGCTCTTCCAAACTTAGTTATTTTTGCAGTCTTGTTACTTTTCTCCTCATTGGAAACTCCCCAAAATCCAGTTGCATTTGCATGTTTTTCTATTTGTCTGATAACTGATCCTTTCCTTGACATATATTTTAGTGGACTTTCAGTAACTGAAAGGTGGAAACCCTTTTTGTACCGTGGAAGAATTTGCAGAAGACTATCAGTTGTTTCCACTGGATTGATTGAGCTTACATTTTTTATTCTTTCAGCATTTAAACTTAGAGACACTCATCTCTGGTATTTTGTAATACCAGGCTTTTCCATTTTTGGAATTTTCTGGATGATTTGCCATATTATTTTTCTTTTAACTCTTTGGGGATTCCATACCAAATTAAATGACTGCCATAAAGTATATTTTACCCACAGGGCGGATAACAATAGCCTTGATAGAATCATGGCATCCAAAGGGATGCGTCATTTTTGCTTAATTTCAGAGCAGTTAGTTTTTTTCAGTCTTCTTGCAACAGCAATTTTGGGAGCGGTTTCCTGGCAGGTAAGCTTATGCTTTATTTATTATGTCAATGCCTGTGATGTGTGATTAAGTTCTAGCTTCAACGGTTGAATTATTAGAATTGTAAGGTCAAGTTCCTGATTTTGAAAGGAGATTCTTTTTTGGTGCTTAAATTTAATTTTGGTTATGGAATTGAAGCACTGAATAAATCTTGATAGGATAATTTAGTTCCATCTCTAGCAAAGGGGTACCAAAATGTTAGGGATGCTCAGCATGTGACCTGCCTCCCACCTCCTGATTGTTCCTTAATGAATCACTCACATATTAAAGATCCTTAGAACATTAGCATGTGAAGGACACTTAGTGATTATGCTCCAGTCCTTTCATTTTATGGGTAAGGAAACCAAAAACCAGAGAAAACATGTCCATAGTCAGTAATTCTAGCCAGGACCACATTGCCTAGCTTCCATGTAGGTCGCTAGTCTCCCCACTACACATTTCTTTTTATGTAGCCATTTCCATGAAGATTTTATTTAAAGAATGATTGGATATACATTAACAGATCAGGTTCTTAATTATAGATTAGAGGCCTTCCTAAGGGAGGGAAAACATTTTTTATGGCAGATTTGCTTCCCACAGTGTGTTAGAAAGATACAGCATAGATGAAGACGTACAAACTGTACAGTTGGAATTTATATCTACAATAATAAAAAACCCAGTCTTTATGTTCTTTGGGTGTTTATTAACTATGCACTATATGTCAGGCACTGTACTGGGTGCTGAAGATCTAAAGATGAATAAGAAATATCTCCAGACTTAAAGAAGGCACAATCTACAGTGGGAGGGGGAAGGGGCAGACATGTAAACAAACAATTATGATTACTGTGTGACAGATGCTATAATTTGAGCACATCAGGCTGGGATGTTGGGCATAAAGGGAGGTAAACTCTACTTAATCCTGTACTCTACACCAGTTTGTTACTGCAGAGTGATATCTAGAAGTGAGTGTTTGAAGAAAGATGTGTGAAGTTGTCTGGACCTGGTGTTTTCTAGTTCCTTTGAGTTGGGGCAGGGAGCCTGTGTGGGAATCAACCAAATGATGAAAACTGTGGGTGTTGCCTGAGGGTATCTTCCTCATTTTGTTCTTAGAAGTGGCCAAATTCTTTGTCTTTTATACTAGTAGTCTTCAAATAGAGTCCGCCTATCACTGGAAGTACACAAAAGTTTCCAAGGAAGAATATCAGCAAAGATATTTTCAAGGGATTCAACTTCCAGATTCTCACCTTCCATTCTACTCTTTCCTGAAATTGATTTACTTGAGAATGTCGCTTAATTTAGATGTGGAGGGGTATCTCCCTGTGGTTTTAATTTACATGTTTGTAATGACTAATGTTGAGCATCTTTTAATGTGTGTATTAGCTGTTTACTTATCTTTGTTGTTGAATTGTCTATTCAAATCTTCTGCCCATTTTAAGAATTGTAAATTTTTTTTTTACAGAAAATTTCTTCAAGAAATTGAAGTTTTAAGTTTTAAGAGTTGAGTTTTAACAGTTCTTTACATATTTGGGTTATAAGCTATCAGATGTATGATTTAGAAATGTTTTCTCCCAGTTTGTGGCCTTTTTATTTTCTTAATGATGCCTTTTGAAGAGTAAAAGTTTTAATTTTATGAAGCCCACTTGGTAGGATTTTCTTTTGGGGAGCATGCTCTTAGTATCATACCTAAAAAATCTTTGCTGAACCTTAGGCCACAAAGATTTTTCTCCTAGGTTTTTGTCTAGAAGTTTTATCATTTTAAGCTCTTACATTTAGGTGTATAATCCATTTTCAGTTAATTTTTATGTGTGATATGTGTCACAGCCTGAGGGGGCTTTGCCAGTCAAAAGACCAAAGAAGACACTGAGCATTTCCTGAAACATGAACTTTATTTGGGGCTTACTTACAGGGAGGCAGATATCAGCAGAAATCAAACAGCTTTTTTCTTGCCAGGCAGTTACCGCTTTCGCAGGGAAGTTGGCCACGCAATTGAAAGAGAACAGCAAGCCAGTTATAAGAGCTTAAGACAAAGACATTTCTAAGGGTGTGAGAGCATCCTTTGACATGGAGGTGGTGCAGGAAGGAAAGAATTACAGGATGGAGCATTGTAAATAACCACAAGAGTGATAACATTCGGGGGCCAGGAAGCAGGTAGACTAGATAGATAATAAACCTATTGGCAGGTGGCACTATGGCCAAGTTAATGAGTTCCAACATTTAGACAAGAGGATCATTAGATAAATGATCACTACTTTGTATGTGATTTTGCTTATGATCAGGAGTGTGGGTTACAGCAGAAGCCCACTGTAAAAATGTGTTTCCTACAGTGCTATGGGTGAAAAGAAAGCTGTTATTGGAGTACAATAAGGGGTAAATCTTGGTGATCTAACCATACAGAAACTACATTCCTGTCCATAGACAACAGTGTTCTAGGCAAAGGAGCATCGTGGGGGGTTTGAAATACCACACATTTTCCCCCTGGGGTTGAATAAAGCTTTCAGGGGTTAGATCTAAAGTTAACCTGGGCATAATAAGAGTCCGCAAAGTAATACATATAGTTCCCTGGGTATGGGGGGCCTGGGATTAACAATATAACACCACTTTAGGCATTTTTTGAATAAATTGCAGCAGAATGTTTAAGTTTTGGGCAACCCCAACCTCCATGGGCTTAGGATGCCCAGCCAACGAGGCTGCATAGGCCAGGACCAGGGCCAATTGACCTTATTATCTCTAATTTCTAGTGTTTGCGGCAGATGCAAGAGCAGGGTATTATCACTGCCTTGCTGTGGCTTGAGAGCCCCTGGGCCGCCTTATTTGGATTCATAAGGCCTGCATGGATCCCGTGGTTACCATTTCCACAGGAGCAGGAGCAGCCGCTCTGGTCCTGGAGTTAATGCTAATCAGAGCTAGATACAGTCGTCAAGTCTATTGCTGTATGGAGTTTTTATCATCCTTTAAGTGTTCCTTTAAAAGACCATCCATTCTTTCAGTCAGCCCTGCCACTGTGGGGTTATCGGGCAAGTGAAACATCCAAAAGCCATCATGTTCTGTAGCCCAGGCCTGGGTTAATTACCCGGTGAAGGGGGTCTCGCTATGGCTGTCTACATGTGTGGGGACCCCGAAAAAAGGCACTTAACTTTTCTAAACTACATATGGTAGTTCATTGGTTGGCTTTTCCCACTGGGAAAGCTAATAGAAGTCCCGTAGCCATGTCTACAGCCATAAAAGCATACCTTGCACCTTCAGATAGAGGAAGCAGCCTGATGTAGTCTACTTGCCACCAGGTAACAGGAATTTGATCCTGGCCATTGTGTCCAAGTTGGTGAGGAAGCATTCTGGGCCATCGCAGTGAACAGGAAGGACAGGCATCTACTACCTCTTTTAGTTCCTGCCAAGTAATGGGCAATTTGAACTGCTGTGCCAATTTCCACAGGGTTAGATACCCTCGGTGCCCAGCTTTCTGATATAGCCATTCAGCTGCCTCATGTGTTTTTGGTGCCAAGCTGCTGATTTTTATCAGGTTGTCTGCTTTGATGTTGCTGGGCAAGGAGTTGGCGTTATGGGCTGATACATGGAAAACAGTTACCTTACTCTTTTGGCAGACTGTCCAGGTGTCTTCCCACATTTCCTTCCCATAAGGGGTGACCGACCATGGTCCATTGTTCTTGCTTCCGTGTAGCCACTGTCAGGCCTTGGTAAACAGCCCAATTATCTGTACAAACAGTTAAAAGCATCTCCCAGCTCATGGATAATCACCATCCATACCACCCGTAACTCAGCCCATTGGCTGCTTTGCAGAGTTCCCGTTTCCCCACCAGATAGTGTCGCTGCTCAGCTGGACAGCCACCACTGTCCAATTAGCTGGCTGCTCATGTGCCAACCCATCTGTATACCAAGCAGAGTCAGGTATATGTCCCTGTCGATCAACAGTGGGCATTGGAGGAGGAGGTACCTCAGGAAAGCTGGTAGGTAGGTAGTAGGATAAACTGTTCTATATGGGAGACTGGTCCCAGGATTGCATGCATTTCTGCACTTAAAGGGCTGTTGAAAACACTGCATTGTAGGAGGTAAGCTTTCCACTTTGTTAATGTGTTCAACTGAGTGCTCCAATAATGTGGCTTGCTTATGGTGTCACGGATCCATCCCTGTATAGGTATGGCTGTTTTGTTAAGTCACTGGGCATTTTTGAGTTAACCCTTCTGCTTGTAATAGGGCATTATAAGCACCACACAATTACTTCTCTAAAGGACTATATTAAAGCTCTGCTCCTCTCCATAATTGTGACCAAAATCTGATAGGTACATGTTTAGCCTGTTGCCTTTGCCACAGACCCCACCCAAAGTCAATGTCAGTACTGGCCACATACAATTTGGAAGGCACATTTGGGTCCACCCCCTTAAAGCTTGTGCTTATGCCTGTGCCATGGCATGCTTTATCTCTAAAAAGCAGCCTGTTGAGGAATGTCCTACTCTGTTTTTCACTTTCAAACTTAACAGATACAAAGGTTTAAGAATTTGCGCTAGGTGAGGTATAAAAGACCTCCAGTAACCCAGTAGCCCTAAATAAGCCATTAATTGTTTGGGGGTACATGGGGTAGGGTAATTCTGCACTTTACCAACAACAGCAGAAGGAATAGTTCTTGTCTTACCCAACCAGACCATACCCACAAATTTGATAGAACACCCTGGTCCTTGCATTTTTTCTCAGTTTATCACCCATCCTCTACTGTCAAGGTGGGTCACTACTGTTTTAGCAGCCTCTTTCTAGGTCTGGAAGAGAATTGCTAGTTAGCATTATATCATCAGTATAATGGAACCATAGTGACAGCATCAGGAGGAGTCCATTTTGTTAAATCTTTAGCCACTAGGCTGTGGCAAATAGTGGGGCTGTGAATATACCCTTGTGGCAACACTGTGAAAGTCCACTATTGTCCTCCCCACGTGAAGGTGAACACAAATTGACTGGAAAAATCTAGAGGAATGCTAAAGAAGGCATTAGCGAAATCTGACGCCAAATGAAACAGGCCTAATTTTGTGCTAATATCCTGGAGCAATGTGGTGATGTTTGGCACTGCTGCAAACAAAGGAGGTGGTACCTTATTTAGCTCTCTATAATCAATAGTCATTCTATAAGAGCCATCGGAATTCTTTACTGGCCAGACCGGTCTGTTGAAGGGACTATGGGTGGGAATAATAATACCCACCCTTTCTAACTCCTTTATGGTAGCTGTAATTTCCTCGTGCCTTCCAGGTACCTTGTACTGGCGAATGGCAACTGTGTGCCTAGCAGGAGGCACCTTTCCTGGTGACCATTTAGTGTGTCCTCTCAGGACTACTTTTACAACTCGACACCAGAGGTGGAATTCCCCTATGGTGGTTTGCAGGGTGACATTCTGCAGAATATCAATCCCCAATATATATTCTGGAATAAGGGCTGTATATACTGTGTAAGTTTGGGAAGGTAGGTGGCCAATTTGCATTAAAACCCATTTTTGAGTTGCTTTAACCCCTTGGCCCCCATAACCGGCAATGGTTAGTTTGGGGCCTCCACTTTGTGGTTTTCTCCTATATATTAGAGTCCATTCTGCTCTACTAGGGCTAAAACTCTGTTCATTAATGGGAGACTAAAACCTGGTTAATTCAGTGTGTGGCCTCCGATCCCTAGTGCCCCAATTTTACGTTGTTTGACTAGCCACTGAAAAAGCGAATAAGTCTCTATGTTAGTTCCAAGCAAGTACAATTGCTGGCATAGGGAGGGGTAAGTGGAAATGGTAGCTAACTTACTCATTTCCCACCCAGTGAGCAGAGTGCTGTCTGCACCATCATCCCATAGCTGTAGCAACCAGTTTGCTAATGACTCTCTAGGCTTTTGCCAGTGTTGATTCCCAATATCCTTTGATTCTGCTGGGGAGAATTCCCATGATATGACAAGCACCTTTGGCTCATCAGGCGCCCATTCTGCCTTACCCTCCCCTCCTTCAATAGAGCCTACCAGCCATTCTGATTTGATTTTGCACCAGACCAGAGGACAGATGATCTTATGCTTGTCTTCCACCTACCATTCCAACTGTGACTCTTCCTCTGAAGAGAAATCCACAGGGTCCCAAACCTTAGGATCCCAGTCAGGCAAGGTTAGAATTTATCTGATTTGCATTATGTACAGCTTGTGCTCTTTCACTTTAGCATAACGGCATGCAAGCGTGGCGTGCAAGCGTGGCCAAATTTTCATCTACTTGCTTTACTCTTTCATTCAAAGCATCCCTCAGCTTGGCTTGCACCAGCCTCATATCCTTTTCCAGTTTTAGTTCATCCTCCAGGCAGTGTACAGCCGCCTTTGCTGCTAAAGCTTCCTCAGTAGTGGTGCATACAGCCTCTAACAATGACCAGCCCATGACAGCTTCAGTCTGGCGGCCCCTTTTCTCTTTCTGAATTCCCAAAACTCCTGCAGCCTGCTGCAGAATATCTATTAGTTCTGCCAGGGAGGTGCACACACATCCATATTCCTCAGCAGGCCCCATTCATCCAGGAGGGTGGCTACTCCTCCCCACGTCAAAGTCCCAGGCCACCCTGGTATCCCCCCCAGTGTCTCTCCCTTCCCCGGGTTCATTCCTGCAGTGGGGGCCCCTTTGGTCTCTTGGCTGGCCCACCAATTGTCACAGCCCGAGGGGGCTTTGCCAGTCAAAAGACCAAAGAAGACACTGAGCATTTTCTGTAACATGAACTTTATTTGGGTCTTACTCACAGGGAAGCAGAAATCAGCAGAAATCAAGCAGCTTTTTTCTCGCTGGGTGGGTACCACTTTTGCAGGGAAATTGGCCGCGATTGAAAGAGAACAGCAAGCCAGTTTTAAGGGTTTAAAACAAAGACATTTCTAAGGGTGGGAGAGCATCCTGTGACATGGGGGTGGTGCAGGAAGGAAAGAATTATAGGATGGAGCATTGTAAATAACTACAAGAGTGATAACAGGAAGCAGGTAAACAAGATTAACATTCTTACTCTTGTGAGAACAAAAGTGTCTCACTTCCTGCTTACTTCCCATTTAAAGTTACAGTTTACCCTTTTTCTCTTTACTGGCTTACAAAGATGATAGGTTAAACATCAGCTGCCTAGGTGACGCAGACTGCTGTACACCAAGGTCCGCAGGCCTGTTTTGTTGAGGCCAGGGGCTGCCACAATATGAAGTAACGGTGTAATTCCTTTTTTTTTTTTTTTTTTTTTTTGCATATGTATGTGTAATTTCTCAGTCCAAAATCAGTTACTTGTAAATGAAAGATTTTATTTCTTGGCTCTCTATTCTATTGATCTATATCTTCTTAAACCAATACCATGTTGTCTTGATTACTATAACTTTATCATAAGTTTTGAAATCAAGAAGTAAAGGCCTCCAGCTGTTCTTTTTCAAAGTTGTTTTGGCTATTCTAGCTTCTTGGCATTTCCCTCTAAATTTTAGGATCAGTTTCTCAATTTATAGGAAAAAAAAACTGCAATTTTAATAGAGATTGCATTGACTATATAATTTGGTGGCACTTCCCATCTTAACAAAATTGAGTTTTTCAGTCCATAAACATGGAATATCTCTCCATTCATTTAGAGCGTCTTTAATTTTTCTCAATTTTTTTTGTGTGTGTTAATATACAAGTCTTGCTCCTCTTTTAAATTTATTTCTGAGTATTCCTTTTTAAATAAATTTTGTGAATGCAATGGTTTTCTCAATTTATGTTCAGATTGTTGGTTGCTGATTACAATTGATTTTTTAATTAAACTGGTATTCTACAACCTTGCTGAACTCAATTTATCAGTCCAAGTAGTTTTTCTGGAGATTTTGTAGGATTTTCCACATATAGTAAGTATTATGTCATCTGTAAAGACAGTTTTACTCTTCTTTTCCAATATGTATGCCTTTAAGTTCTTTTTCCTGCCTTATTATGCTGGCTAAAACTTTTAGTACAGTGGCCAGTTAGAGTGGTGAAAGGAAACATTCTTGATTTGTTTCCCATCTTAGGGTGAAACATTCAGTTTTCACTTTTAGGTATGATATTAGGTTTTTTGTACATGCCCTTTTTTCAGGTGGAGAAAGTTCCCTTATTTTCCTAATTTCTTGAAAATTTTTACTGTAAATGGATGTTGAATTTTGTGAAATGCTTTTTTTTTTTTTTTTTTTTCATCTGTTGAGGTGATCACGTGTTTTTTATTCCTTTATTCTATAAATGTAGTATATTACATTGATAGAGTTTTAAAAATGTTAAATCAATTTGGCACTGCTGGGATAAATTCCACTTGGTCAACGGTATATAATCCTTTTTATATGCTGCTTGCTTTGGTTTCTTAGTTGTCTGTTAAAGGATTTTTGCAACGGTGTTCATGAAGTTTTCTTTTCTTGTCAGTGTCTTATTTCCTGCTTTGATATCAGAGTAATACAGGCAACATAGAGTGAGTTAGGAAGTTTTCCTTCTCTGTATATTTTCTGAAAGAGTTTGTATAGGATTGGTATTCTTTCTTACTTAAATTATTGTTAGAATTCACCAGTGAGGCCATCTGAATCTGAGCTTCTCTAGGTGGGAAAATTTCCAATTATTAATTCATTTTTTTTTACTTGTTATAAATCTGTCTAGGTATTCTCTTTAGTTTTGCTTCAATGTTGGTAAATTATGTCTTCCTAGAAATTATCCATTTCATTGTAATTGATTAATCTGCATAATGTTCATGACATTCATGATATTCCCTTATAATCCTTTTTAATTTAGGTAAGTTCTGTTTTATTATTTACTTTGATAAATGTGTATTCTCTTATTTTCTTGGTCAGTTTAGGTAAAGATTTTTCAATTTTGTTGATCTTTTCAAAGATACAATTTTGGAGTCATTGACTGTTTTTTCTCTTTCTGTATTGTTGATTGCTGCTCTGAGGTTTATTAGGTCCTTCCTTTTGTTTGCTTTGGATTTGATTTGCTTTTCTTTATGGAGCTTCTGAGAAGTTGGAAGCCTTAGATGATTGATTTTAGATCTTTCTTTCTAAGACAGGCATTTTAAAGCTATAACTTTACCTCTATTCAGTGCTTTGGCTGCATACCATAATTATTTTGGGGGAATGATAATGTATTTTTTTTTTTTATTGTGGCAGAGTAGATATAACATGAAAATCATCTTGACCATTTTTAAGTAAACAATTTTGAGACACTAAGAACATTGACAATATTGTGTAACTTCCAACACTATTTCCAGAGTATTTTCATTACTCCAAACAAAAACTCATTAAGCAATAACTCCCCATTACTCCCTTCCATTACCTCTGGTAACCATTATTCTACTTTCTGTCTCTATAATTTTGCATATTGTAAGTAGTTCATATAAGAGAAATCATACAATATTTGTCCTTTTTGTCTTACTTATTCCACTCAATGTGATGTCTTCAAGGTTCACCCATGTTGTTGCAGGTAGCAGAACTTCATTTCGTTTAATGGCTGAATAATATTCCCTTGAATGGATATACCAGATTTGTGTATCCATTCATCCATTGATAGACACTTGAGTTGCTTCTACCTTTTGGCTGTTGTGAATAATGCTGCTGTTAACATTGGTGTACAAATATCTGTTCAAGTTTCTGCTTCCAGTTCTTGTGGGTATATACCTAGAAATGAAATTTCTGTGTCATATGGTAATTCCATATTTATCTTCCTGAGGAACAGGCAAATTGTTTACACAGCACGTGCACCATTTTACATTCCCACCAACAATGTATGAGGGATCCAATTTCTCTTTATCTTCATCAGCACTTGTTACTTTCTGTTTTATTTTTTAATGCAATTTTATTGCTATATAATCACATAACATACAGTCATTCAAAGTATGCAATCAGTTGACAGTATTGTTATATAGTTGTGCTTTCATCACTACAATCAAACTTTGAACATTTTCATTACTCCAAAAAATAAAATGAAAATGAAAATGAAAAAGAACATCCAAAATATCCTATTTCCCTGCTCTTCCCATTGTTCATTTACTTTTTCTTAAATACAGTTTAATTGAGATATATTCACACACCCTACAGTCGTCCACAGCGTACAATCATTCACAGCCCCATCATACAGTTGTGCGTTCATCACCAGAATCAATTTTTGAACCTTTTGCTTACTCCAAAATAAAAATGAAAGCAAAAAAGAACACCAAGTTTTTCCATCCCCTCCATCCCACCCTATTCTTCATCTAATTCTTGTCCCGTTTTTTCTATTCATCTGTCCATACACTGGATAAAAGGAGTGCGAGCCACAAGGTTTTCGCAGTCACGCTATGCAAGCTCTATAGTTATACAGTCATCTTCAAGAATCAAGGTCACTGGGTTGTAGTTTGACAGCTTCAGGTATTTCCTTCTAGCTATTCTAATAGACTAAAAACTAAAAGGTGACATCTATATGATGCATAAGAATACCCTCCAGAGTGACCTCTTGACTTCATTTGAAATCTCTCAGCCACTGGAACCTTATTTTGTTTCATCTCTCTTCCCCATTTTGGTCAAGAAGATCCTCTCAGTCCCACAGTGCTGGGTCCAGGCTCATCTCCAGGAGTCATTTTCCACATTGCCAGGAGGATTACACCCCTGGGTCTCATGTCCCACATAGGGGGGAGTGTAGTGAGTTCACCTGCCGAGTGGGCTTAGAGAGAGGGGATGCCATATCTGAGCAACAAGAGGCTCTCTGGGGAGGATTCCTAGGCACAATTATATGTGAGCTTAGCCCCTCCCTTGTAGCAACTAGCCTCACAAGAGAAAGCCCCGAGATTGAAGGCTCGGCCCACTAAACTGGCAGTCCTGAATGTTTGCAGGAAAATCTGCAATAGCCTATGGGGAAGTCCAACATTTCTGCATTTCTCCCCATTTCCTTGAGGGACCCCACAAATACACTTATATTCTCTGCCCATATCACTGTGGGATGTATTGGGATTTCACCTCAGCCTGTACAAACTCACCATATCCCACTTCCATTCATCACTCCCTGCACCTATGGTGTTCAAACTGATTATGCAAGTTAATCTAGGCTGCTACAGAAAATACAGATCCTGCACCAGACAAACATCTGCCTTGGTCTCTCATAAAAGTTGTAGTTTTAAAACACAGTCAGTATTGTTCTTTACCCTTGGGCCTGATATGCCTTAGTCCTAACCACATCCTCTTTGTTCATGTCTCTAATTAAAGTCTGAATTTTTTGCAGCTCTTTCAACAGTGCCGTATGGGGTAATACTGACATTCATAGCTGCCAAGCTCTAGCTCCGAGTCTCCTGTGTCACACAGATACTCAAAGTTCCAGAGACCGACCAGGTTATACAGAGAGCTCAGCATCTCAGTATTTAGAGATAACCATTATAACTCAGGAGTACATGTGACTGCTGTAAGAGCTTATAATCTAGGAACCATTACAGGATGTGTTCCCCTGATAAGCTGTGCCCTAAGATTCAGTTTTCAGAGTTTACAGTTTATAGTTAGTCCATATTTGTGAGGCATTATAATGTTTGTCCTCTCATTTCTGGTGTGCTTCTCTCAAAATGCTGTATTCAAGATCCATTCAGCTGGTTGCATGTCTCACAGCTTCATTCTTTCTTGTAGACACTCAATATTCTATTGTATGCATACATCACAGTTCACCATTCTGTTCATCAGTCAATGTACTCTTAGGCCACCTCTGTCCATGGAAAATAGTGAATACTATGCCATATATAACAGTGCATAAATGTCCATTCATGTCCCTGCTCTTCGATCTTCCAAGTATAAACCCATACTGAGGTTGCAGGACCTTGAATTCCCCACATACCTAGCTTCTTTTGGAGCCACCATACTGTCCTCCAGATAGGCTACACCATTCTACTTCCTGATCAACAGTGAATATGTACATCTCTCCAAGTTCTCTCCAGCACTTGTGTTCCTCTGTTTATTTTTTCCCTGTAATTTTAAAGGGTCTATTCAAATACCAATCATCCAGTGTACAGTTGTTTACAGTATCATCATATGGTTGTGCATTCGTCACCACAATTACCACTTACACATGATGAGTGCTCATAAAAAAAATTGAAACAAAAGAATAATAAAAATGATAAAAGGAAAAGTAAAAATAAAATAAAGTACAGCAATAAGGTCAGTCAACAATACCACTACCTAGAATCCTGAAACCCTCTCCTACACCCCTCCCTCCCAGACATTCAGCTTTGGTATATTGCCCCGTCACATTTAATGAGAGCATACTACAATGATACTGTTAAGCCCAGACTCTAGTTGTGTTGATTATATTCTTTCCCCCAATACCATCCCCTTTTCAACATTCTGCAGGGTTACCATTCATCTGTTCTCCCACATGTAAAAGCATTTTTACATTTGTGTATTTAGTCACCAGCACTGACCACTCTATGTTTCACCAAGCTACAGAGTCCCAGTCTCTATTGTTCATCCTTACTTCTGGTATCACACATGCTCCCAGCCCTCCTCCCTCAACCCTTCTCACAGACATCCTTGGTCAGTGCACCTACAATGCTGTGCTACCATCACACAGCACTGTACTCTCCATTTCTGGATCTACACAGTCAATCCTGTTGAGCATTCTCTAATCCTTCAGCATGAAGTGCCTGATCTCTACCAACTTTCTATCTCCTGATTACCTGTGTTCTTAGCATTCATTCTCAAAGTTTGTTTATTAATGTTAATTCATATTAGAGAGATCATACAGTATTTGTCCTTTTGTTTCTGGCTAACTTCACTCAACATAACATCCTCAGGGTTCATCCACATTATTATACATTCTATGACTTTGTTCTGTCTTACAGTTGTGTAATATTCCACTGTGTGTGTATACCACAGTTTGTTTATCCACTCATCTGTTGATGGACACCTGGGCTGTTTCCATCTCTTGGCAATCGTGAATAATGCTGCCATAAACATCAGTTTACAAATGTCTGTTCATTTCTTAGCTTTCAGTTCCTCTGGGTATATACCTAGTAGTGGAATTGCTGGATCATATGGCAATTCTATACTTTGCTTCCTGAGGAACTGCCACACTGCCTTCCAGAGTGTCTGCCCCATTCTACATTCCCAGCAACAGTGAATAAGTGTACTTCTTTCCCTACATCCTCTCCAGCATTTGTAATTTTCTGTTTTTTGGATAATGGCCAGTCTTGTGTGAGATGATACCTCATTGTGGTTTTGATTTGCATTTCCCTGATAGCCAGTGAAATTGAGCATCTTTTCATATGTTTTTGAGCCATTTGTATTTCCTCAGAAAAGTGTCTGTCCATGTCCTTTGCCCATTTTTTAATTGGATTGTTTGTCTTTCTCTTGTTGAGTTGTATGATCTCTTTATATATTCTGGATATTAAACCCTTATCTGATCTGTGGTTTCCAAATATTGGCTGCCTTTTTACTTTTCTGACAAAGTCTTTTTATATACAAAAGTGTTTAATTTTGAGGAGATCCCATTTATCTATTTCTTTTTTGATTGCTCGTGCTTTGGATGTAAGGTCTAGGAAGCCACCTCCTATCACTAGATCCTTAAGATATTTCCCTACATTTTCTTCTAAAAGTCTTTTGATCTTAGTGCTAATGTTTAGATCCTTAATCCATTTTGAGTTAATTTTTGTATAAGGTGTCAGAGAGGAGACCTCGTTCATTCTTTTGGATATGGGTATCCAGTTCTGCAAACACCATTTATTGAAGAGGCTGCTCTGTCCCAGTTGCTTTGACTGCCTTATCAAAGATCAAATGTGAATAGATGAGAGAGTCTGTTTCTGAAGACTCAATTCAATTCCATTGATCAGCATATCTATCTTTATGCCAGTACCATGCTGTTTTGACCACTGTTGCTTTGTAATATGCTTCAAAGACAGGTAGTGAGAGACCTCCCACTTCCTTTCTCTTTCTCAAAATATTTTTGGCTATCTGGGGCACCTCGCCCTTCCAAATAAATTTGGTTATTGGTTTTTCTATTTCTGCAAAGTAAGTTGATGGGACTTTAATTGGTATTGCATTGAATCTATAAATCAATTTAGGTAGAACTGACATCTTAACTCTGTTTAGTCTTCCCATCCATGAACGTGGTATGTTCTTTCATTTTTTTGTAAGGTCCTATTTGATTTCTTTTAGCAGGTTCTTATAGCTTTCTCTGTATAGGTATTTTGTGGCCTTGGTTAAGTTTATTCTTAAATACTTGATTCTTTGGGTTGTTATTCTTGATTTCCTCCTCATGTTTCTCATTACTTGTGTATGGGAAAACTACTGATTTTTGTTTGTTGATCTTGTAACTTGCCACTTTTCTGTATTTATTGATTAGCTCTAATAGCTTTGCTGTAGATTTTTCTGGATTTTCTACATAGAGGATCATGTCATCTGCAAACAGTGAAAGTTTTACTTCTTCCTCTCCAATTTGGATGCCTTTAATTTCTTTTTATTGGCTACTTGCTGTAGCTAGAACTTCCAGCAGAATGTTGAATAACAATGGTGATAGTGGGCATCCCTGTCTTTTTTCTGATCTTAGAGGGAAAGCTTTCAGTCTTTTCCCATTGAGTATGAGGTTAGCTGTGGGTTTTTCATGTATTGCCTTTTTCATATTGAGAATATTTCCTTCTATTCCTATCCTTTGAAGTGTTTTCATCAAGAATGTTGAATTTTGTCAGATGCCTTTTCTACATCGATCTAGATCATCCTGTGGTGCTTCTGTTTTGATTTATTGATGTGGTGTATTGCATTAATTGATTTTCTTAAGTTGACCCAGCTTTGCATACCTGGAATAAATCCCACTTGATCATGGTGTGCAGTTCTTTTAATGTGCTGCTGGATTTGATTTGCAAATATTTTGTTGAGGATTTTGCATCTATATTCATTAAAATGAGTGGTCTATAGTTTTCATTTTTTGTAGTATCTTTGTCTGACTTTGGTATTAGGGTGATGTTGGCTTCATAGAATGAGTTAGGTAGTTTTCCTTCCTCTTCAATTTTTTTGAAGCATTTGAGCAGGATTGGTATTAGTTCTTTCTTGAATGTTTGGTAGAATTCACATGTGAAGACATGTTCCTGGGCTTTTCTTCTTTGGGAGCTTTTTGATGACTCACTCAATCTCTTTACTTTTGATTGGTTTGTTGAAGTTGTCTCTTTCTTCTTGAGTCAACATTGGCTTTTCTAGGATGTTGTCCATTTCATCTAGGTTGTCTTAATTTATTAGCGTGTACTTGCTCATAGTGTCCTCTCATTATCCCCTTTATTTCTGTGTGGTCAGTAGTTATGCCCCCTTTTCCATTTCTGATTGTGGTTATTTATGATCCACTTTTTGTTGTTCAACTTCTGGTTTTGTTGATTCTCTCTATTGTTTTCCTGTTCTCAGTTTCATTAATTTTTGCTCCAACCTTTGTTATTTCTTTCCTTCTGTTTGCTTTGGGGTTAGTCTGCTATTCTTTCTCTAGTTCCTCCAGGTGAACATTTAATTCCTCAATTTTTTCTCTTCCTTCTCTTTGAATATAGGCATTTAGGGCAATAAATTTTCCTCTCAGCACCACCTTTGCTGCATCCCATAAGTTTTGATATGTTGTGTTTTCATTTTCATTTGCCTTGAGGTATTTAATGATTTCTCTTGTAATTTTTTCCTTTACCCACTGGTTGTCTAAGAGTGTGTAATTTAGCCTCCATATATTTGTGAATTTTCTGACCTTCTGCCTGTTATGGATTTCCAACTTCATTCCATTATGTTCTGAGAAGGTGTTTTGTATAATATCAGTTCTTTTAAATTTGCTGAGATTTGGTTTATGACCCAACATGTGGTCTATCCTAGAGAATGATCCATGAGCACTTGAGAAAAATGTGTATGTTGTGAGTTGCAGTGTTCTATAAATGTCTGTCAAGTCTAGATCATTTATTGTACAATTCAACATCTCTGTTTCCTTATTGGTCCTCTCTAGATGTTCTGTTCTTTGGTGAGAGCTGTGTATTGAAGTCTCCAACTATTATTGTAGAAGTATCTACTTCTGCCTTAGTGTTGACAGTGTTTGCCGCATGTATTTCGGGGCACTCTGACTTGGTGCATAAATATTTATGATTGTTTTTGTTTTCTTGATGAAATTTTCCCTTTTATTAATATATAGTGTTGTTCTTTGTCTCTGTTAATTGTTTTACATTTGAAGTCTGTTCTGGTTTGGTAATGCTGCCAGAATGCAAAATACCAGAAATGGATTGGCTTTTATAAAAGGGGGTTTATTTGGTTACACAGTTATAGTCTTAAGCCCATAAAGTGTCCATCAACAAAGGGTACCTTCACTAGGGAGGCCATTGGCATCTGGAAAACCTCTTTTAGCTGAGAAGGCACATGGGTGGTGTCTGCTTGCTCCCAGATTGCTTTTCAAAATGGCATTCTCCAAGTCTGCATCAGCTTCCAACGGCCTTCTTCAAAATGTCTGTCTGAGCTACAGCTAGCTCTCTCAACTCCTGTGTGTTCTTTAAACTGTCCCTCTTGGCTGTAGCAAGCTTGCTCCTTCTATCTGAGCTTATGTAGTGTTCTAGTAAACTAATCAAGGCCCAGGCCGAATGGGCAGGGCCACTCCTCCATGGAAATTGTCCAATCAGAGTTATCACCTACAGTTGAGTAGATCGTGTCTCCATGGAAACATGCAAAGAAGTACCATCCAATCAACACTAATACGTCTGTCCACACAAGATTGCATCAAAGATAATGGCCTTCTGAGGGACATAACACATCCAAACTGGCACAAAGTCCAATTTGTATGATATTAATATAGCTTCTCCTGCTTTTTTTCTGATTGTTTCGGTGCTGTATGTTTTTTCAACCTTTCGCTTTCAGCCTATTTTTGTCCTTGTGTCTAAAGTGAATTTCTTGTAGACAGCATATAGACAGGTCTTGTTTTTTAATCCATTCTGCCAGTCTGTGTCTTTTTATTGGGGAATTTAAACCATTGACACTTAAAATTACTGTAAGCATAGTACCTTCTTCGACTGTTTTGTCTTTTGGATTTTATATGCCATATCTTATTTTTTCTCTCTCCTTTTACCCTTCCTGATAGTCTTAATTTCTACACTCCTCTCCAAACCTCTCTTTCCTGTCTTTTCCTATCAGTCTTTAGCACTTCCTTTAGTATTTCTTGAAGCGCAGGTCTGTTATTCAGAAACTCTCTTCAGTGTCTGTCTCTCAAAATATTTTGATCTCTCCCTCATTTTTGAAAGACAGTTTTGCCAGGTATAGAATTCTTGGTTGGCAGTTTTTCTCTTTCAGTATCTTAAATATATCATATCACTGCCTTCTTGCCTCCATGGTTTCTGCGGAGAAATCTGTAGTTTTATCGAGCTTCCCTTGTATGTGGTGGATCATTTTTCTGTTGCTGCTTTTAGAATTCTGTCTTTGACATTGGACGGTCTGATCAGTAAGTGTCTTGGAGTAGGTCTGTTGGGATCTGTTCTGTTTGGGGTACATGGTACATCGTGAATCGGTAATTTTATGTGTTTCATAAGAGTTGGGAAATTTTCAGTGAATATTTTTTCTATTATTTTTTTCTGCCCCTTTTCCCTTCTACTTCTGGGACACCCATAACACATACATTTGTACACTTCATGTTGCCATTCAGTTTCCTAACACCCTGCTCATATTTTACCATTCTTTTCCCTATCTGTTCCTTTATGTTTAGGCTTTCAGATGTTTTATCTTCTAGTTCACTTATCCTTTTTTCTGCCTCTTCAAATCTGGTGTTGTTATTATCCATTGTGTTTTTCACCTCTTCTGTTGTACATTTCATTGCCATAAGTTCTGCCATTTGCTTTTTCATACTTTCGAGTTCCTCTGTATGTTCACCCAATGTCTTCTTTCATCTCTTTTGCCATATCTTCCCTCAGCTCATTGATTTGATTTTTGAATTGATTTAGGAGATCTGTTTGATTATTAATTAGTTGTTTCAATTCCTGTATCTCAGTTTAAGTGTTAGTTTGTTCCTTTGGCTCATCAATATTTTCATGTTTCCTAGTATGGCCTATTATCTTAAGCTGTCTAGGCATCTGGTTTTCTTGATTAATTTATTCTGGAACTTGTTTTCACTCTTTTACCTAGGGTTTTCTTGTTGGTTGGCTTTGTTCTCTATCTGTTCTTTGGCGTTCAGATCAACTTATTCTAGACCTTTACTGTAACTTCTGTTTAGTTGATGAGTTTTTCACCTCTCGTTTTTTCTGGTTCTTGCTCTACCTCTATGTAATCTTTTTGTGAGAGAGTCCCCTGAGATATGATCAACCCCAGTCAGATTTTCCCAGTCCAGACAGGCCCAAGTTTCAGGAGGAGGGTATGGAGTTTCCCTGAGAATAAGAATCTGCAGGTTGTTAGACCCTCCTGTGAAGCTTCTACTCTGTGCTTTTCCTATCCTGTCCAGCAGGTGGTGTTTGTCTACCTACAACTCCCCACCAGTGTAAAGAGGTGTCACAGGTGCCTTTAATTTTCTGCAGACCTTGTCCCTGTCAGGGGCATGGCTGATTCAAGCTGGTTTCTGTTTTCCAGCACCTGGTCACTGAGTTCTCTGAAGGTGGGCTGGCCACCTGAGCTGCCCCCCCCTCCCCTTTTCTTGTGGAAGTTATGCCTTTTAGGAATTATCTCCCCCACTAGACTCATTGCTTTGTCTCTTGGAACTATCTTAGCTTCACTCTTTCCTGGGTCCAGCAGCCAATTTCAAATCTTTGAGGCTTTCTGTAATGGGCTATTTAGAATAGTTATTCAAAAAATAAATAAATAAAGGAAAGGAAAAAGGAAAGGAAAGAAAAAGAAAAAGAAAAAGAAAAGAAAGGCCTTTCCCAAACCCCCAAGTTTTTTCAGTCCCAGTAAAGAGAATTTAAAGATAAGCCCTTTAGGCTGTTATCTCTTTCTACTGAATAGTTACTCAGCCAATTTTAATTCTGCCCTAGCAGGGGGCTTGGTTGAGACAGAAGCTCTGATGGCTTATTGAAATGCAAAGTGATAAAGAGTTGGAGAGCAAGAGAAGAGGGAAAAAGAAACCAGAAAAATGGGCTTTTCAGAGCAGGGCCCCAGATTCCCAGATTTGCATATGTGCCCCTTTCTGTTGGAGCCAAGCCCTTCTCCCATATTCTGAACACCCCAACTCCCAAAGTCTCTTTTTTGTTGTTGTTTTTTTTTGTTTGTTTTTGCTGTTTTTGCTAGCCCTGACTCCTCGCCACTGGGCTGATTGCTCCCAGATTCTCTCCTGTCTGGTCTCAGTTTATCTGTGTTTGGAGCTTTTACTCAGCATTCTGAGTTTTTTAATCAATTCTGCAGTTGGGGCCGGGTTGAGCCTCCCTCCCTATTCCCAGCACAGACTGCTTCCCCCTCCCTTGGGAAACCAGTTACAAGACAGTCTGCCATGCCTGACGTGGAGGGGCATCAGCCCCCTGGCTGGGGAAACTTACAGGTTTTGCTGTGATCTCAGCTACTCCACCCATTCCAGACTGTTGCATGATGCATGACTGATCAGATTGCCCTGAAGTGGCTGCTCCACACAGTTCCTGGCTGTCTGCCAGCTGCCCCAGAGGAGTAACTAAAACCCACATCTCGCCATACTGCTGTCTTGCCCCACCTCCACTTTCTGTTTTATTTTTAGTAACAGACATCCTAGTGTAGGAAGGTGTATCTTGTAGTTTGACTTGCATTTTCCAGTGACTAATGATGTTGAGCATCTTTTTGTTTATTGGCCATTTTTATATCTTTGGAGAAATGTCTATTCACGTCCTTTGCCCATTTTTTAATGGGGTTGATTGTTTTTTTGTTGATTTGTAATAGTTCTTTATATATTCTGGATAGTAAACCCTTATCACATGCCTGGTATCCAGATATTTTTTTTCCCATCCTATAGATTGTCATTTCATTTTCTTGATAATGTCCTTTTGATGTGCCAAAGTTTTTAATTTTGATGAAGTCCAATTTATCTGTTTTATCTGTTTTTGCTTGTGATTCTGGTGTAAAATCTAGGAATCTGTTGCCTGTACAAGGGACAGAAGATATTTCCCTATGTTTTCATGTAAAAGTTTTATGATATTAACTCATATTTAGATCATTGATCCACATGGAATTAATTTTTGTATATGATGAGTGGTAGGGGCCCAAATTCATTCTGTGGGTGTCCATTGCCCCACCACCATTTGTTGAAGAGACTATTCTTTTCACATTGAATAGACTTGACACCCTTGTGATAGATCAATTGGCCAAAGATATGTGGATTTATTTCTGGATTCTTATTTCTATTCTGTTCCAGTTTGCTAGAGCTGCCATTATACAAAATACCAGAAATGGATTGGCTTTTATAAAGTGAATTTATTTGGTTACAAATTTCCAGTTCTGAGGCCATAAAAGTGTCCATTACTAAGGCATCAACAAGAGTATACCTTCACTGAAGAATGGCTGATGGCATCCAGAACCTTCTGTCAGCTGGGAAAGCACGTGGCTGGCATCTGCTGGTCCTTTTCTCCAGGTTGTATTTCAAAATGGCTTTCTCCAAAATGTTTCTGGGCTTCTGTCTTTGCTCCCCTCTCAGCTCCTGTGTGTCCTTGCTTCTTTCTCCCCAGACATTTCTCTCTAAGCATCTTGGGCTCCTGTCTTAGCTTCTCTGGGGCAAACTCTGGGCTTCATCTCTTAGCTTAGCATCTCCAAACATCCTTCTGTCTGCATCTTCAGGTGTCTCCATGCATGAGCATCTGTGTCACTGTGTCAGCTCTTAAGCTCTCTTAAGTACTCCAGTGAACTAATCAAGACCCACCCTGAATGGGTGGGGTCCACATCTCCATGGCAATAATTTAATCAAAGGTCTTACCTACACTTCAGTGAGTCATATCTCTATGGAAATGCTCAGTCAAAAGGTTCTACCCAACAAGACTGAATTAAAATATAATGGCTATTTTGCTGTCCATAACAGTTTCAAGCTGTATTCCATTGGTCTTATATCTATCCTTAAACCAGTTTCATATGCCTTTGTTTTGTTTTGTTTTGGGGAAAAAGAGTTTTATTTATTTATATTTTCAAACAATATACTGTAAAACTAAAAATCTTTTTTTTTTTTCCTTAAAATTCTGAAAATTTTCTTAGATTATTGGTCTACTCTTTTTTTTTTTTTTTTTACACACGGTACAATCCATCCAGTGTGTACAATCGGTGCTCAGTACAATCACAGAGTTGTGCTTTCATCACCACAATCAATTTTAGAAATTTTCATTGCTCCAAAAAGAAAAACCCCATATCTCTTATACCTCTCTATTATTGATACATAGCATTGGTCTGGAACTTCTGTTACATTTTATGGAAGAATAATATAGTAGTACTGTTAACTATAGTCCATAGTTTATATCAAGAAAGGATGTTGGATTTCATCAAATGCCTTTTCTGCATCAATTGAGATGATAATGGGGTTCTCCTATGATTTTTTTTTCTATTAGTTGCAGTCTCTAGTTTATGCTGATTGCATCCCTCCCCCAATGCCTCCCCATTTTTAACACCTTGCAAGGTTGACATTTGCTTGTTCTCCCTCGTAAAAGAACATATTTGATACTCTAGATTTCACCAAGTTACACAGTCCCAGTCGTTATCTTTCCTCCTTTCTTGTGGTGTCTCACATGCTCCCCACCTTCCTCTCTCAACCGTATTCATAGTTACCTTTGTTCGGTGTACTTACATTGTTGTGCTACCATCTCGCAAAATTGTGTTCCAAACCACGCACTCCTGTCTTCTATCACCCTGTAGTGCTCCCTTTAGTATTTCCTATAGGACAGGTGTCTTGTTCACAAAGTCTCTCATTGTCTGTTTGTCAGAAAATATTTTGATCTCTCCCTCGTATTTGAAGGACAGCTTTGCTGGATATAGGATTCTTGGTTGGCAGTTTTTCTCTTTCAGTATCTTAAATATATCACACCATTTCCTTCTTGCCTCCATGGTTTCTGCTGAGAGATCCGCACATAGTCTTATTAAGCTTCCTTTGTATGTGATGGATCGCTTTTCTCTTGCTGCTTTCAGGATTCTCTCTTTGTCTTTGACATTTGATAATCTGATTATTAAGTGTCTTGGCATAGGCCTATTCATATCTCTTCTGTTTGGAGTACGCTGCGCTTCTTGGATCTGTAATTTTATGCCTTTCATAAGAGATGGGAAATTTTCATTAATTATTTCCTCTATTATTGCTTCTGCCCCCTTTCCCTTCTCTTCTCCTTCTGGGACACCAATGATACGTACATTATTGTACTTTGTTTCATCCTTGAGTTCCCAGAGACGTTGTTCATATTTTTTCATTCTTTTCTCCATCTGCTCCTTTGCGTGTAGGCTTTCAGGTGTTTTGTTCCCCAGTCCTGAGTGTTTTCTTCTGCCTCTTGAGATCTGCTGTTGTATGCTTCCATTGTGTCTTTCATCTCTTGTGTTGTGCCTTTCATTTCCATAGATTCTACTAGTTGTTTTTTTGAACTTTTGATTTCTGCCGTATACATGCCCAGTGCTTCCTTTACAGCCTCTATCTCTTTTGCAATATCTTCTCTAAACTTTTTGAATTGATTTAGCATTAGTTGTTTAAATTCCTGTATCTCAGTTGAAGTGTACATTTGTTCCTTTGGGCCATAACTTTGTTTTTCTTAGTGTAGGTTGTAATTTTCTATTGTCTAGGCATGGTTTCCTTGGTTATCCAAATCAGGTTTTCTCAGACCAGAACAGGCTCAGGTCCCAGAGGGAAGAAAGATTCAGTATCAGGTTTCCCTGCAGGTGTGTCTTAGAAAATTGCTCCACCCTTTGATGCCTCAGGTCACTGTGCTTTTCTGCCCAGCAGGTGATGCCTGTTAGCCTATAATTCTTGACTGGTGTGAGGAGGTATGGCCGTGTTCCCCCAGGCTCTGGGGTCTGGTTCTGAATGGAAAGGGCCCCACCCCTTTCCTCCTAGAGAAGACAGACCCCTCAGGTGGCGGTCATTAGCATTTCAGTGGTCTCTCTCTCTGCTTGTGGTGTCTCCACCCTTCCCAGAGTCACAGCCCTGGAAACTGAAAATGACTGGGGCTTTCTCCACTGAGCCAAAAAAGAAACAGATAGTCCCCTTCAGACCCAGTCCAAGGCGACCCTCTGGCTCTCCCAGGTCAGTCATCACCTAAAGCCTCTGTCTGTTTTTTGGGGATGCGTACCTGTAGTGAGCAGTTCACACTTGCTACTTAAAACCTCAGTTGGAGCTCAGCTGAGCTATATTCGCTTGCTGGGAGAGAGCTTCTCTCTGGCACCACGAGGCTTTGCAGCTCGGGCTATGGGGGAGGGGGTCTCACGACTTGGTTCCGCAGGTTTTACTTACAGATTTTATGCTGTGTTCTGGGGTATTCCTCCCAATTCAGGTTGGTGTATGATGAGTGGATGGTCTCGTTTGTCCCCCCACAGTTATTCTGGATTATTTACTAGTTGTTTCTGGTTTTTTGTAGTTGTTCCAGGGGGACTACTTAGCTTCCACTCCTCTCTATGCCGCCATCTTGCCCCAGGAACCTCTCCTATGATTTTTAATATGGTGTATTAATTGGTTTTCTTGTGTTGAACCATCCCTGCATACCTGGGATAAAACCCACTTGATCATAGGGTATAATTCTTTTCATGTGAAGATGGATTGGATTTGCAAGTGTTTTCTTGAGAATTTTTGCATCAATCTTCATCAGAGAGACTGATCTGTAATTTTCCTTTCTCGTAGTATCTCTATCCGACTTTGGTATTAGGGTGATATTGGCTTCATAGTATGCATTAGATAGCTTTTCTTCTCTTCAGTTTTTTCAAAACGTTTGAGCAGGATTGGTATTAATTTTTGGAATCCTTGGTGGAATTCACTTGTGAAGCCATCTGGTCCTGGATTTTCTTTGTTGGAAGATTTTTGATAACTGTTCCAATCTCTTTACTTGTAAGTAGTTTGTTGAAGTCTTATATTTCTACTGGAGTCAGTGTAGTTTGTTCATCTGTTTCTAAAAATTGTCAATTTTATCTAAGTTGTTTAATTTGTTGGCATATAGTTGTTCATAGTATCCTTTTTATTTCTGTGGGCTTGGTAGTAAAGTCCCCCCTCTAATTTCTGATTTTTTTAAATTTTCATCTTCTCTCTTTTTTCCTTTGTCAGTCTATCTAAGTGATTGTTGATTTCATTGATCTCAAAGAACCAACTTTTGATTTTGTTGTCCTTGCTTCATTCTCTTTTTTTTTTTTAAATCTCAATTTCATTTATTTCCGCTCTAATCGTTTCTTTCTTTCGTTTGTTTGTTCTTCTTGTTTTAGGATAAGTTTGTTTTTCTTTTTCTAGTTCCTCCAGGAGTGCAATTAGGTCTTTGGTTTTAACTTTTTCTTCTTTTTTAAGGTAGGTGTTTAGGTCTGTAAATTTCCCTCTCAGCACTGCCTTTATTGTATCCCATAAGTTTTGCTATGTTGTGTGTTCATTTTCGTTTGTCTTAAGATATTTAGCGATTTTTCTTGCAATTTCTTCTTTGACCCACTGGGTGTTTAAGAGCCTGTTGTTTAACCTCCATAAATTTGTTCATTTTTCAGTCCTCCATCTGTTGTTGATTTCCAGCTTCATTCTGTTATGACTAGATAAAGCGCTTTGTATAAGTTCATTATTTTAAAATTTATTGACAGTTTTGTGAGCCAGCATGTGGTCTACCCTGGAGAGTATTCCATGAACACTTGAGAAAAATGTGTATTCTGCTGTTTTGTGGTACATTGTTCTGTATATGTCTGTTAGGTCTAGTTCATTTATCAAATTATTGAAGTTCTCTATTTCCTTATTGATCCTTTGTCTAGATGTTTTGCTTACTGATGTACATGGTGTATCGACATCTCAATCTATTATTGTAGATATGTCTGTTTCTTCCTTCAGTTTTGCTAGAGTTTACCTGATATATTGTGGGGCACCCTGGTTAGGTGATAAATACTTGTGATTGTTATTTCTTCTTGGTGGATTGCCCCTTTTATTAATATATAATGCCCTTGTTTCTTATAACAGCTTTGCATTTAAAGTCTCTTTTATCTGTGTACACTATCACAGCCTTCTTTTTTTTTTTAAGATACTGTTTGTTGGAATATCTTTTTCCATCCTTTCACTTTCGGCCTATTTGTATCCTTGTACCTAAGGTGAGTCTCTTGCAGACAGCATATAGATTGCTGATTTTTTTTAAATCCATTCTGTTAATCTGTGTCTTTTGATAAAGGAGTTTAATCTTTTAACATTTAATGTTATTACTATAAAGGCAGTACTTTAGCCATTTTATCCTTTGGCTTTTAATATGTCATATCTGGTTATTGTCTCTTTTTACACTTTTAGTTACCTTTATTAATAATTTCATTTCTACACTCTCCTCCAAGCCTCTTCTGTCTTTTCCTTTTAGCCTGCAGAACTCCCATTAGTATTTCTTGTAGGGCTGGGCTCTTGTTTACAAACTCTCTCAGTTTCTGTTTATCTGCGAATATTTTAAATGCTCCCTCATTTTTTAATATATTGTGAAATTTAACATATATACGTAACAGTGATAACTTTCAAAGTATGATTTAACAAGCAGTTAGAAAATTTCAAAGAATGTTATAGATTACAGTTCCACAGTTTCACGTATTTCCTTGTTGTGAAATATAAGATATATACCAAAAGGTGATAACTTTCAAAGTACAATTTAATGAGTAGCTATAGAGCAAATTTCAAAGAATGATATGGGTTATGGTTCTACCATTTCAGCTATTTTCTTCTATCTATTCTAATACCCTAGCATCTAAAAAAATTATATAAAGATTCAGTATTTTTAATCATTTGTTAAATCCTATCTTGTCTATTGCTACCCCTTTCTCTTGTTTAAGCACTTTCTCAATCATCAGGGGTGTCTAGGCAGTGACACTAACTTGTTCAGATTGAAAAGGAGTGTCAGCATTATGAGGAAGGGGGCTGCATCATGGTTGTTGCTCTTAAAGAGGCTATTGCCTCTGGATTTTAGGACTTGCCTGCCATAGGAATGCTCTGGTGGGTTTAAGTTTCTGAGAGATAAACATAGTGAAACTTTCATGGAATCTCATATAGGGTCCTAGGTATTTCGGGACTACTGTTGGTTAGGGCTTGGCATACTGTGACCATTTGGGATATCTAGTTGGAGTTTGCATAAGAATAACCTCCAGGATAGACTCTCAACTCTATTTTAAATCTCTTAGCCACTGTAACCTTATTTTGTTACCTTTCTTTTCAGCTTTTTGGTCAAGAAGGCATTTTCAGTCCTCTCCCTCATGTTTGAAGGACAGCTTTGCTAGACAGAGAAATTCTAGGCTGGCAATTTTTTCTCTTTCAGTATCTTAACTATGTCATACTCTGCCTTCTTGCCTCCCTGGTTTCTCATCAGAAATTGACACTGAATTTTTTTGTAGTTCCCTTGTATCTGATGAATCACTTTTCTCTTGCTGCTTTCAGAATTCTCTCTTTATCTTTGGCATTTGACATTCTGATTAGTATGCATCTCAGAGTAGGTCTGTTAGGATTTATTCTGCTTAAAGTATGTTGTGCTTCTTGGACATGTATACTTATGTCTTTCAGAGGAGTTGGGAAATTTTGGGCTATTATTTTTCTCAAGTATGCTTTCTGCCCCTTTTTCTTCCTTTGTTCCTTCTGGGACACCCATCACATGGTGCCATTCAATTCCGAGACCTTGCTCAATTTTTCCCATTCTTTTCTCTGTTCTTCAGTCTCTGAGATTTCAATTGTCCTGTCTTCTAATTCGCTGATTCTTTCTTCTGCCTGTTCATAGCTGCTGTTGTGTGCTTCTAGTGTATTTTTAATCTCTTCTGTTGACCCTTTCATTCCCATAACTTCTGTTATGCTTCTTTTCATACTTTCAAATTCTTCTTCATGTCTACCCAATGTCTTCTTAATATCCTTTACCTCTTTAGCCATATTTTCCTTCGTCTCCTTGAATTGATTTAGGATTTGTTTGAAGATCTTTGGTTAGTTTTCCCAAATTCTGTATCCTCCAGAGTTTTAATGCATTCCTTTAACTGCTTATCTTCCTGGCTTTTAATTTTTTGTTGATGTCTAGGTATCTGATTATCTTGTTGAGTTTACAATGAAGGTCAGTTTCTCTTTCTTGCCTAGGGTTTTATTGTTGATTGGCTTTGTGTTAAGGCTCTTCATTGCCACTTGGATCAACTTACTCTAGACCTTCAGAATAGCCCATGTTTAACTGATAGTTTTTTTCTACCTCTTCTTCATCTGATTCTTGCCCTGGGTATGCAGTACAGTTTTTAAGATTGCACTGCTTGTGTGATTGTTTCACCTTCAGGGGAAAGCTTCCTTTCCTCCGTTTCTTTTCCAGGAATCTTGATCTGTTCTGTTTGTTTTTGTTTTGCCTCTATAGCTTTTTGGTTGTTTGTGGGGTTTTTCGTTTGTTTGTTTTTAAATTCCTTTCATTGCCTCTAGCTGCTTTTGCCTGGAGAGCAAATTCTGGGATGAGGATCATCCTGGAGAGAACCTGCCCAAGTCAGTATTTCCCAACCAGAACAGGGCCCTGGACCCACGACGAGGGTGCAAATCAGTTCCAGAGAGCCCTGGGGGAGAGTCAGGAAAGATGCCAAAAAGCCTTTTTGACAGTTCCCCAAAGCTGCGCTTTCCTGGTCTGCTCAGCAGATGGCACTTTCCAGCAAACTTTTCTCTGCTACTCTAAAATTCTGTGACTTTGAACTTACGCTTTTGTCCCTGCTTTTGACCCTGTTGGGGGGCTGCGGTGAAACAGTGGCCAGGTGGTCCCTGTCTGGGGTGGGCTGAAATCGTGGTGGCTCAAAGCTAGAACCCAGCGATTGCAATTTGCAGATCAGTAGCCATGGTTAGTACTCACCCATGCTCCCCCCTTCTTGGGGAAGAGGGCTTCTACATCCCCCTCCAATTACAGCAACCAGCCAAGAACCGTACTGAGGAGACCTGCCTTGAGAATGGGGGTTGGTTACTGAGAGTCGCTGCTGAGCACTTCACTCACAGTTCTTTACCACAGTGCCCCAGCCTCTTTGTCCTACTTTTCCCTGGAGGCTGTACAATGTTCTCCTGACCTCTGGATCCCCAGAACAGTTTTTTCAGACAGTTTCTGCCTGTCCATCAGCTGTTTTTGGAGGAGGATTGAGTACTGCAGCTCCCTACTCTGCCATCTTCCTCAGAAGTCTACTCCGTTAACTGCAGTTTACTAGCGTCTTCATTCAGTTCTTCTCTGGATGCTGAAAGTGTTCCACTAGACTTCAGAGTTCCAAAATAGTCGCTTATACAGTTCCTAATTGTTTTGTTGGGGGAACTGATTCCTGGACCTTCCTACTCCATCATTTTCCCATAATCTTCTGCATCCACTAATTTTGACATACTGCATTTTATTTTTATTCAGCTCAAGATGTTTCCTGATTTTCCTTGTAATTTTTCCTTTGACCAATGGGTTATTTATTAGTTTGTTGTGGAATTTCCCACATCTCTTTCTGTTGTTGATTTCTAATTTAATTCCATGTGGTTGGAGAACATAGTTTGAATGATTTCAGTCACCTGTGTTTTATTCTGGAGAATGTACCATGTTCACTTAGAAAGAATGAGTATTCTGCTGTTGTTGGGTAGAGTGTTCCATAAATATCAGCTAGGTGAAGTTGATTGGTAGTGTTGTTCATGTATCTATTGCCTCACATATGTTCTCTCCAATACTGAGAGAGTGGCATTAAAATATCTATTATGGTTGTTAAATTCTCTGTTTCCCCTTTTAGTTTTGCCATTTTTTATGTTACGTATTTTAGGGCTCTGTTCCTCAGTGAATGTACACTTATAATTGTTATATGTTCCAAATATAGTGATCCTTTTATCATTATTAAATGTCTTTCTTTGTCTCTAATATTTCTTATCTCAAAATCTGTTTTTTCCTGATATTAACTTAGCCAGTCCAGCTCTTTTATGATTACAGTTTGCATGGTACACCTTTTTATTTTTTTAAATCCTTTTACTTTCAACTTATTTGTGTTCTATTACTCTAAAGTTTATCTCTCTTCATGTAGCTGAGTCTTGCTTTTTTAATTAGTCTGTTAATGCCTGTCTTTTGATCGGGATATTTTGTCTCTTCACAATTAATACCATTATTGTTTTGGTTGGATTTAAATGTGACATCTTGTCAGTTTTTTCTATCTATATTATATTTTCTGTTATTCTTTCTCTTCTCTGATGCCTTCTTTTATGTTGAATATTATGAGAATGCCATCTTCACTTGTTTTTTAAACAGTTGTGTATATGTGTGTATTTTCTTACTGCTTGCTCTAGAGATTTCAATATTCATATTTATTACAGATTACTTCATGTTAATATGACTTAGTTGGGGTAAAATACAGCGACTTTGCTCCATTATAACCCCATTTCCTACCCCAGTCTCTTTTGTACTATCAGTGTCACATATATAACATCTGTATGTGCTATAAACCTCTTAGTACAGTGTACTGTAATTGTTTCTTTATATAAGTTTAGGTTTGGTTTTTTTTTATTTTATAGAAATGAAGAGAAAAAAATGTAGTTATTTGTATTTACTAACCTCTTTGCCATTTTTGATGTTCTTCATTTCTTCTTATGGATTCTTCATTTCTTCATTTCTTCTTATGGATTCACCCTACCTTCCACTGTCATTTCCTTTTAGCCTATAGGACTTCTTTATTATTTCTTACAGTCTGCTATCAATAGATTCTGCCAGTTTTTGTTCATCTGTGAGAGTCTTTACTTTCATTTCATTTAAATTTTTTTATTGTGGTAACATTTGCCGCATAAAATTTCCCATTTTAACAACTTTCAAGTATACAATACAGTGATATTAATTCCATTCACAGTGTTGTGTTACCATCACCACAATCGATTACCAAAACTTTTCCATCACCCCAAACACAACTCTGCACCCATTACGCATTAACTCCCCATTCTCCCTCCCTTCCTTCTTCTGGTAATTTGTAATCTGCTCTTTATTAGCATATTCTAGTTATTTCATTTAAGTGAAATCATACAATTTCTGTTCTTTTGTGTCTGGCTTATTTCAGTCAACATGATGTCTTCAAGTTCTGTCCATGTTGTTCCATATATCATAGCCTCATTTGTTTTTATGGCTGAATAATATTCCAGTGTATGTTTATTCGACATTTTTTTATTCATCTGGTAGACACTTGGTTTCTTCCATCTTTTTTCTGTTGTGCATAATGTTCCTGTGAACATTGGTGTGCAAGTATCTGTTTGAGTCCCTGTTTTCAAGTCTTTTGGATTATACCTAGAAGTGGGATTACTGGGTCATATGGCAATTCTATATTTAACTTTTTAAAAACATCAAACATGAGTTTACTATTTAAAACAACACATAAGTAACATAAAGAAGTTTATGTCATTACAGCTCCCTGAACTGACCATTTGAACACATTATTACACAAAACTTGACTTACTTGAAGATAAGAAAGGTCATGTTGGAATCAGTTAAGCCTAAATTGTAGAAACAATTTCTTTTTAAAGAATATTAGTTTGACTTGCCTTTTGCTATCAAGTGTTAGCAAACTGATGAAAAATTTGGGTTCACAACAGGTACACATATTCCTGAGTTACACCAAAATGTTTAAGCTTGTCTGGGAATTAATGAGTTCTTGAATGTACTTTTTTTTGTCTGTTTTGTTTTTGTAAATAGAGAACTTGTAGGCTTACGTTTACTGAAACATCATTCAGAAAGTAGAGTTCCCATATACGTCACTCTCATACATGCAATTTTCTTTGTTATTAACATCTTACATTAGTGTGGTACCTTTTTTTAATAATTACTGAAATAATATTATAGTTATACTGTTAACTTTAGCTGTTTTCATTTAGGATTTATTATTTGTATTATACAGTTCTACAAGTTTGTGTTTATGTGGGTGTGTGTGGTAACTTATATACAACTTAAAATTTCCCTTTGTATCCCTTTTCAATTATAAAATCCAGTGGCATTAATTAATACCCAAAGTTATGCCTCCATCCTCATCATCCATTGCCAAAACTTTGCATAACTCCAAGCAGAAACTCCACACCAATTAAGCATTAAATCCCCATTCCCCTCCCATGCTGGTAAGCTGTATTCTAGTTTCTTACTATCAATATGCATATTCTGCTTATTTGAGATCATACAGTATTTGTTCTTTTGAGTCAGGCTTATTTCACTCAGCATGATGTCTTCAAAATTCATCCATATTGTAGCATGCATTAGAATTTCATTCCTTTTTTCTGCCAAATAGTATTCTGTTGTATGCATATACCATATTTTGTTTATCCATTCATCTGTTGATAGACCCTTGGATTGCTTCCACCTTTTGGCAATTGTGAATAATTCTATGAACATCAGCTTGTAAATATCTGTTCAAGTCCCTGCTTTCAATTCTTTTGTGTCTGTGCCCAGAAGTGAGATTGCCAGGTCATAGGGTAATTCTATACTTAACTTTCTGAGGAAATACCAGACTATTTTCCATAGCAGCCACATCATTTTACATTGACATTAACAGTGCACAAGTTTTCCTATTTCTCCACATCCTCACCAACACTGTTTTTATAACAGCCATCCTAGTAGATGTGAAGAGCCTCTCATTATGAATTTTAGTTGCCTTTCCCTACTGGCTAATGATGTTGAGCATATTTGTATGTGCTTATTGGCCATCTGTATATCTTTGAGAAAAAAAGCCTTTCAAGTCCTTTGCTGATTTTTTTTTAATGAGTAGAAAATTTGTTATGTATTCTGGATGTTAAATCCTTATCTGATATACAGTATCCAAAAATTTTCTCCCATTCTGAGGTTTCATATTTTTTACTTTTGTGATAGTCTTTTTTTTTTTTTTGGCACATAAGAGCTTTATAAGTGACAGATGCTACTTTTTTTAATTATTTTTCAGAGCTTTTGGACTGAGATGGGGTTTTTTTTGTTGTTCTTTCTGCAAACCTTGTATTGTAAAATCAAACAGAGAAACAGAAAGTCACCCAAACATCTGTAGACCTTAATGAGTTTAAGGCAGCACCCTTGTTAATCACCATCAAGGCCAAGAGGTAAAACTTTGCAGTTCTCTACAGAAGGCACCTGTTGTGCTCCACCCACTCTCACGCTCTCCTCTTCCCCCAAAGCAACCACTGTTCTGCTCTCACGGCAATCACTTCCTTGCTTTTTTTTATTATTAAGATTTATTCACACACCATACAATCATCGAAAATATACAATCAATTGATCACATCACCATTATATAGTTGTTCACTGATCACCCTGATCTATTTTTTTAACATTTTCCTTGAACCAGAAAAAGTGATAAGAATAAAAAAATAATAGTGAAAAAAGAACACCTAAATCATCCCCCCCCGCCTTATTTTTCCTTTAGTTTTTGCTCCCATTTTTCTACTGATGTGATAGTCTTTTGATGCACAAAATTTTGGTGAAATTCATCTGTTTTTTTCTTTTGTTGCTTGTGCTTTTATTGTAAATTCTAAGAAACCACCACCTAACACAAGGTCCTGAAGCTGTTTCCTTATACCTTCTTCCAAAAGTTTAGTAATTTATTTCTTATACTTAATTTTTGATCCATCTTGAGTTATTTTTTATGTATGGTGTGTGGTAGGGATCCACCTTCATTCTGTTGCATATGGCTATCCAGTTTTCCCAGTACCGTTTGTTGAAGAGACTGTTCTTCCCCACTGAGTGGACTTGGCATTTTTGCCAAAGATAAGTTGGCCAGATGTGTGAGGGTTTATTTCTGAACTTTCATTTTGATTCCATTGGTCTGTACATGTATCCTTGTTCCAGTACCACACTGATTTGAATAATGTAGCTGTGTGTAATAAGCTTTAAAACCAGAAAGTGTGAGTCTTCCAACTTTGTTCTTTTTCAAGATGATTTTGGCTATTCAGGACCGCCTACCCCTCCATATGAATTTGATGATTGGCTTTTCCATTTCCAAAATGAAGTCTGTTGGAATTGATCGGAAATCCATTCAATCTTTAGATTGCTTGGGGTAGAATTGACATTTTAACAATAGTCTTCCAATCCATGAACGTGGAATGTCTTTCCACTCATTTCAGTCTCTTAATTTTTTTAAGCAATGTTTTATACTTTTCCATGTACAAGTCCTTTACATCCTTGGTTAAATTTATTCCTAGATATCTGATTCTTTTAGTTGCTCTTGTTAATGATTTCTTCCCCCTGTTCTTCAGGTTGGTTACATCTTATCTATTTTCAAGTTCATTGATTCTTTATTTTTTCACTATTTCACATCTACAGTGAGCCTATCTTGTAAATTTTTGTCAGTTATGCTTTATTTTTTGTTTAAATTTTATTTTTATTTTTTAAAATGCAATTTTATTGAGATATATTCATACACCATACAGTCCATCAAAAGTATACAATTAGTGGCTTCAGTATCTTCACACAATTGTGCTTTCATCACCACAATCAATTTCAGAACATTTTCACTACTCAAAAAATAAAACACAAAACATCTCATACCTCCTATGCCCCCCTGTTATTGACCCCGAAAATTTGTATGGTACATTTGTTACTTGTTGGTGAAAGAATTTTAAGATATTACTGTTAACTCTGGTCCATAGTTTGCATGGGTACATTTTTTTCCCATATACCACTCTATTATTAACTCCTTATAATAGTGTCATTCATTTGTTCTAGCTCATGAAAGAACATTTTAATATTTGTACTGTTAATCACAGACATTGTCCCCCACAAAATTCACTGTATGTTATAACCTCTACTTTCCTTCTGGTGCCGTAAGTGACTCCAGACTTCTCCTTTCAGCCACATTTAAACACAATACCGCATTGTTAATTATATTCACAGTAACATGCTACCACCACCTCTATCCATTTCCAAACATTTCAGTTCCACCATTTAAAAGTTCTGCACATATTCAGCAACCTCACTCATTATTTAGCTTCATTCTTTCTCATTGTAAGCTACAGTCTAGATTTTATGTCTATGAGTTTTCATATTATAATTCATACTGGTGAGCTCATACAATATTTGTCCTTTTGTTTCTAGCTTATTTCACTCAATAATGGCCTCAAAGTTCATCCATGTTGTGGTGTGCTTCAAGACTTCATTCCTTCTTACTGCTTAATAATATCCCATTGTATATATGTATCACATTTTGTTTATGCATTCATCCGTTGATGGACACTTGGGTTGTTTCCATCTTTTGGCAATTGTGATAATGCCGCTATGAACATTGGTGTACAAGTGTCTGTTCACATCCCTGCTTTCAGATCTTCTGGGTGTATACTGAGTAGTGGGATTGCCAGAGATAAGGCAGCTCTATACTTAGCTTTCTGAGAAACTGCCAAACCATCTTTCACAGTGGATGTATCATTTTACATTCTCATCAGCAGTGAATAAGTCTTCCTATTTCTCCACATCCTCTCCAACACTTATAGTTTCCAGTTTAATAGCAGCCATTCTAGTAGGCGTGAAATGATATTTGATTGTGGTTTTGATTTTCATTTCCCTCATAGTGATGTTGGGCATCTTTATATGTGCTTTTTAGTGATTTGTATTTCTTCTTTTGAAAAAAAAACGTGTATTCAAGCCTTTTGCCCATTTTTAAATAGGGTTGTTTGCCTTTTTATTTTTGAGATGTAGGATTTCTTTGTATATTCTGGTTATGAAATCCTTATCAGATATGTGGCTTCCAAATATTTTCTCCTACTGAGTAGGCTGCCTATTCATCTATCTGACAAAGTCCTTTGAAGCACAAAAGTCTTCAGTTTTCAAGAGGTCCCACTTAACTATTTTTTCTTTCATTGCTTGTGTTTTGGGTGTAAGGTTTAAGAAACCACTGCCTACTGCAAGATCTTGAAGATGCTTCCCTACATTTTTTTTCTAGGAGTTTTATGGTCTTGTCTTATATTTAGGTTCTTTACCTATTTTGAGTTAATTTTTGTATACTATGTGAGATGGGGTCCTCTCATTCTTTGGATATGGATATCCAGTTCTCCTGACACCATTTATTGAAGAGACTGTTCTGTACCAACTGAGTAGACTTTGGAGCCTTGTCAAGCATCAGCTGACCATAAATGTGTGGGTCTATATCTGAACTCTCAACTCAATTCCATTGATCAGTATGTTCAGCTTTATACCAGTAAGCTGCTGTTTTGACCACTGTGGCTTTATAATATGCTTTAAAGGCATGAAGTGTGAGTACTCCAACTTCATTCTTCTTTTTCAAGAAAATTTTTGGCTCTTCAAGTCACCTTACCCTTGAAAAGAAATTTGATGGTTAGCTTTTCCATTTCTGAAAAGTAGGCTGTTGGAATTTTGATTGGTATTGCATTGAATCTATAGACCAGTTTGGATCTAATTGACATCATAATGATATTTAGCCTTTCATTCCATGAACACAAAATGTCTTTGAATTTGTTTAGCTCTTCTTTGAACTCTTTTAGCGATGTTTTGTAGTTTTCTGCATACAGGTCCTTTACATCCTTGGTTAGGTTTATTCCTAGATACTTGATGTTTCTACTTGCTGTTTTAAATGGAATTTTTTTCTTCATTTCCTCCTCTGTTGCTCTTGACTATTGTATAGAAACACTACTAAGTTTTGCATGTTGTTCTTATGTCCCTCCACTTTGGTGAACTCATTCATTAGCTCTATTAACTTGGTCATAGTTTTTATGGGACTTTGTAAATATAGGTTCATGTAGTCTCCAAACTTGAAAGTTTTACTTCTTCCTTTCTGATTTGGATGCCTTTTATTTTTTCATCTCATCTAATTGCTCTAGCTAGAACTTCTAGCACAGTGTTGAATAGCAGTGGTGACAGTGGGCATCCTTATCTTGTTCCACATCTTAGAGGGAAAGCTTTGCAGTCTTTCACCATTGAGTACGATGTTAGTTGTGGGTTTTTCAAAGATGCCCTTTAACATGCTGAGGAAATTTCCTTCTATTCCTATCTTTTTTAAAGGGCTTTTATCAAGAAAGGATGCTGGATTTTGTCAAATGCATTTTCTGCATCAATTGAAATGATCAGATGGTTTTTCTCCTTTGATTTGTTAATACAGTGTATTACATTAATTGATTTTCTTTGGTTGAACCACCCTTGCATACCTGGAATAACACCCACTAGATCATAGTGTATAATTCTTTTAATATGCTGTTGCATTTGATTTGCAAGTATTTTGTTGAGGATTTTTGCATCTATATTCGTTAGAGAGATTTGTCTGTAATTTTCTTTCCTTATAGTATCTTTATCTGACTTTGGAATTAGAGTGATATTGCCCTCATAAAATGAGTTAGTATTCCCTCTTCTTCATGTTTTTGGAAGTGTTTGAGCAGGAGTGGTATTAATTCTTCGTGGAATGCATGGTACAATTCACCTGTGAAGCCATCTGGTCCTGGGCTTTTCTTTGTTGGAAGATGTTTGATGACTGTTTCCGTCTCTTTGTGATTGGTTTGTTGGGATCTTCTGTTTCTTCTCGAGTCAGAAAATTGTCCATTTCATCTAATTTGTCTAGTTTGTTGGTGTATAGTTGTTCATAGTATCCTCTTATGACCCCTTTTTATTTCTGTGTGCTTAATAGTAATGTCCTCCCTCATTTCTGATTTTATTTATTTGTATCTTCTCTATTTTGACTTTGTCAATCTAGGTAAGGGGTTGTTGATTTTATTGGTCTTCTCAAAGAACAAACTTTCTTTTCTAAATGCAATTTTATTGTGCTATAGTCACATACCAGATAATCATAGTCACATACCAGATAATCATCCAACACTTTGAATAACCTCCAGAATGACCTCTGAACTGCATTTGAAATCTCCCAGCATCTGAAACTTTATTTTGTTTCATTTTTCTTCCCCATTTTGGTCAAGAAGGCTTACTCAATCCAGGCTCATTCCCAGGAGACACATCCCACATTGCCAGGGAGATTTACACCTCTGGGAGTCATGTCCCACGTAGCGGGGAGGGCAGTGAGTTTGCCTGCAGTGTTGGCTTAGAGAGAGAGGCCACATCTGAGCAACAGAAGAGGTTCTGTGAGGGTGACTCTTAGGCATAATTATAAGTAGGCTTGGCTTCTCCTTTGCAGAAGTAAGTTTCATAGGGGGCAAGCCCCAAGATCAAGGGCTTGGCCTATTAAATTGGTAGTCCTCAATGCTTGTGAGAATATCAGGGATTCCCTAGGTGGGGAAGTTTACTATATCCACATTTTCCCCCAGTCCCTCAAGGGGGCTCTGCAAATACTTTTTTATTCTCTGCCAAAATTACTCTGGGATCTGTCAGGGCATCACACTAACCTGTAAAACCAACAAGATCTCACTTTGTATTCAAGGTTTCAGGTAATTACAGTGTTCAAATAAACTGACAATACAAGTTAAATTGGATAGTGTGCCACAGCAAATATAAATTTTGCACCAAATAAGCATCTCTTCCTTTTCAGCACAGAAGTTGAAGTTTCAAAACAGTCAATGTCGTCCTTTACACATTAGTCTGATTTGTCTTAGTTCTAACCAGACAATCTTCATTCGTATCTCTAATTGAAGTCTGATCTCTTTCAGCTTTTTAAACAGTTGCTGTATTGGTTAATGCTGAGTTTCATCACTGCATACCTCTAGCTCTGCATCTCAGGTGTCACACAGATACTCAAAGTTCAAAGAACCAACTTTTGGTTTTATTGATTCTGTAGCCTTTTCTCTATTTCATTTATTTCTGCTCTAATCTTTGTTATTTCTTTCTTTTTGCTTCCTTTGGGTTTAGTTTGCTGTTCTTTCTCAAGTTTCTCCACATGTTCAGTTAGCTCTTCCTTTTTAATGTGGGTATTTAGGTCTATAAATTTCTCTCTGAGGACTGCCTTTACTGTATCCCATAAGTTTTGATACGTTGTGTGCTCATTTTCATTTGTCTCGAGATAGTTACTGATTTCTCCTGCAGTTTCTTCTTTGACGCACTGGTTAAAAGCCTGTAGTTTAACCTCCATACATTTGTGAAATTTCCAGTTCTCTTCCTGTTACTGAGTTCTAGCATCATTCCATTATGATCAGAGAAAGTACTTTGTATTATTTCAATCTTTTAAAATTTTGAAGACCTGTTTTGTGCCCCAGCGTGTAGTCTATCCTGGAAAATGTTCCATGAGCACTTGAGAAGAATGTATATTCTGCTGTTTGGGGGTCAATGATCTATAAATATCTGTTAGGTCTAGTTCATTATTGTATTACTTAGGTTCTCCCTTTCCTTATTGATCTTGTTTAGATGGTTTATCTATTGATGTGAGTGCTGTATTGAAGTCTCCAGTTATTGTAGAGATGTCTGTTACTCTCATCAGTTTTGCTAGTGTTTGCCTCATGTACTTTGGGATACCTTGATTAGGTGCATATATGTTTATGAGTGTTATTTGTTCTTGATGAATTGATGCTTTTATTAATATCTAGTATCCTTCTTTGTCTCTTTTAACATTTTTGCATTTAAAGTCTAATTTTGTTTGATATTAGTATAGCTGACACCAGCTTTTTTTTTTTAAATTCAGTTTATCGAAATATATTCACATACCATACAATCATCCATCGTATACAATCAACTGTTCACAGTATGATCATATAGTTATGCGTTCATCACCACAATCTATTTCTGAACATTTTCCTTACATCAGAAAGAATCAGAATAAGAATAAAAAGTAAAAGTGAAAAAAAGAACACCCAAACCATCCCCCCCATCCCACCCTATTTGTCATTTAGTCTTTATCCCCATTTTTATACTCATCCATCCATACACTAGATAAAGGGGGTGTGATCCACAAGGTTTTCACAATCACACTGTCACCCCTTGTAATCTACATTATTATATAATCATCTTCAGGAGTCCAGACTGCTGGGTTGGAGTTTGGTAGTTTCAGGTATTTACTTCTAGCTATTCCAATACATTAAAACCTAAGAGGTGTTATCTATATAGTGCATAAGAATGTCCACCAGAGCGACCTCTCTGTGGACCATTTGAAATCTCTCAGCCACTGAAACTATTTCATCTCATTTTGCATCCCCCTTTTGGTCAAGAAGATACTCTCAGTCCCACAGTGCCAGGTCCAGATTTATCCCCGGGAGTCATATCCTGCATTGCCAGGGACATTTACACCCCTGGGAGTCGGGTCCCATGTAGGGGGGAGGGCAGTGAGTTCACCTATCGAGGTAGCTCAGTTAGAGAGAGAGAGGGCCACATTTGAGCAACAAAGAGGTACTCAGGAGGAGACTCTTAGGCACAACCATATGCAAGTTTAGCCTCTCCTCCGCAGCAACTAGCCCCATAAGGGCAAGTCCCATGACCGAGGGCTCAGCACATCAAATTGCCAGTCCCAATGTTTGTGACATCAACATCAGTCCAGATGAGGAAGTCCAACACCTCTGCACCTTCCCCCAGCTCCTCGGGGCTGGGTGGGGGGGAGGCTGTAAATATGTTTTTTATTATCTGCCCAGATTACTTTGGGATGTGTCACTGTTTCACTCTAGCCTATACTAACCTACCATATCTCACTTCCTATTCAAAGTTCCATGTAATTGTGGTGTTTGAACAAACTGACTATAGAGTTGTACTGTTTAGAAAATATAGATCCTGTATGAAATAGACATCTCTTCCCTTGGTCTCATATGGAAGTTGAAGTTTTAAAACACAGTCAGTTTCGACTTTTACCCTTTGGCCTGGTTTGCCCTAGTCTTATCATATCACTAATTGAAGTCTGGGCTCTTTTTCAGCTTTTTTTTTTTTTTTTTTTTAAACAGTGACACCAGCTTCTTTTTGGTTACTGCTTGCATGGAATATCTTTTTCCATCCTTTCACTTTTAACCTATTTATTTCTTTGGGTGTAAAATGAGTCTCTTGTAAACAGCATATAGATTGATCCTATTTTTTTATCCATTCTGCCAATCTGTGTCTTTTGATTGGGAGTTTAATCCATTAACATTCAGTATTATTACTGTAAAGACAGTACTTACTTCAACTGTATTATCCTTTGGCTTTTACTTGTTAGATCTATTTTTTTTCTTTCTCTTTATCCTTTTAGTTACCCTATTAATAATCTTCATTTCTATACTCTTTTCCAAGCCTCTCCCTCCGGTATTTTCTTTTCAGCCAGCAAAACTCCATTTAGTAGTTATTGTAGGGCAAGTTTCTTATTAATGAACACTTTCAGCTTCTGTTTATCTGTGAATATTTTAAACTCTCCCTCATTTTTGAAGGACAGCTTTTATGGATAGAGAATTCTAGGCTGGCAGTTTTTCTCTTTTTGTGTCATATATATCATAGCATTGCCTTCTCTCCTCCATGGCATCTGATGAGAAATGAGCAGTTAGTCTTATTCACTTCCCTTGTATGTGGTAAATTGCTTTTCTCTTCCTACTTTCAGAATTTTCTCCTTCTCCTTGGCATTTGACAGTCTGATGAGTATGTGTCTTGGAGTAGATCTGTTTGGGTTTATTCTTTTTGGAGTATGTTGGCCTTCTTGGTTTTGCATATTTATGGTTTTATTTATAAGCGTAGGGAAATTTTCAGCCATTATTTCCTCAAATATTCTTCCTGGCCCTTTTCTCTTTCTGGGACATCTATTATGCATATGTTTGTGCACATCATGTTCTTAGTCTGTTCCCTGAAACCCTGCTCAAATTTTTCCATTTTTTTCTCCATTTGTTCTTTCGTCTGTTCAAATTTGGTTGCTCTTTTTCAGCTCACTGCTCCTTTCTTCTGCCTCTACAAATCTGCTGTGTTGTGTGTCTAGTATATTTTTATTTTCATCTACACTCTTTTATTTCCATAAGGTGTGTTAGTTTTAATGCAATTTTATTGAGATATAATCACATAACATACAAGCATTCAACGTGTACATTCAGTTGTTCACAGTATCATCATATAGTTGTCTTTTCATCACCACAAACTGTGAACATTTTCCTTACTCCAAAGAATAAAATTAAAATTAAAATTAAAAATCAATACCCAAACATCCTATTCCCCTCCTCACCCCATTGTTCATTTACTTTTTTTTAATAAGATTTGTTCACACACCATACAATCATCCAAAATATACGATCAGTTGATCACATTACCATCATATAGTTGTTCATTCATCACCCTGATCTATTTTTTAACATTTTCCTTGTACCAGAAAAAGTGATAAGAATAAAAAATAATAATGAAAAAAGAACACCCAAATCATCCCCCCCTCCCACCCTATTTTTTTCTTTTTTTATCTTCATTTTATTGAGATATATTCACACACCACGCAGTCATACAAAACAAATCATACATTCAGTTGTTCACAGTACCATTACATAGTTGTACAGTCATCACTTAATCAATCCCTGACACCTTCATTAGCACACACACAAAAATAACAAGAATAATAATTAAAGTGAAAAAGAGCAACTGAAGTAAAAAAGAACACTGGGTACCTTTGTCTGTTTGTTTGTTTCCTTCCCCTATTTTTCTACTCATCCATCCATAAACTAGACAAAGTGGAGTGTGGTCCTTATGGCTTTCCCAATCCCATTGTCACCCCTCATAAGCTACATTTTTATACAATTGTCTTCGAGATTCATGGGTTCTGGGTTGTAGTTTGATAGTTTCAGGTATCCACCACCAGCTACCCCAGTTCTTTAGAACCTAAAAAGAGTTGTCTAAATTGTGCGTAAGAGTGCCCACCAGAGTGACCTCTCGGCTCCTTTTGGAATCTCTCTGCCACTGAAGCTTATTTCATTTCCTTTCACATCTATATGATGGTAATGTGATCAACTGATCGTATATTTTGGATGATTGTATGGTGTGTGAACAAATCTTATTAAAAAAAAGTAAATGAACAATGGGGGGAGGAGGGTAATAGGATGTTTGGGTATTGATTTTTAATTTTAATTTTAATTTTATTAAAACATCAAGAAGATGTTCTCCATCCCACGATACCAGGTCTGCATTCCTCCCCGGGAGTCATATTCCACGTTGCCAGGGAGATTCACTCCCCTGGGTGTCTGATCCCATGTAGGGGGGAGGGCAGTGATCTCACCTTTCAAGTTGGCTTAGCTAGAGAGAGAGGGCCACATTGGAGCAACAAAGAGGCACTTGGGAGGAGGCTCTTAGGCACAATTATAGGGAGGCCTAGCCTCTCCTTTGCAGCAACCGTCTTCCCAAGGGTAAAACCTATGGTAGAGGGCTCAACCCATCAAACCACCAGTCCCCTATGTCTGTGGTCATGTTAGCAACCATTGAGGTGGGGTAGGCCAATACCCCTGCATTCTCCACAGGCTCCTCAAGGGGGCTCTACATATTTTTTTCCTTGTTTTTTTTCTTTTTTAACTTTTTCTCTTTTTTTAAATCAACTGTATGAAAAAAAAAATTAAAAAAAAAAACAAAACGTATAATAAAAGAACATTTCAAAGAGACCATAAGAAGGGAGTAAGAAAAAGACAACTAACCTAAGATAACTGCTTTACTTCCAACATGTTCCTACTTTACCCCAAGAAAGTTACCTAATATAGCAACATTTCTGTGAACTTGTTCCTACTATATCCATCAGAAATTAACAGACCATAGTCATTCCTGGGCATCCCCAGAATGTTAAATAGCTTATCTGTTCTTTTTGGATTATTGTTCCCCCTTCCTTAATTGCTCTCTGTTGCTAGTTCCCCTGCATTCTACATTATAAACCATTTGTTTTACATTTTTCAAAGTTCACATTAGTGGTAGCATATAATATTTCTCTTTTTGTGCCTGGCTTATTTCGCTCAGCATTATGTCTTCAAGGTTCATCCATGTTGTCATATGTTTCACGAGATCGTTCTTTTTTACTGCCGTGTAGTATTCCGTT
Organism: Choloepus didactylus; assembly: GCF_015220235.1. Classification (NCBI taxonomy): domain Eukaryota; kingdom Metazoa; phylum Chordata; class Mammalia; order Pilosa; family Megalonychidae; genus Choloepus; species Choloepus didactylus. The sequence continues at coordinate 81,531,878 of NC_051311.1, forward strand.
ATGTGTATATACCACATTTTATTTATCCACTCATCTGTTGAAGGACATTTGGGTTGTTTCCATCTCTTGGCAATTGTGAATAATGCTGCTATGGACATTGGCATGCAGATATCTGTTCGTGTCACTACTTTCAGATCTTCCAGGTATATACCAAGAATTGCAATTGCTGGATGGATCAAAGGGTAACTCGATATCTACTTTTCTAAGGAACTGCCAGACTGCCTTCCAGAGTGACTGTACAATTATACAGTCCCACCAACAATGAATAAGAGTTCCAGTTTCTTCACATCCTCTCCAGCATTTGTAGTTACCTGTTTTTTTAATGGCAGCCATTCTAATTGGTGTGAGATGGTATCTCATTGTGGTCTTAATTTGCATCTCCCTAATAGGTAGTGAAGCTGAACATTTTTTCATGTCATTTTTGGCCATTTGTATTTCCTCTTCAGAGAACTTTTTTTTCATATCTTTTGCCCATTTTGTAACTGGGCTGCCTGTACTATTGTTGTTGAGTTGTGGGGTTACTTTATATATGCAAGATATCGGTCTTTTGTCAGATACATGGTTTCCAAATATTTTTTCCCATGGAGTTGGCTGCTTCTTCACCTTTTTGACAGATTCCTTTGGGGTACAGAAGCCTTTAAGTTAGAGGAGTTCCCATTTATCTATTTTTTCTTTTGTTGCTCGTGCTTTGGGTGTAAGGTCTAGGAAGTGACCTCCTAATACCGGGTCCTGAAGACGTTCCCCTACATTATCTTCTAGAAGTTTTATGGTACTGTCTCTTATGTTGAGGTCTTTAATTCATTTTGAGTTAATTGTTGCGTAGGGTGTGAGGTAGGGGTACTCTTTCATTCATTTGGGTATGGATATCCAGCTCTCCAAGCACCATTTGTTGAAAAGACTGTTATGGCCCAGTTCAGTGCTTTTGGGGGCCTTATCAAAGATCAGCTGATGTAGATCTGGGGGTTTACCTCTGAATTCAAATTCAACTCCATTGATCAATATGTCTATCTTTGTGCCAGTACCATGCTGTTTTGACTACCGTGGCTTTATAATAGGCTTTAAAGTCAGGGAGTATAAGTCTTCCCATTTTGTTTTTCTTTTTTAGAATATTTTTAGCAATTTGAGGCAACTTCCCCTTCAAGATAAAATTTGATAACTAGCTTTTCCAATTCTGTGAAGTAGGTTGTTAGAATTTTGATAGGGATTGCATTGAATCTGTAGATGAGTTTGGGTAGAATTGACATCTTAATAACATTTAGCCTTCCTATCCATGAACATGGAATATTTTTTCATCTTTTTAGGTCCCTTTCTATTTCTTTTAGTAGAGTCATGTAGTTTTCTTTGTATAGGTCTTTTACATCTTTGGTAAGTTTATTCCTAGGTACTTGATTTTTTTAGTTGCTATTGAGAATGGTATCTTTTTCTTGAGTGTCTCTTCAGTTCTGTGATTTCTAGCATACAGGAACATTACTGACTTACGTGCATTAATCTTGTATCCCACTATGCTAAATTTGTTTTTTAGCTCTAGTAGCTGTGTCATCAATTTCTCAGAGTTTTCCAGATATGAGATCATATCATCTGCAAATAATGACAGTTTTACTTCTTACTTTCCAGTTTGGATGTCTTTTCTTTCTTTGTCTTGCCTGACTGCCATGGCTAGGACTTCTAGCACAATGTTGAATAACAGTGGTGACAGCGGGAATCCTTATCTCATTCCTGATCTTAGGGTGAAGGCTTTCAGTCTCTCACCATTGAGTACTATGGTGGCTATGGGTTTTTCATATATGCTCTCTATCGTATTGAGGAAGTTTCCCTCAATTCTTACCTTTTGAAGTGTTTTTATCAAGAAGGGATCTTGGATTTTGTCAAATGCTTTTTCAGCATCTATTGAAATGATCATTTGATTTTTCCCTTTTTGATTTGTTAATGTGTTGTAATACATTGATTGATCTTCTTACGTTGAACCATCCTTGCATGCCTGGAATGAACCCCACTTGGTCATGGTGTATGATTATTTTAATATGTCTTTGGATTCGATTTGCAAGTATTTTGTTGAGGATTTTTGCATCTGTATTCATTAGGGAGATTGACCTGTAGTTTTCCTTTTTGGTAGCATCTTTACCTAATTTTGGTATGAGAATGACATTAGCTTCATAAAATCTGTTAGGTAGTGTTCCATTTTCCTCAGTGTTTTGAAAGAGTTTAAGTAAGATTCCTATCAGTTCTTTTTGGAAAGTTTGGTAGAATTCCTCTGTGAAGCCATCTGGTCTGGGGCATTTGTTTGTGGGAAGCTTTTGGATAAATGATTGGATCTCTTTGCTTATAATTGATTGGTTGAGTTCTTCTGTTTCTTCTCTGGACAGTCTGGCTTGTTCATGTGTTTCCAGGTGTGCCAGTTTGAATGTATTGTGTCCCCCAAAAGCCATTATCTTTGATGTAGTCTTGTGGGGCAGAGGTTTTGGTGCTGATTAGATTTGCTTGGAATTTGCCCCACCCAGCTGTGGGTGATGACTCTGATGAGATATTCCCATGGAGGTATGACTCCACCCATTCAGGGTGGGCCTTGATCAATGGAGCCATATAAATAAGCTGACTTAAAGCAAAGGAACTCAGTTTGCAGCTGTGAGTGATGTTTTGAAGAGGAGCAAGCTTGCTAGAGAGGAATGTCCTGGGAGAAAGCCATTTTGAAGCCAGAACTTTGGAGCAAACGCCAGCCACATGCCTTCCCAGCTAACAGTGGTTTTCCAGACGCCATTGGCCATCTCCAGTGAAGGTACCCGATTACTGATTTGTTACCTTGGACACTTTATGGCCTTAAGACTGAAACTGTTTAGCCAAATAAACCCCCTTTTTATAAAAGCCAATCCGTCTCTGGTGTTTTGGATTCCGCAGCATTAGCAAACTAGAACACCAGGAAATTGTCCATTTTCTCTACATTATCTAGTTTGTTTGCATGCAGTTGTTCATAGTATCCTCTTATAATTTTTTTTAAATTTCTTTAGAATCTGCAGTGATGTCACCTCTCATTCATTATTTTATTTGGTCTTCTCTCTTGGTCATTTTGTCAGTCTAGCTAGCAGCTAGTCAATCTTGATCTTCTCAAAGAACCAACTTTTGTTGTTATTTATTCTCTATTTTTTGTTGTTGTTATGTATGTCATTTATTTCTGCTTTAACCCTTGTTATTTATTTTCTTCTACTTGGTTTAGGATGGGCTTGCTGTTCGTTTTCTAGCTTCTTCAGTTGTTCCATTAGTTCTTTGATTTTAGCTCTTTCTTCCTTTTTAATGTATGCATTTAGAGCTATAAATTCCCCTCTCAGTACTGCTTTTGCTGCATCCCATAGGTTTTGATATGTAGTATTCTTCTTTTCATTTGTCTTTATATATTTAGCAATTTATCTTGCTATTTCTTCTTTAACCCACTGATTGTTTAGGAGTGTGTTGTTTAATCTCCAGGTATTTTTGAATTTTCTAAGACTCTGATGGTTATTGACTTCTAATTGTATTCCATTGTGATCAGAGAATGTGCTTTGAATAATTTCAATTTTTTAAAATTTGTTGAGGCTTTTTTTTATTTTATTTTGAAATAAATTCAAAGTTACAGGAACAGTTGCAAAAACAATGCAAACTCCATACACAGCATACCCTGACCCCCCTCCCCCGATACCCCTATCCATCAACTTTAACATGCTGTCACACCACCATTTCTTTCTTTCCCTCCCTCCCTCCCTATCATCCATCATCTATTGCTCTGTCTTCTGAACATATGAGAGCAAGCTGCACACATCCTTGAACAAACAGTATAATTCACGTATACAATTCCCATGAACAGGAACATTTTATGCAATCCCATTAAGCATAGCTAAGAAGTTCAAGAAATTCAACATTGATACAAAGCTTATATTCTGTACTTCCTTTTTTTTTCCTTATGTTCCAACTGTATCCCTTTGAGCCTCCTGTCCTCCATCCTCCGATCCCATCCAGGATCATCCTTGGCATTCAGTTGTCATCTATTTAGACTGTCTTTTTTTTTTTTTTTTTTTTTTGCAATTGTGGAAACATATATACAGCCTAAATCTTCCCATTCCACTGCCTCCCTAGCATTCCATTTGTGGGATTAATCAGATTTAGAGTGTTGTAATGCTATCACCTTCCCACCATCCATTACTAGAAATTTCCCTTCACCTCAAACAGCAACCCTACACTCATTTCTTAACTCCCCATTGCCTCTTCCCCCACTTCTCATAACCCATACTCTACTTTTCATCTCTATGGTCATATTCTCTGATAATTTCTTTGTATCTACCATGGGGCTTAAATTTAACCTCTTAAATCCATAACAATCTTGGTTTTCTTTGATACCAACTTAACTTCAATAGGACCCATAAACTATGTTCCTATACTCCTCCATTCTCACGCCTTTATATAGTTCTTGTCAAAAATTACATATTTTACAGTGAGGCCAAAACCACTGATTTGTTATTAGAGTTTATGTATTTTATATCATGTAGGAAGTAAATAGTGGAGTTACAAATCAAAAATTATTGACTTCTATTTGTATTCCATTGTGGTCAGAGAATGTGCTTTGAATATATTCAGTTGTGTTTTTTTGTTTTGTTTTGTTTTTTGTTTTAATTTATTGAAGCTTGTTTTATGTCCCAGCATATGGTCTATTCTGGAGAAAGATCCATGATCACTAGAGAAAAATGTGTGTCCTGGTGATTTGGGATGTAAGGTTCTATATATATCTTTTAAAATTCTCTGTATCGCTCTCTCCTTTCTTTGTTTCTTTGTCAGTAGGGCTCCCTTTGGTATCTGAAGTAAGGCAGGTCTTTTATTGGCAAAATCTCTCAGCATTTGTTTGTCTGTGAAAAATTTAAGCTTTCCCTCAAATTTGAAGGAGAGTTTTGCTGGATAAAGTATTCTTGGTTGGAAATTTTTCTGAGAATTTTAAATATGTCATGCCACTGCCTTCTCGCCTCCATGGTGACCACTGAGTATCACTACTTAGTCTTATGTTGTTTCCTTTGTATGTGGTGAATTGCTTTTCTCTTGCTGCTTTCAGAACTTGCTCCTTCTCTTCAGTATTTGAGAGTCTGATCAGAATATGTCTTAGAGTGGGTTTATTTGGTTTTATTCTATTTGGAGTTTGCTGGGCATTTATGCTTTGTGTATTTATATTGCGTAGAAGGTTTGGGAAGTTTTCCCTAACAATTTCTTTGAATACTCTTCCTAGACCTTTACCGTTCTCTTCTCCTTCTGGGACACCAATGAGTCTTAAATTTGGAAGTTTTGTTTTGTCTATCATATCACTGAGATCCATTTTGATTTTTTTGAATTTTTTCCCCATTCTTTCATTTTCTGTTTTGTGGTCTTCGAGCAGGCTGAGTCATTGTTCAGCTTCCTCTAATCTTGTATTATGAGTATCCAGAGTCTTTTTAATTTGGCCAACAGTTTCTTTTATGTCCATAAGATCTTCTATTTTTTTTAATTTACTCTTGCAATTTCTTCTTTATGCTCTTCTAGGGTCTTCTTTATGTCCTTTATATCCTGTGCCATGCTCTCATTCTTTGACTGTAGTCCTTTGATTAATTGCGCCAAGTACTGTGTCTCTTCTGATCGTTTGATTTGGGTGTTTGGGATTGGGTTCTCCATATCGTCTGGTTTTAGCAAATGCTTTAAGATTTTCTGTTGTTTTTGGCCTCTTGGCATTTGCTTTGCTTGATAGCTGTGATCTTCCTGGACTTCTGCTGAGCGATGGCTGTGTTACATCACAAGTGCATGCCTTCCCTCAAGGGAAGCCCTGGGCCGCTCGGCCGTGCAGGGGTGCTCCCAGCCTGTTGCAAAAATCACTGAATGGGGCATCTCAACTCCCCGCTTTTCACACAGCTCCGCCTTCCCAGCTCCGGGACAACTAGCTGTGGGTGCAACCAAGGCCACTGTCCACGGCTGATATTCTGATGTGTGCACTGTGCTGTGGGATACACTCCCCGTCAGACTGGGTTTCCTGGCGCGGCTCTGGGCTGTGGGTACGGCCCCGGGCAGGAGTGTCGCCAGCACGCTGGGGAGCCAGCTGCAAGGGGCGCGATTTCTTTCTGCTTTTGGCTCTCCCCTCTGTCCCTCTGGCCCCAGGACAATCAGCAGCGGGTGTGGGGAGGGCTATCCTCCACGCCAGACACTGAGGCGTTGGCTACAGCCTGCTCCTGCAGTGCTTCATTGTGTGGTTCTCACTGCCATATCTGCAGCCGCTCTCAGGTTTTTGTTTTTGTTTTTTAAAGAACTAGCTTGTCTCCAAATGCCAACCCGCAGTTTCCCCACACTGCAGCATGGCTGCGGGACTTTCAGCCAGCTTACTCACTTGTTTCAGAATGCAGACTCCTGGTTTCACCAAGTGCACGGACCCTGTGGTTTTAGCAGACCTTGTCCTGCTGGTGTATCGCTGGAAGTGGTGTTCTGGGTCACTTTCTGGTTTTTATCTAGTATTTTTCACGGAGGTGTTTTTTTGCCCCATCTCACCTAGCCGCCATCTTAGGTTCTCTTGAGGCTTGTTTTTTGACCCAACATATGATCTATTCTGGAGAAAGTTCTGTGAGCACTCAAGAAGAATGTGTATCCTGGTGATTTGGGATGTAATGTTCTATATATGTCTGTTAACTCAAATTCATTTATCAGATTGTTTAGGTTTTCAATTTCCTTATTGGTCTTCTGTCTGACTGATCTATCTATAGGAGAGAGTGATGTATTGAAGTCCCCTACAATTATTGTGGAAACATCTTTTGCTTCCTTTTGTTTTGCCAATGTTTGTCTCATGTATTTTGTGGCACCTTGATTGGGTGCATAAACATTTATAATTGTTGTTTCTTCTTGTTGAATTGTCCATTTTATTAGTATTTTGTGGCCTTCTTTGTCTCTCATAACCTCCTCACATTTAAAGTCTATTTTATCTGAGATTAATATTGCTACTTCTGCTTTCTTTTGGCTGTAGTTTGCATGAAATATTTTTTTCCATTCTTTCACTTTCAATTTCTTTGTGTCCCTGCGCCTTAGATGAGTCTCTTCTTTGCAACATATTGATGGTTCATATCTTTTAATCCATTCTACCAATATATATCTTGTAATTGAGGAATTTAATCCATTTACATTCAGTGTTATTACTGTGAAGGCATTTCTTGAATCAGTCATCCTATCTGTTGGCTTACGTTTGTCAGACATATTTCCCCCCTCTCTTTTTAATGTCTTTTAACATGTTCATACTGAATCTTTTTAGTTCTGAACCTTTCTCCATGTCTCTCTCCTTTCTTTGTTTCTCTGTCAGTAGGGCTCCCTTTAGTATCTCAAGTAGAGCAGGTCTCTTGTTAGCAAATTCTCTCAGCATTTGTTTTTCTGTGAAAAATTTAAGCTCTCCCTCAAATTTGAAGGAGAGCTTTGCTGGATAAAGAATTCTTGGCTGGCAGTTTTTCTCTATCAGAATTTTAAATATGTCATGCCACTGCCTTCGTGCCTCCATGGTGGCTGCTGAGTAGTCACTGCTTAGTCTTATGTTGTTTTCCTTGTAAACAGTGTATTGCTTCTCTCTTGATTTTTTCAGAACTTTCTCCTCTTCAGCATTTGATAATCTGAGTAGAATATGTCTCAGAGTGGGTTTATTTGGATTTATTCTGTTTGGAGTTTGTTGGGCATCCATGACTTGTGTATTTATGTTGTTTAAAAGGTTTAGGAAGTTTTCCCCAACAATTTATTTGAATAATCTTCCTAGACCTTTACCTTTCTCTTGCCCCTCTGGAATACCAATGAGTCTTATATTTATACGTTTTACATTGTCCATCATATCCCTGCGATCCATTTTGATTTTTTCAATTTTTTTCCCCACTCTTTCTTTAGTTCTTTCACTCTCCATTCTGTCCTCTTTGATCTCATGATTCACTGTTCAGTTTCCTCCAATCTAGTTCTCTGAGTATCCATGATCTTTTTAATTTGATTGACAGTTTCCTTTATTTCCATAAGATCATCTATTTTTTTATTTACTCTTGCAAATTCTTCTTTGTTCTCTTCTAGGTTCTTCTTCATGTCCTTTATATCCTGCGCCATGATCTTGTTGTTTGTCATTGGTTCTTTGATTAATTGCTACAAGTACTTGGTTTCCTCTGATATTTTTATTTGGGTATTTGGGTTTGGGTTATCCATATCTTCTGGTTTCTTCATATGCTTTAAAATTTTCTGTTGTTTTTGGCCTCTTGGCATTTGCTTTTCTTGATAGATTTCTTTTAGGATATGTAGGCTTCTTTGAACAAACATCTCTAATTTTTCAGGGCTACAACTTAGTGGGGTACACTTTCTCTGACTCACCAGCAGGTGGCGTCTGCAATCCACCTATTCCCCCCCAAGCCCATTCTCCCCAACTTTGTCCTTGTGGTGGTCTGCATCTTGTGGGAGTCCAATTGATGCCCCAAATTTCCATGTGTGGTTGGTTCTGCTCACACTGAATGCGGGCGGGGGGGGGGGGGTCTGAGTGGTTAGGAAGGGAGTGCAGCTTTAATAATCAAATCTCCCAGGTGTTTCTGGAGACTTACAGCTGTTGTAGGAGCCCAAACTTTCAGTTCAGTGTCCCCACAGTTTGTCTCTGCCATGGACCCACAAGACCCTGGTATTGGTGTATGGTCCCTGGGACTTCTGTGCAGTCCCGCCTCCAAGGGCCTCCATCGGGGGAAGACAGTGCAACATCACAGGTGAATGCAGTATGCAAGGGAAGTGCTGGGCTGCTGTGTCACTCAGGGGCGTTCCCAGCCCACTGAAAAGATGGCTGTGTGGGGCATGGTTATTTTCCCTTTTTCATGGACCTCCTCCTCCCTAACTCCGGGATAGTTAGCTGCAGGTTTGCAAAAGGCTGTCATCCATGCCAGATATTGAGGCATGTGTGCATGTTGCTGGAAACACTTCCTGCTGCTCTGGGTTGTGCAGCACAGCTCTGGGCTGCAGCGCAGGGCAGGAGCATTCCCAGCCCACTGGGAAGATGGCTGTATGGGGCGTGGTTATTTTCCCCTTTTTGCTGACTTCTGCCTTCCTAGCTCTGAGACAGCTGTGCATGTGGGAAAGGCTATCATGCATGCCAGATATTAAGACATGCCCACGGGTTTTGGGGAAGCAGTTTCCGCCATGCTTTACTGTATGGCTCTCGCTACTGGCTCTGCAGCCTCTTGGGTTTTTAATCTAATCCCTCTCCAAATGCCAACCCCCAGTTTCTCCAGACTGTGGCATGGCTGCCTGTTCACCAGCAGGCTCACTCATTCATTTCAGAATGCCGACTCTTGGATTCACCAAGTGCATGGTCCCTGTGGATTTAACAGACCTTGACCAGCTGGTGCATCACTTGAACTGGTATTCTGGAGCACTTTCTCTTTTATATAGTATTTTTCATGGAGACTTTTTTTGCCATGTCTCTCCTAATCTGCCATCTTCCTCCCCAGAAGTGTGTTATTTTTCTTTGTATTTTTTTCAAAATCTTCTTTATGCTCACTTATTGTCTTCTTAGTATCTTTTATCCCTTTATCCATATCATTGAATTTGTTTTAGGAGATTTGCTTGAACATCTTTGATTAATTGTTCCAAATTCTGTATTTCCTCTGACTTTTTAATTCATTCATTTGACAGGGCCATATCTTCCTGTGTTTTAGTATGCCTTGTTATATTTTGCTGACATCTGGCCATCTGTTTATCTTGATGGGCCTATTGTGAAGGTTGGTTTCTCTTTCTTGTCTAGAATTTAGTTGTTGCTTGGGTTTGTATTAGGACACGCTTTGACAGTTGGATTGTTAGTATTTCCCAGCCAAATCATTGTGGGATATCCATGCATGGGGCATAGGCCAGCTCCAGTGGGCCTGGGACAGGGTCTGGAATAATTCAAAAATCCCTTCATTTTTCCCCTACACTTTCTTTCCTGCCCTGGATGTGGTGCTCTTCAGCTACGTATTTCACCTCTGGAGCCCTTGAAACAGTGGACCCATCAGTGTCTTACCAGTTGGAACTGAATCTGTGGGGATCTCTTTTCAGTGGACAATATTTGGCTCACTGTTGGACTGTGTCCCCTTCTGTACTTGGAGCAGAGGACTCCTGCAGCAAAACTAATCTGCAGCTGTCCTCTAGGCAAGGATCAGGCCACCTACTGCTACTTCCCTTGAGGGTGGGGGATGGGCACCAGAAGCCATGTCTGGAATTACAATCTTTGCCCACATTTTCTCTGTCTCTTCATCCCATACTGACCTGGGCATTGAAATATCCTCTCCTGTCCCCTGTGTCCCCAAACAGTTGGTTTAGACAGTTTCCACCTGACTGCTTGCTGCTTTTGGGAAAGAAGTAGGTTCTGCTGTTCCCTCCCTAATCCTTCATTTAGTTATTGCACTTTTTAACTCTAGTATTTCCATTTGATTCTTTTTTATCCTTTTCTGTTTTTCTATTGATGTACTCAAGTCATTGTCATATTTTCATTTACTTCTTTAGTTATATTTATATTAGCTCTTTTGAAATATTTTTCTGCTAAATCCAACTTCTGGGCCCTCTCAGAGACAATTCTTACTAACTGCTTTTTTTCCCCATTATGGGATACCCTTTCCTGTTTCTTTGTATGTCCTGTAAATCTTTGATTATTGGGTATTTTAGGTAATAAATTGTCACAATTTTGGAGTCTGAATTTCCTGTTTTTGGGTTTTTTTTTTAACTTTTGTTTCAACTTTATTGGTCTTAAACTGGGGAAGGAATCTGTCTCCTCTTGTGAAGTTCAGCCATTGATGTCTCTGATCATTTTTTTAAATTCATTTTTAAATTCTTTTTAGCTTGGCTTCCCAGGGATGTCCATTGTGTCTATAGAGTTTAGTGAACATCCAATGATTTGGGCAAATACTGTCCTAAAACACAGTTTGCTTGTAAGGGTTTCACTTTCTGCTAATTGATCTGTGTGTGAGTTAAAAAGCACAAAGTGCAGCCACTTCTCAAGTATTCCTTAGTTTTTACTTTCAGTTCAGCTTTTTCAGGTCTCCTTGTGATATGTGCATGGTTTTCCAGCCAGTCAGGGATGCAGGGTGAGCTTTTGTCAGCCTTTCTGTTGGTCTCTTGTGTCCAGAATCTTCCTGTTAAACTTCTGGCTGGTTTACTACTCATCCCAAGAAAGACCCAAACTCAGGCTAGCAGAACTGCATTATTTCATTTCATTTCTTACCTGAAAATCACTTTTCTTGAGAGTGCCACTGCTAGTTTTCCCCCCTTAACCTGAAATTGAGCCCTCCTCATCAGGCAGCAAAGTGCCTGTTCTTTGGGGCCAGTCTCACACTGGCAAACTGCTGTTCTCACACTTAGCTAGGAGGGTGATCTTGGATGTGACCCCAGGCAAGAAGATTTCCAAAATTCTAGCAGTTTTTCTTGATCAAACTTCCTCAGTTTGTTTGCCTCCTGTCAACTACTAAAACCTTGAAATGATTTTTTGATAATATTGTCCAGTTTTATATTTGTTTGGGGGGGAGAAGATTTGCCCGTTTTCACTTCACTATAGCTTTAAGTACTTCATGCATTTTTAATTTTAATGTCAAGTTTTTCTCCAGTGTGGCTGTACCAACTTACTGCCCTACCACTTGTATGCAAGTGTCCACATTTCCCTACATGTTTGTCAACACTTGAAGTTATTTTTAAGGTTTTTACCTAACTTTTGGCAAAAAGCATGCCTGTAGTTTTCATTTACTTTTTTCTGGTTTCTAGTGAAGTTGTCTCTTTTCCTAAGGTTATTGGTTGTTATGGTAGTCAGCCACCATGGTGGTCCCCAATGATCCCCACTTCCTGGTATTTACACCTGTCAGTTAGAAAGAGAGACACATTATCACCTCTCCAAGGGAGGAGTTTCACCACATGGAAGATAGCAGGAGCATAATAATGCCTATCACCAGGAATAGCAGTCCTAGGGTCCCAACCCTGTTCACACTTTACAGGTGTCAGAGTTGACTCACAGAGGTACTGGATGGAACCATGTTTGCTTACATAGAAAAGAGTGTAAGGTTAGATTTTGCTAGTAGATATTGGTTCTCCATGGCCAGAAGATCTCAATTTCATGGCTGATGCAGGGAGCTGGTCTTTGCACACACCTCTTCCATTGTAGCAGAGGGGGTGCCAGTTCCTCCCTGTCAAGAATAATACCCAGTGTGTATTGAGCTGGGTACCGTAAAATGTACATACTTTAGCCTGAATGCCTCCAATGAGTGTTTATGTATGCTTGAGGCAGAGGAGAAGGAATTTGCTGACAGACCACTAATTTGCTAGGGTATGTATTTGACCTCAAGGTGCTCCCAAGATAGAGTCAACCTACATTCATCCTAGGCACCAGGCTAACACATCTAATCCCGTAGGATTTATTTGTGTCCCAGGGAGAAATGACAAGCTGTGCTTGGACCTTTCCCTTCCACATTGTAACAAAGTTGGTCTGTAATCAATACCATATGGCAGGTATGCTGGTATGGCACTTCTGATGTTGGGTTATGAAAAGATTATGGCTTGCTCTCTGTCTCACTTGGGTCACTAGCTGTGGGGGGAAGCCAGCTGCCATGGTATGTGGGCACTCAGGTAACCTATAGAGAGGTCACCTTGATGAGGAATGGAAGGCTCCAGCTAGTAGCCAGTAAGGAACAATGATTTATAGCAACCATGTGTGTCACCTTGAAAGTGGATTCTCTAGACCTATTCAATCTATAAGAGGACTGCAGCCTTGGCTGACAGATTGACTCTAGCCTCAAAAGAGATCTTTAGCTAGGAGCACCCAGCAAAGCCACATCTGGATTCCTGACCTTAAGAAACTGTGTGAGATAATAAATGTTGGTTATTTTAATTTGCATGTTCTAGGATAATTTATAACTCTTTTGTTTAAAAACTAAGTTAAAAGGCTGTTCTAGACCAGAGGTCCACACATTATAGCTTCCATGCCAAATAATAATTTTCAAAAAAACAATTTAGTGAGAAAAGTGGCATTTTTACATTTTTGCATTTTTTTTTTTTACCGTGTGTCTTATTGAAGTCGGTTGGGTTCTCATATCTGCCTTTGCAGTCTGTTTCAATAAGTTGTTTTAAATATGAGAAGAAACTCTGGCCCTCACAGACATGTAGTTGGAAAAGAAAGGCTGTATTTTAATAGTCTTTTTGGATATTTATGCATGTTCTTCTTTGATACTACAACAAAACTTCACATGGCCAGGAGGTTTTTTTTTTTTTCCCCTGCAGTGTTATTGAAATATATTCACATACCATATAAATCATCCACATTGTACAATCAGTTGTTCACAGTATCATCATATAGTTGTGCATTCATCACCACAATCAGCCCTTGAACACAATCATTACTCCAATAAAATAAAAGTACAAAAAAAGTTAAAAAAAAAAACACCCAAAACATCCCATATCCCCTTTTATTCATTTACTTTTTGTCCCTATTTTTATACTCATCTGTCTGTACACTGGATAAATGGAGCATGAGCCACAAGGTTTTCACAATCACATGGTTATACCGTATAAAGCTATAAAGTTATACAATCTTCAAGATACAAGAATCAGGGCTACTGGAGTGCAGTTTGACAGTTTCAGGTATCTTCTACCTATTCTAATACACTAAATACTGAAAAGGGATATCTATATAATACATAAGAATAACCTCCAGAATGACCTCTCAACTCCATTTGAAATCCCCAGCCATTGAAACTTTTTTTTTTTTTTTTTTTTCATTTCTCTTCTCCCTTTTGGTCCAAGAAGGCTCTCTCAATCCCACGATGCCGGGTCCAGGCTCATCCCGGGAGCCATGTCCCACATTGCCAAGGAGTTTTACACCCTTGGGAGTCAGTCATGTTCCACATAGTGGGAAGGGCAGCAAGTCACTGCCTATTTTTGTAGATTTTTTTTTTTTAATTATTTTGATTTATTTTTGAAATGTAGAGTTGAATGTTCTGACATGGTGGGTAGGTAATCTAAAAGAAAATATTAAGAGGTTGAGAAAACACAAGGGAGCAGATAGGAAAAAATAGGATGAGAGAAAACATAATGATGGGTATCACTGAGTTTATATCCTAACCGGCATTTGTAATTTATACAACACTTTATGGTGATTTACTTTTTAAAGTATGTTTTTAGGCAGTCAGACATACTCTCATTTTACTACCAAAGAAGTAAAACCTAACCAAACAAAATCATAAGATTAATCTGCCATATGGAATGCAACTATAACTTACTTAGACCTTAATTCCCCAAAATGGTTTTAGCTATCTTTTCTTCAACTTCTTTTGCATATGAATAGTTTTGTTTGATTTTTGTTAGTTTTATTTAGTTTAGTAACATAAGAAATTTTTTTGTTAAGGTAAAACTGACAGTAAAATTCATCCTTTTTAGTGTATAATACTGTGGATGTGACAAATGAGTCACTGGACTATCACTACCACAGTCAAGATATAGAGCAGTTCTGTTACCCCTTAAAGTTCTCTCATACCCCTTTGCAGTCAGTCCTTCTCCAAACCCCCAACACTTGGCAACCACAGATCTGTTTACAGTCTTTAGAGCTTTTCTTTTTCCAGGATGTCATACACATGAAATATATAGTATGGAGTCTTTTGAGTCTGGCTTCTTTAGCTCAGCATAATGCATTTGAGATTCATCTGTATTGTTTATATCAGTAGTTTATTCCTTTGTATTACTAGGTAGTATTCCATAGTATAGATGTACCACAGTTTATCATATACTCAATTGAGCTTATTTAGAGTTTTGGGTAATTATGAATAAAGCTGCTATATATACATTTGTGTTCAGTGTTTTGTGTGAAACATGTTATTTTAGTTGGTGTGTAATTACTATGTCATATGGTAAGCACATGCTTAACTTTGTAAGAAACTGCCAAAGTTTCCAAAGTGGCTATGCAACTTTTGTATTCTCATCAACAGTGTATGGGAGTTTCAGTTGTTCCACAGACTCACCAGTGCTGGGTATTGTCTATTTGTGTTTAAACCTAGCATAGGTAGAATTGTGGTTTTTTGTGAAGTGCCTATTCAAATCTTCTGGCCATTTTAAAAATTGGGTTGTTTCCTTAATATTGAGTTCTGAGAGTTCTTTATATTTTCTAGATATAAATCCTTTATCAGTTCAATGATGTGCAAAGATTTTCTCCCAGTGCATGGCGTGCCTCTGCATCCTCTTATTGTTGTCTATTGAATATCAGTTCTTAATTTTGATATAGTTGACTTTTTCAAGTTGTTTTTAATGAATTATCTTTTTATGTCATATCTAAGAAATCTTTGCCTGATGTCTTTTGCCTAATTCTACACAAATAGCTTTATTTTGTTAGTTTTGCTGAATTTAATAACATTTTCAAAATGAGTTGGTAATAACATTCCACGTCATTTACATTTAAAAGCTGAAATTTTACCATTAACGTCTGTTGTGTTTTTTTCACAATCTCATTCCAGCTTTAAAATGCACCATTACAGCTGTTTCCTTAAGTTTGTAGTATATTCATTGACTGTGAGATTTACTTTCCTGTTTTATACTTTTTTCCTGAAATAAGCCAGTAAGAAAGGCTTACACAGTACTATAGCATTTGGTGCTAGTTTTATTGTTCAGCTTTAGGCTTTTCTGAAAGTTCATAGAAGGATAAAAGGGAGTGGGGTGGGGGTGGAATTGACTGGATACCTAAGGAAACATACCCCATGACCATTTCTTACATTTAGGGATTCTCTCTGAAATCTTCCAAATGAGATTTCATATGCATTTCAGTGGCAACTATTGTCATTTGTGGATTCCATGGGAGTTTGTAGCTTTTTGTAGAAGTTCTTATGACCCAAATCAGAAAAACCATAATCATAATCTGTACCTCTATAAGTGAAGTAATAGTAATCACTGAGTGTGACTGATTGTCATAAGATCAGCCTCACATACAAGGAAGAAAGGCAATCCACGGACAAGATCAGTTTCATTTCTAGCAAAATGGTAGGATCAGCCATGTTACTTTACTTGGCATGGGGAGCGAGGAGGAGTTTTTAAATCTGCCAAATCTAAAGTACACGTTTTTCATAATTTTCTGTTTTCTTTCTCTTAAAGTTTTGAGCTATTTTAGTCTAGATGAGAAAGGGGTACTAGTTTTTTTTTTACTATTATTATTGAATGTAAAGAGAGCCTCTTTTAATTTGATATTTATTGCTTTTTGTTAGAACACTATGAAACAGGAATATAACGCTTTTCTTTTCCTTAAAATGCCAATAACAGTTATCTGAATATTGCTCCCTTCATGAAGTAAGAACATATTTCCTCTTCCCCCAACTGGTTTTCCAGCTTTCAAAAACTCTAAAAAAAAAATTGTAATGACTGTAAGTGTAAATTTTTCCTATTTTAATAATAATAGTAACCATTTATTAACTGTTTTCTACATGGTAGACACTATGCTGTGTACTTTATATGTCCTAATACAGTTTAGTCCTCATGACACTCTGAAATCGGTACTATTATTCCCTTTTATAGATGAGAAACTAGTTTGAGAGGTTAGGAAACTTACTTAAGGCTATATACCTGGTAAGTATGAATCCAGGCAATCTGCCTTCACAGACTAGACTCTTAACCACTTTACTTAGTTTCATGAAATTTTAGATTGGAAATGAGTTTAGAGCCTATTTAATCTAGCCTCTTTATTTTGCGCATGGGGAAAAGGAAGATTCAGTAGACAGTTTAAGGTCACAAAATGAGTACTAGACTTCAAGTTTGATTCCCATACCAGTGTTCTTTTTTTAAAAAATTAAATTTTATTGAGATTGTTCACATACCATACAATTATCCAAATATCTAAAGTGCACAATCAGTTGCCCATGGTACCATCATACAGCTGTGTATCCATCACAGTTGATTTTTTTCCAATATTTAGAACATTTCATTACTCCAGAAAAGAAATAATGACAAAAAAGAAAACTCAATTCCTCCTCTATCCCTAGCCCTTCCCCATTATTGGCTCATAGTATTGGTATAGTACATTTATTACTGTTGATGAAAGAATCTTAAAATACCATTAACTGTAGTATATAATTTGCAATAGGTATATTTTTCCCTATACACCCCTCTATTATTAGCTTCTAGTTATAGTGTCATACATTTATTCTAGTTCATGAAAGAGATTTCTAGTATTTCAGTTAATTATGGACAATGTCCACCACAAGATTCACTGTTTTATACATTCCCATCCTTTAACCTCCAACTTTCCTTCTAGTGACCTATGAGACTCTAAGCTTCCCCTTTCCACCAAATTCACATACCATTCAGCATTGTTATTCTCACAATAATGTGCTACCATCACTTCTGTCCACTTCAAACACTTAGGTTCAACCTAGTTGAACATTCTGCTCATGATAAGCAACTGCTCCCCATTCTTTAGCCTCGTTCTCTATCTTGTTAACTTATATTTCATGTCTGTGTGTTCACATATTATAATTAGTCATATCAGTGAGACCATGCAATATTTGTCCTCATGTGTCTGACTTATTTCACTCAATGTATTGCCCTCAAGGTTTCTTCAACTGTTTTTTTTTTTAAAGACGGTTTTGTTCATCCACCATACTTTCCATCCTAAGTAAACAGTTGATGGTTCCCTGTATAATTACATATTTATGTATTCGCCACCCTCACCATTATCTATATAAGGACATCTCTATTTTCTCAACAAAGAAGGAGGAAGAGTCAAAGATGGTAGAGACAAAATAAAAAAAAAAAAATGACAGCTAAAAAGCAACAAAAGGAAAGATAGAGTTAACCTAAGGTAGAATAAAAGTCAGACAACATCACCAATGCCAAGAGTTCCATACCTCTCCCTTATGTCCCCCTCTTAAAGGCATTTAGCTTTGGTATATTGCCTTTGTTACATTAAAGGAAGCATAATACAATGTTTCTGTTAACTATAGTCTCTAGTTTGCATTGATTGTATTTTTCCCCAATACCACCTTATTTTTCACATCTTGCAAGGTTGACATTCATTTCTTTTCTCTCATCTAAAAACATATTTGTACATTCTATCACAATTGTTGAGCACTCTAGGTTTCATTGAGTTATAAAGTCCCAGTCTTTATCTTTCCTCTTTCCTTCTGGTGTCCCACATGCTCCTAACCTTCCTCTTTCAATCATACTCACAGTCATCTTTGTTCAGTGTACTTACACTGCTGTGCTACCATCACCCATAATTGTGTCCCAAACTTCTCACTCCTTCTTTTCCTGTCTATAGTACTCCCTTTAGTATTTGCTGTAGTGCAGGCATCTTGTTCACAAACTCTCTCATTGTCTGTTTGTCAGAGAATATTTTAAACTCTCCCTCATATTTAAAGGACAGTTTTGCCAGATAAAGGATTCTTGGTTGGTAGTTTTTCTCTTTCAGTGTCTTAAATATATCACACCACTTCCTTCTTGCCTCCATGGTTTCTACTGAGAAATCTGCATATAGTCTTATCAAGCTTCCTTTGTATGTGATGGATCACTTTTCTCTTGCTGCTTTCAGAATTCTCTCTTTGTCTTTGATGTTTGATAATCTGATTATTAAGTGTCTTGGTGTAGGCCTATTCAGATCTATTCTGTTTGGGGTACACTGCACTTTTTGGATCTGTAATTTTGTCTTTCATAAGAGATGGGAAATTTTCATTGATCATTTCCTCTATTATTGCTTCTGCCCCTTTTCCCTTTTCTTCTCCTTCTGGGACACCCATGACATGTACATTCATGCATTTCATGTTATCCTTCAATTCCCTGAGATGTTACTCATATTTTTCCATTCTTTTCCCTATTTGTTCTTTTGTATGTAGTATTTCAGGTGTCTTGTTCTGCAGTTCCTGAGTGTTTTCTTCTGCCCCTTGAGATCTGCTGTTGTATATCTCCATTGTGTTTTTCATCTCTAGTGTTGTGCCTTTCATTTCCATAGGTTCTGCCAGTTTTTTCAAACTTTTGATTTCTACCTTATGTTCGCCCAGTGTTTTCTTTATACCCTTTGTCTCTTTTGTTATATCTTCCCTGAACTCATTGATTTGGTTTTTTATTTCATTTAACGTATTTCTTTGAAAATCTTTAATTCATTAAACTGAAACCATATGTCAACTGTTTCTTGATTGATGTGTAAGTTTGTTCCTTTGGGCCATATCTTCATTTTTCCTAGTATAGATTGTAGTTTTCTGTTGTCTAGACATGTGGTTTCCTTGGTTACCCCAGTCATATTTTCCCAGACCAGAATGGGTTCAGGTCTCAGAATGGGGTTGTATTCAGGGTATATCTTAGAGGAATGACAGACTTTCCTGTAAGGTTTCCAGTCACTGTGCTTTTCCTAACCTGCCCAGCAGGTGGCACCTATCAGCCTGTCACTCCCAACTGGTGTAAGGAGAGGGGCCACTTCAGTTTCTTTTATGGCTGTCCTCCCCTAGGCTCTGGGGTCTGGTTCCGAAGGGAAAGCTGAGCCCCACCTCCTTACTCTTAGAGAAGTTAAACTGCCTTGGAGTTTTCATCTGCATTGAATTGTTGTCTCTCTGACTCTGTTATCTCCTCCTGTCTGGGTCAGGGTGCTGGGAACTGAAAATGGCTGTGGCTCTCCTTCTGAGCCCCTCAGGTTGAGAGAGAAAGAAAAAGGGACTTAAAGCCCCCTTTGGAAGCCAGTACACAGCCCGCCAGATTCACTTGTCAGCCAGAGGTAATACCTGGTCTTCTGGGCTCCCCCTCCCAGGTCAGATGAGTCTCCTGGTTTTTTAAGGTCAGTCATCACTAAACCCTCTGTTGGGGGTTTGTAGCTTCTATTCAGCAATCCACATCTGTTAATTAAAATCCCAGTTGGAGCTCAGCTGAGCTATATTCGCTTGCTCTGCTGAGACAGTGCTGCTAGTTTCTACCACAGTGAGGTTTTGCAGCTCAGACTGCTGTGGGGGAGGGGCTCTTGGCACGGTTCCACAGCTTTTACTTAACAGATTCTGTGCTGTGGTCTCAGGCATTCCTCCCAATCCAGGTTGTACAATTTGTTGACAGTCACAGTTGTCTCCCAGTAGTTATTCCAAATTATTTACTAGTTTTTCCTGGTTTTTATTAGTTGATTCACGGGACTAACTGAATTTCATTCCTCTGTATGCTGCCATCTTGTCCCTCTTCTCCCCCATACCAGTGTTCTTTTACCATTGTCAGAATTGTGATCTAAAAAACTTTCCAAATTTCTTATCTTTTCCAGAGAGTAGATTTTTTTTTTCTACTTGCTTTATTATTTTTTTTTTACTTTATTTATGGAAAATTTTAAAACAAAAAAACACATTTCAAAGAAAACAAACGATTAAGAAAAACAACCTAAAATAACTACTTTTCTTCCAAAATGTTCCTACCATACCCCAAGAAAATTAATAAGCCATATCTAAACAAAGGAATAAGAAAAGCAAATAATCTAAAATAATTACATTGCTTCCAACATGTTCCTACCATATCCCAAGAAAATTAACAAACCATAGTCAAACAAAAGTATGAGAAAAACCAAATAACCTAAAATAACTACACTGAGGCTAAATTTTAATGCAATAGTTTTTTTCATTTTATCAAAAAATTAAAAACAAAAGATTCAAACAAAACAAAACAATGAGAAAAACAACCTAAATAGCTGTATTGCTTCCAGCATGTTCCTACCATACCCCAAGAGAATTAACAAACCCTAAGAAAAGAAAGGAATAAGAACAGATAACCTAAAATAACTACATTGCTTCCAACATGATCCTACCATACCCAAGAGTTTGCAAACCATAATTCCTGAGCATTCCCATCACATTGAGATTATAAGTACTAGCTTATCTGTTCTTATTAGATTATCATTCCCCTTTCACTATTTGCTATCTCTAGGTCCCCTACATTCTACAATATAAAATATTTATTTTATGTTTTTCACCGAGTTCACATTAGTGGTAACGTACAATACCTCTCTTTTTCTGTCTAGCTTATTTCACTCAGTGTTTTGTCTTCAGGATTCATCCACATTGTCATATGTTTCACAATCTCATTCCTTCTTACTGCTGCATAGTGTAACACTGTGTGTATATATAACATTTTGTTTATCCACTTACCTGTTGAAGGGCATTTGGATCATTTCCATTTATTGGCAATTGTAAATAATGCCACTATGAACATCGGTGTGCAAATACCTGTACATGTTACTGCTTTCAGATCTTGTGGGTATATACCAAGAAGTGCCATTGCTGTTTCGAAGGGTAACTCAATATCTGATTTTCTAAGGAACTGCCAGACTGTCTTCCAGAGTGGCTGTACCATTATACAGTCCCACCAACAATGAATAAGAGTTCCAATTTCTCCACTTCCTCTCCAGCATTTGTAGTTTCCTATTTCTTTAATGGCAGCCATTCTAATTGGTGTGAGATTATATCTCATTGTGGTCTTAATTGGCATCTCCCTAATTGCTAGTGAGATGAGCATTTTTTATGTGTTTTTTAGCCATTTGTAATCCCTCTTCAGTGAACTGTCTTTTCATATCTTTTGCCCATTTTATAATTGGGCTGTCTGTACTACTGTTGTTAAGTTGTAGGATTTCTTTATATATGCAAGATATCAGTCTTTTGTCAGATCCATGGTTTCCAAATATTTTTTCCCATGGAGTTGGCTGCCTCTTCACCTTTTTGACAAATTCCTTTGAGGTACAGAAACTTTTAAGCTTGAGGAGTTCCCAGTTATCTATTTTTTCTTTTGTTGCTTGTGCTTTGGGTGTAAGGTCTAGGAAGTGGCTGCCTAATACAAGCTCTTGACGATGTTTCCCTACATTATCTTCTAGGAGTTTTATGATACTGTCTTTTATATTGAGGTCTTTGATCCACTTTGAGTTAATTGTTGTGTAGGGTGTGAGATGGGATCCTCTTTTATTCTTTTGGATATGGATATCCAATTCTCCCAGCCCCATTTGTTGAAAGACTGTTATGTCCCAGTTCACTGGCTTTGGGGGACGTACAATGATCAGTCAACAGTAGATCTGGGGGTCTTTCTCCAAATTCTCAATTTGATTCCGTACGTCTATCTTTGTGACACTATCATGCTGTTTGGACTACTGTGGCTTTATAATAAGCTTCAAAGTTAGGGAGTGTAAGTCCTCACATTTTGTTTTTCTTTTTTAGAATGTTTTTAGCAATTCCAGGCATCTTCCCCTTCCAAATAAATTTGATAACTAGCTGTGATGGTTGGGTTCATGTGTCAACTTGGCTAGGTGGCCTAGCTGTCTGGTCAAGCGGGCACTGGCCTGACAATTGCTGTGAGGCTATTTGAGGCTGGTTAATAAACCAACAGGCTGGTTTGTCGGATCATCAGTCAATTGATTGCAGCTGACTGATGACTCATCAAGGGGCGTGCCTTCCACAGTGAGAGAAAGCAGTTGGCTGCATTTGGTCCGGGTGATCAGTTGGAGGCTTATAAGCCAGACAGTTAGAGAACCTTCACTTCTTCTTCAGCTGCTCAGTGAAGCTTTTCCTGGGGAGCTCGTCGAAATTGCCAGTTCGTTTCCTGAGGAGTTCGTCAAAGTTGCCGGTTCGTTTCCTGAGGAGTTCGTCAAAGTTGTCGGTTCGTTCCCAAGGAGTTCGTCGGACATCTTCCTTGGAGTTGACAGCTTGTTGACGGCTCTGCAGAATTTGGACTCGTGCGCTCCCTCAGTTGCGTGAGTCACTTTTACAATTTGATAATCAGAGACGTCTCTCATTGATTCTGTTTCCAAGGAGAACCCTAACTAATACACTAGCATTTGCAAGTCTACAAAGTAGGTTATTGGAATGTTGATAGGAATTGCATTGAATCTGTAGATAAGTTTGGGTAGAGTTGACATCTTAATGACATTTAGCCTTCCTATCTATGAACACAGGATATTTTCCATCTTTCAGGTCCCCTTCTATTTCTTTTCTTAGAGTTACATAGTTTTCTATGTGTAGGTCTTTTACATGCTTGGTTAAGTTTATTCCTAAGTACTTGTTTTTTTGTTGTTGCTATTGAGACTGGTATCTTTTTCTTGAGTGTCTCTTCAGTTAAGTCAATTCTAATGAATAGGAACATACTGACGTACATGCATTGATCTTGTGTCCCACTAATTTGCTAAATTTGTTTATTAGCTCACGTAGCTATGTTATAAATTTCTAAGGGTTTTCCAGATAGAAGATCATATCATCCGCAAATAATGACAGTTTTACTTCTTACTTTCCAGTTTGGATGCCTTTTCTTTCTGTGTCTTGCCAGATTGCCCTGGCTAGTACTTCTGTCACAATGTGAATAACAGTGGTGACAGCAGGCATCTTGTCTCGTTCCCGATCTCAGAGGGAAGGCTTTCAGTCTCTCACCATTGAGTACTATGCTGGCTGTGTGTCTTTCATATATTACCTTTATCATATCAAGGAAGTTTCCTTCAATTCCTACCTTTTGAAGTGTTTTTATCAAAAAAGGATACTGGATTTTGTTGAATGCCTTTTCAGCACCTATTGAGACGATCATTTTATTTTTCCCTTTTGATTTGTTAATGTGTTGTATTTCATCGATTGATTTTCTCATGTTGAACCATCCTTGCATGCCTGGAATGAACCCTACTTGGTCATGGTGTATTATTTTTTTAATGTGTCTTTGGATTTGATTTGCAGGTATTTTGTTGAGAATTTTTACATCTATATTCTTTAGGGAGATTAGCCTGTAGTTTTCCTTTCTTGTAGCATCTTTACCTGGCCGTCTGGCCCTGGGCATTTATTTGTGGGAAGCTTTTTGATGACTGATTGGATCTCTTTGCTTATGATTGGTTGGTTCACATCTTCTGTTTCTTCTCTGGTCAGTCCAGGTTGTTCATGTGTTTCCAGGAAATTGTTCATTTCCTCTATACTATCTAGTTTATTGGCATACAGCTGTTCACAGTATTCTCTAATAATTTTTAAAATTTCTTCGGGATCTGCAGTAATGTTGCCTCTCTCATTTATTATTTTGTTTATTTGGGTCTTATCTCTTTTTGATTTTGTTAGTCTAGCTAGGGGCTTGTCAGTCTTGTTGATCTTCTCAAAGAACCAACTTTTGGCTTATTTATTTTCTCTACTGTGTGGTTTTTTTTTTCCTCTGTCATTTATTTCTGCTTTAACCCTTGTTATTTTTCTTCTGCTTGGTTTAGGATCAGTTTGCTGTTCATTTCCTGGCTTCTTCAGTTGTTCCATTAGTTCTTTGATTTTTGTTCTTTCTTCGTTTTTGTGTATGCATTTAGAGTTATAAATTTCCACCTCAATACTGCCATTGCTGCATCCCATAAACTTTGCTATGTTGTGTTCTCATTTTCATTCATCTCTATATATTTAACAATTTCTCTTGCTATTTCTTCTTTAACCCATTGATAGTTTAGGTATGTGTTCTGTAACCTCCAGATATTTGTGAATTTTCTAAGTCTTATGGTTATTGACTTCTAAATGTGTTCCATTGTGCTCAGAGAATGTGCTTTGAATAATTTCAATCTTAAAATTTGAGGCTCGTTTTATGGACCAGTACATGATCTGTTCTGAAGAAAGTTCTGTGAGCACTAGAGAACAATGTTTATGCTGGTGATGTGGGATGTAATGTTCTATATATGTCTGTTAAATCAAATTCATTTATCACATTGTTCAGGTTCTCAATTTCCTTATTGGTCTTCTGTCTGGTTGATCTATCTATAGGAGAGAGTGATGTATTGAAGTCTCCCACAACTATTGTGGAAACATCTATTGCTTCCTTCAGTTTTGCCAATGTTTGTCTCATGTATTTTGCAGAACCTTCATTGGGTGCATAGACATTTATGATTGTTATTTCTTCTTGTTGAATTGCCCCTGTATTAGTATGTAGTGGCCTTCTTTGTCTCTCATAACATCCTTGTGTTCAAAGTCTGTTTTATCTGAGATTAATATTGCTACTCCTGCTTTCTTTTGGCTGTAGCTTGCATGGAATATTTTTTTCCATCCTTTCATTTTCAATTTCTTTGTGTCTCTGTGTCTAAGGTGAATCTGTTGTAAGCAACATATTGATGGTTAATGTTTTTAAATCCCTCCTGCCAATCTGTATCTTTTAATTGGGGAGTTTAATCCATTCACATTCAATGTTATTACTGTGAAGGCATTTCTTGAGTCAGCCATCCTATCCTTTGGTTTGGGTTTGCCAGATTTATTTTCCCTCTCTCTCTTGATTTCCTTTCATGTATCTGTTCTAGTTTGCTAATGCTTCTGGAATGCAAAACACCAGAAATGGACTGACTGTTACAAAGGGGGTTTATTTGGTTATACAGTTACAGTCTTAAGGTCAGAAAGTGCCCAAGGTATCACATCAACATTCGAGTACTTTCACTGGAGGATGGCCAGTGGCGTCCGGAAAACCTCTTGTTAGCTGGGAAGGCATGTGGCTGGTGTCTGCTCCAGGTTCTGGTTTCAAAATGGCTTTCTCCAGGACATTCCTCTCTAAGGC
Source organism: Choloepus didactylus (assembly GCF_015220235.1). Classification (NCBI taxonomy): domain Eukaryota; kingdom Metazoa; phylum Chordata; class Mammalia; order Pilosa; family Megalonychidae; genus Choloepus; species Choloepus didactylus. The sequence goes on from NC_051311.1 coordinate 81,557,354, forward strand.
TTCAGCTCCTCAAAAATTTCAGTCTTAGTTGCTCTTGGGATGTGTGTCCTCTTTTAGCTTCTCTGGAGCAATAGTCTGCTTTCAACAGCCGCCTTCAAACTGTCTTGTCATCTGCAGCTCCTCTCTCAGCTCCTGTGCATTCTTCAAAGTGTCCCTCTTGGCTGTAGAAAGCCCGCTCCTTCTGTCTGAGCTTTTATAGAGCTCCAGTGAACTAATCAAGGCCCACACAGAATGGGCAGTGCCACCCCTCCATGGAAATTATCCAGAGTTATCACCTACAGTTGTGGGGGAGGCACATCTCCATGGAAACAACCCAATCCAAACATTCCAACTTAATCAACACTGATATGTCTGCCCCCACAAGATTGCATCAAAGAACATGGCTTTTTTTGGGGGGGGACACAATAAATACAAACTGATACAGTGCCCTTACTAAATCTCTCTAGTTCTGAACTCTTCTCCATACCACTTTCTCTTTTCTTTGTTTCTCTGCTGGTAGGGCTCCCTTTAATATCTCAAGTAGGACAGGTCTCTTGTTAGCAAATTCTCTCAGCATTTGTATGTCTGTGAAAATTTTAAGCTGTCCCTCATATTTGAAGGAAAGTTTTGCTGGATAAAGAATTCTTGGTTGGCAATTTTCCTCTTTCAGAATTTTAAATATGTCATATCACTGCTGTTCTAGTTTGCTTATGCTGCCAGGATGGAAAACACCAGAAATAGATCGGCTTTTATAAAGGGGGTTTATTTGGTTACAAAGTTACGGTCTTAAGGCCATGCAGTGTCCACAGTAATACATCAGCAATCATGTACCTTCACTGGAGGATGACCAGTGGTTTCCAGAAAACCTCTGTTAGCTGGGAAGGCACATGGCTGGCATCTGCTCCAGAATTCTGGCTTCAAAATGGCTTTCTCCCAGGACATTCGTCTCTAGGCTGCAGTTTCTCAAAAATGTCACTCTTAGCTGTCCTTGGGGCATTTTTCCTCTGTTAACTTCTCCAGAGCAAAAGTCGGCTTTCAACAGCCATCTTCAAACTGTCTCTCATCTGCAGCTCCTCTCTCAGCTCCTATTTGTTCTTCAAAGTCCCTCTTGGCTGTAGCTCTTCTTCAAAATGTCACTCACAGCTGCACCGAGTTCCTTCTATTTGTCAGCTCATTTATATGGCTCCAGTGATTTAATTTAGACCCACCCTGAATGGGTGGGATAACACCTCCATGGAAATTATCCAGTCAAAGTGAGCACCACAGTTGGATGGGTCGTATCTCCATGGAAACATCCAGTCAAAAGGTCACACCCTAATCAAAAAGAGTAATCAGTCTGCCCTACAAGACTGCATCAAAGATAACAGTATTTGGGGGGACATAATGCATCCAAACCAGCACAACTGCCTTCTCACCTCCATGGTGGCTGCTGAATAGTCACTGCTTAGTCTTACGTTATTTACCTTGTATGTGGTGAATTACTTCTCTTTTGTTGCTTTCAAAACTTGCTCCTTCTCTTCAGCATTTGACAATCTGATCAGAATATTTCTCAGAGTGTGTTTATTTGGATTTATTCTGTTTAGAGTTCATTGGGTATCTATGATTTGTGTATTTACGTCATTTAAAAGGTCTGGGAAATTTTCCCCAACAATATCTTTGAATATTCTTCCTAGACCTTTACCCTTCTCTTCCCCTTCTGGAGGAGCAATGATTCTTATATTTGCATGCTTTGTGTTGTCCATCCAATCCCTGCGATCCATTTAGATTTTTTTTTTTCTCCATTCTTTCTTTTTTACTGTCACTCTCAAGCCTGCACTCTTCCAGGTCACTTATTCTTTCCTCAGCTTCCTCTAATCTAGTATGTGTTTCCAGAATCTTTTTAATTTGATCAACAGTTTCTTTTATTTCTGTAAGATCGTCTATTTTTTGTTTACTGTTGCAAATTCTTTATGCTCTTCTAGAGTCTTCTTCATGTCCTTTATATCCTGTGCCATGATCTTGTTGTTTTTTATTACTTCTTTGATTAATTGCTCGAAGTACTGTGTCTCCTCTGATTTTTTTATTTTGGTGTTTGTTTGGGTTTGGGTTATCCATATCTTCTGGTTTCCTCATAGGCTTTAAAGTTTTCTGTTGTTTTTGGCTCCTTGGCATTTGCTTATCTTGACAGGGTTCTGTTAGAATATGCAGGCTTATTTGAATAATTATCTGTGTAACTTCTCAGAGCTATAGCTTGATGGAGTGCACTTTCCCTGACTTACCAGCTGATGGCACCCCCAAGCCACCTATCACCATCAAGCCAGTTCTCCCCAACTTCATCTGTGTGGCAAGTGGGGGTCTGAGTCTTGTGGGAGTCCAATCATGGCACCAAATTTCCATGTATTTTCGGTGCAGGCAGCCCTGAAGGCGGGGGTATCTGCCCTGCACAGTTAGGGAGGGAAGGTGGCTTTAAGTCTCAAATCTCCTAGCCGTTCCTGGAGACATCAAGCTGTTGCACGAGTCCAATCCTTCAGCTCAGACTCTCCACAGTCTCTCTCTGCCATGGGCCCACAAGTCCCTGGGATTAGTTTAGGGCCCTTGGGAGTAACATGCAGGACCCCGCCTCCAAGCCATGCCCTCCATGGGCTTCAGCAAAGGAAGACTGCACAACATCAGGCTAGCAGAATCTGCAAGGGAAGCTCTCAGCCACAGTTCTGCACAGTAGCTTTCTCAGCCCCCTGAGAAGATGGCTGTATGGGCCATGGTAATTTCCCACTTCTGCGGACCTCTGCCTTCCTAGCTCCAGGACAAGTAGCTGTGGGTGTGCAAAACGCTATCATCTATGCCAAATACTGAGGCAGGTGCCTGGGGGCATGGAAGGCACTCCCCCCGCACTCAACTGCACAACTCTCACTGCTGGATCCACAGCTGCTTTTGAAGGCACTCCCCCCGCACTCAACTGCACAACTCTCACTGCTGGATCCACAGCTGCTTTTGGGGTTTTTAAACTAATCCATTTCCAAATGCCAACCCCTGATTTCTCCCCACCATAGCGTGGCTGCTGTTTCCCCAGCAGCCTCACTCACTCATTTCCGAACACAGTCTCTCCTTTGCACCAATTGCACAGTCACTGTGGATGTAGCAGACCTTGTCCAGCTGGTACAACGCTGGAACTGGTATTATGGAGCACTTTCTTTTATCTAGTGTTTTTCACGGAGAAGTATTTTGCTCTGTCTCTCCTAATCTGCCATCTTGGATCTCCCTCCCAATGATTCTTATATTTGTGTGCTTCATGTTGTCCATATCCCTGAGATCCATTTCGAATTTTTCTATTTTCCTTCACCATTCATTCTTTTGTGCTTTTACTTTCCAACCTAGACTCTTCCAGTTTGCTTATTCTTTCCTCAGCATCTCTCTAATCTAGTACTGTGTATCAAGAATCTTTTAAATTTGATCAGCAGTTTCTTTTATTTCCATAAGATCCTCTACTTTTTTATTTACTTTTGCAAATTTTTCTTTATACTCTTCTAGGGTCTTCTTGATGTCCTTTATATGAGCCTTGGAATTGGTGTTTGTGATTATTTCTTTGATTAATTTCTCCAAGCTCTGTATCTCCTTTGATTTTTTAATTTGGGCGTTTGGGTTATCCATGTCTTCTGGTTTCTTCATATGCTTTATAATTTTCTTTTGTTTTTTTCCTTTTGGCATTTGCTTGTCCTGCTAGGGTTCTTTTAGGATATGCAGGCTTATATAAACAATTATCTATAATTTGACAGAGCTACAGCTTGGTGCAGTGCACTTTCCCTCACCTACCAGCATATGGCACTCCTGAGGCACCTCTTATCCTCAATCCATTTCTCCCTAACTTTGTTTATAGAGTGAGTGGGGGTCCAAAGCACATGGATGTCCAATCAGTGCACCAATTTTCTGTGTGCAGTAGGGACTGCCAGTCCTGTGGGTAGGGGTTGTGCCCTATACAGTTTGGGAGTACTCAGTACTCCCAGCCATTCCTGGAGTTGTGGCTGTGATACCCTGGGGCTGCGGAAGGCATCTATCCCTTCAGCTCAGACTCCCCTCAGTCCCTCTTTGCCCACAAGTCCCTGAGCTTGTTGTAGGCCTCCTGTCATTTCCGTGCAGCAACCCTGCCTCTTGGCTGTGCAACTGGCGGGCTTCTGCAGAGGAGGAGTTGTGCTGTCAAAAGCCAGCCATATCCTGAGTTCCCTTGAGGAGGCTCTCGGCCCCAGCACTGCAAAGGGGTGGCTCCCAGCCCTTTTCAAAGATGGCTGCGTGGGGAGTGGAAAATAATCCACTTCCGCAATCATCTGCTTGCTGCAGCAGCTTGTCCCTGACTTGAGGACATTCAGCTGCGGGTGTGCAAAGGGCTATCACCCATGCCAGTTATCGAGGCAGGTCCCTGGCTTGTGGAAGGCACTCCCCATCACAATCGACCATAGCTCCCTCTGCCATCTCCCTGGCTGCTCCCTAGGTCCCACTCCAACCTGCCTCCAAACACAGAGTGAGTCCAACTGCTGTTTTCCCAGCAGCTCTCCAGTTCAAAGACTTACACGATTCCAAATGCAGGCTCTTGGCTTCTCCAAGTGCTCATTCACTATGGGTATACAAGTCCCTGCCCAGCCGATGGAACCCTGGAAATGGTATTCCAGAGCATTTTCTGTCTTTTATCTAGTGTTCTGCGCGGAGTAGAATTTTCCTCTGTCTCTCTTAATCTGCCATCTTGGATCTCTCATCCAATGGATTCTTGTTATGACACCAAAAGCAAAAACAACTGGCTTGCTGGAAGTGAAGAACAGAACATCCTGCTCACAGCTGGACTTAGCAGCTGGGCAGCATGGTTTTCTTCCCCCTTGGAGCTGACCGGCCATGGACTCCAAGAGAAGACATTGGCTTTTCTTTTAAGAATAGATTTCTAACATTTAGATACCAAGATCTCCTAAATAATAATAGTCATTTAGATTTGTGTTGTTGCTCATAATGACCTTATTTCAATTTTAAAATGCTTCATTGCAAATTATAGCTACCATCACCATTTATTGTGCTGGGCATATTTCACATATTTCTAATCTATATTATATGCTCATAAGGTAGATACTATCCTCCTTTTATACATTCAGGAAATTAAGATTCAAAAAGTTTAAATAACTTACGTTCATATACACACTGGTGTTAAGTGGTTGAGCTAGGATTGAACCAAAGTATTAACACCAAAGCTTGAGTCCTTTCCACTACACCCTATGGCATCTATGTGAAGTCATCAATAGACTTTTATACTGTAAAGCAGCTTTCCTAATGTTCTTAAATCTGGGTTTCTCACACTGAAGATCAAAATAATTCCATTTTTATATTGCTTTGAAACATACATTTATATGCTCTGTTTCTGAGTTGTACTTTACTTTCTTTAGATGTCTGTGTATTTTATAATATGACTTAGATAAGGTGATTTATACCAAAATACTCCTAAACAAACAAAAAAGATTTATATGTCTCTAATTTAAATGTTAGATCTTTTTTTAATGAAATTCTGACATTGGTGCCTATAAGGTGCATAAAGATCTTTAGTTCCTTTTACCTGAAAAATTTTATGAATTGAAAGTGTTTGAATATTTTAACCATGACTTGAAAGCCTAGCTGAATAGAGAATTAATAGCCAATAACTACTTTTACACAAAGGACATTACTGACAAATTATTTGTTGGTCTGTTAGTGTGTTCAGAGTATAAACACTCACTCTGGGATTTGAGCCATGTTTTATTTGATTAAAACAAGTAAGCTCATCTTATTTATTATAGGGTGTTGTTTATAATGGGTACTCCAAAATCATAAATGATTTCTAAATTGAAGATTTAGAATATAGGTTTGCATGCCAGTAAAATTGAAGCTTTCTGAAAATGGCAAGTATACGAAACTAAATTTATTTTGGCTCCCCCAGACATATTTGCCATCTGTTAAGACTGTGAGTTTTAGTATTGTCCAACTCTGTTCACTTTTATTTGAGTGTTATCTTGATAGAATGTTTTCTAAATTGTTTTTCTAGACTCATTTACTCAAAGTAACCTAATAAAAGTATTTAATGATTTTTTACTGATAAATTTGCTCTTTAAAAATTAATGACAGCACAAAATTCTCTATTTGTGTTCTTTAAAAGCAAGTAATAACAGATCATCTGTTATCTATGAATTGTGGTCTGTAAACTGCATATCTACCTTATTTAGTCCTAGTGTACTAAATATTATCATCAGTGTTGTAAAACAGACACAAAGATATTGAATAACATCAATATCAATTAGCATTTTAATTGGAATTTAAAATTCTTTAATTAGGCTTCCCACTTGAATCATCCACAAATTGGCTGGCAATTGAACTTTATGTAGTACACTGCTAAATTAAAAACTGCTTAATACTTTTTTTAATGGTAGAAACTACCATATATCTGGAACGTCACAATGTAGTACTAGTAGCTTTATAAAATTCTTTAAAATAATGCAGAATTCAATAATAGCCATTGGTATTCTGTAGGCATGAATATTTGGTTAAAAAGGATCATTGTCTACATTTGATATATTTGGTAAATAGGGCTGTTTAAAGTAAACAAACTTTTATTTATTTCTTAAATAAATAATATTTAATTATTTAATTTATTAGGCCTGCTTTTAGGAATGGAAACTTCCATTCTCTTTTCTGTAAGAAATGAGGAGAAATTGATAGCAAATTAATACGTGGTTTTAACTAAAGAAAAATTATTTGACTAAAAAAGTAAACACTTTTTGATGGTAACAACATCCTAATCTTTAACCATTTATATGTCAATATTAAGTTTCCATTCTAAGGAGAATATCAAATTCCTTAATGCTTATTATGATTTTTCTTTAAAATATCTGTTTTTCTCAATGTCATTACTTTTCTTAATAGCTCTTGGTACAGAAAGGATATTTATATATGTGAACTTCCCACTCTAGTTTCTAATAACTAACTATCCAGATATTAGGATTAATGTACAGGTTTTTTTGTTGCTTATTTTTGTTTTTTAGAGAGGTTGCTATTTCCTTGTAATTATTTTGTTTTAAAACCCTATAATTATGTTCTTTGTGGCAGAAAAAAAATAAAAATGCTTTATTTCGCCAGAACATTTTATGCCTTTAGGTGGCAATGCACCTACCCTTAGAATCACCACCACGGTTTATTACTTTACAGCTGTTACACATATCCACTTGTCTGGCCCCTGAAGGCATTTGAATTTGTGACCCCTGCTGTGAAATGTAAGATAATGAATTATTTAGTTCCTTATATTGCTCTCTTGATCAGAAAAGTCCTCATTATGTAACATTAAAGGTAGAAATAATGAAGTCATCATAATATTGTTCATGTTATTGACTATTTAGTAATTTTGTATATTAATGGCAGACATAATTTGAAAGTAATACTTTTATGTGGATAGGAGGTTAAATGATCAAAGCATTTTCTGTTATGAAGTAACATATGCAATAGAAATTATAGAAATTGAAAAAAACGTAATAAAATTATCAGTATTTGCAAATAAGACGATTACCTGGCAAACCTAAGCATTAACTGAAAAACCAATTTTAAAATACTGTAGTAGTATATGTGAGGATGTTTGTTGTAGAGAACTGTGTTGCTCCTTTAAAGTTGTAAACTTTATCTTAAGAGGTTGATTTTGCTCACTGATTTAGTTATCATTACCCCATCCAGTATAGATTGTTTATAAATTCTCTTGAATTTAAGAACATTTTTTCCTTATACATGTTGTATAAGAAGAAAGTGTTTATAATGAAAAAACATATTTAAATACCTCTAATTTAGCAAAGGATAACATGTAAATATGCAAAGATCAATAGCCTGGAAATCAATAATTAGAAAATGTAATGGAAATGGCCACATTCATAAGAGCAACATAAACATAAAATGCCTGGAATTAAGTTTTAAAAGAAACTTAGGAGAATTTTATAAAGAAATACTATAAAATTCTACTGAATTTATAAAAGACTTGAATAAATGGGAAAAAATATACTTTCTAGGATAGAAAGACAACACTGTGCATTGAGGACATTTGTTACTGTAGAGGAAATGGTTTTCAAAGCTGAGCTGCACATTTGGTGCCCTCAAGAGGAGCAAAGTCAAAGCCCAGGGCCTCCAGGAGTGGGTAAATTGCCTTTCATTTGAAGCTGAGACACTAAAGGAAAAGGGTACAGCTGTGTATATTATAGTCCTCTCATAAACTTTCATCCTGACCTTGTGTCCTTTTATTGTTCCAACCTGTATTAAGTGGTCAAATCTGGAAGAAACAACCAAAAATTCTCTCTTGAAAAAGCATTATTCTAATCCTCAAATTAGTCATACACACACACACACACACACACACACATTTACATACAGTGCTCAGCTCATAAATATAACCAGGAATACACACACGCATGACACCTGGAGTAAGCAGCAGCAGAACCAACAGACAACAAACCGACTTAAAAGTCTTGAGATTGAAATTATCAAATGCAAAGAGAAAACCATCATGCTTACTAAGTTGAAAAAATAAAAGCAAAAGATAATAAATAATGGTGGGGGACTAAAGACTATAAAAAGTGACAAGACAGATTTGAAAAAGAACCAAATAGAAGTTCTAGAATCAAAAAATAAAATATAAAATTAACTCATTGTGCAAGTTTAACAGTGAGTTGGAAGATATGGTTTAGTAGTTAAGAAGCAATACAGTGAAGAACACAGAAAAGGGAAAAAAATGAAAATACAGTACAAAAGAAAAGGTAAAAATGATAGAGGATATAATGAGAAGTTGTGATTTATGTTTGATTGGAGTCCCAGAAGGAAAGGGGAGAAATAAAGGCCTAAGGAAATATATACCAAAGGAATAGACTAGAGAATCTAGAAAGAGCTCCATGAATACGTGATTCATGACAAAGGTAGTACTATAGAGTAGTGTGGAACAGTTTATACTTTTTCAGTAATTAGTGCTTGGACAATTGGGTGTTCATATAGAAAAAAATTAAATTCAGCCCTTACTATTAAAAAAAAAATCAGTTACATTTGGATTATGGACCTAAACAAGAAGGGCAAAACAATAAATCCTTTAGTATATATTGTAAAATGTCTTCTTGACCTTTGGGTAGAGAACGATTTCTTTAATAAGGCACAAAATGACTTCATTACAATTAAGAACTCATGTTAAGCAAAAAGAGCATTAAGGGAGTCACAACAAGGAGAAGGTATTTGCAACACAACCAACAAAAGATTTTTATCTAAAATACATTGAGAACAAAACAAAAATGTACATCAATAAGAAAAGGGCAACCCCATGGAAAAGTGGGCAAAATATTTAACACTTTACAGAGGATGAAATCCAAATAGTCAAAGGTTTTTACCTCATTAATAATCAGAGAACTTGGTATTTATTCTGGCTTTGTTTATAATAATGGAAAATCACAAGCAATCTAAATGCTAATAATAGGGGATCAGCTAATTTAAATTTCCACACATGTGATAGGGATGCCATTTGGTCTTTACAAATATTAGGCTCACAATATTTTTAAGTTTGCAGTGAACATATCCCATTTTTTGTGAAACTATACATATACATATGTATATATGCACATGTTACATGAATATATACTCAAATATATATATTGTATGAAGTCAAACTATTTCAACAAAATATTAGTAACTAGATGGTGATACTTGGAATGATTTTAGTATCTTTTTTACTTATTTATATTCTCTAATGTTTCTAAATTGAGTATATACTGTGTTGTTTATATAGCTGATAATACAGAATATAACAAAATAGGGCAGTATATCCATTTTTCTATTATGGGAGTGAGCTATTTTTATTAAAATTTTCATCAGATGACACCCCCACCCCATGTTAAAAATGTGTGTCCGTGTATAATATGTTTGTGCAGTAGCAACAGAAAAAATATGGAATAGTGTCTATTCTAAAGATATATTTCAGGAATGAATGACTATCATCCTTCCATTCCCTTTTTACTTAAATAGGCAGTTTAATTTTTTCTGCTTATATTTTTATTGCAATTACTTTCTAATCTTACTTCTTTTTAATATTTCTTCACCTCTCCTTTCTGTTCTTAGGATATTTAAATGTACTAATATATTTTCTCTTTTCTTCCTTGTTTTACAATTTTGAATTTAGATGTATAAAGACACTAGAGTTTTCCAGAGGAAAACTGTATTATAAGTTGAATTAAACATAGGAATTAGAATTAATTTTGATAGCTTTAGGGTCATAAATTTTCTTAAGATTTTATTCTCATAATTTCCAGACTCTTTTCATGGGGGGGGGGGGGCGGGGGGAAGAGCCCTCTCTAAAATAATCTTCTGATAAAGTAAATGAAGATGTTATTTGAAAAATGATTTGGGGCATGTGGATTTTATCAGGAGAGGATTTGTTTCTGGCTTTTTTTCTGTCATATGAAGAGTGATGATCTTTTGTTTTTTTAGTTTTGGGTGGAATGTTATTTGACAGACTAAAAAACATAACGTACTGTGTTTGTTCTGCCATGGCTTCCAGGAAGCTTAGAAATAAATTTAGGGCTTATTACACTCGTTAACTCATCCATATATACTTGTCCATTTCAGCTCATAATTGTTTTTTAGTTAGTTGTCTTTTATCCTTTTTGGAAGTAGGGGCAAAAATCATAAGTAAACATATATGTAAATATATATACACATGCACGTAAGTGTATGCACATACACAAACATGCTATGTAAACATGTCATTTTAAATTTCTTTTAGCCAACAAATGGAATCTTCTTGAGCATGTTTCTAATCGTTTTGCCATTGGAATCCATGGCTCATGGGCTGTTTCATGAATTGGGTAGCTGTTTAGGAGGAACATCTGTTGGATATGCTATTGTGATTCCCACCAACTTCTGCAGGTACAGTAATCTAGCCTAGTTAGTAATTTGACTCAACATTTTCTTAATATTGCTTGAATATAAATATAAATTATAATAGCCCACTTCTCAAAACTATAATATTTTCAAAATAGAAGTCTGTTGCATTTCTTCATTTATTCCAAATTTTTAAAAACCTTTACTACAAATAATAATGTAATATTCAATGCTCAATTTAAATATTTTTAAATAAATGTGACTAACTTATATTTTAGCTAGAAACGAGGAAATACAAATGAATTTTCTAAGGAAAGGTCCTAACCTAAAAGGGATATCTTGTTTGGAAATTTTCTGTTTAACAATGTGGTGAAATACAATAGAATGTGCACAGGACTTGAGAGTCCTGAATTCTACTTCTTTATTACCTTGGGCAAATCATAGCTTCTCTTACTCTCGGTGTCTTTATCAAAAATACAAGTAATAATATCTGTTATGCTTGTCTCAGAGGAATGTTATGAAGAGCTAATGAGAACATGAATGTAAAAATCATCCTGCACACAGAAAAATGCCATCCAGATAAAAGACTCAGAATTGGCAATGAAGTTGTGTTTGTTTGAAGTTTTTATTCCAAAATAATTTTTGTCCCCAGCTGTGTGAGAAATCTGTGAATCTTTAAATTTTGCCATATTTTAATTTCTTTTATAGATAAGTAACCTTGCAATAGAAAAAAATAATTCTTTGTCATTAATAAATTGTGATGATCAAGGTTTCATCACGCTTTCCCTTGGGAAAAACAAAAACTTGGAAAAGTTTTTATTTAATTTCAAATATTTGACATGAAAACCCCAAAAAAACTATTTAGTAAATATTTTGTTGCATGTTAAAGGCTTGATAAAAAGTTGAAGGCTCTCATGTGGGGTAAAATAAACAGATTTGGAAGGGTACCATAAAGTAAGAAGTGACAACTATGTAGAAAGAATGTTTGGAAATAATAATTTGCATAATCAGATTTTCCTTCCATTGTAATTTTTGTTTATATATTGCTTAATCTTTTACTCTTTTGTGACTGTTAAATGTTACAAACATGGAACAAAATTTTTATTCTTTTAATGAAAACTAAAGTATTATTAGACTATATTGCTAATATATGAAGCAACATGTAAACTTTTCAAAATTCCTGAAAGAAATTCTTTTTCTGGAAAGGAGTAATAATTTCCCCCATCCCATATTATTTTAATTCTGCTAGTTATTACTTGATTTATCATCTTTACTCAAGTACCATTTTACATATGTTCTAGGATCAGATAGAGCTAAGTGTTATTTAGTATCCAGTAGTATAAGGCAGTGACCTAAATTTTAATAATTGCTTTAAAATGCAATTTATTAATAGATCATCTAACATTTATGTATCCTAAGTTAGTAAAACTTGAACACAACTTTATAAAGACTGTATTTTCAGTATAGAAGTTAAACATATAATTTAAAATATTGCTTCCATATTTTATGTTAAAATTCCTTCCCATTTATAGTCCTCACCCAGGTGTTCATGAAACGTTTTGGGGATAAAATTAGAATAATAAACTTGTTTTTTAAAACTCTTATCCAGAGTCTGTCATTTGGTGAGAAGATATGAATAAAGTGCAAAGAGTAGTAACACCTGTATTTAGAGATACTATTCTCCTAGCTTTTAGTTTGTTTTATTGATAAGAAATATAATTTTTAGAAGCCAGATTTTTATTTTCCAAGCTTAATTTGTAGCTCTGTAGGAATATTAGAAAAGATGATTTATGATTTAAAAGAAAACTGCTATTGAGTTAGCAGCAACTATTATGATTCTTGGATAATGGCGTATAATGATGGATAAAAAGTGACATAGAATGAACACTTCTTGAATACCAAAATAATCTTTCTCTCTTCTCAGTCCTGATGGTCAGCCAACACTTCTTCCACCAGAACATGTTCAGGAGTTAAATTTAAGGTCTACTGGCATGCTCAATGCTATCCAGAGATTTTTTGCATATCATATGATTGAGATCTATGGATGTGACTATTCCACAAGTGGACTGTCTTTTGATACTCTACATTCCAAACTGAAAGCTTTCTTCGAACTTCGGACTATGGATGGACCTAGACACGATACGTATATTTTGTACTACAGTGGGCACACCCATGGCACAGGAGAGTGGGCTCTGGCAGGTAAATTCACCTTTAGCAATTTCACTATTGTGAAGCTATACATATTCAGGATTGTCAATTTTTCACCCAACAGTTTACCAAGTATACATATTTTGGCTCTATTTTGTTTTTCTTTTCTCAAGCATATCTTCTTAGCATAAGTTTTTAAAATCTCTAAAGATAAGGCTTTGAGAATTTTGTCTTGCAAAGAGTAGAAGAAAAAAAATCTGAGTGCTTAATATGAGACTTCTAATCAGTTTCCTTTTAAGGTATTTTCAGTACTATTAAATATAGTTAAATTTTTCACAAGCTGATAACTTCTTTGACCAGGACTTCTAAGTTTTTAAATGTTATGAATGCAGATTTTCAGTAGTTCTTCATATGTGCAGTTTTATTTATGTTAGAAAGATCACCGAAATTTTAAATAGCAAATGATGTGAAATGGTGGGAATAGCAGTTAAGTCAGGGACCTTGCTTCTGTCTTCATTTGCAAAAACTGTTGTTTTAGGCAAGTTACTTATCTCTAGGCTTCAGTTTTCTCGTCTATAAAATGAGAGGTTAATTAAATAATTGAATTTCATTGTAAGGTATAACATTTTATAGTTTTTTTTTGTCCTTTCTGGATACTTTTAGGCAAATGGAAAACATAAAATAACTTTAACTTATGTGAATTATCAGAACCTAGAAAACACTTGTCTTTCTCAAAAGTTACTGGCAAGGGAGAAATGAGATGTTTCTATAAGATATATAAGTTTGTCAATCTTCTCAACTAAAATAGAGGCTCCATAAGCCAATGACTTGTTTTTTGAACTGTTGCATTCTCAGCTCCTGGAACAGAGCCTGACACACAGTAGGGGTTCAATAAATAACTGATAGATGGATGAAATCATTAAATGAATCATGAAAGAAGATAATTTTCTTATTTTAGATTAGAAATAGGTCTTTTAGATATAATTGCATCCTGCCTTTTTTTAATAAGATTTTAGATGTCTTAAACCAAGAACACATATAATAATGAAATAGTTATAAAATATAAGTGAAACAGTTATTTGGACGCAAGCAAAAATATAAGCAGATATGGGGTAGAAGAACAGAGTCCAAGCTGCCAATGTAAGGACTCCAGAAGGAAGGAAACAAACTTAAGGTTAAAGTAGACATAATTTTAAGCAAGCATAATTTCTTAATTTCTTAAAATTTGTAATTGGGGCTCTTCTCCTAAGGAAAAAAATTTTTTAAATAAATATTGAATTCAGTGGCTGTCTAGAGCATGAGTTATTATGCTGGGTAAATTATTAGATTTAATCTTAACGTGAACCTCTTTGAGTTGGATACCATCACTCCTATTTTTCAAATGTAATGGAAGCTGAAAGTGTTTACATATCTTACCTACACTCATACCACTGGTATGTGATGTAACCATGATTCAAGCCCAGGTCTGCCTGACTACTAAAGTGTGTTTTATTTCAACTGCTATTTTGCTGCCAAGGGTGAAAGCCATGGTGATAGAAAAGTGGCATTTTCTAGTGAAGTAGATAATTTTGTTAGCATGGATCACCAATTTTCAAAAACTTGGGAAGTAGAGGAAGATATTCAACACTAAAACTACTTGAACTTAGTTTATCAAATTATTTGCTTGACCTATAACTTTTAAACAGCTGAATGTAGAAAACAATTCCTTAAACTTTATGACTACTTCAGTTCCAGGTAAATTAAAGTATAACATTCTGTGTACTCCATAGCACAAGAGAAAATAGTTCTAGTCCAATTAAAAAATCTTTACAGAAATAGAATTTCAGACCTAAAGCACTGAATGATTATTGAAAACTTACTGCAGTGCTTATAATAATAAACTCTCTTCAAAACAAACCAAATAGAAGAAAGGAATAATTTTGGCTGTCATCCATATATTCCTAGTTATTTTTAAGTATTATAAGATAATTTTTAAAATAATTTTTCTTATTTACATGAAGGCTTTATTACCTAATAGAAAATATTTTAAATGTCTGTATTTTTCTTGTTAAATCTTAAAATGTACTTCAAATATTTTTTTAAAGATATCTTTGAAAATATTCTAAAAGTTCAGCCTATTATTTATATCAACTTCCTCCTTTCCAAGGAAAAGTAGTAGACACAAGATAAATAATAGTATATAAATCAGGGTTCTTAAATTATCATTCTCTGTGAGTTAGAAATAATTTATTAAGACTTAAAGCTATAAAGAAGGGTTATATTATTAGGTAAATGTCTAACAGTTACATTATGGAATGATATCTTTTACAACATTTTTTGAAGTATGCCACCAAAAAACAGACCATTATAAAACTCCTCTATTATCCAATATTCGTTCCTTTGTACATTTCTTTCTCAGAGACTTTATTATGAAAAGTAGAAAAATATAATAATAAACACATAGCTTGACAGAGCCCTCCCTCCCCTTAGAGAGAGAGAGATTTTTGCCCAGTAATGCTGCAGCTACGTGTTTTCTGGCCTGGGGCACCTGGTTCACTTGGAGCTAACCAGGTTGAACCAGGCCCAGAGACTGAGCCCTCTTTTTGGTCAGTTTGTGCTCTGGCTTGCCCTAGACAGACAGCCCCTGAAAGCTGATTCTGCCTCAGAAACTGTTAAGCACACTTGCTCTGAAGAAAATGCTTCAGTCCGTCCCAAACCAAGTTACAAACAGTTTTAAGCTTTCAGAATTTATTAATAGTTATTGAAACCATCATAACTGGATTTTACTTACTTTTTAGTAAGTAAAAAGCAAGTCCAGAACTAAATATTGCTGTAGGGAAGACAATCTATATTTGCCCTTTATCCCATAACTTTATTTACAGTACTTTTTACAAAACGTAGTCTTCTTACATTATGAGGTTTTGTAACATGTAACCTGATAACTTTTTCCTCTTTGCAAAAACAATTGTGGTAATCACAAGGAAGACAAATAAAAGAAAAATGGAGGAATCTATAAAGCAGTTTATCACAGATAAAGCCTTTAAAAAGCGGTCTCAATTACTTGAAATACATCAGATGGCTGTTATGAGATAAATGTAAGGACTTTGTATCTGGGCCAAAAGCCAAATGCAACATAGAGCTTATACTAGAAAGCAGAGTAAAACAAAATGAGAAGATAAATAGGAAGTTTTTAAAAGGCTTTATTGCTGCTTTAAGTGTCTTGATGATGCTATCTTACGAGCACATATATAACAGAATTAGGATATCATAAGTAGAATGTGCTAAAGAATATTTATGGAAACAGTTGTGAATGGTGTGTTAGGCAGTGATGTTCTATGGAAAATGGAATGAGATATCAGTGAAACAACATATTTGTAATGTGTATAGACCATGAATTGAGATAGTGCTTCTGAGATGATACACATAACTGTTAGGGCAATTAATGATACAAAATTTTTCATTTTTAGAATCTAAGATGTGGCAGGCTGACAAATAAAAGAATATTAACTAATTGAATAGAATCTTCCAAAGAATTCTGTTTCCAGTGTTGTCATTTTGATGGTTTAACAAAGAGGATGGTTGCTCTTGGTAGAAATGTGTATTCTGAATCTAGGTTGTAGATCTTGTGTTTGTAAACCTTTTTTCTTTTTTCTGATTATAAAACTACCATATGCTCACTGTATAAATTTTGGAAAATATAGAAACATGTAAAGACAGAAATATCACCTGATATCCAAATACCCAGCAATAACTACTGGTAATATTTTTTGTAGTCAGATTTCTATATGGGGCTTTTTTCCTAATATCATAGACATTTTCTCATGTCATTAAAAGTTCTTTATTATTATTATTTTATAAAATTCCCTCATAAAATTATACTATAATTTATTTCCATTCCACTTGATTGTTTCAGATATTACTGTATCTTAGAGTGGGAAGAAAATCGTTATATGTAATTTTTTAACCTCGTTTTTGGTCTTTCCTTAGAACAGAGTCCTAGAATTTGAATGATTGGGTCAGTGTACAATTAAGGGAAGACTGGGACTAGGGTGAGGTGAGGCAGCATTTGCTTTGGGCACAAAATTTAAGCAGACGCTAAAAAAGTATTCTAGAAATATTATTTTAACCTAATATTTGAATAAAAATTAAAGCAAAAAAATTCACAGTGAACCAGGTAAAATGCCATCAATAAAGGCATGTTTCTCATTCAGAAATTCATTTATTTTAGACCTCTCTGTGTATATTATTTTTAACCCTTTGTTTTTCTTCAGGTATAAAACTGATTTAAAAATAAATCCATCCTTAACCTCCTTCTTGGTTCAGATCGAATGTTTCCTTTTCATTTAGTTGATACCTACATATGAAGATAAAGATAAGGTTGATTTATCAAGTTGTAGAACTGTGGTTGGCAAACGTTTTCTGGAAGGGACAAATATAATAAATATTTTTGGCTTTGTGGTCCATAAATCCCTGTTGCAACTACTCGGCTCTACCATTATAGAGCGAAAGGAGCCATAGACAGTATGTAAATGAATGTGATTATGTTATTTATGGAAAGAAATAATTATCTGAAATTTTAATTTGATATAATGTTCATACCATGGATAGTATTCTTTTGATTTTTTTTTTCAACCATGTAAAAATGTTAATAAGTCATTCTTAGTTTGTAGGTTATATAGAAACAGGTGGCAGGCTGGATTTGGTCCATGGGCCTGAGTTTGACACTTGGTGTGGAATATTAGCTTGCTTGTGTAAAATCAATTTTTTTCTATTTTTTAAATAAATTTAACTTTACAAAACAATTTAATTAATTTATCATAGACTATTCCTTTATTATGTGAGTAACAAGAATGATTGGAATTTTTTTCTGAAGTTTAAAGTCCGTTTTATTAAGTAAAATATCTTCTGAAAAGATACTTTAAAAGGAAGGCTCCATCTCTTTTTTTTGTTAACATATTTAAATCCAAGAATTTAAAGAAAAAACACTTAAAATAAGAGAGTATTCTTTATGAGAGGCTTTAGAAATTAGTGTTCTGTTTTCTTTTGTTCATAGGTGGAGACATATTACGCCTGGACACACTTTTAGACTGGTGGAGAGAAAAGAATGGTTCTTTCTGTTCCCGGCTTATTATTGTATTAGACAGTGACAATTCAACCCCTTGGGTAAAAGAAGTGAGAAAAATTAATGACCAGTATATTGCAGTTCAAGGAGCAGAGATGTCAAAGACAATAGATATAGAAGAAGCTGACCTGCCGCAGCTAGGTGACTTTACAAAAGACTGGGTAGAATATAACTGCAACTCCAGTAATAACATCTGCTGGACTGAAAAGGGACGCACAGTGAAAGCAGTGTATGGTGTATCAAAACGATGGAGTGACTACACTCTGCATTTGCCGACAGGAAGTGATGTGGCCAAGCACTGGATGTTATACTTTCCTCGTATTACATATCCATTAGTGCATTTGGCAAATTGGTTGTGTGGGCTGAACCTTTTTTGGGTCTGCAAAACTTGTTTTAGGTGCTTGAAAAGATTAAAAATGAGTTGGTTTCTTCCTACTGTGCTGGACACAGGACAAGGCTTCAAACTTGTCAAATCTTAAGCTGGAACCCCAAGTAGAATATTACTGAAAGTTCATATTCTCAGTTATCACTAACTTGCCATTTTTTGTATGCTGTATTTTTATTTGTGGAAAATACCTTGCTAATTCTGTGGCTGTTCTCACTTTTTCTTTTTTCAAGTAATTATGGTATATGTAAGGTGTTGGGAGTAAGCATCATTTTATACTAAAAGTATGTAAAGAGTTGAATGCTGATTTTGTATAAATGCATAAGAGATGTTAACAATAACAGTGCACTTTGAAGAATGTTTGTATATGCCTCTTATTAGAAACAAAACAGTTGTCTATACTCTATAGACAGCCAGTGCAGAATTACTAATGCCTTATTTTCCCAGCATGCATTAGAGAATATAGACCAGACAATTTATTTACTAATACAAGAAAACTACCAGCCTGCTTACTGAAAATTCTTTTTTCATGTGAACAGTAGGTTTGAGTCCAAGACCATGTGGAGAACTACAAACTCTTCTTAGAAAAGGAAAAAAAAAGAAGTCTCCCCAAAATGAATGCAAATCTTGGTTGTGGTCAACTACATTCAGATGTCTTTGTTAGCAGAATAGCAGAGAAATCCAAATTACTTTTGTAAACCAAAACTCTCTGTGTAGGTAACTGTAAGAAGTTACAACCTATAAGTTGCTTCCTCGTGCATTGTTGGGAGCCTCTGAAAGCACTGATAATTTTAAGTCTTTCTCAGGGTAACAGTGTTTTCTTAATGAAAAATGTTTCCAACTCCAAATTCCTTTCAAATAAATTGTCTTCCTTTTCAAAAAGTACTCTTATAAAAGAAATTTAGCAATTTCTCATTCTGATTCAAGCTATAAGTATTCAGAAAGGAGTTTTTTTGAATGTATTTTTAGATAATTTGTATTTTTTTCGATACAGAAGAAAATAACTACCTTTAATTCCACCATCTAAAGACAGAAAGGATTTTGATCACTATAGAGTTCATGTTCTTCCAAGAGAATTATTTTTCAAATCCCTATTAGTGATAACATTTATTCTATCTAAGGTCAAAGAATAGGAAATACGTCATTTTTCCTTTGTATACATATACTGTATTATGTTAAAAAGTATTCATTAGTGGCAATTTTAGTTAAGCTTAATGGTGTGGTTGTAATTTTTAAAACTTAGTGTTTTGTCTGATTAAAGCAGACACTGATCAGGGTATCTCCTAATTCACTTCCTATTCCCTTCCAATAATCCTTACATTCTAGATGTTCATCTAACAATGGGGGAATATAATTTGGAGATATTCTAATCTTTGTTATGTAAATACTGTGACTTCTCACCATTGAAGCCATTTTTCCACCTCAGCGAGAGGAAATAATGCCTCTATCATTTTCTCCTTGGTGACTTGAAAATTGAAGTTTCAGTTAGAAGTCACTTAGTGTCAGGGAACTTGTATACCACTATCTATGCAGCTTTGTTATAGTCTGATTATTCCTACATTTTGAATATGATTTTCCTAATGCTTTGAATAAAATTTTGGTAAAAATTCATTCATTTATGTGCAAATAAGTTATTAAATATTTTAGTATATTAAAAGTGATTGTCATTAAAAATGCGCACGATTTAGAGTTCAGGCTTGGTGGCAGTTTAATGTGAAGTTTTTCAATATTTGGTTAAATATTTTTTTATCAATCAACATCATCCAAAGAAATAAAGTAGTATACTACAAAAGCCAAGTGTTAAAATTATGAGCTTGTAGCTCCAAAAATTGTTAAATTTATGTTAAGTCAAATCTCCTTTTAAATTTCTCTATGAACCACAATTGAGAAAGCCAAATATAAATATATATGTATATTTGTCATTCTTCATAAAATAGTATTAAGATGGTACCAAAATATCACATTTCAAAAAGGTAGCATACAATTTTAGAGCCACAAAGCTCACTTTTTGATATTTTCTGTAAAAGTACATCCAAAAAGAGTCTTTGAGGTAAAAATGTTACTTGAGCCAATTAACCAAAAATGTTATTGAATATCCAATTTTGATGAATACTCCTATATTAAAAAAAAAAAACTATAAATGACTTGGGGGTGGGAAAGCTCAGTAGAAGAAGGTATTCTAAATTAAATCTGCTAGTTTAAAAACATTAAA
Organism: Choloepus didactylus; assembly: GCF_015220235.1. Lineage (NCBI taxonomy): Eukaryota > Metazoa > Chordata > Mammalia > Pilosa > Megalonychidae > Choloepus > Choloepus didactylus. The sequence goes on from NC_051311.1 coordinate 81,578,048, forward strand.
CAATGAAGTAAACTGATAGTGCAAAGAAGGAAAATTACAAGACTAACATGATTACTTTCACCTGAAGAGTTAAAAAACAGATCTGACCATTAATGAGACTAGTTTTTCTATGGCTTTCATTTTATAAGTCATATATTTAAAGAAGGAGTTACTTGGATGGAGAGGAATTATTTTAGGGCAAAATTTACCATTCCACCAAAAAGAAATGATAATGCAGAAATAGGTTTCAACATATTGACTTATTTCCTAAGTGATAATGTGTTGAAGCCACAAAAGCACTAGCCCCTAAAAACATCTTTTTAAAAAGTATACAGTTACTGTGATAAATCAAGAAGCCAAGTTCTTTCTCTCTCATAAAATTTCAGTTATGCTATTTCAAAAATTTTGTTTTTGTTTTGCTCTGATTTTAACGTCTTCCTCTCTGAGAATACTTGGATTTATCTCTCCATAGCTTTCTGTGTTGCTCTTCTTAATAAAGACTTCACTGGAACGGATATTTCTCAGCAGACCATTTTTATGAATAGGTTTTCATAAGTTGTGTGCTTTTTTAAAAAATTATATTAAAATGCATTTATATACAGTGCATTAGTGGACAGATTTTTGTTTTGAGTAAAATCTTCATTAGAATCTATTTGTAACTGTATATTTTGTTTGTAATTTTTGCCTAAATATATTTGTTGTTTTGGCTACTACCTTTTTATATGTATTCTTTCACATGTAGAGGTTGGTCTTTTTTAAAGTAATGTTCTATATTGCCTTTCAGCAGGTGATGTAATAGTTAATATTATATATATCAGAAGAACATGGTTTAATCTTGACATTGTGAATAAGTGTGTTTGATGTTGAATGCTCAAAGGAGTTAGATCTGTCAGAACATCTCCTCTGTTGGAAGCTACTAGCCTGTCATTTCTTTCCAGGAAGAGGCTTACACGTCTTGGTTTTTCTGATACACAATTGCCCATAAGAGTACCTTGCCAATAATAGACAGTTAATAATATTTTTGACTTTGTGAATGAATTGAGCATCTTGAGAAATTGGGCTAACTTGATTGTAAATCACTATATTTTCTTTACAATCTTATTTAAATGGATATTTAAAAAGCCTTGTTGAGCATGAAATTAGTATACTATATAATCAGCAAAAGGAAAACAACACATCTCACATTTGTAATTAAAAGAGTTAATACATGTCAAGATTGAAAAGAGAGATTAAGTTTCAGACTGGTTTGAATAAAAATACAGGAAAGCCTCACTCATGAACAAAGAAAGAATTTGGCCATGCATACTAGTGACAACTGAATTGTAGTCAGAAAAATATGCTCCAAAACAGAAACAGGTTAAGGGCAAGCTAATGGAAAAACAAGTATCTCATTTTTGGAGTATCTTCCCTACTCAGCAGTTGCAATAAGTAGAAATAAAATATAAAACAATAAAATTTAAGCTGTAGTGTTGTTCTAAGAACAATTTTTGTTGATAAACTAATTTACATTTATGTTTATTAGGAAATATTATTATTACCTAGTCCAAAGATGAATAGAAATTGAAAACTAGGCTAACCACTAAGTTTTCTTCTTATATATCTAATACATAAAATCCATTTTGATTGATTAAAGAAATGAAATTTATCAAATTGACCATCTTGTGTTTAGATACTATTTACCATTATGAACTTAAAATAATTAGTAGGGAAAAATTTTAGTTAACTTTTTGGTTATTATTGTTTGGGCTTAGTTATTCCAAGACAAAGAGTATTAATAGTGTGCCAGGGATATATGAGGAGGGTGTCATGGTATCTTCCCATACCAGCAATGCTTACACCATGTTAGTATCAGTGAGAACTGTGCAAAATTTGCATTGATTTTTAATATAAACCATAGGACTTCAAAGTAATTTTAGTCCTGCAATGATCATTTCTGTTTTATCCTCCTCTCCCCAGAACACTGAAGAGTCTCTGTACACAATACTGGATATTAATGACTCTAGGCAGGTTATTTTTTTAAAAATGTATCCTTTGTTTTGTGCCTTGGAATACAAATAACACAATCAATTTTCTTTAAACAGATCATTTTGTTTGTCTACATAAATGGAATTTTGAATGGATGCCATTTTAATACAATGTTATATTAGCTATTTCTACATTCTTCAGAGCCTTTATCCACACTGAGTTTTTATTCTACACAACTAGATATTGCTAAGGAAAATGGAGTGGGAATTTTAATTTGTAATCCCATATCCACATGCATTAATAACCATTCTCTCCTATTTCCTCTTTCTGTCCAACACTAAACCTTTGGATTCTTTTCTCCTTCCCACATAAAACAATCCATCAATAATAAAAATGACAATAAGTTGTCATCTATTGAGTATTCTCTGTGTTCTAGGCATTGTGCTAGGCACTTCTGTATTTATGATTTCATTAAATACAACCACCTTCTATAGTGAATATACCTATATTTTTAAGAAGAAATTGAGAGAATGGATTTAAGTAACTCCTGAATTCACACAGCTGTGTCTAAGAAATTGGGTTTCAAACAGCTCTGTCTCCAAACCCTTTGAACCAACTGTTAGGTTTAGGTCCTGGGCCCTCACTCCACCCCCGCCCTTAGGAATTTTGCCATAGATCCCCCACCCCTTACCCTACCCAAGGAACCCTGCAGGTCTGCAATAAGCTACCACCCCCACCCTTAGGAATCCTGAATGTTAAAATTTTAAACTTTCTCACTTCCAAGCCCTAGCTTTCAAATTAGCCAATGGATACTTGCCAGCTACCCCCTTTCCCCAAAGTAGCCAATGAGTAACTGTCATACCTAGACCTGCCAGCCTCCCCTTCCCTGGACAAAGAACTTCCCACCAACCATCCTTCATAAGCCCTACTGTTCCCTTGGCTCAGGACTGCCGCCATTTTCTTAGGCTTCAGCCCGCCTGCCCACGGCTGGACAATAAAACTGGTGATCGAGTTTTCGTCTCTTCTGTTGATTGAAAAACCTAACACTAACCTAATCCTACCAGTTTTGTATCTTCAATATCTCTGCTAGCATTTCTCTCTCAGAATACACTATAAACATTCTCAAGGCTTTTTGGTAGTAAAGAAAGCTTCCCTGAATCCTACATCAGATCTTTTATTTTCTTATTCATAGCTAAGTTACTTGAAGAAATGAGTATTCCACATTTGTCTTCAACTGCTTGGTTTCCTACACATGTGTTATCCCTATGGCAATCTGGGTTCCACCCACAGTACTTCACTGACAATAATCTTAGCTCACCAATGTCCTCCATATTTTTAAATGAATAGATACTATCTTACTTGATCTCTAGGGCATATTTTGACTACTTCCCTTTTCCATTTTCTCTCTCTTTGACCTCTGTAACACTGCTCTTCATTTTCCTGCTACTTCCCTGGACATTCCTTAATTTGCTTTGCCAGCCCTTCTTTCTCTACTTGCTGTATTTTGTTTTTTTTTTTCTCCATACCACACAATCCCCAGACTCTTTTGTTCATGCCATTGTCTGCTTTCAGTAACCTCATTCACACCTGGGATTTCAACTAAACTCACTACTCTCAAATGCGTATCTCCAGCCCAGGCATCTCAGGCACTCCAGGTACATGTACTGTTTGTTATACACTGAACATCCATACCTGGATGTTTCATAGGTTCCTCAAACTCAACAAGTCCCAATCAGAACCCCTACATTTTATCCTCCAAATTGCTTCATAACTTCTGTTCATATACATGTCAATGGTGCCGCTCCCACCTCATTATTCAAACCGAAAAGATGGGTTGCATCCTTGATCTTCCTTTGTTCTTATTACCCATATCCCATTAGTCTCCAGATCCTACCAATTCTGTTTTCTAGTATTTTATATGGCCAGCCTCCCCTCCATTCCCACTGCCTCTGCCTTTTAAAGGCCTTCATCATTTCTCCCAGTAGTTGCTGTTATAACCTCTTAACTGGTCTGTTTCTGTTCCAATAAAACTCATATTTTTGTCAGAACAATCTATATTCCCTATGACTTTAATTAAAAAAAAGATAAATTCCTTGCCTTAGCATATTAGGCCTAACTTTGTGATATGTCAGTTTTCAGTATCTCTAGCTTCATCTCTTGTTCCTCATCCCAATCACACTCTCCTGTTTAGAACCAGTTGCTTATCCCTGAAAATGTCATCTTTTTTTTTCAAAAACAGTTCTACATGAGTTAAAAACATGCTGCAATGGGCAGGAAGATGGGGGAATGTGGGGTTGCAGGGCTCACTCTTCCAAAAACAGCTACTGGACAGGCAGAAACTGCCCAAAACAACTGTTCTGGGGCTCCAGAGACCACAGACATACTACATAGCATCCAGAGAAGAGTGTGACAAAGAGACTGACCAACTGCAGTGAAAAACTCTGAATAACTCAGTTGGCTCTGGCTCCTGGTGCCAACTTCCTGCCCCCTAGACAAGCACCTTCAGATTGGCCTGGTTCCTGCCTGACAGATTACTGTGCACTGGAAGGGCCGAGAAGCCATCCTCCCAAAGAACAGAGGACAAGGCAAAGTACTGAAGCAGCTATTGGGTGGCAAATTTAGACTGCTAGGTCCTGCTGCTTTATTCTGTCCTGGACAGGCACTGGCTGCACCATTGTTTTGACCTGCATTGGGGGCGGAGCTGACAGAGGGCTAAAAATACCGTGCCACCTTAGGGCTGTGGGGAATAGGTTGCCAAAGAGCACCATCTGCTGGAGAGGCCAGGAAAGTACACCCTTGGAGAGCTGAAAGAAAAGGCTTTTGGGCATCTTTCTGGATGTTCTCCCCAGGGCCCTTTGGAACTGGTCTGTGCCCTTAGTGTGGGATCCTGGCCCTGTTTGAGCTGGGAAATACCGGCAAACCAGTATCAAAAGAGCCTTAACACAAAGCCCATCAATAACAAAATCCTAGACAAGACAGAGAAACCAACCTTCAGAATAATCTCATCAAGATAATCAGATGCCCAGATACCAGCAAAAATTATAAGCCATACTAAGAAACAGGGAGATATGGCCCAGTCAAAGAACAAATTACAAAGTACATGATATGGAATTGGGAACAACTAATCAAAGATGTTCAAACAAATCTCCTAAATCAACTCAAGGAGATGAAGGAAAATATGGCTAAAAAGATAAAGGATATTGAGAATACACTGTGAGAGCATAAAGAAGAATTTGAAAGCATGCAAAGAAAAATAACAGAACTTATGGGAATGAAAGGCACAACTGATAAGATTAAAAATATGCTAGAGGCATACAACAGCAGATTTGAACAGGCAGAAGAAGGATCAGCAACCTACAAGACAGGACAAATGAAACTGAACAGACGAAGAGATAAAGAATGGAAAAAGTTGAACAGTGTGTCAGGGAATTGAATGACAGTATGAAGCACACAAACATGCACATCATGGGTGTCCCAGAGGAGAAGGGGAAAGGTGTAGAAAGAATATTTGAGAAAATAACAGCCCCAAATTTCCCAACTCTTATGAAAGACATACATATTGAAGAAGTGTAACATACTCCAAACAGAATAAATCCGAATATACCTACTCTATGACATACTAATCAGGCTGTTAACTGTCGAAGATTGAGAGAATTCTGGAAAGAAGCAAAAGAAAGGTGATTCATCAGATACAAGGAAATACCAATAAGATTAAGTCCTGATTTCTCATCAGAAGTCATAGAGATGAGAAGGCAGTATTGATATATTTAAGATACTGAAAGAGAAAAAATTCCAGCTAGGAATTTTTTGTCTGGCAAAATTGCCATTCAGAAATAAGGGAGAGTTTAAAATATTCATAGATAAACAGAAGCTGAGAAAGTTTAACAAGAGACCTGTCCTGAAAAAAGTACTAAAGGGTGTTCTGCAGGCTGAAAAGAAGACAGTAGACAGTATCAGGAAGGGCAGAACAAGATGGTGGAGTGGTGAGGTGTGGGTTTTAGTTACTCCTCCAGGGCAGTTGGTAGAAAGCCAGGAACTGTGTGGACAGGAGACCGCAGAGCAATTTGACTTTGGGCATACTTCAGACAATACTCATGAACGCATGGAACAGCTGAGATCAGCGATTTCTGTAAGTTCTCATGGCCAGGGGACCCATGTCCCTCCCTGCCAGGCTCAGTCCCATGGGAGGAGGGGCCGTCAGTGCTGGGAACCAGGAGGGAGAACTACAGTTGCAGCTCTGATTGAAAACTCAGACTGCTGATCCAAACTCCAAACAGACAGACTGAGACCGGACACCGGAGAATCTGGGAGCAGTCAGCCCAGCAGAGAGGAGGAGATACAGCTAGCAAAAACAGGAAAAAAAAAAAAAAAAATGAAAATAAAAATAACAAGAGACTTTTTGGAGTTCCAGTGAACATAAAACAGAGAAGGGCAGGGCTCAAACAGAATCAGGAACATATGCAAATCCAGAGGACAGGGACCCTTGTTTGAAGAACTGGTATCTCTGCTTTCTTGATTGTTCCTTATGGCCCTAAACTCCTTGTCTCTTAGCATTTCAATAGCCCATTAGATCTGCATGGAGGGCCCCTCTTTTTCATTTTTGTCTTTTTTTTTTTTTATCTTTTTCTCTTTTTCTAAAACAATTACTCTAAGAAGCCCATTACAGAAAGCCTCAAAGACTTGCAATTTGGGCCCAGGCAAGAGCAGAGCTAAGATAGCTCTGAGGGACAAAGCAATAAGTCTAGTGACAGAAAATTCACTAAACACCATAACATCACAAGGAAACGGGGGCATCCCCTTACAGCCATCTTCCCGGCGGGCTGGGAATGCTCCTTCCCGGTGCCAGCACCACAGCCCAGAGCTGCCCCCAAACAACCCAGTGTGACAGGAAGTGTTTCCAGCAACATGTGCACATGCCACAATATCTGGTGTGGACAATGCCTTTTGCGTACCCGCAGCTAATTTTCCTGGAGCTGGGAAGGTGGAGCTGTGTGAAAAGGGGGAAATTAACACACCCCATTCAGCCATCTTTTCAGCAGGCTGCGAACACCCCTACACAGCCCCATGGCCAAGAACTTCCCTTGGGAGATAGTACTCACCCATGACGTAGCACAGTCTTCCCTCAACTAGAAGGGCATGCCTAGGAAGAGGGACCCACTCACATGTCCCAGGGACCATACGCCAATACCAAGGACTTGTGGGTCAGTGGCAGAGATAAACTGTGGCAAGACTGAACTGAAGGATTAGACCATTGCAACAGCTTTTAATCTCCAGGAACACCTGGGAGATTTGATTATTAAAACCGCCCTCCCTCCCTAACTGCTCACACACCCCACATTCAGGGAGGGCAGCACCAACTACACAGGCAAACAGTGCACCAATTGGACCCCCATAAGACTCAGAATCCCAATCACCGCAAACAAAGTTGGGGAGAACTGGCTTGAGGGGACTAGGTGGCTTGCGGATGCCACCTGCTGATTAGTTAGAGAAACTGTACTCCACCAAGGTGTAGATCTGACTAATTAGAGATAAGTGTTTGAATCAGTCTACATATTCTTAAAAAAAAGCTATCGAGTAAAGCAAGTCAAGAGGCCAAAAACAACAGAAAATTTTAAAGCATGTGAAAAAAAAACAGATGATATGTATAACCCAAACCCAAACACCCAAATCAAAAGATCAGATGAGATACAGTACTTGGAGCACTTAATCAAAGAACTAAAGAAAAACAATGAGAGCATGGCACAGGATATAAAGGACATGAAGACCCTAGAAAAACATAAAGAAGAAATTGCAAGAGCAAATAAAAAAATGGGTGATCTTATGGAAATGAAACAAACTTCAACCAAATTAAAAAGATTCTGGATACTCATAGTACAAGACTAGAGGAAACTCAACAGTGAATCAGTGACCTTGAGGATGACAGAAAGGAAAATCAAAGAACAAAAAAAAATGGGGAAAAAAATCAAAAATATTGAAATGAACCCCAGGGATATGATAGATAATATAAAATGTCCAAATACAAGAGTCACTGGTGTTCCAGATGGGGAAGAAAAGGGTAAAGGTCCAGGAAGAGTATTCAAAGAAGTTGTTGGGGGAAAATCCCCAAACCTTCTAAACAACATAATTACACAAATCATAAATGACCAGCAAACTCCAAATAGAATAAATCCAAATAAACCCACTGCGAGACATATTCTGATCAGATTGTCAAATACTGAAGAGAAGGAGCAAGTTCTGAAAAGCAGCAAGAGAAAAGCAATTCACCACTTCAAAGGAAAGAGCATAAGACTAAGTAGTGACTACTCAGTGGCCACCATGGAGGCGAGAAGGCAATGGCATGACATATTTAAAATTCTGAGAGAAAAATTGCCAATCAAGAATTCTTTATCCAGTGAAGCTCTCCTTCAAATTTGAGGGAGAGCTTAAATTTTTCACAGACAAATGCTGAGACAATTTGCTAACAAGAGACCTGCCCTACTGAAGATACTAAAGGGAGCCCTAACAGCAGAGAAACAAAGGAGAGAGAGATATGGAGAAAGGTTCAGTATTAAAGAGATTCAGTATGGGTACGTTAAAGGACATTGAGAGAGGGAAAAAATATATCTGACAAATAAACCAAAGGATAGGATGGCTGATTCAAGAAATACCTTCACAGTAACAACACTGAATGTAAATGGATTAAACTCCCCAATTTAAAGATATAGATTGGCAGCATGGATCAAAAATATGAACCATCAATATGTTGCATACAAGAGACTCATCTTAGACACCGGGACACAAAGAAATTGAAAGTGAATGCATGGAAAAAAATATTTCATGCAAGCTACAGCCAAAAGAAAGCAGGAGTAGCAATATTAATCTCAGATAAAATAGACTTTAAATGCAAGGAGATTATGAGACACAAAGAAGGCCACTACATACTAATAAAAGGGGCAATTCAACAAGAAGAAATAACAATCATAAATGTTTATGCACCCAATCAAGCTGTCCCAAAATGCATAAGAAAGCTTATGGGATGCAGCAAAGGTAGTATTGAAGGGGGAATTTATAGCTCTAAATGCATGCATTAACAAGGAAGAAAGAGCTAAAATCAAAGAACTAATGGATCAACTGAAGAAGCTAGAGAATGAACAGCAAACTAATCCTAAACCAAGTAGAAGAAAAGAAATAACAAGGATTAAAGCAGAAATAAATGACATAGAGAACAAAAACACAATAGAGAGAATTAAATAACACCAAAAGTTGGTTCTTTGAGAAAATCAACAAGATTGACAAGCCCCTAGCTACACTGACAAAATCAAAAAGACACAAGACCCATATAAACAAAAAAATGAATGAGAAAACTGACACTGCTTTGGATCCCAAAGAAATTTAAAAAAGTATAAGAGGATACTATGAACAACTGTATGCCAACAAACTGGATAATGTAGAGGAAACGGACAGTTTCCTGGAAACATATGAACAACCCAGACTGACCAGAGAAGAAACAGAAGACCTCAACCAACCCATCACAACAAAGAGATCCAATAAGTCACCAAAAAACTTCCCACAAATAAATGCCCAGGGCCAGATGGCTTCACAGTGGAATTCTACCAAACTTTCCAAAAAGAACTGACACCAATCTTACTTAAACTCTTTCAAAACATTGAAGAAAATGGAATACTACCTAACACATTTTATGAAGCTAACATCAATCAAATACCAAAACCAGGCAAAGAGGCTACTAAAAAGGAAAACTACAGGCCAATCCCCCTAATTAATATGGATGCAAAAATTCTCAACAACATACTTGCAAATAGAATCCAAAGAGACATTAAAAAAATCATACACCATGACCAACTGGGGTTCATTCCAGGCATGCGAGGATGGTTCCACATAAGAAAACCAATGTATTACAACACATTATCAAATCAAAACAGAAAATCAAATGATCATCTCAACAAATGCTGAAAAAGCATTCAACAAAATCCAATATCCCTTCTTGATAAAAACACTTCAAAAGGTAGGAATTGAAGGAAACTTCCTCAATATGATAAACAGCATATATGAAAAACCCACAGCCAGCATAATACTCAATGGTGAGAGACTGAAAGCCTTTCCTCTAAGATCAGGAATGAGACAAGGATGCCCGCTGTCACAACTATTATTCAACATTGTGCTAGAAGTGCTAGCCAGGGCAATCCAGCAAGACCAAGAAATAAAAGGCATCCATATTGGAAAGGAAGAAGTAAAACTGTCATTATTTGCAGATGACATGATCTTATACCTGGAAAACCCTGAGAAATCAATGCTACAGCTACTAGTAGAGCTAATAAATTTAGCAAAGTAGCAGGATACAAGATTAATGCACATAAGTCAGTAATGTTTCTACATGCTAGAAATGAACTAAGTGAAGAGATAATCAAGAAAAAGATACCATTTTCACTAGCAACTAAAAAAATCAAGTACCTAGGAATAAACTTAACAAAAGCTATAAAAGACCTATACAAAGCAAACTATATAACTCTACTAAAAGAAATAGAAAGGGACATTAAAAGATGAAAAAATATTCTGTGTTCATGGATAGGAGGGCTAAATGTCATTAAGATGTCTATTCCACCCAAACTGATCTACAGATTCAATGCAATCCCAATCAAAATTCCAACAACCTACTTTGCAGACTTGGAAAATCTAGTTATCAAATTTATTTGGAAACGGAAGATGCCTCAAATGCTAAAAACACTCTAAAAAGAAAATGAAGTGGGAGGACTTACACTTCCTGACTTTGAAGCTTATTATAAAGCCACAGTAGTCAAAACAGCATGGTACTGGCACAAAGACAGACATATTGATCAATGGAATCAAAATGAGAATTTGGAGATTGACCCCCAGATCTACTGTCGACTGATCATTGATAAGTCCCCCAAAGCCAGTGAACTGGGACATAACAGTCTTTTCAACAAATGGGGCTGGGAGAATTGGATATCCATATCCAAAAGAATAAAAGAGGACCCTTATCTCACACCCTACACAACAATTAACTCAAAGTGGATCAAAGACCTCAATATAAAAGACAGTACCATAAAACTCCTAGAAGATAATGTAGGGAAACATCTTCAAGACCTTGTATTAGGCAGCCACTTCCTAGACCTTACACCCAAAGCACAAGCAACAAAAGAAAAAATAGACAACTGGGAACTCCTCAAGCTTAGAAGTTTCTGTACCTCAAAGGAATTTGTCAAAAAGGTGAAGAGGCAGGCAACTCAATGGGAAAAATTTTGGCAACCATGTATCTGACAGAAGACTGACTTTCATACATAAAGAAATCCTACAACTCAATGACAATAGTACAGACAGCCCAATTATAAAATGGGCAAAAGATATGAAAAGACAGTTGTCTGAAGGGGAAATACAAATGGCCAAGAAACACATGAAAAAATGTTCAGCTTCACTAGCTATTAGAGAGATGCAAATTAAGACCACAATGAGATACCGTCTCACACCAATTAGTATGGCTGCCATTAAACAAACAGGAAACTACAAATAGTGGAGATGTGGAGAGGATGTGGAGAAATTGGAACTCTTATTCATTGTTGGTGGGACTGTATAATGGTTCAGCCACTCTGGAAGTCAGTCTGGCAGTTCTTTAGAAAACTAGATATAGAGTTACCCTTCAATCCAGCAATTGCACTTCTCAGTATATACCTGGAAGATCTGAAAGCAGTGACAAGAACAGATATCTGCACACCAATGTTCACAGAAGCTTTATTCACAATTGCCAAGAGATGGAAACAACCCAAATGTCCTTCAACAGATGAGTGGATAAATAAAATGTATATACATACGATGGAATACTATGCGGCAGTAAGAAGGAATGATGTTGTGAAGCATATGACAACATGGATGGATCTTGAAGACATAATGCTGAGTGAAATAAGCCAGGCACTAAAAGAGAAATACCATATTCTACCACTAATGTGAAGATTGACAAATGTAAAATAAATGGTTTATAATGTAGAATGTCGGGGAGCTAGCGATAGACAGCAATTAATGAAGGGAGAACGATAACCCAATAAGAACAGATAAGCTATCATGGGTAAATTTAATGTGTGGGAATGCCCAGGAATGACTATGGTTTGTTAATTTCTGGTGGGTATGGTAGGAACAAGTTCACAGAAATGTTGCTATATTAGATTATTTTCTTTTGGTAGAGTAGGAACATGTTGGAAGTAAAATAGTTATTTTAGGTTAGTTGTCTTTTCCTTACTCCCTTGTTATAGTTGTTTGAAATGTCTTTTTATTCTATGTTTTAAAAAAATTTTTTTTGATATACTTAATAGTTAATTTTTTTTTTAAAAAAGGTTAATTTAAAGAAAAAAAAAACAATGAAAAATATATGCAGAGCCCCCCTAAGGAGCTGGTGGAGAATGCAGGGGTACTGGGCTTCCCCACCTATGGTTGCTGATGTGCTCACAGACATAGGGGACTGGTGGTTTGATGGGCTGAGCCCTCTACCATAGGACTTGCCCTTGGGAAGTCTGTTGCTGCAATGGCAAGGCTGGGCCTGCCTATAATTGTGCCTAAGAGTCTCCTCCTGAATGCTTCTTTGTTGCTCAGATGTGGCCCTCTCTCTCTAGCTAAGCCAACTTGGCAGGTGAAATCACTGCCCTACCCCCTATGTGGGATGTGAGACCCAGGGAAATAAACCTTCCTGGCAATGCAGAACATGACTCCTGGGAAGGAATCTAGACCCAGCATCATGGGATGGAGAACATCTTATTGGCCAAAAGGGATATGAAAGGAAATGAAATAAGCTTCAGTGGGAGAGAGATTCCAAAAGATGCTGAGAGGTCACTCTGGTTGGCACTCTTACACACAATATAAACAACCCTTTTTAGGTTCTAATGAATTGGAATAGCTAGCAGTAAATACCTGAAATTATCAAACTACAACCCAGAACCCTTGAATCTTGAAGAGATTGTGTAAAAATGTAGCTTTGAGGGGTGACGATGTGATTGGGAAAGCCATATGGACCACAATTCCCTTTGTCCAGTGTATGGATGGATAAGTAGAAAAATGGGGGGGAAGGCACCAAGTGTTCTTTTTTACTTTAATTGTTCTTTTTCACTTTAATTTTTATTCTTATTATTTTTGTGTGTGTGGTAATGAAAAGGTTCAGAAATTAATTTTGGTGATGAACGCACAACTATATAATGGTACTGTGAACAACTGAATGTACACTTTGTATGACTACATGATATGTGAATATATCTCAATAAAATTGAATTTAAAAAAAAGAAGACAGTAGAGAGAGACTTGAGGGAGAGTGTAGAAATGAAGATTAACAGTAAGGGTAACTAAAAGGGTAAAAAGGGAGACAATAACAAGATATGACATATAAAAGCCAAAGGATAAAATGACTGAAGTAAAACTGACTTTACAGTAATAAGTGGTAACTGAATGTTAATGGATTGAACTCCCCAGTCAAAAGACAGATTGGCAGAATGGTTTAAAAACAAAAATGAGCCCTCTAAATGCTGTCTGAAACAGACCTTAGATCCAAGGATACAAATAGGTTAAAAGTGAAAGGCTGGAAAAAAATATTCCACGCAACCAGTTACTAAAAACTAGACTAAATGTAAAAATGTTACAAGAGACAAAGAAGGACATTATATTAATAAAAGGGGCAATCCACAAAGAAGAAATTACAATCATAAGTATTCATGCATCTAACCAGGGTGCCCAAAATACATGAAGCAAACATTGGCAAAACTAAAGTGACAAATAGATATCTTTACAACAGTATTTGGAGACTTCAATACACCACTCACATCAACAGGTAAAATATCTAGACAGAGGATCAATGAGGAAACAGAGAAATTGAATAATTTGATAAATGACTGTGCTGTTTTGTGTATATATTATGTCCCCCAGAAAAAGCCATATTCTTTGATGCAATGTTGTGGGGAAAGATTGATTAATCTTTTTGATTAAGGTGTGACCTCTTGATTTGATGTTTCCATGGAGATGTGACCCACCCAACTGTGGGTAATACATTTGATTAGATTATTTCCATGGAGATATGGACCCCACATATTCAGGATGGGTCTTGATTTAATCACTGTAGTCCTATAAAAGAGAGCTCACAAATGGACTTCATAGAAGCTGAGAGTGACATTTTGGAGAGCAATTAAGAGAGGACAAAACACACCAAGAGCAACATTTTGAAGAATGCACAGGAGCTGAGAGAGGAGCTGGAACACAACCTGGGATCAGCAGATGGCAGCCACATGCCTTCCCAGCTAATGGAGATTTTATGGATGCCATTGGCCTTCCTGTGGTAAAGGTGTACTCATGTTGATGCCTTAATTTGGACATTTCCATGGCCTTCAGACTGTGAATTTGTAACCAAATAACCCCCCCTTATAACAGCCAATCCATTTCTGGTATCTTACATAATGGCAGCATTAGCAAAGCAGAACAATGACCTAACAGACATATACAGAGCATTGCATCCCAAAAGAGCAGGATATACATTCTTCTTAAATGCTCATGGATCATTCTCCAGGGAATACCACATGTTAGAAAACATGTCTCAATAAATTTTAGGACTGAAATTATACAAAACATCTTCTCTGATCATAATGGAATGAATCAATAACAGGCAGAGAACTGGAAAATTCACAAATACATGGAGGTTAAACAACAGGCTCTCAAACAATCAATGGGTCAAAGAAGAAATTGCAAGAGAAATCAGTGAATACTTTTAGATGAATGAAAATGAGAATACAACATATCAAAACTCAGAGGATGCAATGAAGGCATTAAGAGGAAAATTTATACCCCTAAATGCCTACATTAAAAAAGAAGAGCTAAAGTCAAAGATATTACTGCACACTCAGAGGAACTAGAAAAAGAACAGCAAATTAATAAAAAGCAAACAGGAGGAAAGAAATACTGGAGCAGAAATAAATGAAATTGAGGAAAAAAAGAGAATCAACAAAACCAAATTTGGATTGGTGAGAAGATAAATAAAATTGACAAACCATTAGCTAAACTGACAAAGAAAATAAAGAAGATGCAAATAAATAAAATCAGAAATGAGAGGAGGGCATTATCACTGTCCCCACAGAAATAAAAAGGATCATTAAAAGGATACTATGAACAACTGTACACCAACAAACTAGACAACTTGGATGAAATAGACAAACCCCTAGAAAAACATGAACCTACACTGACTTGAGAAGAAATGGAAGATGTCAATACCAATCAAAAGTAAACAGATTGAATCAGTCATCAAAAACCTTCCAATGAACAAAAGTTCAGGACCAGAGGTATTCAAAGGTGAATTCTACCTATCATTCCAAAAAGAATTAATACCAATCTTGCTCAAACTCTTCCAAAATATTGAAGAGGAGGGAACACTACCTAACTCATTCTATGAAGCCAATATCACCCTAATACCAAAGCCAGATAATGATACCAAAAGAGAAAATTGCAGACCAATCACTCTGATGAATATAGATGCAAAAATTCTCAACAAAATACTTGCAAATCAAATGCAACAGCAATTAAAAGAAATATACAGCATGAACAAGTGGGTTTTATTCCAGGTATGCAAGGATTGTTCAACCCAAGAAAATCAATTAATGTAATACACCACATTAACAAATTGAAGGGGGAAAACCACATGATCATCTTGATTGATGCAGAAAAGGCATTTGACAAAATCCAGCATCATTGCTTGATAAAAAACCCTTTCAAAGATAGTAATAGAAGGAAATTTCCTCAACATGTTAAAGGGAATATACGAAAAACACACAGCTAACATCACACTCAATGGTTAAAGACTGAAAGTTTTCCATCTATCATCCGGAATAAGACAAGGATGCCCACTGTCATCACTATTATTCAACATTGTACTGGAAGTTCTAGACAAAGCAATTAGGCAAGAAAAAGAAATAAATGGCATCAAATTGGAAAGGAAGAAGTAAAACTTTCATTATTTGAAGATGACATGATGCTATATATAGAAAGCCCTGAAAAATGTACAAGAAAGCTACTAGATAGAGGTAATAAAGGAGTTCAGCAAAGTTTTGGGATACAAGAAAAACATGCAAACAGAGGTGATTCTATATACTAGTCATGAGCAATCTGAGGAGGAAATCAAGAAAAAAATCCATTTACAATAGCAACTAAAAGAATCAAATATCTAGGAATACACTTAGCTAACAAGGTAAAGAACCTGTATTCAGAAGCTACAAAACACTGCTAAAGGAAATAAAGAAACCTAAATAAATGGAAAGACATTCTGTTTTCATGGATTGGAAGACTAAAAATTTTTAAGATTTCAATTCTAACCAAATTGATTTACCAAATCAATGCAATCCTAACCAAAATTCCAATAGTATACTTTGAAGAAATGGAAAAGCCAATTATTAACTTTATTTGGAAGGTAAGTGGCCTCAAATAGCCAAAAACATCTTGAAAAAGAAAAAGTTGGAGGACTCTTGCTTCCTGGCTTCAAAGCATATTACAAAGCTACAGTGATCAAAACAACATTTTACTGGCATAAGGATAGACCTATTGATCAATGGAACAAAATTGAAAGTTTAGAAATAGACTCACACATTAATGGTCAATTGGTTTTTGATAAAGCTCCCAAGTCCACTCAACTGGGACAGAACAGTCTCTTCAATAAATGGTGCTGGGAGAACTGGATATCCAGATCCAAAAGAATGAAAGAAAACCACTGTCTCACACCATATACAAAAATTAACTCAAAGTGGGTGAAAGACCTAAATATAAGAACCAAGACCATAAAACTAGAAGAAAATATAGGGAAGCATCTTCAAGATCTTATGGTAGGCAGTGGTTTCTTAGACTTTACACCACAAGCAGAAGCAATGAAAGAAAAAACAGATAAGTGGGATCTCTTCAAAACTGAAGATTTTTGTACTTCAAAGGACTTTTTCAAATAGGTGAATAGGCAGCCTACTCAATGGGAGAAAATTTTGGAAAACACATATTTGATAAGGGTTTCATAATCAGAATATATAAAGAGATCCTACAACTTGACAATAAAAAGAAAGCAACCTCTTCTGGTTTGCTAATGCTGCCAGAATGCAAAACACCAGAAATGGATTGGTTTTTATAAAGGTGGTTTATTTGGTTACAAAGTTACAGTCTTAAAGCTATAAAGTGTTCAAGGTAAGTCATCAACAATCAGGTACCTTCACTGGAGGATGGCCAGTGGGTGTCCAGAATACCTCTGTTAGCTGGGAAGGCACATGGCTGGCATCTGCTTCAAAGTTCTGGTTTCAAAATGGCTTACTCCCAGGATGTTCTTCTCTAGGCTGCAGTTCCTCAAAAATGTCACTCTTAGTTGCTCTTGGGGTGTCTGTGCTCTCTTAGCCTCTCCAGAGCAAGAGTCTGCTTTCAACAGCCATCTTCAAACTGTCTCATATCTGCAGCTACTGTCTCAGCTTCTGTGCATTCTTCAAAGTGTCCCTCTTGCCTGTAGCAAGCTCGCTCCTTCTGTGTGAGCTTATATAGTACTCTAGTAAACTAATCAACGCCCATGCTGAATGGGCAGAGCCACACCTCCATGGAAATTATCCATTGAAAGATCTCGCCCACAGTTGAGTGATCATATCTCCATGGAAACATCCAATCAAAAGTCTCCAACCCAATCAACACCAATACATTTCCTGCCCACACAAGACTGCATCAAAAAATAATGGCATTTTAGGGGACATAATACATCCAAACCAGCACACAACCCAATCAAAAAATGGGAAAAGACTTTAACAGCCATGTTTCTAAAGAGGAAAAAAATGGCTAAAAAGCACATGAAAAGATGTTCAACATCACTAGCTATTAGGGAATTGAAAATCAAAACCACAATGAGCTATCATTTCACGCCTTCTAGAATGGCTACTATTAAGCAAACAAAACTGCAAGTGTTTGGAGAGGATGTGGAGAAATCGGAACATTATTCACTTTAGGTGAGAACATAAAATGGTACAACCATTGTGGAAGACAGTTTGGTGGTTCCTCAAAAAGCTAAGTATAGAATGGCCATATGATCTGGCAATCTTCCTACTAAGTACATACTCAGAAAAACTGAAAGCAGGGACAAAGACATTTGCACACCATTGTTCATAGCAGCATTATTCACAATTGCCAAAAGATGGAAACAAATCAAGTGTCCACCAACCAATGAGTGGATAAACAAAATGTGGTAACATACATATGATGCAATATTATTCAGCAGGAAGAAGGAATGAAGTCCTGCAGCACAGGACAACACAGATGAACTTTGAGGACATTATGTGGAGTGAAATAGGCCAGACACAAACCACAAATATTTATGATCTCACTAATATGAACTAAACATAATAAGCATATTCATGTAGTTAACATCTAAAATATAGGTTACCAGAAGATAGAATGAGGGTTGAGAATGGGGAGTTGATGTTTAATTTGTGCAGAAAATTAATAAGGTTGATTGTAAATGTTTGGAAATGGATAGAGGTGATATTAGAACACTATTGTGAGTATAATTAAAACTGCTGAATCATGTGTGTGACTGTAATTAAAAGGGGAAGTTTAGGGTCATGTATGTCATTAGAAGGAAAGCTAGAGGGTGAAACATGGGACTGTATAACAATGAACCCTGTTGTGGATGATGAAGATAGTTAATAATACAAATATAAGAATGTTCTTCCATGAACTAGGACAAACATATGTCACTATTACAAGGTGTTAATAATAGGATGGTTTATGGGAAAAAATACACAATGTATTATGGACTATAGTTAGCAGTAATGTTATAATATTCTTCCACCAACTATAACAAACGTAACAGACCAATGCTAAGTGTCAATAATAGGAGGTATAAGGGGTATGGAGTTTTACTTTTTGGAGCAATGAAAATGTTCTAAAACTGATGGTGGTGATGAAAGTATAACTCTGTAATTATACTGAGAGCCATTCTCTACCTCTTAATGGTATAGTCACCTGTTTGTTCCTTTACTATTAATTCAGTGAGAACTGGAGGAGAAGCTATACAGGCATGTATGTGTTCACCATATTGAACTAGAAGTCAAGGCAAATTTCATTTCTTAGAAAACCTGGTAAAATTGATTTCTACCTCTGGTTAGGCTATAAAATCAAAGTAACTTTTTTCTGGAAAAGAATTCTAGATTAAATGATCATACTTTTTAATGGAATTATTACAGAATAATGTATCCAAGTAAGTCGAGATGCAATAAATTCCAGACAGGGACAAGTTCTTCATAAATGAGTAGAGATGCAGCAGCCTCCCTTCCTCAGCAAATGCTTGTTTGGGTGCTGGTGAGTGAAGAGCAGGGGTGCCACAGACCAGGAGATTTTGCAGGGAAGAAGAAACTGGATGAGCTTTTCACAACATTGTGGATTTGTGGGGTAGACTGAGGTCTGCAATGGTTCCAAACTGAGTCATTAAATATTTCACCCAATAATTCTCCTGCCCTTATTCCAGAAGTTTGCAAAGAAGGTAGCAATGGAGGAGGGCCTAAGAGGAAGGAAAATGCATGCAGTCTATCACAGTCTCATGGTGCTTGGATTCCAGTGCTTGGATTGCCAGAGTTGAAACCAAATGTGAAGTAAAACTATCTGAAACTGAGACCCAACCCTCTTCCAGTTCACATATTAATAAAACCAAATTATTCAGTCTCTTGGCAGTGGAGGCATGGGAGGTTGGGAATTGGGCAAACTGGGGTTGAACGCTATCTAACTAAAGCTGCAGCCCCATTAGAACTGATTTTGACTCCTAGAGGATTCTGAAGGATGTCTCTCACCCTAACTAGCACACAGAAAGAAAGATGTGCACTCCTTGGACACATGCACATGCATACAATAACAGTTTACTCTCCACTATTCTTTTACACACAATGAAGAATACAATATGAAAAATACAAGACATATAAGGAAGGGGAACCTATAACCAAGAGCAAGCAGGCAGTAGATAGACACTTGCAGATTACCAGCAGATGAGAATGTTTAAAATATATGTTTAAAGTATGTTGAGGAATTTTACAGGAAATGATGGATATAAAAGGAAAAAAGAGAAGAAGTTTCAGAACCAAATGGAAATTCTAGAGTTTGATAAATACCAAAATTAAAAAATAATTGGATGGGTCTTTGGGGTGAGGGAGGGTGCCTAGATATGGTGTATCAGAGTGTGAGGCAATAATCTGTGATGAAAAGTGGTCTGGCACAGAATGAGGAGGGCAAGGGGTGGGGGATAGAGGCAAGCCAATAGTTGGAAAGTTTTATGAAAAGGATATATACATAGTCTCAAAGTATGCCCCACAAAATACTTAAAAGGTACAAAGGGATAAAGGGTGTGCTGGTTTGTATATATTATGTCCTCCAGAAAAAGCCATATTCTTTGATACAATCTTGTGAGGGCAGACATATTAGTGTTGATTAGGTTGGAACCTTTGGATTAGGTTGTTTCCATGAAGATGTGACTCACTCAACTGTAGGTGATAACTCTGATTAGATAATTTCCATGGAAGTGTGGCCCATTCAGCATGGGCCTTGATTAGTTCACTGGAGCCCTATAAAAGCTCAGACAGAAGGAGCTCACTGCTTGCTGCAGCTGAGGGACACATTTTGAAGACGGTCATTGAAAGCTGACGCGGACATTTTAGAGAATGCCATTTTGAAACACAACCTGGGAGCAAGTGGACACCAGCCACATGCCTTCCCAACTTACAGAGGTTTTCCAGATGCTAATGGCCTTTCTCCAGTGAACATACCTGGTGGTTGATGCCTTACCTTGGAGAATTTGTGGCCTTAAGACTGTAACTTTGTAAACAAATAAATCCCCTTTATAAAAGCCAATCCATTTCCAGTGTTTTGTATAACAGCAACATTAGCAAACCGGAACAGATTTTGGTACCAGAGAAGTGGGGTGCTGCTGAGCTTGCAAATACCAAACATGTTGGAACAGCTTTTTAAATGGATAAGGGGAATATTGTGGAAGAATTGTGAGGAGCTGGATAGAAAAGGCCTAGACTGCTTTGAAGAGAATGTTGGTGGAAATATGAACTCTAAAGATACTTCTGATGAGCCCTTGAACAGAAATGATGAATGTGTCATTGCCAACTGGAAGAAAGGTGATCCTTGTTTTAAAGTGGCAGAGAATTTGGCAAAATTGAGTCTTGGTGCTAGATGGGAGGCAGAATTTGAAAACAACAACCTGGGATTCTTAGCTAAAGAGATTCTGACACTAAATATCAAGAGTGTGACCTGGCTTCTCCTTGCAGCTTATAGTAAAATGCGAGTGGAGAGAGAGAAACTTAGAACTGAATGCTTGGATACAAAGAAACCAGAAACTGATAGTTTGGAAAATTCTGGGCTTCCAAAAAGTGAGACCCCAGAAGCTACAGCCCCACAGGAGGATTTAACCAAACACGGAAGCTGATCACCATTTCAGTACAAGCCAGGACTGGAGATGAAAGGATTTGTGGAAAGTCCTATTGTCTGACAGTTTTGACCCCTGTAAACTGCATGCCAAGCCTACAGAATTTTTGCAACATCTGTGTAGATGGAGCCACTGCCAGTCTGGATGGAAGGGATGGAAAAGGAACAAATTGAAGGAAAAATTACTTCAAAGACAGAACCATGGAGGTTGAGGTCTGAAACCAAGATGTCTTGGGCTTGGGAGAGTGGAGCAGCCCATGCATATGGTAAGGGTGAGTTTGCCCCAGAGGTCAAGGGCGGGTCTTCCACCTCGATGCTCAGGAAGAGTGCTGTCAACCCAGGCCCCAGAGAGGGTGGAACACATTCCCCAGGGATTGGGGAGAGCCTGACTGCCACCCCACAGTTCAGAGAGGGGAGAGCCATTGCCCCAGAGAGGCAGAGTCCAGGTAGCACCCCGAAGTTTGAGGATGGTGGGGCTGAGAAGGTGGTTTCCCCAATGCGTGAATATGTTGGAGCACTCACCCCAGCATTTGGAGAGAAAAGGGTTGCCACGAAGTCACTTGGAAAGAGTTGGACTCCCACTCTCTCAAGCCCCAAGGATACAAAGTTGTTCTACAAATGACTCTCAAACTTTGAAATCTAATGGAGTTTGCCCTGCAGGTTTTAGGAATTGTTTTGGTCCCTTAAACCCTATTTTTCCTTACTGTTTCTCCTTATGGCAATGGGGATGTTCATCCTATGACTGTCCTACCTTGGTATACTGGAAGCAGATAACTTGTTCTAAGTTTCACAGGTCTAGAGCCAGATGGGAATTTGGCTTTTGGACAGACCACTTTGGCTTTTGAAGATGACCATTGGAAGCTGACACTGACATTTTGGAGAACGTCATTTTGAAACACAACCTGGGAGCAAACAGACACCAGCCACATGCCTTCCCAACTTACAGAGGTTTTCCAGATGCTAACAGCCTTTCTCCAGTGAAGGTATCTAATTGCTGATGCCTTACCTTGGACACTTTATGGCCTTAAGACTGCAACTTTGTAACCAAATAAACCCCCTTCATAAAAGCCAATCCATTTTTGGTGTTTTGCACAATGGCAGCATTAGCAAACTGGAACAAGGGATAATTTCACAGTGAAGATACCTGAGAGACATCAGTATAATTAAGAAAGCAAAATTAACATTATCAGTAATATGATGTTGTGTGTCACCTAATGGATGCAAGGAGAAGAGCACAGCATATCATAGCATAATGCTACCAAAGATATATAACCTGAATCTAATCATGAGATGAACTGAAACTGAAGTACATTCTACAAAATTACTGGCCTATACTCTGCAAAAAATGCAAGGCTGTCCTGTGCATTGCAGGATGTTTAGCAGCATCCATGGCTTCTATCACTCAATGCCAGTAGCACCACCCCATGTCCTCCAGTTGTGACAGGCAAAAATATCTCCAGATATTGCCAAATGCCCCTAGGAGGCCAAATTGCCCGTTTGAGAACCAATTAGCTAGATAAAAAGCAACATTCAACTATATGCTGTTTACAAGAAATGTGCATTAAATATAATGATGCTGATGGTATTAAAGGATGGAAAAAGACATCCTGTGCAAATATCATAAGAAAGCTGGTATGACTATTAATATCAGACAAAGTTGACTTGAAGACAAGAAGTATTACCAAAGATAAGCACACTTCATAATGATAAAAGGATCTACCCAGTAAAAGAACCAAAGTTTACATGCACCAAATAATAGAGCTTCAAAATACATAAAGCATATATTGAAAGAAATAAAGGAAAAAAGAGACAAATCCATAATCATATTTGGGGATTTAAACCCTCTTCTTTCAGTAAGTGCTAAAACAACCAAAGATCGGTAAGATTATAGATGATTTGAAAAATGCTATCAGCTAAAGTAACCTAAAGTTATACTCTTAGAATTTTACACTCAAATATTACATTCAAATGTTCCTGGAATGTTCACCAAAATAGACTATACACTGGACCATAAGACAAGTCTCATTGAATTACAAAGGACTGCAACCAAACAAAATATTTTGTCTGGCCATGACAGAAATAAATTAAATATCAAAAGTAGAAAAGGCACCTAGAGAAACCCAATATTTGAAAGTTCACATACTTCTCTATAACCTCTGGATCAAAGATGAAATCACAAGGGAAATTAAGAATATTTTGAACTGAATGTCAAGGTTCTTCGAAATGATTTGTTTAGGCATCTCTGACTTGCTAGAACTTCAAGTAAGTGCTAAAATAAGACAGCACTGATGCAGGATTATTTTCATTGCCTGTTTATAGAGGCTTATAGTTGATAATTGCCAGAAAAATCACATACTGCATTTTTACAGTACACACAAGTCAAATGATATATGGAAGCAGTTTGTCAACCAATACATAAGGTAAAGGAATATTTTTGATTAAAAAAGAAGTCATAAAGATTCCTCCAAGGATTGATAGATATATTTTATTATGTATGAAATTTGAAGACATTTTTCAAATTCAGGAACCCTAGAGCCTTAGCTCTGTTCCCCTTTTAGAGTCAGAGAGGATAAAACTTCCAACACTAAAATGAAGTCAGAACCACGTGGAACTATTCTCTCTACTTCTTGACAGAGAAAAATGTTCCAACTGAGCATCTAGTCTGACTTGAAGAGGTGACTGTCTCTCTTGAATAAGTCACTGAAGTCCCTTGCACAAGTGAGTGGGATTAATTTATTCTGGCACAAAAATTATATAGATATTCCTATCTTGCTAGGAATGCAGCTTTGCACTGGCTAGGATGAAAGGCTTCTGCTTAACAGAGCTTCATCAAAATCCATGACTGTCTGTTAGTCTTCCTGGAGTATCTGTAGTCCTCACTCCATTTTTCTTCATCTGGCCTATCCAATTGCTGCCCAGATTCCCAATAAGGATCCATCTGAATGTAAAACATGGATTGAACCATTTAACCTTGGAATTATACTTGCCAACCCTTTGGTTGGTCATATTGGCTATAATAAATTGAGAACTCTGTCTCATGCCCAACTGCATTTGGAAAGTCAAAGGAAGTGTTTGTTAAAATCATTGAATTTATTTCCTTGCCACATTGAGCCCTCAACTTCATTTTTAACCACTATTTGTAGAAATGGAAAGCTAAAGAAGGTAGTAAATGTCATGTTCACATTTAGTTATTCAGGAGAGACAAATGAAATGAAAAGATTCCAATGTTCTTTTGTTTTATACATCCAGAAGTTATTGTTTTCTTTGAGTATAGTGGGTGTTATGATTGTAGAAAATTATGATTAAACTAGTTTTAAAAGTGTGTTGGCATTATTATTTATTTTTTTTTTTTTGCAAATGAGGTGTTTCCAAATAAAAATGATCTTATAACTTTAGCTATGATGTGAAAGGCATAATTTTAGTGATAGATCCTGTTAGGATATTTTTTTTAATTTACATTTAGAAACATCATAGTGAAAATACAGAAAAGACAAGACAAAGAGAAAAATCTAAAGCAACTAGATAAAAAACCAGATTATCTTCAAAGAGCCAAAAGGTATACTGACACATCTGACTTATCAATAACAATAAGAAAAGTCAAGGGACAATGCAATCATATAATTAATGTGCTCAAAGAAAGTAATAACCAATTCACAATTCTATAACCAGCAAAAATATCCTTCAAGCATGAACATGGAACTTCTGGAAAGGTGGCAGATTAGGAGAGACAGAGCAGAATGCTCCATGAAAAACACTAGATAAAGGACAGAAAGCACTCCAGAACAGCAGTTCCCAGGGTTCCACTGGCTGAGCAGGGACTTCCACACCCATAGTGAATGTGCACTTGTAGAAGCTGAGAGACTGCATTTAAGACCAGCGAATGTTCAGCCCAGAATGCTGTTGGAGAACAGGTGATTGGAGCTGGCTGAGGAGCATGGAGTGGGGCAGACTTCCATACTCCAGCAACCCTCCTCAGCACTTGACTGAGGTGATTACCCTGAGCAGACCCACGGGCAAGAGCCCCCATGCCACAATTTGGTGGCTGGAGCAAGCAGACGAGTATGGAAGGGGGCAGCTTTTCATGGTCCATGCAGCCATCTTTGCAGTTGGCTTGGAAGATGATCCTTCACAGCCCAGCAGCCAAGTACTTCCTTAAGGGAATTTGTGATTCAGCAGACTTGTAATGGCATCCACTCTTCCTCAATGGATGCCCATGATGTGCACAGCCTAGAGGCAAGGGCACAGCATGGATGTGCCAGGAACCATTCCCTAATCCCAGGGACCTGTGGGCACATGGTAGACAGGCATTGTGGGGTGTTTGAGCTGGAAGGTGAGACACGCAACTCTGCAGCCCCAGAGTACTCCACTTGCAGCCATGGGAATGGCTGGGACCACCATATCCTAGAACAGACTCCCTGCCAAACTACAGGGCTGGCAGTCCCCAGTGCACATGGAACATTGGTGCACTGATGGGACTTCCAAATGGTTTGGACCCCAACTCAGTGCACAGTCAAAGTTGGGACAGAACTAGCTTGAGGGTAAGAGGCGCCTCAAGAGTGCCACTGCTAGTAGGTCATAGAGAGTACACACCACCAAGCTGTAGTTCTATCAAAATTACAGATAAATGTTCAAATAATCCAGCAAATACTAAAAGAACCCTATCAAGATAAGCAAATGCCAAGAGACCAAAAACAACAGAAAATTATAAAGCATATGAAAGCCAGAATATATGGATACCCAAACATTCAAATTAAAAAGCCAAAGGAGACACAGAACATGCAGCAATTAATCAAGGAAGTACACACAAACATCAATGTCATGGCTCAGGATATAAAGGACATGAAGAAGAGCCTAGAAGAGTATAAAGAAGAATTTGCAAGTGTACATAAAAAATAGCAGATCTTATGGAAATAAAAGACTGTTGATCAAATTTAAAAGATTCTTGAGCTTTGAAGAGGTAGTGGAATGAATTAGTGAACTCAAGGATAGAACAATGAATTGAAAAAGCACAAAAGAATAAATGGTGAAAAAAACAAAAAATTTGAAATGGATCTCAGGGAAATGATGGACAACATGAAGTCCACAAATATAAGAATCATTGGTGTCCCCAGAAGGTGAAGAGAAGAGTGAAGGGCTAGAAAGAGTATTCAAAGACATTGTTGGGGAAAGCTCCAAACTCTTCTAAATGACATAAATATGCAAATCAAAAATGCCCAAAAAACTCCAAAGAGAATAAATTTAAAAAAAAAACACTACAAGACATATTATGATCAGATTGTCAAATGCTGAAGAGAAAGAGAAAGTTGTGAAAGCAACAAGGAAGAAGCAATTTACCATATACAAGGGAAACAACATAAGACTAAGTACTGACTACTCAGTGGGCAACATGGAGATGAGAAAGCCATGGTATGATATATTTAACATTCTGAAAGAGAAAACTTGCTGGCCAAGAATTCTTTATCCAGCAAAGCTCTCCTTCAAAATTGAGGGAGAGCTTAAAATTTTCACAGACAAACAAATTCTGAGAGAATTTGTTAAAAAGAGACCTGCCCTACAAGAAATACTAAAGGGAGCTCCACTGGCTGAGGAAAAAGATAGGAGACAGAGGCCTGGCATAGAGCACAGAAATGAAGAGTATTGGTAAGGGTAACATAAAAGAAATAAAGAGAAAGAGGGAAAAAGAGATCTGACAAATAAAAAAGGATAAGAAGACTGATTCAAGAACTGCCTTTACAGTAATAACACTGAATGTGAATGGGTTAAACTCTCCAATTAAAAGATACAAATTGGCAGAATGGCTTAAAAAATATGAACCATCAATATGCTGTTTACAAGTGATTCACCTTAAACCCAGTGACACAAAGAGATTGAAAGTGAAAGGATGGAAAAAAAATCCATGCAAGCTACAGCCAAAGGAAAGCATGGGTAGCAATACTAATTTCAGACAAAATAGACTTTAAATGCAAAGATGTCATAAGAGACAAAGAAGGACACTACATGCTAATAAAAGGGACAATTCATGAAGAAGAAATAATCATAAATGTTTATGCACCCAATCAAAAGTACATGAGACGAACATTGGCAAAACTGAAAGAAGCAATAGATGTAACCACAGTAATCATTGGAGACTTCAATACAACACTCTCTTCTGTAGATACAGCAATCAGACAGAGGACCAATAAGGAAATTGAGAACCTAAATATGTGATAAGCAAATTAGACTTAAGAGACATATATAGAGCATTACATCTCAAATTACTAAGATATGCACTCTTCTCTAGTGCTCAGGGAACCTTCTCCAGGATAGATCATATGCAGGGGCATAAAACAAGCCTCAATAAATTTAAAAAGATTGAATTATTCAAAGCACATTCTATGACCACAATGGAATGCAATTAGAAGTCAATAACCATCAAAGATCTAGAACACTCACAAATATCTGAAGGTTAAACAACACACTCTTAAACAATCAGTGGGTCAAAGAAGAAATTGCAAGAGAAATTGCTAAATATGCAGAGATGAATGAAAATGAGAACACAACATATCAAAACTTATGAGATGAGGGGTGAAAGATGATGGTGGCATAGAGAGGAGAGGAGGTTAGTGAGTTCCCCTGGAACAACTAATAAACAAACAGGAACAGCTACTAAATAATCTGGAATAACTGCTGGGGGACAACTGTGACTGTCCACACATAGTACACCAACCTGGATTGGGAGGAATGACTGAGATCACAACATAAAATCCATAAGTAAAAACTGTGGACTTGAACCAGGAGCCCCCTCCCCCCACAGCCCAAACTGCAAAACCTTATGGTGATTGCAGCATTCTCTGAACAAGCAAATATACCTCAGTCCAGCTCCAACTGGGGTTGTGATTAACAAACATGTACTGATCAATATAAGCTACAAATCCCCAAAAAGCAGACAGAGGCTTTTAGTGACAACTGATCTTAAAGAGCCAGAGGACTTCTCTGTGCTGGGAGGGGGAGCCCAGAAGACCAGGTACTATCTCTGGCTGGGGGGTGAATCTGAGGGGACCACAGACTGGCCCTGAAGGGGGGCTTTCTGTCCCTTTTTCTCTCTCAACCTGTGTGGCTCAGTGGAGAAAGCCTCAGCCATTTTCAGTTTGCAGCATTCTGACCCAAAGGTGGGGATAGCAGAGTCAGACAGACAAAGAAACTATTTAAATGCAAATGGAAACTCCCTAGGGGGTGTGTCATCCCTAAGAGGAAGGAGGTGGTGCCCAGCCCTACTACTGGCCTCCTGTTCAGAACCAGACCCCAGAGCCTGGGGGAAAACAGCCAAAACAGAAACTAAGGACTAAGTGGGCCACACCCTTTACACAAGTCAGGAGCTACAGGTTGACAGGCACCACCTGCTGGGCAGGTGAGGCAAAGCACAGCAGCTTGAGGCCTCACAGGGTGTGTCAATCTTCCAAGACACACCATCAAGGAGACCTGATATTGAATATTGCCCCCTTCTGAGATCTGAGCCTGTTCTGGTCTGGGAATACCTGATTGGGGTAACCAAGGAAACCAGATGCCTAGACAGCAGAAAACTGCAACCTACATTAAGAAAAATGAAGTCACAGCCCATTCAAAGAAACAAATTTACACTTCAACTGAGATACAGGAATTGAAACAACTAATGCTAAATCAATTCAAAAAGCTTAGGGAAGATATGGCAAAAGAGATGAAGTGTATAATGACAACACTGGGTGAATATAAGGTAGAAATCAAAAGTTTGAAAAAATAACTGGCAGAATCTATGGAAAAGAAAGGCACAACACAAGAGATGCAAGACACAATGGAGACATACAGCAGCAGAACTCAAGAGGCAGAAGAAAACACTCAGGAACTGGAAAACAAGACACCTGAAATCCTACACAAAAAGAACAGATAGGGAAAAGGATGGAAAAATATGAGCAATGTCTCAGGAAATTGAATGACAACACAAAATGCATGAACGTACATGTCATGGGGGTCCCAGAAGGAGAAGAGAAGGAAAAAGGGGCAGAAGCAATAATAGAGGAAATAATCAATGAAAATTTCCCATCTCTTATGAAAGACATAAAATTACAGATCCAAGAAGCACAGCATACCCCAAAGAGAATACATCTGAATAGGCCTACACCAAGACACTTAATAATCAGATTATCAAATGTCAAAGACAAAGAGAGAATCCTGAAAGCAGCAAGAGAAAAGCAATCCATCACATACAAAGGAAGCTTGATGAGACTATGTGCAGATTTCTCAGTAGAAACCATGGAGGCAAGAAGGAAGTGGTGTGATATGTTAAAGATACCAAAAGAGAAAAACCACCAACTAAGAATCCTATATCTGGCAAAACTGTCCTTCAGATATGAGGGAGAGCTTAAAATATTCTCTGACAGACAATGAGAGAGTTTGTGAACAAGATACCTGCCCTATAGGAAATACTAAAGGAAGCACTACAGACAGATAGGAAAAGACAGAAGTGAGAGGTTTGGGATACAATCTTGGGTGATGGTAGCACAGCAATGTAAGTACACTGAACAAAGATGACTGTGAGTATGGTTGAAAAAGGAAGGTTAGGAGCATGCGGGACACCAGAAGGAAAGAGGAAAGATAAAGACTGGGACTGTATAACTCAGTGAAACCTAGAGTGCTCACCAATTGTGATAAAATGTAGAAATATGTTTTTACATGCGGGAAAACAAATTAATGCCAACCTTGCAAGGTGTTGAAAATAGGGTGGTATTGGGGGAAAAATACAATCAATGCAAACTAGAGACTATAATTAACAGAAATATTGTATTATGCTTCTTTTAATGTAATAAAGGCAATATACCAAAACTAAATGCATATAAAATCAGGACATAAAGGAGCGGTATGGAACTCTTGGCATTGGTGATATTGTCTGACTCTTTATTCTACTTCAATTTAATGCTGTCTTTCCTTTTGTTGCTTCCTAGCTGTCATGTTTGTTTGTTTTTTTTTTCTCTTTTTCCTTTGTCTCCCCCCCTTCTTTGACCCTTCCTCCTTCTTTGTGGAAAAAATGGAGATGTTCTTACATAGATAATCATGATCATGGTGAATGAATAAATACATGATTATACAGGGAACCAATGATTGTTTACTTAGGATGGAATGCATGAACAAAACAGTCTTAAAAAAAAAAAAACAGGTTGATGAAGAAACCTTGAGTGCACTACATTGAGTGAAGTAAGTCAGACACATAAGGACAAATATTGTATGATCTCACTGATATGAACTAATTATAATATGTAAACTCATAGACATGAAATATAAGTTACCAGGATATAGAACGAGACTAAAGAATGGGGAGCGGTTGCTTATTATGAGCAGAATGTTTAACTAGGTTGAACTTAAGTGTTTGGAGATGGACAGAGGTGATGGTAGCATATTATTGTGAGAATAATTAACAGGGCAGAATGGTGTGTGAATGTGGTGGAAAGGGGAAGCTCAGAGTCAGGTACATCACCAGAAGGAAAGTTGGAGGTTAAAAGATGAGAATGTATAAAACAGTGAATCCAGTTATGGGCAATGGCCATGATTAACTGTACAAATTTTAGAAATTTCTTTCATGAACTAGAACAAATGTGTAACACTATAACTAGAAGTTAATAATAGAGGGGCATATAGGGAGAAAAGTATACCTACTGCAAACTATATACTACAGTTAGTAGTATTTATTTTAGCATTCTTTCATCAACAGCAACTAATGTACTATACCAATAGTATGAGTCAATAATGGAGGGGGGGTGGTTAGGGGCATGGGAGGATTTGAGTTTCCTTTTTATTTTTGGTCTTTATTTCTTTTCTGGAGTAATGAAAATGTAAAAATTCAAAAAAATTTACTTGTAGTGATGGATGCACAGCTGTGTGATGGTACCAGGGGCAACTGTTTGTACACTTTGGATCTTTGGATAATTTTATGGAATGTGAGCAATCTCAATAAACAAAAACTTATGGGATGCAGCAAAGGTGGTTCTAAGGGGAAAATTTGTAGCTCTAAATGTATACATTAAAAAGGAAGAAAGAGGTAAAATCAAAGAACCAACAGAACAACTGAAGAAGCTAGAAAATTATCAGCAAACTAATTCTAAAGCAAGCAGAAGAGAAGAAATAATAAGCATTAAAGCAGAAATAAATGATATAGAGAACAACAACAAAAAAATAGAATAAATAATACCAAAATTTGGTTCTTTGAGAAGACCAACAAGATTGACAAACACTTAGCTAGCTGACAAAGTCAAAAAGAGAGAATACCCAAAAGTAATAAATGAGAGGGGGAACTTCAGATACCAAGGAAATTTTAAAAATCATAAGAGGATACTATGAACTGTACATCAACAAACAAGATATTTTAGAGGAAATGGATAATTTTCTGGAAACACATGAACAACCTAGACTGACTAGAGAAGAAATAGTAGATCTCAACAAACCAATCACAAGAGATATAATCAGTCATCAAAAAGCTTCCTGCAAATAAAAGCCCAAGGCCAGATGGCTACACAGGGGAATTTCACCAAACTTTCCATAAAGAACTGATAACATTCCTACTCAAACTCTTTCAAAAAATTGAAGAAAATGAGATACCACCTAACTCATTTTATGAAGCCAACATTGCTCTAATACCAAAACAACATAAAGATGCTACAAGAAAGGAAAACTACAGGGCAATCTCCCTAATGAATACAGAGACAAAAATTCTCAACAAAATACTTGCAAATTGAATCAGAAAATAGATTTAAAAAATTGTACAACCTGACCAACTGGGATCCATCCCAGGCATGCAAGGGTGTTTTAACACAGAAAAATCAATCATTGTAATATAATACATTAACAATTCAAAAGGGAAAAATCAAATGATAATCTCAATAGATGCTGAAAAAGCATTCAACAAAATTCAGCATCTTTTTTTAGATAAGAACACTTCAAAAGTTAGGAATTAAAGGAAACTTCCTCAATATGATAAAGGATATATATGAAAAACCCACAGCCAGCACAGTACTCAATGGTGAGAGACTGAAAGCCTTCCCTCTAAGATCAGGAATGAGACAAGAATGCCTGCTGTCACCACTGTTATTCACCACTGTGCTAAAAGTTCTAGCCAGAACAATCCAGCAAGACAAAGAAATAAAAAGCATCCAGATTGGAAAGGAAGAAGTAAAACTGTCATTATTTGCAGATGATATGATCTTACATTTAGAAAACCCTCAGAAATCAATGGCATATCTACTTGAGTTAATTAATAAATTCAGCAAAGTGTCAGGATACAAGGTTAATGCACATAAGTCAGTAATGTTCCCATACAATAGACATGACCTAACTGAAGAGACACTCAAGAAAAAGATTCCATTCACAATAGCAACTAAAAAATCAAGTACCTAGGAATAAACTTAACCAAGGATGTAAAAGACCTCTACACAGAAAATTATATAACTTTACTAAAAGAAATAAAAAGGGACCTAAAGAGATGGAAAGATACTCCATGGTCATGGATAGGAAGCCTAAACATTGTTAAGATGTCAATCCAACCCAAACTGATCTACAGACTCAGTGTAATTCCAATCAAAATTCAAACAACCTACTTTGCAGAACTGGAAAGCTAGTTATCAAAATTTTTTGGAAGGGAAAGGGGACTTGAATTGCTAAAAACCTTCTAAAAAAGAAAAATGATGTGGGAAGACTTATACTTCCTGACTTTGAAGCCTACTATAAAGCCACAGTAGTCAAAACAGCATGGTATTGGCACAAAGATAGACATATTGATCAATGGAATCAAATTGTGAATTTGGAAATTGACCCCCAGATCTAAGGTCAACTGATCTTTGATAAGGCCCCCAAATCAACTGAACTGGGACATAACAGTCTCCTCAACAAATGGGGTTGGCAGAACTGGATATCCATATCCAAAAAATGAAAGAGGACCTCTACTTCACACCCTACACAAAAATTAACTCAAAGTGGATCCAAGACCTCAATATAAGAGAAGAACCATAAAACTTCTAGAAGATAATGCAGGGAAACATCTTTAAGAAATACTGTTAGGAAGTAACTTCTTAGACCTTATACCCAAAGCACAAACAAGGAAAGGAAAAATAGATAAACGGGAACTCCTCAAAGTTAAAAGCTTCTGTACCTCAAAAGAATTTGTCAAAAAAAGGTGAAGAAAAAGCCAATGCAATGGGAGAAAATATTTGGAAACTGTATCTGATAAGAGACTGATATCTTGCATATATAAAGAAATCCTACAACTCAATGACAATAGTACAAATAGCCTAATTATAAAATGGTCAAAGAGGTGAAAAGACATTTCTCCAAAGAGGAAATACAAATGGCTAAAAAAACACATGAAAAAATGTTCAGCTTTAATTGCTGTTAGGGAGATGCAAATCAACACCACAACGAGATATCATCTCACACCAATAAGAATGGCTGCCATTAAACAAACAGGAAACTACAAATGCTAGAGAGGATGTGGAGAAATTGGAACTCTTATTCATTGCTGATGAGACTGTATAATGGTCCAGCCAGTGTGGAAGACAGTTTGGCTGTTCTTCAGAAAACTAGATATCAAATTACCCTGTGATCTGGCAATTTCACTTCTCGGTATATACCCATAAGGTCTGAAAGCAGTGACACAAACAGGTATTTGCACACCAATGTTCATAGTGGCATTGTTCACAATTTCCAAGAGATGGAAACAATCCAAATGTCTGTCAACAGTTGAGTGGATAAACAAAATGTGGTGTATACATATGATGGAATACTACACAGCAGTAAGAAGGAATGAGGTTGTGAAACATATGACAACATGGATGAACCTTGAAGACATAGTGCTGAGTGAAACAAGCCACACACAAAACGAGAGATATTGTATGTTACCACTAATGTGAACTCTGAAAAATGTAAAATAAGTGTCTTATAATGTAGAATATAGGGAACCTAGAGATAGACAGAAGCTGGTGATAGCAGAATGATAATCTAATATGTACAGATGTGATAATGAGGGTTAACTTAAAGGTATGAGAACGGATAGGTGTGACTATGGTTTGTTAATCAGATTATAAGTAACAGTGATGCATTGAAGGCAAACATGTTCATAAATGGTTTAAATGCTTATAACCCACAGAGTAGCACCACAAACCCTAAATAAGTGTTAGCATGATATACTTGTAAGGTATGACACTGTGCAGAGGGTTAACAACAGAGTGGTATATGGAAAACCTATCCATTACATATTATAGACTGTATTTGATAGGAATATCTTACCAACACTACACTAAATACTAGGGATTAATAATTAGCAGCTGATAAGTTCTCTAGGATGTATCATGTTATAATAATTGTTTAAAGCTGAGAGTGATGATGATTGTACAAGTAAGTTAAGGTAATGTAAGAAACTGATCATTTATCTGTGGATAGAATATATATTAAATGAAATTAAGAACCCACTACTTAATAAATCAAGCCCTCGACTTAAGGCATGCTCTTGTGGAACTTAGGGTTGTAAATAGGAGGCTGAGATCTCCTGTAATTATGCCTAAGAGTCACCTCCAGGGAACCTCTTTTGTTGCTCAGATGTGGCCTTTTTCTCTCTAAGCCCAACTTAGCAAATTTAACCCCCCCCCCCCCAAGGGACATGACTCCCAGGGGAATGAATCTCCCTGGTGACGTTGGACATGACTCCCAGGAATGGCCCTGACCCTGGCAGTGAGGGATTGGGAATGCCTAGTTGACCAAAAGGGGGAAAAAGAAAGGCAACAAGCTGAGCTCACAGTGGTTGAGACCCAAAATAGAGTTGAGAGGCTATCCTGGAAGTTTCTCTTACGCAAGCTCCAGCTAGACATCTCAACTGGCCACAGCATGCCATGCCCTTACCAAAAGTAGTCCCCAAATACTTAGGTCCCTAACTGAGATTATATAAAAGATTCACTCACTAAGTTTTATCTCTCAGAAACTTTGATCCACCAGAGTATTCCTATGCCAGACAAGTCCTGAAACCCAGACACAAAGGCCTCTTTAAGAACAACAATCCGACGCAGCCCCCTTCCCCATGCTGTTGACACCCCCTTTCAATATGAACAAGTTAGGGTGCTCACTGCCTGACACCCCTGAAGATGGAGAAAGGGAATAAGTGAGAAGAAGCGGTAGCAACAAACAAGATAAGATTTAATAAAGGTGTATGAAAACCAAAACTTCATATGAATACATATTTTTTTTAAATGCTGGTAAGTTGGTATAGCTGGAAGGAGGTAAATGACATGGTGGAACTGTAACCTATAACATTCTTTAAAATTTGCTCTATAAACATCTTGACCAAAAGGGGGATGCGAAATGAAACGAAATAAAGCTTCAGTTGCTGAGAGATTTCAAATGGAGTTGAGAGGTCACTCTGGTGGACATTCTTATGCACTATATTTAACATTTTTTACATTTTGAAATATTGGAATAGCTAGAAGTAAATACCTGAAACCACCAAACTCCAATCCAGTGGTCTTGACTTTTGAAGATGATTGTATAACAGTGTAGCTTACAAGGGGTGACAGTGTGACTGCGAAAAGCTTGTGGATCGCACTCCCTTTATCCAGTGTATGGATGGATGAGTAGGAAAATGGGGACAAAACCTAAATAAAAAATAGGGTGGGATGGGGGGGTTGGTTTGGGTGTTCTTTTTTTATTTCTATTTTTTATTCTTATGCTGACTCTTTATGGTGTAAGGAAAATGTTCAAAAATAGATTGGGGTGATAAATGCACAACTATAAGATGGTACTGTGAATAGCTGATTGTTCACCATGGATGATTGTATAGTATGTGAATATCTCAATAAAACTGAATTTAAAAAAAAATTGCTCTATTTCTAGTAGTTGAATTGTGCTTTGAAAGTCTTCACCTTTCTGTATATACCCTATATTGCATAATAAGGAAAGAACTGAAACTGTTTTGAAATTATCTAAATAACTGCTTGTTGAGCTGTGCATCAAAAGTTAACATCTTTTTATATGAATGATATATTTTACAGTAATGGAAATAGCTGAAGTTGTGGAACTGTGACCCATGATCTTCTTTGAAATTTGCTCTCTAATTACTTGTTAAATCGTACTTTGAAAGTTGTCACTGTTATGTATATATGTTAAAGTTCACAATAAAAAATGCTTTAAAAAAAAAGAATGAAGATGAAATAAAGACATTGTCAGTCAAAAATTGAGAGGATTTGCATCCAGACAACCTTTAGTAAGGAAAAAAGAGTGATCGTTGGGCAGAAGAAAAATACCATTTGGAAGGTTAATATATGCAGAAAGGAAAGAATACAAAAGAACATTATAAATAAGTGGATAAATCTAAATGAACATTGTCTATGGAAAATAACCATAATAAAGTGTTGTAGGATTTAAAATGCAGAGATAATTAAAATAATGAGTTTATATAAGTAAGTTGCATTTTCTAGATGGGGAGTTAAAGTACGAACTGACTTAAAATTTCTAGGGTAAAAAAACTGCATAACTTCCAAACTAACAGAGGAGAAAATACAATTAAAAAAAAAATCACTCCATAAGAAAGAAAGGAGGAAAAAAACAGAATGTAGAAACATAGAACAGATGGATAAATAAACCTGCATTTATCATTTTAAGATTTTTGAAGCTACAGAAAAGAGACTAACAGACTTAGTCAATCCTAATTTGCCTTGTTCCAAAAAGACCTTTTTAATAAATTCTGATCAATAGGGGGTTTTAAATTAGCACTTCTTGGGAATCTTATGTACCTTCCACGGCCCAGCTCTGGCAAGGCACTTTGCATCCTTCATGTCTATAAGGCTTGCAATGATCCTGCAAAGTAGGTTTTATGTCCCCAATTTAGAAGTGAGGATTGTATAAGGTTGCTCAGATAGTAAGTGACAAAAACAGGATTCAAACCAGTTCAAACCGATCCCAATCTCAATACATATCCCACTATGGCACAATTCCTAGCATTTAATAACATACAGTTTAGTCATGATGTTCAATTATACCCGAGGTTCTTAATCACCCAGAAGAAACAGGAGGAGAAATGTTTTGCAGGAAATCTACCTTCTTTTAAAATATGTGTCCTGAGATTGCTCAAGTTATGAATAATTAGATCTTCAAAACAAATGTTCCAAACTTAGCCTATAGTCCTAGGCACAGCTACTCATATTCAAAGTAAGTGCTTCCATTGGTGCCATGCATCCTATGTTTTCTTATATTGTCCATTCTGCATATGCATTTCAGTTTTCTGCTTGGACGTCCATTTGATTCTGCTACCAACACAAATTCATTTCTTGTTAAATGTAGAGTTTTCATTTCTCAAATGCCTTATACTAGAAGACAATGTAATTACATTAGAAGACATTTTAATTTGCAAATTCATTTCCAGTCAAGATTTGTGTAAAATGAAATCTAATTTATGCCAAAGCAAACTAAACCTACTAATCAATTCTCATTTAATGACTTCCTAGGAAGAAACTGGTGTTGGCTATGATTCTTCCCACAACACAGTTATCTTCCAACCATATTGCCTTTTTTTTTTTTCCCATGGCTGACAAGTTTTTATTTAATGGCACATTTCTAGGTGCATAAAGAGGCCACGAGTTAATGTTGTTAAAAAAATCAAACATCTGCTAAACAAGTGTTGCATTTAATAAAGTCACCTAAGACAGAAAAGGAGACACAGAAAACTGGACGTTCAGAGTTGAATTTCAGTCGTAGAACACTTCGCCTTCAATAAAGAGCTGGATTCTATTGGAGAGGAAGTCTGTACGGCCGAAGCAATGGAGCTGGAGGTGCTCTCAGGCATCGGCAGACTCGTTGGCCAGATGCAGCGAGCTCAGTGAGGCACTTGAAGACGAGGAACTTGTGGTTTGGAATGCATCCTCCACTGTGAGGGCTGACAAGTCTAGGGCAAGCTATCCGATATCTCTCTCAGGTCCTGTCTAGTTGGGCCCCCCCATTCCAACTGCAAAAATCACTGAAGATAACAATCAATCCCTAGCCCTAGTGTCTCGTTCTCGCTCCTTCCTTCAACCTTTTTTCAAATGGTATACTAAGGGAAACAGTTCTGAGGTCTCGGTAACAGGGTGGTAGATGCTTTGGGAAGTTGAGGCAGAAAACAGTAATCTGGACGTTCCTTTCATCTTACTGCACCGATTTAGCTTCAGTCTTTTTTCTCCTTCCGCTCCTCTCCTGCCCCCACTCATGCCCTCCCACCCCCCAGACAGATCTACTGGCATGAAACTGCTCTAGGA
The DNA here is from genome assembly GCF_015220235.1 of Choloepus didactylus. NCBI lineage: Eukaryota > Metazoa > Chordata > Mammalia > Pilosa > Megalonychidae > Choloepus > Choloepus didactylus. The sequence goes on from NC_051311.1 coordinate 81,616,717, forward strand.
GGTTATCTCCATTGGGATTTTCCAGCAGAAGAGACACTGGTGTTTTTTTTGTTTGTTTGTTTTGTTTTTTTTTGTCATTCTGAAGTTCCCACTTCACCACCACTTTAACAGAGGGGTATTCGCTCTTCACCGGCAGTTTATTCAGGTAGGTATAAGTCTGGTCTTTTACCATGGGACACTTAATTCCACTCTTACAACCATCAGGTTCACGAATCATAAAGGGAACTTCAACACCAAACACAATGTCCTGCACCAAGGCTGTGCTATTTTGAGACTGAATTTTGCTGCTGAAGGTCACGTTGACACTGTCAGGCTGTCCCTTCTGCAGTTGGCAGAGCTGAGTGGGACACGGGCTCACATTTAATCCCTTTGTAACTCCCACCTCAGAACCGCAGTCCTTGAAATACACCGGTTCCGCCAGGGCGGCGGTGCAGAGCGCCAGGAGGAGCGCTGCGGCTGGGAAACGCACGCGGCCAAGGAAGAAAAGGCTGCCACGGTCACGAGATAAACCTGCCAGGCGGGGTCGGGGAGGAAGCCAGTCACACAACCAGTCATCACCATCCGGGCTGAGCCACCATATTGCCTTTTAAAAGTATTTGATCTATTTCTATGCTTTTTCAGAAATGATTGCATTATCTGTTTACCACAAAATGAGAACTCTGTTGCCCAAACTATATAAAAAAGACTTTGGATTTTTCTTTTAGATCATTTATTTCCAGACACATTCACTTTTATTTCCTTCACTTTTTACTGCTTGATTCCAAATGGCTTCAATAATGATTTTGTTAACTACATTTTAATATTATACAATATAATACTGAGTGACTGTAGCTTTTCCAAAGACCATTTCAAAAGAACAAGCTGGAGACAGAAAAATCATTGTTAAAAAAATAAATGGATGACAAACTGGCCTATAAACCCTGTTTCTCGTGGAAAATCCCTTGCAATAGATGAAAAATTGCCAGAAAACATGAACTGCCTCATTAACTTTATGCCCAAGTTCTATCAGCAATAGATTTTAATGCCTATGTTCATCATTTATGTGCTGCTCGCATTCTTATATATATTATAAATTAACTTCAGAAGTTGAATTAGTTACCTCATGAGGCCCACTGCATCATCTATATAAAGAATTCGAGGAATAATTCAGAGGAGAAAGAACACTGATGAGCCAGGGCACTGTTTGGTGATGCAAACGACTAATTAGTAAATGTCAAATGTAGCAGCTGTAATTGTCACTCTATTTGAAATGACCTTAAAAATTGCCAAACACATCATGAAGTATGCTTTTGTGTTGGGGACAATTAAGGTAGCATATATAATATTCACCTTCAGCGATACCGGTAACATGCAACATGGCCGCCAGGGCTGATGCAAGAACAGCCTAAGCTATAATTAGCCTTCTTCTAGGAAGTAACAGTAGTTCCCGCCTAAGCAGTAGCTAGTTCGCACCTAAACAGTAGCCGCCCATTGGCCATCCACCCCAGCAACAGCTACCACCAATCCCAGACCCCCAGCAACAGCAACCGCCAATCCCCCTACGTTTGCCTTCCACCCTAGCAACAGCAGCAGCCAATCCTAGATCGCCACCCGTCCTTACTAGCCACTCCCTCCACCCTTAGAGTATATATACCCTGCCTCTTCAATAAAATTTTGCAGCTTGATCAGAAACCTGTCTTGCTATCATTCCTCGTGTCTCTTGTCCCATACCATTCTTCCTTCACAGGACTTAGAGCTTCCATTGATCGTCCCGCGGGCCGAGACACTTTTGAAAAATCAAGATAACACTGCTTTCTTTTATTGGATTTCCATGAGATCCTTCAGCCAAGATTCCTGACAATACACAGTGGGGCCATCTGCATCACAATATATCTATTATTGATAGAAAGATACAGATTTGGAAATTTCTGCATGTCAAAGCAAAGTAGATTAAAGGGAGCCAAATACATTAGTTTTCAAAGTGGGTTCTAGAAGTGCCAATTCCATAGACACAGTAAACAGTCCATCGAGATTTATAGAGTTCCCTGGAATAATTTTTTAAGACAAAGTTTTTTTTAAGTACAGAAAATAAGGTTCTAAACAAGGTTTTATAAACCTGCTTATAATAAGCTGTAGGACAAAACTGTTATGGCTAGTTTTCTTTTACTAGAATTACTGGGACTAAGTTAAAATGAATTGCCAGTAGTAGGTTAATTTGGGATAGCTAACATTGCCTAACACAGCCAGCCTCCGTTGTAAGCATTTGACATATGTTAACTCATTCAATCCTTTTAACAATCCTGTGAAGGAAATATCTTCATGATCCCTATTTCCCAGGTAGGAAAATGAGGCACAGAGATCACTACAATAGGGAGGGAGGTATCAAACCCAGGTAGCCTGGCTCTGAAGACTGATTCTAACCACTATGCTAAGCTGCCTCTCTTCAACTGAGTCCTTGAATTGAGTGTGAAATTTCTTATTTCATTAAAGGCAAAGAAGAAAATTTAGAGGAATTCTAGGATATGCAGGAGGCCTTGAAGAATTCTCAAGCTCCAGCCAATCATTAATTGTATTTGACTTTCAGCTGTCAACCAAAGACCTCATTCTGCACCTGCAGTCTTTTAGCACCTGACACGTAAATTCTTGCTCAGTGTTCTATGTTATTTCATTTAATCTTCACAACAACCCTATAGAATAGAGTGGATTTTATTATCTCCAATTAAATTAACACATGCATGGACTTGTGCAAAAGTGGAGCAGAGGACCCCACAAGTATTCATTCTGTAAATGACAAGGGTTTAATATATTTCTCCATCCCATTTACAGACTTAAGAAAAATTTTGTTTTGTGAACTTTAGATCACAGATCTCAACACCAAGTAATTTTGATTATCTGTACTCCTCTAATAGGGTTTTTCTAATATATGTTAGTTAATACAGTAGATATATTGAATAATGATATTAGGATAATGTGGAAATCAGGTTGGTTCATATACTATTTTTCCAAGTTAAGGGGAACTAAATTTGTAGGAATAGAATTACAAACGTCAGTGGAAAGAAAAAGCCCTTGGCTAGGCTGGTGATCTGACAGCATAAGCCTTTTTAGTGTGTTTTAGGAAAATTAGAAACAAGTGCCTCGGGGCAGCTTTTGACTCCCAGCGGGATACACAGCCTCCTAGAGGGCTGCCCCTCACAGGTTCTGATCTCCATGTCTGTTTGCCTCCTCTCAGTCCTATCAGCCCTCTCCTACTTAAATTTCATCAGCATTTCTATTCTGTTGGCTTCTGTGCAATCTAATATTCTCTGTGGCAAAAGCCAGCCACACTGAGCTGCCTGTCTTGGTGGGCTATGTTAATCCTTAGGTTATTTCGGTGGTAGGTGTTAGTGCTCTGCTTATTGTTATTTAAGATAGCTTATAACTCAAAACAATAAAATAATCGTAAACAAGTATAATCATATGGAGAATACTTTTTAAAGGATAGCATCTTTCTTGATAATGCAATTCTCCACATCCAAGCTTACTTCTTCCATGTTTACTTTTTACCTTATTCCATGTTTACTTTTTACCTTATCCTTTACCTTTTTTTGGATATCAAAGTGACCTAAGAAGCCTTTCTAAATAACTCATTCTTTAACTGTTTTCTTCTGCAAGATTATCTTGAGAAATGGAACATAACCTTCCAATTCCTAAAAACACTCCAACTCAAACAAGAATTTCAAGATACTTAAGAATTTATACTTTTTTTTTTCTTTTGACGCAGGGAGAAGGACTCCATGTTTAAAGCACTCGTAGTAAGCTTTCTTTGATGTTAAGTAAAGCATCTTGTTTTACATCATACATCATCATATAACATCATGTAACATTTTTGCAGCAATTTCAAAGTTTCTTTCCTACTTATATTGAGCAAGATGCTGTTAGTGTTCAAATATCAGTGGGAAAAAAAAGGTAACTGAAGACTTCTTAGAATTCTTTTCAGAAGAGAATTTTTCCCACCTTGCTCTTAATTTAAGGAAATCTTAGCTCTTTCAATATAAATATTTGCTTCCTTTGTAGCTTTCTGTATTTGCCAAATGACTTCCCCATCCAGAAATTAGAAGGCATTATCTTTAGGCTGGTGGCCTTCAAGCAAATGAAAAACGGAGTTGAGATGAAGAAATGCTGTGTCTGTCTGCTCAAAGTATCTCCTGTTTTTCCTTCATCTTCTGCTGTCTAGTTTGAAGTATCCACCATTAAAATTTTGCCACTCCCTGTTAGACAACTGGGGGGTTGTTGGAGGACTCATTTATTAATTGGCACAAATAATCTTATAATTTATATTCCACATATTTCCAACATATTTGAGGTCATTAACAATAAAAATATGTTCATTCTAGAACTTAAAGAAGTAACCCCTCCCCTCCTTCCCTATTACTTGCCCCACTCCCAATAATAGAAAGAAATAAAGGCCAACTTAGATTCAGCCTTTGTTAAAATTATAGGAAACCATAAATCACAATTGTTCCTCAGGTACATAGGAAATAAAGAGATTAAATAGGTGGGGAGAAGTTTTTGTTTAGAGTTAAATGAATGTGCCAATTACTAGGTGGTCTTTCAGCACCAAATCTACACTTTCTGCTCTGTCATGTGATCCTGGAGCAGGGACTTTGCAAAAAGAATTTCTGCTTTCTCAGCTGGCTCCATATTAAGCTCTTCCAGTTGATGTGGAGGAGACAAGTTGGGGTGCATGAGGGAGAGAGGAGGAGGATTTGCTCCTTTGTGTTTGCTTCCTCTCTGTTTCCTGTTCCTGTGACCATTAGTGCAGTAATGCTTCTTTGCCCTGAGGGTGGCAAATCCTTCCCATAACCCTTGTAGAACCTGCCTTTTTGCACCCCCCAGAAACACCAGTACTGACTGGCTGGTGCCCCCTCATCAGAAATCCGAGTTTCTGCTCCATGGGCCTCTTCTCCAAGCGTCTACATTTTAATACTTCCTGCACTAGGGGTGGTAGCTACTTCCTACCATTGTTTCCTTATGTTCTTTTTGCTTTTCAGTCACCTAATTAACAACTTTATACCTAACTAGCAATTTTTTTATGTTAAATTTTCTGTTAAATAAATAACTATGTGCTCTTAATGTAAAGGCTTTTCCATATTATTTCTTTTTTGTTTAATATAAAGTTTATTTCATAGGGAATCATATAAAACATTTTTTCTTTTTCAATTTTGGTAAAATCCTTATTGCTAGGATTGTAATTTGTTCTCTCTTAATGTAGAAATGAACCATTTCTGATAGACTCATCACTCATGAATCATATAGGCCCTTCTGTAGGTTAGAAAACTTCAGATCCCACATCTAATTTTTCTATTAGATAGCTTGGTAAATAAGGATGGTGTCTATAGCAGATTAAAAACAAAACACACCAGGATGTCTGGGTTCTAGAGTTCTATTCAGCATTATATTGGTGGTTCTAGTCAGCACAATAAGGCAGGAAAAGAAACTAAAGGTGTATAGATTAGAAAGTAAGAAGTAAAAGTGTTTTTATTTGTGATGATAACGTGATATTAGAAATAGAAAATCCCAAAGAATCTACAGGAAAACTACTAGAATTAATAAACAAGTTTAGCAAGTATATAAGATGAGTGTACAAAAATCAATTCTGTCTTGATATACTAGTAATGAGCAATCTGGAAATAAATTCAGAAAACAGTTCCATTCACAATAGCATCAAAAAGAATAAAATACCTAGATATAAATTTAACAAAGTGCAAGACCTGTTCCCATGCATATTACTTAGAGAAATTGAAGAAGCTCTAAATAAATGGAGCAACATAACATATTCATGGATTGGAAGACTCAATATTCTTAAGACAGCAATTAACCCCAAATTGATCCATAGGTTCAATGCCATCCCAATAAAATCTCAGCAAGTTTTTTTTTTTTAAGAAATGGACAAGCTGATATTAACATTTATATGGAAATGGAAAGAACCTAGAATAGCCAAAACATTTTTGAAAAGAACAAAGTTGGAGATCTTACATTTCTTAATTTCAAAGCTTATTATAAAGTAATCAAGACAATGTAGTAGCAACACAAGAATAAATACATAGATCAATGAAATAGAGGAGAGAGTCTAGAAATAAACCTTCACATTATGGTCAACTGACTTTTTACAAAGGTGCCAAACAATTCAAAGGTGAAAGGAAAGTCTTTTCAACAAATGGTGCCAGGACAGTTGGATACGTATGTGCAAAAAAATGAATTTCAACATTGCCTCACACCACACAGAAAAACCAAGTCGAATGAATTATAGCTAAGAGATAAAACTATAAAACCTCTAGAAGAAAAGAGAAGGGAAAATCTTTGTGTTGTTGGTTTAAAAAAGATTTCTTAGACATGACACAAAAAGCAGGATCCATAAAGACTTCATAATATCAAAACTTTTGCTCTCCCACAGGCATTAAGAAAATAAAATAGGTCACTGATTGGGAGAAAACATTTGCAAATCTGATAAAAAGTTTGTATCTAGAATATAAAAAAGACTCTTAAAACTCAATCAAAAGAATAAAGGTAACCCCATTAAAAAGCAAGCAAAAGATTTGATCAGACATTTCACCGGGAAGATATATAAATAACCAATAAGCACACAGAAAAATGCTCAATCGTCATCATTAGTCACTAGAGAAATGGAAATCAAAACCACAAGATACCACTCCACACTCATCAGAATGGCCATAATGGAAAAATCTGACAATTCCAAATGTTGGATAGTATGAGGAGAATATGGAACCCTCATAATAGTGCTAGTGGGAATACAAGATGGTACAGCCACTTTGTAAGTAATTGCCAAAATGTTTTCCAAAGTTAAACATTAATTTACCTTTAACCAGCAATTTTTCTCCTAGGCATCTACTCAAGAGAATGAAGACATATGTCCATATAAACATTTGTACATGAATACTTACAGCAGGATTATTCATAGTAGACAAAACCTGGAAACAATCCAAATGTCCATCAACCAGTGAATGGATAAACAAAGATATGGAATATTTCCATTATGACAAGGATCCCTCATTTGCCCTTTTAGAACCACACTCACCTGCCTTTCTACTTCAACCTACCCCCTCCTTATCCCGGACCTCTGGCAATCATTTTTGTAATTTGTAATTTCCAAAATATTACATAAATGAAATTATATAGTATGGGACATTTCAAGATGGACTTTTCTCACTTGACAAAATTCTCTGGAGACTCACTCATCCTAGTTGTACACATCAACATTCCATTTCTTTTTATTGTTGAGTAGCATTACATGGTATGTGTGTACTAAGTTTGTTTAACCATTCACCCACTGAGGACAGTTGGGTTGTTTCCCATTTTTGGTTTACTATGCATAAATCTGCGAAACATTCTGTGCTGGTTTGGATGTATTATTTCCCCCAAAATGCCATGTTCTTTGATGCAGTCTTGTGGGGGCAGATGTATTAGTGTTGATTAGGCTGGAACTTTTTGATTGTTTCCATGGAGAAACATGTAACACCTTTGATTAGAGTGTGACCTGTTGGTGGGATTGTTTCCATGGAGGTGTGGCCCCGCCCATTCAGCTTGGGTCTTGATTTAATAATTGGAGCCCTATAAAAGCTGACAAACAGAAGGACTTCAGAGGAGCTGCAGCTGAGATAGACATTTTGGAGAATGCTATTTTGAAACTCAGCAAGCAGATGCCAGCCATGTGCCTTCCCAGCTAACAGAAGATTTCTGGATGCCATTGCTGTTCTTCAGTGAAGGTACCCTACTGTTGATGCCTTTGTTGGGACATTTTCATAGCCTTCAGACTAACCTTGTAACGAAATAAACCCCCTTTATAAAAGCCAATCCATTTCTGGTGTTTTGTAACACGGCAGCATTAGCAAACCAGAACACATTCTTATACAGGACTTTGTGTAAAAATAAATTTTCACATATCTGGGATAAATGCCCAAAGAGTACAATTGCTGGGTCATATGTTAGCTGCATGTTTAGTTTTTTAAGAAAAGCTCTTCTCCAGAGTGGGTGGGAATTATCTTTTAAAAGATAATTAGCCCAACTTGATTCATTTAGGCCACACCTTAACTGAAGTAACATCTCAAAGAGATCTTATTTACAATGGGTCCAACCCAGAGGAATAGATTGAGTTTAAAAACATGTTTTTCTGTGGTACATAGCTCCAAACTACCCCACTGTTACATATTAAGAAAAAAGCAAATGAAGTCTCCAGTGGTTCCTCAACTTCTGAATATATAAGAATCACCCCGAGTGCTTGCTTCAGTGGGACATACACTAAAATTGGAATGATACAGAGAAGATTAGTATGGTCCCTGCACAAGGATGACACACAAATTCATGAAGCATTCCATATTTTTATGCCTAAGAATCACCCCCAGAGAACCTCTTTTGTTGCTCAGATCTGGCCTCTCTCTCTAAGCCAACTCTGCAGGTAAACTCACTGCCCTCCCCCCTACATGGGACATGACTCCCAGGGGTGTAAATCTCTCTGGTAACATGGGACATGACTCCCAAGGATGAGCCTGGCCCTGGCATTGTGGTATTGAGAAAGCTTTCTGGGACCAAATGGGGGAAGAGAAATGAAACAAAAGATTCAATGGTTGAGAGATTTCAAATAGAGTTGACAGGTCATTCGGGAGGTTATTCTTATGCATTATATAGATATCCCTTTTTAGTTTTCAGTGTATTAGAATAGCTAGAAGGAAATATATGAAACTGTTGAACTGTAATCCAGTAGCCCTGATTCTTGAAGATGATTGTATGTTTATGTAGCTTACATAGTGTGACTGTGTGTTTGTGAAAACCTTGTGGCTCACACTCCCTTTATCCAGTGTATGGACAGATGAGTAAGAAAATAAAGACAATAAAGAAACAAAGAAACAAAGAAAGAAACAAAGAAAGAAAGAAAGGAAGAAACAGAGAGAAAGAGAGAAAGAGAGAAAGAAAAAAGAAAGAGAAAGAAAGAAAAGAAAGAAGAAAAGAAAGAAAAGAACAAAAGAAAGAAAAGGAAAGAAAGAAAGAAAGAAAGAGAAAGAAAGAGAAAGAAAGAAAGAAAGAAAGGAAGAAAGAATAGGGTGTTATAAGGGATATGGGATGTTTGGGGTGTTCTTTTCTATTTTTATTCTTATTTTTATATTTTTGAGAAATGAAAATGTTCAAAAATTGATTTTGGTAAGGAATGCACAACAATATGATGATACTGTGAAGCACTGATTGTACACTTTGGATGATTATCTGGTATGTGAATATAACACAATAAAATTGCATTTTAAAAAAGTCACCCAGATACTTGGAAAAAATGCACAATCCTGGACTACTCTGGCTCAAAACTTCTGAATACAGGGTCTGGTGAGGGACTCAAGAATCCACATTTTAACCAGTCCCCATTTGACTCTAAAACTTTGAGAAACACTGACAATGCCATGGCCTCTTCCTGAGACGTTTGCACTTTCTAGTTCATAGGTTGAGCAGTTCTTCAGCCACTCCATAAACAGGGGTGGGCATGTCTCAAGTAATTTCAGGCTGGATCAGTATCTTTCCTAGTTTCATCTTTAACCTTCTAGTAATTCTTATTTTAAGCATAAAGGGAAGGAATGAGAGGCAGCTGTTTTAAGGTAAATGAGGTCACCCTAATATATCTATTTTGTGAAATTATATTGTCATTCAATAAACATTCACTGAATGTACCGACTTTTAAAAAGTGAAGAATAAATGAATTAAAAAGAAAAAAAATGTAGTTCTTTTTATTGTTAACACTGACCAGAAAAGAGAAAGAAAAAGAAAAGAGATCATTTAGAAGCTCAAGTCTTTTTCAGTAATAGGAAACTTGAAGTCTATTCAGACCCTTTTACCATAAGTTGATGAAAAATTAGACAGTGCATTATTATCAAGGTGTCTTTGAAAGAAAGCAAGTTTTAAATGAAGTCAACTTAAAATTTTGCAAATAATTTTAATGTTGACCTAAGAACTCTATATCAGTAGTAGTTCCATGGAGTATTTGGCATCGAGTAGACCCTAAATGTTACACTCAACATGTTGGGAATAAAATACAAGAAACATTCTATGTATTCCCAAATATGTAAACCTATTTATCTTGGTTTATTTTTATTAAAGAGCAAGCTTTCAGAAAATGGAGATACTTTTTTTCCACAAACAAGATAAAGCCTATCCTTTGAGGTTGAAAAATAAAAATTTCAGAAGACTTTTTAATAATTTAGAAAATTCTAGACCTTGAGACATAATATTCACATTATTAAATCATTACTGCACAGCATGTAATAGTTGGCTATTCACTCTGTCTTCCTGACATCTGAATCAACAGGAATTATGACCTCTAAATGTTCTGCCTGTACAGGGCCTCTTGCAACCTTAAAGCTTTCCAGTTCATTAAATATACATCCTAAGCTGGATTACAAAGTTATCACTGGAGTCTACCTACATGCAAACTATTTAGGGATTTCTATTTCTCTACATGTCAGCTGCCTGGGTTCCTGCCTGTTCCAGTTTGCTAAGGCTGCCATTATGCAAAATACCAGAAATGGATTGGCTTTTGTAAAGGGGATTTATTAGGTTATAAGTTTACAGTCCTAAGGCCATAAAAGTGTCCAAACTAAGGCATCAACAAGAGGATACCTTCACTGAAGGAAGGCCAGTGGTATCTGAACACCTCTGTCAGCTGGGAAGGCAAGTGGCTGGAGTCTGCTGTTCCTTTGCTCCTGGGTTGTGTTTCAAAATGGCTTTCTCCAAAATGTCTCTGGGCTTCTGTCTCTCTTAGCTTCTCTCAGCTCTCTGCTTGGTTCTCCTGGGATGTTTCTCTCTAAGCATCCAGGAGTCCTCTTTTAGCTTCTCTGGGGCAAACTCTGGGCTTCATCTCATCTCCAAACATCTCTCTGTCTGCATCTCCAAGCATCTCCAAGTGTCAGCATCTGTGCCAGCTCTCAGTTTCTGAGAGGGTCCTGGCTTAGCATATCTCAGGGCGTTTTCACCTCTCTGCTCTCTGTGTGAGCTCTCTTTAATGGACTCAGATCTCAAGTTTCACCCTGAATGGGCAGGGCCACACCTTCATGGAAATATCTAATCCAACTGTCTCACCTACAGTTGGGTGAGTAACATCTCCATGGAAACAACCTAATCAAAAAGTTCCACCCTAATGAAGACTAATAAGTCTGCCCCCACAATATTATATTAAAGAACATGACTTTTCTGGAGGACATAATATATCCAAACTAGCACACTGCCCATTCCAGTTTGCGTTTTAGGCTTCTCTCTAAACAACTCGACCCAACCACATCTGAACATCTATATGTGGGGAGATCATAGCTCCGAAGACATTTGGTACAGAACAGTTCCCTAGAAATTTTACTTATAATCACTGTGAGGTCAGTTGTTTCCTTTATTATCCAGACAAAGGCCACTTCTCATCCTCATTAGTCTCGTAATGACATTTCCATTATCACTCTTTCCAGGTTGGAGATGCTAAAATGTCTTTCTTTGCTCCTATCACTCTTATTTATTATCAAAATTCATTTTCCCCTGCAACATTTATATCAATTCACTACTTCCATCTGGACAATGAAATTTTTATTTAAATTATTTTTTTCTAATTAGCACATTAGTACTCCATTCCCATAATTACTCCCTTAACGATGAATGTATATTTCTTCATGGTGTAATTCTGGCTTACATGAGGGAGTTATAGACTTGCTTTATATTCAACAAACATAACACATATCCATTAAGTGCCTAATATTTTCATTGTGATATCACCAGAATTTCTGTGGTGAAAAGACAGATACAGTCCCTGCTTTAATGGCACTTATAGCCAATTAGTGGAGACAGACATTAAGCAGATCATCACAAAAGTAACTAATTACAATGTTAGCAAGTGTAAGAAAAAATATATGTTAGAAATTATGTAAAGAGATTCAATCTAATATGGCAGGAAGCATAGACTAGAAAAAGTGATACCTGTGCTGAGATCTTAAAATGACTTGGAGTTAAGGTGAAATGGAAGAAGAAATGTCACCAGCATGAGGATTTGGGGCACAGTTAAGACCTTCATCCAAGATTACTGTGGCTGGAACTCAGAGAGTAAAGGGTAGACTCAAGCTGGAGAGACAGGCAAGGGCCAGATCATGCCAGATCTAGTAGGCTCTGGATTTTATTCAAGAAGTATCTGAAAAATTTTTAAGCTGGCAATTGTTGTGATCAGATTTGCATTTTTAAAAAGATCACTCTTGGAAAGTGAAATAAAATAACCCTTCAGGCTTAGATTGGAGAAGAACAAGAGTAGAAGAGGGGAGGCCAATTAGGAGCCTTTTATAGAAGTTTGGGAGAGATGATGGATTTCTTGGATTACTGTGTTGACACCTAAGACGGAGAAAAATGTTTTAGAGGGAAAGCTAACAAGACATGGTTTTGAGCAAGAGCAATAGAGTGGATGGGGCACATTTAGGCTATATGAGTTCAGTTTGGGACATATTGAGATTGAGCTGAGAACGTAGGTTCTGGGAAGACAATAATTTCTGCCTGTTTTGTTCACTGCTGTTTCTAGGGCTTTGGGAGACATTCAAGTAGAGATACTGAATAATAGGGAGTGAGTTTGAGGGAGTGACTGGATTATAGCTCAGAAGAGAGGCTTGTGCTTGAATTAAAAATGTGGAAGTCAGCAGTCTCGAGATGCTATCAGAAGTCGGGGAAGAAGAACTCCTAAGGGGGAGGCTGAACAGTGGGAAAGATAAGGTTAAGGACTTTGCTCAGCTTACTTGGTAGCAGTTCTCTGTAGCGCTGAATGTGGTTACTGAAGCATTTGATTATCATTCCCAAAGTATTTAACTTTCATTCCTGAAGCATTTAACTTTCATTCCCATTGTGTTCTATGGGAGATAGAACATAATCCATGCTCCGAGGGGGTCCTGAAGGTGTTCAGTTCCTAGTGTCTCCATTGCAGCATTCAATTTGGATTTGCCTTACAAGAATGCTGCGTTCTTCTTCTTCTCCCCCCTCCCCATTCTTTCAAGGGAAGTTAGGCACATGGATTACAGTCTAAGACACAATTTGGTGCTGAATTGTTAATGGAAGACACAGATTTAATACTTTACCATTTCCAGCTATCTGAGCCCAAGGCAAAATATATTTTTAGCCAGAAGAGCATTTCCCAGCTCTTTATTTCCCAGCTCTTTCTCTACTGATGCGCATGACAAAGTCCTTCCTTCTTCCAGTCCTTTCTCCTATTTCATTCTCTTTTTAAAGCACCCAGATCAGAAAGAGGTTTGTCAATCTCCTATATACACTGTACTTTTCTGTTAACTAAATTTATTATTGAAAGAAAAGCATTGCCTGTATATGCTATATGTTATCTCTCTTAAATGAACAAGGGTGTCACCCGTGTCTTTGGTATTATAATAAATGAATCTTTTCATAGAATGACGGTCACTAAAGGTGCAAATAAGCTAACAAAACTGCATTACATATAGCCTATAAGAATTCATTCCAAAATGTAATTTGTTTATTCTATCCATATCCCAATTACATTTTCTAGGAAATGTAAAGCTTATGTGCTTATTACAATGTCCTAGGTAACAAGTTGTCACCACACTGGAGAAACCAGAAGTCTACCAAGAGTTATGTTAGAATTTTTTAAAAAGAACTCTCTATTCTGTGACTACAATTAAAGATTATTTGTACATAATCAAGATAAATGATTTATTTTCAAAAGATGAAGATTACAGATACATCCTGCTTAAGAGTCTTGTCAGCACATTAGCCACCAAGTCTCTAGTTAATGAAGTTCATTGAATAAAGATGACTGTTATCATAAATGATTTTATATCAGTCAATGAACTGATTTCAAATGTTTTCTAAATACCATTAACTTGCTCATTATATTACTTAAAAAAAAAAAAAAAAAGCAAGCATTGTTAGCCCAGTGAAATGAAGCAGGTTCTTCTATAAAACGGGACTAACGATGCCTTTCATAAGATTGTTGCGAGAATTAAACAAATGTTTGGAAAGCATTCAGAACAGTCTCTGACACACAGCAAGCCAAATTAGTGTTGGCTGCTACTGCCGTCGCTGCTTCAACTTAAAACCAATGCCCGTTTATCTGCATTTGAGATTATCCTCAGGGTGGTGTTCACGGGGATGTTGGAATCACAGTCATTGTTTTTAAAATGTTACATTGATTACTAACCAGGAATTTTGTGTACAAATCAAATAATTTCTAAGACACTAGAAGAGCCATGATTCAAAAGACTTCTTTAGGCACAAGATTGCTTTTTCAGGAAAGAAAAAAAGATGCCTAGAAGAAAGTAAATTACCCTCTGCTGCCTCATTCCCCCAGCAGCTGCTCCAGTTTGCCTCAAGCCTGAGTTGGAAGGGAATATTCTGCAGGAACTGAGATGGCTAATGACTTTGGCAGATACATTTATCTATTTTTTCCAATCATCAGTTATTCTTACTTTTCCTGACATGGTCATACACTGGTTCTCTGTCTCCTTTCCCACCCCTACTCACTCCCAGGGGATGATCCAAATTTAAGGATTACCTATGCTTCCAAATCCAAATACACCTATGGCTGTTAAGCCAAAACTCTTGCTTACTTTGATTTTATCTTCCTGACCCTCAGCCAACGCTTGTCGTGGCCCATCTCCATGCTTTCTGGCATATCAGCTCAACCTGGCCACTAGGCTGTAGCTCTAGACAGCCCTAGTTCCTTATACAGTTTCCACACTCTTCACTCAGACCCTGCACAGCTTCTTTGGTCCAGTCAGCTGATGGCTGTGCCCTAGCAGGACAGAGAGTTGAGAAAATTGCTGTGGGCCCACAGGTTTCCATGAACTGCAGAGTTTCTGAATCTTTGGGAAGAGTTTTGCATCCCCCTAAATTCTTCTCTTGGCTTCTGTTCTATAACTTCCTCCCCCTACCTTGAACATTTTAAAAGAAATGCAAAGAATGAGGAGTATGAGAGTGGGTGAACAGTTACAAATCATTGTCAACCATTTCAAAGTTGTTTTCTTTTTCTTCCTTCCTTCTCCCATAACACAGTCTTCAGCAAACAGCTAGGTTTATTTCCTTCTAGGCTCCTGAGACCAGTTCGGGAGAGACCCAGCTTTGGTCAGAGTAGACTGGCCAAGCCTTTTTGCTTTGACCTTTCAGAATGAATTAAAAAGAAAATATAGCCTGTGTGGCAAAATCCCCCAACATGCACATGAATGGAAACACCTGGAACACAGCATATTAGCCAGGTTTTTGCCCCACTGCAGATATAGGACAAGTGACAGACACAGACCCAGTTCTAGTAAGAGCCCTACTCACTCCCAGGGGATGATCTAAATCTAAGGATTACCTATGCTTCCAAATCCAAATACACCTGTGACTGTTAAGTCAAAACTCAAGAAGCCAGTGGAGGTCCTTTCCACTCCTTCCTTGCCTTCTAGCCTGCAGAACTGCTAGAGTCCACTCAAACGGAGAGAATCCACCACTAATTTTTAAAGTTTACCAACCAATGGAACACCATTCATCAATAAAAAGGAATGAACTACTGATACATGCAACAACATGGATGAATCCCAAAATAATTATGCTGAGTGGAGGAAGCCAGACAAAATAAGAGTACATACTATATGTTTCTATTTACATAAAATTCTAGGAAGTACAAACCAATGTATAATGACAGAAAGCAGAGCAGTGATCACCTGAGGATGGGGAAGGAGCCCACAAGAAGAGAAAGGAGGGAAGGATTAACAAGGGGCATGAGGAAACCTTTGAGGGTGATGGATATATTCATTATCTTGATTTTTGTGCTGGTTTCATGGGTGTATACATGTGTTAGAACGCCATCCATTTTAAATATATGCTTATTGTACATTAATTTTACCTCAGTGATTTAAAAAGTGTATATACACCTCAAACTACTAATATGCTACATAATACTAATAAATTTAACCAAACTTGCATTCCTAGAATAAATGTCACTCATGGTATATTATTTTCTTAATGTGATGTTGGATTCTGTTTGCTAGTATTTTATTATTTTTGCCTTCTTGGTCATTTTTTAATTTTAACTTTTATTTCTTTAAACATTTTATACATTGTTATTTTATATTTATTACTGGAAAATTCCATTATCTGAATTCTGTATGGTATAAATCTGTTGGCTTTGTGTTTGCTGATTTTCACTCACTATAGTTTTTTTTTTTTTTTTTTTTTTTTTGATGTTTGGTAATTTTCACTGGGGATTTGTATTTGTTTTATCCTAATATTTGGGGGTCCTGAAGGCCCTGAGTAGGGCATGCTGCCTTCAGGATTTGCATTTGTTTGTGTCTGGCACCAGGGAGTACTGCCAGTCCAAGACTACTTTCTTTTCTCGGTTTGGGACTGGAGAGAAAATTCAAACCTAAGACTCACAGGAAAGTAGATCATAAATCCTCAGAAGAGACTTATATTGTTACAGTTATTCTTTCTCACTCAGTGCTACAACCCAGACTGATAGATTTCCTCTTAATTGCCCTTTGCTGGCTGTCATATTTTTTTTTTTTTTACACATTATTTCATTGAGGTCATAGCCCCTTTAACAGGTCTGAGTTTCTATTTGTGTCCTAGTCTCTGTTCCTTCTTTATTCATAGGCCCAAAGCTTAACCTTTCATTTCCTTAGTAATCATAAACCAAATTATAAACCAAATTTAAACACAGCTCTAAATTCTGGGTATCAACATTTGCTCCCAGGTAGACCAGGTTTCTGTGTTTACTTACAGTCCTGATTTTGACTTAGTTCTTTCTTTTGGCTCTTGAGAACTTTCCTTACTTACTTGCAAACTCTCAGCTATTTTTCAAAGTATGTTTCTCATCCAGCAAGATGGCTTTTCAGAATACCTGATCTAGAATACTGCTAAAAGGGGATTTCCATTTCCTCTTACAGGACCTCTGTCTTCACTAAACCGGACCTCTGAGTAACATGTAATCTGAAAGAAAGCAATGGGTAAATGTCCACATTTCTTTGGCCAGAACTTTGGGCTTTTTAAGACCCTAAGGGCCTTCAGAATTTTATACTCTTTCTGGCATTTCCTGGATTGTTGATTGTGGTCCCTGTGAATGGCAGACACAAATATCAAATGCAGATGGTGCCCCATGATGTTATTAAGAACAAGAGTTGTGAATTTCCCAGTTCTGTGATTCTCCCAGTAGGCTAAAAATGGATCCTTTTACTCAAATAGACACTGATCAATAGAATTTGCCTATTTATTAATTCCTCATTCACTTCATCATTACAAGAGGCCACACCACTATACTACCGAAACAATAAACTCTATTTAGGGTACTATTGAAGTCCAGTCAGTTTTCCAATACCAAAACATAACCTTTGCTTTAGCACCAATACTAGTTCAATGAAATCTGAAACGTCCCTCTGAGGTTGAACCAGATATATCAAATCAAGCTGAATAGTTTTAATCCATCTGCCACAAAGAATGTAGAGCATGTGTAAGAAGCACCTTAACTGGTTCACACATTAATCAATGTTTGCCAAAAAGAGGGCCAGAACCAGCCCTGGTGCTGGGGTGGCACTATTACCAGCTACCACTGCTAAGAGCCACACCTGCTCATCAGTCGCTAAGTCTTGACTTTTTTAAGCCATTCCCAATTGCCTTTCCTTACATGTTTCCAGGCTAAAACAGAGTGGGAACATTCCCACCTGGAAAAGAGGTGCGGGTATGGTACTTGGTGAATATTGCTTGATCCTGCCATTGCCAGACCTCTCTGGTTGTTTCTTACCTGCTCTCCCGGATTCTTGTTGACCTCTTTGTTAGTGGTTCTCAAATTGTTGTGTGGATCAAAATCACAGGGAGCTTGTTAGAACTAGTGACTGAGAAACTCTGAGGGTGGGGCCTGGAATGCTTAACAAGTTTTTCAGGCTATAACACGGGTGATCCCAGTATCACACCCTGAGAAGCACTCATAGGCCCTGGGTTCTGGCTGACTATGGAATTACTCTGGAACTTGGCCTTCTGAAACTTGCCAACTTGATCTCATATACACATCCATTTGAACTGATCTATTTGGACCTGCCCTGCAGTTCCCCTACAGCATTTATTTAATAAAGCTATAGGTCCTCACTTCAGCTGCTGTCACTGAGGCCTGCCTTGGGCTTTCGGCCTGGTGTTACTGCCCCAGCAGAGCACAGCTGTCACAGCCAGCCTCCAGGAGGGCCCTCAATGGTCCCTGCCTCCTGATATTTATGTCCTTGTATAATCTCCTTCCACACCATTTCAGGGGTAGGTGGTGTGACCAATAGCGTATGTCAGGAGTCATGATATATCAATTCTGAGATTTAGATATTAAAACACTGCACTGTGGCTTCCATCTCGGTTGCTCTGGGGGTAGCTGCCCTCCACATCATGAGCAGCTCAATGGAGAGACCCGCATGGGGGTAACCAATGCCTTCTGCCACGAGCCATGGGAATGAGCTTGGTCATGTACCCTCCAGCCCAGTAAAGCCTTTAGATGACTGCAGCCCCAACCAACATCTCGACCTCATGAGAGCCACTTATCTTCAGAAAGTGGGCGAGATGTTTGTAGTTTTAAGCTGCCAAATTTTCGAGTAATTTGTTACCCAGCATTAGAGAACTAATAATGTGACATCTTATCTTCTTATGTACATCTGGATTTTCAACCACTTCAAAGTATTTTTCACATCTATTATCCCACTTCCTCCTAAAAACAATGGCTAACATTTATAAAAAACTCATTTTATACTAGGCACTGTGTTAAGCACTTAACATTCAATGTCTCAGTAAATCCCTACAGCACTCTGAGGTAACTTCTATTATTATCTCTTCTTTAAAGGTGAGGCAGTGAGGCACTAGAGGTTAAATAACTTGCTCCAAATCGCAGAAACAGTAGGAAGTAGCATCAGGATTCAAACCTTTACTCTTAACACTACACACGAAAACAGAGCCCGGAGCAGCAAGGCTATTTGCTTAAGGCAACACAGCTGGTTAGTACTAGATGCAAAATCAGAACTCAGGTCTCCTGACTCCCAGCCCAGTGTCCCAGGATAATTGCTAAGGATGTGAACAGACTTGATAACTATTCTCAGCTGCCAGCTGGGCAGAGGGACTTGTCCCTGGGTTTGGGGGCAAGAAACCTATCAGATGTCAAAATCTTGTGTACCTATCACTCATAATAACTTTGGAAATTTCCTATGTATCTATTTGTTAAATCATACTTTGAAAGATATTACCTTTCTGTACATATGTTATATTTCATAATAAGGAAATAACAAACTGTGGAATTGTAACCTATAATATTCTTTGAAATTTGCTCTCTACTTGTTAAATTGCACTTGGAAAGTTATCACTTTTATGTATATATGTTATATTCTACAATAAAAAAACATGTTTAAAAAAATCTTATGTACCTTAATGTCTTCATCTGTATCCAGGGACCATAATCTGATGTAGAGTCCTTGCATTTTGATGACGTGGATAAAGGTTTCTCCTCACATGTAGGCTACACCAGACAAAAGTCACCCCAGCATGACAGGAAAGCCAGTGGAGAGGATAAGATACGCACAATAGGGACACATCGGGATTGTTCCCATGACACCATCTCTATGGAGGTTGCATCCCATGGAGATAGTGCAGTCCAGTTTGAGCTGTGGTATAATAAGATTCTAGAATGATGGTTTTCTGGAATTAAAGGTTCATTAATCCAGACTTATTAAATTAAATTTATAATAACTCTGGGAAGTACTGAGCTAAAGCTGGACATTACAATATAACAAGGAGCTGTATTTATCAATGTATTTATATTATACTATTAGATGAAGGAAAGCTTAAACTATTCGGGAGAACAAAGATTTAAAATTCTTAATTTCCTTGGAGCACTTGAAATGTTCTCTAGGGAATAAATTTGACAGGGCACTAAAGGAGGGTTCAGTCATCAGTGTCTGGTTCCCTGGGGAGTCTGCAGACAATGAAGATTCCCAGGCCTTCCTCTCAGGTTCTGATTCAGTAAACTAGCATTGGGGCTTGGGAATCTATTTTTAAAGCACCACCAGGTGACTCTGATGCAATTGATTTATACACAGTTGTTTGGGAATCTCTGCTGATGTGCTAAATACACAATCATGCATCTTGTCTTTATTAAAACATATCCTCCATGGATTTCCAGTCTTGTAATAATCGGAATCTGAAATTTAGAAGTGCTTTCAGAAATGCTTTGTGAAATTTGCAGTTAATAGTTGTTCATATTGTAACTTTATCATTTATTTACCACTACTGCAGCGATACTGGGTTAGTACAATTTCATGTGCAACTTGCATTGCCCCAGTCCCCACAACTTTTCCAGTCACTATAATTAGGACAAAGCACCCAGAACATGAAGGATCCCCACTCCAGGCTCTCAAACAGTCCTATTCTTCATCAGAATTTAAGAATCAGAACTTTACCTTATGTCTGGATATCCTGGAAATGGTCCTCCCTTGAGCTCCAATCCCAGCAAAAGGGTCCCTGTGCCCTCGTCCCAGCATAGAGGGGTCTCTCCTGGTTCCTTTTCAATCTCATCGGTGATCTTTCCGTGTTCTGGCATCCCAAGGGCTGAAACTCCACCAACGGGCCAGCAATCGGACTTTTGAAACTTCCTGGCTTGACCCAGATCTGACCTTTGCCTGCTCTAAGTATCCCCTGGTGTTCTACGTGTCTCCAGTAACCGTCCTCCCCCAGCCACTGAGGGAACTGGGTGAACCACCTGCCACACTGGGCGGCCTGCCTGATCTTTCTGGCCTAGTTCTTTATATTCCTTCCCCCAACCCAATTCAAGTTCTGGTAGCGATTGCGTTTCTTCTATTCCTGGAAATTCCCAAACATTCAGTTTTCTGAAACAACATCCCTGCCATATTTAAGATATGTTAAATTTCTTTGGGTTGTAATCACTTAAAATTCACTTATCATAGAAAAAAACACCTCTGAACCAGTTTAAGAAACAAAATGAGCTACTAAAATCCAAGCCCTTATATTTTAAAGAGAATTTCAGTTTCTGATTTTTCCAGAGTCCTTTGTATTTTCTTCAGATTTATGAATAACGGATGACATTTCTTTACAATGTCTCATTATGTTTGCAGTATACAAATATCAAGTTTCTTAAAATGGCCTCCTGTCAAACACATATGATTTCTATTTGTCTGCTGTTAATGTAATTGACTAAACACTTGATTCTACTGATTATGCTTTCCCTTGTAAACCACTTACTTTATGGGCATAAACAGCTGTGTTTATCCTTCTGTGATTTTCTGGTTTCATTATGAAGTTTTCAGCATGCGAATCAAGAGCAATAGGCAAGCTAAGCATCCATCACCAGCTGGCAAGTGCAGATCTTTACTGATAAATGCAAAATTCCATCAATGCTTGAATATGTCTATAAGAAGCATACACATATGGACATATAAAAAGCACTGCAGCCACAATAACTGTGAACATGAAGAAAGAAAACACTGTAGCGACAAGGTGGATGAATATTGAAGACATCATGTTGAGTGAAATAAGTCAGACACAAAAGGGCAAATATTGCATGATCTCACTGATATGAAACAATTAGAATAAGCAGATTTACAGAGTCAGAAACTAGAATATAGGTTATTGGGGGCCAGGGTGGGGATAGGGGATGGGGAGTTAATGCTTATATGGCACAGAATTCCTATTTGGGGTGATAGAAAAGGTTTAGTAATGGATGGTGGTGATGGTAGTACAACATCATGAAAGTAATTAACAGCACTGAATTATACATTTGGATGTGGTTAAAAGGGTAAATTTTGGGTTGTATGTATGTTACTAGAACAAAATATTTTTTAAAACCCATAGAACTGTAAATGTGATAATGTAAATCATGGACTATAGTTAATAGTACAATTAAAATAATATTCTTTTATCAGTTGTAACAAATGGACTACACTAATGCAAAGAGTTAATAAGAGGGGGTTATGGGAACTCTATTTTCTACATGATTTTCCTGTAACCCTACAACTTCTCCAATAAAAAATATTAATTAAAAAAAGAAGAAAACACTGTTAACTTTTCAGAAATAATTGGTCAACAATCAAAGACCTGAATTTAGTGAAGAGCACAAGTTCTTCCTCTCCTGCCCCACCTAGACTAAGAATTATGAAGAATTTTGTTTAACTTAGGAGTTTGAGATAAATATTCAGAGAGGGTAGATTTAAGAGAGATGGCAGATGAGGGGAAAGGAGAAAGGCTGACAGAAAGCAGCTGCCCAGTTAAGAAAGAAATACATGAAGAGACATAGCAGGAAAGGAAGGTGAAAAGGTGCAAGACTGAAGGGAAACAACTAAGGCACAGGAGAGAAAGCGGAAAAGAAGCTCCATAGCCATCTAGGAAGTGTTTGTCATCAAAGCCTCTCTCACACTTACTGTTTCTACAGAACCATAAAGAAGAACGTTGGAGAAAGAGCTGGTTTAAAACCTGTTTCTGATGTACAATTGGCCTGACTGAATACCAATTCCATAACCTCTTCAAGTTTCAGTTTCCTTATTGCTCACATAAAGTGTGTAGTACGTAGCCAGGTTTTGGTGAGGATTAAATTAGACAATAAGCCCACAGCAGTATCTGTGGCAAGACACTGTGGTTAAGAACCCAGACTTTGTTATCAGACTGTACAGGTTTGAATACCAGCTTCTAGTGGGGCTACTTAAGCAGGTTCCTAATCTGTGTACTTCATTTCTTACCTTTAAAACAGAGATAATAAAACATAATGTTTATCTATAAGTGGTTGTTACAAGGATTGAATGGAAAGATACCTTTAAAATACATAGAAAATGTAGAACAGTATCCGACGCTTGGTTAGTACTCAATAAATGTTGGTTTTTAGGAATAAAAGTAGCTGCTCTAAGTTTGGTGTTGGTGATAATTCCTTCTTCACCATGGGACAGACACCATGCTTGTTTGTGTGTAGTTTTGTTTTGTTTTGTTTTTTATCTCTGGTATCTTGCTGGCATTCACATTTTTGTCTTATGTACTCCTGTGTCAACCCTTTGCCTTTTATGATGCCAATTTTTGAATTCAGGCTTTCAATTGTTTTTACTTTGAAAAGTTTTTTTTTTTTTTTAATTGCACATGATATGTATGAGTAAGATCTCTTGGTTAAAAACAGTGTTGATAAGACTAAAGTCCACTTCTCAGTTCAAACTATCCCAGATCCTTCCCCAGTTGTTACTGTCAGAAAACAGTACTAAATAGTCAGACCCACCTGATGCCACATCAACAGAGAAACAAGTCTCTTTGCTTTGGTGAGAAGGTGAGTTTATTGAAGATGCATCAACAAAGAACTGCAGGGGAAAAAAAACTTTTCAAGACTAGTTCAGAGTGAGAAGAGTGGTTTGGGCTTTTATAACGCCAAACAGACAAAGGAATGGCTAGGATTCAGAAGAAAGCAGAGGGGGAAAAATAGAAGAGAAAAAGCTATTTGGTTAGCGTCTCCTGTTATCTTGAATCTTCTCCTCATTCAGGATTGTTTTTCAAGAACACCCTGGTTATCAGACTATATGGTGATATACCTTGAATTCTCCTGCAGGTAATGCTGGGAATTTTCCTGGGAACAGACAGTAAGTTTTTTTGTTGTTGAGATTAGAGCAACAGCAAGTTATTTTAACAAGGGATTTTTATGCTTAGAATAACTCAAGGCTGCTTGAGTGAAGTGACCTTAATAAACAGGGTTTTTTGTTTTGTTTTGTTTTGTTTGCTACTGAAGACTATACTACGCATTTTCCAGCTGAAGAATTATATTGAGTTTTTTTCTATTTATCTGGCTATCAAATTCCCCCCTTTTGTGTGATATTTTCTTAGTCTTAAGAAGTAGTATCTTGTAAGCATTTCTTATAAAAGGGAAAGTGGGTAAAGATCTACCTTGTGTAACTGCTTCCTGCTGAGCAAGGGCAAAGAGGTTCTTATATTAATCTAGAAGATGCTCTGGACATAAGCCCACAGAAACAATACAGGAAACAATAAGACAAATATATGGCACACAAAATAAAAGCCATGCTAATAAGTGCTATCCTTAATTTCATTGACCACTCAGAAAATGAGTCCAGTTTACTATAATCTTTAACATGATTAGCATTATCTTGCATATGATTTAATATTGAAGAGATATTGTCATACTCATCTGGCATATATGTGCAGCACTTAATGCTAATGAATGCACAAGGTTCTTTCTGAGTTGCATCGGGTGTTAAGCTTACAATACTCTACAAGAAGTCCCTGCATAGGAGCAGGCCTTAGTGTTAATTATGTTTTTTGTTTTTTTTTTTTTAGGTTTCAACCACATCACTCTGGTAATTATAGCTCTAGGAGGTTTGTTTTTTATATAGCTGTTGTAGCACAGCTTCATTGGTCCTCTGGAAAACAGGACAGTGGGCTCCAAGTTCCATTGGGCTGTCTCCCAGCACCCTCCAGCACTATGCAACAGAGCCAGTCTGGAGGCAGTGTCCACTTTAGAGCTAAAGTGACTCTTTTCCGACAGGCAGAGCCATAGGTGTCCATAGTAAAAGGTGTTTTCAGTAACAGCATGTTCCCATCTACTTCTGGAGCATGTCCATGTGATGTGGCTGATATCTTTGTAGTTCTAGGGACCACAGAAACTGGTCTAGCAAATAACTCAGATGAGGAGACACCATGCACATTACTAGAAGCTTGGTTTAAACCTATAAGCAATTCAAATGAAACAGAGGTCTAATTTTTTTCTTTGCATTTTTACTAGGGTTATGTTAATGGGTAGAAAGTATTTTATATACTTGCCTTGCTTCTTTTTAAAAATCTTTTTTGCTGTTGAAGATGAAGCTCTGACTTGTAGCTAACTGCAAGCACTTTCAGAGAAGCATCAGAGTGAAACAATGTAACTGACAAGGAAATTTGGCTGTTTCTGTGACATATAACATTTGAAAAATAACTAAAACCATAACTAGCAGCACTATATTGTAGTTTAATATTATGCAGATTAGTAACCAACAGGTTAGAATTTTTTTTTTAATTTTTATAACACTGTCTACACATTTCTTATGCAATTTATAACATATCAAATGAACTTAACCATTTTTAGCACTTCATTTTTCAAGGTGAAAGAACAAATCCTTTGCAACTGTTGGGAATTAAAAGATATCTTTAAGGGCTTGACTTTGAGAAAGCAAAATGTTAAAAGTTGTTAGGTTTGAAACAATATTTGTGTGTTTTTTTTTTTTTTATTTAACCAAAGTTAAAGAAAAGACTTAGCTCTTTTCAAAGTGAGACTTAATATTCTTAAACAAACAAGCACATGATAAAGTTAACATAAAGTAGAAGAAATTATTTTGATAAAACAGATTTCCTGCCTTTTACACTGATTAATCAGGAAAAAAAAATATTTTACAACCTCTTTCTAAAAACAGATTAACAATCCTAGGAAACTTTTTTACTTTTAAAGAGAGAAACCTAAACTTTTGTTTGACTAAGGCTTAAAAATTTTTTAAAGATAGACCTATCAAATCTTTCCTGGGCAAAATTACTTTCTGTTTTCCTTTTAATGAAAACACTTTTTTAATATTTTATATTAAAAGTTACCAAAATGATTTTAGAATTTTTTTTCAGGCAAACTTCTTACAACACACAATTACCATTAACATCAAACTTGTCAGAATAATGCTAAATATTTAAAACACTTTAGTCAATGCATTCTGAAACAGTAATAAACAATCTTTTAACAAGGATTATTGGAACATATAGGTATTACATTTTCCCTCCCCTCAAAAAACACAATGATTTAATTTTGTATGAATTTTGAAATTCATGAAAGTATTCTGTCATCACAGTTTTGTCAAATTCTTTAGAGGCATATTGGCTTCATGTATATGCCCACTATTATAGGGTACTGAAAGGGTGAAGCCAGGCATAAGCTTCACAATCTTGTATAACAGTTATTAAATTAGAATATTTGAGGGGGATTCCTAATGTTCTTGCCATTTGCACCCCATGGCTGCTCCTCTATGCTCATCTTTTTTATGTATCATAAGGCAGCCTCCTCAGCAGGCCTGGGACACATTAAGAGGATATGGGCTACAACTCCCAGGGGTGTAAATCTCCCTGGCAACACAGGATATGACTCCTGGGATGAATCTGGACCCAGCATTGTGGGATTGAGAATATCTTCTTGACCAAAAGGGGGGTGCAAAATGAGATGAAATAGCTTCAGTGGCTGAAGAGATTTCAAATGGAGTCGAGAGGTCACTCGGGTGGACATTCTTATGCATGATGTAGATAACACCTCTTAGGTTTTAATGTATTGGAATAGCTAGAAGTAAATATCTGAAACTATCAAACTCCAACCCAGCAGTCTGGACTCCTGGAGACAATTGTATAACATGTAGATTACAAGGGTGACAGTGTGATTGTGAAAACCTTGTGGATCACACTCCCTTTATCTAGTGTATGGATGGATAAGTAGAAAAATGGGGATAAAAACTAAATGACAAATAGGGTGGGATGGGGGATGGTTTGGGTGTTCTTTTTTTACTTTTATTTTTTATTCTGATTCTGATTCTTTCTGATGTAAGGAAAATGTTCAGAAAGATTGTGGTGATGAATACATAACTATATGATAGTACTGTGAACAGTTGATTGTATACCATGGATGATTGTATGGTATGTAAATATATTTCAATAAAACTGAATTTAAAAAAAAAAAAGAGGATATGGGCTAAAGCATTTGTATCTTGGTTACTAGGAGGAGAAGTTTCCCCAATTTAATTAGTTACCAGGCAGAGTATTCCCTTATTATTTTTAAATATAATGTGCTAATTTAATACTGTTAAACATTTGAGGTTTGATGACAAGTTGAAGTGAAGACACTTAGTTTTTTCCATATACTGGAGTTTTACCACAATGATTACCAAGTATTTGATGGATACATCTATTTGAGGCATGGATAGCTTAAACAACAAATAATACCTTTATACATTCACAAAGTTTCATCTAATAGAAAATGAGTATGGATAGAATAGATATATAGGTGTTTAAACAATAGATTAAATCCAAAGGGGGGTAGATATAACATTCATAGACTCTCATACAAGAGGGTATTGTCATTAACTTTTTAAAATTACCAATCAGTGGTAAAGAAATGAAATAATAACCTGTTTCCCATCCTTTTGTAAGAGGATTCTCTTATAACCATAGTTTTATTTACTGGCCAAATGAGGCTGTTAAAGGGATTTTGTGCCAGTGTCATGGGTTTGTCTCTTTACACCTCAAACCTATGATCTCTGTTAGAAAAGGCCTGAGCCTTATCAGGTCACTGTTTAGCTGGTTTGGGCTTCATCAAGTAACCTTCACTCAAATTTTAAGTTTTAAATTTACTTTTAAGACAATAGTTTAAAAGTAAAGAGAACTCAAGACAAGAATTCAAATTCAACACCTACTAATGAAGCAGCACTTCAGGTAAAGGGAACAAGTTTACAACGCAAAAATAAATTGATATATTACCAAGCCTGGGGACTTCTGTCCCTTCCAGATGTAGTTGGATATGAGATTAGAAGACCCCTCCTGTTTAAGTTAGAGTATTTATAGAACCTTGATTCAATTAAGTCATTCAATTTTTATGTTTGAATCATGGGTGACAAACTACAGATGGTGAACCACGGGTGAGTCAAAAATAAAGGAGGGTGTTCACAGTGTTAGAAGAGATTTGAACTTAACTTGAATGTCTGCAAAACTTTACTGAAAATATTTCTGCTAATTAAGCTATGACTTCCATAAAAGCAATATAAAACACCTTTTACTTATATGAAAACTAAAATTTTGAAGAGATTACTATTACTTTTATCTTACTTATTGGTATATGTTCTGGTTTGCTAATGCTGCCATTATGCAAAATCCAGAAATGGATTGGCTGTTATCAAGGGGGTTTATTTGCTTACAAAGTTACAGTCTTAAGGCCATAAAGT
Organism: Choloepus didactylus; assembly: GCF_015220235.1. NCBI lineage: Eukaryota > Metazoa > Chordata > Mammalia > Pilosa > Megalonychidae > Choloepus > Choloepus didactylus. The sequence continues at coordinate 81,644,697 of NC_051311.1, forward strand.
GTCCAAGGTAAGGCATCAACAACACGGTTCCTTCACTGAAGGATGGCCGATGGCATCCGAAAACCTCTGTTAGTTGGGAAGGCATGTGGCTGACATCTGCTTGCTCCCAGGTTGTGTTTCAACATGGCATCCTCCAAAATGTCAGTGTCACCTTCCAACAGCTATCTTCAAAATGTGTCTCTCAGCTGCAGCTCATCTCCAAAATGTCACTCACAGCTGCTCTGTGTCTGGGCCTGTGTGGCTCTTTTTAATGTACTCGAGTGATCCAATAAAGACCCACCCTGAATGGGTGGGGCAACACTTCCATAGAAATAATCCAATGAAAGTTCTCACCCAAAGTTGATTTGGTCACATCTCCATGGAAATACTGAACCAACAAGACTGCATCAAAGATAATGGCATTTTGGGGGACATAATACATCCAAACTGGCAAAGTATAGTTTTCTAATTTTATTCTGTAATTAGCTTAACCATTACATCATGTTGATAAGCATACACTTGATCAAAACTGTATTCAGCCTTATTACATTACTTATGATTTATTTATGATTGAAGTAACAGCTACAGCCTTAATTTTTTTTTTTTTTTTTACACAGAGGACAAGATGGTTACATGTCAGCCATATCTAAGAAGGTTGAGAAAGACTTTTTGCTTTCCTGCAAATATTCACAGCTTTTAACTGTTCAGTTTCTCCCTCAGTACAGTCTTTATTATTAACATAGGGCTTGAACAATATGAATTGTGCTGGTTTGAATGTATTATGTCCCCCCAGAAAAAGCCATATTCTTTGATGCAAACTTGTGGGACAGACATATTAGTGGGGATTAAGTTGGAACATTTGGATTAGGTTGTTTGCATGGAAATGTGCCCCACCCAACTGTAAGTGATAACTCTGATGAGTTATTTCCTTGGAGGCATGGCCCCACCCATTCAGGGTAGGCCTTGATCAGTGGAGCCATATAAATGAGCTGACGGGCAGAGGGAACTCAGTGCAGCTGTGAGTGATGTTTTGAAGAGGAGCTACAGCCAAGAGGGACACTTTGAAGAAAGCACAGGAGCTGCAGATGAGAAACAGTTTGAAAACAGCCATTGAAAGCAGACTCTTGCTCCAGAGAAGGTAAGAGAGGATAAATATCCCAAGTGCAACTAAGAGTGACATTTTTGAGGAACTGCTGCCTAGAGAGGAACGTCCTGGGAGAAAGCCATTTTGAAACCAGAATTTTGGAGCAGACGCCAGCCACGTCCCTTCCCAGCTAACAGAGGTTTTCTGGACACCATTGGCCATCCTCCAGTGAAAGTACCCGATTGCTCTGTTACCTTGGACACTTTATGGCCTTAAGACTGTAACTGTGTTACCAGATAAACCCCCTTTTATAAAAGCCAATCCATCTCTGGTGTTTTGCATTCCAGCAGCATTAGCAAACCAGAACATGAATCATCTGTCCCAGTTACTATAGTAAGGCTTTTCACTTTCTATCATTTGGAAATTGTACTTGAGTGTTTTTGGGTAACATTCTGTTAAATATGCTTCTATATCAGAAGGAATAACTGGTTCTACACCATCAGAACAGAAAGCATCAGGTGGTATATGAGAGCAGCAAGGCTTCTCAGTGCTCTGATCCCCATAGAGAGAAGGAGTCAGCGTTCTCATTAACAGATTCCTCAGTAGAGATTTTATCCTGTGACACTGGTTTGACATTTTGCACTTTTGCTAATTTTTAAATTGTATCAGTTACTTCTTGATGTCCTCCTAGGGATTTTAGGCTTTTAGAAGGACCCCTTTACTTAATTGATATTGTGGCTACAATAATTGCAATAATGTATTAACAATTTCTTTTTTAAATGACACTTTCCAAACTTAGACCAATTATTAAGAATAGTTGCCAAAGGAGATGTAGCCGTACACTTTTAGAGTTTCCCACGGCTGGGTAATACCAACAGAAATCACAGAGACAGAATTATCAGAGTAGGAGCTCCTCAAATACAACTGGTTCCCCCCACAAATGCAAACTGTGCAAACTGTACAAATTCAAAAGGAGAACCACAAATTCAGGGTCACAGATAGTGGGGCTTAAACCCACTGAGTCAACATGCACAACCCCTAGATCAACTCAGTTAGCCTTTTCACACAATAGGCTAATTGAAACAAAAGGAAACAAAGTGAATACAACAAACAAAAGGTCACACATTTACCTAGCACAGGGAAAGTCTCCATTACAAAGTCATCTTCACCCAGATGCATCTGGTGTCCATCTGTGGCAGGTGCCTCACCTGGACCCACCAGTCGCAGTCCTCCAGGAAAAATTCCCAGGCAGCTGCTAGGCACAGAGCTGAGGGGTCCAGGGTAGCTCTGCAGTCAATAAGACATGGATCAGGGCTGCACTAAAGGCAGCGGGTGTCCTGCCATAGTCACCAAATTGTTACCATCAGAAAACTTGGTCCTAAATAGTCAGGCCCACCTGATCCCTCATCAAACAGAGAAACAAATCTCTTTTCCTTGGTAAGAAGGTGAGTTTATTGAAGATGCATCAACAAGGAACTGCAGAAAAAGAAAAAACTTTCCAAGACCAGTGCAGAATGAGAAGAGTATTTGGGGCTTTTACAACCCCAAACAGACAAAGGAATGGCCAGAATCCAGAAGAAAGGAGAAGGGGAAAAAATAGGAGAAAAGGCTATTTGGTTAGCATCTCCTGTTATCTTGAAGCCCTCCCCTCATTCAGGCTTGTTTTTCAAGAAGACACTTGTTATCAGACTATAGGGTGATATCCTGCAGTTCCTTGTTGATGCATCTTCAATAAACTCACCTTCTTACCAAGGAAAAGAGATTTGTTTCTCTGTTTGATGAGGGATCAGGTGGGCCTGACTATTTAGGACCATGTTTTCTGATGGCAATGCTGGGAAAGTTCCTGGGCAACAGACAGTAAGTTTTTTTGTAGTTGTTGAGATGAGAGCAACAGCAAGTTATTTTAACAAGGGCTTTTTATGCTTAGAATAACTCAAGGCTGTTTGAGTGATCTTAATAAATAGGTTTTTTGTTTGTTTGTTTTTTGGCTACTGGAGACTATACTAAGCATTTTCCAACTAAAGAATTATATTAAGTATTTTTTCTACTTATCCGGCTATCACAAAGACAATTTTATTGTTAGATGAGTATTCTTTCATACCTGTTCTACAAAATACCTTTATAGCAAAAGCTAGATTAGCATTTGATTAAATAAATGGGTACTATAGCCCAGCCAAGTTGACACATAAATCTACCATCACAAACAGGTAGTCTGTGGTACAAATCTAACTCTCATATAAGCAAAGATTCCACTGTCTCAGACGTATTTAAACCATTCCCACCCAATTTTCTAACTAAAGATGTCATACGTCAATATCAAAGGACACAATATTTCTAATGGCATGATTGCTATAATATAATTTGCCATGTGGGAGTACCAGCCTAATTTAACTGTTTTCCAAGGAAAATATTGTTGCAGAAAAAGCATATGAATTGTTCTCTTTTCAGCACTCTACATACATGGTGGCCTTTCATTTCACCTCTTCCTACTCCTCATTCTTTTCTCTCTTACTTAACTCTGTTCTTTGGAGTCTCCAAAAGAAAAACAAACTAAAAGGAAAGACTTATTTTTATCACCATAACCTTACAGAAGTCTGTTGTAGCTTATGGTCTCTTTTAATGTATACAAAAGCAATTTAATCAAAACATTAAGAGGTTATATCAGGGTGGAGAAAATATAGTGATTTCTATTTTCATCTTTATTCTTTCTTGTGTTTCCAAAATTTTCTGCCATAAGCATGTACTACCTCTACAATCATAAACAAACAAATTTAAAAGAACTCAAGGGTCTATTTTCATTCTAGTAAGGTACTTTTATGGTTACATTGTCCCTTTGATATTTTGACCATAATACCTTTATAAAAATCTGGAATTAACTTAAAAATGATTTAAGGAACTCTAAATAAATTGCTTAAAACCATTATAATCTGAGCATCCTTGGCAAACTGAGGAATAAGCACAGCAATATGTTCCATGTTTGGGTGGAGAAGGGAGTAATGAGGAAATATTTTAGTCAGTCTTTATGACTTATTTCTAATTTAATCAAAGAATAAGCTCTCTACTTTTCAAATTTGTTGTTTTCTTTGTGACCAAGAACATGATCAATTTGTTGAAATCTTTCAGAAATACATGAGAAAAAATTTATTTTCTAGTCAAGGGCTATAAGGCATGTATACACACATAGACATGCATGTAAACATAGTTCCTGATTATATCATTCAAATCTCCAAGTTGTACTAATTCAACCATGTGTTAAAGTCTCCAATTACAACTTTATTTTTAAGAAGATCCGTTGGTATATTTGATAGTTTTTGCTTTATGTATTCTTTATATATTTAACTGTTATATTGTTTGAGTCATACAGAATTATAACTAAAATTTTCCTCAACTGCATCTTTTTCATTATAAAATTATCTCTATATCTTTAGTGTGTTTAGTCTAAATTCTACATTATCTGATATTAATATAGTCATACATACATTTTAAAATTTTGTCTAGCATTTCTTTCTCCATTCTATATTTTCAACATTAATTTATTATTTTATTCTAAGTGTGTTTTTGTGAAGAGCTCACAACTAGGCTTATTTTTAACCCATTCTGATATTATCTTGCCTTCAATGGCAAACTAATAAGATTAGTAAGTCAGTCCATTCATATTTAGCATAATGACGTTGATTTTACTCCTCCATCTTGTAGTTTACTAACTACTTATTTTACATTATTGTTTCCTCTTTCTTTTTACTTATTTTGTATTGGATTAAGTTGTACTGCATTTAAATTTTCCCTTTATTAATTTGAAAGTTATTTTGTTTTAAAAAATTGATTAATAGTTAATTTCCTCTTTTCTGGTCTCAAACAAAGGCATGCACTTCTCTACAAACAAAATGCCACAAAGAAACTATTTCTACTCTACTCTTTATTCATCTGAATGAGACCTTTAAATAATTTGATTTGCCCTTATTTCTTTACCTTTTTCCACCCCAAGGAATGAGGTCTTTTACTTCCTCTTTGCTTTCTCCACCCTACTCTTCACTAATTCTTCAGTTTTTCTGAAATTGCTGAATACATTTAAATTTAGACTCATTAGAATTTCCCTTATTCTATGTCCCTCTGTTTCTGGGGTTCTTCTTTAGAATTTATATCATGTTGTCTATTTTTATCCATTCGGATTCAATTGAATAGGTGATACTGATTTAATATTTAAATTTAATATATAAACATTTGTTGCTCATCACTGTGCTCTCACTTCTTTGATTCCATCTATCTTAAAGATTATGTTCTGTCTTGTGGAACTTATTGTTTCCATTCATTAGTCTTTTCTTGAGGATTTTTCTCCCCAAACACTTGCATATCTTCAAATATCTTTATTTTGCTTTGGCAGGTGAATAATTTCTTGAGTGTATATAGGATTTTCTCACTAAAATTCTTTTCTTTCAGTAGACCTCAGATGCTATTCCACTGATTTTTAAATTCCAGGGTTGAAATGAGAAGTTCAATGCTAATATAATTTTTTCCCTTTTTTTATTGTGGTAACATACAGAAAGTAAGATTTGCCATTTTAACTATTTTTTACATATACACTTCGGTGGCACTAATTACATTCACAATGTGGTGCTACCATCACTTCCATCCATCACCAAAACTTTTCATCAACCCATTAAGCAATAACTCTCCAGTACCCCCTTCTTCTAGCCCCTGGTAAACTATAATCTACTTTCTGTCTCTACAAATTTATTCTAGATATTTCATATGAATGGAATCATACAATATATGATTATATGCCTTGCTTATTTCACTTAGCATAATGCTTTCCAGGTTCATCCATGGTGTCACATTTATCAGAACCTCATTCTTTTTTATAGCTGAATAATATTCCATTGCATGTATATACCACATTTCATTTATTCATTTCTCTGTTGATAACTGTTTGGGTTGTTTCCACCTGTTGGCTATTGTGAATTATGCAGCTATGAACATGTGTACATACATCTGTTTGGGTCCCTGTTTTTAGATCCTATGGGTATATACTAGGAGTGGAATTGCTGGGTCATATGGAAATCTATGTTTAACTTTTTGAATAACTGACAAACTGCTTTCCACAGTGGCTGCATTATTTTACATTCCCACCAGTAATGCATGAAGGTTCCAATTTCTACACATCCTCTTCAACACTTCTGATTGTCCATTTTTTAATAGCCAATAGCCAATAGTTTACATCTATTCCTAGTTTTCAAAGATTTTTATCAGAAAAGGATGCTGGATTTTGTCAAATGCCTGTTCTGTGTCAATTGAGATGATCATGTTTTGTTTTTTTTTTCCCCTTCAATTTGTTAATGTGGTGCACTAAATTAATTGCTTTTCTAATGTTGAACCACCCTTGCATACCTGGGATAAAACCCACTTGATCATGACATATAATTCTTTTTTTGTGCTGTTGGACTCGATCTGCTAGTATTTTGTTGAGGATTTTTGCATTTGTATTCATAGGAGAAATTAGTCTTTAATTTTATTTTCCTGTAGTATCTTTATCTGGCTTTAGTATTAGGGTGATGCTGGCCTCATAGAATGACTTAGGTAGTGTTCCATCCTCTTAAATTTTTTGGAAGGGTATGAGCAGGATTGGTATTAATTCTTCCTGAAAGTTTGGTAGAAGTCACCTGTGAAGCCATCTGGTCCTGGGCTTTTCTTCGTTGGGAGGTTTTTGATGACTGTTTCAATCTCTTTACTTGTAATTGGTCTTTTGAAGTCTTCTATTCCTTCTAGAGTCAGTGTTGGTTATCTGTGTTTTTTCTAAGAATTTGTCTATTTCCTCTGAGTTGTGTAATTTGTTGGCATACAGTTGTTCATAGTATCTTCTTATGATCCTTTTTATTTCTGTTGGGTCAGTAATGAATAATAGTTTTGCTGGATAAGAATTTTTGACTGACAGTTTTTCTCTTTAAGTATCTTAAATATATCACATCATTGCCTTCTCACCTCCATGATTTCTGATGAGAAAAAAGAACTTAGTCTTATTGTGGATACCCTGCATATGAAGAATAGCTTTTCTCTTGCTTTCAGAATTCTCTTTATTTTTGGCATTTGACATTCTGATTAGTGTGTGTCTCAGAAAAGGTCTATTGGGATTTATTCTGTTTGTAGTACATTGTGCTTCTTGGATGCATATATTTATGTCTTTCAGTAGAGTTGGGAAATTTTCAGTCACTACTTCCTCAAATATTCTTTTCTCCCCTTTCCCCTTCTCTTCTCCTTCTGGGACACCCATGATGCATATGTTTGTGCACTTTGTGCTGTCTTTCAGATCTCTGAGACCCTGATCAATTTTTCAATTATTTTCTTTATCTGTTCTCTCTGTAAGATTTTGATTGTCCTGTCTTCTAGTTTGCTGATTCCTTGTTCTGCCTGTTCAAATCTATTTAGGCCTCTAGGGTATTTTTAATCTCTTCTATTGTGCTTTTCATCCCCATAATTTATTTTTCTTTTTATACTTTCAAATTCTTTTTACTCTTAGTGTCTTCTTAATTTTTTAAATCTTTTTCCACGTTTTCCTTCATCCGCTGAATTGATTTAGGGGATTTGTTTTTTACATCTTTGATTATTTGTTCCTAATTCTGTGTCACCTTTGAAGTTTTAATTTGTTCCCTTGACTGGGCCATAACTTTCTCTTTCTTAGTATGGCTTGTAATTTTTTGCTGATGATGTCTCATCATCTGATTTCTTGATGAATTTACTCTGTAGGTCAGTTATCATTCTCTCCCAGCCAAAATAAGGGCAGGGACTACAGAAGAGGCACAGATCAGCAACAAAATGCCCTAGGGAGGGCATTGGGAATGATGCCAGAAGCCTCTTTGATGGCTCCCTGAAGCTGTGCTGTCCTGGTCTCTACAGCAGATTGTGCCCTTCAGCAAACCATTCTCCACAGCCCCAAGGTGGGGCACTGTGTCTTTAAATCTCCACTGCATCCTCCCCGAAGAGGTGGGAATGAACCAAGGGCTGCCACTACCTTTGTCCAGGGTGAGTTGAAAGAATAGCTCAGAGCCAGGACTCAGCAATCCAAATTTGCTAATCAAAAGCCATGATCAATGCTCAGTGGTGCCCCTCCTTTGTCCCCCAACCCCCATTCTTGGGGAAGAGGATTTTATGTCCCTTACTGTTATCAGCAGCTAGAATTTGTTTATGCATTGGTTTGATAAACTCATATTATCATGGTCTCTCTGTTTTAGAAATAAATTTTGCCCTTTCTTTGATGTGAAAGAATTTGAGTTCTAGATAAATTAGATAGCCTCTTTAGAGTAACACAATTTCAAAAAGAATTTCAAGGTTTTATTAACCTTAGTCTTAACTACCTTTACACAGCCCTTTTCTTGTCCTGTGGCCTCTTAATTTGTGAGCTCATCTGCTCATATGGCTCCAATAAAAACCACTGTTCAAATATTTACCATATCAATACAATTTGCTTTCACTAATGCTTTGACTATTCTTTGACTTATGTTGCCAACTGCTTCCTGGATGTTCCATTGGAACTTCCAACAAAATATGAGCAACACTAAATTGATCCTTTCACCCCAACACCTACACTTTTTTCAACAAATAGATTGTAAGGGAAGTGAGAGAGAAAGAGAAACAGAGAGACAGAGAGAAAGACAAAGAGAGATGGAATGGAAATCTATAGATTAAAAGAGACTTAGAAGACACTGAATTTTTGTCTATTTGATATGGATATTGTTATGAACCTGATTTAAATGACACAGAAAAATTATGATAAAATCAGGGAAATTTGAACATTGAGTATTTGAAAATATTATGGAACTATTGTTAAAATTGTTTAGGAGTGATATGGTATTGAAGGTATGTTTTAAAACTTATCTTTTGAAATGCATACTAAAATATTTATGGGTGAAATGATGTGATGGCTGACATTTTTATTTAAAATATTGTGCAGGATAGGGATTCGGGTTATAGATGAAATAAGACTAGCCATGAGTTGAAGCTGGATTTCATACATGTAATTTTCCCTACTTTGGCATTTAAGTTTTTCATAATAAAAATATTTTTTAAAATATCAAGAAGAGGTTGAAGGTAAAACTGAATTTTAAAAATCCTCACCTCCTTCTTACTCCCTCATTACTGTTGATAATCTTCTTTCTTTGTTGTCATTTCACTGTTCTTTTACTTTTTCTTCCCCATCCCAAACACACCGAAATTGTGTTAAGCCCTGTTTGCTTTCTTTCCCAGCCAGAAACTTGGCTTCCTTCACCCCATTTTTACTTATTCTAATTACCAACTGGGTGCATAACCCCTCATTTTCTTTCTTCTGTCTCACCAACCCTGGTTTTCCAAAAAGCAGTCTTTATTCTAACCAGAATAAAATAATAGTCTGTTTCTACTTGTATTCTCAGACCATTCCCTAGAATACAGTTATTTTGAGAAAATAGAAAATTTGTAGGGAGGGCTAGCTACCTAAAATGAAGCATGAAAGGACTTCTGACCTTGGGATTGGTGGGAATGAGAGGGAGAAAGGAGGTCTAGGACTTGATTTTCCATTTTTATTCCAAACTTGGGTTACATTTTTCTCATAATTGTTAACTAGGCAGAGACAGCTGAGTGTACTGATTAAGTACCAGACTCTCTCCCAGTTCCAGTCCACTGTTCCTCCAAAGTAAAATGAGAAAATAATTGTACTTAACCCACAGGATCATTATAAGGATTAAATGAGATAATATTTACAAAGTGATAAAATAGTGCCTGACACATAGTAAGTGCAATATAAAATTGGTAAAACATAACTCCTTTGTCAAGTTATCAGATCCTCCAGTTAACAGAAACTACCACATCTTACTGTTTTTTAGAGTATGCTCTTTTTAAACTCCTGAATTGTGAGGCTTTTCCAAGCTCTCCAAAAACAGGTGTATTTCCAGGGGATGCATAAGTCAGTCCATCTTGGTGGGTGGTGGGGTGAGATGGGGGCAGAAGAAAACCAAGAGTTCTCTTTATATTTATTTTTTTCTTAAAAATTAAAAATTAGGCTCTGTTAGAGTTCAATATTCACTGGAGCCCTCATTCTTTCCATTAGTGAGTCTGTCAATATGTAGAAAAGTATATTAGAGGACGGTCAGAGCTGTACAATGTGGTGGTGGTGGGGTGGGGACAGGGGGTCCCAGTGGTGCTTATTCTCATTCACTCACTTTCAATGCACTGAAATGTATTATGGCTTATGTGTGCTGGGAAAAGGAGTTTACAATTTATATTCTCTACTTTTAATGGAGCTAACCTTTGCAAAAACAATAAACAGCTTAAAAAGACATGTTCAAAGAAACCAGAGAATAAAGACATAACTAATAATGCAAATACAGGCAAACTGTAAGATAGTAGCAGATGCAACACTTCTATTCCTAGTATAAGCTCTGAAAGCAGCCACATTACAAGGTAAAAACAGTGATAATGTAATTACATCTAACAAGATGCCATCCCTTCCAAAAAACTAAATTACTAAGATTACTATTTGAAATATGGATATCCACACCCATGATGTTAAGGATGAGTCTTACCCTATATCTACCTTGGGTTATGAGACATTAGCTGGTGATTGTATGAAGCCATTGCCATCAATAAATCCTTTTAAAATTAAGTTTCAGAGCATGAAGAAAAACCTCTACAATTTATGAACATTAAGTCATAAGATGCTCAGTCCAGTGCTTTACAAAATTTCCCTAATCTTATTGATAAATGTTCAGAAGGCTCTTTTAAGTTTTTCTAAACCTAATAGTGACAATCCAAATGCACATATTATGAGAGAAGTGTGTTCTTTCTGTCACCATAAAAATGGCTAAAATAATAACCAGAAAACTGTATGATGAAAAAATAAAATGCATTCCTTTTTCAGCAAGTATTGCTAGAAAACACTGCTGAAGATGTAAGAAATGAGCATTAGAACAAATTATGCAATGGATTTGACATACAGCTGGGTGAAAGTAAAGATGTTTCTAATGTTTTCTCAGATTATGGTATTTGCTAGATTCTGAGACACACAGAGCTCCTGTTTTGAGTCAATAAAGGAGAGATGTATCAGAGAAGATATAGTCTCAAGGTATGGCTTCTTTAGTTTTAAAAAGATACTTTGTCAGAAAACTATGATAGGTGAAACTGCTTCTTGATCAGCATAATTAAAAAAAAATGACTCTAGATCACAATTACAAGGAAAGTACTGGAGCCAGGAATGAATAAATGCTAAAGCGTGTCAGTAATATAATTAATTATATAATAACAAAACAATGAAAATATATAATCCTAATTCTTTATAATCCTAATACTTAAAGACATTAGAAGATGATAGAGAACTTTTTCATTCCAATGAGAGGTTCACTGGTAATTCCCTACTTAAAAGAACTTCCAGATTTAAAATGGTGTGCATTTCTCTTTTTCAGAGACACAAATTTGCTAAACACATCTGTGATGACAGGTGGAAGTAAATAATACGCTATCCAACAGATGTTTTCAAATACAAAAACACACTAATTTATTCTTTAAAGATAAAAGAGAAATGACATGATTATTTTGAAGAAAACTTTTTGGTAAAAAAAAAATTGTGCTATGCAAAGAATATTTTGAAAACAGGCATGTGAAAATGTTTCCATTGCTATGCAAACTTTACAGCTAAAAACAATGTGATTTGTCACTTTTACAAATTCATATCTGTACCTTTTTAAAGACTGAAAAAAAATTTTTTAATTTGTTTAAAATCTTCCAAGTAAAGAGTTTTAGTGGGTTTTGAGTCCATTTGTTAAAAACATAAAAATGAAAAACCATCCAACTATTTTGCAAAAGCAACTGATGAGCATAAAGGAAAGTAGAAATTTATTAGTCAAATCTCAACAAAAGTCTTTGCATAATTGATGATTAGGATTGACAAGTAATTTAGTAAGCTTCTCCAGCAATATATTTTTACCATTTAGATCAACACTTCTTTGTTAGATATATTTCCAACTAAGGCAGCCATTAAAACCAGGTATCAAAATAAACTGAACCAGAACCAAGATTTTAAAAATAAGGAAGTATTTCAATCACATTACCTCACCAAAAATATCAGTGCAATTTTAAATAAATATAATATTAACCATTGACAAATATAATGTGCCTTTTAAAAATGGTTTTTTTGAAATTAAAGCACCATTCTAAAATTCCTCTTTTAGAATATTATTTATATTGTGCATTATATATTAGCACAACATATGTGTATACACATACATAGATATAGATAAGATTTACAAATAAATAGAGATGAGTTACACTTCCAGCTTGATCACAAAGGGAGTTCTGCATACTCACTCCTCAGAAAAATGGGTGAAGATTATCTTTTAAAAGATAATTAAAAAAAATAAATTAAAAAAAGATAAAGTTGGTGTAATTGTCCTAAGGTCATAAAGCAAATGAAGAAACATTTATTTAAGAAAATCTCCTCAAAATTGGTAAGAACAGAGTTTGTGGTATTTGAACCAAAATCTGTTCCCTCTCTGCCCCCTCTCAGTGCAACAAAACAGGGACTCTCCACACTGGTGCATCCAAGAAAACAGGGCTCCCTTTCCCCCCACCTCCCAGTTGGAGGGCCAGCAATCTTGGAGGGGGAGAACTTCATCATTTCTCATCCTACTGACAGCCATCCATTGCTAAAACTAAGCTCAGAGTGAGTACGGCTTAGAGGTGGAGGCTCCCTTCTTCTTCCTGGCACCCACTGGTGGGACAAATGTTCTATCCTAGGTAGAGCATGCTGGGAATACTGGGGACCAGATTGACCTTGTCCTGGGTCACTTCTAGCTCACAGATCAGAGGTTCCAAGCTAGAGAGGCAAGAAAAGAATACCTGAGGCTATTTCCCCCATCCTACTAAGCTCTCAGCTCCTAAAGCAGGGGTGTCACTCAGAGAAAGTGTAAGACATTGCCCCTACCCCTAGCTTGCAAGCCCTGACTCAGACATTTTGCCTGGGGTGAGAAGATGGCCATAAAGATAGAACTCCAAGTCTCTTCCTTAAGAAACTGACTTCATTTCCAACAAATTGTGGAGAAGTAAAAACAAAGGATATTCTCAAAAAACAATGGAGGTTGTGATGAAAGTCTATTAAGAGATTTATAGATTCATTGGAGATGTAGGCTGAACTGTAGACTGGAAGTTTGCCTGGGAGAACCAGTGTCTCTTTGACACTTGGGAGTAATCCTCCTGGAATCAGAAAAAAATCTCAAACACTGACCATGATAACTATGCCTGCAAAGAAAATTGGATCAGTCTGTGGAACAATTTATTCCCCATGTCATTGTTGTAAACAAGGAAGCAATCAGCCAACCACATGTGTGGTCAAGAAATGAAACAGTCAGAGCCCTGTCAAAACCACTTTCATCCCAGGGTGACTCTGAACATACCCAAGTTACACCTCCTACGGAGTAGTGTCAGAGGCTTCCTCTTTCAGGGGTGGGGGTGGAGAAGGGTACAGACTTCACACTAAAATTATCCAGCTAGTCACTACACAAATAAATAAGCAAATAATATTAACTAGCCCCAGGGATGGTAAGGCAGTACCCAGAGCTGATAGAATATATAATCCAGTGTCCAGTTTCCAACAAAAATTAAGAGATATGCAAATAATCAGGAAAGTATGACCCATAACTGGGGAAAAGACAACAAAAACTACCTGTGAGAGTGGCCAGATGTCAGATTTAATAGACAAAGACTTCAAATCAGCCATTACAAATATATGCAACCACCAAGGAAATATTTTTAATACAATGAAACTATTCACTTAATGAAAAAGAAAACAGAAAAAGGAGGAATAGAAGAACAAAATGATATGAGACATTGAAAACAAAAAGTAAAATGAAGACATAAATTGAACTATATCAATAAATGTGAATGGACTAAACAATCCAATCAAAAGGTAAAGATTGTCAGACTGGATTGAAAAATAAGATCCAACTATATAATGTCTACAGAATACAAACTTTATAGCCAAAGATGCAAATGGATGGAAATTAAAAGGACAGAAAATCATATATCTTGCAAATATCAGCCATAAGAAAGATGGAATAATTATACTAATATCAGACAAGAGACTTTAAAACAAAAAATGTTACTAGAGATATAAAGAGGAACTTTGTATAATGATAAATGAGTCAATCCATCAGAAGATGCATAAACATATATGAATCTATCAACAGAGCACCAAAAATAGATGATGCAACAACTGACAGGAACAAAGGAAGAAGCAGATAATTTAACAATAATTATTGGAACTTCAATACCTCATTTTGAAAAATGGATTGAACAACCAGGCAGAAGATCAACATGAAAATTGAAAACTTTCATAAAGTTTTAATCAAACTAGACATCTACAGAACACTCCACCCAACAAAAGCAGAATGTACATTCTTCTCAAGTGTAGATAGAACATTTTCCTTAACAGACTATATGATAGGCCATAAAGCAAATGTCAATAAACTTAGAAGAAAATAGATAATACAAAGTATGTTCTCTATCCTAATGAAATGAAATTAGAAATCAGTAATAGAAAGAAATTTGGGAAACATTCAAACTTGTGGAAATTAAACAACACACTCCTGAATAACCAATGGGTCAAAGAAGATATAAAAAGAGAAATTAGACAATACTTTGAGATGAATGAAAATGAAGATAAAACATGCCAAAATTTATGAGATGCAGCTATGGCTGCACTTAAGGGAAATTTATACCTGTAAATGCATATATTAAGAAAGAAGAATGATCTCAAATCACTAACCTAAACTTCCACCATCATATACTGGAAAAAGGAGAAAAAAATCAAGCCTCAAGCAAACAGAAGAAAGAAAATAAAGATTAAAGTGGAACTTAATGAAATGCACAGTAGAAAAACAATGAGAAAATCAACAAAACCAAAAGTTGGTTCTTTGAAGATCAGCAAAATTGAAAATGATCTAGGTTGACCAAGAAGAAAAGGATGACTCAAATTTCTAGAACCAGAAATGAAAGCTTGAATATTATCCATCTTACAGAATTAAAAAGGATTATAAAGGAATACAGTGAACAACTGTATGCCAATAAATTAGATAATCTGGATGAAATGAACAAATTCCTGAAAGTCACAATCTACTGAAAGTAACTCAAGAAGAAACAGATAATCTGAATAGACCTATAAAAAGTAAAAAGGTTGACCGCTAAAAGTTAGGGTGGTCACTGCCTGAAGATAGGGAAAATGACTAAACTAGAGAAAGGGATAGCAACAACAAGATAGAATTCAGCAAAGGATTATGAATACTGAATCTCTATATAATTTTCTTTTTTTAGTTGCTAGGACATTAGAATAGCTAGAAGGAAAGACCTGAAATGGTGGAAGTGTAACCCATAACATTCTTTGAAATTTGCTCTATAACTACTTATTAAATTGTAATTTGAAAGTTATCACCTTTTTGTATATATGATATATTTCACAAAAAGGAGCTGAAACTATGGTACTGTAACCCATACTATTCTTGAAAATTTCCTATATAACTACTTGTTAAATCGTACTTTAAAAGTTACCACTTTTTTGAATATATATTATATTTTAAAATAAGGAAATAACTGAAACTGTGGAATTGTAAACCATAATATTCTTTGAAATTTGCTAAGTACTTGTTAAATTGCACTTGGAAAATTATTACTTCTGTGGAAATACCTTATATTACACACTTTAAAAAACAGTTGACTTAGTAATTAAAACAACCCTAAAGAAAAGCAGAGGCCCAGATAGCTTCACTGGTGAATTCTAAAAAACATTTAAAGAAGAATTAACACCAGTCCTTCACAAACTCTTTCCAAAAATATAAGACAAAGGAACAATTCCCAATATATCTATGAGGCCAGTATTACCCTGATACAAAAACCAGACAAAGACATCACAAGAAAAGAAAACTACAGACTAACTCTTATGAATATGGATGCAAAATCATCAATAAAATATTAGCAAACATAATGCAGCAACATATAAAAAGAATTATGTACCATGACCAAGTAGGATTGATCCAAGAGATGCAAGGTTAGTTTCAACATCTGAAAATCAATTAATGTAATACACTCTGCCAATAGAATGAGAAATTTAACAAAACATGATTATTTCAATAGACGCAAAAAAATTATTTTACAAAATCCAACAACCTTTAATGATAAAAACACTCAACAAACTGGAATAGAAGGGGACTTCCTAAACTTGAAAAAGGCATCTGTAAAAAACTTACAGCTTATATCATATTAATGGTAAAAAAAAAAAAAAATTAAATCTTCCCCACTAAGATTACGAATAAGACAAGGACATCTGTTCTTGCCACTTCTATTCAACATTTTACTAGAGAGCCAAGCCAGGGTAATTAGGAAAGAAAAAATAAGTGGCATCCAGATTGGAAAGGAAGCAGTAAAACTATCTCTATTTGCAAATGGCATGATCTTCTACATAGAAAATCCTAAGGAATCCACTAAAAACTATTTGAAATATAAATGACTTATCAAGATTTAAAAGTACAAAATCAACACATAAAAAATCAATTGTATTTCTATACATTTGCATTGAATAAGACAAAAATAAAATTAAGTAAAAATTATGGCATCAAAAAGAATAAATTTGACAAAAGAAAATTTATACTCTCAAAACAAAACATTGTTAAATCACATTAAAGAAGATCCCAATAAACAGAAAAACATCACATGATTAAGAAGACTTAATATTGTTGGGATGGCAATACTCCTCAAATTTATTTATCAGAATCCAACTGACTTCTTTGTATAAATTGACAGGCTGAATCTAAAATTCATATGGAATTTCAAGGGACCCAGAAGAGTCAAAACAATTTTGAAAAATAACATAGTTGGACTCAGTTCCTGATTTCAAAACTTACTGCAAGACAAGAACAATCAGACCAATATGGTACTGGCATAAGGATAACATAAAAACCAATGGAACAGAATTGAGAGCCAGAAATAAATCCACGTGTCTATGGTCATTTGAGGTGCCAAGACTATTCAATGGGGAAAAGAATAGTCTTTTCAACAAACAGTGCTAGGACAATTCAATTTGGATCCTTACCTCACACCATAAGCAACAATTAACTCCAAGTGGATCAAATACTAAATGTAAGAGCTAAAACTACAAAACCCTTAGAGATCAAAATGGCAGAGTGAGAAGCTTCAGGGTTCCTCCCCCCTCTCCTCCCAGAAGTTCTGAAAACCAGGAAGAACTAGCAGAAACATCTTTCCCAAAACTGCTAAAGATAGTTAAAGGACTGCCATAATAGGGCAAGCACCAAATCAAGAAAAAGCACACTTAGAAGTGGTAGGATCTCATGGAACTCTGGCTGGCCCCTCTCCCACCCCCTTATCTGCTTAACCATAATCTCTGTGCAGATCCCTGGTCTCAGTTCACAGGGATGCTGATTAACCTTTGTGCATACACAGGAGCATATATATCTGGCCCAGAATTTGCCCTGTGTGTAGAAGGCAGCACAAATAACTGTCCCACATGAAAAAAAAAAAAAGAAAAAAATACAAAAAAAGAATTTAACATAAACAAACAAGCAAACAAAAACCCTCCTACAGAATTCTAGAGGAGAGCAATCCAGTGGGCAAAGCATTGCTGACTGTAGGACATACAGTGAAGTGGCAGAATCTGTGAGGAAACTGTTTCCTAGGGAAGAAGGGACATTCAGAACCATGAAGATGGGGGAATTCCTAGGACCATACACATGCCAAGACAAGATGCATATGCAGAAAGGACCAGGGAGGCCCCTGACCTTTGGCCTGAAGCTATTCTCCAAACTCATTATATAAGTAAGCTCTGAAAGAAAGCACTTGCATAGGTAAATCTGCAAAGACTGTGAAAGGTGCTTTCTTTTTTTCTTTGTTAGCTCCTGGCATGCAAAGAAAGCTCTGTGTCATAACATTAGCTGGATACAAGCTTAAGAACCAGATACCTCAGAGTCTAAATTCCAGCAATTACATATTAAAATATCAAAAATTCCAGGTTTCAACAAAAGATTCCATAATACAAAAAGAAATAGGAGGCAGGGCAAGATGGCAGAGTGGTGAGGCACAGAATTTCATCTCTCCTCTAGAGCAGCTGGTAATTACCCAAGAACTATATGAAACAGTGTTTTTGGGGACTCCAGGAACCAGTCACACATCAGACACAAGTTTGGACTTGGAGGAAAAGCTGAGATTGCAGTGAACATTGTAAGTTTCTCTGACCAGGGGTCTAGCACCCCTCCCCACCCAGACCCCATGGACTGTCTTGCTGCTGGCTCCCTGAATGGGGAAAAACAAACAAACAAACAAACAAAAAAACAATCTGCTGAGGACAAGAAGGGGGGCTCAACCCAGCCTCAACTGCAGAATTAATTAACAAATTAATTAACTAATTTTTGGAGCTGGGGGTGCTAAAGAAGGGCTGGGCTCTGAGAAGAGGGGGCACATAAAAGTGGGTACCCATTCCCAGGCTCCAAAAAAGTCTTTTTTTTCTTTCCTCCTATATTTTGTCCCTTCTCCCTTCTCACTGACTCATTATCTTTTTGCATTTCAATAGCCCCCAGCAGGGGTGGAATTGAAGCTGTTGGAGAGTAATTATCAGACAATAGCCTAAAGTACATCCTTAAATGCTCTATTCTGACAATGACAAAACTTCCAGGCTGGGGAAAGTCTTTTAAAAGGGACTTCTTTTTCTTTTTCTTTTTCTTTTTTCTTGTTTTTCTTTTCTATTTTTTTAATCCAAAAGTAACATATGTGGTTATTTTCTATCAGAAAGCCCAAGTGGAAGGACTAGGCTAGGCTTGGGGGGGAGACAGAGTACCCAGAACATCTTTGAATTCCAGAGTCACTTGTGAAGAAGGTCTCCACCCCTGTCTTTAAGTGGCAACTCAGGTTGACCAAGAAATTTAGCTGGAGTTGCCCCAAAGAGGAGCGGGGAGAAGGTAATAGTGTCCCTGAGATACAACTGGAGTTTCTAGGATTGGGAGAGTGAAGGGAGGTCCAGCTCAATGGGCAGCCCTCCTAGGAACTCAGACCTCAGGGGCTGGAATTCAGATTCTGGCTTCAGTCAGCCACACCCCTGACAGGATCAGAGTCACCAGGAGAACTAAAGGCTCCATACCTCCTTACACTGATGGGGGATCTGCGGCTGGCAAGTGCCACCTGGAGGACAGGAAATGAAAACCACCGATTCTAGAGGCCTAATAGGGGGGTCTCATTCTTTAGGAAAACTCCATACCCTCCTCATGAGACCTGGGCCTCTCTAGACTGGGAAAATCTGAAAGGGATCAACCATATCTGAGGAGATCCTCTCACAAATAGGCTACATAGAGGCAGGACAAGAAACAGAAAAAAAAAAAAAAAAGAGGTGAAAATTCTGATCAACTAAATAGAACCTAAGTTAGGGGTCTAGAATAAGTTGAACTGAACAACAGAAGTCAGAGAACAAAGCCAACCAACAAGAAACCCCTAGGTAAAAGAGAGAAAATGAACTCTAGAATAAACTAATCAAGAAAACCAGATGCCTAGACAGTTTAAGATAACAAGCCATATTAGGAAACATGAAAATATGGACCAGCCAAAGGAACAAAATAATAGTTCAACCGAGATACAGGAGTTGAGGCAACTAATGGTAAATCAATTCAGTGAACTGAAGGAAGATATAGCAAAAAAGATGAAGGATCTAAAGAAGACACTGGATGACCATAAAAAAGAATTCATAAACTTGAAAAAACAAATAGCAGAACTCATGAGAATGAAGGCCACAATGGAGGAGATGAAAAACACAATGGAGGTACACAACAGTGGATTTGAACAGGCAGAAGAAAGGATCAGTGAACTGGAAGACAAGACATTTGAATTCATACACACAAAAGAACAGATGGTGAAAAAAAGGGAAAAATATGATCAGGGCCTTAGGGACCTGAGTGACAACATGAAATGCATGAATATAGGTGTTATGGGTATCCTGGAAGGAGAAGAGAGGGGGAAAATGGCAGAAAGAATAATAGAAGAAATATTTACTGAAAATTTCCCAATTCTTATGAAAGACAGAAAATTAGAGATTCAAGACATACAGCATACCCCAGACTAGATCCCAATAGACTTATTCCAAGACACATACTGATCAGATTGTCCAACATCAAAGACAGAGAATTCTGAAAGCAACAAGAGAAAAGCAATCCATCACATACAAGGGAAGCTTGATAAGACTATGTACAGATTTCTCCACAGAAACCATGGAGGTAAGAAGACAGTGGCATGATATATTTTAGATACTGAAAGAGAAAAACTGCCAACCAAGAATTCTATATCCAGCAAAACTGTCCTTCAAAAATGAGAGAGAGATTAAATCATTTTCAGAAAAAAGACACTGAGTTTGTGAATAAGAGACCAGCACTACAAGAAATATGAAAGGGAGTGCTATAGGCTGATAGAAAAAGACAGGAGAGAGAGAGTTGGAGAAGAGTGCAGAAATGAAGATTATCAGGAAAGGTAAAAGAAGACAGATGAAAAAAATAAGATGTGACATATAAAATCCAAAAGACAAAATGGTAGAAGAAAGTACTGCCCTTACAGTAATAACACTAAATGTAAATGGATTAAACTTCCCAACAAAAAGACATGGACTGGCAGAATGGATTAAAAAACAGGACCCATCTATATGTTGCCTACAAGAAACTCACTTTAGACAAAAGAACAAAAATAGACTGAAACTGAAAGGTTGGAAAAAGATATTTCACACAAACAACCAGAAAAAAGTGGGAGTAGCTATATTAATATCAGACAAATTAGACTTTAAAAGTAAAACAATTAAAAGAGACGAAGGACACTACATATTAATAAAAGGGTCAGTTCACCAAGAAAACATAACAATCATAAATATTTATGCACCAAGCCAGAATGCCCCAAAATCCATGAAGCAAACACTGAGATCACTGAAAGGAGAAGTAGACACCTCTACAATAATAGTTGGAGACTTCAATACACCACTCTCATCAATGGATAGAACATCTAGACAGAAGATCAATAAAGAAACAGAGATGTTGAATTGTATGATAAATGAACTACACGTGACAGACATTTATAGAACACTACGTCTAACAACAGCAGGATACATTTTTTTCTCAAGTGCTCATGGAGCATTCTCTAGGATAGACCATGTTGGGTCACAAAGGAACTCTCAGCAAATTTTTAAATACAGATATTATAAAAAACACTTTCTCAGATCCTAATGGAATGAAGTTTGAAATAACAGGCAGAAGGTAATAAAATTCACAAACATATGGAGGCTAAACAACAACCTCTTAGAAAAACAGTGGGTAAAGGAAGAAATTACAAGAGAAGTTAGTAAATACCTCGAGGTAAATGATAATGAAAATACAACATATCAAAACTTATGGTGAGAGAAAACCAAGATGGCAGCTAGGTGAGACAGGGCTAAGGAACACCTCCATGGAAAACACTAGATAAGGACCAGAGAGTGACCCAGAATACCGGTTACAGTGATGTGCCAGCTGGACGGGATCTGCTAGTTCCCAGGGGCTGTATACTTGGTGAAACTGAGAGTCTGCATCCTGAAATGAGTGAGTAAGCTGGCTGGAAGTCCCGCAGCCACACAGCGATCCAGGGACGCCAGGGTTTGGCGTCTGGAGACCAATGGGCTGTTTTAATTAAAAAAAAAAGAAAAAAGGGGAAAACCCAGGAGCGGCTGCAGGTGTGATCAGCTGCAGGTGTGATCAGCTGCAGGTGTGATCGTGGGAAACATGCAGTAAAACACAGCAAGAGGGGGATGGCTTGGCCTCTCGGTGTCTGCAGATATCCCTGGGGCTGGGGGAATGGAGCAGAGAGCCAGAAGCTGAAAGAATCCCCACGGCTAGCAGCTCACTCCCGGGAGGGCTGGATAAACTCCTGCCTGGGGCCGTGCCCACAGCCCAGAGCCCCGCCAGTTGTCCTTGAGCTGGGAAGGAGGAACTGTGCGAGGAGAGGGGTGTGGAGATGCCCCATTCGGCCATTTTTGCATAAGGCTGAAAGCGAGCTCTCTCGGCCTGGCAGCCTGGGGCTTCCCCTTGAGGGACGGTGCGTGCTGATGACACAGCATGGCATTCCCTCAGCAGAGGTCCTGGAGGATTGCGGCTGGGCAGGGGGACCTGCTCGGAGATCCCAGAGACACTACGCCAAGTCCGGTGGTTTGTGGGACATCAAGAGAGAGGGACTGGGGCTGAAATGAAATGAAGGCTTGGACTCTTGTGGCGGCCTTGAATCTCCGGGAACCGGGGGGATTTGAATATTGAGGCTGTCCTTCCTCCCTGACCACCCATACAAGAGCCCTGCATTCACGGCGGACAGCTACAGCAACACACCCAGGCTGAGTTCTCTGGCTGGACAAGAATCGTTTCCCCACATACTGCAGGAACAAGGTGGAGAACTGACTTGAGAGGTATAGGTGACTCACAGATGCCATCTGCTGGTTAGTTAGAGGAAGTGTATGTCACCAAACAGTGTTTCTGAAAAATTAGATAGGTTTTTTTTTTACAAATTAAAAGAACTCTGTCGAGCAGAGCAAATCCCAAGAGGCCAAAAACAACAGAAAATCTCAATGCATATGATAAAACCAGACGATATGGAGAATCCAACTCCAAACACACAAATCAAGTTATCAGAAGAAACAAAGTTCCTCGCAGAATTAATCAAAGAAATACAATTGAAGAATGAAAGCATGGCAAAGGATTTAAAGGACATCAAGAAGACCATGGCCCAGGATATAAGCTACAGAAAGAAGACCCTAGAAGAGCATAAAGAAGACATTGCAAGGCTAAATAAAAAAATAGATGATCTTATGGAAATAAAAGAAACTGTTGGCCAAATTAAAAAGACTCTGGATATTCACAATACAAGACTAGAGGAAGCTGTACAACATCTCAGTGTCCTAGTAAGTCCACAGAACAGAAAATGAAAGAACAAAAGAAAGAATGGAGAAAAAAATTAAAAAAAATCGAAATGGATCTCAGGGAAATGATAGATAAAATAAAACTTAAGATTCATTGGTGTCCCAGAAGAGGAAGAGAAGGGTAAAGGTCTAGAAAGAGTATTCAAAGAAATTGTTGGGGAAAACTTCCCAAACCTTCTATACAATATAAATACACAAAGCATAAATGCCCAGCGAACTCCAAATAGAATAAATCCAAATAAACCCACTCCGAGACATATTCTGATCAGACTCTCAAATACTGAAGAGAAGGAGCAAGTTCTGAAAGCAGCAAGAGAAAAGCAATTCACCACATACAAAGGAAACAACATAAGACTAAGTTGTGACTACTCAGTGGCCACTATGGAGGCAAGAAGGCAGTGGCATGACATATTTAAAATACTGTGAGAGAAAAATTTCCAACCAAGAATACTTTATCCAGCAAAACTCTCCTTCAAATTCAAGGGAGAGCTTAAATTTTTCACAGACAAACAAATCCTGAGAGACTTTGCCAATAAAAGACCTGCCCTACTTCAGATTCTAAAGGGAACCCTACCAACAGAGAAACAACAGAAAGAAGAGATATAGAGAATTTTAACAGAAATATATAGTACATCACATCCCAAAGTACCAGGACACTCATTTTTCTCTAGTGATCACGGATCTTTCTCCAGAAGGGACCATAAGCTGGGACATAAAACAAGCCTCAAGAAATTAAAAAAAAAAAAAAATTGAATATACTCAAAGCACATTCTCCAACCACAATGGAATACAAATAGAAGTCAATAATTTTTGAACTGTAACTCCACTATTTACTTTCTACATGATATAAATTACACAAACCCTAATGACAAATCAGTGGTTTTGAACTCAATGTAAAATATGTAATTTTAGACAACTATATAAAGGTAGGGGAATGGAGGAGTATAGGAACATAGTTTATGTGTCCTATTGAAGTGGAGGTGGTGTCAAAGAAAAACAAGATTGATATGGATTTAAGAGGTTAATTTTAACCCCCACAGCAAACACAAAGAAACTATCAGAGAATGTAACCATAGAGATGAATTGTAGAGTTCGGGTTAAGAGAAATGGGGGAAGGGGCAATGGGGAGTTAAGAAATGAGGGTGGAGTTGCTGTTTGAGGTGAAGGGAAATTTCTAGTAATAGATGGTGGGAAAGAGCATTACAACATTCTAAAGGTGATTAATCCCACTAATGGAAGGCTAGGGAGGGGGTGGAATGGGAAGATTTAGGCTGTATATATGTTCCCACAACTAAAAAAAGAAAAAAAAAAGACAGTCTAAATAGATGATTGAATGCCAAGGATGAACTTGGATGGAATTAGAGGATAGAGGACAGGTGGCTCAAAGGGACACAGTTGAGACATAAGGTAAAGGAAATATAGAATGTAAGCTTTGTATCATTGTTGAACCTGTTGTACTTCTTAACTGCACTTAATGGGATTGCATAAAAGAATGTACTTGTTCATGGGAAGTGTATACATGAATTATAGTGTATGTTCAAGGATGTGTGCAGCTAGCTTTCATATATTCAGAAGACAGAGCAATAGATGATGGATGATAGATAGGGAGGGAGGGAGGGAAAGAAATAGTGATGTGACAGCATGTTAAGGTTGGTGGATTGAGCTATCGGGGGAGGGGGTCAGGGTATGATGGAATTCTTTGTATGGGGTTAGTATTGTTTTTGCAACTGTTCCTATAACTTTGAATTTATTTCAAAATAAAAAAAAAAACAACTTATGGTATGCAGCAAAAGTGGTGCTGAGAGGGAAATTTATTGCCCGAAATACCTATATTAAAAGAGAAGAGAGAGCAAAAATTGAAGAATTAACTATTCACCTGGAGGAATTAGGTAAAGAACAGCAAACTAACCCAAAGCAAACCTAAGGGAAGAAATAACAAAGATTAGAGCAGAAGTAAAGGAAATTGAGAAAACAAGAGAGAATCAACAAAGCCAGAAGTTGGTACTTTGAGAAAATCTATAAAATCAATGGACCACTGGCTAGGCTAACAAAAAAAAAAAAAAAAAAAAAAGAAGAGAGAGAGAGAGAGAGAGGATGCAAATTAATGCAATCAGAAATGGGAAAGGAAACATAACTACTGACCCTGCAGAAATTAAGGTGATTCTATGAGCAACTGTATGCTAATAAACTAGACAACTTAGATGAAATGGACATTATGTTTTCCTAGAAAAGCATAAACAACCAACATTGACTCAAGAAGATTGAGTCAGTCATCAAAAAGCTCCCAAAAAGGAAAAGCCCAGGACCAGATGGCTTCACATGTGAATTCTACCAAGCATTCAGAAAAGAATTAGTACCAATCCTGCTCAAACTCTTCAAAAAAATTGAAGAAGAGGGAAACTACCTAACTCATTTGATGAAGCTAACATCACCCTAATACCAAAATCAGACAAAGATACTACAAAAAAAGAAAATTATAGCCCAATCTCTTTAATGAATACAGATGCAAAAATCCTCAACAAAATACTTGCAAATTGAATCCAGCAGCACATTAAAAGAATTATACACCGTGAGCAGGTGGGATTTATTCCAGGTATGCAAAGCTGGTTCAACACAAGAAAATCAATTAATGTAACACACCACATCAATAAATCAAAGCAGAAGAACCACATGATCATCTTGAATGATGCAGAAAAGGCATTTGACAATATTCAACATCCTTTCTTGATGAAAACACTTCAAAGGACAGGAATAGAAGGGAACTTTTTTAATATGATAAAGGCAATACATAAAAAACTCACAGCTAACATCATACTCAATGGGAAGAGACTGAAAGCTTTCCCTCTAAGATCAGGAACAAGACAGGGATGCCCACTGTCACCATTGCTATTCAACATTTTGCTGGAAGTTCTAGCAAGAGCAATTAGGCAAGAAAAAGAAATAAAATGCATCCAAATTGGAGAGGAAGAAGTAAAACTTTCTCTGTTTGCAGATGACATGATTCTATATGTAGAAAATCCAGAAAATCTATAGCAAAGCTACTAGAACTAGTCAATGAATACAGCAAAGTGGCAGGCTACAAGATCAACACACAAAAATCTGTAGTGTTCCTATATACAAGTAATGTGCAACAAGAGAAGGAAATCAAGAAAAAAAATTCCATTTACAATAGCAACCCAAAGAATCAAGTATTTAAGAATAAACATAACCAAGGACACAGAAGACCCTTACACAGAAAGCTATAAGAAACTGCTAAAAGAAATTGAACAGGACCTTAAAAAATGGAAGAACATAACATGTTCATGGATTGGAAGACTAAATATAGTTAAAATGGCAATTTTACCTAAACTGATTTATAGATTCAATGCAATACCAATTAAAATCCCAACAACTTATTTTACAGAAATAGAAAAACCAATAACCAAATTTATTTGGAAGGGCAAGGTGCCCCAAATAGCCAAAAATATCTTGAGAAAAGGAACAAAGTGGGAGGTCTCACACTACCATACTCTGAAATATATTTCAAAGCTACAGTGCTCAAAACAGCATGGTACTGGCATAAGGACAGATATACTGACAAACGGAATTGAATTAAGTGTTCAGAAGTAGACCCTCGCATCTACGGACAACTGATCTTTGATAAGGCAGTCAAGCCAAAGCAACCGGGACACAGCAGCCTCTTCAATAAATGGTGTTTGGAGAACTGGATATCCATTTCCAAAAGAATGAAAGAGGACACTTATCTCACACCTTATACAAAAATTAACTCAAAATGGATCAAAGACCTATACATTAGCACCAAGACCATAGACTCTTAGAAAAAAATGTAAGTCAATATCTTAAAGATCTTGTGATAGGAGGTGGTTTCCTAGACCCCACACCCAAGGGACAAGCAACCAAAGAACAAATAGACAAATGGGAGCTCATCAAAATTAAACACTTTTGTACATCAAAGGACTTTGTCAGAAAAGTAAAAAGGCAACATACACAATGAGAGATGATATTTGGAAACCACATATCAGATAAGGGTTTAATATCCTGAATATATAAAAGGATCCTGCAACTCAACAACAGAAAGACAAAAGATCCAATTAGAAAATGGGCAAAAGATATGGACAGATACTTTTGTGAAGTGGAAATACAAATGGCTCAAAAACATGAAAAAAAATGCTCAACTTCACTGGCTATTAGGGAAATGCAAATCAAAACCACAATGAGATATCATGTCACACCTACCAGAATGGCCATTATCCAAAAAACAGAAAATTACAAGTGCTGGAGACGATGTAGAGAAAGAAGCACACTTATTCATTGTTGGTGGGAATGTAGAATGGTGCAACCACTCTGGAAGACAGTGTGGAGGTTCCTCAGGAAGCTAATATAGATTTGCCATATGACCCACCTATTCCATTGCTAGGTATATAATCAGAGGAATTGAAACTTAAGACATAAATGGACGTTTGTAAACTGATGTTTTTTGCAGCATTATTCACAATTGCCAAGAGATGGAAACAGCCCAAATGTCCATCAATGGACGAGTGGATAAACAAACTGTGGTATAAACACATGATGGAATAGTATGCCACTGTAAGACAGAACAATGACATGGATCATAAAATAATGTGGATGAACTCTGAGGACATTATATTGAGTGAAGTTAGCCAGAAACAAAAGGACAAATAATGTATGATCTCACTAATACAAACAAACATTAATGGACAAACTTTGAGAGTTAAAAGCTGACAACACAGGCTACCAGGAGATAGAAAGAGGGTAGAGATCGGGCATTTGATGCTGAAGGACTACAGAATGTTCAGCAGGATTGACTGTATAGATCCAGAAATAGATAGTATAATACTGTGTGATGGTGGCACAATATTGTGAGTATGCCGAACAAGGTTGTCTGTGAGTAAAGCTGAAAGAGGTGGGATAGGAAAATGTATGACACCAGAGGTAAAGATGGATGATAAAAACTGGGACTGTATAACTTGGCAAAAACTGGAGTGGCCAATGACTGTTACTAAATGTACAAATATAAAAATGTTTTTGCATGTGGGAGAGCAAATGACTGTCAACCATGCAGGGTGTTTGAAAAGGGGATGGTATTTGGGAAAAAACATAATCAAAGCAAATTGGAATCTATGGTCAACAGTAACATTGTGATATTCTTCTATTAAATGTAGTAAAGGCAATATACCAGTGCTGGGTGTGTATGAGGGGGGGATATAGGGAACAGATGCAGGATTCTTGGTGTTGTTTTCTGTCCTTACTATTAGATGGTATTATATGACATGTTATTTTTCTTTTTATCATCTTTTTTATTATTCACTTAAAAAAAAAAGAAAACAAAGAAAAGAAAAGAAAAGAAATAGGAAGTGATGGCCCAGGCAAGGAGAAGATTAAAACATTAGGAACCATCAATGAGGAGGATCAAACTTAGAATATTCCAGACAAAGACTTATAAAAATGGTCCTAAATATGCTAAATGAACTAAAGGAAAACATGGAAAAAGAACTACGGGAAATCAGGAAAATGATAGACATCACAATATTAATATCAATAGATGGAAATTATGAAAAGGAATGAAACAGAGCCAATGACCACAATAACAGAAATTAAAAATTCCCTAGAGGGTTCAATAGCATATTGGAGCTGGCAGAAGAAAGAATCAGTGAACTTGAAGATAAAACAATTGAAATCATCCAGTCTGAGGAGAAGGAAGAAAGAATGAAGAAAAGTGAACAGTATAAGGAACGTGTGGGACACCATCAAGAAAAACAATACATGCATTGCGTGAGTTTCAAACGAAGAAGAAAGAGAGAAAAGAGCAAAGAGAATATCCAGAGAAATAATGGTAGAAAACTTCCCAGATTTAAAAAAAAGATGCAAATATATACTTCCAAGATGCTCAACAAACTACAAACAGGATAAACCCAAGTAGACTCCCACTGCACCATGTTATAATCAAACTGCCAAATGCAAAAGATAAAGAGAGAATTCAGAAAGCCACAAGACAGAAACAACGTGTCATATATAAGGGAGCCTCAATAAGATTGAATGCTGACTTCACATTGGAAACCATGCAGGCAAGTAGGCAGTGGGAAGACATATTTAAAGTGCAGTAAGCAAAAAATTGCCAACCAAGAATTCTATATCTGGCAGAACTTTCTTTCAAAAATGAGGGAAGGATTAAGACATTTCCAGATAAACAAAAGCTGAGGAACTTCATCACCACTAGACTGGCCCTTATAAGAAATGCTAAAGGGAGTCCTGCAGGTTGACGGGAAAGGACAGTAGACAACTGACTGAAGCCACATGAAGAAATAAAGGTCTCCAGTAAAGATAATGACATGAGTAAATATAAATACAAGTGCTATTGTATTTTTGGTTTGTAACTCTACTTTTTACTTCCTAGTGGATCTGTAAGGAAATAGCATAAAATATAATGATTTCAATAGTTACGGACTCATAATGTATAAATATGTAATTTTGACAAGAACTACATAATGGTGGGTGGACAGAGGGATACAGGAACATAGTTTACATATGCTATTGAATTTAAGTTGGTATCAAAGGAAATTAAATTGTGATAGATTTAGCATTTTAAATTTAAGTTTCATAGTAATAAAAAAGAAAATATCAGAAAATATTCAAATTCATAGAGACAGAAAATAGAGTACAGGCTACCAGGGGTAGGGGGCAGGGAAAATAAGGAGTTAATGCAAAATCAGTATAGGGTTTCTGTTTGCAGTGAATGGAAAGTTCTGGTAATGGATGGTGGTGAGGATTACTGCAACATTGTGATATGATTAATACCACTGAATGGTATGCTTTGGAGGGGTCAGAATGGACAATTTATATTTATATATTTCCACAATTAAAAAAAAAACAAAGAGATAATGGTAATTAAATGCAATGTATGATACTGATTGGATCTAAGAATGGAGGAGAAAAGGCTCAAAAGGACATTATTGAGACATAAGATAAAAACTGTACCATAAAATGTAGGCTATAATCATTGTTAAATTTCTTGCACTTGATATTGCATTTACAGTGATTACACAATTGAATATCCTTTTTTGTAAGAAATGTACATGGAAGTATTACATGTTCAAGGAGTATGACATGTGCAACCTGCTCTCAAATATTCAGAAAGTAGAGTTGGATGGATGGATGGATGGACGGATGGATGGATGGATGGACGGATAGATGGATGGAAGAAAGAATGGGCAGACAGGTAGATAGAACTGTACAGCAAAAGTGGCAAAATATTAAAATTGGCATATCTGAGTATGTGGGTTTAGGAGTATGCTGGAATTCTCTGTATGGGGTTTGTATTATTTTTCCAAGTGTCCTGTAAGTTTGAAATTATGCCAAAATGAAGTTAAAATACAAAACTCTTACTCTTAGCATAAATCTTTAGGACCTCAGATTTGATGATGGATTCCTCAATATAACACCAGAAGCATAAGTAACAAAGAAAAAATAAATAAATTGGACTTCATCAAAATTAAAAATTTTGTTCTTCAAAAAACACTATCAAGTGACACTAGTACCACACAAATACTAGGGACAAATATTTAAGGGCTGTCAAGAGCTTTGAGGTGTTTTGGGTCATCAGAATTGTTTAAAATGGAGAGTGATGAGGATGGTACAACTAAGTGATGATAATATGAGATATGGATGGATTATTGTGGACATAACATATGCTATGTGAACCTAGGAACCCCCTACTTTATAAGTCAAGCCCTCAATCTTGAGGCTTGCTCGGGTGAAACTTACGCTTGTAAAGAGGAGGCTAAGCCCACCTATAATTATGCCTAGAAGTCACCTCCAGAGAACCTCTTTTGTTGCTCAGATGTGGACTTTCTCTGTCTAAGCCTAACTCTGCAAATAAATCCATCAACCCCCCTGATGTGAGACAGAACCCTGCAGATGAATGAGTTTTCCTGGCAACATGGTACACAGATTCTGGGAATGAGCCTGACCCCGGCATTGATGGATTGAGAATGCTTTTTTTGACCAAAAGGGGGAAAAGAAAAGCAACAAAATAAGGTTTCAGTGGCTACAAGAATTCAAATAGAGTCAAGAGGCTGTCCTGGAGGTTATTTCTAGGCAAGCTTCACCTAGATATGCCAAATGATCACAATATGATAAGCCCAAGTCAACAGTAGTCCTGAAAACCTTAAAGAATACCTGGGTCTCTATCTGAGACTCTATAAAAGTTTCACTCACTAAGTCTTCAGACACTTAAATCCTTTAGAGTGCTCCTATGCCACCTAAGTCCCAAAACCCAGAGGCAATAGCCTCTTCAAGAACATCAACCAGATGTGTCCCCTTTTCTCATAAAATCAACACCTCTTTTCAACATGAACAAGTTAGGGTGGTCACTGCCTAGACATCCCTGAAGACTGGGAAAGTGATTAAACTAGAAGAAGGAGTAGCAACAGACAAGAAGGAATTTAACAAAGGGTTATGAATACTGAATCTCTATATAATTTTCTTTTTTGTAGTTGCTAGGATATTAGAATAGCTAGAAGGAAAGAATTGAAATGGTGGAACTCTAACCCATAGCATCCTTTGAAATTTGTTCTATAGCTACTTGTTAAATTGTAATTTGAAAGCTATCACCTTTTTGTATATATATTATATTTCATAATAAGAAAATAACTAAAACTATGGTATTGTAACTCATAATGACTTTGGAAATTTCCTATATAGCTACTGGTTAAATCATACTTTGAAAGTTATTATCTTTTTTGTGTACATGTTATATTTCACAATAAAGAAATAACTGAAACTGTGGAACTATAACCCATAATATTCTTTGAAATTTGCTCTCTAACTACTTGTTAAATTGCAGTTGGAAAGTTATTACTTCTGAGTATATATGTTATATTCTACAGAAAAATATGTTAAAAATAAAACACTATCAAGAAAGTCAAAAGACAACCCACAGAATGGAAGAAAATATTTATAATTTACATGTCAGATAAGGGTCTAGAATCCAGAATATAAAGTACTCTTCCAACTCAACAAAAATGACAAATAGCCCAATTTTTAAAATGGACAAAGTATCTGAATAGACTGCGGGACACTGATTACGTGCTTCAACTTGGCGGGCCTGGGCTGGGGGACCGGATCCACCCCTGGGGAGGGTAGTGGGTACGGGTGACAGCGCCCTCCACAGCCCCCCGGGCCTGGGAAAGTGAGGCCGGAGGCAGGCCCCATTTCCTCACCCAAAATACACCACTGTTAGGGGAGGCTTGCCGGAGGGAACCGCCTTTTCCCCACCCCCTTATCTTGCCCGGACACTCCCCGTCGCCAGTGCAACTCCCATCACCACCGGTGCGCATACATTGTTGCCAGACACCGTTACGGGAGCAACTCTCGCCCCTTTTCAATCAACCTCCGCGCCCTCTCAGAACCAATCCAAGCCTTTAACCTCTTCAGCTACCCCGCCCTCTAAACCGCCCGATATAAGCTTGTACTCTCCCCTAATAAACTCTCTTGGTTTCTTCACCCTAAAAGAACCGTGTCCCGCCTGTTCCTTTCTCGCCGCCC
The DNA here is from genome assembly GCF_015220235.1 of Choloepus didactylus. Lineage (NCBI taxonomy): Eukaryota > Metazoa > Chordata > Mammalia > Pilosa > Megalonychidae > Choloepus > Choloepus didactylus. The sequence goes on from NC_051311.1 coordinate 81,677,303, forward strand.
TCCATACTTTGCACGCCTCCCGCCGGGGACCTGGCCAAGTCCCCCGCCTCGCCCTCGCCTCCGGGAAAGAGCCCCCGCCGCCGGTACCCTCGGAGCAATCCTGAGAGCCTAGGATTTAGCAACCGGCCGCCACCCCCCCCCCCCAGACGAATCAACTGCGACCGCAATAGACAATTCTCCGAAGAAGATACATAAATGGCTAATAAGCACATGAAAAGATGCTTAACATCATTAGTCAGCAGGAAATTTTAAGTCAAAACCATGAGAAACCACTTCATACCTAACAGGATGGTTATAATAAAAGACAACTATTAGTGAGAATGTGGAGACATATGAACTTTCATACATTGCTGGTGAGAATGTAAACTGGTGCAACCACTTTGGAAAACAGTCTGGCAGCAACTCTAATGATTATACATAAAATTATCAAATGACCCAGCAATTCCACTCCTCCATGTATACCCAAGAGAAATGAAAACATAGGTCCACACAAAACCTTGTACACAAATGTTTATAACAGCTCTATTCACAAGTCTAATGGTGGAACAACACAATTATCCATCAACTGATGAATGGATAAACAAAATGTGAAATGTATCTAAATACACAAAAGAATATTATGCAGCCATAAAAAGGAATCAAGTACTGATCCAGGCTACAATATGTATAAACTTTTGAAAGCATTATGGTAAGGAAAAGAAGCCAGTCACAAAAGGTCACATATTATATTATTCCATTAATGTCTATAATGAAATGTCTATAATAGGGAAATCTATAGAGACAGAAAGTAGAGTAGTGGTTGCTTAGAAATTGGGGTAATAGGGGTATATGGGGATGATAGCTAAAGGGTATGGGGTTTCTTTTTTGAAGTAATGAAAATGTTCTAAATTTGACTGTGGTGATGGTTGTCCATATCTTTGACTATACCAAAAACCACTGACTTGTACACTTTAAATGGTGAACTGTATGGCATGTGAATTATATCTCAATAAAGCTACTTTAAAAAAAAACCATTGGGGATGTAAATCCAAAAATTTTTGCTGATGGTGCACAATAAAAAAAGTTGGAGAACACTTATTCTTCATTCTTGAGGGATGGATTTTTAAAAATATACCTTAGTTTTTGACATTTGTAGCTTCACCTATCATTGTGGTTGTTTATGAGCCAGAACAAGTTCTGATAAAGAATATCGAAATTCACCAGATCAAACTGAAACCATTTCCAATATCATTATATACAGGAAATAAACTCTTCAGATACATTCTAAACACTATAATGTCTATTCTTTTTCATTCTTTAATTTCCTTCACTAAATTCCAATCTTCTGGGCCAGGCACATACCACATAATAATGCAGTGCTGTCCAACTGTGCCAGTTTGAATATATTATGTCCCTCAAATGCCATTATCTTTGATGTAATCTTGTGTGGGCAGATGTTATCAGTGTTGATTAGATTGTAATTCTTTGAGTGTTTCTCTGGAGATGTGCCCCACCCAGCTGTGGGTGATGACTCTGGGTAATTTCCATGGAGGTGTTGCTCCACCCATTCGATGTGGGTCTAAGTTGAGTCACTGGAGCCATATAAATGAGCTGATGGACAGGGGGAACTCAGTGCAGCTGTGAGTGACATTTTGAAGAGGAGCTACAGCCAAGAGGGACTTTTTGAAGAAAGCACAGGGGCTGCAGATGAGAGACAGTTTGAAGATGGCCATTGAAAGCAGACTCTTGCTCCAGAGAAGCTAAGAGAGGACAAATACCACAAGTGCAACTAAGAGTGACATTTTTTGAGGAACTGCTGCCTAGAGAGGAATGTCCTGGGAGAAAGCCATTTTGAAACCAGAACTTTGGAGCAGACACCAGCCATGTGCCTTCCCAGCTAACAGAGGTTTTCCAGACACCATTGGTCATCCTCCAGTGAAGGTACCCAATTGCTGATGTGTTACCTGGACACTTTATGACCTTAAGATGGTGACTGTACAACCAAATAAACCCCCTTTTATAAAAGCCAATCCATCTCTGGTGTTTTGCATTCCAGCAGCATTAGCAAACTAGAACACCAACCATCCAAATTATTTAGATTACATCACTCAATAGTTGGCTTTTATCCCCTTTACCTTAAAGTACATAGATAAGTTGTGGACAAGCAAGATCCCTAGAGTAAGATTCACAAACTTTTTCTGTAAAGGGCCCTATGGTAAATATTTTTGGCTTTGCAGGCCATACAGTCTCTGTCACAACTACTCGATTCTACTGTTATCACACAAAAGCCACCATAGATGATATGTAAATGAATGAGCATGGATGTGTTCCATGATTCTTTATTATGGACACTGAAATTTGAATGTCATATAATTCAATATAATTTCATATTCTTCTTACTTTGATTTTTTTCAACCCTTTAAATATGTACAACCATTCTTAGCTTGTGGGCATTATATAAAACAGGTAGCTGGCCACATTTGACTCATGGGCCATAGTTGTCAATGTCTGTCTTTGACTATGACTAGATAAAGATACAACTAAGGCCCATTTCTAAAAAAAAATTATTAATCTTGAAACCCACATTTATTTTCCTCATTAGGGGCTGGGGGTGTGGGATAGTGGTAAAAGTGGCAGAACATTACCAAAAGCATCGTACTTGTGGTTTTAACACTAAAAATTTCTCAAATCTAATTATGTATAATTAAAACTAATTCTGTCATTGACTGAGAACAGAAATACAAACAAACAAAAGTATTATCCAAACTGCTTCATAATCTGCTGGATTAGCTTGTCAACTGAAAATTGATTTTCATCCTCTTTAGCTAAGTTAAGTTTATAGTAACTGAAATCTTGAACGTTAGACACTGGGGGCAAAATCATCCAACCATTCCTAGCTACCAATTCTTTCTTTCCTTCTTTTCTTTCTCCCACCCTCCCTTCCTACCTCTTCTTTCTCTCTTTCCTTCTTTCCTTCCTCTCTTCCAACCTTCCATCCTTCCTCTCTTCCTCCTTTTTTTCTTTCTTTCCTTCCTGTCTCCTTCCTCCCACTCTTTTCTTTCCCTTTCTTCATTCCTCCTTCCCTCCCTTCCTTTCTTCCTTCCTTCCTTCATCTTTCACAACCTTACATTTCCAATCATATTACTTTCCAACACACAGGTTGTGGCTAAGACATGAAAATAACTGGTTGGAAAAGGTAGACAAGTCAACCTACCATATTATAGTTTTACTTATTTACATAGTAGATTGATTGGATTTTAAAAACAAAACTGACACTAATTGTCATCATCTTTATACATAGCTGGGTCCCAAAATTTTATTTGTTTCTGCCTTCTGGTAGGTTTGCTTCCAGCTGGAAAAACACATTCCCTTTCTTATTTAGTCAACATATGTTTTAAAAACTTCAAAACCAACATAGCTTTTCTAATTAATGTCTATCCCCAATCTTTAAGCATATATTCTAGACGATAAGATACATCACTGGAAAAGGATGTATGCCTTTCTCATAGTTTTACCAATGTGATAGTGTGAGGGACATTTAGAGACTACAAGCATTTAGAAGAAAGACATTTTAAGTAAACCGAATGTAACTGTTTACCTCCTCCCCTCACATTTTCTTTACTGTTTTAGCTATTTTAAATGTGATAGTAACATCATGTATATTTCTAATAAATGCGAAAGGACTAAAATGCCACTCACAATATGAAAAAAAATATTAAAACTAGAGAAAATTAGAAGGTATCGTCTTCAAACTCAATGCAATATAGAATAAGGCAAATCATATTAATATTTATTGGGGGGTCATCAGGTATTTGGTACTAGTGAAGAACCTTGTTCAGTTTGCTAATGCTGCCGTTTGCAAAATACCAGAAATGGATTGGCTTTTATAAAGGGGGTTTATTTGGTTGCAAAGTTATAGTCCTAAGGCCATAAAAGTGTACAACAAAGGCATCAATAATAGGATACCTTCACTGAAGAACACCAGTGGCATCTGGAAAACCTTGGTCACCTGGGAAGGCACAGGCACGTGGCTGGCATCTGCTCCAGGGTTCTGGTTTCAAGACAGCTTTCTTCCAGGACGTTTCTTTCTAGGCGTCTGGGGGTGTTCCCTTAGTTTCTTCCAGGCAAACTGTGAACTAGCAAAAGTCTACTTTCAATGGCCATCTCCAAAATGACTCTCTTGGCTGCAGCAGCACTGAGTTCCTTCTGTTTGTCAGCTCTTTTATATGGCTCCAGTGATTTAATTAAGACCCACACTGAATGGGTAGGGTTACACCCATTATCCAATCAAAGGTCTGGCCTACAGTTGACTGAGTCACGTTTCCATGGAAACACTTAATCAAAGGATTCCAACCCCATCAGCACTAATATGTCTGCCCCCATAAGACTACATCAAAGAACATGGTGTTTTGGGTGACCTAATACATCCAAACTGGCACAGACCTGATACATCTGTATTCATTTGGAGTGAGAATACCTATGCCTACTCTCAGTGTGTTTGCTGGAGTGCATTTCCACTTTTCTGGTATCATTATCCTTCTCTGTCTTTCCTCTTTTTCTGTAGGCCTTCTGGACAAATTTAGAACAGATTGTGTTATAACTGTGGTGAGTCAGGGGTATAATCAACATAAAATGAGTTGTCAGGATGATCTTTAAAAGTTTACAATAATCCCATCAGTATACTGTGATATCTTTATGAAAACGGTTAACGAGATTTTAAAGCTAAATGACCCCTGGTGGGGAAAAACGCAAAATAAATGTTTGATGGGTACAAGCACATGAATCAGACTGAAGCTTTTCTTAGTTTCAGATAAGCTAACGGGGAATACTGAATTATGAATTTCTTCCCTAGGCAAGTAAAGCTCTAACTTTAGAAAGTTCTGTAAGAACACCAAAACTTTGCATTATTTTCAGTCTGAAGCCAAAATATTCTTCAGAATTTTGGCTTAAAAGCTCATATAATATTGTTAAAGTCACCAGATACCACACTCAGGGACATTGCACAAATTTAATGTAGATAAATTTGAAGTCCTCCAGCACTGGCAAAGATTCAGATGCACATGCATTGCAGAACTTAATTGAAACAGAATCTCCAAATGTTTAAGGATCTGGAAAAATCTATGTCTGCGAGACATGGCTATCTAACACACAAACGCTTGGTTAATCACACCCTCCATATGTTCTCTGTCAACCATATGTTTGAGCCTTTTATAGTTGATAGTTCTGATATACACTTCAAAGTTTAATAATAATTCAAGGGAAATATAGCCATTTGATAATGGCCTAAAATCATTATCAGGAGTTCTCAAATTTTTTTTATGCAAAGAAACCTTATTTTTGTACAAATTATGCATGGAATCTCCAGAGTAGAAAGTAGATTTTAAAAAATAAGAGCTGCCTCTGGCTGAAATGGGGATTGCTTAGGGATGGCACTAGTTCTGCCCCTCCATCCCTCTCCCCAGACCCACTCTCTACCCCACGCTCACTCCTACAGCATTTGTGAGGAACTTAGCCTCTGGGCCAGCCAGTGAGTAGCACTGGAGACAGTAAGGAGTCTTCAAAGGCTGGACAGTTGATGCCCCTGTAGGTCTTTATACAAACACTGGTGCCTCTTTCTTCATTAGTTAGCATTTATGCAATGTTAGCTTTGTAAGCTTGTTAACAGGCATCATATGCAAAAAAAAAAAAACACATTCAAATACAGTCTAACATAGTCATGGGCAAACTACTCAAAAGAATTAAAATAGCTAGTTTCTAGGAAAGTAACATACACACCTAGTGGCCATCTCCCTGCCTTGCGTTTCTATTGTGTGCATGTGTTTCAATATGTTTCCATTCTGCATCCCAGGATGGAGGTGAGGGGTGCATTAGGTTTAATGTAACAGTCTGACTGTATCTTGAACCTGAAACGGAGAACAAACAGTTCTAGCTGCTTGCCAGAGTGGGAACTTCCAGTGACAGGGCTCCTTCTCCCTGGGGTGTATAAATACCCAATCCTCAGGCAGCACAGGCGTGCCTCCTCTCCGAGGCAAAGTGGGGCTTGCAGAGCTGTCATCCACCAACTGTGAACCAAGCAACTGGCTTCCCCAGGGGACCAGCAATGATGGGATGTCTTCCCCTGCTCTTTTGGACCCTTTGTGCTGTGTAAGTCATAAAGCAGTCATTTGCTTAAAGTCTTCATTGTGCCCAAGGCTGTGTTCAAATATCACACTGTATAGACACTCACTCCATTCTAGTGTACTTGAAAGGGCAAATGCTGAATTCCTTATAAAATCTTCTTAAAGTACTTGTTTAGGCTAAAAAAGCAAAGATTGTACCACATCCACCATGCTGCCACAACCTGCAAGGACAATTCACTATTAAAAGTTAGCGGCACTATTTAGCGCCCATGAACAGATAAAGAATTCCAGATACTGTAAGACACCAGACATTACAAAACTCAGGACAGAGGTCTTGATGGTTGTCAGTTCATTCATTCAACTCATATTCATATTAACACCTGCTATTCAATGTTCCTGCTCTTATGACCTTATATTGAAGTCTTAAAGACAGTAAACAATAGCTAAATAAATTTGTAATAGATAGTCCTTGTTCTCTCTTGAAATGCTAGATTATATCAGAGAACAAGATCTTGAAGCTAAAAAGAAAGTCAACAACAAATCTCTGTCAACACAAATTAGATTTTCTTACTTTGTAAAACACATAAGGAATCAAAACAGAGTCTCTAAATCAGGGATCACCCACCCAAGCCCAGCAGTCAAATCCAGCCCATCACTGTTTTTATACAGCCCGCAAGATAAGAATGGTTTTTATATTTTTAAATGGCTGAAAAATATCAAAAGAAGAACAGTATTTTATAACACAAGGAAATTATATGAAATTCATATTTAAATGTCCATAAATAAAGTTTTATTGGAACACAGCCATGGTTGTTTGTTTACTTGCTGTCTATGGCTGCTTTTGTGCTGTAATAGAGACTTGAATAGTTCATACAAAGACAACATGGCCTGCAAAGACTGAAAGATTGTCTGCCCCTTTATAGAGAAAGTTTCTCAACCACTGTGTTCTGGGTTGATAATGCTGCCTTTTCGCAAAACAGCAGAAATGGATTGGCTTTTATAAAAGGGGTTTATTTGGTTACACAGTTACAGTCTTAAGGCCATAAAGTGTCCCAGGTAACATATCAACAATCAGGTACCTTCACTGGAGGATGGCCAATGGTGTCCGGAAAACCTCTGTTAGCTGGGAAGGCACGTGGCTGGCATCTGCTCCAAAGTTCTGGTTTCAAAATGGCTTTCTCCCAGGACATTCCTCTGTAGGCTGCAGTTCCTCAAAAATGTCACTCTTAGTTGCTCTTGGGGCGTTTTTCCTCTCTTAGCTTCTCCGGAGCAAAAATCTGCTTTCAACAGTCGTCTTCAAACTCTCATCTGCAGCTCCTGTGCGTTCTTCAAAGTGTCCCTCTTGGCTGTCGCAAGCTCGCTCCTTCTGTCTGAGCTTATATTGTGCTCTAGTAAACTAATCAAGGCCCACGCTGAATGGGCGGTGCCACACCTCCATGGAAAGTATCCAATCAGAGTTATCACCCACAGTTGGGTGGGGTGCATCTCCATGGAAACAACCCAATGCAAATGTTCCAACTTAATCAACACTACTATGTCTGTCCTCACAAGACTGCATCAAAGAACATGGCTTTCTCTGGGGGACATAATATATACAAACCGGTACAACCTGTTATGAATTAGAACATTTTAGCTTACTCTTTAAAACTGCATTTTTCAGCAATTTACTTTCCTCTAATATCTGCGTGTTATCTACTCTGCCAGTTGCAAATATCCGAGTCTTGTTCATCATATCTACTTGAGGGCAACCTTGACCCTGTGGCAAATTCTGAATGAGTATGAGTTGTAACCTCTGCCCTCAAGTAGCTTAAAATCTATTTCGAGTGAAAAAATCATGTTCTGCATTGCAAATGTGGGACTCAATTCATTTCTGTAGTATTTCTTAACAGAAAATACTCATAGTAGGCTTTTGTGTAGGCAGAAAATGAAAGTGGAATTTGGGGGAAATGGAGTAGAAAGTTTCTATCGCAGCAAAGAAAATTATTTCAAACCGAATTTTGAACCTCTCTGTTCTTAAATGCTGTTGCTTGACCCTTGCTTTTACTCTCCTCTGCTCTCTCCCATTCCCAATTCTCTCCTTCTCTAAGGCCAAGGAATTGGCTATTTCTCTTTTGCCGTAGCTGCTGCTGACCCACGTCCTGAGGGTCTCACCTTCCACCCCAAGCAACTTATCAAGGTCTTGTGTCTGTTTCCGAAACAAAGATGACTCTATCCCTACAAGAAACTCTGATGCTGGCTATTAAGATGGTATTTGGGGGAGGGGGGGGAGGCTAAAGCAATCCAGAGTTTATTACCTGGTGACCCCTGCTCAGAAGCCTCATCTTTGTAGAAGAATTGATGATATCACCTTTCCTCTCTCAAAGACTTAGCTTGTTTTTTTTTTTAATTCAGTTTTATTGAGATATATTCATGTATCATACAATCATCCATGGTGTACAATCAACTGTTCACAGTACCATCATATAGTTGTGCATTCATCACCCCAATCTATTTTTTGAACATTTACCTTACATCAGAAAAAGTGAAAATAAGAGTAAAAAATAAAAGTAAAAGAGAACACCCAAATCATCCCCCTCAGCCTATTTTTCATTTAGTTTTTGTCCCCACTTTTCTACTCATCCATCCATACACTGGATAAAGGGAGTGTGATCCACAAGGCTTTCACAATCACAGTCACCCTGTGTAAGCTACATTGTTACACAATATGTCTTCAAGAGTCAAGGCTACTGGGTTGCAATTGGATAGTTTCAGTATTTCCGTCTAGCTATTCCAGTACATTAAAACCTAGAAAAGGTTATCTATATAGTGAAGACAGTGTCTTTTTAAAAATTCCATTTCAGTCGAGAAGGGAAGGGGAGAAGGAAGGCATCCTTGGTGAAAGAAATGTGAGCAAAGGTTTGGAGATGGACATGGGGTGGTGAGGAAATAAGCTGAATCAGAGTAGAGTTTGAATAATAGAGATTAAAGAGAAGATTGGACAAGCAACCAAGACATGACCAAAGGGCCCGGCAATGGAAGAAAAACAAGAGAAGAAAGAGAGACTCATTGTACATTTTTTAGCATAGGAGTAGCATTATGAAAGTGACATTTACTGAATATGAATAGGGAAGGCAAATTTGAGTGGACACACCTAAGCCAAGAGGTCAGACAGGAGGGTGCTGTAATAATCTAAGTGTAATGTGTTAAGACCTTAGGCTACAGTGGGAGCAATGGATATGGAGGGAAAAAAATGGTATAAAGATTTCCTAGAAGAAAATTGATGTGACATAGCTTTTGAGAATGAAAGGAAGGAAAAATCAGAGAGGATTACAAGGTTTTGGCCTGGATGACTTGAAATATGGTGGAGACATTATCAAACATATCACCCTTTTTAAAGTAAGTGTGTAATGTATACCATTCCTATTTTCATAAAAGAATTTGATCTTCTTATATAAAAGAAATACACATATACACAGGGAAATAAAATAAATTAATGGAGAAAGAGGAAACTGAGGGTGATGTAATTGCCTGCTTGAGTAGTAAATTTAGCTCTGAACTTCCCTGCAGCTGAGGCAGGTGGCTGCACAGCTGTAACTATTCGTACCGTTTTCTCAAGAGACAACACCACTTGCCTAACAGTAAATTCTGGAACAAATCACACTGATCTTTATTATACTCGGTAATTTAACAGACACCATCTCAGTAGTGGTCCTTAAAAGACGCAGAAAATGCTCTTCGTAAATGGTCAATCCACTGATCAATACTTGAGAAAAGCTGAGTACAGTGTTCTGTGAAGGGTTTTCTAAAGAAAATTAGGCTGACGTGGACCAGTAGGATAAGAATTGAGCTTGTTCAGAGGAGAGTTTGGGGCTGGGCTAAGGTGGAAATAACAATTAGTTCAAGTCTACAAGTTCAAGTTTCCCTCTTCTTGCTCCAGAACTCGGGTTGTGTCTAGCTCTGCCAGGGACCAGGCCCAAGATTGAAGCTAGTTGGCCATGATTCTGTGAGAACCTCTGGCCCTTACTCGGGGATCCCATTAAAAGAGAAGAAATAGTTTGTTACTTTCACAGGATCCTCAAAAACTGAGCCAACATCATCTTTCACAGAAAATTATCACAGGTGCTCCTCTCCAGCTTGCTTCCTGGTTCCTGCTGGAGGGGAAGGTGTGCTGAGGACATATGCTTGGGGGGAAGTCCTGGGATGGTCACACGTTCCACATGGAAATGGTGGGAAAGGAGCATCACTGATGCACAGGTTAGGATGAAGGTGTTCAACCATCACAACTAACCTCCAATTGTTACCATTAATTATCTTTTTAAAATTTTCCCTCCAAACTTTTAGGAAAACGTAGTAAATCCTAGTTGGAAATACAAAATGTACCCCCAAATCACACAGCCCTTCCTGTTATAGCTTGTTTTCTTCTCTGTCCCTCCCACTAAATGACAAATCTTATGTTATTTTGTGCATCACTGCATCTGGTATCTATCATTGTGTCAATAAATACTTGTTGGGTTATGTTTAATGAAAAGCCTTCCCACCTTTCTCTTCTTCAGCTACTTCTACTGTTCCTGACCCTCACCCAATTTCTTCCTAGGCAAAGGGACTATCCCTCTCCCTGACTTAATATATATTATAATAATAAATATAATTATTTATTGTCTAGGATTCCATCCTATTAATTGTGAGTAGAGTTGTATTAGCGTAAGAGTATAGCTCAAATATTTTTCTCTCCCCAGTCCCCTTCTACTTCCTCTACTTCATAATCCTTCTCAAAGCCATAAAAATTCCTATATTTCACGGAAATCCCTACAGCCTCTTGAATTCCATGGGGACAGACAAAGTTAGGCTCAGAAATGGGTGGGGTCCAGAGTCAGACTGCTCGGGGGGAAGTTCTCGATGAGTGGTCCCCAAACCAGAAGCACAGGTGTCACCTGGGAGCTTGTAGATGCTCCGTATCCTCTTTAAGTTTGAGAAGGTCTGCTCTAGTCTATGTATGAAAACAAAGGCAATTCTGAGACCCTGTTTAGAGGGAAAGAGTTTGAGGGATTCCAGAAAGCTGAGAGGAGGGGAGACTAAAAGGGTCTGGAGAAAGAGTGAGGGAAAGAGCCATATGGTTAGGGTAGAAACTTTGTAAGGCAATGTAACCAAAGACTTCCAGAAAAATAATGTCTAATTTTCATTTAGTTTCTTGTGCTGTGATATAATCCTTTGTCTCTCATGTCCCCAAAACTGCAATACTACTCTGCTATATACAACAGCCTTGTGTTTATAGTTCTTCATGGGGTTAAAGAAAAGTAGGCATGGGACATGACTCCCAGGGGTGTAAATCTCCCTGGCAACATAGGACACAACTTCTGGGGATGAGTCTAGACCCGGCATCATGGAATTGAGAAAGCCTTCTTGACCAAAGGGGGAAGAGAAATGGAAAAAAAATAAAGTTTCAGAGGCTGAAAGATTTCAAAGCGAGTCAAGGTCATTCTGGAGGTTATTTTTATGCATTTTATAGATATCCCTTTTAGTTTTTAGTATAATAGGATAGCTATTAGGTATTCGGGAAATACCTGAAACTGTTCAACTGCAATCTAGTACCCTTGATTCTTGAAGATGATCGTATAACTATATAGTTTATATGGTGTGACAGTGTGATTGTGAAAATCTTGTGGCTCCCACTCCCCCTTTATCTAGTGTATAGACAGATGAGTAGAAAACTGGGAACAAAAAAGTAAATGAGTAATAGGAGGGGAAGGGGGATATGGGATGTTTGGGGTGTTCTTTTTCATTTTTATTTTTATTCCTATGTTTATTTTTATTACTTTTTTTCCTGGAGTAATGAAAATGTTCAAAAATTGTGGTGATGATACTGTAAACAATTGATTATACACTTTGTTGACTGTATGGTATGTGACTATATCTAACTAAATTGTGGGGAAAAAATGGAAAAAAAAAAAAAAAGAAAAGTAGGCTTTTCCAGCTACAGGAGGGAATACACAAAGGAGATCGAGAGTTCAGTAGAAGCAGAAAATTAAAGCAAGAGATGACTAGGAGAAACATGGGCTCCAAACTCTTTGGTAATATGGGAGGTGGAGAAGACTGGAAATGAGAGATACTGGTTCCGTACATGGAATGGAGCTATGGCTCTTTTCATGTTAAAAGAACAAAGTTCTCTCGAGAGGAGAACTGGGGAGCTGAAAATTCATATTCAGCTCTCTATCTGCTCTACAGGTTACTTACTATTTCTAGGAAATGTGTATGTATTTCCAGAGAGAACTCTTTTTCCTAGATCCTTGGTTTCAATTAATCTATTTATATCTAAAGTCTTTATACAATGAAAATCCTAACATGGGCATTTTAGTAATGATCTTTTCATTAACCTCAATATAAGCAGGGGAAGAAGCAAGGCAAGTGACTGATGTATTCGCACTGCAGCCCATACAATTAAATGGATGCCTCAGACAGATAATAAGATTGTGTTCAGCATTAAATTTTTTGAAAAAAAATCTTTTGAGGCAAGCTTTAACATCTCAATGAGAAATTCGAAGACGTGCATTAACTCAATCAAGGCTAATTTTGATTAATTAGTATGAATAATCACCACCACCACCACCCACTTCAGGGAATCAGCTGTTTCATACAGTGCACATTAAATTTTTATGTTTAAGAAATATTTGTTTTGTAAGCATTTGGTTGATTTCAACTTTGGAAAACAGTTTGGTCATTTCTTAAAAAGTTAAACATGCACTTATCATATGATCTAGCTATACTACTCCTAAGAATATATCTGTACAAAGACTTGTAGATAAATGTTCATAGCAGCTTTACTTGTAAGAGCCCCAAATTAGGATAAAATTAGGATAAATGTCCATCAACAGGTGAATGGATAAACAAATTGAGGACTATCCACACAGCGGAATACCAATCAGCAATTAGAATGGAAGAACCACTGATGCACAATAACATCATGGATAAATCCCAAATTAATTATATTGAGTGAAAGAAAACATAAAAAAAAAAAAAAGTACACACTGCATTTTTCTGTTTATACAAAACTCTAGAAAATCAAACTAATTTACAGCAAAAGAAAGCAGATCAGGGTTACTTAGGGATTGGGGTAGTGAGGAGTAAACTACAAAGAGTATTGAGAAAACTTTTGGGGTGATGGATATGTTCATTATCTGGTTTGTGGCAATGGTTTCACAAGTGTACATCAAACCTCATCAAATTGTACACTGTAAATATGTACCCTTTTTTTGTAAATCAATTAACCTTCAGTAAAACTGTAAAAAAATTAGATAAAAACTCTGATTTTTAATTATCAGCCATTCTTCACAAAAAGAGGAATAAAATGTTTTCAAAGCAAAGATGGCCTGCAATTTCCTATTTTATGGGCATCCTTCTGATTAATCTTAATCAGCAGTGAAGCTTGTTTTAGTGTTCTGTATTATAGTCCAGTGCTCAGAAGGTAGAGCATGGTAATTTTGGATGTTAGGCTGCTCTCTCTGTGTTTTTCATATTAATTAAACCTGTCATTCATGTTGCAACTGATAATTGTCTACTTAAAAATTTTATTGAAATAGGCCTTGGAATAGAAGTCAACCTCTCTGGTTTTGAGTAGAGATACCTACTCTCATTTAAATATGGTATTTTGTTTCCCAAGGAGAGTTGAGCTGCACTCATTTGCATGCTCATTTATCAAATGCAATAAATCTAATGAGATCCCTTTGTCAAATATAAAATGCAACAGAGGTGGAAACGGTTACTGCTACTGCTTCTGCTGCCATTGATTATTAGGAGGGTGGCAGTGATTATTAATTCATTTGATCAATACAATTAGTTAATTTAGAAGACTCAACATCCACAGTAAACTCATGCATTGATAATAAAGTCAATTTACCACATAAGTAAATGAAGCATATGCTCCTAGACACACTCCAAAATGGGGTAATCAGCACTACTTTTTTCTTCTCTAACAGAATTTTAACACTATATAATTTATAAAAACACACAGGTCTGTGTATGTGTATGTGTACACATATAGCAGTCCCAGGGATTATTAAGATTGTAAAGAAATAAGATTTTAGGTGCAAGTTAGGGATTTTGCACGTCAAATAAAACTGGTTGATGAGTGTCATAAGCATTTAACATGAGGTCACATAAACCTCTGTGAAATGATAACCCCTCTCTCACTTTTCAATACTTTCAAGGATCATCTTGAAGCAAAGATAGCTCACAATCACCTGTTTACAAAATCCTCTGTAACAACTTCTTCTACCTCCTATATTTTACCTTCCTTGTTTTGTTTTCTAACCTTTGGTCTGCAGTGCTCTTGCAGTACAAACCAAAAGTTCAATTTTCTCTTTCTCTTCCACTCTCTTCCCAGGCTTTTCCCTTCCTGTCAGAGATCATCTATGTCAGCCAAATCTTGAAAAACAAGAACTCTTTCTTTCACAAAAATCATTTTTAGAGGAATTTCACAATGGAACTTTTTGCTGGGATCTGTAGTTTTTCTTGCTTATCTTGAGCACATACATATGAGGGATCTTTAAGTGCTTGTTTATTCTACTTCACACATTCCAAAGGATTGGGGGTGGGGGGGAGAGTTCCAACAGTTTTAAATCTCATACCAGTTCCCACAGCCATCTTAGTTCGTGTTTTCCCAAAGTTTTTCCTTCAGCTGTGTGAACCAACCCAGTAACTGGCCAATAAATTTCTTTTTTATACTAAGATTGAGTTGAGATTCAATCACTTGCCATCAAAAGAGGCCTTAGTGGTACAAGGTAAAGGAGGTTCAGAGAAGCTAGATGGTAGAGCTGGGAGTCACAGCCACACGTTTCGGATTTGAAAGCCGTTGTGCCCTCCACTTGAGAACATTCCCCTCCTCATGGCCTTTGCAGCTGTCCTGCCTATCACAGAATCTTGCCACTGCCATTCCTTCTGTTTATACCATGGCCTGGTTAGTCTTTCTTAAACCCTGCTTTTTTAATCACTCTCCAACTTCTCCAATAGATTTTCCCTATTTTTTGATGCATCAAATCCAAACCCCTCCTACTAGTTTTCAAGGCCCTACAAATCAGGACAAACTTAAATTTGAGTTTCCCACCATCCCCTTCCCCAAAGAACCCAGATCAACCCATCACATGTCTGTCCTTTCAAATGACTAAACAGAACCCAGTCAATCAATATTCAGCTCAAGTGTCATCCCTTCCAGGGAATCCTGAATAATCATTATTAATTTCTTTAACTTCAGAGACCACTTAGTCTAGAAACCAATTTAACAAGATGAGTGGAACCAGAATATTTATCTTCATACTATATCATGAAAGTATTGCTAATTGGGAAGTGTAAAACAGAAGTTGTAAAAAAAATTAAAAGAACCAAATTGTAGAACAGATTCCATTTTAAGTAATTGCAAAGCTGATTTCCTTTGATACTTTTGTCTCTTAGTTAATTGGCTCATGTTTATTTTATGTTCAGTGGCAAACACACCATAATTCAGAAAAAAACAATCAGATGGGGAAAAATTAGGACTATGGTTTTCTCCAAAAGTATATTCTTTGTTGAGATACACTACCATTCCTCTGTAATGACGTGCTTCTCTCCAGCCATGTTCTTCTGAGCAGCCGGGCTTACACATCCCTCACATCCAAAGCAACTCAGTCTGTAGCACCACTCAGGAATATTGTAATTTACTTCTAAATACACAACCTGATAGAAATATGTGCAGGTTATCACCCAAATGTCCAGCAGCAGTAAAATGGATAAATTATGACATATTCTATAATGGAATAGTGTATGGAAATGGAAATAAACTACAGTTACATCTAACAACATGGAGCAGAAGAAGCCACACCCATACTCACACAAACACACACACACAGTACTGTATAGTTCTATTTACATAAAACTCAAATCAGGGAAAACTTAAACCATAAAGGTGAGGATGGTAGTTATCTTTAGAAGAGACAATTGATTGAGATGTACTGTAACTGCATGTTAAAGTTCAATTTAAAATATATATTTTAAAAAACTTATTGGCACTGGCAATTAGATACTCATTGGAGTTCTCAAAATATTTTCAATAGATTAATTTAGCCAAAAGGCAGATTCAAAGTTTTTATATCAGATGGAAGTAAGAGAGTTTTGGAGACAGTTGGTATATAAATGTTGAAAAGATTAAACTAACAGCTTCACACAAATATAACCTATAATAAGCATATTTGTGATTGTGCACATTAAATTTGCCAATAATCCAGTATTTATCTTTAGTGTGAATCTTCACAAAGTTGCTCTCATTTCTATTGTTTAAAGTAACCATAGTAAACCATAAACTTAATAAGCATCCATAACTCTTTCTATAGAAATGAGAATCAGTTTTGTGATATAAATTGGCAATCTTGGAGGAAAAATAGTTTTGACTTTGAATTAATATTACATCTGGCTTAAAACTTGCTTTAAAATAATGAATATTGAAAAGTGAGTTTTAATTATCAATGCACATACCATTCATCTCAAGTTCTAATAGCAATGTGTCTTCAATATTTTAGGCAAGATGACTCAGCAACACCTATTGTAATTAAAAACTTAATATAAATATAGGATATATACTTCATTATAAAAGTTAATGCAGAGGCAAAAGGTACAACATAAATTTCATTAAAGAAAGTAATTAATAATAACTTTGCTGTCTGTGTTCATAAACCTGATTTCCTCATTAGAATTAACTATTCAGTCTTCCATTTTGGAACTTGTTTACTTTCCTTTTTTATAGCAACAAAACCATTATCATTTAATTAAAAGTATTCCATTAAATAGCTGACCTTTCACTTCAAAGAACTTTGGTGCTAAGTTTGATTCAAATTCCAGTTAAAAGCATCTCAGCTGAAGCACGCAGGACAGGCAACTGATCCAGGGAGTAGGGTACAAACCAGCCTTCTGTGCATTAAGGTTCTCAGCCTAAGTCAGTGACACAGACTCTGCACATCTTTAGGAATGGTGCAAGTGAAAATGGTTTTCATTTTTGAAAAGATCTCCAGGATTTGATAAATGTGTAGGAAACATTTCATGCAACTCCCTCTCCTCACACCATTATAGGGAGACCCAGAAACTTTGTCCTGGTGACACACAGATGGTCCTTGTATTACTGCCCTTCTCTCGGAGAAGGCACAAGGCTGGTGCACACCAGTGGGACAGGCTTCCACTCTCTCTCCAACAATACTGGAAGAAGGAGGGCAATGAGAAGATAAAGCTTTCACATGCTTCTGTTTTCTAATCCATTTTATCTCAGATCATACATCTAAAAACATGGGTACAGGACCTGGTTCCAAGCAGGCTACAGAGAATAAAAGACTACCAATTTAAAAATGAACCACTACTTTGTCTCCCATAGGAAATAGGATTGGCAGCAAGAATGGAAATATGCTTACTTTAAACACAACAATGCAGAAGTTTAATGTTCCATTGCAAAATTCTTGACAAGGTCTTGGGTCTACAATCTTGAAAAGATATTGGGTTAAAATAGATACAGCAAGTTTTCCTGGTTAAGTAAATAAAATGCACAGTTAACTTTCTTCCATGGAACAAGTATTTAGGTAAAATGCATTTTAACAATTCCAGACTGCCCCATTTATGCCCACATCTTAGCATGTACACCTAGTAATTTGCACATACAGCATTCATTTTTAAAGAGCAAGGGGAAAATAATCTAGCAGCTAAAAGAAGAAATGATAGTTATTGGATTCAGTGAGTCTTCCATGTTGAATAGCTGGTGTGAATCTTTTACTTTAAGTACATATTAAGGGGACATTAAAATATTCCTAACCATACAACAACAGGAACTTAGGTTGCCAAATATTTATGTGTTTTCTCTCTGAAGCCCAGAAATTTTACACAAAGTTTTATTTCAAATTTTGGGCAAAATTTCAAAAATGTTTGGCTTTTAAAAGAAATCACCAATCTGTTCCTCCAATATGTGGAGGAATAAAAGGTAGACTCCTCTGAACTTCCCATCTCTATCATCAATAATCACTGAATGCCATTTGAAATTGTTTTCACCCAGTTCATCAAATTGGATTGCAGATGCATATAATTTATACTTACTTGCCTTCTTTCACTAGACCATAAGCCTTTTGAGGGAAGGGACTATCTTATTCATAAGTATATCCCAGTTCTCAAAGCCAGGCACACAGCAGACTGGCAGGATAACAGTCAATCCACACACAAATTGCTCAAGTGTAGAAAAAAAATACGTGAAATGGGGAAAATATTCTTTGTGTCTTCTAGAGAGGAATTATATAGAACTATTTAAAATTCAGGACATAGTATTCATTTGAGTTCAGATAAGTGCTTAAAATTGACTTCTTCCCTTGCAGTTCTGGGTATTAAGAAATGAAGCCCTCCTAAAATATGGATGAGGGAAGAAGTGCTTCTGATTTCCCTGAGTCTCTGAGGCAACCAGGCTGATACCTGGCAGCTTCCTGAGGATCATTTAGGCACCATTCAAATTCATTTTCCAGACAAAAAGATTGTTCTATCTGCTGCAAATTAACTCTATCAAACATGTTACAAGTGAATTAGTAAGGTATAAATACTGCCTGTCTTCATTTGGGTGCTAGGCAAACACAAGGTGATTGCAGGTCTATAGTCTCTGATAGTATAATTCACTAATTTATTCCACCCGAGACCAGGATCCAGTTTCAATCACTGAAAAATTATAGATAAGATTTTGAATGTATATTTTATTTCTCCCAAGAAGATATGGATGCTCTACGCCTTCATCCCCCAAGATATAATACTTCCAAAGAGAGGTCCTTCTAATTATTCTTTGATGAACTAAGACATTTTAATTAGGAAAATTATTCTGTGACCTGTAGCATCCTTGGAAATTTGCTCTGTGGCTACTCACTGACTTATGCTTTGGGAGTCCTCACCTTTTTGCATATACCTTATGTTGCACAGTGAGGAAGAAACTGAGACTATGGAGCTGTAACCCACAACAATTTTTGAAATTTTGAAATTGCCTATGTGGCTGCTTGTTAAGCTGTGCATTGAAGGTTAGCACCTTTTTGTATGTATGATATACTTTGCAATGGTGAAGACAGCTGAAGTTGTGGAGCTGTGACCCATGACATTCTCTGAAATTTGCTCTCTAGCTACTTGTTGAATCGTACTTTGAGGGTTATCACTGTTATATATATGTGTTAAAGTTCATAATAGCAAAAAAAAGAGAGAGAACTAGAAAAAAAAGAAAATTATTTACACACATTATGCTAAAGTCTATAAAACAGCATCATAAACACATCAAGCAAACAGTTTGGTGAACCTTCACTTCAAGGGACAGAAAAGGCCATCAACACTTCCAACTGAAAAAGGTGAGTGTAGGATGCTGAGACGGATTTCAGGAGGAACTGGTGAACATGTCCGGTGAATTCTAGCCTCACACAGAAAGGTTATAATGGTGCACCCATTTCCTAGAAGGTCTCAGGGATGGGATTCTGGCCAGAAGAGCTGAAACCAACCCTTCTTCCAGGCTTTGAAACAACAAACCTCAGTGTGAAGACAGAGGCATTTTTGGGTTCTACCCACATCTCTTGCCAATGTTGGATGCCTTATCAAACTGGAAGCAGGAAGGTGTTGGGATGGGAGTACTCTAAGCAGAACCAGTGTGAATGGCTACATACACACAATCCTCCATTTTCCTGTCAACATCCATAGAATACAGACTCCAGACACAGCATTTATGTAAGTGCCATGATGAAATGGACCTCTTTTTGAAGACCTTGTCCCAAAGGTCTTGGGGGCTAACTGGGGGTGTTCTGACTCAGTTACCTTCAATACCTCTACCGAACTTGGATTCTTAGCTGAGGGGGAAAGGAAAGCATTCCAAATCTTTGCAGAACAGAGGCTAGGAAGTCTCTATCTACAAGAAGAGGCCATGAACATCTAATAATTGAAAAGTTTCATGGAAAAAATCCTGATCTAGAGGGTCCAAATGTTCACCCATCCCAAAACCTTTTGTGGGAACAAGGGAACAGTAGGACATAGCTACAAAGTTTCAACTAGGAAATATACTATGAAAATATTGTTGTCATCTCTTTCCCCTGGCCCTTTGGCCCTCAATACTTGACTAAGAGTCAAAGGTGTCCAAAAACAGATGGAAAAGTAGGTTGTAAATGGAGAGATCCATATCCCAATATGTTTATTCCAGTAGGTCCATACTACTCAACTGAATATAGTTCCCAGGGACTTGTAGGATATCCAGTACAACCAATCATATTCCAATATTACCCGAGAACAAAAGAGTCATTCATTATTCAAAAATACTCTGGCACTGGGCAAAGAGAAGATTATAAAACAAGATGCCTGCCCTCATGTAACTTAGGTCCTTAGGCTGGGAGGTAGTTTGATGTAGACTTGAGGAAGCTGATTCCCCAAGCTGGACTAAGAAACAACAAAATAGCAAATAACAGTCAATCAGCACTGCCAGTAAGAAAGGGTCCAAAACTCAACCACATACTTTGAGAAATATTATCCCAAACCAGGACAATTTCAAACAAAGTGAAGAAACAGCCAAGAATCAACATGCTACAGCCTCTTGGGGAAACAGTGTAGCGGGACTGAAGAAGACAGACAAAAATTCTGAAAAAAACTACTAACCTTAGTTTGGTGGGAAGAGCTGGGTGTGTGGGCAATCTATGAGAAAAAGAAACAATATTCAAACCCAACCCTCTCCCCTGCAGTCAGTGGACAGAGTCTCAGCCTAAGATGAAAGAAACACAAAGACTCTCCTCTTTAATAATTTCACTAGGCAGAGAGGGTGTGAGGAAAATGTTTTGACAATAATGATCTTGGCAATACAGCTTGGCCATATGGAAAGGGAAAAAAAAGCAGAGCAAGCCAAAAGCCTGAGGCCACAGAGGATTGTGCATCAGATCAGAAATGGGAGCATTTCTGTGGGAAAATATAGACTCCAACTCATGGAATGGCCCTTGGTACAGGTTTGGAACATAATTTCAGGTTTAACACACGGTCACGGTATAGTTGCTGAGGCCTGATCTTCCTTCCCTATCCCTCCTTCCATCCCTATCCAGGCAGCTGGGACAGAAGAAAGAATAAACATGCATGAACACCAAGCCCTGAGCTCAGCTTCTGAGCTCAGGTTCTGAGGGGAGGACAGTACCTGGTAAACAGAGAGGGGACTCAAGAAAATCCACCTGCACTATTTAGGAATCAATAGCAGACCCAAAGAGAAATGCCCATGGTCAAAATAAGTAAGCAAGAAAAGTGGGACTAGTGTAAAAATCTACACAATAAATGGAAGGGGAGAGGAAGACAAAAGAAAATGAAAGGAAAAAAAAAAAAAGAAGAGGGAGGAAAAGGTAAAGAGAGAGGATTTTGGTAGGTGCTAGATGAATACCTCTTCTGCTACCTCCCCTTCTGACAACATAACTGGTTGCTTATCTTGCCACTGCAGAATTTTCTTCCAACAACTAACTTCTCCATTCTATTACTTAAGTGGCCAGCCATTGCCCAGAATTATAATGGGTCATCCAGAATGACCTCCAGATCACCCTATGATGTCAGGGGTGATATGAGAAATATGTTGACTGGCACCAAGTGTTAAGGGAGAATTGAAGTGTAGAAAACAACATGCATCATTCTCAAAAGTTAACAAAAGACTGCTTCCTACAATCCTTTAAGGTGAATTGTCAACCTCAATATTTTCAGATATTAACTGACCATCCTTCAAGTATCATGACCCCATCTTTCACTGCTGCTTGTCTGGTCCATCCTGCTGAGAACTTACTCTCTGCTTTAACTGCCCACAAACCAGTCCAAATGACCCAATGTGGATCCAGCTGGCTTACGGAATAGTTAAAAATGCAGCACTGGGCATAAAGGCTGCCATTCCTGGAATTAAACCAGACCACCACCTTTTGTACAATTCAATTTTTATATTCCTTCATTCTCTAAACCTTATTCAGCTTTGCATCTTAGCTTAAGATACTTGTCCAAGGTCACCTTTGTTTGAAAATCCAATGTGGACTTGCTTTTCTTCCCTGACATTGACACTCCTTTTGGGAGACACACTTTTGGTATTTTCTCTCTGCTCCCTGCCTTCTCAGTTCCCATGCTAACTACAAGAAGCCTGTGCCTTTGAGCCAACTCTGTCTGGCAAACCTTTCAACAGAATCAGAGAAAGATAGCAGTATCCTAGATTCCAATTTAGAAAATGACAAATTAATGAAGGTTTATCCTCATCAATCACTTTACCACATACCTATGTAATTTGAAGGACACACTCCAAATATATAGTTCTTATACTTATATAGGTTGAGAATTAATGTCTACCCCCTGCCTTAATCATTAAAGCATGTTCACCCTTTGCCAATAGGCAGATTTGGGTATATTAGACTGGGACAAGGATATATACAACTGCTACCATATTAATATTATTTTTTTAATAGATGTGAACATGTATCTAGATCAGGGGTCAGCAAACTATGCCAAATCTGACCCTCCACTTCTTGTGAATAAAGTTTTATTGGAACATAGCTATCCCCATTACTTTACATATTGTCTATGGATGGTTTCCTGTTACAACAGCAAGGTTGAACAGTTGCAACAGAGAACTAAAATATTTGTAATCTGGCCCTTTACAGAAAAAAAGATGACAACCTTGCTATAGATGGAAATTGAGTCTTACAATCATATGAACCAGAGAGTGAACTATTTACATTAAAAAAGGCTCATTCTTTTGCCCTTCGAAATGGTTCAGCATTGGATCCTTTAAATAATGAATTTTCTTAGAGGATAAGAAATATAATTTGATTTTAAAAATTTAACTTATACCTACATTTTTAGTTACATACACATCATTAATATGAAAAATAAAGTACAACTGCAAGCTTACTTCACTGGATATCCTGTGTACAGAATTCTCGGATGTCATAAAGCCTCTTGTATTCCCCACAGGGAAAAATTTCTATGTTTACAAAAGGAGATGACAGTGTGTTTACCACAGAAGGATCCAGAAAAGTTCATAAAATTTTAATCCAATTACTTTTCATAATATGTGTGCTAGTTAATTTTATGTGTCAGCTTGGCTAGGTTATGGTGCCACTTTGGTCAAATACTAGTCTAGATGTTGCTGTGAAGGTATTTTATTGATATGATTAATTAATAATATGGAAGGGCCTCATCTAATCAGTTGAAGTCCTTATGAGCAAAAAACTGAGGTTTCCCAGAAAAGAAGAAATTCTGCCTGAGTTTCCAGCCTGCCATCTGCCCTACAAATTTTGGACTCAAGACTGTAATATCAACAGCTCTGAGTTTCTTCATATACTCATCAATTTTGTCACATACAGGGAAAACGCAATAATGCTAAGTTCCGATTTCTCATGAGAAACCATGGAGCCGAAAAAGCAGTGGTATGATATATTTAAGGTACTGAAAGAAAAAAACTGTCAGCCAAAAATTCTTTATCAGGTTAAACTGTCCTTCAAAAAATGAGGGAGAGTTTAAAATATTCACAGATAAACAGAAACTGAGAGAGTACGTCAACAAAAGACTTATGGTAAAAGAAATACTAAAGGGAGTTCTGCAGGCTGAAAGGAAAAGACAGGAGAGAGAGGCTTGGAGGAGACTGAAGAAATGAAGATTATCAGTAAGCGTAACTAAAGTATAATAAGAGAGACAAAAGTAAGATATATTATATATAAACCAAAGGATAAAATGATTGAAGTAAGTACTGCCTATGTGGTAATAATATGATTGAATGTTAATGGATTAAACTCCCAATCAAAAGACAAAAGACACAGGTTGGCACAATGGACAAAAATGTATGATCCATCTACATGCTGTTTACAAGAGACTCACCTTAAACCCAAGGACACAAATAGGTTGAAAGTGAAAGATTGGAAAAGAATACTCCATGCAAATATTAACCAAAAAAAGAGCTGGGGTAGCTATAGTAATGTTAGACAAAATAGACTTTAAATGCAAAACTGTTAAAAGAACACTATATATTAATAAAAGGGGCATAATCCACCAAGTAGAAATAACAGTCATAAACATTTATGCGCCTAACCAGGGTGCCCCAGAATACATGAGGCAAACACTGGCAATACTCAAGGGAGAAATATACATCTCTACAATAACAGTTGGAGACTTCAGTACACCACTCTCGTCAATAGATAGAACATGTAGACAGAGGATCAATAAAGAAACAGAGAACTTAAAGGAAATAGACCTAAAAGACAAATACATAACATTGTACCCCAAAACCACAGGATATACATTCTTCTCAAGTGCTCATGGATCAACCTCCAGGACAGACCACATGTTGGGTCACAAAACAAGTCTCAATAAATTTAAAAAGATTGAAATTATACAAAGCACTCTCTTGACCATAATTGAATGAATCTGGAAATCAGTAAGAGGTAGAGAAT
The DNA here is from genome assembly GCF_015220235.1 of Choloepus didactylus. NCBI lineage: Eukaryota > Metazoa > Chordata > Mammalia > Pilosa > Megalonychidae > Choloepus > Choloepus didactylus. The sequence continues at coordinate 81,701,823 of NC_051311.1, forward strand.
GGAAAATTCACAGTTATATGGAAGTTACACAACACACTCTTAAAACAATCAGCAGATCGAAGAAGAAATTGCAAGAGATATTAAATATCTCAAGATGAATTAAAAGGAGCACAGAATATATCAAAACATATGGGATGCAGTGAAAGCAGTGCTGAGAGGGAAATTTATAGCCCTAAATGCCTACATTAAAAAAGAAAAAAAGAGCTAAAATCAAAGACCTAACAGCACACCTAGAGAAACTATGAAAAGAATAGCAAACTAATCCAAAGCAAACAGAAGGAAAGAAACAACAAATATTAGAGCAGAAATAAATGAAATTGAGAAAAAAAGACAGAATCAACAAAACCAAAAGTTGGTTCTTTGAGAAGATCAAATAAAACTGACAAACTCTTAGCGAGACTGACAAAGAAAAAAAGAGAGAAGATGATAATCTTTATTACTACTGGGACATTACTACTGACTCCACAGAAATAAGAAGCATCCTAAGAGGATACTATGAACAAATGTATGCCAAAAAATTAGACAATCTAGATGAAACGGATAAATTTCTAGAAACACACAAACAACCTACACTGACTTTAGAAGAAATAGAATACCTCAACAGACCAAGTCCAAGTAAAAGGATTAAATCAGCCGTCAAAAAGCTCCCAAAAAACAAAAGCTTAGAACTAGATGGATTCACAGGTGAATTATACTGATTATTCCAAAAAGAATTAATAACAATCTTGCTCAAACTCTTCCAAAAAACTGAGGACAGAACACTATCTAACTCATTTTATGAGGCCAACATCACCCTAATTCCAAAGCCAAATAAAGATAATAAAAGAAAATTACAGACCAATTTCTCTGATGAATATAGATGCAAAAATCCTCAACAAAATACTTGCAAATCGAATCCAACAGCATATTAAAAGAATCACTCACCATGATTAAGTGGTTTTTATCCCAGATATGCATGGGTAGCTTAACAAAGGAAAATTAATTAATGTAATATACCACAATAACAAATCAAAGGGGAAATACCACAGGGTCATCTCAATTGATGCAGTAAAGGCATGTGACAAAATCCAGTATCCTTTCTTGTTTTTCCAAAAAGTAAGATTAGATAGAAGCCTCTTCAACATGATAAAGGGCATAAATGAAAAACCAACATCTAACATCATACTCAGTGGTGAAAGATGGAACGTTTTCCTTCTAAGATCGGGCACAAGACAGGGTTGCCCACTGTCACCACTGTTATTCAATATTGTGCTAGAAGTTCTAGCTAGAGCAGTGAGGCAAGAAAAAGAAGAAAAGGCATCACAATTGGAAAGGAAGAAGTAAAAGATTCACTATTTGCAGATGACATGATCCTATATAGAGAAAGTCATGAAAAATCTACAACAAAGCTACTGGAGCTAATAAACGAGTTTGGCAAAGTGGTGGGATGCAAGATCAGGATGCAAAATCAGTAGCGTTCATATACACTAGAAATGAGCAATCTGAGGAAAAAATCAAGAAAAAAAATTCATTTACAATGGCAACTAGAAGAATCAAATATCTAGGAATAAATTTAACCAAGGATGTAAAGGACCTGTACACAAAAACGACAAAACACTGCTAAAAGAAAAATCCAAGCCTCTCCCCTTAAAAAAGCAACACAAACCAAATACATTCTCTCAACTCCTCCAGTTCACAACCAAACCCGTGAAAGGTTGTCAAAACTTCCTTTCTCTAAATCCTTCCCACCTACTCCTAATTTATTCTAATCCAGTTTCTAACTACTCCAACCCTTCTGAAACTCCTCCATGCAAGGTAAACAAACAAACCTTGTTTTCATTAAACCCAATGGATATTTTAACGTCTTTTTCTTTGACATCTTAAGGATCAGACAATTTTGACCCTCCCTCATTGAAGCATACTCTGCCCCTAGCACAACAGTCTACTGGTTTCCCTCCTGCTTCCATGATAATTTCTTCTCAGTTGCCTTTGAAGCAACTCTCCCCCTACCCATCCCTTAAATACTGGTGATTTTTAGGACTCCCTTTTGTGATCTCCTTTCTTTTCCCTTAGCATACATTCTTTGGGTAATTTCATCCATTCCCATGGCTTCAGTAACCATTGCTTAACTGATAATTCCCAAATCTCTATCACTGACCACCCTCCTGAACCCAAGATTCATCAAGTTGGATGTCTCACAGGCACCTCAAATTCACCCAAAGCCACCACCACCCTCCCCCCAGCTGCCTCCACCCATGTATTCTCTCACCATACACACAGTCAACCAATCAGGAAATCTGGCATTCACACTTGATTCTCTTTATTCATACCCCCATATTCAAACTATCACCAAGTTCAGTCTATTCTATCTCCTAAATGTCTTTCCAGTTTGTGCACGTCTCTTTATCTCTACTGCCAATTCCATAGTCCAGGCTACCATCCTCTCTTTTTCTGATGAATAAATAGGAAACAGGAACAAAATTTTAAACTTTGTATATTTCCTTACACCTAGTTTGACTAACAGAAACAAACAAAAAAAAAGTAATTAAGCCTATTTCACAATTAACGATGAAGTTTTTAAACAGCTTAAAATTTTCCCACCTGTTCTGCATACTTGTCATAGAAATAAGTCATTTTAGGAACGTTGAAGTCTTTAACATCCAAGAAATGTTTATTAGTTAGGAATATTTTACAAACTTATTAAAGAAAAAAGATGGCATCTCAACTGCACTAATGTGAATTGCTAATGTTTCATTAATGATGCTTAAATGCAATGATCAGTGAGTGAATAAAAGTGTGAGAAATTTTTGTCTCAGAAGGCATTACCGTTTTAAGTAATGTGTTTGTTTACGATGACTAATTGTATAGTTATTATATTAAGGCTCTTTCTGTGGTGCAAAAAGCTGTTTTACAATTACAAGCAATCTAACAAATGAGTCTGGTTCAGTGGTAATGTAAGCATCTAGTGATTAGACTTTATAAGGCTGATTGCTTTATTGCATTATGAAACATAATTGTTTAGGCATCCAGACCCAGAGAAGAAATTTTTTAAACTTGTGTTTACTAATTTTTTTCAGAAAACAGTAGGTTGAATTTTTCTACTTATAGCTCAATAAAACCAAAACAAGCTCCTGTATTTAATTAACTGAAGCACAGATTTCAACCGCCAGAGGTTAAGATTAGATCGTTTTAATAACTTTCCATTTCACTGCATTGTCAGAGGGCAATGATTCGATACTATTACTTTTGAGTGGGGGACAACCACACAAGGGAAACTTTTCTTTTGTTTTTCCACATTTCTCTCTTCTGGAGACTGAATCCATTGTTACTCGTTCTATAATCCTTAGCTCTAGCAATTATTAAGTCTACGATGCTCCAAGTAGTCAATTCAAATTGGAATGTCTCGTGTTAGGGTGGCTGCTTATTCTTTACATAATTGTGTGCATGTGTGTTTATAAATAGAACATCTTTTTAATACTCATATATATTACTTACATACTTATAATTCTCATCTGAAAAGTGGAGAGTTGTTCTGCTTTGAAAATAAGTTTCAAATACTATTAAATCATAGAAAAGAAGATGTGTATGTCAATATGTATGTGTTACCATGGAAAGATCCTGAAGGTCTAATGTTAGAAAGCAAGTTGCAAAATTGTAATATGGCATCTTCCTATTTGGGGTTGAGTATCTTTAAAGAATATGCATCCCCTTATATATACTACCTGATTATACCTCCTGGAAAGATACTCCAGAAACTGCTACTGGGATAAGGGCCTGGAAGTCACGAGTAGGAAGAAGCCTCACATCACTGCACATCCCTGACACCCAATCTCTCTGTTTATTCCCCTTAGTCTGCTCAAGTTCTCAGTGCTGGTATGCCCCAGGGCCTTCTTAGGCTCCCATCTCTCCTCCACTCCCCTCCATTCATGGCCTCTACCAAGACCATGGCCTTCAGTATTCTCTAAACGCTCATAACTCTTAAGTCAACACTTCTAATTCCTTGTATCTTCCTAGAAATCTGGAATCATATAGCTACTTAATATCACCACATGGTTGACTAATGGCATCTCAAACTTAAGTTGACCAAATAAAACTTTTGTTTTTATCTCTGAGTCTTCCTCAGCTGAATAAAGGAAACCACCATTCTTTATAACTCAAGCACAAATCTAGGAACTATCTTTGATTCCTCTTTTTCTTTTTTCAATAGCCAATTTTTCAAGGAGTCCCTCCAACTCTATCTCTAAAACACATTCCATACCCATCCATTTTTCTCCATCTATTTAGCTACAACCCAAATCCAAGCAACTATCATATTTTACATGAACTTCTTCTTACAGGACTCCCTACTTCTACTCTTCTTTCCCTATAATCCATGTTCTCCATGGTATGCAGAATGATCAGATTTTTCCCCTTTTCCACTTTAAATATTCCAATGGCTTCCTGTTGCTCTTAGGAAAAAAAAAAATCTGTACTTCTTATACTGGCTAGAAAGACCTACAGATCTAGCCACCATCTACTTCCTTGACCTCATCTCATACTGCTCCACACTTTTCCCACAAAGGCCCACCCATACTAGCCTTCTTTCAGTTCCTAAAACAGGTCCAGTATGCTCCCCCCTTGTGCCTTTGCACTAGCTGTTTCTTCTGCCTAAAATCTTCTTCTTCCCCATAAATTTTCAAGTGACTGCTATTTTCTTAAAGATATTCAAAAGATTCAAAGATTTAAGTATCTCCTTTCAAAGATATTTAAAAAGTAAAAAGTGTATGTTAGTGGATTATACTTTGAGGACTAATGGGATACACCTATATACCACTCATGTACACAAGGCCTTGTTACTCTATCATTTGTTTTTGTCTAGGTTAATGTTACCATGATGCAATGGTTTCTAAATTTCTCCCCCTGAAATTACAGCAACTAATTTAGTGCTTTTCATATCACATTTATCATTAGAGCTAAAACTTTAGTTGATAGAAGGAACATGTATTAACTTAAAATTCATTGTATCAAAAGCTTTTTGAAAATTGCATTTACCTCTTCATGATCCTTATTCTCAACAAACTGCTCATTTTTGTCTTTAATAGACTTGGTGTTGTCCCCTCTTAATGTTAAGTTACAAATGTGAGAAGGATTTAGCCTGAGGCTGTAATTAAAATCATAAATAGCTCTTTTGGTTTCTTTGCATGAATTTCCCGTGAGAGTTCTAACACAGTACACTCGTTCATAATCTCTCCTGGAAAATGAAAAGGTCATGGAAAGAACTGGTTAATTTTTAGGCTTAAAAAAAAAATGAAATCAAAACAAGCAAATAAGATATAAAGCAGGCTAGTGTAGCACAGTAGAACAAGCCCCAGCCCAGGAGTTGGGAGACCTGGATTCTTACCTTTAGCAGTCAGAGTTCCATTAGCCGCAGAGCCGTGTTAATTGTCCAGCCATGCAACTTGTGCACTTGAAAACCCAGGGGCTCCATTCATATGTTCCAAACATAGAGCTTGTGAATAGTGCCCTCTAGTGTTGGTGTCTCTACAACCCAGAAACTTTGACTAATCCGTTCCTGGATCTCAATTTCCTTATCTGCAAAATGAGAGAACTGGATCAGATAGATATACTTCTGGTTTCTCAAGCTATAGAATTGCAATCATCCTCTCCACACATTTACATTCATTAAAGTCACTGGCTCTTAGTTTTATCTTTTTAGAAAATTGTATATACTATTTGGATTCAAACTGTTAATAATGTTAATGCAACATTTTATCAATCTACTTCACTTAAAGTAAAGTTCTGTTTTTTTAGGCATATTTTATGGAGATGATGTGCACTAGTGAACCATCTATGGCATAATATTATTGATTATAACAAGGTTTTTGAATCTAAGTCTTCCTAAATTTTATTCTTTTATCCCAAGATGCACCATTTTTACTTAACAACTAGAGTGGTACAGAGTCTGGGAATCTGCATTCCCAACAAGCTCCCTAACTGACTCATATGCTCACTAAAATTTTCAATCCACTGAGAAAGGTGTTCAACCCTTAAACACTTGGCTCCACACATACATGCACACAGAAAACAGTCAAGGAAATATATAGTGGCTGTTTTGGTTTGCTAAAGCTGATGAAATGCAATATACCAGAAATGGGTTGGCTTTTACAATGGGGATTTATTAACTTACAAGCTTAAAGTTCTTAGACAGTAAAAAAATGTTAAAATTAAGGCATCAACAGGACAGTACCTTCTCTGAAGACCGGCTACCAGTGAGCTGAGACTCCTCTGTCACATAGCAAAACACACGGCCATGTCTTCTGGTTTCCTTGCATCTCTCCCAGTTTCATTTCTTCCAGCTTCTGGTTTTAGTTTCTCCCTCTCAGCTTCTCTGGGCTTTTTCTGTGAGCCTCTCTTAATTTCATCTCTGTGTGTTTTATCCTCTTATAAAGGTGTCCAGTAAGCAGATTAAGATCCACCTTGAATGAAGTGGTTCACATCTCAATTGAAAGAACCTAATCAAAAGGCCCCACCTACAATAGGCCTACATCCACAGGAAGGGATTCAATTTAAGAATATGATTTTCTGGAGTACTTAACAGCTTCAAACTACCATAGTGGCACAGGCATACATAAAAATAGGGAGCAGTAATTACAATATAAAAAAGAAATAGCAAGCATAAATGATAAAGGCAAGAATCATGGGAATAGTATAACATTATTTATCCTTTATTTTAGTATTAAAATTTATCATCCCTACTGGGTTCAGATTGTCCAAAGAAGCAGCTTTTTTAGCATCCTTTGATTCTCTTATATGTCCTAAATCAATGTAGAGAATGTTGAGAGTAAGAATATTTTTTCATAATCTCTCTCTACATTGTATTTCCCAGGGTAAACTAGATCATAAACGCATACAACATTCTGATTACTATTCACCTGTATGCCAAGTTCAGAGATGGTGGCACATCACTAAAAGGGTACCATAGGACAAGCTGAATTTCCAAGATTGACAAAGTAAGAAAAGGTTTTTAAAAACAGAAATGAGCCACTGGGATGATGTGAGTGCAAGTAATGTTAGCGAGGAAACTATCACCTCAGACCAGAGCAGGAGAGTTGGCTCTGGAGGTAAAAATGATGTAATTTATATTGGAGGTGAAAAAATCAGCAGATATTAATGGCCTAGAGAAGAAATTAGGATATTAATATGGACAGAAAACTGGCTTTAATAAGTCTTTACCTCTATGAAACAACCGAAAGCTAATAAATGCTTGATAAGGCTTTGATAAACCTTGGTAAAATAAAACACAATAGTTTCCCTTTGAAACTGTTCCAGTTTGCCAATGCTGCCTTTTCACAAAACACCAGAAACGGATCAGCTTTTATAAAGGGGGCTTATTTGGCTACATAGTTACAGTCTTAAGGCCATAAAGTGTCCAAGACAAGATGTCAACAATTGGATACCTTCACTAGAGGATGGCCAATGGTGTCCGGAAATTTTCTGTTAGCTGGGAAGGCACGTGACTGGCGTATTCTCCAGGGTTCTGGTTTCACAATGGCTTTCTCCCAGGATATTCCTCTCTAGGCTGTAGCTCCTCAAAAATGTCACTCTTAGTTGCTCTTAGGGCATTTGTCCTCCCTTAGCTTCTCTGAAGTGAAAGTCTGCTTTCAAAGGCCACCTCCATAATGTCTCTGTAAGCTGCAGCTCCTCTCTCAGCTCCTGTGAGTTCTTCAAAGTGCCCCTCTTGGTTGTAGCAAGCTCGCTCCTTCTGGCTGAGCTTATATAGTGCTCCAGTAAACTAATCAAGGCCCACGCTGAATGGACAGGGTCACACCTCCATGCAAATTATCTAATCAGAGTTATCATCTACAGTTGGGTGGGTCACATCTCCACGGAAATACTCAATCAAGAACTACAATCTAATCAACACCAATATGTCTGCCCACACAAGATTGCATCAAAGATAATGGCATTTTGGGGGACATAATACATTCAAACTGGCACATTCCACCCCCTGGACCCCAAAATGACATGATCTTTCCATATACAAAATACATTCATCCCATCACAATATCACAAAAACTTAAACCATTTCAGTAACAACAGGTAAGTACACGATCTCATCAAAATCAGTCTCATGCATGGTCTGCCCAAAAGCAAAATTCCCCTCTGTATCTGGACCTGTGAAACTTAAAACAAGTTATGTGCTTCCAATATACAAAGAAGGGACAATCATAGGGTAAACATTCCTATTCCCATAAGGAGAAACTGAAAGGAAAACAGGGTTTAAGGGACCAAAACAGTTCCTAAAACTCACTAGGCATACTCCCAGATTTCAAAGTCTGAGAGTTATTCACAGAATGACGTACCCTTGGGGCTTGAGAGAGAGGCTGTGCCACACTCTTCAAAGGCTTATGTGGCAATGCTTTTCTCTCCAAACTCTGGGGTGAGTGCTCCAACATATCCACTCATTCAAACTGGCACAGAAACTTAATAAGCAAACTGTTCATATAGACTGGGGATAAAAGTAGAGATTATCAGGAGCTTTTGTTTCCCATGCTATTGTATTAGTTATCTATTCCTGAGTAACAAGTTACCACAATACAAAGTCCCTGGACAGGGCTGGCTTCTCATCTGGAGGCTCAACTAGGGAAAGATCCTTTTTCCCACTCATGTGTGTGTTGGAAACATTCAGTTCCTTGCAGCTCTAGGATTTATGGAGTCTTTCTTCCTCAAAACCAGAAAGTGGAGAGATTGTGTCTACTAGCAAAACAGAATCTTATGCAACATAATGAAATCATGGAAGTGACGTCTCATTGCCTTTGCATTATTCTATTGGTTAAAAGCAAGTCACAGGTTCTGCCTGCACTCGTGGGGAGAGGATTACAGCAGGAGCCAAGAATAAGGGGGGGTCACCTAAGAACCTGTCTGCCATAGTCAATGCTCTGGCCCCCAATGGTTCACATCCCTTCCATAGGCAAAATAAACTTGCTCTCTCCAAGGTTCCCAAGAGTCTCATTCCACTATAGCATCAGCTCAAAATCCAAAATCTCATCATCTAAATCTGATCCAGGAGCAGATAAGATCTGTTAAGTACAGCTCTTGGGGTACAATTCCTCTCCGTCTGTAGACCTGTGACACCAAAGACAAATTACCTGTCCTCAACACATCCAACATACAAGGACAGGAGAGGTGTAAGATAACAGCTATAGACATTCCAGTTCACAGAGTAAAAATGAAGGTTAAAAAATTACTGGTCCATAGCAGTTCTGAAATCCAGCCAGACAAAAGTTGGGAGTTCCTTTATTAGGTTTCAAGGACTAAAAATAATTCTCCACAGTGCTCAGCTCTGTCCTCTGGACTCTTGGTTCTGCTCTTTGAGGTATCCTCCCTTTTTCATAAATAGCAGCACACGCTAGCAGCCAAGCCTGCTGCCAGTAGGAATTTGGGCAATTAATAGCCTCCCTTAATTTTGTACTCTCTCTGTCCCTTTCAGTCCAAGCTAGAAGTGTTTCTGCTGAAACCATTTTCTCAAAAGTTTTGTGGGTCTCCAATGGGTTTCATGGGATTCCATTCATTAGAACAAAGACATACTCACAGATCTTTTGAAGACAATCACTTTACAATCTTTGGTTCCTGCTGCAATGGCTAAAGGATGATAAACTTAGGCTTCTTAGAGTCCCAATGGTTTGATTGAGGGTATCTGTGAGGCGCACTCTAAATCTCTTAAAAAGGCCCTTTGGTGACTGAGTACACTGACCTTTTGATCTTTTTGAGATTTTAGCAAAAGGTTGTACAATCACATGCTTAGTTTCTTCTCTTGACTACACTGTCTAATTTTAGCATCCTCTGTCATCTGGAATGGCTGAGAATTTTCAAAATCATCCCGGTTCTTTTTAACATTCTTTCCTCAATTTATGTCTCTCCTCTGACATTTTTCTACAAGCACCTTCAACACTTGGCTTGGAACTCTATCTATAGTTCTGCTTTACACATAACTGTAGGAAACAGTTTCATTAAACTTTCTGCCCTCTAGCAGGTTCCTTAAAGTTCACAGTATGTTCAAGATAATTTAGACTTTCTGTATCATGCTTCTCAAAATTCCTCCAGCCTCTGCCCACTGCCAGGGTCCACAGTAAATCCCAAATTTTTAGGTATTTGTTACAGCAGCTCCCTACTTTCAGGAAGGTGCATTCATTGTCTTTGCTGCATAACAAATTACTACACACAGACTTAGTGGTTAAAAACAACACACATTTGTTATCTCAGTTTCTATGGGTCAGTTGTCTGGGCATGACTTAGCTGGACCCTCTGCTTGGAGTCTCACAAAGCTGTGATCAGGGTGTCAATCAGGGCTGAGTTCTCAACTGGAGGCTCAACTAAGGAAGGATCCGCTTCCCTGCTCTCGCGGTTGCTGGCAGCTTTCAGTTCCCTGCAGCTGTCAGTTTCATGGTGACTTACTTCTTCAAAACCATCAAGGGGAAAGAGCTAGCAAGACAGACTCTTATCTAATGTAACAGAATCACAGGAGGGACATCTCATCACCTTTACCATATTTCGTTGGTCAGAATCAAGTCCCAGGTTCTGCTGATACTCAAGGGGAGAGGGTTACATGGATGTGTTAACACCTGCAGGCTGTATCCCAGGGGCCACCTTAGAATCTGTCTGCCACAACTCTACGTTCTTTAATGTTTGAATTTTTTTTACACAAATTACTATTATTGCTAGAAAAAAACGATATGTATAAAAATTTAAATATTAGGTGTTTCTTCTGTCAAACAAAACATGAGGGTAACAATTTATTTAACTCTTCATTAAAATGATAGAGAAAAGAACATTTCTGCCTTGACACTCTCACAAAATAAACCTTAAGCCCATTAAGTCTAGATGACCAAAACCATGTAAAAAGAAAACTGCTTCCTTATCCACCAGCAGTAGGGAGAGGGAAGCTTACTGTGTGATCCCTGAAGTCACAAAATACAGTATAGTGCCAGTTCCAGGTCATAGGTAATCAAGAAGTACACACCCTACTCAGAATAAAGACCCACTCTCCCTTCCTCTTAGAGTCTCCAAGGCTACAGCTGAGTTGGGGAAAATCATTTCTAAATCCTGATTGTCAGGGCAAAGAAGTGCTCCTAGGAGCTCTCAGTGGACATTTTTCCTTGCATATGCTGCCCACAGCCCCCTCAAGATAAACTGCCCCATTCACAGCCCCAGGAAGGGGCAACCTTCTATACCATGTGACTTTCATCATTGGGCCAAATCTGGGAAATTTAATCCAAGAAATGCCATCAATTGGCTGGCCTTTGAAATACAGTTTTTGTGGCCTGACTCACATGGAAAAGCTGGGACAAACATATTTTCCCGCTTGTAAAAAGGTGAGTCAGCTTGTTATCAATAGTCAGTGAGAGATGTTGTCAAAGATGTTATCACTGGACCTTGCAGAGAAAAATAGACATAAAACTCCTTGCAAGCCCACGGAGAACAAAAGAGCAAAAGTCCCTGTCTTGAGTGACTCACAACCTAGTAAGGATACAGATTAAGCAGATAATAACCATTATCTGCTTGTAACATGCTACGGAAAAGACATTTAATCAAAGGCATGGGATCATGCAAAAGCTTCCTGGGTTAGGGGAACTGGAAACAGTTTGCTGCCTCTGAATTGGATGTGAAGTGCTTAAGAGAGAAGTGGAAAATAGAGCCAGAAGGATAGGTCATGGCAGTTTAATTTTTAATTAATTTTAAATTTTCAAATTAAATGAAATTTGGACTTTATCCTCAGGCAGTCAAGAGGAATAAAAATTTCTTAATATGAAAGCAAAAATTTTTTAAATATTGTTTGAGGAAGATAACTGGAAGAAGCCTAATTGTGAAGAAATAAAGAGGGAATCAACTCAGGAAGCATCTTAGAGGCTCAGGTAATAGAAAGTGACAGTCTCAGGATGAAGGAGAGAGACAAACCTTGAATAACTCTGAGATGTTTATCTCAGGTAAATGCCTGAACGATGGAGCCATGAATCAAGATAAGGAACACAAGAAAAGGTGCAGGATTGAGGCAGCAGGCTCAGGAATGTAGACTCTTGTATGAAGTGTTTGAGCTGGAGCTATTTGCACCATTGTGGGCTTAACCCATGGAAGTGGTATCTCTCTAAGTTAGATTTTAGAAAATCTAGGAGGTGAAGGATGGAAAGAAAGTGATCTTCATTCATCTTCTGGGACAAAAACCCTGGATATAAGTACCTGTCTCTTGGACACACATAGCATGGGTTTTCCCAAGTGGTGAAAAATCTCCAAATTCCTGACCTCTCTCATAAACAGTAGCTCTGTGCATGAACCTGTGGGTTCAGGTATCTCCCAGGCACATGAAGATGCTTTCCCAATGCATTTTTAAGACCCCAGTGTTTTAATCAAACTGACTGCTTGTGACTTATGAATGTATAAATTCAAAACAAGGCTCCTTATTAACTACTATTTATATACAGCAAGAGTAAGATCTTTAGTGGAAAACTTATTTTGATGGAGAAAACACATTTGTTAGCTTGAAAATTAATATCAGCCCAGTTCAGAGAGAAACAATGCATCTTACCAAATACTGCATGAGAACATGCCATTCTTCAAAATATTAGTGGGTAAAAGTAAGTTTCATATTTACAGCCAACATTACAACCGTTCTGGAAATAAGGGCAGAATATCATTAATATGCTACAAATTACACATTTTTTAATTATTAAAGCATTATAAAATATTACAGAATATTTGGAAAATAGAGGGGAAAATCTGTAATCCCACTATCTTTAAATAACACATAAACCATTTTGTAGGTTACCTTTCAGTCTTCGCCGCATAATTTTATATAGCTATAATAATAGCTGCATTCTATTTCATATATCCATTTTTCACTTAACACTCTATTTAAGCCATGTCTATATTGCTATATAATGTTCATTATTCTCATTTCTAGTAGCTGCACAATCTTCTATCTAGTAGATCCATTCCAATTTATCTGGTATTTTATTGTTGGATATCCGTTTCTTCCAGTATTTTTGCTGTTATAGATAATACTGCAATGAACATCTTCCTCAACAAGGTTTTTCCTTTATTTTAGTCATTTTTTAAGGATAAATTCCTATAAAATAACTAGTTAAAATACTATGAATCTTTTTGTGGTTCTTGATTCATTTTGCTACATTGCTTTTCAAGAGGGTTATATCAGTTCATCTTCCCAGTAGCAAGGTAGAAACATTCCATTTTCATGATATCTTCTCAACCATATCCTTTAACTAAATTCAGTGGGGAAATAACATATTTTGCCTTAATTTTTTTCCGAATATGACTACTAGCAACCACAACATTTTTCTGTTTCTTTATTAGCTCTACTTATTCTTTGATGAAATTTTGTGAATTATATTGGGGTACTACTTGTTTTCTTATAACTGAATGTACTCTTCATATGTCATCTTTATCTCTGAGATTATATGTATGTATACAACATGTGTATATGTATATATACTAAAATATATTTTACTATTTACTATTTTATATACTATTAAATATACATTACTCAATATTTAGTATATATACTAGAATAGTTTTCTACTTGTTTATATACTAAAATACATATTTAACTATTTACTATCTTTTTATATACTATTAAATATATATTACTCAATATTTAGTATATATATATTTATATTAAAATAATTTTCTATTCATTGTTTCCTTGGTGGTTTAATTTTTTAAAGAGATTTAATAAACAACTAGAATTGCTATTACATAAAAATCCCTCAAAACAAATCTAACAGTATTTTTTGTACCATAACGGCCTTAGTACAATTGGTTCTTTACTTTAAAGCACCATCCTTATTTATCTTGATAGGACTCTACAAGTTTACTCCCAAGACTTGCTATTGTATTAGGACTGACTCATGTCATCATTCAAAATGTGTTTCCTGTAACTGCACTGAGTATTTTAAAAAACCTGAAAACCCGAGAGGCTAGAAAAGGAGTATAACATTAGCTACATATTAATATAAATCAACTCACATCCTTGGAGATTATAATTTTTTTAAATACCTTTAATGGATACATACAAAATTATAGTCAGCACTAGATAAGCTTTTCAAAACAAAAATGCAACACAGAAAAAATTTATGAAAATAAAAAACAAGCTTTTATTTTAGCTTCATTCACAAGTGAATGATAATATTCAATTTCTGTCAATTTGTGTAAGTGTGATCAACACCCATGGTGGGGCTGCATAACTCCATGGTAACATGGGAAGTTCACAGGTCCTGGGGTCAGAAAACCCAAGTTCAAATTCTGGCTTTACCAATTAGCAGTAACTGTGAATTTAGGCTTGCTAAGCCATGACTATTTTCTCATTTGTAAAATAATAAAAATAGCTTTCTCATTGCTAGTTGCAGGGAGCTTTGTATACTTTATACCAAATTCATTGTTCTCCACAGCATATCTCACCATCTGATACACTACTGATCAACTTGTTTTCTGTTTGTGTGCATCCCCTACTATAAAGTAATCTCGAGAGCAGGCTCTATCTCTAACACCTAGAACTGTGCACAGTCAGGACTTGGGCATTTGTTGAAAGAATCAATGAACTATGATATTACTCTTAACCCTGTTTCTCATATCATTTTCCCTGCTATTTACAATTACTTAAAAAAAAAAAAACATTCTTTGGAAAAAATATATTCTAAGTGATACGACAGAATTAAATTTTGTTATTTTATCTGTAAATGAGAGAACATTTTTGAGTGGGAAAACTTCAGCAATATGCTTCAATTCCTCTGACCCATTTAAAAACTATCTCTTTTAAGCTACGGTGTCAAATTATTCTTTCCCATTTATTTTAAGTTGAGATTGAAGATATTAAAATATCAAGACATTGGATTATATATTTGATACAATCTTTGGGCATCATGTTGAAACTCAAGTGGAGATTCAAGCTGGATATGAAAGTCTGGGTCAACACAAATCTATAGGGCTAAAGAACCTTTAAATGCAGTTTATGCACCATCTACAAATTTATAAAAAATTCGCAACAGATTTTTATCTGATAAATCCACATGGGGAAAGGATATAAAAATAGTTTTCTTGTGTAGTAGAGTAGAAATGACAACTTTGGAGACACAGACAGCTGGGCCTTTTCTCTACCATTTGTAAGATGGATCTAACATTAATTACCTCATAAGGCTATGACTGAAAGACATCAGCATGTAATGTATCCAGCACAGTGACTTTTATAATGGAGAAACCCAACAAATTAGCTCCTTCTCTCCATTCCTTTCACAATTAAGATACTGTAATGATTTCAGAAGGCTGGGTATGCATCCTGGTTCCCTCATTACCAGTCGTGTGACCCTGGGGTATGTAACGTAATCACTCTGTCCTTCCACTAACTGGGCTGTAAAGTTACTGGGAATAGTGTCAGTCTCATAGGTTTCTAGTGAGGGCTAAGTGAGATAATTCATGTGCCGTGCTTAACATTTTGTCAGATACATGCTAAGTGCTAAGGAAGAAAGACTATTGTGAAGGACAGTCAAAAAGGCTAATTTTCCCTTAAGCTTATTATGTTAGATATACACATTTAGTGGAAAAGAAGGAAAAATTCTATTCTTATCAAAAGAATGATGTCATAGCTTTTGGAAATGGAGAAGACCGTATGGATAGTAGAATTTTTCTTCTTTGTACCTTTCTACATTTTCCATATTCCAAAACAGTGAGTACTTAGCTCTACAACCAGAAAAATATTTACTTAAAAAAAGCACAAAGCAACAGAAAATATTCATAAAAAATTGTTTTATGATACGGCCTGATATGAACCAAGCAATGTGTTGTATTTTCTCGACTAGGTTATTTCACGTTTTACATATACACATATACCCAGCTGGAACCACATGGCTGTCAATCACCTTCAGATAAATGCACTATGATAAAAACCAGAAGCTAGAAACATTTATGTTATGTTGTACTCCTACAACTGGCACATTTTTGGAAATTCTGAATAATTACTCTCCAGGTTTACCTTTGGTAAAGAAGCGATCTTTGCAGCTTTTGCTAATTTCTGCATGGCTTTCTCTTAGAGTCGCTGCTAAATGTAAATGACTCTCATAGAACTGAAAGATAAAAAGATGCCAAACTAAGTTTTGTTTTGCTGTTAGTAGTGAGCTTTTGGCTCATGTCAAACTTTAAAACAGATTTCCTTTCTGCCACTTTGCCTATGTCACCAATGAATTCAGGTAGGTTGCCTTGGTCAGACCAGTTCAAAGACATGCAGTTCCACAAGCCCACAAATCTTTGATCGTACTCCATGCAGAGTCCTATAAGGGACAGCCCCAAGCCTTCACTAGTCTAGGAGTTTAGTTGTTTGAAATGGCAGACACATTCTTTTATATTACAAATTAGCTTATTGGTCCCTCTAGAAAGAATAAAACATGCTCACTATGGGTTTCTGGATACTGCAAAAGTTATCAGTCAGCTCACATTCCTAACCATAAGAGCAAATCTCCCTACCTGAGTAAAAGATGCATCCACAGCCAAAAGAACAGGCTGGAAATATCACGTCTGACCCCTGCAGTCTGTCTCTCTGGTGATATGCTGAATGTGATGGTTAGGTTCATGTATCAACTTGGCCAGGAGACCCAGCTGTCTGGTCAAGCAAACACTGGCCTAACGATTGTTGTGAGGATGTTTGAGGCTGGTTAATAAACCAACAGGCTGGTTTATTAAATCATCAGTCAATTGACTGCAGCTGTGACTGATGACTCACCAAAGGGTGTGCCTTCCACAATGAGAGAATGCAACTGGCTGGATTTAATCCAATTAATCAGTTGAAGACTTATTTATAAGCAAGACAGATAGAGGACCTTCACTTCTTTGGCTGCCCAGAGAAGCATTTCCTGAGTTCATCGAAGTTGCCAGTTCATTTCCTGAGGAGTTCATTGAACACGTTCATCGAAGATCCCAGTTCATTTCCGAGGAGTTCGTTGAAGTTGCCGGTTCATTTCCAGAGGAGTTCATCGGACATCTTCCTTGGAGTTGATAGTTTGTTGACGGCTCTACAGAATTTGGACTCGTGCATACCCACAGTTGTGTGAGTCACTTTTATAATTTGATAATCAGAGACACCTCTCATTGATTCTGTTTCCCTAGAGAACCCTAACTAATACATCTTGGTACCGGGAGTGGTTCTTGAGAAATAGAATCTTAAAATGGGCTTTTACAATTTGTTTTCTACTCTGATTAGATTCAGAGGCACTAATGACCCTATTTCCAATAATCAAGAGGGCACTGACAGTCCATGGCATGAGTTGGCAAAGGAAATACGCAAAATAGCACCATTTGATTCTCCTAATCATACTCTAGTACGAAGCAAGGCTCTGGGTGACAGAGTTTTTGACACCTTCACAGAGTTTTGCAGTATTAAGAGGTATAATGACGTTGGATGGCTGCTCTTAGATACTTTGGATAAAGTTGTAAGAGAAAGGGATGAGCGAAAGGCTTCAAATTCAAAACTTAAACACCGTATGACAGATGTAAAAGTTTCCATGTGTGCCCTGAAAGAAAATCTTATTTCCTGTGCCCGCAGACTGGAAGTTTCTGAAAATCAGACGCAGTCTCTCATTGTGCGAGTAGCAAATTTACAACATAAACTAAAATCTCAGCCTCTCAGGGTGTCTGCTGTTAAAGTAAAGGCATTGATTGGAAAAGAATGGGATCCGGAAACTTGGGATGGGGACATATGGATTGATAATAATGGCAGTGAGGACATTGGAACCCTGGATTCTACTGGGTCATTGTTAGATTTACCTGTAGAGGGCTGTCCTGGGGAAACAGCTTCTCTACCTCCAGTCTGCCCTAAGGAGCCTGCCACCCAACCCCCACCTAAGGAGATTAACCTTTCAGTGCCTGCTAATCCTGTAATCACCTCCCCTGAGGAAGCAGCCCTCACTCCTTTGTCTGGAGAGATTAATCCTGTTTTAAGAGATGAAAATGCAACAGAATGTCCTGAGGTGAATGGCTTGAGAGATAATTCTAACTCTTTTCATGACCCACCCCCACCACC
Source organism: Choloepus didactylus (assembly GCF_015220235.1). Lineage (NCBI taxonomy): Eukaryota > Metazoa > Chordata > Mammalia > Pilosa > Megalonychidae > Choloepus > Choloepus didactylus. The sequence goes on from NC_051311.1 coordinate 81,719,857, forward strand.
ACTTTTTGCTTCAAGACCTATAACTAGGCTCAAGTCCCAACAAGCCCCAAAGGGCGAGGTACAAAGTGTGATTCATGAAGAGGTATGCTATACTCCAAAGGAACTGTGTGAGTTTTCCAACTTATACAGACAGAAACCAGGGGAATATGTGTGGGAATGGATATTAAGAGTGTGGGATAATGGTGGAAGGAATATAAGGCTGGATCAGGCTGAATTTACTGATATGGGCCCACCAAGCAGAGATTCTGCATTTAATGTTGTAGCTCGAGGGGTTAGAAAGGGTGTTAACAGTTTGTTTGGGGGGCTGGCTGAAACATGGATCAAAAGGTAGCCGGCATTACCAGAGGCTGAAATGCCAGAACTGCCCTGGTACAATGTGGAGGAGGGGATTCAAAGGCTTAGAGAGATTGGAATGTTAGAGTGGATTTATCATGGAAGACCTGCTCACACAGCCCTAGAATGTCCAGAGGACACACCTTTTACCAGGACTGTAAGGAATAAATTTGTGAGACTAGCTCCATCATCCTTGAAGAGCTCTGTAGTCGCCCTTCTCTGTAGGTCAGATATTACTGTAGGAACTGCTGTCACTGGGCTGGAATCCTTAAACACAATGGGGATAATCGGGTCCCAAGTCGGATTTTTTTAAAAAAAAAAAAAAAAAAAAAAAAAAAAAAAAAAAAAAGAAGCCAAGTGGCTGCAGTTAATCGCCACAGACAAGGTGGGCATGGCTACCATAATGGAAAACAGGCTCAAAGCAGCAATCAAAATAATATGACTCGCAGAGACTTATGGCGTTGGCTAGTGGATCATGGAGTACCAAGTAGTAAAATAGATGGGCAATCGACTAAATTCTTGTTTGAACTATATAGGCAGAAGAATTCTAGGTCATGTGAACAAAAGTCTTCCTTGAATTACAAAAACAGAGAGTCATGGCCCCTTAATCAATTCCCAGACTTGAGACAGTTTACAGATCCAGAGCCCCCTGAATGAAGGGAAGGCCAAGTATCCTTGGGGAAGGACCCTGTTACACTGCCAAAAATTTATACTGTTAATCTTCCTCCCAGCCTTCCCCAGGGGGACCTACAGCCTTTACAAGGGTGACTGTGCATTGGGGAAAAGGAAATGATCAGATATTTCATGGATTATTAGACACTGGTTCAGAAGTGACATTAATTGCTGGAGACCCAAAACGTCACTCTGGTCCACCAGTCAGAGTTGGGGCTTATGGAGGTCAGGTGATTGATGGAGTTTTAGCTCAGGTCCATCTCACAGTGGGTCCAGTGGGTCCCCGGACCCATTCTGTGGTTATTTCCCCAGTGCCAGAATGCATAATTGGAATAGACATACTCAGCAACTGGCAGAATACTCACAATGGTTCCCTGACTCCTGGAGTGAGGGCTATTATGGTGGGAAAGGCCAAGTGGAAGCCACTAGAGCTGCTCCTGCCTAGCAAAATAGTGAAACAGAAGCAATACCAGATTCCTGGAGGGATTGCAGAGATTAATGCCACTCTTAAGGACTTGAAGGATGCAGGGGTGGTGATTCCCACCACATCCCCATTCAACTCTCCTATTTGGCCTGTGCAGAAAACAGATGGGTCTTGGAGGATGACTGTGGATTATCGTAAGCTTAACCAGGTGGTGACTCCAATTGCAGCTGCTGTTCCAGATGTGGTATCATTGCTTTAGCAAATCAACACATCCCCTGGTACCTGGTATGCAGCTATTGATCTGGCAAATGCTTTTTTCTCAATTGCTGTCAGTAGGGACCACCAGAAACAGTTTGCATTCAGCTGGCAAGGCCAGCAGTTTACATTCACTGTGCTACCTCAGGGTTATATCAACTCTCCAGCCCTATGTTATAATATTGTCTGCAGGGATCTTGATTGTTTCTCCCTCCCACAAGACATCACACTGGTCCATTATATTGATGATATCATGTTGATTGGACCTAGTGAGCAAGAAGTAGCAACTACTCTAGATTTGTTGGTAAGGTATTTGCATGGCAGAGGATGGGAGATAAATCCAACAAAAATACAGGGGCATTCCACCTCAGTAAAATTTCTAGGTGCCCAGTGGTGTGGGGCTTGTTGAGATACTCCTTCTAAGGTGAAGGATAACCTGTTGCATCTGGCCCCTCCTACAACCAAAAAAGAGGCACAACGCTTAGTTGGCCTCTTTGGGTTTTGGAGACAACATATTCCTCATTTATGTGTGCTACTCCGGCCCATTTACCGAGTGACTAGAAAAGCTTCTAGTTTTGAGTGGGGACCAGAACAAGACGAGGCTCTGTGACAGGTCCAGGCTGCTATGCAAGCTGCTCTGCCACTTGGACCATATGATCCAGCTGACCCAATGGTGCTGGAAGTGTCAGTGGCAAATAGAGATGCTGTTTGGAGCCTTTGGCAGGCTCCTATAGGAGAATCACCACGCAGGCCCTTAGGATTTTGGAGTAAAGCTTTACCATCCTCTGCAGATAACTACTCTCCATTTGAGAAATAGCTGTTGGCCTGCTACTGGGCCTTAGTAGAGACAGAATGCTTAACCACGGGCCACCAAGTTACCATGAGACCTGAGTTACCTATCATGAGCTGGGTGTTGTCTGACCCACCCCATAAAGTTGGGCATGCACAGCAGCACTCCATCATAAAATGGAAATGGTATATATGAGATAGAGCTTGAGCAGGTCCTGAAGGTACTAGTAAGTTACATGAGGAAGTGGCCCAAATGCCCATGGCCCCCTCTCCTTCCACTTTACCTTCTCTTTCCCAGCCCATAGCTATGGCATCTTGGGGAGTTCCTTACAGTCAGTTGACTGAGGAAGAGAAGACTAGGGCCTGGTTTACAGATGGTTCTGCATGATATGCAGGCACCACCCGAAAGTGGACAGCTGCAGCACTGCAGCCCCTTTCTAGGATGTCCCTGAAGGACAGTGGTAAGGGGAAATCCTCCCAGTGGGCAGAACTTTGAGCAGTGCACCTGGTTGTTCACTTTGCTTGGAAGGAGAACTGGCCAGAGGTGCCTCTGTATACTGATTCCTGGGCTGTTGTTAATGGTTTGGCTGCATGGTCAGGGACTTGGAAGGAACATGATTGGAAGATTGGTGACAAAGAAGTCTGGGGAAGGGGTATGTGGACAGACCTTTCTGAGTGGGCAAACAACATGAAGATATTTGTGTCCCATGTGAATGCTCACCAGAGGGTGACTTCAGCAGAAGAAGGTTTTAATAACCAAGTGGATAAAATGACCCGTTTGGTGGATACCAATCAGCCTCTTTCCCCAGCAACTCCTGCCATTGCCCAATGGGCTCATGAACAAAGTGGTCATGGTGGTAGGGATGGAGGTTATGCATGGGCTCAGCAACATGGACTTCCACTCACCAAGGCTGACCTGGCCACAGTCACTGCTGAGTGTCCAATCTGCCAGCAGCAGAGACCCACACTCAGTCCCCGATATGGCACCATTCCTCGGGGTGATCAGCCTGCTACCTGGTGGCAGGTTGATTACATTGGACCACTTCCATCATGGAAGGGGCAGTGATTTGTTCTTATGGAATAGACACATACTCCGGATATGGGTTTGCCTTCCCTGCACGACATGCTTCTGGCAAAACTACCATCTGTGGACTTACAGAATGCCTTATCCACCATCATGGTATTCCACACAGCATTGCTTCAGACCAAGGATCCCACTTCACAGCAAATGAAGTGAGGGAGTGGGCACATGCTCATGGAATTCTGTGGTCTTACCATGTTCCCCACCATCCAGAGGCAGCTGGGTTGATAGAATGGTGGAATGGCCTGTTGAAGACTCAATTACGGTGCCAACTAGGTGGCAATACCTTGCAGAGTTGGGGCAGTGTTCTCCAGGAGGCTGTGTATGCTCTGAATCAGCGTCCACTCTATGGTGCTGTTTCTCCCATAGCCAGGATTCACGGGTCCAGGAATCAAGGGGTGGAAACAGGAGTGGCACCACTCACTATCACTCCTAGTGATCCATGAGGTAAATTTTTGCTTCCTGTCCCTGCAAGTTTAAGCTCTGCTGGTCTACAGGTCTTGGTTCCAAAAGGAGGAGTGCTTCCACCAGGAAACACAACAATAATCCCATTGAACTGGAAGTTAAGACTGCCACCTGGCCACTTTGGGCTTCTTATGCCTCTGAATCAACAGGCAAGGAAGGGGATTACTGTACTAGCTGGGGTGATTGATCCTGACTATCAAGGGGAAATAGCACTGCAACTACACAATGGAAGTAAAGAAGAGTTTTCCTGGAATACAGGAGATCCCCTAGGATGTCTTAGTACTACCATGCCCTGTGATTCAAGTCAATGGAAAACTGCAACAACCCAATCCAGGCAGGACTACCAATGGCCAAGAGACTTCAGGAATGAAGGTTTGGGTCACCCCACCAGGCAAAGAACCACAGCCAGCTGAAGTGCTTGCTGAAGGTAAAGAGAACATGGAATGGGTAGTGGAAGAAGGTCGTGATAAATATGAACTACAGCCACGTGACCAGTTACAGAAACAAGGACTATGATGACATGAATATTTCCTCCTCGTTTTGTTATGATTATGTTTGTATTTGTCTGTAAAGCAAATATCTTTGCTTTCTTCTCTGTCTTATCCCCTTATCATACGGCATAAGCTGTAATGTTCATTTTGAAGGTATGGTTTTCGGTGATGTGTATAACTGCCAAGTTGACTAGGGGTGGACTGTGATGGTTAGGTTCGTGTGTCAACTTGGCCAGATGACCCAGCTGTCTGGTCAAGGAAACACTGGCCTAACAATTGTTGTGAGGATGTTTGAGGCTGGTTAATAAACCAACAGGCTGGTTTATTAAATCATCAGTCAATTGACTGCAGCTGTGACTGATGACTCACCAAAGGGCGTGCCTTCTACAATGAGAGAATGCAATTGGCTGGATTTAATCCAATTAATCAGTTGAAGACTTATAAGCAAGACAGATAGAGGACCTTCACTTCTTCGGCTGCCCAGTGAAGCATTTCCTGAGGAGTTCGTTGAAGTTGCCAGTTCGTTTCCTGAGGAGTTCATCGAACACGTTCGTCAAAGATCCCAGTTCATTTCCTGAGGAGTTCGTCAAAGTTGCCAGTTCGTTTCCTGAGGAGTTCATCGGACATCTTCCTTGGAGTTGACAGTTTGTTGACGGCTCTACAGAATTTGGACTCGTGCATACCCACAGTTGTGTGAGTCACTTTTACAATTTGATAATCAGAGACACCTCTCATTGATTCTGTTTCCCTAGAGAACCCTAACTAATACACTGAATATACAAAATTTTACAGAAATTCATTCTTAAAATCCCAACCACTGTTATTTCCACTATTTTGCATTGCTACTAATTATGTGTAACAATTTTAAAGTAAAGTAGATATACACTTCCAGAAAAGTGTGCATTTTCTTCAGACACTACTGATTCAAAATCTGCCTCATTATATCTAAAAGAAGCATCAGAACACCTAAAGCATTGAACCAAATAAGACACAGCTCAATGTTCTGATTTAAAAAATGGTCTATTAAAAATCCATTTATTTAGCCTAGTGTGGAGACCCAGGGCCCAGGCTCCTCCTCTATATTGAGAGTAAGTCACTGCACATAGCAGCCTACATGACAGGGACAGAAGTTAAAGGTCAACAGACCTCCTCAAGGAGGAAAGAATTTACAGATAGTAATGTAAACTGCTTACCTGGTAAAGCATTGAAACTCCTCTCCCCTGACATATAAGTTGATAACTAATCTCCGGACGCCTGTGTCATGAGACCCTGCTGAGGTTTTGTTCTCATACCCTATGCGATATCTTTGTCCTAAACCCTTATAAGCTGCCCCTTGCACTCCCTCCTTTGCGGAGCACTGACTTCCCGAAAGGCCTCCACAGGGAAAAAGTCTCCGTTCTCTAGGTCCTAATAAAACTCACCTGACTCTGCCTAGTGTGTTCTTTGGTCTTGTGGCTGCACTGAACCCAGGTGTTCCAAGAACAGGGTTGGAACACCTAGAATCTCCCTCCATTATGTGGCATTCACTATTCATGTAGGATATGTGGTAGTCAGAAGAGCTTGCAAGGCTTTTAGTTGACTCGTATCAAAGCTGCATTGTGATACATCAGAAAGAGCAGGGGCCTAGATCGCATTTCAAGGCCCATCTCAGGGGGCTTCTCAGATGAAAGTCACTCAACACCTCAATGCCTCAGTTTCCCTGTGAATAAAATGACATGATCCAGGAAGAATTCCTGAGGTCTTTCTCATCTCTAGTGTTCTTTGGTTCTCTGACTTTGTTGGTGCCTAAGTTCTAAGCAATATTTCTGGAACTCAGGCCAGGAATATTTGGAGAAGAAAGAACAATTTATTCCTTCTATCTGTCAAAAGCAAACAAATGAAGAAACACCAGAAACAAAGCAAAATAAAATTTAAAAAATAAATAAAAAAAAATAATATCTACTGCTATTTATACTTAATATTTATAAAGTTTGGTAGAGATCACCAATGACCATCTTCTACCTAAATCTTTTTTTTTTCCTCACTCATCGCCCTCCTCTGTTTTTCTGCAGGACTTAACCCTCCTTATATTGTTGCTTACCTTTGGGAGAACCTTCCCTACCTGGAGTTGTAGCTCCATTCTAATACTCATCCTACTCTGTGACTGTCTCTTTCTAACTCTAGCTTCCCTTCCCATTCCTCTCTCTTAACTATGTAACATAATGTTGGGCCCCATATCATTTGCTCCTTTCTGTATACTCACTTGCTTGGAGAAATTCTAATTTCTCATCTATTAACCTACCATTTCTATGTTAAAGATTCTCCAATCCATACCCTCTGTACAAATGTCAAAGTGTTTATAGGACAGCTACAGATGCATAGCCTGACATCACACCATTCTAAATTGTCCAAATTAAATACATTATTTCCTTCTCCATTTACCAAGAAAAATCCAGGCTAGGTCACTTCTCCAAATCCTTCATTTTCATTAATGCACTAGTTGTAAAACTAGTGCAACCAGCCCATTTGGGGATGGGGATGGGGGTGTCGCATATAAAAATGATGCATTTATAGCAGTGAGACCCAGGAACAATACATTTTACATGTTTTTAACCCACTTTTTAAAAGCACACACGACGCTAGGAGTGGGGACTGGGGATCTGACTTCCATGATCAAAGGGCAGAGAGGGCTTTGTGGGAACTGGGATGGCCGAGCCTGCCCCAGCCTGCTTCTCTCACACCACCTGGAGCAGGGCCTTCCCACCAGCCTCGGGTTACCTTCGTCCAGGAGCGCGCGCGCTCGCTCGTCAGGAGCCGGCGCGGCGCCGCGGGGGACTCAGCCTACTGCTGGCTGCGCCGCGACTGCCTGCGCGACCAGGGCCCGAACCCTGAGCCCTGGGCGTTGGGCCCAAACGTGGAGAGCAAAAAGCCGCTTACCTTGGGGTGGAGAGAGAGGGCTTGGCCGCGGACGCCTGGGGGAAATCACTGTCCTAGCCGGGCCTTGGCGCTCCCTCTGCATCACAAAGAGACCCACCTCCACCCGGCTCGGGCAGCGCCCCTGTAGGGGGCCGCTTGGACCCAAAGACAGGGCCTGCGCTGCCTCTCAGAATTCTAAACAAACAAGCTATTTACACTTAAAGAAACAAAAATTATTTTTCTAGCACCACCTCCCCTTCCCGCCCTCTAGGCGCCTCAGTACCAGTATCTCCATTTCTAAGCCTCACTGTTGCCCCTCCACTGTATTAATAATAAAAGAAAAACCACCGCTTTTCCCTTACTCTGCACTGTGAGAACTCTCTCTCCGTGGGCCTCCAGGTCCAGGTGCGTTAGTTAAAACTTCCCTTAAGGGCTAGTCCCCGGACACTTGTAGATCGCCCTCACCCTACCCACACCTTTGTTAAACTCCTTGTCTCAACTGTTTTCACCCAGAACCCTGACTGATAGGCCCACATTGCTAGACAATTTTCACCTTAGTTAGGTAGTTTGAAATTCAGCCTCTAGCAATAGGCTTCCTATTTAAGGTGTAGATACTTCTGCATGTACAGACACTCACATCTCCCCATCTCAGAATTGTTCAGTCATGTTGTTTTCCTAAAATCCGGGGAGAGTGCTTTCAGAGGGAAGCTGGTGCAATGAATGTACTAGAATATGGTACTGGGGTATTTTGGGCACCAGAACAATGGTAAGGAAATCCCAAGCTCAAAGAACTACTGTCCTACTTTATTAAGTCTGGTCTAGGTAGTGTATGAGTATTTGTCTTGTAAGTCTGCAAAAGGAATCATAGGTTAGGATGCAAATACACGTGTTACAATCAAAGACTGTAAACCAAAAATAATTGAAAAGCTAAATCTTCTCCAAAATCTCCTGCCGAACACCAAGAGAAGAGTCCATTCACAGCCTACAATAAAACCCAACCTCTATTCCTATCTGCTCTTGTCTCTGTACTGCACAAAACACACTATAATTTCCCCCTCAGATTTCTTCCCTCTCCCACTTAGCAGACCCCAAAACTCTCCCCCACAACTAGCCAGAACAGGTCTCTTTCTTCTTTCTTTCTTAATCTGTTTTCTCTAATCTGTTGGAACTAAAGAAGAAATATTGGCTGTCACAATTTGTACTAAACATCAAAAGTTCCTTAATACACTTCTGTCTAAACTCTCAGTAAATTAAATATATGAGTGTGTCACTATAGAAAAAAAGAGACAGAAAACACTTTATTTTTTAATAAGACAAGGCAGTTGATCATCCTGTCTTCCTAATTTTCTATTTTTTCCTGATTAGCTGTTTTGACTCTTTTTCTAAGACGCAGGACACATAATCCAACCTCCTTGTTGGCATCAGTGCAGTTTCCAGATGCACTTGAAGAATTACACAAGGGATGATTTTTACAATCCAGGAAGCTCAAGATCTCATGATTCATTTCAATGCCTAAAAATAAACAGATAGAGAAAAACAAGTGAATATATTTACTTGAAGATATAGTCACAAAGTTCTAGCACAGATGCAAATATAAAGCCTTGTGTGATTATTTGTGAGAATGGCCCATGGTAAAAAAATACTTCTTGATCAGATTTAACAATATTTTTAGAAGGAAATAATAGCAACTGTAGGTTCTCCTGACTTGTGGATTGACCTCCTTTTTGACTGAATAAGCCCAGCATTACTTTTTTTTTATTTTAAACTCAGATTTATTTATTTTTTTAAGATTTATTCACATACCATACAATCATCCAAAGTATATAATCCATTGATCACACTATCATCATATAGTTATTCATTCATCACCCCAATCACTTTTTTTCACATTTTCCGTGTACCAGAAAAAGTGAAAGCAAGAAAAAAAAAAGCAAGAGTAAAAACAGAACACCCAAATTGTCGTTGTCATCCTCCCCCCACCCCCCACTCTTCCTTTAGGTTGTTTTGTTTTTGTTTTTTTTTTTGTTTTTTGCCCCAGCTTTTCTACTCATCCATCCAGACACTGCAAAGGGGAATGTGATCCACATGGCTTTTCCAATCACATTGTCCCCCTCATAAGCTACATTGTTATACAGTCATCTTCAAGATTCAAGAAACCCAGCATTATTGAGCAATCCAAGGGGAAAGGCCAGTGCATGACTTTCTAGAAGATCAATGCTAGACTTCTGCTAATTCAGGCAGGTGGAGGCCCCAGGGTCTCAAATCTTAGGTGCAGTTTCTCAGGAGGTAGCTTGTACCACTCATTCCTAACTGAAATCCATGTCAAGGACTTCCTCCAGCCTCCACTTTCAGCTACTTCACCAAGGGACCATTTTGGAACATAACCATCATCACTGCCCTGCACTTATCACCATGCCCAGAATACAACATGCGTGGCAGAAAGAGAAAGGAGAGGGAGGGAGAGTCCTCTCCCATGAAGTATAATCTATTCACGTAACTGCAATCTTCATACTTATTTGGAAGATCCCACAATGTTTATCTTCAGTCACAAGCTTTTCTCCTACTCTCATATCTTCACCTAACTCCTACTGGATTATTTCTACTTCAGAGTCTCATTGTCACTTTGAAATCATCATTTCTAAAATCATTTTAACTGGCTTCATCTCCAATGAGGTCCCTGCATTCTTATTTCTGTTAACAGTTCCACAACTTTCTTAATCTTTCAGTCTAACCTGGGGCACCATCACTGACTCCTCCTCCCTCTTCTCACCCTCCACCAGCAATGTTTCTTCTTCCTGGTAATACCTCTTTCCTCCATCCCTTCCTTTCCATTCCTAACCTTATCAGGCCCTTATCACTTCATAGGCACCTGAAGTTTTCAAGATAAATGCCCAGTAACATCACAGTTTTTTTCTGAGCCCATCCTGATTGAGGATATGCTAACTGAAAGGAAAAATTACCAAAGGGGAAAAACAAAAAAGGAAGAAAAAATAGTAATAATGATAATAATAAAAGTTAACCTTTATTGAGCACTTACTATTTGTCAGGTGCTTCTTGAAAGTCCTTTATATAGATAAACACATTTAAGGCTCACTATAAAGCTCTATGAAATAGACCTTATGGTAAACACAAGGGATGGAAATAAAATTTGCTGGTAGTTAGAGAACCTCGATTCGAGATCTCAGAATCATTACTTGTAAAATGAAGGAGCAGAGGAGATAATATCTAAATTCTTCTCCTTGGAAATAATCTATAATTCTAATTCATAGCTGAGGTTGAGAATTTGGTATGAAATAGAAAGGACATCCTGGATGCTCCAAATTCCATTCTTTTCTCAAGGGATTGTACAGAAACAAATTCATTCATTCCCAGAATGTTCGCAGAGCACATCTAGGTAAACATTGTCACTGAATTGTTGTTTTGTCATTTCGTGTCACCTTCTCAACATTTTCCTTACTATTGCTAGAATTACCTGAGGCAGACAGCAGGCTGAAGAAAAGAAGAGCTAAGAAAAGGCAATGAATCCTCATGGCAAAGAAGCTCCAAAACAACTAAGTATCTCAAAAAGATAAACCACTACAAGTGGAGATGATTTTGGCATCAGAATTTCTGTACTTAGATGTTTTATGAGTGAGCAAGACCTTACATGCTCAGTCTCTCTCAGATTTGTGGGGATCCAACTCCCCACAACCTTTTACACTTCCCACTTATTAAAAACCTATTATGACACAGGCCAGCCTTTATTACATCTTCACAATACTTCTTGCTCCTCAGTTTCCCCTGCACTGTCTCTGTGATGCACCATCAAGGCTAACCCTGGGGACTCTTACCACTTAAAAGATCTCTAACTTCATGGCCTCCTTTGAGATGATACCACTTTACCTGTCACCTCTTCCATACCCGTCACACAGGAGCAACACTTTCCCTTATTCCACTCACCTCCTTTCCTAGCCTGGACATTGTGTTCTTGAGATCAATGCTCAGTGCTTCCATGAAGTCATTGCCAAACCTGAATGTTCACAGTCCCCAACTCAACTTTATCCCCTCAAGTCCAACAGGCATGGTTGAACATTGACATGTGATTATGCTAATGTGTCTTTTTCATCCATTTTCAACTGAGCCCTTATGGCTGCTCTTCCATTAGGTGTGAGTTCCACAAGGAAAGAGAGTGTATCTTACCAGACCCTGTGCCTAGCACTATGCCTTACACATGGTAAGAACTTACAGAAGTTTGTTGAACTGACCTTCCCCTTGCTTTTTTCTGTTAGTCTTTTACTGACATCTCTCACCCCATGGTAGCTGTTCATATCAGAACTCACCCCTGGTGAGTTCCCTTTTCACATGGGTTACTTAAAATCTCCCTTTTTCACATGGGTTACTTAAAATCTTTCCTTCACCTCTTTCCTGAAAATATTGAGCCATTGGATGTATATTCCTTCTCATCTGCTATCCACATTAGCCTATGTCTTTAGTGTCATTCTTTTTTTATTTTTGTATTGGAAGAGATATCATTTCTTCCTTCAGAAACTATGTCATCTTCCTGGACTCGCTCTCCAATCCTTTTCTGCCATTCCCCTCAATCCCAAACTTCAGAATACCATTTCTCCCTGTCTTAGTTTCCCAGATGCTATATAAATATGGCACAAAGCATTGGGTTAAACAATGGGAATTTGTTGGCTTACAGTTTTGAGGCTAGCAGAAGTGCAAAACTGAAGCATCGCCAAGTTGATGCTTTCTCTCAGAAGACTGTGGTATTTTGGCTGCCAGCAATCCTTGGGTCCTCGGCTTTTCTCTCACATGACAATGTACATGGCAACATCTTCTCTTTCTCCTCTAGGTTCTGTTGACTTCCAGCTTCTGCTCCTCTGTATGGCTTTGTCTTCATAAAACCTGTAGTAATAGGATTAAAGTCCAATCTCATTTGGTTGAGACACATCTTAACTAAAAATAACATTTTCAAAAGGTCCTGTTTACAATGTGTTCCCACTCAAAAGAATGAATTGGAATTAAGAAAATTTTTTTTCTGGTGTACATAATTCAACGTGCCACACCCTCCAAACTCATATGTTTAAGCATTCATTCTCACACAGTTGGGAAAAGGAAAAAATAAAAACAAAACAGGAAATTCCCCTCTACTCTGCTTCCCTGTTCTAGGTATAGTCCGATTTCATTCCTATCTTATACTGACAAGTGATTAGAATGAATGGTCTCTGCCACATTTCATTCCTTACTACCAATTCTCTTTTAAACTCCTGCAAAGATTCTGCTCCCTCATTCTATAAAATGTACTCCTAAGGTTCACCAGTGAATTAAAAAATCCAAAGAATTCTTCACATTTTTTTTTTCCCATTGATAACCAGACCCACTGTAACTCTTGATACTAGTAATCACTTACCTTTAGAACTCTACCTTCTATCCTGGTTTTTCTTCCTCCTCTCTGTACTTTCCAGCCTCTTTTTCGACCTCCTCTTCTTCTCAAGGATGTTTCCCCAGGGTTCGGTTCTCAGACCTGTGCTTTTCTTGTCCTACCCCTAGTCCCAGAAACCTTACGTGCTTCCTGCTACAACTATTGCCTTTTGTGTAAACTCCAAAGTCCTAAATATATACATCTGCAGGACTGATTGCTTTCCCAGGCTTCTGTCCTTAGCTCCATTTGCTTATATCCCATAATCTTTTCCAGACCAATGAAATTCAATTCACATACAATGGACACCATACAGGCAGGGCACAGATACTTATAGATTGATATCATCTTGGATCTTGATTGCTTTAAACATTCCTATAGGTGGAAAGGGAAATAATTCTTAAGTTTAGTGTAGATGGTTAAGGAAACATTTAGGAGTACATGGATCCCAGATTAAGGACCTCTGCTGTAAAGGAAACCATATAAGTGAGGAAGTAAGAAATCAAAGGAATGAAAGGGCTGGGCAAAGCTGGGGAGTACAACATTAGACTCTTTTGCTGGAAATTAATGACGAGGGCTTCAAAAAAGTTATGAGTACATTTTTTATTATAAATGCTTCTAAAACAGAATTTGGGGCAGATTACCTAATATACACACAGGACATTAAAGATGAGCAGACTATAAAACTGAGTTGAGAAAAAATAAAGACATAGGTAAGCTAGAGATGGGTCACAAATTTTGCTTGAGTTTCTTGCAGTGAAAATAAAAAAGGAAACTTAATAGTTTAAGAAACATGGCCAGAACTGTATCAACTGCTAAGGGCAAATACAGCTTTTGTTTTCCTCATACTAAAATCTAAGCGATTTCTCCTCCCATGGGTCCTCTTAAAAAGGTCAATGTGTGATGTGGGGACAATGCATTTACTTATAATAAATACAATTATTTATTCAGCTATTTATTTTAATGTTGTTTGATGCAAACTGATGGCATGTCAAAAAGCAATTCAATAAAAGCAGGTTATATGATGCCAAATAATGTGGCCCATGTTTACAGCTCTTTGAGTATTTGGCTTAATCAAGATTTAACATATGGAAAAACTTAAGCCTTTCATAGTTATGCAATCTCTGAGAATTTAATGAAATTACAGGCTTTCCACACAGGAAAAAAAAAATGCACCCATACACATATTCACAAAATTCCATGTACAATGTGAGAAGGTTCACAGACTTCCCCTATCTCAAGTCTTAGGAGTACATGGATCCCAGATTAAGGACCTCTGCTGTAAAGGAAACCAGATAAGTGAGGAATTAGGAAATCAAAGGGATCAAAGGACTGGGCAAAGCTGGGGAACCAGAGCCCAGGCCAACAGCTGCACAGCAAAGCATCAAGGACCAGAAGATTCAGTAAGACTGAAGGATAAGGCATGGCCCTCACCTCACCCTCAGGTTAACAGTTCAGACAACTTACTATCACAACAAAAACATAAATGTGAAGGCAAAGGAGTTACAAAGCCTATCTCTTTCCCCAAATAGACTATACATCAGCCACAGGGCATGAACAATAAATCTTCCTTAGTAATTAAGGATTCCCACCCAAAAGTCTTTTTGTATCTCCTGCTAAGGCGTGAGCCAATTCCAAGACATGACCAGCCTGAGGCTTTGGTGACAGGATAAGTGGACTGTGGTGAGAAGTCTTTCGGGAGTTCAATGAGAATTACTTGTGGTGGTTGGTGGGGATGAGGGCAGATATGTTGGCAAGTCCTGTGACCAGGTTGGGGGTAGACAGTAGGTTTAATTTATGTCTTACTAGTTAGGATTAGGTACAGCTATGAGAAATATAAAATTTAAAGTAACAGTGACTGAAACTAGTTGGAATTTTATTTCTCTCATAAGTGAATCATGGTTTTAGCTATACAGGGCTGTGTGGTGGCTCCATGATTACCAGGTGCCTCTGTCTTCTTGCGCCATCAAACTCAAACCTCATGGTCCAAGATGGCGTCTCAGCTCCAACTATCTATTTGTATTCCAGTCAAAAGGAAGAAGTTTGAGGAAGGACATACTCCCTCCCTTTAAGGAAACTTCCTAAGCTTGCACATAACACTTCCACTTACAAGTCACTGAGTAGAACCTGATCACACAGCCATACCAAAGTACAAAAAAAGGATGGAGAATTTAGTCTTTATTATGGACAGCCATGTACCCAGTTATAAATTGGGGACTTTCTTACCAAGTAACAATGGGATAATAAGGTACATCAAGGTAGCTACAGTCTCTGCTTTGCTATTAGACTTTGCTCAAGAGTCTCCATTCTCTTAGAATATAGAGATACCATGTCAACATGAAAACAAATGGGGAAAAATCAACATGCCCACCTGACTTGGGATTTTTAAGAAGCTTTACCTTTATAAGCTGGGATTTCATGTAAGCTTCTGAGAGAGAAAGGAGTTCATTCCCAAGGAAGCACATCTAAATCAGATTGGAGGTGTTCTGGTTTGTTAGAGCTGCTGTTATGCAAAATACCAGAAATGGATTGGCTTTTATAAAGGGGATTTATTAGGTTACAAATTTGCAGTTCTAAGGCCATAAAAGTGTCCAAACTAATGCATCAACAAGAGACTACCTTCACTGAAGAAAGGTCAATGGCGTCTGGAACACCCCTGTCATCACGGCTGGCACCTTCTGGCCCTTTGCTCCCGGGTTCTGGCTTCAAAATGGCTTTCTCCAAAATGTCTCTGGGCTTCTGTCTCTCTTAGCTTCTCTCTCTCAGCTCCTGTGTATCTTTCCTTGCTCTCCCAGGGCACCTTTGCTTGTTCTCCCAGGGTGTTTCTCTCTTAGCATCTGGGGGTCCTCTCTTACCTTCTCCAGGGCAAACGCTGGGCTTCATGTCTTAGCTTAGCATCTCCACATGTCTTTCTGTCTGCATCTCCAAGAATCTGAGTCTGTGTCGGCTCTTAGCTTCTGCTGGGGGCAAACTCTGGATTACATAACTTAGCTTCTTTCCAAATGTCTCTCACAGCTTCTCTGAGCTCCTTCGCTCCCTTAAAGTATTCCAGTGATCTAATTAAGACCCACTTGGAATGCATACAGTCACACCTCCATGGAAATGATCTAATCAAAAAGTCTCACCCATAGTTGGGTAAGTCGCATCTCCATGGAGACAACCTAATCAAAAGTTTCCACCATAATCAAAAGACTAATAAGTCTGCCCCCACAAGACTGCATTAAAGAACATGGTTTTTGTGGGGGACATAATAGATTCAAACCAGGACAGGAGGGGACCATGAGAAGATAGAAACATGGGATTTTATATCTATCACAAGGCTGCATAGGTTAGAGAAGGTTAGGGTTCCTTCTCACTGGAGAAAAGGACACATGAGTAAATGCATTTAATATAATATGGTAAGTGCATTGACAGAAATATGCACAGTGTGCTTTGGTGGGATCGAGAAGGAAACTTTAAGAGTGCCAGGCCTTGCACAGATGCTCTCTTGGGAGCTGAAGCTGTGCTCAGACCCTCCCTAAACCAGTATATTATCTTGAATCTGGGAACTTTCCAGTAAAAAATGTTCATATCTACATTGGTATTTGAAGTCTTATCATGATATATACAGTGTGCCAGTTTGGATGTATTCTGTCCCCCAAAACAACATCTTCTTTGATGCAATCTTGTGGGGGCAGACATATTAGTGTTGATTAGGTTGAAACCTATTGATTGAGTGTTTCCATGGAGATGTGACTCAATCAACTGTGGGCAAGACCTTTGATTGGATAATTTCCATGGAGGTGTTACCCCACCCACTCAGGGTGGGTCTGAATTAAATCACTGGACCCATATAAAAGAGCTGACAAACAGAAGGAACTCAGAGCAGCTGTAAGTGACATTTTGGTGAGCAGCTGAGAGACATTTTGAAGACAGCTGTTGAAAGCTGACATTTTGGAGAATGCCATTTGAAATGCAACCTGGGAGCAAGCAGATACCAGCCACATGCCTTCCCAGCTAACAGAGGTTTTCCAGGTGTCAATGGCCTTTCCCCAGTGAAGATACCCTATTGTTTATGCCTTACGTTGGACACCTTATGGCCTTAAGACTGTAACTGTGTAACCAAATAAACCCCATTTATAAAAGCCAATCCACTTCTGGTATTTTGCAAAATGGCCGCATTAGCAAACTGGAACAGACAGTAATTCCGATATCATGTAAACATTTTCAGAGTATAGAAAACCATGGAAATCTTCCCATATCATTCTGTAAGAATAACCTAACGTATTAAAAGTACATAAGGATAGCTCAAAAATAGATAACTATAAAAATCTCATTTATGAACAATGATATGAAAATCCTAGATAAATGTCATCAAAATGAATTTAGCAGTTTAAATTTTACACAACATATCAAAATTCTCAAGGACATTAGTCATTCTTGTGGGCTGGCCATTATCTGAAAATCCTTTCCTTTGTTTAGGAAATTCCAAACTTCACACCAGAGAGGCCACACATGCCACACATTTCCTTTGCAGCTAAACCAAGAAGTACGTGACCCATATTTTGCCCATCAGACACCTCCACACCAAACTCTGATTGGAACCAACTGACATGAAGAAGCAGTGACTGCTCAGAATCCATTTGTTCAGTAGTGAAGGACATCCAGGTCCAAAGTCAGTAGGGCCAAACGTAGTATCCACTGACCAGTGGATATAGCGATAAAAGTTGTGGACTCTGTGCTCAGCAGTTTCTCCAATTATGTCTTTGCTGGACCAGTTCTATGAAATGATGTGAGGCTTTGTCCTAGAGAGTCCAAGAGTTTCCTGATATCTTTTTATGAATTCCTTTTCTGCTTAAAATAACAAGTTGATTTTATTGCTTGCAACTAAAAACACTGACTAATATGCTGACAAAGTAGAGTTTTCTCCTAGAAATGAAAAGATAATTTAACAGTAATGAATCAACTGTTGTGATTCAATACATGAACAGATTGAAAATGAAGAGCCATAGATCATGCTGCCCAAAGACAATTTGGTGAAGTGCTATGCCTCTTACTGACTAAAAACTATACAAAACAAAATCTGACCAAGCCAAGAATAGTAGGAAATTTTCTTAATTCATAAGGTATCTCTCAAAAACAGAGACAAATATCTTACTGAACGTGAAAACATTGGATATACTTCCATTAATGTCATAAACAGGACAAAGATGTCTACTCCCACCAGGATTACTTAGCTGTGTACCTGAGATCGTATCCAAGGCAATTAGATTATTAAATAAATGAGATAAATAATAGAAAAGTGATCAAGATTATCATTTGCAAAGAAATATGGTGATTGCTTACTGTGCCAGTTTGGATGTATTATGTCTCCCAAAATACCATGTTCTAAATGCAATCTTGTGGGGACAGACAAATTAGTGTTGTTTAGGTTGGAATCTTTGGATTAGGTTGTTTCCATGGAGATATGACCCACCAACTGTGGGTAATATCTTTGATTAGATTATTTCCACAGAGGTGTGGCTCTCCCCATTCAGGGAGGGTCTTGATTGATTTACTGGAGTACTTTAAAAAGAGGCATGCAGGCCCAGATGCTGGCTGCAGCTGAAATAGACATTTTGGAGCTGGTCACTAAAAGCAGACTTTTGCTGATACTTTGGAAATGCTAGCCCAGAGTTTGCCCTAGAGAAGCTAAGAGAGAAAAAAATGCCCTAGGAGCAACAATTTGAAGAACGCACAGGAGCTGAAAGAGGAATTGGAACACAACCTGGGATTAGCAGATGCCGGACACATGCCTTCCCAGCTAACTGGTTTTTTGGACACCAACGACCTCCCTTCTGTGAAGGTATACTTGTGTTGATGCCTTAATTTAGACATTTTTACAGCCTTCACACTGTAAATTTGCAACAGAATAAACCCTCTTCATAAAAGCCAGTCCATTTCTGGTGTTTTGCCTAATGGCAGCATTAGCAAACTGGAACGCTTACCTAGAAAATACAAAAGAATGCAACTGAAAAACTATTAGAGTTTTTAAGGGAGTTTAGTAACATTAGCAGATAGAAGATCAGCATATAAAAACATCTACATGCTCTTCCGCCACCATTTCAAATCCAGTTCCATACAACCCTCTGCTGCCGCTGCTACCAGGACTCGGTCTGTGCGCCAGCACCCCCTGGCGGCAATTCCACTACCATGGAGGACATGAACGAGTACAGCAACAGAGGAATTCGCAGAGGGATCCAAGATTAATGCGAGCAAGAATCAGCAGGATGACAATAAAATGTTTATTGAAGGCTTGAGCTGAGATACAAGCAAGAAAGACCTGACTGAATATTTGCGTGATTTGGGGAAGTTGTAGGCTGCACAATTAAAACAGACCCTATCACTGGAAGATCAAGAGGATTTGGATTTGTGCTTTTCAAAGATGCTGCTAGTGTTGATAAGGTTTTGGAACTGAAAGAACACAAACTGGATGGCAAATTGATAGACCCCAAAAGGGTGAAGACTTTAAAAGGGAAAGAACCCCCCAAAAAAGTTTTTGTGGGTGGATTAAGCCCAGATACTTCTGAAGAGCAAATAAAAGAGTATTTTGGAGAGATCAAAAATATTGAATTTCCCATGGATACAAAAACAAATGAAAGAAGAGGATTTTGTTTTATCACATATACAGATAAAGAGCCAGTAAAGAAATTATTAGAAAGCAGATACCAGCAAATTGGTTCTGGGAAGTGTGAAATCAAAGTTGCACAACCCAAAGAGGTATATAGGCAGCAACAGCAACAACAGAAAGGAGGAAGAGGAGCTGCAGCTGCTGGACGAGGTGGTACAAGGGGTTGAGGACAAGGTCAGGGCCAAAACTGGAACCACAGATTTAATAACTATTATGATCAAGGATTCGGAAATTACAATAGTGCCTATGGTGGTGATCAGAACTATAATGGCTATGGCAGATATTATTATACTGGGTATAACTATGGGAACTATGGATATGGACAGGGATATACAGACTACAGTGGCCAACAGAGCACATATGGCAAGGCATCTCGAGGGGGTGGCAATCACCAAAACAATTACCAGCCATACTAAAAGAAGACCTTGGAGAAAAGAGGAGGAAATGCTAAAGTAATCCATCTTGCAGGATGATGTCGAAGATTGGTCTTCTGTTGATCTAAGATGGTTATTTTGTAAAAGACTTTCCATTGTACAAGACACAACTGTCCAACTGTATATAGCTGCCAATTAGTTTTCTTTGTTTTTACTTTGTCCTTTGCTGTGTTATGCCTCAGTGTGGTTTTGTGTTTAAACAAATTTTATTTGTATGATTTCATGTTAAACCTCAAATAAGTGCTTCCTTATGTGAAAAAAAATCTACATATTGTGATATACTAGCAATCAACTTTTATATGTAGTAGAAAAAAACTACCTTTTACAATAGCAAAAGAAATACAAAATTTATAAGAATGCACATCAAAATGTTCAAAATGTATACAAAGAAAACTAAAAAATGTGACTGAGGGACATAAAATTAGATTTGAATAAATAGAGAGAACTACCCTGTTCTTGGATGGTTCTCTCCAAAGTAATATAATAATTTAATATAATCTCATTCAAAATCCCAACAGGATTTTTGTTGTGTGCATAACTTGAACAGGTGATTCTAAAGTTCACCTGGATTCAATAACATTGAAAACCATTTGATAAAGGAAAAAAATAAGAGATGAGTCACCCTTATATTTACTCAAATATACTATAAAGCCTTGATAATAAAACAGAATTGAATTGGCTCTGGGATATAAAACTCAGGTCAATGGAACAAAATAAGTGTCCAGAAACTTTTCTACATAAATATTGAAATTTAATACTTGATGAAGTTGATGTTTAATATCTGTGCAGAATGACAAATTATTCTAAAAATGACACAACTGACCATCCCTCAGGATGGTAGAGAATTTTGCCTCTTCTCCCTATCAAACGTAAAATTAAATATTTAACCATAAAAGAATTTGAAAAAAAAGGAGAAAATTTTTAAATCTTGGGAAAAGAATGGTCTAAGCAAGACATAAAATCCAGAAACTTTAAAGGAAAAGGGTGAGAAATTGGTCTAAACCAAAACTTAAAATATCTATATGTTAAAAGTTACCGTAAGGTAGAAAGCCAGGAACTGCGTGTGGACTGGACACCACATAGCAATCTGACTTTTGGCATACTTCATACAACACTCATGAAAATGTGGAACTGCTGAGATCAGCGAAATCTGTAAGTTTTTGTGGCCAGGGGACCCGCGCCCCTCCCTGCCAGGCTCAGTCCCCTGGGGGGAGGGGCTGTCAGCTACGGGAAGGAGAAGGGAGAACTGCAGTGGCAGCCCTTATCAGAAACTCATTGTACTGATCCAAACTCCAACTATAGATAGACTGAGACCAGACACCAGAGATTCTGAGAGCAGCCAGCCCAGCAGAGAGGAGACAGACATAGAAAAAAACAGCACGAAAAACTCCAAAATAAAAGCGGAGGATTTTTGGAGTTTTGGTGAACATAGAAAGGGGAAGGGCAGAGCTCAGGCCCTGAGGCTCATATGCAAATCCCGAAGAAAAGCTGATCTCTCTGCCCTGTGGACCTTCCCTTAATGGCTCTAATTGCTTTGTCTCTTAGCATTTCAATAACCCATTAGATCTGTGAGGAGGGCCCTTTTTTTTTCTTTTTTAATCCTTTTTTCTTTTTCTAAAACAATTACTCTAAGAAGCACAATACAGAACACTTCAAAGACTTGCAATTTGGGCAGGTCAAGACAAGAGCAGAACTAAGAGAGCTCTGAGACAAAAGGTAACAATCCAGTGGCTGAGAAAATTCACTAAACACCACAACTTCCCAAGAAAAGGGAGGTGTCCGCTCACAGCCATCATCCTGGTGGACAGGAAACACTCCTGCCCATCGTCAGCCCCATAGCCCAGAGCTGCCCTAGACAACCCAGTGTGATGGAAGTGCTTCAAATAACAGGCATACTCCACAAAACTGGGTGTGGACATTAGCCTTCCCTGCAACCTCAGCTGATTGTCCCAGAGTTGGGAAGGTGGAGCAGTGTGAATTAACAAAGGCCCATTGAGCCATCATTTCAGCAGACTGGGAGCCTCGCTACACAGCCCAGTGGCCCAGAACCGCACTTGGGGGATGGCACTCAGCTGTGACATAGCACAGTCATCCCTCAACAGAGGACCAGGGGGTGCACGGCCTGGAAGAGGGACCCACTTGCAAGTCTCAGGAGCCATACGCCAATACCAAGGACTTGTGGGTCAGTGGCAGAGACAGACTGTGGCAGGACTGAACTGAAGGATTAGACTACTGCAGCAGCTTTAAAACTCCAGGATCACCAGGGAGATTTGATTGTTAGAGCCACCTCCCCTCCTTGACCGCCCAGAAACACGCCCCATATACAGGGCGGGCAACACCAACTACACACGCAAGCTTGGTACACCAATTGGACCCCACAAGACTCACTCCCCCACTCACCACAAAGGCAAAGCAGGGGAGAACTGGCTTGTGGAGAACAGGTGGCTCGTGCACACCACCTGCTGGTTAGTTAGAGAAAGTGTACTCCACGAAGCTGTAGATCTGATAAATTAGAGACAAGGACTTCAATTGGTCTACAAATCCTGAAAGAACCCTATCAAGTTCAGCAAATGCCAAGAGGCCAAAAACAACAGAAAATTATAAAGCATATGAAAAATCCAGATGATATGGATAACCCAAGCCCAAGCACCCAAATCAAAATACCAGAAGAGACACAGCACCTAGAGCAGCTACTCAAAGAACTAAAGATGAATGAGACCATAGTACAGGATACAAAGGATATCAAGAAGACCCTAGAAGAGCATAAAGAACACATTGCAAGACTAAATAAAAAAATAGATGATCTTATGGAAATTAAAGAAACTGTTGAGCAAATTAAAAAGATTCTGGATACTCATAGTACAAGACTAGAGGAAGTTGAACAACGAATCAGTGACCTGGAAGATGACAGAATGGAAAATGAAAGCATAAAAGAAAGAATGGGGAAAAAAATTGAAAAAATCGAAACGGACCTCAGGGATATGATAGATGATATAAAACGTCCGAATATAAGACTCATTGGTGTTGCAGAAGGGGAAGAAAAGGGTAAAGGTCTAGGAAGAGTATTCAAAGAAATTGTTGGGGAAAACTTCCCAAATCTTCTAAACACCATAAATACACAAATCATAAATGCCCAGCAAACTCCAAATAGAATAAATCCAAATAAACCCACTCCGAGACATATTCTGATCACACTGTCAAACACGGAAGAGAAGGAGCAAGTTCTGAAAGCAGCAAGAGAAAAGCAATTCACCACATACAAACGAAACAGCATAAGACTAACTAGTGACTACTCAGCAGCCACCATGGAGGCGAGAAGGCAGTGGCACGGTGTATTTAAAATTGTGAGTGAGAAAAATTTCCAACCTTAAAATTTGAGGGAGAGCTTAAATTTTTCACAAACAAACAAATGCTGAGAGAATTTGCTAACAAGAGACCTGCCCTACTGGAGATACTAAAGGGAGCCCAACAGACAGAGAAACAAAGAAAGGACAGAGAGACTTGGAGAAAGGTTCGGTACTAAGAGACTCGGTATGGGTACAATAAAGGATATTAATAGAGAGAGGGGAAAAATATACATGACAAACATAAAGCAAAGGATAAGATGGCTGATTCAAGAAATGCCTTCACAGTTATAACGTTGAATGTAAATGGATTAAACTCCCCAATTAAAACATATAGATTCGCAGAATGGATCAAAAAAAATGAACCATCAGTATGTTGCATACAAGAAACTCATCTTAGACGCAGGGACACAAAGAAATTGAAAATGAAAGGATGGAAAAAATATTTCATGCCAGCTACAGCCAAAAGAAAGCAGGTGTGGCAATATTAATCTCAGATAAAATAGACTTTAAATGCAGGGATGTTTTGAGAGACAAAGAAGGCCACTACATACTAATAAAAGGGGCAATTCAACAAGAAGAAATAACAATCATAAATGTCTATGCACCCAATCAAGGTGCCACAAAATACACTGGCAAAACTAAAGGAAGCAATTGATGTTTCCACAATAATTGTGGGAGACTTCAACACATCACTCTCTCCTATAGATAGATCAACCAGACAGAAGACCAATAAGGAAATTGAAAATCTAAACAATCTGATAAATGAATTAGATTTAACAGACATATACAGAACATTACATCCCAAATCACCAGGATACACATACTTTTCTAGTGCTCACGAAACTTTCTCCAGAATGGATCATATGCTGGGACATAAAACAAGCCTCAATAAATTTAAAAAGATTGAAATTATTCAAAGCACATTCTCTGACCACAATGGAATACAATTAGAAGTCAATAACCATCAGAGACTTAGAAAATTCACAAATACCTGGAGGTTAAACAACACACTCCTAAACAATCAGTGGGTTAACGAAGAAATAGCAAGAGAAATTGCTAAATATAGAGAGACGAATGAAAATGAGAACACAACATACCAAAACTTACGGGATGCAGCAAAAGCAGTGCTGAGGGGGAAATTTATAGCACTAAACGCATATATTAAAAAGGAAGAAAGAGCCAAAATCAAAGAACTAATGGATCAACTGAAGAAGCTAGAAAATGAACAGCAAACCAATTCTAAACCAAGTAGAAGAAAAGAAATAACAAGGATTAAAGCAGAAATAAATGACATAGAGAACAAAAAAACAATAGAGAGGATAAATATCACCAAAAGTTGGTTCTTTGAGAAGATCAACAAGATTGACAAGCCCCTAGCTAGACTGACAAAATCAAAAAGAGAGAAGATCCATATAAACAAAATAATGAATGAAAAAGGTGACATAACTGCAGATCCTGAAGAAATTAAAAAAAATTATAAGAGGATACTATGAACAACTGTATGGCAACAAACTGGATAATGTAGAAGAAATGGACAATTTCCTGGAAACATATGAACAACTTAGACTGACCAGAGAAGAAATAGAAGACCTCAATCAACCAATCAGAAGCAAAGAGATCCAATTAGTCATCAAAAATCTTCCCACAAATAAATGCCCAGGGCCAGATGGCTTCACAGGGGAATTCTACCAAACTTTCCAGAAAGAACTGACACCAATCTTACTCAAATTGTTTCAAAACATTGAAGAAAATGGAATACTACCTAACTCATTTTATGAAGCTAACATCAATCCAATACCAAAACCAGGCAAAGATGCTACAAAAAAGGAAAACTACCTGCCAATCTCCCTAATGAATATAGATGCAAAAATCCTCAACAAAATACTTGCAAATCGAATCCAAAGACAAATTAAAAAAATCATACACCATGACCAAGTGGGGTTCATTCCAGGCATGCAAGGATGGTTCAACATAAGAAAATCAATCAATGTATTACAACACATTAACAAGTCAAAAGGGAAAAATCAATTGATCATCTCAATAGATGCTGAAAAAGCATTTGACAAAATCCAACATCCGTTTTTGATAAAAACACTTCAAAAGGTAGGAATTGAAGGAAACTTCCTCAATATGATAAAGAGCATATATGAAAAACCCACAGCCAGCATAGTACTTAATGGTGAGAGACTGAAAGCCTTCCCTCTAAGATCAGGAACAAGACAAGGATGACCGATGTCACCACTGTTATTCAACATTGTGCTGGAAGTGCTAGCCAGGGCAATCTGGCAAGACAAAGAAATAAAAGGCATCCAAATTGGAAAAGAAGAAGTAAAACTGTCATTGTTTGCAGATGATATGATCTTATATCTGGAAAACCCTGAGAAATCGACGATACAGCTACTAGAGCTAATAAACAAATTTAGCAAAGTAGCGGGATACAAGATTAATGCACATAAGTCAGTAATGTTTCTATATGCTAGAAATGAACAAACCAAAGAGACACTCAAGAAAAAGATACCATTTTCAATAGCAGCTAAAAAAATCAAGTACCTAGGAATAAACTTAACCAAAGATGTAAAAGATCTATACAAAGAAAACTACATAACTCTACTAAAAGAAATAGAAGGGGACCTTAAAAGATGGAAAAATATTCCATGTTCATGGATAGGAAGGCTAAATGTCATTAAGATGTCAATTCTACCCAAACTCATCTACAGATTCAATGCAATCCCAATCAAAATTCCAACAACCTACTTTGCAGACTTGGAAAAGCTAGTTATCAAATTTATTTGGAAAGGGAAGATGTCTCAAATTGCTAAAGACACTCTAAAAAAGAAAAACCAAGTGGGAGGACTTACACTCCCTGACTTTGAAGCTTATTATAAAGCCACAGTTGTCAAAACAGCATGGTACTGGCACAAAGGTAGACATATAGATCAATGGAATCAAATTGAGACTTCAGAGATAGACCCTCAGATCTATGGCCGACTGATCTTTGATAAGACCCCCAAAGTCACTGAACTGAGTCATAATGGTCTATTCAACAAATGGGGCTGGGAGAGTTGGATATCCATATCCAAAAGAATGAAAGAGGACCCCTACCTCACACCCTACACAAAAATTAACTCAAAATGGAACAAAGATCTCAATATAAAAGAAAATACCATAAAACTCCTAGAAGATAATGTAGGGAAACATCTTCAAGACCTTGTATTAGGCAGCCACTTCCTAGACTTTACACCCAAAGCACAAGCAACAAAAGAAAAAATAGATAAATGGGAACTCCTCAAGCTTAGAAGTTTCTGCACCTCAAAGGAATCTCTCAAAAAGGTAAAGAGGCAGCCAACTCAATGGGAAAAAAGTTTTGGAAACTATGTATCTGACAAAAGACTGATATCTTGCATATATAAAGAAATCCTACAACTCAATGACAGTAGTACAGACAGCCCAATTATAAAATGGGCAAAAGATATGAAAAGACAGTTCTCTGAAGAGGAAATACAAATGGCCAAGAAACACATGAAAAAATGTTCAGCTTCACTAGCTATTAGAGAGATGCAAATTAAGACCACAATGAGATACCATCTAACACCGATTAGAGTGGCTGCCATTAAACAAACAGGAAACTACAAATGCTGGAGGGGATGTGGAGAAATTGGAACTGTTATTCACTGTTGGTGGGACTGTATAATGGTTCAGCCACTCTGGAAGTCAGTCTGGCAGTTCCTTAGAAAACTAGATATAGAGTTACCATTCGATCCAGCAATTGCACTTCTCAGTATATACCCGGAAGATTGGAAAGCAGTGACACGAACAGATATCTGCACGCCAATGTTCATAGCAGCATTATTCACAATTGCCAAGAGATGGAAACAACCCAAATGTCCTTCAACAGATGAGTGGATAAATAAAATGTGGCATATACGCACGATGGAATACTACGTGGCAGTAAGAAGGAACGATCTCGTGAAACATATGACAACATGGATGAACCTTGAAGACATAATGTTGAGCGAAATAAGCCAGGCACAAAAAGAGAAATATTATATGCTACCACTAATGTGAACTTTGAAAAATGTAAAACAAATGGTTTATAATGTAGAATGTAGGGGAACTAGCAATAGAGAGCAATTAAGGAAGGGGGAACAATAATCCAAGAAGAACAGATATGCTATTTAACGTTCTGAGGATGCCCAGGAATGACTATGGTCTGTTAATTTCTGATGGATGTAGTAGGAGCAAGTTCACAGAAATGTTGTTATATTAGGTAATATATATATTTCTTGGGGTAAAGTAGGAACAGGTTGGAAGTAAAGCAGTTATCTTAGGTTAGTTGTCCTTTTCTTACTCCCTTGTTATGGTCTCTTTGATATGTTCTTTTATTGTATTTTTTTTTTTTTAATTTTTTTTCCATACAGTTGATTTAAAAAGGAAAAAAAGGTTAAAAAAAAAAAAAAAAAAAAAAAAAAACAAGGAAAAAAATATGTAGTGCCCCCTTGAGGAGCTTGTGGAGAATGCAGGGGTATTGGCCTACCCCACCTGAATGGTTGCTAACATGACCACAGAGATAGGGGACTGGTGGTTTGATGGGTTGAGCCCTCTACCATAGGTTTTACCCTTGGGAAGACAGTTGCTGCAGAGGAGAGGCTAGGCCTCCCTATAATTGTGCTTAAGAGCCTCCTCCCAAATGCCTCTTTGTTGCCCAGATGTGGCCCTCTCTCTCTAGCTAAGCCAACTCGAAAGGTGAAATCGCTGCCCTCCCCCCTACGTGGGATCAGACACCCAGGGGAGTGAATCTCCCTGGCAACATGGAATATGACTCCCGGGGAGGAATGTAGACCTGGCATCGTGGGACGGAGAACATCTTCTTGACCAAAAGGGGAATGTGAAAGGAAATGAAATAAGCTTCAGTGGCAGAGAGATTCCAAAAGGAGCCGAGAGGTCACTCTGGGGGGCACTCTTACGCACAATTTAGACAACCCTTTTTAGGTTCTAAAGAATTGGGGTAGCTGGTGGTGGATACCTGAAACTATCAAACTACAACCCAGAACCCATGAATCTCGAAGACAATTGTATAAAAATGTAGCTTATGGGGGTGACAATGGGATTGGGAAAGCCATGAGGACCACACTCCACTTTGTCTAGTTTATGAATGGATGAGTAGAAAAATAGGGGAAGGAAACAAACAAACAAACAGACAAAGGTACCCAGTGTTCTTTTTTACTTCAGTTGCTCTTTTTCACTTTAATTATTATTCTTGTTATTTTTATGTGTGTGCTAATGAAGGTGTCAGGGATTGATTTAGGTGATGAATGTACAACTGTGTAATGGTACTGTGAACAATCGAATGTATGATTTGTTTTGTATGACTGCATGGTATGTGAACATATCTCAATAAAATGAAGATAAAAAAATAAAAAAAATAAAAGGTATCGTAAAGAATTTTTTAAAGAGGGTAGAAGGGAGAAAAACTAGCATAAAATATTGAATAATATATAATAGATGAGGGTCTGTATCCATAATATATAGGGTCTACTCTTAAAAAGAAACTTTTACATTTACACCATACACTTCTTTATTGTTTAAATACTTAACAAGAATGTTCTCATATATAATTCATATAATTAAAAAGTTAAAAGGACTTTTTAATGTAGGAAGTAACTTCACTCTTCATCAAGTTTGTCCAACTCAACCTAAAAATATCTCAAATTCAAGACTACAAGGTCTATAAGAAATATTGTTCCATGTACTCAGGAGGGGTGTTTAAGTATAAAATAGTCTTACTTAGAATGAGGAAATTGTGCATTATCTATGTTTGCTCTCTGTCACAGCAGTAGCAAAGGAAAATAGCATTGACATTACTTCTTGTCAAGACGAATTTGCAACTTGGTCTACTTTAATATTCTTAAACCATAATTCATAAATCTAATTAGTGATTGTAAACAGCTGCATTATAAAAAGCTATATGACCAAAATAACTTTAGAATAACAGCCATAAATTAGTGACCTTGTCTCATTACTATGACTACTTGTCTACCATAATAACAATTTTAGTAAGAGGAGTGCTCTCTATTTCCGTATTCTTTGCGTTACCATGGTAACTAGGAGTCAATAGTGCTGGACATGAACTTATGCTCTACTTAGTCAGCCTTTGTATCTCAGTTTCCTCTACAGAACTGATGGTGCTGAAGATTGAGTTTACTTTGTCAAATGTGAGACACTATACAGATGCAAACTAACAATATTAATTGTTAAATTAATGCATTTTAGCAGTTCAGAATAGACTACCCAGAGGTAGTCTATTTTCAATTTTTTCAATTATTTTCATGAGGACCAGCACAGACCATGATCCAAAAGGCATGTTCTATTTCAAGCAAGCTCCTAAGTGACTTTGGGAAGTCTTTACTCTATCTGGGGGCTTCCCGTTCTAAGTAGAAAATTAAGGACATTTTACATTTGCTCACTCAGACACACCCTTTAATGAATATAGCAATCAGTGCATAGGGCTGTCTTTCCCAACCTGTTGCCAGGATAGGTTACTCAGATAAAAATTTGGCATCAAATTTGAACTCTTTCAACCTGGCTGGCATATTTTAATTGCTAGGCCAAACAAGTGAAGATTGGCTTCAATTGCTTATGATTTATTTTCACAAAGATCAATGAAGGCCAACTCCTCAGGCCTAACCCAGAATATGTCATTATCCTTTCCAGAAGAATTTTCCTTAATGAGTCATTTCTAAAGCATTGTTCTTTTCAAACATTAGAAACACTCTGCTTCTTACATTTCTTAAGGGAAGGCTTTTGAAATGGTCAACAGTTAGGGGAAAAACCTTAAAATGACTGGGAAGGAACTGGCTGCCTTGAAAACCATCAAATGGTTGGGAAAATGTTGCTGGGAGAGTTGATCCTGGAGTAGAATTCCAATATTGGAAAGCAAGGTGTTTTAGTTTGCCCAAACAGCTATCAAAAATACCATATAATGGATTGGCTTAAACAACAGGAATTTATTGGCTCACAGTTTTGAGGCTAAAAGAATTCCAAAATCTAGGTATATCCTTTAGAATACATTTGTTATTATGTTCCTAGAAATAACAAAAATAACCATGTGTGTTTTTTTCTTGAGAACTTTATTTCTACAAATTATTTGCAAATATTTTTAGTTAGTTATTATTGGGAAAAATGAATTTCAATAGAATACTAGAAAAAAACTGGTTGCCCTACAAGTCCATTTGAGCAGGGAGGCTAGGCTGACATATTGCAATACTGCACTTGGGTAGGATTATTGTCAGAGCTAATAAATGTGCCAAGAAAGATTACATGTTACAGAAATTATAAGTAGAGTAATAGAGTAAGAAGCTATAATATATATTTTTATTATATGGTATTTCATTGACACTGAAATAATAAGAAGAAGATGAGGAAAGGGAAAAATCCTGCACCAAAGTATTCATTTTCACTGTTTTTCAGCTATAGTTAAAACATTCAGATGGGTTAGGAGAACCAAAGCTTAGAATAAAAATGATTGAGCACTAATAAAAGGTAGAAGACAAGTTACCTAAATATACTCAGATATTTATCTTTCTTTAAAACTTGATCTCCAGTGGAAATTATCAAGAGTTGAAAGAGTTGAAAGAACTGAACCAGGGACTTGGCAGATCTGGGTTGTAGGCTTGATTCTATCTCCTATTGCTTTCTGTAATTTTGGTTTCCAGTTGTTGCCATTGTGATTTCTTTCTCTTTGTGTGGTTCAGAGTACAAAAATCTAAAATCTAAAATTAGATGACTCTGAATTTATGGATTTATTACTTTAACAGAGATATGTCCACACAAAGACTTCTACAAGAATGTCCATAGCAACTTTATTCATAAGAGACAAAAACTGGAAACAGCTGAAATGTTCACCAACTATAAAATGGATAAATTCGTAACAGTAGAATCCATAGCAGTGGTGTGGATAAACCCATACAATGGATGGCAAAATAGAATAATAAATCACTGCTACATACAAAAACATGGACAAATCTCACAGATATAATTTTGAACAAAAAAAATCATACATGAAAGGGTATATACAATATATACTTTATAATTTCAGTTACATGAAATTTAAGAACAGGTGAAACTAGTAAATAATTCTAGGAGAAAAAATAATGGTTACTTTTGCAGGGAAGGGCAGAAGGTAACTGGCAAGGAGTTCAAAAGAGACTTCTGGGATGTTGAAATTGTTCTATATTTTAATCTTTGTTACTTCATGAGTAAATACATATAAAAATATATAAGTTGTATGTATGTAAAGTAAATATAAATTATATAATATATTTTGATCTGTATGTATTACTTCATAAGTAAAAATTCACCAAGCCATCTCTTTAAGGTTTGTGTACTTTACTACACATATGTTATACCTCAATAAAAAAGGAGGAAAGAGATAATCAATTTTATGGTAGTGTCTTCAAGTTCAAACTTTCACATTCAGCTTTCTTCATTTTACTCTTTCTAAACAAATGTTATTTAAGAGAATCAAACTAGAAACTTCTTTTAAAATGTATTACATAGTTTTCTTTAAGGACTAATTTGTAGGTTAATTTTTAGGTGAGGATGTGCAAATTTAGCACTAGAAACTATTTCCTTCTAATCATTATATCTACAATGAAGGACACTTGCTTCCAGGTAGACAGTAGCACACGGATTGCATCTTTATGGTGTGAATATAGGGATGGGCGTGGGCATCTATCTATCTCCATTAAAGTAGTAAATCTATAAACTGAAAGTCACGTAATTTTAGATTTTGGATTTGTACACTCTGAACCATGCAAAGAGAAACAAATCCTCAAGGGTCACACTTAGAAACCAGAGAGCAAAGGTGGCTTATCCAAGGATACAGAGCTCTGCAGGAATGGAATTGCCATATGACAGGATAGGCATTTACTTGGCAGTAGCAGATGCAGCAGTACAGTTTTCCAAAGTGGTTCCACCAAGTTAAACTCCACCAGCAAAATATGAGAGTTCCAGCTGATCCATATCCTCCAACACAAGGTTTTCAGCCTTTTTAAATTTTATCTATTCAGATGGATATGTAGCAAAATCTTATTGAATCTTTTGAGGACAAATGATGCTATATACCATTTCATAGTCTTATTGGCCATTCAGATATTTTCCTTTGTGAAGTGCCTGTTATGTCTTTTTGCCTATTTTTAAATTGGGTTGTTTGTCATTCTCTTATTGATTTGAAGGAATTCTTTTTTGGATATACATGTCTTTCTTCCAAGCTGTTGCATTGATCTACTTTTAGGGGTCTAAAAATATTAGTCACATCTATTGTCAGAGCTAATAAATGTGCCAAGAAAGATTACATGTTACAGAAATTACAAGTAGAGTAATAGGGTGAGAAGCTATAATACATATTTTTATTATATGGTATTTCATTGACACTGAAATCTATACAAGGAAAAGGACCCAATTAGCTTATCTAGGCCCTATCCCTTTCTCCAGGTTGAATTCCGATTTCTCTCCTTCAGAAGTCTGCTCTGTGTCATTAGGTGACCAATGAGTTCATACCTGTAAAAGCTGTTACCACCTTTCTAAGCAGACAAAACATGAGTAGGAATGTTTTAGATCCATTATTTTTCATTCTATTCCTTCTATATGTGTTTCCCCAGTAATATTACAGCATTAAGCTGATCCACAATATACCAAACCCTTTGCTTTGAATATCAAGATGACTCAGCCATCCTGTCCTGTAAATAATAAGGTTTCAACATTTACAGATTACTCCTGTCAACCAAAAAGTGGTTAAAGTGAAAATTACCCAGTCCTGGCAGACATTCATGTGACCTAAGGTTTGTTTTCTTCCCTAGGATTTATAACCTTGACAGTTAATTTTGTGGGCCTATTTTAAAGTCTTTAAAGACTGTCATTTAGCACAAACTGACATTTAAGCAGCTTTTTAAAGCTCTAGTATAAAAATGTTAAAAACAGCCTGGGTTTTTTCCTATTAACATCATATTATTTATCATCATAGTCAGAGAAATGAATCATCAATTTTCCCCTTTCAACATCTTCTTAGAAATTGGAGGCAGTGGAGAAGATAGGATACTCTCAGTCAATTTTATTTCGTTCTTTAAAAAGAGAACTGCTTAGATTAACATTAAACTCTTTTATACAATAAAAGACACTACAAAAAGAAGATATGCCACCAATGGAGAGTTGGGATGCATTAACAACAAAGGGTTATTGTCTAGAAAATATATAAAGAACAACTACATATCATTTAATGAAAAGATCAACAACCCAATAGAAAACAGGGAGAGGGTATGAAGCAGCAATTCAATAGAAGAGAAAGTTTGAATGGCCACATAAAAAGATACTCATCCTTCCTAGTAATTAGGGAAAGGCAAATAAGCACAATGAAATGCCATTCTATACTCATTAGACTGGCAAAAACTTAAAAGTCTGAGAGAGGAAGGTGGCGGTTTGAACCAGTTTCCACTGCTCTCATATCACTGTCCGCCACTTCCAATCCAACTGGGAACCACTTTCCCGCCAGAGGCTCCTGGGGCTTAGAGCGTGAGTGCAGGCTGATGCTCTGCCCATCCTGGAGGAAAGAGATGAACCTGAGGGGCACCCAGAGACCAGTGGCAAAGAGGCCTAGGAGGAAGAGCAGACCAGTAGCAGAGGATTCTAGAGAATGCTTGGCCTGCAGAGATCCCTGGACCCCTGGGGTGAGGCTGCTGTTCTTCTTGTCCTCTAAGGAGCTACAGAGAAGCCAGGCAGGTACCAAGTCTCCCAGGCCTTAAAGATGAGAGTGCAGCACCCTTTGCTAGGGTATTGCTTTGTTTCAGGATTGTATTTTTATGTAGGTATATATACACACATGCACACACATATGCACACACAAATGTTTATTTTATTTTATTTTAAATTCCAGGAGCAGAGAGTTTAATTAATTTGAAGGGATGCAAAGAGCCACAAAGAAACACTGCAGAGGGACTTCCATCATCTCAGTGTAGAACTTAAACTCCTTGGGAAGAAAAAGAACAACCCCTCGGTCGACAAATTGTAAGAACATGGAAGGGAACGTGTAGTTCACACTATCTGTAATCGTGTACAAAACATGCTTAAGGGTGTGACACTAGTCTTCTGTTACAAGATGAGGTCTTTGTATGCTCATTTTCAACATCATTATTCAGGAGAATGGGTCTCTTCTTGAAATCCAAAATTACTTGGGTGAGTATATTTCCACAAGGTTTTGATAGGGCCGGGCCATTACTCGTTCAGTGTCTCAAGCTCAAAAAGATGAGTTAGCCAGCCAGCACTCCACACAGGGAGAGAACGTGTTTCAGAATCCACTATGATGGGAAACATTTCATTCTCAAAGACATTTTTTTTCTCTTCTTCCTGTTATTGTTAGTTCTGAATGTTAGATAATTTTTTCTCTTGGGGCCAAAAGGTACCTAAGTATTTGATTGCAAATGAAAAAATAGGGACAGAAATCAGGTATTGGCAGTTTTTCCATTTTCATTAGTGTGCAAATTTTTAATATAAATGCATGGACAGAAAGCATAATGCAAGTCAAAATGTTTCAGTGAACAAATTTCAACAGTTCAACTTTAGAACAATTATAAATAAACCAGTTAAATTTTTCTTGATTAATGACAGCATTTGGATTTTTTTTTCTAACTGGAATTGCCTGGAATTTATTTGTTAGTTTTACAAAATTGATATTTTTCTATATTAAGTCTTTTCATCCAAGAACATTTATGTTTTGCCATTTCTTCAGGTCCTGTTTAATGTGTTTCAAAAGAATTTCAAAGTTTTGCTTAAAATAGGTCCAGTCTTTATTTCAAAGTATATACTAGTTTTTGTTTCTAATGTAAATGCAATGAAATGTATGTGTCTGTGTATGTGTGTGTGTATCCTAGATAGTTTGCTAAATTCTTATTCACTCCAGTGCTTTTTACTTGAGTTTCCTTAGTTTTTTATATTATTAGCAATTTATTTTTTGTTGTTGTGATGGTGGTAATATTTCCCATTTATTTATTTTAATTATTTAAGTTATAGAAGTTATAGGTTTACAGAAAAAAAACGTGTAAAATATACACTGTTCCCGTATACTCCCCTATGATGGAGGACAGGAGGCTCAAAGGGACACAGTTGGGACATAAGAAAAAAAAAAAAAGGAAATATAGAATGTAAGCTTTGTATCATTGTTGACTCTCTTGAACTTCTTAGTTGCGCTTAATGGGATTGCATAAAAGAAGGTTCTTGTTCATGGGAAGTGTATACGTGAATTATAGTGTTTGTTCAAGGATGTGTGCAGCTAGCTCTCATATGTTCAGCGGACAGAGCAATAGATGATGGATGATAGATAGGGAGGGAGGGAGGGAGGGAAAGAAATAAATGGCAATGTGACAGCATGTTAAAGTTGGTGGATCGGGGTAGCAGGGGAGGAGGATCGGGGTATGCTGAAGTTCTGTGTATGGGGTTTGTATTGTTTTTGCAACTGTTCCTATAACTTTGAATTTATTTCAAACTAAAATTTAAAAAAAAAAAGGACACTATATATTAATTAAAGGGATAAAGGGACAATTCAGCAAAAAGAAAATAATCATAAATATTTATGCACCGAGCCAAAGTGCCCCAAAATACATGAGGCAAACATTGACAACACCGAAGGAAGTAGTAGATATCTCTACAATAATAGTTGGAGACTTCAATACACTGCTCTCATCAATGGATGGAACATCTAGACAGAGGATCAATAAAGAAACAAAGATATTGAATTGTATGATAAATGAACTAGACTTGACAGACATATATAGAAAACTACCCCCCACAACAGTAGGATACACATTTTTCTCAAGTGCTCAGGTATCATTCTCTGGGATAGACCACATGTTAGGTCACAAAGCAAGTCTCAACAAATTTAAAAATATTGATGTTATACAAAACACTTTCTCAGATCATAATGGAATGAAGTGGGGAATCAATAACAGGCAGAAGGTCAAAAAATTCACAAATATATGGAAGCTAAACAACACACTCTTAAGCAACCAGTGGGTAAAGGAAGAAATTACAAGAGAAATCAGTAAATATCTCACAGCAAATGAAAATGAAAACACAAGTCAAAACTTATGTGATGCAGCAAAGGCAATGCTAAGAGGGAAATTTATTGCCCTAAATGCTTATATTAAATAGAAGAAAGAGCAAAAATTGAGGAATTAACTGTTCACCTGGAGGAACTACAGAAAGAACAGCAAACTAAACCCAAAGCAAACAGAAGGAAAGAAATAACAAAGATTAGAGCAGAAATAAGTGAAATTGAGAACAGGAAAACAATAGCAAGAATCAACAAAACCAGAAGTTGTTTTTTTGAGAAAATCAATAAAATTGATGGACCCTTAGCTAGGCTAACAAAATGGGGGGGAGGGACAGGGAGAGGATGCAAATAACACAATCAGAAATGGGAAAGGGGACAATAACTACTGACCCCACAGAAATAAAGGAGATAATGACAGGATACTATGAGCAACTATATGCTAATAAACTAGACAACTTAGACAAAATGAACAACTTCCTAGGAAAGCAAGAAAAACCAACATTGACTCATGAAGAAATAGACGACTTCAACAAACCAATCACAAGTAAAGAGATTGAGTCAGTCATCAAAAAGCTCCCAAAAAAGAAAAGCCCAGGACCAGATGGCTTCACATGTGAATTCTACCAAGCATTCAAGAAAGAATTAGTACCAATCCTGCTCAGAGTCTTCAAAAACATTGAAGAGGGGGAAAAGCTACTTAACTCATTCTATGAAGCTAACATCACCCTAATTCCAAAGTCAAATAAAGATAACACAAAAACAAAAAAAAAGAGGAAATTATAGACTAATCTCTTTAATGAATATAGATGCAAAAATCCCCACCAAAATATTTACAAATTCAATCCAGCAACACATTAAAAGAATTATACACCATGACCAAGTGGGATTTATTCCAGTTATGCAAGGCTGGTTCAACACAAGAAAATCAATTAATGTAATACACCACATCAATAAATCAAGGCAGAAGAACCATGTGAACATCTCAATCAAAGCAGAAGAAGTGTTTGACAAAATTCAACATCCTTTCTTGATGAAAACACTCAAAAGCATAGGAATAGAAAGGAACTTTCCCAATATGATAAAGGCAATATAAGAAAAACCCACAGCTAACATCGTATTCAATGGGGAAAGATTGAAAGCTTTCTCTTTAAAATCAGGAACAAGACAGGGATGCCCACTGCCACCATTGTTATTCAACATTGTGTTGGAAGTTCTAACTAGAGCAATTAGGCAAGAAAAAGAAATAAAAGGCATCCAAATTGGAGAGGAAGAAGTAAAACTTTCACTGTTTGCAGATGACATGATCCTATATGTAGAAAATCCAGAAAAATCTACAGCAAAGCTACTGGAGCTAAAAAATGAATACAGCAAAGTGGCAGGGTACAAGATAAACATGCAAAAATCAGTAGTTTTCCTATACACAAGTAATGAGCAACAGGAAGAGGAAATCAAGAAGAAAATTCCATAGCAACCAAAAAGAATCAAGTATTTAGGAAAAACTTAACCAAGGGCACAAAAGCCCTATATACCGAAAACTACAAGAAACTGCTAAAAGAAGTCAAGCAGGACCTAAAAAAAAATGAAAGAACATACTGTGCTCGTGGATTGGAAGATTAAATACAGTCAAGAAGTCAAGTCTAACTGAACTGATCTATAGATTCAATGGAATACCAATTAAAATCCCAACAACTTATTTTGCAAAAATAGAAAACCAATAACCAAATTTATTTTGAAGGGCAGTATGCTCCAAATAGCCAAAAATATCTTGAGAAAGAGGAATGAAGTGGGAGGTATCATACTACCTGACTTTAAAGCATACTACAAGTCTACAGTGGTCAAAAGAGTATGGTACTGGCATAAAGATATATATACCAATCAATGGAATCAAATTGCGTGTTCAGAAATACATCCTCTCATATATGGACAATTGATCTTTGATAAGGCAGTTCAAGCCAACGCAACTGGGACAGAGAAGCCTCTTCAGTAAATGGTGTTTGGAGAACTGGATATCCATATCCAAAAGAATGAAATAGGACTCCTATCTCATAGCTTATACAAAAATTAACTCCAAATAGATCAAAGACCTAAATATTAGCTCTAAGACCATAAGACTTCTAGAAGAAAATGTAGGGAAATGTCTTTAATATCTTGTGATAGGAGGTGGTTTCCTAAACCGTACACCCAAAGCACAAGCAATGAAAGAATAAATAGATAAATGGAATCTCCTCAAAATTAAACACTTGTACATCAAAGGACTTTGTCAGAAAAGTAAAAAGGCAGCCTATG
Organism: Choloepus didactylus; assembly: GCF_015220235.1. Classification (NCBI taxonomy): domain Eukaryota; kingdom Metazoa; phylum Chordata; class Mammalia; order Pilosa; family Megalonychidae; genus Choloepus; species Choloepus didactylus. The sequence goes on from NC_051311.1 coordinate 81,758,481, forward strand.
CAATAGGAGACAATATTTGGAAACCACATATCAGATAAGGGTTCAATATCCAGAATATATGAAGAGATCCTACAACTAAACAACAGAAAGACAAACAATCCAATTAAATGGGCAAAGGACACGGACAGACACTTTTCTGAAGAGGAAATATAAATGGCTCAAAAACATATGAAAAGATGCTCAACTTCACTGGCTCTTAGGCAAATGCAAATCAAAACCACAATGAGATATTATCTTACACTTACTAAAATGGTCATTATCAAAAAACAGAAAATTACAAGTGCTGGAGAGGATGTGGAGAAAGAGACAAACTTATTCACTGTTGGTGGGAATGTAGAATGGTACAACCACTCTGGAAGACAGTGTGGCAATTCCTCAGGAAACTAAATATAGATTTGCCATATAATCCAGCTATTCCATTACTAGGTATATACGCAGAGGAACTGAAAGCTAAGACACAAACAGACATTTGTAAACTGAATATGCTGTATTCATTTTTTAGCTCCAGTAGCTTTGCCGTAGATTTTTCTGGATTTTCTACATATAGGATCATGTCATCTGCAAACAGTGAAAGTTTTACTTCTTCCTCTCCAATTTGGATGGCTTTTATTTCTTTTTCTTGCCTAATTGCTCTAGCTAGAACTTCCAACACAATGTTGAATAACAATGGTGGCAGTGGGCATCCCTGTCTTGTTCCTGATTTTAAAGAGAAAGCTTTCAATCTTTCCCCATTGAATACGATGTTAGCTGTGGGTTTTTCTTATATTGCCTTCATCATATTGCCAAGAGATGGATATAGCCCAAATGTCCATCAACAGACAAGTGGATAAATAAACTGTAATATATACATATGATGGAATATTATGCAGCTGTAAGACAGAACAAAGGCACAGAACATATAACAATGTGGATGAACCTTGAGGACGTTATGTTGGGTGAAGTTAGCCAGAAACAAAAGGACAAATATTGTATGGTCTCATTAATATCAACTAACATTAAGAGCAAACTTTGAGAGTTAAAACTGAGAACACAGGTTATCAGGAGATAGAAAGAGGGTAGATATTGGGCATTGGATGATAAAGGAGTATAGAATGTTCAACAGGATTGATTGTATAAATCCAGAAGTAGATATCACAATTCTGTGTGATGGTAGCACAATATTATAACGACACTGAACAAAGATGTCTGTGAGTAAAGTTGAAAGAGGAAGGATAGGGGCATGTATGACACCAGAAGGAAAGGTAGGTAGACAATAAAGACTGAAACTGTATAACTAGGGAAACCTAGAGTTGTTGATGATGGTTACTAAATGTAAAAATATAATTTTTTTTTTAACGTATGGAAGAACAAATGAATGTCAACCTTGCAAGGTGTTGAAAAAGGGATGGTATTGGGGAAAAAATGTAATCAATGCAAACTAGAGTCTATAGTTAAGAGTAACATTGTAATATGCTTCCATTAAATGTAACAAAGGTAATATACCAAAGCCAAATGTCTATAAGAGGGAGGTATGGGGGGGGTGGTATGGGATTCTTGGTGGTGGTGGTGTTGTCTGACCTTATTATTGTATTTTATTTTATTTTATTTTATTTTTTCTTTTGCCTTTATTATTCTTTTTTTAATTTTTTTTTGGAGTCATAAATATGTTCAAGTACTGATTGTGGTGATGATTGCACAACTGTATGATGATACCAGGAACAATTGATTGTACACTGTGGATGACTGTATGGTATGTGAATATATCTCTGTAAGATTGCAGGGAAGAAAAAAACAAACAGAGGGATACACTGTTTATTTCTCCACATTGCTGGAGAAAATGTGGAGAGAGGCATGTAACTATTCACTGTTGGTGGGGAAGTAGAATGGTGCAGCGTATCTGGAGGAAAGTGTAGTAGTTCCACCAGAAGCTAAGTATGTGGGTGCCATAAGGTCCTGAAACCTCATTATTGGGTATATACTTGGAAGATCTGAGAGCAGGGACACGAATGGACATTTGCACACTGGTGTTTATGGTGGCCGTATACACTATTTGCAATGAATGGAGGTGGCCTAAGGGTACATCAACTGATGAACAGTATGGTGAACTGTGGAATACACATACAATAGAATATTGAGCAGCTGCAAGAAGGAATGAAGTTTTGAGACATGCAACTAGGTGAATGGATCTTGACAGCATTTTGAGTGAAATGCACCAGAAACAGAAAGACAAACATTATAACGTCTCATTAACATGGACTAACTATAATGTGTAAACTCTGAGAATTTAATCTTAGAGATAGGTTATAATGCTTATTGTAAAGGCCCCTAGATTGTGAGCTTTTACAGCAGTCACATCTGTTACTGAATTGTAATGGCTATCTCCAAATTCTGAGATGCTGAGCTCTTTGTGTCAGTCTCTGGAACTTTGGGTATCTGTGTGACACCTGAAACTCAGAGCTGGAGTTCAGCAGCTATGAAAGGCAGTATTACCTCATATAGCAACTGTTAGAAAAAGCTGAAAAAGAGTTAAGACTTCAATTAGAGATATGAATAAAGCAGATCTGTTAGGACTAAGACAAATCAGGCCAAAGGGTAGAGGATGATATTTACTGTGTTTTAAAACCTCAACTTCTGTGTGAGACCAAGGGAAGAGAGATTTATTTGGTGCAGGGTCTTTATTTTCTGCATCACACTAAGTAATTTAAGTTGTATGGTCAGTTTATTTAAATGCCATAATTACACTGAACTTAGAATAGGACTGAAATCTGATAGGTTTGTACAGGTTAGCATGAAACCCGATACATCCCAAGGTAATTCAGGTAGGGAATAAAAATGTATTTGCAGGGTCCCCATGAGGAATGGGGGAAAATGCAGAAAATTAAACTTCCCCACCTGGTGAATTACTGCTTTTTTTATAAGCACTGAGGACCACCAATTTAGTAGGCTGAGCCCTTGATCTTGGGGCTCACCCTTATGAAGCTTGTTACTGAAAAGGAGAGGCTAAGCCTACTTATAATTGTGTCTAAGAATCTCCCCCAGAGAACCTCTTATTGCTCAGATATGGCCTCTCTCTCTAAGAGACTTGGCAGGTAAACTCACTGCCCTCCCCACTACGCGGGACATGACTCTCAGGAGTGTAAATCTCCCTGGCACTGTGGGACATGACTCCTGGGGCTGAGTCTGGACCTGGCATTGTGGGATTGAGAAAGTCTGCTTGACCAAAAGGGGAAGAGAAATGAAGCAAAATAAAGTTTCAGTGGCTGAGAGATTTCAAATGGAATCAAAATGTCATTCTGGAGGGTATTCTTATGCACTATATACATATCCATTTGTAGTTTTTAGTGTATTGGCATAGCTAGAAGGAAATACCTGAAACTGTCGAACTGCAACCCAGTAGCCTTGATTCTTGAAGATGACTGTATAACTATGTAGCTTACACAGTGTGACTATGTGATTGTGAAAACCTTGTGGCTCACACTCCCTTTATCCAGTATATGGATAGATGAGTAGAAAAATAGTGACAAAAATAAATTGAAAACTAGGGTGGGATGGGGGGCTGTGTGATGTTTCAGGTGTTTTTTTTTTACTTTTTACTTTTATTTATTTATTTTTTTTTGGTTTAATGAAAATATTCAAAAATTGATTGTTGTGATGAAGCACAGCTATATGATAATACTGTGAACAACTGATTGTACACTGCGGATGATTGTAGGGTATGTGAATATATCTCAATAAAACCGAATTTAAAAAAAACTAATGTAAGAATAAAATAAAGTCATTTTGAAACATTTAAAACCATTTTTCTAAGTAATTCTTGGGTAACAGGAGGAATTACATAGGAAGTTACTGATAAAATGACTATCAATGAGAATACTACACATCCCATCTATGAATGCAGTCAAAGAAGTACTCAGCAGAAATATAGAGTTTTAAGTGCATTTATTAGAAAACAAAAAAGAAAAGAAATGTGTTTTGTAAGCTTTCACTCAAAATTCTATAAAAAGAACAAAGCAAATCCACCAAAAATGAGAAAAAAGGAATTTAAAAAGATAAAAGCAGAAAGAGATTAAACAGAAAATGCCCCCAAAAGTTACACTAGATTCATTAAAATAAAGTTGAATCTTTGAAATCTTTCAAAGAAAGTTTGAAAATACTCAAGTCCATGGCAATTCTGAAGAAACAGAAAGGGGGTGGAGGGAAGAAGGCAGAAAAATATCACCAGAATTAAGAATTAAAATATAACCAAAGGTAAAGATAATACTTGTAAAGTCATAAGAGAATGCTAATACTTATACTGATAAATTTAAAATTTTAGAAAAAAGTATTCTTAGGGACACAAAAATTACAAAATAATAACAGAGAAGATGCTTAACAGACAAATAACAACAGGAAAAGTTAAACACATGATTTTTAAAAATCTACCCTTTAAAAAAGGCATCAGTACCAGATTGTTTTATGATTGAGTTCTACAAAATCCTCAAAGGACAGGTTTTTCATATTTTATTTAAATTGTTTCAGGGCATAGACTACATGTAAACTTCATTACTTTTTTTACAAGGCTAGCATAACATTAGTACCAAATTGAGCAAAGATGCCCAAAGTAGCCTTTTTTTTGAAATATGTAGGATTATAAATGTAAAAATATTTTTGAAAAAAAAATGTACAAATCAAAAGTAGCAGCATATTGCAAGAATAATACAGCATGACCAAGTAGGACTTTATATAAGAACAAAAGGATGGGTAAACAATGGGAAATCTGTTCTTTAGTTCCTTGCATAAATAAACAAAGAAAAACTAAATGATTCTCTCAGTAGATGCTGAAAAGGGATTTGATAAAACCCAAAATCTATCCTGAAATAAACTTTAGTTATCTAGTTGTAGTACAAGAATAGGAAACTCTAAGAAATTTGAGTTTTGTTTCAACTCGTTTAGATTCATCAGTAAGGAATGGAAGGCAGCTATACCCCTTCCCAAGAAGACAGCCAAGCTATGGCCTAATTTCTCCTTACCCAGCTGGGATGGGCATTTGTGTATCAAGGCTAGTAAAGGAGAAGTTAACTCCTAAGTAATGGCTGCCCTAAAATGAATCAGGCTCTGTGACTAGAAGGTCTGGTTATGTGAAGGTATTTAAGCCGGATTGTCCAAAAAAGGCAGAAAAGGTCTTGGACTTGGTCAAATTTAAAAGAAGTAAATAAGCATGTGGATCCCTGAGATCACTGAGAACTCAAATGAGGAAAAGCATTGCAGTTTTTGTAGAGGTGGAGACTGGAAGCGTTAGGGATGATCTAGGCCAGCTGGGAGGCTTTGGCTCTGAGGTAACTCGTCCTCAGAGGGACAGCTATGGGACAGCTATGGGACAGCTATGGGCAGTAGAAGCCGGGCCGCAGGGCTGAAACCCAGGATGTGTTGAGGGTTCTATACATTCTGCAACATATTTTGCATGCTAAGTGTGTTTGCATGTGCATGTGCTGTGTGTGTGTGTGTATGATGTTCTGAATTTGGTTGCACATTTATCACTGAGAATGTTTATATAATATTTGTTGTGCTGGTTTGGATTTGTTATATACCCCCAGAAAAGCCTATGTTCTTTTAATCCAATTTTGTGGGTGCAGACCTATTGTGAGTAGGACCTTTTGATTATTTTTTTTCCATGGAGATGTGACCCGCCCATTCAAGGTGGATCTTAATCCCCTTGCTGGAGTCCTTTATCAAAGGATAAAAGGCACAGACATTTTAGAGAGAACTCAGAGCTGAGAGAAGCTGAGACAAAAGCCCAGAGAGATTTTGGAGAAAGTTATTTTGAAACCAGAAACCAGAAGAAAAAGGACCAGCAGACTCCGGCCATGTGGTTTCCTGTGTGACAGAGGAAGCCCAGATGCCATCGGCCTTTCCTAAGAGAAAGTATCCTCCACTTGATGCCTTAATTTGGACATTTTCATGGCCTTAGAACTGTAAATTTGCAGCCTAATAAATCCCTATTGAAAAGGCCAACCCATTTCCAGTATATTGCATTCCAGCAGCTTTAGCAAACCAACACACTTATGAAATATTTTAAGCTATGACAGCTAATGTTATAGATTGAATCATGTCATGTTCTAGTTCTAAACCCCGATCTCTGAGTGTAACCCCATGTGGAAATAGGATCTTTGAAGAAGTTATTAGTTAAGATGAGGCCAAACTGGATTAGGGTGGAATCTAATCTAATGTGACTGGTGTCATAACTTTATAAGAGGGAGGAAACTTGGACACAGGGACAGACACTGGAGATGAGAATGCCATGTGTAGAGAGACAGAGAGGACAGGTCCTGTGAAGAGGCAGGGACCACAGTCACACTCCCATAAGCCAAGGAACACCTTGGGCCACCAGAAGCCAGGAGAAAGACATGAAAAGATTCTCCCAACACATTTCAGAGAGAGTATGGCCCTGCCAGCAGCTTTATTTAGACTTCTGGCCTCTGGAACTGTGAGGCGATAGATTTCTGTTGTTTTAAGCCACCTAGTTTGTGGTCCTTTGTTCTGGCAGCCCCAGGAAACTGAGACTGCTAACAAGAGAGTATTGTCAGATGACCAAATACAAGATCAACATATGAAAATCACTTCTTTCCTGAATGCTAGCTGTTTCAGTTTCCTGGGCTCCCCAAACAAATACCATGCAAAGGGTCAGCTTAAATAATGGGTATGTATTTCCTCATGGTTTTGAGGCTGAGAAAGCCCAAATTGAGGCATCACTAATATGATGCTTTTTCCCACAAAGACTGAGGTGTTCTGGGGCTGGCTGCTGGCAATCCTTGGTCCTTAGCCTGTCACATGGGAAGGCATATGGCGGCCTCTTCCGGCTTCTCCCTTCTCTAATGAGTTCTATCGATTTTAGCTTCTAGCTGCTCCCTCTGTCACCTTCTCTGTCTGAATTTCATTCAGTTTATTAAGGGCTCCAGTAATAGGATTAAGATCCATCTGGATTCAGTTGGGCCGCAACTTAACTGAAGTAATCTCATAATGTCCTACTTACAATGGGTTCACACCTACAGGAATAGGTTACGGTTAGGTTTAAGATGTTTTTCTGGGGTATATACAGCTTCAAACACATTCTACCCTCTAAACCCCAAAAAGACATGTTCTTTCTACATGCAAAATACCTTCACTCCATCATAACATCCCAAAAAGTCATTTCAGTAACAGTGCTAAGTACAAAATCTCATCAGAATCAGTTATGAGTGTGGTCTGTTCTTGGACATAATCCCCCTCTATCTGTGGACTTGGGAAACCTAGAGAATAAGTTATCTGCTTCCAATATACAAGGGAAGGACAGGCATAGGATAGACATTTCCATTCTAATAGGGAGAAATTTGAAGGAAAACAGAGGTCACAGTTCCCAGACAACTCTGAAACCCAACAGGGCAAGCTCCATTAGATTTCAAGGACTGAGAGTCATCTATAGATGGATGTTTTGTCCTCCTGGCTGGATGAAGCCACATCCCTACCCCTTCCAAGTGCTTGCTCAGTGGCCGTGCTCTTCCCAAATGCTGGGGTGCAGGTTCCACCATCTCTGAGCATCAGGATGGTGGCCAGGCTCTCCACAAACCCTGAGCCACAGGCCTCACACTCTCCGAACACTGGAATGGTGGCCAGACTCTCTGCAAACACTAGGGCATAGGCCCCACCATCTCCAAGCATGGAGGTGGCAGCACACTTCCCAAACAATGTGGTCAAAAGCCTGCACTCTCCAGGTGCCGGGGAAGATGACCTGCCCCCTCCAAGCCCAGGGGTGGACCTTCTCTTTCCACACACATAGGTGGGCCCACTTTCTTGGCCCAAGGAGATCTCTTTTGGTAAAGCCTCAGCTTCCATAGTTCTGCCCTTGAAATTGTTCTTCCTTCAGTTTGTCCCTTCTCCTTTCCCTCTCTGTCCTGGCTGGCAGTGGTTCTGCTCATACAAATCTTATAAAAAAACTTGTCCACTTTTCACACAGTCATAGGGGTCCAAACCATCAGACAAAAGGACTTTCCACAGAACCTTCCTGGATAACTGCATTTCCAATCCTGACTTCCACGGAAATTGCTGACTGGTTCCATGTTCCATTAAACCCTCACGTGGAGCCCTGTTCTCTGGGGTGTCACCTTCAAAAGCTCCAGGAGGTCCCTGTAGAGCTGCTTCTGGCTCTAGTATGAGAGCATGCTATCTGGATAGGCTCTAAATTTTCAAAATCATAAGTTCCTTTGTGCTTTAGAGCTTAATTCTCAGTTTATCTCTTTCCTCTTGCATTTTACTATAAGGTGCACCTTCCACACTTAGCTTGGAAAACTCCTCAGCTAAACATCCAAATTCATCACTTTCAAATTCTGCCTTCTATCCAACATCAGAACTCAATTTTGCCAAGCTCTATGCCGCTTTAACACAAGGATCACCTTTCCTCCAGTTTCTGATAACCTTTCCTCTGGTTTCCAATAACACATTCATCATTTCCTTCCAAGGCCTCTTGGAAGTACCTTTAGCTTCCTTCTTTTTACCAACATTCTGATGAATTATTTATTCTCTAAGATGACATAAACTTCCTCTACTGCTTTCATTCATTCTTTGAGCCCTCACAATTCTTCCAGCCTCTACCCATACCCCAATTCCAAAGCTGTTTCTACGTTTTTTGGTATTTGTAATAGCAGCCTCCCACTCTCAGTACCAAAATCTGTTTTAGTTTCCGGGGATGCTCAAGCAAACACCATGCAGTGGTTCAGCTTAAGGAATTGGAATTTTAGCTCACAGTTTTGAGACTAAGAGAGAGTCCAAATCAAGGCATCATTAATGCAAGGATGCTTTCTCCCCAAAGACTGTGGCATTCTGGGGTTGGCTGCTGGCAATCCTTGGTCCTTAGCTTATCACATGGCAAAGGACATGGCAGCCTCTCCTGGCCTCTCCCTTCTCTAATGGGTTCCATTAATTTCAGTTTCTGGCTGTTTCCTCTGTGGCTTTCTCTCCATATGTATGAATTTCATTCCTCTTGTAAAGGACTCCAGTAATAAGATTAAGACTCATCCTGATTGATGTGGGCCATGCTTTAACTGAAGTCACCTCATCAGAAAGTCCTACTTACATTTCCCTTTGCCATCTTTCCTGTCTCCTGGCATCCTCAGCCATGAAGGTCGAGCTTTGCAATTTCAATGGGTACAAGATCTATCCTGGACATGGGAGGCTCTACACCAGGACAGATGGGAAGGTTTTTCAATTCCTTAATGCAAAATGCAAGTCAGCATTCCTTTCCAAGAGAAACCCTCAGCAGATAAACTGGGCTGTACTCTACAGAAGAAAGCATAAAAAGGGGGCAGTCAGAAGAAATTCTAAAGAAAAGAACTCATCGTGCAGTTAAATTCCAGAGGGCTATCACTGGTGCATCTCTTGCTGATATTATGGCCAAGAGGAATCAGAAATCCAAAGTTAGAAAGCCTCAATGAGACAAGCTATCAGGGCTGCAAAAGAAGCAAAAAAGGCTAAGCAAGCATCTAAAAAGACAGCAATGCCTGCTGCAAAGTCTCCCACAAAGGCAGCACCTAAACAAAAGATTATGAAGCCTGTGAAAATTTCTGCTCCCCGAGTTGGTGGAAAACACTAAGATGCCAAATTTTTTAATAAAGATATGACTAACTCAGAAAGAAAAGAAAGTCCTACTTACAATGGATTCACACCCACAGGAATGGATTAGGTTTAAGAACATGTCTTTCCGGGGCACATTCTGCTCCAAAGCACCATACCAGCATTAACCAATCTGCATTGTAGTGGGAGAAATAGCTCACTGACACTGGCAACAAAACCTGTAAAACATCTTGGAATAAACCTCATAAAAATATGTAAGTCCTATGAGAAAAAAAATTGTAAAACATTACTGAAGGAAATTTTTAAAGGTTTGATTAAATGGAATGGCATTTTATGTTTCTGGATTTATTATTTTCCTGGTTGTATAAATAGGGCAAATTAATTAGCTTCTGAGCCTTCTTGCCTTGTCTGTAAAATGGAAATGACAATAGTAACTACTTCATTGGGTTGTTCTAAGAATCAAATGAGTTAACTTCTGTGAAGTGTAATTAAACTGTTTTTTATTGTTATAAAAAATGTCAATTCTTCTAAGTTTAATCTATAATTTCAATGCAGTCTTCAATAAATTCCAAATGGATTTTTATGGACCATGACAAAGATAACTCATCTTGAAGTAAGCTGTTAAAAAACAGCTATGAAAATTTTGAATATGATTATGATTATTTGATGTGGGGATGAAATTAGGGATGAGTTTTAGAGTTTCTTCTCTTCTGGTATTTTCCAGATATCCTACAATAAATAAATATTAGTTTTATAATCAAAGTTACCTTTTTAATAGTCAGAGCCATTTCATTTTACAAAATGATCTTCATAAACTTCAAAGTAGCCACAAGATTAGTAAATTGTATCTGTTGCCATTTGCAATTAGGTTTATCATTTGTTCAAAAGAGAAACAGTACATCATTTTGGATGAAACAAGGTCTCCTTATCAATCTTTGTTTCATGATAGCTTTTTTGAAATCTCATTCATTTAGCAACATTTATTAAGCATCCATTACATACTTGGCATTATAATTGGCAATGAGGTTACAAAAAAAAAAGTTCGTCCTTTCTTGAAAGCTCACAATCTACTGAGGGAGAAAGACGTGTAAGATATCATAATGCTCTATGATAAACAACAGCATGTGAATTAAGTGTCTTATGAACCTTTCAAAGGAGGTTCCCTCCTGCCTGAGCAAAACTGGAAAAGTTTCATGGAAAGGTGACATTTGAAATAGATCCTGGAGATACCTATTATATCACTGTGCAGCTGAAGATGTTCAGGACACCAAGTAATTTGAACTTTATCAACCCACTAAAAAGTATCAAGATATTACTTAAGTTCAATTCATGGTTTGATTTTTGAACCAAATGAAAGATAACACAAGTTTTCAATATCAGAGAAACTTGGTCCACGCACAGACAAATAGACAAATGTGATTAAACTGAGTGGTGTCCTACGGTGGCTTAGAGTTATGTACCCCAGGAAAATATGTTCTTAATCTTAATCCATTCCTGTGGGTGTGAACCAATTGTAAATAGGACTTTTTAAAGATGTTATTAGCTGGAAGTCAGCAGAACCCAGAAAAGAAAGGAGAGGACCTTGCCATGTGCATCACCATGTGAAAGAAAAGCCAAGGACCAAGGGTCACTGGCAGCCAGCCCCAAAATGCCAGTCCTCAGGGAGAAAGCATCGCCTTGCTGACACCTTGATTTTCAACTTCTCCTAGCCTCAAAACCATCAACCAATAAATTCCTGTTGTTTAGCCAATGCATTGTATGGTATTTGTTTTAGCATCTGGGAAACTAAAATGAGTCTCTATAATTATTATTATTAGAAGTGGAGGTAGTTTGCTAAGTGTGGATTACTCCCACCTCTTAAAAAGTCAGTCATCTAAAATAGATGTTCTTGCCAAAATTAAGGTGGAAAATAATTTAGTTGTTAAGGTTTAGTGCTTGAGTTCCTTTGATTCAGAGTGAGAAATACCAGGCAACTGGGGCAACTGCTTTTCTTTACTGCCAAAGGGACTCCTGTGAGGGCTCAGATGAGGGTAAGGGATAATTAAATCAAGGGTTCTCAAAATGTGGTCCCCAAAGTAGCAGTAGCAGCAGCAGCAGCAGCTGAGAATCTGTCAGAAATGCAAATTCTCAGCCCCTACCCCAGACTTACTGAATCAGAAACTCTGGGGGTGGGGCCCATCAATCTGTTTTAACAAGTCCTCCTGTTAATTCTGCTGCACACTGCACAATCAAATTTGAGAACCACTGTGCTAAGGTAAGATCTCAGTACTAACATGCAACCAGTTAGTGGCTTTAATTTAACAAGCATCTTTTACATATGTACAGTGGGAAGGAGTAAATGTGGCAGGAAAAAAAAGAATTTAAACAAGGAAAAAACTTTTTTTTTTAAATATTTTCTCAAATATATGTATGTAAATAATATGGGATAGAGAGGACACGGGTAAAAACACTCTTTTCATTTTAAATAAAATAGCCCTACAAGTGGAAATATCAATATTTCCATCTCTATTTCTTCTTGGGCTATAGAGAATAAATGGAAGCTGCACCAGGACCAGACTTCAGGATGACAGAGCAAGCCATCTTTGATTTGCTATGGCTGGAGGATGCTCCTTGCCCCAAACACGAGACCATCAACCAGAGATTGTGTGACTAAAATTCCACATCAAAAACTCTTTTTTATTTTCCCCTTAAACTAAGCACTTTTCCAAGTATCTATTCTTTAAAAACGCAAACTTCCCGCTGGAGGAATAACACCAGTCTGGTGTCATTGTCACCAGTCTAATTTAACCAAGAATTCATTAATCACAACCTTTTCTCCTGAAATGAGAAGTCCAGGAAGCAGTACTCATTAATGTAGGTGCCATGGAGAGAAAAAAGATGCAGATAAGGGAGGTAGAGACATTAGTCATTAGGAACAAATTTCAACTTCTTCATCCACATATGGCCTTAGAGTCTTCCGAGTCTAATTGTAGCCTAGCTTTAAGTTAAATACTCCACCCCTTCAGTGTCTCAAATTCTCAGCTGTCGAAAGTCTCACAAGTTTAGGATTTTGGTGGTCTCTGAATGTTAAACATGCAAAGAAGAAAAAACTAAATTCACATCACGTGGGAGGTGAGCATTCCAGCTACCTTAACTCATGACTCCGATTATTAGTGCCAGTCTAAAGGCCATGAGAGTCCCTGTCAAAATCAGGGAAGTCATTTGTCTGGCACCCAATATTATCCCCTGGTGATATCTTATCTTACGTGAGTGAAGAGGTTGATTAAATTATAATCAAATACTAACGGATGTTCAAAGCCTTGAATTATTTTTGTGGCGATCGCTGAACTGCAGGGAGGGAAAAGTGCTGTTTTTCAGTATCCTACACAACCATACTATCTATTTGGGGATATTCTGCTTTCTTTATATGACATACTATTCCTATAAGATGAAGAGAAAGAATTCCTCATATCTCATTATAGAACCAGGTTAAGTGGTTAATTAATAACTTGGACAGGGGCTTTAAACCTCTTGTCCCACCACCTAATGAAGAAGAAGATGTCTCAGGATTTTCTTTCTATTCCTGGCAGCAGAGTCACTGAAGAGATAAACAACCAGAGCCACTAACATAAATCACTTTGAGAAGATAAACTACCTGACCTTTGGGGGAACCATTTACATTTTATAACACTGAAATCCGAGTTACTCAAAACTTGGGGGGAGTTATTGTGCATAGGCAATTTTTAAGTAATGTTGCCACTCCTTAAGAAAAGAAATTGACACAGTTACAAACATAACTTCCTGGACCTCCACACCACAGCAAGGAGAGATCAAAGAAAACTCCAATCTTGTCAAAGCCTAGCTCTACCCATATTCCTCTGTCTCATGGTTTCCTTTTACAAGCAGTTTCCAAAGGTGCTCTTGGACAACCTTCTTGATCCTCCCCTCCCCATCCCACATATACACTTACAAACATAAATCCTGTTCCTCAAAAAATGGCATTACCATTACCTGTTGCCCAGGCCTAAACACAAGAAATCATCCTTGATTCTTCTCTTTTGCTCTCCTTTCCCCTCGGGCAATCCATCAGCCAAGTCCTCCCTCCAACATATACGTGTCAAACCCAGCCACTTCCTGCCACCTCCACTGACACCCTTCACTTCCTGCCACCAACGTCTCTCACCCGGACCCTGCCATAGCCTCCTCCCACAAGATTGCATCAAAGAACATGGCTTTTTCTGGGGGACATAATATATACAAATGGGCACACTGGCCCTGACTTTCTCCCCTGCCCCCTGAAATCCACTCATTATACAAGAGTCTGAATCGCCTTCTAAATTCTAAATCAGAGTTTATGACCACTCTACTTCAAACCCTCCAGCAGCTTCTGAGTATAATCAGAATAAAATCCAAATTCTGATTGTGGTCTATAAGGCCCCAGCAATCTCTTCATCTTTATCACATTCTACTTGTCCCCTCAGTTACAACACTCCATATTTGCTCGTCCTCTTTTTGATCTTTTTCTTGGTTCCTCAAACACACCTTGCTTATTACCGTAGGGCCTTTTCCTGGAAAGCTCATCCCCCAGAACCTTGCACAGTAGGCTCTTGGATTCACTCAGGTCTTAGCTTATCTGTGGAGAATAATTCTCTGAAGCACACCCCACCCCATCTACTGCTGCTCCCCAGCTCAGCCACCACACTATATCACGTTACTCTTTGTAATTTGCTTTGGATCACTTATCATATCTGAAATTTCCTAATTAATTTAATGTTTCTCTATCCAGACTCTCCATGAAAGCAGGGAACTTGTTGTTTCACCCCGTAATTCCTAGACCATAGGGCAGTGCCAAGCATACAACAGGTGTTTAATAAATATTTGTTGAATTTATAAGTAAATAAGAAAATATCCTTAGTATACCTACTTGATGGAAATTTTGATATGTAATGCTAGGAACAGTCAAATCAACAAACTGCCTACCAAGTGGCAGGCCCTATTCCAGGCATTTCATTGGGGTGGGCCTCCAATCGTCTACTTATGTTGAATAGGACATGGCTTTGATCATGATAGTACGCCCGTTAGGTAGCACCTGGAGATTAAAAAGCCCCACTTGAAGGGAACAGGCTGTGCCACTCCCTACTGATATTGTTGTTGTCACTGGGCCCCTAAGGACACCACTAGAAAGCACAATCTTATCATCACTTCTAGAAAAGCAAATTACAGAGCACCTGCCCTGGGGATGGTGGAGAGGCAGCATCTTCAGATGTGCAAGAGGCAATGTTCATGTCCTGGATGTGCCACCACGCATGTAAAACTTTGGGCAAGTTACTTTATCTCTCCGGACCTCAGTTAGACATCTTTTAAAAATAAGAATAATAACATCTTTCTTGCATACCATACAGCATTTTAACCACCAGATGTAAGAAATTCTGCAGCTAAGAACTCTGTCTCCTGAATACACATGTATCTTAGAATTATAAATATGCACACACACGGAGCAAGGATAGCAATCAAACACCAAATGCTTTCTGAATTATATTTACCATTTATAATCAATTAATTCTTGCTCAGTGCAAATGATTACTTTCACTAGAAGTAAGAATTATTGGACCTTCCCAAATAGATTTTTTCATACTAACTTTCCCAAGCACAGCATCCGGCTCATTTCCAGAGCCCCCTCCTTGGGTCTGTCCATGTACATGAGTCCCCTAACTTCTGAGAAGCTTTGAGTATTTGGTATGTCCATAGATAGGGGCAATGTCTCCTTCCTAAAGAGAAACTAAACTCAAAACACAGACCAACCTTCAGGTGTGGCTGCAGTGACATGCTTGGATATAAAAGTCATCAAAAACATTCCTTTCTGAAAGTAAATTTTGTCCACTGATGGTGACACCAGTCAGGGAGAATAACCAATACCCTGTATCCCTCGTGTGGACACAACATGCCGACATGCTGATGGAAGGGTCTATGGTGGATCATTCCTAGAACTCTCTGATGGCAATGCAGCTTCTGGTCACCAATGAATTTCTCAACCCACATATTTTTTTTAGCCACAGAGTTGATAAATGGGAGACGAGAAAGTGACATCTTAGAAATCTAGCGTCAGTCACTTTTTGACAAATATACTTAGACAAATTACAAAGGATACTGTAAAAAATGCTTTCTCATGACCATGTTGCCTTGGAGGATAAAGCTGCTGTTGCTCTGTCTTTCCAATTCAAAATCAATTGTAGTTCATCACTTATTAGTCTCCTATTTCATTTGACAATTTCTTAAGGCTCTTTCTTAATCATTTAAATATTCAGGAATATAAACAATATAAACTTTGTTGACTCCCAGCTTAAAAGTTGTAACAGTTTTCTCAGATGGGCCTTGTATTTGTTTCCAAAGGCTGTACTTTTTAACAAATTATCATAAACTCGGGGGCTTTAAACAATAGAAATTTATTCTGTCACAGTTCAGGGGGCCAGAAGTCTGAAATCAAGGTGTTGGCAGGATTGGTTCCTCTTGGAGGCCCTGAGGAGAAACCATCTCACGCGTCTCCCCTAGCTTCTGAGGCTCCCAGCAGTCCTCAGCCATCCTTGGCTCGCAGCTGCAACACCCCAGTCTCTGCTGCCGTCTTCACGTCTCCTTCTCTCTGTGTCTCTCCGTGTGTCCTCTCTTCTTACAAGGAACCAGAAATTGGGTTTAGAACCACCCTAATTCAGTACGTTCTTATCTTAACTAATTACATCTGTAAAGATCCTACAGGCATACCTCCTCTTCTTGTGCTTCACATTATTGTTTCTCAGATATTGCAGTTTTTACAAATTTGAAGCTCTGTGACAACCCTGCATTGAGTAAGTCTGTTGGCACCATTTGTCCAAAAGCAAGTGCTCACTTCATGTCTCTGGGTCACATTTTGGTAAGTCTCATAATATTTCAAACTTTTTCATTATTATTATTTCTGTTATGGTGATCTGTGATCAATGATCTTTGCTGCTGCTGTTGTAATTGTTTTGGAGCACTACAAACCACACCCACATTAGATGGTGAATTTAATGAGTAAATGTTGTGTTTGTTCTGGCTGCTCCACCGACCAGCCGTTCCCCTCTCCTCTGGCCTCCCTGTTCCCTGAGACACAACAATATTGAAATTAGGCCAATTAACAACCCTACAATGGCCTCTAAGTGTTCAAGTGAAAGGAAGAGCTGCATATCTCTCACTTTAATCAAAATCTAGAAATGATTAAGCTTAGTGAGGAAGGCATGTCAAAAGCTGAGCTAGAACAAGTTATGAATGCAAAGGAAAAGTTTTTGAAGGAAATTAAAAGTGCTGCTCCAGTGAACACATGAATCATGAGGAAGCAAAGCAGCCTTATTGCTGATATGGAGAAAGTTTTAGTGGTCTGGATAGAAGATCAAACTTGCCACAACATTCCCTCAAGCCAAGCCTAATCCAGACTGAGGCCCTAACTCTTCAGTTCTATGAAGGCTGAGATTGGTGCAGATGCTGAAGAAGAAAAGTATGAAGTTAGCAGAGGTTGGCTAACGAGGTTTAAGGAAAGAAGCCATTTCCATGACATAAAATTGCAAGGTAAAATGTACCTATTGCACATTATGGTCTATAATTAACAGTTCTATCTTAATATTCTTTCATCAACAGTAACAAATGTACCACACCAATGCTAGGGGTCAAAATAAGGGAGGGATAAGAGGTTTGGGGTTTTCTTTTATATTTTTATTTTATCTTCTTCTTATTATTATTTTTTGGAGTAATGAAAATGTTCTAAAATTGATTGTGGTGATGATCACACAACTATTTGATGATAATGGTAGCCACTGATTGTATACTTTGGATGGATTGTATGGTGTGTGACTATATCTCAATAAAATTGCATTTTAAAAAAAGTGCAAGGTAAAGCAGCAAGTGCTGATGCAGAAGCTGCAGCAAGTTATCCAGAATATCTAACTAAGATAATTGATGAAGGTGGCTATACCAAACAAAAGATATTCAATGTAGACAAAACAGCCTTTTAATGGAAGAAGATGCCATCTAGGACTTTCAAAGCTACAGAGGAGAAGTCAGGGCTTCAAAGCTTCAAAGGACAGGCTGACCCTCTCGTTAGGGGCTAATGTAGTTGGTGACTTTAAGTTGAAACCAATGCTCAGTTACCATTCTGAAAATCCTAGGGCCCTGAAGAATTATGCTAAATCTACTCTGCCTATGTTCTATAAATGGAACAACAAAGCCTGGATGACAGCACATCTGTTGACAACATGGGTTACTGAATATTTTAAACCCACTGTTGAGAACTACTGTTCAGAAAAAAAGATTCCTTTCAAAATATAACTGCTCGTTGACAGTGCACCTGGTCACCCAAGAGCTCTTCAATGAAATTAACATCATTTTCTTGCCTGCTAACACAACAACCATTCTGCAGCCCATGGATCAAGGGATCATTTTACTTTCAATTCTTATTATTGAAGAAACACATTTCTTAGGGCTATAACTGCCATAGATAGTGATTCCTCTGATGGATCTGGGCAAAGTCAATTGAAAACCTTCTGGAAAGGATTCACTATTCTTGACACCATGAAGAACATTTGTGATTCTTGGGAGGAAGTCAAAATATCAACATTAACAGGAGTTTGGAAGAAGTTGATTCCAACCCTCATGGGTGACTTTGAGGGATTCAAGACTTTAGTTGAGGAAGTCACTGCAGATGTGGTGGAAATAGCAAGAGAACTAGAATTAGAAGTGGAGCATGACGATGTGGCTGAATTGCTGCAATCTAATGATAAAATTTAAATGGATGAGGAGTTGCTTCATGTGCAAGAGCAAAGACAGTGGTTTCTTGAGATGGAATCTAGTCCTGTTGAAGACGCTGTGAACACTGTTGAAATGACTACAAAGGATTTAAAATATTAGAATTAGAATTTAGAATTTTATCAACTTAGTTGATAAGGCAGCATCAGGATTTGAGGGGACTGACTCCAGTTTTGAAAGAAATTCCACTGTGGGTAAAATGCTATCAAACAGCATCTTATGCTACAGATAAATCTTTCATGACTGGAAGATTCAATTAATGTGGCAAACTTCATTGTTTCCTTATTTTAAGAAATTCCCACAGCCACCTCAGCCTTCAGCAACCACCACCCAGATCAGTCTGCAGCTATCAACATCAAGGCAAGACTCTCCACCAGCAAAAAGATTATGACTCACTGAAGTTTCAGATGATGGTTAGCATTTTTTACCAATAACATATTTTTTTTTTTAAATCATCATTTTATTGAGATATATTCACATACCACGCAGTCATACAAAACAAATTGTACTTTCGATTGTTTACAGTACCATTACATAGTTGTACATTCATCACCTAAATCAATCCCTGACACCTTCATTAGCACACACACAAAAATAACAAGAATAATAATTAGAGTGAAAAAGAGCAATTGAAGTAAAAAAGAACACTGGGTACCTTTGTCTGTTTGTTTCCTTCCCCTACTTTTCTACACATCCATCCATAAACTAGACAAAGTGGTGTTTGGTCCTTATGGCTTTCCCAATCCCATTGTCACCCCTCATAAGCTACATTTTTATACAACTGTCTTCGAGATTCATGGGTTCTGGGTTGTAGTTTGATAGTTTCAGGTATCCACCACCAGCTACCCCAATTCTTTAGAACCTAAAAAGGGTTGTCTAAAGTGTGCATAAGAGTGCCCACCAGAGTGACCTCTCGGCTCCTTTTGGAATCTCTCTGCCACTGAAGCTTATTTCATTTCCTTTCACATCCCCCTTTTGGTCAAGAAGATGTTCTCCGTCCCACGGTGCCAGGTCTACATTCCTCCCTGGGAGTCATATTCCACGTTGCCAGGGAGATTCACTTCCCTGGGTGTCTGATCCCACGTAGGGGGGAGGGCAGTGATTTCACCTTTCAAGTTGGCTTAGCCAGAGAGAGAGGGCCACATCTGAGCAACAAAGAGGCATTCAGGAGGAGACTCTTAGGCACAAATACAGGGAGGCCTAGCCTCTCCTTTGCAGCAACCGTCTTCCCAAGGGTAAAACTTATGGTAGAGGGCTCAACCCATCAAACCACCAGTCCCCTATGTCTGTGGTCATGTTAGCAACCATGGAGGTGGGGTAGGCAAACACCCCTGCATTCTCCACAGGCTCCTCAAGGGGGCACTACATCTTTTTTTTTTTTTTTTTCCCCTTGTTTGTCTTTTTTCTTTTTTTTTTTTTTTTTAACTTTCCCTTCTTTTTTCAAATCACCTGTATGAAAAAAAAAGTTAAAAAGAAAACAAACATACAATAAAAGAGCATTTCAAAGAGACCATAGCAAGGGAGTAAGAAAAAGACAACTAACCTAAGATAACTGCTTAACTTCCAACATGTTCCTACTTTACCCCAAGAAAGTTACATAATATAGCAACATTTCAGTGAACTTGTTCCTACTACAACCATCAGAAATTAACAGACCATAGTCATTTCTGGGCATCCCCAGAACGTTAAATAGCTTATCTGTACTTCCTGGATTATTGTTCCCCCTTCCTTAATTGCTCTCTACTGCTAGTTCCCCTACATTCTACATTATAAACCATTTGTTTTACATTTTTCAAAGTTCACATTAGTGGTAGCATATAATATTTCTCTTTTTGTGCCTGGCTTATTTCGCTCAGCATTATGTCTTCAAGGTTCATCCATGTTGTCATATGTTTCACCAGATCGTTCCTTCTTACTGCCGCGTAGTATTCCATCGTGTGTATATACCACATTTTATTTATCCACTCATCTGTTGAAGGACATTTGGGTTGTTTCCATCTCTTGGCAATTGTGAATAATGCTGCTATGAACATTGGCGTGCAGATATCTGTTCGTGTCACTGCTTTCCGATCTTCCGGGTATATACCGAGGAGTGCAATCGCTGGATCGAATGGTAGCTCTATATCTAGTTTTCTAAGGAACTGCCAGACTGACTTCCAGAGTGGCTGAACCATTATACAGTCCCACCAACAATGAATAAGAGTTCCAATTTCTCCACATCCCCTCCAGCATTTGTAGTTTCCTGTTTGTTTAATGGCAGCCATTCTAACCGGTGTTAGATGGTATCTCATTGTGGTCTTAATTTGCATCTCTCTAATAGCTAGTGAAGCTGAACATTTTTTCATGTGTTTCTTGGTCATTTGTATTTCCTCTTCAGAGAACTGTCTTTTCATATCTTTTGCCCATTTTATAATTGGGCTGTCTGTACTATTGTCATTGAGTTGTAGGATTTCTTTGTATATGCAAGATATCAGTCTTTTGTCAGATACATGGTTTCCAAAAATTTTTTCCCATTGAGTTGGCTGCCTCTTTACCTTTTTGAGAAATTCCTTTGAGGTGCAGAAACTTCTAAGCTTGAGGAGTTCCCATTTATCTATTTTCTCTTTTGTTGCTTGTGCTTTGGGTGTAAAGTCTAGGAAGTGGCCTCCTAATACAAGGTCTTGAAGATGTTTTCCTACATTATCTTCTAGGAGTTTTATGGTACTTTCTTTTATATTGAGATCTTTGGTCCATTTTGAGTTAATTTATGTGTAGGGGGTGAGGTAGGGGTCCTCTTTCATTCTTTTGGATATGGATATCCAACTCTCCCAGCCCCATTTGTTGAAAAGACCATTATGGCTCAGTTCGGTGACTTTGGGGGCCTTATCAAAGATCAGTCGGCCATAGATCTGAGGGTCTATCTCTGAATTCTCAATTCGATTCCATTGATCTATATGTCTATCTTTGTGCCAGTACCATGCTGTCTTGGCAACTGTGGCTTTATAATAAGCTTCAAAGTCAGGGAGTGTAAGTCCTCCCACTTCGTTTTTCTTTTTTAGAGTGTCTTTAGCAATTCGAGGCATCTTCCCGTTCCAAATAAATTTGATAACTAGCTTTTCCAAGTCTGCAAAGTAGGTTGTTGGAATTTTGATTGGGATTGCATTGAATCTGTAGATGAGTTTGGGTAGAATTGACATCTTAATGACATTTAGCCTTCCTATCCATGAACATGGAATATTTTTCCATCTTTTAAGGTCCCCTTCTATTTCTTTTAGTAGAGTTATGTAGTTTTCTTTGTATAGGTCTTTTACATCTTTGGTTAAGTTGATTCCTAGGTACTTGATTTTTTTAGTTGCTATTGAAAATGGTATCTTTTTCTTGAGTGTCTCTTCAGTTTGTTCATTTCTAGCATATAGAAACATTACTGACTTATGTGCATTAATCTTGTATCCCGCTACTTTGCTAAATTTGTTTATTAGCTCTAGTAGGTGTATCGTTGATTTCTCAGGGTTTTCTAGATATAAGATCATATCATCTGCAAACAATGACAGTTTTACTTCTTCTTTTCCAATTTGGATGCCTTTTATTTCTTTGTCTTGCCGGATTGCCCTGGCTAGCACTTCCAGCACAATGTTGAATAACAGTGGTGACAGCGGGCATCCTTGTCTTGTTCCTGATCTTAGAGGGAAGGCTTTCAGTCTCTCACCATTGAGTACTATGCTGGCTGTGGGTTTTTCATATATGCTCTTTATCATGTTGAGGAAGTTTCCTTCAATTCCTACCTTTTGAAGTGTTTTTATCAAAAAGGGATGTTGGATTTTGTCAAATGCTTTTTCAGCATCTATTGAGATGATCAATTGATTTTTCCCTTTCGAGTTTTTAATGTGTTGTAATACATTGATTGTTTTTCTGATGTTGAACCATCCTTGCATGCCTGGAATGAACCCCACTTGGTCATGGTGTATGATTTTTTTAATGTGTCTTTGGATTCGATTTGCAAGTATTTTGTTGAGGATTTTTGCATCTATATTCATTAGGGAGATTGGCCGGTAGTTTTCCTTTTTTGTAGCATCTTTGCCTGGTTTTGGTATTAGATTGATGTTAGCTTCATAAAATGAGTTAGGTAGTGTTCCATTTTTTTCAATGTTTTGAAAGAGTTTGAGTAAGATTGGTGTCAGTTCTTTCTGGAAAGTTTGGTAGAATTCCCCTGTGAAGCCATCTGGCCCTGGGCATTTATTTGTGGGAAGATTTTTGATGACTGATTGGATCTCTTTGCTTGTGATGGGTTGGTTGAGGTCTTCTATTTCTTCTCTGGTCAGTCTAGGTTGTTCATATGTTTCCAGGAAATTGTCCATTACTTCTACATTATCCAGTTTGTTGCCATACAGTTGTTCATAATATCCTCTTATAATTTTTTTAATTTCTTCAGGATCTGCAGTTATGTCACCTTTTTCATTCATTATTTTGTTTATATGGGTCTTCTCTCTTTTTGATTTTGTCAGTCTAGCTAGGGGCTTGTCAATCTTGTTGATCTTCTCAAAGAACCAACTTTTGGTGATATTTATCCTTTCTATTGTTTTTTTGTTCTCTATGTCATTTATTTCTGCTTTAATCCTTGTTATTTCTTTTCTTGTACTTGGTTTAGGATTGGTTTGCTGTTCATTTTCTAGCTTCTTCAGTTGATCCATTAGTTCTTTGATTTTGGCTCTTTCTTCCTTTTTAATATATGCGTTTAGTGCTATAAATTTCCCCCTTAGCACTGCTTTTGCTGCATCCCATAGGTTTTGGTATGTTGTGTTCTCATTTTCATTCGTCTCTATATATTTAGCAATTTCTCTTGCTATTTCTTCTTTAACCCACTGATTGTTTAGGAGTGTGTTGTTTAACCTCCAGGTATTTGTGAATTTTCTAAGTCTCTGATGGTTATTGACTTCTAATTGTATTCCATTGTGGTCAGAGAATGTGCTTTGAATAATTTCAATCTTTTTAAATTTATTGAGGCTTGTTTTATGTCCCAGCATATGATCTATTCTGGAGAAAGTTCCGTGAGCACTAGAAAAGTATGTGTATCCTGGTGATTTGGGATGTAATGTCCTGTAGATGTCTGTTAAATCTAATTCATTTATCAGATTGTTTAGGTTTTCAATTTCCTTATTGGTCTTCTGTCTGGTTGATCTATCTATAGGAGAGAGTGATGTGTTGAAGTCTCCCACAATTATTGTGGAAACATCAATTGCTTCCTTTAGTTTTGCCAATGTTTCTCTCATGTATTTTGTGGCACCTTGATTGGGTGCATAGACATTTACGATTGTTATTTCTTCTTGCTGAATTGCCCCTTTTATTAGTATGTAGTGGCCTTCTTTGTCTCTCAAAACATCCCTGCATTTGAAGTCTATTTTATCTGAGATTAATATTGCTACACCTGCTTTCTTTTGGCTGTAGCTTGCATGAAATATTTTTTTCCATCCTTTCACTTTCAATTTCTTTGTGTCCCTGTGTCTAAGATGAGTCTCTTGTATGCAACATATTGATGGTTCATTTTTTTTGATCCATTCTGCGAATCTATATCTTTTAATTGGGGAGTTTAATCCATTTACATTCAACGTTAAAACCGTGAAGGCATTTCTTGAATCGGCCATCTTATCCTTTGGATTATGTTTGCCATATTTTTCCCTCTCTCTATTAATATCCTTTATTGTACCCATACCGAATCTCTTTAGTACTGAACCTTTCTCCAAGTCTCTCTGTCCTGTCTTTGTTTCTCTGTCTGTAGGGCTCCCTTTAGTATCTCCAGTAGGGCAGGTCTCTTGTTAGCAAATTCTCTCAGCATTTCTTTGTCTGTGAAAAATTTAAGCTCTCCCTCAAATTTGAAGGAGAGCTTTGCTGGATAAAGTATTCTTGGCTGGAAATTCCTCTCTCTCAGAATTTTAAATATATCGTGCCATTGCCTTCTCGCCTCCATGGTGGCTGCTGAGTAGTCACTACTTAGTCTTATGCTGTTTCCTTTGTATGTGGTGAATTGCTTTTCTCTTGCTGCTTTCAGAACTTGCTCCTTCTCTTCTATGTTTGACAGTGTGATCAGTATATGTCTCGGAGTGGGTTTTTTTGGATTTATTCTATTTGGAGTTCGCTGAGCATTTATGATTTGTGTATTTATGTTGTTTAGAAGATTTGGGAAGTTTTCCCCAACAATTTCTTTGAATACTCTTCCTAGACCTTTACCCTTTTCTTCCCCTTCTGGGACACCAATGAGTCTTATATTCGGACGCTTCATATTATCTATCATATCCCTGAGGTCCATTTCGAGTTTTTCAATTTTTTTCCCCATTCTTTCTTTTATGCTTTCATTTTCCATTCTGTCATCTTCCAGGTCACTGATTCGTTGTTCAACTTCCTCTAGTCTTGTACTATGAGTGTCCAGAATCTTTTTAATTTGGTCAACAGTTTCTTTAATTTCCATAAGATCATCCATTTTTTTATTTAGTCTTGCAATGTCTTCTTTATGCTCTTCTAGGGTCTTCTTGATTTCCTTCATATCCCGTACTAGGGTCTCATTGTTCATCTTTAGTTCTTTGAGTAGCTGCTCTAGGTGTGTCTCTTCTGGTCTTTTGATTTGGGTGCTTGGGCTTGGGTTATCCATATCGTCTGGTTTTTTCATATGCTTTATAATTTTCTGTTGTTTTTGGCCTCGTGGCATTTGCTGTCCTTGATAGGGTTCTTTTAGGGTTTGTAGACCAGTTGAAGTCCTTATCTCTAATTTATCAGATCTACAGCTTCGTGGAGTACACTTTCTCTAACTAACCAGCAGGTGGCGTCCACGAGCCACCTGTTCTCCACAAGCCAGATCTCCCCTGCTTAGCCTTTTTGGTGAGTGGGGGAGTGAGTCTTGTGGGGCCCAATTGGTGTCCCAAGCTTGCGTGTGTAGTTGGTGTTGCCTGCCCTGTATGTGGGGCGTGTTTCTGGGCAGTCGGGGAGGGGGGGTGGCCCTAACAATCAAATCTCCCTGATGATCCTAGAGTTTTAAAGCTACTGCAATAGTCTAATCCTTCAGTTCAGTCCTGCCACAGTTTGTCTCTGCCACTGACCCACAAGTCTTTGGTATTGGCGTATGGCTCCTGAGACTTGCAAGTGGGCCCCTCTTCCAGGCTGTGCACCCCGGGTCCTCTGTTGAGGGATGACTGTGCTATGTCACAGGTGAGTGCCGTCCCCCCAGGGCAGTTCTGGGCTGCTGGGCTGTGTTGGGAGGCTCCCAGTCTGCTCAAATGATGGCTGAATGGGGCTCTGTTAATTCACACTGCTCCCCCTTCCCAGCTCTGGGACATTCAGCTGAGGTTGCAGGGAAGGCTAATGTCCACGCCCAGTTTTGTGGTGTGTGCCTGTTATTTGAAGCACTTCCGTCACACTGGGTTGTCTGGGGCAGCTCTGGGCTATGGGGCTGGCGATGGGCAGGAGTGTTTCTTGTCCACCAGGATGGTGGCTGTGAGCGGACACCCCCCTTTTCTTGGGAAGTTGTGTTGTTTAGTGAATTTTCTCAGCCACTGGATTATTGCCTTTTGTCTCAGAGCTCTCTTATTTCTGCTCTTGACTTGACGTGCCCAAATTTCAATTCTTTGAAGCTTTCTGTATTGAGCTTCTTAGAGTAATTGTTTTAGAAAAAGCAAAAAGGATTTAAAAAAAAAACAAAAAAAAAAAAACAAAAAAAAAACGGCCCTCCTCAGAGATCTAATGGGTTATTGAAATGCTAATAGACAAAGCAACCAGGGCCATTAAGGAAAGGTGCCCTGGGCAGAGAGATCAGCCTTGCTTTGGGATTTGCATATGCGCCTCAAGGCCTGATCTCCGCCCTTCCCCTTTCTGTGTTCACCAGAACTCCAAAAATCCTCTGCTTTTACTTTGGAGCTTCTCGTGTTGTTTTCCTTCTATGCCCGTCTCCTCTCTGCTGGGCTGGCTGCTCTCAGAGTCTCTGGTGTCTGGCCTCAGTCTATCTATGGTTGGAGTTTGAATCAGTAGAATGAGTTTCCGATGAGAGCAGCCACTGCAATTCTCCCTTCTCCTTCCTGGAGCTGACAGCCCCTCCTCCCCCGGGACTGAGCCTGGCAGGGAGGGGCGCGGGTCCCCTGGCCGCAAAAACTTACAGATTTCGCTGATCTCAGCAGTTCCACGTTTTCATGAGTGTTGTATGAAGTATGCCCAAAGACAGATTGCTCTGTGGTGTCCAGTCCACGCAGTTCCTGGCTTTTTACCTACTTTCCTGGAGGAGTAACTAAAACATACAGCTCACCAGTCTGCCATCTTGCCCCGCCTCCCGCAATAACATATTTTTAAAGTAAGGTACTTACATTGTTTTTTTAGGCATAATGCTATTGTACACTTAATACATAACAATATTGTATAAACATAACTTTTATATGCACTGGGAAACCAAAAATTTCATGTGACTCACTTTATTAATATTAGCTTTATTGTGGTGATCTGGAATAAAGTCTCCTGCAATATCTCCAAGATATGCCTGTATTTCCAAATGAGGTCACATTCTGAGAATTCTGAGTGGACGTGAATGTTGGCGGAACACTATTCAACCCATTGCAGGACATTTTAAGAATTGCACCATAATGGTGCCAGAAATCTGTAAGAAGAATAAGAATCCTTAAAGGAAAAAGCAAAAGGTGATCCAGTTTAAGTACCCATTCAATCTGAGTATACAATCTAGACATTAGGACTCACACTGCTTCCTACCCTAAACATCCAAGTCCATTCTCATTAAATTCAGTCCTTCTGGCAAGATCTTGCAGTTGTCATTTTGTAAGACTGGCTCCTACATGAGGAGAAGCATATGAGGACATTCTTAGTGGAATCCAAGGGTAAATTCAGAATCAAGTATCTTGGTACCTGCTTCTGATTGCTGCTCTAGCATGATTCTGTAGGCTATTTGAAAGCTGTCCCGCAAATTCTGGGTCTGCGCCCAAATTCAAAAGCCTATGTTGGGTTGTTGTTGATCCAAACATACAGAGTCCCAATTCCTCTGTGGTCCATCCATAGGTTTAATGCAATCTACAAATACTCCAGAATTAGATATAAAATTCTATTGTGGTTTTGCACACCTTGCTATGGTGTTAATGTGCAAATCTATAATTCAACCATGAATGCTCATCTCTGGCCCAGTTATGATGATTCTACTCATTGAATAAAAACTATTTTTTTCTCACTCATTTAAGTACATCATCATAACAGACCCCTTTCCCTGGCCACTCAGTGTTACTGCAGAAAAAAAAAATGTGTATGTTTAACAAGGACTTTGAGTACTTTAACACAATGTCGTAGCTGGCCTGTGGAACTGGTCAGAAAGGAATTCTTTCCATTAAGTGTTTGTGGTTTAATGGAAACATAATATAAGCCAATCAGGAAAAGGGCTTTATATTAGCTATCATGATCAATAAACAAATTCTTGACTGAGGAAAGAATGTGACTGTAAGCCTAGTTGGTAGCTATTAGGAAATCCCTAGTAGATTTTGGCACTGGAGTGAGCATTTAGATGACCCAATGGTTTTACCTGTAGACAGATCTATTTCATTCTAAACTCAAGAGGAAAAGCACCTTTAAATTTAGTAAAATTTTGTATATCCTTATACTGTAATTTCTGGCCTATGTATAATACACAAATGATATTATATGTTGCCACAACTAGTTCTTTCCTCCCAAATTAGCAGACTTATTATCAGGAAATAAAATTACATAATGTAGATTACATATATAATATGGATTACGTATATTTATAAATTATAATAATGGTTTTGTTGTTTTAAATAATATCCCCATCTGTGGTAGGAAGAATTCTAAAGGTGTCCCTCAGGATTCCTATCCTCTGCTTATTCAATCAAACGCTAATGTAGGTACTGTTGTAAATGAATTCCGAAGGTGTAGTTAGAGTCCCAAATCAATTGACCTTAAGATACAGAGATTATCCAGTGGGTCTGACCTAATCATATGAGCTCTTTAAAAGCAGAGTTTTCTCACGCAGGTAGTAGAGGGTGAAATCAAGAGATTTGAAGCACAAGAAGGATGCTGTTACAACTATCAACGTTTTTTGTGTGCTCCCTCAGCATCCATCTTACTGTGGCTAAGCCACTTGCCTCAACACTGACTTTGCCTAGCTAATAAGCAGCTTTCCAGCCCGGGGCATAAACTCCCTCAGAGCACAACCCACACCACCCACACACCTCACCCAAAACCCACAGCTGGTCTCAAATGATAAGGTAAACATCCCCACCATCCTCGGACCCCCAGTCCTTTTCCCTTTCTCTGCACGTTTGCTTTAAACTAACCAATCCTTGACCCCCACGGGAAATCTACTGACGTCCACCCCTAGGCCACGATAAATGCACAGGCCCACAGGTCCCTCTTGCTTGCTCTGTGCTCCCCACCTGCTGGTTGAGCCACTGGAGCTGAAAGTACTTTCCATCAACCCCTCCTAGCCTTCCTCTCTCTCTCTGGGACCTGTAAGTAACAAACTATCTTTTCTCATACATTATGGCCATGGTTTCCCATTGTGTCACATCTGACCTCCACCCAGACCCAAGTCTAAAATCTAACTTAACTAATTCAAAACAGATGCAATGCACCACTGCTGTCTTTGAAGAAGGAGGGGACCACATGCAAGAACCCAAGAATGAACTCTAGGAGTTGAGAGCAAACCCTAAACAAGGAAGGACAGCCACCTGTCCTACAAATGCAAGGAACTTAATTCTACCAACAACCCAAATGAATACGAAAACACATTCTTCCCAAGATCCACCAGAAAAGAGACCCCGCTCCCCACACCCTGGGCTGACACCTTGATTTTAACCTTGTGAGACCTGAGGCAGAGAACCCAGCCAAGTCCATACTGGTCTTCTGACCTGCAGAACTGTGAGCTAATAGAGTGTTGTTTGAGCCACTAACTTTGTGGTAACTTTTACACAGCAATGGAAAATGAATCCAGTATCACTCTGGGACCTTATTAATATTCTATATAATATTTTCATGCAACTTTGTACAAAGATTCAAAATCCAACCCAGAAGGAGAAATGGTGATTCCACCAGGTGGCCAGCAGGAAATGTCCATTGACTATTCCAAAGACTGTTTGTTGAGTTACAATGAGCTGTTGTAGGAAAATGACTCATTTATCTTTAATAATAGGCCAAGCTAACCAAACTGACTCTAAAAATCATTTTCTTGCTGGGACACATATTAATAGATTTTAGCAGAAATCTCTAATAATTAAGTACTTAGTTTTAAAATAATCTATTCGCCAATAAAGGCAAGTAATTGTGATAAGAATCTATATTAGACGATTCCATGGAAATGAACAAGTAAATCCATGCCTACTGGCATGCAAAGTCAGGTTGTGAAACTCTGTCACCTGGCAAATCTCAATGTTGCTCGGCTGTGCTTATGTTTCCCCAACTTTCTGCCTCACTCACAACAGAATAAATATAATTGGAGGGTGGAAATTGGTGGTCCACAGGGACCACAGAGAAAAGGGTATTAATCAAAATTCCACTGGGAAAGCAGTACAGGGTTGCCTCCATGCATAGTCTGGAAATAGCTCAGCATGATTCCCCAATTAAAAATTAATCAAGTGAATAAGACCCTGCAATACAAAACAGCAAAAGGAAATTAAACTTCTCCCTAAGGGAAAGCCTACAAGTCATAAAAAATTAAAGCATAAAACCGTGAATATTTACAAATATCATTTACAAACAGGTTCACTGATGACTCATCCCCATGGCAAGATGCCAGGTAGTCCCTAGAGAGCTGTAAGACCTTCCAGGGATTGAACAAAGCTTCTCCTGCCTGAGTATGCACAGGGAAGCAGAAGGTGGGGGCAGGATATTAAAACAGAGATTCTCAGAACCCACCCCCAGAGGTTCTGATTCAGAAGCTCTGGGATTCAGAAGGTCTGGCTTCACTAACTGCCACAGGTAACCTGAAAGGATTCTGATGGGCATTTCATCTGAGAAACGCTGGGTGCAACCAGCTTTCTCATAATTGTCTAACAAGTCAGGGACAGAAACTGATTTGGTATTTGTGAATTATTCAGACTCTTTCTGATTGTCCTTCCCGGTTACATGTGAGATCATCCTGAGCAGAACTAACTTTATAAACATGGGTGAATCAAATGTTTCCCATTGCTGGTTCCTTCATTCATTTATTAATTCAACATATACTGAGGAGCTGATATATGCCAGGCACTGGACAAAATCCTGGGGATTCAATGACAAATAAGTAAGAAACCATCCTTTTCTCATGTATTCAGAGCCTAGTATCACTAATGAGCAAATATAAAACAATGTACTAAGTGGCAGGAGGAAAAATACACAAGGCAGTCAGGGGGAATAGGACGTGAGGAGACTAGAGTTAAGCAGGAAGCTTAGTATGGTGTGGTGGAGTGCGTGGAGTGTGTGTGGGTGTGGGCCCGTGTGTGCACACAGGCACATTGGGTGTTGGGGGAAATAGTGAAAGATGAGATCAGAGAGGAAAGTAGGGGCCAAATTATGCCTCCTTAATGGTAATCTCTTCTTGGCTAAACTTGCCCAGAGCCGTTATCCAAAGGGCTCTATTCACATCAGGACAAAGATAATAAATACTGTTATGAGGTGTATTTTTAAAAATACCAAGGTCTTCTAACAGCTTAACACTTCCCGATGTAATGGTTCCTGTGTACATTCAGAAAAATATATGGCTTTTTCCTTTTCCCATATAACATTTACCTGCCAGTTTTCAGGAGAGGTTGGTACAGCATCCAGGGATCCATAAAGACAGCTACTTGTACTTGGACTGTGTTGCCAAGATAGTAATGCTTCCAAGTCACGATATTCATACGCTTGAGACACCAAGGGCCAACCTCCTATCCAGGTGAAGGATCTCTTCTAAGTTTTGCATATTCTTTTGGAAGAAGGTGGGGAAAGGGAAGTAGTGGTGCTGATATTGAGCCAATAGAAGTTAATTGAAGTAGCCAAGAAATATCATGTTTAGCCTGTGACCTGGATATATTTCATTTGCTCCTCCAGTTTCATTCTCCATCCTTCTCTTCCTACTCTGGGTCCTGGAGATTGACTCATATGAACTGCAACAATGGGCCGGATTGCCCTCTGGCTGCCAGTTGGGTTCAGCCACAGGGGGCACTAGTAGGAGATCTGTCTGTTCCCTTGGCCTCTCCCTTTGACTCCATGGACAACTCCTGTCAGGCGACACTCTCCTACGGCTTCTCCCTCCCTCCGTCTCTGTCTCTGTCTCTGTCTCTGTCTCTCTGTCTCTCTGTCTCTCTCTCTCATAACTGCTCCCCTCTCTTGCTGCTTTTCCTTTGACCCTGCCTACCTTACCTACATCTTTGTAGACAGTCCTGTCAGTAACCTCTCCTCCATTACTCTAAATGAGCCACTTATTTCCCATGTAGATCCTGACGGATACAGCCTGCCATGGACTGTGTGCTCCTTATATTGGCAATGGAGAGTTACCCTACCCCGACTTTCAGAAATAGTTAAAACAACTTTGTTTTTAATGGTTACATAGCAAATTACAGTTTACCAGCTGTGTTCATGTGTGTCATCTCATTTTTCATTCCTTATCCATGGCTATTAAGACACAGACCTTACTTGCTTTATTGCAATATTAATAATTATTCATAATTGAGGTAATGCATACCTGAAGCCAGGTCTAAACTACATTCTTAAGAATCCAAGAGCCCAAATTTTGTATAGTCTTTTAGAAGAAAATGAATTAGAGCCTCATTATAGAAATTGGCTTTATTTTTTTCATCTGAGTTCCATGTTCCTCAATTTAGCTGATGCTCATTTTTCAAGCTTTCATTTCTATTGGTAAATATCTCAAGGCAAGTTGCCAGGAAAGGAGGGTTTTGAATCAGAAATTAATCATGAGCAAGTAGATATCTAAGTCCATATTTCATAATGAAAATTGAATCAATCGAGAATAGAAATCTGCCAAACAAGTTATTTTATATACATAGAGTTATTTTATATACATAGATTGTTTTCCCTTTTCAACCACTTATTTATTATTCATGTAGACACAACCCAAATCTCTTTATTATATCATTAGGCAAAACATATGGAATAATAAATGATGCAATCTTCTGCAGTTCCAAACAGCAAAGGGCAAAGAGAAAAATAACTTTATAACAAACTTGATAACCACTTCCATAGGATACTCAATTTCCCCCAAAATAAGTAACTCCATGATGTGTGTTCATAAAATAGGGTTGAAAAATATGTGAAAATGTAGCCAAATATCTGAGCAGTCATTTTGTGCCTTTATAATCAGGCTGTCCTTATTGAGGGCACAGAAGGATTGCTGTCGTGAAAGCAGGGAGTCTCAAGTAAACAGAGGTAGATCTGGTGATGTTGATTTCTAACCCATTATGCCCTTGGAGCCAAATGGCATGAATCATTGCATTTGAAAATGGGATTCTAAAATCCAGATCTCCTTCTGACACATGTGCATGAAACATATAATAATTAGCCACCCTCAAATTGCACACATCAGGATTCTGACTTTAAAGACCCCATCTCCTTTCAGAAGAGGAATCATCATCATTGGAAGGCATATTTCAGATGCAGAAGTGTAAAATCACTGAGCTGGAGACATGATTTAGCATCAGAACGTCAACTTTACATTGAATAGCTTGCAACAAATTTAGCAAGTAAAGTTCATCCTATTCAAGATAAAACTTTTTGGACTGGAATGAAGATTGCAGATAAAGTATAGAAAGAAAAAATTTGAGAGTGGGAGAAGTGAGGGAGGTCACCCAGTATGTATATACAATATGTACAATAGAAAGAACAAAGTAAGAGGGTAAAAGAAACACATTTGATTTGTCAATTAGGAAGTAATTAGTGATATTCAAGAGCACAGGCTTATAGGGAGTTAGGTGTGGACCAAGTGGACACAAAGGAAATAATCAGTGGACACAAAGGAAATGAAGTTGGTGAACATATGTTTAATTTCCAATCATTCAGGAAGTTGGCTTGTGAAAAGGAAAGACTCTATCTTGGATGACTTTTATAAAATTATGTTAAGTTTTGTAAAATTATGTTAAGTTTTATGACTGTTCTCAAGCTAAAAGCAGGTGAATTGATTATTTTATATTTATCTCTAAGAAAACTGACTTCTTTGGATGTAGCTCTAGAAAAAAAAATATTTTCCTTTGGATGATTAACAATATAAAATAAAAGAAAGACTTACCCCAATTTAGACTCTTGGAAAATGAATTTTTTTTTTTGGTAGAGAGAGTAATTTATGATAGGAAGCACTGTAGCACTATAATATAATCATAGTTTAAAACATGAGCTTTAGACTCAAGTAGACCCAAGTTGAAATCACAAATCCACCATTTACCGGCAGTGGGATTTTAGCAAATTTCCTTATTTGTGAAACAGTGTCATTATCTTCCTCTATAGTATGGTCCTAAGATTTAAATGGGAGAATGGGACAGTTTTAGCCTAGTTTCCAGCACAAACATTTATAAACAGTATCTATTGCCATTACTAGCTACTTTTATATGTCCTAAGCTCCCTAAACAAGATGAATTAAGCCAAGAAAATGTTCTTTTAGACATTTAGTTTTTTTATACTCCCAGCTTGTATTGGCAAACTCAGTGATTTACCATGACCATTATTCTCATTTTACTCATCTAGAGTTAAAAGGGAAAAAGAAAGAAACGATTTCCAACCCAGTCCCCTGTTAATGTGTACAGAATTGACAACTGACTGCAGCCACCTGCCCCAAGATGCAGAAGGGCTGAAAAAGCAGAAGGGGCATGTATTGGTTTGCGAGTTCAAGAGACAAATAAGCATATCAATTTTAATTTAACTTCCCAAGCACTCAAGCTGTCACTCAAGATCATTTGTATGCCAATTATCTGACATTAAATATTGTTATGGTTTCTGACATACTAACGATAGTAGAACATTGTTTTAGAGTGACGGTTCAGTGGAAAATTCCCAGTCCTTTCCCCCTGCAATATGGGCTGGTAAGGTTTAATTAAAACAACCAAATTACAAGCTGCCTCAAAAGATTTTATATAAAAACTTCTTGCTGGCCTTTAGTGATAATGCTACAGACCATTGCTTATTGTCACAAGAGCTTACTTGGATATGAAAGGAATGGTCATTGGTTCAGCAATAGAAGCTGAGACTTTTTACTCCTGTCACTTCTGCTGCTTTTTTTTTTTTTTTTTTTCATTTTTATTGAGATTGTTCAGATACCATACAATTATCCAAAGATCCAAAGTGTACAATCACTTGCCCCTGGGTACCCTCATACAGCTGTGCATCCATCACACTTAATTTTTGTTCAATTTTTAGAAACTTTTCGTTACTCCAGACAAGAAATAAAGTGAAAGATGTAAAAAAAAAAAAAAAGAAAAGAAAAGAAAAGGAAACTCTAATCCTCCCCTATCCCTAACCAACCCCCCTCAATTGTTGACTCGTAGTATTGATATAGTACATTTGTTACTGTTTATGAAAAAATGTTGAAATACTACTAACTGTAGTATATAGTTTGTAATAGGTATATAGTTCTTCCCTATATGCCCCTCTATTATTAACTTCTAATTGTATTGTAATACATTTGTTCTGGTTCATGGAAGTGATTTCTAGTATTTGTACAGTTGATCATGGACATTGCCCACCATAGGATTCAGTTTTATACATTCCCATCTTTTGACCTCCAACTTTCCTTCTGGTAACATATATGACTCTGAGCTTCCCCTTTCCACCTCATTCACACACCATTCGGTGCTGTTAGTTATTCTCATATCTTGCTACCAACACCCCTGTTCGTTTCCAAACATTTAAGTTCATCCTAATTGAACATTCTGCTCATACTAAGCAACCACTCCCCATTCTTAAGCCTCGTCCTGTATCTTGGTACCTTTTATTTCATGTCTATGAGTTTACATATTATAATTAGTTCCTATCAGTGAGACCCTGCAATAATTGTCCTAAAGTTTCTGGCTCAATTCACTCAGTATATTGCCCTCAAGGTTTTGTCATCAACCCATTTTTTTTTAATATGGTTTTGTTCACTCACTATACATTCCATCCCAAGTAAATAATCAATGGTTTTCTGCATGGTCATACATTTATGTGTTCACCACCTTCACCACTATCTATATAAGAGCATCTACATTTCTTCCACAAGGCAGGAGGGAGAGTCAAAGAAGGTAGAGAGGCAAAAGAAAGAGGAAAAAAAAAGACAGCTAGGAAGCAGCAAAAGGAAAAATAACCTTAAATCAAAGTAGAATAAAGAATCAGACAATACCACCAATGTCAAGTGTCTGACATGCCTCCCTTATCCCCCCCTCTTATCTGCATTCACCTTGGTATATCACCTTTGTTACATTAAAGGAAGCATAATACAATGATTCTGTTAGTTACAGTCTCTAGTTTATGCTGATTGCATCCCTTCCCCAGTGCCTCCCCATTTTTAACACCTTGCAAGGTAGATATTTGCTTGTTCTCCCTCGTAAAAGAACATATTTGTACATTTTATCACAATTGTTGAATACTCTAGATTTCACCAAGTTACACAGTCCCAGTCTTTATCTTTCCTCCTTTCTTGTGGTGTCTCACATGCTCCCCACCTTCCTTTCTCAACCGCATTTATAGTTATCTTTGTTCAGTGTACTTACATTGTTGTGCTACCATCTCCCAAAATTGTGTTCCAAACCACGCACTCCTGTCTTCTATCACCCTGTAGTGCTCCCTTTAGTATTTCTTGTAGGACAGGTGTCTTGGTCACAAAGTCTCTCATTGTCTGTTTGTCAGAAAATATTTTGAGCTCTCCCTCATATTTGAAGGACAGCTTTGCTGGATATAGGATTCTTGGTTGGCGGTTTTTCTCTTTCAGTATCTTAAATATATCACACCACTTCCTTCTTGCCTCCATGGTTTCTGCTGAGAGATCCACACATAGTCTTATTAAGCTTCCTTTGTATGTAATGGATCGCTTTTCTCTTGCTGCTTTCAGGATTCTCTCTTTGTCTTTGACATTTGATAATCTGGTTATTAAGTGTCTTGGCGTAGGCCTCTTCATATCTCTTCTGTTTGGAGTACGCTGCGCTTCTTGGATCTGTAATTTCATGTCTTTCATAAGAGATGGGAAATTTTCATTAATTATTTCCTCTATTATTGCTTCTGCCCTCTTTCCCTTCTCTTCTCCTTCTGGGATACCAATGATACGTACATTATTGTACTTTGTTTCATCCTTGAGTTTCTGGAGATGTTGCTCATATTTTTTCATTCTTTTCTCCATCTGCTCCTTTGCGTGTAGGCTTTCAGGTGTTTTGTTCTCCAGTTCCTGAGTGTCTTCTTCTGCCTCTTGAGATCTGCTGTTGTATGTTTCCATTGTGTCTTTTATCTCTTGTGTTGTGCCTTTCATTTCCATAGATTCTACTAGTTGTTTTTTTGAACTTTTGATTTCTGCCGTATACATGCCCAGTGCTTCCTTTACAGCCTCTATCTCTTTTGCAATATCTTCTCTAAACTTTTTGATTTGATTTAGCATTAGTTGTTTAAATTCCTGTATCTCGTTGAAGGGTACGTTTGTTCCTTTGACTGGGCCATAACTTTGTTTTTCTTAGTGTAGGTTGTAATTTTCTGTTGTCTAGGCATGGTTTCCTTGGTTATCCAAATCAGGTTTTCCCAGACCAGAACAGGCTCAGGTCCCAGAGGGAAGAAATATTCAGTATCTGGTTTCCCTGCAGGTGTGTCTTAGAAAATTGCTCCACTCTTTGATGCCTTGGGTCACTGTGCTTTTCTGCCCAGCAGGTGACGCCTGTTAGCCTATAATTCTTGACTGGTGTGAGGAGGTATGGCCGTGTTCCCCCAGGCTCTGGGGTCTGGTTCTGAATGGAAAGGGCCCCACCCCTTTCCTCCTAGAGAAGACAGACCCCCCAGGTGGAGGTCATTAGCATTTCAATGGTCTCACTCTCTGCTTGTGCTGTCTCCACCCTTCTCCGCTTCACAGTCCTGGAAACTGAAAATGACTGGGGCTTTCTCCACTGAGCCAAAAAAGAAACAGATAGTCCCCTTCAGACCCAGTCCCAGGCGACCCTCCGGCTCTCCCAGGTCAGTTGTCACCCAAAGCCTCTGTCTGTTTTTTGGGGATACGTACCTGTAGTGAGCAGTTCACACTCGCTACTTAAAACCCCAGTTAGAGCTCAGCTGAGCTATATTCACTTGCTGGGAGAGAGCTTCTCTCTGGCACCACAAGGCTTTGTAGCTCGGGCTATGGGGGAGGGGGTCCCACGACTTGGTTCCTCAGGTTTTACTTACAGATTTTATGCTGTGTTCTCGGGCATTCCTCCCAATTCAGGTTGGTGTATGATGAGTGGATGGTCTCGTTTGTCCTCCTGCAGTTATTCTGGATTATTTACTAGTTGTTTCTGGTTTTTTGTAGTTGTTCCAGGGGGACTACTTAGCTTCCACTCTTCTCTATGCCGCCATCTTGCCCCACCCTGCTTTGAGGAATGTCCACTTCTGCTGCTTTTACTGGCAATGAAAGTGGGAGATTTTAAAGTTTCAGTTATTCTCATAAATATGCCCAGTCATGGAAAAGCAAGGGACAAGACTAACACTTTCAAGGTCATAGGTTTGAAAATCTATTGAAAGCTAAATAACAATCAAAAATCTTAAGGATTGCAAATTCTGTTCCAAACACTAACCAGAAAATACAGTTTGGTGTGATCTCAGGCAAATCCTCCCTGAGCCCTCCTGTTTGCCTTAAGTCCCAACGGCTTATGTTGTGGCGAAAGAGGCCAGCCAGGGCTTCACTGCTGTCGATGAGTGGCAACAGTTTACTCTCCAGTAAGTAAAAATAAATAGAAGTTGTTTATTCCATTAAGAATAAACCACAGTTTATTCTCCAGCAAGTTCTCTAAAATTTTAGAGCTGGAAAAGACCATCGAAGGATACAATGATTCCTCTTAGCTTGCTGGCATTAGCTGAAATCTTGTTAATATAATAGGTATTCTCCAGCACCTTTTTATTTCATGCATCTTGATTTAACTTCTTTGAAACTTCAATCTACTATTAAAACTAGTCTTAATCCTCTCTTTTTCCTAAATCTGTTCAGACTGGCTGCCTAGACATCAACCAACTCACTCCACACTTCTTCATTTCTCTAGTCATAATGCTAGTATATTATTACTGCTCGGAAAAAAATATATATTTATAGATAATATGAATAAGCAATCTCAGATTGGAGTCAGAGTGTGAAAAATTAGCAAAAAAAAATCAGATTTCTTTTATTATAGTAAGTGAATTGAATGGAACTCCTTTGGAAATATATCTGAAAGCTTCTTCTTCCACTGTTACCACTCAAGAATGTCTAAGATGGCATTGTATTCTATTTATTATTTACCAGGGCCTCTTTTATTGCAAATCCTTGCAATTAAAGTGTGAAAAAAAAATAGAGAGACAGAATAAATTTTCCTACTCCTTAAAAAAAAAAAATGAATCACAACAGTGAAAATTGTCACAACGATCTATAAAGAGAAAATTTAGTCTGAGAAGCTTATCTATTAATGCCAAAACTTTTACCCAACATCTAGTGAGAGTCTCTCAATTATTCAAGCAATACATGTGAAAAGATCTTTGGTTGACAAAGGGACACTGTATTACCATAAAACTTTTAGTACAATAGTTGCACATTCGGAGTTCTATCTTCATACCTTATCCTTATTTCTCTTTATCCATAGTCATAAACAAATCACAGAGACAGCTCTGGAGCTGTGCCACCTGGGTTTTAACCTCAGGCAATTTATTAATTGCGTGACTATGAGTACATTTCTTAACCTCTCTCAGCCTCATATTTCCTTATATGTAAAATAAGTATGGACAATAATAGCACCTACAGTATAGGGTGGAAACTTTTTTTTTATTAATGCAATTTTATTGCGATACAATCACATAACATACAATCATTCAAAGTGTACAATCAGTTGTTCACAGTATCAGCATATAGTTGTGCTTTCATCACCATAATCAAACTTTGAATATTTTCATTTCTCCAAAAAATAAAATAAAACTTAAAAAAGAACATCCAAAACATCTCATTCCCCTCCTCCCCCATTGTTCATTTACTTTTTTTAATACAGTTTAACTGAGATATATTCACACTCCCTACAGTCATCCACAGTGTACAATTATTCACAGCACCATCATACAGTTGTGGTTCATTACCAGAATCAATTTTTGAACATTTTCCTTACTCTAAAATAAAAATAAAAGCAAAAAAGAACCCCTCTTTCCATCCCCTCCACCCCACCCTATTCTTCATCTAATTTTTGTCCCCATTTTTCCACTCATCTGTCCATACACTGGATAAAGGGAGTGTGATCCACAAGGTTTTCACAATCACACATCACACTATGCAATCTACATAGTTATACAATCGTCTTCAAGAATCAAGGTCACTGGGTTGCAGTTTGACAGCTTCAGGTATTTCTCTCTAACCATTCCAACACACTAAAGACTAAAAGGTGATATCTATATAGCGCATAAGAATACCCCCCAGAGTGACCTCTCGGCTCCATTTGAAATCTCTCAGCCACTGGAACTTATTTTGTATCATCGCTCTTCCCTCTTTGGGTCAAGAAGATCCTCTCAATCCCACAGTGCTGGGTCCAGGTTCATCCCCAAGAGTCATTTCCCGCATTGCCAGAGGGATTCACACCCTTGGGAGTCATGTCCCACGTAGCAGGGAAGGCAGTGAGTTCACCTGCGGAGTGGGCTTAGTGAGAGAGAGGGACACATCTGAATAACAAAGACGCTCTCTCGGGGAGACTCCTAGGCACAATTATAAGTGGGCTTAGCATCTCCCTTGCAGCAACTAGCTTCACAGGGGAAGGCCCCCATATCGAAGGCTCAGCCCACCAAATTGGCAGTCCTCAACGTTTGCGAGAAAATCAGCAATAGCCCAGGAGGGGGAAGTCCAACATTTCCGTATTTCTCCCCAGCTCCTCGGGAGGTCCCGCAAATACACTTATATTCTCTGCCCATATCATTCTGAGATGTGTCAGGATTTCACCCCAGCCTGTAAAAACTCACCAAATCCCACTCCCCATTCAAAGCTCCATGCACCTATGGTGTTCAAACAAACTGACGTACAAGTTAAATTATCTCGTGTGCTACAGAAAATACAGATCCTGCACCAGATAAATATCTCTTCCCCTGGTCTCACACATAAATTGTAGTTTTAAAACCCAGTCAGTATCATCCTTTATAGGGTGGAAACTTTTGATTCAGTGTTTCCATGGAGATGTGACTCACCCAACTGTAGGCAAGACCTTTTGATTAGATTATTTCCATTCAGGGTGGGTTTTGATTAGTTCACTGGAGTACTTAAGAGAGCTCAAGAGTCAACACAGATGCTGATGCTTGGAGATGCTTGGATGCAGACAGCAGGACATTTGGAATTGCTAAGCTAAGAGATGAAGCTCAGAGTTTGCCCCAGAGAAGCTAAGAGAGGACCCCCAGATGCTTAGAGAGAAAGCCACTGGAATCAGAAGCTGAAAGCAATGCAACCCAGGAGCAAAGGACTAGCAGACACAAGCCATGTGCCTTCCCAGCTAACAGAGGTGTTCCAGATGCCATCGGCCTTTCTTCAATAAAGGTATCTTT
Source organism: Choloepus didactylus (assembly GCF_015220235.1). Classification (NCBI taxonomy): domain Eukaryota; kingdom Metazoa; phylum Chordata; class Mammalia; order Pilosa; family Megalonychidae; genus Choloepus; species Choloepus didactylus. Next base: position 81,799,491 of record NC_051311.1, read on the forward strand.
GCATCATGCCTGAGTCTGGACATTTTTATAGCCTTGAAACTGTAAATTTATGACCTAATAAGTCCCCTTTATAAAAGCCAATCCATTTGTGGTATTTTGCATAACAGCAGTTCCAGAAAACCAGACAGTGAGTGCCATGAGGGCAGGAACTTCATTTGGGTCTCAACCATGTCTGTTGTATCCACAGTCCTGGGACAGTGTCTGGCACATGGTACATGCTCAAAAAATATTTGCTAAATGAATGAATCAGAACACTCAAGTATAAAAATAGGTCATAAAACCATTTTTCATCATTTTTTGATCATTCATTTAATAAACATCAAATGCCTATTTTGTGCATTTTCCACGTAATGAAATACATATGAAAAGGGAAGAAAGTAACTTTCAATCCAATGGGGAATATGGACTCTACTAACATTGGGGAATTAAGGAAATTGTAAATTCTACCAGCATCCATTAATTGTGCAAGGAAATTTGTTTTTGAAGCAATTGCCTGTGGTTCCAAGTATCAGGCCTAATTAACCCAAAGAAGAAGAAAAAATGTATTTGAATGTGTTTAGCCATCCCTAATAACTAAAACCTAAATGCATTTCCCTTTTACTCTTCTTGGAATGCACTTGTAATAGATTTTTTCTATCCTACTCAATTTGGTAAACCATGATTTGCTTGACTATTTTGGTATTTCTGCATCCATATATAAATACTACCAGGTAATTCTATTTTCCTAGTTAATTTAATTATACATCTTTAATTATGTTGTTTAATCCACAATGCCAACTAAAAAACAAGTTCAGAATTGTTTATTTGACAAGAAAATGATTTATAAGACAATGCCCCTCTGAACTGTCAATATTTTCTATTCATCAAAAGTATGTCAATTATTTGTTATCTTTCATTTACTCATTATAGAAAATATTTGTTGAGTACCCACAGTAAGCCAGCTCCTGAGCTGGGTATTGATTCCTGCCCTCATGGAACTTACAATCTAGCTCATGTTATAGATGTAATTTCATATTTGTATTTCAAATTTTATTATTTTAACTTACAATATTACATAATTTGGTTTATCTTCTACTGTTCTAAGAATCAGAAAATAAAACCTTATTTTAAAACTTTAACTTATTCAATCATTACTTAAGCATTTCAAGTCATTTGAAATTATTACAAGTCAAAGAAAACTATTAGTTTCAATAATTTGCAAGCCTGAATATCTGTGTCAAAAGTCTCATACGATAAAATTTCCACCTATTTTGACATTTATGGATTTGAGAGAAAAGAAAAATCCAATATTGAATTAAATGCAATGAACTTACAGTAACTGGGGGGAAGGGCAAGCCTAGGACTCTCAGCATGCAGACCTGTAGCTCATTGCTGACTGGCAGGGGAGTGAAGCAGGGTTGCAGTTCCTAGAAAAAGTCCACGAGTTCTTTAATAAATAAATAATCATTTGTAATTAACATATTCATTGGTACTATTAAAATACTATAAATATTGTTTTCCAAATGCTTGCAAATAGCTTGTTGGACTAAGAAATTCATTCAAATATGCTAACCACTTTCCTTGTTTACATGATTAATATTCAGATCAAACACATTTTTTTTAATGCAAAGACAAACGCGTTCTGCAGGTCAGAATTATCACCCACAGCAATGAAGTTTGTTAAGGGGGGAGGGGGGGTTCCCTTTCTGTAGAGTACTATTCAAATCGTTAATGTACATCCCAGGTAGTTCATAATGACTTTTTTTATTATGCAATGAAGCACATTCACAGAGACAACATGCCCTTGTCTGTTTACCCTTTTTGTTTATTTACTCACTGATTTATGAAGTACAATACATTGCAAGGACTGTCTAGCAGTTATGGAAAATTACTGAAGTTCCTCTGTATAGTATTTCTCATTATACTGTAACAAGAATTCACAGAGAACATAATTATGTTAACTAAAAATTAAGATTTGTGCCCAAATGATGACAAAAAGCTCAGTAAATCCAGTCTAAATTTCAATTAATTCAGAAAAAAAGGGAAGTCACCTAGCTGTTTGATCAATTGTGTAGACCACTGATTGGTAATGCTTTGGCAGTCAAAGACCACTTTGTGAATTTAATGAAAGCTATCAATTCTCTCTCCCAAACACCTGAACCTGGTGGAGAAAAACAGTGATTCTTCACTTATTGAACAGTTGTTTTGCATCATTAGATAGTCTCCAACTGCCAATGCCTTATCTTTTTCTGCCCTCTAAATGATTTTACCAGCATCTTTATTAAACATATTCTACCTGAAGCACAAGCTCATAAGAATTTGAATATAGACTCAAGTCCTAAAGGCTTGCTTTACTCTTATTCTTACCTGAAAGTCTGCACAATTCTAATGTTTAGAAAAGTAAGGCCCCCAAGATGCCTTATCACCATGATGGGTGCTCTGAATCCCTCTCCACCCTCTAGGGTTGGAGAGTGATATCTGTGATTCCATCACTTCCCTTTTAAAAGTTTGAAATTCTTCCCTGGTTATCAGTTTTCCTTACCCTGCTTAGTACATCCCTGAATCTGACCACACTCCACCCAGCCATCCCTTCCAAATGTTCCTCTTGAAATTCTCTAATATTCCAGATATTAAACTCCACTGTATCTCCAACATTTTCTCTGAACATTTCCTTTCCCTCTCAGCATTTAATGAAACTGAACTATCTCCTAAGGACATGCTTCCCCTGCAGTCTTCTCAAGTGGAGGGTTTTTATCTCACGTATCTCAGATACGTTAAGAATTACAATGTAGATTATCCTCCATGTTTTCCATTGCCACCTCAAATCATTTCCTCCTTCCTTCTATTGTTTCAAAGATCATGCTGTCCAGCTATGCCAGTTACTCTACCTCCTGATTATTCCCCTTCTTTCTTTGGCAGGATTAGATCCTGGATCCTAGATCGGAGTCTTCCTCACCACCCGTACTTCTGTCATCATTCTTGGTGATGACATCCACTAGGATGATCCATCATACACCCTGGTTTCTCAGTTTCACTTCCTCAAATCCCAGGACTTTGCTTCCACACTATTTCAGCCAGCCAGTCCCATCAGCATACTCTGAATCCTGTCGTTACCACTTCCGTAATCTCAGTTTCACATATCCCATTTCTGGCCACAACCTCCTATTCCTTTGAGCTCACTTGTTCTATTAACAGTCTCCTCCACTACTACAACTTTCAGTCTGGATCTTCTATCTATTGCTGACACACCCATCTCCTATCTTCTCTTAGCTCTTTACCATGCTTAGATGCTTACTGCCCATCATTACTATCACTCCCTCGATGCTCTCACTCTAAAGTGCACTAGCCAAACAAAACCCTGCCTGTGTCTTCAAAGATGCTAGAGAAAATAATTTTAAATTCATTAACACAAATCTCAAGTGGGTACATACTGCCTGGATTGCCTCCTGTGTTTCCCTAGAAAACTCATTTGTAAGAGACACTTATTTTGTACCTCTTCCCTTCTCTGAAAACCTGCCACACTCCTTCCATTTGGCTTCTCAGCTGATGATCTTGAGTGATACTACCTGAGAATATAGATGTCATCAGATAGGAACTCTCCCACCTTCGCACCTCCATATATGAAACCTACCTGTGTCAGTAATTGTTTCTCCATCTTTCCTCTTGTTACAGTGGAAATGACCTTGCTTCCCTAAAAGGCCAATCCTTCCACTGGACTCTAGATCTTTCAAGATAGGCAGGATACCCCCTCACAAACTTTTTAGATTTGTGAGGAAGCTTACAGGCTCATGAATTCTAAAAGCCACGAGAGGCATTCGCTCTGTCCAAACTCTAATCTAATCCAAACCCTATTACCCTTCTCAGAAGCATCAAATCTGGCTCTAATTATGGAGATAACCCAAGAAATAACCCATATGTGCGAGCCATATGGAAAATCTGAAATCTTGGCTGTGATTACCTCCTTTTCTCCACCACAATCTAGGTGCCCTTTTTATATGGGAAAGATCAAGTAATCCCAGTACTCCCTGTGATCTGTGGGCTAAGGCAGCAATGTTTCCTCCTTGAAAGGGTACCTAAAGGCTTTTGACTGATCATTACAATATTCTATTCTCATTTTATAGGGAGACAATATGCCCATGTACTTTCTAAATTCCTCTGACATCTGTTGTAATCATAGAATTTTATAGTCGATGAGATTAGAGATGATGTGCTGATTCATTTTATCTGTTAACTTGGCTAGGTTATGGTGGCCAGTTATTCGGTCAAACACTGGTCTGGTGTGGTTGTGCATGGAGGTATTCTGAATTGGGATTAGCATCTACAATCAGTTGACTCTAAGTAAAAGAGTTTATCCTTAATAATGTGGATGGGCTTCATCCAATCAGTTGGAGAGCTTAAAGAACTAAGGGTTCCAGCAAGCAGATGGAATTCTGCCTTAAGACCACACTCTCCACTCCTTCCTGAGTTACCAGACTAAAGAATTCATATTAAATCATTATTACCAAATTTCCAGCCTCTGGCTGCCTCACATAATTTGGATTTATCAGCCTCCACAATTGCATGAGCCAGTTCCTTGTAATAGCACTCTCTCTCTCTCTCACTCTCTCGCTCTCTCCCGCTTTCTCTCACTCTCTAGATAATCAATATTATAGACAATAGTGAACACAGTATAGGCCCATATTCTTGAACATGGATGCTGTTCTATTGTGCTATTTGTAATTGTGAGTCCTTGAGGAACAGATTTATGATTTCTGGTCTCTACAGAACAGATTTATAGTTTCACCTAGTGGATTCCATATGAATATCCAAAAAACAACAAAATAACAGACTAGAAACTACTCACCAATATGTAAAAGCAACAACATTCCAGGAATGTGCAGACTCATTAGTTATTTTATGTATTACTTCTCCTGAACAGTAACCTCTTTCAGGGCCTTGTTTTAAAAAGATACCTAATTCTAAAGGATCTGGCCTTAGGAGCTCTTTTGTCAGCTGGAGGTATCTGGAGCTAATCAACTGGAGATAGTCAGACTCGGTCTCCTGTTTATTTTTATGCAAACCCAGGGAATTTTTAAAAATTAATTTCATTTTATAACTCGTCAACCAGCCGCTAATTAAGCAAACACATACTGAGCAACTGCTATTATCAGGAACTGTGATAACTGCTGGGTTTGCAGAGACTGATGTGATAAGTCCCAACTCTTAGGCACTCATAATCCACATAGAGGCCCTCATAAAACATTGTTGTGGCACAAACACATAGGGGGGCTATCACAAGTCATTTGCTAGTAATAACAAAGTCCTGAAGTTGGTGAAATACTTACTTTTTTTAAAAAAAGAGAGTTATCCTTATAATAACTTTGTACTCACTGACTAGCATTGTGATATACATTCCTGAGTAGGAATAAAAGGGGTGGAGTGACAGATCACAAACTGCAAATAATCCACATCCTATCTTCTCTTCACTGCAACCCATCATTTAGGTAAATCCATTGGGGGGTGTCAGCAAGTGAAGGTCATCTGTCATGTGTCAAAGAAAGAAAAAATGTTGACAAGCTCTAGCCTAGAGGTCTAGTGGGGGAGACAGACAGGCAGTTAGAAAATGATTACAACACAGTCTGTAAGGTGCTACTATGATAAGCACATGGTGTATTCACAGGAGGCTTTAGACATGCAGAGAAAGAGTACCTAATCCTAACTTAGGAGGAGACCACTCAGAGAAAACTGTGTTAAAAGTAGAGGATGGGTTTAGCTTCAGGGGAGATTGTGCCAGCACATGGTTAACATGGGAAAAGACTGCTCAGGAAGGGCAGAACCGGGAGCTAGGTTGGGACAGCTTTGGCAATAAACCACATAGAGATCTTGTTCCCATTGATCTCAGGGGCAAGCAGAACTGAAAATGTGGGCTACAAAGTTAACCTGGAGACACCTGGCAAGTGTAACATCTGGCAGGATTCATGGTCCAGGACACAGGCTAAAGTTAGTACTCAGAGGTACAAGCCTAGCAGGGGTCAGGTATGGTGTATAGCACAGCCAAAAGTTGGTGGCATGGGTTGCAATTCAAGATTCAGATAATCTGTGAATAGGACCTTAGCAATCACCAGAATACATAGGTCCACAGAGGGGCAGGGGCAGGGCGTGAATATAAAATCAAGAGGAGTTGTCTTCTCTCTGGGCTGTCATCGTAAACTTGTTTGGGTTGGCAGATGAGGGTTAGCAAGCATGTGCAAGACCATAGAGTCAAGCAGGTAGAAGATGTAGAAGAAAAAGAAAACAGCAATATCCCTCCACTGTAAAGCTCACAGTCGAGTAAGGGAGACAGAAACAGTTAAGCAAACAAGCTCCAGTGATGCTGTGATAGGAACTCATATAGCATACAGAGTGGAGTGCAGAAGAAGGAATGACAGTTCTGCCTGGGGAGAATGGGTAAAAGCTTTGGTATGGAGACGACAAATGAATAGTCTTAGAAGATGAGTATGTGTTGTCTGGCAGACTTGGGGATAAGGAGGCAGCTGGAAAAAGCATTCTGAGCAAAGGAAGCAGCATGAGGAGTCAAGTGGACACATGGAACAGTGGAACATCCAGAGACAGAATGTGGTGAGGTAGGGATGAAGCACTGAGATAATCTGTGGAGTCCAGTGACCGGGTATTTCTGAGGATGGGGGCATGTAGCTGGATAGTGTAGAGTGGGGTGAGGTGACGTTGGGCTTTATCATGTAGGTCACTAAAGTTTTTAAGGAGGTAAGAAATGCAATCAAATTTAGTTTCAGGAGAATGACTCTGATATCATGATGCAAAAGGAATTGAAATGAGAGATGCAATTAGAGTCATGGGATTCTAAGAAAGAGGTAGAACATATGGCATGGTCTATGTCTATGTCCTTGGCTGCTTAGGAAAAATAACAAGTGAAAAAGGCACCACTGAACCTTTGCTCTAGAAATCAAGGCTGCTGAGGAGGTGGCGGTGACTTGTGCCAACCCCAGCAAGCTGGAAAGCCATGGGCACAAGATCTTCACGTCACCATTCAACTTGCTGCTATTTGGCCTCTACATCTTCCAGCTCTACAGGATCCTGCACAGGGACCAGCCTGCAACCAGTGACAACAGCAACAGTGAGGAGCTGCCCCCATGCCCTGCCTCAAGTGGCACAGCTTCACCCCTGCTGAGCTGCAGTGCTTCAGCAGCATCCAGGACTCGTGCATAATTATGGCCGTCAACTGCAAGGTGTGATGTGGCTAAAGACCACAAGCTCTATAGCCTGAGGGACCATATGGGGTCTTTGCCAGAATGCATCCAAGGGCCTTGCCAGATTTTCCCTATATAAGGAAGCACTGGAGGACAAGTATGATGACCTGTCTGACCTCACTCCTGCCCAGTAGGAGACCCTGAGTGACTGGGGTTCTCAGTTCATGCTCAAGTATCATTACGAGGGCAAACTGCTGAAGGAGGGGGAGGAGTCCACTGTGTACTCAGATGAGGAAAAATCAAAAGATGAGAATGACTGGAAAAATGACTAAGGCATTCAGTGGAAGCCTTGTATTTTGCAAAATTTTTGTATTTTGCAGAACCATTGGTAACATTCCAGTCTGTCCTTAAAACACAGTGAGGAGAGGTCAAGGTGGTGGCAAAAGGAGGTGTGGGGTTTAGTTCATCTTCTAGGGCAGCTAGTAAATAACCAGGAAATGTCTGGAACAACTGTTTGGAGGACTTCTGCGACCAGACACACACCATACACCAGCCAGGAATAATTTGAAGGGTGAAGGCCAATAAATCACAGCACAGAACTGTAAATAAATCCTTCCACACTGTGGAGGCTGGTGCCCCTCCCCCATGGGCATGGCATGCTGACTCAGAGCCTCCCCTGTGGGAAACAGAAGTCCTTCCTACTAGGAGCAAGGGAAGGGGGAGCTCAACTATGCTCCAATTACAGATTTGATTAACAAATTTGGACTGCTGAATACCAAGCACAGATAAATCTACAATGCAAACAAGACATAGACCTGGATTAGGTCTGTATCAGCCCTGCTCTGAGCAGAGAGAGCGGAGGGATGACAAAAAAAAATTTTTTTTAAGGCAGAGGCTTATGGAATTGGCTGAGCTCAGAGTTCTAGAAGGGGACTGAAGGGGAGGGGCTGGGGACCAGCTCTGAAAGCAATTTTTTTTCTTTCCTCTTTTTTTTTTTTTTTTTAATAAGCAGCCCATTAAAGAAAGCAGCAGGCATTCTCTGTTTCAGCCCTGCCCCATGCAAGGGTGGAAATAAGGCTGAAAGACAAAGTAATTAATCAGGTGGAGGAGATAGTTCCCCAAAGAGCATATGTGCTGGTTTGGATATATTATGTCCCCCTAAAGCCATGTTTTAATCCAATCTTGTGGGATATTTGGATTAGGTTGTTTCCAGAGAGATGTGACTCACCCAACCATAGGTGATATTTTGATTAGATTATTTCCATGGAGGTGTGGCCCTTGAATAGTTTACTGGAGTCCTTTAAAAGGAGAAGACCCAGACACTTGCTGTGCTTTGAGATGCTAGCCCAGAGTTTGCTTCAGAGAAGCTAAGAGAGGACAAAACACCCCAAACAGCTGAGAGAGACTTTTGGAGAGATTGAGATGCTTGCTGAGGCTTGGAGATGCAGACAGAAGGATGTTCAGAAATGCTAAGCTAAGAGAAACCCAGAGACATTTTGGAGAAAGCCATTTTGAAAACCAACCCAAGAACAAAGGAACAGCAGACACCAGCCACATGTCTTCCCAGCTGACAGAGGTGTTCTGAATGCCATTGGCCATTCTTCAGTGAAGGTATCTTCTTGTTGATGCCTTAATTTGGACACTTTTATGGCCTTAGGATTGTAAATTTGCAACCAAATAAGCCCCCTTTATAAAAACAAATCCATTTCTGGTATTTTGCTTAATGGCAGCTCTAGCAAACCAGGACAGCATATCTTCCCCAAGAAAGGGGGAGGAGGTAGGCAGGACCCAGTGCAAGTGGCAACTCTTTCTCAAGGACTGGGATATCAGCAGCAGTTTCAAACTACAAAATCTGAACCCAGCCTGTCTCAAACATGCAACAGTTTCAAAAAAAAAAAAAAGAGGGGGCAAGGGCCAGCACAGATGGTAACAGTTATTTAAATAATTCAGACCCCAGGAGGTGAAAAAGGGAGACAGTTTAAGCCTACTTTCAGCCTCAGTCTCTGACAGAGAGGGGGTCTACTGAGACTTAAAGGCACAGTATCACTTTAGGCCCACGGGGCCTAAGTACCATCTGCTGGGCAGGATAGGAAAAACACAGAACTAAGAGGCTTCACAAGAAAGACTGGCACCCTGCAGGGTCTCATCCCCAGGAAACCTTGATACTGATTGCACCCACTTTGTGAGTCCTGGGCCTGCCTTGCCTGAGAAAACCTGACTGGGTCGATCCTATCTGAGGGAACCCTCCACCCAAAACCAGGCGTCCAGGTAAAAGCTACTAAGAGGTAACAAAAATAGAGTTAAAAATATATAGAAGCAAAAAACAAAACAAAACCAACAGCAGGTCCATATTCCCTGAGGAGGAAGAGGGAAGAAAAAGCTTTTTCCTGGAGGTGAAACAACTACACAAAAATTTCCATATAGGCACAGCAAGAATCAGAAAAATAAGAGCTGAGAAATTCTGATCAGTTAAGCAGAAGCTATGCTAAAGGTCTAGAATAAAATGAACCAAATTTCAAAACACAGAGAACAAAGCCAAACAACAAGGAAACCCTAGGCAAGAGAGAAAACAACCTCCAGAATAAGAAACCCAAGTCAAAGAAACAAATGAAAACTTCAGATGAGATACAGGAATTGAACCACTAATTAAAGATGTTCAAACAAATCTTCTAAATCAAATCAACAACTTGAAGTTTTTGTGGCAAAAGAGATGAAGAACACTGATTGTTTATAAAGAAGAACTCAGAAGCTTGCAAAAAAGAAAAAAAATGACAGAACTTACGGGAATGAAAGTCACAATAGAAGAGATGAAAAACACAATGGAGATATACAGCAGCAGATTTGAAGAGGCAGAAGAAAGGATTAGTGAACTAGAGAACAGGACATCTGAAATCCTAAAGACAAAAGAACAGATAAGGAAAATAATGGAAAAATATGAGCAGGATCTCAGTGAATTGAATGATAACATGAAGCACACAAATATATGTATTACAGGTGTCCCCAAAGGAGAAGAGAAGGGTAGAAAGAATAATTAAGTAAATAATCACTGAAAATTTCCCAACTCTTGTGAAAGACATAAAATTACAGGTACAGGAAGCACAACATAACCCAAACAGAAGAGGTCCAAATAGACATACTCTATTGTCAGATTATCAAATGCCAAAGACAAAAAGAGAATTTTGAAAGCAGCAAAAGAAAAGTGATCCATCGCATACAAGGGAAGCTCAATAAGAATAAGTATGGATTTCTCAGCAGAAACTATGGAGGTGAAAAGGCAGTGGTATGATATATTTAAGATACTGAAAGAGAAAAATTGCCAGCAAGAATTCTATATCCAGCAATACTGTTCTTCAAAAATGGCAGAGAGTTTAAAATATTTACAGACAAACAGATACTGAGAGAGTACGTGAACAAGAGACCTGCTCTACAAGAAATACTAAAGGGAGTACTACAGACAGATAGGAAAAGACAGGAGAGAGATGTTTGTAGAAGAGTGTAGAAATGAAGATTATCATTAAGGGTAACTAAAAGGGTGAGAGGGAGAGAAAGAGGGTGGTAGGGAGTGAGGGAGGGAGAGAGGGAGGGAGAATGAATAAGATATGACATATAAAATACAAAGGACAAAATAGTTGAAGACAGTACTGCCTTTAGAGTGATAGCACTAAATGTTAATGGATTAAACTCCCCAATCAAAAGACATAGACTGGCAGAATGGATTTGAAAAAAACAGGTTCCATCTATACGCTGTCTACAAGAGACTCACTTTAGACATGAGGACAAAAATAGATTGAAAGTGAAAGGTTGGAAAAAGTTATTTCCAGAAAAGAGAGGAGGTAGCTATACTAACTTCAAATTAGACTTCAAATGTAAATCAGTTAAAAGAGACAAAGAAGGATACTATATATTAATAACAGGAACAATTAATCAAGAAGAAATAACAATCATAAATATTTACACACCTAGCCAGAGTGCCCCAAAATACATGAGGCAAACAGTGACAACACTGAAGGGGGAAGTAGACACCTCTACAATAATAGTTGAAGACATCAATACACCACCCTCATCAATGAAAAGAACATCGAGACAGAGGACCAGTAGGGAAACAAAGATCTTCAATAATATGATAAACAAACTAGACTTAATAGACATTTAAAGAATATTGAAGCCAATAGCAGGATATACATTTTTCTCAAGTACCCCTGGATCATTCTCCAGGATAGACTACATGTTGGGTCACAAACTAGGTCTCAATAATTTTAAAAGATTGTTATTATGCAAAACACTTTCTCAGATCACAATGGAATGAAGTTGGAAATTAATAACAGGCAGAGAGCTGGAAATTCACAAAAATATTCACAACATGCTCTTAAACAAACAGTGGGTCAAGGAAGAAATTACAAGAGAAATCAGTAAATATCTTAAGGCAAATGAAAATGAGAACACAACAAACAAAACTTATGGGATGGAGTGAAGGCAATGCTGAGAGGGAAATTTATTGCCCTAAATGCCTAGATTAAAAAAGAAGAAAAAAGCAAAAATCAAGCACTTAACTGTTCACCTGGAGGAACTAGAGAAAGAACAGCAAACTAACCCCAAAGCAAACAGAAGGAAAGAAATAACAAATATTAGAGCAGAAATAAATGAAATTGGAAACATGAAAACAATAGAATCAACAAAACCAGAAGTTTGTTCTTTAAGAAAATCAATAAAATTGATGAACCCTTAGCCAGGCTGACAAATAAAAAAAGATAGAGGATGCAAATAAATAAAATCAGAAATGGGAGGGGGGACTAACTACTGATCCCAAAAAAATAAAGGAGATAATGAAAGAACACTATGAGCAACTATATGCTAACAAACTAGACAACTTAGACGAAATGAACAACTTCAAAAACATGAACAATCAACATTGACTTGAGAAGAACTAGAAAACCTCAACAAACTAGTCACAAGTAAAGAGATTGAATCAGTCATCCAAAACTTTCCATGAAAGAAAAGCCCAGGACCAGATGGCTTCACATGTGAATTCTACTAAGCATTCAAAAAAGAATCAGTACCAATCCTGCTCAAACTCTTCAAAAAAATTGAAGAGAAAGAAAGCCACGTAACTCATTCTATGATGCCAACATCACCCTAATAACAAAGCCAGATAATGATACTACAAGAAAAGAAAATTACAGACCAATCTCTCTAATGAATATAGATGCAAAATCCTCAGAAAAATACTTGCAAATTGAATCAAGCAGCACATTAAAAGAATTATTCACCATGACCAAGTGGAATTTATACCAGATATGAAAGGGTGGTTCAACACAGGAAAATCAATTAATGTAATATACCACATCAATAAATCAAAGGGGAAAAAAAAACACATGATCATCTCAATTGATGCAGAAAAGGCATTTGACAAAATTCAGCATCCTGTCTTGATGAAAACACTTCAAAGGATAGGAATAGAAGTAAACTTCTTCAACATGATAAAGAGAATATATGAAAAGCCCACAACTAACATTATACTCAATGGGGAAAGACTGAAAGCATTCCCTCTAAAATCTGGAAAAAGACAAGGATGCCATCTGTCGCCATTGTTATTCAATATAGTGCTGGAATTTCTAACTAGAGCAAATAGGCAAGAAAATGAAACAAAATGAAATAAATAGGAAAGGAAGAAGTAAAACTTTCAGTGTTCACAGATGACATGATCTTATATGTAGAAAAACTTGAAAAATCTGTAGTAAAGCTACTAGAACTAATAAATGAGTAAAGAAAAGTGGCAGATTACAAGATCAACATGCAAAAATCAGTAGCTTTTCTATACACTAGTAATGAGCACTCTGGGGAGGAAATCAAGAAAAAAATTCCATTTATGATAGCAACCAAAATAATCAAATATTCAGGAATAAATTTAACCAAGGACATAAAAGACATACTGTGTTCATGGATTAGAAGACTAAATATAGTTAAGATGTCAATTCTACCCAAATGATTTATAGATTCAATGCAATACCAATCAAAATCCCAAATTTATTTGGAAGGGCAGGGTGCCCTGAATATCTAAAAATGTCTTAAGAAAGAGAAATGAAATGGGAGGTTGTTCTAGTTTGCTAATGCTGCAGAATGCAAAACACCAGAGATGGATTGGCTTTTATAAAAAGGGGATTTATTTGGCTACACAGTTACAGTCTTAAGGCCATAAAGTGTCCAAGGTAACACATCAGTAATCGGGTACCTTCACCAGAGGATGGCCAATGGTGTCCGGAAAACCTCTGTTAGCTGGGAAGGCACGTGGCTGGCGTCTGCTCCAAAGTTCTGGTTTCAAAATGGCTTTCTCCCAGGACGTTCCTCTCTAGCAAGCTTGCTCCTCTTCAAAACGTCACTCACAGCTGCACTGAGTTCCTTCTCTTTGAGTCAGCTCATTTATATGGCTCCACTGATCAAGGCCCACCCTGAATGGGTGGGGCCATGCCTCCATGGGAATATCTTATCAGAGTCATCACCCACAGCTGGGTGGGGCATATTCCAAGCTAATCTAATCAGCACCAAAACATCTGCCCCACAAGACTACATCAAAGATAATGGCATTTGGGGGACACAATACATTCAAACTGGCACAGAGGTCTTACACTACCTGGCTTTAAAGCATATTACGAAGCTACAGTGGTCAAAAGAGCATGGTACTGGCATAAAGATAGATATACTGACCAATGGAATTGAATTAAGAGTTCAGAAATAAACCCTCATGTCTACAGACAGTTGATTTTTGATAAGGAGTCCAAGACCACTCAACAGAGCAGCCTCTTTAACAAATGGTGCTTGGAGAACTGGATATCTGTATCCAAAAGAATTAAAGAGGACTCCTATCTCACACCTTATACAAAAATTAACTCAAAATAGATCAAAGACCTAAACATTAGAGTTAAAACCATACAACTTTTAGAAGAAAATGTAGGGAAATCTCTTAAAAATCTTGTGGTAGGAGGTGGTTTCCTAGACCTTACAGTCAAAGTGTAAGCAATGAAAGAAGAAATAGACAAATTGAATCTCCTCAAAATGAAATACTTTTGTGCATCAAAGAACTTTGTCAGGAAAGTAAAAAGGCAGCCTACTCAATTGGAGACAAAATGTGGAAACCACATATTGGATAAGGATTTAATATCTAGAATATATAAAGAGATCCTACAACACAACAACAACAACAACAAAAAACAAGCCAATTAAGAAAAGGCACAAAAGACATGGATAGACACTTTTCCAAAGAGGAAATACAAATGGTTCAAAAACATATGAAAAGATGCTCAACTTCACTCGCTATTAGGGAAATGCAAATCAAAACCACAATGATGGATCATCTGACACCTACTAGAATGGCCATTATCAAGAAAACAGGAAACTACAAGTGCCGGAGAGAATGTGGAGAAATAGGTACACTTATTCATTGTTAATGGGAATGTAAAATAGTGCAGCCGCTCTTGAAGGCAGTTTGGTGGTTTCTCAGGAAGCTAAGTACAGAATTGCTGCATGATCCAGCAATCCCATTACTAGGTATATACTTAGAAATGAAAGCAGGGACAGGAGCAGACATTTGCACACCAATGTTTATAGGAGCATTATTCACGATTGCCGATAGATGGAAACAGTCCAAATGGCCATCAACTGATGAGTGGATAAACAAACTGTGGTATATACATATGATAGAATATTACACAGCTGTAAGACAGATTAAAGTCATGATGTATGCAACAATGTGGATAAACCTTGAGGACCTTATGTTGAGCAAAATAAGCCAGAAATGAAAGGACAAATATTGTTTGGTCCCACTAATATGAACTAACAATAATAAGCAAACTCTGAGAATTAAATTCAAGAGCATAGGCTATCAGGAGATAGAAAGTGGGCAGAGATTGGGTACCTGACAATTAAGAACTACAGAATGCTCAACAAGGCTCATTGTAAAGATTCTGAGATTGTAAGCTCTTACAGCAATCACAACGATTTCTGAGTTTTAACTGTTATCTCTAAATTCTGAGAGGCTGAGCTCTTTGTGTATAACCTGGTAGTTCCTTGGAACTTTGAGTATCTGTGGGAAGCCTGAGACTTAGAGTTAGAGTTCTGCAGCTCTGAAAGTCAGCATTACTACATACAGCAACTATTAGACAAGCTGAAAAAGAGGTTAGAATTCAATTAGAGTTATGAATGAAGCTGATCTCGTTAGGACGAAGGTAAATCAGAATACAGGGTAAAGGAAAAACTTGTACGTACTTTAAAACTTCAACTTCTGTGTGAGACCAAAGGAAGATATGTTTATTTTGTCCAAAATTTAAATTTTCTGTAGCACTCTATCCAATTTAACCAGTCTAATCAGTTTATTTAAACAACCTAATTACATGGGACCTAGAATAGGGAATGAGATCTTGTTATTCTGTACAAGTTATTGTAACACCCTGATACATTCCAGAGTATTTTGGGCAGAAAATAAAAAAGTATTTGCAAAATCCCTTGGGGACTGGAGAAAAATGTGGAATTACTAAACTTCCCCACCTGGGGAATTCCTGAGATTCTCTCAAGCATTAGAGACTCCCAATTTAGTAAGCCAAGCCCTCAATCTTGAAGCTTGCTCTTATGAAATTTATTTCTATAATGGCGAAGCTAAGCCTAAGAGTCACCCCCAGAGAACCTCTTTTGTTGCTCAGATGTGACCTTTCTGTCTAAGCCAATTCTGCAAATAAACTCACTACTCTCTCCCCTACATGGGACGTGACTCCCAGAGATGAACCTGGCCCTGGCATCATGGGATTGAGAATGCCTTCTTGACTAAAAGAGGAAGAGAAATGAAACAAAATAAAGTTTCAGTAGCTAAGAGATTTCAAATAGAGTTGAGAAGTCATCCTGAAGGTTACTCTTATGCAAGCTTCAGCAAGATATTGCAAATTGCTGCAGTATGCCAAGCCCTAAATGACAGTATTCTTGAAAACCCTAAAGAATACCCTGGGCTCTTTCTAAGACTCTATAAACGTTTTACCCATTAAATTAATTTTTACAGAAACTTAAAGCCTCCAAATGGCTCCTATGCCAGATAAGCCCTGAAATCCAGAGGTACCAGTCTCTCCAAGAACATCAACCAGGTTCACTCCTCTACCCCATAATGTCAACACCCCTTTTCAGCACGAAGAAGTTAGAATGATATTTGCACAAATATCCCTGAGGATGGAGAGAATGATCAAATGAGGGGAAGAAGTTGTAACTGAGAAGTTAGGGTTTAACAAATGATTATGGCTACTGACATTATATAGATATTTCTTTTTAGTTTCTGGTGTATCAGAATAGCCAGAAGGAAATACCTGAAATTGTTGAACTGTAATCCTGTAGCCTTGATCTTTGACAATGATTGTATAGATAGCTTTCATCTTGTGACCATGTGATTGCAAAAACCTTGTGACCGACACCCCCTTTATCCAATGTATGCATAGACCAGTAACAAAGACATACATGAAAAAAAATATGGTGATTTCAATATGCAGAAAACTTTTGAACTTACTATAAATTTTTTAATTACTTGTAATCTCACTAGTGACACTGAAAAATTAACTTCTGTCTTGGAATGTGCATGATATGTTTTTGCACAAATCCAGAAAACAAAAATATTAATGCTCATACTGCTTTTCTTCTATCTGTCATTAGCACAAGTGAATTTAAATTTGTTTTTCCTAAGAGACAGGTAAGACTTTGATATTTCCCAAAACAGACAAAAAATTTAAATGTGCAAAGCCCTCCAAGCACCAAGAATAAAGGATCAACTTTTAGTGTGATGTTCTCTAAAGACAACAGTTGACTTAACTGCATGATTTCTGTTTTATCTGCCTGTATAGCAAATCTGTAGTCCTCCAGAGCTTTTGGTATTGATTAAAGAGAGCTGTCTGGTAACAAATTGAAATCTTAAAGCTGGATTCACTGGGAAGAAAAATATTTCCTGTGTTTCTGGTTTGCTTTGTTGTCTCTGCCCTCACTAACAAAGTAATTCTACCTTTAGGATCAGAACAGGATCTCAACATACAAAGGAGATGCTTTAGAAATATCAGCTGGCTTGTCTAGTAAACAAAATTTATGAAGAAGACTGTAGCACTATCTTCCTAATTCTCATAGCCATGGCAGGGCAATGGTTATTTTATACAAGTGAGGGAGGCATACAGAACAGGGACAGGGGTTTGCCCTCCTGAGTCTTGACACACACGCACCCCGCCCCAAAGAATAAGGAAACCATACACATCACTGGCCAGGTGATTTCTACAGTAGAGTGTACTCAGAAGGTAACAGTCATTCTTCTGTCATTCCGAAACTATAGCCACTGCAAAAGTAGTAGTCGGGTGTCTAGGTTTTCGGTATTGGTTTTTTGGTTAACGCTAAACTTAGCTTAAGTAGTCAGTACAGTTGTATGAATTTGTAAAAGTATTATATGAACAACTAGTGAGGTTTCAAACTTCTAGTAATTGTTGTTCAATAGTCATTGTATTTTCTGGTGAACCATCTTTAATGGAATTACCTCAAGTCAGAGAACAAAATGAAGTGCTTTGGTCAATTAATAAAGTGGTTTTACCCAGTTTCAAAAAAAAAAGGCACCATCACGCCAACTATTTTCTCTACATTATCTGGGTCTTGACTTCACATGGTTTCCTCTAAGGATTTTTCATCATAATCCTAACACAGTGAAAAAATCAGGGGTGACTTTTTGAGACTGTGCCCCAGAGAAGCCACCACTTCCCCACCTACCAGGTTTTCTGTCTGCTCTCCCCACATCCATCAATACCCAGGTGTGCTTCTAGACACGACTAGAGGCAGCCCAGTTTAAAATGCATTAGCAATGGTTAGGCATCTGATTGACTCTAGAAGGAGGGAGAGAGAGATGAGTCTAGTAACCCCCTGGTTTGAGGCTGGTGTGACTGGGTAAAATAATAGTTCTCACAACTAGGATGGGTAAAGCACGTCAGAAGAGGATAATTAGAGGAAGAGGAAGCACTCGGTTTAAGCACATTGATGGGTTTCTGGGGGACGTCCAGGGGAAGTTTTGGCAGGTAGCTGGTCAGGAGTCCCAAGGTAATAGTTCAAAATGTCCATTTTATGTGCTTGAACTACACATACACACAGAAGTTTAGTGTCTGTTCATTTAAACACCTAGAATGTACCATCCAGCCTGCCTTTTGCCATAGTAAATGGAGTTTGAAATTAGAAAATAGGCCCTGGTACTCAGTCAGAAGAAATTTGGGGGAGGCTTCTCAGCAAAAGATAGATAATAGCTATGCATTTCCCCAATTCTCTCGGTTCTTTGCTGGTGGTATCCACTGATGTTTCAAAATCCAAAACCAGTCACAGACTTCCCCTGATACCTGAATTCATTAATTTACTCAGTCAGTCTTTCAACAGAAATTTATTGAGTGCCAGTTACTCTTCAGGTAACCAAGATATAATTTGTTGAACCATACAGGCATGGCTCTGTCTCTTATGGAGGCACCGCACAGGATATACATTTTTTTCTGGGAAAGGCCATCATGTAGCTTCTGGGAGTTGAACTAGTTTTAAAAATTTTATCATACATCAAACAATTTTTAATAATTGTTTAAACCACCTTAGAAAAACACTTTTAAATGGTTGACAGTGTTCCTAGGATACTAAGCTTTATCTACAGCATTTAAAAAATGGTTACAAAATTGTTTGAATCTCCAAAGCATAAGGTTTTAATTTTCTAAAGCAAGATAAGAATTGAAAAACCTGGTTTAAAATGGAAAGTCAGAGTAAATGTTAAATACAAGACTGCAAACACTATAAACCTGCATGTCCCTGACTCAAAGCAAAAAAAAAAAAAAAAAAAAAAAAAAGAACATTTTCCTTTTATTTAATGGTGCAATTTTAATGATAAAAATGACTAAAACCCTATACTAGTCCAGAAATACCTGCCCAATCAAATCAAAGAATAAGCACTTTGCTAAATTTTTATTCAAGTGTATGATTTGTGAGTTTGGATAAATGTGTTCAGTGCTGTTCAATAGAACTTTTTGTGATGATGGAATTGCTCTATATCTGCCATTCACACATTGGTTATTAAATGCTTGAAATGTGACTAGAGGACTAAAGAACTGAATTTTTAGTTTTATGTAATTTTAATTATTTAAATTTTAATTTAAATAGCTACATGTGGCAGGTCGCTACTTTATAGGACAGTGTGTAGCATTTCCATCACCCCAAAAAGTTCCTGTTGCTATTGTGTTGTAGTGTTACTCCATGCCCTCTACTAACAATGCATAGCACCCCACTAACTGGCAAAGAGAAATGTTTACAGGTTCCAGCTATAGTATTACAAAGCTGAGGGAAAGGATGCATTTAGAACTGATAGAAAACAAGTTAATGACTGTCCCAGTAAGTGCATGTTTAATTTTGATAAACTCCGATTTATCTTTTTTTTCTTCTTCTATGGTTCATGTTTTGGTATCTTGACTTAGAAATCTTTGACTAATGGAAGATCACAAATATTTTCTCCTGTTTTCTTTTAGAATTTTTTCAGTTTTCACAGTTACATTTAGGCCTATTATCCAATTTGAGTTAAATTATTTTATACAATGTGAGGTAAGGGTGGAAGTTATTATATTTGTATATAGATATCCAAAAACTATGGAAATGTTGAAAAAAACATCTTTTTTTCCTCATTGAATTACCTTGGCATATTTGTCAAAGATCAGTTGAAGATATATGTATAGGTATATTTCTGGACTCTATGACCTAAATGTTTATTCTTACACTGATTAACTCTTTTGATTATAGTTGCTTTATAGTAAATCTTAAAATCAGGTAGTGTGAGTCCTTCAATTTTGTTCTTTTTCAAAATTGTTTTGGTTATTTACACTTCCATATGAATTTTAAAATCAGCTTTTCAATTTGTATGGAAAAAAACCCTATTGGAATATATGTTCGGAATTTTATTAAATCTATAATCCAATTTGGCGATAATTGACATCTTAATAATACTACTTCTTCTAACCCATGCACATGGTGTATCTCCCCATTTATTTAAATTTTACAAAATTTTTGTACGTGTATTTTGTAGTTTTCCTCGGTTGCTGTTCTGGGACTTGGACAAAATCACAATTCTTACCCCTTTTGTTTCAGGAATTAAACTCTCCTCTAGCTTTCATCTGCTTATAAATGCTTTCCAATATTTTTACATAGCTTTCAAAAAATTATTTAACAAATTTTTATCATCATTATCTGCTGGAAATTTATGGGACCACTTTACCCATAAAGCAAACTCCTTAAGATATTAAGTAATAACAAACAAGTCTAGAATAAAGATCAACAATCAACTTTGTTCTAAATTCCATCAACCTTTTCACTGTTGACTATTAGCCAGTCATATCACAGTGTCTTGGTTTTTGTCAGCCTGAAATGGGAGGAACAAAATAGACAAAGCCAACCCAGTTTCTATCAAGGTTCTTATATTTTTGAATTACACAGACCAGAACAGATTTTCTGATAAGGAACCTAAAGATTGTAGTAATTCCCTCAAAATACTAGTTTATAAAACATAGAAATAGCCTCCATGGAAGGTGAAGGAGTGAAGAGTGAAGGGAAAGCAGGGGAAATGTTTTGAAATATTATCCAGTGTGTTTTATTTTTTACTCCCAGCACTTCCTTTTGCTCTCAGTTCCTCCTTCCCACTTGCCACTCAGAGGGCAGCAGGAGCAAGGTTGTCTGACACAGCCTTCAGGTTTGTGCCGTTACAGCAGACACGAAGTTAATACTCACCTTTTGAGTAAAATAGACTTGAATATTCAGGCAGAGAACTATCGTATTTTATTTAATTATTTCATTTTATTAAAGAAATATTTAAGAAAGTGATATATACACATGGTACCAAATTCATACAGTACGAGTCCACTGTAAAAAAAAGTCTCCTTGTTCCCTATATCCCAGCAAGTTCCCTCCCATGTTTTCTTCTATAACTTTTATAGTTTTACTTTTTTATACTAAAATCTTTGCTTCATTTGAAAGACATTTTTATGTAAATATGAACTAGAGATGCAACTTTATTTTTTTTCCAGGTGGTTACTCAGTTGCACCAAGACCACTTGCTAAATAATCCATATTTCCTTTATTGAATTGAAATATTACTTTTATCATATGCTTGTTTCCCATATATACTGGGGCTAGTCCTGTGCTTTCTATTCTTTTCCACTGGCATATTTGTCAAGTCATATGTCGGTACCACCACAATTTCAGTTATAGCATTATACTATGTAGTAAGTTCTCTCTGAAACTTATATCCCACCTATTGAGAAGGAGGAAGGAAAAAGCCCTAAATTGCCTAAATTACCCTGAATCAACTGAGAAAACTGAAGAGACTGAGTTTATCCTGAATTCTCAAGACGAAACTTTCTGCTATGTGACTGAATGGGATCTCAAGATAGAAAAATTTTAAATATTAAAAATAAATAATTTTAAAATAGAGGAAAACAGGAAATTACCACACCTGAATGTTATGACTTGAAAGTGTATACTCACAAAATATGCAACTATGTTTGTGCAACTATGTTTCAGAATATAATTTCAGAACTACTTCTGAACACCACCTCTACTACCATCTTTGCTCACTATTGTTTTTCCTCTTGTAAACTGCTTCCTTAGTTTATAATGAGTTTGGAAACTGCTTGAGAGAGGCATACCTTCAATACTAAGTTTGGAAGTATAACCTCTCTCATGCCACTAATTTAATGCTAAATACCCAGTAATTTTAGTAATGCCAAAAACAATACTCTTGAAAATGTAAGTTATGTCAAATACAATCAGGGTTAAAAGTTGGAGTACCCAGTCTGAAATTCCAACATTTGGCTCATGGCACAGGGAAAGAAGACGTTCTGGAGGCTTGAGGTCTCAATGTCAGGGGTCAACGGGGAGTTAATCCCTGTCGTTCTTAGGGCAGGCAGGTTGCTGATGGCAGAATGTGGGGTGCCATGAAGTCGGGGGTTGCCTGTCCTCTGGCTTTCCACTGTGAATGGGCTCCCTGTCTGATGCCTGGGCCTGTGCACAGACGCAAGTATCCATACAACGATGCCACGGTGTCCTAGGGAGATTCATACCAGTCACTCTGAAGGAGTATTTGAAGGCTTAAAAGAAAATAGTTTCTAGTCTAAAATTAAATTAGAGTGGTAAGATTATGGAATTGGCTGTTGCATCTGGATGCTGAGGGATTTTAAAACAATAAATCAGTTCAAGTACATAGACCTGTTTTCCCCTTTTTAACTATCATTGCTTAATTTCATTTTGGTTTTAGTTTTGTGTATAAGCAAAGGGAAAAAAATACTCTCATAAAATTCACTAAAGCATTCCTCAGAAATAGATTCCTTTAATCAGTATTTATATAATACCTACTATGTAACAAGCAGCATCCTTGGTGTTGGGGAAACAGAGATGCTTATTTTGATAAAATTTACTCAAAACCTATTCTATGATAGCCTGTCTCTGGAAAATCAAGAACTCGTAAACAGGGTTTATCTCTGGGAAGGAGACAATTTTCACAGCACACCCGTTGGCACTATTTGAATTTTGTATGATATGATATTACTTGTTCAAAAAGTTTGGTTTCAAAATCCTGTGTTTTCATAAATCCTCTAGAAAGTAACTTGTGACATAGTAGCTTTTTACAGCTCATTAATAGTCATTCAAAATTGTAGCAAGCTAACAAATTCTAATAAGCTTTTAATTTATTGTTTTTTGTTTTTTTTTTTAAGAAAGGACCTGTTGTTTAAAGTGGCTTGCCAACCAGCATAGTTTACTATCAGTTACAGAGTGTCCTATGAAGCCAGTTCTTAATTAACCACGATGGCTCCATGGGGGAGATTCTAGTGTGTAGCGTTTCGTCTCTACTTGAATATCAGCCTATTTGCACTAAGCACCAGCTCCCCCAAAGCTCTCCCTTGGTCCTCCATTGTGTCCTAAATTAATGTATATCTCAATCCCTGTGTCGACAGAGATTATGAGACCATGTTTCTTCTAATTCCCTTGCTCCACATAACTCATCTCCATCAATGAGAGCTGTAGCTGGGAGGAGCTCCACAAGGTGCTGAGGAGAGCCAAAATGAATCCTCTGTGAACACCAAAAAGATTGAGACTAAGCACTGAAAGAATACTCAATTAGCTACTGTTTTGGTTCCTTAAAGTGAATTGAAATTTTTATCACATTCAGGTTCCAGGAGAAAAGAGAAGATGGGTAAAGTATTACACAAGATATCAGCTTTGAGGTTGTATAGTCGTCCAACACAGAGGGCTAGCTATCAAAGGTCTACTTGGTTTGTGGTAAACCTCAGAAGTGTCCAGATCTTGCTACAGTGTGGAGAGGAGTGAAAGACGGCAAGACTGGAGACCCTTAGGAGACCGGATTAAGACAATAAGAATGGGATTGAAAGGATGGAACACATACTTTACATGTTAAGGAAGAGGATTTACAACATAATAACAAGGTAGAATCAGTAGGATCTGAGAACTGATTGCCAGAGTAGAGAGATTAATAGCAAAACACTGGAGCCAGGCTGCCCAAACTTGAATCCTGCCTCTGCATTATTAATAATACTGGTTTAGTAAGATTAATAGAAATAGCAGCTATTAGTATTATTAGTAACATTGAACAGAAGCAGTGAGAGATAGGGAAGCTTCTACGATGGCCTCCAGGATGACTCCCAGGTTTCTGGGTTGCATGACTGGAGAATAGCGGTGCCTTTCAGAGGGCTGGAAATACAGAAGAAAGAGCAGGTTTTGGTGGGAGGAGGGAAAGATGAAAAAGATGCTATAATAGAGGGGCTTGGGATGCATTCAGTTAGAAATGTGTTGCAGCCAGTTGCATGTGTGAAAACTGTGGTCAGGAGAGGGGTTGAGGTCTAGAAATACAGATTAGTGAGTGATCATACATGAGAAATGAGAGGACCTGGAAAAACACATAGAATGAGAAAGAGGGGGTGGAGGAACTGAGAAGGACACACATAGAATGAGAAAGAGAGTGTAGAGGAACTGAGAAGAAGGGCACACATAGAATGAGAAAGAGGGTGTAGAGGAACTGAGAAGAAGGACCACAGAGCTTGCAGGGTAAACAGGAGAGAACACAGAAGCAAGGGGGAGGTGATCTTCAGGGAGAAGGGTGAAATCAACCCAAGCTAAGATGTATCTAGGAATGCACAAGGTTTGGGGTCTTCTGTAGAACCTCAGGCTTAAGAACCCAAGAGCAACCTCTGGGGTACCCTGGAATCACCTGCCCAGCCTTCCTGAAAGACTCCATGACAGCAGTGGCCCAGGATACAGCAGTCATCCTCTTCACTCAGACCTCAAGTCAGCCAGAAGCTCCACGGCTTCCACAAAGCCAAGAGAAGAGTTCACCCAATTCTTCAGTACCTGGCCTATGACAGGGGCACGTCAGTCGGAAATGTTTTATGAAATCATGGAATCATGGAAGTATGACAGAAAAGCCTGCCTACCAGTAAGTAAGTTAGAGAGTATGGCTACAAGTCAGAAGTATACAGTAGGCACTCTCAAATCTCTCTACACGGTGGTATAGAGAGATGCCTTATTTGTGTAAGTGAACTTTCCAGGTAATTAAAGTTTATTGCTTGAGGAACTAAGTCTTAAATTTTAGCCATCTTTTTTAATGTAAATCTCACTAAAATTTCCTTACCTTCCCAATACACAGTACACCGGACATAAAATAATCTTAGCTGAAAACTCAGGGTCATCACGATGAGCTTTATTTATTGTGGTAATAATAATGTTCTATACTGGCTTACCAGAAAGGATAAATAACATCTATTGAACACTGCCATGTGCCTGACACATAACACTTAACTTCCTCAATAACCTTATAAACTGGGCATCGATTGTCATCTCCATTCTACAGACAAAACACTCAGGTTTAGAAAGATTGACTTGACCCAAATCTAACATGTTAGATTATATATATACATATATATATATATACATACATACATACACATATAACCAGAATTTGTATCTAGTTGTGTCTGATTTCAAAGCCTCCCCCTTCCCATGCTCTACTCCCAAACTTCTGAATGTTGTTTCTTATGCATCATTTCTTGCCAGGGGCCCCTCAAGGACTAATTACACCTATACTAAACAGCCCCAGGTTGATGTGCTTTAAAAATGGTGATTTGCCTCTCCCTGCTTGGAACCAGTGATCACTTGTAGTATATCAGCTTCAATAGTGATCCCTCCCTCCTCCTAATAGCTTTTCTACTGAAGCCTAGGCAACTTGCCAGGGGAAACCAAATTACTAATCTTATTAAATGAGGAACATAATTTAACAAAATACTAAATCAGTTGGCAACAGCTTAAGAATGGCTTCACATCTCTCCTGTGAATACTGTTGTCGTCACCTCTTAGAGACTTTTTCTTACTGTCATATCTGTGGCTGTATTTGAGAAGGTTAAAGGTAATGAGTCTAAACATTAGGTTAATTGCTCTCTGGATGTGCCCACCAAGTCTTCCCCCAGTCACCTGACCATTGCATGGGGCAATCAGAGAGGTAGCAGCTCCTGGCTGAAGTGATGGGTTCAGAAGTGGTCAGCTACCCAACCCCAGCAATCAGAGCCTCTCCTGGGGGATTTTCTGCCTAGAGCTAGAAGGAAAGAGATGCTCTTGTTACTGCAGCTATTGCAATATGAGTTCCGCCGCTCTGTGGAGACAGCCCACTGCTCTAGTAAAGAATAACCTCACTCACGGAGAGAACCATGACAAGAGATGGAGAGAGGTTCCAGCAGCCTTATTCCTTGCATCCTTTTATTCCCACTTTATCCACAAGCACCATGATCTCATAAGCCTCTCAGCTCCCCACCCCCAATTTTTTTCTTAAGCTAGTTACAGTTGTGTTTCTGCCACCTTTGACCGATAGACTCTCACCCAGTAAATGTGAGCATTAATCGAGAGCAGTTCTTAACTCTGACTGCACATTAGAACCATCTGGGTAGTCTTCCAAAATCTCACCACCCAGGCTATACCCCAAACCAATTAAGCCAGAATTTCTAGGGTGAGAACCAGACATCAGTTCTTTTTTAAGCCCGCCAGGGGAATCTGGTATGCAATCAGGATAAGAGTCACAGCTCTAGAACAGTTTTTACTCCAAGTGGTTTTATGTGTATTGAACTGATGAGGCTCAGAAGAGGAGCAGCTCCACTGATTTGGACAACTAGAGCCCATTTAGTTTTGGTGAAAAGGTATTATAGGCCAATGTTAAAGAAAAATAAGTTTATTAATTTCAAGTACATAATATAAATGAAAATAGAGCAATGAAACATTGTTTCTGCTGACTTGAACCATTCAGATTCTGGTATTCTTTGTTACTATGGCAAAACCTAGCCTGATAATACATCCTGAGTGGTACAGTGCCAAATTATTATACTACTCAGCATGTTTTTTGGCTTATTCTAGCCCTGAGGATACTTCAGTAGATAATTTTCTTCAGATGCACATGATTTCATAGCATTGTAGATTCTTAAAAGTCAAGCAGGGAAAGAAGTGAGGAACGTAAATGTACTTACATGTACAGGAAAATGTTTTATAGATTGTGATCCAATATGTCTAAGCCTTAACTCAACTACCTTCTCTTTCACCTAATCTTTTTTCCCATTTGGTTGACAGCCTTATCTCAAAGTCTAGGCTATATTAGAAACCTGGGCCCATCTTTGCATATGCTATTTCAGTGATGCTATACTCCCTCCCCTACTCCTTACCCCCTATGCTGACATTCATTTGGTCATGAAGTACCATCAATTTCACCTCTGAAATATCTTATATCCATCCCATGCTCTACCCCCTTGCTAAGATTCTGGTTCAGACTCTCATAATTTCTTTACTGCATAGTCATAATAAAACCTAACCCATTTTCCCTACCTCCTTCTGGTCCTCTTCCAACCCTTCCTCCAAACCAAGTTCTCAATTTCAAGAACCTAAATTTGATCTTATCATCTTCTTACTGATAAACAGTTAATGGGTATTTAATATCTTCACAGATTAAGTCCAAGCCATCCATCATCCAATCACTTCTTCGTTCCTCAAAAGCTTTCTAAATGTCTGTTCTGTTCCAAGCTGAGATAACAGCAGCTGGAAAGGGGAGAAAAGACTCCAGACAATAAGAGAGAGACATCATCTTCACTTCTCCATGAACCCCGGATAGGCTCCAGCAAAAATGAACAAGTCTTCTTTCTCTATCAGGCCATGCATTTTCACACCTCCTTCCCCCTTGGTTTAAAAAGCTTGCAATGTCCTTTATCCTTGAAATGCTCTCACTAGCCCCTACTCTAGCCTCTACTCTCTTCACCTAGAGAAACAAAAACAATGAAACTTCACCCAAATATATGAACAAAAATATATCAATTCCTCCTCTGTGCCCATAGGGATACCCCCCATGTATAAATGATTGTGTTTGGTTTTCTTTTCCTTTAAACTGTCAGTTCCATGAGGGCAAAGTCAAGCATAGTGTCAGAACAAAAGTGTTGGTTGAATATTATTGGATTTGGTCCCTTGCCTTTTTAGGCAATAATTTTATAAAGACAAAATTCTTCAGAAGTCCCAAAATATATATTTTAGAACTATGACTTTTATGACAAAATACTATCTTTATCTTTATTATTAAGATACAATTTACTGATGTGGAAAACATAAAGGATATTTTTTAAATGTCCATTCAAGTTGTCACTGTAGGTTCAAGCTTTTGAAGCACCCCCTTTTAAGTTAGTTTAACAACCAGCAGGAGAGGGGGTTAAAAAAAAAAAAAAAAGACCTGATTTTTAGTTTGCCAGTTTGCATGGGGTGAACTTGCCCACCATGGCTGGTTTCAAGCTACCAAGGTGATTTCACTGAACATGGAGCTGGGAAAAGATGCACCCTAGCACCCCCATTATGTAGTGTTTCCACCATAGAGATACAGCAGATATAAACAATCTCAAGAGCACAGTAAAATGTAGTAAAATAATTAGGAAGTGATGAGTTTTGAGTATTTATTACTTTTGTTTTTAATATAATTTATTTATTTGTGAGTGTATATGATTAAATGTTTAATAATGAATGTTTAGCAACTGACTCACAAAATCCCTGATATTCAACAATTAACATTCATGAGCAAGTATGAACCACCTCCAACACACCACTGCCCCCTCTCATTCAAAACACATTGGCCAGCTATTCCATTACTAGGTACATACTCAGAAGAACTGAAAGCTAAGACACGAACGGACATTTGTAAACCAATGTTTATCACGGCATTATTCATGGCTGCCAAGAGATGGAAACAGCACAAATGTCCATCAATGGATGAGTGATAAACAAACTATGGTATATACAAATGATGGAATATTATGCAGCTTTAAGACAGAACAAAGACATGGAACATATAATAACATGGATGAACCTTGACAACATGTTGAACGAAGTTAGCCAGAAACAAAAGGATAAATACTTTGTGGTCTCACTAATATGAACTAACATTAATGAGCAAACTTTGAGAGTTAAAAGCTGAGAACACAGGTTATCAGGAGATAGAAAGAGGGTAAAGATCAAGCATTTGATGCTGAAGGAATACAGAATGTTCAGCAGGATTGACTATATAGATCCAGAAATAGATAGTATAATACTGTGTGATGGTAGCACAAAATTGTAAGTACACTGAACAAAGATGTCTGTGAGTAAAGCTGAAAGAGGTGGGATAGGGGCATGTATGACACCAAAGGTAAAGATAGAAGATAAAAACTGGGACTGTATAACCTAGCAAAAACTGGAGTGGTCAATGACTGTTACTAAATGTACAAATATAAAAATGTTTTTACATGTGGGAGAACAAATGAATGTCAACCTTGAAAAAGGGATGGTATTGAGAAAAAAATATAATCAAAGCAAACTGGAGTGTGGTCAACAGTAACATTGTAACACGCTTCCATTAAATGTAACGAAGGCAATATACCAAAGCTAAATGTGTATGAGAGAGGGATGTAAGGGAGGGATATGGGATTCTTGGAAGTGTTGTTGTTTTCAGTCCTTACTATTATATCGTATTTATGGCATTTTATTTTTCTTTCTAGTAAATTTTTTATTATTCATTAATAAAAACACCTTTTTTTTGTAATAATATGTTCAAGTGCTGACTGTGGTAATAAATGCATAACTATATGATGATACCGTGAACAACTGATTGTACACTGTGGATAATTGTATGGTATGTGAATATATCTCTATAAAATTGTAGGAAAAAATATAAATAGGAATAAAAATACTGGAGAAAACATGGAGAGAGGAATGTACCTATTTACTGTTGGTGAGGAGGCAGAATGGTGTAGCCTTTCTGGAGGACAGTGTGGTGGTTTCACAAGAAGCTAAGTATGTGGGGGCCATAACATCCCTGCAACCTCATTATGGGGTATATACTTGGAAGATCTGAGAGCAGAGACATGAATGGACATTTGCACATTTTTATGGAGGCAGTATTCATGATTTGCAATGGGTGGAGGTGGCCTAAGGTTACATCGACTAAGGAACAAAATGGTGAACTGTGGTGTATGCATACAATTGAGCAACTATAAGAAGGAGTGAAGCTGTGAGACAGGCAACCAGGTGAATGGATCCTGTAGACAGCATTTTGAGTGAAGTACGCCAGAAACAAAGGCAAACACTATAATGCCTCACCAATATGTACTAACAACCACAATGTGTAAACTCAGGATTGAATCTTAGAGCACAGCTTATCAGGGGAACAATTATTGTAATAGTCCCTAGATTATAAGCTCTTAACAGCAGTCACATCTATTCCTGAATTGTAATGGCTATCTCCAAACTCTGAGATGTTGATCCCCTTGTGTATAACCTGATCAATCTCTGGAATGTTGGGTATCTGTGTGATACCTGAAACTCAGAGCTAGAGCTTGGCAGATATGAATAACAGTATTAGCACATACAGCAGCTGTTAAAAAAAAAAAAAAAAGCTGAAAAAGAGCCCAGACTTCAATTAGAGATATGAATGAAGCAGATCTGGTTAAGACTAGGGCAAATCAGGCCAAAGGGTAAAGGTTGAAACTGACTGTTTTAAAACTTCAACTTCCATGTGAGACCAGAGGAAGAGATGTTTATTTGGTGCAGGATCTATATTTTCTAAACAATATAACTTCTACAGTCAGTTTGTTCAAACACCATAATTACATGGAACTTTGAAAAGGAAGTGAGACCTGGTAGGTCTGTAGAGGTTAGTGTGAAATAGTGACACATCCCAAAATAATTTGAGCAGAGAATAAAAATATATATGCAGTAGGGGACTGGTGGTTTAATGGGCTGAGCCATCTACCACGGGACTTGCCCTTGGGAAGACTGTTGCTGCAAAGGAGAGGCTAGGCCTGTCTGTAATTGTGCCTGAGTCTCCCCCTGAGTGCCTCTTTGTTGCTCAGATGTGGCCCCCTCTCTCTAGCTAAGCCAGCTTGGCAGGTGAAATCACTGCCCTCCCCCCTACGTGGGAACAGACACCCAGGGTAGTGAATCTCCCTGGCAACGTGGAATATGGCTCCCGGGGAGGAATCTAGACCCAACATCTTGGGATGGAGAACATCTTCTTGACCAAAAGGGGGATGTGAATGGAAATGAAATAAGCTTCAGTGGCAGAGAGATTCCAAAAGGAGCTGAGAGGTCACTCTGGTGGGCACTCTTACGTGCAATATAGACAACCCTTTTTAGGTTCTAATGAATTGGAATAGCTAGCAGCAAATTCCTGAAACTATCAAACCACAACCTAGAACCCTTGAATCTTGAAGATGATTGTATAAAAATGTAGCTTTGAGTGGTGACAATGTGATTGGGAAAGTCATATGGACCACATTCCCCTTTGTCCAGTGTATGGATGGATGAGTAGAAAAATGGGGATTAAAAAAAAAAGGCACCCAGTATTCTCTTTTACTGTAATTGTTCTTTTTCACTTTAATTTTTATTCTTATTACTTTTGTGTGTGTGGTAATGAAAATGTTCAAAAATTAATTTTGGTGATGAATGCACAACTATATAATGGTACTGTGAACAACTGAATGTATACTTTGTATGACTGCATGGTATGTGAATATATCTCAATAAAATTGAACTTAAAAAAAAAAGTCTGAAAAAAAAATGTATATATGCAGGGCACCCCCCTGAGGAGCTGGGGGGAAATGCAGAAGTGTTGGACGTCTTCACCTGGATTATTGCTGATGTTCTCACAAGCATTGAGCACTGACAGTTTGGTACGCCGAGCCCTCTATCTTGGGGCTTGCCCTTATGAAGCTCATTACTGCAAAGGAGAGGCTAAACCTGCTTATAATTGTGCCTAAGAGTCTCCCCCTGAGTACCTTTTTGTTTCTCAGATGTGGCCCTCTCTCTCTAGCTAAGCCAACTCGGCAGGTGAAATCACTGCCCTCCCCCCTAAGTGGGACCTGACTCCAGGGGTGTAAATCTCCCTGGTAATGCAGGATATGACTCCTGGAGATGAATCTGGACCCTACATTGTGGGATGAAGAACATCTTCTTGACCAAAAGGGGGATGCTAAATGAAACAAAGTTTCACTGGCTGAGAGATTTCAAATGGTGTTGAGAGGTCATTCGGAAGGTTACTCTTATGCAAGCTTCAGCCAGATATTGCCAATTGCCACAGTATGCCAAGCTGCAACCAACAGTATTCCTGAAAACCCTAAAGAATACCCTGGGCTTTATCTAAGACTTTATAAAAGTTTTACTTAGTAAGTTTATTTTCTCAGAAACTTAAGGTCTCCAGATTATTCTGTCAGATAAGCCCTGAAACCCCAAGGTACAGTCTCTCCAAGAACATCAACCAGTTTCATTCCTCTACCCCATGAGGTGGACACCCCTTTCTAGCATGAAGAAGTTAGAATGGTCATTGCCCAAATATCCCTGAAGATGGAGAGAATGATCAAATGAGAGGAAGTGTAACTGAGAAATTGGGATTTAAAAATGATTATGACTACTGAATCATTATATAGAGATTTCTTTTTAGTTTCTAGTGTATTGGAATAGCCAGAAGGAAATACCTGAAATAGTTAAACTGTAATCCAGTAGCCTTGATCGTTGATAATGGTCCTATGTAGCTTTCATTTTGTGACCATGTGATTGTACAAACCTTGCTACTGACACTCCCTTTATCAAATGTATGGGTAGATGAGTAATAAAATAAAGACATGCATAAAAAATATAATAATAATAAGTCAGGAATATTGGGGAAAAAATACCCATATGTAAACTATGGACAATAGTTTTAGTGCTACTTTAATAATCTTTCATCAATTGTAACAAATGCAACTACTCTTACTAAATAGTAGAATTATGAAAAAGTGTTATAAATTTTAACAAATTTTCCACACCAATGTAAGTGTTGGTGGTGGGGTGATAGATGGAAATCTTGTATTTTATGCATGATTGTTCTGTAAACCCACAACTTCTCTAATAAAAAAAAAGTTTTTAATTTTAAAAATAGTATTTATCAATGCAGTAACAGACACAACAACAACCAATAGAAAAGTTTAGAAAGTTCACTATGTATATACAAAAAAACATGGTAGATAATAGAAGAATTATAAATCTGGGAGGGAAAAATAAACTCAAAACAGACTAAACATTAAATGGTACTAACATAACTATTTATTTTTATGGGGAAAAATTTATTCCTATCCCCACAATATACAAAAAAATAATTTCAAAAGAATTTAAGACCTAAATTTAAAAGCAAAATGTAAAAAAATTTAGAACATACAAGGGAAGATTTTTGAACAAGATTAAAAAGTATAAACTACAAGGAAACCCACTGATAAATGTAATAACATTTAAATTTAAAACTTCCGTACAACACAACACCATAAAGAGAGAGAAGCCACAAACCAAGAGAAGATATTTGTACTATATAAAGCCAACAAAGGATTAGTGTCCAGGATATATAAAGAGCTCCTACAAATCAGGAAACCAATAGAAAAATGGGTAAAAATTAGTAGAAATGGGCAAATTGTAGCTGACACCCCATCAACCAATATAAAAATGAAAAGTATAAATTTTAAATGATACGATTTTACACCCACAAAATTAACAAAAATGTAATATTATGACAATCACAAATTTGATGAAGGATGTGGGGAAAAAAAGGAACTCTCATAAGCAAATGGGAGCATAAATTGCCACAAATTTTTAGAAAATTTTTAACTTGCCCTAAAATCCAATAAATCTATTTTGAACATACACTAGAAAATTATAGCCCATATGGACTAGAAAACATGCATAAGCATGTTCCCTGCAGTATTGTTTGCAATAGCAAAAAAAAAAAAAAAAACCCATAAATAAATATGGTATATTTATATTGGAAACTATACATTAGTTAAAATGAATGAACTAGAGCTGCATGCATCAACACATATAAAACTCAGATGTATACTATTGAGATGAAAAATTTGTACAAAGCTATTTGCAGTATGATGCCATTTATTTAAAGTTTACAAAATAAATGAAACAAAATTGTTAATGTTTATGGATACACACATGTCTAGTAAGTACATAACTTGAGCATGAAATGCACATTTCAAAACAGTAGGTTAGCTTTGGGAAAGAATAAAGGAAGTGAATACATTTGGGAGGTGGTACAAAGGGAACTTCAACAACACCTTAAAATTGCATTAAAATATTAGAGCTCAAGTAGAATAATTATGTAAAAGTATGGTGATTTCCCTTTAAAATTTTAATAAATCTTTTTTGTTGGCTTTAATAAAGTCCACATTGATAACTAGCAGTGATTATTCTTGTTATTGTGTTGTTATTCCCAAAGTTAATCTTAAGAAAAACAGAGTTTATGAGATCCCTTTACTTGATATATTTTCAGCAGAAATAAGGACCTGGGTCTACAGTTAATGAGGATTTACTGTACTTTATATCATTTGATCTTCTAAGTCTCTTCTTCAAGTCCTTTTCAGTCTCTACACTACCTGACTAAAGTGCTTTGACCAAAAACAGATATAATCTAGCAAGGATCTGACTAATGTAGAGGATCATAGAAGGATTTTATATATTATCTAATATAGTCCAGATTGTGACATCCCTACCGCCCCTCCCACCCCTCTCTCACCCCCAACAAGTCAAATTACCTGGAGTATAGGCTCAGTCTCAATCTGCAGACAACTCACTATCCTCTGGGTTGATGTTGGGCCACAAATAACTACCATGGCCAACCAGCATGTAAAATATAATAGCAGATATAAGGCCAGGAATTTGCTTTGCCAGATGTCCTGTACCCTCAATATAGGAATTCCTACTCTTCCAGAGTTTGCGAACAAAGAGTTAAAATCCACTCTACATCTGTTGTCACTTAGTCTAGTAATTGCAGTGCAGGTTTCCACAGGACCCGTCTCCATCTCAATTTCCCATTCTCTCTCTCTCTCTCTCTCTCTCTCTCTCTCTCTCTCTCTCTCTCTCTCTCTGCTGTGTTCACTTATAGCTCTATATTATAGGTTGTCAGACAGATCTGTCTGTGCCTTGACTGAGAAGACCATCAATACATTATGGATAATGCCCCCAAATGTCTTTGCAACAAATTTTCCCAGTTTTAAACCAAAAAAGAAACAAAGATTTACCATGTTCAACTTCTCAGGCAGAAACCACAGCTTTGCTAAAGCACAAATATCTAGAAGATAATATAAGTTATTTCTTTTCCTCTGCACTTAAAGAACATGATTAAAACCTCTTTAGTAAACTGCCACTAAAGTGCTTTCTAAAGAAAACGTTTTCATTGTCAGTTTGCATTTTGCATGATGGAGTCCTAGGTTCGCTCAGCGACTAGAAATACATTCTCTGGGTAAATCAGTACAAACACGGACAAGACAGCTGCTGGAGTGATTGGATATCACCACAAACATACCAGACATGAGTTGCCTACCAACTCTCCAAAAGCAGTATTTCAAAATAGATATGATTTGAACCAACCCCTCCTCCCACTCAACAAGGTTGGGAAGAAACTAAATATCTCTGAACTTGCAAGGATACCTTCTCCTCCTTTTGGATCACCCAAGAATCCTAGGCCTTACAAGATCTAGAAAAATAGGGAGGGAGACCTGATTCTCAGTCCATGTGGGAGCTTACTAGTGGTCCTTGGGCCACGCCCCATCCATTGCAAGGCAAGTGGTTTCAATGGGACTCCACTCTCTCTCTGTCTAAAGCTTGACTGAGGGAAACTTCACCCTTCATCCCAGGGCCATGTGCTTAGTAATCAAGCCTCCCAGGTCTTACAATCTCATGGGTGGCTGCTGACCTCCTATGGGGCACATCTGTTTTCCTCTGGCAGAACTGGAAATCCTCCATTTCCCTTCTCTATCTAAAAGAAAGGTAGATGTTATGCCATTGCCCACTTCAGTTCTTCAACCTCCAGTGTCTCCACCTTCCACACACAAAAGCTTACCTCTAGCCTATCTCCAGGGCAGGTTCTCCTTCTTATGTCTCCTCTTACATCTTCACACACCTCCTTAAAATGTCTCCTCTTTCTAAAACACACACACACACACACACACACACACACACACACAAAGACTGTTTACTTGCCCTTCTCCACACTCCTCCACTTCTTGGGGAAGTAGGAGATGGGCAAAAGAAGAATGGTACTTCTCTAGTGAGTCTAAAATATGAGAGAAAGAGAGTTTTTTTAAAAAAATAAATCACATTTTATATGATAGACTATTCCACATTAACCTAACAGCCTGAATAATGCCTAAAACTTTCTTTACCAGATCTAGTTCCTTTGATTACAGCACTGTCTTCAGAAGCCCTTAACTGGTAGGTCTGGCCTCCTCAAGAAATGCAGAGAAAGAACAGCAGCATCCAAGGGCTTGAAGAAAACCAGCCCACAGCAGAAAGATAGCAGCTTCTGAGGCCTTGACAGAAACCAGCCCATGGCAATAAGAGATTAACCCATCCCCCCCCCCCCACCCCAGGACTGGTATCAACTAAAAACTGTTTGCTACAAACTTTCCTTCCTTCTCCTCCTCCCTCCACCTGGTTCCCATGCACGCGAACCTGCCTATATAACATCTCCCTGCCACGCAGGTGCAGGCGCCACTTTGTGCGCTGCCCAGGGGGCTCCTTTCCACTCAGAATAAACACCTTTGCCTGAACTCCTCAGCAGTCTCTCCTCTCTGGCTATCGGGGTACCTTTCACTCAATCCATTCATTTATTGTTATTCATGCAAAAGAAGCAAGATCAAAAGTCCAGTTTGGAATAAGTTAAATCTGAGGGGCCAGAAGGCAGTGCTAAGAAGACAATTAAATAGAGAGCTGGGCTTAGATGTAAATTTGGGAATCTTCTTCTGGTGTTCAGCCTTAAGCCAGGATGAGAGGTTATGGGTTGAGAAGAGAAGAGGGCCTAAGGCCAAGCCCAGAGGCCCACACTAGCAAGGACAGAGGAGGAAACGCCTGAAATGTAGGAAGGAAGGAAGGCGTTTGGTTGCAGAGGGCAAGGAAGCCCACGTCTCAAAAGGAAAGTTGTGGATAGCTGTTTCAAATGCAGCTAGTCAAGCATCCTCTTTTTCAGAAAGGAGAAAGGACTTGGGACAAGCTCTTTCCCATTAAGAAATAACCAGCATTATCAATTCAGGTGGATTACTTTAGCTGATTATAGCTAAGCTTTGAAGAGCAAATGGGCCCTGGGGGACTTGGGTGGGGAGGATAAAATTTGATGGAAATGAGGGGAGAAGGCAAGGCCGCTGTGGAACAGGCCCCCTGACCAGGAAGACAGTCCTGGGTGGGCATGAGGGCAACCCTGTCTCCCCACACCTTCTTCTATCTCTCTGTGAGGCAAAAGGATGTTCCTGCTCCCTGGTTAGCTGTCAAACGCCACATTCAGAAGGTTCCCGCAGCAGAGTTCAGAGATTTCCTCCGTAGGTATTGAGCACAAGCTCGGGCTGCAGGACATGCTGGCCCTTCTCCCTTCCTTGAAGAAACCACTTGTAGATCTCAAGATTGGCATATTCTTGGATTTAAAAAATTAAAATTAATTGATGTACCTGGGGAAGGAAAGAAGGGAGGGAGGGAGGAAGGAAGGAAGGAAGAAAGGAAGGAAGGAAAGAAGGAAGGAAGGAAAGAAAAAGGAAAGGAAAAAATCTAATGGCCCAGAACTTGTAATGCACAGCAATCAACTCTCACCCAAAGCCCCTGATTCCCAGTCCTGTTCCACAGAGACAACCACTTTAAACCATTTCTGGTTTCAATTCTTATGCTTATTACCTCAGTATCTTTAAATAATGTACTCATGTTGCTATTTCTTCATTTGTCAACTTCAGACCATGTGTATTTATTGACATACTGCCACATTAAGTATTCAGCTTACACCATCACCCATCTTCCCTCCCCTTACCTAATTTTTCATATTTAGAAAACTATTTTTAATTCATCTATTGCTTATCCTTATAATTTTAAAAAATTAATTAAACCTCTATTCAATTTCTACACAATATCTTCACTCCACAGTTTGTGAAACGAGGAGACTAACTCCCCTCCCTGACTCCCACCCCCCTCTCCTCTTCTACCTCCCTTCTATTAGCAGCTGCCTTTGTGCTTATCCATTTTCACAGTTAATACCATTTATATTCTGTTCTGCACTCAGAACTGTGTTTTTCATGCTTTTGAATATAAGTCAATTTAAAATCAACTTTGACCAGGTAATTTTTGTTCCTTATACTTAATTTTTTAAATGTGGGTTTCTCAACTGAATTGGTTTTCAAAGCAGGACATTATGACAGGGTGAATTTGAAATTGTGTTGATTTAGAGAGAAATTTTGAGGTAGTTATTTTGAAGCAGCTTCATCAAAATGTAGAAAGGCTTTATTTTTTTAAAACAAGAAATAAAATGTATGCATTAGACTTCCCTAAACCTCATCTCATCCCTGGCTGGGAGAGGGTTGGATTGGGGTGAGAGAGTTTATGGTGCCCATTGTTTGGTGATTTTTAAGAAGCTGAATGCTTACTGTTATGCATATTAGTTCACTCAGAATGTCATACACTTTCTATCCTCCCCTAAGCTTATTTTGTCAAGGTCTACATTCAGAGGAAACTATTGGAAAACTCAGTTATATCCTGAATTTGGGACAGGATAGCCAGCCAATCTAAGTAAGAGTAATAGCAAAACCATCACAAGAGACTATGTTTAGCCTGTAAATAGTCCTATGGGGAAATGTGGTAAAATTACAATGAAAAATGCTTTATAAAAATGAAATCTTGTCTGAAAAAAGCTAGTGCTAAATCTCTTCAATAAAATATAGACTGTTAAAATAAAATAGTATAATCTCTGTATCATCTCTGATCTTCTAAGAAGGCAGTAAAAGAGTCATCATTTTCTTTTTACACATACGAGCCCACCATTAATTTAAGTGACTTCCTGAAGCCACGATAAGAGTGTTAGAGGGTTCACACTATACTCCAATTACCCGACAATACAGCAATTCTATTTATTGGTATATACCCAGAAGATTTGAAAGCAGTGACATGAACAGACATTTGTACACTGATGTTCATAGCAGCATTGTTCACAATTGCCAAGAGATGGAGACAGTCCAAGTGTCCTTCAACAGATGAATGGATAAAGAAAATATGGCATATACATATGATGGAATACTATACAGCAGTAAGAAGGAACAAGGTCCTGAAACATATGACAACATGGATGAACCTTGGAGATATAATGCTGAGTGAAATAAGTCAGACACAAAAGGAGAGATATTGTATGTTACTACTTCTATGAACTCCCTGAACAATGTAAAATCAATGTCTTATAATGTAGAATATTGGGGACCTAGTGACAGACAGAAGCTAGTGGAGGGTAAATGATAATCTAATATGTTCAGATATGTTAATCATGGTGAATTCAAAGGTATGGGAATGGATAGGGGTGATGATTGTTTGTTAATGGGATTATAAATATCAGCGCTGTATTGAAGGCAAATAGGATTGAAAGGGGTTGTTTAAAGACATGTTTTCCCACAGATCAGCACCACAAATATAGATAGGTGCTTGCATGATATACTTCTAATATATGACACTAGCACTGAAAGCTGGCAATAGAAGGGTATGTGGGGAAAATCTACATATTGCATACTAGGGACTATAATTCATAGGAATACCATACTAGTATTACACAAATACTAGGGACAAATATTTAAGGGCTTCAAGATGTTTTGGGTCATGAGAATTGTTTAAAATGGAGAGTGACGAGGATTGTACAACCAAGTGAGGAGAATGTGTTATATGGATGGATTATTGTGGACAGAACATATGTTAGGTGAATTTAGGAACCTCCTACTTTATAAGTCAAGCCCTCAATCTTGGGGCTTGCTCTTGTGAAACTTATGGTTTTAAAAGGGAGGCTAAGCCCACCTATAATTATGCCTAGGAGTCACCTCCAGAGAACCTCTTCTGTTGCTCAAATGTGTACTTTCTCTCTCTAAGCCTAACTCTGCAAATAAATTCATCGCCCTCCCCCCAACACGGGACAGGACCCTCCCAGATGAATGAGTCTCCCTGGTGATGTGGGACACGGATTCTGGGAATGAGCCTGACCCTTACATCGAGGGCTTGGGAATGCCTTTTGACCAAAAGGGGGAAAAGAAAGGCAACAAAATAAGGTGTCAGTGGCTAAGAGAATTAAAATAGAGTCCAGAGGCTGTCCTGGAGGTTACTCCCATGAACGCTTCAGCTAGATATGCCAAATGGCCACAGTATGATAAGCCCAAGTCAACAGTAGTCCCAGAAACCCTAAAGAATACCCAGATCCCTATCTGAGACTATAAAAGTTTCACTAAGTTTATTCTTCAGAAACTTAAATCCTCCAGAGAACTCCTATGCCAGCTAAATCCCAAACCTAGAGGCAATAGCCTTTTCAAGAACATCAACCAGATGTGTCCCCTTTTCCCAAAATGTCGACACCCCTTTTCACCTGAAAAAGTTAGGGTGTTCACTGCCTAGACATCCCTGAAGATCAGGAAAGTTAAAAAAAAAAAATCTTGGATTCTGGCCCACAGATTTTAATTCTCAAAAAATTGCCTCACTATATTTTAATGAACATAATTCTCTAACTTAACTCCTGAAATCTGGTGAGGCCTTGGAGTATCTGACAGTTCATTAGTTCAATTGCCCACCTGCAATGGTCATACTATGTTAAATGAATGTTTAGTTTCCCTTGAGGCATGCAGGAAAGTGGACACTCCCTTGTGAAGACATCAATCTGCATAGGTGTGACCAGGGTATTTTTTTTAATTCATTTTTATTGAGATATATTCACATACCACGCAGTCATACAAAGCGTGCATTCAGTCGTTCACAGTACCATTATATAGTTGTGCGTTCATCACCAAAATTAATTTTTGAACATTTTCATTATCACACACACAGAAATAATAAGAATAAAAATTAAAGTGAAAAAGAACAATTAAAGTAAAAAAGAACACTGGGCAGGGTATTTTTGAAAGAGAGGAAAAGGGTAAAAACCAGAGTACAGTAGTTGTAAAAAAAATTTTTTTTTCAATTAGCACTTACTTTCAAACCAACATTTGAGGCTGTAAATTTGCTTAGGACGTCTCAAACAGAGCTTGCTACTGCTTCTGCTTAATGTTAGGAAAAAAAAAAAAGGAAAAAAAATCCTGCAAACATCTCAGGTGAATTAAGAGTACCCTTGGTGGGCCATGCCAGCAATATAGCAAAATCAATTGGATTTTAGGTATTTTATCAAACAAGAATTGCTTAGCAGTCAACCTCCAACACAGTCTGGATCTGACATTTAATACAGGGGAAACTCTGGAGGAAATGATGATTAAAAGCAAAAAAACCTCCAGGAACTTCTCCTCTGTTTAATTAGACTGGAAATTCACACACAAGAAATTGGGGACTTCCCGTCTACAAAGGCAAAAGTGGAATTAAGAGGAAATTAACTTTGGAGAAACTAAGATTCTAAAATAAGCTGATATGTTGACACTGAGCTGCCATCTGGGGGCTAAGAGGTGGAATAAGGAGAGAAGAAACATTCAAAACTTGAGGATGTCATTCTCTTTTGATGGGCTGGGCAGGGCACATTGCACCACTTCCAGTGAGCTACTGGGCAACAGACCAAGAGGCTGAAGGAGAACCCAGTGGATGGTCAAGGGCCTTCAAGGAGCCCCACTCACTCTAGATCTCAGACCTGGATGGCTTGTGTGTTAGCTAAGGTGGCTAAAGGAATAAGACCAGCTGATCTGGGGGTTAAAGTAAACCTTGAGATAACCACAGTGAGCTATGACGTAACAAAGGTGAAGGGTAAGGGCACAGAGCAGGCTCAGGTGTATGCATACCTAACACAGGTAAGCCTTTTACATATGAATACGGACAACCCTAGTGGGTGCCCAAAGGACCCGGAAATTCCTCATCCCATCCTGATGCAACAGCTCTCAAAAGGCTGCATTGAGAATCAACATTTCCTCCATTCTGAGTTAAGATGACTACTTAGGCTTAACTGAATAAGGTTTTTCTCTGAAACATAAAAATCTTGCATCTATCTTCTGTGTTCAAAGAATGACCAGAAGCTCTTGTGTGCAAATTAACCCACCATGGTCTGCATGAAAATGGAAGGTTGGGATGGAAGGAAAATTACGGAGATGACTTTTATTCTGTCTTATAAGTACCAGGAAAGATGCTCATCTACACATCTTCTGGCTACCTAGCTACTTGGAGCACCATTCAGTCCCTCACCCCTCCATCAGGAATGCACAGAAATAACTTTAGCAAACAACCTGTTTGTAAAAATAAGGACTATACAGGCTTGTCTTTTGCAAACTTCAGGACTGCCCTGGATGACTCTGCAGCGAATGTAGTCCAATGGAGCTTTGCCACATGGTGGTCCTGAACACCTGGACCCCAAGATTTTTATTCATTCATTCAGAAAATATTTATTGAGTACCTACTATTGCCAGGCTTTATTTTAGGCTAAATATACTAAATTTATATATATACTAAAGATACAGTAACACAAAAAGCTGAGTCCCCGATTTATAAGTTTTATATTCTCACAGGGTAGACAGGGACAATAAACAAGGAAACAATAAATATATATCTTAGCAGTGAGTGCTAAAAAGAAAAAGCAGGTTAAGGAAATTGGCATGGGATGGTGGGGAGGGGAGCAGGTGAATCATTTTGGAGAAGACGATCAGCTAAAATTTCTCTGAGTGGTATTAGTTGAGCAAATACCTGCATGAAGTGAAGGAGCAAGGCAAAAGGAATATGATCTTTATTAAAAATGTGATGGAAAGCCAGTGTGAGGCTTTTATCAGAGAAGTGAAATGACTAGTGGGTTTTTTAAAAGATCATTCTGGCTGCCAAAAAGAAAGAGACTTTAGAGGAGCAAAAGAGGATGCAGGGAGACCAGTTAGCGGGGCACCGGTGAGAGACGATAATGGTCAGGCAAATGTGACAAAGTGCAGGTGATACATGGTCAGAGTCAGCATATATCTTTAAAATAAGGCACATGGCTGGTGGATTGGAAGGAGGAAAAGGAGAAATAAAATATGTCTTTATTTTTTGCCTAAACAGTTAGAGAAAGAGTACTATGTACTAAATGGAGAAGATTGGTGGAAGAGCAAGTTTGGTGGAGTGGGGAATCTGGAGTTTTGTTTGGGACATTTCAAGTTTGAGATGTCCATGAGATATCCAAATGGGGAAGTAAAAAAAGCAGTTGGAAATTCAAATCTGGAGCCTAGAGTAGAAGTCAAAACTGACTAGAGATATAAATTCAGAGGTTGTCAACCATGTATAAG
This sequence comes from Choloepus didactylus, assembly GCF_015220235.1. Lineage (NCBI taxonomy): Eukaryota > Metazoa > Chordata > Mammalia > Pilosa > Megalonychidae > Choloepus > Choloepus didactylus. The sequence continues at coordinate 81,842,503 of NC_051311.1, forward strand.
ATACCACACATTTTAATAAAGTTTTTCACTCTGTCTAATTGACCAATAAAGCTTTGCATTCTATTTACTCTCCTATTGGGAAAAGGTACCCAAGGGAAGTTAAAAGGCTTCTATTGAGAAGTGGAAAGTTTACTAATGGTTGAAAATCCTCCAAAAGCCCTCCTTTGAGAATATCCAGAGCTTGTTTGACTGACTCTGCTTTGTTGAGAAGAAATAGGAAGCTACTTAAGTTCCTGGTCTGTATGAACTTGTAAAAATGCATCTGGGAGATGCATTTTAAAGTACATTATAGCTATGGCTCATATAAGTGATCACTGTGCTGTGATCCCTTTTGAGAAAATCAGCTCACTCCATTTGCCCTCTTTTCCATTTTCCATTTAGTGTTTACACAGATAGTGGCTTATTAAAAGGGTTCAGATATTTTGCATGGAAGCATTATTGTGCCCATAGTTAAATGACACATATTACAGTTATAGTCACCCATAAAGACTATCTGTATCTGAATCCCAACTTCACTCTCTGGGGAGTGACACTACAGTTGGTTCAGCTTAAGTCATGTGTCAACCCCTATGGCTAGAGAAGGTAGTCAAGGATGTAAATCTAAACATGGTCAATGGTGGCCCACTGCTATGGACCTGGAGACAGCTCCAAGATACAGGTGGTGGGGAGGGTTATTGTGAGCTGAGCAGGCACCCAGATGGAGTTTATTTCTTCTACTTTACCTAGCAAGTGCTCTTTAGGGCAAGAACTCCTTGAGGTAAAAATTGTTTCCTGTAAGAAAGTTCTGCATTCCATAGGCAAAACAAACTTTGTAGAAAAAATGAAAAAAAAAAATTAGCCAGGTTCTTTAAAAAGGGAAGATAGGAAGCAAGTAGAGATGTTTAAATGCTATAAATCACAAGCTTTGGGTGGAATTTGATCAATGGTTTGCAAGGAAATTAAGGGTGAAATAGAAAGGATAGTGTGCTGGTTTGAATGTATTATGTCTCCCAAAAAAAGCCATATTCTTTGATGCAAACTTGTGGGGCAGACATATTAGTGGGGATTAAGTTGGAATGTTTCGATTACAGTGTTTGCATGGAAATATGCCCCACCCAGCTGTGGGTGATGACTCTAATTGGGTAATTTCCATGAAGGGGCTATCCTGCCCATTCAGGGTGGGTCTAAATTAAATCACTGGAGCCATATAAATGAGCTGACAAACAGAAGGAACTGAGTGCAGGTTAGAGTGACATTTTGAAGAGGAGCTACGGCCAAGAGGGACACTTTAAAGAATGCACAGGAGCTGAGAGAGTAGCTGCAGATGAGAGACAGTTTGAAGATGGCCATTGAAAGTGGACTCTTGCTCCGAAGAAGCTAAGGGAGGACAAACACCCCAAGAGCAACTAAGAGTGACATTTTTGAGGAACTGCAGCCTAGAGAAGAACATCCTGGGAGAAAGCCATTTTGAAACAAGAACTTTGGAGCAGACGCCAGCTACGTGCCTTTCCAGCTAACAGAGGTTTTCCGGACGCCATTGGCCATCTTCCAGTGAAGGTACCTGATGGTTGATGCATTGCCTTGGACACTTTATGGCCTTAAGACTGTAACTGTGTAACCAAAAACCCCCTTTTATAAAAGCCAATCCATTTCAAGTGTTTTGGGAGGCGGGGCAAGATGGGGGATTGGTGAGGTGTATATTTTAGTTACTCCTCCAGGAAAGTAGGTAGAAAGCCAGGAACTGGGTGGACTGGACACCGCAGAACAATCTGACTTTGGGCATACTTCATACAACACTCATGAACATGTCGAACTGCTGAGATCAGCGAAATCTGTAAGTTTTTGTGGCCAGGGGACCCGCGTCCCTTCCTGCCAGGCTCAGTCCTGTGGGAGGAGGGGCCATAGCGCTGGGAAGGAGAAGGGAGAATTGCAGTGGCAGCTCTTATCGGAAACTCATTCTGCTGATCCAAACTCCAATCATAGATAGACTGAGACCAGACACCAGAGAATCTGAGAGCAGCCAGCCCAGCAGAGAGGAGATAGGGATAGCAAAAAACAGCAAGAAAAACCCAAAAAGAAAAGCAGAGGCTTTTTGGAGTTCTGGTGAACATAGAAAGGGGAAGGGCAGAGCTCAGGCCCTGAGGCTCATATGCAAATCCTGAAGAACAACTGATCCCTCTTCCCCCTGGACTTTTCCTTAATAGCCCTAATTGCTTTGTCTCTTAGCATTTCAATAACCCATTAGATCTGCGAGGAGGGCCCTTTTTTTTTTTTTTTTTAATCTTTTTTTTTCTTTTTCTAAAACAATTACTCTAAGAAGCCCAATACAGAAAGCCTCAAAGACTTGCAATTTGGGCAGGTCAAGACAAGCAGAACTAAGAGAGCTCTGAGACAAAAGGCAATAATCCAGTGGCTGAGAAAATTCACTAAACACCACAATTTCCCAAGAAAAGGGGGCATCCGCTCAGCAGACTGGGAGCCTCTCTACACAGCCCTGCAGCCCAGAACCGCCCTGGGGGGACAGCACTCACCTGTGACATAGCACAGTCATCCCTCAACAGAGGATCTGGGGGTGCACGGCCTGGAAGAGGGACCCACTCGCAAGTCTCAGGGGCCATACCAAGGACTTGTGGGTCAGTGGCAGAGACAAACTGTGGCAGGACTGAACTGAAAGATTAGACTATTGCAGCAGCTTTAAATCTCCAGGAACACCAGAGAGATCTGATTGTTAGAGCCACCCCCCCTCCCTGACCGCCCAGACACACGCCCCATATACAGGGCAGGCAATACCAACTACACACGCAAGCTTGGTACACCAGTTGGACCCCAGAAGACTCACTCCCCCACTTACCACAAAGGCAAAGTGGAGGAGAACTGGCTTGAGAGGAACAGGTGGCTCGTGGACGCCACCTGCTGGTTAGTTAGAGAAAGTGTACTCCACAAAGCTGTAGATCAGACAAATTAGAGATAAAGATTTCAACTGGTCTACAAATCCTAAAAGAACCCTATCAAGTTAAGCAAATGCCAAGAGGCCAAAAACAACAGAAAATTTTAAAGCATATGAAAAAACCAGACAATATGGATAACCCAAGCCCAAGTACCAAAATCAAAAGATCAGAGGAGACACAGCACCTAGAGCAACTAATCAAAGAACTAAAGATGAAAGATGAGACCATGGCATGGGATATAAAGGACATGAAGAAGAGCATGGCACAGGATATAAAGGACATCAAGAAGACCCTAGAAGAGCATAAAGAAGACATTGCAAGACTAAATAAAAAAATAGATGATCTTATGGAAATTAAAGAAACTGCTGACCAAATTAAAAAGATTCTGGATACTCATAGTACAAGACTAGAAGAAGTTGAACAACGAATCAGTGACCTGGAAGATGACAGAATGGAAAATGAAAGCACAAAAGAAAGAATGGGGAAAAAAATTGAAAAAATCGAAACAGACCTCTGGGATATGATAGATAATATAAAACTTCCAAATATAAGACTCATTTGTGTTCCAGAAGGGGAAGAAAAGGGTAAAGGTCTAGGAAGAGTATTCAAAGAAATTGTTGGGGAAAACTTCCCAAATCTTCTAAACACCATAAGTACACAAATCATAAATGCTCAGCGAACTCCAAATAGAATAAATCCAAATAAACCCACTCCGAGACATATTCTGATCACACTGTCAAATACAGAAAAGAAGGAGCAAGTTCTGAAAGCAGCAAGAGAAAAGCAATTCACCACATACAAATGAAACAGCATAAGACTAAGTAGTGACTACTCAGCAGCCACCATGGAGGCGAGAAGGCAGTGGCATGATATATTTAAAATTCTGAGTGAGAAAAGTTTCCAACCAAGGATACTTTATCCAGCAAAGCACTCCTTCAAATTTGAGGGAGAGCTTAAATTTTTCAGAGGCAAACAAATGCTGAGAGAATTTGCTAACAAGAGACCCGCCCTACTTCAGATACTAAAGGAAGCCCTACAGACAGAGAAACAAAGAAAGGAGAGAGAGACACGGAGACAGGTTCAGTACTAAAGAGATTCGGTATGGGTACATTTCAGGTGTTTTACATTCCAGTAGTGTTAGCAAACTAGAACAGATAGTAAGCAATTTCTGTTCCTCAGCACTCACTCTTCTTTGAATTCACAAGTGTTGCCTGCTCTCCACCACTCCACACAATTGGCCGTCAGGCATATGTTATAGCCTGGCAGAGGACAGAAAGTTATCTTTTGATGAAGAAAAAGGATCAGGGTAGAATGGTGAAGTTGAAACATAATCACACCCATTTCAAATTTAATGAGTACACAGGTGACGTTAGTCCCTTACTTGAATGGTGAATTAAAAATGAAAGAGTGATTATACTGCAAAAAAAAAAAAAACCAGACTATTCAAATTAACTTCATGGTAACAAGAAAACATAAATTGATAAGGTTCCAAATTGTTTTTGCCTTAAACATAGGTGATTCAGTCTCCTCTAGTCTTTCTTTGTGGAAATATGATGAGAATTTACAGATTTGGAATATTCAAATAGAGAAAAATGTTTATAATTATGCATATAATTACATTTGCATCTAATACTAAAATAACTCTGATTACCAAACCACTTCTTAAAATACTAACGTTAGAATGGAGATAATATTTTTCCTTTACATTTCCCTTCTAGAGAAGAAATTATGATTTTACCCACATACATGTAAAAATCCAAGCAAACATCCCTGTACACATATATTTTAAATACCATTATTACACAGAGACCACATGCTGAAATTTAAGTTGAGTAAATGAATACCAATAATAAATCATAGCCCAATGAATTATGAATAGGTCTTTGAATAACAAATATAATTCTAAAAGCATTGCATGATAGTTGCTAAGAAGCAATGCCCACTGGAAGATGCTATTTGGAAGTAATAATTTATAATAGTCACTAATGATAATGAGGGCATTTGATGGGGGTACATGATGTCCTATCAAATATTTGTCAGCAAGCAATGAAACTGTGAACAAAAGAATCTAATTTAAAAAGAAAGTTGAAAGAAAACTGAGAAGAAATGGAAAGCTATCCCAAATACTTATTAAGAAATCACACTGGGACCAGAGTCACCAAGCAGTGGCAACCCCGCAGCGTGTTTAGGCTTTAATGAAGGACTGGAAAAGCAGCTCTTCAGTTTGTTTTCATCTGGGCAAAAATCCCTCAGGCGAGAAAATTCAAGTAACCATTGCCCACTGTGAAGGGCAGTTGGGTCCTACCTCAACTCTAGACCTACTGAATCTGATATTCCAAAATGGACTAAGAGTCTGTATTTTTAATAGGCTCCCCCGGTGATTCTGTTGTGTGATGAGGTTTGGAAACCACCGTTCTGGAAGGAAAAATAAAAAGCTAATGTTGACACATGGTAGATCTGAGATGCTACTAAAGCAGACATTTAGAATGCTCAGGAAGAAGAGTCAGGACTGGACATTTTGGCTCAATATTCCCCATGCCCTTCCCCAGCTCTCCCAGGGATTAAGTATCTTCCTTTCTTCAAACATGCAGGACAAGGCATTTCTATCTTTCTATTATTATTTTTTTTAATTGCTGAAAATGTATCAAGTGAAAATCAGAACAGCCCAATGACACAAATGATTCTGGATTAAACTGGCAGAGGGTCTAGACAAATGAATCTCTCAATTATTTCAGACTGCTATATAGAGCTTAACAACTGACCACAGACACGGTTTCCCTTTAAATACGAGTTTTAAATCTGTTAATGCTGTTCTACGTTTGAGAAAGTACACACCACAGGTAATTCATGAATCCTTCATTCTTTGTTTTTGCTCTTTTAAATTACATAGCCATAACTGCACCAAGTTGCCTAAATAGAATTATGCTACATGACAAACTGCTAATAAGTGAAAATCTAAAAAGAGCCTCCATCTGTCTACTGAGCTTTCTGATGAGCAATCAAGGTAGCGCTCGTGCTGAGCTGGGCTTCAAGCACCGCTCCCCCTGCACGACTCCTGGCAGCCTCCATGACCCCAGATGCCCTGCGTGCTGCTGAGAAGGCTGGCACTTGTCAAAACAGCGTAATTGAGGAGTGGACAGGGAAAAGCAGGTGGAGAGTCCTGCCCTTCAATGATGTTCTCCTGCCAAGCTCAGGTTGCAGTTTGGCCCTTTTCCTTCATGTGAATAGAGTCAATAAAGTCTAGAGAATCTATCTATACTTGGGGCATAAGGACATTCGGATTTCCAACATGGTTGGAAGGATAACATCTACATCTCTGACCCTCAGACAATGTTTTTGAAAATAATGAAGAACAACTCTGGACACTTCAAAAGGAAGGGGCAAAAAAGAAAAGCTTACAGAGCAGCAGCTCCTAGATTTTATTGTGCAATGCAAATACCATGGAGAGTAGCAGATATATCATTTCTATACAAGCACACACATTGACATAGAAAGGGACATAAACATTTATGTCGATGTGGAAGGTATGATGCATAGTTAGCAAACTGTTGGGTGCACCCCAGGAGGAAAACAAGAAAAGTCAAGGGCAGACCTCCAACAGTTATATTTGTATGAGGAATGAGAAGCCACTTTAATTAAAAAAAAAAAAAAAAAAAAACCTTCCTAAAAAGAAAGGAGAATGAAACCACATAAACTTGATCCAAGAGCAATAGATCAGTGTAGGAAAGGACAGGAGATTTAGAGACAGCTGATATCCACTTCTCTGGCCTGAGTCACAGGAAACAGCAAGAAATACAAGAAATGAAAAAGCAAAGAACAATTTTACTAAATTTTCAGTTAGATCTGGAACATAAAACAGCACTGCTGATAGCCTTGTAACAGAATATAGAGGAGTTAAGTAACCCTTCTCCACTTGAGAGGCATGTTGGCTCAGTGGAGCAGAGGGATATAGTAGCCTGAGCAGGAAGTTGGACTTGCCTCATTCTGGGCAATAAGAGATGTGGCCACAGCAGATGGAGCAAGTGGGCAAGATGGAAGACAGGACTAATTCCTGAGCACACGTGAGGCATCTCAGAGGCTTTCTGAACCAGTTGGAAAGATCTGGGAGGCACCTGAGTTTCCAAAGTTATAGATAAGAGCAGAGCTAAAGAAATACCTTTTTTCTCTCACCTTTTGATGACCCCATTGTAACTTCCAGAATGTCATAGCAAGGGGGAATATGAGTTAAATCATTTAAATAAGAATGTGATGATATAGTCAAAGAGGAATCATGTTTTGAACTAGCATTATAGATAAATAAAGTACTTATTTATATTTGTGGACATACACACACATACACACATGTATGTACAATGGCTGCATTTATATGAATGAAAGTGTATCCATGCACATACTCACATACATACACTTCTTTTGGGCAGAAACGACTGAAGTGGCTGATAGATTTGATGACAATCTAGATATCTGGCTTGAGCAGGGAACACCAGGAGAGGAATGAGATTGGGTCAGTGAGGAGTTGTAAACAGTTTAGTTCAGGACATGCTCTATTTGAGATGAAAACACCAAGTAGACAGTTGGATATACTGTGTGGAATTCAGAGGAAGGATTGGGCTAGAGATGTCAAATTGGGTGGCACCAGCATTTAAAATCATGGCTCTAGACGACATCTCCTGTAAGGAGAGGGTAAATGGAAAAGGAGAGACAGCTAAGAATTGAGCCTGGGGAGGACTCCAATCATATAGGTAGATAAAAGAAGGGAGACTGGAAAACAAACCTTAATGTTTAACTCAATAGAATTTCATGGAATTGTGTTTCTCCAACTCTTGTTTCTGGGATACCCTGTGAGAAAAAGGTTTTATGAGCAAGTCAATATGGTAATACATGGCTCCCTCTGGGGCCTCAGAGTGTGTGATATTTGCATATGAAAGATTCTGAAATGCCCTATAGTGAAAAACTTCAATTTTGTTTAACAGAACATTTTCCTTCCAAGTCAGGGGTTCAGGAATTGTGGTCCCCAGACCAGCCACATCAGATTCACTTGAGAACTTGCTAGAAATGTAAATTCTCAGTCCTACAATTGGGCCCCAGAATCTGTGATACTATAAGCCCACCTGGTGGTTCTGATGTATGCTAAAGTTTGAGAACCTGTCCTAAATATTTGACCCTCTTTCTTTTTTTTTTTTGGCAAAAAACCAGTATTTTTCAATGTGGTTTACTTGGAAAAGTTTATTATTGCAAGCTCCAGTTTTTAGACTCTTAGCTTAACAAATATTAAAGTGAGAAATCACTATTGGGAATTAAATCCAATGTCTCACCATTTACTCATTTGTCGCTAAATTAACATGCCAAGGAATATTTATATCAATAGTAAAAAAGGCTTTATTTGCCAAGAAGCCATACTTGACTTTTGCTAGTCTATGTTATATAATTTTTATTCTAGTAACAAATACACAACCTAAAATTTTCCCTTTTGGCCACATTGAAATATATAATTCAGTGTTGTTACTTATGCTCATAATGTTGTGCTAACCTCACCATCATCAATTACAATAACTTTTCCATCATCCCATATAGAAACTATACAATTGAATCATTAACTCCCCATTCCCTACCACCACCCAGGCCCCTGGTAACCTATATTCTTGAGTCTGACTCTATGATATATTTTTTTTTTTTAATCATCATTTTATTGAGATATATTCACATACCACGCAGTCATACAAAACAAATTGTACTTTCGATTGTTTACAGTACCATTACATAGTTGTACATTCATCACCTAAATCAATCCCTGACACCTTCATTAGCACACACACAAAAATAACAAGAATAATAATTAGAGTGAAAAAGAGCAATTGAAGTAAAAAAGAACACTGGGTACCTTTGTCTGTTTGTTTCCTTCCCCTACTTTTCTACACATCCATCCATAAACCAGACAAAGTGGAGTTTGGTCCTTATGGCATTCCCAATCCCACTGTCACCCCTCATAAGCTACATTTTTATACAACTGTCTTCGAGATTCATGGGTTCTGGGTTGTAGTTTAATAGTTTCAGGTATCCACCACCAGCTACCCCAATTCTTTAGAACCTAAAAAAGGTTGTCTAAAGTCTGCGTAAGAGTGCCCACCACAGTGATCTCTCGGCTCGTTTTGGAATCTCTCTGCCACTGAAGCCCATTTCATTTCCTTTCACATCCCCCTTTTGGTCAAGAAGATGTTCTCCGTCCCATGATGCCGGGTCTACATTCCTCCCCGGGAGTCATATTCCACGTTGCCAGGGAGATTCACTCCCCTGGGTGTCTGATCCCACGTAGGGGGGAGGGCAGTGATTTCACCTTTCAAGTTGGCTTAGCCAGAGAGAGAGGGCCACATCTGAGCAACAAAGAGGCATTCAGGAGGAGACTCTTAGGCACAAATACAGGGAGACCTAGCCTCTCCTTTGCAGCAACCGTCTTCCCAAGGGTAAAACTTATGGTAGAGGGCTCAACCCATCAAACCACCAGTCCCCTATGTCTGTGGTCATGTTAGCAACCATGGAGGTGGGGTAGGCGAATACCCCTGCATTCTCCACAGGCTCCTCAAGGGGGCACTACATCTTTTTTTTTTTTTCCTTGTTTGTCTTTTTTCTTTTTTTTTTTTTTTTTAAACTTTCCCTTCTTTTTTAAATCAACTGTATGAAAAAAAAAGTTAAAAAGAAAACAAACATACAATAAAAGAACATTTCAAAGAGACCATAACAAGGGAGTAAGAAAAAGACAACTAACCTAAGATAACTGCTTAACTTCCAACATGTTCCTACTTTACCCCAAGAAAGTTACATAATATAGCAACATTTCAGTGAACTTGTTCCTACTACATCCATCAGAAATTAACAGACCATAGTCATTTCTGGGCATCCCCAGAACGTTAAATAGCTTATCTGTTCTTCTTGGATTATTGTTCCCCCTTCCTTAATTGCTCTCTACTGCTAGTTCCCCTACATTCTACATTATAAACCATTTGTTTTACATTTTTCAAAGTTCACATTAGTGGTAGCATATAATATTTCTCTTTTTGTGCCTGGCTTATTTCGCTCAGCATTATGTCTTCAAGGTTCATCCATGTTGTCATATGTTTCACCAGATCGTTCCTTCTTACTGCCGCGTAGTATTCCATCGTGTGTATATACCACATTTTATTTATCCACTCATCTGTTGAAGGACATTTGGGTTGTTTCCATCGCTTGGCAATTGTGAATAATGCTGCTATGAACATTGGCGTGCAGATATCTGTTCGTGACACTGCTTTCCGATCTTCCGGGTATATACCGAGAAGTGCAATCGCTGGATCGAATGGTAGCTCTATATCTAGTTTTCTAAGGAACTGCCAGACTGACTTCCAGAGTGGCTGAACCATTATACAGTCCCACCAACAATGAATAAGAGTTCCAATTTCTCCACATCCCCTCCAGCATTTGTAGTTTCCTGTTTGTTTAATGGCAGCCATTCTAACCGGTGTTAGATGGTATCTCATTGTGGTCTTAATTTGCATCTCTCTAATAGCTAGTGAAGCTGAACATTTTTTCATGTGTTTCTTGGCCATTTGTATTTCCTCTTCAGAGAACTGTCTTTTCATATCTTTTGCCCATTTTATAATTGGGCTGTCTGTACTACTGTCATTGAGTTGTAGGATTTCTTTGTATATGCAAGATATCAGTCTTTTGTCAGATACATGGTTTCCAAAAATTTTTTCCCATTGAGTTGGCTGCCTCTTTACCTTTTTGAGAAATTCCTTTGAGGTGCAGAAACTTCTAAGCTTGAGGAGTTCCCATTTATCTATTTTCTCTTTTGTTGCTTGTGCTTTGGGTGTAAAGTCTAGGAAGTGGCATCCTAATACAAGGTCTTGAAGATGTTTTCCTACATTATCTTCTAGGAGTTTTATGGTACTTTCTTTTATATTGAGATCTTTGGTCCATTTTGAGTTAATTTTTGTGTAGGGGGTGAGGTAGGGGTCCTCTTTCATTCTTTTGGATATGGATATCCAACTCTCCCAGCCCCATTTGTTGAAAAGACCATTATGGCTCAGTTTGGTGACTTTGGGGGCCTTATCAAAGATCAGTCGGCCATAGATCTGAGGGTCTATCTCTGAATTCTCAATTCGATTCCATTGATCTATATGTCTATCTTTGTGCCAGTACCATGCTGTTTTGGCAACTGTGGCTTTATAATAAGCTTCAAAGTCAGGGAGTGTAAGTCCTCCCACTTCGTTTTTCTTTTTTAGAGTGTCTTTAGCAATTCGAGGCATCTTCCCTTTCCAAATAAATTTGATAACTAGCTTTTCCAAGTCTGCAAAGTAGGTTGTTGGAATTTTGATTGGGATTGCATTGAATCTGTAGATGAGTTTGGGTAGAATTGACATCTTAATGACATTTAGCCTTCCTATCCATGAACATGGAATATTTTTCCATCTTTTAAGGTCCCCTTCTATTTCTTTTAGTAGAGTTATGTAGTTTTCTTTGTATAGGTCTTTTACATCTTTGGTTAAGTTTATTCCTAGGTACTTGATTTTTTTAGTTGCTATTGAAAATGGTATCTTTTTCTTGAGTGTCTCTTCAGTTTGTTCATTTCTAGCATATAGAAACATTACTGACTTATGTGCATTAATCTTGTATCCCGCTACTTTGCTAAATTTGTTTATTAGCTCTAGTAGGTGTATCGTCGATTTCTCAGGGTTTTCTAGATATAAGATCATATCATCTGCAAACAATGACAGTTTTACTTCTTCTTTTCCAATTTGGATGCCTTTTATTTCTTTGTCTTGCCGGATTGCCCTGGCTAGCACTTCCAGCACAATGTTGAATAACAGTGGTGACAGCGGGCATCCTTGTCTTGTTCCTGATCTTAGAGGGAAGGCTTTCAGTCTCTCACCATTGAGTACTATGCTGGCTGTGGGTTTTTCATATATGCTCTTTATCATGTTGAGGAAGTTTCCTTCAATTCCTACCTTTTGAAGTGTTTTTATCAAAAAGGGATGTTGGATTTTGTCAAATGCTTTTTCAGCATCTACTGAGATGATCAATTGATTTTTCCCTTTCGAGTTTTTAATGTGTTGTAATACATTGATTGTTTTTCTTATGTTGAACCATCCTTGCATGCCTGGAATGAACCCCACTTGGTCATGGTGTATGATTTTTTTAATGTGTCTTTGGATTCGATTTGCAAGTATTTTGTTGAGGATTTTTGCATCTATATTCATTAGGGAGATTGGCCGGTAGTTTTCCTTTTTTGTAGCATCTTTGCCTGGTTTTGGTATTAGATTGATGTTAGCTTCATAAAATGAGTTAGGTAGTGTTCCATTTTCTTCAATGTTTTGAAAGAGTTTGAGTAAGATTGGTGTCAGTTCTTTCTGGAAAGTTTGGTAGAATTCCCCTGTGAAGCCATCTGGCCCTGGGCATTTATTTGTGGGAAGATTTTTGATGACTGATTGGATCTCTTTGCTTGTGATGGGTTGGTTGAGGTCTTCTATTTCTTCTCTGGTCAGTCTAGGTTGTTCATATGTTTCCAGGAAATTGTCCATTTCTTCTACATTATCCAGTTTGTTGCCATACAGTTGTTCATAATATCCTCTTATAATTTTTTTAATTTCTTCAGGATCTGCAGTTATGTCACCTTTTTCATTCATTATTTTGTTTATATGGGTCTTCTCTCTTTTTGATTTTGTCAGTCTAGCTAGGGGCTTGTCAATCTTGTTGATCTTCTCAAAGAACCAACTTTTGGTGATATTTATCCTCTCTATTGTTTTTTTGTTCTCTATGTCATTTATTTCTGCTTTAATCCTTGTTATTTCTTTTCTTGTACTTGGTTTAGGATTGGTTTGCTGTTCATTTTCTAGCTTCTTCAGTTGATCCATTAGTTCTTTGATTTTGGCTCTTTCTTCCTTTTTAATATATGCGTTTAGTGCTATAAATTTCCCCCTTAGCACTGCTTTTGCTGCATCCCATAGGTTTTGGTATGTTGTGTTCTCATTTTCATTCGTCTCTATATATTTAGCAATTTCTCTTGCTATTTCTTCTTTAACCCACTGATTGTTTAGGAGTGTGTTGTTTAACCTCCAGGTATTTGTGAATTTTCTAAGTCTCTGATGGTTATTGACTTCTAATTGTATTCCATTGTGGTCAGAGAATGTGCTTTGAATAATTTCAATCTTTTTAAATTTATTGAGGCTTGTTTTATGTCCCAGCATATGATCTATTCTGGAGAAAGTTCCGTGAGCACTAGAAAAGTATGTGTATCCTGGTGATTTGGGATGTAATGTCCTGTATATGTCTGTTAAATCTAATTCATTTATCAGATTGTTTAGGTTTTCAATTTCCTTATTGGTCTTCTGTCTGGTTGATCTATCTATAGGAGAGAGTGATGTGTTGAAGTCTCCCACAATTATTGTGGAAACATCAATTGCTTCCTTTAGTTTTGCCAGTGTTTCTCTCATGTATTTTGTGGCACCTTGATTGGGTGCATAGACATTTACGATTGTTATTTCTTCTTGCTGAATTGCCCCTTTTATTAGTATGTAGTGGCCTTCTTTGTCTCTCAAAACATCCCTGCATTTGAAGTCTATTTTATCTGAGATTAATATTGCTACACCTGCTTTCTTTTGGCTGTAGCTTGCATGAAATATTTTTTTCCATCCTTTCACTTTCAGTTTCTTTGTGTCCCTGTGTCTAAGATGAGTCTCTTGTATGCAACCTATTGATGGTTCATTTTTTTTGATCCATTCTGCGAATCTATATCTTTTAATTGGGGAGTTTAATCCATTTACATTCAACGTTAAAACCGTGAAGGCATTTCTTGAATCGGCCATCTTATCCTTTGGATTATGTTTGCCATATTTTTCCCTCTCTCTATTAATATCCTTTATTGTACCCATACCGAATCTCTTTAGTACTGAACCTTTCTCCAAGTCTCTCTGTCCTCTATGATATATTTTTAAATATTTTCTCACTTAAAAAAAAATAGTAATCCATGTTGTCTTCCCTAACGTGTCAAATTATCTAAAGCTTCATTATTCAGTACAGTAGTCAGTAGCCACATGCAGATATTTATATTTAAATTGATTAAAATTAAATTAGATTAAAAATCTAGTTGCTCAGTCACATATGGCTCCATTTCAAGTGCTTGATAACTACATGTGGTTAGTGGCTACCATGTTGGACATGGCACATATAGAACATTTGTCACACAGCATTGATACAGACAATGAGTAATTCTTCTCTCTCCTTTATTATCAATGGATCCCTCACAGGAGAGTAATTACAATGCATGAGTGTGGTCCTCATTTCTCCAGATAATATCAGTTTTGATAGGGAAGATTGGTGAGAAGACAGTAAGAGTATAGGTAACAAAACCCGTGGTCTAGAACTTTAGACTCAAATGTCCCCCCTCATTTTTTTTGCATAGTTTTAGGAGTCTCACACTCCAACTCTATTAAAGTCCTCCTCCTGCTGCCTCCTCTCCACTCCACCACTTAAAAACCTTGTTCAACCACCACCCCCTCACCACCGCCACTGCTACTGGTACCCATTCCTTTCTAAAGGCATAACTGTTATTCTCACCACACAAGACACTGGCTAAACAGCACCTGTACTAGTCAGTGTTCTCTAGACAAGCAGAACCAACAGAATATATACTAGAGATTTATTATAAGAACTGGCTCATGCAAACTTAGGGATGGGCAAGTCTGAAACTCTGAAGGGCAAGCCACAAGTTGGAAACTCAATGAAGCTGACATTGAATTTCCCAGGAGAAGCTGCTGTCTCAAGTAGAGATAGAAATTCTTGTTCCTTATTGTTGAAATCCTCAATTCTCCCTTTAAGGCCTTCAACTGAGTGGATGAGGAGACTCCTCTCATTGCCGAAGGCAATCTCCTTTGTTGATTGTAGATGCAATCAGCCACAGATGCAATCAACTGACTAATGATTTAGATCCATTTACAAAATACCCTCACAGTAACAATCAGGCCAATGCTTGCTTAATAGGACACCATAACCTAGCGAAGTTGACACATAAACTTAACTATCACAGCACCTTTGAAACCTGTGCTTGGTGACCTCTACGTTATGAACCTATGTTTTCTCAAGTTAGAAGCTTTTCCTTTCCCAGCCTTCCTTGATGTTTACATGTAGGCATGTGACCTAGGTTCTACCAACCAGATGTACCCAGGGGATTTATTTTGGAAGAAAGAGGCACAATTAGATAGCAATACCCAGGTGCTACGTGACAGCCTGCTGACAAGGATGGGGGAGTGTGGCAAGAGAATCATTGTTTTCAGAGGCAGCAGTGGCAAAAGTCTGGAAATGATGTCTGTGCCGATTTGAATGTATTATGTCCCCCAGAAAAAGCCATATTCTTTGATGCAGTCTTGTGGGGCAGACGTTTTGGTGCTGATTAGATTTGCATGGAAATGCACCCCACCCAACTGTAGGTGATAACTCTGATGAGATATTTCCATGGAGGCATGGCCCCACCCATTCAGGGTGGGCCTTGATCAGTGGAGCCACATAAATGAGCTGACAGGCAGAGGGAACTCAGTGCAGCTGTGAGTGACGTTTTGAAGAGGAGCTACAGCCAAGAGGGACACTTTAAAGAAAGCACAGGAGCTGCAGATGAGACAGTTTGAAGACAGCCGTTGAAAGCAGACTCTTGCTCCGGAGAAGCTGAGAGAGGACAAATATCCTAAGTGCAACTAAGAGTGATGCTTTTGAGGAACTGCAGCCTAGAGAGGAACATCCTGGGAGAAAGCCATTTTGAAACCAGAACTTTGGAGCAAATGCCAGCCACGTGCCTTCCCAGCTAACAGAGGTTTTCCAGACGCCATTGGCCATCCTCCAGTGAAGTACCCGATTGCTGAAGTGTTACCTTGGACACTTTATGGCCTTAAGACTGTAACTTTGTAACCAAATAAACCCCCTTTATAAAAGCCAATCCATTTCTGGTGTTTTGCATTCCGGCAGCGTTAGCAAACTAGAACAATGTCCCACACTCAATGTCAGCAGAGTAAATCTCCAACCTGGCCCGATGTGGCAGGAGGGCCTCCACTGGAACAGCTCAGTGATCTAACTAGTATCTTGTTTCTGGTTATAAAACATTCAAAGCCCCATTCTCTGGCTTTTTGGAAATTCTGTGAGCTACCTAACATTCTTTAACAAATTCCTTTTCAGCTCAAATTTTCAAGAGTGGATTCTGTTGCTTGTAAGTAGGAACCCTAGCAGATATTCTTACCCAAGTTGGAAAGAATTCTTTTCCTGTAGTATTTACCCATCCACATTGAATAAGTGGGTTGTGTCAGATTCTCTGCCAGGCACTGGGGATACAAACACAAACAGAACTTGTTCCCAAAGGGTTTAGAATTCAGAAGATTATTGGTGCCAACCAATAAGAACTTTAAAAATACTACAAGAGGCCATGTCAGAAATACAAATGTCGCATAATAGAAGCACAAAGGACAGAGAGGAAGGGGTACAGTGGGAAAGTCTTCAAGGAGAGGATAATACTTGAGCTGAGTTGTAAAAGATAAACAGGTGTTTGACAAGAAGGCAATAGGGCAAAGGGCAAAGCATGAACTAGGACAAGGAAGCTGTGACATTCTTCCATGTTCTGGGAGACTCCTTCAGTGCAGGGGGTTGGGTGGTGAGAAGAAGGAGACTCGGCGGCAAGCAATAGGCAAAAGAAACAATAATCATCAAAGCGAACATTACTTGAGTGCTTACCGTGTGCACTGGCCTACAGATCCCATATTGCACTAACTCATTCCATCATCACTACAACCCCAGGAGGTAGGTGGCTGTATCACCATTATTTTACGGATAAAAAACTGAAGCAGAGAGATAAGTAATTTGCCCAATGACATACAGCTAGGGGGCAGTGAGGAGGGATTTGTCCCCTGGTAATCTGGCCCCAGAGTCCACATCTTATCCTCTCCACCATACTAGGGTTGGGTAGGAGCCAATTCAAAGAGGACTTCAAATCCCATAATAAGGAGTTTGGCCTTGATTCTCAAGCAGCCATGAATGACTTTAAGCAAGAGAGTAGAATGATAGGACTTGTGTTTTAGGACAAATGCAAGGAGTTCAGACAATGGAGGGCAGAATGAGAGTGTAAGCAGCAGAGCAGGAAGACCTGACTCCACTACACACACACACACACACACACACACAAACACACTGGGGCCTACCATTCACTCCAGGATAACAAAAGGGGAGATTTTAGGGAAGAGATTTAAAGTTAAGGAAGAAACAGTGACTCAGCAGAATAGCTCATAATAGACCTGGGTTGGAACCATAGCTCCCAATTTAGTTTGTGACTTTGGGCAAATTCCTTAACCTCTTTAAGTCTCAGTTTCTTCTATAAAAATGGAGTAACAGAACCACAATTAGCTTACTCCAAAATTATTTGGGTCAGATGGATTTTCAGAATTCAGATTTTCTGGATTAGAAAATGTTAACATGGGTTAACATATGTAACACACCCAGCTAGGTCTGAAACAGTTCCCTAAAATCCAATCCATTAATATTTCTTCAGCAAAACCTATGAATATTCACACTAAGCAGGATGAATCAAAACTACAAATATCCTCATGGAAGTTCAAGTCAGGTTTTGTCTCAAAAGATTTCATGTCACCCAGGGGAGTGAATCTCCCTGGCAAAGTGCAATATGACCCGCGAGGAGGAATGTAGACCCAGCTTCATGGGATGGAGAACATCGTTCTGACCAAAAGAGGGATGTGAAATGAAATGAAATAAGTTTCAGTGGCTGAGAGATTCCAAAAGGAGCCAAGAGGTCACTCTAGTGGACACTCTTATACACAATATAGACAACCCTTTTTAGGTTCTAATGAATTGGAATAGCTAGCAGGAAATACCTGAAACTATCAAACTACAGCCCAGAACCCATGAATCTTGAAGACAATTGTATAAAAATGTAGCTTATGAGGGGTGACAATGTGATTGGGAAAGCCATGTGGACCACATTCCCCTTTGTCCAGTGTATGGATGGATGAGTAGAAAAACGGGGACAAAAAAAAAAAAACACCCAGTGTTTACTTTAATTGTTCTTTTTCACTTTAATTTTTATTCTTATTACTTTTGTGTGTGTGGTAATGAAAATGTTCAAAAATTAATTTTGGTGATGGATGCACAACTATATGGTGGTACTGTGAACAACTGATTGTACACTTTGTATGACTGCATGGTATGTGAATACATCTCAGTAAAATTGAATTATTAAAAAAAGATTTCATGTCAGGTCAGTTTTGCATTCAAATGAGTTATGAAAAACTTGAGGTTTTTAGAGTTTGGGGGGTTTCAGAATTGTAGATAAGGGATTGTGCTCCTCTTGTAATGCTACTTGCTTTAGAGTTGTAAGAATTAAATGTGTTAAAGCACTTAGAATCTGACATTCCTCCATACTGACAACAAATGTGACCCAGTATCCCGGTTACAGAGCCCAAGTGCCCCAACTCTGCTATCTCAAGAAGCATTTCCAAAACTGGAGATGTCTCCATTCTCCCCCTCTAATCATGAGTTCTAATCTTTATAGTCGATGAGCTCTACCACCAATCATAACGTCTAGCTCACCATTTTGCTTGGAAATCCTAGCAAGTCTTCATGAAAATAGGCCTTTAATGAAGTCCGCAAGTTCCTAAGGTGGGTTCCAAAGGTACCAGACCAACCTCACCTCCAGACTCAATTCACAGACCTGACAACAGGGGCTGTTCCAGCAGGGGGCAGAGGGAGAGGGGACTGGGGTGAATCACACCATGGAGACCTTCCCTTGCATCCTCAATATTTTTGAAAGTAAAATAGGGCTAAAATCAACAAAAGTGATTTTGTTGATATAAAGAGTAAAATATGGCAAAGAAATACTGGGAGCATCCACGTGAAACCTCAGTTAAGCAATGGTCCTAGCCTTAGTTTCTAGGCTGTTATGACAAATACCACCCAGGTTGGCTTAAACAATAGAATTTATTGGCTTACAGTTTCAGGGGCCAGAAGTCCAAATCAAGGTATTAGCAAGGCCATGCTTTATCCCTGAAAACTAGCATCCTGGCAAGGCTTGCTTTCTCCCCAAAGATATGGTGTTCTGGTACTGACTTCTGGCAATCCTGGAAGTTCCTTGGTTTTCCTGTTGCATGGCAATGTTCTCTCCTTTCTCTTCCAGGTTCCACCAACTTCCAGCTTCTGGATACTCCCAGCAGCTTTCTCTCACTATGTCTGAATTTATTCTGCTTATAAAGGACACCAGTAATCTGGATCACTGAGGGCCTTATAAGAGAAAGCCATGGGGAGGAGATGCAAGTCAACAGAAACAAGAAGAGAAAGGAGAGGACATCACTACATGGTGTAGGGCAGGGATACAAGCCAAGGAACCCCAAGGATCACCAGCAGCCAATCCAGAATATTACAGATTTTAGGGAAAAGGCATCGCTTTGTTGACACCTTCATTTTGGACTTCTCCTAGCCTCAAAACCATGAGCCAATAAATTCCCTGTGTTAAGTCAACCCATTGTGTGGCATTTGTCATAGCAACTTGGCAAGCTAAAGTAGTCAGTGAGGAAACAAACTGACTGCATACCATGGACCATGCTTGGCATTGCTGGGTCACCAACAATGACACTTGACACTTTCTGACTCCTCTCCTCTATCCCTTCGTTCTACTCCCTTGCCTCTAACAGTGATTTGCAAAAATCACCATCATCATCATCTTCATCATCATCATCATCATCCTTCCACATATGTAGTGCTTTAAAATGTACTGAGGATTCTTATATACATCAACTTATTTCTGTCTCACAGCCCCATGGGGTAGTTACTATTAAAGATATTTTAAAGTAAAGGTGAGGAAACTGAAGCTCTGAGAAGTCAGGTAGTTGGTACTAGAACTTTAACCTTCCCTTCTCCCAGACACTGCCTTCTCGGCCAGCCAGACTTCTAACAGTGGGTAATTTCATTAAAATGTTGGTCCTTTTGGTCAGCAGAGGCCCTGGAAACTAAAACCTCAAGCAAGGCAGAGCAGGACCTACCATACCCATAGACAAGCAACCGGCGCCTTTTTGTATGTTCACCTGGACCAACTGGGGAGGCCCCTGGACTGGGAATCAGGTGGTGCAGAAGGATAAAATGCTGCCCATCAGCTAAGAAAAGGGTGGACGCTGAGAACTGACATTTCCATCTCCAGTATCAAGAGCCACAGTTTCCAAACCCTGACTGAGCATCAGATTCACGCTGAGAGATTTTTAAAATACAGATTTCCAGGCCCCGTCCCCAAAGATTCTGATAGTAGATCTGAGTCGAAGGCCAGAATCCGTACTTTATTATGCTCTCCAGATGATTCTGGTACAAAGGCAGTCTTGGGAACCAATAGCCTAGAAAATTAGGAAACACAAATTACAGACAAATCATTTTATTTTTTTATTTTTTTTTAATCTTCATTTTATTGAGATATATTCACATACCACGCAGTCATACAAAACAAATCGTACTTTCGATTGTTTACAGTACCATTACATAGTGGTACATTCATCACCCAAATCAATCCCTGACACCTTCATTAGCACACACACAAAAATAACAAGAATAATAACTAGAGTGAAAAAGAGCAATTGAAGTGAAAAAGAACACTGGGTACCTTTGTCTGTTTGTTTCCTTCCCCTGTTTTTCTACTCATCCATCCATAAACTAGACAAAGTGGAGTGTGGTCCTTATGGCTTTCCCAATCCCATTGTCATCCCTCATAAGCTACATTTTTATACAACTGTCTTCGAGATTCATGGGTTCTGGGTTGTAGTTTGATAGTTTCAGGTATCCACCACCAGCTACCCCAATTCTTCAGAACCTAAAAAGGGTTGTCTAAAGTGTGCATAAGAGTGCCCACCAGAGTGACCTCTCGGCTCCTTTTGGAATCTCTCTGCCACTGAAGCTTATTTCATTTCCTTTCACATCCCCCTTTTGATCAAGAAGATGTTCTCCGTCCCACGATGCCAGGTCTACATTCCTCCCCGGGAGTCATATTCCACGTTGCCAGGGAGATTCACTCCCCTGGGTCAGACAAATCATTTTAAACATAGCAAATTCTAATTTCTGCCATCTTAAAAAAAAAATGTAGTCACAATGAGGACAGAAAGGAAATGACCTTGGAATAGTAATACAAACAGCTAATAACCATTTACGTTAGGCAACCTTTGTATAAATGACATGGAGTTTAAGTAGTTTCAGTAATGAAATTTAAATGTTTTATAATTTAAAAAATGACATGGAGACTTTGTGAAGGAAGCATAAAATTGTAAAATATGAAGTCTAAAATTACATGGAATGACAAATGAATATTGGGTTTCTAGAAGATGCTTTCAGGCTGCTTTAAACAAAGACTTATTGCTCATTCTTTACCTTGTTCTCCCTCCTCTATTTCCCTGCTGCTCCTCCACACACACACTCCCCAAGTAGAAGCTCCTCCAGTCTCAGGATGACACTTCAGAAATCAAGTGGAAACTGAAAAATACCTTCTCTGGTTAGCATCTGTGTGGCAATATGTTTACTGCCTCTATTCAGCCCTGAGCAACTGCCAGGAAAGCCAAAAAGAGGGCAAGAGCTCTGCTCATCTAATTACTTCAGCAGAAGAAAAATGTGTTAATTAACTGACCTTAATAATTCATATATATCCAAACCGAGGGATCAGTGGACTTGGCCTGCAAGGTCTGGTGTCTGAATTAAAGCTCATCAGAATGATCTCAGGGACAGCCTCATTTTAGAGAGGTGATCTATTTTTGTTTCCTCCAAAACAAATCTACCACCTCCAAAGTGATTGAAGAACCTTTCTGAAAATTATGAGTTTGCTATAATACCTTGATTCCTCCAATTTCCTCAGCCCCTTCGGGGAATATGGAATATTTTTAGAATCACAACAGCCTAACACATTAATTGAATTTCATTATTGGCTGCTGAGCGGAACATTATACAGTAAAGGGGAACATAGCTGTGTGTCCTCTGCAGACTTCCAAATCAGAAAGAGGCGGGTCAACCATGAGGCTTGCTTTTCTGGGTAGTTAATAGAATGATTCAAATCACTGTTCCCAATTAAATATGAATATTGCATAGTTCCTAGCAAAGAAAGTTAGTTCAACAGACCCTAGCATTTGAAGTCACTCTGAGAGGATGCTGATCACTTTATTCTCAAAGATAATGGGACCCCCTAAGCAGGTACTGTTTACATTTGCCTTCCAAGGGTCTTAACAGGGAAGTGGGGAGAAGGCAGTGGACACCCCTTTTCAGTCCACAGATGGGAAGAGGTAAATGAATCATGGTGCCTTTGCAAAAGAGGCAAAATCATTATCCCAAAACATTTATTAAACAATTACACAGGCATTATAGACAGACAGAGAAGACAGATGGAGGCTATAAGTCTATTTTAGAGAGGACAACAAAAATGGTGAACAAAGAATAGCAGGAGTTTCTCCAGCAGGCCAGTGAGGCTTGGTGGGGTTGGTAAAGACACAGCTGGCTGTGGCAGCAGGGGCAGCAACACCTGCATGCTGGCAGCGGCTCCAGCCCATTGAGCCAAGGGCCTCAGCGCAGTGTGTGTGCCACAGCTGAGCCCCAGGGCCAGCAGCAGAGCCAGGGGGACGCCTGCCTCACCAGGCCAGGGACCCTTGCCAGAGGCTCAGCCGGAAGTGGGACTAGGCTGCAAGCATTGCCAGCACGCAGGACCCTTCTCCATCCCCTGGCCCCGGAATCCAGCTGCCAGGGTTCAAAACCCTGTTCTGTGATCTGAGACAACTTCCTAACTCTTCAAGTCTATTTCTCTATCTATAAAACAGGGTTGCTTAGACAGTGCCAGTTTGTAGGGTTGTTATGAGGATTAAGTGAGACAATGCTGGTAATGCACTTAGCCCCAGGCCTGGCACATAGTAAGCCTTCAATAATGGAAATTAGCTTCGGGCGACAGGGCTACAGGATCAAATTAGTGACGCGAGGGTGATGGTGGACATTCATCTGTAATCTTTTCTCTTCTAGGTTTTCCTTTGTTCACCCCATGAATTGTGATACACATTTTCTACCATGACAGCTAAAATAATTGATGGCTGATTCATCATCACAACTCTCCCCAAATCCTTCTTTCCATATCACTGCTTCACTAAATCACTCCTGGATTGCAAATCTTCCATCAGCCCCTCTCTGAACCTTCCTCACTCCCTGCATCTCCATCCATCTCCACCCACTCCCTTCACTCCCAGGAAGATGCCCTTTCTGTTGCTTCATGAACCTCCAGCTATAAATCCTCCTTGCTCTCTAGCTGCTCTGCCTGGTGCAATTTCCCACTGTGGGTCCTCCCTTCCTTTCTTTAAGCCCCTTTCATCCTACCTTCTCCTCAAAAACCCATCCACATCCAATTACAGTGAATGAAAATAGGAGGCAGTTTCCCACTCATACCTAAACATGATCAACTACCTTCTAATCCTAACCCACCCACAGCTGATAAAAATAAGCCTTTAAAAAACAGAATGACTCATATTAATCCAGCATCTCCTCATTGCACCACCAGGAGGTCTTGCACAGAAACACAGCATGTGCAAGACAGGGAGCTCGGTGTGGATGACAGTTACAGAGAAAAAGCAGCTGGGGAGGTGGGTGGGGCCCCATCATCTTCCCTGCATAGGTGTCTATCAGCAACCCTCAAGGAAAAGAGGAGGTAGAGCACCCAATACTTCATCTGCAAACCCAAAGAAGGAAACCACACCCACTGGTAGTTCCTTCCTCCCTCCACCACTATAATCCCAGTGAGTGGACTTTCTGGAATTTCCCCCCACCTATTTTAGAAGGAGCAGCCAAGATATAAGTTGAATCAAATGCAGCAGTACACAAGGTTTTGGCGAGAGAAGCTCTTCTACTCTTTACCCAACATTGTGGCACCAGTTGAGTATATAATAGATAGTTCTTGTTTTAGCCCACCCAGCACCTCCTCTATTTCTTTTGGGGAACTACTCTTTCCCTGTTCTATTTGGTTTTCATGACTCAATCAATCAAAGCCACACACATACACAGTAACAAAAATTACCCAAATTGGACCAATCAGAGGTATACACATGACTTAAGGCGGACCAGTCAGAATTCTTCCCTAGTGAACATCTTGGCCTTGGGTGAGAGTTGTGCTTTTTCCCACTGGGATTGCTAAATTGGAAGCATGTTTCTATGGGACTTTCAGTAACTATCTTTCTCATCACATTAGAAGAGCTGGTCTGTTGGAGTCAGCTAATCCAAAGAAGAAAGGTAAAGGTGGGAAACAAAGGCACTCACAAAGCCTTAGCAACATTATTTGAGCCTTTGGATCTAGCCATGCTTAAAGCCATACTACCTCTCCCATCCCCTCCACTTCCCGCTTACAGTAGCTGTTTTGTATTTAACCCAATTAGAGCTGCCATCCCACCACTTGTAACCTGTGCTGATATTTAGCTGGTTTGCACCTGTAGGGCAGTACCCATGGTTTATGGTCAGCATCTGTTCTGATTATGTTGCTTGTTGTTTAATATTTTGATTCTCACCACTGCTTTCAGCAAAAACATCCTGACCCCTCAGAGTGGGTGACTGGCAGTGCTCCCCAGGCCATGGATTGCAGCCTTCATTCCCAGTTGGCTGTGACTGCCTCTTTGCAGGCTCAAGAGGGGAATGAGACGAGTCCTGAAAAACTCGATTGCCTCCCCTTCCCTGGTGAATGAAGAGGGGAACTGCAGGAATAGGCTCTTTATTCCTTATGATCATGACATAGTCCCTGGCTAGAAGCTATCCACAGAGAGGATGAAACAGCATTTAGCAATGTGCCGTGAGGAGGAGATTAGAGGAATGACTCAGAAGAGCCAACCCAAAGAAGATGAAAAATGACTGTTTGAAAGAACATAAGATCATACAGAAAGCAAGGACTCTCTCCCTGGGAAGATGGGACTGCCCAGAAAAGAATGACTGAAGTTTCTCCTTGCTTAGAGGCCTGACCTATGAGTGGGGGGTTTCAGAGCAAACCCATAGGACCAAGAGCATGGCTGAGTATATGGGAACTTAAAAGGAATGGAGCAACCCAAAAATGTCAAGAGGACAAGTGGAGACAAGAAGCCACCCCTTCAGCCATGCAGCAGGGAGGAAGGGATATCCTCAGAGAATTGTGCTGGGTGACCCCAGACCTCCCAGCTTTTGTCTAAAAATTATATCTCATTATGGTGGACATGAAAAAATGCCTTCCAACCCAAAGATATATTCACTTGCTGATCCTTGGAACGTGCGAATATTACCTTATATAGAAAGAAAAAAAAAAAAGTGAAATGTATTTTACGTGGCAAACGGTGATGAAATGAAGGATATTGAGAGGAGGTGCATACCCTGGGTTATCTGGGTGGGCCCTCAATGCAATCTCATGTATCCTTGTAAGAGAAAGGCCTAGTTTGGATGCCCGCTGCGGAGAACGTGACGTGAAGAGGGAGCAGAGAGAGATCCAGCCACAGCCAAGAAACGTTGCCAGCCACCAGAAGCTGGAAGAGCCAAGGAAGAATGCTCCCCTGGAGCCTCTGGAGGGACTGCAGCCCTGTCCACACCTTGATTTCAGACTTTCTAGCCTCCAGCCCTGTGAGGGAATAGACGTCTGTTGTTTTAAGCCCTCCAGGATATGGTAATTCTTACAGCAGCCGCAGGAAATTAATATAACTGTGAGTACCCAAGCCCAATTTTTGTTTACTCTAGGCCTTCTGATCAGACAGGAATTCCATTCCCGTCCCCGCAAGAACCTCTATGCTCCCCCCACCTCACGCATTTAAGGGAATCCCTAAACATAGGGCACAGGTTCTCAGGGATTGGCGGGAGCTGGCCCAGGACACCAGCCTCTGCAGCCCCGCCCTCCCCTGCAGCCCCGCCCTCCCCTGCAGCCCCGCCCTCTGCCGTTCTGACGTCACCTCTCCAGGTGCGTCCACCACTCAAAGGCTGTTGACGTAAACGACACGGGACGAGACTTGAATTATGCTCGGTTGCCCAGTCTGAGCAGCCACGAAGTGTTACGGGCCTTGGCTCTTGATTCGAGCCACCAGGCTCACTCAGAGTTTCCTAACAGAAAACCCCGAATCTTGGAAGAGGTGGGTGTCGGCACCACGGCTTCTTACGCGGATCGCCTCATCCCCCCAGCTTTTACCCACCAAGGAGGTGGGTGACTCTGCCAAGTCAGCCCAAAAGTCCCCTCACCCCTTTTCCCAGAGCAGGGGCCCGCTTGGCTTGTATTAAGAAACTAAGACGGCTCACTCCAATGACTCAGTTAAGGATCTGTTCTGATTCGAACCCCACTCACTGGAATACAGATGAGAATCTATCAGCTTCTCTAAAGAAAAGAAAAAACTGCTCAGGGAAAGCGCCCTGCTGGGGTACCTTGTTACATAAGTGGATGCAAATAGATGCAGGAGGGGGCGGGCTGACACTCACCTCCACATGCCAGATATAGCTGCATCTCTGTTCCAGTCCAGGCCTTGTTACACGGATACACACTTATCAAGCTGATTTCTGTTGTTCTTAATTACATCAGGTGCTTCTGGGAGACGTGAGGAGGGGCAGCACTTGATTAACAACAGCTGGTTACCTAAAGCCAGTATGTGAGAGACAGATTAGGTGTAATGGGGGAACGGGGAGTCAGTCCTGGGGAGGGTATGTGACTGAGCAGCTAGCCAAGATAAACAGGGAAGTTCCTTATGGCTCACAGGTGGCTCTGCTTGACTTTCTGGCATCCTCTCGTCAAGAAGCATCTTCCCCTTCACTTAAAAGTAGGTTGAGGATATGGGAAGTGCTGAGGACACTGGACATTTGGGGAGCTCATCTGCTTTCCACACTGGGGAAGAGGCACTTAACGGCCCCATTCCTGCAAGGAAGGTAGTTATTAAATTCCACGGGGATTTGCAGTCTTTCAGGAGAATGCCTGGTTCAGTGCATTGTTTTCTCCAGGCCCCAGCAAGGAAAGGGGAACAGAAGTGCTCTTGTCTCCTGTCTCACCTCCTCAGGAGCTCGTTCATGCTTGTTTTCCAAGCTCCGGGGACATCTGCTTGGGGCTTTGCAGAGTACCATTTATGTCCCTGTTAGATAACTTACAGTTTTGCTGCCATCACCTGGAAGGCTCTGGGCAAAAGCAATGGCAAATTGCTTGAGATTTTTAGCTTGCTGGGGGAAAGACAGAAAGTAAATGCATACGCAGGGGAGGTCCTGTAGTTCCGTTAATCCCCAAAGCATCTTCAGGAAGAAAATGGCAAATATAGGCTAGAATTAAGTAAGGAATATTACAAATGGAATGTTGTATGGATCTGCGAAGAAAATAAGCATTTGCAAGTTACCGAGAGAAGCCAATCTTTGATCAGTATGCCGTGGGACCTCTGGATAAAGCCAGAATTGGCTGGCAGATGCTGCTGAGATTGAACAAATTATAAATTGAAATGGGGGTAAAAGTACCCTGAGAGAAAAAGAAACCTCAAAGAAGCTGTTGATTTTATCGATTAGAAAATAATTCATATCAATGTGGTAAGTAAAGCTTTCTTACAGGATAATAGAATGGCCCAAACATATATGACAGGCACATATGAAAAGGGGCTTTCCAAAAGGGACTAGTGGTGGGAAGAGGGCTATTCAGAGGTTACTTCCCTGATCTGAGACTTGCAGGCAGTGTAAGTGGTAATTCCTGGTGCCCTAGAAATTTTCTCCACCCTTTCTCTCCTGGGGCTTCTTTGACACCCGCTGCCCTTCTTGTCTTTTGCCACTGGCCTCCCACACCACTGTTACAGGTTTGCCGCCTTCACCACCATTGCCATTCCGAGGACAGTTAGCATTCTTGGATGTTGGACCATCATCTCAAATTCAAAAACTGAATTAGTGTGCATCCTCCTTTCTTCCTGTCCTCCTTATTTCCCAGCTCAGGTCTATCCTTGGCTTTATTTCTGACAATGGCACTGCTCCTCTCAATCACCCAGACTTCAAACTACCAAGTCACCTTTGGCTTTTTCTTCATTAACTCCACCCTTCAGCCCACCCTCACCAGACAGACCCAGTGAGCACATCACTTCTCCCTTCAAAATATGTCTGCTCCATTCCTTCTGTCACTTTCCACCTTCATCCGTTCACTCCTTGTGCTGGTTTGAATGTATTATGTCCCCCAAAACGCCATGTTCTTTGATGCAGTCTTGTGTGGGCAGACGTATTAGTGTTGATTAGGTTGGAACCTATTGATTGAGTGTTTCCTTGGAGACATGACTCAATCAACTGTAGGCAGGACCTTTGATTGGATAGTTCCCATGGAGACGTTACCCCACTATTCAGGGTGGGTCTTAATTAAATCACTGGAGCCATATAACAGAGCAGCCATGAGTGACATTTTAGAGCTGCAGCAGAGACACATTTTGAAGATGGCCATTGAAAGCTGATATTTTGGAGAATGCCATTTTGAAGTGCAACCTGAGAGCAAGCAGACACCAGCCACGTGCTTTCCCAGCTAACAGAGGTTTTCCTGATACCAATGCCCTTTCTCCAGGGAAGGTACCCTATTCTTTGATGCCTTACCTTGCACATTTTATGGCCTTAAGACTGTAACTTTGTAACCAAATAAACCCCCTTTTATAAAAGCCAATCAGTTTCTGGTGTTTTGCAAAATGTCAGCACTAGCAAACCAGAACACTCCTCCACTAACCTGGAAGCCATCATCCTGACCCAAGTGAGCATTGGCCAACACCTTGATGTTCACCTGTAAGAGACCCTAAGGCAAAGAACCCAGCTAACAGCTTCCAGATTCCTGACCCACAGTACTGTAGGATAATAAATGCTGTTGTTTTAAGCCACTAAGATTTGGGGTAATTTGTTACGCAGCAAAAGATAACTAATACACCATCCAACTCTTCTTGTTTGCTAGTCTCCTACACTACCCCCAACACCAAACATCCTACACCATATGCCATATCATTGCCCCTAAAATAAACCGTTTTCAGCATTTACCCTCCCTATCAAAAATTTTCACTGCTCACTTTCTACTGGCTCAGATACAAATTCTGCAGAGCCCTTGGCAATTTCTCTGCTCCTGTTTGAATTCTCCTACCAAAGAACCCATTCCAACCCTGTCCTACCCTGTGGGGAACCAAGCCTTTCATGTTACTTAGACCGTGTCCGGGGTGGCGGCCTGGAAAGCTGGGCCACAAGCCTGCATGCAACACTGTGCAGGCACACCTTGTAAAGATGTGTGTCTTGTGACTATGACAGCAGTGTTAACCATTGACCCCAGATTGTTCCTTCTTATCTGCAGCAGGATGTAAAGATTGACATCTGAGAGACCCTGAATGCTTTTGATCACGTAGTGTAGTTTTGCTTTGTGTAACAAACAAATAAATAACTGGAGCACAGGTGCATTAGCACCCACTTGGCACACGATGCTGTGGGTCCCCTGCTCCCTTAAATCTTAACTTTGTGTCTGTGTTTCATTTCAGCGTCGACCTGTCAGCAACACTACCCAAGTTTATCCCTGAAAATTCCAATTTTGTTCGTATTTCTTGGCCTGAGTTTGGCCCTTCCAGCTCTCCTGAACACGGAATACAGGGCCTGCCTGAAGTGATACCACCCTCTTGGAAAACTTCCCCCCGACCTTTCTCTGACCTTTTAGAGCAGTGTCTTCATCACCAGGCACCTCATTAGATACAAACCAGTTTTTAATATTTGTTTTAGTCAAGCTGATTGAATGCAAGCTAAGTTAGCTTGGCTATTATGCCTTTTACTAATTGTATTTCTCCCACAGAACTTATAACTGAGCTGGTGTATAAATGTTGCTTGATACTAGACAGTCTGAAGAGAAAATTTTTTAAATCTCTCCCCCACTAAAGTTATAATCCACTTGAGGGCAGGGACTATATCTTGCTCAGTTTTTGTTGTTGTTGTTTCTCTTTTTATCCCCAGAACCTGGAACATAGTAGGTGATTAATATTAATCATTTCTTTTTAAACTAATGAAATAGCCATGTGTCCAGCCAAGACCAAGTAACAAGTGAAATATGTGGTTAAAATTTATTCAAAACCAAACATATAGAGATATGCAAATTAACATTGTAATGTTAGGAAGTCAGGAACAGATAACCAACCACAGTGAAATTTACCAAGAAAAAGTCTGGGTGGGGTTAGTGCTGCTGATCTAGGCTATGCTTCCTCATATTATCGGTCTTGTATAGGGCTATCACCTCAAATCATAGATTCAGAAAACGTTGAGTGGAAACTTGAGACCCATATATCCACTGCCCATGGGACATTTGCTCTTGGTCTCAGAGTTTACTTAACATCATCACATCAGAGCTTATCAGCTTTCCCTCAAGCCTCCTTCTCTCCAGTATTTTCCCCAGGGGCCCAAGCCAGAAACCTGGGAACAATCCTTAACTCCTCCCTCTCCCTCACCCCTCATCCAATTATCCCCAAGCCCAGCTGATTCCACTTCTAAGTAGCATCTCTCCATTCCCAGAGCTACTTCTCCCTGATGTGGTCCTCATCTCTCAATGAGCTTACGACTTCCTGCCTGTTGGTTTTCCTGTCTCACCTCTTGCCCCTCTCCAGTCCATCTCCACAGTGCAACCAGAATGGTTTTTTTTTTTTCATAAAGTACGAATCTTGTCACTCTTCCTTAAAACCCTTTAATAATTCCCTACTGCTCTACATGATCTACCTATCATACACCATCACCACTTTCCTGAATAGCCTCCTCACTCAGCACTTCTTCCTCATACTCAACGCCCTCAAAGCTATTCTGAACTTCTTCCAGACCCTCTATTTCCCTCAACTGTCTCTCTTACCTCCAGGCCTTTGCTCATCCTGTTCTTCTACATGAAATGCTATTCCTTCCACTTTACCAGCTAAATCCTACAGATATGTTAGTTCTCATTAGAGTTCAACTCTTCTGGAAACTATTCTGTGGCACACTGTATCTTCCAACAACACCCACAACATCTCTCATCCTACATGCTCTTTTGAGATCTGAGCCATCCATGTATGGGATCAACTCTTCAGAAGCCATCATGCTGAGAGGAACCCCGGGCCATAGAGAGAGCCACACGTGCCAGATGTGTGGGTAAAGACACATCCAATGATTCCAGGCCCCACCATTCAAATCTTTCTAGCTGAGGTCCCAGACATTGTGGAACACAGAAGAACTGACCCCACCAAGCCCTTACCAGATTCCCAATCCACAAATTCTGTGAGCATAATAAACTGGTGGTTTATGCCACTATATTTTGGCATAATTTGCTACCCAGCATTAGTAATCGATATGCTTTCCTTAGCCAACCAGGTCTGGATTAAGTTCCCCTAATCTGATCTCCAGTGACATTTTATACATTTCCTATCCAATTTTCTGTGTGAAATTATCATTCTCAGCTTGCATATCTCTACTTCACATTACCTATTAAGTCTGTGAAGACAGTGATCACATTGGCCTTATGTACCTCTACATCCTCAGCACTCTGCACAGTGCTTGGCACAAAGTAGACAATACTATTTGTCCAACAAATCATGAATAAAGACAGTGCACGAGAACACCAGAAGACCAGCCCAAAGCAACAAAACAGAAGAAAACAACCCAGAACAGCACCCCCGTGATCAGATGTGCCATCTTCGTGGAGGAAGGACAGCACCTCATGTCAGCGTGGGGGGTTAATAAGAGCCTACACCCCATTCCATCTGCAAAACCAGCTTTCAATCTGTGAACTTTTCATGAAAGGAAGACAAGCTCTGCACTGGAAGGAAGCCCCAGATAGCTGAAAGGCTGAAAGGTGAGGGCTATGGCTCTAGATGGCAAATCATACTGTGAGTTTAGACCACAAAGGGACTGAGAGAGAGAAACAATGTCTGGCCGACCTGTATCTAAAGTGTGAAATTAATTATTAATCCTAGAGCCTGACCCAAATCTATTGAGGCTAGAACTGAATCCTGTTTTCAACAGAAACCTTTATGGTGTTCCAAAGATCTAGAGAAGGAGTCAGAGTATCACACAGGAGAATGATGAAAGGATCAGGAAGATCATTTACTGGATAAGGAAAAATTAAAGGAGTTTAGTTAGGGAATCAAGGTTTTATTCAGAGAAACTGGATGGAAATGTAAACACTTTAATTCATTTGTCAAGAAAAAAACTTAAAAAAAAATGAGTATTGTGTAATCTTATTTCCTGATTACAATAGGGACAATGGATTAAAAGTGTGTTTTGTGACATGTAAAATAGTTATTACCACCAAAAGCAAAACACTGAAATAAATCAGACAAGGGCAGTTGAGGACTGGAATGGGATTTCCCTGAGAGTTATTTAAATCCTTAGAATGAGACCTAGAAATCCAGTAAAACTATTTTGAAAGCAAAAAATGATACTGCATAACCTATGGGGATTTTCTTCTCTCCAGCTTCCTGAGTTTTCTTTCTCAAAAGCACTAATCTGAAAAGTAAGTTATTAATAAAATCACCAATTCTGACAAATGCAGAAATGACATGCTTGCTAAAAGACACTCTAAATCAGACAGGACTGGAGTCTCCTAGAGGTTCAAGAAGGTTCTTTAAAAAGTAAACAAAGTAAAAATTCTACTGATTTTATAAAATATGTTAAACATGCACATGATATAAAATTCAGCAGGTACAAAAGAGTATAAAATACAAACTGTCTCCCTCTAAGAGTTTTCCTATAATGCCCAGTTTTTTTCTGAAAATTTAGAATCCTCGAATTGCTTTATTTTGGGCCTATTTCAAGAATAGCATTAGGAGTAATTTTCTGTGTTTGTTCCAAGAAAAAAAAATCTATTTGATCGATGTGCAGTGTTATTATTACAGTCACTTTCTATCTTAATTCAAGTCTTCTTAATTTACTCTTCCTCCTCCCAACATTTTAGAATTTATGAACATGGCAAAATCCTACCACCTAGTGGAAAAAGTCTGCACTCTTTACTTTTAAATCATTCTTAGAATTTAGAATACATTAGCTGGTAGCCATGAACTACAGATGTAGATCATTTTAAAAACTTACTTTTAAGGGAATGAGCTATTAAAATACCTTTAATCAATCAAGAACTGTGTAAATTCTGGCCCCAAAGATTTCAGCAATGTTATAGTTCTAGATATTTAGTAGTTACTGTGAAACGCAGAGCCTACCTTCATTGTAAGGAGGTTTTTTTCCTTTTTTGGGGGGGGGTCATTTAGTAATGATAACATTAAATCAAGGCACAAGTAGGTGACATCAGGCACAGTTTTAATTTCTTGTACCTATTAAACACTGTAAATTCACAAGTACATCTGTCTATTGCGTCCTTCAAAATTGAGAAAGCACCATGTCTTTTCTACTCCCTGAAGTTCCCGAAACAGTTTCCATTCTTTCAGTAGATTTTCAGGTTGCATTTCTACAATGAAAATACAACAATGCTGTCTAGTCATAGATGTGACTATTCCAATGCTTTATTTAGTTTGACTACCCCATCACAGGCCTTAGTCTTGAAGGCACAAAACCTGCTGGAGAAACCATGGACCCAGTACGTGACTAAGACAATGGGGAAGAAATGGAGAGCAGGGGGAATGGTCGACTTTCTGGGAGACCCCAGTCCATTCCAGCACTAAGTCAACATGAGTTGGCTTCGAAAGAAAAATAAGATCTTTGAATGTTTCCATTTTTCCCTCCTTCCTCCAGATGGAATCTTGGTTTCAGGTCATTCTGTCAATGGGCCCAGCTTATGATGACCCCTGTCAGGGTAGAAGAAAAAATCTGGGAATAAGGACACAGGAATGATAGCCCCTGAAGTACAAGGTCCAGCCTTGGAATTTGTCCCTCTCTGCTTGTCTGTTTGAGTATTCAGATGCTTGCAAATATCTCTTAACATTTGATTCATTCAACTTGGAATTCCTGCATCATGAAAAATAGTGTCCTATTTCCACAGATCATCTACTTTCACATTTCACACTCTAGAAATCATCTAGCTCAACTCCCTACTCAATGTATGAATGCCTTGTACCTTAAAACTATACCTTTCCTTTTCTTTTTACCTCTTTAGTCAAGGAAAATGCTGGTACCCCCTCTCAATACAGACACTTTCACCACCTCTTTAAATGGCACCTTAATATTTTCTGAATTATTTTGTCTTAATAAGGAGATAAGGTCCAAATATCCCCTTCTCTTTTTGACAACTATCTTCTGAAGTTCATACCACACCACACTCTCTGAGTCACCAACACTAATATCTACTAACACTTAGGATTTACATTATTGTCCCCAGCAAGTCTCAACCCAAATTCATGTTATCTCCCTCTTCTCACCTTTGGCCATAACATTTGGTCATTTATATTCATGTTGATGATTCCTTGGCATCCCCATTGCTTGATAAATTTGTAGGATTAATTCAGATAGAGATGTTTCCAGGGCAAGTGCAGTGAAGGGATAGGAGTTTGTTGATTCTATTTTCTCTACATGTTTCATTTTGGATAGTCTCTATTGCTGTGTCTTCAAGTTCACTACCAATTATTTTGAATGACTAATCTGTTGTTAATCCCATTTGGTGAATTTTCCATTTCACACACACACACACACACACACACACACACACACACACACACATATGTATCTTTCATGTTGCTAGCTTTTTAAATATATGGAACACCCTTTCAGGCAGTAAGCCGGGACAGTCTTAGGGCTCACCTTGTTTGTTTCCCATCTGTCCGAGACAACAGTCCTTCATTACCTGATGTCCAGTGTTTTGAAACCGCTATTCCATATACTTTGTCTGTGTTTTGGTTGTTTGAGGTGGGAGGGTAAATTTGGTCTCAGTTACTCCATCTTCCCCAGGAACAAAAGCACTTTCTCCCATTTCCTAAGGCCTTGTTGTTCAGCTTTCCTTGGGTTTCATCATATTAACCAATGTTCTTCCAAGAAATTCCCTTTTTTGGCTTAAGCATATGCATCTGACACATTGGACAAGAAGACTTCATGAAGTTTCATCATGATAACAACTGTATTTTTGTCTACTATATCTTCAAAACCTTTACTGTAGGGGAAGCCATCTTTTCATGACCCTGGGACATTCAATATTAGCACCCTCCCATGTCTACCTTAACTTCCTGAAAAGGGACAAAAAAAGAGACAAATGCAGGGACATTTTATAACTCTGATATATGTTATAGTTTGGCAGGGGAAGTCAAGAAATCAAAAATCAAAATTAACACATAAATAAGTAGCTACAAAGAAGAATTTAAGTGATATTATGCACTAGAGATCTCTAATGATTTTTTAAATTTCTAGTCACTTAGATAAGCTAAGGAAAACCACTATATTCACCCATAAAATGTCCTTGAATTCCAGAGGCAAAACCCTGGGCTAAATAAATCTCTGATCTGACCCAATTTGGGTGACTTTTCTTATGTTAAGACTACAGTTAAGAGCAAAGAATAAAATGATATGGAACCCAAAAAGCATCAAGAAATAGATCCCAAATTGATCAAAACTCAACATGAGTGCTAACGAAAATAACTGGAAGTGAAACTACACCCAGGAAACCGATACTGAATGGATGTAGGGAAAGCTTGAAAAGAAGAAATGACAGGTATATTATGTGAGAGGAGCCAATTTGTGAGAAAAGAGCATAGATGTAATTTCAACTGTAAGAATGGTTGGGGGATTTACGAGCCATCCATTGAAAAACTGGGCCTCCTAAAAAGAGGTAGCCCAGCCCCACCTACACAGCCATGGCTCCTGGAACACCACACTCCATTTTAAGCCTCTATTTTCTGAGGAAAAAGTGAAAATTGGAAAGAACCCAAAGAAACATAGAAGTTATCATAGAAGGGCAGATTTTTTTAGGATAATCTAAATGACTTAAAGATGGGAAATTGGGCTAAGAATCAGCAGAGATCAAGAAGGAAAGATGCACAAATGAAATTTAGTCATAAAGACAGTGCACATTCAAATTCCTAACAGAAAGGATCAGAGCAGGAGGACAAAAGAAACCTGGAAAAACCATAATGTAAAGGATGTTCCAGGTCATCAGCAAAAGACAAAAAAATACAAAAAACAAAACAAAAACAAAAAGGTTTGTGAATTACAGGGAATACAGCCAAGATTTGTGGAGAGAGGACTCTCTGACTAAGTATTTCTTTTTCTAAAATCCATGAATCAGGCTTTGAGCTGACACTGTGAAAACACCAGGAACACACAGACTTTCTTGTCTGCCAATATTATTATAGTCTCTAAACCAGGGGCAGATTCATGGGCATGTAACCTGTGCATTTGCACAGGGTCCTATGTTTGGTTTAATGCTCTGCTGTCACAATCTTGAAATTCTTAATAATTTATAAACGAGGCACATGCATTTTCCTTTTGCACTGGCCCCATCCTGCAAATTATGTTGCCAATCCTGTTCTAATTTCAGACTGCAAAGAATTTCATCACTATTGGCAAATATCTTTTTTCCACCACATCTAAAGTAACAGACAAATCTAGAAAAACACCAAAGCAAGAACAAGGACTATGCATTCACCTGCATTCTCTCTAAGACCCCCTTTCTGTTTTACCTGCCAACCAAGCTTTCCCCAGTGACCCTGCCCCAAAGAGAACAACCACAGGGTTGAGGAGATGTACTTTGACAGCACAAGCTGCATTATCAGAGTCCACTAAGCAATGGATTCTGCCCTAGACATCACTACATGTTAATAGAGTCCTTCTTTGGTCAACTTACATCTCTAATCTTTCCAGATTAAATTATCTTTCTTCTAGCAGAATCCACAATCCCCTTTGATAAGTAAAGTGATATATTAGCAAATAAGAGATAAAATCTTCAAGACCTAGGAGAATTATAGATTTCTTATCCCAAAATGACATTAATAAAGAGGAAATTGTAGGAAATACACATGTATGTAAATATATTCCTAATGGCTACTATTTCTTTATTCATTTATTCAAAAAGTCCTCCTCGAGGAAGAAGATGGCAGCATAGAGAGGAGTGGAAGCTAGTTAATCCCCCTGGAACAACAAATAAACAACCAGGAACAACTAGTAAATAATCTGGAATAACCGCTGGGGGACAACCGTGACTGTCCACACATCATACACCAACCTGGATTGGGAGGAATGCCCAAGATTGCAGCATAAAATCTGTAAGTAAAAACTGCGGCCCCAAGCCGAGAGTCCCCTCTCCCCATGGCAGCCCAAACTGCAAAGCCTTGCTGTGCTAGAGAGCAGCACTCTCTGAACAAGAGCATATACCTTAGCTCAGCTCCAGCTGAGGTTTCAATTAACAAATGTTCACCGCTCAATACAAACTGTGAATTCCCAACAAGCAGACAGAGGCTTTTGATGATGACTGACCTTGGAGAGCTGGAGGACCTCTTTTTGAGGGAGAGGTCATTCAGAGGACCAGGTGCTATCTCTGGCCAATGAGTGAAACTGAAATGGCCCTGAATGGCCCTGAATGGGGGTTTTCTGTCCCTTTTTTGGCTCAGTGGAGCAAGCCTCAGCCATTTTCAGTTCCCAGTGCTCTGACCCAGACAAGGGTGGAGATAGCAGAGTCTGAGAGACTATTCAAATGCAAATGATATCTCCCTAGGGGGTGTATCTTCCCTAAGAGGAAAGAGTTGGTGCCAAGCTCTACTGCCCACCTTCCATTCAGAACCAGACCTCAGAGCCTGGGGGAAAACAGCCATGGGCCACATCTCCTTCCACCAGTCTGGAGCTACAAGCTGACAGGCACCTCTTGCTGGGCAGGAAAGCACAGTGGCTCAAGGCCTCACAGGGTGTATCAATCTTCTAAGACACACCCTCAGGGAAACCTGATACTATTGCCTCCTTCTGAAACCTGAGCCCATTCTGGTCTGGGAAAACCCAATTGGGGTAACCAAGGAAACCAGATGCCTAGACAACAGAAAACTACAACCTACACTAAGAAAAATGAAGTTATGACCCAGTCAAAGGAACAAACTTACACTTCAACTGAGATACAGGAATTGAAACAACTAATATTAAATCAATTCAAAAAGTTTAGGGAAGATATGGCAAAAGAGATGAAGCACATAATGAAAACACTGGGCACACATAAGGTAGAAATTGAAAGTTTGAAAAAACAACTGGCAGAATCTACAGAAATGAAAGGCACAACATGAGATGAAAGACACAATGGAGACATACAACAGCAGATCTCAAGAGGCAGAAGAAAACACTCAGGAACTGGAGAACAAGATACCTGAAAGCCTACACACAAAAGAACAGATAGAGAAAAGAATGGAAAAATATGAGTGATATCTCCAAGAATTGAATGACAACACGAAATGCAGGAATGTACGTGTCATGTGTGTCCCAGAAGGAGAAGAGAAAGGAAAGGGGGCAGAAGCAATAATAGAGGAAATAATCAATGAAAATTTCCCATCTCTTATGAAAAACATAAAATTACAGATTCAAGAAGTGCAGCATACCCCAAACAGAATAGATCTGAAAAGGTCTATGCCAACATACTTAATAATCAGATTATCAAACATCAAAGATAAAGAGAGAATCCTGAAAGCAGCAATAGAAAAGAGATCCATCACATACAAAGGAAACTTGATAAGACTAGGTATGGATTTCTCAATAGAAACCATGCAGGCAAGAAGGAAATGGGGTGATATATTTAAGATACTAAAAGAGAAAAACCACCAACCAAGAACCCTATATCCAGTAAAACTGTCCTTCAAATATGAGGGAGAGCTTAAAATATTCTCTGTCAAACAGACAATGACAGAGTTTGTGAACAAGATACCTGCTCTACAGGAAACACTAAAGGGAGCACTACAGACAGGAAGGAAAAGACAGGAGTGAGAGGTTTGGAACACAATTTTAGGAGATAGTAGCTCTGCAATGTAAGTACACTGAACAAAGATGACTGTGAGTATGTTGGAAAGAGGAAGGTTAGGAGCATGTGGGACACCAGAAGGAAAGAGGAAAGATAAAGACTGGGGCTGTATAACTCAGTGAAACCTAGGGTGCTCAACAATTGTGATAAAAAGTACAAATATTTTTTTACGTGAGGTAGAACAAATGAATGTCAACATTGCAAGGTGTTAAAAATAGGATGGGATGGGGGGTAAAATACAATCAATGCAAACTAGAGACTATAATTAACAGAAACATTATATTATGCTTCCTTTAATGTAACAAAAGCAATAAACCAAAGCTAAATGCATATGGGGAGAGGATATAGGGGAGGGGTATGGGACTCTTGGCATTGGTGATGTTGTCTGACTCTTTATTCTACTTTGAATTAAGGTTATCTTTCCTTTTACTGCTTCTTAGCTCTCAGGTTTTTTTTTTTTTTCTTTCCTCTTTCTTTTTTCTTTTTCTTTTGTCTCTCTACCTTCTTTGACTCTTCCTTCTTCTTTGTGGAAGAAACGGAGATGATGGTGGTGAATACATAAATACGTGAATATACAGGGAACCATTGATTGTTTATTTAGGATGGAATGTATGGTGTGTCAACTAAACCATCTTAAAAAAAATGGGTTGATGAAGAAAGCTTGGGGGCATTATATTGAGTGAAATAAGTCAGACACATAAGGACAAATATTGCAGAGTCTCACTGATATGAACTAATTATAATATGTAAATTCATAGACATGAAATATAAGTTACCAGGATATAGAGCAAGGCTAAAGAATGGGGAGCAGTTGCTTATTATGAGCAGAATGTTCAACTAGGGTGAACTTAAATGTTTGGAAATGGACAGAGGTGATGGTAGCACATTGTGAGAATAACTAACAATGCTGAATGGTCTGTGAATGTGGTGGAAAGGGGAAGCTCAGAGTCACATATGTCACCAGAAGGAAAGCTGGAGGTTAAAACAGTGTATAAAACAGTGAATCCTGTGGTGGACAATGTCTGTGATTAACTGTACAAATATCAGAAATCTCTCTCATGAACTAGAACAAATGGATGACACTGTAACTAGAAGTTAATGATAGAGGGGAATATAGGAAAAAATATGTACCTATTGCAAACTATATACTACAGTCAGTAGTATTTTAACATTCTTTCATCAACAATAACAAATGTACTATACCAATACTATGAATTAATAATGGAGGGGGGTAGTTAGGGATATGGGACAACTTGCATTTCCTTTTTTGTCTTTATTTATTTATGGAGTAATAAAAACGTTATAAAAATTGAAAAAATTAATTTTGGTGATGCATGCACAGCTGTATGATGGTACGATGGACAATTGATTATACACTTTGGATCTTTGGATAGTTGTATGATATGTGAACAATATCAATTAAAAAAAAGGTCCCCCTCTGTGTCAGTCACTGCTAGGCATGGAGGATTCAGAGATGAATAAGACAGATATGATCTCTGCCCCCAAGGTGATTACATCCAGTGGATGCTGACTGTGTGCCTGAAGCTGTGCTAAGGGATGGAGAGATTAGAAAGGCTGCCCCAAACAGATGGTACACTGTGAGCAAAGGCACTGCAGTGAGCTACAAAGCAGAATTTGGGAACTACTGACAAGTTTTGACCAGAGAGGGGATGGATTTACATCTTTAGAAAGATTATTCTAATGACCTTGTAGAATGAGGACTTGAAAGAGACAAACTGGAGCCTGGGAGACCAGTCAGAACACCAATGCGATCATTCAGGCAAAAGACAACAATGGCCATAAGTAAGGCAGGGATGATTGGGATAGGGAGGAGGAGATGAAATTGAGAAGTGTTTTAGAAGGCAAAATCAAAAAGCCATGGTGACGAGTTGGATGTGGTAGGTAAGGGAAAGGAAGTAGTCAAAGGTGACTCCCAAGTTTCTGACTTGGATAATCGGGCAAATGGTGGTGTTCCCAACTGAGCCAAAGAATACAGGAAGAGAAATAAAGTAGTGGGGAAAGGCGATTAGTTTCATATTGTATATGTTGAGTTAAATGCTAATGTAGGAGATCCAAGTCCAGATATTGAACAGGGCATTAGTTCTGTCTGATGCACAGTAGAAATATTTGCACTGAAGAAATAAATGTCAGATTCATCTATATATAAATGGTATTTGAAACCATTAAATGGATGAACTAACCCAGAAAGAGTATATAGAGATAGAAGAGCAGTGGGCAAAGCCCTGGGGAACAGCAATATTTAAGAGGCAGGCAGAGCAAGAGGAGCCCTAGAAGGAAACAAAATAGAAACCCTAGAATTGCAGAAGGAAAATCAGGAGAGGTCAAGTGAGTGAAGAGTTTCACGTAGGGAATGATCAGCAGTGTCAAATGCAACAAAAAGTTTGACATATAAATCTGACCATATCACCCCCTCTTATAACCCTCCAGTGGTTTCCCGTGGCACTCAGAATAAAACCCAAACTCCTTTCCAGAGCCTGCAAGCCCTCCCTCGTCAGGCCACTACTATCTCTCTACTGTGATTTAGCCACCTTCGTCTTGCTGACTGTGATGATCAGTTTTATGTGTCAACTTGGCTACAGTCCCCAGTTATTCAATCAAGCACCAATCTAGTTGTTGTAAAGGTATTTTATAAATGTGATTAAAGTCCATAATCAGTTGCCTTTAATTAAGATATATTAGGTAATCTGAGTGGGACTGATAAAATCAATTGAAGGGCTTTAAGAGCAGAGCTGAGGCTTACTGAAGATGACAAAATTCCATGTGTGTACATCAGCTTCTCTCCATGCCCAAGAGCTCCAGCCTGCCGTCTGAATTTCGGACTTGCCTAGCCAGACCCCACAAATGTGTTGGCCAATTCTTTGCAATAAATCTCTTAATATCCATCAAAAGAAGACAAGAGAAAGAAAAGAAAAAGTTTGAGAAATGACCATTATAACTAGCAAAGAGGTCATCAGTTATAATCTTAGCAAGGACAGTTTCAGTAGACAGGTGGGGGTGGGTGTCAGATTGCAGCAGAGTTTGAAGAATGAGTGTGAGGTTAAACAATAAGAGATAGTGAAAAAAAACCTATTTTGAGAAATCCAGAAAGGAAGGAAGGGAAAGGAAAAGATGGTGCTAGAGGGGTAATGAGATGACGGTTTATCAAGGTCAGAGAGACTTGAATAGGTATCAACAGGAAAAGGAGCTAATGGAAAGGGCCAGATTGACTGGATGGAACATTGTTCCATGTTAAGAAAAGGAGGCTGGGATCAAGATGAGAGGGCAGGTCTCTAACAGGTAGTCAACGTTGATCTGAGCCTTGTGGAAAAGCCGTAAGTTGAGATTGCAGGTGAGTCTATAGAGAGGGAAGGTGGATATAAAGAAGAAACCCACCTGATGGCCAACCTTCCCAGTTAGCCAGGGACTGAGGAATTCCCAGATGGTTGGTCAGCCTATTGCCTGCTAAATGAAATGCCCTCCCACTTAACCATGCCTGATGATTCATTTTGCCATTGCATGCTAACCTAGTCTCCCCATGTAGGGGTGATCACCAGGAGAGAAGCATATCTGTGGGCAGCATGGTGTAAAGACACTGGAGCTTTATAAACTCCTATTGCTTCACCCCAAGATATTTCCCAGAAGAGGTCTGAAAATAAGGTTCCCTGGTGCAGACTTTCCTAAAAGTGGGATCAGAGAGGATTCTTCCAAAGAAATTCCTGTACTCACCAAAGGAACTATCAGCTCCACATCCCAGCCAGGAGGAAACCTCTCCTTGGCTTCACACCCTGCTCACCCTTTCTTTCTGTGAATAACAATAATTGAGTGCTTACCGGCTGCTAGGCATCATCTTGGTCAATTGTTGCAGCAACCCAGTGAGGTAGATATTATTCCCATTTTATAGATGAGAAGAGCAAGACTCAGAAAATGTAAGTAGCTTACCCAAGGTCAGAGAGCTTGTGAGCAGCAGAGCCAGATTCAAATGCAGGTCCTTCAACTCCAAAGCACACAGTCTTCACTGTCTATGTGGCCTTGCAGCCTGGTGTTCCCCAGGTACAGCCCCCAGATTACCTGTGCCTGATGCAATATTCGTTTTCCCTCCAGCATCACGTACACTAGCTGTATTTTTTCTCTTCCCTTCTTTCTTCCTTTCAAATTGACCTCAACCCCTGAAATAACCAACAGCCACCAGGTGTCCCTCCTCTCCTGTTAGTGAGCATGACTTGCCTCTTCTAATTTCAAACCAGAGGCAATGCAGGCAACCTGGAAACTCTTCCCAGTTTAATTCAACTAAACAAATTCACATTATTGGGCAAGGTAGTATACCCTGGGGATGCCTAGACAAGAAAGTCATAAAGGGTACAACACAAACACACAATTAGAAGGCAAAATAGGAGAGGCTCAAATGAAAATCTGTGCTCCAAAGAAGAGTAGATTGCATCAGGTTGGTGAGAGAAACTATTATGAAAGATTCCCTTGTGACTTCTACCAGTAATATGGAAAAAACCTTGATTTCCTATCATCTATACTGAATGAAATGAAAGTATATAAGATAGTAGAATTACATTAAAGGCTGCCTCATATCTTATCCATCAGTGTTTTTTCTGAGTTTGTAAGAAACTGTTTTTGAGTCCCTAAATGAATTTACAGTAAATCAGAATTGACCTAAATCCATAAATTTGAAAGAAGTTTGCTAGGTATGGGAGGAAAAGGAGAATTCTAAGTTAGTTCATTTGTGGCAATATTTTAAAATCATTTTTGGATATGAGAAATTAGACATCTTTAGTACTTGAGGAGCCACACAAATTATTAACTGGTTTTTAAGTTGACATGCTCCATTTGTTCAGCAGATAATAAATGCTCTTTGGCAGCAGCACTCCACATTCAGGGAGGATATCCCTGATGGAATGAGCTTGTTACAGTCTATTTCTTTGTGGATTCATGCATGAATAACGAATCATGTTTCTAAATTTAAAAGGAGACATGAGAGTCAGTAGAGGCCAGAAAACAAAGAAAAATTAGTATCATATCTTCCGTTCCCTTAAATTCAGTTTTGTTTCTAAAAGCCCATTCATTCTTCATCTACCCAGGAAGACATGAAATATTATCTGTCTTCCTCCATCTGGGAAGATTTCAAATGCTGCAGCCTTACGGGAAGGCTCTGTTTCAAGCAGCCATAGCTTCTTTCTCTGCCTTGACTCACCTTCACATCCTACTCCCCACTTTGCTGGCCTAAAAGCAAATGTCTGCAGAGAAGCCCCTGCCTATTCTATTGGAAGCATCAGCTTGAAAGAAAAAAATGAAGAGTGGAAGAGGGAATGGAGCAAAAGTAAACACTTCCTTGAATTTCTTTCTGACCATTTATGTGACTTCTTACAGGTCCAAATTGATTTCTATCAGGTGTTGCATATAATTCAGATGTAACACAAGTTTTAACCAAATTGATTCTTTTGAAAAGACAGAAAATTCAACTAAATTTGACATGTTTTGTTCTCTTTGCAGTTTTTATGAGTTGCACTGCACTGGCTGATAGCCGAGTCACTGCTTGTTTTAATCATATTTTGTCTCATTGATGATTTCCATTGATTATTGAATATTTTGATTTTGCTTGGGTTTTATTTCTTTACTCCAGTAACTCTGAGGAGTTG
Organism: Choloepus didactylus; assembly: GCF_015220235.1. Classification (NCBI taxonomy): domain Eukaryota; kingdom Metazoa; phylum Chordata; class Mammalia; order Pilosa; family Megalonychidae; genus Choloepus; species Choloepus didactylus. Next base: position 81,886,962 of record NC_051311.1, read on the forward strand.
TTGTTTCTATGTTACCTATGACTATTATATCAAAGAGGAGGGACATCTGATCATTTGTAGACATTCTTCTCAATTTCCAGGGAAGTTAATATTTTCTTGTCAAAGGAACTACATATAAAATATCTTCAGATGAAGACCTTCAGGACAGGAGGTTTCCACTCAAAACAAAGACCTGGTGGACTGTGATGTAATTGATGTGAGCCAGGCTCAGTGGGGTTGGTTCTAATGTGCAGTCAGGCAGGGCTCTGGGTAGCACTACTTTTCTCAACCTGCCTCTCCCAGGCTACCTTTTCTGGCTGCTCCTCAAATCCCTTACCCTTCCACATTCCCCAGGTTCTCGCGCTTACCTGTTGCTGTCAGAATTGCCCTCAATGGTCCTTCAGAAAAATTGAATCTCCCCTTAAACTGGGGCCCAAGCCAAGGACAGTTGAAGCGGATGGGACACGTGGGAGAGGAGGTAAGAGATGAGATAGGAATGAAGAGAAAAGTAAGGTAATTGAAGGAGGAAGTGGAATGTTCCTCTGAAGACAGTTTATGGGACCTATGACAAGAGACTATTAGTATTCCCTGGGGATTAAAAATAATGTCTACGAATAGCCAGATGTCCCCTGTCTTTAGCAAGATGTCCCCCGTCTTTAATAGACAATGTATAAACCCTGCAGGGCTTCCTTTCAACTTCCCTAGTCTCACCCTCCCATGTTACAAAGGAAAGTCCTGAAAGTCAGGGAGGTTAAGGAACATGCTCAAGGCCGCACCATTACCCACCCATAGACCAGGATCCCAGCCCAAGTTGATTCCAAATCCATCCTCTGTCCAGCCACTGAACAGGCTGTGCATCAGAATCTCTGCAGCAGCTTTGTAAAACTATGCATTCTCATGCCTGCTAAATCAGAATCATTGAGGCAGGGGTCAGGAATCTGTTTTTATGTTTGCTTGCTTTTTGTTTTTGTTTAAGCCTCCCAGTTGAGCCTTAGAATGGCCTTTGGGGAACTGCTGGCTCCCATTCATGGCTACAGGCCATTACTGGTTCTTCACAAGTCTTCCTTGCACCACCAGATGGGAAGCCCCTTTGGAGAAGGGACGATGCCTTAGCCTCCCCTTGGATCCTCTGTAGCGTGCAGCAGAGAGCCGGGCACGGCATGTTGAATTGTTTGTTCTGAATTATTTTTCATCACTTTTAAAAAAATGTTTTTGTCTTCATAAAAAGTGTAATTACATCTTAGAATGGTTTTCCATATGTCAAAAAAAATAAAAATAAAAATAAAAAACAACTGAGAAGCTTTTCTCTTCAACAAGTTAGTGGAAACATAGCATCCAATAAGAAAACTTTCATTTTTCCCTTTTTTTTAAATACACTTCCTTACCTCTGTGGAAAGATAGCCAACAGTCCTAATGTTCCTTTTCCTGACCATGACTTCTTTTGAGCAAAATCATTCACAGAGGAGTTAGATTACCAGTGTCTTCTGATGGTTTTGTTTTGTTTTGTTTTGTTTTGTTTTGTTTTTTAGCTCATCCCTTCTCTTCTGAATATAAATTGGGTCATTATTTTCAGCCGGAATAAATTAGTTGATATACTCTGACTCAGAAAGATCTTGTTTCCATTAAAATTTCTGAGCAATTAGAAATGGTAATAACATGATGGCTTGTGCAATATTTTCCAAGACACTTCGAGTAGTCCGAATAACATGCACACCAAAATCGTTCACTTTACCATTGGCTATTGTTAGCAAGAACAAAGCAATTGTTTTTATGTTATTTTTAAACCTGCTGCTTTGCTTGTTCTTGCCCAAAAGCCTTGCTTTGGAGATTGGAGTCCACTGACCTAGAGTCAAGGCCAGGTGGCCCTGGTTTATTCCCAAGGTCTAAGTCTCTTGTGCCCCTAAACTGCAGCTCAGTAGCAAGACCACCACACTGCCCAATGACCTCCAGGTGTCACCACAGCATGTGGCGGACAGGGCTGGGCCAGGCTCCCCTGCAGGTGGTTGCCAAGACAAAACAATTGGAGGGGCTGTGACATTGCATCTGAGAAAGGAAGACGTGTGTAATCCTTGTATCATGGTGGCAACATCGAGAGAGGCATGCAGATAGGTCCATTGCCAGAAAAAAGCACCATCTTTTAACCCCTAGTGAACACATTCAAAGTCCAAAGAATGGTGCAAAACTTTCTTTTCTTTTCCTATCAGGACACATCTCAGTTCAGTAGTCCCTTCTATTCCTTTTTCTGGCTGTTCGCCTTACTCTTAGTGTCCTTCCGTTTCACCTCAAGGTTAAGGACAGATAAACAGGTTCCTGACTCCATCTCGAGTACGTAAATGTGTGGATCCTTACATTCTTTGTACTAGATCATTTGGAAAACAAATATTTCTGCTTATGTTGGTCACCTCTTATAATATGATGATTTTTTTTCCTAAAAGGTTCTCACCCCATCATCCTAGATCTTAAACAGAACAACAGAAAAATACTTTGGCCCTCGTGAATGGTGTAGTCTGCCGGGCAACCAGTGATCCTATAGTGTTTTTCCACCATTCACTACTCAATTGAATGAAATTCCAGAGGGTGGGGTTGTATATCTGAAACGTCTTGCCCATCCACTGAAGATGTCTCTGTTCACTGCATTTGGTCTGATTTTCTTTACTGCTGCTTCCCCTTTTTTTATTGACATCAATATTGTTTTTAAAGTTCAAATAAATAAATTTCTGGCTGTAGGTTCCTTCTTAGGGGAAAAAACAAAAGATGACTTTAGTACACATTCAGAGAAACTGGTTCAGTTCCAAAGCTGTGGTCATTCCAGCACTTCTAGGGATGGGTTATCTTGTCATTAAATATTGGCATCAGTTCTCTCCAGCTATGCCATGGTTCTCCTATGCTTCTGGATCTGCCTTTTGTTTGGTTCATGATGTTTGTGACTGACGCTCAGCCAAGGAGGCTGTGTGTGTTCTTGGCATACCGAGCCACATATTCTGAATGAGTCCACTGAGGCAGTGTGGGGCAACTCTGGAAAGACCCTTCTACCAGCCGTTTGTTTGTGCTCCACCAACTAAATTGCCTCTAGAATCTGTATTTATCCCTTTTTTAGTTCTTGCAGAAAAGCCTGAGTTAAAGGGTTTGTTGGAAATGGCATTTGACAACCAAGGATACTACTAGAGTGTTTGTGCTTTGATGTGTTCTGTGATGAATAGGAAATATAGAGTTCCAGAAAGCCAGCTGTGTGAATGTGAGATGGACTTAAAAACAAACAGATCCTCCAGGACAAGAAACTTCCAGTGTTAGAGAAAGACAGATCTGAGCTCTCTGGAAACCCCACTGACTCCCAGCCGTGCTTGCCACCAGGACCACAAGCATGTATTTGGCTACAGTGATCCTCCAGGTGCATTGGATCTGCTGTTCACCCATTTTCCACCCCTGCTTGGTGGCCACGAAGATGGTAGCAGTGTCCCCAGGTCCCTGTCGTGAGCATGTTAGGAAGCCTTGGAGTGGAAATTTCTATTAATGCTCTGTGTTGGCGACTTTCTTCCATTGTTTAAAGGGGATACTGTATTCTTAAGATTTTAGCCTCAGGCCTTGCATAGTAAAAAGGGTTTGGGGGTTTTTTGTTCTGTTTTTGAGAGTTTTTTGTTGTTGTTCCCTTTTGTTTTTGTTTATTTTGGCCTTTCCTCTTTGTCTTTTCATGTAGACCAGATACTTGAAAGGGCAGACGATGGCTAAAAGTGTAACGTGTAACTCGTTTATACATTATTTTTGGGAAACTTGGATGGGAAATGGAATCATGAGTTCTCCGGACCAGTGGTGGTACACTCACCCTTTGACCTTTCCCTCCGGTTCAGTACCTATTATTTCTCCTTTCAAATATGTGATTGTATTAGCTCTTTCCATATGAAAGAATTCTCCTTATTTAAATAAAAAAAAAAGTTAAAAAAAAAAATACTTTGGCCCTAAATTCCCACCAATAGAGGTTTAAATGTAGTGAGTTATTTCCACCAAGCCACACCAACCACTTTAAATAACAATAACAACTAGCATTTATTACTTACTTTGTTTCTGATACTGTTATAAACCCTTTACATTTATTACTCTTTTAAGCCTCACAATACTATAAAATAGATTCTATCACTATAGATTCTGTTTTACTGATAAAGAAGCCAAGCGGTTAATTCCCTCAAAGCTACAGTAAGTGGTGGTGCCAGGACTTGATCCAGGAGCTGGGTTCCCAAGTCCATGTTCTTAACCACTTATTTCTGCCTTCCATAACACGACATGAAGCCAACCAACATTTTAAAGCAGATTCAGTGGAACTAATTAATCTACGAATCCAGGCATCAGAAGCCGTATGCCTGTGATCCTCCAGGCTGAGTGACCAGTGGAAGGTCAGAGCTGTCACCATGCATCATAAAAGATGGACCCAAAACGACCCTTCAATCACTACTTCATGTTGTAAGATAATCTGTTTCTTGGAATAAAGCTCCTTTATTACTGTGTATGAAATACATCAGTTGTGTAGAAAGGGAGGGGAGCATAAGAGCAAGCAGAGTGAAAGTAATGAATGTTTTTCAAGAGTTCTTACATCAGATCCTCAGTGGTTTCTGAAACAATGTTACAACAAATCCTGATAATAAGTGATTTTGCCACAGCCCATCAACAGGTCAACAAGTATTCTCCAGTAAACACAAACTTCATGTTTTAAAAATGTTCTGCATGATATCTATCAATTTCTTTAAAATGAATATGCAGGTACAAATGTGTCTGAATGCAAAAATGGATAAGTAAAATGTCTCCTGCTTGCTTCTTTAAATATTTAGGGTTGTAAAATGAGTGCATATATGTATGTGTTTAATTTTTGGGTAACCCCAAATGTTTTTGAACTAAAATGAAAGAATCACAGTATATTCTTCAGCTGGCTTGCACGATAGATCTGTATTGAATAAAAGATTTTCTAAGACTCATGCTGCTTTTAAAACTCATGTATTTTGCACCATATCTTATACCATGTACCATGTACCTTTTGTATTAAAATAAGTCAGGTTCCCAAATACTCCAAATAAACAATCTCCTACTGTAGTTTAGTATAGTCCACAAATGGGTCAGATTTCTTCAAAATTAATCAGTAAGTACTGAAGGATTCTTTTTTCATGAGGAACAAAGTAAACAAAACTCACATAATTATACTATTAAAATAAAATGCACATCTGCCCTTTAAGGCCTAGTTCAAAAGCCATTTCCTCATGAGGTCCTCCCTTATCCCTCAACCCCAGCCCACCCCCCAGCCAGAATTCTCTCCTCTGAACTCCTAGTGCAGTTTCTTGACCCCTTTCTTAAAGCATTTACCATTTTAATCTCATATTTTATTTATGTACATTTCCTTTTTTCCCTACTTGAACTTCCTCTAGAGTAGGATGGTTTGCACAAAATAGGAGCTCAATAAACATTAGTTAAATCAATTAACTAAGCTTTCTCTTTTGACTCCTCCCTTTCCACCACCACACATCTATTTCTGCCAGCAAACACCATGTGACAACTAGCTCTGAAGTCCACCAGTCCCCTGTCCCTGGGAAAATAAGTGCCAAAGTCCATTCACCTGAACAGAATCCCTTTTATTAAAGAGAATGATCATCTAAGTCTAATTAGAAATATTCATTGGGTTTTCACAGGAATCTGTGAAGGTGCACAAGGCATCATAAACGTGATTGACACAGTGATGTTCTAATAACAAAGCTCCTTCTGTAAGAGAAGTTGTAATTATGCAGCCACTCTTTTGCATACTACCGATTCCCCTCCATGCCAGCCACTTGTTCACACCACCCACATTTAGCCCCATTAAAGCTGCAGGACCATACCATTAAATGAGGCTGCTATCCCCAAACCCCCATGTCTTGAAGTTGCTCCCATCCCTGCAGCGGTAAGTAGGCCCCAGAGCTGGGTTCACTATCCAGAAAATCTGCTGCCCGGGCAAATGCACTTTCTCAGTTCTTAACCCTGTACAGACACAGTTAACATGTTAGCAGTTACTCTTGAAAGAGAATTTCTCTAGTTCTGTTCAGAGTCCAGTTGGTTGAGTCGCATCAAGATCATGCTGTTGATTTTCTTAAGATCGTCTATGTCCTTTCCCTCAGCTGTTAATCTTCTTGACACATCTTCCATCTTGCTTCCAGTTTGAACTTCAAAATGCAAAACAGATCGTGTTACAAAATTTCCAGCGTGCCCCATCAGGACTTGTCAGAACCCTGTGTTGGTGCTTATTCCCTGCCCCAATATCCCATACGGCCCAGAAGCCCAGGGGAGAAATGGCTGAAGGCTGAAGTTACCGATCAAGTGAATTATTTTTACAACCTCTTGCTGCAAGCCTAGACTATCTTTGGCAGCTCTACACAGATCTTGGCTGAGAAGACAAAGCGACGAGCAACCAAAGGAAACTGCCAGCATGTCCAATTGTCCCCCAGAAGTGATCATTACGTTGTCTCATTTCAGGACCCATTCTCAGGAAAGGATTTCCGTGCTTCATTTAGGCACTGACATAGTTTGGGTTGTAGGCTATTTTGACAGAGTTCTGCTGTTTCTGAATTACCAGCCATTAATGAATGAATCTGAGAGCAAAGGCACAATATTTTCAAAATAAACAGAACCCCTGGCAGTCCAGTAACCTAGGGAATGGAACACTGAAGTCTGTGTACCAGAGATAAAATTTCCAAGAAATGCAGCACAAAATCAGTGCTTCGTATTTGAGTTCCTTATCGTTTCCATTTCAGGCAGGATTTTTCAAAGACATCTTTCAGGAACGAATGATGTGGTTTAAGATGCTACTGGGCTTAGCTGATAAAGTAACATGGAAAGGTAAACTAGATGTTAACATTTTACCTGCTAGCCTTGGGACAAATTGCTGCCAAGCAGTTGCTTCTCCCTAGTGTCTGAAAAATTATGTTGGCTGGATTAGGGTCCAAAACATGACAGAAGAGTTTAATTGAGCCTTGCTGCAGAGCTAGGCAGAACTACAACTTGCTTCTGGGGAAAAGTAGGAAACAAGTAAATCCATGCCATGTGGCATCCTTTTTCCTCTTGGAAACTCCCACATCAAACAAAAGAAGGAAGAACCAGCCGTGTTTTCCTAAATGTGTTTCTAATACACTGGCCCCAAAATAAATTCCATGAAAAGCAAAAGCATCCCACATGCAATTTATTAAGAGATAAATTATATGCTAACCCAGAAAAACCTAGAGCATTATCTAACCCAGCAACTCCCAAACTCATCTGACCAGAAAGTTGTTTTTTCTTCCTTAAGGTAACACTTAATGACATCCCAAGGAACTAACATTCTCTTTAATACACTGCTTTACCACTCAAAACTGCCACCAGGGCAGATATCCATCCACAGTAATTTATTCTTGCTGTCCATTACCCATCTTCAGGGCAAAGATTGTGGCAAAAACATGAAGTCCTAGCAATTTAATAAGATTGTAATCTAATACCAAATTAGGCTTATTTCTATTGAAGAAAAATACTAGACTTTCAAAGAAAACAAGTTTTTGCACTCCAGTTAAAAGAATACAAGTTTGCACCGAATCCCACTGTTAGTGAAAAGGTTTCCTTGTTAAAGATGAGCACAGGCCAAGTTCTTTTACAGGCGCCTGTGCCAACTCTGGCCTTAAGCTTGGCTAAGGGTTGTCTGAAAACCACAGGGAGGCTTTACTGTTGCTTCAGCGGAGGTAGTGGAGCACAGGGGAGCTCTGGCACCGAGCCCCAGGTTTGAATTCCAGCTCTGCCTCTTATTAGCTAGGTAAAATTGGAAAGGTAAACTCTCTGGGCCCTAGTATTTCATGAGTAAAATAAAGATATTACACACTACCTGGAGGGTTAAAGTAAGGAATGGAGATAATGAATGTAATATGTCTGGAGTAGAGTAATTGTCCAATTCACATCTTCCTTCTGTTTGTTAGTTACTACAACTTTGTCCTCAATACAACTGATACAGATAAATATAAAATAAATCCAATATACACAAGAGGAGTATAATAAAAGTGTGTGCCTTTGATGTCAGGCAGGAGAGTCTTCATGCCCGGATTCTGCACTTAATGAGCTGTGTGACCTTGGGCACGTTAAATGATATCTCTGAGCCTCAGTCCTCAGCATTGGTAAAATCAGAATAGTGACTCCTACACTATAGAGCTGATATGAGATTGTGAGCAACATAAATCAAGCACTTAGAATGGTGACTGGGACAGAGTAAGCACTCCCTATATAGCATTTATTATTATCATTACCCTTAATCGTACTACTTATCATCCCACATATATGGAGACAGAGAGGCATGAGAATTTCCTTTGGGCTGCTCACATTTCTGAAGGCATACCTAGAATTTCCCAGTAGTTAAACTTGGTTATTACCTCATGTGGGTGTGGCAGGGTACTACGTGGAGGATTCATTATGTTGGAGTGATATTTCAGAATAGTAACACATGTGCTCCTTCCAGCCCTGCAGGTTCAGCTGCCAACCCTATCCCAATTGATGGCCAGATGCAAGAGCATCATTATTGTCAGGACAGTTCACATTTTAGCTTCTAAGTGCAAAAGGCCATCATCTGGATGTGAGAAGAGATTAAGCATCACTGCTCACCAACCCCCAAACCTCAGCCCCCAGACTAGATAAAGACCTTCAAGCTGGTAGGAGGAAGGGGTCTTTGGGGAAGAAAAGGGGTTAGAAGCAGTGAAAGGATACTGTGCCCTGCTCACCCCTCCCCTCCCACCATCATCACCAGCTCTACCTCCTCTAATCTGGAATTAAATTAAAGGCATTCCAAAGATATGGGCTCCACTTCTCATTTAGAATTTTTGGACGCTACATGGCCTGAAAAGCATGAGAGAGCAGAAGAAATGATGGTGTGGTGGATCTAGGCAGGAGAAGGAGCCTGGGGAGGGGGCTAATCTTAAATGGTGTGGGAGGGAATCGAAGTCCAAGGAGGGTACACAGGGTTGAGCTGAGAGAAAACTGGTGGGTTTGATGGGAAGGAGGGGATATCATCAGCAAGTTTATAGCACCCCCTCTTCATCTCCCTCAAGCAGAGAGAGGGTGAAACTGAAACCTGGGGCACCTTTTGGCTGAAGAACTTCTGTGGGAAAGCCTGGGTGGCCACTCCAGGCCAAGAGCTGACAGGGTAGGTTATATCAAGAGCAAGAGTCAGGGCAGTATCAAACAGGAAATAAGCTGTCCTCTTCACATCCGCAACACTGCTCCTTGGGCCTTAAACAAGCCCTCAGGTGCTTCTAATTAATTTCTGGGACTGTGTGGATGTGAAAACACCAGGGAGTTTTAAACCCAAATGTGACAAAGTCATAGATCTGAATGAATGGAGAAATCAATGTTTCAGGTTGAGAAGACCTGGAATTGGCTAGACTATGCTGCCTAACGTTTGGCAGCTGAGGGCTCCAACTGAGAAACTCTAAAGTGTTATAGAAATATTTAATGCTTGTGTTTGTTCAACTGAGTTTGTGAACTTCTGACGCTGTGGGCTTATGCAGTGGCTCATGCTGCAAAGACCTTGTCCCAGAGCCACCGGGTCCGCGAGAGGTGTTTGCTCTCCCTGTCGATCCATTTAAGCATGCATTCCCAGAAAGCATTTACAGCAGCAAAGTTAAACAATTAGCTATGAAGTAAGTGCACACAAGAAGTGAAAAACATGTCGGTATTACTTACTTATTAGAAATATCACGAAGGAAACCAGTGCCAGGCTGACAATCAGCATAATTATCAGCCCCACGAAGAACAGACTGCAGCTTCCATTTCCCGAGTTAGTGCCGAGGACTGGGATTTTCTCCTCTAGAGCTAGCGTGAAACAAACAAACAACAATAACAGCAAAAACTCCTCAGCAATACAACCTTTCAGCAGGACTGAACAGTACTCCTCTATTAGATGGATACACTAATTAAATGGATACACCCATTTTTCCCTCTAATCGGCTTGGAAAGTGACCTGTGTTTTAGGAATGTCTTCGAGCCAGGAGCTCTTCATGAGTTGTTTACCTTCTTCTATATTGGCATTCAGAGAATAAGCAGGGGTTAAGCTGTCTCCTTAGACCTGTTCAGAAAATTTCTTTGGCGACTGTGTTAGCACTGAAGTAGCAGGACATGGATATTTCCTTTGGGAGGCAATAAAGACGTTAAGGGTTAAGAGTGACGGAGGCTCTCTTGCCTTTTTCCCAAGGTGACCCAGGAGTAAAACAGAACTAGCCATGCGACACCTGCTCTGGGTGGAAGGCTGAACACTAACACTGGATATCTTCCTGGGAACTTTTTTAATAGGAATAATGTTAAATCTACATCACTTTTTAAAAATGGGCCTGATATCGTTTGGTTTCTTAAAGCTGTTTTCAGAATGGAGGTGCTCTGGAAGTGAGGTTCTTGAAACATTTTGCAATTGAGCTGAGAATGCAATCATCCTTAGGCAACAGCTTGGTTCACCCAAACCATAAATTGTCGCATTTGGTCACCGTTGTGTAAGGCTCAGTTGCCTAATAACACCCAGACTAAACTGAATAAGAAAAATGGAAACCCAGGAAAGTGCAGGTCACTGAACTGACTTTGTTGTATTCTCTCTTAATTTGCATCAATTCTACAAACTGTGCTACTTGATTATGGATAGGTGGGGGGCTAATGCCCCATGGCTTGTCCTATGTCAACCCCTCCAAGCAAGGCATAGGCTGGTACCCAAACATCTACTTTTCACTGAGAGTGAGTATAATAAAAACAGGTGAAAATCAGAACACATTAAAATGAAGGAAAAAACAAGAACTCAGGAAGAATTTAGAAGCGAAATGATAGCTATAAAGCAGAGACAATAGAGTTTAGAGTGCATATGAAACAAACGTCAAGTCGGCAATTAACACGTGTCTGAATGTTAGCGTTTACACTAGAAAAATGGGGGCTCAGAATGATCTGGTGGAGCTCATTGATAATATTTAGGGGATAAGATACACACTTAGTATTGAGTAGGATTTTGTTTTGCTTTTTTTCCCTTTTTCTAACTCTTTAATTAGGGCATTTTGTTAGGTAGAAAATGAAGTTGACTTTTTGCCTAACAAAATTTTCATTTTGTTTTAGAAACTAGGTGAATGTGTTGAGCATTTTTCTCAGCAATCCACTATGATATAAGACTCCTCTAGAAAAATGGGCATCATTGGTGACCTGGCTGTGGTCACTAGAAGGTACAATAGCCAAGAAGGGTGTGCAAGGCTCTGGGAGACCAGCTCTGCAGCCTCCACCCCCTTCCAAGGACATAAACACCACAAGGCCTTCTAAAAACTTTTGAAGACAAGAGTTCAAATCTTGCTCAGGAGCCAAGAAAGCCCATAATCCTGCCAAGTATTTGGAGAACAAAAGCAAAAATTGCCTAATAATGGATAGCATGTTGAGTGCCAAGTTATTCCTAATGCTACGCCCGGCCCCACACCCCCACATTCAGGTTAGCCATTTGCTGTTTTCCAGTGGCCTAGAAACCAAGCAGGGGAGCCAGGCCGTCGTGGGCAGACGTACGGAACACAGGCTGCAATCCAGCAGGACACAGGTTTAGTTTGTTCAAGTCATTTATGGAATCCACAACATAAAGCTTCCCGTCTTCCTGAAAGCCACGAGAGTCAGTGTCCTGGGAAGAACGATTCATTGTCCCTGAAAAGAAAACACGGACATTAAACACAGAGGTTTGATCTGGGAGCTCAACTTCACAAGAGCCGCAGACAATAGGAAAGGAAGCTGAGCCTAAAGGTCTAGAAAAGCTTTGCTTGTCTGGAAGAAATCATTTGCTTTTATGGACAACTCTATCACCATTCTTTTTGCTTTGCTTGCTAGGAAGCTCAGATTTAAATGTGTGGCCCTGTTTTAAGACCTGTGCGGCACTTTATTCTTTCTGCACGTGCTCTCTCCTCCTCAGATTCTCCATTCTGCCTATATTTTTCCCAGGCCTGCTTTTTATTTTGTAATTGATCTTTAAATTTTTGTGTTTTATCACTTTGCTTGTATTTTGGTGAGACGCCTCAAATCCTTTGTGCAAGAAGACTATGTATAAATAAATAATGATAAAATTTAGCTTGTCAGGCTGTGGCCACATAAATTCTGAGTAGAAAATATTACTGTGGACCATTCCAATCGCATGAGGCTTTAAAACAGAACTGTGATTTTTATATTCTCCCTCCATATGATATGAGTCCCCGTCCTAAAAGGTATCTCCTGTTTCTCTTTGGGCCGTTGCTGGATCCCGTACATTTTTCTATCAGAGCATCTGTAATATTTCATTGCATCTATTTGCTTACATCTTTGACTTCCCCAATAGACTTAAAAACTCCTGAAGGCAGACACCAATCCTATTCTTCAAATGCCTAGGATCTGGTTTAGAAACCAGCTAGCTTATGTTGTTAGAACACCTAACATTTTCATTTGTTCAGGATTTAAATCTCATGATTTTCAAAAGAATTTGAGGCAGTTAGTAAGTACATGGAAATAATATTGAGGGTAACAATTCTTTCTGTGAGGTCAATCTCGACTCTAGCACAATGAGTACAATAAACTTTGAGCCTATAGGGGGCAACATACTATTTACTTTCTGCTGCCATTTTTAGTGCCTTTAATACCCAGCTACAAATGTAAAGAAATATGATTAGAGCTAAACACACACACACACACACACACACACCCTAAATTCAGAAAAAAAAAATTAGTATGTCTTTAGAAGACCTGAAAAGTATCAGTTATTTTACTGAACAGTTTAAGTTGCAGTCTAAAATTAAAGTAAAACCCAGCAATTACACACTATTTAAAACATACTACCACTCATTAAAAATTTGTTCCCAGAAACCTAAGAAAAATAGTGAGTTTGAAAATCCGTGGACTAATTAAATTTTTTTTCAACTAGAGTTAAAACTTAAGTGTTTCAGTTATCCAGAAATATTAACTAACAAGAACATACAGTTTCCTGAGTATTTTTGATGTTACTACTACAGCATTTTAGACACCGAAATGACTCAATTTCAAATATGCTTCATGGAGGGTTTCTAAGGGAATGATTTGAAGTGGCAATTTACAAAAAGCAACAAAGGCGGCAGCAGCAGTAAACAGATTAGAAGGGTCTTGGAGATAGATCGAATCTTATTCTTTTACAGACAAAAGCAAAGCCCAAACATAACAAATTCCTAAACTATTCTTTTAGAAAGTTTTATATAGAATCATCTCTTTATACTGTATTTTCCCAAATACTAATATTTGACAAGAAATAAAGATTGTATGTGTCACATAATAGGATCATCCTTCCAAACTCGGATTCTATTTTAGGTTTGGGGTCTGACACATGGTTCATTTTTGGATCTCTGACTTAATACCCTTGAGCCTTAGCTTCCCCTTCAGGAACATAAGCGCTTTTGCTTAAATCTCATATTGAGATTCAATCAGTGTTTACAAAGAAGATTAGCTAGAAAATCATAGCTACAGAAACTGACTTTATGAGAAATATAGCTAATAAAATCTGCAAATTACTGGCCTTGCTGCTTATTCAGAAAGTGACTTAATGCAACATCAAATCCGAAAGAATGAAGACAAGAGGCTAGAGTGAGCTGTGAAGGACTCTGAAAGAAAATTTCTTCATTGGGGTGTAGCCACAATGTAAATAGATGCTATTTCAATATGCTTTCTTAATCAACTGCAACTCACGAATGTAAAATAAAGAACTAATAGAGGAAAATGAGTTGGGTGTGGTTCGTGGTGGCCAAGAGCCTACATATGACTCTGCTGCTAGTAAATGGATACAAGATCACATGGCCCTAAAACTGGGACGCACAGCTATTTGACACCCATTGTTGCTATCTTGGGTATCTCCATATGAAAGCATCAGGGAGCAACCACCCAGGCTGGAGAAGCCAAAGTCTCCACTGCAAATTTGCTCACTAAGAATGACTGAAGCAGCACTCTTTAATCAGAACCTTTCTAATACCTTGAGCTGAAATGTGTAAGCAATTCCATTTTCCTCCTGTTTAGATCAACGCTAATAGTTGATTCTTTCTGTCATTGAAGAATCTGTTGACTACCTACCAATAAATATTCTGACAAAAATAGCTATGAAAAATTGCATTGCTCTTAATTTTTTCCCACAGGTGCTTGATATCAAACTACAGAAATAACAAACCAGTATCATTTACCACAAAAATAGGAATTTTTGGACTAGGGCTTAATTTAAAGTTAATAGGAAGCTTCACTGAGTGAGTTATGGTAATTTCTTTTTTAATTCCATTTCAAAGAAGTAAATTCAGGAAGTAAATTTTCAAATCAAGTCTAATAATTTCTATTAAAAGTTAAAAGCACATGCAACAGAAACTTCCCAGCCTTAAGAACCATAAATGTAGTTTCAGTAGAGTAATAGCATGCAAATTACTTACAAAAATGTGAGCTTTGACTGCTAGGTTACTATTCAGTAGCAACTACAACGAAACTCGGTACAAATTCTGCAGTTTTTTGCCTTCCTTCAGCGCACGGGTGCTCCAATAAGGTCCACAAACCCCAGCATGAAATTGTTGGTCAACATTTAGTGCTCATTTTAGCCAAGTAGTATAAGATTCCAAATACTATTTAAATAATGTCTAAGGTTTTTACTAAATACATTCCTGAAACGATTCTTTAAAAGAAATCCTCCATGCCCTGATTCAGTTGGTAACTGATGAGGTTCTCATTGGACTGAAGTTCATGCCCTTATTTGGCTGAAGCTACTATGTAAGCCGACACCACATTTCCAGCACTTCTGCCATGGTCCCATATATGAATATCCTGCAGCAGGATGGAGCTGTCACTATGACAACTAACTTGCACAGGACTCCAGATTGACCAGAGAACTGCAATTAACAGGGACAGAATAAGGTCGTAACTAGGGTGATGGCAGGTCGGAGGACTCCTAGGGCTTTCGGCAGATACAAAACAGTTCGTGAATAGGAAGATCACCTGGCTACAGACCCATCCACTCCAGGTGAGGGAAGCCCTTTGTCTCGTTAACTTCCTTTCCTTTTCTAAGGCTTTATTCTGTGAGCTTTTGTGCATCCTTTCTCAGGAATGTCATTTCTTTCTCTTGTGCAATTCCCTCACATACAAGCCAAGGAGCTTCTGCCCTCTGGTGTGCATAAAAGATGCTACACTGAGATCTGGGATCCCATCCCAGCAGGATGCTAAAGGTTAGGTTTGTAAATCCTTTGTAATCCTATCTCCTATTGCCACTAGACACTTTTCACTTCAGTCAGAAAATGTTTGCTCCACAAAATGTCCTTTACACCTATATTCGGTATGGACCTTACACTCCTTTTGGGGAAAGGGAATGTCACTTTCTTGTCAGATCTATACCCCAGGACCAATTCAAGAAGACAACATAACCAGCAAATATTTTCTCAGAAGCACATTATACATTAAAGAGCTATGCCAAATTTCTCTGAAAAATGAAAATGTTCATTTTAGCTATTATTTCAATGATTCATGGCCAGTTAAAAAAAAAAAATCTCTCAACTACCTGAGATCTGTCTTAAAACATCTATCCTTTGAAGCAATATTAGAATAGCCTTGTTTTCAGCATTTACTAAGTGTTTTCTCTCTCCTGTAATCTTACAACCCTGTGAAGTATTAATCTCTTCTTCAGGGATGAGGAAAATGGGGCCTAAGAAATTTAATTATCTGAAGATACATAGGTAGTTTACGTAGAAGAGCTGAATTCACCACTTTTATGCCATAAGGGGCATGAAATTGCTTATAGTTTGTGACTAGTTAGCCATCTAGAAAACACACCTAAGATCAAAGCAAGATAATATACCTCATTTTAGCTATTATGTATTCAATAGGGTTTGCGGTCACAAAGAGAAAAATAATATTCTCACATGAATTGCTTAATCTGGGGACATCTTCAAGTATTTCTTACATTGTATTTCACTATGTCTAGATTCAACTCCCAGGAAATTCAGCAAATGCCATCAAAGACTTGAGTCACAAATGCTGACTGCTTCAAAATTAATGCTTGACCCTCAAAATAAAAAACTTCTGAAGGGACCATTTTAAATTCCTTCAAGCCAGCAAGATTAACCAAGAATCAAGCAAACTGATCTATACACACCATTTTACTACTTTCAAGAAAACGCATTTTTTTTTCAAGCATTCTTACACACTGTAACCTTTGTCCTCAATAATCTTTGTCTTACAACTATACAGTTTTGTGAATAAAAAGGCACACTTACATTTAATATGCAGATTTTAGAGTTGCAGATTAAGACATCTATCTCTTCTGCTTCCCAAAACCCCAGTAAAAAGGCAGAGTAGGAATAAAAATTACAAAACCACAAGAATGAAAATAGGAAATACTGAAAAAATTTCAACAAATGTATTGAATATGGAAAAAAATAAAAAACTGGTAATTGACTTGGAAGACTTCCAGAGGATTACTACTTAGTGAGTGAGCTCACTGAATTCAAGCACGTTCAGGACTTGGAGGCATGGGACGGGAATAAAGAATGGGAAAAGATGGGCAGGGGGCTATTATATAAGCCTTGAAGTACTACTAAACCACATGTATCATAATAATAAAAATTCATTTTTATTTAAAAATATGTATACATATACGAAACTAAAAATTTAGAAAAACACTTCGCAATTCCTTTTCCATGGTTCTAACCTACTTGGAACACAAGGAGGTGGTTAACACACAAACTCAAGCCAGAAATTCCAAATCAGTTTTCCATTCCTTTATACTGAAAGATATACCAGCAACAGTGACTCGATAAGCCAGCCAATGACTTTCAACCAGGGAGCACATCAGACCTTCCAGAAGTTAGGAATATGGGATAGTAAGTAAATTAGTTTGGAAAATATCTTAGCTACTCCTATCTAGAGGGTACATATTTCTCCACCCCTCACTCCTTCCCTATCACTGTTTTCTGCAGTAAGAATATCAAAGAAACAGTCAATGAATTCTCAACTGCAGATATTTCTGGTGCTATAGAATTTTCATCAAAATTTTAACCAAAAGTAGTAATAATAATTAATGTATTGTCAAAATGCTTACAACTTTCCATAAAATGAGGAAAATACCGCACGGGGCAACCCAAGCAGCATTATCCTTCAAAGTCAGTGAGTTTAATACCAATTACATATTGCTACATCTTTTCAGCTATTTTAATGTGTTTCCAGATATACAAATGAAGCTTTGTCTTACCCCCTCCCTACTTGGCTTAATCATTTTGAATTCTCTACCTTAAATGCATAAATAATAAAATTCTTTTTTTATAAAAGCACTTCAAGTGTGAAAACATCTTTTATTTAAAGTA
Source organism: Choloepus didactylus (assembly GCF_015220235.1). NCBI lineage: Eukaryota > Metazoa > Chordata > Mammalia > Pilosa > Megalonychidae > Choloepus > Choloepus didactylus. The sequence goes on from NC_051311.1 coordinate 81,904,274, forward strand.
AAGAGCACAAGGTCTTGCACGGCAGATAAAATTAGTGTTATTGCTTTTGGAGATTAAGGTTAGCAGTCTTCCTGGCATATGCTAATTCATCATGAACTTGCAATAGCTGAACTGAACTCCCTTTAAGTGCAGCTGAGAGATCTCATGGTATAATTCCTTTTGTCAAGCCCAGTGACAAAATTAAAATTAAAAAATAGCTATGTTCCATTTAAAATTTAAAATACAGCAGCTTCCTCAAAGGAACGATCTCCCATAAATTGTATCTAGAACTCATTTGTCCAAGAACATAATTTTATACCTTGTATACTTCATCATAATCAATATTTTTGACAACCAGATTAAAAAATTTAACCTTGCGTTAAGTTTTCATCATGAAAAATCAAGATTCTTTCTCTTCACAAACAGAACATGACCAAACATTACAAACACTTTATTCATGTTTACTGATTCTATTTACAAGACAATACTCAATAATCAGAACTCACCATTTGCAATACTGTGCATTAAATTATAATATAAGCCCTACTACAAAAGTTATCTATGTTTATCCCAAGATAAAAACTGTTTCTAGAGTTTAATTACATTAGAAATTACAAAAAAAAATTTTAAAGGAAATTAGAAAGTAGTCTTCAAGTGCTGAAAATCTAGAAGAATTCTCCAACATCTGCTCTCTTATCTCGACATTTGCTTCGAGCTTTTGTTCGAGCTTTGAAGGCTGCAGAGTTATATAAATGCTGAAATGCAGAAAAGAAAATACGTGTGAGTCACTAAGGCTTATATACTCTTATAAAAAGGGGGAAAAAATCACAAAGGAGAGAAACAAACTAATTTGACCCTACAAAAATTTTAAATGCTCTTTCTGGCCATCCTTCCATGCCCCCATAATGGTGTGCATAAACAGTCTGGCCAACGCTCTCAAGAGAAGTAACGATGCCAAGATGAGAGGCAAACTCCAGGTTCTTAGGCTGTGCTCCTAAGTCACTGTCCGGTTTCTGAGTGTGACGATGAAGCACGATTACATTGGCAACTTTGAAATCACTGATGATCACAGAGCTGGGAAAATTGTTGTGAACCTCACAGGTAGGTTAAATGAGTGTGGAGCAATTAGTCTCAGATTTAATGTGCAACTCAGAGTTCTATAAAAATGGCAGAATAATCTGCTCCCATTCCGTCAGTTTGGTTTCACTGTACCGACAACCTCAGCTGGCTTCACAGACCACAAGGAAGCAAGATGAAAACAGAGGAGGGAAAATCCCGAGATACTTTTTCTAGTGATATAACACATACATGCATGAATAAAGTGCCTCAGAGGGAAAAAAAAATTAAATGCTTGTAAAATATACAAAAGAGGAACAAAATGAAGGGGGAAATTAAAAAACATATAATAATTAATAGCTCTCCCATATTAAGAAAAATAATCAAATTTGTAAAACCCCAACTAGAATGGTTAGAATAAAAAGAAAAAATTTTTTAATGGAAAATAACAAGTGTTGGAGATGATGCAGAGAAATGAGAATCCTTGTACCTTGCCGGTAGGAAAGCAAAATGGTGCAGATAAATAGAATTACCATAATCCAGCAATACCACTCCTAGGTGTTTACCCAAAGGATTGAAAACAGTTATTCAAATAAAAACTTGTTCTCAAATGTTTACAGCAGTGCTATTCACAATCACCAAAATGTGGGAACAATGCAAATGTCCCATCAACTGATGAATGGATACACAAAATGTGGACTAGCCACACAATGGAATACTAGCCACAAAAAGGAATGAAGTAATGATACATGATAGAATATGGATGAGCCTCAAAAACATTATGCTAAGTGGACAACACTAGACACAAAAGGTCATGAATTGTGTGATTCCATTTAATACCAAATATCCAGAATAGGTAAATTCAGAGGCAGAAAGCAGATTAGTGGTTGCTGGGGGCTGGGGCAGGATGGAATGGGGAGTGACTGCTGATGAGTACAGGGTTTCCTTTGAGGTAATAAAAATATTTTGGAAAGAGATAAAGGTAATGGTTGCACAATACTAAATGCCACTAAACTGTACACTTTAAAATGGCTAATTTTGTTACGTGAATACTGCCTCAATAAGAAAACAAAAACACAAATACGATTAAGAGGTTTTGGAATATTAAGTGAAAATATGTTAATTACTATTTAATGTTACAAACTTTGACCACTTAGTGAGTACCAGACCCATTTTAGAAATGAAGATACTAAGTAGGCTCGGTATCTGATAAGAAAGAAACACTATATAAATACTTATTTTAAAATACCGAAACTCCACAGAATGAAAGGGAACAAAAAACGAAAAATAATTTCTATGTTAAATAGCAGAAGTGTGCGGAAATTTTTTTTCATTAAAAACCTGCCACAATCTAAATGCTTCTATACTTTCAGTACAGCCAATCTGTGTTTAACATGAAAAACTAAAACTCGTATGAACAGACCACTAAATGCCTATCACCTGGCAGAATCGAAGCTTTGGTTCCACTTTTCTTTGGTGCATTTAGTTCTGTCAAAAACAAAAACAAAACCTACCCTTTCAAAACGAGAAATCTTCATCGTTTTAAGAGCTGCAGCATCAAGCATCACGGGGGGTCCAAGTTCAAATACATTGCGAAGGAATTCATTTGACTTATGTAAAAGAGAAAAACCTTATTTAATACTAAGGTTCAGTATTAAATATCATGGAGCTTTTCACTAAAGAAAGAGAATCTGATTCATAGAAGTTATGTGGAACCTACAAATGTGAATTTAGGTCACTTGTTTTCTGTTTCTCAGTATGGGATCAAATTGTTTCTCAATGCCTTGAATCCAAAAAAGCTACACCAAGCTACTTGATTTTACATAAAAACATCAATAATAGAGGTCTAAATTAAAACATACTCCATTAAATTTATGCAATAATTTAAAAAAAATCCTCACTCTTATATATTTATTCAATTTTACTTTCGAAAATGGATTTACTGTTCTGTATCATGCTGAAGGCATTCAGGATATTCAAAAGCCAAACTGCTTCCTAATTTAAAAGCAAACAAATAGAAACTATGTCACCCACTTACCTGCAAGTGGTACTGCATCCCCGACCCAAGAACCTCCTTAAAGGTATCATAGGTATGCTTTTTGACCCAGCAATCAATATACATGCGTTCAGGACCAAATTTAACAGTTTCTGTTGGAAAATCTCGGTCCTAGTCAACAAAAAATACAAAATTATAAGAAACACTAAAATGGCCTAAAGAGACCTGAGGTAAACACAATTTCTAAATAGACATATAAATGTTAAGATAAATAAACAACAAGGTTTCTACTGAAACCACCAGACCTGAGATATGAACAGACTTAAAGGTACTATCCTATATAAGAGTATGGAATTTGTCTGGTTTTGGTGGACTTTAAGGCACAACTGAGTTTGGATAAACAGTTATGGCAAAACCATATTATTGCAACTTAAAAAAAAAAATTTTCAACAGCACACAACAAACTTTAAAAAGAGTGAGACGGGGCATTCCAGGACAAGTCAGGAAGACAAGTTGCCACAAGGTAGTAATTGAATTGATGGGCAGTGGGGATCAAGGTAAAGGAGTGAAGATAAATGGGATTAATAGACTAAGCAAAAAGGAGAAGCCCAGCAACTAGAAAGCTCCAAGAGGTCAAAGAGTAAGCTTATTAAGAAAAAGATGTCGCATCTGAGATTTAAGATTTCAGAGATGGAAGAAATTCTGCCAGAAGACAATTTCTAAGGTCTAACTATGGGAGCATGGTCCAACTGAAATGGAAGTGAAAGTTTCTTGAACAAATAGAGGGTAGAGTTTTCCAATCCAGAATGGTGGCAGAACTTGGTATGAAAAGAAAACGGGCTGCTCAATTCTTTGATGAATCATGAATATGGAAGAGTAACCAGAAAGGGAGTAGCCAAAAGCCACAGAGACAACAGAAAGGTGATGGAGCTTGAAGGGGCAAGGCCACCCCACATCAACCCAGCCCTCTTCTCTCCCATTAGACGCAGTATATAATGATCGGAAAGAACATGAGTTCTAGAATTACATGGATATGCCACTCACTGGCATAACATAACATCTTTGAGTCTGTTCCACTGCCTGTAAAATGAGGATATCTATAACTATACCTCTACTGCACAGCTTTATGAGAAGTATAATGTCTGTGAAGCACATATAGCACATGGAGTTTAACAGCAGTTCAATTATTATATTCTTTTATTACAACCTTACACATTTCACAAAGCACTGAGATACCAGGGAAGAACTATTTCCCAACCACTCTTTATAAACTCATCTGCATCCTTACTCATTCTTCCCTCCCATACCGTATAGATCCCCGAGTCCCATTCAAAGCTGATTCTTAATCTTTAACCACATAATCTTTCCAAACTTTAGCTTATAGTTTCAAATGCTCTTTTCTCCATTGATTCCTTCTTCCACATGCTGTCTCTAACGCCTCCCACAGTCTAGACCATACTCCAGCTATCAACTCTGTTCCCCTGCCCGTTACAGACAGGCTTCTTTAGAGTGGTTGACACACACTATTCTCTACATCTTCACTTCCCATTCACTCTTCAATCCACTTTAATCTGGCTTTTTTCCCATTACGCTAGTGAAGCGGCTATTATAAAGGTCAACAATAACCTCTTGAAAAATCCAACAGACATTTTTTACTCTCTTACTTGATCTATCTATAGCACTTGGCCCTGTTGAAAAACAGCATAGTACAGTGGGTTCAAATTTCAGCTTTGCTACTTACTACTTTTTAACTACTTCTTTTGTCCCCATTTTTCCTTTAAAAGACAGTTTTACTGCTTAAGAGCTATCATGGAATTGAAATAAGAAAACTATATATCAAAGCACCTAAATTTGTCAATACTTGCTGATTTGAGGAATGCATGAACTTCAAGAGGGGTTTCTAGATGAAAACAAATGGTGCGGCAGCAACAAGCAAAAGCTAAAATGTGTACTTCTCTGTCTCAGCTGAACAACCTTCATTTAAAAGATCCATGAAAGTAGGATCCTCCAAGAAAGCTAGGTTTTAGTAAAAGGAAAGAGACAAGAACATTTAAAAACGCTCTGAAAATAAATGTTTCTTTGCCAGGTGAACTGAAGCAGAGGCTAGAGAAACAGTCAAAGGGCAGAAGAGGAACTTTAATCCTGGGACAGAGAGGAAGTGGTAGGTAAGGCTTGAGAAGGTAGTTCACTATAGGATTGGAGTATGAGGTGACCAGAGAGCTTTCATTTTCAGCAATGCCTGAATGGTTCAGGTACAAGAGGCCTGTTAAAGTTGTGGCAAGCTGAACTTTCACTTGTGTCTTTCTCAGACTAAGCCATGCTAAGTGCTGAGGCTGGCCTGGTCTAACAGGCTCACTGGGGTCTATCAGGTCCTGTTCACCCTTCATCCTGAGCTCACTGCAGCCATATATTTTATTCCCCGAAGGTTTCTAAATCAATTTATTGCCATGCAGATTCCAGCAGAGGTTGACGGGCTTTAGAAAGGATTCAAGTATCAGATGACTTTAAGTGACCTTGTAAAGATGTGGGATTTTGTTATTTCAGTTTTTAGCACCCGGCCTTCACAGGGAGATGACAAAGCTCTCTGTTTAAAGGTAAGGTTGAACTACAGACTGAGGGGTAAGCAATAATTTATTACATTTACACACACACACAAAAACACTGTACTAAGTATGTGTGTGTTGAACACCATTGCTTATATGACGTTAAATACACCAAGGGGAAATATATTTGTATCACTATATATCTTTATTTTTTCAAACCTAAAAAAAGTACCTCTATACAACAGTATTAAATTTGCTTTTGTTTAAAAAATAGAACATTTTCATTTATCTTGTTAAAAACCTGCTCAGCCTTAAATGAGAAAATTATTTTGACCAAGGTAAAGTTCAATCAACAAAATGATCTATATATCAAGTTTAGCCTGAAACAATCTAGTATCAAAATGAGCAGCTATCAAAATATTTAAGAGGCCTACCTCCACCGCCCTCAGAACATCTCTGAAGACTGACCGCTGCTTTCTTTTGTCCACTTTGGCCCGGTGCTTATTTCCATCTGTAGCCAAAGCCCTAAGCATCTGAGTCAAAGACTCCATGTCTTCATAAAAAAAATCCTGGTCAAGAAAAACAAGTTTGTTTGGTTTGCTGTATTTCTTTCCAATCTCTTTTAGAGCTACTAAAGAACAGTCTTCTACCTTGGAAGATATCCAGTACTCCATAGAGTAACATGAATATTCAAGCTGTGGGAAATCTTGGCACATATAATTACATTTTATTATCATACTATAATTTCATCCAGAAATGCTGACTGCATGAAATACCACCACAAAAACAATTAGCATTTTCCCTCCAAGTATATAAAGATGCATTCAACAAATACATACTGTACCCCTACCATATTTAAGACATTACTGAAATTTCACACAATTTTAAAACAGCTTCTATCCCCTGGCTCCTCAGTCCTCAAGCCACGCATCCCAGAATACCAATTATCTGTACTGCCAAAAGTTTTAAATTAAAAGAAGTGTTTTTGAAAGTACCTAATTACTAATTTACTGGCCATATGTCAAATAAGCAATAAGGTATTTACATCAAGTACACAATTAGGGTAATTATTAACAGTGAGAAGATAATTTAATCCTTTTTGGAGGGGAGTTATAAAACGTATTACTACCACTTGATAAGTTGACTATGGGCTTCCCTGTTACAGTTTAAGTAGCTACCCATTCAAGAGGTATCTTTATTCCGGGTGTTTTATCATCTAACTATACTTTTCAACCACATTAAGAACTATTTAATAACTGACCAAAACCCAAAACAGCAACAATAGTGCTGAGGCTGAGAAACCCACTGCAATTTGATCTTAGAAATGGATAAAACTCAAATCTAGTTTACTGTCTGTGAATCAATGTAGTACTAAAACTTGAAAAAATATGTTAAATATTTCAGAAGAAGTCTCCATAAAGTGGTTGAGCATTAAAAAAAAAAAAAAGGAAAAAAGAAAATTTAAGATACAACAAAGTAATCCATCAATAGTATCCAAAAGCCAATTTCTTGAAGTTTACAACTATATAGTAAAACTGTACACACTAGACAAATGAAAAATAGGTTTCCAGAGATAGAAATAAACCTTTAATTCTTATCAATAATGAAAAGAAAATTGTTTGGTCATTACTACACAGCAGGGTCAAAATCCTAGATTAGAATCTCAAATCTACTACTCACTATAACAAGCTTTAAAAATTATGAATCTCTCTCATTATCTGTAAAAAGAAGAGCATATCCACCCTTCCACATGATGGTTATAAGGACTAAAGATAATAAATATAAATTGCCCAATAAATTATGAAACATAAACTATTGTATTAATATTCTAGATTTAGAGGAATTTATGTAGAACTTTACAGATTCTTAAGAACTTCCATTTCAAAAATCAGTGTAGCAATCACACCTATAGGAGGCAGCTTAACATCACATACAAAACATGTTTTGCAGTCAGAAGAACTAGGTTTGAATCCCAGCATCTACCACTTAGAGCTAGATAGCATTAGGCATTAGCAATCTGTCCCAGGTTCCTCTTATGTAAAATAGGGATAATTAATACCATTCACATCTCAGTGGTTTAAATATCAGCATACTATCTGGATCATACATGTAAAAAACAAATACTAACCTGTTTCCCCACCCCCAAGCTCCAAGATGTAAGTCATTCCTTTCATTCAGCAATCCCTAGTTGCTTACTCAAGTGATCAACCGCCCCAGAGGGGTTTCCTGGAACACAGGATTTTCAGTGCTAAAATGAACAGCACAAGGCAAACCAGGACAGTTGATCACCCTACCACCAATTCAAATACCTTCAAGAGCCAAGCAAGTGGGTAACTAACATCAGTGAATGGAAGGAGATGGGGAAAGGCAAAGCGCATGGCGCAATCTGAGTCTAATGGGCCATGTTTTCCATCTTTGGCTTAGAAAAATTAAACTTTACAGTACCTGTATTCACCTGATCCCAAACCTATGCCGACTTAACATTTCACCCAACTGTCTGATATTTAATATAAAGCATCCATGCCTTAATTACTTTAATGTGTGCTGTGTCTGAAAATCCAAGCAAATCCATATAGATTATACTATACACAACTCTTTCCATCAATAGTAGAGAGCATTTCTAAACTTCAGTTCTACAACATAATTAAGTTCATTATAATGAACCATACTCAAACATTGATCTATTAACCCCTACTGGCTTAAGCTTTCAACAGTATTATATTATCACTGCCAAGGGCAATCAATCCCTAGGTTCTCAAGCTGACCACACTCCAAAGTTATCACCCACTTCTTAATTATGCAGGTAATGATGGAATAATGGTCCCTGTGACTCAAACTTTTCCCTCTGCCAATTAGATACTTACACTATCCATTCCTCTGGCCAATTCAAACAGAAGTGCCAAAGATTCACCAGCAGCAATTCTCATATTTACATCATCACAAGAGAGTAGGCTTGGAAGTTTACGTAAATGCCTAGAAAAAAGTTAGTCATTACTATATGAACAAAACCAAATATGTCACTGAATATTTTTATAAAATATGAAACTAAAAATACATACATCTCAAGCTTTTTCTTCACTTCATTGATTGGGCATATGGTCAGTAATAATGTCCAGGCGAGAAGTGAGCTGATATGAAGCACCATATTAGGAGTGCTACAAATACCATTAGTGTCTTTCTCTTTGAGATATGACTTGGTGAAGATATTTTCCAAGGATTCCAGAGTTGAATTACAGCTCCTAATGCATATGAATATAAAGTAAATAAACCATCTTAAATGACAAATATGCAAATAACTGGAATCAAAAATTTTATACTTACTGTAATGTCATCTGTGGCAATAAAACAGCAAACACCAAAGCAAGTTGCACACTAAAAGAAACAAGAAAATACAGCTATGTTTACAACTCTATTTCTTATTAATTCTACATTTTCCTGCTTTTAGAGTTCAATTGTGAATTTTTCTCAACTACTAGGTCTCAAGCAAAGTTTTAAAAAGAAAAGAGAATACTGGACCAAGAATCAAGAGAAGGGGGTTTCAGCCCAGGCTCTGCTACCAAACTCATGACTTCAGGCAAATTATTCCATTTCGTTGGGGCTTTCCTTTATTATAAAATCAGCATGTGCAAACTGAATTACATAATTTCTAAATCCATCCCAGGTCCATATTCTAGGATTTAGATTACTGAATTACATTTCTTACTCAATAGAAGTAAAGCAGTCTGAAAGGGTAGATTAACTCTCTCTCTCAGTATTTCCTTTTCATATGCAGTACAAATGCCTAACAGATCAATTCAAACTTCAACTTGGCCTCAAAGATCAAGTTTGGACATTTGAGATAAAGAAGCCTATTCTCTCTTTTAAAACCTTTAAATACATTAAATTTGTTGTATGTTTTTAAGCCCTTAAGCCATTTATATTCATTTTTGCTTTTATTTAGACTTCAATATGAAACCTTCCAAAATAATTAAGACCACACAGGCGAAGAAATCTCATAAAATTTAAATAATTATCCTCAAACATTCCATAATTTCATTAACGCAGCCTTCACTCATTTGGAGGTTGGTCTTTATTGGCAAAAAAAGAACTAAACAGAGGCGGGGCAAGATGGCGGACTGGTGAGCTGTATGTTTTAGTGACTCCTCCAGGAAAGTAGGTAGAAAGCCAGGAACTTTGTGGACTGGACACCACAGAGCAATCTGACTTTGGGCATACTTCATACAACACTCATGAACACGTCGAACTGCTGAGATCAGCGAAATCTGTAAGTTTTTGTGGCCAGGGGACCCACACCCCTCCCTGCCAGGATCAGTCCCCCGGGAGGAGGGGCTGTCAGCTCCAGGAAGCAGAAGGGAGAACTGCAGCGGCAGCCCTTATCGGAAACTCATTCTGCTGATCCAAACTCCAATAATAGATAGACTGAGACCAGGCACCAGAGAATCTGAGAGCAGCCAGCCCAGCACAGAGGAGACAGACATAGAAAAAAACAACACGAAAAACTCCAAAATAAAAGCGGAGGATTTTTGGAGTTCTGGTGAACATAGAAAGGGAAGGGCAGAGCTCAGGCCCCTCAGGCTCATATGCAAATCCCGAAGAAAAGCTGCTCTCTCTACCCTGTGGACCTTTCCTTAATGGCTCCCTAATTGCTTGTCTCTTAGAATTTCAATAATCCATAGATCTGTGAGGAGGGCCCCCCTCCTTTTTTTTTTAAATCCCTTTTTTCTTTTCTAAAACAATTACTCTAAGAAGCATCAATACAGAAAGCTTCAAAGACTTGCAATTTGGGCAGGTCAAGACAAGAGCAGAACTAAGAGAGCTCTGAGAACACAAGGGCAATAATCCAGTGGCTGAGAAAATGCACTAAACACCACAACTTCCCAAGAAAAGGGGGGTGTCCGCTCACAGCCATCATCCTGGTGGACAGGAAACACTCCTGCCCATCACCAGCCCCATAGCCCACAGCTGCCCCAGACAACCCAGTGTGACGGAAGTGCTTCAAATAACAGGCACACACCACAAAACTGGGCGTGGACATTAGCCTTCCCTGCAACCTCAGCTGATTGTCCCAGAGTTGGGAAGGTGGAGCAGTGCGAATTAACAAAGCCCCATTCAGTCATCATTGCAGCAGACTGGGAGCCTCCCTACACAGCCCAGCGGCCCAGAACCACCCTGGGGGGTCGGCACTCACCTGTGACATAGCACAGTCATCCCTCAACAGAGGACCAGGGGGTGCACGGCCTGGAAGAGGGACCCACTTGCAAGTCTCAGGAGCCATACGCCAATACCAATGACTTGTGGGTCAGTGGCAGAGACAAACTGTGGCAGGACTGAACTGAAGGATTAGACTATTGCAGCAGCTCTAAAACTCCAGGATCAACAGGGAGATTTGATTGTTAGAGCCACCCCCACTCCCTCACTGCCCAGAAACATGCCCCATATACAGGGCGGGCAACACGAACTACACACGCAAGCTTGGTACACCAATAGGACCCCACAAGACTCACTCCCCCACTCACCACAAAGGCAAAGCAGGGGAGAACTGGCTTGTGGAGAACAGGTGGCTCGTGCACACCACCTGCTGGTTAGTTAGAGAAAGTGTACTCCACGAAGCTGTAGCTCTGATAAATTAGAGCTAAGGACTTCAATTGGTCTACAAATCCTAAAAAACCCTATCAAGTTCAGCAAATGCCAAGAGGCCAAAAACAACAGAAAATTATAAAGCATATGAAAAAACCAGATGATATGGATAACCCAAGCCCAGGCACCCAAATCAAAAGATCAGAAGAGACACAGCACCTAGAGCAGCTACTCAAAGAACTAAAGATGAACAATGAGACCATAGTATGGGATACAAAGAATATCAAGAAGACCCTAGAAGAGCATAAAGAACACATTGCAAGACTAAATAAAAAAATAGATGATCTAATGGAAATTAAAGAAACTGTTGACCAAATTAAAAAGATTCTGGACACTCATAGTACAAGACTAGAGAAACCTGAACAACGAATCAGTGACCTGGAAGATGACAGAATGGAAAGTGAAAGCATAAAAGAAAGAATGGGGAAAAAAATTGAAAAAATTGAAACGGACCTCAGGGATATGATAGATAATATAAAACGTCCGAATATAAGACTCATTGGTGTTCCAGAAGGGGAAGAAAAGGGTAAAGGTCTAGAAGAGTATTCAAAGAAATTGTTGGGGAAAACTTCCCAAATCTTCTAAACAACATAAATACACAAATCATAAATGCTCAGCGATCTCCAAATAGAATAAATCCAAATAAACCCACTCCGAGACATATTCTGATCACACTGTCAAACACGGAAGAGAAGGAGCAAGTTCTGAAAGCAGCAAGAGAAAAGCAATTCACCACATACAAAGGAAACAGCATAAGACTAAGTAGTGACTACTCAGCAGCCACCATGGAGGCAAGAAGGCAGTGGCACGATATATTTAAAATTCTGAGTGAGAAAAATTTCCAACCAAGAATACTTTGTCCAGCAAAGTTCTTCAAATTTGAAGGAGAGCTTAAATTTTTCACAGACAAACAAATGCTGAGAGAATTTGCTAACAAGAGACCTGCCCTACTGGAGTTACTAAAGGGAGCCCTACAGACAGAGAAACAAAGAAAGGAGACAGAGACTTGGAGAAAGGTTCAGTACTAAAGAGATTCGGTATGGCTACAATAACGGATATTAATAGAGAGAGGGGAAAAATATATATGACAAACATAAACCAAAGGATAAGATGGCTGATTCAACAAATGCCTTCACGGTTATAACGTTGAATGTAAATGGATTAAACTCCCCAATTAAAAGATATAGATTCGCAGAATGGATTAAAAAAAAAATGAACCATCAATATGTTGCATACAAGAGACTCATCTTAGACACAGGGACACAAAGAAATTGAAACGATGGAAAAAAATATTTCATGCACGCTACAGCCAAAAGAAAGCAGGTATAGCAAAGTTAATCTCAGATAAAATAGACTTTAAATGCAAGGATGTTTTGAGAGACAAAGAAGGCTGCTACATACTAATAAAAGGGGCAATTCAGCAAGAAGAAATAACAATCATAAATGTTTATGCACCCAATCAAGGTGCCACAAAATACATGAGAGAAACACTGGCAAAACAAAAGGAAGTAATTGATGTTTCCACAATAATGCTGGGAGACTTCAACACATCACTCTCTCCTATAGATAGATCAACCAGACAGAAGACCAATAAGGAAATTGAAAACCTAAACAATCTGATAAATGAATTAGATTTAACACACATATGTAGAACATTACATCCCAAATCACCAGGATACACATACTTCTCTAGTGCTCACGGAACTCTCTCCAGAATAGATCATATGCTGGGACATAAAACAAGGCTCAATAAATTAAAAAAGATTGAAATTATTCAAAGCACATTCTCTGACCACAATGGAATACAATTAGAAGTCAATAACCATCAGAGACTTAGAAAATTCACAAATACCTGGAGGTTAAACAACACACTCCTAAACAATCAGTGGGTTAAAGAAGAAATAGCAAGGGAAATTGCTAAATACGTAGAGACGAATGAAAATGAGAACACAACATACCAAAACCTATGGGATGCAGCAAAAGCAGTACTGAGAGGGAAATTTATAGCATTAAACGCATATTTTAAAAAGGAAGAAAGCTCCAAAATCAAAGAACTAATGGATCAACTGAAGAAGCTAGAAAATGAACAGCAAACCAATCCTAAACCAAGTAGAAGAAAAGAAATAACAAGGATTAAAGCAGAAATAAATGACATAGAGAACAAAAAAACAATAGAGAGGATAAATATTACCAAAAGTTGGTTCTTTGAGAAGATCAACAAGATTGACAAGCCTCTAGCCAGACTGACAAAATCAAAAACAGAGAAGACCCATATAAACAAAATAATGAATGAAAAAGGTGACATAACTGCAGATCCTGAAGAAATTAAAAAAATTATAAGAGGATACTATGAACAACTGTGTGGCAACAAACTGGATAATGCAGAGGAAATGGACAATTTCCTGGAAACTTATGAACAACCTAGACTGACCAGAGAAGAAATAGAAGACCTCAACCAACCCATCACAAGTAAAGAGATTCAATCAGTCACCAAAACTCTTCCCACAAATAAATGCCCAGGGCCAGATGGCTTCACAGGGGAATTCTACCAAACTTTCTAGAAAGAATTGACACCAATCTTATTTAAACTCTTTCAAAACATTGGAGAAAATGGAACACTACCTAACTCATTTTATGAAGCTAACATCAATCTAATAACAAAACCAGGCAAAGATGCTACAAAAAAGGAAAACTATAGGTCCATCTCCCTAATGAATATAGACGCAAAAATCCTCAACAAAATACTTGCAAATCGAATCCAAAGACACATTAAAAAAATCATACACCATGACCAAGTGGGGTTCATTCCAGGCATGCAAGGATGGTTCAGCATAAGAAAATCAATCAATGTATTACAACACATTAACAATTCAAAAGGGAAAAATCAAATGATCATCTCAATAGATGCTGAAAAAGCATTTGACAAAATCCAACATCCGTTTTTGATAAAAACACTTCAAAAGGTAGGAATTGAAGGAAACTTCCTCAATATGATAAGGAGCACATATGAAAAACCCACAGCCAGCATAGTACTCAATGGTGAGAGACTGAACGCCTTCCCCCTAAGATCAGGAACAAGACAAGGATGCCCGCTGTGACCACTGTTATTCAACATTGTGCTGGAAGTGCTAGCCAGCGCAATCTGGCAAGACAAAGAAACGAAAGGCATCCAAATTGGAAACAAAGAAGTAAAACTGTCATGGTTTGCAGATGATATGATCTTATATCTGGAAAACCCTGAGAAATCGACGATACAGCTACTAGAGCTAATAAACAAATTTAGCAAAGTAGCGGGATACAAGATTAATACACATAAGTCAGTAATGTTTCTATATGCTAGAAATGAACAAGCCAAAGAGACACTCAAGAAAAACATACCATTTTCAATAGCAGCTAAAAAAATCAAGTACCTAGGAATAAACTTAACCAAAGATGTAAAAGACCTATACAAAGAAAACTACATAACTCTACTAAAAGAAATAGAAGGGGACCTTAAAAGATGGAAAAATATTCCATGTTTATGGATAGGAAGGCTAAATGTCATTAAGGTGTCAATTCTACCCAAACTCATCTACAGATTCAATGCAATCCCAATCAAAATTCCAACAACCTACTTTGCAGACTTGGAAAAGCTAGTTATCAAATTTATTTGGAAAGGGAAGATGCCTCGAATTGCTAAAGACACTCTAAAAAAGAAAAAGCAAGTGGGTGGACTTACATTCCCTGACTTTGAAGCTTATTATAAAGCCACAGTTGTCAAAACAGCATGGTACTGGCACAAAGATAGACATATAGATCAATGGAATTGAATTGAGAATTCAGAGATAGACCCTCAGATCTATGGCCGACTGATCTTTGATAAGGCCCCCAAAGTCACTGAACCGACTCATAATGGTCTTTTCAACAAATGGGGCTGGGAGAGTTGGATATCCATATCCAAAAGAATGAAAGAGGACCCCTACCTCACACCCTACACAAAAATTAACTCAAAATGGATGAAAGATCTCAATATAAAAGAAAGTACCATAAAACTCCTAGAAGATAATGTAGGAAAACATCTTCAAGACCTTGTATTAGGCGGCCACTTCCTAGACTTTACACCCAAAGCATAAGCAACAAAAGAAAAAATAGGTAAATGGGGACTCCTCAAGCTTAGAAGTTTCTGTAACTCAAAGGAATTTCTCAAAAAGGTAAAGAGAAGGCCAACTCAATGGGAAAAAATTTTTGGAAACCAAGTATCTGACAAAAGACTGATATCTTGCATATATAAAGAAATCCTACAACTCAATGACAGTAGTACAGACAGCCCAATTATAAAATGGGCAAAAGATATGAAAAGACAGTTCTCTGAAGAGGAAATACAAATGGCCAAGAAACACATGAAAGAATGTTCAGCTTCACTAGCTATTAGAGAGATGCAAATTAAGACAACAATGAGATACCATCTAACACCGATCAGAGTGGCTGCCATTAAACAAACAGGAAACTACAAATGCTGGAGGGGATGTGGAGAAATTGGAACTCTTATTCATTGTTGGTGGGACTGTATAATGGTTCAGCCACTCGAGAAGTCAGTCTGGCAGTTCCTTAGAAAACTAGATATAGAGTTACCATTCGATCCAGCGATTGCACTTCTCGGTATATACCAGGAAGATCGGAAAGCAGTGACACGAACAGATATCTGCACGCCAATGTTCACAGCAGCATTATTCACAATTGCCAAGAGATGGAAACAACCCAAATGTCCTTCAACAGATGAGTGGATAAATAAAATGTGGTATATACACACGATGGAATACTACACGGCAGTAAGAAGGAACGATCTTGTGAAACATATGACAACATGGATGAACCTTGAAGACATAATGCTGAGCGAAATAAGCCAGGCATGTGAACTTTGAAAAATGTAAAACAAATGGTTTATAATGTAGAATGTAGGGGAACTAGCAATAGAGAGCAATTAAGGAAGGGGGACCAATAATCCAAGAAGAACAGATAAGCTATTTAACGTTCTGGGGATGCCCAGGAATGACTATGGTCTGTTAACTTCTGATGGATATAGTAGGAACAAGTTCACAGAAATGTTGCTATATTAGGTAACTTTCTTGGGGTAAAGTAGGAATAGGTTGGAAGTAAAGCAGTTATCTTAGGTTAATTGTCTTTTTCTTACTCTCCTGTTATGGTCTCTTTGAAATGTTCTTTTATTGTATGTTTTGTTTTGTTTTGTTTTTAATTTTTTTTTTCCATACAGTTGATTTAAAAAAGAAGTTAAAAAAAAAAAAAAAGGAAAAAAATATGTAGTGCCCCCTTGAGGAGCCTGTGGAGAATGCAGGGGTATTGGCCTACCCAACCTCGATGGTTGCTAACATGACCACAGACACAGGGGACTGGTGGTTTGATGGGCTGAGCCCTCTACCATAGGTTTTACCCTTGGGAAGACGGTTGCTGCAAAGGAGAGGCTAGGCCTCCCTATAATTGTGCCTAAGAGCCTCCTCCCGAATGCCTCTTTGTTGCTCAGATGTGGCCCTCTCTCTCTAGCTAAGCCAACTTGAAAGGTAAAATCACTGCCCTCCCCTCTATGTGGGATCAGACACCCAGGGGAGTGAATCTCCCTGGCAACGTGGAATATGACTCCCGGGGAGGAATGCAGACTTGGCATCGTGGGACGGAGAACATCTTCTTAACCAAAAGGGGGATGTGAAAGGGAATGAAATAAGCTTCAGTGGCAGAGAGATTCCAAAAGGAGCCGAGAGGTCACTCTGGTGGGCACTCTTATGCACAATTTAGACAACCCTTTTTAGGTTCTAAAGAATTGGGGTAGCTGGTGGTGGATACCTGAAACTATCAAACTACAACCCAGAACCCATGAATCTCGAAGACAGTTGTATAAAAATGTAGCTTATGAAGGGTGACAATGGGATTGGGAAAGCCATAAGGACCACACTCCACTTTGCCTAGTTTATGAATGGATGAGTAGAAAAATAGGGGAAGGAAACAAACAAACAAACAGACAAAGGTACCCAGTGTTCTTTTTTACTTCAATTGCTTTTTTTCATTTTAATTATTATTCTTGTTATTTTTGTGTGTGTGCTAATGAAGGTGTCAGGGATTGATTTAGGTGATGAATGTACAACTATGTAATGGTACTGCGAACAATCGAATGTACGATTTGTTTTGTATGACTGCATGGTATGTGAATATATCTCAATAAAATGAAGATAAAAAAAAAAAAAGAACTAAATAGTGAGTATGCCACAAGATTACAAAAATAATGCTTACCTAATAGAACAGACCCAGAAAACAATACTAATATACAAATAATCCGCTTGCAACAAACAGGAACCATCAATTCTGAGAATATTGTTTTAACAAATTAACCATACTAAAAACAGAAATTTTATCAGGGTTAATTTTAATGGGTTGGCATAGTCTCATCATCTACATGTACCTGTAAATTTTTTTTAAGTATCATCCCCAATCCTAATTTGTCAGAATTTGTAAACTGGTTAGATTCCATTTGCCTTTGAGAAAATACAGCAAGAGATATATCTTGTCATGAAAGTTCCCTGATGTTTCAAGAACCAGTAAAGCTTTAAATCTTTAAAGTCATCATTCACATATCCACTTTCAGCTAGTTCTGTTCCAATACTATGAGGACACATGATTTTAATCTGCTTGGTGTCATTTTATTTTCAGTATGTCATCCTAGTAAACACTGAACACTGGATATAAAAAAATATACCCATAGTCCTACATGACTTAAAAGATGCCAAGAAACTATACCCAAAGGGGAACAGAAGGTAAATAACAATAGCCAATTAAATATTTTAGGACTAGTAACTACTAGAGGCCACAGATATAAGTATCAGACCCCTATGTTTTCTTTCCAGGGAAAGCTATACTATTCCCAGCCTCTACACAGCTGGGTATGCCAGGAGAATGGCCACAGAAGTGACGTGCTCTGGCCTGAGCCTCTATTCTCTCACTGTCCCCATCTAGCTGCTGTATGGAAAGGACCCAGAATGGGGACAGAGCCACAGGATGGAGGCCTGGGCCTCTGCCAACAGGCACTGGGCAGTGATATGAGCAAGAATTAAACTTTGCGTTAAGCCACTGACAGATTAAGTGGTTCATCTGATACCTGAGATTAAGTGTTCATCTGATACAAAGATTAAGGTCAAAAGTCACTTTAATGCTAAAAGAGGAGGCTAATTTGAACAATCAGTATTAAGAATATTAAAAAGTTTCAAAATTCAATTGGTTCACATTGGGAATAGCTCAGAAGTCACATATTAGATCTCCGAATCCACTAAGACCACCTCAAATACTTCTGCAATGCAGCAAAACATGTTCATGTGATCATTTAAATCACTTATTAGCTCACTAAAACCAAAACAAAAGACAAACCAAAAAAATAAAAAACCCTATAATCTAAAGCCAAGTGTTAAAGAATGGTAAATATCAAACTTTTAGAGAATTAAACCTTTCTCAAACCCCAAAACTAGGTGTTTCACAAGTCAGAATTTCCTATGTTCTACCTAAATCCATCCATGTAAAAATAGCATTTAGCTTTCTGATAAGACTACTAATCCATGGAGACAAAAAAAGTTTGTCACTAATCAAGAAAATTTCCATTTAACCAATTTCTATACTCCTCCGTCACATTTCTTAGAATAAAAAACAAGCACCCAATAAATATTAAATGTCTAGACTGTTTCTTCAAGCTCCAATCAAAATTATTCTACAATCATTCTAAATAACTCAAATATATATGATCTTCAACTTCAAAGATCTAGAAATTTGTTCTATATGGAATGCTCTACGCGGTCTCAGAAAATTTAACAATTGTCATATTAAGTATGCTCACTGTGCTGGTTTAAAGATGCTATGTACCCCAGAAAAGGCCATGTTCTTTTATTCCATCCCTGTGGGTGCAGACCAATTGTGGGTGGGACCTTTTGATTAAGTTGTGTGCCAGTGTGAATGTATTATGTCCCCCCAAACTCCATTATCTTTGCTGTAATCCTGTGTGGACAGACCTATCAGTGTTAATTAGATTGTAATTCTTTGAGTGTTTCCATGGAGATGTGTCCCATCCAACTGTGGGTGATGACTCTGACTGGATAATTTCCATGGGGGTGTTGGCCCTCCCATTCAGAGTAGGTCTGAATTAAATTACTGGAGCAGTATATAAGAGAAGGAACAAGTTGCTACAGCCAAGAGGAACACTTTGAAGAAAGCACAGGAGCTGCAGATGATAGACAGTTTGAAGAGGGCCACTGAAAGCAGACTCTTGCTCCAGAGAAGCTGAGAGGACAAATATCCCAAGTGCAACTAAAAGTGACATTTTTGAGGAACTGCAGCCTAGCAAGGAATGTCCTAGGAGAAAACCATTTTGAAACCAGAACTTTGGAGCAGACGCCAGTCACATGCCTTCCCAGCTAACAGAGGTTTTCTGGACACCATTGGCCATCCTCCAGTGAAGGTACTCGATTGCTGATGTGTTACCTCAGACACTTTATGGCCTTAAGACTGTAACTGTGTAACCAAATAAACCCCCTTTATAAAAGCCAATCCATTTCTGGTGTTTTGCATTCTGGCAGCATTAGCAAACTAGAACAAGTTGTTTCAACTGAGATGTGATCCACCCAATTCAAGGTGGGTCTTAATCCCTTACTGGAGTCCTATATAAGAGGATAAAAGGCACAGAAAAGCTCTGAAGAGCTCAGAGAGAGAAAATACCTGGAGAGAAAGCTCGAAGAGAGAAAAGCCCTGAAGATGCTAAGACAGGACCCAGAGAAGCGCAGAGAAGAGACAACCGGAACCAGGAATTGAAGGCCACGAAAGTTGGGAGCAGAGGATCAGCAGACGCTGGCCATGTGCCTTGCTAGCTATCTGACAGAGGAACCCCGGATGCCAATGGCCTTTCTTCAGAGAAGGTATTGTCCTGTTGATGCCTTAATTGGGACATTTTCATGGACATAGAACCGTAAATTTGTAAACTAATAAATCCCCGTTGTAAAGGCCAACCCATTTCTCGTAAATTGATTTCTGGCAGCCTTAGCAAACCAAAACACTCACTAAAACTAAGAGACAAATGAGAATAAAACACCAATAAAAACCCACTATTTAACAAATGCTATTTTCCTAAATTTTAACTGAAATGTCTGGATGCCATACCTAAATAGATTTATAAATTTAAAAATCTTATACTTACAGTTTGCCTAGCCTGGATATTAGCTGTTCCATCACAAATTATTTTCTTTAGGATTGGTCCAAGTGTTTTTAAAATCTCTTCACTTTCAATTCCGGGGCCCAATTGAATACAAAGAACACATGCTAATGATGCAGCTGCACGTTGCTCTTCACTCTTACCTATAAAAGAAGCCAAGATGCAACTGTGACAAGTTCTTTTCTGTACTATTCAAAATAGCACATACCATTTATGAAACCCTTACTATACCCTAACCTTAACATAAGCTATAATCCCAGTGGGGTTAAGAGTTCAAACAGTAGAAACAGACTTCATTCAAATCCTAGATCTGCCACTTACTAGCCAAATGAACGTCTATTTATTACACTCTTGCTCTCTAAACCAGTTTCCTTATCTATAAAATGGAGATCAAAACAATCTTAAGGAAGTACTGAAAGAGTTCAACAAAATTATGTGTTTCAAGCCAATTTCTACCTTCCAACTCTTTAATGTATTCATATGAATAATGCTCAACTAGCCCTTGAATTGATCTTCCAAGCATTTCAGATGTGTACAGTCTATGAGGTAACGCTTTCAGGGCTTCTTCCCTAAAAATTTTTTAATAAATAAGGGATTCTTTAAAATTGTAGAAAACACATTTATAAAGAGGTGAATGTAAATTAACCCTTTTGAGAACTGTATACACCGAAAAGTTTGGGCAAATACTAAATTTAAACTATTACCTGATAAATGATAAAATATGCAGGTTAGAGTGGAATTTTTTAAAGTCATCTAGTCCAATTTTTGGATGCTGGGGTGTTGGAATGGCTGGAAGGAGGCTAAATAACATGGTGGAACTGTTGCCTATAGCATCCTTGGGATTTGCTCCACAGTTGCTCGTTGAATTGTGCCTTGAAGGTCTTCACCTTTCTATATATACCTTGTATTGCATAATAAGGAAAGAACTGAAACTGGGGAACAGTAACCCATAACAATTTTTGAAATTACCTATATGCTTGTCAGGCTGTATATAGAGATGTCACCTTTCTGTATGTATATTTTACAATAACAGAAATGGCTGAAATTATGGAACTGTGACCCATGATTTACTTTGAAATTTGCTCTCTAACTACTTGTGAAACCGTACTTTGAAAGTTATTGTTAGGTATATATGTTAAAATTCACACACACAAAAAATAATAATTAAAAAAAAAAGTCATCTAGTCCAACTACCTATTCATTGTAGGAGACAGTTTGAATGTAAAACACCTTCAACAAAATCATTACAATATCCTCCCCAAAAAGTTGGCTCTGCTATGAACCATACACTACTGACTACTTATGCAACCTTAAACCAGTAGTCTCTTCTCCTAGGCCTTCCCTTAATCTGCACAATGATAAGGGTAGATTGGATTATGGGTTTCCAAACACCCATTCATGACAAAGTTTTCACCTAGAGTAAAATGAAAAAATAAAAACGTTAAAGATAAGCTAATACAATTTAAAGGAATACACGTGCTTCCTACATTTTTGGTGCTAAAAACATTTCTTTAATAAAGTGATAATGAGAGAAGCTTTTATTTTCAAATGCCCTTACTTGGCAAAATAAAATAAGCCAGCAGCCTCAAATCTTTTCCATTTTAGTGGCTCCTAAATTTTACAAGTCTGTAACAAGTCATTCCTTATTCTTAAAAGTTCTGATTATAACAATATGAATTCTAGAATTTCTATTATGAAGTTCTACATTTCAAATATGCCAAGGGAGATTCCGTAAATAATGTCATCCACAGGCAGGATCAATGTTTAAAATAATTGCAAAGGAAAATGAGATAGATGATTATGCCTTTTTTTTTTTCAATTTTAGAAAAATGAAGGATAGTTTTTTTAAAAACACCTTTTGTTAACATTTGACACACACTTTCAAGCCTTTCTGATATATAACAAGATGGCAATCATCTCTTTTGATACAGCAACACATGACAATCCACCCCAACCTTTCCTAGTTTCAAGCTGTTTATTACATAAACAAAACCAAAGTTTCTAACAAGTCTCATTCTGAGCTATATATAACACATGAATCATGTATTCTTTGACTATTATAAATTCTAAGAGTGGGACAGTGTTTTAGTACCATTAACAAATATTATTGCAAGGAAAGGAAACAAATTCCTTATAATTAGTTCTGTGACTGTGAATAAAAAATAAGAGCATTACCTTTTTTCAGGCAGCGTTCAATGCTATCGGTTATAGTCATTCTTCTTTCCAGAATAAATTCATAAAGCATTTTTGAAGTCATTGCATTTTTAATACCTTCAAGAGCTGCCTGTCTTGTCTTCGCACTGTTTAAAACAAAATGTAGGAGAATGAAGATCCACTTGGAGTTAGCTTATTTTCTTCTAAATATTTCAATCTATAGATTCCTTATCTATCATGAGGCGCTAACAATTTTTCAATCATGCAATTTAATTTTCAACTACAACTCACCTTATTACACAAAATATTTGAAGCTACACTATATCACAGCATTTTTCTATTTGTTTAATAGCTACAAATTTAAGTGACTGGTATAATTTTCTAAAGTTTCAATGTATAAGCCATGTTCTCCTATATTACACATTTAAATTAACCCACATTTTTAAAGACTAAAAACATCTAGGATTCATATTTGCGTCTTCTGGGCTTCTTAATTCCATTTGTTTAAAGTCAATTCTAGAGCTACTGTGAGGTCAAAAGAATTTTTTGGCATTTTTCATTTTGTAACAAAATTAGTGGGCAGGAGGCTTAAAGCAAAATTTAGTCATCCTTTCTAGTTGAAAATTAACGTTTATTCCAACAAATCCATTTCAATTATAATCAAATACAGTTACGTATGTGCTACTATGTTAGAACAATGACTAAATTGAGTCAATTAATCTAGGAGCTCACTTTCCTGCCTCACATTAAAAGAACAAAGGCACAGAAAATTGTAAAACAAAACCAAGCTTAGGAAAAACATATTGTTACATCAGAGAACTGCAAATACTAATATGTAAGTAAAGGATTAGAATCCTTCAGAAGGCAGTTTCCAGTATTTCCTACCTCTTATCCAGAGTCAGGTCAATGAAGCCCTTTAACTTGTACTCTAAGTCTTCTTGAGTTCCTTCCTCACCAAGGACTTCTGGTCCTAAAGAATAAGATAAACCAACCATTGTAATTTAAATAGAAAAAAAAGCAGATAGGACACAAGAATAGTATTACTTTAGCTACAAGAATTCCTTCAGCTACATCCTTTTATCTAAAGTTGCAAATAATTTTAATGCAGTTTTATTGAGACATATTCACACACCATACAAACCATCCAAAGTGTACAATCACTGGCTCACAGTATCATCACATCGTTGTGCATACAACCCCATGATCAATTTTAGAACATTTTCATTATTCCAGAAAACAAATAAAAAAGGAAACCGAAATGCTCCCATATGTACCCCTATTACTGACCCATAGTATTGGTGTAGTACAATTGTTACTACTGATGAAAAAGTATTAAAATATTACTGTTAACTATAGTCCATAGTTTGCAATAGGCACATTTTTTCCCATATACCCCTCTATTATTAACTCGCTGTAATAGTGCCATACATTTGTTCTAGTTCATGAAAGAACTTATTAATATTTGTACAGTTAACCACGAATATTGTTTTATCACAAGATCCAGTGTGTTATACGTTCCTATGTTTTAATCTCCAATAAGGCTGCAAATAATTTTTAAATCATACCATCTTCAGCAAAACTGGAAGGATCACTGAAACCACTGCAATGGCTCATTGTTTCAATTGATGCATCTTCATCACTGAAAGGTTGAACATTTCGATGCTGGCCACCTGGTAGGAAAAAAAAAGAGGAAAGAGGTAGATGATTTTGTTGACATTTATGCAAAAATTTAACTTGGGAATTTAAAAATTTACTTTAGAGAAACGTAAATAATAAAACTCAAATTTATTTTTTAAAAGGGATGGTTATACTACAAAAGAGCATACTTAAATATTCCTAAAATATGAGCCAATTCACCTAACATGTATTTCAGGGCACCAACTAGTGACAATACATGTCAACTTCAGAAATATGTCAATCACAGATGGCACTAGTTTTTGATGATAATCTGTAAGAAAAATGGAACAATTACTTCAACCCACAACTTCAATTCACAAAGACAATGAAGATCAATCCAGAAGACATATATAAAAAAATCTTTTTTAAAACTATAAACTGAATCTTCATTAATTTAAGATATAAATGCATAATCACTGTTATTTTGCAGGCACATTTGTTGGGATTTTAAACAAAGGCTTGCGCAGTCATGAGTTATATTGAGCAATGAGTTAAAGTCCCAAATTCTGCACCTAAAGTGACCTTGACCAAGTCAGCTGATTTACCTCTGAACCCAAGTGCCCTCATCAATAAAAAGACTGCGTCACATTATCACTAAGTCCCTATGTTCAAAAATTTGTGATATTTACTGTCTTAAGATGAGCTTTTTAAAAATCCTCTAAGTTTAAGCCTGTTAGCTGTTTCAAGAGTTCGCGACAGTTTCTATGGAATGGTCGATACTCATCTTTTACTAACATTAGTAAAAGTAGTCAACTTTTACTAACATTTATACTCAGTCTACTTCTACACTATTCTTACGTCAGCTCTTACTCAGCAACCTTCTCCTAACTAATCCATTTCAATGGTTTCTTTCCAAAACTCAAAGAAAGGAAGGATTATAAAAATTTTAAAAAAAAATCAAGAAAGAATCCTGTATGAATGACTGAAACTCATCCTCCTTGTGAACCTAAGTAGTATCAATGAGTTAGTACTCCACACATAACATCTGTTTCTGGAGGGCTTACTAGCATGTTCTTACTCTTCACTTAAAATGCTCATTTGCAAATGTAATTAAGTGCTGCGACAGAGGTTATGTGTAAGAGGCCAAAGAGCTCCAAAGAGGAAATTAAATCAGATCAGGACGTCAGGAGGTTTCTTTGAGATAAATTTTGGTCACAAGTTTTGGATGAATGAGAACAATTAGGGGATGGACCATCCTAGTCAGAGGAAACAGGAAAAGTCCAAAAGGTTTCATGGTCAGACTATTAACTTGTGTAAGAGGTGAATTTTATTGGCTTGTTAGAACCTTCCATTACCTTAAAAGAAAAAGAGTTTAAATGGAAAACCCACTGAAGTGATAAAGAGAAGGGAGTTATCTTTTTGGCTGTATATTTGGCAATCTCATTTGAATCCTATTTCTACTAAATGTCATTTTAAAATACCAACAAAAGTGGATGGTAAGCAAGCACATGTATGGAACAATTTTCCATCTCTTATACTCAATTTTATTTATTCAAATAAGTAAATACATTCACACAGAACCAAATTAAAATTACAAAAAAAATAAATCTCACTACCATACGTTTTCCCAGTTCCACTCACCAGAGGCAACCACGGTTAGCAGATTCTAGTATAAACTTCAAAGATATTCAAAGCATGTATAGTTTTATAAACTAATCAAAGAATGCTTTTCCATTTGCCTCTTATATGGCAAAATTCAGTGTTTACTGAATTATACACTTTGGAGTAGTTGAGATGGGAAATTTTGTGTTTCATATACGTTATCACCATTTAAAAGAGACAGACTAAAGCGATAATGGCACTTAAGTGCAATGGGTGCTCCTGGACTGAATCTAACAATGGAGAAGGAAATGCCCAAAAGGGTATTATTGGAACAAGTGAAAAAATTGGAATTTGAACTGTATACTTTATATCAATGTTAGATTTCTTGAACTTGATAACTGTCCTTAAGGTAGTTAGATAAATGAGTGTCCTTGTTCTCTGGAAATGTATATGAAAGTATTATGTTTTAGAGAAGCATGACGAATGCAACGTTCTTCTTAAATGTTTAGAAAACAGGGACAGAATGATGTAACAAATGTGGCAAAAGACTAATAGTTGGTAAATCTAGGCATGGGGGGGTACAGAGTTCTATGTATTGCTTCTTATTTTTGCAACTTTCTTCTAAGTTTGAAATTATTTCAAAATAAAGTTGAAAAAAATACAGTGACTAAGTGCATCTTTTCTACTTAAAATAAAACGGAAAAGATAGTGGTATAGGCCATGAATGAGCCTTGAAGTAAAATTTGAAAGCCAATCACCCACCCTGGCAGGAGGCATATGAATACAAGGAAGGAAGGTGGCTTGACAGGATGGGATTAAAGGTTTGTTTGTTTGAAGAAAGCCATTAGTAACATCACTACCAGTTTCAAAATGACTTTAGCTTGCTTCTCCATTGTTACTATTTCGGCAACGAAAGGTAAGTTTAAAGCAGGAAAAAAAAAAAAAAAAAAAAAGGATCTTCGGGATAGAATTCCAAAACAAACTATTTATTTGTTTTACATCTTGATCAAAAATGAACTTCAGAAACATTGAGAGCATTCAGTCGAAATAAAGAGCAATATAACAAAAAGGAAAAAACTGCTTTTCCTTCTTCCTACCTCCAAGCATTTACAATAATCTATTCTTATAGCCAATTATTAAATGTTTAGCACATAATCACAACTTCTAGTGCTGCTAAAAATCCTATAGGAAACCTTTTCCAAACGCCAGTTTCCAATCATCTTTAACAAGAAAAAAGGCCTATTTACTTTCTAATGAACAATGGCATATCACTCTGGGGGTCGAAAAGTGACAACTGTGTCAACAAATAAATACCTAATGGCTAATATTTGCTACCCGATGTGGTAATACTTGAGAATATTCCATTATTTAGCTCCATAGTCTCAACAACACAATTACTAAATGAGTTGATTGTACCTACTTTACTTTAAAACTCAATTTGAGTTTACTGGAATGTTCGTAAAAGGACTTTCTGCTTGTTTCTTAACTGTATGGTTGGTTAGTAAGCAGAAAACCTTAAATTCAGTCAAGCAGGCCCCATCCAGTGTGAGGAAAGAAAAATCCCTAAACTTTTAGCCAATTGCGTTCTGAACTCCTCACCACCCGGGCCTATCCTGGACTCACGCAGAGAACCTATAGGACGCAACACAAAGGAGAGAGCGGTTTCTGCCCTGGAGAGTAGGAGAGCGCGCCTAATGGTGGTAATCGGGCCGGGTCTCGGGGCTCCCGCGAGTAATGTAAGGGCAGAATCTAAGAAGGGGCCTTGGCCCGGACTCCGCGGCCTGCGCACCCAGCCAAGTGGACACGCGGAACACCGAGGCGGCGGCGCGACACATGCCGGGAGGGCGCCTCTGCATCACACCGGCCCCACAGCACAAAGTCCAGGCCGCGTGACGCAAGTGTCCGTCCAAACAGGCCCGACATTCCTAAACGCGCGGGGCGGGTGACAGTCCCGAAAACTCCATGTTGGAGTCAGCGGTCATAGGCGGACAGTGACAGCATACTATCGGAGGGCTTGGCTCATACCAGCCTCTCAGGGCAGCTCCTACCCAACCCGGCTCCGTCACACCCAAAGCCGATCCCTTCTCTGGCCCAGGACCCATTCGCTTCCTCCCCTCTCCCCCCCCCACCCGGGCCGGTGCCCAAGTCTGGGTCGCACGCCAGGTCCAAATAAAGCGAGCACGGCCCCCAGGGCACGCTGGGACTTGTGGTTCACCAGCCAAGCCAGGAAACCTCGAGATACAAACGCCTGAGGAAAAGGACTACAACTCCCACGGTGCTCAACGCTGAGACGCTCGCTAGCGCGGCCGGCAACCGGGATGCCGGCGGCGGGGATATCCCCTTACCTGCTGCCGCTGTCGTCGCTGCAACTGCACCTGCGCCGCCGCCACCACCACTGCCACCGCGGTGGGGAGTGTTCCGCTTCTTATTCTTCGGCATCGTGGGACGCCCGGTGCCGTCCAAACTCGGAGATTAGCGAAGATCAGCCAATGGAACTGCACTTTTTACTCGTGCGTCTGTGCGGCGGGCGGCTGAGAGGCGAGTCTTCGGCTAACAACAGAGGCGAGAAGCGACGGGGGTAAGAGTGGGCAGTGGCGGTAGCAGAAATCCCCGTGAAGAGCTGTGATCGGAAACGACACATGTTTCTCTCTAGCGCGGGAGCTAAGGCGGGGCGGGCGAGGCCACGACGCCTTAAGTACCAAGACTGCCGCCTGTCGTCACTATATGTGGGTGGGACTCGAGCCTCATTAGCCAATCCCTGTAGATCGCCCCACCAGAGTTCTACTTCGGACGGCCCATGGATCCTGACTACCAATCCCATGCCGCAAGTTTTCCATCAGTGCCCAGAACCAAATCTTCCTTGCCGCACTGAATGCTGGGAAATGTTGTAGGCATCGGGGCATCGTCTCCCTGTTCCAACTGACTGTTCGGCCCACTCGCTTCCCTTTTCGTGACCCCTCCCCCGTCTAGGGGCGGTGGCTCCCTTGGAATTGACTGAGGTAGTCACGGGAGATGAGCAATGGGGCAGGTATGCGTGATGACGAGGGCCGCTTCCAGCTGGGAGCTACGCAATCAGCTTTGCTCATCTTTCTTTAGCCTTACGCGTTCTCTTTAACCTTTCCCCTACTTACCCGCTGTCTCCGCCAAGGCTCAGCCATACCCTCCTGGAGAACATTTCCACGGTTTTAGTTGTGGGATTGGTTTAGCGATCATCAATCTCTATAATCTGATTTTGATTCAGGGCTATATGCTCAACCTTTCCCCTCTCCCCCCGCCCCCAGAAACAAAGTGTGCGTTAATTTACTTACTTGTGCAGATTATGTATTTCTCCTATTCTACACTAGAAATAACTGGCGATTCAGTGTTACAGGTTTCTATATAAGAATGTGTCCTTTGTTTGTTCAAACACCACAATTGCATGGAACTTTGAATAGGAAGTGAGATACGGTAGGTTAGTATAGGCTGGAGTGAAATAGTGACACATCCCAGAGTAATTTGGGCAGATAATAAAAAATATATTTACAGCCTCCCCCTCCCCAGCCTCGAGGATCTGGGGGAAGGTGCGGATGTGTTGGACATCCTCACCTGGACTGGTGTTGATGTTGTCACAAACATTGGGACTGGCGGTTTGATGTGCTGAGCCCTCGATCATGGTACTTGCCTTTATGAAGCTCATTACCGCAAAGGAGAGTCTAAACTTGCATGTAATGGTGCCTAAGAGTCTCCCCCTGAGTACCTCTTTGTTGCTCAGATGTGGCCCTCTCTCTCTCTAACTGAGCCATCTCGACAGGTGAACTCGCTGCCCTCCCCCCTACGTGGGACCCGACTCCCAGGGGTGTAAATCTCCCTGGCAATGCAGAATATGACTCCTGGGAATGAATGTGGACCTGGCATCGTGGGACTGAGAGTATCTTCTTGACCAAAAGGGGGATGCAAAATGAGACGAAATAGTTTCAGTGGCTGAGAGATTTCAAATGGAGTCAAGAGGTCATTCTGATGGACATTCTTATGCACTATATAGATAACACCTCTTAGGTTTTAATGTATTGGAATAGCTAGAAGTAAATACCTGAAAATACCAAACTCCAACCCAGCAGTCTGGACTCCCGAAGACAATTATGTAATAATGTAGATTACAAGGGGTGACAGTGTGATTGTGAAGACCTTGTGGATTACACCCCCTTTATCTAGTGTATGGATGAGTAGAAAAATGGGGATAAAAACTAAAGGACAAATGGGGTGGGATGGGGGGATGATTTGGGTATTCTTTTTTCCCTTTTATTTTTTATTCTTGTTCTGGTTCTTTCTGATGTACGGAAAATGTTCAGAGATAGATTGTGGTGATGAATGCATAGCTATGTTACCATACTGTGGACAGTGGATTGTATACCATGGATGATTGTATGGTGTGTGAATGTATTCCAATAAAACTGAATTTAATTAAAAAAAAAAAAAGAATGTGTCCTTTGACAATTCTATCTTCCAATTAGAAGGTCAATTTGGAATAAGGGTTGGTTTCTGAGAATGTAACAGCTGGTAAAGCAAACATGAACTAAAAATACATATAATCGCAGTGTTGTTTTTTTGTTTTTTTGCTTTTCTGAATCTCCCTGTTTTCCTTGTTACAACATTTGTCATATATTTAGGGCCTGTTATTATGGTCATGTGTAATGTTTATGACAGACCCAAATTGCTGAGTCACCTCTCTCCTGAACTCCACTCTTAAGAATTTCAACTGTTGTTAGCACATTTCCACCCGAATGTCCCACCAGCACCTTAATTCAATATAGCTAAAAATAAATAGTTTCCCTCAAGTTACTGCCTCTTCCTGACTTCCCTATGTATGTTCACAATGCTACCACCATTCTCCCATATGTCCAAATTAAAAAAACTCAAATTCATAAATGATTTCCTCTCACTCTCTTTTGTGGCCCCAAACCAATCGGTTTTACAATAATACTCTTAAATTCATCTCCTATTCTCCAGTCACACATGACCTCATGCCTTGGCATTTTAATGAATGTCCCAGTCCTTTTACCTATGTTTCTTTCATCATAATACTGCCAGATATATCTAATCTCCTGCTTTAATAGTTGCTCAGAAACACTCTATGGATCCCATTACCAACAAATTAAATGTCAACCCTCTTAGCCTGGCTCTGACTCCCTTCCTATTATCGTCTTTCACTGCTTCCCCATATATGCCCTGTTCTTTAGCCAAACTGGACTGCTCTCCATTTCCAATACATAGCTCTGCTCTTCTGCCTCCATTTCATCACTCACATTGTTCCAAGTTCTTGTAAAGCCCTTCCTAACATCTTTACCTGAAGAAAATTAATCCATCTTTGAAGATCTAGCTCACATGCCACCTCCTTCTTGAAAACTTCAGCCAGAATTATCTTCCTTCTTACAACTCTTAACACTTTGTAATGTGCTCTAATGGCACCTATTATTGTCCCCACAGGCCACATAGCCTATTCAAGGATGCTGAGACTGGGCAACATTTCAGGGTTGCTTTTACTTTGTTTAATCCTGAAGCAGCAAGTAAACTGCCCAGAGCACATAAACCAGGTAAGGATACAGACTGGTGGACACATCTCCCACTGATTCTCTTGTATCTGGCAGAAGCACATCTGAAGTTCAGTGGTCTTGACAACCCACGTGGAGTGAGATGTCCCCCAGCTTAGAAGAGCAGAGAACTGTAACCATTTACATCTCTAGGCTCTTCAGCATCCAGAAACAACTTATTCTACTCATAAGGAAATAATTTTGCTACTCTGTGAATCATATCACTCAGGCCTAACTAAAGTCTGGATTCCATGCCTTGAAACATCTGCTTTGCCTACATTTGGGACATGCTCCTTTTATCTGCATCCATTCATGTGCTATTAGAGGCTTTTCTTGCCAGGCCTAGTCATGGCTTACCACATCATGTACATACTTGTTTTAAATCTATTTATGAACACATCTGTCATCCTGTGAAATCATCACTTCCCCAAGAAAAACACCTTGTTTTATCACTGCTATATCCCTCACTGCACATCAAAAAGTGTTATCTTTGTAATTGTAGATAGTCAGTATATATGTTGAATGAATGTTTAAAAAATAATTGTTGGGTTTTCTGGATCAAGAAAAAGGAAAAACTACATATCATTACTTATCTGGAGATGTGGTTGAACTTTCTCAAAAATGAACATTGGGAAATAATTTTGATAAAATCAGCTTATTGTATTTTTATGTCTACAGTTTAGCTTCAGATCAATACAAGTATCAGAAAGATTTAGCTATAGTTCTCATGGGACAGTAATCTTCATCTCAACATGTTGGATTTGCAACATATTTTAAGAAATTAGAAGACTCCAAAGAGCATTGAGTTACCAAATAACTACAAATACCAGAAGGAAAGGAGAATAGGACTAAGGGGCTTTCTCCTAACCAGGTTTTGCCTTTTTATTTGGGGAAGAGCACTCTCCTTAGGGACTTATGCCTACATCTCTTTGGTCAGAATTGTGTCTAGAATTTGACAAATGAATTTGACAAATGAATTTGAAATTCAGTTAATAAGAATGAAGGGGAGATCATGGATATATGGTAGGCAATTAGCAGTGTCTGCCTCACATATTATGAGGCAAAGTTCTCCCATGTTTTAATAAGCATATATTTGTTACCAGTTTAACATTATGCACTGCCTCCTACCTCTTACTCATAGTAAGATGTACCTTCCTCCTATGTAACACAACCTTCTGAGTTTAACATTCCATTGTCTTACAGCTATCACCATCATGGTAATTAAACTCAAATGTTGCAAAAATAAATTTTACATTAACTAGAATTTGGGGGCACACCTGAGAAGACGTCTCAGTTCTCATGGGATCTTTGTGTTGAGGACTTTAGTCTAAGAACGAGTAACACAAATAAGACTTAGTGTTCAAACTTTCCTTGAAGGCACAAACATGAAAGCTTTTCATTGAATGACTTAAATCGATTCCTTGGAATTCTTTGCACAGTTTTCGGCAGAAGTCAGTTTCCCAGCTCCTCATGTAAGACTTGTCATAATCTGGTTCCTGTCTGCCTCTCCCAACTCACCTCTCATCACCTAACAACACAGTCCCTTCCTTTCAGCCATAACAAAGTCCTAGCAAGTCTCCACATGCACCATGCTCAAGCTTCTGGGCCTCACTCAAGTTTGGCACCCGCCTAACCTCTCGATCAAATCTCCTGTACCTCTTCTCACCCACTACAGTCCAGCCATACTGGTCTTCTTTGGGTACTCAAAAAAACATCAAGTCCACTTCCCCTTAAGACTTCTCTACCAATCCCTCCAACCTACATCCTAAACCCAGCTTTCTAAATGTGTGATAGCACCAATCTTCTGACCAAACAAGCAGCGGGTCTTAACGTTGAAAAAGATTTTAGAGGTGATCTAGTTCAAACTCCTGTTTCATCTAGGAAATCCTTTGGCAACATGAGTAAGATCTAGGGCTCTATCTCCATCTTCCAGGGTTCAAATCCTGGCTACACATCTTGCAGTGGAGTCTTGAGCAAATCACTTAGCAATTTTGTGCCTTGGTTTCAATGAGAATGAAAATAATACCTATCTCGTGGAGTTGGAATGAGTAATACATGAAGCAATGCATATAAAGCACGTAGTTTCATGCCCAGCACATAGTAAACACTCAATCAATGTTAGCCATTAATATTAGCAAGCAGATATTTATCCACCTTAAACTTTTCCAGTGCTAAGAATCACACAACTTTTCAAGGCAGCCCATTCCAACATTAGATGGTTACTTTTAAAAAAGTACTATAATTTGTCCACAAACATTCAAGTGTTCACTATGAACCAGGAACTGTGACAGAACCTGAGAACAAAAAGAGGAATGGGAACAGGTCATCTGGCCTCATGAAACACCCCTCACCCAGTATAGGAAGAGAGCTCTGCACCAGGTGGCCTGACTGTCCTGCCTTCTCACCCCACTTGGAGGTGATACTTCTGTTTCTCTCCTGACTGATCAACCTCCATTGCCCACCTTTCCCAGGGATGTGACCCAGGAGGTGCTTCCTCTACTCCTAAGTGACGTCCACAGACTCCCCAGGGAGTTCGGTACTTTCCTTTGGAGCCAGTCACCTTTCCCCTGTGGACCTCTCTCTCCTCATCTTTAAAAGGGGAAAAAATAATTCCTGCCCTGTCACTGGGTTGTCATAAAAATAAAATGAGATCATCATGTGAAGTTCTTTGTAACCTGCCAAACACTCTATAAAGATGAGATCCTCCTTGTATTAAGCCAAAAGAAGAAATCATTCTCTTACTGATAGAATTTTAGGAATCAGTAAGAAGTAAGATCTTTCAGCTGGGAGTTGATAGAGGAAGTGAGAGGGGAAACTACCAAGACCACCAAATCAAAGTTACTTACAAAGACACACTGGACTGAATCAACAAGGCATCCAGCACTTCTCCTGAAAATCTTGTTGGTGGCCATGTATTTTGTCAGAAAGTCGCCAGGTTTTACATCCAGACAGACCTAGGTTCAATATGCCTTATCTGTCACTTATTAATTGGGTGACCTTGTGCAAGTTACTTAATCTAAGCCTCAGTTTTCTCATTTGTAAATCAGATTCTTTCTCCTAGGAATTCAGAATCAGATCTAAGAGACATTCAGAGTCTAGACTAATCTGTTGACTAGAGGATCTGTAATATCAATGAATAAAAAGTGACTATTCTGTGCCCACCATGGGCATGAAAAAATGAGAAAGCCAGTTTGCAGAGAGAAAAAAGAACAGAATAAGACTGCAGAGAAAGAACCAGAGACCAGAGTTGGAACTGCCCTGCTCTTGTTGGGGTACAACTTCCAGCTAGCAGATGCCTTGGTCTGCTGAATTTCTGTCCTAGGATGCCAGGAGAAATCCCTGAACTTTAAAAATAAACTCTTTTCTTTATGCTTAAGTTGGTTGAGTCAGTTTCTATTTATTGCAAGCCAGAGTAATTGATAATTTTGTTCTTGGCTCTCCCCTGTTTTCTTGAGTCTAGTGTCTCTTGCAGTCCCAAAACCTGTCTAGACAGTTGCAGGTGAGACTTGCAAAGCCTATCTTTTGTGCTCAGATTGAAGGCAGTAGGAAGTAGAAACAGATTCTCCTGCTCTTTGGAAGCAGGTTAGCATTTTGAATTATGGAGAATGAGTGGACTGCCAAATTTCATTCATCATCGGTGATGTTGTGAACCAGCCCAGCCAAAAGAATGCTTAAAAGGCAATTAAAAACCTAAGCCAAACTAAACTGACCATACTAGATTTATTACATTGAGATATTTACATTTAATGTTACTAAAATTACAATTATTTTAATTTTTTTATTAAGAGCAAGAGAGAAAATTGGCCAAAGAACAAATTGGCCCATGGCCAATCAAAGGAGGCTAGATTATCTGGACAAAATTGGGGTTCTGTGAGTAAGGAAGGTAGGATGGATTTGGAGTAAGCAATCAATGGTGTCTGCTACAAATTACAAAATCTTTTCTTCAATGAAGGAAAAATATTTACTAAATTAATCTTATTAATAAGTTTATCAGTCTCTTAGCAATTTGTTCAACCTGGCCTTCCAGTTAGTCTGGACCTAGCCTCAGTTCTAGGAGTTGGGTCCTGATTGGTCCTCATGATCAATTTCTCTAATGATTGGTTTCATCCTGGGCATGCAACACAATTCTGGCCAATGAGATTTAAGAGTAAATCAGCTGAGGGATTTCTGGGTAAAGTCCCTTCTTTCCAAGAGAAACACAAATGAAGAGATGGTCTTGTCTTCCTCTGTAAGCAGTCATGTCTACATTCTACGCCTAGAACTTCTGTAGCCATCTGTAACCAAGTAAGCAGACAAAGCTAACACACCAAGAATGGCAAAAAAGTCTTTGAACCACTGAATTAATCAATCATCCCCGTCTACCACCTCCGTACTACTTAGTATGTGAAATAATAAATGCCCTTAATATTTAAGTCCATTTGAAATGGAGATTTTTGTGACTTAGGGCTGAAAGCATCCCAACAGATACTATGATATCTAATAAGTTCTTTAAAATAATGGTAACATTTGGAAATTTTTAACATTCCTATATGTTTAAAAAATGACGAGTAAAAAAAATCCCCCAAATAACCTCCTACTATTCTTAAAAGTTCCATATGTTCCAAGAAAGAAAATGACTTTGAAATCCTCACTCCCCATCTCCTGTATTGTACATAGAATGTAGCAGCATAGTGTCACGGCCCACTTCATGCTGCCTCCACAGAATTCTGCCCAAAGACACTCTGTTAAATCTCTTTATTTGGAGAATTTCTTTTTTTCCACTCCCACGATAACCATGTGTGAGTGTTTTGTGGGCTTTTTTCTCTCTCTGTTCTTTCTCCATCTTTGATATTATTAATTAAGAGTTTTCATTTCTCTTAATGGTCCTTAATAGGATCATTTGTTGTTGTCAGTTGGCATCAGAATTTTTTAACAGAATTATCTTTCAATGGAAGGAATCATTTTTTCCTTCAATGATATCCCAGGTGGCTAAATTTTGTTGGGCTAAGGTTGATGATTCAGTGAAATAGCAGTTTTCCTTCTAAACAAGGGCTGTTAGGATGGGTAGTGCCAGAACAATGGCATCTTCTCTAGATTCCAAAGATTGGGAAATAAAATGTACTCCACCCACATGATAATAGATTAAAATTTGGCTTTAGTGCATAGGTCATGACAGTTATTTCTATGATGGTTGTTTATTTGTTGGCTTGATTTCCATAGCCTAGTCTTTTTTTGCGAAGGAGCTATCTTCTAGTCATAAATTATTTCCATTCATTCATCTATCCACTATCAAATAAATTTGCCTTTGTCCTCTAGTTCTGTTTCTTAAGATGCATCTCTACCCCTGCCCTACTCCTTTCAGTTTCACCTTTGCCATTATGAATCATTATGAATCATAGTAAATGTCCCTACCATCTACCTCAACATCCAAGCAAAAAACCTAACCTCATCCATCACACTAAACCATTTCATGTTTAAATTACCTCTGGCCTCAATCCTCTCCTCCTCTTCCCACTGATACTACCGGCTAACTAACCTTCCTGCTTCTAGTCTTGCCCATCTCCAAACTGTCAAAGAGTTCTTTTTTAATGCAAATTCCATCACCATCTCTGTGAAGACTTTCCAATCCCTACCTCTGCCCCAGCAGAATGGATTGTCTTTTCTAGTGTGGGCACTGATGATCTGGACCGATTCTCATCATGGGGAAGCAGCATAGAAATTTCTCCAAAGAGGAAATACAAATGGCTAAAACACATATGAAAAGATGCTCAACATCGCTAGCTGTTAGGGAAACGTAAATCAAAGCCACAATGACATATCATTTCACACTTAGTAGAATGGCCACTATTAAACAGAAAACTACAAGTGTTGGGGAGAATGTGGTGAAATGGAAACACTTATTATTCACTGCTGGTGGGAATGTAAATTGGTACAGCTGCTGTGGAAGACAGTTTGGCAGTTCCTGAGAGAGCTAAGTATAGAACTGCCATATTCAGTTCAGCAATATTCAAGTATATACTCAGAAGAATGGAAAACAGGGACACAGACATTTGCATACCAGTTGCCAACAGATGGAAAAAACCCAAGTATCTATCAGTCAATGAATGGGTGAACAAAATGTGGTATATACATACAATGGGATATTATTCAGCTGTAAGAAGAAATGAAGTCCTGATGCATGCAACAACACTGATGAACCTTGAGGACATTATGTTGAGTAAAAAAAGCAAGACAGAAAAGGACAAATATCGTATGATCTCACTAATATGAACTAAATATAATAAGCAAACTTATGGAGTTAATATCTAGAATATAACTCATCAGAAAATAGAATGAGGGTAGAGTATGGAGAGCTGAATTTGTGCAGAATTTTTAATAAGGTCAATTGTAAATGTTTGGGAATAGAGGTGGCAGTACATTATTGTGAGTGTAATTAGCAGTGCTGAATCATGTGTATGATTGTGGTTGACAGGGGAAGTTTAGGGTCATGTGTGTCCCTAGAAGGAAAGCTAGAGGATAAAACATGGGACTGTATAACATAGTAAACCATGTGAATAAAGGTGATTAATAGTACAAATATAAGAATGTTCTTCCCTGAACTAGAACAAATGTATGTCACTATTACAAGCTATTAATAATAGGGTGGTATATGGGAAAAAATACACCTAATGCAATCCATGGGCTATAGTTAACAATAATATTATAATATTTTTCCATCAACTGTAACAATGGTCCCACACCAGTGTTAATTGTCAATAAATATTCTTCCATCAACTGTAAAAATGGTCCCACACCAAAGTTAATTGTCAATAATAGGGGGGTAAAAGGAGTAAGGGGTTTTTCTTTTGGGAGCATTGAAAATGTTCTAAAATTGATTGTGGTGATGAAAGCACAACTCTGTGATTATACCAGTAGCCACTGATCATACACATTGGATGGATTGTATGTGTGTGAATAAAACTCCTTTAAAAAAAAAAAGTGCATGTGCTAGAGTCAGACTATTATTAGGATTTGAGTCCTGGCTCCACTACTTACCAGGGGCAAGTTAACAAATCTCCATGCTTCAGGTTTCCCTTCTATAAAACAGTACTAATAAATAATGCTTCTTTGGGTTTTGGAGAGGATTAGACAAGATAATGCATGTAAGTACTTAGCACATGCCTGGCAAGTAGTAAACACTCAACAAATGTGATTATTTTTATTATCATCATCATCATCATTACCAAAAATCTATCACTTTCATGGTAATTAATTGTTTATATTTTTCTTCACTGGGCATTGGGTACCTTGTGTCTAGTTCATCTTTGTAGCCTCAGCACCTAGCTCTGGCCTGAAAAGTAGCAGACACTCCATAAACAATTTTTAATTGTTTATGACTACGTCACTGCCTGGCTTATAAGCCTTCATTGGCTTCTGATTGCCTATAGTATAAAATCCATACCTTTTAGCATGGTTTACAAGACCTCTGAAATATGGCTGCTAGCCAATCTATTCAACTTCATTTTCTTCTATACTCCAGCTGAGCAAGATCACTTGCAGTTCCCCAAACACATTTCCTAGGACCAGGAATGTCTTTCCAGACCTTTTCCCAAACCCACTAGTGAACTTCTAGTGATATCCAAGACCCAAATCAGGTATCTTTTCCTTAAAGTCTTTCCTAACCCTTTTATGTGTGGCTACCAAGTCTAGAAACACAGATAAATGGTTTGTTGGTGTTACAATACAGGATGTGTATATATCCATATTTCCAGACTTTAAGTCCACCTTGTACCTAGAACTAATCCCTCTCTCCTTTATGCTCCCACAATAGCCATTGCAGCTTTTATGAAGCATTGATTACCCAGGACACAGCACACAGAGGTTCTGCCTTATTCTTCTTTGTATCCCAAGCACCAACACTGTCACTGGCACAGATGAGGCACTCAACAAATATTTGTTGAATGAATGAAATGTCAACAAATATTTATGGGTCATCTATATGCAAGGCGAGAAAACTGCCTCCCATTTAATCTCTAACAGTGAGTATCCCTAATATACAAATTCCTCTGCAATCACTGTCATCCCTGCTGCTCTGGGTGGTAAAGCAAAATGTTTGGCATGTGCCTTGGTGATCTTATACTGCATTTATTGCATTCAGCTTTCATTCATGGTTAAAACATGTTTGTTTGAACAAATTTTCTCATTTTTGAGAAAGGAAAAATTTAAGGAATATGATCTAATCAGTCAACATTGATTCCTGGCTCCATTACTTTAAGAAAAAAAATATTGGTAGAGACTAAGATAAATAAAACATTTGAAAATTAATGATACAAGTAACTATGAGTATTCATGATAATAGAAACCAATTAAAACTTTATAAAAGCTATTATCAAAACTAATCGGAAAAATATATTGTTTTTAAGGTCAACTTTAATTAATATTGGCTGACTGAGCTAATGTATGTGATTGTAGCAAGATCATGTGGCATTTTCAACTAGTTCTCCCCATTCTACCCCACCTCAGATTTTCTCTGGTTCCCGTTTGGACTGGTAAATCCTAAACCAGTCTTTTCGGCAAAGTCTCCAAGAAATATTATTTCTTAAAGATGACATTTGGCCAGAAAAATAAATGCTTAACATGACAGTTTTCATGACACAGTCTATGAAATGGAAGACAGCCTCTGGTTAGTGATGATAACCACATTGTCAGGATCCATGTTTTACAGCCACACACTGGCTGGGCTAATGAGGGAACCATTTAGAGGTGCTCTCTGCCTTGTGCCTCAAATAATGACTCACTGTTCTGGGAAACTTCACTTTCAGTGTGAATGAGCCCTGGAGTAGCTTATAAATTGATGGTCACTATGACATCTATAAACACTCTGGAACAGCACAAAGATTATGTGTTGGATCTGATTTTGAGGGAGTGTTGAGGTTTGCGATGGGGAGGTAATGCCACTGTCATTGCAGTAAATCTCACCGAAATCTAATGTAAAATTATTGTCATACTATAAGGTATTACTCTATTTATCACTAATCCAGCCAATAAAAGGCACCTTGCAAAGTGAGCCATAATAAATATGTATTCATGACACAACAGCACCCATATTAGGAGTGACAAGTTGACATTTAAAACCTCTCATAGGAAGTTGTTAAATGATATAACGTGATTTTTAAAAAATTGAACACTTCCAAAATGTATTTCTCAGGTAATGAGCTTTGAAGTATATAGCTATAGAGACAGTGTAAGTTTTGACAACATGCTCATATTTAAGTGTTTAGTTCTTTTTTAAATCATTCTGTACAACAGTATGGGTATGCTAATCTGAGGCACAAAAATTGTAAATAGGATTCAAATGGTCATGAAACTCCTGAAAATATGGTGTAGTTGAGAGTTGAAGTTACTTAATTCTATTCCACATTATAATTTGTCTATAGGTAATAACATGGTATCAATAACATTTTTCATTCACCGATTTTACAATGATGTTACTGATTACTTAATTATTGAGTTAGTCTTAAATGTGATTTAGAATTTAATAAACTTCAGTGTTTGAAGGTCTATAGTAGACATACAAAAAGTATGTTATTATATTAAGTACACTGTAACCTTGGCTGCTGTGGCACCACTATCATGGTTCTCGCTATGGGGCCCACTGCCACTATTAGTCCATGGAGAATCATTTTCTAATTTATGTAAATTAGAAGAAGGCACTAAGTTGCCTTTCCTCTTGGTGGGATGGTGGCAGACATGCAGTGGGGAGCTTTGTTTGGCAAGGGGAATGAAGGCTGGAATTCAGCCCCTTCTCAGTCCCCCAGCCGGCCACCTTTTTTGTATAGTGTACAAATTATACAACTGTACTCAGCAGTTCCCCTGGGATCCCAATGAATGTGAGAATGTATAATGACTTTTAATCACTTTCTCTAATTAAAATACCTTGAATAGAGACCAGTATAGACTTGTAACAATTAAAAAAAATAGTATTTGATTCTAATTTTTTAACAATTTAACATCTGTGAAGTTGAAATGTGCCTTCTAGTGCTATGCACATCCAGCACTCAATAAATTTTACATAATTAATGTATTTATTGAGAAAAAAAGACTAAAGTGAAATAATCCCTAACTTCTACTTATGTCTTCACTCAGAACAACAGTGTATTTCCTATTTAAAAGATAATACCCTGTAGATCTATCAAACAGAGCACATTCCCTTGTCCTCTACTTTCAGTGACTCCTTAGCCTGAAATGACCTCAACCCAAAGCATTTTGTTCATACTCTCCTTGTGACCTTTTTATATAATGCTTTTACTGAATTCTATTTTATTTCTCTCCTCTGCTGACGTTTAAGTTCCGGTGGAGCAGGGCCTGTGCACCTTTGTCTTTTCTGAATGCTGGGCAGCAGTGTGGTCAAGTGCAAGCAGCCTAGACTCTGGAGCCAGGCAGCCCTGCATCCAGATGTTAGGCCTGCCATTTACTACCTCCATAATCTTGAGCAAGTTATGTAACCTCTCTGAGTCTCATTTCCTCCTTTGCAAAATGAGGATAATAGCACATTAACACGTGGGATTGGTTTGAAGGTTTAAAAAGTAAAGTTGTAAAGGATTGGCACTTAGCAGATTCTTTGTGACTATCACTATTTTTCAGAGGCAGCATGAGTTTTGGAATCAGATATATTCAAATTCTGGCTTGGTCACTTCATGTGTCCCCTAACTAACAAGTTATTTATTTCTCTAAGTCTTGGCTTCTAAGCACCATGAAAGTCAGGATCTCGACTGTCTTGCTCACTGTTTTATCCTGAGCACCTAACACAGAGGAGCCTGGTATACCATTGTTGAATGAACCAGTGAATGAATGAATGTAAAATGGAGATAATTCTTTGACACTATTGTGAGAATTGAGTATATATAAAGTTCCAGTTAGTTACAGTGCCTGACAAATAGTAGGTCACAATAACTGATTTTTGATTGTCTAAACAAATGGATACCAAAAGTAGGGTGTGAAAGATGCTGTGGGCATTCAGATCCATGTATTTATCATCAGATTATGGGAATAGACAATAAGAGGACTTGGCTAATGGCTGGCATCACGACTAAGTTCTTCTAGTATTAAATTGTGCTCATGCTGCCAACACAACACTATTCTAGGCAGTAAGAATCACTTGTTCATTTAGTAAATATTTATTGAGCACTTAGGATGTAGAGTAAACCAAAAGAGATAAAATATCTATGAACAAGTACATCTAAGTGAGGGACAGAACATGGAGGTGCTTGCTTTCCGAGAATCTTATAAAAGAGATTCAAAACAAATCATAATGAACAAATAGGATATGGGGAAGCCCCTTTCCTCTCTTTACTTCAAATATTGCTTTCATAACTTGACCTTTCTGTTCCCACCCATTCAGGCAGAGGGAGGTAATCCCTCTGACTTTTGGTCATAAATGCAGATAGTATAGAAACACAGATTATGAAGGTCAAGACAAGGGAGTCTCCTACTGCCCTGGATACTACCCTCCCATTATTACAACACTATGGAAGGAGGACTATGTAGAGGAATGGGCACTGGGAGGGGAAGCCACA
Source organism: Choloepus didactylus (assembly GCF_015220235.1). Lineage (NCBI taxonomy): Eukaryota > Metazoa > Chordata > Mammalia > Pilosa > Megalonychidae > Choloepus > Choloepus didactylus. The sequence goes on from NC_051311.1 coordinate 81,947,191, forward strand.
GCTGTGTGTCTAAATTTAAATGGCAACACCTAATGAGGTTTCCAGGTGATTTCACCAGAAACATTCCAAACTCATGCGTGTCATTCTTGTTCTCCAAGATAGGTCAAAAATTAGACTCCATAAGCTGTGCTGGGCTCATATTTATCAAAGAAGAGTTATGCTGAAATATCAATTTGATTTTTATTGCCATATATTTATATATTGAGAGTAATCAATCATCAATCAAAATATATATTACAAATAGCCAGAACAATGTTGTATGTCCTCATACCATGATTTCTAAGCAAAAGTTCTAATTAGTAACCTCCAGGCCTAGTCTTAAGCTTGTTCAGCTCTCTTAGTGCCTTCTAACTCACTGATGGTGGAAGCACATTTCTGGCCACAATAGGGAATGCAAGACACTGGTAGTCACAACAACACTCCTTGAGAAAGGAGCAGAAAATGTTGTAGCACCTGATCTGGCACAAGCAAGAAAGAAGAGAGGATGGAAAGAAGATAGGAGGAAGGAGGGAAGAAGAGGTAAGAGAGAAGGAAGAGAAAGAGGAAAAAAATAAACTAACAAGCTCCATCTATCTCAAGGATTAATTATGCGAAACACTGAGCTGAAGCAGCAGGAGCTCTAAGGAATGGTCCTTCCACCCCCACTGGCCTTTGGGGCGCATCTGCATCATTCAGCTGGGGAACACTTATGAAATGGGGTACTGGGAGAATCTTCTCTTTCAGGCAGCAGTCTACATCAATGAGACTTCAAACTATAAGGATGTGGTGAAAGGTCTTTGACATCCTCCTGGCTCCCTTTATATAAAATACCCTCTAGTCTTCCCCCTCCTACTTAGTCAACCCCAAATGGAACAGAGCCAGAAGGGTCATGAAAGGTAGCAAGGGGTGAGTATGTGTGTGTGTGTGTCAGGGAGATGGTGAATTAGCCTGCTTCCTGGACATGGGTTCATCAGTGTTTATTCCAGGTAGGCCAGATATTAAAGGGCACACAGATATATGCGTGACACAAAGAAAGTTGAAGTTTAGTCTTTTACCACGTTCTCCTTCCCAGGTATTTCTGAGGATCCTCAAGGAATTCTCAGCAGCCCTGCACATCTGCCCTGGCTGCTTGTTGTCCCCTCAGCCAGCAGCCTGAAGCCAGGCCACTGCTCAGCTCTTAAGCAGGTCAGCCCTTGCTGTCTCATCGCCACCTTCCCCAGGCTGCTCTCAGGCCTCCCGTTCTGCTTTAATCCAAGTGCCAACACATGCCCATCCTGAATTCCTCAAAGCACCACAAAGATCAGAAGAGGGCTGAAGGCTGGGATAACAAAAGACAGTTAACTATATAGAAGACAGTATCTCTCCAAAAAAGAATCAGGTTCCCAAATCTTCCGCCTACCCCAGGTTACATCTGCTCTATGTTGCTTAGGATTGTCAGTTTTTGCTTTCCTTGGCTCACTCGCTGCTTTCTGTGGAACAACAGAGCCATGTCCTTTTATCCAAGAGAAGTCCTTGGAGTTCTGCAAGTTCCATCAACCTCACTGCACCTCTGATTAGTATCTGCCAAGGTATAATAAAGTTTCTCTGGGGGAGACTAAAGAAGCCCCAAAGCAGCTTTGAAGAAAGGAGATGAGAAAGATCTGGAATAAAACATCAGTGCTGAAATATCAGCTCTGTGCTTTATGGTTCCCAAGTTTTTTCTAATAGTAACAATCTATCTTTATTTTATTTATATAACATGTTTATTTTTTCAAAATAAGTTATCCTCTTACAAGAAAAACTGAAAGATTGGCATTTACCCTATCTGCAATTTTTGTAACATGAGCCCACACAGTATGTTCTGTTTTAGAAAAATGGTAGGGCTGCTCTTATCCCTAAAGAAAAAAAGAACATGGTGAGACTGTCTTGTTTACTGAGATTGTTCAGATAATAAATTTGATATTATAAGTCCCACTTTAGTGTGTCTGAGTGAGAATCTGTTGCAGCAGATAAGACATTATTGAAAAAAAGTATGGAAAGTGAAATTAGATTTTTTCAAACACATAATAGCAGAAAAATCCTCAGAAGTAATTTATCAGGAGGCAAGGCAGTGAACAACAGTGAAGACAACTCTTTTCAGAAGAAAGAGTGGTCCAGGATAGGCCTGTGGCTGCAGATGTGACAGGATATTATATTCTAAATATTGGAACTATTGAATAACTCACATACAGTTTCAGACCAAATATTCTAGAGTGCAAATTGTCTTTGACTCAACATTGTCAAAAACAGAATTTTAAAATATAATCAAATGTTGGATGTGCCCCATGGCCATAATATATAATGAAGTTTGCTTATGCCAGATGCTTTCTCTAGGTTCAGCCTTCCCAAACTAGCAGTCACCACTGATTGGCCAAATCTGAGATTAGACAAGTGTTTCAAGGTAGAAAAGCCACAATTAGTATAAAAAACAAAGCAAGAAGATAGCAGTAAACAAAAAAGTTCAACAGTAATTGTAACTAAAGCAGCTCTACTAGCAGATAGGTCCTAAAGGACCAAAGCCTTTAAAGATTTGTAAATCTTACAGGTCAAAGTTATTTTTTCTGAAAACATAAGCATATGTTTGAGATGATGTTAGAGAGAGAAGGTGAAGGACAACCCCAAGGTACAATTGTCAAGTAAATAAAAGGCTTTTGAGACAGCTTTTGAAAGAGGGTTGACACAATGACAATTTTTTAGGAAGGTTAATCTAGTGGTAAGGAGAAAAATAAATTTAAAGGGGACAGGCAGAGGTGGATTCAGCTTTTGTAGTGTCCGAAGCTAATACAAGCTTAAACGGGTGTGGGCTCTCTTTACAAGAAAGAATACCAATTTGAGAGTACAAAATTGGTAGGGCCCCTCCCAGATCCCTTTGAATGGGCTCATGCAAGGAAGGGAGTCTGAAGGTTAAGCTTCTTACCTTCGTGATAAACCATCTTTTGAGTCTAATAACACTGTTACCTTCAACTACCCAAGCCAGAAAGCAAGGGGCCATCTTTGATGCTTCCTCTTATTTCCTCTCCAGTCACCAAGTCCTGCACTTTTTTTCCCATAAATATTTTCAAATTCACTTCCCCTTCTTCATTCCTAATACCTCTATGTTTGTTCTAGCCATCACCCCCTCTTGTCTATTCCATTGTAAATGGCCTCCTAGCTGGTTCCCAGGCTCCGCTCTTGTTTATCTCCCTCAAATCTACCCTTCTCCCAGAATACTCAGTCTATCAAAAAGGCAGAACTGATTAGTCATGCTTGGCTTAGTACTCTTCTTTACAGCCTCACCAGGATAAAGTCCCAAGCTTCCTTGGCCTGACATCAAAGCCTCCATGACCTTCGTACCTCCCTGCCATCAACACCATACTGCCTGTAGTTCTTGCAAACACCTTAGAAGTTTTATAACCGGGAAATTAGGATTTAGGGGATGATTATGATTACTGAATCATTAGATAGATATTACTTTTTACTTTCTGGTATATTAGAATAAACAGATGGAAATACCAGAAATCTCTGAACTATAATCCAGCTGCCTTGATCTCTGATAATGATTGTATAACTATATAGCCTTTATCTCGTGATTGTAAAACCCTTGTGCCTGACCCTCACTTGTACTCCTTTATCTGGTTTTTCCACTTTAGAGTCTTATGGTCACTGTGCTGGTTTGAATGTATTATGTCCCCCAGAGAAAGCCATATTCTTTGATGCAATCTTGTGGGGCAGACATAATAGTGGGGATTAAGTTGGAAAGTTTGGATTAGGTTGTTTGCATGGAGATGCGCCCCACCCAACTGTAGAGGATAACTGATGGGATATTTCCATGGAGGCATGGCCCCACACATTCAGGGTGGGCCTTGATCAGTGGAGCCATATAAACGTGCTGACTCAGGGAGATGGAACGGAGTGCAGCTGTGAGTGATGTTTTGAAGAAGAGCAAGCTTGCTAGAGAGGAATGTCCTGGGAGAAAGCCATTTTGAAACCAGAACTTTGGAGCAGACGCCAGCCACGTGCCTTCCCAGCTAACAGAGGTTTTCTGGACGCCATTTGCCATCCTCCAGTGAAGGTACCCGATTACTGATGTGTTACTTTGGATACTTTATGGCCTTAAGACTGTAACTGTATAGCCAAATAAACCCCCTTTTTGTAAAAGCCAATCCATCTCTGGTGTTTTGCATTCTGCAGCATTAGCAAACTAAAACAGTCACTAAAGACAGCCCCTAATGTTTATTAATGAAGGGCCTTAAGTCAACTTGTAACTAACTAATCCACCCCAATTCCAAGGCTATCTTGATAGATGAAGCTGGATCTAACCAAAATGGTCCTGCCTGACATGCACAGTAACTTAGACTTCAACCTATCAGTGACATATACCTCATTATAATACTAAAAATCATGTCCATCATCATATTAAGGCTGCCATTTTCTTATATATGTTCTGTGACTAAGCATGTAACCAATCTACACAGGCTCAATAATTAGATCATCTCTAACATCATCATCTTAAGTCATTGTGCTCATTAACCATACTATAAAACCATCAGAGTTATTGCAGTTTGTGGAGACAGATTTTTAGGCTGATAAGCCATCTGATCTCCTGCTTTGTTCCTAACAATAACCTCTTTCTCTCTTTAAAACTCCAGCATCTCAGGAATTGATAATTTGAGTGTATCTGGCAGAGAACCCCTGCTTTCGATTGGTAGCTACAATTTTGGTTTGTGGCTGACCTCTTGACCTGGAATCACCTCCCCTTCTCTGCACATCTCCTCCTTCCCTTCTCTTTTACCAGCCTAACTCATCATTTAAAACAGCCTAAAGGTGTTCCCTGAAGCTCACCTCTCCATGCCCCCCACCAAGCTTCTTAGGTGTTTTCCTCTGGGATCCCACGAGCAGATCTCCATCTTGGTACTTAGCACACTATATTGAAAGAAGCTGTTAGTGTCTGCCTTGCCCCCTTCCCCCCAAGCCTGTCATCTCCTGGGTGGTAGGAGCCATACCTGATTCATTTTATTGTATGCCCAGCACTTAGTAGAATGTAGGTCCTCACCAAATATTGTTTGAATGAATGAACCACTTAATAACTAAATTAATCACTAAATGAGTCATTTAGACAAGAGAGAATATAGTTCTGGGATATACCCAAGATTATAGGTAGGAGAAAGAAAAGCCAGTTCAGGACAGGCACCTGATAAAAATTCATTAGAAAAAAAGGAGAATAAGCAAGAATTGTTTGTGTTGTCCTCTTTTTGTTTATCATCAGGTTTTAGAGTTTCTGCATTGAATGCATGTTACTTTTTAAATAAGAAATAAAGGAGTTTATTAGGTACAGGCTAAGCTGTTGTAACAAAGAGAACCCAAAATAGAATGTTTAAAAGTTTTGAGTTTATTTCTGTCATGTAAAGGTCGAGTGGTGCTGAGTCCAGAGAGATGGGGCAGCACTGCTATCCTCAACATGCCAGTCCTGCCATCTTTACCACCAATTTCCAAGACTGTTCCCTGCCAGCAGTGAGTGAGAACAAAAGAGGAAGGACAGGACAAGCAGTTAGCCTTTGGGAATCCAGAAGTTGCCCCCAGGTCTTGGCCACATGTCCAAACCTAGCTGCAAAGGAGGCTAGGAAATATGGTCTCTAGCTGGGCATCCATATAAAGAAGAAAGCGAGAGGAACACTGGGGAAAACTAGCAATCTGATATCTGTCCTATAACCCATTACTCTCCATTCTCTTCTTTGCAAAGTCAATCAGTTGCTAAACAGGATATTAACAAAGTACTAATGTCTTCCAGGGAGAGGGACACCCTGCCTCCTGTTCATCTCCTTCATTCATTTATTCATGCATTCTTAATTCAATACATAAATATGATTGCTTTCCAATAGCTAGGGATATAGAGCTGAACAAGACAAAGTCCTTGCCTTCCTGGGGTTTGCATTTAAGCATAGCATGTCCATATTGATGATAACCTTCTGAAGACAATGTCCCTGCCTTTGCTGCTTTACTCAGAGGAATTAGTTACTATAATAGTGAAAATTTCAGGGAGGGTAGGAGATGGAGTAACTGTGTGGCAGCTGCCTCTCCAGTCACACTGAATACATGCCCACCCCAGGTGACTGGAAAAATCTAGATCTAGATAATAAATCTATCGCGCACATACAGGGTAAACAAAGGTAACAAAACATGTCCATCTGAAAGACATGTTAGGAAGGTAAATGAACTCCAGGTATGTTCCTACTGCCATAAAGGCCCAGCTGGTTTTAGCCACCTCGATTTTCTGTCAGCAGCATATGCCTCCCTCCCTCTATCCTTCTCTCCTCATCACCTTCCTGGCCCACTGTTTGCTTTTAACTGTCTCCATGTTCTCCTGCCTATATGATCCCCTTCTAGCTTTTATGTAAGCCCAGTAAACCATTTCTAATCTCTGTCAGTCTGCAGAGGGTACAGGTGAAGACCATGGACTTCTGAGCCAAAGGCTTGAGTTAAATTCTCAGTCATTGAACGACTGAATTAACCTCTCTTTAAGCCTCATTTTTGTCATCTGAAAGTAGAGACAATAATGCCTACCTTGCGGTCTGCTTCTGAGAATTAGCTGGGCCTTCCGTGTAACGTTCTTCACTTAATGTCTGGCACCTAGTGACTGTCCGATCAATGTTACGTGACAATGCTTCCAGAAAGGGCAGCTTGCAGTAACCCAAAGCCTGACCAGTTCAGGCCGCTGGCCCAAGTCCAAAATAAATTCATAAATAAAGGAACAGTAAATACTGGGATGAATTACACACAACCCTTCCGGAAAAACCTTTTACTACAAGAGATCCTGAATGAACCAGGGGCCAAAAGGAGAACCATCTGGTTTCAGCAGCAGTCAGCCTCGCTGGGGCCTCCTGGGGTTGGTCTTAATAATAATGGGAAGTGCTGAGTCATCCTGCCCCTGGGGGTGGAGTGCGGCGGGTAGGGTGGGGTGGGGTGGAGGACTCTGAGGTCCTCCCATGGCAGGGCTCCCAGCAGAGCATTCCAGGGCTTGCTCTGCCCACTCTGATCTCCTGACCCACTTAGAGCTGACCTTCTCTTTCTTTCAGCCCTATTTATGCTCTCAGCTCTCTCCCACTGATCTAACTGGTTGTTTTCCTTCTCTGGGCAGGAGCCTCCTGATCTCGGTTCTTGAGCACAGCCAAATGGGCAGGTGCTCTTACACCTCGGGATTTCTGCCTCCAAACCAGGGGCTACCCTGAGCAGAAAAGGGGTGCTAAATTCCTTGCTTGGAACATTCCATACATTCTTCTTTTAAAAGAGTTAAATGAGGAGGTGAAAGGAAACCAATAAAAGACATAATGGAAATGGATAAAGTGAGCTGAGAAAAAAACTTTGTTGTGTTTTCTAGAAGATTGATGGAGTGCAACTACTTTATTAAATTTCCTAATCTTATCTGTGCAAGCCGAGGGTGCTGCCAGAGCTATAAAGATGGCCTGCCATCTCTTCTCTGTTATATATCTTCCCCATAATAAATATCAATTTTGGCAGTTAATTGACCCTTGCTCTTCACCATAGGACTTTACCTCTTTACCCAGGACTGTGAGATGAATGGTTTGTTCTGATTCTCAGGCTGCAGAGCTCCGTGGCAGACTGCAGATGCCATGAGTTATAGAGCTAGTCAATGTGCGAGAAAGGAAGCAGCACAGGAAATGCATTTCAGCATCTCTGCTGGCTGGAGGACCTCTACTGGCAAAAAAATACTTGTTTGAAGTCTTGACTATACCACGCCCAGCCCCATGTCTCCCTCTAGGCCCCCATGTCCTGTTTCCTCCATTGTGAAATGCAGGGTGGCTAGAAGTCTCATGTATGAGGACTGAGTGGTCACAAACGCTCTGTCTCCAATGCTTCTCATGCAACCCCAACCACAGGCTGTGGGAGTGGCTGGTAGATTTAAAGAGCAGCAACCACGATCTCTGCCACTCAGTCCCCTCCTGGGTGCCATTCTCGGAGATTGCACTCTTCTCAATAGTGGTAATATCCCCCCTCAGTGAGGCAAGTAATACTCATCCCACTGTGGGGGAAACACACACACAAGCAACCTGGCTGTGTCTTTCACCACAGTGATCATCACCAATGACAGCGCAGCGGCGTGGGTGTGTTTCCTCTTTTGTAGCTCCTTGCAGGTCCTTCCAGAAGGGGAACTTGAGGATGATTTCCCAGCAAAGGGGATTCTTCTCTCAGGTCCAGAGACACCCCTACCACATCCACTGTCTCTAGTTGGTAGAGGGCACTCTATTGAGCCACTCCCTGAAGTCAAGATTGCTCTTCTTGGCCAACAGCTTAAAAAGCTTGCCCTTCACTCACCAGGTCCTAAAAGGTCTGAATTCAATATTTATGCTAAGAATCAAGTCCTCTGTTTTCTTATTCATATTTGTTTGCAGGCTGGCTTTTTAGGCCCTGGGTCTCTGTGCTCATATTAATTTTTCTGATTGTTAATGAAATGAACCAACATGGCTTCCTTTAGTTTGTTTTTTTATTGTGAGTTATTGAGAGGCAGAATGGAATCATAGAATGAGAACTGAGACTTTTTCAATATTAATAACATTTTATTAACTTTTTTTATTATAAAACTACTGTAGAGTAATTTTACAAGACATAAAAAAATCCAGGAAAGTTTAAACCAGCAAGATAAAAAGCACAATCATCTTACACCCAGAGGAAATGACTGCCCACATTTTGATATATTTTCTTCCAATGTTTTTTTCCAACAATTTTTGTCCATAAGTGTGTTTTCATTAATAGCTCCCCTCGGTGACAAATTGGCACTGTGCTAGGCCTGTGACTTATGTTTTTGCTAATCTTCACAATTCTGAAAGGTAGGTATTGCAGAAATTGTGGAAACTCCGTCCCCTGAAGGTGAATTCGTAGCTTCTCCAAGCTGGGATTCAAATCTACATTTGTCTCATTCCCAAGGCAACACTTTATAAAAAAGTGAACTCCAAATTGAAGCCTTTTTAGTGGATTTTGTGGAGAGAATTAATTGTTGAGAGGTATGTGAGGAGGTTGATGCTATTCTTAGTGACAGTCAAATCTATCCAGGGTATCATTACACCAGAGCTACTGAAAAGAAATTTCTTTGTTTGTAGCTAGACAGTTTTTTAAAAAGAGAGGTATATTTCTCTATGATCACTACAGATGCAAAATATCACTGCCTGTGATTGTAAACTGACCAGAAAAGAACAGAGAGATGGCTCTGAAACATCCATAAACCAACTCAGCTGGAAGTATGCTAAAGGAGAAAGGAGAGTGAATCTTTGGCAGTTTAGACCACTTTCAACACAGCAGGAGTCGGGCAACATCTCTGCTGTCAGGGGCTGCCAGCAGCAGATAGTCACAGCAGCAGAGTCCAGGGATATTGGCAAACTTGAATCAACATCAATAGGGACAGAAATGTGCTTGCAGTTCTACTAAAAGAATCTGGGCTTGGGAAAAACATATTTTAAGCAAAGCCTGTGCTAGCCCTACGCTGGCTTTGGGGTATAAAATAAATACATACAGTGAATGGCTTCCTTGCCACAAGGAATTTCATACAATCAACAAACATTTGTTGAGCATCAATAAACAAGATAGACAAAGTTCCCTGCCCTTGTGGAGCAATTTAGAGGGAAAAGATAGACAACAGACATTAAACATAAACAAAGAGAGGCGTGCAAATTCCCCTGCCTCCCATGGGTTGTGTGTGAAGAACAAGCTTTACTGGGAAAGCCTGCAAGTGGAGGGTCAACAAGAAAAGACATGTGGTCCCCCAATATGATATTCATTCTAACTTCACTTTCTCCATTCGTTTTCAATGTTAGGGTTTGCCTTCATTTTCCTTTACATTTAAGAAAAAATTTGTAAAATGTTCAATATAATTAGAGAAGTCTCACTTTCATCACTATCTCCTTGACCCCCTTTCCCTGCCCCATATAGGAAATCATTTTTACTACTTCGTGGTTTGTTCTTCCAGTACTTTTTTTGGGCAAAAATAAGCAAACATTACTAATTCCCCCTTCTTTCTTTAACAAAAGATACATTCTAAACCTAACTTTTATCTATCTATCCATCTATTTATATCTTTTGTTCTGAATCTTGCTTCTATAGAGATTTTTCACTTTTTTATAGCTGCTCAGTTCTCTATTTTGTGGAGGCACCATAGTTTATCTAACAAGTCCTGTCTCGACAGATATTTAGATTGTTTATAGTCTTTTGCTGTTATAAATAATGTCACAAGAGAAAATTCCTGCACATACTGTTTTGAATTTGTCGAGTTGTATCCATAGGTAGATTCTTGATAGTAGACTTACTAAGTCAGGTAAATGCAAATGTAATTTTACTAGTTATTTCCAAATTTTTCCCCATAGAGGCTGCACCATTTTGCACTCCCACTAGCAATTATAACATCACCTGTTCTCCACCAGGAATGTATTCTCAAACTTGTTGAGCTTGCTGATCAGACAGGCGAGAAGTAGTATTTTAGAATACATTTAATTCACTTTTCTCATCATGTAAGTGCCATTAAATAGCTTCTCCGATGTCTAAGGGACATTATGTTTTTTGAAATTTTTTCTTCTTTGAATAGTCTGTTCATATCTTTTGTCCATTGCTCCTCTTTTTCAGAGTTTTTCTGAATATTCTTGCTTGTTATTTTTTCACAGGTACTTTAGAATCAACTCTTCTGACTCCAGACTAAATAAATAAATAAATAAATAATGCTTTTAATGTGATCACAATAAATTTACATATTACTTGGAGAGAAGTGACATCTCTATGATGCTGAGTTGTCTAATTCAAGAACATGGGATGTCTTTCCATTTGTTCAACTCTATTTTTGTGTTTTCAGGAATGCTTTAAAGTTTTCCTCATATCTGTTTTGTATACTTCCTTGCACTCATTTGCAAAACCACAACAGGATGCAGCTGAACATGGCTGAGAAAAGCCCAGGATCATGCTGACTGGTCTTAATTTAAATTTATCACCATAAACCTCAAGTGGCACCTTAGTGCTCCTAGGCAATCACACCGCCTGTGTCAGTTCAGTCTCCAACTATTTCACACCTCCTGTCTCCTCCGCATTCCTCATTCAGCAAATTGCCTTATTTTCTACCTCCTGGAGAAAAAGAAAACAAAATAAACAAATAGATGAAAGGAGAACTTCTGCAGTTTCTCCATAGTTTCAGCCACCAAAATTAAAATCTCTCCACAAATCTTACCCCCACCCCCCGGGAAAAAAACACAGATCAACAAAGAGAGCAAATAAATAACCTGTACCTTCAGATTAAGTAGGAGACAATAAAACAGACTTCAATTTGGATGTAAATGGAGAAGTAGAAATTGGAGAGCAGCAGTCGTTCCGGAGTCTATGTCAGAATGCAAGACTTGTGAGAATCACAAGGAGGAGAGGAGAAAGCAGTTGGGACTCGGCAGTGGCAGAACTGAAATAATGTAAGCTAGGTTCACCACCAGCAGGACATTGGGGGCTGCAGGTTTAAGTCTGTGGGCTGGGTCACACTCAGCCACTTGGCCCTGCTGGGGAAGGGAGGATCTTACCTGAGAAAGTTGTGCGTGGATCAGAGGACACCTGGAATGCAAAGGGTACAACTGTAGTGTTAGAATTTTAAAGGTAACTCTGAAACTGTAAGCAAGCTATGTGCTTAAAATTTAGTCTCACAGAGAAGCAAAATGTAGGATGGGCACCCAGTCACGTATAGACATTAATTAGGCTGTAGATTAATCATCATTGTTTGTATACTCTCATCTACTGCCCCAGACTTAGAGGCCAGCATGCACCATGTACCTTAAGGAATATAATCTTTACTAAAGGATGTAGTAAATAACCGAGATAAAAAACCCACGAAGTTCTCCAGACCCTTGCTAAATGTTACATGATGCCCAAGATGATTTAACTGTCTCTGTCTCTAATGTGTATAAAAACCACAAGAAAAATCACTACAGAGAGGCAGATTTGGGAAGATCCCCCTGTCCCCCCCCACACACCTCCCGCCCCTGCGTAAATAAAACCTCCTTTTCCTCCGCGGTCGCGTTCTGTGTGTCTGTGTGTTAAGCCGGACAGAGCGATCAACCCAGATTTCTCATCCTCACAACAACCTCTAGAACCCCCTGGTCACCCTGATGAAGGCCTAGGGGAGGTGAGAGGGCTTAGTTTCCCTGGCCGAGGCCTCTTTTTTTTTTTTTTTTTAATTAAATTCAGTTTTATTGAAATACATTCATACACCATACAATCATCCATGATATACAATCCACTGTCCACAGTATGATAACAGTTATGCATTCATCACCACAGTCTATCTCTGAACATTTTCCTTACAGCAGAAAGAACCAGAACAAGAATAAAAAATAAAAGTGAAAAAAAACACCCAAATCATCCCCCCATCCCACCCCATTTGTCCTTTAGTTTTTATCCTCATTCCTCCACTCATCCATACACTAGATAAAGGGGGTGTGATCCACAAGGTCTTCACAATCACACTGTCACCCCTTGTAATCTACATTATTATATAATTGTCTTCAGGAGTCCAGACTGCTGGGTTGGAGTTTGGTAGTTTCAGGTATTTACTTCTAGCTATTCCACTACATTAAAGCCTAAGAGGTGTTATCTATATAGTGCATAAGAATGTCCACCAGAGTGACCTCTCGACTCCATTTGGAATCTCTCAGCCACTGAAACTATTTCGTCTCATTTTGCATCCCCCTTTTGGTCAAGAAGATACTCTCAGTCCCACAATGCCGGGTCCACACTCATCCCCGAGAGTCATACTCTGCGTTGCCAGGGAGATCCACAACCCTGGGAGTTGGGTCCCACGTAGGGGGGAGGGCAGCGAGTCCACCTGTCGAGATGGCTCAGTTAGAGAGAGAGAGGGCCGCATCTGAGCAACAAAGAGGTACTCAGGGGGAGACTCTCAGGCACCATTACATACAACTTTAGACTTTCCTTTGTGGTAATGAGCTTCATAAGGGCAAGTCCCATGCTTGAGGGCTCAGCACATCAAACCGCCAGTCCCAATGTCTGTGACAACATACGCTAGGGGATCAGCATCTTAAAGTTTAGAGATAGGCCTTACAATTCAGGCATAGAGTTAACTGCTGTAAGAGCTTACAATCTAGGGACTATTACAATTATTGTGTCCGAGGCCTCTTTTGAATCCAGTTGTTGGGGTAAAAGGCCTAGAGAATTTACAGTTGCACTGGGGAAACAAGACAAACAAGAAGCAACTAGTAACCAAAAACAGAATGATGCATCTTATGTTTACATCCTGACATAGTAATTTGCTAAATTATATAGCAGAGACAATCTAGGAATAGTACACTATGTAATAACTTGCTAATCATAAGATGCAGATGGTAAATACCAAAAAGGCTCAAGAATGGATGGATTTCCGCAAACTATATCCATCAGGTCATGAAAATATTGAGAAGGTGAGATCAAAAGCTAGATTTTTATCTCTGGCGTAAAGGTTAAGTAGGAGGCTTTTCCCCGGTGATCCTTCACGTGTCACTTTCTCAGGAAGGTCTCAATTTAGCCAGCAGAGGGCAAGAGAACTGTAGAAACCATTCCAGGTTCTATGATCTTAGAAACCCTTGGAATAGGATTGTGTAGGTGTTTTTTGTAAGGGTAACTACAAATGGAAAAAAAAAAAAAAAAATTCCCTGGTGCAAAAAGAGAGAGATTCTCTCAGTTCCCTTTTCTTGGAGCATTTTCCTTTGAAACCTTGTAATTGTAAATTCTCTCTTTGCCCCTTTGAGATGTATGCTTTTTTTAAAAGCTAAATAAACCTTTTACCAGCTTTACATCCCAGGATGTCTTACTCCAGGTCCTGGGAGCCTCTCTCTGAAGTGTACACATCAAGGGAGTTAGCACCCTTATCTCCCCATCTCCATGGAGTTTAGCTGAGGTATCTGATTTCAAATTGTTGTATTATTCCAAAGGTAAAGGCTATTTGTAAACACAAGGCCACCCCAATTACTAGGTGGATTTATGATGAATTATGTGTGATCAATGGTGCTGGTCAAGATCTCTTGTTTGAGGACTAGTTATCGTTTATCTTGAGAATATGTATGCAATGAGATCATGTATGTAATGGGTTATATCTGCTTATCTATATGAAAAGGTGAGATTCCTTTCTCTCTTGGTAATCTTCTTAGTGTATTGCCTATGATGCATCATTCTGGTTTAATACTTATTCATAATATTGTTTTCCTTTCCCTTCTACCATTCTGGAGAGGTTTTCTGGGTTGGGAGAAGATTTTGTTTTTAATTGTATTTCCCCAACATTTTGCAAACTAAACAACAAAAAACAATCACAAATATGGATTTTTTAAAAGAATATATTTTTAAAACCACATGGCCAAAGCAGATTCTGATTACTGTTGACATTGTAACACATTCTTGCTTTTTAAAAAGTCAAACTTTCTTTGAATGGTGCATATATTTGTTTATAGATCCTTAAATGCTTGATGAAATGCAGGAATATATCTGAATAATTTAACCTAGTGTTTTAAGAAACACTTTCATTTAAAGATCCCAAAGAAATAAAGTCTCTCTGAAACTTTAATAAACATTCATAAGCAATGATTTATTTTGTAAATCTTCAGATACTGCTTTTAAGAAATAAGCTTCTTTAAAGAACATGATGCTATTGTAAATATAGCATGTAATGACAATTGTTAAATGAGCTAATTATTAAAAACAAGTAAACATATATTTAGTCTCTCAAGTAAGAATGGAGGTGGGAAGAGTGAGAGAAGGTATCTGCCCATTCCAGTAGATAGAGGGCTTGGGAAAACAATTCATCTCTCTTGGCCACAGTTCTTTTCATCTCCAAAATAAAGGTGTGAGGCTAGGTGATCTCAAAGATTCCTACCAACTCATGGATTCTATGACTCTATTGATTTGGTCCAATCTTAAAGTTCCCCATTTCAGTTACCATGTTATCTGGTAAGAGTATAGGGTGATTGTCTCCACCCGAGAAAATACGTAATTTAAGAAAGGACCCTTGAAGACTCTAAGAAATGATTCTCTACAAATAGGATTTCAGACCTGAAAGTAGTTAATAAGGACTATTTTATATTTTATTTATTTTATGTATTTTACTTTATTTTAATTTGCTGGATGGAGGATTTTAGTACCTTTCAAACCACACTTTTAGAGGCTCAGCTTCAGGTTGTAAATACAGACGAATTTACTCACCCCCAAGCCTTACTCCTTAGGGCTCTAAGGCTGCCGGACAACTGAAGAAGCAAAGAGAATTAGTGGAAAGCAGGATGGCAAAACTCGAATATGCCTCCTGGCAACCGTGTGAAGCAGCAGTACCTCCTCCTGAGACTGTAGCAGCTAAAATGTGTTCAGCTCTAAGTGACAGAATATTCCATCACAGTGGCTTACACCATAAGGAACAAGAAGTTTAGTTCCAGGGGTGATCCTACAGCTCGGTGGTTTCTCCCACAGTCAACACCTCATGGTTACGACACTGATCAAAAGTGGGGGGTTCTCTGCCTGATAGGTTCAAATGACTGATTCCTGAAATACTGGGGTTTCAAAGAGAGAAAGAGTTTATTGCTAGGTACGAAGCAGGAGCTCAGATGGCCTATTGGCTTAAAAATCTGTCTCCCCAAACTTCAGTAACTCTGAAGGCTTTATAGCATCAAAAGATGGGCAGGTTTTAGGATAATGAGCACAGTGGTTCTAGAGGATGTGATTAGAGGTGATCTAATTATTGAACACGTGCAGCTTGATTATATGCTTAGCACAAAATGTATGTAAGAAAATGGTGGCCTTAATATGATGATGGGCATGATTTTTAGTATTATAATGAGATTTAGGTCTCTTATAGTTGAAGTTTAAGCTACTGTGCATGTCAGGCTGGCCCATTTTGGTTAGATCCAGCTTCGTCTAGCAAGATAGTTTAGGAATTGGGATGGGTTCATTCTAGGCTGACTCAAGCTCTTTCATTAATAAATATTAGGGGCTGTCTTTTGTGATCATAAGATTCTAAAGTTGAAAAACAAGATTAGGGAGTACAAATAAAGGCCAGTCACAAGTTTTTACAGTCACAAGATAAAGGCTATCATAGTTATTTATACAATTATTATCAAGGATCAAGACAGCTGGGCCACAGTTCAGTAATTTCAGATATCTCCCTCTGGCTATTCTAATATACTAGAAAGTAAAAAGGAAATATCTATATAATGATTCAGTAATCACAATCATTTGTTAAATCCTAATTTCTCAGTTACAGTTACAAAACATCTGCCAGATCCGAGGCAACTCCACTTCACTTAATGGATCCATAGGAGAAAGGGGTGACACTGGGCAATGTAACTTTCTTCTCATGCAGCTCTCTCTTGCTCTATATCAGGGAGAAAATTTTTCCCCAGCCAACTTGCTCTTATATTTCATTGGCCAGCTCTGGGTCATGTGTCTTCTGCAGCCAGGGGAACGAGATTCCTTCCCTTGACTTAGATCTGTCCTGGTTCATGCCCTAGGGCTAGGCACATTGCTGCTGAACAAAATCAGAGTCCTATTTCCAAAGATGAAGGAGAATGCTTATATTAGGTGGTCAATCCATCTTGTCTTCCAGATTGTCTCACATACACACCCAAAAACTGGGGACAGTGTTTCTCTTTTCTGCTAGATCCAAAAACAGCCACAGTTAAACTTACCTGTGGCACTGAGAGATTGAAAACAAGAAACCGCACTTGATAGAGTAGATAGTCAATACTATTTTTTGTCTTGCTGAATTGAACTTGTTTTTTTTAAATTTTGTTTCGTGATCTGTGTCAAACCGCCTCATTGTCACTGTAGGTTATCTCTTTTCCCCAGGAAACAAGAATGAGGTGTGTGGGTGTGAGTGGTGTCTTCTATGAAATCACGGCCTCCACAAGGCCCCAAGGAAACCCCACACTGTTCTGACAGTTGCTGGGGGATCCTGGCAAAGCCTGATTCTTTGCCCACTAGATTTCATAGGTTCCTCTAGGGTTTTTTTCTGACCCTTTATGAGGTAAGAACTGATGGACAGGTAATTGATTCACTCCCAATTCCCTGCTATTATTACAGAATAATAATAATAGCAGAATAACAGAAGGGAAAGGAAAGAATCTAATGAGTTTTGTTTTTTTTTACTTTAAAATAATTCTAATTTTTCTTTGTATAAGAAAACTAACAACATTTTTATCCATATAACATTCACTTTTCAAAAATCTTTATATTAGATAAAACTTACAAAAATCTGTGTAAGATGGAAGAAACAACTGTAACAAAACAACCACTAACACAACAGCTCCTATAGTAGGTCAGATCAAGGTGCGGATCTCATGAAAACAAGCTGCTCACATTCCCAGAACCACAATCCTCTGGGAGGAATCTTGTCCTCTTTAACCTGCTGGGTGGCAGAGCCCATAGGAGTTACTCAAACTATGAGAATCCCAAAGCTTGGTCACCTAGGGGGAAATGAGGAGACAGATATGACTTGAGCATGATAATTATCTTCTCATAACAGTAAAGAAAACAACCTTAAAGATAAAGGTTGCATGAGCTCCAACTTCAACAGGTAGATAACTGTAGATGTATTTAGCTAAAGGCATTTGCTAGCAAAGGAGGAATATACACAATGTATACTTGCCATTTTTTCTTTAAAACAATATTCTCTAAGGCAGTCAAATTATTAAGGATACATTTAAATGGTATTTAAAACAATAAAAATAGCAAACATTTCTTGAGGACTTGCTATATATCCAACACACTGTTCTAGATACTTCACATGGTTTATTTCACTTAATCCTCATAATAGCACTATGAGGTAAGAACGATTATTATTCCTATTTTATTTTATCAAGAAGCGAGGCATAGGAAAGTTAACTTTCTTGACCAAGATCATATAAGCACAATTCAAACCCAGGTACCTTGTCTTCACAGCTTTTAGTTTAGTTCCATTTTTGTTTTTAACCCCATTATCACACAGAATTAGTCCTCTCAGATTGTAAATTCTGAGTTTCTTCTCGTCTGACTCTCTCACCTCACCTTCTGGTTTCACTTGTTTCCCCGTACAGTCTGGGCTCTGCTTAATAATTTCAGCTAAGCCCCGACTCACCTGCCCAGACCTCTTCTGCTGAAGTCAAACCAACATGGCCCCTCCACCAGAAATCTCTGCTACTCCTACTGCTTCCCAGAAACAAAACATGACCACTAATTTAGTTCAGGAAAAATTCATGCTACCTGTTTTTAAGTGGGCCTTTGCTACTGCTCAGCAACCCTTCTCAGCATCCACATCAGCTGTTCCAAACTCTTCCAGGATTAAATCCCCCAATGCACCCATCTATCCTATTGTAGATTATTTTACCATGGATTGATTTATTTAAAATTCATCCAAAGTAGGGTTACAGATAAAATACAGGCTGCCCAGTCAAATTTGAATTGCAACTAAACAAGGAATAATATTTTAATATAAGTCCCAAATATTGCATTTAGATATACTCAAATGGCATTTAAAATAATAAAAAATAAAATGGGGTGGGATGGGGAGATGATTTGGGTGTTCTTTTTTCACTTTTATTTTTTATTCTTGTTCTGGTTCTTTCTGATGTAAGGAAAATGTTCAGAGATAGATTGTGGTGATGAACGCATAACTATGTTATCATACTGCGGACAGTGGATTGTATATCATGGATGATTGTATGGTGTGTGAATGTATTTCAATAAAACTGAATTTAATAAAATAATAATACTAATAATAAAAAATAGCAAATAGCAAATGAGTTTTGATGAATAAGAACCATAGACTAAGACTCAATGGGAAAATGAGGGTAGAAGCCATAGATTAAGATCTAAGACACCTGATTTTCAGTACCAAAATTAGGGAGTTAGAAAAGCACATTTCTAAGACCCTTTCTTCAATACTGTTCTATATTCCTAGGAATCTTCGGATCTGAGAAAGGAATAAACATTTAAGAATAATTTATGATGACTTGAATAGAGAATATTGGTAATACAGTCAAGGTTGAAGACATGAGTCTCACACCAGTTTGGTTCTTTGTTTCAAAGCCAGGCATAGATCACACTCCCATCTAACCAGCAGCCATGTGCCCTTGATCATATGGAATCTGGGGGAAAGTGTATGACTACATCAGCAAAACCTGTTCCTAATGAAGAAAAAAAAGCCAATTGAAGTGTGTTTGTGTATCAATGTTAATCTCTAAAGATCCAATTATGTATATTTATTCAAATATACTGATGCTTTTTTGAAGTTTGTTTTCTTTCCCATTTTGCAAATTTCCCTGAGTCAATGAAGTCCTAGAGGATTAAAGTACATGCCATGCTCCAAATGAAACTTGGTATCCCAGCCTCCAATGCAGCTTTTTCTGTTCTGATATCAGACAGGACTATTTGATGGTTTTATTGTTGCTGTTGTTTTTAAGTGTAATTGTGGTAATATGTGTACAACATAACATTTTAACCACCTTCAAACTTACACTTCAGTGGCATTAATTACATTCACAATGCTTAATGGTTTTGTTTTAAATATGTTGTAATGAACAGCAAACACTGGCTTGTAACATTTTTATTTGAAGGAATCCAGGTACCCAGTAGGCTCTGTATATTTTCCTTCTCACAGCCACACCCCTGCAATTTGCACCCAAACTCCATACAGTGACTCTGTGATTGCCTGGAATCTTTCCTTGAACAAATCCAGGTTGGTGTTCTCAGGTGTGAGTAACACAAAGCTTGTTTTCCCATTGTTTTCCTTTTTCCCACTTGAAGTTTATTTGTTCTTCACGTCATTTAAACCACATCAAAGGAATCTTAACATACGTAGTTTCCGCCTTCCACCCTTATAGCTTGGCTTATTGTGTTTCTTTTGCCCTTCTGTTGAAAGAAGACGCTCTGCATTGAAGACATATGCCAGATTATTCCCAGGGAAGTGATTGCAGATGTTTCCTAGGGAAGATTTTCTTGGCCGACAAACAAAATACGTCCTGCATGTTTCTGCAGCAGCCCGACAGAGAGCAGCACCACACTGCTCTCTCCCTCCTGATTTGTCAAATTAGTTTCTCCTTTCTAAAATGCATAACATGGCTTATTCTGGGCTTCTAGCTGTTCAAGAATTTAGAGAGAGCAAGAATTTTAGACAAAGGGATTTCAGTTGCAAGCTGATAAAATGTCTATTGTGTATAAAGTAGCTCTGCATTTTTTTAAACAATTCCTTCAGGATTAGAAGAGATATTTACTCCTGTGAGTGAAAA
This sequence comes from Choloepus didactylus, assembly GCF_015220235.1. Taxonomy (NCBI): domain Eukaryota; kingdom Metazoa; phylum Chordata; class Mammalia; order Pilosa; family Megalonychidae; genus Choloepus; species Choloepus didactylus. The sequence goes on from NC_051311.1 coordinate 81,967,428, forward strand.
CCATTTTGTGACTCATCAGAAAATCTTTGAAATGTGAACACATTTTTATAATCTCCACAGCCATTAAATTGTGCCTTTCTACCTATCAGTTTGCACAATAATACAATAAGCTAAAAGGAGTGGTCTGCAAATTTGGTTAACCTATTTTAAACTCTGGTGGTGATTTTTACCTCCCTGTGAAAATCTTTAATGATAAATAAGGGTCACTGTTTTGGAAAATTGCTTATTTCACAGAACACAGCTGCTATGCCTCATGTTAAATTGTGAAGAGCTGTATCTGAAGGTCACATTCTCCAACAGTCGTTTCCACTTTAAAAAGAAACATCAAGAGAAGACAAGAAAGGGGCTTGACTTTCAAGGTCCCCAGACGAGATTAAAAGAGTAGCTGTAGGTCAGGACATGGCTACTAGCATTGGTACCCACAAAAATCAGCAGGGGTTTACAGGAGAATTGTTAAAACACCAGCAGGATACCAAGAAATAAATAAACAATCAGTTCCTATAAGGGAAGTTTTTGTTTCTATCAAGGTGAGACACAGTCTCTGAGGGAATTATTAGTGAGAGGTAAGATACAAAAAGTCTAAGGAATTTTCACTATCCTAAGTATGGTGTGTAAGAAATAAGGCAAAAAAACAAAAAACAAAGACAAAAAAAAGCTTCTTTTTGAGGTAGTGAAGTATACTTCAGTCACTTAGCTTACTTTGCAGTCCTGCTGACTCTTCTTCATTTCAAAAAAGAGTTTATAAATGTTTGAGGTTAAGAAAACTTGCTCAACGAATTCAAAGTTACAAAACAGAGAAACAAATGCCTAACTATTTTCATCATAAAATTAATTGCAAGGCTAGCAGCTGCTGAGGCTCTTCCGCATGCAGCTTGGGGCTCTTCAAGACTTCTAATTCCTGTGTGAGATTCTCCAGGGTTCACAGAAGTTGCCTCATTATTTTTGTTAATGGTGATTGTACATGAGGCCCACAAATCACATAACTACATTTGCTACTGCTTTAAAAGAAATCAGGGTTAGGTCCTCTTGTAGGTAAAAAATCTTCCTTCATGCATGTATGTATTCTTAAATTTGTCGCAGTTGTGGCAAAGCAACTCAAAGTTATTTTTAAAAATTTTTAAAAATTTAAATAAGCTTCTTTATTGAAGTATGGGCTACACACAGAAAAGCACAGTGATATTAAGAGTATAGCTCAATAAATTTTCACAAACACCTATTTGTTCAATTTTACAGATTGAACATGCACCTACAGAACATACACATCAAATTACAGACCATAAGGGTTCAACTCATTAGTTTTTAGTATATTCACAGAGTTGTATAATCATTACTGTTGGAAATGAAGTGGTACCTGTAAGAGAATAAACATTTGGTTGTGGAGGAGAAAAGAATTTATTTATGATTTTGCAAGAACAGACACACAGCCAGAAACATAGCAGGCACGCCGAACAACAGAACACAGCAAAGTTTTATATTCTAGGCTTAAAATGCAAGTCCCTCCCCTGTTTCTTCATTGGCTGAATACTCCAGAGGATACCGTGTATCCAAGAGAGCTAACTAGCCCACCTTTGGAACCTTGAATTGTACAGCCTATCAGAGAGCGTTAACTAGTTCAGATTTTTCACTGTGAGTCCCTGTCTTTGACCATACCCCCACATCCCTTTACATTACAGTAACCCTGGTTATCTTCCTATATAAGGAACTGGCACTGATTCTAGACTTAGGTCATGGTGCTCTCTCTCTCTCTCCTTCCCCTCACCATGGGGCCAGTTTAAGCCAGTCTCCATTTTCCCTATTCCATGTGGCCTTTATGTGAGAGCTCAACTTAACCCTTTCTTACAATTACCACTATCTAATTCTAGAACACTTTTATCAACCCAAAAAGAAATCCCATACACATTAGCAACCACTCCCCATTCCTTCCTCTGCCCCTATCCCCACCCCTCGAAACCACTAATCTACTTTTTGTCTCTATGAATTTACCTATTCTGGACATTTCATATACCATGTACATATATCTTTTGAGTCTGGCTTCTTTCACTTAGCATAATGTTTTCAAGGTTCATCTAGTTTTTTGTCCCCATTTTTCTACTCATCCCTCCATACACTGGATAAAGGGAGTGTGATCCATAAGGCTTTCACAGTCACACTGTCACCCCTTGTAAGCTACATTGCCATACAATTGCCTTCAAGAGTCAAGGCTACTGGGTTGCAGTTTGATAGTTTCAAGTATTTATTTCTAGCTATTCCAATGCATTAAAACCTAAAAAAGGTTATCTATATAGTGCATAAGAATGCCCACCAGAGTGAACTCTCGACTCCATTTGGAATCTCTCAGCCACTGAAACTTTATTTCAGGGTGCAGATTCATCCCCTGGAGTCGTATCCCTCATTGTCAGGGAGATTTACACCCCTGGGAGTCAGATCCCATGTAGGGGGGAGGGCAGTGAGTTTACCTGCCGAGTTGGCTTAGCTAGAGAGAGAGGGCCACATCTGAGCAACAAAGAGGTACTCAGGGGGAGACTCTTAGGCACAATTATATGCAGGTTTAGCCTCTCCTTTGCAGTAACGAGCTTCATAAGGGCAAGTCCTGTGATAGAGGGCTCGGGACATCAAACCACCAGTCCTCGATGTTTGTAAGAACATCGGCAACAATCCAGGTGAGGAAGCTGAACACCTCTGCATTTCCCCCCAGCTCCTCAGGGAGACCCTGCATATATATTTTTATTCTCTGTCCAAATTACTTTGGGATATGTCACTATTTCACACTAACCTATGCAAATCTACCAGGTCTCACTTCCTATTAAAATCTCCATATAATTATGGTATTTGAACAAACTGTACAAGTTAAATTGTTTAGGAAATACAGATCTTGCACCAAGTAAACATCTCTTCCCTTGGTTTCACATGGAATTTGAAGTTTTAAAATGCAGTCAGTGTTGTCCTTTACCCTTTGGCCCGGTTTGCCCTAGTCCTAACCACATCTGCTTCATTCATATGTCTAGTTGAAGTCTGGACTCTTTTTCAGCTTTTTTAACAGTTGCTATATGTGCTAGTACTGACATTCATATCTGCCAAGTTCTAGTTCTGAATTTCAGGTGTCACATAGATACCCAAAGTTCTAGGGATAGATAAGGTTAAACACAAAGGGATCAGTATCTCAAAATCTGGAGATAGCCATTACAAGTCAGGAATATATGTGACTGCTGTAAGAGCTTACAATCTAGAGACCATTACAATAAGTGTTCCCCTGATAAGCTGTGCTCTAAGGTTCAATTCTGAGTTTACACATCATAGTTAGTCCATACTGGTGAGGCATTATAGTGTTTGCCTTTGTTTCTGGTGTAGTTCACTCAAAATGCTGTCTACAGGTTCCATTCATCTCATTGTGCATCTCACAGCTTCACTCCTCAATATTCCATTGTATGCACACACAACAGTTCACCATTCTGTTTCTCAGTCGATGTACCCTTAGGCCACCTCCACACCCATTGCAAATCATGTATACGCTCTCCATAAACACCAGTGCTGTACACATATTTTTCACGTGGATATAATATAGGCTTTCAATTCTCTCAGATATACCTATCAGTAAAATTGCTAGGTCATATGATAATTTTAAGTTTAACTTTTTAAGGAACTGCCAGACTGTTTTCCAAAGTTATTGCAAAATTTTACATTCTTGCCAGCAGCGTATGAGGCTTCCAATTTCTCTACACCCTCACCAACAGTTGCTATTGTCTGTCTTTTTTAATATAGCCATCCCAGTGGTATGGAGTGGTATTTCATTGTGGTTTGATTTGCATTTCCCTAATGGCTAATGATGAGCATCTTATCATGTGCTTATTGGCCATTTGTATCTGTTCTTTAGAAAACTTCTATTCAAATCCCTTGTTTAATTTTTAATTGGGCTATTTGTCTTTTTCTTGTTGAGCTGTGTTCCAGTTTGCTAATGCCACCATTATGCAAAATACCAGAAATGGATTGGCTTTTTTTTTTTTTCTTTTCCCCACACAATTTTATTGAGATGTAGTCACATATCATGCAATCAACTAAACTGTACAATTAGTTGTTCATAGTATCATCATATAGTTGTGCATTTGTTACCACAATCAATTTTTGAAAATTTTCATTACTCCAAAAGAAAATAACAATTTAAAATAAAAATAAAAGTACAAAAAGAACACCTAAAACATCCCATCCCCCCATTCTTCATTTACTTTTTTGTCCTCATTTTTCTACTCATCTGTCTATACACTGGAAAAATGGAGTGTGAGCCATAAAGCTTTTACAATCACACAGTCACACTATATAAGCTATATAGTTGTACAGTCATCTTCAAGAATCAAGGCTACTGGACTGCAGTTCAACAGTTTGAGGTATTTCCTTCTAGCTATAATAATACACAAAAACTAAAAAGGGGTATCTGTATGATGCATAAGAATAACCTCTAGAATGACCTCTCAACTCTATTTGAAGTCTCTCAGCCACTGAAACTTTGTTTAATTTCTCTAATTTTTCTTCCCCCTTTTGGTCAAGAAGGCTTTCAACCCCCAGTGTTGGGTTCCAACTCATCCCTGGGAGTCATGTCCCACGTTGCCAGTGAGATTTGGATTGGCTTTTATAAAGGGGGTTTATTTGGTTACAGATTTACAGTCCTAAGGGCATAAAAGTGTCCCAAGTAAGGCATCAACAGGATGATACCTTCACTGAAGAACGGCTGATGACATCTGGAACCCCTCTGTCAGCAGGCATGTGGCTGACATGGCTGTTCTTCTGCTCCCAGGTTGTGTTTCAAAATGACTTTCTCCAAAATGCATCTCCAAGCATCCTTCTGTCCGCATCTCCAAGCATTTTTTAAGCGTCAGTTCCCAAGTGTCTCTCAAAAAGTCTCTCTCAGCTGCCTTTGGGGTGTTTTGTGCTCTCTTAGCTTCTCTGGAGCAAACTCTGGGCTAGCATCTCAGAAGCATCAGCAAGCATCTGGGTCTCCTGGCTTAGCATATCCCAGGGCATTTTCATCTCTCTGCTCTCTGTCCAAGCTCCCTTTAAAGGACTCCAGTAAATCAAGACCTACCCTGAATGGGCGGGGTCAAATCTCCATGGAAACATTCAATCAAGAGGTCATACTCTAATCAGAAAGATGAGTAAATCTGTCCCCACAAGATTGCATTAAAGAATATGGATTTTGGGGGCACATAATAATATCCAAACTGGCATAATGAAAGAATATTAAGATATTACTGTTAACTATAGTCCATAGTTTGCAACAGGTACATTTTTTCCCCATATACCCCTCTATTATTAACTCCTTGTAATAGTTTCATATATTTATTCTAATTCATGAAAGAATTTTTTTATATTTGTACAGTTAATCACAGTCATATCTTCTACCACAAGATTCACTATCTTATACATTCTCATGTTTTAAGGATTGGCTTTTATAAAGGGGGTTCATTTGGTTACAAAGTTACAGTCCAAAGGCCATAAAATAAGGCATCAACAATCGGGTACCTTCACTGAAGGATGGCCATAGGTGTCCAGAAAACCTCTGTTAGATCAGAAGGCATGTGGCTGGCATCCGCTCTGGAGTTCTGGTTTCAAAATGGCTTTCTCCCACGACGTTCCTCTCTAGGCATCTACTTGCATTCTCCAAAATGTCTCTGTAAGCAGCAGTTCCTCCAAGATGTCACTCTCAGTTGCTCTGAGGTCCTCTGTAAACTCCTTTATATGACTCCAGTGATCCAATTAACACCCAGCCTGAATGGGCGGGGTAACACCTCCATGGAAGTTATCCAATCAATCGTTTCACTCACAGTTGATTGAGCCACATCTCCATGGAAAAACTCAATCAAAGAATTCCAATCTAATCAGCGCTAATACATTTGCCCCCACAAGATTGCATCAAAGAATATGGCTTTCTCTGGGGGACAAAATATATACAAACTGGCACAAGTTTTAACAGTTCTTTATATATTCTGGATACAAGTCCTTTATCAAATATAAGATTTGCAAATATTTTCTTCCATTCTGAAGTTTGTCTTTTCAGTTTTTTGATAGTATTGTTAGAAGTACAAAAAACTTTAATTTTGATAAAGTCCAACTTACCTATTTTTTCTTTTGTTGCTTGTGCTTTTGGTGTCATATCTAAAATAACGATTGCCTAACTCAGAGTCACTAAGATTCAGTCACATGTTTTTTTCTGTGTTTTAATTTTAGCTCTTACATTTAGATCTATGATCTATTTAAGTCAAGTTTTATATATTGTTTGAGGTAGGGGGCAACTTCATTCTTTGCATGTGGATATTCATTTGCCCCAGCACCATTTTTTTTTTTTTTTTATTAAATTCAGTTTTATTGAAATACATTCACACACCATACAATCATCCATGGTATACAATCCACTGTCCACAGTATGATAACATAGTTATGCGTTCATCACCACAATCTATCTCTGAACATCTTCCATACATCAGAAAGAACAAGAGCAAGAATAAAAAATAAAAGTGAAAAAAGAACACCCAAATCATCCCCCCATCCCACCCCATTTGTCTTTTAGTTTTTATCCCCATTTTTCTACTCATCCATACACTAGATAAAGGGGGTGTGATCCACAAGGTCTTCACAATCACAGTCACCCCTTGTAATCTACATTATTATATAATTGTCTTCAGGAGTCCAGACTGCTGGGTTGGAGTTTGGTAGTTTCAGGTATTTACTTCTAGCTATTCTAGTACGTTAAAACCTAAGAGGTGTTATCTATATAGTGCATAAGAATGTCCACCAGAGTGACCTCTCGCAGCACCATTTTTTGAAAAAATAAAAAAAAAAGCAACAAATGTTTCTTTCTCTGTTGAATTGTCTTGGCACCCTGGTCAAAATCAATTGACCATAATATAAGGGATTATTTCTAGACTCTCAGTTCTATTCCTTTGATCTAAATGTCTATCCTTATTCCAGTATGACATTATCTTGATTATTGTTGTTTTGTAAAAAGTTTTGAAATCAGGAGTGTGTCTTCCAACTTTTTTCTTTTCTTCCAAGACTCCTTTGGCTACTCTAGGTCCTTTGCATTTCCATATAAATTTTAGGATCAGCTTGTCAATTTCTAAAAAAAAAGGCAATTGGGATTTTGACAGGGATTGTGTTGGTCCTTAGATCACTCTGGGGTGTGTTTCAGTTTGCTAAAGCTGCCAGAATGCAATATACCAGAAATGGACTGGGATTTAACAATTGGGATTGCTTAGCTTACAAGTTACAGTTCTAAGGCCATGAAAATGTCCAAATTAAGGCATTAACAGGACAATAACCTCTCTGAAGAAAGGCCTCTGGCATCCAGGGTTCCTTTGTCATGTGGGAAGGCACACAGCCAGTGTCTGCTGGTCCTTCCTGGGTTTCCTTGCTTTCAGCTCCTGGTTCAAGTCACCTCCTCTCTGAGCTTTGTGGGGCCTCTCTTAGCATCTCCAGGGCTTTTCTCTCTGTCTGCTCTCTCAGCCTTTTCTGTCCTTTATCCTCTCATAAAGGACTCCAGTAAAGGATTAAGATCCACCTTGAATGGGCAGGGTCACATCTCAATTGAAACAACCTAATCAAAAGGTCCCACCCACAGGAATGGATTAAAAGAACATGGCCTTTTCTGGGGTACATTACAGCTTCAAACCAGCACAGTCACGCTGTGCTTTATTTACCCCCACCTTATACTCAAAAGAAACTGTTAGAGGAGATTGACCAAAGACAACTTTAATGAAGGTTGTCATAATAGTATTAAATATTTTGGGGAGGAGAGAAGCTGGTGAAGGGATCCACAGGTTCCTCTGCTGCCATGGGTGAGTCCTCCAAAGCTTAAGAACACAGAGATTGGTGCCTGATTCTTACCTGGAAGGAAAGAAGGTGAGAGACTGGCTAGGGCTGCCCTGCTGGCAGAGCAAGAAGACTGCAGTGGAAGCAAACTGCGCTCTTACCAATAGTGGTGCAGGGGTGCCTGTTTCCCATGGACCAAGACACCACAGAAGGTCATCAGGCTATAACTATCTTCATAGAACCCTGCCCCAGAAGACACATGATGGGATGAGGTGACCTCAGAGAGGAGTCTGCAATAGGACCTGAGGGGAAGTCATAAAAAGCAGGGCAATAGTTCAGTACCTTGGTCAGGAAATAGTGCAATTAGAAGGCCCCTGATGGAGTGGAGGAGACGGTGCAGGAGTAGGTTAAGGGGGGAAGTAGATGGAGGAGAGAAGCTTTGAAATGGATATGAGGTGAAGTTTGATTTTATCCGGACTGTAGTTTTTAATACCTGAGAAAAAAAAAAAAAAGACTGTTCTAATAATGAAAGGAATCAGAAACTGATGGCATTTACCCAAGATGTCCACAGGAAAAGAAAAGAAAAGCCAACATGGTACGTTTGAGGGCAGCTCAGTCCATAAACTGGTTACATAACTTTGAATATCTATAATCAACAGATGAAAAAAGGCTATCACAAAGTTGATCTGCAGCTGGGGATGTTTTGATTCTAATGGCAATTAGGGTGAGATGGAAGATCCTTTTAATTAAAGTCAGAGGGTAAGAGCAGGGTGACATCAAGTTCTCCCTGGAACTTCAAAGCAGGTGAGAGTAAAATGACAGCTTGGATATCATAATCATACTAAGAGTAGACTAAAGTATTTATTAAGTATAGTCTAGGTTTTCTCCAAAAGCTTCTTAAGTGGGAATAATTGGTGTCACATACATAGCCAACCCTGTCCCATCACACCTGGAGTGAAATCTGCAGTCCCGGGAGCCTCACCTTCAGAGGCACCTGGCCCAAAAGCAATGTAAGAATTGCAGACAGGAGAGTGAGGAGATTTGAAGCCCTGATAGACACACACATGGAAAAACCCTGGGATGTTGAGTCTGTGACCAGAGCTTGCTATCACATGATAGCATGGAGTACATCACCAGATGGCACACCAGGCTCCTCCGTGGAAGTGAGAGGGTGGCAAGTTTTGTTTTAGGAACTTTTGCATCAAAATGACCCCTGGCTGTGATTGTATACTTCAAATGGTTTGTTTAGTGTGTGACTATATCTCAATAAAACTGCATTAAAAAAAAAAAAAAAAAAGACCCCTGGCTATCTTTTAAGGAAAATGGATATCCTAAGGCCTATCAGGCCAGGCCGTTCCCTTGTGAGGAGGCTTCATCTCCTTTGAAAAATGTAGTGTCAACGAGTGAATGATTCCTCTCAAAGAAGAAAAATGGCCAGTTACCTGGGGGTGAATAGGAGGGACTTGGGGTCCTAATGCCCAGTGAGATTGGCCAAAATAGAAGAAAGAAATCTTAGTAAATCTAAACAGGCTGAATAGAGTTTGATTTAATTATTTCAAGTTGTTTTCAAGGCCTCCTAATTCCATAGTCTCTGTTGATATCACCAATTTGGAATTCCAAAGGAATATGGGGGATTCTAGCCCCAAGGCTCCTTGGCCTTTGGGGGTGAACGGTCAATGGCAGGAGAGCTACAGTGCCAGGCAGAACCATTTGCTTTTCTCACCATCTACTCAACCACTTTCGCTATGTCGACCTGTGGGACACAATTTTCATGTATAAGAAGACAAGACCAAAACTCATTGGCAGTGTCTCTGCGAAATAATATCTTAAATCTCACATTCATCCAAGAACTCTTGCCTCCCACTTCTTGTCCTCATTTTTCAAGCATCTGTAACATATTTCAGGAACAGTCACGGAAAAAAAACTCCTTTTATGCTCTTCAGAAGAATCTTTCAAAACCTACATGGTAGATTTATGGCAGCAATTTAAAATGGACAATTCATTCTAATCTAATACTTTTTGGTGCAAGAGTGACCCACTGCCATTATCACAAGATCCTTAAGCTGTGTTATTTTAAATCTGTCATGGTAATACGTTTAAACTGATCTACTCTGCACTCTTTTAATGAGCACATTTTGCAAGGCAGTCAGTTGAACTTCAAGTATAATCAGACTGGGGGTGGAGAGCAAAGCCGCATAGATGAAGAACCAATAAATATAAATAATACGTATTGAATGCTTGGTGTGATGGTTAATTTAATGTATCATCTTGGCTAGGTAATGGCGTCCAGTTGTTTGGTCAAGTATGCTCTGACTTGATTGTTACCGTAAGGATATTTCGTGGATTTAAATCATTGGTCAGTTGATTGCATCTATGGCTAATTACATCTACAATAAACAAAGGGGATTGCCTTCAGCAATGGGAGAAGTCTTCTCATCCAATCAATTGAAAGCCTTAAAGGGAGAACTGATGATTTCAGCAGTCAGAAAGAAGAATTTCTGTCTCTACTTCAACCAGCCAGCTTCTCCTGGGGAATTCATCATCACCTTCATTGGGGTTTCCAACTTGTGGCCTGCCCCACAGAATTAAGACTTGCCCATCATCACAGTCATGTGAGCCAATTCCTATGATCAAGATATATAGATATATATATCTTGTCAGTTCTGTTTCTCTGGAGAACCCTGACTAATACAGGTGGTATGTGTCAGGCACTGTTGCAGTGTTTTATTTACATGTATGACTTCATTTAATCATCACTGTAGCCCAATGAAAGAACAACTATTTTTATCCTTCCTTGTTTTGGATGAGAAACCCAAGGCACAGAGAGGTTAAGTGACCATTGCAAAACCAAACAGCTTGGATGTGCTGCCATCTGGATGCCGCCAGCTGGGCCTGTTATGCTGTATCCATTAGCACTGTGCTCCTATGAGCAGTGCTTTCTGGACACAATCAGTTTGCTCTGATATATGCAATTCTAAAATTTCCCCAAATACCTACTCCTCCTAACCATTTGGAAATAGCATAACTGAGCCAGGTAGATCTGTTTTAATGAAAATGTTAAGAGTAAGTTCAAAGTTTCCAGTTAACATTTCTGAATAGGCACTGTCTTGTTTGGCATCTTTGTAAAGTGACAGCTAAAACTCTGTCTTAAGAGTGGGCCATGATGCAATTTTCCTCTTTCAAACAAATGATAAGTACAGATGTGTCAGTTATGCACTGTAATTAAGTTCATTGTTAAATTTCCTGGTTTATAATGCCCTCTCTTCCTTTGTTGCTGGTTTAAATCTTGGCAACATTTCACACCAAGGCTCTGTGCTCTGCCCACCTCCTGCTTTTTTGAGGCTCCCTTCTTCCCATTTGACTCTTCCTTCTGTCCACTTCATAAACTTGGGCCAGGAGAAAGTGTTCTGGCACTGTTTTAAATCATTTGGGATATATGTTATAGTTAAGAATCAAGTCTCTTAAAATCTTATTTCTGAAATAAGATTAAATTTTATAGATTTTATCTGTAATAAGATAAAATCTTATTTCTGAAATAACAAGGTGGGCATAAAAAGCAGGATGTTATGGTCAAGTTGTTATATACTTAGGAGAAGAGGTAGAGATCTGAGAGAAGTGGAAGTTTGGCTTAACATTTATGGAGCCTAGGATGAGAGTACAAATCAAAATTATTTTTCATTCTTGTTTCAAATTTTTCTATTAAAATTATTGTAATGAATAATTATCAAAATTTTAAATCAAAATTATGTAAACAAAGCTGATGTTTTCACTTAAGTTTTTGGAAATATAACCCAAACTCTTTATTTTTATATAAATAAAATCATTCACAATTTGTAGCAACCATGGAGGCAAGCCACTCAGATCTCTCTTCAAAAGAAAAATCGCCGTGAAGCATGGAGTTAAATCAGAGCCTCCAGGTATGGCGCCTTCAGGATTTGCCTCTGTGTGCAAGCTGAGGCTATGCCCTTCCCAAGAAGCCCTAGCTAGTGACTGCAGTGCAGGGGTACCAGGGCCTGACTGTTTCTGGTCAATGTGGGACTCCTCTGCTGGCAATCAGCGCTCCCCTCTGGGATGGTCGAGAACTTCTGAGACCCACGTTGCAGTCAGACCTCTTCCTACCCAAATTTCCTTCCTTCCCCTTCTCTTTTATCAGGTGTTAGGCTTGCATTGTGGTCTGAAGTCTTTCCCTGTTTACTCCTGCTCCCTCTTCCCTTTATATGTCACAGGAATTTCCCCAAATAAATCTCTAGCACTTCTAACTCTGTCTTAGCATCTGCTTCCTGGGAAGACCCAAACTGGCGCACAATTCTAGCATTCTGTATACATTTAGTTCACAGGACAAGAATTGGTATTGCAATTTACTCATGTTACATCTAGGCTTACATATATACAGACTTAAAAGTACCATGAGTTGTTTAATATTGCAAAATAGTCCTTGGCTACCATATGTCATTGTGAATACTATATTCTGGAACCACAAGCTGGAACATGAGGAGAAGCAAGAAAATGAATATTTGGCACTCTCTAAGTTTATTCGTCAGAAACTTAAATTCTTCAGAGTGCTCCTATGCCAGCTAAGTCCCAAAACTCAGCGGTAATAGCCTCTTCAAGAACATCAACTAGATGTGTCCCCTTTGCTCATAAGGTTGACGCCCCTTTTCAGTCATAGACGACAGGTTGGGGTGGTCACTGCCTGGACATCTCTGATGATCAGGAAAGTGACTGAACTAGAGGAAGGAATAGCAACAGACAAGATGGAATTTAACAGAGGATTATGAATGTTGAATCTTTATATAATTTTCTTTTTCTTGGGTTGCTAGGGAGTTGGAATAGTTAGAAGGAACGAATCAAAATGGTGGAAATGTAACCCATAGCATCCTTTGAAGTTTGTTCTATAGCTACTTGTTGAGTTGTAATTTGAAAGCTATACCTTTTTGTATATATGTTATATTTCACAATAAGGAAGTAACTGAAACTATGGAACTGTGACATATGATATTCTTTGAAATCTGCTCTCTAACTACTTGTTGAATTGCACTTGGAAAGTTATCACTTTTATGAATATACATTATATTCTACAATTTAAAAAATGATTTAAAAAAAAGAAAATTAATACTTGACACTACTGAAAAATGATATTTCACTGTGCAAGAATCTTGTTTTAGTTTGCCAGACTGCTGAAATCAGACAACATGAAATACATTGGCATTGACAATGGGAATTTATTACCATACAGGCTTACAGTTTTGAGGCCTTGAAAATGTCCAAATCAGGCATCATCAAGACGATGCTTTCTTCCTGAAGACCTGCTGCTGGCAGTCCTGGACTCTGTCACATGGCAAGGAGCATGGTGGCGCCTGCTGTCCTCTCCCTTCTCTTCCGGGTTTTGTTGCTTTCAGCTTCTTGCTTCCATGGCTTCCTCTCTCTCAGTCTGAAGTTCATTCTGTTTTATAAAGGACTCCAGTAAGAGGATTAAGACCCACCCTAGGTGACGCCTTAACTGAAGTAACCTCATGAAAACCTACTTACAATAGGTTTACGCCGACAGGAATGGATTTGCTTTAAGAACCTGATTTTCTGGGGTACATACAGTTTTAAACCACCACAAATCTGTTACATTCAAGTTATCTGAGAGGAAGCCTTAGACAAGTTGATTGATTTGTCTTCTCTTTCCTAAGCATTTCTGCTGCTCAAATCCTTACACCAAAGCAGTGCCCACTTCAACATCTATAATGGTAAAACATACAAACCTGAGCTAATCACATGAGCCCTTTAAAAGCAGAGTTTCTCTTACTGATGACAGAGAGGAAGCCAGAGATCTAAATAAAGCAAGAGGATTGGAAGCATTGTTGCTGGCTTAAGACGATGGAGCAATGGAGCGTTCTGTGTGGTAAGGAATTTGGGCAGCCTCTAGGGGTTGCAACCAGCTCTAGGGTGACAGCCAGCAAAGAAACAGAATTCTTAATTCTACAGCCACAGGAAAATGAATTTTGCTGACAACCCGTGAGCTTGGAAGAGGACGCCGAGCCTCAGGAAAGAACCTCAGCCTCAGCCAATATCTTTATTTCAATCTTGTGATAACCGAAGAGAGAACCCAGCCATGCTGTGCGAGACTTCTGATCTACAGAACTATGTGCTAATAAATGGGTGTTGCCTTAAGCTGCAAATATTGTGGTAATTTGTTACTTAGCAATAGAAAACTAATAAGCTATCCATGAAGCACAGAGAAAAGAAAGACAAAAGGGGAAAAAAAGACAAAAAAGGAACAAGTCATTCAGTGGCTGTGGGCAGTTTCAAGCAATTTAAATATATGAAATTAGAGCCTCAGAAAAAGAGGGGAGGGGTAAATACTTGAAGAAATGATGGTAAAATTTTTTTTTGCAGATTTAATGAAAACTATAAAGCCACAGATCTAAGAATTTCAATAACCTCAGCAGCATAAACATTAAACCACACCAAGGCAAATTATGAACTATTATGTCCAGAGAGCCAAGACAATATCTACAGAAAACTTTTGGTTGGAAACCAGGGCAGGCCAGAAGAAACTGGAACAATATTTTCAAAGTACTGAAAGTAAAAACTGTCAAGGTAGGATGATTTACCCAAAGAAAATATCAGATAAACAAAAGCTGAGAGAATTCATTGCCCCAGAATTGCACTAAAAGAAATGTGAAATGAAGTTTAGGCAAAAAGAAACTGATATAGACTGTTTTTATCATAGTATACAGTTCTGCTAATTGATAAAATCTTTAGAAATGAATAATTATACACACAGAAACACCCATTTTTATTTTTTAGACAGTATGTATAACATTTGACCTAGTCATGCTAAATATACAATAAACAAAATTCTCACCATGAAAATGTACTTTCTGGTCATTAGTAAGAAAGAAAAACACTGATAGAGTAGAAATTCATTTACTATTTAGTTCACTGAAGGAGACTTGACTAGGTTAAATGTATTGACTCTAAAAAAAAAGAATAGCATTCACTCTGTAAAACAGTGCCTACAAGTAGGTCATGAAATCTCACCTGATGTTAAGTACTTTCTTGGGATTACTAGCAGATTCCTAAACTTGCAGGACCTAACTTCTTTAACAAATATCAGACATCACTTACTATGTAAAAAAATAATTTATTAAAGTCAAGGCCATCTGCCAAATAATTATTTCAAAAACATAAAACTCCAATTCAGCTGCGATAGGAAGTCTCTATGGTCATGCCTAAGATTCCCACTGCCCCATATTCAAGTCCTTGTGTAATCTCCACTCTTGAGTGTGGACTGGACTTACTGGCTCATTTCTAACAAATAGAATATGACAAAAGTGATAGGATGTCACTTTTGAGATTAAACTTTGAAAAACCCGGCTCTGTCTTGGGCTCTGTTTCTCTCTCTCTCTCTCTCTCTCTCTCTCTCTCTCTCTCTCTCTGTCTGATTGTTGGCCCCATGGAAAGCCAGTTGCCATCTCAGCTGGAAAAATCACATGAGTAGGCTTGGAGGCAGCTCCCGACCACCACAACCAATTGAGCTGTTAGGAGAGACCACAATCCCAGCCAATAGCTCGGCTGCAACTTCACGCGAGACCTTAAGCCAGAGACACCAGCTAAGCTGTGCCCAAATTCCTGACCCACAGAACAGATAATAGCTATTTGTTGTTTTAAGTTTCTAAGGGTTGGGGCAATTTGATACACAGCAATAGACAATGAATACAGCTATTATTCAGCAGTTTAAATATTATTAATAAAGAAATCCTGAGGGCATGTTCTATGTAATGTGCAGGAAAATAATTCTACTTGCTACTCTGTGTGCCATATGTTCATGGATCTGCCAACAGACTAATATGTGGCAAATTGTTAAGCGGAGATTTAAAATCTTTAATAATATGACACCATGAATTATTCGACCATTATCACTGATGAGCAATGTGATACAAAGGATAAAATTTTCCTGGAACCAAAATATCATCCAACTCTTGTTACCATTTTATCATCTTAGAGAATTATTAGGTTCTTTAAAAAGTGCTCCAGAGAGATATCTTTAATTGCTGATGCTGGGTTGAAGTTAAACCACTTTCTACCCACACAAATGGGTGGAACTACATGATGACTCATTACTTCCCCCACTGAACAGAGCCGCACACAACTCCTTGGCCATCTGGCTAATCTAGTGCCTTTGGACTAATAACCTAGGACTTCCTGGGACCTAATAATTATATCAGACTAATACATGTAACTCCTGTAGGCTAACCAATAATATGTGGGCTGGAGCCATGAGTCGAAGAAAAAAATAACATTGGAGAGCAGTTTAAAGTTCGTAATATTATTTCTCACTTGTGGTTTCATTTGTTTCTCTCCAACAATCTTGTATGCTAGATGTTATTTTATTGTTAGCCCCTATGACCATGCTATATTTTTTGCCAAGCATCTAGGACAGGGTTTGGTAATGGACGATTTTGTCACAACCAGAGTAGTTGTTGATCTCTTAAGACATGAAATGCCTACATTAAATATAAATAGTTCTATCATAATGAGAAAAATCCAACTACTCTGATACATTTCCCAATCTACTGTTAGCTGAACTTTGAGGTTGTTTCTTTTCTACTTAGCTGAAGAAATTTCTCTTTGGTTGTCTTATCTGGTCTGAGGCAAATTCTCTGAGCCAGTGGCTACCTTCCCCGCCAGACCCATTTAGAGAAGGGACCGTTTTTGTTATGGGAAAAGGTATTCCAATGACATGGTTATGAGTGCCTACTGTGGAATTTTCATCTCCTGCAGAAATTTATGGCCGCACTCACCATAGCTTCATAAACCTCCCAGAAAAAGGAGCAGTAGGTACTTTGCTCCTGTCTGGAAATTGATAGGTAATGAGGGGGTAGCATGTGTACCTTCACATCTGCCTAAAGCAGGATGTAAAATGTGTCCATGAATCAAACATACTCTAGTATTTTCAAATCACAGAAAGTCAGAACTAGCTGTAAGAAGCAGGCTTTTGTACCTGGGGCTACACTTACCGAAATATGTGCCTTGAACAGTCACTGCTCCATTTCCTGGACAAGATGTTCTCCAAGGGTCCTTCTGGTCCTAATATTGTAAGATTTGTGGACCAGCTTAGTTGGTTCAAGGAATCCTCCTAAGCTGTGTTAGCCATGTGTTGGATCCTCAGTGTTCTCTGATATTTTTCTTGGGTGCTTTGGGTTAGGAGACTACATGGAATACATGGAAGAATATTATAGTATAGCTATGATCTGCATGAAGTCATCAAAACTAGTTGAAAAAAGGAAACATTTGCATGAAAAAGAGAACAGTTACAAAATAGTGTATTTGGGCAGAGACCACCGGTGGTCCCCAATTTTCATTCTCCCCTATTTCCTTTATATTAGAACTCCTGATTTTAAGCTGGACACATAGCCATCTGAAACAAAGATGTTTTTCAGTAGTTCTCCAGTAGATGTAGTCACATGTCAAAGCTCTGGCCAATGAGATGCAAAGGAAGTTTTATATGTGCAATATCTCGTAAGTGTCTTTCTGGCTGGAATACAGATGAGATGACCGGAGCACAAGTAGCATTTTGAACCATGAGGTGGAACTTTTATGCTTAGGATGGTGGAGCAACAAGATAGAGGAAACTTTATCCCTGACACTTTACACCGGCTCTGAACTATCTCCAGACTTCATGTACGTGACAGAAAAATAAACTGCTATCTTGTCTAAGTCACTACCATTTGGGTTTTCTGTCACTCACAACAGAATCTCATTGACAAAACAGGGACATTTGGATTCCATGTTAATAAAATTATGTTGGTGTGCATGCACATGTGAGTGATGTGTGCACACATGTATGTGTTAGTCCCAGCCACCCAGCACCCGTTCTCCCATTTCAATAGCATTCTGGTTTCCTTTTAGGGAATTGGCTCTCTCATTGTGTGATGGCATGGTGGAATGGTCAACACAGATGCCTATTCTTCCATTAATGGATCCAAGGGAGTCCTTGAAGGTTCCTTTCATCAAGTCCTTTTCACTGTCCTGTTTCAGTGTGGGTATGTTAGAATTCGTTAAAGCTCAGTCCTAAACTCTCTCCATGTCCCCTCACAAAGGAATGTATCACCCACACATCAGCTTCTGATACATCTATGAATGGATGATTCACAGAATACATCCTCAGCCTGAACCTCTACTTTGAATTCCAAACCCAGGTATCAGTTAGGATGCTTGCAGAAATAGATGATACACTCAAATTGGGATAACTTGAGGAGATAAAGGAACTATTCACATAAGGGTGGGCAGGGTATAAGGAAATTATAAAGGATAGTGCAGTATTCTGGAACAAACAAGAGTGGTACTAGAGCCTGGGGGTAGGCAGCTTTGTGGAGAGGTCACCTGACAGGAGCTCAGAATGCAACCAGTCCACAGCAACCTTCAGGGAGGAAGGCAGGGACATAAATACCCACCTCAGCTCCTTCCCTTTCTAAAGGGGAGCCCACTGATGCAGGTGAGCCTCCCAATGCACAGAGCAGGGTGGACAAGGGTAGAGAATGGGTCTGGAAGAGGAAACAAAAAATGACCAGCACAGCTCATACATCCAATTGCCTACTTAACCTCTTTTGGATGTCTCCAGACTCCCCACATTCAATATGCCCAGATTCAAACCATTTATCTAACCCTTCCCCATATTTACCCAACCTAGTTCTCTTTAATTGTTCCCAATCTTAGGAAATGGCACGATTAATAATTTTTTTTTTTTTGCAAACCAGAAGCCTGCAAATCATCCCTGACTCCTTCCTCTTCTCCTAGCCACCACCACCATAGTCAATCTATTGCCAAGTCCAGTTAATTTTAGGTAATCTAAGTTCAACAAAACAAAACGAAACAAAACAAAAACTCCCTTTCCTGAAACACTGATCCTCGGAGGAGGGGAGCAAGCAAGGAAGGAGCTCCAAGGCTGGAAGGCCCCCCGGTTCCTGCCGCCTTCTGCAGCTGCCAGTCCCTGTTTACTATGAGCTCTGTGTTTTTGTCCCACTTCAATCCCATGCACACTGGTGAATTCTTCTAGTAAAGTCACTTTTGGTTTAATTTAGTGAAAGTTAGCTTCTACTTCTTAACCAAGAGCCTTAATGAATAAAGGCAAATTTTTAATTAGGAAGCTAACTGAAAAAGTACTGGCTCCCCAAGCATTTCACCAATCTTCAGAACCTGTAGAACATCTGAAACGATTCTCCATTTTTAAATAATCTGGTCCAAAGATAAGTGATAAAAATAATTTTGTTAATTAAAAAATGCAAAGGACTGCTATCTATGATTCAATCATAACATATGCCCATATGCTAACAATGGTCCTCTCTGTGAGGAGAAAGTTCAGGTGATTTGTATTTTCTTCTTTTGGCCCTTAGTCCCCTTGTTTTCTACTGTGAATACATATGCTTTTGTAATTGGGCTTTACAAAGTAAACACATATTATTTAAAAAATCATATTAA
Organism: Choloepus didactylus; assembly: GCF_015220235.1. Lineage (NCBI taxonomy): Eukaryota > Metazoa > Chordata > Mammalia > Pilosa > Megalonychidae > Choloepus > Choloepus didactylus. The sequence goes on from NC_051311.1 coordinate 81,986,697, forward strand.
ATCAATTATAGTGTATTGATGCTGGAATAAGAGTAAGCAAGCTCTGATACTGCATACCAAGGCAAATAGCAAGAAAGCAGCTAATGAATTGTATTGAAGAATAAAATCAAGGGTTGGTCTTGGGATGGTGTTCCCACTACCACACACACACACACACACACACACACACACACACACACACACACACACGGTAGCTGAGGTCATTCATTCAACAAATGTTTATTCATTTACTGAGTATCTACTGTATATCTTGCATCAGAGTCAGGTGTGGTGACTGTTAAATGAAGATATGTATTGTGCCAGTTCGATGTATTACGTCCCCCAAACACCATTATCTTTGATGCAATCTTGTGTGGGCAGACATATCAGTGTTGGTTAGATTTTGGAATCCTCTGGGCATTTCCATGGACATGTGATTCAAACTGTGCACAAGACCTTCAGTTGGATAATTTCCATGGAGGTGTTGCCCCACCCATTCAGGGTGGGTCTGAATTAAATCACTGGAGCACTACATAAGCTCAGACAGAAGGAACAAGCTTGCTACAGCCAAGAGGGACACTTTGAAGAAAGCACAGGAGCTGCAAATGAGAGACATTTTGAAGACAGCCGTTGAAAGCAGACTCTTGCTCTGGTAAAGTTAATAGAGGACAAACGCCCCCAAGAGCAACTAAGAGTGACATTTTTGAGGAGCTGAAGCCTAGAGAGGAATGTCCTGGGAGAAAGCCATTTTGAAAACAGAACTTGGAGCAGACGCCAGCCACGTGCTTTCCCAGCTAACAGAGGTTTTCCAGATGCCATTGGCCATCCTCCAGTGAAGGTACCCTTTGTTGATGGACACTTTATGGCCTTAAGGCTGTAACTTTGTAACCAAATAAACCCCCTTTTAAAAAGCCAATCCATTTCTGGTGTTTTGCATTCTGGCAGCATTAGCAAACTAGAACAGATTTTGGTACCAGGGAAGTGGCGTGCTGCTGAGTTTGCAAATACCAAACATGTCGGAATAGATTTTGAAATGGATAAGAGGAAGATTCTGGAAGAATTATGGAGAGTTTGATAAAGGTCTAAACTGCTTTGAAGAGACTGTTTGTGGAAATATGGACTCTAAAGATACTTCTTATAAGGCCTTGAACAGAAATGATGAACGTGTTGTTGCAAACTGGAAGGAAGGTGATCCTTGTTTTAAAGTGGCAGAGAATTTGGCAAAATTGAGTCCTGGTGTCAGATGGAAGGCAGAATTTGAAAGCAACAACCTGAAATATTTAGCTGATGAAATCTCCAAGCAAAATATAGAAGAAGTAGCCTGGCTTCTACTTGCAGCTTGTAGAGATAAACTTAGAACTGAACTCTTGGGTACAAAGAAACCAGAAATTGATAATTTGGAGAATTCTGGATTTCCAAAAAGTGAGACCCCAGAAGCTACAGCCCAATGTGAGGATTTAATCAAACATGGAACCTAGTGACCATTTCAGTACAAGCCAGGATTGGAGATGGGAGTTATCAAAAAAGGATTTGTGGAAAGTCCTGTTGTCTGATGGCTTTGACCCCTGTGTGCTTCATGCGAAGCCAACAGAATTTTTGCGAGATCTTTATAGACAGAGCCACTGCTGATCTGAACTGGAGGAGACGGACAAGGAACAAACTGAAGCAAAAATTTCTTCAAAGATGGAGCCATGGAGGTTGAGGTCTGGAGTCAAGAGGTCTCAGGCTGGGAGAGAGGAGTGGCCCACACATATAGAAAGGTGTGTTTGCCCCGGAGGTGGAGGAGAGTCTGGCTGCCACCCCACTGTTCTGAAGGGGTTGAGTGTGTATCCCAGAGATGGAAGAGAATCTGGGTGCGGCCCCGATGTTTGAGGAAGGTGGGGCCGAGAAGGTGGTCTTCCCAATGTGTGAATATGTTGGAGCACTCACCCTAGTGTTTGGAGAGGAAAGGGCTGCAGCAAAGGCCCTTAGGAAGGGTTAGACTCCCGCTTTCTCAAGCCCAAAGGATGCAACGTTGTTCTGTAAATGACTCTCAGACTTTGAAGTCTAATGGAGTTTGCCCTGTGGGTTTTAGGAACTGTTTTGGTCCTATTAACCCTATTTTCCTTACTGTTTCTCCTTATGGCAATGGGACTGTTTATTCTATGAATGTCCCTCCTTTGTATATTGGAAGCATATAACTTGTTCTAAGTTCACAGATCCACAGCTAAAGGAGAATTATGCCTTAGGACCGACCATACCTATAATTGATTTTGATGGCATCTTGTACTTAACTATTGTTACTGAAATGCTGAAATGATTTAAGTTTCTGTGATATTGTTGTGGGATGAATGTATTTTGTATATGGAAAGATAATGTCATTTGGGGGCCCAGGGGGTGGAATGTGCCAGTTCAATGTATTATGTCCCCCAAATTACATTATCTTTGATGCAGTCTTGTGTGGGCAGACATATTAGTGTTGATTAGATTTTGGAATCCTTTGGGCGTTTCCATGGAGATGTGATTCAATCAACTGTGGACAAAACCTTTGGTTGGATAATTTCCATAGAGGTGTTGCCCCACCCATTCAGGGTGGGTCTGAATTAAATCACTGGAGCACTATATAAGCTCAGACAGAAGGACCAAGCTTGCTACAGCCAAGAGGGACACTTTGAAGAATGCACTGGAACTGAGAGAGGAGCTTCAGCTTACAGAGACATTTTGGAGATGGCCTTTGAAAGCAGACTTTTTCTCTGGAGAAGCTAAGAGAGGACAAATGCCCCAAGAGCAACTAGGAGTGACATTTTTGAGGAGCTGAAGCCTAGAGAGGAATGTCCTGGGAGAAAGCCATTTTGAAACTAGAACTTGGAGCAGATGCCAGCCACGTGCCTTCCCAGTTAACAGAGGTTTTCCAGATGCCATTGGCCATCCTCCAGTGAAGGTACTCTTTGTTGATGGACACTTTATGGCCTTAAGATTGTAACTTTGTAACCAAATAAACCCCCTTTATAAAAGCCAATCCATTTCTGGTGTTTTGCATTATGGAAGCATTAGCAAACTAGAACATGTATGTTCTTCCCCAGGAACCAGGGAAGATGATACACAGAAGATGACATTTAAGTTGGATACTGATACTTATAATCCCATTAATGAACCATAGTCATACCTGACCATTCCCATACTATTAAGTTCACCATCATTATTATGGGATTATAAGTATCAGTGACTCACTGAAGGTGAACATGTTCATAAATGGTTGTTTCAAGGCATGTAACCCATGGAGTAGCACCACAAACCTAAATAAGTGTTAGCATGGTATACACATTGTACCTTCATCATAAGTCATCAGCAGCAAATCATACATGAAGCTGGATTTTTACAGCTGTCTTTGAGACAGAAATGTCTTATACTTTATACCTGGAGCCAAGTTTGGCTGACTCTGTACATATACTGCCTTTGAGTCATAAAACACTTAGGAAACTTATATTTAGGTTATTTTTTAAAATTTTCTAATGGAAATATTAACAAAGGATTCTTTGAAGTCATTACCCTGCCTTAATTGTAGTTAACTCATTTGTCCATTCATCTATTGATTTATATATTCACTCATTCATTCATTCATAGGCAGTGCATACTGGATACATGTGCTACAAATTGTGGAGGCGTCAAAGGTAATTAAATCACTTCCCCTCCCCCAAATTAACAGATAAGACATGTGAAAGAACAGATGTGCTAGTTAGTATGGAATAAATGCCATGAAATTAACTATGCAAAGTGCTTAGGGAGCTTCAAGGTGAGAGAGATGACTGCCATTTGGGTTAAACAGGACTTGCAGCCTTGCCGTTGACAGGGAGATAATAAGGAGGGCATAAAACTGGCTGGCTCAGCAACAACCTGGATATGGGAGTCACAGAATCTGTCCAACAGATGCTGAAAGTCTTAAGTCTGGGTAGTGGTAATAGGAGGATGGGAGTTAAGAAGAGGAACAACTCTTGAGAAAGGAGAAAAGAGTTGCTTTTAGGACTGAGCCTGATGAGCTGCTGGGACATGTAAGGGGAGAGAGGGTGAGTAGTTGGGAAGTTGGTACAGGGCTCAGGAGGGGGCTCATGGCTGGAGGCAATATGACATCCACAGCAGACTCTGAGCTCCCCTGCCAACTCGAACTGTGACCTTAGTCATGTCAGTTAGCCTCTTGGGTTCTCAGCTTCTTCCTCTGCAAAATGAAGCTGTTGTGTTAAATCCAAATCTCCCACAGTGCAGTACATGATATGATTTTAGACCGCCCAGACAGCAACTTTGTTTTTATGTTTATTTCAATGTAGTTCAGCAAAACTATTGAACAACAAAATCTTGATTTCACTGACATTATTTCTTTGGCTAAGAGGGAAAAACAGGTCAATTTCAAGAAAAATATTAAATAAATAATACAGGAAGTATGTGATAGGGTGAAAATTGCAAAGATCATTTGCAAGTGATATGTTTGGGAAGCCCAATTTGAGGTGGTCTAGAAGGTTCTTGTTCTGGTTTGTTAATGCTGCCTTTTTGCAAAATACCAGAAATGGATTGGCTTTTATAAAGGGGGTTTATTTGGCTACATAGTTAACAGTCCTAAGGCCACAAAGTGTCCAAGGCAAGGCCCTAACAACAGGCTACCTTCACTGGAGGAGGGCCATTGGCATCCGGAAAACCTCTGTTAGCTTGGAGGGCATGTGGCTAGGATCTGCTTTGCTTCTCCAAAACGCTGTTCTTGGGGAGTTTTGTCCTCTCTTAGCTGCAGCTCCTCTTCAAAATGTCACTCTCAGTTGCTCTGAGACCCTTCTGTCTGTGAACTCCTTTATACAACTCCAGTGATCCAATTAACACCCAACCTGAATGGGTGGGGTAACACCTCCATGGAAATTATCCAATCAAACGTTTCACTTACAGTTGACTGAGTCACATCTCCATGGAAACACTCAATCAAAGAATTCCAATCTCATCAACACTAATAGATTGCATCAAAGAATGTGGTGTTTGGGGGGACATAATACATCCAAACCGACAGTTCTTCATATTCAGTAATTCTAAATTCTCTCTAAATGCATAGGTTTGATGGTATTTTCACAGGTAGAACTGGAGAAGTAGAGGAAAGCACCAAAGGAAGAGCATATATGAGAAGAGAAAGGGGCTTAGGGTAGAGCTTTGTGGACCCTACATTAAGAAGTGAAGAAGGACAGCAGGAATGGGATAGAGCAGTCCTGTAAGCAGCTTTGCATGCACGTGAGGGAGCTGCAAGGACAAGAGAAGGAGGCAAGAAGGAACAGCAAAGAGCTGCCACGCCTCTGTTCCTTACTCCTGGAGGTAGGACCCTAGGACCCTGTACAGTGTGGAAGGAAGTGCAAGGTGGAAGCCAAGGGCAGGCGGCTGCATGTTCTTCACTATCCCTGAGGTCTTGCTCTTGTCAAGTGGAGGTACACGCACCATATGATTCAGTAGCCGAGGGCACACAGAAGAATGACCAACTAAATCAGTCATTCCTATGTCCCACACTTTGTATCAACATGGACTCTTTTAAGTATGAGCAATTCATTCCAACTGACATTTAACAGGTATCAGGTATATAAACAAATTAGAATTCACTGTGATGAGCACAGTTATAAAAACATGTGCAAGGAACAGAAGTAGCAAAGAGGACAAACTAAAAATCTGCTTGAATGAGGGCAGGAGAAGGATGGGGAGGAAGGACGTGGTCACAAAAGATTACCCGGGTATAGGTGATCCCAAGACATACAGGAAATCTTACATTTTCTATAACACATTCTGTTTAAGATTTATTCATTGAACAAATATTTGTTGAATGCCTATTATGTACTGGGAAATATTCCAGACACTAGGATAAAGCAGTGAAGAAAACAGATGAAAGTCCCTGCACTTAGGGAGTTACAAGATAGTGAGAGGAGATGGATAACAGACAAATAAATAAAGAATACTCGAGATGGTGATAAGATAGGAAGTGAGGATCAGGAGGGACTGAAGTGGAGTGGGTTGCGATTTTTAAAAAGTGGTCAGGGGAAGCCTCACTGAAAATCTGATATTTGAGCAAAGTCCCAAGGGAGTGAGGAAGCAAACCACGTGAAATAGGGGAATAGTATTCCAGGAAGAGAGAACAGAGAATGCAAAGGCTCTGAAGTAGAAGTTGGCCTGGCATATTTGGGGGAACAGCATGGAGGAGAGGGAATGTGGAAACGGGAGCAATAGAAAATGAGAGTTAATAGAGAGCCAGTTCAGCTTTGAACAAAGTAGGAGTGAAACACTGAAACATCGTAAAAGTCATCTGTCCAAGGCATGCACAGCTCTTTGAATCTGGAGAGCAGGTGCAAGGTCTGAGCTGGGAGTCAACAGTGTATAGATGGTACGTAAGTCATGAGACTGGACCAAGACTACCAAGGGCGTAAAGTAGATGGAGAACAGAAGATGTCTGCAGCTAAGCCAAGCTGAACTCTTTGATCGTGGCAATGAAGAGGAATTAGCAAAAGAAAATAGAACAAAATTCTTAGAGAGGTAGAAGGGAAGCCAGGAGCATGCAGCGTTCATGAAGCCCAGTATACAAATATTTCAAAAAAAGGGTAGTGATCAACTCCGTCCAATGCTGCCAATGGGCCAAGTTAAATAAGGACTTGGATTTGGCCATTGGATGGTATATTAGTTAGGGTTCTCTAGGGAAACGGAACCAACAGGAAATATCTGTAAACATTATGAGATTTTATAAAAGTGTCTCGTGCAACTGTGGGGATGCACGAGCCCAAATTATGCAGGGCAGGCTGCAAGATGACAACTCAGATGAAGGCTTTTGCTGAATTCCCCAGGAGAAGCTCGCTGACTGAAGTAGAGACAAAAGTTTTTTCTTCTGACTGCTAGTCATCACTTCTTCTTTTAAAGCCATCAACTGACTGGATTAAACATCTCTTATTGTTGGAGACACTCTCCTTAGTTGATTGTGGGTGATTTAAGTCCATGAAATGTCCTCGAAGAAACAGTTAGGTCAGTGCTTGCTTGACCAGACAAATGGGCACCATTACCTGGCCAAGTTGAAACATGAGCCTAACCATCACAGATGGGAAAACATCCAGGTGCTTGTTGACCCTGACCAGATAAGTTTTGATGGAGTGGTGGGAACAAAAGCTTATAAGGGGTCAGGAAAAGATGAGGGAAGGATTGAAATTGGAGAGCAGAGACAATTCTTCTGAGAGTTTTGATAGAAGTAGAGGCAAAGAAATGGGGCAATTGCTAGAGGGAGTTGTGAGGTCAAGAGAATTTTTTTTTAATTTAAGTTTTACATTTTTAAAGAATAGGGACAGTAAGTCTCTCTGTATATCAATGGGAATGATCCAGAATAAAGGAAAAAATTGGTGATGTGAAAGAGAAGAGAAAATTGCTGGAACAATGTCTGAGTATACAAAAGGGATAAGAATGATAAGAAAATGTGCATTAAAAAGCTTGGTCCTTCAAATCAGTGGTTTTGAACTCAATGTAAAATGTAATTTTAGACAACTATATAAAGGTGGGGGAATGAAGGAGTATAGGAACATAGTTTATGTGTCCTATTGAAGTGAAGGTGGTATCAAAGAAAAACAAGATTGATATGAATTTAAGAGGTTAATTTTAAGCCCCACAGTAAACACGAAGAAATTGTCAGAGAATATAACCATAGAGATGAAAAGTAGAGTATGGGTTAAGAGAAATGGGGGAAGGGGCAATGGGGAGTTAAGAAATGAGTGTAGGGTTACTGTTTGAGGTGAAGGGAAATTTCTAGTAATGGATGGTGGGAAAGAGCATTACAACATTCTAAACGTGATTAATCCCACTAATGAAAGGCTAGGGAGGGAGTGGAATGGGAATATTTAGGCTGTATATATGTTTCCACAACTGAAAAAAAAAAAAGTCAGTCTAACTAGATGACAATTGAATACTAAGGATGAACTTGGATGGGATGGGAGGATAGAGGACTGGTGGCTCAAAGGGACACAGTTGAGACATAAGGAAAAGGAAATATAGAATGTAAGCTTTGTATCATTGTTGAATCTCTTGTACTTCTTAGCTGTGCTTAATGGGATTGCATAAAAGAATGTTCTTGTTCATGGGAAGTGTATACATGAATTACAGTGTTTGTTCAAGGGTGTGTGCAGCTAGCTCTCATATGTTCAGAAGACAGAGCAATAGATGATGGATGATGAGGGAGGGAAAGAAATAGCGATGTGACAGCATGTTAAGGTTGATGGATTGAGCTATCAGTGGAGGGGGGTCAGGGTATGATGGGATTCTGTGTATGGGGTTAGTATTGTTTTTGCAACTGTTCCTATAACTTTGAATCTATTTCAAAATAAAATTAAAAAAAAAAAAAAAAAGCTTGGTCCTTGACAAATTTAAATGAATAGAAAATCCCCAAACATTCATGCTTGTGCTCAGGTTTCCCTCATGGCACAAGTGCTGGTGTGTGTGTTTGTGACTATGAAACATATAGTCTGGTAGTAGATATGTTCCTTTTGGCATCATGGTATTGAATATATTGATATTTGTATTGTTCCAAAAAGAGAATCATGACTTCCAGGTATTCTTCCATTTATCCATTAAACAGATACTTACAGTACACATATTATGTGCTAGACATTGTGGTAAGTGTGAAGGACACAAATGGTAAGCAAGACAGACATGGTTATCCCTGTCTTCAAGGATCTCAAAATCAGACAAGCAAGCAAGCATTTACAACACACAGATAATAACTGCACTGATACAGGCACAGTATGTTTGAAACTGTTTACAAATATCGCGGAGAGGGAGGTCAGGGAAATTTTCCTGGAGAAGTGACATCTAAACTGAGACTTGACATAGAAGGAATTAGCCAGACAAGGGTGGCAATTCTGTTCCTACTTCTCAACAAGTGTGAGAACTTCTGTGCTCCCAAGGCGTTTATGCAGACCTGAGTTATCAACAAGAAGAGAGTCAAGTATTAGTATAAGCGTTTCAGATTTTCAAGACACTTTCCACACATAACTTTATTTAACCTTCACAACAACCCTGAGAAGTGAGCAGGGCAGACTTATTATCACCATTTTACACATGACCAGACCAAGGTCCCGAGAGATTTAGTCCCTCCCTGAGGTCACAGAACCAGTACCCATTGAAACCAGGAACTGAATATGGTTGATACCTATTGAGCACTTACTATGCATCAGGCAATATTGTAAGCACAGTGCATGCATTAACCTTTTTAATCCTCACAAAAATTCTATGGAGGTTGATGCTTTTGTCATTCCCATTTTACAGAGGAAACTGAGACAGAAAGGTTGAATATTGCCCAAGGTCATGCAGACAGTAAGTGGTGGAGCCAGGATTCAAACCCAAGCAGTCTCTAGTGCCTACACTTTTACCCCTACACCGTATTGTGTATGGTTAGAAGAATTTCAATCAGTTTTGAGCCTAAGAGAGATGTATTTGCATAAGTCTGGTGTTTATATAGTGGTAGAGTGAGCTGAAAGCCCTGACTCACACCATTCTCTGTAGGAGGATGGCCGAATGAGCTCTGTATTTAGTTTTTCTATGGCTGCTGTTAAAAATTGTCACAAACGGAGTGACTTAAATTAACAGAAATGTATTTCTCATCGTCCTCAAAGCTAGAGTCTGAAATCAACGTGTCAGCAGGGTCAGGCTCCCTCTGAAGGCTCTAGAGAAGAATTCTGAGTCTCTCCCTAGCTTCTGATGGTTGCTGATACTCCTTGGCGTTCCTTGGCTTGCAGCTGCATTGCTCCAATTTTTTCTTCCATCTTCCTGTGGCTGTCTTCCCTCTGTGTGTGTCTGTCTCCACATGGCCTTCTTATAAGGACAGCAGTTGTTGGATTTAGGGCTGACCCTAATACAGTATGGTCTCATCTTAGGTAATTACATCTGCAAAGACCCCATTTCCAAATAAGGTCACATTCTGCGATTCCTGGTGCACGTGAGTTTTTGGGAGACACTCTTCAACCCAGTGCAGGCTCTATAAACGAGGTCTGTGTTGTATTAATTTCGTGTAAATATCTTTAATTAGGAGGAACTTCCATTATTGTAGAAAGCAGGGATATTGTTACCTCTATGATCTAGGGATTGCCTTGTGGTCCATCTAGTCTTGTTGCCCTCCCCCTCATAAGCTTCTAGAGCCTGCATCGAGTATACAGTGAATACCCTCATACCAGGCACAACGACGAAAGAATCTGACTGCATGAGAAACACAGTGGCACTGAGACATCCAAATGAGGGTTGTTCCTTCAAACCAGTCTCTTGAGAACTGTGATGCTGCTATTGCCCCAAGTATTTTTGTAGCTCCTCTTCTACTCAGTCCCTTTGGTATGTGGAAAATCTTCATCCTTCCAGTAAGGAATTTTAAGAATGTCTAAGAACATTCAAAGCCAAGTCAAGTCTATTGACTAAGGTTTCTATTTTTAACAGCTTTATTTGTGTACCATAAAATCCACCATTTTAAGTATACAATTCAATGATTTTTAAATAAACATATAGAGCTGTACAGCCACCACCCAAATCCAGTTCTAGAACGTTTCCATCACCTCATAATGGTCCCTGGGGTTCCATCACAGTTAATACCCACTCCCATACCCCATCTGTAGCAACTACTGATTTTATTTCTGTCTCTATAGATTTGCCCCTGGAGATTTCATATACCATATGTGGTCCTTTGTGACTGATTTCTTTTACTTAGCATAACGTTTTTAAATTTCATCCATGTTGTAACATGTGTCAGTACTTCGCTTATTTTTATTGCTGAGTAGTATTTCATTGTATGTCATACAATGAATGGAATGTTTATTCACTCATAGTTGATGGTCATGAGGTTTTCCCACTTTGGGGCTATTATGAATAATGCTGCTGTGAATACTTGCGTGCATGTCTCTGTGTGGATATGTTTTCACTTCTGCTGAATAAGGATTTGATCAAAGTTTTGGTAAAATGAAGTAAAACTAGCACCACCAACAAAAAAGAGTCCTAGTGTTCCAGTTTGCTAATGCTGCTGGAATGCAAAACACCAGAAATGGATTGGCTTTTATAAAGGGAGTTTATTTGGTTACAAAGTTACATTCTTAAGGCCATAAAGTTTCCAAGGTAAGTCATCAACAATCAGGTACCTTCACTGGAGGATGGCCAATAGTGTTCGGAAAACTTCTGTTAGATGGGAAGGCACGTGGCTGGCATCTGCTCCAAAGTTCTGGTTTCAAAATGGCTTTCTCCCAGGACGTTCCTCTCTAGGCTGCAGTTCCTCAAAAATATCACTCTAGTTGCTCTTGCAGTGTTTGTCCTCTCTTAACTTCTCCGGAGCAAGAGTCTGCTTTCAATGGCCATTTTCAAACTGTCTCACATCTGCAGCTACTCTCTCAGCTTCTGTGCATTCTTTTTTTTCCCCCAGCAGTGAAGGAAAACTTTTAATAATGCAAGAGAATGAGATATGTGGCTGAATAGAAGAGTGAAAAGTGCTTGCCATGACATTAGAGTGGTTACATGGCTCTAAGGTGTTCTTTTCAGCCAAAGCAGCTCTGTGGAGACTTTTCAAGGATTGAAGCCTTCTCGGGATCTGAAGTTGAATCGAGCTTTGTTTCCTGCCCAGCCCCTCATCTGTTCTTGGCTGCCAGGGGCTTCTGGCTGATCTTTTTTGATTTGTCATTAATCTTCTTTGGTTCTTTGGTGGTTCAAGCTTTGCCTGCCTGTGCCTGCTTGATTTTATTTTATTTTATTTTATTTTATTTTATTTTATTTTATTTTTAATTCAATTTTATTGAGATACATTAATATACCATGTGATCATACAAAGTGTACATTCAATTGTTCACAGTACCATTATATAGTTGTGCATTCATCCTCCAAATTAATTTTTGAACATTTTCATTACCACACACACAAAAATAATAAGAATAAAAATTAAAGTGAAAAAGAACAATTAGAGTAAAAAAGAACACTGGGTGCCTTTTTTTTTTTTTTTTTTTTGCCCCCATTTTTCTACTCATCCATCCATAAACTAGACAAAGGGGAGTGTGGTCCACATGGCTTTCCCAATCCCATTGTCACCCCTCATAAGCTACATTTTTATATAGTCATCTTCAAGATTCAAGGGTTCTGGGTTGTAGTTTGATAGTTTCAGGTATTTACTGCTAGCTATTCCACTTCATTAGAACCTAAAAAGGGTTGTCTATATTGTGCGTAAGAGAGCCCACCAGAGTGACCTCTTGGCTCCTTTTGGAATCTCTCTGCCACTGAAGATTATTTCATTTCCTTTCACATCCCCCTTTTGGCCAAGAAGACGTTCTCCATCCCACAGTGCCGGGTCTAGATTCCTCCCCGGGAGTCATATGTGCCTTCTTCAAAGTGCCCCTCTTGGCTGTAGCAAGCTCGCTCCTTCTGTCTGAGCTTATATAGTGCTCCAGTAAACTAATGAAGGCCCATGCTGAATGGGTGGGGCCACACCTCCACGGAAATTATCCAATGACAGATTTCGCCCACAGTTGAGTGATCACATCTCCACAGAAACATCCAATCAAAAGTCTCCAACCCAATCAACACCAATAGGTTTCCTGCCCACACAAGACTGTTTCAAAGATAATGGCATTTTGGGGGACATAATGCATCCAAACAGCACACCTAGTAATTGATAACCAAAGTAAAGAGAGGTCTTGTGTGGTGCATAATGTGACTGCAAACAATTCCCAAATAGTTGTTCCATAAGGGTTTAGTGAAACCATAGCATGTCGTATCCAAAATGGCTGTCAGTGCAACTACTTAGAAGGACATATCTCCCCATATCTCTCCAAGAGTTCAGGGGCTTTGGGCAGTCATATGCCACAGGTTTAAGGAAAAGTCAGTATGATCCCTTCGGAAGGCAATTTAGCAATTAAGTTTCAGAAGCTTTAGACCCAACAATTTCACCACTTGGAAATTATCTAAGAAAATAATCTGAGGCACACAAAAAAAGCCTGTGTAATAGTGCTCATCACAGTATTTGTTTACAAAGGCAAATGCCGAAGACTTTAAAGCTTTAAATATTCTATATATATTTTCAAAATCTTCTATGGTTCCTTTTTGAAAGTAAAACAATTATAGAATAAATGTTATTTCTTAAAAACTCTATTCAATCTTCAAGGTCTGGTTCAAAGTGTGTCTTTCATGATACCTTCCTTAATAATCAATGGTTCCTTCCCCTTCGGCATTCCAAGTCCATCGAGGGCTGGGTCTGAAGTAAGACAACAGAGAGAGGTTGCTTGTCATGACAGAGATCTGTCACCCAAGGTGGCTTTTCTACCAGGTTTCTAACTATTCGAGAAACTGATTATACTTTGTCAGTATATTCAAGAAATGTTTCTGAGATTATCAGTAGCTAGGGAAGAAAAGTATTTTCTTTTTCCACATTAGACTGTGGCAAACCACTTTTAACCAGCCTCAAAGCAGTTAATCACTTTTGGGGTGCTTTCTAAGAGCCTAAAATGGCAGCATCCCGGGGGTGAGCCTCCAGAGTGTACTGCTGGCTTCCTCCTGTAACTAAGGAGAGAAACCATTGAATGCAGGTAGCAATCCACGGCAAAATATCAGTAGAACGTTCCTCTGTAGTGAGCTAATCAGATAGCAACAATTTTGGAGTAATAGTTACACAACAGTCATGCAACGTTCCAGAAACTGCTTATTAAACGTCAGAACATAGCATGTACTTCATGATTTCACTACCCAAAGAAGCAGTTTCACTAACAGGTTTTAACTGATAAGGAGAACATTTGCCTCATACAAGAAGGAAGTCTGTCAAAATAAATTAAATATGTGTGTGTCTGTGTATGTACAGGCACAGACATGCAAATGCATATATATATACACACACATACACACACACACACATATTACTACAGAATTTGGCAACAGTTTATCATACCCACACTAAAATGGCTAGGCAGACAGCCAAAAACCTCAGAATATGCTTTCTTTCAGTCCAAATAAATAATAATAATGGATAATTAAAAAGAGTTAACTATAAATTACATTGAATTATAATTAGCAATATCTGCGTATGACATTGTTATGTTATATATTTCATGCATTGTTCTACCAATAGCTTTAATTATAATTTTGGTTATGTTTTCTACAACAACAAAAGAAATATATCCATGTACTGCTGGATTATACCAACAGGCATAATAATATTAAGAAACAATGAACCCTTGATGTGAATCTATAAAGAAAATATACATATACCATAATCTAAGAACATTTTAGAAAATATTACCTTATTTGATAAGGTAATACAAATACATATTTGAACCAATCATAATATTAGGCAAACTAACAAACAAACTAAACAGTCCCCTACTTAATAAAACTAACAATACAATGACACTTATTACTATTGTGGTATCAATTAGCAAAAACATCACACACACAAAAAAACAACTTTGCAGCAGAGAAGAGAATAAGAGAAAGAATCAGAGAGAGAGAGAGAAGGAGAGAACTGGAAAGAAACAAAATTCCAGGTGTCAGGCCCTGGAGTGAAATTACTTTTTAAAATGTTTTCCTTTCCAGATATGCCTCATAGCTCATATTTCTATTAATGTTCAGCAACCTATATTGCTATATTACTATTAGTTTTCACTAATAATTGGAATTATTAAGCCTCTTTCCTAGCTATAAGCACAAATTGAGCAGTATTAGTGAAATGTTAGCTGACCCTACCTGGGAATGTTTCATGTCAGCGAAATGTCCCATTTTTGACAAGCACATCTATGGGGCTGGTGTCAGGTAACTATGGTTAGGAAAGACAAGGTGCCCAAAGGGTCTCCCGTTGACCAACAGTAGTAATCTTGTGTGTTGGGTACCAGAGGCTCTCTGTTGACAAAGAAAAGGACTGGAGGATGTATTGAGCAAAAACGTACAACAAAGATTTCCCAGAAGTCAGAATTTTTCTTAATGTTGAGGGGCAGGGGCCATCCTCACTGAGCCCATTATAATCATCCAGATACAGGGTTTGACCAATCTCAGAACAGGTTTCTTCTCTGACAGTGAGAAATAGAGCTTTATAGGCAACAATGACAGACCTGAGGGGTCACTGTCAAGGGCTTCTAGAGGCCAAGTCAGGCTGATCCAGCTCTTCATGCTCCCCCCTCAACTATACCTAAGGACTGTGTATTAGTCAGCGTTCTCTAGGGAAACAGAATCAACAAGAGATATTGTAAGTATAAGATTTTACAAAAGTGTCTCACGCAACTGTGGGGATGCACAAGTCCAAATACTGTAGGGTAGGCAGCAAACTGGCAACTCTGATGAAGGTGTTCGATGAACTTCTCAGGAAATGCTTTGCTGGCTAGCTGAAGAAGAAGTGAAGGTTCTCTATCTTTCTTGCTGAAAAGTCTTTAATTGATTAGATTAAATCCAGCTGATTGAATTCTCTCATTATGGAAGACATGCCCTTTGTTGATGTCATCAGTCACAGCTGCAGCCAATTGTCTGATGATTTAATATACCAGCCTTCTGGTTTATTAACCAGCCACAAATGTCCTTGCAGTAACAGGCCAGTGCTTGCTTGACCAGACACCTGGATACCATCACCTGGCAACCTCACCATCACAGACTGCTTGCCTGGCCCTGCGGGGATGGTGGGGGTTGGGCAAGCTGAGAACCTGCTGTTTCTGCATTGAGAACACCCCAGGCTGGAGAAGTGGCATTCAGAAAAAATATCCTATCCTCAGGTCTGGGTATAAAGAGGTGAGTGGTGGCTCGTTCTAGGTCTTCCAGTTTGACCCACAGCACTTCCAAAGCAGGCTCCTCTTTTAAGGGCTTAGGTGCAAAGCTTGTTAGGTGTCAATTCTATTATAACCTTTTAGGATTAGGGAAATTGGGATGAGCTGCTCCTGTGGGTGAAGTTGTGGGGCTCTCCATTTGGAGATATCAGTATTAGCATGCAAGGCTTGGTGCCCAGCCTGAGGCTAGATTTTGAGCTGGTGGGACACAGAGACTTCCAGAAGGTCTCATGTAGCTTGACCAATGTCTCTCTGGAAGTGGCCTGTCTTATCCTGCCCCTTCCCCAACCCACCTCACCTCAGCATGACTGAACCTCATGGTCCTTCAAGTGGAGACTTCTTCATGTTCCATCTTCAGCTTCCTGGCACGGGAGTCATTTTTCAACAATCAGGTATCTCAACCAAGTGTAATAACAATATAGAGATAATGAAAAGGCCTCAGAGACCAAGCTGTGTTGAAAATAGCTTAGATGATCCAAAGACCCTATGATTATAAAAGAAACAATAAATTCATTTCTGAAATGTAGACCTACTGTATTAGTTTCCTAGGGCTGCTGTAACAAATTACCACAAACTTGGTGGCTTAACCCAACAGAAATTTATTCTCTCACAGCTGTGGAGGCCAGAAGTCCAAAACGCAACAGGGTTGCACTCCCTCTGGGGCCTCTGGGGAGAATCCTGCCTTCACTCTTGGCCTGTGGCCACATCCCTCAATCTCTGCCTCTGTCTTCACTTGGCTTCTCCTCTTTATCCCTGTGTGTCCCCCCTCTGTGTCTCTTATAAGGACACTTGACATTAGACTTAGGGCCCACCTGGATAATTGAGGATGATCTCATCTCAAGATCCTTAAGTTAATTGCATCTGCAAAGACCCTTTTTCCAAATAAGATCACATTCCCAGGATCACATTCCCAGGGTCTGGATATTTGAGAGTCACATTCCAACCCTCCATACCTACTGTGTGCCCAACACTGATCAAGGTGGTAGGGACTCATTAGTGTACAAGACAGCTAAAAAATGCCTGCTAAGAAGAAAACTAAAGTAGGGGATAGGAATAGAGAAGGGAGACAGAGTGGGTTGCTGTTAAAAATAGGGTGTTCAGGGAAAGCTTCACTTAGCAAGTACCAGCCTTGAGCAAAGCTTGAAAGAGGGGGTGAGTGAGCTGCGGTGTACCAGCCAGAGGGAACAGCAAGTGCAAAAGCCCTGAAGTGGGGACATGCCTGGCAAGGAGCAGCAAGGATCAGAGTAAGCGAGGGAGAGAGCCACGGAAAGCGAGGTGGTGGGGGGCCAGGTCAGGTGGGACTCCACAGAACCTTGTGAGGACTTTGGCTTTTACTCTGAGTGAATGCAGAGGCGCTGGACATTTAGAGCAGAAAAGAGAGAAGGTCTGGCTTCCATCTTTTTAGGAGTCCTCTGTCTGTGACTGGTCAGCACAGAGCACTCTCACAGTTGACATGATGGTGCCCAAACTGAGAAGGGCAGGTGAAGCATCAGAGAAGACAGGAAGAAGAAGGGAAGAGAAATTAAGCCGGGAAAGGGCACAGGTGGTGAAAGGGGTTATGGTTAGGAGAAGGAGGAGAGAGCATGTGGTTTAGAACCAAACTCCCAACCCACCTTAATAATCCCAAAGGGCTCAATAGCCCAGAAATATGATTTTTGACTATTAAAGAAAAAGCTAAAGTATGACCCAAAGAGATGAAATTATATCATGAGAGTACACGATCTTTGGGAACATGTAGCCAGACATGACCCACTCCTTGACTTATTTGTTTCTCATATTGATGTTGACTTTTAATTAATATTATAAGCTGCTAACATATAATTATATGCCAGCTGCTATTGGTGAAATATTAAACATCCATTTTGTAATCGCCCCTTAGAACATCTCAAGACCAATAATTATATAAGGAAAGAGGACAAAGAAATCCCAAAGGTCTAGTGCTAGGCAACCACATAGAGTGCAAGGAGGATCTCTGATAAGAAATGTCAGACAAATTGATCAATTGAACACTGACCCCTGTCTTTGGTTTAAAAAAGTAGAGCATCAAAGACACAAAGCTGGGGAGAGGCATGTGGGTGGTGGTGGTTCTCTCTTTTTTTGTGCTCCCTTACATCTTCTCTATTTGATTCCCAAACTAATGCTTATTGATTGCAATTTTCTTTGAGAAGTTACAGGGGCATATGAAGTAAAAAAAATCCTTCTCCTCCAATCCCTCTAAATTGTTAATCATAGTTAACAATTTAATGTTTATTCTCTGGACTTTCTTCTGTGAGCATATAATGTCTTATATATAAATATATTTCATACATATTCATATTACGTATATATGTATATACATACACATGCATAATTATTTAAACCATGAAATCTGAATTATGCTTACTATCCTCCCTCCCCCAGTCCCCTCACTTCTTAGTCATGTTTCCAGATTAGCATTTTAGATCTGCCTCACTCTTTTTAAGATATAGTATAGCAGAGTGATCAAGAGTATGGGCTTTGGAATCAGAATGCCTTGGTTCAAATTCCAGCTCCATGACTATCAGCTGTATGGCCTTGGACAAGTCATTTAAATTCTGGATGCCTCAGTTTCTTCATCTGCAAAATGGGGGTAATAACACCACCTGCCTCATAGAAGTGTTGTAGGATTAAATGCATTAACACTTAAGTTAATGCATTTAACACTGGGTACTGAGAATAGTACCCAGCATGCAAGAAGGGTTAACTATTATAGTTTTTAATGTCATATTTAATTGTAAAGATATATCATAACTTATCTAACCAATTCCCTATAGATGTCTAGTTAGTATATTATTGTGGGTAGCTGTTGGTCATTCTGGAGACACCAATTCAAACAGCAACTTTTCTTCTATTCTTCCCTTTGGACAAGTGATAGCAACATCCATTGTGAAAAGAGTATCTTGCAAATTACTTAACCTTTTTATAAGGTAGAATATTTTATACATCTGAGAAGCCCATGACCTAGGAAATATCCTTCCCTGGAAAAAATTTTAGTTGGATCTGTATTTTATACCACATGACAGGATGAACTTCAAAGGGATCAGACTTAAATGGAAAATGGAAAATAATGAAATTATAGAAGTATTAGATATAAACATGAGAGAATTCCTTTATAACCTTGGAGCAGGGAAGGCTTTCTAACTAAAAGAAAAACTGAAGCCATAAAAGAAAGATTGATAAAGTCAACTACATTTTAAAAACACTGCATGATAATAATATCACAAGCAAAATCAAAAAAGACAAGCAACAAACTGGGGTAAATTTTGTAATCCACATTAAAGATGAAGAGTTACTCTCCTCGATATAGAAAATGCTCTTGGAAATTTAAAAAGTAGACCAACGGCCCAATAAATAAAAATGGGTAAAGGACTTGAGCATACAGTTCACAGAAAAGAAGTATTGATGGCTCACAAACATATTAAAATGCTCAAGGTCACACATTATAAGATAAATGCACGGTGTTCTTTTTTACTTTAATTGTTCTTTTTCACTTTAATTTTTATTCTTATTACTTTTGTGTGTGTGGTAATGAAAGTGTTCAAAAATTAATTTTGGTAATGGACACACAACTGTATGGTGGTACTGTGAACAACTGATTGTACACTTTGTATGACTGCATGGTATGTGAATATATCTCAATAAAATTGAATTATTAAAAAAAGATAAATGCAGAAGGAAACTATACTGAGATTTCATTTTCCTTGTATCAGTGTTTGACAAAACACTTTGTTGACAAGACTGAGGAGAAACAGGCACTCATCTTTCACTAAAGAAAGTATAAATTGGCTCAAACATTTCGGAGAACAATTTAGCAACTTCTATCAAACTTATGGATAGGACTATAATTAGAAGTACAAATAAATTACAAAGACAAGCAAAATTACAAATATAAATGCCGGGGACAGTACCGTGGTCCCCGACAGGAAGCAGGTGGAAAGGTGACAACACACATTAGTTGACGTCAGTGGAGCGATTGTCAGAGACTAGAGGGGATGCTGGCATTCAGCAGGTGAAGAACAGTGATGGCAAACCTGCTACAATTCAGTCCTGAACAATTCCCCCCACCCTAAATGCCACTAGCAGAAGAACCCTGCCATACCTCCGAACTCAGCAATTTCAGAGTTTTCCTACAGAATTGCTTGCACACAGACAAAATGATGAATATAGGAGTTTATTCAATGGAATTTTGTTTGTATTAGCAAAAGATTGGAAATAAGCCAAATGTCCTTCTCAATATGGGACTAGTTAAATAATAATTGATGGTCTGTTAGTATAATGGAATTCTATGCAGTTATTTTAAAAGACTGGGAAGCTTTCCCATGTGCCAATCTGGAAAGAATTGCAAAATATATGAAGGGGAAAAAGCAAAATGTAGAATGATATACAGAGTGTGCTAATAATTCTGTAAAAAGGAGGAGCAGGGATAAGAAGCTATATTTATTTATTGTTTTATTCATATGTAAGATATGAGAAATTAATAAACCTGGTTATCTGGGAAAGGGTTTGCAGGCAGGGGTGGGCATGTGTTGGACAGGGTCAGGGCAGCAGTCAGACTTTTCATTGCTTGCCTTTTGCTAATTGAGAAAAAAATTTTAGAACCATGTGAATATAGTACTATTTATTTAGTTTTTTAACTAAGGAATAAGGTGGGCTCTCCTCAAACATTTGTAGAGCTTGGGGCAAGAGTACTAACGGAAGTCTATATACTACAATTTATTAAAAGTTATAAATCAAGTTGACAAGTGACAAAACAAAATATGCCCTCTTTTCTTACCTTTGCAAATAAATTTCTTAATGGCAAAAAATTAAAATATGAGTAAAATTTGAAAGGTGGAAAAATATCAAACATAAAAGAATCAAATTATTATTGTGCATATAAATTTTTAGTGTGGTCTGTTGATGGGCCAGTATGTTTGGAAGACTAATAAAACAAAGATGTGTAATTCATAGCATATTTTATATTTATTCCATACATTTCTTTTTCTTGCCTTCATTTCAATAAAATTACTAATTATGTAGTTATAAACAAGACTTTCAAAAACTTGGCGTCTTATCGACAGTAATATCAAATTAGATAATCTTGAGTAATTAAAGATTTTAGTTATTTTTCCTAATTTAATTTCAATTTGAGGAAACTTTACTCTGCCTAAGCAGAAGCAACTGGAATTGTGAATAATTTTTTAAAGCAATATTTAGATTGGAAACAAACCATGAAATTTACATATTATGTTTAAACATTGTAATGGAGTCTTTATTGCAGAAATAAATACAAAATATTTTAATTTCATCCTATAAATCACTAGCATTCCTTTGCCATTTTCATCATCTCGCCAAGTTGTATCTATCTCTACACAGTATTGCTTAAATTCTTCTCATTTCAAAATTTTCTATGCTGAGCTAAAGAAAAGATAAAGAAAACTAGCAATAGCAGATCTCTTTCAGTGTCCCAAATCAAAGGACTCAAAACCTAAAACCTTGCCCAGGCATTTCTAAAGTATGAATATCATTGGTTTCTTTTAAATTGGAAGACTAAGTGAATAAAAAACAATACATTATGAAAAACACCTGTAATACTTAAAAACTCAATCATTGTTACAGAGATTGATAATGCAATTGGTAAGATAAGAAGGAACTCTGAAGTAAATTGATACAGGTCAAGATGTGCTTAAAATAATGCTAATGGAAACAAACTACTCTTTTTTTTTTTCTGTTAATTCATTTTTATTGAGATATATTCACATACCATACAGTCATACAAAACAAAGCATACATTCAATTGTTTACAGTACCGTTATATAGTTGTGCATTCCTCACCAAAATTAATTTTTTGACATTTTCATTACCACACACACAAAAATAATAAGAATAAAAATTAAAGTGAAAAAGAACAATTAAAGTAAAAAAGAACACTGGGTGCCTTTTTTTTCTCCCCCCATTTTTCTACTCATCCATCCATAAACTAGACAAAGGGGAGAATGGTCCATATGGCCTTCCCAATCACATTGTCACCCTTCATAAGCTACATTTTTATACAATCGTCTTCAATATTCATGGGTTCTGGGTTGTAGTTTGATAGTTTCAGGTATTTACTGCTAGCTGTTCCAATTCATTAGAACCTAAAAGGGGTTGTCTATATTGTGCATAAGAGTGCCCACCAGAGTGATCTCTTGGCTCCTTTTGGAATCTCTCTGCCAGTGAAGATTAGTTCATTTCCTTTCACATCCCCCTTTTGGTCAAGAAGATGTTCTCCATCCCATGATGCCGGGTCTAGATTCCTCCCCGGGAGTCATATTCCACATTGCCAGGGAGATTCACTCCTCTGGACAACCTACTCTTAATTCAAAATACCTCAAATAATAACAGAACTGAAGAAATAATGGCAAAGAGTTTTGCAGAACTGCTAATAACACATAGGAAAACCAGCCCTTTAAAACAGATGGAAACAGATGCACAGGCTCAGGCAATAAAACTTTTTCTAAAGAGAGTTACTGGGGGAGAAAAACCCCGAGTCTCATAAGAGAAGGTAATTAATCCAATTCTTTCAATGAAGTTGAGCTTCTCCTTGCTACAGCGTTTCTAGAACATTGAAGTGCCTGTGACCTTGACAGTATGGTCACCCATTTATAATATAGCATCAAGGATCTGATACAAATTTATAATATCCCAAGGGTAGTTTATTAAAATGATTTATTTAGAGCAACAATTTGATATTCTGATTACTCATTAAAGGGATGTATCTTAAAATTAACTGGAGAAGAGAAAATGGCTACTGTAAAGGAAAAGGAAGAAAGAAAACTGAAGGAAGTCATCTACGTAGAGGGAGCACTGGATAAGGTGAGCAGTTACTGAGGTAGACCGAAATTCATTCATAATCTCTACACTCACCCCACAGCAGGAGAATCACATTGTGTTGCAATGGCCTTTTTATTTGACTGTTTCACCACTATACTACAAGCTTAAGGTTAAGGATCATGCATGTTTTATTCTCTACAACAGTAATTACAGGGTTATGGTACGCAGTAAATGTTAACTGGATGGATGGATGATTACATGGATGGATGGATGGATGGGTGGGTGGGTGGATGGATGGGTGGCTGGCTCAGGGAGCTGCACATTCCTCAGTTACAGTAAAGAGAAAACCTTCATCACATCTATGAGAAGCTTGGCTGTCAATGCCACAGCCACCAATATCTCTCAGTCACCTCTAATCTCCATGCAAAAACTTGCTCAAATTCCTGGCGTGTGCTTAAAAGAAACTCCAAATGTCAGAAGAGCAATCTTACAGATCAAAACCTAAGAAATGATAGAAAATGTACCACTTCTCATAACTGCAAATGCCTATCAGGGATCTCCCTGGTCAGAGTCAACACAAGACAATTCTTCTTTAGCTTTATTGAGAAATAATTCAACACTATGTTATTTGCCCATTTAAATATTTTTCTTTAGTTAACATTTTTTTTAAAAAAAGCTTAGAGAAATAAATCATATACTATACAATTAACCCATTTAAAGTGCACAATTCAATGTTTTAAAATATATTCAGAGTTGTGCAATCATCACCACAATCCATTTTAGAACATTTTAATCATCTCCCAAAAGAAAGCCCATAACCTTTAGCAGTCATTCCCCATTTTCCTCTCCCTCCGTCCTCTGAAACCACTAATCTACTTTCTGTTTCTACAGATTTGTCTATTTCTGATGTTTCATATAAATGGAATCATACAATATGTATGATTTTGTGACTAGCTCCCTTTATTCAGCATAATGTTTTCAAGGTTCATCCACATTGTAGGATATCAGTACTTCATTCCTTTTTATTGAAAAATAATATTCTATTTTGTGGGTACATCACATTTTGTTTATCCATTCATCAGTTGATAGACATTTGAAATGTTTCCACTGTTTAACTAGAATGAATAATCCTGCTGTGAACATTTGTGTACAAGTTTTTAATGAATATATGTTTTCAATTCTCTTGGGTTCCTAAGAGTGGAATTGCTGGGTCATCTGGTAATTCTGTGTTTAACTTTTAGAGAGACTGCCAAACTGTCTTTAACAGAAAGAAGATATGGGACAGGGAAACAAGGGGTAGAAGCAGGAATGGATCATCGTCACTCTCAGTGACCCAGCTGTGCTTTGTGCTGTGCTGCTTCAGTTCTGGGCACTGCAGGATTACAGATGCTGGTGCTCAAACAGGGCACATTTTGGTCAGGGGACATAGCAAGAGTCCCTGGAATTATATGGCCTCCCCCTGGGCAGTTTAGGCTTTTGTTCAGGTGTTTTGGTTTGCTAAAGCTGCTGGAATGCAGTATATCAGAAATGGGTTGGTTTTTACAATGGGGATTGTACATTAGCTTACAAATGTACAGTTCTAAGACTGTGAAAATGTCTAAAAATTAAGACGCTAACAGGATGATATCTTCTCTGAAGAAAGGCTGCTGGCATCTGGGAAACCTCTCTCACATGGAAGGCACATGGCTGGTATCTGTTGGTTCTTTGCTCCTGGGTTTCATTGCTTTCGCCTTCTGGTTTCAGTGACCTCCTCTCTGAGCTTCTGTGGGTCCTCTCTTAGCTTCTCTATGGGTTTTTTTATACTTTATCAAAAAATTAAAAAAAAATTCAAACAAAACAACACAAAGGAATAAGAAAAACAAATAATCTAAAATAACTACATTTGCTTCCAATATGTTCCTACCATATCCCAAGGAAATTAACAAACCATAGTCATTCCTGAGCATTCCCTTATCATTAAGATCACTCCACATCTTATCTGTTCTTTAGATTATTGTTCCCCCTTCACTAGTTGCTGTCTATCTCTAAGTCTCCTACATTCTACAATATAAGATATTTATTTTACATTTTTCACGGAGTTCACATTAGTGGCAACATACAATATCTCTCTTTTTGTGTCTGGCTTATTTTACTCAGCATTATGTCTTCAAGGTTCATCCATGTTGTCATATGTTTCTCAACCTTGTTCTTTCTTACTGCCATGTATCTCTATGGCTTTTATCCTCTTATAAAGGATTCCAGTAGGAGGATTAAGACCCACTTTGAATGAGGGTCACATCTCAATTGAAATAACCTAATCAAAAGGTCCTACCTACAACTGGTCTGCACCCACAGGAATGGATTAAAGGACATGGCCTTTTTCTGGGATACGTAACAGCTTCAAACGAACATATCAGGGCATAGCAGGAATAATTAGATTTACCATCTTGGCAGGGGTAATTGCCTCTGATTATCAGGAGGAGGCAGGCTGTTGTTACACAGTGGGGGCAGGGAGGAATATGTGTGGAGTCCACTTGGGTACCTTTTCGTATTCCCTTGCCCAATTACGACTGTAAACAGCCAAGTGTAGCAACCCCAGCCTAGGAAGGGTATGGTGAGCAGACCATTAGTCTTTGTTGGGATGAACACATGGGTCACGGCACCAGCAGAGATGGCAGCTGAGGGACAGGGGATTTAGAATGATAGCCAAGGAGGGAGAAAATGAATATTAGCTGCAGCCCCGAGACCAACTGTAATTTTGTCTCACTCATTTCTTTCTTTCAAGTTTCTCCCCCAGGAAAAGAGAAACTTTCAGTTGCAGGAATGCTCTTCAAATGCATTCGGAGAGGTGAATCTGGGCATGTTGGGAGGGCAGAGGGAGTCACAGTGCTTTCAGCTGCAGGGAGCAGAGGCAGCAGGAAGCCTCCAGCTGTCAGTTCTTCAGGGGCTTCCCCAGTTAAAGAGATCACCTTGGCCAAGTTCATGTTCTTGCAGGGCAGCTGGCATCTGGTGACTCAGTAAGGTAGGCATACAAAGGCCTGGCCAATCCAGCTGATGAGGACCATGGTGAGGGGCAGTACCTGCTCCTCAGCCCCACATTGGTTTGGCCAAGGCTTGTTCAGTTCTTCCTTCTGCTTCTGCCTACTTTCCTACACAGGTGAAGACCATGAATAAATACCTTACAACCCAAATTCCATCTGAGAGAGAACCCAACCTGTGACAAAGTGTTGGAGATTGAATCATGTCCCCCATTAAGACATATTCAAGTCTTAACACCAGTCCTGTGGTGTTAAAAAACCTGTTTTTTTTTCTTTTTTTTTTTTTTAAATTTTTTTAAATTAAATTCAGTTTTACTGAAAGACATTCACATACCATACAATCATCCATGATGTACAATCAGCTGTTCACAGTACCATCATATAGTCATGCATTTACCACCCCAATCCATCTTTGAACATTTTCCTTACATCAGAAAGAATCAGAATAAGAATAAAAAATAAAAGTAAAAAAGAACACCCAAATCATCCCCCATCCCACTCTATTCTCCATGCAGCTCCTGTCCCTACTTTTCCACTCATCCATCCATACACTAGACAAAGGGAGTACAATCCACAAGGCTTTCACAATCACACCGTCACCCTCTGTAAGCTACATTATTATACGACCGTCTTCAAGAGTCCAGACTACTGGGACGAACCCATTTTTAAATAGGCTGTTTGGAGATGTTATTATTAGTTAAGGTTTGCACTCATTCATGAATAGGGTCTTCAAAGATCCTATTTAGATGAGGTCACGTTGAGTCAGGGTGGGCCTTAATCCATATGGCTGACGTTCTCATGAGCAAAGGAGACAGGACACGGACGCAGAAGCCAGAAGTCAGTGGATACCAGAGGGAGCAGACACGAGGGCAGAGAGAGATGGCTGTGTGACGAAGGAGTGCCAGAACACTACAGGCTCTGGGAGGAAGCAAGCCTTGCCAGTTCCTTGATGTCGGACTTCTAGCCTCTGGAACTATGAGACAATACGTTCCTGTTGTTGAAGTCAGCCAGTCTGTGGGATTTATCATAGCAACCGTGGCCAACTAGGACACAAAGATTATGTGAACCACAAACCACAGCAATCATTCTTTCAAGTCCCCATTTCCCCGCCTCTCATCAACCTTCTTCTTTAAGTGATTCAAGTCTTCTCTTTTCAGTGCTCCTCCAAAGTACTCTTTCTTTCTCTCCAGACCACACCGTTGTAAGTGCACCCCCAGACTTGACTCCCACCTGGCCACAACCACGTGGTCTCTAGGCCCGATAGAGAACCACTGGCTCTATATTAGAGCCACCCCCTACCATGCACACACATTCTCTCTCTCTTAGAATGTGCAGTTCTTTCACATTCACTGCCAATTCCAAGAGGAGAGGAAGCTGTGGATAGTCACATGTTGCATTTTCATCCCAATTACACATATCCTATAAGTGTAAATTAGTACAAATAGTTTTAAAAAGTATACCCCTGCAGGTATTTGCAGTTTTAAACAAAGTGTTTAATCCAAAGAATGCCTCTCTAATGAAGAATTTTGGGCAGCAATCATGTAATAAAAAGGATGAGTCATCCCTATATCACTCCAAATACCACTGATATTTTGCCTGCATGAAGCCTCTTGGCTTACTCAATACCCCAAAGGGCATTGAAACAACAAAAGTAACAAATGACTGAATCCTTGTAGAATGTCATTCTGCTGGGCCTTTTTTATTCCTTTAAGCCTCATACCAACCAGGTTTTGGATAAATAGCTGAGGCTTGGAGAGCACAAGTGGCTCCCCAGAGCACAAAGCTCGGAAGTGGTAGAGTGAGAAAATACACTCAGCTATTTCAACTCCGAGCTCTCAGCCCATTGGAAAAGGAAAGCGGCTACCAGCTGGCGTACAAGCACAGGCTGCCATTAACAACAGCTCAACAGCACACCACAGAAATCATTATACATTTTATTGTTGAATAATATTCAAAAGACATTGTTCACCATTTAGGGTCTGAAATAACATATCAGACTGCGAAGAAAATGTTTGGGTGGTATATTACTTGGATCAATAGGGAAATTTCCAGATTTTTCCATTAGTTTTCTTACCCAAGCTTTAAAGCAATGATGAAGCCATCTGTGTGAATGAGGGCCATGAGCAAGAAAAAAAGCTACCCAGTTGGGGGGTCTTATGGGGTGGTGGGGAGCTGTTAGCCATTTTCACTCAGAGATGCAAGTGTTGATCTTAGTGAAAAGCAGTTATTTTAAATTAGAGATAAGGAGGATCCCACAGCCTTACATCTCCAGGGAACATAATGCTTGAGAGCCAGTGATCGGATTTGGTTTAACGAAAGGAAACTGACGGAGGTAAAGGCCTTATTTGCTATATTTGTCAAATCCAGTTCATTGGGTGGTAGCATTTTAGGAATATTGAGGTCTACCTTTGCAAGTACAAATCCCAGTTGAATGGGGGTGTGAGTCGAAGGGATGTGTGCACTTCTTAGGTATGCACCCAAAAAGAAACACTCATGTGCCCTTGTGGCTTTTTCCTTTCTTCATCCTACTGGTTAGCAATCCTTGTAGAAGGATTGCCAAGCAGCCCTACAGCCCTGAACCACAAGCAATGTATCCTTGGGTCTTGTTGTTACAGAAACTCAGCCTAAACCCTAACTAATAGAATCAACTTTGGGGGAGATGTTCATTTGGAATTTTTTTTGTTGGCAGTTCAATATCATGAGGTTTTCAAACACTTATCTCAGAATAGAGTATTACTGTGTCTAGCATCAATGCCCACTGGTCTGTACTTTTACTTTCTTGGTGATTTTTATACCTCCCAATGTATCTTTTTTTAAATGCACCATTAAGAGACTACAGGATGTTGGCAATGAATGGGTTGAGAAAAGTAGAGCATGTGCTTTGAATTTCATTTCTAGTAGTGCTACTGAATGTTCGTCTATCTACATTCTTTTTACTTTGCTCCTATGATCATTCTCTTTTGTTTCGTTGGGTGCCTGACGGAAGCTGGGAATTTGGCCCCTGATCCCAGGACAGAGCCTGACCAACTGGACCATCCCAGCAACCAGATTTCAGTCTGCCTGGAAACACCAGCTCCAACATCTCTGACAAATCTGCATTGTGTGTCCTGGGATGGTGGTTCTTCACAGAGAATGTCTTACGAGGGCCAGGAATGAGGGTCATAACTTATTTATACTGGTCGCCAGCAACTATCCCAGTGACTCACACAAGGTAGGAATTGAAGATTTTGGCTGAAATTCATTGCCCGGGTGTACATTTCTTGTGATGTTAGCTAGAGCTATTCTTAGTGAGGGTGTGCTTGGAGCAGTTCATGTGAATATAGACTTTAAAAAACAATTTTATTAAGGAAAATTTCAAACATATTCATATGTAGAGAGAGTGATATGAGGAGGGCATATATAATGAATATTTTTATATAGTTGAAATCAAGTTAAAAAGAACAACGGTTGCCTTGAAAAGGAAAAGAATTTGAGAATGATCAGAAAAGGAAGGGTGTGATAAGAAGCAGGGATCATACTCAGACAAAGCTTCCTTGTAAGATGGGCAGCAAGGGAGGGTCACTATAGGGTGACAGCTCACCTTGCCCTGAGAGCATTTCTCATACTGCCCAGAGGATTTAAGAACAAAACAATGATATAGAAAATAATTGATACTTATTGAACCTTTCCTATGTGAAATTTCCTATTTTACAAACTTCTGAGGTAGACTTTATTATTATCATCCCCATTTTACAAATGAGAAAAATGAGGTTTTGAGAAGTTAAAGTTAACTTTCTCAAGTCCGATGGCTGGGAAGTGTCAGAGCCAAGATTTGAACCCAGGACCTTTATACCCAGGAGCCTCTGTTCTTAACAATATGCCTATATTTACTAAGTCTGGTCCATGGATTTTTCTGATTTAGAATCAAATTGGGCATTTGTTAAAAAGGCAAATTACTCATTCCCAAAGTGATGTGAGGTCTAGGAAGTGCATTTGAAACAAATTTTACAAGTCTATCAAAGTTTGAGATCTGTTGCTCCACGGTGTATTGTTGAGGTGTAGTCTCCAGATGTTTTCTGAAATTTTTTGACTCCACACTTGTATCCATAAAATGTTTAAAATGTTCTTTCAGTGTGCTCTCTCTCTCTTTTCAAATTATATATATTCTTTACAAACTACTTTTCATAATTTATATATAGGAACTATCATTCTAATGTATTATGTACATTATAAATATACACAGAAATAAAAATTAAAAAGGATAAGATAGAATGAATAAACATAGAAATTCTAATATTTCTCCCAGCATTCCCTGGATACACGTGTCTCACTCTACTTGATCTATAATTACTGGTATAGATCAGTGAGAACACTGATCCATAGTTACTACTACATGAATTAGTTATTCTATTTTACTATGTCATTTATATAAGGGGTCACAAACTGGAACTAGCCCTCAGAAAGGAGTTGAAAATCAGGAAATTTCATATAAAAACCCAGATTTCTGGCTTCTTTCGAAAAATCAGAGATTTGGTCACCTGGGCCTCAGTTTCTGATGTAGCAATTAGGAGGACTGATTAGGAAAAATGGGCAAGAACTGAGCAGTAAGAACTGTCAGTGAGCCTCTGTTGGGAGGGATGGAGGGTGGACAGGTACATCTAGCCCACCTCACTCACTTGGATTAAATACTAGCTGGTGGGCACTTCATATTTTGACTTCAAATCTACTGCCTTGAGATGAAGATTTATAATTCTAGTATAACATGAAGATAATCTTCATAAGGATGGGTTGTGCTCTCCCAGATAATATTTATCCCCCTTAACTTTTAAAACCAATCATCTTAGGCTGAACTATATGAATTTTTATAGGTTTCAAATGCAAAAATAAAGGAATTTCACATGGGTCAACCTAATCATAAGCCCATAATTATTGTGTGCTCCCTGGGGATAGCTCATTTTAATAACTTAACCTGGATTATTTCAATGATGGGATAATAACATGCTACTGAAGGAAGGAACTTCACTAACCAACACATTTTCAAAAATGATTAACATTGTCATTGGTTTCAACGGAGATTTAAAATAACCAAGTTGTTGCATTCTGAGAAAAAATAGTAGTGTGCAAAGATGAAAGCTACCTTATAAATTAATGAGCCAGCTTCTCTCCGGAGTTTAAACAACTCATTAATTGTAAGGTAGGGACTTAGAGAGGCAAAATAATGATTTCATTAAGTGTCCCAGAATTTTATTGGTAAAAGGAGACACAAAGTTTCACCTAGAAGTGGATATTTTTTAAGGAAGACATCTATACCCTAAGCATTGGACAACAAAACTTACTTCAAAGTCATCCTTAACTCCAGTGCTGAAGAGTGCCTTCTCTCTGACCCCTGTAATCTTTTTCCAGTCTCTTCCCTGTCTTGCTACTCTCACTCTCTTCCTTTTCCCTTCAAGAACTGCTCCACACCAGACTCCCAGCATGTGACCCTACAGGTCTCACACAGTAGGTAGGAAAATGTAGTCGGGCCTTTCCTACTATAGCTTTTGTTTCATCAGGCCCATGCTCCCGGAATTCTTATGAATACAATTCTTCGTCTAACCTCAGGAAAAAATTTGACGTCCCCAGAAATTATTTCATAATGTTCTCCCAGAAGGGTGCGAGAGGAAAAACCAAGTGTCATATCTTCTGGTGGCAAACAGGGCTATTTCCAACTCACAGCCTGGCTTCCCCCTCTCTTCTTTTCTTATGGGAGAAAACAAGATAGCATAGGGATAGAAATGAACCGTGCAGTATGTGGAGATAGTTAAGATGGGTGGGGCTTGCATGATAAGGGGACATTAATGTGAAGAGTCTGGGCAAGAATATATAGAAAGAACATCTGCAAAAGCATTGAGGTGGGAAAAAGTGAGGTCTGGTTTAGGAACAAAAGGAAGCTGGGTTGTCTGGAGAGGAGTGCACACATAGGAGAATGGCATGGGACAAGGCTGGGCCAAATACATGAAGGTCTTGCTGTTCATGTAAAAAGCTTAGACTTGATTCTGTGTTCACTGAGAAGCCATTTCTTTTTTTTTTTTTTTTTTTTTATTAAATTAGGTTTTATTGAAATACATTCACACACCATGCAATCATCCATGATATACAATCCACTGTCCACAGTATGATAACATAGTTATGCGTTCATAACCACAATCTATCTCTGAACATTTTCCTTACATCAGAAAGAACCAGAACAAGAATAAAAAGTAAAAGTGAAAAAAGAACACCCAAATCATCCCCCCATCCCACCCCATTTGTCCTTTAGTTTTTATCCCCATTTTTCTACTCATCCATACACTAGATAAAGGGAATGTGATCCACAAGGTCTTCACAATCACACTGTCACCCCTTGTAATCTACATTATTATATAATTGTCTTCAGGAGTCCAGACTGCTGGGTTGGAGTTTGGTAGTTTCAGGTATTTACTTCTAGCTATTCCAATACATTAAAGCCTAAGAGGTGTTATCTATATAGTGCATAAGAATGTCCACCAGAGTGACCTCTCGACTCCATTTGGAATCTCTCAGCCACTGAAACTATTTCGTGAGAAGCCATTTCTAATAGCTGGGAAGCTTTCACTGCAGGTACTAGAAAACCCACTTAAAGGGTTTAAGCAAAAAGGGTATTTACTTGTCTGAGTAGCAGAAAAGTCCAGAAGAAGGACTGCTGTCAGGTGAGTTCAGTCCGTCAAGGTGTTGGCTCTGTTTCTCTGAGATTCTCTCAGCTTTGCCCTGTCCCCTGAGTCCTTGGGCTATTTTCTTTAAAGTTTGTACGACGGTTTGGGCAGCAGCCAGGATATGTGTTTCCTTTTTCACAAGGAAAGGGAGAGTCTGGCTTTTTAAAATCATTAAGCAGAAATCCTCAGCTTCACTCTAAATGGATCAAGCTGGATCAACCACGGTGACCAGGACTTGCCCTGCTCTGCTTGGTTCAGGTTTAGTTACTGCCCATCCCCAGACCAGTCTCCTCGCTGAAGGGCAAGTGATTCCCCCAATCAGGGGCCCCTCTTCCCTTTGATGCTAGATTAGATTGATGGCTGCAATCTAATGAGAGTGGAGTGGTTCCCCAAAGAATGATTAGAAAATATTAGGAAAGGAAGAAAGGAGAATGTGGATGCTGCTGGATAAGTAACCAAGAAAGTTCATTATCCAATGGAAAGATTTTTAAAAGATCACTTTAGCTACTATGAGGAGATGGATTGGAGGACCCAGAGAGGAAGAAGAGTGGTCAATAGTTCAGTTCAGAGACAATGGTGGTAGAAACTGAGATGCAAATTGATCTGTATTTTGGATATAGAATTGAGAGACAATAGTGATGGATTGGGTGATGGAGGAGGCTGTTTTGGCCAGACTATGAGGCATTTCAAATGCCAAACTTTGGATTTTATATTTGTAGGCAATGATGTCTACAATGATGTTGGGGTGGGTTGCTTTTTGTGAGAGTGAGAGATTAATAATTTTCATGGGGTTTTTTTTTTTTGCTAGTTTTCCTTTTATTTTTTCTTGTCTCCTTTTTTAAAAAAAAATCACTACAGCGTATCTTTTGTTTTTTTAAAAATTATTTCTCAAATAATGAAAATACCCAAATCACAATCTATGGTTATATTAAGGCTTTATCCTTAATAAAGTTTCACCCTGGACCCACATCAATTGACTAAGAATAACTTAAAAAATATTTTTTTCTCTAAATTTGCAAGTCCAAAAGACACAGCTTCACTTGAATCTCAGAACATTGTAGAATTAATATTAACTTAGCTCCATGTTTTCAGTTTGACTTAACATGATTGCAATGCCACTCAATCTTGCAAATTGCTTTCATTAGGAAATGAACATGCTTTAGCTTTTCAAAATATCATTTATAAGGCATAAAGAGTTCAACTTCAGCCCCTGATTTAATCTTTTAGCTATCCATTATCTAAAACTTATTGAAAGAGTTGAATTATACTTCAAGGATGTTGGGCGGCTCTTTTTTTACAGACTAAGCAAATAATAGCTGCAATTTGATGCCCTTGATGGAAGTGGACTGGGTGTGTTAATTCTGTATATAAATACAGCAAAGCACTTAAGTTAAAAAATTCACTGTTGTCTGTGTCAAGTTCTACTCAGTCCTCTCAAAAAGAATTGCTGTTCTTCCGTTCATTCAAAAAAGTTCATTAATGGGTTTGTCTCATTTTAAATTTCTAACTACTATATTGCATGTATTTATTGAGGCTTTTTTTTCTTTTGGGAAAGTCACCATCTCTAATCCTCAGTTTTCTCATCATCTATTTATACTTTATGGTGATAAAAATTCTTGCCTAGCTACCTTACAACACTGTGTTGATTGTCAAGTGAGATGATACATGGGAAAGTTGTGAGGATTGTGAAACTCTACATAAACTATTTTCTTTTGTTGTAATGCAATACCTACAGCTGTAGCAGTATAGTGCTGTCTGGGCCCTGCCCACATCTCCTTTGCATTAAGGCTTTCCACCGCTGGCACCTGCGTATCTCTGTGTGAGGGCCTTCTCTGGCCTCCTGAGTGAGCTAGGCCTACATGCCCAGCAGGCCAGAAGTGCCAGGGAATTGATGCCCTAGGTAGCAGTCCTCAACCAGTGACCAGTGGGAGGCGGTAGATAAATATCCCAGCTTCTTTGCCCTTGGTGGTGGTGGGGCCCTGTGCAGTAGCCCAGAGTCCTCAGTTAGATTGGGCCCCAGTTCCCACAGCAGTCACCTCTTCATTAATGTGCATCATTTTGTGCTCCTTCCATTTCATTTTTCATGTCCCACTTCCTTATTGATATTTCCTGGGATCACTCTCAAATTTCCTGGGATTCCACAAACAAATTCTTGTTTCAATTTCTGTTGGAACCCAACCTAAGACTCTGGTTCTGATGCTCTTTCAAAAGGCTTATGTCCAGCTAGTTCGCCGATGCTAATAAAGATGATATTGGAGAACATGGCTCACTGCTGTGGGCAAGTGAGCTTCCTAATACCAAAACCACAAGTTAAGTAGACTTACCCACTCAGTCACAGACAATGTTGGACAAACTTCAAGCTTCCAATTGCATGAGCAGAACTTACCACTCAAAAGTTTGCACTGTGGAGGAGCAGAACAGGATGTGTTCTTTCTGCAGACAGTCATATCTCAGAGAAAACGAGGAGGAAGGAGGTGAGTCACAGATGCTAGTTCTTGCTCTCCAAATTTCTACTCAGAAAATTGTTTCTTCTTTGTAGGAGTGAGAGAAAGGGTAGAGAGAAGCTAATGATGTTACTGAATGGATTTGCTTTCTCATGGAAACAAGGTGCTAGAGGAAAGATGATTCCCGCTTTCTAACACTCCCTGAGTTTTTGTCCTCTTACTTTACTGGGTTTAACCATCAAGGTCATGCCAACCAAGGGTGTGGCCAGATCCTTTCAGGAGACCAGCAACCTATCAGGAGTGTTGCTCTGACCATCATGAGAGCGTCCCCCACCCTCCCACCTGAACACCAACCACTCTTTTTTTGTGTATTCTCCTGAGACTGGTGGCCAAGAGCTTGCAAAGCATTGAAAGAAGTAATTCTGAGGCCATGCTGAACCCCAGCTGAAAGTTCACTACCAATTCCATTTTCCATTCCTAATTATGTCTAGGCATGTGTCTCTGAAGAGTCTATCAGAGGTTCGGCAAGATCACAATGCAACGTGAAGACCACTCAGTAACAAACATCCCTACAGAACACTGTCATCCAAAATTTAAATATAACCCGTCTACCATTGCGAATTTCCCAGGGAGAAATTAAAGTTCAGAGATTGAATTCCCTTCTCCATATGAATTAAAGTTAACAGAAATTAAAGGATAAAATCCATCCTTCCTGATTTCTTCTGCTCAATCTGAGCAAGAGTTCTTGATGCCTGCATAGCACTGGTTCTTCCACTAACCTGGGCTGCGTCTCACTAGCACGAATGTGGTTCTTTCCGTCTCGGAAGTTGAATACGTTAAACACCAAGTTTCTGATATACCTCATTTTAAAAAGAGTATTATTAAAGCATTTAATCAACACCTATACAATTAAACAAAAGAAAACAAAGCAAGTCAATTACAAGACCTACAAGTAGATATCAAGATAAAATGATGCTTCCAGAACATTGTACTTTCCACACTTGGTCATACCTTGATTTTGGCTTCATTAGGAAGCCAGTCTGTCGTGAAGTTATCTGAAGTACTTGATCTGTAAACTTAAACTTGATTGGAAAGAATCTTAATCTTAACTTTGGTAATATGTCTTACCATTCCTGTGGGAAGAATTCAGATTCTGCTCTCAAAGGGTAGTATATGAGACACTTTCATTCTTGCAAAATTTAGAAATATTCAAAGATGGCAAGCCCAGTCACAAGGTCTGTTTTGAGAGGTCTTTCTTACCCATTCTGCGTCTTTAAACCCTCTGAATTTTCATTTTCTCTTTGAGCCCTCTGTTTCCAACAACTCCTGCTCTATCTAATAACATCGTTTCTACACTCTCCTGTATACATGCTTCTGAGCTCTTTGCCAGTGGCTCCCGCTGTGTCTTTTTTTGAAAATTCAGTTTTATTGAGATATATTCACATACCATACAATCATCCATGGCGTACAATCAACTGTTCACAGTACCATCATATAGTTGTGCATTCATCACCCCAATCTATTTTTTGAACATTTTCCTTATACCAGAAAAAGTAAAAAAAAAAGAATGAGAAATAAAAGTAAAAAAGAACTTCCAACTCATCCCCCCCTCCACCCTGTTTTTCATTTAGTTTTTATCCCCACTTTCCCACTCATCCATCCATACACTGGATAAAGGGAGTGCGATCCACAAGGTTTTCACAATCACACTGTCACCTCTTGTAAGCTACATTCTTATACAATCGTCTTCAAAAGTCAAGGCTACTGGGTTGCAGTTTGAGTTTCAGGTATTTATTTCTAGCTATTTCACTGCACTAAAACCTAAAAAGGTTATCTATATAGTGCAAAAGAATGCCCACCAGAGTGACCTCTCGACTCCACTTGTAATCTCTCGGCCACTGAAACATCTCCCTTTTGGTCAAGATGTTCTTAATCCCATGATGTTGGGGCCAGATTCATCCTCGGGAGTCATATCCTGCGTTGCCGTGGAGCTTTACACTCCTGGGAGTCAGATCCCACGTAGTGGAGGAGGAGCAGTGAGTTCACCTGTCGAGTTGGCTTAGTTAGAGAGAGAGGGCCACATCTGAGCAACAAAGGGGCACTCAGGGGGAGACCCTTAGGCACAATTACAAGCAGTTACTTTGGGTCCAAGCCTCTCCTTTTCCCGCTGTTGTCTTCTGCTGTAGAATTGCTCAGGCTGTGAGGCCTGTGTTCTAAGGGAAGTTTCCCCTTTATTCCCTCATTTGTTTCAGCTGGAAAACATCCTCAGCCAATTCATGAACAAAGCCCTGGTTGCTGTTTCTGCAACTTGTATCCTTAGGTGTATTAGTTTGGATTAGGTTTGCCTCTGAATGACAGAAAACCCAAAATAATGGTGGGAAGGCAGCAGTTTATTTCTTTCACATAAATAACTGGGCCAGCATTCCAGGGCTGGCATAGCCATACTTGGTTTCAGGGATTCAGATTCCTTTGACATTGCTGCCCACTGGCATGGCCTTGACCTTTTTGTCCCATATGAGGGTATTTACATATTAGACAACAGGAGGTAGGAAGGGATGAAAAGGAAAGCAGAGGGTACTTGTGTCCGATATCTTAAGGAAGACTCTTGGAAGCTGTCACCTGAGACCTGCCACCTACATCTCATTTGCCACAATTTAGACATAGGGGAACTCTGAGCTGCAAGAGAGGCTGTGAAATGTAGTCTTCACTTTGGGCAACCATACAACCAACTAAACATTTTTCTAAAATTATTAAAGGAAAGATGGATATTGGTGGCAACTGGACTACTGCTAGGCTAGTCACACTGGGAATTGGTGAGGACCTTTGCTGAGCTCCCATTAGCACACCTTTCCCGGGCTGACTGGTTCAGGGCTCCAACAGTAATTCTCTGCTATGCCTTTTTTTTTTTTTTTTTTTTTTTACAGTAGTGGCACTTGATTTTCTTCAACTCGTCTCTACTTCTTTGAAGGAATATCTGAGGTTGTAACATTATAAATGTCTGTTACATTACAGAGTCATTACAGTCTGCTGGGATTTTGCTTCTATTCTTGTCAGATGTCTTTGGGTCCAAGTTACTATTTCTGCCTTAAAAAAACCCCAAACATCTGCCCATTTAAAAAATAACCTTGTTCCAGTTTGCTAATGCTGCTGTTATGCAAAATACCAAACATGGATTGATCTTTATAAAGGGGATTAATTAGGTTACAAATTTACAGTTCTAAGGCCATAAAAGTGTCCAAACTAAGGTATCAACAAGAGGATACCTTCACTGAAGAATGGCTGGTGGTGTCAGGAACACCTGTCAATTGGGAAGGCACATGGCTGGCATCTACTGGTCGTTTGCTCCCGGGTTGCGTTTCAAAATGGCTTTCTCCAAAATGTCTCCAGGCTTGTGTCATTGCTCCTCTCTCTCAGCTCGTATGCATCCTTACTTCTTTCTACCAGGGCATTTCTCTCTAAGCATCTGGGGGTCCTCTCTTAGCTTCTCTAGGGCAAACTCTGGGCTTCATCTGATAGCTTAGCATCTCCAAACATCCTTTTGTCTGCAACTCCAAGCATCTCTCAGTATCAGCAGGCATCTGGGTCTGTGCCGACTCTTAGGTTCTCTCTTAAATACTCCAGTGATGCTAATCAAGACCCATGCTGAATGGCAGGGTCCACACCTCCATGGAAATTATTTAATCAGAGGTTCCACCCTAATCAACAGACTAATCAGATGGTCCCCACAAGACTGCAATAAAGAACATGGCTTTTTAGAGGGACATAATGTTTTCAAAACAGCACCAGCCTCTTACATGAACCTAAGCTCATTGTTCCAGTTTGCTAATGCTGCTGTTATGCAAAATACCAGAAATGGATTGGCTTTTATGTAGAGGGTTTCTTTGGTTACAAAGTTACAATCCTAAGGCCATAAAAGTGCCATAAGGTATCAACAACAGGGTACCTTCACTGAAAGATGGCTGATGGCATTCGGAAAACCTCTGTCAGCTGGGAAGATATGCTCCAGGGTTCTGGTTTCAAAATGGCTTTCTCCCAGGATGTTTCTCTGGGAGTGTTCTCTTAGTTTCTCCCAAGCAAACTCTGGACTAGCAAAAGTCTACTTTCAATAGCAAGCTCCAAAATGTCTCACTCAGCTGCAGCACTGAGCTCTTTCTGTCTGAGCTCTTATAGGGCTCCAGTAAACTAATCAAGACCCACACTGAATAGGTGGGGCCACACCTCCATGTATTACACACAGTTGGGTGGGTCACATCTCCATGGAAACAAGCTAATCCAAAAATTCCAACCTAATCAACACTAATATGTCTGATCCCACAAGACTGCACCAAAGCACATGGCCTTTTGGGGGACATAATACATCCAAACTGGCATACTCACCTTTCCTCTTTCTCTGTCTGGTCTGTCCTACAATATTTCATTTATTTTTATATCTACCTGATCTGTCTTCTACGATATCAACTTTTCCCTCTCAAAAAGCTTTCTCCTCTTCAAGCTTAATTATTCTTATGTTTATTTTGTTCTCATTCTTCCGTTGCTCCTGTTCTGAGTAAGAGTGAAGCACATGTTAGAAAACACTCCAGCCCCTCCTTGATGTCCTGAACAAATCTGATTCCCAGAGACAAAGAGTTCTAGGGACAGGTCTTATTGCTTTTGTAACCTTTGGGTGTAAAACAATTTAACTTAATTGTATCTTTAACTCAACCTAAGAAGACTTTTTTTTTCATCATAATAAAGGCTGCCATTTCTTGTTTATTAATGAAAATGTGACAGCCTTCAGTGGATGTATACACATACAGCTGGAGCTTGGAGATCTAAAGCCAGGGTCAAAGCCTATGTAATTTACAAATCTAGTCAACTTAGGACCACAGGGTGGAAGGAGGTGACTTATGACTCTCTGGACAGGCCATGACTCGAAGATCAGTCTCGGGGCACCACCAACATAGGGGGGCAATAACAATTGGAAACTAGAACCTCACACTCCAGTGCTCTGCAGCACACATGCTGTGTAAAAAACTCACATGCAAAAAAACGATAGAATTAGAAAATTGCCATTTTGCAACCCCTAAAGTAGTAATAGATCTAGGCAATGATTACCAACAGACGCTAAATTCATTGATGAGTGCGGGGAAAATTTATCATGATGTATCAGACTGGCATCACCTGAAAGCACTATTAAATCTCGACATCTCTAAAAGTCGTACAACCAGGTATTACATGCCAGAACCACACAGCAACTCCTCAATGAAGTATTTTTTTTTCAAAAAAATTTTCAAAACAAAAACAATTTTCAAAACAATTTTTGAACCCAAATTTAATGAAACGTCTAGATCTAACTACCAGTTTTCAGGAAAAATGGTAACAGAGGAACATGTTAAATGACACAATGAAGATACAATCAGCCAAATTCAGAAAGCAGGACATTAAAAAAAAAGGGGAGGTTGAATTATTGTAGATTATGAGACCCTTAAGGACCACATCAACCACATGCAATCCAGGTAACAAAGGATTCTGATTCAAACCAACCAACTTCAAAAAGACAATTTAAAAAACTTTATTTTGAAATAATTTCAGACTTAGAGATAAGTTGCAATAGTACAAAAAAATTCCAGATACCTTCCTTCAGATTCCCCAAATGTTAACAGCTTACCACATTTTCTTTACTTTTTCTATATATCCATTAGTTTTTATCTGAACTGTTTAAAAAGTTGCAAACAAAATGCCCTTTACTGCTAAATACCTCTGTGTATTTCCTAAAAACAAGGGCATTCTCATACATAACCATGACATAATTAGCAAAATTAGGAAACTAACATTAGTAATAGTAAAATTTACTATAGACCTTATTCAAATTTTTCCAATTGTCTCACTCACTGTCTTTCATAGTAAAAGAAAAAAAAATTTCTTGGTCCATGATTCAACTCAGGGTCACATGTTGCATTTAGTTGTCATTGATCTTTAGCCTTCTTCAGTCTGGAGCAGTTTTTCAGTCTTTTGTTTTTCATTACCTTGATGTTTTTGAAGAATAAAGGCCAACCATTTTGTTTACTATTCCTCAGTTTGGATTTGACTGATCTTTCTTCATGCTTATTTTCAGGTTATGCATTTTTGGTAGGAGTCCATAAAGGTGATTTTTTTTTTCTGTCCTCTTTACATGCTTCTTTTCAGGATGCATACAATATTTGTCCCAGAACTGGTAATGTTGTAAAAAAACATTTTTGAGACAACTGGGGAAATTTGCAAACAGATGATAAAAAGTTACTGTTAATTTTGG
This sequence comes from Choloepus didactylus, assembly GCF_015220235.1. Classification (NCBI taxonomy): domain Eukaryota; kingdom Metazoa; phylum Chordata; class Mammalia; order Pilosa; family Megalonychidae; genus Choloepus; species Choloepus didactylus. Next base: position 82,027,677 of record NC_051311.1, read on the forward strand.
TAGGTCACACAATGGTGTTATGATTATGTTTAAAAAAATGGTTAGAGATATATGTTAGAGAAAATGCTAGAGATAGCCATTATTCTATTCTACTTCTGTGTATGTTACGTATTTCCATAATAAAAGTGTCCATAAAAGTACATAACAAAAAGTACTTCATAAGAAAACTTGTGTATATATATATATATATATATATATATATTTTTTTTTTTTTTTTCTTTTTTCTTCTATTAAAAAGACAATCCTGCCTCCAGCTTGCTTGCAATACCACATAAAACTAGGCCTGAAGAGTTCAAAAGCAAATTCAGTAGCTTGCATTCTGAGATGTTTTGGTAGATCTATGTGGTTGTTTGCACAGCGTATTCTCATTTGCAAGGCTCTGAAGAATCACTTTGGATTTAGGCATTGCAGATTTACAGTCAGAATACTTCATTATTTTCCATGCATGGGGGGTGGGGAAGTCACTGGCTAAGAATACTACAAATGGGAAAACTCTATAATAATGCAATCTTCCTGAACATAAGCTGACTGAATATTTTCAAAAAAGAATTTTTTTCATATTAAAGAGCAATTTAAAACGATGCAACATTTAGTGAGGATGGAGGATTTACTTTAGCACTATTGAAATTTAAGCAAATCTTAAAAATTAAGGGCAAAGTTATACCCTAGGCCAGATTCCACATAAGATTAGTGTTTTAGTAATTGAGACAGGCAGGCTTTTCCTATAACAACGTAAACCATATGGCTCCCAGTATCTGGATAAGTAGTCTGTTTTGTGTTCAATTACCTCTGGATTTTTTATGCTAACACATACAGTCAAAATAGTGGCAGCCCATGAACCACCAAAATTTAGCTTGAATCCAAACTGAATACCCTCCTGTCACTCTTGAACCTCTTCAGTTTAATAAATACAATACCCAACATACATTATCCATCAGTGTGCTGGTCAATTAAGGGACAAAGATACATAAAACAAAATGGCTTAAGGGCTGAAACAAAGATTGGTGACATGAAGACATTCTATAAGGAGAACATGGGCAGAATAGATTTCTGAGTCAGACAAAAATTGCTTTACCTGATGGTAACAAAACCAGGACTAGTCAAATGTCTTTTACCTATGTAGAGGAAGGGGAAGTTAATTGGCTTGATGCCCATTTCTAGACAGTCTGGCAACTCTAGGCACAAATCAGTGATGATGATAACGTCTCTCTTGATTATTCTGAAGTAGTGTCCAATTTGTGTATTATCCAGGTCTTTGACTATTTTCCCTTTCTTCCATGGCTCTTTTGGTCACTTCATTTACAGCTTATCAAATATAATACAGAAAGTCTGTATCTGTCAAACTTTGTGACTTGGATAAAAAGGCCTGTGGGGAAGAGACTGAAACCACTGGTTAAGGTAGGTTTATAAATAATTTGAACATTTCATTTATTTGTGATTTCCATATCCTCCTTATCATAGGTAATTATGAGTTTAATGAAAGAAGTTCATTTAAAATGATTACACACTAGAACGTTATAGCCCAGATACAAAAAGCCCTCATTGTATTTTTCTTTATATTCTGAAATGAGCATTCATTTTTAAAAAAAGTTTATATAGCCAAGGACTCTGTTCTTTGATGATGTTCAAATCTCAACTATTCTTTTGTATCTGTCTTATAGGAGAAAACATGCAAAAATTACTTCTGCAGCAGTTTGTTCTAGTTTTTCAAGCATTCTTCTAGTAGCAACTTGTTCAGAATACTGCTTTGTTTCAAAGCATGCAGTTTAGATGTGTCTTCACTGATAATGGGAATATTTCCATTTTGTTCCTGAGCTGTCAGGTCACTTTCACTGTCGGACAGTGTACACAGCAGAGTGTCATTTTCATAGGTTGGAAAATAATACCTGAAAACAACCATAGATAAAGTAAAGGAACTAACAAATTATCCAGGAAATTCCTAAGCAGCTGATGAACATTATTATAATTCTGCTAGGTTTACTTACCAACAATTTTGTCAGCATTTTACAAAGACTGTAAGGGAGACAACTTTTGAGTTGCTCTCACTTTGACCTTTACTGGCTGACATCAGCCTCACTGAATCCAGGATCCCTGCTAGCTGGCCATTCAGTCTCTGCTCAGTATCTACTATGTTAAGAAACTCACTGTCTTTAAAGGCAGGCTACTTCAGAATTGGGCAGCTCTAGTTGTTAGATAACACTTCCTTAGATGAAGCAAAAACCTACCCAATCTCTCTTATTTCTACCCAGAGGTTCCAGGTCTTCCCTACAGGTTACAAAGTTCAAATACGGTTAGTTACTTTTTCATATATGAATCCTTCAAATATCTGATGAAAATGGTTATGTTTCCCCTTGTGTTTTATTCTTCAACCTAATCATTACTGGTTCCTTCATTCCAAGTGATCAAAAAAAATGAAACGTTTGTAGAATTATACATTTGTTATTCTGGGTCCTTCTCTGGATACACTTGGAGTTAATTCTGAGGTACCTCTGAGGATTTCAACGTTTACAAGAATTACAGGAACAGGCTGTCAGTTCAATCCAGGTTTGACTTTCACTCTGACAAATCTAAGATTTTCTGAAGGGGAGAAACTAGAGCTTTTTGGATAGAGTTCTGGCAGATCTAATTTAAAATTCCCTTATAACAGAGAAACCTTTGGGTAGCTAGAACTCCGGAGACTCCCAGAGGAGAACCATCCCAGAAGGGCTGGACTGGCAAAGGATACCTGGGAGTATGACAATACCTACACAAATAAATACCAGTTGACCAACTACTTAATGCTTTAAAAGTGCCAGTATGCAAAATATATACTCAAAGCTCTAGCGATGTGCATAGCTGTTGATGTAGTAATTTTATTTCTAGGAATTTATCTAAATGACACACTTAGAGAAGTGGGCAAAAATGCAGGTATATGGCCATTCATTCATTCTATTACTATTTATAATAGCAAAAAGCAAGAAATAACTAAAATATCTAACAAACTAGGGAATGTTCATACAATGAGGTACTTGGCGACCACTAAATGAGGTAATAGATGCGTATTGGATATGAAAAGATGTTTATAATAATTTGCTAATAAACAACAAACCTAACCTACAGCTTAAAAATCTATAGTCTATTTCCATGTCTACCTACATCTATATCTGTCTCCACACCACAAATTTAGAAATAGTTGATTTCATTTGTAAGAGGATTACTTTAAAATTATAGTTTTTACAATAAACATGCATTTCATTTTTTTTTTTTTTTTAAAGTTTAAAGAAATTAAATAAAGAATAAAATAAGGGAGATTTACTGCAGTTGATCCCATGTCTTTTTTTCAGGAAGCAGTGATATGTGTTTAGCTTTTTCCATGTGAGTCCTTAAGTCTGCTTTGGATTTAAACTTCATATGGCAGCCGTAACATCTACATTGGTGAACTTCCCTCCGAATGAAGTTGATCAGTTTCACTTGCTGATAGAAGTTTAATCCTGAAAATAACAGAATATTGAATCATTAGACAAGGGAACAAACCCATTTTTGCACTGTTATAATTTTTTAAAAGAGCCTCTTACCTTTATTAGCCAACTTGAAGAGGTGCTGCAACTATAAAGAATAATAATAGCTACCAGATAATGACAGCCAGCACTCACATAGGGCTTATCTGTTAGGCACTGTTCTCATTGCTTTCCATGCATTAATAACATTTAACCCTATTTGATAAGGTTAAATATACCTAAGATACCTAAATTAGATATTAGGAAACTGCCAAGACGTCACAGCTAGTAAGTGGTGGAGGTAGGATTTGACAGCAGGCTGTCAGCTCCAGGTAGCCCAAGTTCTTGACTAATTATAAATGCAATGTACACATACGTCTATAAGAATAGCAAATTAAAGAAACACATCCAAGAGTTTAGAAAAGCAGTCGCTGAGCCGAGATGTTGGAAGTGAGCTTTTCACTGTCTTGGATCCATTTGCAAGCCAGTACTTCATGTCTTAATGCCCCTAATCCTTCTATCTTAGTGATGCTGAGAACCATACAATAAGGTCCAACTATTATAAATAATGGTACCTACACTGCATGGCACTGTCGTAGGTGTTTTACATACATTACCCACCTCCTACAACACTCTTCTGATTTGAGGCCCAAAGTCACATAACCAGCAAGTGCTGGAACTGGAATATGAACTCTAGTCTGACTTCAAAATCCATGCTCTATGAGTCCCCTCCACTGTATGATAGATAGTAACCATTAACTTGCAATTTATTTGAAGCACTCATAATATGCAGGAAGGAGGAATAAAGACTGTAAAAAAAGAAAAACCATATTTGGGTATTACAATTCAAAATGGTTGAGAATCACTGCTTCAGACAGATCTGTTAAGACCATCTGTACAGAGACACATTTTGGCTGTGCATTCTCCAAACCATGAGTATAGAACATAGGCATCGCTTACAAGAAATAGTATAAAAAAATGCACCATCATGGAAAACAACTTCCAAATCAGACTCACCAAGTTCTGTCTTTATTTTGAGGAGATCAAATTCATGTGCATCCTAAAACAAAGAGTGAATACATCTGTAAGCATATGAATTACTTAATCTTTTGTGCTGAAGTTATAAACACAGCTTATTCAGAGAAGTCAGCAGTTTAGAAAGTCAGGCTGAGTTCATCATCCTCTGCTTTTTAAAGTCTTCTAAATCTAACCATTTCCCCCCCATATCCAACTGCTTCTTTAAGAATAGTCCGAACAAATCATGCCAATCAGTTAAAACATTTAAATATTCACAGCTTATATCTGCAGTGTTTACAATTTACTACACATGCATTCTGCAGTCTGACAAAAAGTGTCCTCAGTCTCTAGGTAAGGTGTGGCTGTACCATATCCTGTGTCTGGATTAGAATTATGGATACAGGCTCTTTATTTAACAAGCAGGTAGATATTTTTAACAAATTCTGCTTTTCATTTTATGCTGTCAAATACACTCCTCACTCACATCTTCCTATAAATTACACTTCTTTTGATTTTCACAATGCAGAGATTTTTATTTTATTCTCTTTATTCCATTCTTGCAATCGTCCCTTGATCTATGTAAATGTTTTAACTTACATGCTCATAGAGGACAAAGGCCACCTAAATCACTGTGCAGGGCATATAGAATAGCACCATATGTAGGGCGTTAATTAGAAATTCCATGATACATTACCACGGAAAGTGACTTAAACAGAGGTTGGGGACACCTGTCAAAGATATTAGAGATTGGAATCCCTACATGGTAGGAGTACTGAGGCTCCTTTTAATTCACAGATATTAGGATACTGTGTAAAACTTAAATACAGGAAACAACACACACATACTAGTGGTAGCCTGTTTCTGAGGAACGGACTCTCTGCTTTCATAAGGGTAAATGGCCATGGCTTCTCTAACATCTTCCAGCTCCTTATTCTACTGAATGCTCCACTCTTGGCTTTGGGTGGGGGGACGGAAGGAGGAAATATGGAAATCACTGGGTAATATTTTTCTGTTATAATCACACCTCTTCCCCTACGCTGTGATGCTGTCATCAATCACTGGGCATTCCCCTTTCCCACACCCATTGTCCAGCTGAGGATCAGAGGTGTAGGGAGTGTGCCATTTCTTTCAGATATAATGGTGTGAAAAAAAGTTTGGAAGCACTAGCCTCGAGCTTCATTAACACAGACTATGAATGAGCCCAAATTTATTTTCTTTAATCTTTGTACTTGAAAGAGATCAAGACCATATCCTGGCCATCTCCCATGTACCCCAGGGTCCTCGGCTTCCATAGGAGATTTGTAAATGGCAGCTTCCTCCCTTTCCTTTCTGCTCTCCTTATTCCCAGCATAGGAAGTACTGGAAAAGGACTCATTTGTCAATATCTGTGCATAATAATATCGTGGGTCTTACCAATCATGGTTACAGATGCCACCCTCTGAGCTAGAACTATTTTGTATGCATCTCAAAGGTATGGTTGCATCAGTAGTCTCTGAAACCCCACACCGATGGCTTGCCCAGGTCAAGTCATTTGCACTAACTAAATTGCCCCGAATTCTGGTTCTCCTTGGTGGACCTGGCCTGTCCCTTCTGTTTTGCCTATAGAGCCTTTTAAGAATGGGATTATGATTGGGAAATTAAAGGTATAGGCCGGTGAGGATGCAATACTTACCAGCTTCCCCCGTCAGAGAGAAACACACTTCAAATGAATAAAAGTACCTCACCTCCATGTGGACATATAATTTCTCGATTGTTTCTGTTTGCTTTTCACAAAATAGGCAGACGGCTGAGACAGGGTGTTCTTCCCAATCAGACCAATCACTGGGTTAAAAAAGAAAACAGAAATTATGGAGGTTTCCTTCACTGAGAGGGTGTACACTACACAGGGGTTCGTAGGAAACCCTGCCAATCCCTTTCAACTCTGACATTTTTGTAATGAGTGTCATATCATATTATGACTTTCTGATACAGCTTTTGAAATTCAAAGCAGCACCATGAAATTAATATAAATAGTGAACAGGTGCTGCTCCACTTTCTTATATTTGCCTCTCTCCTGAGCAGCTATTTCACTACCGAATCATTGAGCTCCCTTTCTGAGACAACTATGTTTAATTTGCAGAGGAGACATAGCAAGGGGTGTGATGCGCTTTCTCATTAGCCACAACCACTGAACGCACACGCTGTGAGGCGCGATGCTGGGAGTGTATTTCTGCATGACAAATGATAGACTTTAAAAAGGCAAACCATACATCTCTCATGAGGGAAATATTGATCATTTTAAATAGGGCAAGTGTTAAATCTGGTAGTAGACAGAGAATTCAGAAAGCATATAGGATCCCTTTTATCACTTTCCCTCCTTGCAGTTATCTTTTCAGATACTTCCAACTTCTTGTCATTTCCCAAACGGGAACACTGCTGGTAAGGAAGAGTTGTGGAGTTAAGGAACTACCCATTCAAATGCAAACAGGGGAGACTTTCTTAGGCAAGTTCAGAAATTATCAGTGCTATGACTCTGAAGATAAACCTAACCTAATTTGCACCTAAGCTTTCTACTATTAGAAAAAGGGGAATACTTTCCCGAACCCTATCCACCCAGGAGGGAGCCACCAGAGCATCTGCTCTAGGTCATTTCTATTACTATTTATCAACCTTTCGTGTTATTAAAAGGTCAATATTCATCCATTAAATAGACTAAGTAGTATATGCCCTAATGGGAGAGAAATATTTTTATTCTAATACGGAGGACTTATGGCTTAAATCTCTATGCATCAAAGAAATTTAGCAAATGGCAACTCTCCAACTGTAGGCTTTACTTGAATAAAATAATATCAATTCAAAATCTCAGGAGAGAAAAAAGGCTGAAAGCTTTGAATGAAAAGAGGATGAATAAGAGAAAATCCTTTTAAGATGAAAAGAATACTTCTCAAGCTTATAATTTCAGGCAAAAGGGGCTATGAATATTTTAACTTCATCATCAATGGGACAAACACAGAACAAGGTTAATTTCAATTCAGCTATATTCTCTACTCCAGGAACAAGCAACAGGGAGAGTTCAAAGATCGTGTCACTTTGAGATATGGAGACCAATTCAGTAAGCAAAGCACTTTAGAATGTATTTTTCCCTGAATTATATATTATTGTCTGTTCAATTAATAAACAGCTTTAATGGCAAAACACTATTTAGTTAGAACTACAGTTGCTTCAGTGATTTTTATTTCAAAGCTATATGAATTTAAGTTTTGCCACATTACATGAAAGGAGGCATGGCTCAGAGAGAAAGGTTTTGTTTCTTTTTATTCTGTCCCTTCAGGTAACTTTCCACAATGATAATTTTAAGCCAAACCAAAGAACTGTTTTTTGCACTTAAAAACACTGTAATTAATTAGCAGTGGTAACAAGTCTTACTCTTCCTGATGGTCTAGCAACTCCCGATCATCTTCCAACTGAACCTCTTCCCAAGATTTTCCAAGTTCCTATGAAGGAAGGACAGAAGGATTAGAGAGATGGGGGCAAAAAAAGGGAAAGGGGGAGAGAACATAGACAAAGAATTCTTTAAAAAAAAAATCCACATTCAAATGGTCTTGAAATAATACAAGTAAGGTATATGAAAAGTTTCATTTCAGTGATAAGGAAGGATAGATCCTGAAATGTCTGAAAACACTGTTCCCCACATATCTACATGGCTCAGTCATTCAGGTCTGTGCTTAAATGTTACTGCCTCAGTCTTTTTCTGACCACTGTGTCTGAAATGACACCTCTCTCCCAAGTCACTTTTTACTGCACTCACTGCTTCCTGAAATCATTCTCATCTACCATCCACCTCCCCTAATAGAATGCAGTCCCTGAGGACATGGCCTTTGTTCGTTCCTACATTTCGAGAGCCAGGCACACAGTGAGTACTAGTAAATATTTGTTGAACTGAATTGTGACTGAGACATCTAAAAATTTGTGGCCAATTTAGACTGTACCTCAAAAGATTTCTGCAAGGCGATTAAATGAGTTAGTTAATGTATATGAAGCACACAACCCTCGGCAGTAGTAGGGATTCAAATATCTACACATAATCCTTTTACCCTTTACCATTAGTGGAGAAGTTCCACTCTTTCACGGGTATGTCTGGCGAGTCTTGTCAGGTTCAGGGAAACTTCACAGAGTGATGGGCAGGAATGGTCTCTTGAGCCCCCACCATTTCTCTTCTCTCCCTGGAGCCATTACTCCTCTCTTCCTGCCCTTTCTTCTCTCTCCACTCAGTCCTCCTAAGGTGACCCATGTAACAGCAGGCAGTGGTACTACAGAGGAATGTGGGACCTTAGTGGACACTTTCCAATCAGCTAAACTACGCTTAGAGTCAAGGCCAAACCGACCTGCTACGAGCACAATTAGCCTCGTCGAATGTCCTCTTTGGAAAAAAAAAAAAACCAAGTTCGCTCTCAATTATGGACACTTTTCTCTCAAATAATAGTATTCATTTAAGCTAAAAACAAAGAACTGCTGGTGCCATTATGATTTAGGGGAAAAAAGAAAATCCATCGTTCATCAATTTAATGAGAGGGTTTGAAGCTGTCGTTATCTATCAGTTAAATGATGCATAAACTCAGGCATGCAGAGATCTACCGTAACATCATTAGAAATAGTTAATTTGGACTCTATAATAATGTACCTCCCAGAGTTGTCACAAAGCATCTGCACCTCATTCTAAGACACCAAGAATGGCCTTAACACTGCCAACAGGATCCTTGTTTTTGGTGGTGAATTAAGTCTTTCAGGTATCATTGGATACTTGAAGTCCAATGGTCTCTCTAGACTCAGAATTAAGGTCAAGATATTATTCAAGGAAGGACCATCTGTGGTATTTTACCATTGTCAGCTATATGGGCAAATGTTGCTTATCAATAAATGTTTTGAACCAAAAGCGACAAGAAGTATCTTTTGCTGTCAGACTCCCAAACTCAAAGCATTATTCTGCAACTTCCTCTGTATTCAGTACAACGTGTAAGGATTTATTCAGGCTATACTGCATTAACCATTCATCACTTGAGAGGAAAATAGAAATCTATGTTGATTAGTATATTAGGAAGCAAGCAATTTGCATGTGACAGTGACCCTGACTTTTCCCAGAGTGCTCTGCTTTGGGACAGCTAAATATATGATTTGTTATAGGAACAAGAATGAAAGAGAAAAATAAAACAAAGCACATAACCATCTCTAAATTAAGGCACCATGCCTGTTAATGAATCATGTCAGGAAAGACTGCAAGAAAAACAAAGTTTGGAAGGCATGTCAGTAAAGACATTCGGAACACCCCCTCACCCCCTGCATCAGATGGCTTATGATCAACAAGAGGGTGGAAAAAAACATGGAGAAAAAAAAAATCCCCTTCACCCAGCACCCCTCCGCCTCCAAAACACACACACTAACATGTGCTTACATGAAAAACTCATTAGGAACAGAGAAAGAAAAGTATTTTAAATGTAAATAAATTATTTCATTAGAGAGAATTATAACAAAACTATGAAATGCAGCTTAAGAGCCTACTTTTTTTTTTTTCAGTTCAGGCATTTATTTCATTCATTTGAAGTACGAATCTATTGCTATTCTCATCTTTCTCTGTCTTTTTTTTCTTTTTACTTATTATTTTTTTCTTGCAATTTTATTGAGATATAGTCACATACCATACAATCATCCAAAGTGTACAATCAATTGTTCAGTGTCATCATATAGTTGTGCATTCATTTCAACAGTCAATTTTTGAACATTTTATTACTCCAAAAAAATTAATAAAAACAAAAATAGGAATAAGAATAAAACTAAAATAGAACACCCAAAACAAGGAGCCTACTTTTGTTATACATGGCTTTGTATACTTAAAGAATTAAAAAAAATTTAAATCAAAGAATGATAAAAACACTGCAAAAATAGTTCCTGTTAGAAAAACTCAGGACTTACTTAGGAATATATGGGCAGTTCCTGTTAGAAAAACTCAGGACTTACTTAGGAATATATGGGCAGAGCCTTGACGATGACCTGAAGCAGTTGGCTGCCTTCCCCTGCAGAGGTTTCTAAACTACCCAGCACCTTGTCCCCTAACCATCCTATCAGCTGAGTCCTTTTCTTTATGAGAAAACAAAGCAAGTAGGCAAACCAGACAATACAAAGGGCATTTAATGAATCTGCAAGCCTTCTATTATTAAAAAAAAATATAATAATTAAACATGGAAATATCTCACCTACTGGGGGGTGGGGAGGAATCTGTCCATTCGCTGAACTGAAAGGAGAACCCAAAGCAGCTGCCTTTCCCCCTGTTCTCTCACCTTGTATGACTATTAGAGTGTACCTTGCCAGGGACAGCTTGGGTGCGTCTATCATCTCTGGTCTAGAGATTGCACATGTGTTTAAAGTAGAGGTGAGGAACTCCGTGGGTCAGTGATGCAAATACAACCCTGCCACAGCAGATGCCAAAGTATTAACTCTTTATGCACCATTGTTACCAGGTGTTGAGATTAATGTCCGTCTCCCCTACCAACCTCTCAATTCCTCAGAGCAATGACTCAAATCTGCAGCTTATTTGTCTGCAATGTATCTCTTTCTCTTCTAGCATCTGGTACCTGGAAGGCACTCCAATGTTTGTGGAATGTGTGAAGACAATGAAATTGCTTCGAAAGGGAAGAAGGTGTGAGAAATAGGTGTATAGACAGTGACAACCAATAAAACAATTTTTCCTCTTTTTGCCCACACTCATGTCAGTTTTTTCCCTCAGAGGAATAAACAGTGGATGTCTTCCACTCTATTTTTTTCTTTTTAAAAATAATGCAATGTCATTATTCACTGCTTAAGTAAAATTTTAGAAGAATTTATTTTCATAGTAATGATTTATTCTTCATTTTCAGTGTTCTTCATCAAAGAGATCCCAAATAAAACTAAAATGATGCTGAGAAACCTTTGACCCTCATTTTTCTCTAGTTACACACTGTTAGTATTTGGGACAGTCTTGTATATGTTCATTCTATGTATTATAATATTATATATATATATAGCAATATTCCTTAAGCATTTTTAGAATATTGCTGAAGTTGATAACACTGGTAAGCACTCCTCTTAGGGCATTTATACATCTTTAGAGACTTTATTGCTTTTTCAATCCCTTCCAAAGCTGTTTATGTCATTTTCATAATGCTAAAGAATCATAACACATTTTAGTTTTTTTTTTTTTTTTTTTTTTTAAATCACTGTTTGTTGTTATTGGCTATTTACCTCTGTGAGAAAGCATACAGTGCTAAGAAGGCTAAGGTTGTGGGATAGAGCCCTTTAAAGGCTGATTAAAGTCAGCTTTATTTTGACCTTGGCTTATTTTCTAGTTAGTTATAAAAGAGCATAGGCAATGGAAGGTGAAGAGACCACTTCATCACCATAACTTGACAATCAACAACAACCCAAAACATAAGAGGTAAGTACTATTATTACCTCAATTGTAAAAATGATGGAAACTGATGCACAGGGAGGTTAAGTATTTTGCCTTTAGCTATGTGACCTTGGGAAAATTACTTAACCTCTCTGTGCCCCAGTTTCCTAATCTATAAAATAAGGATAATGATAATATCTTTGTCACAGGTATGTGGTTAAGATAAAATGATGCAACAGATACAAAGTAACTAGGACAGTGCCTCCGGCACATAAGTACTCAATTAGTTGCTAGTTAAAACAAATTACTTCTATCAATATTATCCTAAAGTTGTGATTTAATTTTATCTGTTATTGAAATTGTCACATTCTCTTGAAGTACCACTCTTAAGCTATGATTCATGCTGCATCAAATCTGGGCACTCCGTGGGCAGTATAACCCAGTGTGCTCATCTAGAGACAGCCGGGCCTAGCAGGTAATATCACTTTTGACAAGCCACACTGCTTGATGCCCAGGGAATGAAATCTCAGACTTTTCTAAAAGTGCCAGCAGAATTTGAGTGAGAAGTCTCTTTGAAGTATTGTCTAAAGGGTAAACACCTCCAGCTATATAATGTTCCACTCGTCCTAGGCTCTTCAATAATAAGTTTAAAAGAGCCCCAGAAGGAAGAACTATTAAATTATTCTCATAGCTTTCCACAGGAGCTGACTGTTCCTTAGAGAGGGAACACTGAAGCCCAGGAGTGGGCTGGGCCCTGACGCAGTGTTTGCTCTAGGAAGTAACGCGGCCGGATGATTTCCAGAGAAGACTGAAGGACTCAAAGGTGCATTTGCCTTTGCCTTTAGCTGGTTGTAAAACATTTGTAGCAAACCACGGCAACCTCTCAGTCAACCTTCAACACATGCTAACCTTCTCAAGGGGACTTTTATTTTAACACAGTAAGATTAGAACAGGTGAAAATTCCAACATAATTCAGGATATGCTTGCTTCTATTCAATAGATAAAATGGCTGATTATATTCAATTAACCTTCTGTGACGAATGGGTTTGGGTTTTAATTCATTCATATTGAGAGGGGAAAAACCAACTTTCATTTGCTTAGGAAAAAAGCAAGTTAGAACCAGAATTCCCCGTCTTTCTTCCAGTCTCACTGGAGTTTCTTCACCCGTCCCTTTACATGAAGATTTCCTCCTTGTTGTGTACAAATAAAAAATCAGTGGATTGGGGGCAAAGGCTGGTAGTACTCCCTAGTCACTGTGTCAATCAAAAATCTCCTCCCATATTTGCAAACGTTCTCGAGTGACATTTGCCTCCAACCAAATCTCTCTTCTTAACCAAAAGGGACTGTAGTTTACAGAGGCCTGCAAATGGTATTGAAGTTTCTGGGCAAGTGGACTCTCCATTCGCCTAAAATCCTTAGCATTGTGACCCCATTAGTCCTACTAGCCAAACAAAAAAGTCCCCCTGCATAGGAAAATGGTTTGATTACCCTGAAATCTCCCTTAAAAACAGGTTAGCCCAAAGGAATGATTATGATACAGATTTTTTTTAGTTGGGAGATGGAGGAAGAGTGGAGATTGTTTTAAAAAAATTATCTAGCATACCACTGAGTACATCCAGTGGTCAACACATGTTTTAATGAATAGAATATTGAAGGCTCTGGCTCCAAGAAAATATAATGCGGGGGGTGGGGATGAGTGGGAATGGATATCCAAGTGTTTTAAGATTTTTTTTGTTTTGTTTTGTTTTGTCAAGATTACTGTGAGCTCGAAAGAGACAGTATTTTTACTATAAAACATCTCACAAATGAAGGGACAAAAAATCAAATTATGCTTTGTAAATTAACCATTTTGAAGCTAATCATTGCTCAAAAGTACCCCTCGATTATATTACGACTTCTGTACTAATTGCTTGCTCAAAATTAGTTGGCTCTCAGAAAGACTGTGTTTACAATACTGCAATCAAATTTTAAATTATGAAGAAAAAGTCTTACCAAATAATTGATGACATAAAATCGGTCATATTCTCTGTTCTTAGGGTTGATCCTACGATGCTGTTTTTTTCTCATATGATCTTTCAGTGTATTTTTGTCCCTGAAGGTCTTCTCACAGTATAAGCACTGTAAGCTAGAAGAAATACACAAACACTGATAGACTGAACAAATCACTTGGATAGGTGCTGCAACAGCTCTTTATTATTATTGGGTTTTATATTTATTGTTTTTTTAGGTCACACAGAATCCTCAAATGGGAAGTGGCATTGGAAGGTGAGTATAATCACCCATCAAAGTAAAATGTCACTCTACAATATCCTTCTCAGAAGCCCCACTCACTTTTCATTTGGCTTTGTGTGCTAGCATCATATGATTGATTCTGCAGCTGGCTAGGTTGGTCAACTTGGCTATTTAGTTAAAACTGTGACAAAGATAGCTAATATGCACATTTATTTTGGTGCTTTTTTAATCTATTACCTATTTTAAAACTGAAAATACAGGTATGCTCTTCAAATAATATAATGATAACTGCACTGACTGCCCCTATTGAGTATAATAATTAGTCCATGGTTTTGTATATCCTGTGAGCTAATTTATAGGGTGTGACCCCTAGCTCTGGTACCTACCAGCTGTGGGACTTGGTCAAATTACTTGTGTTCTCTGTTGCCATTTTCTGATCTCTACACTGAAGATAATACCTACATTTTAAAGAATTGTTATGATAAATATATGGATGTGTATATATACACACATATTTAAAAATAAAAATACCTAGCACAGCTCTAGCACACAGTATGTGCTCAATAAATGGTAATCGCCATTACTATCATATCATTCCCATATACTTTCTGCTTGAATATTTCCAATGATTGGGAATTCATTACCTAATAAGGAAGTCATTACCAGTATTGAAAACATTACTAACAAAATATCTTTCTCATACTGAGCTTTACACTTGATATTGCCTGTAACTACTACCCAAAAGTCATTACAGTTCAACATTCTGTAGCCACACAGAAAATCAGTCTAATCTCTCTTCTACATGAAAACTCAAATGATTGAAAAACATTTTGAATTCTTTTTTTCGTTTATTCAAAATACCCTTTCAACTATTTCTGATGCCACAGAAAAAACTAAATTCTTAACAGTAAACAATTTATGGGTGATAAGTTGCTTAGGGATAGTCAATATTGATAATCCTGTTAGAAAACACATCTGGTCTAATTTATAAATGAAAGGTCATTTAAGAAGTTTAAGGGACTTGTTTTAACATAGTACTGATATCAGAATTTGAGTTGAGAACTTCTTTCCTTCCTTCCTTCTTTCCTTCCTTCTGCTCTTCCGCCCATCCTTCCTTCCTTCTGCCCTTCCATCTATTTACCTATTTTCTAAACATTTGAGAATAGTGTATATATGATGCTCCTTGAACACTTACTATTTCTATGTACATTTCCTAAGAACAAAGGTTTTTACTTATGTAACCACTTTAAATACAGTTATCAAGTTCAAGAAATTTAACATTCATATAAAGCTTATAGTCTATATTCCAATTTTTTCATATGTTCCAATACTGTCCTTTTGGGCATTAAAGTTGATAGTTTTTTGAAAGCCATTTTGGTGCCCTAAAGAATTTCCTTCCTTATTTCAACCGACTAAGCCTAGATACCCGAGTTGCTAGAATATGACCTTTGGAAAAGTGGAGTATTATGATATATAAAAGGCAGAGGAATGCATACAGTATGCTATGTCTCATAGCATAACATACAACAATTTGACAATATATTTGGTAAATATGTAGAAAAGCTATAGTGGAAAGTAAAGGAATTACAAATCCAAAATTAAGAATAGTGGTTTTAGGTGGGGGAAGGGCACACAGGAAGACTTAAAGGAGTTAATAAAGTTCTGTTTCTTAGGCTGGAGGGTGAGTACATTCTTTATACTTTATATGACATACTTTATATAGTAAGTTATATATTTGTATACCTATATACTGATATACTTACCATGTGGTTAAGTAAGTTGTTTGGTATATATAACATATGTTATTAAAAAATTTAAAAACACTATAAGGCAATAAGATCTAGATGAAATGAGGACTGGTATGAAAAATGCAAACTCCTTTGTGACAAATGAGGAAGTACCATTTTTTAAATTACTTCTCTTAGATTAACTTTCAAAAATTCACAACAGAAGCCAAGATTAAAATAGCTTCAGGTTGTGTTTCACAAAACAGTACCTACTTGTCAAGCTTTTCCTGTAGTATGCGTAGAAATTCATTGCAGTTTACAATGTTGTCTGGCAATCCAATGTTGAAAGCGTGTTCTCTGGCCATGTGGTTCAAAAGAACAGATCTAGGAAGAAATGTGAACAACTTGTAATATTTATAAATCATCTAAGAACAAATTAGGCCAGGAATAGCATTGCATAACAACAGCACTAGAAGTATCAGCAAACGTTAAACACTGGCACGTGCATTTGGGCTATAAAAGAGTGACGTGTTATAAAGTATGTAAGAACACACATGATTGCAACAGTTCTCTCAAGGGAGGCCGAGTGTGTTCCACTATCTGCCACTGTTGAACAGGGTTATACGCTACAGGGGAAGGGGGTTTCTGTTCTTTAAACTACGAAATAAACTGTAATTTGTGTACTTTTCCAATTCATCAGGGGGAAGAGGAAGAGGCAACTGTCTGTGGTCTGAGAGACATATGTCCTACTATGACCTGGGATCATGGACATTTAGTCAGTTTATTACTGCACAGAGACCTGGAACCCACAGTCAACACATCTAATTACAATCAAGCGTTACGATAACCTGGAAATACAATGACCACCCTGTTGATTAGCTTATGCAGAAAAGGAAAATTTTAAGTTATGTAAATTTTACATAGCAAAAAAGCATATGTGTGAAATGTATTCTACTGGGCTGTTATCATAACTTTAGGCCCTAAAATAATGGTGACAATTTTTGGGAAATCATTGGTACCATACTATTGACAGACTATATGCAATGACATGTTAAAATACAAAGTTTATTTTATCTAGCTTATTTAGATACTTAGCTGACCCCCAAAGAGAATTGTTTTTAGTGTTTTTGTTTGTTTTCTTTGAGAAAGTGAAATGTAGCAACCATCTCCTTTTTGTTAGGTGGGAGACATTTATTAATCTTGCACTTAATATGTGCATTTGTCTAACTGCTTAACTGTTACTGTTAACTTTGAAGAAAACTAACACTTGTTGGGGATAGTTAACAGGGCCTTATGGGTCCACAGGGATTCTCGTGGGGGTGCCTAGACACAGCAGGATCTTCCCCAGGGTTCCCGGCCTGAGACCCGGCTGTGGAGGGTCCCGGTGGAGGCCGAGCTGGAGCCTCCTGCAAGGGGCAGAGGAGGTGGCAGCAGGTTGGAAAGCTTCCCCTACCCTGAGGCTCTGTTGAGGTGGGCTACAGTGCCTCTGGATCTAGGAAGCTTCTTCCTAGAGTGGCCAAACCATAGTTAGAATCTGTTGAGTGCTTCCAGGACTAAGATCCAGATCCTCGATTGTGCCTGGATGGGGTCAGAAATAACATCTGGCTCAACGGGCATGGAGGGTTGGGCAGTTTCTCTCACCACCACACACTGTGAAATTGGATCTCTTGCTTGAAAAGCCACACAGAATGCCCCCATGGGAGTCTAGTCACGCTGCAAGCCTCTGCGGAGCCTAATGGCCAGGTATCTACAGTCTGGAAGTGAGGAGATATGAGGTGAACAAGTGGCTGGATCAAGGAGTGGGTGGGTTGGAAGGGCTTCCTGTTTCTCAGGCTCTGTTGGGGGAGGCCCCAGTAGTTTCTGAGGTCCATGAGGGTTGGCTCAGGAAGGGCTTAAGCCCTAGCCCTCAGCTAGCTGGAGGGATGGGGGTGAAAGTGACACCCTCAGGAACTGCTCCCATGCTCAGCTAGGACAGGCTCCAGGACTTTCTTACTCCAAGGAGTTTCCCCTAGAGTGTCCAGGCATAAGCCAACCCATCCAGGGCTTTCAGGTCTGACACTGAAGCCCTGCAACAGGCTTCTTGAACCAGTCAGCAGCTGGTTCAACAGGTGCAGGTGCACTGGGCAGCTCCCCCTTGATTTGCTGGGGCAGTGTCCTTTGCCTTAAGAATTTAAAAAACCCTACAATATTAAACATGTCTATTTTCAGCAACTTCTAAAAATTTATTCCCCTACTCTGTTTAGAGCAACTACAGTCCATCTTTGATGCTAGGGTCTTCAGCTAACCCATAAAATTTAACTTACATAAGTAAGAGTTTATGGACATTTTGATGAGTTTTCAGATGAAAAACAGTAATATTTAAAGACATGAGCTAAGGCAATATAAGTAAGAGTTTATGGACATTTTGATGAGTTTTCAGATGAAAAACAGTAATATTTAAAGACATGAGCTAGGGCAAACCTGTTTCCAAGGAATTCTGCACTGCAAAACATACAAATGCCATGAAAATTAGTGTCAGTTCTTTCTTGCTGCTGCTGTTCCAGAATTTCTTTCTGTAAAGTAGAAAAATACTTATGATATTATCTTTAATAAACACACAATTAGCTAATGAAAAATGTAATCATCTGGTAGAAAAATATTTATGATATTATCTTTAATAAACACACAGTTAGCTAATGAAAAATGTAATCGTCTGGATGGGAGGAAACTGGGGTGGAAGCACAAAGGGAGTGTACGAAAGCTGACAATATTCAAATTTCTCTCTCCATTCCTGTCCTTGCATCCAACCCCGCCTCTGTACCGTTAAATGCTGCAGAACACTCCACGTGGACAGCCATGCAGGAAACACAAAGTTAACAGGGCCTCACCATCATCTCCTACCCCGTCGTTTCTCCACACTCTCCTGTCTCGGTCAGTGGTCGGTCTCCCATTCTTACCCTCTTCCAAAAACAAAAATGCGGTGGGGTCTTTGACCTGCTCCTTTCCTTAATTCTCAGTTTAAGTTTGTAATCAAGTTCTAATGAGTTTTTCACTTGAACAATCCTCCATAGTTTATTTATTCTATCATTCCCAATGTCATCACTCTCAGCCCAGGTTTTAAGCAGTTACTCTGGGATTATAAATAAATCTCCTGGAAGAGCGCCTTGATTTCAATCCTTCTTCTATTCCAATTCATCCTGCCTTTTGCTGCTAGAAAAACTTTTCTCAAATATTGTTTTCATGTGCATTTATCTTGTAATACTCCAACTCAAACAATTTTTATGCTCTGGTAATATCCTGCTCTCATCAGGGTGCTTCTACATGTTATCTTTCCATGAGGTTTTATCTCCCTCTTATCAAATCTTACCTGTTCTTCAACACTCAACTTGATTCCCATTTCTACCATGCAGCCATTTCTGACTATAATGCAAGAGTTAAGAGCTGAAGCTCTGAAACATTAGGTGGGCCTGGATTTGAAATCTGGCTCTTGCCTGGACTATATATGTTATTTCACCTCTTTAACCTTTTAAATTTTTTCTCATTTTTACGATGAAAATAAAAACATTAACTCACAGCATTGGTAAGAGGATTAAATCAGATAATTTATGTAGATTCAAATTGGATATGGCTCATTAAATGCTGGATATTATTGTTATTAATTATCTGGCCCACATCAACTTCCTTTGCCCAAGATTCATCATCTGCTGCCTGTTTTGTCTTCTGAAGGGAACTGAAAAGCTCTTATGCTGTTTTCATTCTGCATCTGCACACTCCTATCCAACTTCTCTTATAGCATGGAGTTCAGAATGAGAACTTCATAAAATTATTGCTAATATTATAAACAGTGTATAAATGAGCCAGTATCTAGAACCTTAAATTCCATATGGCATTTCCGGCAATGCATCACCAAACATCTAGAAATATGAATCCATTTGAGTAAAACAAATTAGGAAGCTACCATGATGAAAATCAATTCAATTAACTGCTGATTTCAGCCACAATGGAATAATGGTTATCACAGATACTCCTCCCAACATAAACAACTATAAAACAAATTACTTCGTACATTATCTGTTTTCAGGTGTTGGGTGATAAACAGCAAAGTTTTGACCCTTGAGAGAAAAGAATCACACAGTTACTAGCTTTTTGGGTACTCTCCAAACTACAACATAGGAAAGTTAAATCCAAACCGAAGTAGCTACCTTACTGGGTAGAAGAAACACAGATCGGCGATCAGGATGCTGAAGTGGGTAGTATTTACACGAAGAGGTACTGGAGAGAAGAGAGCTGCAGAGAAGGAGTTTTAGAAAACTGCACTGGGATCCTCTTACTCTCTGGCCAAATATTAAGCTGCACATGTACAGGGCAGCACTCTGTGAGGCCTCACATAGGAGTTTCTAGGGGTTGTGAAGATGAATAGATATTCCAGAAATTGCAGTGTTGTGACATCCTGGAGTTCTGAGAGCCAGAATGGAAAGACCTTGCTGAATACCTCAGGAACTCTGCTGTAATCCTATAAAGGTCACACCTTAGGAGTAGGGCTAGTCTAGTCCTAAAATAAGAGCTACTCTGGACTACCCTTAGTAAAGCCTGAAGCCATGTCTCAACAGAATCAAGTGGATCCACCAGCAAATTAACTGCCTGCCAGAACAAAACTCAAAGTTCTTCAAAAGAAAATAATATAATCCAATACTTTTAATACTATAGGATACAGGCTATCCAGCATACAACAAAAAATTACTAAATGTACATAAAACATAAAAATGTAACTCACAACCAGGAGGAAAAAACAGGCAAAAGAATCAGAGCTAGAGGTGTCACAGATGTCAGAATTATTAGACATGGACTTTAAAACAGCTATTATAAAATATGGAAATTAAAAAGGGAAATACGGACACAATGAATGAACAGCTAGAGGAGATCTTGGCAAGAAAATGAAATAAAATAAAATAAAATAGAACCAAATGAAAATTCTAGAATGGAAAAGTACAATATCTAGAATGAAAAATTCTCTCTTCTGACTGCTGAAATCATCACTTCTCCTTTTAAAGGCTTCTAACTGATTGGATAAGATTTCTCTTATTGTTGAAGGCAGTCTCCTCAGTTGACTGCAGATATCATAGGCCATAGATGCAATCAATTTACTGATGATTTTAAGTCCATGAAATGTCCTCACAGTAACAATCAGGCCAGTGCTTGCTTGAACAAACAACTGGGCACCATAACTGCCCAAGTTGACACATGAACCCAACCATCATAGGACAGTTCTTGGTGAAACAATGTGGTAGTTTGGAGGGAGCGGAAAGTAGTTTGGTGCACTTGGAGCCTACGGTAAAAGGACTAGGTGCAGTGAGAACATGGAGAAGTTAGCAGAAGCTCTGTGTTGGAGAGTTTGGTAGGCTATTCAGACTCTACCCTGTAGGTCAGCAGTACTCAAACCTTTTGGTCTCAGGATCTCTTCATACTCTTAAAAATCGAGGACTACAAAGGGCTGTTTTCAAAATCAACCAGTCAAACTTGGAAGAATGGCACTGTTTTACATTTTTGCAAATCTTTCTAATGTCTGGTATAATAGAAGACAGCCAAATTTTTATGTTTGCTTCTCCATTTGTTCTTTTGCAATGTATTGTCTTGATTGAAGTTGATAAAGAAGATCTGGTCTCTCACAAATAATAGCTAGTAAAGAAGGAGCATTTTCATACTCTTTTCAGAAAATTGTGAATTTTTTTTTGATACTACATCAAAACTTGACAAGTGTAGTTACTTAAAGATTGGTTGCAATGTGAAATGAGAAATCGTATCAATAAACTTTTCATACAAAATCTACTTGTCTACCTTCAACTTTGACTGCATCTTTTTATATATGCAAGCTTTTGTAATCTCATGCATTGGTCAACTGGAAAATATTTGTACAGTGAGTTATTATGTAGATCTTCTAAATGCTGGCATTTCATTACACAATGTAAAAGAACACACTCATTAATACCCCTCCTGATCTTATGGGGAAAGTCTTTATTGGGAAGTTGTCAAGCTCAAAGTGATGGATATAAGTTTTCCAAAAACCTAAATTGGCTTGAAAACTAGATTTGATCATTGTCAACAGATACTATCAGTTGTTTTCCTGGAGATAACAGATTCACTTTGTCCATTTCCAAGATAATGTCTAATACCCGTTGTTTGTCTGTCATTCTTTCAAGAAAAAGTGGTGTTCCTTAAAAAGTGGCTTGTTCAGATTGTGACTCAAATAGTCACATTAGTGCTTTTCCTCAACACAGTCATGTGCAGTTGATGTGCTTTAGGAATACTTCCCATTTTATCTCACAGCATGTTAAAAAGATGTATTCTCAAGAGTCAAGATTTAATAAAATTAATAACTTTTACTGCTTCATCAAGAATATTCTTATGAAACTGCCACTTTTTTTTCTTTAACTGTAAGAACATGGCAGTGAAGAATACAATGACCGCTAGTACAGTCTGACGATACTGCTTTGAACCTTGCTAAGGTACCATCAGTTTTACCCACCATTGCTTCTGGACCTTTGTTGCAAATGTCAACACAGTCAAAAAAGAAAATGTCTTATTACTGTGAGAACGGTTTTAACCACAGGGACTGCTGCAAAGATCTTGGGGATTGTCTCAGTTTTCCTGAGCTGCTATCACAAGTACCACAAACTGGTTTTGTCTTAAACAATGGAAATTTATCTGCTCACGGTTTTGAGACCAGAAGATGAAAGTTCAAGGTGCCAGCAGGGCAATGCTTTCTCTCCGAAGTCTGCAGCATTCTAGTCTGGCTGCTGGCAACCTTTGGGATTCTCTGGCTTATCTCTGCCTCCCCTGACATGCTGATGCCCTCTTCTTTCCAGTTCTGTGTCTTCGGAGTAATCTGGATTAAGGCCCATCCTCGTACAGTTCTCCACTCCATAACTCAGAATAATATCTTCAAAGTTCCTATTCACAGGGACGCAGATTAAGATGAAGAACATGTGTTTGCTGGGGTGTATAATTTACTTTACCACAGGGACCCCAAGTGTTCCATACTCCACACTTTGAGTACTACTGCTGTACATGATTAGAAACCATAGAAGAATTTTAAGCAGGGGAATGACATGATCCAGTCTATCACTTTTAAAATTACTTGGGCAGCAGTGTGAACAAGGCTTGGAGGGGGCCATGGCATCGAGGCTTGAGGGCTGGTGGGCGGGCTCTCTGCTGGTGAGCTGTTTATCTTCAGCTGCAACCCATCCCCCACCTGCAGCCCTGCTGCCACTGCGTATTGCTGCAGGAGGTGGAAGTTATGTAGGCAGAATTGTAGTTGCCACTTATTTCCAGTGGCTAAGCTCTTCTCAAATCAGGCACATTATTTGGAGAAAACTTATTAGAGAAAACAGTGTTCTTTCCTCATTTTAGGGAATGGTTCAAGGTTTACACTTATGATTGTGATGGGAAAACCAAGTAGACAGTAAAAATTTTGCAGGTTTACTGAAGTAAGTATTGAAGTGTATAAGATTTTTATGTTCTTATTCTGTAATTAGATAGTGATGGTTGTACAACATTGAGAATGTGCTGGAAATCACTGAATTATACACTTTAAAATAGTTAAAATGGTGAATTTTATGTTATGTAAATTTTACCTCAATAAAAAGAAATTATTTCTTCTCAAAAAAAAAAAGAGATTTTTATCTTGATCTTGTAATTTGGAAGGTGGGAAATTAATTTGTACTAGTTTCGTTAAAAAAAAAAAAAATCCAATCCTGGTTGAAACCATTAGATATCTTCTATGCTGTTTTGGTCCCTGTGCTTTCTTACATAATTCTTTCTCAGGTTTCCTTTTCACTTAGCTTTCTCTTTTTTTTAAGCTTACTGGCAAGTAAATTTCTTAAAAGATAATTTAACATTTAATTACTCCCATCTCTCCAACTCTATTCCTCCTGCAAACATATAAGCTTGAGTTCTTGACCAAATCTGAACACAAAATAGCTGCTTTGTACATTTCATGTTGCTAGGTTTACTCCTCCATGCCTTATTAATGGTGGTGTACACCCAATTCCTATACATGGAAATCTTTCACTTTTGGAAAGACAGGAACTTACTTCAGTCTCAATTATGACAATAAAGTTAGGGATGATACAATCACTTGCCAATGTAGATCAAGATGCCCTGAAATTTGAAAGGTTAGAATTTAACAACCTTAAACCTAGGTGAATTTTGTGTGTTCTCTACATTTACTTGATGTCTATATGAAAACACTGAGCATCAATTAAGAAAAAAAGGCATACAACAAATATAAAAGAACACCTTTTATTTCATGAATGGTTAGGGCTGTGGTAAACTGAATTATGTATTACGCATCGCTGTGTGTATAAGCCCATTGTAAACAGGGTCCTTGGAAGATGTTACTTTAGTTAAGTTGTGGCCCAAATGAATGATGGTAGATCCTGATACAATTAATGGTGGCCTCATCAAGATACTCAGGAAGTCACAGAAGGGAGAAAGAAGAGGATATCACCATGTGATAGGAAACAAAGATAAGCCAAGGAACTCCAAGGTCTGTGGGCAGCCAGCACCAGGATATTATAGTCTCTGGGGAGAAAGCAGGCCTTGCCAATATTTTGGACCAATTCTGGCCTCAAAACCATGAGCCAATAAATTCCTATTGTTTAAGCCAAAACTAATTTGTGGTATCTGTGACAGCAGCTCGGGCAAATTAAGACAGGGCTTTATGCTGGTAGCTTTTGGATAGATAAAAGCAAGAGAAATAAAAGGGATGAGACTAATGTATCAAATAATTTAAATTGCTGTTTCCAAATTTAAAGTGAACCTTACGTAAAACTGTAATTGACAAATATTCTCATCATGGTGATGATACAACCCAAATGGTTCTTTGATTTAGACTCAGCTCAAGCATAAAGGATTTGTGAGTCTAAACCAGAGTGATATTAAGCCATCTAAGGTTTTCTTATGCCAAGTTTAAGTTATATTAGTTGACCCAGAATTTCATGATCTATTAAGGGTAGACAATTGAAGTTGTATATACTAGTTCTTCTTAGGAGTACGAATTTACATTTTGGTAAATTAGAGGCAGCACTGGATAGACGGGAAAAAAAGGCAAGAAGCTGCCTTAATGGTAAGTAACTAAAACCATTTCCTTCTGTTCTTTGGTTTTGGAGCTCTTTTCATGCAGCAATGCCATGGTACTGTGGATTCTCAGCTAGCTTATCTGCACTATCAACAACCACACCAACAAGGGAAGCAATGGCTCTGCCATATACAAGTCATCCCTGATAGTGCAGACACTGTAAAATTCCTTTAATTTTTACCTACGTCCACTCCTACAAGATCTTCTCTTCTGTCCACTGACCAAACCCTTTTCAAACCCTTTCCAGATTTTCCTTCGAGGGGAGCTACTTAAACCATTTGTTGCTCCATCTTCATGTTCTGTTTATTTCATTTGCATAAGGCTTTTCTCATTTTAATATCTTCAATGCCAGCAGGGACCCTATAGTTGGGAAAATTGAACATGGGGAATTGGTGGTTTGTTTTTAGCTGGACTGTCTGTTCCATTTGTTGAGTTCCAACTTATGTTCTTGCCACACCTCAACCTTGCGGTTATAATGTGAATACTTGCCTATTCCTTCTTGACTATTTTCTCAATGTCTCCCCATTAATATAGTCTATTTCTACTTACTAAACCTAACCTTTCTACTCCAATAAGATTTCATTTCTGATCAATACTGTTAAGTACTAGCTTTTTAGAACTTGAGAGCTGAAAGGGATCTTATGAAACTATCTACCAATTCCCTATAAAGAAATGTTAAGGTAACTTGTTCAGAGCTGCATAGGTTCTTGGTGCCAAAACTGTTGACAGCTACTGACTGGGTATTAGTGAGGAATATATACTGAGTGAAAGCTACTTGAGCAATCAAGAAAAAAAATATGTTTTTCTCTCCCTCTCTCTTTCCCCTTCATCCTTCTCTCCCCAATCTCTTTTTCTTCTTTCTTCCCTTTCTCTTTCTCATGTCTCCTTCCCTCTTTTTCCTTTATAAAGTTTTGTATCTGATAGGATTAGTTGTAGCATATGTTTAAAGTCACTTATACTTGCAAAAAATATGATAATATTAGGAGACAATCTACAGAAAGCACCACAAAGATGTACAAATCAAAAGCCTACCAGCTTTGTAGTTTTATGTAAAAAAATCTCATGCTGGGCAGATAAAACTAGGTTCTTTTCACGGATTTATGGAATAGAGGGATGAAGAGAATATCGCAGATGTTGTATGTTTGAACTTGTCAAAGCAGCTGATGAAATTGGATAAAATTTTCATCACAAAATAGGCTTGGATGAAAACCATGGTTGTAAGAATACAAGACCAGCTTATGTACCAGGCAAAGAGTCAGAGCCATAATAACAAGTCGTGTATTTGTCTAATTGGCATAAAATGTCAAGTACGGTAGCAAAAGGGTCAGGCCCTAGTCTTTCATCTTTATTCATAAGCTGAAAGCAGACGAAATAATGAAATAGCAGATGTTATTCAACATAGTTAAAGGGGACTGACATATAGGCAGAAAATTAAAATGTGAATTAGGTTAAAAACTATGGAAATCAACTAATTTAGGAAAGAGCACTTTAGAAAATTGTCGATTTAGGTAAGAATTTGTACATAAGAAAGCTGAAAACTCATGCTTAGAATGACAAATCCAATGGAAATAGCTTGATTAACCTAAAGAAATAGAACTAAAACTAAACTTTCTTGGATACTGATAAGAAATAATTACAATGGAGTTTCCTGACTAATAAGATGCATGAGTGGCTATGTGAGTTAACAACACATTCCTATGGTTCCTTCCTAACCTGGTCCAAAGGCAGCAGCATAGCAGAACCTGCTAGGAATTCTCAGTCTAGGAGACCAGCAGCGCTCCAACAACAGAGAGCACAACAAATCTCCCTTCTAAACTGATAGCATTGGCCCATCGGTGCCACATGAAAGCAGCAGAATCTTCTAATTGGCTCTCAATTTCTAAAATCATGGATTGGCTCAGAAGTATTTGGGATTATCTTATGTAGACCATCTTATTCTAGTAAGAGTTTCAGACTATTATAAAATAATGTAGCTTAAAAATGGGAGTGAAAGAAGAAAGCAAAACATAGTATAGGGTGGACATATAAACTGAGGAAAAAAAATAAAAAGAAGAAATATATGTATACACACACAGTTATGCATACTTAAAAATGGGCCCCAAATTTGACTCTCAGCTTTCTTAGGAAAGGGAAACAGTTCAGACAGAGGGGTTCATAAAAAGTGATGTAATGGACAATATACTTATAATACATGGCCCAAACAACATGGGGCTGTTTCTCATATTAACCCTGCAAACAGCTGCCCCTCATGCCGAAGCATATTCCAAAACCCAAGGGAGGCAGTGCAGAGGTGTGGGATACAATACAGATACCTGCTCTTTCCTGAGGGGAGGCTGAGAATTAAAGACTGTCTAGAAAAATGATGAATTCCTAAATCATCCCTAAACATGATTTTTATAAATTCCGAGGGGTAATAATTTTGACTTTGTCCTTCTTCCAGTCGAGTATTTGGAATGTTGCCTTTCTAATCTGTTACTGGGATACAGAGCCACAGGCCTTAGAAGGTAGGCAGAAGTTATGTCGGCTGACACTGCCTTATAAAAACTGCGTAGTCATAAACTGGGCCTTTCATGGAAAGTTATTTAATTCTTACCTAAAAATGAATCAAAAGTCAAGCCACACACTAGACAGAAGAGTCCCCTAAAAATTCATTTCTAACCCCTATCCTGCCAACACCAACTACTGGGCAGCTGAGGCTTCCAAAATTTTACTTCTTGTGTCATGTTCACAATGTTTTTTACAACACTGATTAAATTTTAAGTAAGACGCAACTAGGTGCCTAGATTTGACTGGGTGGGTAGGGGGCTGTTAGCAAATTATCTAAGGAAAGTCTAGCAATGTGTGACATAACTTGCTGGCATATTCTCCAAAGACAAATTTCTGACAAAATGTATATCTCAAGGTAACTAAATGCAGCAACTTATTGATATAATCATCATTGATAAATAAGTTAAAAGATGAAGATGAGACAGAGTGAGAGCCTTTTGATAATGAAGAGGCACAAAATCCCATTTGCTTCCTGGGGATGTTTTCTTAAACAAAGCAAAAACTGTAAGCTGCTGGGGGAAGGAACAGTCCTGCACTGATACAACATGGAGCTCTACTACTATGGGGTGAGAACAGGAATGCTGAGGAATAAAATATTACTATGTCTGAGTGATTTCTCCAGGAGGTGCCTGAGTGTGCAATAGCAGTCTGTGGTAGAAGAGCTGGATGTAGAGACTTGCAGTTTGTCAAGCAAGCCCTACGATGCACTTTTCTTGAAACACTCAAGAAAGTTATAGGCATGCACTTTGGTGTTAAAAGATTTAAATGTAAAAAGTTAAATTAGATACTTGTTGGAGTGTCTGGCCACAGCCTGACGGAACCATGGCTGCAAGAGAGGGCAGACTGAGGGGCTCTCGAGCAGCGGCCCTTGCAGTCTGACCCACCCCTTGGTCACTGCGCTCCCCTAAAGTCCAGAGACCAGTAAAGGTTCAGGGTGCATTTACTTTTCACTTACATCCTCAGATTGTAAAAATATCTCCCAAGAAAATGAATAAAAACATAGGCATCTCAAGTTTTTAAGAATCTTAGGGGAGGAAAAACCTTGAAGAAGAGTCAATTTTGAACAGTTTAGCATTTAGTCTTTTCTTAAGTTTTCAGTCACTGAGAAAAGTTTAGGGTAGAAAATGAAAAAGTAGATGATCAACAAAATGGAACTTAAAAAGAAATTAATATAAATTTTCATTAGTCAGATGTAGAAAAAGGCCTGAACTGTTGATACAAATGAGTCACAAAGTACTAGCTTTCTTTTGCAATGACTGGTTTACAATACCAGAACCTAGACTGCATACCAAACGGCAAAGCCCCAAGTACATATGGGACACTGATGAGCCTTTTCTCTTTAGGAGTGCGAACATTAGGAGCCTGTTGGTACAGCACTGAAGATTTAGGGACAGGCAGCCCTTTGAGGGACTGACATCAAGGCATGGAAAGCAAACAATTATGATCCTTTAGGGTGAAAAAAGAAAGAAACCAAAGATGTTTGTTTGCTTTCCACCACCTATTCTCTCCTCACCAACCAAAGGAGGGACAAATTAAAAATAACATACATAGGAGAAAAGGGTGATATCTTCTGTTGTTTTTGGTGAAAACTGGTGACTTGGACACTCTGATTGGCTAAAACAAATGCCATTTATTCAACAAAAACTTTCCAAGAGTTAACTAAAGCACTACTTTAGTTATTATTGGCATTACGCTGGGCACTTTTCTACCCACTTAGAAAAGAGTTTACAACAAATTAACCAAGCAATACAAATTTTTAGTGTCTACTTTCCAAACATTGTAGCTGACTGCTAGAGTTAGTCCTCCATAGAGGGCAAGATTTCCTAAATCATCGATAATCATTTGAAAGACTCCAAAGGTTTTTATCTTCCAGAAATATTTCCAAAGCATTCATTTGCCTGTAGCACCATTCCGGACTCACCTCAGACATCCCCTTCTCAGAAGTCTTCCCTTCCCCTTCAGAAAGGTCATGAGATTTTGGAGAAGACATTCTAGGCAGAGCAAGCAGAAAGCACAAAGGCCTTGAGGCTGGAAGGGGCTCGGGGTGTCTGAGGAACAGAGACATGGCCAGTGTGGCTGGAGGGCAGTAAGCCAGGGAGAGAGTGATGAGCAAGACAAGCCCCAGAGGGTTGGAAAGAGACAGGAGTCACAGAGGGACGGAGAGAATGGGGGAGAGGGTGGGTCAGACAGACAGGTGGCACCAGATCATTTGGGATCTTGGTAAGAAGTCTGGATTTTCATTCTAAACGGATTTGAAAGTATTGGAGAATTTTAATTATTGATTATATGATTTGAAGATGAACCTTATATAGAATTACTGAAATGGTCATCAAATTGTTGTAAACTTAGGCAGGAAAACACCACCATTTCTTCCTGTTCTCTGTGCTTTTTTCCATATCCTCTGACAGTAAGCATGGTATTTTTGTTTTAAGCCCAATGAGAGTTATGATGAAAGCCCCCCACCCCCACATCATATCCTTTGTTCTGTCTGATGTAATATTCAATGAGGAAATTAAAGTATAAAAAGACCAGCAAATTTCCTCTAATTTAAGGATTATGGGACAAGTTTGATTAACAAAGTAAAATGGAATTATGAATAAATTCACAAAATTAACTTTCCAACTCTCTTTCATAAAATGCTGAGAAAGGTGGATTTTGATTTTTTTTTAAAGAAACTGTACTGTACCATTGACAGTCCTTGTTTCAGTATTAGTTATACCTGACTCTACATGCAGAGAGACATAGATATTTATGTTCTGTTTCAACTACTTTCAGAAAAGAACCTGCTTGCAACTTACTTAAATATTTTAGAATCTCTCTGACCAGTAGGTCAAGTAAAAAGCTACCTTCCCTCCACAAGGCTCTCTTTTAAGTGTCAAAAAATGCTGGACAGCACTGGGAAAAACTGATCTGTTTGCCGGAGTATGATGACTTGAAGATTTGAATTTATTAGCAATATACTCAATATACTTAATATACTTAATTAAAACAAAAACACATCTCTCTGCATGTAGAGTCAGGTATAACTAATATTGAAACAAGGACTGTCAATGGTACAATACAGTTTCTTTTAAAAACATCAATAAAATCCACCTTTCTCAGCATTTTATGAAAGAGATGTTGGAAAGTTAATTTTGTGACATCAAGGATCTTTATAAACAAATGAGAAAGACCATGTCAATGATTAAAGAAAAACAGTAAAACGAAAAAGCCAGAGAGAAATTTCTTAACTGGATGATGATATATGCCCTCAAATCGATGAGATTTAATCTAATATCTTAGCTTCTTGAAAGACACTACCTCTCTACCCTTTCCGAAGTTGCAGTGCTACACAGGATAGAAAGATGGTATTTTTTCTTTTACCTTGACTCTTACTGAGGTGGTTTTGGAAAAGTAGGGAAGAGACAGAATGGGCAAAACATCTTAAAAAAAAAGGAACTAGGGGAGGAAAAAACTTACATGAATTTAAATACATTGAATGAATCACCATGATGAAAAAAAAAAGGTAGAAGTAAAAAAAAAAAAACAAAAGAAAAATGTAAGAATTAAACACATAAGAAATGAGGAAAGCCAAATTCTTACTTGTGTTAAAGGTAAGATATATAAGGGAATTTAGCTTAGGCAAGAGGACTTTTCAAAATTGAACAGGTGACTCTGGAACACTGCAAAATACTCATCTTTTAGAATTAAGAAGAGCAAGCCATCAGCATGGTGTGGCTCAGTATAGTGTTGCCTGCCTGAGGAAGAATTTTCTGGGATAAAACCAAGGTCAGGTATAGCTCTATGTTTCTCTAAAAAATAGAGGAAACTCTGAAAACACACTATCTTCAAGTTTTAAAAGAAAATATAGGAAGCTTAGGCCTAAAGGAATGAAAAATTCCTATCAATGACCTAGGATCATCTGTAAGAAATAAGATTTTCTTAAAAAATCTCTCAGCAATGGAAATAAAGCATTATTTATTTACATATGTAATTATAGTTTGTTCACACATTTTTATTGATTCTAAAGAATGTCAATTTAGAAAATGTCATATTTGCTTAGAGAAGGATCAAATTTGAGAAAGGATCCTAGATATTGGAAAGAGAATGGTGTGCGGGGGTGGGAAATGGGAGTTTGAGTTGCCTTCCTTCTTATTTAATAGTCTAGAACCATGGCCTTGATTATGTTTCCTAACATCTTTGACTTTGCTTTTCCATCTAGAAAGGGCTCATAAGATGGCCTTACTAATTTCATTGAGTCAAGGTATATAGAAAATACCAGGTAAATTATGAACAACTATACATTCTTGTTGAAGGAGCTTAAAGTGGTAGGGATTAAGATTAGTTTACTTCACAATGGGTTTACTTTTGTTTCCTGAATGAAAACATTAATCTTAAAGTGAATATAACTCAATGGTCATTCTAGTTAACTCGATCTGTTATATAGTTAATAACAATTTTGCAT
Source organism: Choloepus didactylus (assembly GCF_015220235.1). Classification (NCBI taxonomy): domain Eukaryota; kingdom Metazoa; phylum Chordata; class Mammalia; order Pilosa; family Megalonychidae; genus Choloepus; species Choloepus didactylus. Next base: position 82,059,634 of record NC_051311.1, read on the forward strand.
TCAATGGAAAACATTATCTTTATCTTCCAGAAGCATTTCCAAAGCATTCACTTGCCTGTAGCACCATTCTAGTATCATCTGTAGTTACTCTAGATGCAATGTTAGAACCTGTGCTACAAAACTAGGGGTTATGAGAGAAGGGGATAAATGTAACCTTAACTGATAGAAAATAATTTGACCTTTTGCTAAAAGTCTCTAAAGCCCATAAAGAAAACTGGCATGAAGAAAAAAAATCTTCTAAGTGGGAGATATATAATTTCATTTTGTTGCTGTCTTATTGTGGGGGAAGACGGGATATATGAAGTAGCATTAAAAGCAAATCACTGTTTCCCTCCAGAGGATCAAACTGCCATCTAGGTTCAAACTTCTATAAAATATTTATTGTCATGAATGACCTCCCAAACTGACATTTATAATAACACTGATTTAAAAGAAAGTCTTACATTCAGTTAAACGGATGTTTCTCCGTTTCCCAATTTAATTAAAAGGTACATCTTACTGCTGAGAGCTTATGAATGCCACATGGCTCCTCCTGTAGGCAAATGGAAAAACAATTATTTTTTAATGCTTTAGTGAAAAGTGTGGACTTGCAATTAAAGATGTCTGTCTTGGCTATTTTATATCTCTTTTTTTAAATTAAGGAGATCTGACTATATGGCTTTATAGAAATACCAAGCCAATACTTCAGAATTATTTAATTTAATACTTTAAGAGCAAGGCTCAGAGAAAATACAAAAATTAAGACAGTCCCATCCTTTTAAGGGGCATCTAATAGAGTAAGGAAGAGAGATTTTTTAAAACAACTAACTATAATACAAAAGCCAAATAAAATTAGTGTGTTAATAGAGTTTAGAAGAGATCATTAATTCTGACTGGTGGAATCTGGCAAGATTTTGTGAACAATGTGTAATCTGAAGAGTGACCTGAGGGATATGTATTTACACAGGTGGAGGGAGTGGGGCTGGTGCTCCTGGCTGATGACGCTGAGTCCTGAAAGCACCTAATATACTTGAGCAAAGGTGAGATGAGTAAGTGTGTTCACTAGACTGTAAACTCCACAAGGGCAGAGCCTGTTTCCTGCTATACATTTAATATTAGAATTCTGGAGGGAATGTCAATTGATTGGAGAGGAGAGAATCCATAGACAAGGTAAGATAAAAGGCACTAGAATTGCAAAGAAGCTTATGGATATGCGACTCGGTGATGCAACTCGCAGGACTTGACAAATGACTTAGGTATGGGGATGAGAAAAAGGACTGAGTTAAAGATGATTCTAGAAATTTCCAGACTGAGTGGAGGAGCATGATGGTACCATTATATAAAAAATGAAGAAAAGGCACCCCAAGTTTCTGTGGGGTAAAAATAAGTCTGTTTTATACATATTAAACTTAAGGTGCTGCCTGGAAATCCATAGAGGAAGCTTAACATGTGGAAAGTTAGATTTGGGGTTCAGAGGTGAGCCAGCATGAAAGCTGTAGATGCATTCAATCAACAGGTTACTTCCTCTGTGCCAGCACTAGAACTTAAGCTGTCAGTGTAGTGCTGGCAGCAATGGGATGGGGAATAAGACCTTGGGAAACACACATAAGAGATGAAAAGAGGGAAAAGAGCCACTGGAGGAGATTAAGCTAGACTGAAAAGAAAGAGGAGAATAATGCACAAAGACCAGGTGAACATTTTTAAAGAAGGAAGCTAGAGGGAAAAAGGTGCATAAGCTATTCAAACCCTTGGGAATCCTTCCTAATTCTGTAGTTTCCTTCAGAGTGCTGATGAGAAAATTCAAGGATGTGTCAAGCAGGAAAACTGGGAACACATGCAAATCTCACAAACGTCAAGGGAACAGTGAGATCTAGAAGAAAGTAGAAAAAAAATATGGCTCTAGCCCTAAATCTGCTGCCGAACTGTTATGTGACTTTATGTGGACCATTTAGACACTATATGCCTTGAACTACTCACCTAGAAACAAGAGATTTTTTTTTTTTTAAATGGTGTTTGGGGAAAAATACCAACATCAATTTTACAATATATTGAGTCTTACGGACGGATGTTGAAGTAAAAGACATAGTTCCTGTCCTGAAAGAAGTTACAAAGTCATATTTGAACTAAGAGCCAACCATATAAAGGTATTCTAACTACATGCTTTATTTAGAGCTCCAAATGAATAAACATTAAAGAATGATTCATATGCAAGTCATCATCAGTACAGATCGGAAGGAAAATGCCCCACTGATACTTTGAGGGTTCTCCGTGATGGACCCGAATTGAGATCCAACTGACGTTGAGGTGAATTTATTTAAAACATTGAGTGGATTACATTCTCATCATCATAAAGCAACATTAAATTACATTTTCCAGAAGCTAGACTGAAATTCTGATTCATAAAGAGGAACTGTGTGATAAAGTACAATTAATAGCAACATAAGGAAAAAACAACCATACAGTGGTGGAGCTGGGGACTGCATAAACCTCTGTGTGTCTGCTTCCCCTAGGATGGGTTCCCAGAGGGAGACTATGGAGCAAGAGCATAAACATCTCTTAGAGCGCCAACACATGACGACAAAGCACCTTTAGAAACATTACCCAAGTTCACTCTTAAAAAGAAGCTAAAAGAGTACTTGGGTCTTAATAGTCTTGCCACCATTCAGTATTACTATTTTAAAATCTTTGGTAACTTGACAGAAGAAGAAAGATATGTTATTCTTGTTGAAAGTTTCTTCATCTGACCATTTGAAATCTTTCTGGAACTGCTTGTTACTGACTTGTGGAACTCTAGGTAAAAAAGAGAGATATCACTGCCAACTCCCCAAGGAGGACCACCCACACCAACCTCTTGCTTCTATACTAAGCAGCATAAAATTGTGATAAACTGGTTGAGTGAAAATTCAACCTGTCTTCTTCCTGCTGCTTGGCAAAACTTTTTTTCTTTTTGTTGATCCTCTGGGTATGATTTGCAATGACAGGTCACCATAAACTTCCTCTGCTTACCCCAAACTCCAACCCTAGTTTGAATCCCCTCCCTCCACAGATCCGTCAGAGCCTAGAATGGTACCAGGCCCGTGGGAGGTTGAATAAATAACTACTAGACTGGAATGGCAGGACTAAGAAAGGCATTTACCAGGCACATTTACTATAAAACAGCTCTGCTTCTCATTCACTGTGATTCTGGGCAAATTAATCTTTCTATGCCACTATTTCCTTGCCAATAGAACAGCATTTAATAGCCATTTCTTAGAGTTGCCATGAAGCAAGAAGCCAATGCAAGGCATGGCATCTGGCTGGCACTCAGGAATTGTTAAAGGCCTTCCACATCTTCTAGTTGGTCTGCCCTTTCCCAGGATTTGTCAGCTTTAAATGGATTTTTACACAGACACATTTACCATCCTTTCTTCAGGCCATTCTCATGGCAATGAGCAGATGTTGATGGGTCTTTAGCACTGCAAAGTCAGTGCTCCTAACAACAAAGGATTTCCAAAATTTCGCTCCATCTTACCCCTTAGAATCTCTCTCTTATTCCTCCCCATAAAAAACTTTCTACCTCAGCCAGACTAGTCTTACCCAACCTTGCTAAATATGCATTGAACATCTGGATCCATATGCATTTTCCTCCCTTCTATACAACTCTCCACCTACCTGAATTCTTTTCATTGTTAGGACACAATATTATTATTGTTATTTGTATTATTGGCTAATATTTACTGAGTGCTTTCTAAGTGCCAAGTACTGTTTTAAGTGTATACATGTATTATTTCACTTAATTTTCACAAGTCCTGCAAGATAGTCTATCAATATACCCACTACCAAGATAAGAAACATATTTGTCTTTCTTCTCTACCTAGACTATACACTCTTTTATGATATGAACCATGCCTTTTTATTTCTTTGTATGATCACCTAATTAAGCAGGATTCAATAAACATTAACAGATTGATTACATTTTCACCACATTTTGTTTAAATTGCTTTAATGTTCACTTTCATCAAATCTATCCTTGTCTGACTGTAAAGTAGGTAAAAAATGTCATCTTCATTGCGTAGATGGAGATATTTCCAGGGTTCTAAGTCTATGCAGCAAAGGTTCTGAGTACTGACAAGCAGCAATAGCTGGACTAAGAGGGTTTAAGTTCCTTTGAAGGAATCCTGGAAGGTACTAGGATTATGTAAGTTAGATCATTCTTGATTAAGGCCACTGTGAGCATGAATGAGAAAACTCACAGAAATTAACAACTATGAACAACTACAAGCAAACAAATTCATAAATTACGACAGTAGATCACACCCATTTCGAAGATTTCAATACACTGCTATAGGAAGAGAAGAGAAACTCAGGAAGTCCTGATTCTTCACTTGATCTGCTGTTACAGTAAATGCATCATTTTTCTTAAGTATAAATCAGCGCCTGGCAATATCATCTCCCCTTACTAGGCCCAATAATCATTTGGGATGTTTACAAGATAAAATGTGCTTCAGGAGACATTCTCAAATCATATGAATATCGTAGATTTATTTTCCTATTGCATCTCCTGAGAATTTAACAGAAACATTTAAATCACAGCACTCTCTTAAACTATCTAGCCAAGTCCAAAGATACAAAAAAACTTATAAGAAACCACTAAAGGAAGAGCAAGTCAATCTCAATTAATAATAATGACTAAATCACAAATAATAGGAAACTACATATTTTAAACAAAATAACTTAAAAATTAATATCTGAGTAACTTATGAAAATAAAATTTTCATACTTGTATATGCTGCTTTTTTTAAAGACTAAAGATGCTGAGGTTTTCAAATTAGCTTGCTTATGGTTAAACCTGAAAATGAGAAAGGCTACTATGCTGCTCAAACCATATGTTCAATTCATAAAGGGGAATAAAAGAAGTGCTAGTGCATAGCACATTCCAGTGAAGAGAGGGGAAAAGGTTAATCAATTCAACTCAATTTTAGCTGAGGGCATTTTTCCAAAACTGCTGAACCCTAGCATGTGTCAGAAGGCTAAAATTATACTGAAACGTATATGCTCTGTTGTTATTTTAGAGATAATCCAGGAAGCCAAACAAAGTAAAAAAAATTCTCTCTGCATTTTAAACATGAAATGCTTCAATATTCAGTCCAGTGTATACTTTTTAAAGATCTTTATGTGCAAAGATCTTTCGTGTAAGTTTGAAAATTTCCATAATAAAAAGAAAAAAAAAAAACCCAACAATAACAAAAGTATCTTGTATGTATTTCCAACACTCTCCACCCTTTAAAACAATACTTACCAGCCTCTGCTTCTGAAGCTCTTCTCTAAGAACTCTATCTTCTGGCAAAACGTCACATAACAAAAAATAATTGTCTTGTTCTTCTGTTGAGAGATGAGGAAAATATATGAGAAAAAGGTATTTATCATTTTTTCAGAAGGATTTAATCCTTTTTTTGTGGTATGTATATTTGGATTAGTATACAGTCCTGTTTTAGCTTTGTTCAAGTTAAGGCAAGATAAACATAGAAATTTAATTTTAGCTATTATGAAAGAGCGAGTGATTTTAGTTTAAGACAGTAAGACTATTGCTTTGAATTTTTGGAGTGTAGGGAAAAGAGAGTAGCCAAGATGGATACTTACCAAGTGGACCTGTGGAATTGATCCTTATCACACTACAAAAATCTGTGATGGGCTGCTCAGTGAACCTTTTCCTCCAATATAAAATGTACCTTAGAACAATAAAAAGAAAGGATGGTGAGAAGACTCAACACAATACTTTCTTTAGAACGGTAGGATTTTAGAAAAACATTTGATTATCGCAAAGCAACAAATCAAATGTTGACTGACAACTGCTAGAAAGTTTGTGAATGGAGAGGCAGTAGAGCACTGTATAAACGTGATATAAATATTTAATGAAATGAAATTACCTTGTAAAGGCATGGAAATGATTAAACTTTACTGTCTCTGATTAAATAAACAGACATGGGAAAGTTAAAATAAATTAAATTTATGTGATAATGAGGTTTTCTGAAATGACATCTAAGTTTATGCAAACTTAAAATCTAAAAAATCAATAAACCAGCTTTACTACACATTCTCCAATAAAGAGAAAGTTGGATGATTAACTTACACATCAAAAGAACAGAAGTCAGAATAAGAGTGAGAAAATCAGTCTAAATTCAGTATTTAATAACATGAAGAAAAATTCCATGTGTCCTTTGGAAAAATAGCTGAGGTTACAATTTGGCAAGGAGAGTTAGGAGAAGCATACCAGCTAAATTTAAAAGCAAAGCATAACACCCAGATACGGATTTCTGATGAAAGGGAGTAAGATGACAAGATTCAATAATCTATTCATTGTTCCACTTATCTGACTAGATTTATATTGGTACCACGAAGAGAATAGGGTCTCCAGGGGGAGAGAGAAAACAGATAGTGTGCTGGTTTGGATGTATTATGTCCCCCAAAATGCCAAGCTCTTTGATGCAATCTTGTGGGAGCAGATGTATTTAGTGTTAATTAGATTATAATTCTTTGATTGTTTCCATGGAGATGCAACCCACCCAACGGTGGGTGATAACTGTGATTAGATAATTTCCATGGAGGTGTGGCCCTGCCCATTCAGCATGGGCCTTGATTAGTTTACTGGAGCACTATATAAGCTCAGACAGAAGGATGAGCTTGCTACAGCCAAGAGGGACACTTTGAAGAACACACAGGAGCTGAGAGAGAAGCTGCAGCTTACAGAGACATTTTGGAGATGGCTTTGAAGGCAGACTTTTGCTCCGAGAAGCTAAGAGAGGACAAATGCCCCAAGAGCAACTAAGAGTGACATTTTTGAGGAGCTGCAGCCTAGAGAGGAATGTCCTGGAGAACATCATTTTGAAACCAGAACTCTGGAGCCGACGCCAGCCACGTGCCTTCACAGCTAGCAGAAGTTTTCCAGACACCATTGGCCATCCTTCAGTGAAGGTACCCCCTTACCTTGGACACTTTATGGCCTTAAGACTGTAACTTTGTAACCAAATAAACCCCCTTTATAAAAGCCAATCCATCTCTGGTATTTTGCTTAACGGCAGCATTAGCAAACTGGAACAGATAGGTTGACTCCATAGTGAACAATTCATCAAGCTCCACAATTGATGGGTAAAAAAAGAAAGTTACAGAAAAGAACCAAAGCCCTGTAAAAGAGAAGGGACTTACTGAAACAGATAAAGTGTACAGAAAGAGTAGGAAGCGGGACATTTTAAAGGGCTTGATATAGCATCTAGTGGTGTTTTGCTCATAGTAGGTTCACAACAAATGTTTCAAAGAGGTAGAAGAGCATTTGAAAATTCCTGTAATGTTTTCTAAGTAGTCCCAAAATCCCAATAATTTTTAGAGGAAAATATATATTTAATGTTCTTCACCAGTCTTTTTTTTTTAATATGCAATTTTGACATAATTCACACACCAGACGATCCATCCAAAGTATACAATCAATGGCTCACAGTATCATCATATAGTTTTGCAATCATCACCACAATCGATTTTAGAACATTTTTATTTCTACAAACAAAAAAAAAAAAAAAAAAAAGAAAAAAGAAAAATAAAACCTGGAACACATCCCATACCCCTTATTCCCACCCCTTTTGTTGACCCCTGATATTGGTATGGTACCTTTGTTACTGTTGATGAAAGAATATAAAGATATTACTGTTAATTATAGTCCATAATTTGCAATAGGTACATTTTCTCCTCTAAAACATTCTATTATTAACTCCTTGTAATAGTGTTGTACATTTATTCTACTTCCTGAAAGAACTTTTTAATATCTGTACTATTAATCACAGTCATAGTCCACCCCAAGATTCACTGTGTTACACATTCCCATGTTTAAATTCCAACTTTACTTCTGCTGACATACATGACTCAATTTCTCCTTTCCACCATATCCACACACCATTCAGTACTGTTAATCATTCTCACAATAATGTGCTACTGTCACCTTTCCCATTTCCAAATGTTTAAGTTATTAAATATGCTAAAGTATAGAGTTATCCTACAATCCAGCAATCCCACGACTCAGTATATACCCAGAAGATCTGAAAGCAGGGACACAAACAGACACTTGCCCACCGAAGTTCGAAGTAGCATTATTCATAGTTACCAAAAGTTGGAATAAATAGCATATTAAGCAACTGCTCCTCTTCTCTAGCCTCATTGTATCCCCTGGTAACCTGTATTCCAGATTTTGTCTATGAGTTTACATATTATAATTAGTTCATATCAGTGAGATCATACAATATTTGTTCTTTTGTGTCTGACTTATTTCACTCAACCTAATGTCCTCAAGGTTCATCCATGTTGTCATGTACTTTAGGACTTCATTCTTTCTCACTGCTGAATAATATTCCATTGTATGCATATATCACATTTTGTTTATCCATTCATCTGTTGACGGACACTTGGGTTGTTTCCAACTTTTGGCAACTGTGAATAATGCTACTTCGAACTTCGGTGGGCAAGTGTCTGTTTGTGTCCCTGCTTTCAGATCTTCTGGGTATATACTGAGTAGCGGGATTGCTGGATTGTAGGATAACTCTATACTTTAGCTCTCTGAGGAACCACCAAACCATCTTCCACAGAAGCTCTGCCATTTTACATTCTCACCCTCAGTAAGTAAGTTTTCCCATTTCTCCTTATCCTCTCTAACACTTGTGGTTGTTGAATAGTGGTCATTCTAGTTGGCGTGAATGATATTTCATCGTGGTTTTGATTTGCATTTCCCTAATAGCTAGTGAAGATGAGCATCTTTTCATGTGCTTTTTAGCCATTTGTGTTTCCTCTTTGGAAAAATGTCTATTCATGTCTTTTGTCTATTTTTAATTGGGTTGTTTGTCTTTTTACTGTTGAGTTTTGGATTTCTTTATATATTTTGGATATCGAACTACTATCAGATATTGGTTTACAAATATTTTCTCCCAATGAGTTGGTTGTCTTTTCATCCTTTTGACAAAGTCCTTGAAGCACAGAAGTATTCAATTCTGAGGAGGTCCCATTTATCTAGCGTTTCTTTTATTGCTTGTGCTTTGGGTGTAAGGTATAACAAACTGCCTCTTATCACTAGATCTTGAAGGTTGTTTCCTATTATTTTCTTCTAGGAGTTTCATGGTACTGTCTCTTATATTTAGGTCTTTGATCCACTTTGAATTAATTTTCATATAGGGTGTGAGGTAGGGGTCCTCTTTCATCCTTTTGGAAATAGATATCCAGTTCTCCTAACACCATTTATTGAAGAGACTGTTCTGTCCCAGTTTAGGCTTGGAAGCCTTGTCAAAGATCAATTGATCTTTTTTAATTTCATCAGGGTCTGTGGTAATGATGCCCCTCTAGTTTCTGATTTAATTTGCATCTTCTCTTTTTGTCTTTGTCAGTCTAGCTAAGGGTCTCTCTATTTTATTGATCTCCACAAAGAATTAATTTTGTTTTATTGATTCTATCATTTTTTGCTGTTGTTTTGTTTCCCATTTCATTTATTTCAGCTCTAAACTTTGTAATTTCTTTCCTTTGCTTGTTTTGGGATTAGTTTGCTGTTCTTTCTCTAGTTTCTCCAGTTGTTCAGTTAGGTTTTTTTTTGGTTTTAGCTCTTTCTTTTTAATGTAGGCAATCAGGGGTATAAATATCCCTCTCAGCACTGCCTTTGCTGCATCCCATGTTTTGATAAGTTGTGTTCTTGTTTTCATTTGTCTCAAGATATTTACTGATTTCTCTCACAATTCCTTCTTTGACCCACTGATTGTTTAATAGCCTGTTGTTTAACCTCCATATATTTGTGAAATTTCTGGTTCTCTGGTTGTTATTGATTTCCAGCTACATTCCATTACGATCAGAGAAGGTGCTTTGTATAAATTCAATCTTTTAAAATTTATTAAGACCTGTTTTGTGCCCCAGTATGTAGTCTATCCTGCAGAACGTTCCATGAGCACTTGAGAAGAATGAATATGCTGCTGCTTTGGGGTGCAATGTTCTGTATATCTCTATTAGGTATAGTTCATTTATCATATTATTCAAGGTCTCTCTTTCCTTATTGATCCTCTAACTAGATATTTATCTATTGATGGGAGTGGTGTATTGAAATTTCCAACTATTATTGTAGATACGTCTATTTCTCCCTTTAGTTTTGCTAGTGCTTGCCTCATGTATTCTGAGGAACCTTGTTTATGTGCATAAATATTTATGGTTATTATTTATTCTTTGTGGATTGCCCCCTTTATTATTATATAATGTCCTTATTTGTCTCTTATAACAGCTTTGCATTTTTTTTTTTTTTTTTTTTTTTAGTTTTCATGGAATGTTTAATGGGACAATGTGAACCCTGAGCATCAATCTAAATCTGCCATAACAGCAGACTGATTTTATAACATTTCCAGTAAACTTCAAATATATTTAAAACAACCAAACATATCAAAGTTTTTTTAGTTTTATTAATCCTCTGGTGAAAAATCTGCACAATCACGGATCAAGTCATTGAAGAATCTTTCCTCTTTCTGTTATCCAATCTCCAGCTCACTTTTTGCAGCACCAACAATGGCCTTTGCAGTCCCCCTGACTGTCTTCATCCTGTTCTTGCATTCCTTTCGATGTTTTCTGGAGGTCTTTTTCTTCTCATACAGATGATGTCTTGCAAGTCTGTATTTGGGTTCATTTTTCTTTGCATAATCCAAGGAGTCATAAATCATGCCAAAGCCAGTTGTCTTGCCACCACCAGAATGGGTTCTGAATCCAAGTACAAAGATGACATCTTGTGTAGTCTTGTACATTTTGGCTAGTTTTTCCCAAATTTCTGTCTTAGGTACTGCTGCCTTTCCAGGGTGAAGAATATCGATGAACCTTTGTTTCCACTGAAGTAGATGGTTAGTCATGAATTTCCAGGTCCGGATGGTTACCGTGTCATTCACGATGGCGGGTGATCCTCAAGCAGCCAGAGAGGAAAAGAGCAACAGCTTTGCATTTAAAGTCTAATTTGTCCAATATTAGTATGGCTACTCCAGGTTTATTTTGGATACCGTTTGTGTGGAATATCTTTTTCCACCCTTGCACTTTCAACATATTTGTTTCCTTGGCTTTGATATGAGTCTCCTGTAGACAGCATATAGATGTATTTTTTTAATGCATTCTGCCAATCTGTGTCATTTGATTGGGGAGTTTAATCCACTGATACTCAATATTATTATTGTGAAAGCTGTCCTTACTTTGACCATTTTATCCTTTGGCTTTTATTTGTCATATCTAGTATTTTTCTCTTTTTATCCTGTTAGTTACCCTTAACTGATAATCAACATTTCTATACTGTACTCCAAGATTCTTTCTTGTCTTTTTTTTTTTTTTTCCAGCTGGCAGAACTTCCTTTAGTAGTATCAGTCTCCAAGTTTTTACAATCACTTGGTCACAAGATGGTGGCTATATAGTTATACAATCAGTATCAAATATCAAGCTTCAACAACTTCAGGTATTTACTTTTGGCTATTCTAATACACTAGAAACTAAGAAGAAATATCTATATAATGAGCCAGTAGTCATAATCATCTGTTAAATCCTAACTTCTCCATTACAACTCCTCCCCCTCATCTGATCATTCTCTTAATCTTCAGAAATTTCTCGGCAATGGCCATTCTAACTTCTTCGTGATGAAAAGGTGTGTTGACATCATGGGGTAGAGGAATGAAACTGGTTGATGTTCTTGGAGAGGCTGGTACCTCCGGGTTTCAGGACTTATCTAGCAAAGAGACCATCTAGAGGCTTTAAGTTTCTGCAAAAATAAATTTAATGGATAAAACACTTATAGAGTCTTAGATAGAGCCCAGGGTATTCTTTAGGGTTTTCAGGAGTACTGTTAGTTAGGGCTTGGCATACTGCAGCAATTTGCAATATCTGGCTAAAGCTTGCATAAGAGTAACCTCCAGAATGACCTCTCAACTCTATTTGAAATCTCTCGGCCACTGCATCTTTATTTTGTTCCATTTCTCTTCCTCTTTTGGTCAAGAAGGCATTGTTGATCCCACGACGTCAGGGCCAGGTTCATCCCTGGGAGTCATGTCCCATGTAGGGGGGAGGGTAGTGAGTTTACTTGCAGAGTTTGGCGTACAGAGAGAGGCCACATTTGAGCAACAAAAGACGTTCTCTGGGGGGTGACTCTTACGCATAATTGTAAGTAGGCTTAGCTCTGACATTACAGAAATAAATTTCATTAGGGCAAGCCTCAAGATCTAGGACTTGCCTTTTTAAATTGGGAGTCCCTAATGCTTGAGAGAATATCAGGAATTCCTCAGGTGGGGAAGTTTAATAGTTCTATATTTTTTCTCCAGTATCTCAAGAGACTTTGCAAATACTTTTTAATTGTCTACCCAAAATACTCTGGAATGTATCAGGGTGTTACAATAACTTGTACAGAATAACAAAATCTCATTACCTATTCTAGGTTCCAAGTAATTAGGTTGTTTAAATAAACTGACCAGACAGTATGCTACAGAAAATTTAAATTTTGGACAGCATAGCATTTCCTCCTTTGGTCTCACAAAGAAGTTGAAGATTTAAAATACAGACAGTGTACCAGTTTGAATGTATTATGTCCCCCAAACACCATTATCTTTGATGTAATCTTGTGGGGCAGACATATTAGTAGGGATTAAGTTGGAATGTTTGGATTAGGTTGCTTGGAAATGTGCTCCACCCAACTGTAGGTGGTAACTCTGATGAGATAATTTCCATGGAGGTGTGGCCCCACTCATTCAGGGTGGGCCTTGATCAGTGGAGACATATAAATGAGTTGGCAAACAGAAGGAACTCAGTGCAGCTGAGAGTGACATTTTGAAGAAGAGCTACAGCCAAGAGGGACACTCTGAAGAAAGCACAGGAGCTGCAGATGAGAGACAGTTTGAAGACAGCCATTGAAAGCAGACTCTTGCTCCAGAGAAGCTAAGAGAGGACAAATATCCCAAGTGCAACTAAGAGTAACATTTTGGAGGAACTGCAGCCTAGACAGGAACATCTTGGGAGAAAGCCATTTTGAAACCAGAACTTTGTAGCAGACGCCAGCCACGTGCCTTCCCAGCTAACAGAGGTTTTCCGGACACCATTGGCCGTCCTCCAGTGAAGGTACCTGATTGCTGATGTGTTACCTTGGACACTTTATGGCCTTAAGACTGTAACTGTATAACCAAATAAACCCCCTTTTATAAAAGCCAGTCCATCTCTGGTGTTTTGCATTCCAGCAGCATTAGTGAACTAGAACAGACAGTATCATCCTTTACTTTGAATTCTGATTTACCTTAGACCAAACAAGATCAGCTTCATTCATATCTCTAATTGAAGTCTGATCTCTTTTTCAGCTTCTTTAACAGTTGCTGTATGGTGTAATGCTGCTTTTAGAGCTGCAGAACTCTAACTCCAAGTCTCAGGTGTCACACAGATACCCGAAGTTCCAAGGAACAACCAGGTTATACATAAAAAGCCACAGCATCTCAGAATTTAGAGATAACAGTGAAAACTCAGGAGTAAATGTGACTGCAGTAAGAGCTTACAATCTAGGAACCTTTACAATGGGCCTTATTGAACATTCTGTACTCCTTAATCATCAATTGCCCAATCTCTGCTCACTTTCTATCTCCTTATAACTTACGCTCTTGAATTTAATTCTCAGAGTTTGCTCATTATAGTTAGTTTATATTAGTGAGACCATACAATATTTGTCCTTTCATTTCTGGCTCATTTCTCTCACCAAAATGTCCTCAAGGTTCATTAACCTTATTGCATGCCTCACAACTTCATTCCTTCCTGTAGCTGCACAATATTCCATTGTATGTATCCACCACAGTTTGCCCTTCTGCTCTTCAGTCAATGTACCCTTGGACCACCACCATCCATTGGCAACTGTGATTAATGCCACCATAAACACCGGTGTGCAAATGTGTACTTGTGTCTCTGTTTTCAGTTCTCCCGAGTATATACCTAGTAACTGGATTGTAGGATCGTATGGCAACCCTATACTTAGCCTCCTGTGGAAAGACAACGCTACCCTCCAGAGGGGCTGTACCCCAACAGTGAATTGATATATATCTCCACATCTTCTCCAGCACTTGTCTCTCTCTTTATTTTTTAAACAGTTTTATTCACATACAATACAATCCATCCTAAGTGTACAATCAACCTTCTGATATAACCAGTTATGCATTCATCACCACAATTTATATGAGAACATTTCCGTATCCTCTGCAAAGAAAGAGAAAAAAAGGAAAGAAAAGGAAAAAGAAAAAAAAAATGAAAAGGAGAAACAAAAAGAAAAAAAAATCCCATACCCCTCCCTTATATCCCCCTTATTGACATGTAGCTTTCACATATTGCCTTTGTTACAATTAACGAAAGAATATTACAGCGTTACTGTTAACGAGAGACCCTAGTTTCCATTATTTGTATTTTTCCCATATACCATCCCATTTTCAACACCTTGCAATGGTGACATACATTTGTTCTTGCTCATGTAAAAACTTTCTTATATTTGTATGTTTAATCACTGTCATTGTCCACTCTACATTTTGCTAAGTTATACAGCCCCAGTCTTTATCTTCTATCTTTCCTTCTGGTGCCATACATGCCCCTAGCCAACCACACTCACCCTCAGCCTTGTTCATTATACTTACAATACTGTGCCACCATCACACAGTATTGTGCTATCCATTTTTGAATCTTTACACTCAATCTTGTTAAACATTCTGTACTCCTTAAGCATCAATTGCCCAATCTCTACCTCTTTCTTCTCCTTGATAACCTTTGTTCTCAACTTTAACTCTCAGAGTTTGCTCATTATAGTTATTCATATCAGTGAGACCACAGTATTTGTCCTTTTTTTCTGGCTAATTTCACTCAACATGTCCTCAAGTTTCATCCACATTATTGCATGCGTAATGATTTTATTCTGTCTTACAGCTGTGTACTATTCTATCATGTGTATATACCACAGTTTGTTTATCCACTCATCTGTTGATGGATATTTTAGTATTTCCATCCCTTGGCAATTGTGAATAATGCTGCTATAAACATCGGTGTGCACATGTCTGTTCATGTCCCTGCTTTCAGTTCTTCTAAGGATATACCTGGTAATGGGATTGCTGGATCATACGGGAATTTGGTACTTAGCATCCTGAGGAACTGCCAAACTGCCTTCCAGAGAAGTTGCACTATTCTATATTCCCACCAACAGTGAATAAGTGTACCAGTTTCTCCACATTCTCTCCAATACCTGCAGTTTTCTGTCTTTTTTTTTTTTTTTTTTTTTGATAATGGCCATTCTAGTAGGTGTGAGATAATATTTCATTGTGGTTTTGATTTGCATTTCCCTAATAGCAGAGAAGTTGAGAATTTTTTCAAATGCTTTTGAGCCATTTGTATTTCCTCTTTGGAAAAGTGTCTATTCATGTCTTTTGCCCACTTTTAAATTGTGTCATTTGTCTTTTTGTTGTTGAGTTGTAGATCTCTTTATATATTCTGGATATTAAATCCTTATCCAATATGTAGTTTCCAGATATTGCCTCCCACTGTGTAGGCTGCCTTCTTCCTTTCCAGACAAAGTCTTATGATGCACAAAAGTATTCAATTTTGAGGAGATCCCATTTATCTGTTTCTTTCATTGCTTGTGCTTTGGGTCTAAGGTCTAGGAAATTACCTCCTAACACAAGATCTTTAAGATATTTCCCTACATTTTCTTCTAAGAATTCAATGGTCTTAGCTCTAATGTTTAGGTCTTTGATGCATTTTGAGTTAATTTTTGTATAAGGTGTGAGACAGAGGTCTTCTTTCATTCTTTTGGATATAGATCTCCAGTTCTCCAAGCACCATTTGTTGAAGAGGCTGTTTTGTCCCAGAACAAGAATCAATGGTCTATCGATGCAATGGTCTATTTCTGAACTCTCATTTTGATTTGTCAGTACATCTATCTTTATGCCAGGACCACGCTGTTTTGACCACTGTAGCTTTGTAATATGCTTTAAAGTCAGGTAGTGGGAGAACTCCTGTGCCGGTTTGAATGTATTATGTCCCCCAAACGCCATTATCTTTTATGTAATTTTGTATGGGCAGACGTTATCAGGGTTGATTAGATTGTAATTCTTTGATTGTTTCTTTGGAATGCGCCCCACCCAGCTGTGGGTGATGACTCTGTTTGGATAATTTCCATGGAGGTTTTGCTCCACCCATCCAGGGTGGGTTTAAGTTGATCAGTGGAGCCATATAAATGAGCTGGCATAACAGAAGGAACTCAGTGCAGCTGTGAGTGATATTTTGAAGAGGAGCTACAGCCAAGAGGGACACTTTGAAGAAAGCACAGGAGCTGCAGATGAGAGATATTTTGAAGACAGCCGTTGAAAGCAGACTCTTGCTCCAGAGAAGCTAAGAGAGGACAAATAACTCAGTGCAGCTGTGAGTGATGTTTTGAAGAGGAGCAAGCTTGCTAGAGAGGAACATCCTGGGAGAAAGCCATTTTGAAACCAGAACTTTGGAGCAGACGCCAGCCACGTGCCTTCCCAGCTAACAGAGGTTTCCGGATGCCATTGGCCATCCTCCAGTGAAGGTACCTGATTACTGATGTGTTACCTTGGACACTTTATAGCCTTAAGATTGTAACTGTGTAACCAAATAAACCCCTTTTATAAAAGCCAATCCATCTCTGGTGTTTTGCATTCCGGCAGCTCTAGCAAACTAGAACATCTCCCACTTCATTTCTCTTTCTCAAGATATTTTTGGCTATTCAGGGCACTGTGCCCTTCCAATAAATTTGACTATTGTTTTTTCTTTGTTGCAATTTTGATTGAATCTAGAAACCAATTTGGGTAGAACTGACATCTTAACTACATTTAGTCTGCCAATCCATGAACATGGTATGTACTTCCATTTATTTAGGTCTTCCTTGATTTCTTTTAGCAATATTTTGTAGTTTTCTGTTATAGGTCTTTTATGTCTGTTACGGTTAGGTTCATGTGTCAACTTGGCTTAACATTACTGCAAGAAAATTTGTGGCTGGTTAATAAAGCAGGCGGCTTGTTTATTAAGTCATCAGTCAACTGGCTGCAGCTGTGACTGATTACATCAACGAAGGGCACGTCTTCCACAATGAGAGAATGCAATCAACTGGACTTAATCCAATCAGTTGAAGACTTTTAAGCGAGACAGATAGAGGACCTTCACTTCTTCTTTGGTGACCAGCGAAGTGTTTCCTGAGGAGTTCATCAAAGTTGCCTGAGGAGTTCATCGAATAGGTTCATTGGAGTAGCCAGTTTACTGCCTGAGGAGTTCATCAAACATCCTCATTGGAGTTGCCAGTCTGCTGCCTGCCCTACAGAATTTGGACTCCTGCATGCCCACAATTGCGTGAGACACTTTTGTAAATCTTATATTTATAGATATCTCTTGTTGATTCTGTTTCCCTAGAGAACACTAACTAATACAATATCCTTGGTTAAATTTATTCCTAAATATTTGATTATTTTGGTTGCTATTGTAAATGGAATTTTTTTCTTTATTTCCCCCTCAGATTGCTCATTACTAGTGTATAGAAACATTACTGATTTTTGCATGTTGATCTTGTATCCTGCCACTTTGCTGTACTCATTTATTAGCTCTAGTAGCTTTGCTGTAGATTTTTTTGGGACTTTCTACAAATAGGATCATGTCTTCTGCAAACAGTGAAAGTCTTACTTCTTTTCGATTCGGATACCCACCCCCCGACTCCCCCCCCCCCTTTTCCTTGCCTAATTGCTTTAGCTAGAACTTCCAGCACAATGTCGAATAATGGTGACAGTGGGCATTGCTGTCTTATTCCAGATCTTGGAGGGAAAAGTTTCAGTCTTTCGCCACTGAATAGGATGTTAGCTGTGGGCTTTTCATATATTCCCTTTATCATGTTGAAGAAATTTTCTTCTTAAATATATCATGCCACTGCCTTCTCATCTCCATAGTGTCTGATGAGAAGTCAGCGCTAAGCCTTATGTGGCTTTCCTTGTATATGGTGAATTGCTTTTTTCTTGCTGTTTTCAGGATTCTTTCCTTCTCTTCGGTATTTGATAGTCCAATTCGTATGTGTCTTGGAGTGGGTCTATTCAGATTTATTCTATTTGGAATATAAGGGGCTTCTTAGATTTGTATATTTATGTCTTTTAAAAGGGTTGGGAAATTTTAAGCCATTATGTCCTTACATATTCTTCCTAGCCCTTTACGCTTTCTCTTCTTCTGGAACACCTATGTGTATATTTGCATGCTTCATGTTGTCAATCATTTCCCTGAGACCCAGCTCAAAGTTTTCCATTTTTTTTCTCCAATTTGTTCTTTTGCAGATTCAAGTTCAATTGCTGTGTCCTCTAGTTTGCTGATCCTTTCTTCTCCATCTTCAAATCTGCTCTGTGTGCCTAGTATATTTTTCATCTTCAGTATCTTTCATTTTGGTAAGAGCTGCTATTTTTCTATGTACTCTTTCAAATTTTAGTGTCTTCTTAATGTCCTTTATCTCTTTAACCATCTAGTTGAAATTATTTGGGAGATTTGTTTGAACATCTTTGATTAGTTGCTCCAAATTCTGTATCCCTTTTGACTTTTTAATTTGATCATTTAGCTTGGTCATATCTTCTTGTTTCTTAATATAATTTTTGCCATATAATTTTTTGCTGCCTTCTGGATATCTGATTGGCTGGATAAGATTATTTTGAAAGTTGGTTTCCCTCTCGTCTAAGATTTTGTTGATTGGGCTTGTGTTGAAGGTTTCCTTTGGCACTTGGTTTGTCAGTATTTCACAGTAGACCCATTCCAAAGGGTCCCTGAGAAAGGGACAGGAAGGCAGCTTCTCAGACTGCACTTTCCCAGCATCTCAGCAGATGGTGATCTGTGGTGACCTATTCCCCACAGCCCTACAAAGGTAAATTATTGTTATTTTTTTTATCCCTCTGACCCCTCTATTTCTACAGTGGGTGGGGATAATGGCCCTGTGGTGCTGTGAGTGCTTGTTCAGAAAGGACCAAGGCTGTGGGTCCCTGCTGTCATATTTCGTTGACCAACAGTTGGGTTAGGACTATTCCACACCCTCTTCTTTTCCCAAGGAGAGGGCCTCCCTCTCCCAGACCACTGCAGTCCACCAGGCAAGAACCAGGTGCACCCAGGGCTGTCGGCCTTGGGGGTAGGAATGGGCTCCTGGGGCTGTAGTGGAGCTCAATCACTCATCACAGCTTCTCTGTTTGTGGAAATAGTGGATCTGTGAGCACCCTGGGCTCCTGCCTGGAAAGGTTCAAGGCCGGGGGACCCAGAGGGCCACCCTCTCCAGCCAGCAGCTAGAACAGGACTGTCCTGTGCCAGCTAGCGGGCCCTAAGGATAGGGGATGGGTGCTGGGAACCCTGGTGCAGATCAGTCTGTTTGTGGAACTAATGTTGCTGTGAGCTCCTGAGCTCATGCGGGGAAAGGCTCTAGGCTGTGGGAGCGAGAGGGTTAACTTCGCTGGCCAACAGGTGGACCAGACTGCACTGTCTCCTCAGAGGCTAGAACCAAGCCCTCCCATGCTGTCGGCCTTGGCAGGTGGACAGAGGCGCCAGGTGCTACAGTTGAGTTCACTCACCACAATTTCTCAGTTGCAGTGTCTCCATTTTTTGGTCCAGCTCTTCCTTATATGTTGCAGTCGTTCTTCCTTGGTCTTCTGAGCCCCAAAACTGCTGCTTTGGATAGTTTCTGCCTGTTCTCTAGGTACTTTTGGTGGAGGAGTGAGTTCTGCTTGTCCTTATTCCACCATCTTCCTGGAAGTCTCCTAGTATTTTACTTCCTCTTTATTCCCTTATTATTCCCCTTTTTCTTAATACTGATTTCCTATTCTCAATACCAAATGTCATGATGCTCTTGCTAGAAAGAGTATGTATTAAAACAACAACAAAGACCCCCAAAACCCCCAAACAAACCCCCAAAACCCAGATCTGCTGTGGGAGAGGTCTGAGAGAGAGAACACGACATGAGCTGAAATTAAGTGGAAATACAAATAATGACAACACTGAGTGAGTATAGAACATATAAGGAAAAGAAGTAAATGAATAGTGTATAAAAACTGAACAATATGTTTTAGTTCTTTCGTCTCATGTATAACCCTACCGTCAACCCTGATGGGGGTTGATAAGGGGAGAGAATCCATTCTTTATAAACAGTGCTGGAACTTTTCTTAAACTATTTGAAAACAACACACCCCAGGCTCAGCTTAGCCTCAAACCACAAATACTATAAATGATGCACCCTGAGTCTATGGCTCGCTCACTGGCTTCCATATTAGAAGTATCAGAAACAGAAGGCAAGTGCTTATTAGATCAAAATAGACATTATTTTCTTGGCCACCTTGGGTCAGCGTCAGCACCCTCCACTCCTTAGTATCCTACATGGCTACTCTTATTTTCCACTTTTTCATTCCCCAATAGTCATTTTTTTTTTCCCCTGGGGGAGAGGGGAAAAGAGAAAGAAAAGGCAAGAAAATAAAAAATGACATGCCCAGCCTCTTTTCTTTTTCTCCCCTCAGCATATCTTCTATTGCAAAGTGGTGAGAGGGATGAAGGAACACATCACGGCCACCCCTGGAACACAGCATGGGGAGGTTCGTCAGTCCTGGTGACCACTCCACTGAGGACCAAATGGGCGAGATCATCGGCACAAAACTGAGAATGGTGATCAGCCCTATGGAACATGAGTTCCATTCTGGGTGTATAGACAACTACATGAATACGCAGGCCTTCCACCTTTGGAAAGTGTTTACAGACTTAGAAAAGTATCTGTATGAAACTATGTGAAGTGGATGACCAGGTAATAGCTTGGATCCTAGTGAAGAGACTGCCCTTTGAATTACTGACTTATTTTTTAATGAGGAGTCAGTTCCACTCTTCTCCTACCTACAAAGATCTTGTACTAGATGTAGTTTTGCTTTTTAAATTAAGACTATGGCCACACCTTCATAGGTGACATATTAATGACTTCACTGCCCCTGGAGGCAATAATGAGTAGAGGAGTAGAGACTTTGCATTTGGAGATAAAAACTGAATTTAAAGCTTTTTGACTTTTCTGAAACTCAGTGTACTCATTTGCAAAATGAAGTGAATGTTAAATAGGATAACACATGTAAAACACAGTGTCCAACATCCTAGGTGTTTAATAATAAATGGTGTTATTATAAAAAAAATATATTTGGATAACACTAAGAAAGCAAAAAATTTATGTTTGAGAGAAATACGTCTAAAACAACAACAAAAAATTGAGAATAACAACACTTCATTGTTCATCAAACATTTAATGAGCAAGTAAAAAATAAGTATATGAATAGTCTGTGTCAGAGGGCACATATAGGTGGCTGGGGTGGTGGAAGACTAGGGTGGTGGTGATGACAACAATGACAATTATTACCAGCTACCATTTTATGAGCCCTTACCTGTCCAAGGTTACACAATTAGAGTTTCAGATTTGGGATATGAACTTGGTCTCTCTGGTTCCAAAGCCAAACTCAGTCTTCTACAACACACTGCCTTTAGTGTCACATAGGGATCAATTTGTATAAGAACTGGAGAAAAAGCAAGGCAGGGACAGGAAAAAGCCCCTAGAATTATGGTTCTAATGGATACCTTAAGCATTTTTTTTCCCCCTCAGAAACTAAAGAAGTCATACAAAAGGCTTTTTGACAAGGCTCAAACAGAACTACAGAACCAAAGTCAGATGACTCCCAGGGATGAGCCTAGACCCGGCATTGTGGAATTGAGAAAGCCTTCTTGACCAAAAGGGGGAAGAGAAATGTAACATAATAAAGTTTCAGTGATTGAGAGAATTCAAATAGAGTTGAGAGGTCATTCTGGAGGTTATTCTTATGCATTATGTAGATATCCCTTTTTACTTTTTAGTATCCTGGATAGCTAGAAGGAAATACCTGTAACTTTGAACTGCAACCCAGTAGACTTGATTTTTGAAGATGATTGTATAACTGTGTAACTTACATGGTGTGACTGTGTGATTGTGAAAATCTTGTGGCTCATACTCTGTTTATCCAAAGTATGAACAGATGAGTAGAAAAATGGAAACAAAAATTAAATTAATAATAGGAGGTGTGGGATCTTTTGAGTGTTCTTCTTTATTTGTATTTTTTCCTTTGGAGTAATGAAAATGTTCAAAAATTGATTTTGGTGATGAATGCACAACTATATGATGGTACTGCAAACAGCTGATTGTACATTTTGGATGACTGTATGATATGTGAATATATCTCAATAAAACTGAATTTAAAAAAAAAAAAAAAGAACCAAAGTCAGGAGGGAGAGGGAATGCCTTTCTTTCCAGAAAAGTACATGAACTGCTCCTTACTCCTGTTCTTACTGAAAGTTGACACTGACTGTTTGGGGCTGTTGATTTGGAACTGCTCAACTAGGCAACAGGTGCAAAGGAGCAATGCCCTGATTCCAATAATCAATGGGACTCAACTCTCCAAGGGCTTTCATGTTTGGGTGCTGTCTCCTGGACCTTTGAGACGGCTCATGTCATATAGTTATTTTGTATCGGTTAACTGCAAGGTGTTAGGCACAGGGGAAGCAATTACTAGCATCCGTTGACTTAAGATCATGTGGAGATTCTGTCCAGCAGACCCTCGGTCACTATCCAGTAGGGAGGGATTCCTGTGGAATGCTAAATGCTCACACTCTGGCAGTCTTTACATTGATTAAAGGTTGTTTGATTGCTCCATGAACAAATAATGAATTTTGGAAATGGTATTTTTCAGATACCATCTATAGGAACATCTCTGAGACATTGCCAGATGGTTTCTGTGGGAAGGGGGATAAAGCAGGTAGCATTTTCTTCTAAAAGGAACAAAGTTGCCATTTGAATGTTCTTTTCCTGACCAAAGGTTGGGTGGCAACAAAAGCAATGACATAAACAATCTGTTACAAAAGCAAATATAACCATAAACTACTATATAATTTAAATATATAAAAGTCTGCACCAGAGCCCCCTTGAGGAGCTGGTGGAGAATGAAGGGGTATTGGGCTTCCCCACCTCGATGGTTGTTGATGTGCTCACAGACATAGGGGACTGGTGGTTTGATGGGCTGAGTCCTCTACATGCGACGTGCCCTTGCCAAGATTGTGGCTGCAAAGGAGAGACTAGGCCTCCCTGTAACTGTGCCTAAGAGCCTCCTCCCGAATGCCTCTTTGTTGCTCAGATGTGGCCCTCTCTCTCTAGCTAAGCCAACTTGGCAGGTGAAATCACTGCCCTCCCTCCTACGTGGGATCTGATACCTAGGGGAGTGAATCTCTCTGGCAACATGGAATATGACTCCCGGGGAGGAATGTAGACCCGGCATTGTGGGATGGAGAACATCTTCTTGACCAAAAGGGGGATGTGAATGGAAATGAAATAAGCTTCAGTGGCAGAGAGATTCCTAAGGGAGCCGAGAGGTCACTCTGGTGGGCACTCTTACGCACAATATAGACAACCCTTTTTAGGTTCTAAAGAATTGGGGTAGCTGGTGGTGGATACCTGAAACTATCAAACTACAACCCAGAACCCATGAATCTTGAAGACAATTGTATAAAAATGTAGCTTATGAGGGGTGACAATGTGATTGGGAAAGCCATATGGACCACATTTCCCTTTGTCCAGTATATGGATGGATGAGTAGAAAAATGGGGGGTGGGGGGTGGCGGCACCCAGTAGTGTTCTTTTTTATTTTAACTGTTCTTTTTCACTTTAATTTCTATTCTTATTATTTTAATGTGTATGGTAATGAAAATGTTCAAAAATCAATTTTGGTGATGAATGTACAACTATATAATGGTACTGTAAAGAACTGAATGTACACTTTGTATGCGAATATAGCTCAATAAAAATGAATTTAAAAAAAAAAAGTCTGCACCATTACCTTATTGTAGTATAGTAAATAGACTTCAATTGCAACATACATTAGACCTAAATCTAAATTTGAGTTAAGATGTATTCTAGTTAAACAAATAACGGTGCTTTTTAAATATAAATCAGAATTAGAAGTTGTCAATATATACATTTCCCTGTGGTTGGCAGAGGCATTCAGAAAAACTGTCTTCAATTCAGAGACAGTTTAAGGACAGCAGATCTTCAATACATGCTTCTTGTGACATTTTTTCCTACCCATCAAAACATTTTTTTTTCCAAAGTTAAGGGACCATTTAATACTTTCTTCATTTTTTTTCTAATTCTCTAGTTTATTCAAAGTTACAGTTGTAGCTTCTTAATATATAAAGGCTGCTAAGAAATAATATGAGGTATGAACTCTATATGGATGATAGCTATCAACACATTTCATACTTGATTAAAAAGCCATAAAAATAATTACTAGCTCATCAGCAAATGCTTTTTTTTCAGAACTGCAAATCCTAACTTACCAAATTGCCTCACAAAGTATCACTGTAACAATATCTTGTTTGCCTAGACCCCACTGTAACTGGTGTGCTTACTACAGAGGTATAGCAGAGAGAATTGGGATACGGTTGTTAATGAAGTAGCACTGAATGGGTGGAATTTAACATATAAAGTTTATTAAAATATATGTTAAAACATTAAAATATATTAAATATATTACATTAACTATATTAAAATATATTACATATTAAAATATGTAAGTATTAAAGAGTTTTTAACATTTATATTCTGGGACATTTTTATCTACTGATAAAATCAGCTCATTATAACTAACTATGTTAAATGGACTCAAAGCAAAGATTATCAGCTTTGCTTTATTCACTCTACCACAGGAGATTTCACTGTTGCTTTGTTTCAATAAAGAAACTAACAAATACATTTAATATGAAAACTTACAGTGTACTTGTAAAGCACAAGGTAAGGCTATTTCTTATCTACTATCACCTTTCTTATTTATTACATTCAGAAGCAACAACTCATATTAAGAAGTAATGTATATAAGAATTGCTCAACCTGTACAGTTGAGTGAATTAATTCATGCCAACTGAACTTACTTGTTTTCTCTTCACCCAACCCATTGTTTTTAAAATTTTCACAAAAAATTTAAAGAAGCAAACCTTTCAGCCTATATGACAAAAAGCTTGTTAGAAATGTATAAAATTAAAAATAACTCCTTTTCTGAAGTTAGGAAAAAGTCACATAACATTGAGAAAATTACAACTTAACTTTGATCTCAAACATTAATTGATACTCATATTGTAGAGAAGAACTTTTAGATTCCCTAAATTGTAGAAGGATATTATCTTGAGACTGGATATATAAAAAGGTATTTAAAAGCAATGGCATTTATTCAGATACATTTCTTGTCAGTTTGAATTAATCACATCTTTTCTTTGTGGGTTTTTTATTGAATTAGGAGAAATTTTATTGAATTAGGAGAATAGCAGACATGGAAAATCTAGGTTTCCAAATTTAAAGTACATGTTAGCTACATAATTTAGAAAGCACTTATACTGATATGTACCATTTTCTTTTTAATTAAAGCATTCATTTCATTATAAAACTGCATTTAGAGGGTGATTGATCCCAACATTTAATTCTTGACTCCTTAGCCCTAAAACCTAGGAAATGCTTTGTATTATTTTCCTGACCATTTATCAATGAGATCAACATCAATGATAAAAATTGAGATTGACTAGTACAACTATAACTACTATCATATATAAGCACATAGGAGAAAATATATGATCATATTATCTGCAATTCCTGAGGGGAATTTGCATTTATATGGTAAAACACTTTCACATCATAGAACAGCTGAGAATACAAGACTTACAAAAGAGTAACTCATCTAATAGTTTTGCCAATCAGTGATTATTTGAATCATGAAAGAATTAGAAGATCTTTACCCTATTAAGTGTCTAAAATAAACAAAAGCAACACATCTGACTACATATATCTAGGTATCATCTATGATAAAGGTCCCAGAATACTACTACAATACATACATGCACACGAGCACGTGTATGTATATAAGGGGCCTGACGTAGAAGGTACACAGAGATATTCAATATCAGTGCTAGGCAGCTGAGAAAGGGATAAACTGTAGAGGATGGGGCTAGAGAACAGAATACCCTGTAGGTGCTCTGGCTGTCTCAATTTAAAAATAAACTGTCTTTATAGAAGTTTAGATTAATTAGAACCTTGAAGTTTTCTCAAAAGTTAAATTTTACACCTGACAATTACAGGGTTTTCAGGCCAGCATAAATGCCTATTGAAAACTCAAGCTATGGCTGTAGAGAACTAAGATTTCAAATATATTTATGGTAATCAAAACATAATTAAAGCCTTGCTTACCATTATTGGGTACAGAAGATGTCTCAGGTACTAGCAGGTGCTATACTTAACTTCTTTTATATAATCATCAGTAACCTTACGAAAACAGTTACCCCACTTCATAGATGAGGAACTGATGCTTAGAGCTTGCTGTAAGGAGGCCTGCATTCAACCCTAGGCCTGTACGGTTTCATAGTCCTCAGCTTGTTGCTCTGCACACATATCATAAGAACAAACGATGTAGTCTGGGATATACAGAGTTTACATACAGGGATATTACTGGGCTACTCTAATGTTTTGTAGGGAAATTAGATAGAATATCTCAAAATGGGACCTAACCAGAAATACCAAAGTGAATGTTTTTGTAACCATACCAAGCCAGTAGCTGCCACGATGTTGTTTCTATAGGAAAAAGCTTCCCAACTTTCAATCAATATTGATATGAACATAAGTCTCCACTACAGCTACACAAGCAAAGGGATTTTTCTTGGACAGCCAGTTCCAGAAACTATGAATTGGAAAAGATGGAATGTTTGCCTATGTTATCTGCTATTGGCACAGATGATCCGAAGTTGGTGTTTAGCTCACTGTGGACCTTGGCTGTATAGGTCAGATTCCGTACAAAAAGAACATTTCAAACATGAGCCCAATGCTGGTAGCTCTTCAAAACCTCACCTGTATCTGCTTTTTAACTGCCCCTTCTCTTTCTCTCAGCACCTCTGTCACTGACCTCAACAGTTTTCTGCTCATATATCTCTTAAGCTTGTTGAATGATAAATTTTGTCTAGTTTCCAACAGCATCACAGCACTAAAACTGAGAGTTATTTGGGCAATACCCTTTTGGCTTAAATGGCTCCAAGGACCCCATTCCTAAACACTGTCCCTTAAATGGTCTTTTACAAAGTCTATTTTGGCCTTTCTGGAAGGAGCCACTCAATCGGAGAATGCCTATGGCCTGAAAAACAAAAAGAACAACAAGCTGACAGAGATCAATAATGTCAACAATCTCATGAAATGTGGCAAAGGGGATGCTCTTGGAAAATTTCTGTTTCCAGAATTTGTATAAAATACATCAACATGTGAAATTCTCAAACACAACTTATACACTTAAGAAGGCAAGAGTGCAAAGATTTTCTAAAGTCTGAGGAGAAACCTCAAAAAGAATACGATTTTTCACATTTGTGTAGGAAATATTTTATATATTTATATATATCATTCCTTTAAGGAATGATAAATTTAATTCTTTCATGGACAAAAAAGAAATTTACCTTTGGAAGTCAGCAACCAACTTGACATCAGCTATGACCATCTTATGTTCAATAATCATGTGCTTTAGAAGTTTGTCTTGCTCAGCTACAGGAAAATGTTCTTCACAGAAAATGCAAGGCACAGATGGACAACCTTCTGAAGTGGTGGTGCCACCTGGATTTTCTGGCAGGGAAAGCGGCTCCAGGATACAATCCTTACTGTCTGAGAGATAAATTAAAAAAAAAAAAAAAAAAGGAAGAAGAAGAAAGAAAAAAGAAAAGCTCAGTCTTTGGAAGGATAATTTCTCACCTCCTGCATCAAAAGGATCCTTAAAATATTTACGTATCTCCAAAAAGAAAGATACTTCATGTCAGAGAGTAGGGTACTTTATCATTTTAAACAGCTTCTGCAACCCAGAGGCAGGAAGTATTGCAAAGCAGCTCAAACTCCCCCATTTGCTGGCTTGAATGGGGGAAACCCTGTCGGGGCAGCTGTTCAAGCCTTCTT
Organism: Choloepus didactylus; assembly: GCF_015220235.1. Lineage (NCBI taxonomy): Eukaryota > Metazoa > Chordata > Mammalia > Pilosa > Megalonychidae > Choloepus > Choloepus didactylus. The sequence goes on from NC_051311.1 coordinate 82,087,655, forward strand.
GGACACTGGCCACTGGCAGCAATTCAGGGGTACTTGGAGGAGGAAGGCTGCAATACACTGGGGGCTGAGGTTCTAAGGCCCAGTTGTGACCTGTGGCTGAGAGTCATCACACTTAGGGATGTAAATGGTATATTCTGAGGCTACAAATGAAGCCAGGCCAGTCTTTTAATTTGCTTCTCATTGCACCTGCAAACTCTTTTCTGTTTCTGATTATTTTTCATGTGCTAAGGTGATAGCTCTCACAATGGATTGACACAGCATGTGCAGGGTGGCCCAGGTGGCAGTTTTCGATGTTGATTTATGTCTATCATTTGCTTACTGTACAATTATGTATCCAAATCCAGTCTCTTGAGAACAAAGAGATGAATGCTCATTTACTAGACATATGGGGTAAACATTCTTCCTGTCTGTGCCATTTCTTTTCCTAACAACACCTAGAGTATCTTTAAGAGGCGAGGTTTACAAGATCCATAGCTCCGAATTCAGGGCCTCAAATTATAGCCAGTTGCGACATGAGCCCTCTAAAGTCTACCAGGGAGAAAGGCTGGGCCTGTCACCTTATGCAGGCTACTAAGTAATTAATAACCAGGTAGCTAGGTTAAAGTATCTGGCATGTGACGTAGGGCAGAGAACCTTCTTAAGAAAGTCAGTTACTCCACAGTCTTTGGAATCAGGTTAATATGAATTCTCCCGCCTTCATTTCTTATTTTTGTCTTATTTATTCTTATTTCTTATTTTTAAAAGCCTTCTTAATTGAATTATTCATTAAGTCATTGGTGCACTGCTGACCGCAGCCTAACTGAGAGTTGGATAAATGATGTAAGGGGCAGGATTCATTCATTCACTTAACAAAAATCAACTAAATATTTACTGCATGCTGGTCTCTCCTTTTGAATGTTGAATGGTATGGTCCTTACTGTCGAGGTTGAAGTCCTCACAATTTGTTTAAAGATATACTAAAAAGACAGAATGTGATGATGGAGAATATACAGGGTTTACAGGAGCACACAGAAGGGGGAAGTCACCTAACTGAGCTGGAGAGGGCAGGCATCCCATGGGAGGTGACCTCTAATATACCACTTGTACACACTCTGCTCAGATTAAACCCTGCTAATCAAAGTGTTTATCTTTGTTTCATAAAATTACTTAATACTAGAAAAAGTAAAAACAAACAGTATACATTATAGTAGCATTATTAACAAAATTGATGTTACCAACTATTTTACTTATTAAACAGAATTATGTAGTTCTCAATTATAGATTAAATTCTACAAAACCTGAGGAACTTAGACCTGCATGTAAAAAATAGGATTGGAGGGAGGAGAGAGGGAGAGAGAGATGTAATATATTTATGAAATGCTATGAAATATTTCACATTCACTAGAATATTTGACAACAAAAATCAGCATACTCTAAATAAAGGTAACAATAAAAATTACCTGCCATGTAGGAAATAATAAATACTATATTCCACCCTTCTCCCAAAATTTGACTGAGATATTTATAAACTCATTTTGCATGACTACAGAAAACAAGCATATTGTAGTGATAATTATCATCAATAGCAGGAACTAATGTTTATGGGTCCTTGCAGCAAAGTGCCTTAGGGAATTTTCTCAATCAATACTATCTTATTTAGTAATACTATTATAACCCATCTGCCTTATGGGAAAACTGAGACTCAGAAAAGTTAAATAATTTCCCAACATAATATAAGTTGAGCCTACACACAACCATTATTAATCTAACTCCCAGTACCAAAAGGCATTTCCCTCCTCTATGTTTCTTCTTTAATATGTATATTCCATGCTGTTTTGAATATACATGTATTTATAGGCCACTGTGAACTTATATGTATTCTGCTGGGGTTCTGCAGTCTCCCTAATAGCCACTTCACCAGCAACTCTCACACAATCTCAGTAGCTGAAAACTGCCAAAATCACTGGAGTACACGGTTCACCTCTACCACTGTCTTTATTCTTTCTCAAGGTGATACGGTAAACTCTCTCTGATACCTCTGTGGTTCAGTTTTCTTCCTTTTTCTGTGTCCAATGCCCTGTTTTCTCTTTTTTCCAATTACTTAAAAGAGAATGGACTTAGGTGTTCACACATACTAGAACCAAACTGCTTGTGCTCACTACAAAGGCAAAAAGGCATAAAATAATGAATATGTAAATTCATGTATGAGGAATTTGTGGTTTGGGAGGTATTATGTTGTTATTTGGAAGCTTGATTTACTATGTATTCCAGGAAATAAAAGTTTTAATAGAATACGTTTAGACAACGAGATTTAACGGCTTTCCCTCACACTCCTTAGCCATTTAATCCCTTGCTAAAAATTTTACAGCATTGATCATATGGAGTAATTTTTTACCTACTTGTCCTCCTTTCTCCCCGTCAGACTGTTGGTCCCTGAAAGGTAAGGGGAGTCCTAGTCATTTTTATTTACCTGACAGGTACAATGAATGAATCAGTTATCATCACCACCATGTGTTTATTTTCAGCATCGTTAAGTACTTCACATGTACTGTGTTAACACAATCAACCCTCATAATACCCACTGTGAAGTGGATTCCATTTCTATCTCTGTTTCACAGATGAGGCAACTGAAGCACTGGGAGGCCAACTAACTTCCCCTAGGCAGCTAGTAAGGGCTGGAGCTAGGACTTGAGTCCACAGTCTGGCTTAAGTACTATATTCTCAACCAAACATAATGCTAAGGAGTTTAGACATTTTCCCATAGGAAGTAGAGGTACTCCTATGTCTTACACTAGTCTCAGGGAGAATGTACTGAAAAGAGACAAGTCTCAATGAGGGAAGATCAGTTGGGAGACAACTGTAGTGTCCAAGGGCTTGTCTGTCAGCAGTGGTGACAGCGGAGTGGATGAGGAGAGGCTACGGAGAGCCAATGGACAGTTCCTGATTACTGATTTCTCTCATGGCTGGTGGACAAGAGCAGCAGTGACTGGTATCTCATGTGATGTGCTGGTGCTGTGCCTTCTCGTTTCCAGGCCCTTCTCCTCCAGGTCCTTTTTCAGGCTTTTACCCACTCCACCTCCCAACCCCCAAAAAGAGTAAATATCTCTGCTGTAATTATTTACATGTATATCTCTGTGTCTAGGCTAGACTGTAAACTCAAGCTCAAGGACTAAGTCTTATTTACTTTCATATCTTTGATGTAGACTACAGTGCCTGGAACGTAACTGGTATTTGATGTCATTGAATGGAAAATGAACGATGAACCAGAGGTATTACAACGAGAGTTCAACCTTCAATTCAGTTCCTAGGGAAGTCCTATTTCAGGGAACACTGTGGCTGTCTTTAGGGGGGACCTTCTTTGCTCAGGATTGAGGGCAGTTCAACTATAATTACAGTCAGATCTTAGTGCTGTAGGCCTTGGTAACAGGTCCACTGGTAATTAATAAATAATGATGTGAAAAAAAAGAAATAAAAATAAAAATAAATAATAAATACATAAAAAATAATGATGTAAAGATTGCAACAAATTCCAAGATAACAATAAACATTATTGAGTATAATAAAAGTATGTTTAATTTAGTTAGCAGTTTTTGCTTTTCATGCTCATAGCATTTAGCATGAAGTTTTTACTCTTCACGCTCTTCTTTCCTTCTCCAGTAAACAAGCAAAAAGGGACACGTGGAAGATAGAGTAAGTTACACCACTCCACCAGAGGATGAGAAACACAGGATAAAAACAGGATGGGATAGACATGAATGCTGGATATGTATTTTAGAGTGGTGATTTCCAAACTTGTTTGTGGTTCATTACTTAGAGAACTTTTGAAAAATACTGATTTCAAGACCTCACTACAGACCAAGGAAATGCAATTTTTACCTAAACAGTGGCCTGTGAATCAGTGGTTCAGAGGATGGTCACGTGCGGATATCCTGATCACAAAGAGTATGGGTATCTTGTACTCACAGAAAAGTCCCTAAGTTAGATGACAAGGTCTGGTGGCAAAGCTAATTTGATTGTCTATTCTGTCCTAAAGAGAACCCTGAAAATACTAAACATTAGGGGCTGTGGGCTAGCAGATATAATGCAGTAAACAATAAGCTAACGTTTATTTCCAGTTGTCAGCACAAGAATCATATCCACATCTCAATGAAAACACACAATCCTTTGCTATAGACAACTTGAACCTAAATGGCAAAAGGAAGTAAATTACATTGTGCTCCTTTCAGCAAACAGGTAAAGCATCTTAGAAATTCTCCTTTGGCCCCAAATCTGTTTGGCACATTTATTACAAATTAACAACAAATTTTCTGTTCTAGTTCTCACTTTGAGCAGTAACTCTTTCAAATGACCTGTAAAAAAAATACCGTCTCAAGGAAGCTTTTAGGAGATCCTGTGCTAATAACAAACAATTTTATTTACCCTGGGCGAGATCCCCAAAGTATCAAATTATTATTCTAGGACACTGCTTCTCAAAGTATAATGTGTGCATGAATCACTTGGAGATTTTGTTAAAATGTAGATTCTGATTCACTAGGTGTGGCAGCCATGGAAGAGCGCCAGTCAAATCTTGTGCTGTTATGAGCATAACTGACAGATGGCCTCAAGGTTCTGTGCGCTGAAATCCAATTTGCACTGATATCGAGCTGCCCACAGGCTGCTCTGAGCCAATGACTGGATGCAGGAAAAATATTAAGACTAATGATTCCTGCGAGAGGTGATACTTCTCTGATGGCTGACTATGGCTTGAGGATTCCCTGCTGGCTTGTAGAAACTTGCTTAGAACTGTGCTGCAGTCTGAGATTCTACTCAACACTCTCCTCTGTCCTTCCCTCTCTCTCCTTCACAGGAGTAAGACCTGCATCATTCCATCCGCCAGCTACCTCTTTTTGACTCCTCTGTTTTTTTCACCAAATAAATCTCTTACATCAAATTCTATCTTAACGTGTTTCTTGGAGGAGATGAACTAACAAAGTATGTCTGGGGGTGGGGAGGCTTGAAATTCTATATATCTGAGTTCTGGTTGATGTCAATCTGCCCATTCATGACCACACTGAGTAGCCAGGTTTTATCTACAGGACAAAGCAGTCATGAATTCATAATAATCCATAATAATCCTCATTATTCAAGATTTCATATTTGCAAATTTGCCTACTCAATAAAATTTATCTGCAACCCCCATATTAATACTTGCAGCATTTTTGCAGTCAGTCATGCATTGGGTAGAGTGAAAAATCCGAGTTGCCCAATGTCCATGTTCCCAGCTGAGGTTGAACAATGCAACACTCTGCATTCTTTTTCAGTTTTTTTTTTTTTTTTTGGTGATTTCACTGTTTAAAATAATTCCCAAATTTAGTGCTAAAGTGCTGCCTAGTTTTCTTCATTGCAAGAAGGCTATGATGTGCCTTACGGGGAAAATGTGTGTTAGATAAGCTTTGTTCAGGCATGAGTTATAAAGTGCTGTTGGCAGTGAGTGTGATGTTAACGAACAAGCAATATACATTAAATAAGGTGTCCTTAAACAGAAACAACACATAAAACAAGGGTTATCTATTGACTGGTTGACAAAAATGTTCCCTCAGGAACTTAAACCTGTATTTCCTATAAGGGCAAAGGTTCATTTATTTGCTAATTCAGTGTTTGTGCCAACTTTATGGAACTTAACTTCCATGAATAATGAGAATTGACTGTATTGTCAAGGCCCAGATTAAAAGCGTATGTAGAATACTACTTCAGAGTATGGCTACAATATTCTTTATTAAGTTAAACCACTAAATGTTAAGTGTAATCTGGTATTAAAATAAGTGCTATCTACTGTAAACTCATAAAATCAGCATGCAGACACTACCAGTGCTTAAATATACAGGCTGCATTAATGCTTAAATAATACTTTGATATCAAGGACAAGTATTAAGAAGTTACTACTGTAACAGTCCATGTTTTGGTTTGTGCCATATAGATGGGTTGTAGAAGAAATACTTTTGTAATAAAATAAGTGCAGTTAGAAGTGCAACGCATTAAAAAATTTTAATTCTTAATTTTAGAAAGTTATGAAAAATTTATGTTATTGACCTAGTATTGTTGATATTTTATTCATTATTACTCTCCTATATTCCACAATAATCTTAGATGGACTTTTCAGTCACAGGAGAAAAAATTTCTTCTTGCAGTCTGAATTAACTGACTGTTCTGTTCTTTAAAACTGAGACATTCTATCTTTTGATAGTACTCCAATGGCTAGTGAATCTCATATGTTGATTTTATTCTGAAAATTAGGTAACCTTATTTTCAAATTCTTGAGAGTACTTCTCTTGCACTAAATAATGGTCTTCTACTTCCTACACAAGACAGCTCTTTGATTTCTAAGTGAGTGTCCCCTGCAGATGTATTTGGAAAATAGGTCTAGTTTATTTTAACCACAATCAATAGAAATTATCTTCAAAGCTCAGAGTCAGAATTAAGGCCTTTTCTGAATTACATTTAATAAATTCATGTAATAAATTATTTACTTCATTTAATAAATTATTGAGGCCCAACATGCAAAAGATTAATTTACTGTACATTCCTCCTAAGAGTGGGAGAATATGCCGGCATCAGTTTGAATAAATCAGCTGTGTTACATATCCTCAGTTCCATACTGAGGGTGCTGGTGAGGCTGTGCTGGGCTAGTACCCTCATACATACATGGCAATTCTGCCACTTCCTTTTGGCATGAAATCAGGGTCACAAACATTCATACCCTTAAAGCTAATAAATCCATGCTTGAGAACCTAAGGAGTTAATTTACTACAACATCATTTATAAAGCAAAGTAATAGAAACAACCTAGATGTCATGTAATTCAAAATTAGTTCTATGAAATATGATGCATCTATAGTATAGCATGTTATGCATTTACTAAATGACAGTTATGAGGACAATGGAGAAATATTGAAAAAATGTTTTATATTAACTGAAAAGAGCTTAATCTACAATGACCTTCACACAATATCTGCAACACACACACAAACACAATGTACACACAAATATATACCAACATACACCCATATACAAGGTTTGAAAGAAAATATGCAAACATTTGGAGATTATGAATGGATTTATTTACCCAGTTTTCTTAAAATGTAACAATGAAAAAAAAATTAACAGAAAGCATGTTATCTGGTGAGTTCTTCAGTGTGATTGTGACAGACAAGATTAAAATAGAAAGAAGTAAACACAAGTCCTGTCTTTTTAAGATGTGCAACTTTGATTAAATTTCCCATTTAAAAATTGAATGCCTACTACGCAGAAAGTTTATACTAGGTACTATCAGAAAAACAAAGATGATAAGGTCCCTATTCTGAAGGAGTCTGAATCTAGAGAAGGTATGAGACAAGTGCACAAGTAAGCATAACACAAGTCACCATATGCCAAACTGATCACATAAACCAAGGGCTATGGGGGAGGGAGGAAAGAAATAAGTCAGGAGAAATAAGGAAAGCCTTGATGGAAGATGAAGTCTTTGAAACTGTGCAGAATTCTAGCAAGTAGATATGCATAATTAAAAAAATGCTTGGACAGCATCAAATAGTCCAATTAGTGCTGGCGTATAAGTAAGAAAAGGCTGCAAAGGCAGGTGGATCACACGGTGGGCCTGAATGCCAGGCCAAAGGTTTAGACTTAATTTAAAAGTGTGGGTAGATGAGGAAGGTTTTTGATCGGGGAAGTAACATGATCAAAGCTCTGTTTAAAGATGATCTTCCTGAAGCAATATGGAGGATAAGAAACACAAAGGATGGTTAGAAAGCCAAGAGAGCAGTTCCATAGCCTTAAGAATCACCTAGGAGAAAAGCAGGGAGGTTCTCTAAGATCTGGAAATCAAAGGCCTGGAAAAGGAGAGGCGAGAAGAGTCACATGACTTGAAGTCATGGCTGGAGGAATCACAGTCCCACTAACTCCTATTAACCAATCCTTGGACAAGTCACTTAACGCCTCTTAGCCTGCTTCCATAACATAAAATCATTAACACCTACTTCAGAGAAATGTCCTGAAGGTTAGATGAGGAAATTAACGTAAACCACAGGGCACTGAGCCCCACACATGGTAAGTATTCAAAAAAGGTGAGTGCCTATTATCATTACTACTGATAATTATACAAATTATCATTACTACTGATAATAATGTATGGATGTAAGTTTGAGGCTGGAGAGAGGTGAGCATCATCTGCACTGGTAGGTATTGGAAATTTTTGTGGATTAATTCAAATGATACATTACTGGGTCCCAACACAGGTCTGAAGAATCAGAATCACATAGAATGGAGATCAGAATTTTAGGAAGGAATATGCTCACTTTCCAACAATCTATATTCTCTTTGGTCCTGATTATGCTGTTGAAATTCAAAGGCTTCTGCATTCCCTTGATCAACTTGGTATTTCTGTATCACATTATAATAAACAAAGAGACAAGGGAGCAAATACATTTGAGATTTTTGATACAGAGATAAGGGATGTTGAAGGAATTTATATTGACGGTCTCAGTTTTTGAGCCAAGTATGAGGTAAGGTCTCCAATGATACTGAAGAAAAAAGCTTAAGGAAAAGTGGAAATGATTTAGAACCACCACTAGGGAGAATGTAATTGAGATGCAACAAGATAAAAACCTAATGATTGTAGAACAGTCCTGAAGGCCCAGCTGAGGTCAGCCAGCTGCCGCACTTTTAGCTATATTTATGTTTCAGCAACAGATTTGTATCCTGTGCCTAAAAGGGACTGACTTTCTTGCAACATACATTAAATGGTTGTCAAGTTGCACAGCTCTATACAAACACATATACACAAACACAAATAAGATTCGTAAATAGTATATTTTAGAATCATCTAATCTAGTGTTGTCCAATAGAACCTTCTGTGATGACGGAAATGTTCTACACCTGCTCTGCCCAATATGGTAATCTTTAGCCACTTTTGGTTACTGAGCACTTAAAATGTGACTAGTGAGACTGGGGAACTGAATTTTATTTAATTTTAGTTATTTAAATTTAAATAGCCACATGTGACTAGCAGCTATCGGGTTGGACAGCACAGATCCAAGTAGTGCAGAAGCTCTTAACATGGGGCTCCTGGATACCAAGTTGGTTCACAGACTCTGGTGTTCAATGAACACCTTGAAACTTTATTGAAACTTACCTGTATGTGAAATTTTCTGGGATGAAGGTCTTTTGATTTAATAAGATTCTTACAGGGTTATTAAATCCCCAAAGGTTTTAAAACCTTGCATCATGTCTCTTATACAATATTTTTCTATAATTAGGTCTAACATTTTTATTTACAATGCATGTATGAATAGCGTCCTTATGTTGGAATTTCAAGCAATTAACTAACTAAATCAACCACCATTCTGGAGAAGGGTTTAATTTATTTCACTTTGCAACCAGAGCAGGAGATAACCTGAATACTGAATAGGCAATAATTATACAGGGTACAATACAGAAACTACAGTCAAAACCCCTTGGCAAAACTTTTTTTTTTTTTTTTTAAATCTGATTATCACAGTGCCTGAAATCTCTACCATTAAAGTTAATCTTTAGAATACTGTTTTTGGAAGTAATACATTACCTTTTATATAAACACAGTAATTTACTATTTGAAAATAGGTGTGATATGTGATATGAGGGCTTTTTATCTATGGCACTATGCATTCTAAAGAGCTCCTTCTTTAAAGGAACAGATTAGTAGTGCTTTGTGTCTAGACTGAGGATTTATTTGAGAAAAGGCAACATGTTTTCAACATAAAATCAGGATTAACAATTCTCTTGCTCCTTGGATAGTTCCCTTTTTTTACATTCCCCACTGTATAAAGAAAAGTTCTGTTTAGGTGCTAACTTTTGATCATTTCTCCCTGAAACAGGCTGGTTCAGTTAACATGCAAGCACAAGCAACAGCAAAGATGAGTCAGGAAGGTGTTGAGTAAAGAGAACATTTTGCAATCAACTTCCTGTAACGTTAAAGCCAAGAACATATCCAACCTTCCTACAAATACCTAGAAATTGCCTTCTCACACATCCACAAAGTATTGTCCACCCCCATAAAATTTCCCCAGGATGGGCAGGAAGCTGGGTATTTGCGGATCTATCCTTTTTGTCTAGCAATCTCTCAATGAGCTCAAGAGGTACTGAAAAATGGAGTTCAGGAACAAACTAGAAGACTAGAGGTGGACTTCTTTGTAGAAATGGCTTGACTTCCCATCCATATTATGGGTGGACTGCATAGCTAATGAGACAATAGTGATCAAGCTCCATTCCCTTATTAAACTAGCAAAGCACTGCAGAATTAAAATTTTGACCGCTCCTTTCCTTTCCTGCTGCATTGCTTACTTTCAAAACTATTTAATGGGTGAAAATGTTACCATTATGTTTCCTTTCTCAGGCAACTTTGGTGCAAAAGCAGGCAACTAAGTGGTACACTGGTTTCATATTTTGGCATACATTACATGCTCCTGGTTTATACATTATCTCTTCTTACTTTAATTCATGCCATAAAGAGGAATCAACGATGTCAACTTTGATAATGCAGAAGTAACAATAAAGTGGAAACAGTAGCTGTTCAAAATATTTTAAGTTCCTGACATTTTAGAGGGAAATAAATCCTAGGAAGAAAAAGGAAATGGATAAAAACAAATCCTTGCTTATTAATACGATAAATGGTTGATTTATTTGTGGATCTAAATCACTCATTACAAGATTTCAACTGCTAAAAAATATGCTTTAAAACATTCAAGGTTAGGTATATTCAGTGCTCTAGAAATCTTTTCTCTAGCTCTAATGTTTATTGACAATGAGAGATCTAGAATCCAAAAGAGATGAAATGCTGAAGAATGAAGAACCAAACTCGGTTATATGATTATTTTAAATATTCTTTCATGTCAAAGATACTTAATTTCCTCTACTACTCCTACTCTAGACTACCAAAGATTCTTTAGAGCATAAAAGTGTAGAACTAGTGCAAGTTCTTACTTTGAGAGGGCGAGGACTAAGGCTGGTGGGCTTTAGGTGGAATTCAAGGCTGTTAATATATATTTATTCCCAGAAGTATAATATGGAGCTGCCTAATAAGGGGAACTAAATCAACTTTATTTCCCTTAGACCAGTAGAGGGCAGAAGTAGTCAGGGGGCAGACATTAGGGATTTGAGAATATAACAGTAGAATGATTATTAAAACAGTAAAGCTGGATATAAACAACAAAAAAGAGCATTAAAATTTTAACCCGTTAACTGTAAATTTAATTAACCAGAAAAACCGATTGCAAACAACGCTGGTGATTGTGACAGGAGGGCCAATGTAACAAAAGACCAAAAATCTTTTTGGCAGGAATGGGGAAACACAGTGGATTGCTGACTGCTCTGATTTACTCAATTCTATGGGTGTCGCGGGGGGTGGGGAAGAAGGGAGATGGAAAAGAAGGGATAGTAAACTCTGACTTGGAAAGGTATGATTAGTTATTAGCCTGCCTTCCGATTTTTAAATAAGTGGTGCCCAGTGATAATTTCATGGTATATCCAGAGAGGTTGGGTTTAACCTAATTTAATCAGTTTCATTTGACAGGCAGTTACTTTGAAATTAGCAGTCTAGTCAATATTTTAATGAAATGGGTTGGCAACTAGAAAATTGAGAATTACCTATCTGATAATCTCTATTAAATATAATTAGTGTTTTTGATGGAGTCATAAATTTCTGAGTTGTGGGACTAATATATTTCTACTTACAAAATTAAATAGCCATGCCATTTTAAAATTTTAGAACATTATTATACTTTCAAGTATATTACGTCTTAATTCATAACATGAATATTTTTTAGTACATAGTTTTTTTTTTAATTAATAATTCAATTTTATTGAGATATATTCACATACCATACAGTCATACAAAGCATACAATCAATTGTTCACAGTACCACCATACAGTTGTGCATCCATCACCAAAATTAATTTTGGAACATTTTCATTACCACACACACAAAAGTAATAACAAAAATTGAAGTGAAAAAGAACAATTAAGGTAAAAAAGACCACTGGGTGCTTTTTTTTTTTTTTTTTTTTGCCCCCATTTTTCTACTCATCCATCCATACACTGGACAAAGGGGAGTGTGATCCACATGGCTTTCCCAATCACATTGTCACCCCTTGTGCTGGTTTGAATGTGTTGTGTCCCCCAAATGCCATTGTCTTTGTAGTCTTGTGGGGTGGACATTTTGGTGCTGGTTCAATTTGCTTGGAGTGTGCCCCACCCAGCTGTGGGTAATGATTTTGATGAGGTGTTCCCATGGAGGCATGGCCCCACCCATTCAGGATGGGCCTTGATCCCTGGAGCTATATAAATGAGCTGACTCAGAGAGGGAACGGAGTGCAGCTGGAAGTGATGAGTGTTTTTTTTTTTTTTTTTTTTTTTTCCATTTTTATTGAGATTGTTCAGATACCATACAATTATCCAAAGATCCAAAGTGTACAATCACTTGCCCCTGGGTACCCTCATACAGCTGTGCATCCATCACATTTAATTTTTGTTCAATTTTTAGAAACTTTTCATTACTCCAGACAAGAAATAAAGTGAAAGATGAAAAAAGAAAAAAAGAAAAGGAAACTCTAATCCTCCCCTATCCCTAACCAACCCCCCTCAATGGTTGACTCCTAGTATTGATATAGTACATTTGTTACTGTTTATGAAAAAATGTTGAAATACTACTAACTGTAGTATATAGTTTGTAATAGGTATATAGTTCTTCCCTATATGCCCCTCTATTATTAACTTCTAATTGTATTGTCATACATTTGTTCTGGTTCATGAAGTGATTTCTAGTATTTGTACAGTTGATCATGGACATTGCCCACCATAGGATTCAGTTTTATACATTTCCATCTTCTGACCTCCAACTTTCCTTCTGGTGACATATATGACTCTGAGCTTCCCCTTTCCACCTCATTCACACACCATTCGGCGCAGTTAGTTATTCTCACATCTTGCTACCAACACCCCTGTTCATTTCCAAACATTTAAGTTCATCCTAATTGAACATTCTGCTCATACTAAGCAACCACTCCCCATTCTTAAGCCTCATCCTATATCTTGGTACCTTATATTTCATGTCTATGAGTTTACATATTGTAATTAGTTCCTATCAGTGCGACCCTGCAAGAATTGTCCTAATGTGTCTGGCTTATTTCACTCAGTATATTGCCCTCAAGGTTTTGTCAACAACCCATTTTTTTTTAATATGGTTTTGTTCACTCACCATACATTTCATCCCAAGTAAATAATGGATGGTTTTCTGCCTGGTCATACATTTATGTGTTCACCACCTTCACCACTATCTATATAAGAGCATCTACATTTCTTCCACAAGGCAGGAGAGTCAAAGAAGGTGGAGAGGCAAAAGAAAGAGGAAAAAAAAATGACAGCTAGGAAGCAGCAAAAGGAAAAATAACCTTAAATCAAAGTAGAATAAAGAATCAGACAATACCACCAATGTCAAGTGTCTAACATGCCTCCCCTATCCCCCACTCTTATCTGCATTCACCTTGGTATATCACCTTTGTTACATTAAAGGAAGCATAATACAATGATTCTATTAGTTACAGTCTCTAGTTTATGCTGATTGCATCCCTCCCCCAATGCCTCCCCATTTTTAACACCTTGCAAAGTTGACATTTGCTTGTTCTCCCTCGTAAAACAACATATTTGTACATTTTATCATAATTGTTGAATACTCTAGATTTCACCAATTACACAGTCCCAGTCTTTATCTTTCCTCCTTTCTTGTGGTGTCTCACATGCTCCCCACCTTCCTCTCTCAACCGTATTCACAGTTACCTTTGTTCAGTGTACTTACATTGTTGTGCTACCATCTCGCAAAATTGTATTCCAAACCACACACTCCTGTCTTCTATCACCCTGTAGTGCTCCCTTTAGTATTTCCTGTAGGGCAGGTGTCTTGTTCACAAAGTCTCTCATTGTCTGTTTGTAAGAAAATATTTTGAGCTCTCCCTCATATTTGAAGGACAGCTTTGCTGGATACAGGATTCTTGGTTGGTGGTTTTTCTCTTTCAGTATCTTAAATATATCACACCACTTCCTTCTTGCCTCCACGGTTTCTGCTGAGAGATCCGCACATAGTCTTATTAAGCTTCCTTTGTATGTAATGGATCGCTTTTCTCTTGCTGCTTTCAGGATTCTCTCTTTGTCTTTGACATTTGATAATCTGATTATTAAGTGTCTTGGCGTAGGCCTATTCATATCTCTTCTGTTTGGAGTACGCTGCGCTTCTTGGATCTGTAATTTTATGTCTTTCATAAGAGATGGGAAATTTTCATTAATTATTTCCTCTATTATTGCTTCTGCCCCCTTTCCCTTCTCTTCTCCTTCTGGGACACCAATGATACGTACATTATTGTACTTTGTTTCATCCTTGAGTTCCCGGAGACGTTGCTCATATTTTTTCATTCTTTTTTCCATCTGCTCCTTTGCATGTAGGCTTTCAGGTGTTTTGTTCTCCAGTTCCTGAGTGTTTTCTTCTGCCTCTTGAGATCTGCTGTTGTATGTTTCCATTGTGTCTTTCATCTCGTGTTGTGCCTTTCATTTCCATAGATTCTACTAGCTGTTTTTTTGAACTTTTGATTTCTGCCGTATACATGCCCAGTGCTTCCTTTACAGCCTCTATTTCTTTTGCAATATCTTCTCTAAACTTTTTGAATTGATTTAGCATTAGTTGTTTAAATTCCTGTATCTCAGCTGAAGTGTACATTTGTTCCTCTGACTGGGCCATAACTTTGTTTTTCTTAGTGTAGGTTGTAATTTTCTGTTGTCTAGGCATGGTTTCCTTGGTTATCCAAATCAGGTTTTCCCAGACCAGAACAGGCTCAGGTCCCAGAGGGAAGAAATATTCAGTATCTGGTTTCCCTGCGGGTGTGTCTTAGAAAATTGCTCCACCCTTTGATGCCTTGGTTCACTGGGCTTTTCTGCCCAGCAGGTGATGCCTGTTAGCCTATAATTCTTGACTGGTGTGAGGAGGTATGGCTGTGTTCCCCCAGGCTCTGGGGTCTGGTTCTGAATGCAAAGGACCCCACCCCTTTCCTCCTAGAGAAGACAGACCCCTCAGGTGGAGGTCATTAGCATTTCAATGGTGTGGCTCTCTGCTTGTGGTGTCTCCACCCTTCCCAGAGTCACAGCCCTGGAAACTGAAAATGACTGGGGCTTTCTCCACTGAGCCAAAAAAGAAACAGATAGTCCCCTTCAGACCCAGTCCAAGGCGACCCTCCGGCTCTCCCAGGTCAGTCGTCACCCAAAGCCTCTGTCTGTTTTTTGGGGATGTGTACCTGTAGTGAGCAGTTCACACTCGCTACTTAAAACCCCAGTTGGAGCTCAGCTGAGCTGTATTTGCTTGCTGGGAGAGAGCTTCTCTCTGGCACCACGAGGCTTTGCAGCTCAGGCTATGGGGGAGGGGTTCTCGTGACTTGGATCTGCAGGTTTTACTTACAGATTTTATGCTGTGTTCTCGGGCATTCCTCCCAATCCAGGTTGGTGTATGAGTGGATGGTCTCATTTGTCCCCCCGCAGTTATTCTGGATTATTTACTAGTTGTTTCTGGTTTTTTGTAGTTGTTCCAGGGGGACTACTTAGCTTCCACTCCTCTCTATGCCGCCATCTTGCCCGAGTCCCCAGTACAATAGTTTTTTATGGCACAGGTAAAGAACGATCTTTTCTTAGACACAGAAAAACACATTCATAAATATGGACTTTCAAAAGTACCACGTAACCACTAATTTTCGTTCTTGTTTTAGAACATGTAGAATTCCTCAAACTTACAAATACTGGATATCAATTAGTTCCCTTAAAAAAATTAGTTTTTGTTCCTTTATTGAGTAGAAAGCATTCTGTTTTGTTGACAACTTTATAAATGCATTTGTCTCTATGGTTTATGTTCTCAACATATTAATAATTTAGAATAAAGTCAAGTGGTACTTTCAAATAAGTATCTATGTTGAATGGATTTTTCACTTAGAGAAAAGTCATCAAAATATTCTTTGCTCTTTTGACGAGCAATTCTGCCACCTTAAACAGCAAGTAACACAACAAATTCTAAATTAAGCATTGTTGCAATGTTAAATTTAACAATTACTAATTAACTTCTTTGGAAAAATTCTACTATTATTACAGGGGAACATGGCTATGATACTATTTACTAGATTTTCAGCACTGGATAAGTCAGCTGGGATTCCATCCTAAGGATTTTAATTGTTGAAATACTGAAAGACTGCCTTACAATAGTCTTCTTGGCAATAAAACTGCTCTGCAATGGAAAGACTCTAAAGGATTTGAGGATGAAAATAACAAATTGTCTCTTAGTCCTGGTGTATAAATTAGAGATTTTCCTAACATTAGGCAAGAGTCTTAACTGATATTCATTTTATCACCCCAATTTTATAAACATGTTTCTCTAGAGAGTAATTCTCCCACCCAGCTCACGTTCAGACAAAAAGCTGTCCTAGATACTGAGGAGCAAATGAAGAAAAATTAGAGACCCTGCCCTTAATAAGGAGCTTACATTTTCTCCATCAGGGAGGGTGGTCATTGTCACAGATACACTCAAGACAACTTAGAATGTAAGAACCACAGGAGAGAAAGAACAATGTGCAATTTTAAGATAGATTATTCCCAGCAAGTAAGACATTGAAACACTGGATTCATTTTGTGCATTGTGATTCCAGTCACAATACAGCCTGCTAGGGCAGGTTGTTTGTCCTTACTTTGAGGCATTTAACAAATCCTTTTTTCTTCAAGTTACTTGGACCTGCCAGGATCTGAGCTGCTTTTATAAGGACATAGCTATAAGTAGTCTTTCAAAGCTTCTCCAAAACCCTTGAGCTTCAGGAATGTTTTGAGGACATTTTTAAAAATAAAATTCTCCAATTTATTTGTCTACTGACAACCTCTTGTCCTCTTGTCTCAGTTCAGTATCATAAATCCTAGCTCTATGATGTTACATAATCTTCTACAGATACATGACCACATCAGAAAAATGACTTGACTTTTAATAGCAAGAATGAGAAAATAAAACAATGCTAGAAAATAAAACAAAGTACAACAGATTTTAGTCCCAGGATTTCAGGTATAATATAACATTTCCTGGGTTTTAGATCACAATTACAAAATGAGTCCAAAAAAATGATATAAATCTCATATGTCTAAAAGAACAGGTGGAAGGCAGTTAACACAAATGGTACATGTTGCACATTACTCATGCAAAAGCAAACACTGAATCTTGCCCCAGTTAATCAGTCTAGCCCTAGCTTCATGGGAATGTCTAAATGTAACCTTACTAAAAATGACAAACTAATTAATACTTTTAGCTATTCTTTATTCTCAGGCAGTGTTTCTCATCCTGACAGTACTACCTATGAATCAACTGGGGGAGCTTTCAAAACATGCTAATGTTCAGGACCCACCTTAGAGATTCTAATTTAATTACTCTACGGTGGCTAGGACACTTTTACACGAAGCTGGAAACCACTATTCTAAGGAAAACCTGATATGACCAATCCTATGATTTTATAATTTAGTTTAAGTATAAAAAGACAACCATTTTGTGGGAGAAGCATAAAAAAATGGCTTCTGGTTTTGGGAAACACATCGCGTTTTCTATAGGTTTTAGAATGGATATTTTGTGATGGATAAAGTATTTTATAGATGGTAAGTTGATTAAAGAGAAAGGCCTTTAAATAGTGCAATCAAATTACAGTCTTTACTGATACAATATATGTTTCTTTAATGTGAGTCAGCTCAGAATATTTGATAAATAGAAGAATGATAATCAATATAACCTAGAAGTTGCATTGGTTAATAGGCACTTTTTTCCTAGCACAACAGTTTGAAACAAATCAGAGGCAAGCTTTCTCACTATTACAAGAAAGCCTTAGCAACATACAAAGATCTTTAACAAAATCCTGGATAATTCCAGGTAAGTACTTCCTTACAGTAGGTGGAGGCATTAAGAACTGCTAGGCTTTCCACTATGTTAAGTTATGTGATGAAGATGAGAATGCAGAGGAAGAAGCTGCAAAGGCATTTCTCCCTGTATTTAAGAAACACCTGAGTGATAGAAGTTTATACCCTGGGTCTCATATTTAATTCTGATGAAACTGGTCTTCCTTAGACCCTCAAGGAGCTGCATTTCGAAGGAGGAAGCATAAACTCCAGAGCTCAAGGATGTGAAGAATCAGCTTGACTAATGATTGTGGATGCAGAATCCTTAGAATTGGGATTGTTCTGGTTACCAAGTGCTATTGGTTTTGAGTGATTGTGCCTATCTCTATTCCCCTCCCAAGATTTTTATATTTACTGTGTGGTTTTTGTAGAATATGAAAATTTTCAATAATGCTTATATGGTATTAGAGTAGAAACACCTGTACATAACTGAATTTTCAGGGTAGAATACAGTGGGACAGAAGAGAACACTTACTGGTCCAAGTTAATAACACAGCTCAGCTTTTAGACTTTGAAAAGCCCTTGATAAAGTGGGACCAGGAAATCAGGGTACCCCAGATGCTGAAAAAAAGTGCTCCTGGTACAGCATATTATAGCTTCTGTTAGCAAGGAGCTTAGAATCAAATCCCACTTGAAAGACAAGAAAACTGTGGCCTCCCAACTTTTTCTACTGTGCCACGTTGCCTCCCTAGTGAAGCATATACGATAAGCCAACGTCCATTATGCCAAAGGACTGGCTAGCTTCTTTCTGCATCAAGCCACAACAAAGTCAATAAGGAGGCTCTGTCCCTCCCCAAAGCAGCTGCAGTTTTAGTCTGCAAAACAATGAGAAAACTGGGTGTGTTTTTACCAGAACATGCTCTATAACCAGTTTTACTGGAATGGATTTATTCCCAAAAAAGACATACAGTGAGATAAAAATACTAAATAGAGAAAGTTAATAAAGTATCAGTCAAGATTCCCAGTCAGTAAAATTTGGGGTATTGACTCATATGGAATAAAACACTGATATCAAAGAGGGGCAAAGAGTCTTAAAACTGAAGAAATTGCTCAAGATATCTAGATTAAAACAAAATGCTTACGTAAGTGTTTATTTGACATTAAGTGGCAATCAACGAAACCTAACCAGATGTTTATATAAACCACATAAAACAGAGAGTCAGCAATTACCTTCAAAAAATTGAGAGTAAATCAAAATAAGCAAGCCAAGGAAAGATTATATGCATTGACCAAATAGTAACTCAACCATGGTTTTGGTATGTTTTATTTTATCTGAAAGTGGTTATCATGATTCCAGAAAATCTTTCTACTTTGAACTTTAATTTTAGACATGCAAAAAGAAAAAAAAATCAGAAATGATCTATAAACTGATCTTTGCACTCCTTGCATTATAACATCATTTCAACTTTCTAGTGTTTGCCAAATGATCCTGTGTTCAATAAAGTCCTGAACAAGAAGAACAGAGAAAGAAAAAAAGCAACATGTTGGAAATCCTTAAGGAACATGTAGACAATAATATTAGGTATTCCAAGCTCCTGAGGATGACTGCTCTTTAGCTGATGGTAAGTCTCATTCAAATTAGTAAATTTTTTAAAAATACCAATTAACCACTATAGCTTTTTACTTCAAAAACCAATTCCAAAAAACTTAGTCAATAAGCTTTGTATGTATATGTGTGTACGTGCACACGTGTGTCTGGAATATTTCCCCCATGAATCTGAAATGAGCTTTCTTTCCTGAAGAGTAACTTCCCTTCCTTTCCATTTCTATGCTTTCTTACACACTGTCACTGCCACTACTCACCAGGTAAAGACTATACCTCAATAAGAGATATCTTCCTTGATGGGTTTCATTTACAGGAAGGTTAAACAACATCATAGCAAACTGGCATGAGATATCTTTGACTTTCCAGACATGAATTAACTAGAGGAACTAAAAAAAATTCCAGACTCATGTGAACCAGTCTTACACTGGACCAGATTTAACAAAAATGCATAGCATTCCCTATGAAAGGAGAGGCTGAGTTCCTGCTGCTTGAGAATTTCAATCATCTGTGGGCACATCCAAGGAAATTTTGGGGATGTCTCCAATGGGGCAAGCTGCCACTACAGCCCGGTGCAGTTGGCCCAGTTTACCTTGTGGAACAAGGAAATGTCAGCAGTAGAGAAAACCCTGTTTTCTTCTATGCCTCTCAGATCTGATGCTTCAAACCTCCTAGCCCTCTCCCAGCCAGCAGCTATTCCCTAGCAATGAGAGGCACACAAACAAGAAAAAGATGGAAAAACAGGAAAAGAAATAAAAATGAAAAGGATGTTTAGAAGCAGGGGAGAAAAAGCCAGCAAAAGCTAATATGTTTAGAAATTATCAAAAGCTATCAAAAGGGCTGCTGCACTGCCCTTCCTTTCTTCCTTCTCTAGTCACTTCTCATTCGGCTCTGATTCTATAAGCTTAAAGCATTAAAAAAATAAAATCTTTTGAACAGAATGTGATTATTTACAGTAATGTCCTTAAGTTGGAACATAATAGGGGAGACATGTGACTGATGAAACTGATAAAGATGAGATCAGTATCCAAAGACACTAGGTTCCCAAATCCCAGAACTCCAGGAAAAAGTATTGACCATGTGTGATAGCTACTAAATAAAATACAAAAATGTAAAAGAAGTTATTTGGGTTGTATAAGATGAGCGAGTGGAACAATAATTCTACTCAAAGTATCCAATATACTTAATATATTAAAAGACTATAGTAGTGGTCAAAGAAATCTTTCACAGGTGAGCTGTCATTCCTTCTGTGTTCTAAATCAGTGATTCACAACTGAGGAGCAGGGTATGATTACAATAATTTAGGAAGTTTAGTAAACCATTCCTCCAGGTGGCAGTCATCAGATTGAACAAATGCTTTTACTAAAAATTTAATAAAGAATCTGGTTTTTATGAACCTCAAAGAGATGATTCCTACATTAATTAAAAGATAAATTACTTTTTTGTGCATTAAGAGATTATTTAGAAAATTCAAGCATGATTTCTTTAAGAATTAATGTACATGTCACATCAATAGCCTGTAAGAGAAGACCCAAAAATATAAATAGTCAAGGAATATTTATTTTGAAGAACAAAGAAAATATTGGCACTTCTTATTTTTTTCTGAAGGAATTCTTTTAGGAGTACAACAAATTTAGTGTCAACAGGGTTTTCAATGTTCTCCACACCTAAAATTTATAATAATTTTTCAAAATTTACTTTGTTGT
The DNA here is from genome assembly GCF_015220235.1 of Choloepus didactylus. Classification (NCBI taxonomy): domain Eukaryota; kingdom Metazoa; phylum Chordata; class Mammalia; order Pilosa; family Megalonychidae; genus Choloepus; species Choloepus didactylus. Next base: position 82,108,892 of record NC_051311.1, read on the forward strand.
TACTGTATGCTAGTGAAGTCTTCAAATATCTTATCAGAAATTTCAGAAGTAACTCTTACCCCTCTGTCAAAAAAGTATTTATTTTTTGATTTGTGATTTTATATCCAGTAATAACCCTGGACCATTGTTAGTGATCCATTAGCCAGACAGTAACTCTACAGTCATCTTAAGGATTAAAAAATAAATGCAAAAATATTAATCACATGAAGCAAAAGTTGCTTCTCTCTGAGGAAGCCAACAATACTTCTACTCACAGCTTCTATTTGTCCTTATTATTTTTTTTTTAAATTTTCATTTTACTGAGATATATTCACATACCACACAGTCATACAAAACAAATTGTACATTCGATTGTTCACAGTACCATTACATAGTTGTACATTCATCACCTAAATCAATCCCTGACACCTTCATTAGCACACACACAAAAATAACAAGAATAATAATTAAAGTGAAAAAGAGCAATTAAAGTAAAAAAGAACACTGGGTGCCTTTGTCTGTTTGTTTGTTTGTTTGTTTCCCCTATTTTTTTACTCATCCATCCATAAACTAGACAAAGGGGAGTGTGGTCCTTATGGCTTTCCCAATCCCATTGTCACCCCTCATAAGCTATATTTTTATACAATTCTCTTCGAGATTCATGGGTTCTGGGTTGTAGTTTGATAGTTTCAGGTATCTAACACCAGCTACCCCAATTCTTTAGAACCTAAAAAGGGTTGTCTAAGTTGTGAGTAAAAGTGCCCACCAGAGTGACCTCTCGGCTCCTTTTGGAATCTCTCTGCCACTGAAGCTTATTTCATTTCCTTTCACATCCCCCTTTTGGTCAAGAAGATGTTCTCCGTCCCACGATGCCAGGTCTACATTCCTCCCCGGGAGTCATATTCCATGTTGCCAGGAAGATTCACTCCCCTGGGTGTCTGATCCCACGTGGGGGGAGGGCAGTGATTTCACCTTTCAAGTTGGCTTAACTAGAGAGAGAGGGCCACATGTGAGCAACAAAGAGGCATCCGGGAGGAGGCTCTTAGGCACAATTATAGGGAGGCCTAGCCTCTCCTTTGCAGCAACCGTCTTCCCAAGGGTAAATCCCGTGGTAGAGGGCTCAACCCATCAAACCACCAGTCCCCTATGTCTGTGGTCATGTTAGCAACCATCGAGGTGGGGTAGGCCAATACCCCTGCATTCTCCACAGGCTCCTCCAGGGGGCTCTACATATTTTTTTTCCTTGTTTTTATTTTTTTTTTATATATATTTTTTTAAATCAACTGTATGAAAAATAAAAAAATAAAAAAAAAATTTTAAAAAAAACATACAATAAAAGAACATTTCAAAGAGACCATAACAAGGGAGTAAGAAAAAGATAACTAAGATAACTACTTTACTTCCAACATGTTCCTACTTTACCCCAAGAAAGTTACCTAACATAGCAACATTTCTGTGAACTTGTTCCTACTATACCCATCAGAAATTAACAGACCATAGTCATTCCTGGGCATTCCTAGAACATTAAATTTACCCATGATAGCTTATCTGTTCTTCTTGGATTATTGTTCCCCCTTCCTTAATTGCTCTCTATTGCTAGTTCCCCTACATTGTACATTATAAACCATTTGTTTTACACTTTTCAAAGTTCACATTAGTGGTAGCATATAGTATTTCTCTTTTTGTGCCTGGCTTATTTTGCTCAGCATTATGTCTTTAAGGTTCATCCATGTTGTCATATGTTTCACGACATCGTTCCTTCTTACTGCCGTGTAGTATTCCATCATGTGTATATACCACATTTTATTTATCCACTCATTTGTAGAAGGACATTTGGGTTGTTTCCATCTCCTGGCAATTGTGAATAATGCTGCTATGAACATTGGAGTGCAGATATCTGTTCGTGTCACTGCTTTCCGATCTTCCGGGTAAATACCGAGAAGTGGAATCGCTGGATCAAACGGTAACTCCGTTATCTAGTTTTCTAAGGAACTGCCAGACTGACTTCCAGAGTGGCTGAACCATTATATAGTCCCACCAACAATGAATAAGAGTTCCAATTTCTCCACATCCCCTCCAGCATCTGTACTTTCCTGTTTGTTTAATGGCAGCCATTCTAATTGGTGTGAGATGGTATCTCATTGTGGTCTTAATTTGCATCTCTCTAATAGCTAGTGAAGCTGAACATTTTTTCATGTGTTTCTTGGCCATTTGTATTTCCTCTTCAGAGAACTGTCTTTTCATATCTTTTGACTATTTTATAATTGGGCTGTCTGTACTATTGTCATTGAGTTGTAGGATTACTTTATATATGCAGGATACCAGTCTTTTGTCAGATACATGGTTTCCAAAATTTTTTTCCCATTGAGTTGGCTGCCTCTTTACCTTTTTGAGAAATTCCTTTGAGGTACAGAAACTTCTAAGCTTGAGGAGTTCCCATTTATCTATTTTTTCTTTTGTTGCTTGTGCTTTGGGTGTAAAGTCTAGGAAGTGGCCGCCTAATACAAGGTCTTGAAGATGTTTCCCTACATTATCTTCTAGGAGTTTTATGGTACTTTCTTTTATATTGAGATCTTTGGTCCATTTTGAGTTTATTTTTGTGTAGGGGGTGAGGTAGGGGTCCTCTTTCATTCTTTTGGATATGGATATCCAACTCTCCCAGCCCCATTTGTTGAAAACACCATTATGACCCAGTTCAGTGACTTTGGGGGCCTTATCAAAGATCAGTCGGCCATAGATCTGGGGGTCTATCTTCGAATTCTCAATTCGACTCCATTGATTTATATGTCTATCTTTGTGCCAGTACCATGCTGTTTTGACAACTGTGGCTTTATAATAAGCTTCAAAGTCAGGGAGTGTAAGTCTTCCCACTTGGTTTTTCTTTTTTAGAGTGTCTTTAGCAATTCGAGGCATCTTCCCTTTCCAAATAAATTTTCCAAGTCTGCAAAGTAGGTTGTTGGAATTTTCATTGGGATTGCATTGAATCTGTAGACGAATTTGGGTAGAATTGACATCTTAATGACATTTAGCCTTCCTATCCATGAACATGGAATATTTTTTCCATCTTTTAAGGTCCCCTTCTATTTCTTTTAGTAGAATTATGTAGTTTTCTTTGTATAGGTCTTTTACATCTTTGGTTAAGTTTATTCCTAGGTACTTGATTTTTTTAGTTGCTATTGAAAATGGAATCTTTTTCTTGAGTGTCTCTTTGGTTTGTTCATTTCTAGCATATAGAAACATTACTGACTTATGTGCATTAATCTTGTATCCCGCTACTTTGCTAAATTTGTTTATTAGCTCTAGTAGGGGTATTGTCGATTTCTCAGGGTTTTCCAGATACAAGATCATATCATCTGCAAACAATGACAGTTTTACTTCTTCGTTTCCAATTTCGATGCCTTTCATTTCTTTGTCTTGCCAGATTGCCCTGGCTAGCACTTTCAGCACAATGTTGAATAACAGTGGTGACAGCGGGCATCCTTGTCTTCTTCCGGATCTTACAGGGAAGGCTTTCAGTCTCTCACCATTGAGTACTATGCTGGCTGTGGGTTTTTCATATGTGCTCTTTATCATATTGAGGAAGTTTCCTTCAATTCCTACCTTTTGAAGTGTTTTTATCAAAAACGGATGTTGGATTTTGTCAAATGCTTTTTCAGAATCTATTGAGGTGATCATTTGATTTTTCCCTTTCGAATTTTTAATGTGTTGTAATACACTGATTGATTTTCTTATGTTGAACCATCCTTGCATGCCTGGAATGAACCCCACTTGGTCATGGTGTATTTTTTTTAATGTGTCTTTGGATTCGATTTGCAAGTATTTTGTTGAGGATTTTTGCGTCTATATTCATTAGGGAGATGGGCCTATAGTCTTCCTTTTTTGTAGCATCTTTGCCTGGTTTTGGTATTAGATTGATGTTAGCTTCATAAAATGAGTTAGGTAGTCTTCCATTTTCTTCAATGTTTTGAAAGAGTTTAAATAAGATTGGTGTCAGTTCTTTCTAGAAAGTTTGGTAGAATTCCCCTGTGAAGCCATCTGGCCCCGGGCATTTATTTGTGGGAAGATTTTTGATGACTGATTGGATCTCTTTACTTGTGATGGGTTGGCTGAGGTCTTCTATTTCTTCTCTGGTCAGTCTAGGTTGTTCATAAGTTTCCAGGAAATTGTCCATTTCCTCTGCATTATCCAGTTTGTTGCCACACAGTTGTTCATAGTACCCTCTTATAATTTTTTTAATTTCTTCGGGATCTGCAGTTATGTCACCTTCTTCATTCATTATTTTGTTTATATGGGTCTTCTCTCTTTTTGATTTTGTCAGTCTAGCTAGGGGCTTGTCAATCTTGTTGATCTTCTCAAAGAACCAACTTTCGGTGATATTTATCCTCTCTATTATTTTTTTGTTCTCTATGTCATTTATTTCTGCTTTAATCCTTGTTATTTCTTTTCTTCTACTTGGTTTAGGATTGGTTTGCTGTTCATTTTATAGCTTCTTCAGTTGATCCATTAGTTCTTTGATTTTGGATCTTTCTTCCTTTTTAATATATGTGTTTAGTGCTATAAATTTCCCTCTCAGTACTGCTTTTGCTGCATCCCATAAATTTTGGTATGTTGTGTTCTCATTTTCATTCGTCTCTACATATTTAGCAATTTCTCTTGCTATTTCTTCTTTAATCCACTGATTGTTTAGGAGTATGTTGTTTAACCTCCAGGTATTTGTGAATTTTCTAAGTCTCTAATGGTTATTGACTTCTAATTGTATTCCATTGTGGTCAGAGAATGTGCTTTGAATAATTTCAACCTTTTTAAATTTATTGAGCCTTGTTTTATGCCCCAGCATATGATCTATTCTGGAGAAAGTTCCATGAGCACTAGAGAAGTATGTGTATCCTGGTGATTTGGGATGTAATGTTCTATATATGTCTGTTAAATCTAATTCATTTATCAGATTGTTTAGGTTTTCAGTTTCCTTATTGGTCTTCTGTCTGGTTGATCTATCTATAGGAGAGAGTGATGTGTTGAAGTCTCCTAGCATTATTGTGGAAACATCAATTACTTCCTTTAGTTTTGCCAGTGTTTTTCTCATGTATTTTGTGGCACCTTGATTGGGTGCATAAACATTTATGATTGTTATTTCTTCTTGTTGAATTGCTCCTTTATTAGTATGTAGCGGCCTTCTTTGTCTCTCAAAACATCCCTGCATTTAAAGTCTATTTTATCTGAGATTAACTTTGCTACACCTGCTTTCTTTTGGCTGTAGCTTGCATGAAATACTTTTTTCCATCCTTTCACTTTCAATTTCTTTGTGTCCCTGTGTCTAAGATGAGTCTCTCGTATGCAACATATTGATGGTTCATTTTTTTTTTAATCCATTCTGCGAATCTATATCTTTTAATTGGGGAGTTTAATCCATTTACATTCAACGTTATAACCGTGAAGGCATTTCTTGAATCAGCCATCTTATCCTTTGGTTTATGTTTGTCATATATATTTTTCCCCTCTCTCTATTAATATCCTTTATTGTACCCATACCGAATCTCTTTAGTACCGAACCTTTCTCCAAGTCTCTCTCTCCTTTCTTTGTTTCTCTGTCTGTAGGGCTCCCTTTAGTGTCTCCAGTAGGGCAGGTCTCTTGTTAGCAAATTCTCTCAGCATTTGTTTGTCTGTGAAAAATTTAAGCTCTGCCTCAAATTTGAAGGGGAGCTTTGCTGGATAAAGTATTCTTGGTTGGAAATTTTTCTCACTCATAATTTTAAATATGTTATGCCACTGCCTTCTCGCCTCCATGGTGGCTGTTGAGTAGTCACTACTTAGTCGTCTTATGCTGTTTCCTTTGTATGTGGTGAATTGCTTTTCTCTTGCTGCTTCCAGAACTTGCTCCTTCTCTTCTGTGTTTGACAGTGTGATCAGAATATGTCTCGGAGTGGGTTAATTTGGATTTATTCTATTTGGAGCTCGCTGGGCATTTATGATTTGTTATTTATGGTGTTTAGAAGATTTGGGAAGTTTTCCCCAACAATTTCTTTGAATACTCTTCCTAGATCTTTACCCTTTTCTTCCCCTTCTGGAACACCAATGAGTCTTATATTCGGATGTTTTATATCATCTATCATATCCCTGAGGTCCATTTCACTTTTTTCGATTTTTTTCCCTATTCTTTCTTTTGTGCTTTCATTTTCCATTCTGTCATCTTCCAGGTCACTGATTTGTTGTTCAACTTCCTCTAGTGTTGTACTATGAATATCCAGAATCTTTTTAATTTGCTCAACAGTTTCTTTAATTTCCATTAGATCATCAATTTTTTAATTTAGTCTTGCAATGTCTTCTTTATGCTGTTCTAGGGTCTTCTTGAAATCCTTTGTATCCCGTACTATGGTCTCATTGTTCATCTTTAGTTCTTTGATTAGTTGCTCTAGCGACTGTGTCTCTTCTGATCTTTTGATTTGCGTGTTTGGGCTTGGGTTATCCATATCGTCTGGTTTTTTCATATGCTTTATAATTTTCTGTTGTTTTTGGCCTCTTGGGATTTGCTTAATTTGATAGGGTTCTTTTAGGATTTGTAGACCAACTGAAGTCCTTATCTCTAATTTATCAGATGTACAGCTTCGTGGCGTACACTTTCTCTAACTTACCAGCAGGTGGTGTCCACGAGCCACCTGTTCTCCACAAGCCAGTTCTCCCCTGCTTAGCCTTTGTGGTGAGTGGGGGAGTGAGTCTTGTGGGGTCCAATTGGTGTACCAAGCTTGCGTGTGTAGTTGGTGTTGCCTGCCCTGTATATGGGGCATGTGTCTGGGCGGTCAGGGAGGGGGGGGGGTGGCTCTAACAATCAAATCTCCCTGGTGTTCCTGGAGTTTTAAAGCTGCTGCAATAGTCTAATCCTTCAGTTCAGTCCTGCCATAGTTTGTCTTTGCCACTGACCCAAAAGTCCTTGGTATTGGCATATGGCTCCTGAGACTTGCGAGTGGGTCCCTCTTCCAGGCCTTGCACCCCCTGGTCCTCTGTTGAGGGATGACTGTGTTATGTCACAGGTGAGTGCCGTCCCCCCAGGGTGGTTCTGGGCTGCTGGGCTATGTAGGGAGGCTCCCAGTCTGCTGAAATGATGGCTGAAAGGGGCTTTGTTAATTCACACTGCTCCACCTTCCCAACTCTGGGACAACCAGCTGAGGGTGCAGGGAAGGCTAATCTCCACGCCCAATTTTGTGGTGTGTGCCTGTTATTTGAAGCACTTCCGTCACACTGGGTTGTCTGGGGCAGCTCTGGGCTATGGGGCTGGCGATGGGCAGGAGTGTTTCCTGTCCACCAGGATGATGGCTGTGAGTAGACACCCCCCTTTTCTTGGGAAGTTGTGGTGTTTAGTGAATTTTCTCAGCCACTGGATTATTGCCTTTTGTCTCAGGGCTCTCTTAGTTCTGCTCTTGTCTTGACCTGCCCAAATTGCAAGTCTTTGAGGCTTTCTGTATTGGGCTTCTTAGAGTAATTGTTTTGGAAACAGAAAAAAAAAAGATAAAGAAAAAAAAAGCCCTCCTCACAGATCTAATGGGTTATTGAAATGCTTAGAGACAAAGCAGTTAGGGCCATTAAAGAAAGATCCAGGGGGCAGAGAGATCAGTTTTTCTTCGGGATTTGCATATGAGCCTCAGGGCCTGAGCTCTGCCCTTCCCCTTTCTAGGTTCACCAGAACTCCAAAAATCCTCCGCTTTTATTTTGGAGTTTTTCTTGCTGTTTTTTGCTATGCCTGTCTCCTCTCTGCTGGGCTGGCTGCTCTCAGAATCTCTGGTGTCTGGTCTCAGTCTGTCTATGGTTGGAGTGTGGATCAGTAGAATGAGTTTCCGATAAGAGCCGCAACTGCAGTTCTCCCTTCTCCTTCCCAGCGCTGACGGCCCCTCCTCCCACGGGACTGAGCCTGGCAGGGAGGGCTGCGGGTCCCCTGGCCACAAAAACTTACAGATTTCGCTGATTTCAGCAGTTCGACGTGTTCATGAGTGTTGTATGAAGTATGCCCAAAGTCAAATTGCTCTGTGGTGTCCAGTCCACGCAGTTCCTGGCTTTCTACCTACTCTCCTGGAGGAGTAACTAAAAGATACAGCTGACCAATCTGCCATCTTGCCCCGCCTCTGTCCTTATTATTTAAAGGCTAACAGAGCAAAGCAAGCAAAACATCTGCCTCTGACTTTCCAGAAATAAACTAACAACTAGAGGCATTCAAAATAAATTCACTCATTCGGTCTTACACTAGACGAGTTAAGAAAAATGCTTAGCTTTCCCTAGCAAGGGACAGGCTGAGCTCCTTCTGCATCCTTCCCTTTTCCAATACTGACCCTTCTTTTCTACAGAGGGACCCAGTACTGTTTTGGGAATCTTACCTTCTCCTCTTATTAAGAAATGGAAGACACAGCTTTCAGCGATCTTCTGTACTTCCTGGCTGAGCGCTGTAATACTTTGGTTAGCACTCTCATTAAACTATTTTTAAAACAAAATTTTCTAATTACAAAAATGAATGGTTTATTATACAACTTTTAAAATGAAGAAAGCAAAAAGCACCCATAATACCCCAATTAAGAAATTAATAACATTCTGATGATTTTTATTCATATATATCCCAACATATATGTTTATTAAAAAACCCCAAAATACTTCATTGGCAAAGTTTTTCTCCACTTAATATGCCACAAGTAACAGATCATTAAATATCCTTCTATAACATTATTTACCATAACTACAGTATTCTATCATTGGAATATAACAATTTATGTAACCAATACTGCTAGATATTTAGGATGCTCACATTTGTCATTATAAACAATGTTGCTGTGAATAAACTACAGCTAAACCTTTTTATTATGATAAATTTTTAGGATTAATTATTAGAAGTAGAATTTCTAGGGAATAGGGTATAAATATTTTAATGCAGGTCATTTATCTTTAGTTACGGAGTGGCTGAAGAAAGCTTGGGTATCAACAATCAGGGGGTGAGATTAGCAGGAGTAAAGAAATAATCCATGGGGGCCAGAAATCATAATGGCCTTCTTAGCTGTCTGATTTATTTCTTTCAATCCGATATGAAGAGAATCAGGTGGTCCACAATCTTTCCAGCCTCAGGAGCTCCTTCCTTCCTGGCTAGGGAAGCACAGTGAGTGGCCCGGATCCAAGGGAGACCTCTTTCTGGGAAGGGACGCACCCTCCTCTCAAAAGCGTCTTCTGGTAAGGGGCAAGTTAGGGCTGAGAGGAAGGAATCTGGATTTTACTACGGTCAGAATTTGTTGTATGCTTGTTTGTTTTAAAATCTTATTGAATAATATGATTAAAACTTTCTGTCCTTGTCCCACTGTCTCAAGTATGAAGACAGTTTTACAATACCTTTATTGATTATTAGACACTGGCCAAGAGCAGGTCATCTTTTCAGATGACCTTGAGTCACACAAGTTAAAATACTGAATTTAATTGGTATAAACAAACAATCCAGTGTTTATAACCACTGGTACGTGGGCCAAAGGGACCATTGGTGTGTATGAAGGCCTGGAGCAGAAATTCCCAAAGTGTGGTTTCCAGAGGAGCCGCATCAGCATTACCTGGAAACTCATTAGAAATGCAAAATCTCAGACCCTAGCCCAGGACCTACTGAATTGGAAAATAAGGGGGTGGACCCCAGAAGTCTTTTTTAAATAAGCCCTCCAAGTGAATTTGATGCGATGTAAGAACCACTGGCCTAGTGACCTGATACCACAAGAATCTTTTTCTATTAGAGAAGTTGTAGGTTTACAGAAAAATTATGCAGATAACCGAGTTCCCATATATCGTTATTAACACACTGCATTAGTGTGCATTTGTTATAAATGCTGAAAGAATAATATAATTGTATTCTTAACTACAGTCAGTCCCTAGTTTACATTAGGATGCAGTGTGCTGTAGAAGCTTATTTTTTAAAAAATTTTTATTCTAGTAACATATATACAACCTAAATTTCCTCTTTTCAACTACCAAATATATAATTCAGTCATGATAAGTACATTCACAATGTTGTGATACCATCACCATAATTCATTACCAAAACTTTTAATCACCCCAAACAGAAATTCTGTACCTATTAAGCATTAACTCCCTATTTTCTACCCCCAGCCCAGCCCCTGGTAACCTACCTGTAATCTAATTTCTAACTCTATGACTTTGCTTATTCTAATTATTTTATATCAGTGAGATCATACAATATTCGTCCTTGTGTGTCTGGCTTATTTCATTCACATAATGCTTTCAAAATTAATCCATGTTGTCACATGTATCAAAATATCATTCCTTTTTACAGCTGGATAATATTCCATTGTTTGTATAAAGCATATTTTGTTTATCCATTCATTGGTTGATGGACAGTTAGATTGATTCTATCTTTTGGAAATTGGGAATAATGCTGCTATGAACACTGGTGTGCAAGTATCTATTTGAGTGCCTGTTTCCAATTTTTTTGGATACATACAAAGAAGTGGGATTGCTGGGTAACATGGTAATTCTATACTTAACTTTCTGAGGAACTGCCAAACTGTTTTCCACAGCAGCTGCACCACTTTACATTCCCACCAACAATGAATGAGTGTTCCTGTTTCTCTGTATCCTCAACACACATATATATATATATTTTAAAATAGTAGCCATTCTAGTGAGTATGAAATAGTATCTCAGTGTGATTTTGATTTGCATTTCCCTAATGGCTAATAATGAGCATCTTTTCATGGCTTCTTCGGCCATTTGTATATCTTCTTTGGAGCAATGTCTGTCAAGTATTTTGCCCATTTTAAGTTGGGTTGTTTGTGGTTAACTTGTAGATTTCTTTACATATATGGATATCAAACCCTTTTTGGATATGTGGTTTCCAAATATTTTCTCCCAATCTGTAGGCTGTCTTTTTACTTTCATGATGAAGTCCTTTGATGCACAAAAGTTTTTAATTTTGATGAAGTCCTATTTAAATACTTTTTTTCTTTTATTGCTTGTGCTTTGGTGTAAAGTCGAAGACCTTGCCTAACACAAGGTCCTAAGATGCTTTATGTTTTCTTCTAGGAGTTTTATAGTTTTGGTTCTTATATTTAGGCCTTTGGTCCATTTTGTGTTAATCTTTGTATGTCGTGTGAGCTAGGGATCCTCTTCATTCATTTGCATATGGGTATCTAATTCTCCCAGCACCATTTATTGAAGAGACTATTCTTTCCCAGTTGAGTGAACTTGGGAGCCTTGTGAAAACTGATTGGCCATAGATGTAGGGGTTTATTTCTTAACTCTCAATTCAATTCCATTGGTCTATATATGTCTGTCCTTGTGCCAATACCATGCTGTTTTGATTATGGGAAGTGTAAGTCCTCCAACTCCATTCTTTCTCTAGATGGTTTTGGTTACTTGGTGACCCTTACCCTTTCACATAAATTTTTAATACATTTTTTATGATGAATTTTAACATATTTACTTAACAGTGATAAATTTCAAAGTACGATTTAACAAGTAGTTATAGAGCAAATTTCAAAGAATGTTATGGCTTACATTTCTAAAATTTCAGTTATTTCCTTATTGTGAAATACAACATATATACAGAAAGGTGATAACCTTCAAAATACAATTTAACAAGTAGTTATATAAGTAATTTCAAAGAATGCTATGGGTTACAGTTCCATAGTTTCAGTTATTTCCTTATTGTGAAATATAAGATATATCCGGTTTGCTATTGCTGCTGTTATGCAAAATATGTGAAATGGATTGGCTTTCATAAAGGGGGTTTATTGGTTACACAGTTACAGTTTGAAGGCCATAAAAGTGTCCAAGGTAAGGCGTCAACACAAGTATACCTTCACCGAAGGAAGGCCAATGGCATCCGGAAAACCTCTGTTAGCTGAGAAGGCACATGGCCGGCATCTGCTGATCCCGGGTTGTACTCCAGCTCCTCTCTCAGCTCCTGTGCTTTCTTCAAAATGCTCTTGGGGAGTTTTGTCCTCTCTTAGCTTCTCCGGAGCAAACACTGGGCTAGCACCCTCAAAGCGTCTGTCAGCAAAAAGTCTGCTTTCAGCAGCCATCTCCAAAATGTCTCTCTGAGCTCCTGTATTCTCTGGGATCCTTGTGTTTGTGAGCTCTTTTATAGGACTCCAGTGATTAAATCAAGACTGACTCTGAACGGGCAGGGTCCATATCTCCATGGAAATAATCAAATCAAATGTTTCACTCACAGTCAATTGAATCATATCTCCATGGAAACACTCAATCAAAGGATTCCAACCTAATCAACTCTAATACATCTGCCCCGACAAGACTGCATTAAAGAACATGGCGTTTTGGGGGACATAATACACCCAAACCAGCACAACTTTCAAGGTACAATTTAATGAGTAGCTATAGAGCAAATTCTAAAGAACGTTATAGTTCCACCATTTCAGTTATTTCCTTCTAGCTATTCAAACACCCTAGCATCTAAAAAATATATCTTTATATAAAGATTCAGTATTTGTAATCCTTTGTTAAATCCTATCTTGTCTGTTGCTACCCCTTCCTCTTGTTTAATCACTTTCTCAATCTTCAGGGGTGTCTAGGCAGTGACCACCCTAACTTGTTAATATTAAAGAGAGGTGTTGAAGTTATGGGGTAGGGGGCTGCATCTGGTTGTTGTTCTCAAAGTGGCTGTTGCTTCTGGGTTTTAGGACTTGTCCGGTATAGCAGCACTCTGGTGGATTTAAATTTCTGAGATAAACTTAGCCGTTCACATAAATTTGATGATTTGTTTTTCCATTTCTGCAAAGGTGGCAGTGGGAATTTTGGTTGGGATTGTGCTGAATCTGTAAATTGCTTTGGGTAAAACTGATACCTTAACAATATTTAGTCTTCCAATCCATGAGCATGGAATTGTTCTTCCATTTACTGAGATCTCCCTTAATTTCTTTCAGCAATGTTTTGTAGTTTTCCATTTATAAGTCCTTTACATTCTTGGTTAAATTTACTCCTAGATATCGGATTATTTTAGTTGTTGTAAATAGAATTGTTTTCTTGATTTCCTCCTCAGCTAGCACATTACTAGTGTACAGAAACACTACTGATTTTTGCATGCTGGTCTTGTACATTACTTTGCTGAATTCATTTATTAGCCCTAGTACCTTTGTTGTTGATTTTTTAGGACTTTCTAGATATAGGATCACGTCATCTGCAAACAGTGAAAGATTTACTTCTTCCTTTCCAATCTGGATGCCTTTTATTTCCTTTTCTTGCTTAACTGCTCTGGCTAGAACGTCCAGTACAACATTCAATACTAGTGGTGACGTGGGCATTCTTGCCTTGTACTTGATCTTAGAGGGAAAGCTTTCAGTCTTTCACCAATTTGTTGTTAGTTGTGGGTCTTCCACATATGCTCTTTATCATGCTGAGGAAGTTTTCTTTTATTCCTATATCTCTAGTTTTTAACAAGAGGTGATAAATTTTGTCAAATGCCTTTGCTGCATCAACTGAGATCATGTGTTTTTTTTCCCTTTGTTCTATTAAATGGTGTATTACACTAATTGATTTTCTTATGTTGAACCACTCTGAGATACTTGGGATAAATGCCATTCAATCATGGTGTATAATTCTTTTAATGTACTGTTGAATTCGGTTTGCTAGTATTTTGTTTAGGATTTTTGGATCTATATTCATAAAGGTTACTGGTCTGTAATTTTTGTTTTTTGTGGTATCTTTCTTTGGCTTTGGTATGAGGGTGATGTTGGCTTCATGGAATGAGTTAGGGAATGTATCTTCCTCTGATTTTTTGGAAGAGTTTGAGCCAGGTTGGTGTTCATTCTTCTTGGAATGTTTGATAAAATTCACCAGTGAAGCCATGTGGTCCTGGCCTTTTTATCTGTCGAAGATTTTTGACTACTGATTCTCATTACTTGTTACTGGTCTGTTGAAATTTTCTATTTCTTCTTGAGTCAGTGCAGGCAGTTTATGTGTTTTTAGGAATTTGTCCATTCCATCTAGTTTATCTAATTTATTGGCATACATGTGTTGATAGTATCTTGTTATAATCCTTTTTTTTTTTCTCCCTGGGGGGTTGGTAGTAATGTATACCTTTCCATTTCTGATTTTGGTTATTTGCGTTCTCTCTTTTTTCCTTGTCAGTCTAGCTAAAACATTTGTTGATTTTACTGATCTTTTCAAAGAAACAACTTTTGGTTTCATTGAGTCTCTCCATCATTTTCTAATTCTCTATTTCATTGATCTCTGCTCCAATCTTTGTTATTTCTGTCCATCTGATTGTTTTGGGTTTATTTTGCTCTTCTTTTTCTAGATCCTCCATTTGTGAGGTTAGGTTACTGATTTGAAGTCTTTCTTTTTTTTAATGTAAGCATTTTTAGCTATAAAATTCCCTCTCAGCCCTACCTTTGCTGCAACCCATAAGGTTTGTTACATTGTGTTTTCACTTTCATTTGCCTCAAGATATTTCCTAATTTCCCTTTTGATTTCTTCTTTGACCCACTGGCTGTTTAAGAGTGTGCTAATTTCTACATATTTGTGAATTTTCTAGTTCTTCTGTTATTGATTTATGGTTTTATTCCACTGTGGTTAGAGAAGACACATTTTATGATTTAAATATATTTTAATTTATTGAGACTTGTTTTTTGACCTAACATATGGTGTATCCTTGGAGAATGATCCATGTGCTTAGAGAAGAATTGGTATTCTGCTGTTTTGGGGTTTCTATATATGTCTGTTAGGTCTAGCTGGTTTACAGTATTGTTCAAGTCTTCTATCTCCTTCTATTTCCTATTATTAATGTAGAACTGCCTATTTCTTCCTTCACAACTGTCTATATTTGTGTCATACATTTTGTGGCTCTGCCATTAGGTGCATATATATTTATAAATCTTATGTATTCTTGTTCAACCGACCCCTTTATCAGTATACAGTGACTTTCTTTGTCCCTTTAACAGTTTTTTGACTTATAGGCTATTTTATCTGATTAGTATAGCTACTCCAGTTCACTTGTGGTTACTATTTGCATGGTATATATTTTTCCCAATCTTTCACTTTCAGCATATTTGTGACTTTGAATTTAAGCTGATTCTCTTGTCTACGGCATAGGCTGGGACATGCTTTTTTTAACCCATTTAACCAGCCTCTACCTTTTGATGGGAGAGTTTAATTCATTTACTCTTTAACTAACTACTGATAATGCAGGATTTTCTTCTACCATTTTCCTATTTGGTCTTTGTAAGCCTTATACATTTTTTTTTTTTGTTCCTGTATTCTTCATTAATGCTTACTTTCATATTTACTTGATTTTTTTATATTGTACCATTTTGAGTCCCTTCTCATTTCTTTCTGAATAATTTGTCATATATTTTCTGTGTGGTTTCAAAGTGGTTAAAATTTAACATCCAGAATCTAAAATAATCAAATTTGACTTGCTACTGACTTGACTTAAATAGCATATACATACAGTGTTCCTACCCACCTATGTCCCCCACCATTTTGTACTTTTTATAAACTATACTTTTATACATTGTATGTCCAAACCATATATTTATCATTACTCTTTAAGTATTTACATTTTAGAACCCATAAGAAGTAAAAAGTGGAGTTATACACCAACAAAACACAATACAATAGTACTGTGTTTTATAATTGCTCACATGGTTACCTTTACCAGGATCTTTATTTCTTTATGCTGCTTCAATTCACTGCCTGGTTTCCTTTCCTTTGAGGTTGAAGAACTTCCTTTAGCATAGCTTGCAGGGTAGGTCTAGTGTTGACAAACTCCTTCATCTTTTGTTTATCTAGAAATATCTTAATCCTTCCCTCATTTTTGAAAGAAAATATAACTGGATAGAGACTTGGTTGGCAATTGTTTTCTTTCAGCACTTTAAATATTTAGTCTCACTGTTTTCTTGTCTCCATGGTTTCTGTTGAGAAATCAGAACTTAATCTTATTGGGCCTCCCTTGTACATAACACGATGCTTTTCTCTTCCAGATTTCAGAACTCATTCATTGACCTTGGTATTTGACATTTTGACTACTAGATGTCTGGGTGTGGTTCTTTTTGAGGTTATCCTGTTTGCTGGGCTTCTTTCATGTGCATGTTCATGTCTTTCATTAAATTTGGAAAGTTTTCTGCCATTATTTCTTTGAATATTCCTTCTGCCCCATTATCTCTTTCTTCTCCTTCTGGAACTCAAATAATGTGTATATTTGTATGCTTGATGATGTCCCACAGGTATCTTACGTTCTGCAGACATTTTATTTTAATTCTTTTGTTTTTGCTCCTCAGCCTCAAATGTCTTATCTCTGAGTTCACTCAAAGATTCTTTCTTCTGCCACCTTGAATCTGCTGTTGAAATGCCCTAGGAAATGCCCAGAATTTGTTTGGTTTCTTCTTAAAATTTCTCTTTATTGAGATGCTCATATTGTTCATTTATTGTTTTTCTGCTATTTTTTAGTTTGTTCTTTGTGTCTTCTTTTATCTCTTTGAGCATACTGGTAATCATTTTTAGAAGTCTCCCCTCTATTATTATGTCCAAAGTCTTGTATCTTCATTGATGGTTTCTGGATTTTTATCTTGTTCCTTTGGATTGGCAATCATTTCTTATTTCTTTGTCTTTTACTCCCTTGTTGCACACTTTACATTTCAATATTTTAAAGTGTTAACTCAAATTCAGTCCCTGAGCTGTTTGTTCCTTAAGCTTGTATCCAGCTAGAGATATGACAAAGATTTCCTTGGGTGCCAATAGCTAACAAAAGCAAAGTAAGGCAAACAAAAAACAAAACAACAACAAAGCACCTTTCACAGTGCTTGCAAACTGGCTCTGCTTTGGCTGGTGCTTTCCTCTATCAAGAAGACTGGCCTGAGGAGAATGTGAAGTGCAGGGTCTTCATTTTTTCTGAGCTTGTGTCTTGGTCTGGGCTTGTGCTTGTTTGTGGTCTTAGGAATTCTCTAATTTAGAGGAACTGGATTGACTCCTCTACTCCCCATGAAACAACCCCCACCCTCCCCAACCCCGGTGCTCTGTTGTATGACTTAAAGCAGGTAATCCTCTGCCCAAGGCTGCTTTGACTCACTGTTTCTTAAACTGCATTGACTGTTCCAAGCTGTAACCGTTCCAAGTTCTGGGAGGGCGATCTAAAGATGAGTTTCCTGTTTCAGGCTTTTATGTTGTCACTTGATAGATTGGCACCAGCTACAGGCACCCCACTATGCACATAAGGGTTACTCTTCTCCCACCAGAATAGGGCCAACAACCCACAGTGGGAAAGCAGGCTGGCTCCACACTGTGCCAGTGTGGGGGAGGGGTCAACCTGGGTGCCACGAGTTTCTCCTGTTGTTTTTAAAGCTGCAAATTCTTGATTTGGCCTTTGCCCAGTTACTGCAACTCTTTAACTTTTTTTCCAGAGTTTTGAGGAAGATGGGTCTGCCAATTTTGGGTAATTGTTTAAAGATTCTGTTGGGGAATGGTACCCTGTAATGTCTTACACAGCCATACTGGCCTCTTTCCACAAGACTGCTTCAAGAAACTCAAGTCGTTTCACCAGATTTATAAGGTAGGTACAAGGGGGATAGATGCAAAAAATAAGACTGGAAAGGAAGACAGGTAACATGTCAGAGAGGACTTGCTGTGTCATAATGTTGGGACTTTATAAAATAAAGTCTCACTCTTTTCAAAGAGTGGTCAGGACCAGAATCACCTGGTACCAGATCTAATTAATCTGATTTTGGTGCTAGGGTCCAGAACAGCATCCCCAAGTCGTGCTTATGTACAATTAATGTTCAAAACCCACCCTGGCCTACTCTGTTGCCTAGAAAGGGCCAGTGTGACTTCTTGGACCCTTCTCCTTTCTGTCCAACAGCAGGTTCCTATCCTTCTAACCCATTTCAACCTCAGCATCGCCTCCCTTTGACGATAAACTCCAGGATATACTTTGTTTTCCTTCATACAAATTGATTTTATTGGTATTATCCAATGTCCTGCAACTGAAACCTATGTTTCTAGATGTGAAGATTCTGACAGAGAACAATCTTCTTGAACAGAGGCAGTTTTGAAGAGCACAGTCTGATGCTTCAGAGTTACAGAACCCAAGAAATTGTATACAAAACTGCACTTCAACACCTCTCATGGACAAGAGTTCTTTATGCTTATGAAAACTTAAAAACAAAAGCAAGCCCACAAAAAGTCCTCTGGTCTAGAAACTAAATGATAAATGAGAGAGCTAAATCCTGCATAAAATGCTGATACTGTAGATGTGTATATTAAATACACACACAAACAAGTGAAAATAAATGGCATAAAATATATAACATTGGAAAGTGAGACAAATCTGAGGTGCCACATTGATCTAATGTGGTGACCTAAACCTCTAAAAGCTGGGGCTTTCATAGTTTAGGGGCTTACTGTCTTCAAGGTCAGGCAGATGGAGATGGCGATCAGTACCATTTGATGGCTTGTTTCTATCAGGCATATGCTAGAAAGTTTACATACCATCTCTGATTTAATGATCTGAAAAGTTCTATAAGAAAGGAAGCTTTGTTACTGTTAAGTAATAAGAATCACAACCAGATTTACATTCATCCCAATGGGTCAGTGTCAACTTGATTCCATAACCACATTTCTGGAAGTGAGCCAGCTGGCAATAGCTTCATTCAGTGACTATCCTGCCGCAGCTATGGACCCACTGATCCCCACACACTCCTGCTTTCGAGAGTCCGCCAGTCCCTGACCCCCATGAGTCCCAAAACCCTAAGAGAGATTAGCAGTCCGCTTTGTTCAGAAAGACTATGTCTAACAAACACAAGTCTCCACTGTCTAGAAACAAATCTAGTTCTCTTGTTTTAGATATTGAGAAGTGACTTCTTCCTTGACAGAACCTTGTCTAAGGTTACACAGCCAAGAAGGAGCTGAGGGGACTGGAACCCAGTCAGTTTGACTTCAGAGCCCAAGCTCTGAGCCTTTATAATGTACTGGGGCAAATACCTTAACATTTGGATTATGATGGAGAGAACCTCATTTGCCCCTCCCATTCTTGGCCATAGGAATTCTGTTATTTACATAGAGTAAATGGTAATTTAGTATTGCTCCTTTTTGTTCTTATTATTGCTATATGGTCATAACTAAGTCCCCATGAAGTTAGGCAGTATTATTCATCAACTTTTATAGTCAGAATTATCCACATTTTAAATTTAAACAAATTAAAATCATAATAACCTCTTAAATGTTAAGCTCTGAAGAGTTTCTAAATAAGAATAACAGGATATTTGAGTATAAAAATGTAAGAAAATAAAATATTTTTTTAAAAAAATTTAACCCTCTATATTACTTACAAAACATTCCAAGAGACAATCCCACAGAATGAAATTTTCCATTGTTAAAGTATCTTTATTGATAGAATTGACTTACTAATCATTAATGTATCAAGGTAGAAAATAAATCATGTACAGTATTTTTTATAAATAAAAAAGCAATTAAGAACAATCTGAAACTAAAAATATTGCTAACTTTTGGAACTTAAAGTTAAAAGTTCTTTTTGTAATGACAACACTCTCCCCTTTGGCTTTCATTCTGAGCTTTAACATAAAGCTAAAAATTCCTGGGCAGCAGCTTGGCCATTTTAAGAGCTATAAATCTGGGTAAGCAGTCTATAAACACAGCTCAATAATAATATTTTTAAAATTGCTTTTTTAAAATGTCTCAGTAATTTGGAAGACAGAACATGAAGGGAGATGAAAAATCTAGAGGCTGCAAAAGTAGGAAGGCAGATTGTAGGAAGGAGAGCTATTAAATACATGCAGGCTGACAGCAGTGTAAAGAACTCGTAGAGAAACTTAAGTAATGAGTTAAGGAACATCAAATTCTACAGAAAATGTGTATACTCTTGGTACTCATATGCTACAAGACACTGAATGGAAGAATTACTCTAAACCTTTAGCATAGTGCCTACAAAACTAAATAGAATTCTAAGATGTTTATTGCTTTGGTATATGTCAAAGGATGTTGTTTTAAAACCAAATAACTGACTTTTTTATTTGGAACAAGGGGTAGTTCAGGTCACCTTGCTTTAAAATAAATTTCTATTGCAGCATTCAAGTGAAAGCAAGCTGAAGGATACAAGAACTTTGACTAGAGACTTTGATATTCTAGAGGATTAAACAAATGAGTGCTGATGTCTTTTAATGGAGAAATGATTATGAAGAAACTCATAAAAACAGACCATTCTAAAGGGACATAGAAGGTTAAAGAACATAAAGTTTTGGGGGAAATGTTATGGGTGGTAATATTCAGATAAGAAGCATGAAAATAAATTAGGGAGAGGTTAACACTAAAAAAATGAAAAGTCTTTTTCTATGTTCAATACAGTTACCTTTCTTTTCTTCCAAAAAATCAAGAAATGGGCCATCGTTAGCTCTTTATGGGATTTTTTTCTTTGCATTCTCTCATTTTTTTTTAATAGGTGGAAAACCAAATCTTAAGCTGTTTAAGTAAAACAGACTTACAAAATGGTGAAAGGAGACACACAGTTATCTCTAGGTACATTATTGCCAGTTTTGAAGGAAAAACATCAAAGCTGAAACATCCAAGTACCTGGTTGAAGCTGATGACACCAGATAGTCTACAGTATAGAGGAAACCCAGTAGGGAATTCAAAGACTCTAATGCAGTGCCTAGAAAGATACTTTTAAAATGTAAGACGTTACCAATGGCTGAAGGTACAGTGACTAGAATCGTCCCAAGTTTCCTGAGCAAACATACAGCAGTAGCAGAACTGAGGTGAGTTATACTAGAAGCCATGATAATTAAGGGTTACAGTGGCCTACCATCACCAACTCTAACCTCTTTCTCACACACATTTCTGTGATTAGATTAGAATGGTTTTAACAATTCTACCAAGTCCTGCAAGAACTGTCAAGACTAAAAGGAAGACGCTGCTATTTTCATAAGAAGCAAACCTCAGATGAAAACCCCAATCACTCTATGCTGCAACTATTCAGCACAGACGTGAGAGAAGATGGCGCAGGCACGAAAGCAGGCACAACTTGGTTTCCGTTACAATCTTTGCTCTCGGCCTGGTCTCTTCTGATTTCATTCCCTTCTTGGACTAGTTTTAGGAAACTGATACATTTCTTACACTCTGAAATGTAATTTGAAAATTAAAGTTTAACTGGTAACTAAGGCTGGCCCCTTCCCAGAAATAATTGCTGTATAAACCTTACGGCTTTACTTAAGAATATGCATTGGTGTTAACTGAATGACAGAAAAAAATAGAAATGACCTAATACCCAACAATAGAGGATGAGTAAATGAATTATGGAAATTAAGCAGTCATTAAAAATGTGGTTTGAGAGATTTAATGGCACGGGAAAATACTCATTATGAATGTTAAGTGAAAAAATTGTATGAAATCATACTTATATGATCCCCATTTTAAAATATGCAATATGTATTTTTAAACAAAAGCAACTACCAAACAAAGCAAACAAAAAAGACTAAGCTGGAAGAGGGAAAAGGAATTAGTTTTGCCTTCTTCCTTTTTTAAAAAAAAATCTTTTCCCTCTCTAGCAATCTTTTTGTGGCTGTATCTCAGGAAGTTTGCCTAGGACAGATGAATTTACTCATTTAGTAAACATTTTTTAAGATAGTTTTTTCCTAATGTTCCTGTAAAGTAATTTGTAAAAATTAAACAGAGATTGTTAAATTCATATTGTCTATTGATTTGCTATCCGGGGCCCTGCACAACATTCTTTTGTCACTTTTCTAGGGAGGGCAGGCTAGAGGTTGAAAGGTCCAAAACGAAGACATCTGTGGAAACCCCAGGCCCCCAAGTGTCTTGAAGACTGCACACAGCAGTTTGCTTGACCTAGGACAGTTAATGTTTGACCTGTTCTTGTAAAATCAGGCCTCTGTGGTAAATGTAATCTATAACTACCTTTTCCCTGAGGCTCCCTGAGATACTGTTATCTACAAGATAATCTATAATCCTCCCCTTCTCTCTGCTGATTACAATCAATCCCTCCCTATGTTGCAAACCCACCTTATGCTCCCATACCCATTGGAATGTCGAGCCCTATAACCAGCTTATTCAGCACCCCCAATGTGCAGAGATTTTCACGTTGAGCTCTGAACTCGCTGACTGTACTGGTCTGTACATATTATGTCCCCCAGAAAAAGCCATGTTCTTTGATGCAGTCTTGTGGGGGCAGACATAATAGTGTTCATTAAGTGTGGATTGTGTTGTTTCCATGGAGATGCGCCCCACCCAACTGTGGGTGATAACTGATTGGATAGTTTCCATAGAGGCGTGGCCCCATCCATTCAGCATGGACCTTGATTAGTTTACTAGAGCACTATATAAGCTCAGACTGAAGGAGTGAGCTTGCTACAGCCAAGAGGGACACTTTGAAGAATGCACAGGAGCTGAGAGAGGAGCTGCAGATGAGAGACAGTTCGAAGACAGCCGTTGAAAGCAGACTTTTGCTCCGGAGAAGCTACGAGAGGACAAATGCCCCAAGAGAAACTGAGAGTGACATTTTGGAGAGAAGCTGAAGCCTCGAGAGGAATGTCCTGGGAGAAAGCCATTTTGAAACCTGAACTCTGAAGCAGACGCCAGCCACATGTCTTCCAGCTAACAGAGGTTTTCTGGACACCATTGGCTATTCTTCAGTGAAGGTACCCCCTTACCTTGGACACTTTCTGGCCTTAAGGCTGTAACTTTGTTACCAAATAAACACCCTTTATAAAACCAATCCATTTCTGGTGTTTTGCGAAAAGGCAGCATTAGCAAACTAGAACTCCGCCATTCAGAGCAGCTCCTGAATCTACCCAGAGATGCTCCTGATTTCAGGGCAACACGACTTGACTTCCCACCCTGCTGGTAAGCGCCATAATAAAGGCTCATGACTCAGAACGTGTTCGGTGCTTTCTTTAATTCTTTGGCTACAAAAGCCCTCTTGGCTTGTGACAATATCTCAGTTTGCATAAACTGTTACATTTGTGCAACCATTAACATTTTTATAATTTTCCCTCCCAACTTCTCTAATAAAGCATTGAACATTTAAGTATTTCTTAAAACTGCGCTTTTCTCTTATTTCTTTTAAATAAATGTCTCTGGATATGGCAAACATAGCTATGAAAAGCAAATAACAATAAAAAAGTTAAATCACTGTATAGCATCTCTGGAGTTATAGTTCTTAAATAATTATTTTAGTAGTCAATTAATTTAGAGAATGCATAGGAATCATAGTAGTAGAAAAACCTTGGGGATGCATCTATGGCCACTCCTCACTCCTAGACTTCACTCTTGTGCCAATTAGAGTTAGGTGAGTGTTTTCAAGAGGAATCTGATTCTCCTTCTAATATTGGAATATGTGGTTAAGAAAACTCCATCAGCTGATCTTATTTATAATATATAAGGGAGTAACAAATCTGGATTTACTTTTTGCAAAAATATAAAAAATCATTTTATTTTATTTTGGGATAACGAAACAAAATCAAAACATCTGAAGTCATGTTAAATGTCTTTCTAATTAAATCTTGCAGTTGAATGAATCAATTCATTAGCAACAGGCCTGGTTTATTATCTCTTTAATACAGATTGTTAGTACCGGGAAGGGAAGCATAACAGAACCTCAAAAAAGTACAAAAACAATTGCAAAGGAACAAAGGCATCAGGGAGAATACTATTTGAAACAGTGCTCAGAGCTTAGTTTTTCAAAAAAGGCCTCTATGCATTCAAATTAGATGCTAAAACTCATGCACTTACCTCACAGGAGACTCACATGCTCTCTGACACTACCAACTGGCAGAACTCGTGCCAAATCTATCCTACTAATTATTTTATTTGATCTGCACAGTGTTTTAATTTCAGTTAGTTACCATCCTTGAAACTGAAAGAGTACATATTTAAAAAAATTCCAGATTTTGGCTGTGATGGTTAATTTTGTGTGTCAACTTGGCTAGGCTATGGTGCCCAGTTTGGTCAAACATTAGTTTAGATGTTGCTGTGAAGGTATTTTGTAGATGTACTTAATATCCACAATCAGTTGACTTAAGTAAAGGAGTATTACCTTCTATAATGTGGATGGGTCTCATCCAATCAGTTGAACAAGAAAAACTGAGATTTCTGGGAGATGAAATGCTGCCTCAAGATGACAACCTCAACTTCTGAGTTTCTAGCCTGCCGGCCTGTCCTAAAAATTTCAGACTCAAGAAAGCAATCTCAAACCTTGCCTCAGTTTCCAGCCTACCTCTACAATTTAAAACTTCAATCCTCTAACAATTTCCTACTGGCCAGCCCCACAATTGCATGAACTAATTCCTTTATTCCTTTACTGTAAGTCTAACTGGCTTTTTTTTTTTTAATGGAAACACTAGAGATTCTGACAACACTGGGAATGTATTTCTACTTGTCAACAATCTGGATCTGGGTGAGGGGCTGTTTCCTTAGTCAGGAAACATTTGCCACAATCCTTAACACTCCCTGTTATTCCAGCTTTAGGCTCAGGTTGTAT
The DNA here is from genome assembly GCF_015220235.1 of Choloepus didactylus. Classification (NCBI taxonomy): domain Eukaryota; kingdom Metazoa; phylum Chordata; class Mammalia; order Pilosa; family Megalonychidae; genus Choloepus; species Choloepus didactylus. Next base: position 82,133,355 of record NC_051311.1, read on the forward strand.
TAATTGAAAGTGGTCACTATTAGATGAAATCTTTGTGTTGTTATTAATCCTGTTTTTCACCTCACTTCACTCAAATATTTCCCTGGAAAACTTGTTGGATCTTAGTTCATGGTCTGGTTTCTACTCTCTATATTCATTTTATGTCCAGTTCTCCCCACGACAGATCTGAAACCACAAATTACAATATGGAGAAAAGCTGAAGAGCAGGTGAAGTCTATTTCTCATATTAGTTTTCAAGTTTGGTGAAGGCAGGAAGCTTGTCTATTTTGTTTATTCTTCTGGTACTAGCACTTAGCACCCAGGAGACGTTGGGTAAATACTTGTTTAACAAATGAGTGATCACCAAACAGGGAGAAGCAAGAATAATTATTTAAACAAGCACAGGTAGCAATTACAAGCAATTACAAAACAAACAAAAACCAAAACAGTAGAATAAATTAGGAATATTTTGGGTATGTGTGGCTATGTCAATTACGTTGGTAATCATCAAGACATGTTTTTAGTCAGTGAAATATGTAATTCCTTTGGAAAAATACTAAAAAAAAAAAAATAAATAAATAAAAGAAAGAAAGCAAAAAAAAACCATAATATTCACACACTTGGTCAGTTCCTAATACAAAACACTGTCATGTTTTCTGAGCCGTTGCCAGATAAATTAAAGGACATCATAATCCATTGCTCCGTGGAAAGAATCTAGAACTGTTTTGTATTTCCCAGTCAATTCTAACCACATTTCTCAAATACTATGAATTTTGGAAGGGCATGGAAGTGCAAAGAGAGGAAAGGAAAGTACAAGTTTTCTATAAGGTCTGAATAGCATCATAATATGTTTCTCTGCTTAAAGCCTTGCTAATGGTCTTCCCTGGAGATTTTCTTAAGCGGCTAACACACTCTTTTCCAAGAGTAGAATTATTCTCTTTATCCTTTCCAGGCTCCTGGTACATGGTAACTTTATTTTCCTAATAAGACATAATGATACCATCTGACAAAGGATTTTTGTTGTTTCTGAGTATGAGAAGACATCTGGGAGATAAATTTGGGGCACTGCAATAGCTGAATTTCAAAGCTACTGAGAGCTGAGAGAAAAGGACAAAATCCTTCCAATCAGAATTATTTCAGAAAACCGATGATTTATATTTCCCATATCTATAATATGTACAAATCTCTTATGATTCATTAAAAAAATATGTATTGAAAACCTACAGTGTGCTAGGCACCAAGCTAGGAGAAAGGACTATAGAGATAAGACATAGATCTTGATCTCAAAGCACAGGTAGCAATTACAAGCAATTACAAAATATGGCAAGTTATAAATAAAAGTATATGCCAGTTATAGGAAAAGTCCAAAGGAAGGAAAGCATCTAAGCCTACCAATCAAAGTCTAAAAAGGTACCATACAGTTAACTATCTGAACCAAGACCTTCAGGGCAAATATGAGTACAAGAGAGGAGCGAACAGAGTTGGAAGAGCCGTGGGCACTTTAAGGAGCAACACAGCACACAGGCCAAGGCAACACATTCAGGAAACTATGATTAGTAGTAGTCAGGGATCTAACTCCAATAAGGAAGAAAATGCAACAGTCCAGGTGAGATATAGTGACAGTCTGAATTAGGGCAGTGGCATAAGGACGAAGGAACCAATGACAGGTGCTTATTACATCAGGCTCACCTGGGTGATCAGGATCTCTTTGCTGCCACTGTGTTCTTGAAAGAACTGACCTCTACATTCCTGACCAGATGAATCTTATATGTCTTGATATCTGAATGCTGTTTGGATTTGTTTTACATTGTCTGACGGTCTGACCAACGTCTTTAGGCTCAGTTCCAACACTGTCATATATAGATGTTTAGAAATTTAAGTACCTTCACTTATAGACTCTCTCCAGCTCAAACATCTGCCTGGATCTCCAGGTTCTCTGGCCCACCTGCCTCTTAAAACTTTATGTGACAAGGTTAACTTGTCCTTTTTTCAATTCTCTAGTATACCTGCTTCCTATTTTTTGTTCTCTAAGTCATGGCTTCCAAAAGATCTTTGCTTTTACTTCATGCTTCTAATGTTTTTCAAAATAAAAAGGATAAATTACTTACTAAGGATACAAAAGGTGCTATTTAAAATACTCTTCAAAAAGGTGGAAACTTGTCAGCATCCACACATGAAAACATATTAACACACATTTTTATAGCCTGAATCATAACCTATTATTGTACTTATGGGCAATTACTTGGTCTTTCCTTGTACTTATTAATAACAGATAAATAGGAAACTTTTTTCAGTAGCTAAAAGCAATCAGACACTTCACTGCCATATTTTATCTCAACACAAACTGGTAATCAGCTAATATTTCATAGCACAAATAAATTAAGGTGAAAAACAGTAAAATCTTTTCTAATCATGTTAGCAGAACCAAAGGTTACACACAAAAGCTGGATATGATGTCATCCGGCCTATCTTGTACACCAGTGGTTCTCAAACCTTAGTGTGCATCTGAATCACCTGGAGGACTTGTTAGATCAGCTTATTGGGCTCCACCATTGTAGTTGCTGACTCAGTAGGTCTGGGGTGTGGCATGTGAATGAGCAGTTCTAACAAGTTCCCAGGTGCTGCTGCTGCTGCTGCTGAGCCATATTTTGAGAACCACGGCTGTATACCAACACGGGGTGTGGGTGTGAGAGGAGGTGGTGTCCCAGTTATGGTTTATCACCTTCTAAAAATACCAGAGACTCCAATTCTAGTCAAACAGTTTAAGAAGTTAAGTCTCGATTGTGGAAAAGATTCCATAATATCCATCTTTTAAGGAAAGAAAATAAGAGAAATGCAACTGTGTTTCATGGCTATTTTAACAGAATTACCCCGTGGGAGAGCTTAAGACGTTGCAGTTTCATAGCATTATCCACTGTTGCTATGGGGACCAATTGGAGAGGAATCATCAGCACACAAGAGAATAAAAGGAGGGGAACTGATGAATTAAAAAAAAAAATTCTGAGAAAATAAAGCAAACTAATACTGTACATCTTCTGGTATTTCTATAAATTAAGGTATAAATTCTATTTAACAATGAGATACAGCCACATATGGATCTCTTCATTTCAGAAGATATATAAGCCCTTTGTGACCCAGGGAGGGAAACAAAAACAAAATTAAAAAAAAAAAAGGGAAAAGTGGCAAAAACCATATTGTAGGATTTTATTAAGTACAGTTAGGCATAATGATCCCAAGCCTGGAGACTACATGGAAAGGATGAGCTATTTTATTTGCCCAGCTGAATTCCGCTTTGCATTACATGGGAGTGGGGTGGGGTGGGGTAGAAGGGTCAAGCTGGTATAAGCCGCAGCTCTGGAGATTGGGGAAGGAAGGGAGGGAGATGGGTGGCCTGCTCAGTTCCTCATGTAATGAAATTAACAAGAACCAGATGAGGGGCAAAAACTTGAGAAGGTATATTTAAAAGGGTTAGAGAACAAGTATCATTAGAAATTGCTTGTAGAAGGATGCCTATATTAGAATTTTAGGCTGCATCCAATCTTAGCAAAGAAAAATGCAAGTTTCCATGGAAGTTTCTCCACATTTTTCATTTCAAATTTCAGTTCCTTGATGTTAGAAGGTGTCAGCAAAATTCTTAAATGATCATATTTACACAACAAAGACTAAGAGTTGTCATAACTTAAATTTGATGTTGAATATAGCTTTCAAAATAACCTCATCTATGAAGCTTTCCTTGCTACAGCCACCTCGGTGAAGACTTCAAAGTCATGATCACCTCTTCTGTGAAGCCTTCGTTTACCAACTTATGTCTCCCTATCAAAACCGTCACAAGACATAGCTTATCAAACTGTGTGGGATGTGCCTCTTTACATGTTTGCTCTTCTCTCCAGATTGCAACTTCCTCAAGGACAAAAAACATGTTTCATTCATTGTTCTATCCCCAAGTAGCTAGCTAGCCCAGTTCTGGAGACATTCCAATTAGGTGCTTAGGAAATGCTCTTTCATTCATTGGTTCCTTTATTCACTCACTCACTGACTCTACAAAGCCTAAAATGCTGAATATCTTCAGCATCTTTTTGGCTCTCTTGGTCAGGACTTTATCCAAATTATGCCACTGCACTTATACAAAGGCCCAAACACTCTTATTTAAGAAGTGTAGTTCATTATTACTTTTCAGATAAGGAAACAAGAAGTACCAAACATTTTGTCCAAGGTCCAAGGGTATCACTGGTGGAGAACGTGGAAGGTCCCCAGAAAAGAGTTTTTTACTCAGGGTTTCAGGAAAACCAAAGTTCTACCCCTGTACTGGATACAGGAACAACACTGCCATGCTATCCTGCTCTATTCATTCCCTCTTTTAAGGAAATGTTTAAGAATGGCAGGGCCCTATGGTGACAAAGCCCCTTTATTAGTTCAATATTCCACTTGTTGACCTTGCCTTTTTATAATTGCAATAAGGTAAACTCTTGCATCTCAAATGCAGTTGTAAATCAAATGAAATGATGACATCAATGAATGTTTCATTAGCCTTAAGTTTCTTAAATAATGAGATTTAAAATACACAAATAATTTGTCTTTGCTAAGCTTGTAATTCAGCAAAATGGTTCAGTGAACTATTCATATATTGAATATATATATGCTTCAATGTACAAAAAGTGAAATAAACTCACAAGGCATGGATGGGCTCGAGAAGTTAGCTATACGTCCCAAAGTCAGGCCAATCTCTTAAGTTAACTGCTAATTTATGTAGCTGGATTTGAGGGGAACTGGCAAGACCTTTATTTTAAGAAAATGTAAACTGGTTTGCTGTGGATACATTAAATCATTATTATTGGTGATCCATTCATACCTTTGTGTTACAAACTGCCCTGTGCTACACTGTCTTTAACCCTGTGAGCTATTACCGAAAGACGCAGTACATTGTATCACCGGCAACCTCAGTGTGAATTTTACCAGATGACATTTGTGAAGGGAATTCAATAAAGGAGTCAATCAATAGAATGCACCCTGTTTGCTCAGCAATGAGCTAAAGCACAATGGAGAACAGCAACAGCAAGATCCGCTCATTTCAACAAGCTTCCAGTCCAATTGGCAAAACAAAACACACACACACAAAACAAAAATGTAAATGACAATATTTCACTGAATGCCAAGTGATATGGTACAACAGAGTAGTATTTCTCAGAATTTCCTAGTGATGGAACTCTTTTCCAAATTATCTTATGCAGAATTCCAATATTTAAAACCAATAAAAGCAGAATCCCATTGGTTAAAGAGTCCAATATTTTCACCAGTACTTCCACCACCTGGGAAGAAGTTTCTGTTCTCCCTATCCTTTTGCTCACTCCTCCCCAAACAGGAATAGAGGTTAAAACAAAACAAAACAAAACAAAACACCATCAATGGGGCGGGGTGCCTGAAAAACACTTCAGACCCTACCCTTTTTCATATATCCTTCTCTTGGATTGATTATCTGTGGTTTGAACACCTCATCCAGGTTTTTCTCTTTTCTGGGCTCTCTCCCCCTCTCTACTAACTACTAGGTTTGTGAGGCTATTCATGCAAACACCTGGATTAAATATCTATTGGAAGAAGACTCCTTTCCAATCTCTGAGGCAGGAAAGGAATAAGAAGGCTCACTTAACACAGTGCCAAGTCAAACCCATCAACAGTTTACTAGGGAACCATTTCCTTTGAGTAATTAACCCAAATTTTTCTTACCCATTTGGTTTTTTGGATCAATGTACTTACTGACTAGAACACAAAGGGGAAAAGATAAGTAATTAAGCACTCTTTCTCCTATGGCTCATCCCCTCAATACACGGTACTTTAGGAAGAAAATCGTGAGAATAAACACTAAGAGTGGGATTTGAGGACTTACGCTACCACATGGCAAGGCCAAGGTTTGAGCCAGAATGGCTCCCAGCAGTTCAGATCAGTTGAGACTTTGGTCTGTGCAGGATACAATCAAGTTTTGGACCAGCTTGCTGGTGTCAGGGTGGGATATAACGACCTAATTCTCCAAGACCTGGGAGTGTGCAGTCCTATCTCTGATTATGGCTTTTCATGAGCTGCTTTAGATCACTGACCCAGCTCTGAGGGTAGCCATTGTTCCAACTCACCTTGGGCAAAAGCAGCAGAGGAGACCTAAGGCAGTACCCTTCCTCAAAGCTGTGGAAAACAGTATTAAGAGCTGCATTTACTAGGCAAGTGCAGAATCAAGAAAACACAACTTCAAAGAGCCATCGGAGAAGCTCTTGGCACCTTTGACGGCTCCACTTACCCCTCCTCCACAGGTTAGTGTGGAGCCTGTCAGAGCTCCCCTTGGGGTCCCTGGCCTTGTTCTGGCTGGGAAAGAACAACTTAAGAAGCTCCTCTCTGGCTCCACCACTCTCCCAGAATTTGCCCTCCAGGCAAGAGCAGCTTGAGACAGCCAAAGCTATGTAAGAAACAATTGAGTCGGGCTGCCTGGGGCAAAGGCTTACCTGCTTTAAGTTCTGCAGTACAGCACCTGGGAGAGGGAGGCTGTCTGTTTCCTAGGAGGTAGAAAGGGCATTCGGATTCCTCTTAAACGGGGAACTCCTAAGGTCACTGGCAAGCACAAGCCCAGGACAAGACATGGGCCCAGAAAAGACTGACCTTCTTGACAGGAAAGCTGAACTCTGAAGGAGATAACCAGCCAATGCAAAACCAGTTTGCAAAGCCTGTGAAAAGTGTTTTTTTGCAATGGTTTCTTTGGTTTTATAGCACCTGGCACTCAAGAAAATCTCTGTCATATCACTACTGGATACAGACTCAAGAAACAAACAGGTCAGGGAATAAATCCCCGAGTTAACATTTTAAAATATTAAAATATACAGTGTGCAACAATAGATTATAAGACAAAGAAACAGGAAATGAAGGCCTATCCAAAGGAAGAGGATAAAAATCCAGAAAACATCAATGAAGAAGACCAGACTGTAGACATATCGGACAAAGACTAAAAAAATCTTCAATATGCTCAAAGAGATGAGAAAAATACAGAGAAAGAACTAGAGGATATCAAGAAAACAATGACTGATCAATAGGAGAGTGTCAAAAAAGACATAGAAATTTTAAAAAGGAACCAAACAAAACTACTGGAGTTGAAGACCACAATAACTGAAATGAAAAATTCCCAGGAGGGTTTCAATGGCAGATTGGAGCTGGCAGAAGAAAGAATCAGTGAACTCAAAGACAAAACAAATGAAATGAGTCTGGCTGAGGAGCAGAAAGGAAAAAGAATTAGAAAAAGCGAAAATAGCTTAAGAGACATGTGGGACACCATCAAGTGTAGCGATTTATGCATTATGGAAGTCCCAGAGGGGAAGGAAAGAAAGTAGCAGAAGGAATATACAAAGAAAAAAGACAGAAAATGTACAAAACTTGGCAAAAAATGTTTAATTTCCAGATATAGAAAGAAATCTTACAACTCCAAAACAAAAAGACAATTTCCAGATACATGAAGAAATATTACAACTCAAAAACAAAAGACAGCCCAATTAAAAATTGGGCAAAAGACTTGAAGAGACATTTCTCCAAAGACGATAATCAAATGGCCAAAAAGCACATGAAAAGATACTCAGCATCATTAGCCATTAGGGAAATGCAAGTCAAACCACAATGAGATGCCATTCCACATCCACTAGAATGGCTACTACTAAAAAACAGAACATTACAAGTGTTGGAGAAGATGTGGAAAAATCGAAATGCTTGTTCATTGTTGGTAGGAATGTAAAATGGTGCAGCCACTGTGGAAGACAGTTTCTCAGAAAGTTAAATATGGAATTACCATAAGATCCAGCAATCAAATTTCTATGTATATACACAAAAGAACTGAAAGCAGGGACTCAAACAAATATTTGCACATCACTGTTCATGCTGGCATTATTCACAATTGCCAAAAGATGGACTTCAACCCAAGTGTCCATCAACTGATGAATGGATGAATAAATAAATTAATTAATTAAAACCGGATCAAGAACTTTTAACATAAGAGCCAAAACTTTAACATTTTAAAAAGAAAACACAGGAGAAAACCTTTGTGATCTTGGATTTGGCAATGATTTCGTAGACACAATACCAAAAGCAAGAGCAACAAAAGAAAAATTAGGCAACCTGGACTTCATCAAAATTAGTAACTTTTTGCACATGAAGGACATTATTGAGAAGCCTACAGAATGGAATCAAAGAGCTGCAAATCTCATATCTAGTAAGAGCTTAATATGCAGAATATATAAAGAACTCCTATAACTCAAGAACAGGACAATCCAATTGAAAAATGTGCAAAAAATTGAATAGACATTTCTCTAAAGGTATACAAATGTCAATAAGCACATGAAAGATGCTCAGTATCCTTAGTCATCAGGGATATCCAAGTCAAAACCACTTCACACCCACTAGTTTGGCTACTATTTAGAAACCAGAAAATAACCAGTGTTGGTAAGGATGTGGAAAAATGGGAACCTCTGTGTACTGTTGGAAGCACACTGATTAACATATCAAAAGTTCTCATAAACTATTATGATATGTTTATCACGGTGCTGGATTCTACGTACAGTGATTCTCAAATCTGGGTGATTATCAAACACAATTAGGAGCTTTTTAAAACCTAGATGGCATCCTTCTGAATCTGAATTTCTAGGGATGGGGCTTGCAAATTAATTAGTTTTCCAGGTGATTCTCAAATATGTAAGAGTCCATGGATTATGGAGGAATTTAAGATAAGTATGTGGCAATGTCTGCCCTCAAAGAGCCTAACAAGATATTTGATATAATCAGGTTCTAAGAGGACCAGGCCAAAAGCACAACAGAAGATGCAAGACCTCTGAGAACCCAAGATTAGTCTCTGGAGGAGGTAGGACTTGGGCTTCATTTGAGAGTAGATGGTAAGTAGGAAAGGAAGGGCATTTCAAATGAGGAGAACTATGTGGTGAAAGCAGTGTCAGTTTGTGTGGAAGAGATGGGCAGTGAGAGACTGGAGCAGGTTTGTGTGGAGGCAGGGACTTGTTTGTCTTATCCCACATGATATTCTCAGGGCCCCTCCCAATGCTAGGCACACAGAAAGCGCTGAGCAAATATTGATTGGATGAAGGAAGGATGGAAAAGCATAACAATTCAGGTTGGTTAGATTCAAATAGGTATAGAAAAGCAGACCTGATGCAGTGAATTCAACCTGGGAAAGCCAGAAGTCTAGGCAATAGGTAAGCTAGAAGATTTTGGAAATAACCCTGAGACAATGAGGACCTGAAGTTGAAAATGGAAGAGGGACAAATCCAAGAGACATCTCTAGAATTATAAAAGTTGAGCCCCTATCAGGGTATGTGACTCTATGAATAATTTTAAATTTAATACTATTTAGAATTAGAGATTATTTGAGATTATAACATAACAGGACTTTGTGAGACATTGGATAAAAGACCCTCAAATTGTGCCTTATAGTTCTTGGGTATTCAGTATACGTCAGTGAACAAATGAAGAAGGTAAATTTCTAGCTTGGAGAGTAAGATAATTGTTATCTTTTATGGGAATTGTGAGGTTAAGAATTTGTGCTGCTGGTCTAGCTACATTTGAGGTGTCTGCAATATTTCCTGGAAGTCTCAGGTTATGAGACTGCAAACAGAGATATGGGAAGCATTGGTTCATCTTTTGTTAAAGCCGTCAGAGTGAGTGTGACCACTGATGGAATCAGTGGGGGGGTTTGTATTTTTTTTCATAAGAGAAAACCAGAACTGCCAGCCTTAGAAAACTCACATAATTAAGGGTCAGAAGAAACAAATGCTAAAACAAAGGGGAAGAAAAGCAGTTAGAACAACCAAAATAGGAGAGATCTGAACAGAAATACTTTATTTATTCTGATGATAATAATGCATTACTTCAAACAAATCAATAAAATTAGACAACACTTAAAAAGTACAAAGGAAAAAAGAAGAAAAATCCCTGTAAAATCTACCAGCCAGAGATAACCACTGTTAATGTGTTGTTTTTTTTTTTATTAGAGAAGCTGTGGTTTACAGAAAAATCATACATAAAATACAGAATTTCCACATACCACTCTATTATTAACACCTTGCATTAGTGTGGTACATTTGTCACAATTCACGAAAGAATATTTTTGTAGTTGTACTATTAACTATAGCCCATCATTTACAATAGGGTCCACTGTTTGTGTTACACACTCCCGTGTTTATTTTTAAAATTACTACTCTAGTAACATGTATACAACCTAAAATTTCCCCCTTAAACCACATCCACATATATAATTCAGTGTTGTTAATTACATTCACAAGGTTGTGCTACCATCACCACCATCCATTACCAAAACTTCACAAGCAATCCAAATAGAAACTCTATATAATTTAAGCATTGACTCCTCATTCCCTACTTCCACCTCAGCCCCTGGTAACTTGTATTTTAGATTCTAACATCTATGAGTTTGTTTAATTATTTCGTATCAATGCGCTCATACAATATTTGTCCTTCTGTGTCTGGTTTATTTCACTCAACATTATGTCTTCAAGGTTCACCCATGATGTTGCATGTATCAGAACTTCATTCCTTTTTTTGGATGAATAATATTCCATTTTATGTGTATATTAGATTTTTTTTATCTATTCATCGGTTGATTGGGTTGCTTCCACCTCTTGGCACTGTGAATAACACTGCCATCAACATTTGGGTGCAAAAGTCTGTCCAAGTCCCTGCTTTCAAATCTCTTGGGTATACACCTAGAAGTGAATTGCCAGGTCATATGGTAATTCTATATATAACTTTCTGATAAAATGCCATATTGTTTTCCACAGAGATTGCACTATTTTACATTCCCACCAACAATGCTCTAGAGTTCCAATTTCTCCATATCCTCTCCAACAATTGTTATTTTCTGTTTTTTAAATAGCCATGATTGTGGGTGTGAAGTGGTTTCTCATTTTGTGGCTTTAATGTACATTTGTCTGATAGCTAATGATGTTGAACATCTTTTCATCTGCTTTTTGGCCATTTGTATATGCTCTTTGGACAAATGTCTATTCAAGTCTACCGTCCATTTTGATTGTCTTTTTATTGATGAATTGTAGGATTTCTTTATGTATTTTGGGTATCAAACCCTTATCGGATATATGGTTTTCCAATACTTTCTCCCACTGAGTAGGTTGCCTTTTTTACTTTCAAGATAAAGCCTTTGATATGCAAAAGTATTTAATTCTGATGAGGTTACATTTATCTATGTTTTCTTTTGTGGCTTGTGCTTTGCGTGTAAAGTCTAAGAAACCACTGCCTGACACAAGATCCTGAATATGCTTTCCTGTTTGCTTCTAGGAGTTTTACAGTCATGGTTCTTATATGTAGCTCTTTATCCATTTTGAGTTAATTTTTGTATATGATGTGAGATAGGAACCCACCCCTTCATTCTTTTGCATATGGACATCCAGCTCTCCTAGCACCATTTATTGAAGAGGCTGTTCTTTCACACTTGAGCAGACTTTGCAGCCTTGTCAAAAATTAATTGGTCATAGACGTGGGGGTCTATTTCTGAATTCTCAATTTGATGCCACTGGTCTCTATATCTATCCTTGTGCCAGCACCCTGCTATTTTGAACCCTGTAGCTTTGTAATACGTTTTAAAAAGTCAAGAAGTATGAGTACTCCAACTTTGTTCTTCTTTTTCAAGATGTTTTTTGCTATTTGGGTTTTTGCTATAACCTGCTAAAAAAAAATTCAATGATTGCCTTTTTCATTTCTGCAAAGAAGGCTGTTAGAATGTTGATTGGGATTGCATTGAATCTAAATCATTAAACCTATTTATGATTGATATTTCTTCTTGATGGATTAAACCTTTTATAAATATATAGTCATATGACAACATGTATGAAACTTGAGGGCATAATACTCATCAAAAAAAGCCAGACACAAAAAGAGAGATATTGTGTTACCACTAACATGAACTCAGTGAAAAATGTAAAATATATGTTTTATATTGTACCATGTAGGGGACCTAGAGATAGACAGCAACCAGTGAAGGGGGAACGATAATCTAATAAGAATAGATAAGATATTGAGGATAATCTTAATGATATGGGAATGCCCAGGAATGACTATGGTTGTTAATTTTCTTGGGGCATGGTAGAAACATGTTGGAAGCAACATAGTTATTTTAGATTGTTTCTCTCATACCTTTGGTTTGTTTTGTTTGAAGTGTTTTTTTTTTTTTAATTTTTTGATAAAAAAGCTAAAAAAATAAAAAAAATATAAATGTACAGTGTTCTTCTTTTTCTTTTGTTAACACCATTTGACTTAAGTCTAGTTGTCTGATATTAGTATCGCTGTCCTGGCTCTCATGTGATTACTATTTGCATGGATAATCATTTTTTTATTCTTTTATTTTCAACCTATTTGTGTCTTTCAGTCTAAGCTGATCTCTTGTAAACAACAGATAGTTGGATTGTGCTTTCTAAAAAAAACGAAACAAAACAAAACAAAAAACCCATTCTGTCTATCTGTGTCTTTTGACTGGGGAGTTGAATCCAATAAAATTCAGTTTATTTCTGTGAAGGGAGTAATTACTTGAGCTACTTTGTCCTTTGGCTTTTATGTCTTATCTTTTTTGTTTGTCCTTTCCTTTACCATAGTCTCCTTTTCTTTATAGTTAATCTTTTACGATGTATCTGACTGATCCCTTTCTCATTTCTGTTTCTGTGTATTTTTAAAATACTTTCTTTGTGGTTACCCTGTGTAGGTTTTGTATGATACAACCTAAATCTATAATCTATTAATTTGAAAAGATACCAACTTAACTTCAATAGCATACATATTTTCTGCTCCCATACCCCTCTGTTTCCCCTCTTTATGTTGTCTTTGCCCCACATTACGTCTTTATATTTTGCGTGTCCAGGATCGGGAAACATGGCTATTTCTTCTTCAACTGTATTCTAACTCTTATAGGAATTAAAGAGTAGAATTATTTATTGAGGATACAGTAGTATTGGGTTTTGCATTTACCCTTTTAGTTATCTTACTGAAGATCTTATGTCTTCATACTGCCTTAAGCCACTCTCTCCTGTCTTCAACCGTAAGAACTCCCATTAGCAATTCTTATAGGGCAGGTAATTTGGTGAAAACTCTTATCTGTGAATGTTTTCTACTCTGCCTCTTTTTTGAAGGACGGTTTTATTGGATAAAGAATTTTTGGCTGGCAGTTTCTCTCTTTCAATACCTTAAATATATCATACCACTGTCTTCACACCTCCATGGTTTCTCATGAAAAATGAGCACTTAGACTTATTGAGGATCCCTTGAACATGATGAATCACTTTTCCCTTGTTGCTTTCTCTTTACCTTTGGCATTGGACATTCTGAAGTTCTGTTACGGTTTTTCCTGTTTGAAGTTCATTGCACTTCTTGGACGTGTATTTATGCCTTTCATAAGAGTTCGGAATTTTTGGCAATTATTCCTCAAATTTTCTTTCTGCCATTTTCCCCATTCTCTTCTCCTTCTGGGATTTCCATAATGCATGTGTTGATACATTTCATGCTATCACTCAAGTCCCTTAGACACTGCTCAATTTTTTCTATTCTTTCCCCTATCTGTTCTTCTGAGTATATGATTTTGACAGTCCTGCCTTCGAGTTTACTGACTTCTTTCCTTCTGCCTGTTCAAATGCACTGTTGTATGCCTCTAGTGTATTTTAAATCTCCATTATTGTGCTTTTCATCCCCATCATTTTTGTTTTGTTTCTTTTTAAACTTTCTAAATCTTCTTTTTGCTCATTCATTATCTTCTTAATATCATTTAGCTCTTGTCCTCCATTAGCCATATTTTCCTTCATCTCCTTGAATTCATTTAGGACATTTGTCTGAACTTCTTTGATAAGTTGTTCCGAAATCTGTGTTTCTTCCGAAGTTCTAATTTCTTCCCCAGACTGAGCCATACCTTCCTGTTTCTTGGTATGGCTTGTAATTTTTTTGCTGATGTCTGGGCATCTGATTATTTTGACTTGCTAACTCTGAAGGCTAGTTTCTTCCTTTTGCCTAGGGTTTTATTGTTGATTGGCTAAGCGTTAAGGCTCTTCTTTGACACTTGTTCCAACTTACAATGATCTTTTAGAGCAGCCTGTGTTTAACTATTCACACTTTCTCATGTCTTCTGACCTGTTTCTTGCCCTGAGCATGCAGTACAACTTTTAAGGTTGCTGTTTTATGTGCAACCGTTTCACCTCCAGGGTAAAGCTTCCCTTCCTTTGTTCCTTCTCTGAGAATCCCGATCTGTTCTGTTTTTGTGCAGAATTTTCTTCCCAATTCTTGAGATTTGTTTAAATTCCCTCCCTCACTCAGTGGTCCCTTTTCGTAACACTTTTCAGTTCTGAGACCTGTCCCGTCTTCTAGCAGTTCAGCTATCCCATGCCCCTGTCCCCCACCTTTTATTTTTTGTGAGGCTTTTCTGCCTCCAGTTACTTCTCCATTAGGGTACCCTACCCCGGGAAGCCAGATGGGGTTCAAAAAAGTCTGTTTTTTTTTTTTTTTCATTTAGGTGATCCAGCAATCAAAAACTGGGTTCAGTATGTGTACCTCTTGCCAACAGTTCTGCTGGTTTCTTTTATTTTCTGTGGATCCTTTTGTATGCATGTGCTGGGTCTCTGTGGACTTGGATTCTTGTGCTGGATATCATGTTGGGTTCTAACTTGCTGTTGTGAGTGGCTCTGTGGTCTGCATCCAAGGCAGGGAGGTATCTGGGCCATGCTGCCTCTGTGTCTCTTACACTTTGCATGACCAAATGACGGGAAGGAGTCCAGACTGGCAGGTCCAGATTGTGGATCATGTTTTGGTTTGCTCAAGCCAAAAAAAAAAAATGCATTATACTAGAAACGGGTAGGCTTTTAACAATGGGGATTTATTAACTTACAAGTTTACAATTCTAAGTGTGAAAATGTCCAAATTAAGGCATCAACTAGATGATACCTTCTCTGAAGACTGGTTACTGGTGAACTTGGGCTCCTGTTAGACAGCAAGGCAGATGGTGATGTTTGCTGGTCCTTCTTTTCTAATTTTCGTTGCTTCCAGCTTCTGGTATCAGTGGTTTTTTCTCTCAGCTTTGGTGGGTATGTCTCTCTCAGCTTCTCTGGGGCTTTTTTTCTAAGGATTTTTCCCTTACTTTATCCTTTTAAAAAGGACTCGAGTAAAGAGGTTTAAGACCCACCTTGAATAAGGTGGGTGACATCTCAGTAAAAATAACCTAATCAAAAGGTCCGACCCACAATAGGTTTACACCCATAAGAATGGATTAAAAGAACATAACCTTTTCTGGGGTACATAACAGCTTCAAACTATCACACTCTCCTACTTTTTTATCCCCCCCTTTCTCTTGGACTCAGTGTTTGTTGGGTCCTTCTCCAGTCTCTATCATCCTCTAGAGTTCCAAGCAAGTGGGATTTGTCCTTTTATTAGGTGTTTCTGAGAGGAGACTTTTCCAGGGGATGTTTTATGTTGCCATGTTGATGATATCACTCCTCTGAGTTAATCTTTGTATATAGTGTGAGGTAGGAACCCAACTTCATTCTTTTGGCATGCACACATCCAGTTTTTTCAACATCGTATGTTGAAGAGACCGTTTTTCCCTACTTAATGCACTTGGCACCCTTGTTGAAAATCAGTTGGAGATAGATATGTAGGTTCACTTCTGGACACTCAATTTTATTCCATCATTATATGTCTATTTTTAAGCCAGTGCCATACAGGTTTGATTACTATGTCATTACAGCAAGTTTTGAAATTGGGAAGTAGAGTCCTCTACATTCGTTCTTTTTTTTCAAAGTTGTTTTGGCTATTTGGGGCCCCTTATGATTCCAAATGAATTTGAGGATTGGCTTTTCCATTTCTGAAAAAGAGGCTGCTGGAATTTTGATGACTATTCCATTGAATATGTAGATAGCTTTGGATAGTATTGACATCTTAAGAATATTAAGTCTCCCAATCATGAACATGGGCTGTCTTGCCATTCATTTAGGTCTTCTTGAGTTTCTTTCAGCATTGTTTTGTAGTTCTCAGTGTACAAATCTTTCACATCCTTGGTTAAATTTATTCCTATATATTTTATTCTTTTAGATGCTATTATCAATGGAATTATTTCTTAATTTCCATTTCAGATTGCTCATTGCTGGTGTATAGAAACAACTGAGTTTTGTGTGTTAATTTTGTACTCTGTAACTTTGCTGAATTTGTTTATTAAGTCTAATAGCTTTCTTGTGGATTCTTTGGGATTTTCTACATAAAGAATCATGTAATCTGCCAGTAGAGAGTTTTATGTCTTCCTTTCAAATCTGGATGAACTTTATTTTACTTTTTTTCTTTCTTGATTGCTCTGGCTAGAACTTCCAGTATGATGTGGAATAGCAGTAGTGAAAGCGGGCATTCTCATCTTGTTCCTGATCCTTAGGAGAAAGCTTTCGGTCTTTAAAGAGTATAATGTTTACTGTCGGTTTTTCATAAATGTCCCTTATCATTTTGAGAAACTCTTCTATTCAAAATTTTCTCAGTGTTTGATCATGAAAGTGTGTTGGATTTTGTCAAATGTCTTTCCTGTGTTCATTGAGATGATCATGTGGTTTTTTCCCTTCCTTTTATTAATGTGAAGTATTATACTGATTGATTTTCTTACACTGAACCACCTTTGCATTCTTGAGATAAATCCTACTGGTCATCATGTATAATTCTTTCAATAAGCTGCTAGATTCTATTTGCAATTATTTTGTTGAGAATTTTTTTGCATCTACATTCATAAAGGAAATTGGTCTATAATTTTCTTTTTTATCTAGTTTTGTTATCAGGGTAATGATGGTCTCAAAGAATAAGTAAGGAAGTGCTCCCCTTCTTTAATTTTTTGGAAGAGTTTGAGCAGGTTCATTCTTCTTGGAATGCTTAGAATTCACCAGTGACACACACCATCGGGTCCTGGACTTTTTCTGTTAGGAGGTTTTTGATCACTGATTCAATCTGTTGACTTCCTATAGATCTGTTAAGATTCTCTATTTCTTTTTGAATCAATCCAGGTAATTTTTGTGTTTCTAGGAACAAGTCAATTTCATCTAGATTGTTTAATTTGTTGGCATACAATGGTTTATAGTATTCTCTTCTAATTGTAGTAGGCAATTGTGATAATATATGACACAAGAAGAAAATGCTAGACTAAAAGATTTTTTAGTACTTGTAGAATTCAAATATTGCTACTATTATTTTCTCCTAACATTATAACCAGTCAACAGTTCTTCAGCTTCAAATAAGTGGAGTGCCAACAAAGGATTCATACCCAGAATATATTAAGAACTTCTATAAATCAATAAGAAAAAGGCAAACAATCCAAGAGAACAAAAAATGGGCAAAGTATACAAATATGCCATTCATAGAAAAGGAAATTAGATTGAACAAAAAACATATAAAAAAGATACTAACCTTCCAAATAATTAATATATTTTATCTTAATAAATGAAAGTGATACAACCAGGCATGCACTTAAGTGACTGTTAAGCAGGTTATTATGCAGAACACATCTGTCAGAGGTAAGTAGACAATAAGGAGGTGATTATAATAATTCTGATAAAAAGTATTAGGAATTAGAGGGTAATGGAATTAGAAGGTAATGGGAAAGGAAAGAAATGATGGAAATTAAACATTTAGGCAAGTAACATCATTAGGCTTCAGAAAGGATATGAAAAAAGAGACATAACTAATTAAAAAAACAACAAAAAAGAAGTCACATGTAAAGACTTATATGCTTCTGCACTTCATCCCATCCTCCTTTCTCTTGAAAGCAGGAGCAGTGGATTTGGGGAAGCAGCCATGAGGTCCTTTGGTATGAGTATAGGGGACAAAGGCCCGCCTCCCTACTTTAGGTTGTGGGATTATGCCTATCAAAGTAGATAAGGAGGATGTCTCCTTCAAAAGCTCTGGGTTGTTGAATTGAGCTTCTCTTGTAATGGCCTAGAAAGGACATCAGACTGGGCTCTAAGAGTGTACAACCACACAGAGCCCAAATTCTTCATCACTCCTTTCCCTCCGCCTGCTCTTCCTTTTCTTTTCCTTCTCCCTTATGTAAGAGCCCCAATAAGGGAGGCAAGTGGTTGGAGCGTCAGCTAATAGTGTCTCTCACCTTCACCCAGCTGCACTGGCCCTCAGTCTATGGACTACAAAGCAATGTATGACCTGACTGTTGTCACTGTCTTGGGGTAGGGGAAGGGATAACCGAAAGGACCATGAGCTAAAATTTCAGGGAGAAGAGTAATTATAGACAAGTCAGAAAGCCAGGAAGAAGAGTAAGTTTCTGAATGGAGAGTAAGAAAAGAGAACATATGCGAGAATTAAAACAACAACAACAACTCCCCACCCCGAAACAAAACAAAACAAAACAACAAAACAAAAACAAACTCTGGGCATGGTAAACAGAAACTTTTATTTATAAAATAAGCAATTTGTGGCCTTCTGTGCCAGTAACTAGGTATTCAAAGTAGAAATAAAACAACAGGATTTGTGTTACTTTTTCTTTGCAACAGAGGACAGAATATATTACACTACATTTGTGAAAACTGTTCATGATCGCCTTGCAAAATTTTCTGTAATCATATGATCATATATTGTGAGGCTTTAAGCTATTAAATTATAAAAATTTACAGTTAATGAATGTATCAAGATTATAAGTAGAAAGTGTAGGTTAATGGCTTAATACCAGCTAATCACAGGATCATAAATTCTCTTGTAGGTACTTTACCAAAGTTAGGAAACTAAATGATATCAGAGAGAGATCTACAATTATCTTACCAGAAAGAGATAATAAAGAAAACCATATGCATATATGATATATTTAAAAAAAAAATTCTTAGAGAAAATGCATGTATTTTTCTACTCTTTCTGTGTATCTTTCTCTGTATATATAAATTCACACCTACCAATTTCTCTATTTCAATTCCAATGAAGTAAGTTACTGGTATCAAAGATGTCAATGGGTCCACATTGATGAACAGAAATATGTTATGATCTAAACTTACAACAGCTGAAAAAACTACTTCAAATCTCAATAGATTACATAAGGAGGGACTTAGGAAGGAGAACTACTTGTTATGAGAAATATAGGTTAAATTATCAAAAATATAAATATTCACATACTCCAATCATGCTTATTATTTCACTCACTGTCATAAGAAAGACATTTAATATGCACAATCAGAGAGAACATTTTACTAGTATAAATGTTTCTACAATTGCCCTTTGGGATTTAGTAGGGTATCTAATTGACTCAACCTCTGAACATAAGGAAAAAACAAATGCCCAGAAAATTTCAGATACCATCTGCCCATATTAGAACCTAAATCTAGCATAATCAAGGAATAATACCTGAAAATAGCCCACTAAGAACAGACTTTAAGGGAATATTTATTATTTATATGCTAAAGGAAAGGGTTACTAATGATTTTTTTGTTTTGATGCTCTCTGATGTTGGATAATTCAGCAGTTAAGTAAACGAAATCTTGAAAAGGAAGAACTAAGTTGGAAGACTCACATTTAACCATTTCAAAACTTATTAGTAAGTTACTGTAACCAAGAGAGTATGGTACTGGCATAAAAACAGATGAATGTAGATCAATGGAAGAAAACTGAGAGTTCAGAAATAAACCCTTAGATTTATGGTCAACTGATTTTTGACAAGGATCCCAAGACAATTTAATAGGGGAAAGAATAGTCTTTTCAACAAATGGCACTGAAACAACTGGATATCCATATGCAAAAGAATAAATTGGACCACTTCCTTACACCACACACAAAAATTAACTCAAAACAGAACATAAACCTAAATGTAAAAGTTAAAACTATAAACCCCTTAGAAAACATAAGAGTAAATCTCCATGACTCTGGGTTAGGAAAAGATTTCTTAGCAAGATCACCAATGACTAGAGAAAAAAATGGATAAACTTGATGTCATCAAAATTAAAAACTTTTGTGCTTCAAAGAATACCATCAAAAAAAGTGAAAAGACAACCCACAACGGGAGAAAAAAATTGCAAATCACGTAACTGATAAGGGACTTGTAACCAAAATATATAAAAAACTCCTACAATTTAATAATAAAAAAGATAAATAATTCAACAAAAATGGGCAAAGTATCTGAATAGACATTTCTCTAAAGAAGATATACAAATAGCCAATAAACACATGAAAAGATATTCAACATCATTAGTCACTAGGGAAATGTAAATTCAAACCACACAGACACCACTGCACACCAACTAGGATGGCTATAGTCACAAAGACAGATAATAACAAGTGTTGGTGGGATGTAGAGAAATTAGAACCTTCATACACTGCTGGGGGTGGGGAGAATGTAAAATTTTGCAGCTGCTTTGGAACAGCTTGGCAGTTCCTAAAGATGTTAAACACAGAATTACCATATGATCCCAGCAATTCTACTCCCAGGTATATACCTGAGAGAACTGGAAACATATGCCCACACAAAAACTTGTACATGGGTGTCCATAGCAGCATTATGTCTAGTAGCCAACATATGGAAACAATCCAAATGTCCATCAGTTAATGAATGTATAAATTAAATATGGTACCATCCATAAACTTGAAGATTATTCAGAGATAAAAGGGAATGAAGTTATGATACATGCTATAACATAGACGAAACTTGAAAACATTATAGGTGAAAGAAAATCCAGTCACTGAAGACCACATATTATATGATTCCATTTATATAAAATGTCTAGAATAGGCAAATCTATAGAGACAGAAAGTAGATTAGTGGTTGCCCTGGTATGGTAGGTTAGGGGAATGGGTACAAAATTTCTTTTTGAGGTGATGAAAAAGTTCCTAAATTGATTAGTGGTGATGGCTGCTTAAGTCTGTGAATATTGTAAAGCCCACTGAACTGTACACATTAAATGGGTAAATTTTATGGAATGTGAATTATTTCTTAATGCATCTGTTAAAAATAAGAGGAAAAGAAGACACCAGAAAGAGACTGAATGTGTGCATGGGACCTAAGTGATAAAGGTAGCATCTTAAATTGGTTAAGGAAAAAAAAATGTATAAATCAGTAATGGTGTTAAGGCAACTGGGTAGGATCTGGGAAAATAAAAATTGGATCCTCACCCCACTATTTAATACAAAATAAATTTCAGGCAGAATAAAGACCTAAACAAAATATAAAAACATAACTAAAAGAAAACAAAGAGGAATTTTTAAAAAATAATATTGGAGTGGGATACTTTATTCTATGACACAAAATACAGTCATCTACAAAAGAAAAGACTGAGAAATTACACATACACACAGAGTAAAATAAATCTCTGCATGGCAAAAAACACCATTAATAACAATGTCAAATAATAATTAACAAACAATGGACTGGAGAAATTATTTGCAACACATGAAAACAGGATAAATCTCCTTTATTTTTAAAGTACTCCTATTATAGCAATGTTTAAAACTTAATAGACGATGAATAAAGGACATCAATAGACTGATTCTGAAAGGGAAACACAAATGGCTCTTAAACATGTAAAAGAAACTCGGCTTCACTCAGTAGCAAAAGTGCAAATTATTGTAAGATACCACTTTTCAATTATCAGACAGAGATAAACACATTTGATAATGCGCTGCAGTCTCAAAGATGGGTATTTTCACACATTATTGGGAGTGGTAATTAGTAGTTTCAAGAGATGGGAATTTGGTAATGCTGAAGCATTGTTTCAAACTTCAAAATTAACTGTAATAATGTGCATGCCCATTAATAATGAGCTGGCTAAACAAAGCATGATATAGTTTAAAAAACTCGTGGACAACTTAAAAAAAAAAAAAACATGAAAGCATTTTATACCATTGGTGAAGTGATCCTTAACACAAAACAAAACACAACAAAACAAACCCTTGCAATCAGAGTAGTTAAAATTACCTAAATAGCACACAAAAGTCTCTCCAATAATTGAAAGAAAGACAAGAGAGCAGTTAGTACAATAGAAAAGAAGTAGCCAGACAAGCAATAAGAACTTTTATTTATAGTTTCTTATAAGACATATCTGTTGCAAAAGTTTAGAAAGGCTTATAACTGAAAGAAATGCTGACTTTAAAAAAATGAAAACTGGAACCTGTGGTTCAATACTTAGAGGTAAAGGCTCAGAATAATCTGTATATAAAACTGTTCATCAAAATACAATAATCATGTAGTCAATTTCAAAAAGAAAAACCATTCTACCATTTTAAGGGACTCTGCTCTGAAACTATTGTTGCTGGTAAGGGAGAGGATCTGTGAAGCGGTACAACGAGAATGTGCTAAGAGTAAGTAGACATTGGGGTTGTAATGACAGAGCTGCTGCTAACTAGCTGTGTGACCTATGATTTTTGCTTCTTAATTTGCTCGTCTGCTAAATTGAGTTGAGGTGATAAAATGAGATCAAGCATAGACTGCTGCTCCAGAAAATACGACTTGCTAATGATGTGAGGAGGACTGTGGAGGCTAGCCAGTGTAGACCTGGCCTCTGCAAGGACAGTATCCTCGAGTGGCTAAGAAGCTGGGAGGAAAAAGGTGAAAGCAGGGGTGCCTCAGCTCCAGCACTGGACATAGAGCAAACAGTCGTCCAATCCCATCCAAGAGCCAAATCAGGAGTGAAAACTGATGCCATTTACTGGGCATTTGTCCATAAAACATAAGAGCAAAGTGTTGTCACAGTGACAATCCTAATATGGGAGCTGAAATCAGAAACTAATAATGGAAACGAGGCATTAAGAAGAGGAAACGAAGGAATGCTGGGTGAGCGGTCATCTTCTGGGTGGAGGCAGGGAGCCAGCAAGAACATTTCTCAGAAAAAGTGAAGGCACTATCTGAATTAGCCTTGAGGGAAAAGTAAGACTTGGTGAGGTAAACAGGGCAGAGAAAGATATTCCAGGTGGAGAGATGAACGAGAGTTAGACTGGAAAACGGCACTGGTCAGAAAATGATCAACTTAAACTTCTCAAAATAAGCAGTGATGATAGGAGTAGATGAAGAAACAGGCTTTTAGAACAACTACTCATCATTCTGAAGATAATAAGGTACTCCACTGACTACAGGCAAGAATAGTGAGGTTGACAGGATAAGAACTGCATCACTAGGTTCTTAGACATTGTGCAAAAACATGACACACAACCATACTAAGCAACAAACTTGCTATTAAATTGCTGTTGAGATTAAGGACTCAAGGGGATCTTGAGAAAAGAACATTCCAGAGAGCAGCCAGCTTCAAGCCTTGCCTTTCAGTGCCTAGATTATCATCACTGGGGTAATATGTGCTATTGCATGTGAATGAACACATGCATATACCTACGGTGATCTCAGACAAGTGTCCTCAATTCTCTGTATTTTATTTCTGAACTCAGAATAGGTACTGGGGGAGAAACACTTGAAAATTCACAGCATTATCCTATATGATTCTCAACTGTTAATCCACAAACTATCTCAGACTACTTTGTTCTAATTTTCCAAATGGACACATCTCATCTGATTTCACAGGATTTCTTCTGTTTTACAGTTGACATCTCATTTCTTTATCTTGCAATTCATGTTTTGGTCTCCTCCTGAGACTTTAATCCTAATTACACTGACTCTCATTCTCTATTTTAATTCCCCAGATCTCATTATGCACTTTTAAAATCATCTGTCCAGTTTTTAATACATCATGCTTTTGGGACAAAGGTTTTGCAGTCATTTTCAGTGAAGGGGGGCAGACCTCTGTGTGTGTGTGTGTGTGCGTGTGTGTGTGCATGTGTGGGGGCGGGGGAGGCAGTTCCCAGATATCTCTGCTATTTTCACCAAGGGGGCTAATTGGAGAAAGCAGCAGAACACTTTAAATTGATACCAATCTTCTTTCCTAATTAAGTGGAAACTACCGTCTTCTCTGTTTTTGAAATAACAGACTACATTTTTTCCTCCAAAATCACCTATTAGAAGTAAATACACTCAATGTTAGAAAGGAAGGTAAAGTGCACGCTGATCAATTCAAAGATTCTTTAAATAAGCAAAATCCTATGGTTGTCTTGATACCAACATATGATGTAAAACACTTTCATGCTGGTATATTTGCTTATCTCAGAAATAAAAAGAGATGCCATTCAAGCTAAAACAATTTGAGTGAAAACAGTAAAAACATTCATAGGCACTGAAGTAATCCATTATAGTAATAAGTTATATAAATGGAAAAAAAATTAGGGGAATGGAGAGATGGAAGGAGACAAAAACAATCTGAAAAACTGCAATCCATCATTAGGACTGGATGGCAGGCATCAGAGACTTCAGAGGCAGCTGAGCTCTGGGCTCTCACAAAACATGCAGCTTATCATTAAAAACGAAGTACTAAAATGTAAGATTAAATAAATATCTCTGCAAATTGGATAAGGTGGTCTTGGATTTATCATGTGCTAAAAACAGAAAAAAGTATTTGCAGTGGCGATGTGTGTAAATTTTCAATGAGAGAAAATTTATAGCAACAAACCACAACTTCCCCATTCTGGTTTGTGAGACTAAAAATCACTCTAACACATCAACATTTAAAAAAAGTTATATATATATAATTTTAATATAATAATATAATTATAATTTTATAATTATGTGTGTGTGTGTGTGTATATATATAATTTAAAGGACACACAATCACCCTCCCCCAAATGATGTGGAATCTTATTTGAAAATTCTTACATTTGTACAAAATCTGCAGCTTAACTAGGAATATATGGTGAAACTTGCCATGAATCAAAAGGAAAAAACAGAATTATGGGGGTATATGGTCATTTTCAATTATGAAAAAGAAATCAACTGTGAAATTCCTTAGAAATAATTATGAAAAACATGACTTGACAAAACTTACTTCCATCTAAAAAATAAAGAAAATGTAAAAGTGCAGGTTTTCACATGACAAAGTCAAGTGTCCACTCAATGAATTGTGGCCTTAACTCCTTGATCTGTGCGAGATGTTCTACTGTGAGACTCACACCAGAGGAGTAATTGTAAGGAAGGCAGAAAAAGAACTCTAAGCTGTCTCTCTGGTTGAGAAGCAGAAGGAGATTAAATGAGTGGACCGGCAAAGCAGTCCTGAAGGATATGCTTTCATTTGGACTTTTTCCTTTCAGCACAGAGAAATCATTGTTGGTGTCTGGGCTGAAAGTTTATAAGATGGTTTACATATTTCAGAAATGCTGAGCTTGGCATCCAGTCTGGACTGCATAAGGTACACGTTCTATTAACACGAGTGTCCTAACTACCTTCCCAGCCTCTGTATCCATCCTGGTGGTAGGAATGCCAGAAGGATGTTTCTATCCAGCCAATCTGATTGGTATTACTCACCCACCTCCCTATTATGTAGGGGACAGTAGAAGTTCTTCCCCATGGCCCACAAGGTCCTTTTTAATACAGCTCTTGCCCACTTCTTGACCCTACTCTCTGACTCTACCACTTCCTTTTAGCCTTTGGTAATGCAGCATTTCCATGCAGTTTATAAGAGGCCTATCCACCCCTAACCACCTGGCAAAGACCTCTCTCTGCCTAGGTTTCACCTCCTTGTATCATCCTGGCCTCCAGACAGGTTAGTAGTAGAAGATGGCATTACCTTGCTACTTCAACGTGATTCTTGTACTGCACTTCCGCATTACTTTCCTCTACTAGACAGGTGGCTCCTTAAGGGCAGAACTTTTTTGTCTTATTTCTTTTGGTGCTTTTAGGGCCTACCACATAATTAGGGCTCAATAAATGCCTGCTGAAAGTGAGGGCTTGAAGATCGAAGGTGTCCTTTTTAACAGAGAGAAGTATCTTTGGCACTCTTAACCTTTAACTGCGGAGTCTACTAACTGCTCTTGGAGACCATGTGGCCTGACGGAAAACCCAAATCCAGAGTCACATAAATAGGCTTAGAACATTGGACAGTATCTTATTCTTATAGGTTGGTTATCAGATCTAGCATTTTGTTCCCTTTTATCTCCCACTACTTCTCTCTGGAGCCTGCAGCTTTAAGCAGAGTCCCTGGACAGCTTCTTGCTCTTTTTCTGCATTGTTGTTTTTATGTGAGCTGTTACCCTAGATTCAGGAACTGGGTATCTGTTTAGGTGCCTACTGGTTCCCCTGATGTCTCTCACTTTCACCACGAAGTCTACCACCATCACCCACTTCAAGCAAATATTCTTTATCTATTTAATCGTTTAACATTGGTAGGTGTGTCTCTTCTTCAAGCAGACTATTAAGTGCAAAGTAGACAAAAAACAATGTCTCATCCTAAATATTTACTACATAAATAAATACTACATAAATAAATACTACATAAATATTTAGATTAAATATTACATAATTAAATACTACATAAATATTTAGATTAAATGATAAATGACCAACAGTTTAAATTTGGAAAAGGCTTGTTATATTGCACAGTCAGGACAGAAAGCCACTGATCAGTAGAGGCAAAACAGTCACTTTATGCAGTACGTTAATCCCACTTTTTAATTTATATAACCCTTTAACTTTTATAAAATCATCTCCTAAACACTTTACACCTCACAATAATCCTGTGAAGTAAGAAAAGATTATTTCATAATCACCTGTTTTGGTGATGAGAAAGATGAAGTTCAGAAAGAGTAAGTGATTTATCCAAGGTCACACAACTTCTATGTGAAACAGATTCTTCCATCTTCAAGTTCAGGGCTCTTTGCACCACACTATGCTCTCATCCCAGAATGAGATTACCTATCAGGGGTGGTTGCACAAAGGACAAACACAGCTGTCAACATGTAAAAGTATTTATTATGTACATCTATGTACAGCTGAGTACCTAAAACAATAAAAGATAAGGATAGTAAAATACAATCGTGATGGAAAAGCCCCAGCATAAAAATTCTATGTATATTTAATAAACCCTATCCAAATCCTCAGGGGTGATTCTCTAGGGAGAGTTCAAAATTCGTGAGAACAAGGCCAATGTATAAGTCCCAATGTCCATAAACTCAAGTAGCAGGCACCATTTGTTGTAGAGAGCTTAAAAAAACATAAAGGCAGGACCCCTGCTGCCACCACTCACATAAAAACATGTACTTGCCTGTGAACATGCCCAAGCCCCCTGCCAGATCAGAAAGAAGACTATCTGGAAATACGAGAATATCTTCAGTATATGTTGTAGGTTGAATGGTAACTTGCAAAAGACATGTTCACCCAGAACCTCAGAATATGACCTTATTTGGAATAGGAATCTTTGCAGATGCAATTAAGGTAAAGATCTCAAGGTGAGATCATCCTGGATTGGGGCCCTAAATCCAACGACGGGTGTCCTTAAAAATACAGAAAAGAGAGAGACAGTGACAGGGGAGATGGCCACGTGCACACAAGGCAAAGAATGAAGCTATGCTGCCACAGGTCAAGGAACATCTGTGCCACCAGAAGCTGGAAGAGGCAAAGAAAAGTTTCTCCCACAGAGCCTCAGGAGGGAGTGTAGCCCTGAGGACATCTTGATTTCAGACCTCTCAGAACTGTGGAAGAATACATTTCTGTTGTTTTATGCCACCCAGTTTGCAATAATTTGTTGGCAGCTCATTTATAATTATGGTTAAAATACTGACAAAGTATAACTTATAAAGGATATAATTTTAAAAAATAAGACACATTGCCCATATGTATATGAAAATGTGCTTGAATTTCTACAAGTATGAGTGAATTTCACAGCAGGGTCATAGGATCAGCTAATATTGAAAAAGTTATAATTATTTTTCATAACTATTCATACATATGATGCACTCAGAATCTGCTTCATCAAGGTACTGCCATGAAGGTTATCAGCAAACATGTAATTTCAGGCAAGTTAACAAGACAAAGAAAGTAATCCAGTTGTCTCACTTAAATACACTGCTTGACTAAATCAGTCTCATTTGAAAGCAAATTTAATGTAAGTGAGAATCTTGAAGAAATGGAGACTTTCCAGTCGGCTCTGAATACTGCTAACTAGAAGTGAATAGCAATGACCTCATGAATCATTTCTAAGCTGTTTTAAAACAATCTTTCACTAAAAAATTCCTTTACAGCAACTAGTTTTGGATTTTATATCAAAGAGATGCCTGGATTCCTCTTTTCATCAACAAACAATAATTCAGATACTCCGACCTTTCTGACATGGATGCCACATACAGTTTAAAAAAATTGCAACCAACCTAAATTCTTGAAGTCAGTGAAAGCTGATAGAGGAATGTGAATTAAATTTTTACAAACTTAAATAATGCATTAAATGGCTATAGTTTCTTGACTTAATAAGAATCTCTAACTTAGTACTCTGGAACAAAAGGTTGGAAACTGTTTACTTAGGAACACTTTCCTTTTTTATTGTTCAATATTCAAATCCTAATTCAAATGTACTAGGGAAGGGACACTAAAATAAATAAAGTACACTGATTTAAAGAGTAAATGTTCTCATACTGTGGCAAAATGGCAGGTTTTTGTTTACACAAATATTTATTTCAACAATACCTTGGACATTTCAAAAGAACTCTGGCTTCTTTGATAAAAGGGAGAAAAAAAAAAAAATCTTCCTTAATGGATGTCACATTTCCCTGAGGCATAACAAATGCTTACATCTGTTGGGTTGGTTTTACCCTGCGCTTAACATCCTACACATATTTTCTTCCCACGAAGGGCATGAGGGTAAAATAGGGAACCTAAAAAGATGAGTAACAATGATTATTATTTTAGACACAGGGTGAGTGATCTCTTCCAAGAGATATGTGCAGAAAGAACCGTTTGGGATGTCTAAGTTCTTAACAAACGTGATCTGTTTAAGTGGGAGATGACTCTGATTAGCATTTCCCAAATCAAATTCCATGGAACACTAGCATCCTATAAAATGTTAATAGGTGCTATTTAAGAAAAAGGTGGTGTAGTCAAATATTTGCGAAACTGCATACAGTATTTGTCTCACAGTCACAAAAATGAGGCACCTGGAGTCCTAAAAAAAGCTATGTAATTTTATTTAACAGTATTTGCAAACTATTTGATCATGAAATTCACTTTGTGTAAAAAGGTATTGTCCCTTTCTGTCTTATAATTCTATGGAGTCCTGGAATACTGTCCCTAGAAACATAAATAGAATGCTAAATTTACATTGGCTCTGTCTGCTTCAATCACATAGATGAACAAAAACGAAAACACAAATTTCTATGAAAACATCTCAAAAGCATGATGGCAAGAATGATTTCTTTTCAGTTCATTACCTAGAAGATTTTCATTTATTTTTAATTCATTTAGGCTGTAAGAACATGTAAATTTGCATGGTTGGATGTATTCTGGGTTTCATGCAAAGAAAGCAATATAGGATTGTGCTCTAGTTATAGAAAAAATAAAAAAGATCATATGAATGGGGGAAATTATTAATATTATAAATTAATCTGTTCTGTTAATAAACTCTAAGACATTTTGCAACAAAAAGATCAAGAACAGGAATTTTTCTCTGTGGAGTCAAATTCCATGTACTCTAAGGTTCATGAAAAAGAAAGGGTGTTATCACCTTATACTTGAGAATTATATTACAACAGGCTGATTATTCACAATTAATGAGCTCAGGGTTAGGAGTTCAGTGGCCAGATGGGCAATTGTAATGACTTGTCTGGCTCTAAGTCAGCATGGCAGGGTCCCTAAACCTACCAGCAGTCTTGGCTCTGTTCAGCAGGGGAACACCCCCAGCCAGTGGCTCTGCATGAACCCAGTCTTGTAAGCCTCAACTCCACGTGCCTAATTTCTTGGAACCAAATCCCAACTTGTATTCCTTTTTTAGTAATTGTGTCCTCAATTTGCTACTCTGATCCATAAATTGTGTGACTTGATGCACCAACTACAATCCATGTTCCTCTAAACTTGTTTCTTTAAGGCCTTTTAATAACCTCACTTCTGTCCCTAAAGTCGTTTACTTGCCCTTGGGTCCCTGCTACCTGCTACCTGATCTTACCACCTGTCTGTAATTCTAATTCTTATTGACGACTGTCACTATCATCTTCTCTTTATGGCGTTTTCAGCCTGCTGGGCCTTCCTAATGACAGAGTCCAAGCAGAACCCCACCTACCAAAAGAGAATCTTCATATACAATCTGCTCCGTCCCAGCTCATTTCTCTAATGTCAGTAACTTCCCTACAGGACTGTGAGATCACCCGACTTCATTAACAAAGGCATATTATTTAAGTCTAGTTTGGGTTTTCATGTCTTTTCCTTTGTCAAGTACACATAATTCCTCACTCAACATTCCCTTCCAGCACATTGTTACTTGATTAAACTTTGAACTTGTCAATCCTTTCTGTAGGATCAGGTTCTAACACTTGAGACTACATGATGTGGCTTCTATTAACCTTTCCAAACTTCTTTTCTATTGCTCCTATTTACTCACCACTTTTTCCAGGCAAAATGAATTGACTTGGTAACTCCCTGTATATGCCCTTTATTTCCCCCATTGCTTCCTCCCTTTGCCTGGGTATGGAATGTTTTTTTTCTCATTTCGGCATGTTCAAATCTTTTTCAACTTCAAGGCCTAGTACCATCTGTTGAGAATAATCTCTTTCTTGCTCAACTCTGATTCTGTATCACTCTGATGGCCCTTAGCACTTTCTACCTTTAATATGGTTATTTATATACTTCTTATATCTTCCCCATTAGTGTATAAGATCCTTGATGGCAAGACCTATACTGTTTTCATCTTTGTATTCCGTAGCATCTAGCACATAAGCATGCACACAACAGATGCTTAATAAATATTTTTGAATAAACTGATAAACCAAGCCTCAGTTCTAGCAACAGCTCTTTCAGATTTGTACTGTTAATTGCAAATAGAGAGGAGAGAGGTTGGGGTGAGATGGTTTGTGCCCTAATGATCTGTCCATAAACTCTTGGAGTAAGGGACTTCAGAAGCCATCTATCGCAGTGGTTCTCAACCACTTAAGACTTGATATAGCCAATGAATGAGTCACATGTGCAAATAATTCTTGAGGGAATACCTATATATATTTTTCCTTTTTACACAGACTCTAGGTTTTGAAAACATGGGCTTTCTAGCTGTAAGCTTACTTCCTCTTTTTTTCACTGATATCTGGAAGATGCAGTTGAAAGGATGCTAATAAAATCCTAACTCACTCACTTACAAACCAAGAAATCTTGACTATGAGTCCAAATGACTTCTCTAACATCAGAGTCAGAAGCAGAAGTAGGATTAAAACTCAGGTTCTCCGACTCCTTGCCCAGTGAGCTTTCCACTAAACAATGCTGTCTGTGATAACTGCTGCTGGAAAAATAACTCAGAGTTCCAGTACTAATAGGCCATTAGCATTTTTTTCCTTCATGAGTGGGTGCATATTTATAACTCTTTCAGAAATCATTCCTAATCTAGTTTGTAAGAAATCCCTATAAGCATTCTTTGCGTCCTTCCTTTCCCTGCTCTCCTTCCGTTTGCAGAATTCAGTTGTATTGTGCTTTAGCAACCACAGCATGATTGATGTTACATTACAGTTCAGCAACAGTTTCTGCTATTAATTGCTTTATAATGGTAATTACGACTAGTGGGTACAAGATATTTTCTAATTGTCTATTACTGTGAATAGTGCTTGTTACATAACAGAAGCCTGTTAAATAAATAACCACAATTACAATTCTGAGATCTTAAAAAACAAATCTAAGTATTTGGATAACAACAGTTAAAAAAAAAATTAAAAGGCAGTACCTCTATAGTTACTTGGGGCAAGGGGAGGGTTCACCTTTCAGTTAAAGCAAAACAGGATATGAGGACAGAATCAGAGAAACCTGAAAACTAAACTTACATTTCCCTTCTTTTAAAATAAACACATCTAAAAGCTTTTGTTTGCTCAGTTCCTCAGTCAATGCATACATATCAAATGTATGCAGATTCACATGTATCCATTTCCTCCCCCACTGAGATAAGGAAAAAGAAAGCACGCTATAATTAGCTCCAGTAGGATGTGAACACAGAGCCCTACCAACCATACTGAGTGGTCCCCATGGATAAGACCCTTCTTCCTTTGTGTCCCATACAGCATCTAGCCACCATAGTGTCAATCCACCTTCACCATTTAACCAACAGCAAATGCCATCACAGTATGGCACTGCCCCAGAGCATGGGGTCATCCAAAGGTATAGGTGACAGAGTCACTGTCTTTAAGGGGTTTATATGTTACAAAACCGAGGATTTGATTTCAGTTCTAGCATTCTTTGATTAGTCTAAAATCATTTTAAAGTCATATCCAGACTTTTGTTGTAGGAGTAGCAGAAACAGGCATAATAAAGAAGTCACATGACTTGCCCAAAGTCAAAGAGCTTTTAACAGACAGCTATGTTTGAATCCAGTCCATCCAATTCCAAAGACTGGGCTTGTACCCTCTACTGCCTCTTGCAATGGACCTTCATCGTCAGCATCATTCCTCCCTACATTTTCACAGTGCTTCAAGGTTTAGATGATGCTTTCACACATACAGCATCACTTCACCTCATGACACTGGCAAGGTACTTGTGCCGGTTTGGATGTATCATGTCCCCCAAAACACCACGTTCTTTGATGCAATCTTGTGGGGGCAGACATATTAAGTGTTGATTAGGTTGGAATCCTTTGATTGAGTGTTTCCATGGAGATGTGACTCAACCAACTGTGGGTGAGACCTTTGATTGGATAATTTCCATGGAGGTGTTACCCCACTCATTCAGGTGGGTCTTAATTGAATCACTAGAGTCCTATAAAAGTGTTCACAGACTGAAGGAGGTGCTGCAGCCAAGAGAGACACTTAGAAGAATGCACAGGAGCTGAGAGTGGAGCTGGAACACAATCTGGGATCAGCAGACACCAGCCACATGGCTTCGCAGCTAACAGAGGTTTCCCGGATGCTATTGGCCTTCCTTCGGTGAAGGTATACTTGTGTTGATGCCTTAATTTGGACATTTTCATGGCCTTCAGACTGTAAATTTGTAACCAAATAAACCCCCTTAATAAAAGCAATCCATTTCTGGTATTTTGCATAATAGTAGCATTAGCAAACTGGAACAGTACTTATCAGCATCCTGTTTCTGAGGAAACTGAAGCTCAAAGAAGTTACATGATTTTTCCCAAGTTTCCACTGCTGCTAAGCAGCAAAGTGAGGAATAGAATCCAGGTCTTCTAACTCCTATTCCAGTTTTTCCTTCCACACATCCTGCTTACTCAGTTAATTTAAATATGCTACATATGGAGAAAGCCTAATAGTATCCCACATTGTCTTACATCATTTAAAATATTCTAACACCTCTCAGTTGATGACTTCCCCTCCTAATTCCCACTAATGAAGCACAGGTTTAAGTAGTGTTTAATTCTAGAAAACTTTATTGGTTCCTAGAGCTAAAAATGGCACCCAAACCCAGTTGGTTATCTTGCAAACACACGTGACTGATCACAAAGCAAGAGATGGCAAATCTTTACACTGTCAGTGAAATGTCAATTCATTCAGAGTCAGATGAGTTCATCAAATAAACACAGCAAAAATGAACCTTAATTCTGTGGCAAAGTTCTCCAAGTACACCTAATAAAAACATTTAAAGACTCAATTTCTGGAGATGGCAGTTTATTTACATTGCTTGTCTCTATACTCCTATGGATTTATGTTTAGAAGAAAGCATGATTTCGTTCTATGAATCTGATCAATGCCATCTTCACAGTGTTTCAAGGTGGAAGTGTGTGTTGCTGGGGGCAGAGCTATTCTTTTGCATGTGAGAGGTCTATGTTAACACAATGAGAAGCGTATATAATTTAGTGTCTCAATTTATCTAACTGACCAAATTTCTCAACAGAAACTTGCTCTTGAAGTGGAGAAGAAATATTAAGGCTGTAGCACTCAAAATCAACACCTGTGCCACCCCTGGCACACATGCCAAAGATGTGCCTACAGCTGTGACTTAGCACTCACCATTCACTTATTGAAGACTAGGCTTGTGTATCTATCATCTTACCTAATCAATATCTCAGTAAGACAGATATTATCCATTTTACAGATGAGAAACTGAGGTTCAGGGGTTGATTAATGTGTCTGTGACTGGTAAATAACCAAGATTTGACCCTAAGTCGGCCTGACTTCAAAATATAAACTCTCTTCACTATGCCATACTGCCTTTCCATAGCAACATTAGTTTGAGAATATATTTATGTTTAAGGAAAGTCCATTTTAGACTTTATCCAATGGAATTTAATTACTATGAAATATCACTACAATAACTGTGAACAGGCTAAAGTCCTTTTCACTTACAGTGACCTTGTGTAAGTTATTCTGAATCAGTTTCCTCATTTGCAAATAAAAGCATCTTCCTCTGGGGCATCGTATGCCGTAAGACCTGTGCAAGCATTTGAAACAGTACCTACCACAGTTAGTGCTCAACAAGTTAGCCCAACTTGTTTTAGTGACCACCACCACCATCATCATCAACATCATCATCATCACCAACATCATCATCATCATCATGATTTTATCTCCTATAAATACCTTACCACCTTGGGTCCCCTGTGTTTGTCATAGGAAAATAAAAGGAAGTTCTGAAGGAACAATTTTTTATTCTTCAGTGTTTTGAAGGTCACCTGAGCTTCTTGCTGACTCTGAGTGTCGGTGTGGGGTACAGGCTGGCCATGAGGGTAATACTGTGTAGGGGTAAGAAAAGATATGGAAGATAATATAAAGGGCTTTCAGAGCACATAGTTGCAATACTAATAGGCAGCACCAACAGACACTCTGACAACCCCCAAATTCCAGGAATTCACTGGCAGCATAAACAGTTACCACCAACACATTCCTAAGCTTCCTCTGGGTTACACCACATGGTCCAGAAATTTAGATTGCTTCCTAAGTGAATACAGAATCAGAGAGCAGGCAGTTTTATTGTTCAATTAGGCATATCTTTACAATGAAAGCAACTAATATTTATTGAGGTCCAACTTTATAACAGGAAATATGCTGGCTTCCACAAATATATAACTCAATGAAAAATAATCACAGTAACTGCATGGTAGGTATTATATTTTCATAATCATGCCATACAATTAACCAACATTACACAGCTACTAATCATTAGACTCAAAACTTAAATACATTTTTTTTCCAAAGTAGGGTCTAGCCCACTTTCCACTGTCATGCCAAATATTTAAGACTGGACTTACGACTTACTACTGGTCTGTGGAAATAGTATAACAGCCTGTGGAAATCTGGAAAACAACCATAAAGATGATGAAACCCCGATTTCAAGATTCACGTGGCAAGCCTTTAGATTTATAGGTTCAAAGTTTAAGAAGGTGGATCTGAAGTATCCTTTTAAAAAATCTAATCATCATATAAACAATATTAGAACTTCATTAAATAAGAAGACTGGAAAATTATGCTAAAATGTTAACTATGGTTACTTCTGGCAGAATAACATCAGTAAGATGATATTCAGCATTTTCCAGTTGGTTTGTAAACTTTCAGAAAGATAAAACTTCTACTCAGTTTTTTATTCTACTTCAATTCCTCTGCTTAAAATAGCTACATTCTAAATACTTTGAATAAATTTTAAACAGATTCTGTTAAACTGTTATAAAGTGCTTACTACTTGCAGCTCTGTTAAGCAGTTGATATATACAAATAACATAAGACAATTACTGTCCTCCAGAAGTTCACAGTCTATGGGGTAGACAAATCTGTGAAATAACTACTATCTAGTGTGGTATGTGTGACAGTGGATATATAGGAAGGGAAGTGGGGTGACTAAGGATGCAGCTGGAAAAGGAGACTTGAACATTAAATGCTACACTGAGAATTTGGGTCTCATTATACACACGCGAGAATAACACCGAAGCTCTAAAGTAAAGAGCCACCAATATCATGTAAAATGTGGATTGTTCAGAATGTGGATTAAGGAGGGAAAATCAAGAGTGAGCACATCAATAGGAAAGTTTTGCAATTGTCCAGGCTAGAATTCAGACTGGTCAAACATTTGTTAAACAGTGACAGAGAGCCAGGCAGAAAAAACAAATAAGACATGGCTATAGTCCTTTAGAGTGCAGTCTTGGAGCTGAGGGTGGTGGACAGATAGGGCAGTGATGGCGAGTGGTAGTGAGGGTTAGAAATAGACTGCAGTAAAGATGAAGAGAAGAAAAAGATTTAAAAGACATTAAAGGCACAGAAAATTAAGACTTTGTAACTGATCAAACTCTGGACCCGAAGGCAAGATAGGAACCAAGGCTGCTTCCTAGGTTTCTAGCTTAGGTTTGATGCCATTCATTGAAATCGAGAATGCAAGAATGAGCTGACACCACCTGCTACCCTCCATTTCTTTTAGAGACATTACAAATGAGATAATAAGGTCTCCAGAGAAAAAGCACTATAAATCCCAATTAACATTATCATGATCTACTGGGCATGCACTTGGACAGAAAAGAGTTGAGAATCTGTCAGCATATTTTACATGAAGACAGAGGTTAACATTGTCAGAAGAAACTATCTCCATCACAAAAACCTCCTAAAGGCACTGCCAATTAAAAAAATCATAGATGTGTTATTTTGCTGACATTTAACTCAAAACAGCAAAAGAACAAACAACTCTCCACCATAGTGTAAGAGATGCAGAGTCTATTTACTATCTGTTCTTAATTTTACGGGACAGTACAAAATCCTAGTTACTGTTCACATGCATGGAAAGCAGTGTTGTGAAAGACTTGAACTAATCAGTTCAGGGGCTTTCCTGGAGAGGGATGGAGCTCCGGGAAGTTTGGCAACGCAGTGGTCTCAGTGAAGGTGCTGTCCCTGCCTGCACACCACACCCCGGGACTCATTACTGCAGAGATCAAGTAGAATTACAAGAATTTCTATAAAATGATTCCCTAGTGCCGTCTGTCCCAGGCTATTAAACACACAGATTGACATTTTAATTAGAACTGGAGGGAAACTTCTCAAAAGAGACAGGTTTCTAGACATTAAAACGGAATGTGATTTTACAAAGACAGACAGGATAACTTAAGCAGCTGCCTAACAAAAAACATGAATATGCTTTTAATATTGTTACCTCCATCTTAAATTTGTATCACACCTAGCAGGCTTTGAAAATATTTGGAAAAAGTCATAGAATGATACATAATTATATTAAGGGGATATTTAATTGCAACTTTACTTTCTTAAGCATAACATAAAAATCAGCCATTAAGCTCTCCCTCTGACAGCTGCAAGTCAGTGAGAACACAACTGTGCAATACTTGAAAACAAACTGGAACCTAAAATTAAGCTTTCTATCCAAGTTACTCAATTCAGTCCAACAGTTACTGAAGTAATGGTCCTGTATTAATGTTTTCCTCAAAGATGGCAAGGATGGGGGGCATGCACTCTCATATACTGTGGTACTGGTGGGAATGTATGCTGATTCCTTTTAAGATGAAACACTGGCATCTATCAAAAAAATTAAAGCAATTGACCCAGCAATTTCTCCTCAAGAAATACACAACCAGTAGATAAGGATATGTTTATAAAGCTGTTTACCGAAACATTTAAAAACTAAAGCCAACCTAAATGTTTATTAATAGAGGAATGGTTAAAGTATGGCACACCCATTTTATGGACTAAGATGGGCACAGTCTTTAAGAATGAAGCAGCAAATGTACTAATATGGAAGAGTGTCCCCGATAGACCACTGAGAGAAAGAAGGTAACAAATCTTTAAGTTTACATAGAATGATTCCTTCAAAAAAAAAAAAAACAAAAACAAAGCCATATAAGTGTGTCACATAGGAACATGTCAGAATCCCTTAACACTTTGAGAGTGGGACTATGTGTTGGAGGAACTTGCAGCTTTTATGTCTGAATGGTTTGAAATATTTATAATGAAAACTCTACTCATTTAAAAATAACCAATGATTTTTAAAATGTTCTGCAATGTTTTTGAAAAGCATGCCCAATTTTCTTAGTTATGAATTAATCTTTAAGATATTCACCAAAGAGTTTATATTTAGATCTTAAACTGGTAGCTCTCTGGAATTTCCAGAATTTGGAAAACCTTAATAGTCTGTTACTATCAGATAAGAGTTAGCCAAATATAGGGCCAACAAAAATGAGTACCAAGGAACCCAATAATTAACTGTTTAAGGTGTGGATAAAATTCTATATTTAACTCAAGAGCCTACTAAAGATTTACATCTTTGATAGAGGAATTGGAATGAATAATTTCAGAGGTAGGGAGCTCCATTGATGGGAAGTGGGAAGAAACTGCACTTTATTTCTGTGGGCTGAGATACAAACTTAAGATTAAATGTCGGTTTAACCGTGAAAGCAAAAACAAAGAAAGAAGGAAACAAAAAAACCTCAAAAGGACCGAAAACCAAATTTAAGCCCCAAATCTTGCCCATCAGAAAACGACAACTTGCTGTGCTAAATCACATACCAAAAACAAAAGCACAGATTTGGAGGGGACAGACTAAAGGCAAACGAATAAGGATGGAATTCCTAAAGACAAAATTTTGGTTTGTGATCTTTACAGTGAAAAATGGATCAGAGGACAAGTTGAAAGTCAAGCTGAGCCAAAGGTGCTGTGATTTATCATCACCTTTCATTTCTCAAGCCAAGAGTGAAAATTACCACGTCCTTTCCTCTTTCTCTAAGAATCCTGCAAGTGAAGATCTCCTAGGCGGCACATTCAATTCTGTAGAACACTCAGGGCAACCAATGAGCGGAAGGGGGAGGCTTGTGAGACAAGCAGTTTCCCTTCAGACTCTGCTCCAGCCAGCAGCTGGCCAAATCAGTCGAGACCAGTGACCAGCTAGCGACTGGAAAGCCACCGAAATGCAAATAAAACACATCTCCCCAGGCCAAATCAAGCACACCGAAGCGAAGGCGGGGTACTGGCGAACAAGCGCGCACCTGACCCATACCCATTCAGCAGCGAGTGAAAAGCTTGGAGCTCGAAACCGGAAGAAGCCCAGAGAGTCCCAGGCTGTGGAAGGCGATTCCATCTCATTTTCTCCGCCCTCTCAGGACAGCTTCTGCCAATTAGTCGCCCCTAACCCCACCCTGATCCCGACCGTGGCCCCCTCGCGCCCAGGTGGCCGCAGAGGTAGCGTGCTGTGGGGATCAGCTCTGCGGCCGGCTGCTTTCCTAGGCGGGAGAAAGAAGACAAACAGCCCACACCGTAGGGGCCCGGAACTCACCCTCATCACGGACACCCTCAACTCCGCCGCGGTTACCGCTACAGTCCTCCTCCCCTCCGGCAGCAGCCCCTTGGGTCTCAAGAGCAGCCATCACGCGGCTCAAGAGCAAGGGGATGGTCGTGGGGCGGGGATGGTCGTGGGGCGGGGATGGGGCAGACATGCACCAATGCAAATGTGGCTCCAGGCTAACTTCCTATCAACGCAGTTTTCTCCACGCTCACGCCGCGCCGTCAAGCTCTGGGCCAAAAGGACGTGGCGAGCGGCCTCTAATTCCCGCCCCTCGCCGCTAACGGCACGCCCCTTCACGGGATAGAGGCAGAGAACTACAATTCCCAGCATGCTGCGGAGGCCCTTGGAAGGCAGGGCTGCAAGAGGCGCCGGCGGGCGGGGGTGCGCCCGAGAGTGCCCCGGCGTGTTCCCTTAGTTCAGTGAATCAGAACAATGACTGCGCCGCCGGGTCCTCGGTAGCGCGTCGGAGGACTGTAAGCAGCCGCCGCCGGGAGAGCGGCGGGCGGCGCAGTCTCGGCGGCGCGGTGTCAACGCCCGCTGGAGATTCTCCAGCGCAGACCCTGCCCAGCGCCCGCAGCCCCGAGGAGCCACCGAGCTCCAGGCTGCAGCCGCTACTCCCTGGCTGTGCATTGTTGTGAGCTGGAGAAGGGGTGCGTGGATTACAAAGCCTGAAGACCGCCTAGTCGCCTTTAGCCATGTGGATACCTACGGAGCACGAGAAATACGGCGTGGGTGAGTCTGCGTGGGGCGAACTTTTATTCTGCTGTGGCCGGAGCGGGTGCGCATTTCGTGTCTTTGCTCCCGCGCCCCTCTTGCTCCGCCTGGCTGGAAATGCCTAATGCTGGCATCGCGCAGCGGGTCCCGGGCTTTGCCGGAGCCAGCCCGGGGCAGAGAGGTGCGCGCCGCGCTGCCTGCCGGGGTCTCACCCCGCATCGGCTCCCGGAGCGCCCGGACGGCTTGGGGAGCGTGCGAGTCAGCCCGCCCGCTCCGGCCTCTGCCTGCGGACCTGCGGAGTTTGGA
The DNA here is from genome assembly GCF_015220235.1 of Choloepus didactylus. Lineage (NCBI taxonomy): Eukaryota > Metazoa > Chordata > Mammalia > Pilosa > Megalonychidae > Choloepus > Choloepus didactylus. Next base: position 82,173,580 of record NC_051311.1, read on the forward strand.
GTGGTACGGAGTGTGTGTGTGTGTGTGTGTGAGTGTGTGTGTGTGTGTGTGTGAGTGTGTGTGAGTGTGTGTGTGTGTGTGTGTGTGTGTGTCAAGTTGGAAGAGGAGGGAGAACAGCGTTCCTCTGCCTTCTGCCTCTTCCTCAAAGCGGCGGGGAGACGGTAGTGGGCTGCAGCGATTTCTCAGGGTGGGGATGGAGCTAACAACAACCGGGCGCAGGGAACAACCCCCAAAACAGAAGGAAGGCGCAAAACCTTTCCTCTGGCTCCGGTCAACATTGCCAGAGTGCGGAATGTGGCACAGTCCTCAAAGAGCCGCTCTGACGGACCAAGCCCAGTGCAAGCCTCATCCTTCCCTCCCATACAGGGTTTATGGGGCGTGTGTGTTGGAAGTGGGGGGATTGGTAAATTTCAGTATCTGCGTCGCTTGGCTCCCTTGTCTTAGGAGAGGAACGGGTATTTCAGAAGTGTTTTTACTTCTGGCTTCCCTTGTGTCTGGGGTGACGGTGGCTGTGGAGTGATAATGGTGAGGGGAATCTGAAAGCCTGGGTCTTCAAGGCAGGGAGACAGCTTTTAGGAAAGGACTATCCTGACTCTGGCTTTCGGAGAAAAAGGAACAGAGTAGCGCTCGCCGTTCTGTGCAAAGGTGAACAACAAAGGACATTAATGTTGACTGATGAATACAGGAGTCTCTCTTCCTTTCCCTCCTCCCATTTCAGGCCGATTACAGTTCCCGTTTTTGTTGTTTGGTTTCAGCTGGGTTGCCCCTTGACAGTTACTCCTTTTAGGGTTGTGACTATTAAGAAGCCAGGCTCTCTGACAAGCCTGCAGCGACTAAATGCAATTATAACCTCCCAGAAGGTCTAAAAGAGAGAAAGCATTATGAGCATTATGGATTTTACTAACACTTTTTATTTCCTACAATGTCTTGTCCTGCCCATTGGTTTACTTTTTGGCGGTGGTGGTGGCCGACACGTCTAGTGATTTAGATATGTAAAAATACCTGCTTATGCTTTAAATTCATTTTCCTGCAATAAAAAAAATCTGGAAAGCCTGTCCTGGGAGTCATAGTCACAGGGGATTTGTTTTCAACTTCTGGGGACAGGAATTTGGAGTCCACTGGAAAGCTTCTGTGATTAAACAGCGTCATCCCTTATTTTACATTACCTTTTCTGGATTGTGACTGGTTCGTAAGACAATAGGTTGTCCCGGACCCACCTTTGGGAAGGGCTTTCAGTTTTCACTCTCTTAAAAGTCTGAGGGAAGCCTTTGCCATCCACTCTGTTGGCAAGGAGGGGATGCTAGGTGGTTGTTATTTTCCTTCTCTTCACTCTCCTCTCTTTTGGGTAGATGAACCCTTGCTAGGGAGAAGACTGCCTTTGCTGCACTGGTGAAGAGCCGGAGGGCATCGCCTCCTTACTGGATTTAACACTCAGTGCAGGAAGTGCAGACCCATCCAGGCAACTCTGTCCCGCTTGGAATCAATCCCAGATGTTGCTTTCTTCCAAGTGTTAAATTATACAGATTATGAATGGGATTTATTTTCTTGATTTCTTTATGTGCCAGGTCACAGCTGGGTTGCTGTTATCGATTAGTTTTTCTCTCCCCTTTCTTTACAAGCTGTGGGCAGAGGCTTAAAACCACTCTGGGATTTCCTGGAATGGCAGACCGGATATTATCAGTCGAGTGTTTTGGGCTGCAGCAGACACCTTGGTTTTGGCTGGTTGTGATTTGATTGCCTAGTGGGGGGTGAGGTGGCCGGGGCGGAAGGGTATGCACACGTTTGGGAAAAGGGGGTTGAGTAAGAGGTAAGAGCAGAGAGGGGTCTTCTGCCCAGAATTATTGCTGCTGTGTTCATTTGTACAATATTACACATACAGGAATGTTAATCATCTTTTATTAATTTTGAAGCATTTGGCTTGTGGAATGTTTAGCTGTTTTTTAGAATCCATCTGTTAGGCTTTTGTGTGTGTGTGTGTGTGTGTTGTGAAAATTTTGTTAGGGTATTTATGTGTGGACTTTATTTCTCACTATGGAGAGCATCATTTGTAACTGCCTACGCTGCAAGTTTTTTTGTTTGTTTGTTTTGTTTTTTAAACCTTGAATTGTGTATGTGTTTTTCTCATCCTTATAAACACTAAAGAAAATATTTCATGGGCACTTGTGTTTGGCTGATTATCAGGTGTTGTAGTAATTCAATTTCCTCATTTTCTGAAATCAGTCAGCTTTTGTAACTTGGAGTACCTAAAGTTTCAGTATAAATTGCATATTTCTGCAATGACACTTCTTATCTACCATCATGTATGTATGGAATAATTGTGTCTATATATTTATGCTTAAATTTCAAGTAACAACTGTAAAAATGGATAAAAGTACTTAAATTTTATACCTGTAATTAGATTTATCAGAGGTAGAGATTGCTCCCATCTGATGGATGGGCACCATCTCCTCTATTTAATTGATGAATTATCTTAAAACAGTGTATAATAGTCGTATACCTAAGTGTTCTGATTCTAGGAAATTAGTGATAAAGCTACAGACCTGAGGAATAGGGAACCTTGTCTATTTAAAAAGATGTTAGTAGGCACAATTGTACAGATATTTTATCTGGGGAGATTCTAGTTAGCTCTTGATCCTAATCCAGACGCGTCTGTCACCTGTGTGATGTTAGTTAAGTCACTTAACCTCTCTGGGTACCAGCCACTGTGTCAAATAATATCTAAGGTTCTACCCAATGCTAATTTTCTAGAGTTTTTCCAACCAAATGTGTCCTTTGGATGGGAAAACATCTCCATTGTTTAGAGATGCTGTGACATATAACACTTTTGCTGTTATATGTCTCACATAATTTTAAACCAAGATCACAGGTAAGCAAAAGCTACCTGGCACGCTGCCAGAAATGAGGTGGTGGTTGCTCACTTCCTCAATCTGTTTAATTCCCTTTCTCCAGTAGGAGCCCCATGGACAGTGACTAAAGCTTTCAATCGCCCCCTCACAAATTTCCTTAGGATCAGTATCTGCCTCCTGCATTCCCTCATCTGTCATCCTCCCCCTCTATCCAAAGTGTTGGACATTATTCACAGAGAAAGTTAAGATCATTGCAAATGTATTTCTGCATTCATTTGTTCAACAGTCATTTATGCAGTGTTTCCAGGTAAGCCAGTGAGTCTTCTTGAGTCAAAAACTATACCTCTCTCTCAAACCCAGCCGGATGATTTACATGTATGAATCCCATTAAGCTTGGCCAGAAGAATATGAGCTGGAGATTGATCAGTACAAAAAAATCCGTGAGCCTTAGTAGAAACAAAACTCAGAACAAGCTGATCTGAAGGTCACAAGTGTCATTTTAGGAATGAAGTATTACAATACTAGTATCACTTAAACCTCACAAATATTCCTATACTCCCTTTCTCTTGAAGTGGTTTTTGAATTTGAGTGGGAATCATGTTCCTTTTGAAAGCGTCTTCTATTTTAGGGAAAGTGGGATCTTCTCTTATACAGGATCTTTAGAGTAGCATCCCTTTCTCTGTATTGGTTGTGTGTGAGAGAATTTTGAGGGAATGGACCTTTCCTCTTAGCTGTTTTCAGTTTCCAAGCTAATGGTTTCTTAAAGCGTTTCCTGTTTGTGGTACCATGATGTGTCCAGATAATGTGAGTAGCCAAATAATGACATGCTTCTTGGAATTGTTTGTGGCATTTTGAGCCTGGCACAGGATTCTAAACTTTAAGTGGAAAGAGAAGAGGAGTGATTTATATCTCCAAGTAAAGTACCATTGAAAGACTGTGCAGACAGTGGGATGGCAACTGATGTCCTTGATCTGGCCTCCTATGGGAAAAGCCTATGAAAATGTTTCCGTCTTTTGGTCATTCTCCTAAGTGATGATGCTTTCCAAAGGCCCCACAGTAACAAAGAGATGTTGCCTTTCCTCTCTGATCTTGTTTTACCAGAGGCTGTTTACAGTGGGTATACAAAGGAGATTGTAAAATTTTCAAGAAACATTGGGTTTTCTGTCTTTAGCTTTACTTCTTACCAAAAAGAGATCAGACTTTCAGAATCACCTTTGATGCAGTATGTCCAGGCTCCTAGCATGGTGACTTTATGCTGCTGGCATATATGTTAGAGCAACATTAGACTTCAAAGACCCCAACCAAAATACTGTAACATATTTATACCATATTTTATAGTTGAAAAAATGTTGAGTGTGGAATTCCTCTGAAGTGGAATGATAATTTCCATTTGAGAGATGAAGAAACAACTTCATAGATGTTAACACTCTATGTAAGTGTCATTTAATCTTATTTGGCGATGCTCCGTATTAAAAAATACCACATCACCACCGCCACCCACATGTATAGCTGAAACAATACTTGTCCATGCTGTGTGTAATATACGCTATTTTCTAGTCTTTTTCATTTAAACAAAAATACCTGTCACTAAATTGACTTAATGACTCATTAATGTGTCCTGACCCACAGTTTGAAAAACGCTACCTTAGTTGCCACATTAGTTCTGCAGGCTTGACTGGAACTCAGACCCTGTTGGTTTTCCAGTCAAATTTCATGACACTGGTGTGGAGTTGGTTTTTGTTTTTTTTGTTTTTCTTTTTTTTTTTTGGTAACAGATATTTTGTTTTTTTCTGTGTTTTAACATTGTATTTCTCATTAAAGATGGAGCAAATATTCAAAGCTGTCATCTATACTGTATAAATCGTCTAAGTTCATGCGCTTCTTCCAACTGGGACCTTTTTGACAAGGATTGGGATCAACTGCATAATGACTAATTTTGGACTTGTCAATATAATTTTCTTTGATAAAGCTCTGTGGCCATGACAATAGGAGAATAATATAAGTCCACTGACATATGTTACCAATTTTAGGATTACCACCTCCCATTCTCTTCTGTCTTTTTTTCATGTTGCTGATCATCATTAGAAGGAATAAGACAGTTTATATAATTTACTTTCTTAAAAAATTGAATACTTATTTGGTATACTTATTTGGCCAGAGTAAGACTGAAGAATAAAGAAGTAAAGTTCCCTAAGCCTGTCTTCATTTAAGCAATTTGAATTCACGTAAAGAACAGCTAACTTTCTACTCTCTAGCATGTTAAAAAAATAATAAGGCATGCTAAAATATTTTTGGATATCTACTAAGTACATACATTTTACCAAAAAGTGTACTGCCCTTTGTGACAAAGTTGCAATAAAACAGATTCAGTACCCTGCTGACTGTACTGAAAATTGTTATGATCCTTACGGAAACTAATCAGTATTATGTTTGTGGAGCACTTGCCACAGGCCAAGCAAGTTCTAAGAGCTTGTCATGTATTGTCTTTTAATCCTCCTGACAATCCCCTGATGGAATATTCACTCACATTTTATAGGAAACTGAAACAGAGAGAGGTTAAGTAACTTGTCTAAAGTCGCATCCTGAATATTGTATCTATGATTCAAACACAAGCCTTGCACAGAGCCTGCCTTCTTGACGCAATACCATATTGCCTAATATGACAGTCACTAGCCAGAATTTGGATCAGTAGTCCTACTTCTTAAAGTTTACATGGAAAAAAAAAAAAATCAGTAGAAACAAAATGCATGGAGTTATTCATTAACGAAACAACATAAATGCTCCATACAGGAATAATTTAGTCAGTTTTGGTTATCAGCACATCAGAGTATTATGCAGCCAGGAAGTGGATAATTTCACAAATAACAGTATTTCTAAAATATATTCCAGGTATCTAATGTTAAATGAATAAAGAAATCAAAGTAAATATGGACTATGGTTGAAACTATGTATGGTTGAAACTATGTAAAAATGTGTAGCATGTAAAAGAAGATGGAGTTAACACACATGAGAATAATCCTTTTATTAGGATATGGAGATTTCAGCAGATTCTTTTTTAAAAAATTATTTTTGGTTGGAAATATTAACAGTTTTAAACATGAAAGCACAGAAGTCATTGCTTATGAAGGGGGATGGCACAAAAATGAGTGAAGAAGGGTTATTGCAATAGCTGAGGTGAGGCGTAAGTAACTGAACCAGGTGAATGTCCCTTGCATGGTGAAAAATGGATGGCTGTGGGAGATATTTAGGAGATGGAAGCAAATGGCTTGGTAAATGACTGGACAACAGGAGTTAGGGAAAGGAAGTAATTTAGGATGTCTTCCTGGTTTCTGGCTTGGGCAACTGTGTTGAATACAGATGCCTTTCAGTGAAAGAGAAATTTTTTATAAATAAGGTAGGTTTGTGGTATAAGATTAAAAGTTTTGTTTGGCCACCTTGAGTTTGCAATACCTATAAGACATTTAGGTGGGAACACATAGGAAGTGGCTGTGGAGTAAAGGAGAGAGGTTCTGCATTGAGCTATTTGGTTTGTGTGGGATGACTGAAGTGAATCATCTAGATAAGACTTTATTAATTGTATTGACTTTGATCATGTAGTCTGCCTGTCTATTCTACGTTTTAAAGTAACAGACCCTACATTTCTAAAGAGCAGTCATCTTGAAGCATTTTATTAATATGGGTGCAAGGAACTCATAATAAATATTAGCTGTCCCTGTACAGTTGGTATTAAACTGAATTTTATGGTCTTTTTGTGCCTCCCATTAGTGTACTGCCTGACTAAGGCATTAGTTATTTCTATTTCTATGACAGTTTTCTTCCAAACAAATATCTCATGCTAGATTATGCATGTTTGTAAGATTTCCCCAACAGGGTGTTGAAACACAGAATGCACAAATACTATTTTAATAAACAGGATTTATACATCCCTTAAACTGCATGTAAGTATCTAGATACATCCCCAAATGGAAAAATGCTCAGATATCCAAAGGGAAATATTTGTACATGGAGACATGTTGTGGTAAATATGTAATATCTCTTAAGAACCACAAGGTCAAATTTATAGTTCTCAATGTTATACCATTGCACTCCTGAAAAATATGTGATTTGAAGTAAGGTATTTAAGCTATTAGGCCACCTTCTTTTAATGTAGCTTTCATAACTTTCCACCAAAATACCAGTAAATATACAGAAAGAGGCATACATTAATGATACTAAAAATTAAGTCTAACAGAAAGTCTATTGCCAAAATTTGGGAGGAATTTCCCCAAGGCAGATGAAACTGGATTAAGACAACCAGTTGGTGGCTTCTCTCTGCTCCCCCTCATTAAGCAAAGTGACTTCAGTGGCCTGAAAGATGGTGTGGTCCTTTAAAACAGTTTGAACCCCAGAAAACCATGTTCTTGAAGTTACTCCATCCCTGTGGGTTTGGACCCATTGTGAGTAGGATCTTTTGATGAGGCTACTTCAGTTAAGGTGTGTCCCACCTCATTCAGGATGGGCTTACCCTCTTACTGGAGTCCTTTATAAATGGGATGAATTCAGAGAGAGAAAAAAAGCCAGAAGTGAGAAGCTGAAAGTGATGAAACCCTGAAGAGAAGGGAGAGACCAGTAGATGCCACCATGTGCCTTTCTGTGTGGCAGAGGAGCCAAGAATCACCAGCAGTGAGTCTTCAGGAAGAAAGCATCACCTTAAGAATGCCTTGATTTGGACATTTTCATGGCCTCAGGCTGTAAGCTAATGCATTCCCATTGTTAAAAACCCAACCCATTTCATGGTGTCTGCTTTAAACAGGTAGCAAACTAAAACAGTTGTCAGGAGGACCCATTACACCTTCCCCATTTTCTGTCTCCAGCGTTAGAGGCTGGCTCAGAACATTCAGCTTGGAGTGTGTCTTTTATCACCTGAGGTATTCATGGTCCTTCCATTTTCACCCCATCTTTATAACTCTGTTAAGAGATGACCAGTTCCAGAAACAACTGGGACAGGAAGGTGGGTGGAAAGGAGTCTATGGAAGATGCCACTTTGTCTTTGAGACGTGTACTGTAGTCTTCAAAAGAAAAGAGATTTCGTGGGTGCCCTCGAAACCCTGCAGTAGTAGTGTTGTAATTTTCTTGTAAGCTATTTGTGACAGAGAAATAAGCCATGGGATAAGAGATTATCTCACCTGAATTGCCCATAAATCATGGGATGTGTTGACCTAAACTCAATGGGAACTGGGCTGGAATCTGTGCACATCAACCAGCCTTTGAATGAAGACCTGAATATGATATTGAAGCCACACCTTTGTTGTCAGCCCCACATCTGTGTTTTAGCACTGCAGGAGGGTTCAGGATCCAGGTTGCATTAGTTAGTAATCACATTTGCATCCCCATGGAAGATGGAAAGCAACTAAATCTGGAAATAGGCTCCTATTACTTGGTAATGAATGAAACAATGGTTGTTTCTCTGCTGGGAAGGGGAGAAGGAGTGCATGACATTCACCTGATAGCGTTTTCAAACCGACAGCTACACATGTTCTCCACATTCATGTCTTACGTGATTGTGTTGGAAAGAGAAGGTTGGTGGGAAGGTGGTTGGTGGGAACTCTTCTGGATATGGCATTTGAAAATCTTCCTGGATGAATGTGATAATCATTCCTCTCCCAAGTTGTGAACTATTTCTAGAAACCAAACAATTTATTGTTCAGTTTTATTAGAGTGTTGATTGAGCATTAACCTAAAAATGTCTCCCTGAAGTCTTTCAGTAGAAATGCAGAGATTTGATTCTATGTCCTTTAGGTTCACAGTGGTAGAACACCGTCCTTGGTGACCAGAGGTGGACATGTTTGGGAATATGGTGTTCTAGTTTGCTAATGCTACCAGAATGCAAAACACCAAAGATGGATAGGCTTTTATAAAAGGGGTTTATTTGGTTATACTGTTACAGTCTTAAGGCCATGAAGTGTCCAAGGTAGTACATCAGCAGTCAAGTACCTTCACTGGAGGATGGCCAATAGTATCTGGAAAACCTCTGTTAGCTGGGAAGGCACGTGGCTGGCATCTGCTCCAAAGTTCTGGTTTCAAAATGGCTTTCTCCCAGGACGTTCCTCTCTGGGCTGCAGTTCCTCAAAAGCATCACTCTTAGTTGCACTTAGGATATTTGTCCTCTCTCAGCTTCTCCGGAGCAAGAGTCTGCTTTCAACGGCCGTCTTCAAACTGTCTCTCATTTGCAGCTGCTGTGCTTTCTTCAAAGTGTCCCTCTTAGCTGTAGCTCCTCTTCAAAACATCACTCACAGCTGCACTGAGTTCCCTCTGCCCATCAGCTCATTTATATAGCTCCACTGATCAAGACCCACCTTAAATGGGTGGGGCCACACCTCCATGGAAATATCCAATCAGAGTCATCACTGACAGTTGGGTGGGGCACATTCCATGGAAACACTCAAAGAATTCCAATCTAATCACTAAAATGTCTGCCCCACAAGATTGCATCAAAGATAATGGCATTTGGGGGACATAATACATTCAAACCGGCACACTTGGGCATACGTGTGTGTGGAGCAACTAAAAGTAGACCCCATCAAGGTCCCGGAGAAATCATTGCTCACAGTTCTTTGGGGAAAGGAGTGAGTCTGTTCACCATTTTTCTGAGATATCCACAGTTGGTTGAGGAGTCTGTGGATACTCCATGATGACAGCCTCAGTGTTTAGCTGAGCTGCCAAAGAAACAGGAAAACCGAAAGCATAAATAGGTAGTTCTATCAAACACACATGTTTAAAGAACCAGGAGAAGAGAAATCTCTGAAGTTTTCTGTAGAAATCTGGATCAAAACCACTAAGAATAAGATAGGAGGATTCCTACAAAATTTCACATGCAGTAAAAGTTTGCCCCTTCACTGATTTTTGATTTTTGATTTTAAATTTTTTATTTGGAAATACTTTCGAGTTTATGGGACAGTTACAATAGTAATACAAACCAAATCTTATACAGAGAACTCTAACATAGCCCTATCTCTCCTGGCTAACCAGATTCACCAATTTTTAACATTTTGCCACTTTTGCTGTGCCATTCTATTTATCCATCAGTCTGTCAGTCTATCTGTTTATTCATTTATCTGTCTATTGGTATGTCTGTCTATTTAACAGTCCATTTTCTGAATGCTTGGGTCTAGGTTATATACATCATACTCCTTGAACACTTAATTCTGCCATGTACATTTCACAAGAATGAGGATAATCACTTATGTATCCACCTTAATTGCAGCTATCAAATTCAAGAAATTTAGCCTTGATATAAAACTTACAGTCTATATTCCATACATTTCATGTGTCCCAATAATATTCCTTTGAACCTTTTCCCCTTCCTTGTTAGATCCTGTCCAGGACCAAGCATTACCTTTAATTGTCACCGTTTCTTCAGTTGCTTCCTCTTTCTTTTTTCTTTTTTTTCTTTCTTTCATGGGAACATATACACAACATAAACTTTGATTAGGTTCATTCAGAAGAGGGACTGGTGTCACTGCTCAATTTCCACTGTTCTTTAACCTCTGTCCTGGGAGAGGTGAACTCAGGGGTCATTTATGCAGAAAAGTCTTATTGTGGAGAGACAACAACCTGAAGAGCTTTTACTAGCAATTGTTTGAGTTTGAGCAGTTTTAGGCACTGTAGGAAGAGGGACAAAGAAAATAGAAGCAGAATCCTTGACCTCAGTGTAATTGATTTAATCAGTCTGAGATATCACTCCTCTGCCTCAAAGCACATGCTTAAGTGAGTCAGACTTTTTGATGATGGTTATCTACTAATAACTTCAGGCGTATGTTTATCTGAGTAATGTCATTATTGCAAAGTTGCTCACATTGTCTTCTGCCTTCTAATCACTTTGGATGCCATGAAAGCAACCAGCAGAATAAGAATAAGGTCTTGAAATGCTTCTTAGGCAAGAATTGTCTGGTACAGTTGCTTAGGTTGGACTATCTGTGTTAGCATTTAAAATAGGTAGATGAAGTTTTATTATTTGGTTTGAGACATCATTTCAATTGTACTTTATTTTTGAAAGGTGTGGGTGTGGAATGCCAGGTCCCTGAATAAAATAAAGCAATATTTTGGGAAAAACAGTATTCATTTTCTGCTGTTCTTTAAATATGCGTTTCCTGATGGTAGGTAGTACATCTCTTTGAGTTTACTTGCTGCATAATTTTTTCTCCTCGGTGACAGGTGGAAAGTCATGTCCTAGGACACACTGATGGAACAACTTACATTAAATGAGTATTTACTGGGTATGCCTACTATGTGTAACGCATTGTGATAGGTTGATGGGGCAAAGCCGAGAAGTATAGCTTGGCTTCCTGGATGTATGAAGAAGTTAGAAATGTTTAATAGTTTTATCTGATTTAATTTTTCAGCATCTCTTCAAGGTAGGTGTTACCTCCATGTTTTCTTTTCCTTTTCCTTTTTTTAAGCATTCACTTAGTAAGGCAATGCGTAAACATATCCCAGAGAAATCAGTGTGGAGGTTAAGGCAGATATTCTCCCCTCAAGCTTTAAAATGGAGTTAAATACTTGGGGAGGTGATACTATTCACTGTGGGCCTTAGGAAACAGCCCTGTGGAGGGAGTGTCTCATATCCTGGAAAACTCAGAACTTGTACAAAAGAATAAAAGTTTCTTTTTGAGATACTCCCCGTAGGGCTGAGTCACCAGCAGCCGAGATTGTCCAATATAAACACCTGAGTGGAGTTGTACTTTAAATAGCTGGAAAGCCTTCTTCCTCTTCCTTTGGTGTAATTTCCGTCTCTTCCCTCCCACCCCACCCCCATCCCCATTCATTCCTGTCATCTGACTGATGTTCTGATGTTGAGTACCTTGGACAATTGTTCCTCTTTTTTTCTTGTTTTTTGGTTTCCTTCTGAGACTGTGCAGAAGAAGAAAGATGGGTTCTCCTTCAAGAGATTTTTGAAGCAATAAATAACAATCATAGTGTACGTTTAAATTAAAGAAAACCAAGAATGGGCAAGTGGAGGAAAAACTTACTTTAAGGTGAATTCTAATGGGGGCCGGGCACTGTGTCATCGGCCTTGTGCAAGCTTTACAGCAAGCCTAGAGATGGTGAATGATTTGGTCAAGGTGATCTAGCTGGTAAGGAGTGGAGCTGAGATTCACACGTGCATCTGTCCAAGATTCTAGAGGCCTCACCCCGGGGTGCAGCGTTCCTTGGACAGCAGAGATTCCAAGGCTAGTTTTCATCATTCCACTGTACCATGCTGTTTTCAAGGACTGTTATCTGTCTCTCCCAATGTATTTCCGTTATTTCAGTATTTAAAAACAGATCTGAAATCTGAACCCTTTAATCTTGAGCAGAACCCAGAATTATGTTCCTTCAAAATTTTGAACTGAACAAAAATACCATCTTTAGAAAGCTTTATGACCCTATCACTTCCTCTTCTATTTAAAATTCTTGGAGATATCTTGTTTTAATTCCCGTTTTTCTGGTTACTGGGGCTGTCAAGAAATCTGCTCTCCCCCATTCTCCCTTGTAATCCCTTTTTTTCTTCTCTGCCTTCCTTCATTTCATCGAGCTTTCATCTTCTCATATGTCTCAAAATGTACTTATTTCTTGTGCTTACTGTCTGTCTACCCCACTAATTGTGATGATTTGTTCGCTGCTGTATCCCAAGTGCTTAATGGATGCTTGTATTAGTTAGTGTTCTCTAGGGAAACAGAACCAACAAGAGATATCTATAAATATAAGATTTTATAAAAATGTCTCACCCAACTGTGGGAATGCATGAGTCCAAATTCCATAGGGCAGAATGCATGAGCCCAAATTCTGTAGGGCAGGCAGCGAACTGGCAACTCTAATGAAGGTATCTGATGAACTCCTCAGGAGGTGCTGGCTAGCCGAAGAAGTGAAGGCTCTCTCTCTTTCTCCCTTAAAAGTCTTCAACTGATTCGATTAAATCCAGCTGATTGAATTTTATCACTGTGGAAGACATGCTCTTGTTGATGTAATCAGTCATAGGTGCACTCAATTGACTGATAATTTAATAAACGAGCCTTCTGTTTTATTAACCAGCCACAAATGTCCTTGCAGTAACAGTTTGGCCAGTGTTTGCTTGACCAGACACCTGGGCACCATCACCTGGCCAAGTTGACACGTGAACCTAACCATCACAGTGCTCAATACACATTTGTGTATGAATGAGTTTCTGAGTCATGTGTATATCTCCCAGAGCCGTTTTGTCATCTCTCTATGTTCATTGCTACAGGATGGAGTTCTCTTACAGGAAAGAGGGTGGGACATTAAGGAAGCTCGGAGGGTGTGGTTGAGTGATTAGGGCATGTATGTGTGTGGGTGGATGTGAAGTGTGTGGGTGTGTGGGGAAGGAGATGGGGTGTGAAATGGGTTTCCAAGACCAATTCCCGTTCCGCTAGTGGTTCTTAACTTTGGCTTCACTTTGGAATCTGCTAGGGAGCTTTTAAGAAGAATCTTGATGCCCAGGTCGAACCTTAGACCATTGACATCAGAATCTCTGGGGGTGGGAGTATATAATGTACTTTTGGTGCAGCTGAAGGCTGAGAACTGCTGCCTTGCAATGTTAATTTTTAAACCCCTCCTTTCACCCATGGCTAGATTCCCTCTATGCTCCTCTCCTTTAATTCTCCAGGACCAGATCTGTTCCCTTAGGTTTAGGGACTGATTCTTCCACCCTTAAGCTAATTTATTTTTACCTAACGTAGTGGGTCTCAACCCAGTTTCTACGTTAGAATCCTCTTGAGTGCTTTGTAGAAAATATCAGTGCCTGGAGCCCCTCAAGCTAATTAAATGAAACCTGGACCATGGCCCTCTCTCAGATGGAACAGTATCTGAGGAACTAATATTATCAGCAGTCACAACAACAGGTAATCTCACAAGGTTTCCTGTGTGTTATTCGTGGCTCTAAGCTCTTTACAGACATTAACAGTTAATTTTTCCAACCTACGAAGTAGGTGTGCTGTTATCCCTTCTTTTACAGGTAAGGGTAGTGGGGCTGTAGAAGTTAAATTGCTTGTCCAAGATGAAAGAAATTGTTCACCATACTTCACTTTTTAAAGAAGAATCTGGTATGAATACAGGTATTATGTGAAGTAGGAACCTGCCTTGTCTTTTGGCTCCAACCTTAGTCTCTGGTGGTCATGGTCGACCACCGCGTGTGCTGTCTGCTGGTGCACGGGGGATGATAGAGCACAGCCTGCTGGACAGCCACGAGGTAGGACCAGAGATGGGAATGGGTTCCAGAAGGGGTGGGGTAGTGGAATAGGGGAATGAGAGCTCAGGACCAGATGGTGAATAAGAGTGTGCATCACAGGTGAGGAATGGACCTTAGCTAAGCCTGGCCAGGAACGAGGAGAAACCTGGAGTAACAACCAAGTTTTCAGTGACAGGGGTGACAATAAAGAGGAGAATGTGAAGTGAGGGAAGGTCGACATTGAGTGGAGGAGCCATGGAAACCCTGATCTCTGAGGCTTATGGTTCTGCTGTGGAAGGCCTTCCTCTCCATAGACCCAGGGCTTCCCACTCTGCCCATCCATGCTCAGGAAAGCCTCGTCCTGCATGGCCAAGGAGCTGGTGAACAAGTAGACTTGGGGTCCTGGATAGGCACTGGTTCTGTTTGAATTACTACAGTAGCTTCCTCGTTTCTCCTCTACCTGCAGCTTCTCCTTTCTCATGCACATGGTTTGCCCTTGAACCTCAAGTGATCTTTTATGAAACAAATTTGTTGATGTGGTTTACCTGGAAAAACAAAAACAAAACCCTCAACAGTCCTTATTGCAGTGGTGATAGAGACCAAGTCATAGGACACAAGGTCCTAATTAAATTGGCCCCTGTGTGCAAGTCCCATCGTGTGTTGGGCAGTGCTTCTTCCCACACGCTGTGCTTCATCGTAGGGAACCACTTACAGTTCCTCAGAGCTGCCTTGCTTCCTCAGGATTCTATGCCTCTGCACTTGCTGGAACTATGCCTGGGTTGAGCAGCCCCCACAACTCCTGGAAGACCTTTCATTTGTGACTCCTCCCTGCACAATTGAAAACCACTCTCCTTCATTCTGAATCTGTACCCTGCAGCTTTCTCTCTTGGGTCTCTTGCTACTGCTGTTTGAAACCATCTACTTCTGTTACAGGCTAGGGAAGCCCTTGATTGCAGAGATGCTGTCTTGTTCAGCTTTCATTTCCCTAGAGGTTAACCCAGGGCTGACATTTAGTAGGCTCAGTAAGTATTGAATCAATGAATGAACGGATTCCATGGAGCGGGGAGAAAGGTCAATGTGTTGAGTTTACATACCAGGTAGGTTTATATACCAGGCTTTGAGGAGGTGAAGACAGCCTGACTTGGTTGGGGCATATCCCACACATCCCAAAGTGTCGACCCAGAGAGAGACAAATATTTTTCCAAAAAGTGATAGAATTTGTCAAAAGTGTATGAAATTAGCTACATACATTCTGAAACATATTATCATGGTTTTGTTTGTTTTGTGACTGTGCCAGTTTGAATGTATTGTGTCCCCCAAATGCCATTATCTTTGATGTAGTCTTATGGGGCAGACGTTTTGGTGCTGATTAGATTTGCTTGGAATGTGCCCCACCCAGCTGTGGGTGATGACTCTGATGAGATATTCCCATGGAGGCATGGCCCCACCCATTCAGAGTGGGCCTTGATCAGTGGAGCCATATAAATGCGCTGACATAACAGAAGGTGCAGTGCAGCTGTGAGTGACGTTTTGAAGAGGAGCCAGCTTGCTGGAAAGGAACATCCTGGGAGAAAGCCATTTTTAAACCAGAACTTTGGAGCAGACGCCAGCCACGTGCCTTCCCAGCTAACAGAGGTTTTCTGGACGCCATTGGCCATCCTCCAGTGAAGGTACCTGATTACTGATGTGTTACCTTGGACACTTTATGGCCTGAAGACTGTAACTGTGTAGCCAAATAAACCCCCTTTTTATAAAAGCCAATCCATCTCTGGTGTTTTGCATTCCGCAGCATTAGCAAACTAGAACAGTGACCATGTAAAATTGCCATTTAAAAACAAGATAGAAAACAAAAACAAGGAAACCGTGAGTGCTATTTCATGAGTAAACCTACAGATAATCACTGAATTGTAAACTCCATGAAGACAGGACTGGATTTTTTTTTCTATTGTGTCCTCTGCTCTTAGCATAGTATCTGCTCTATAATAAATCATGTTTTATTTGGGTTGCTGTGTACAAGCATACATTTTTAAAAGAGTATTTGCAAATTAAGTCTCTCCAATAGCACATGTGGCTGCTGCACTCCATTTAAATGCCAGAATAGGCTCAGGCACATCTGTTTGTCACATGCTCTGGCCACCATGTAATGGTCACTTGTACGATATCTTCTGGCTAACATCCTGACTTAGGCATTTTTAGTTCTTCAAGTTTTGAGGGCTTTTCCAACTTTTAGTAATTCAACTTTGCAATAACAATTTCCTACTACAGCTTTTTCAGAATAAGAATATTCTGAGATTGCAAGGCAAGAACAGAAACAAAACTGCTACCAAATATGCAGTTGGTGAGAAACAGAATTTTCCCTCTATTGTGCAACCAAAACAAAGTACAGAACTATATGGCATGCTGGTTTGTAGCTTCCCATTTTTTGAGTTTTGTTTTCATTTGAATTGCCTTATTCTTAGAACACTTTATTAGAATTGATTTGCCATGCCCCATGGGTGGTATTGTAGGTTGTGCACTGCACATGGCCCCTGGGAATCCAGCCCATGCCCTGCTCACCAGGCTGCAGGGCTGGCTGGGGATATGTCAGCTGGGAGGAAGGATGTCCTCTTTCCAATTTGCATGGTGGTGGGGTATGAGCTAACAGGAACCTTCATCCTTGTTCTTATTGACTGACCTGACACTGAGAAAATGTGAATTTGAAAAAACAAAATAAGTTTGTTAGGATAAAATACTGCTTCTGTTGGTTCATATGTTGAGGTTCTATGTAAGAGTTCATTAAAAAAATAAAAGAGAAAACAATACTCTACTGTGAAAACCGAAGTTTGAAACCCTCTGGTTTGGAAGAGTGCTTTGAAATGAGACTGGAATATTGCCGGTAAAATTCTGTTACAACAGGATTTGAAGTTGCTGTACAGATTCTGCTGATGAGTTGATATTCTGGTTTAAGTGGCTGCTGAGAAATCTTCTGGTTTGGCGGTGGGTGGGGGGTATGAGTTGTCGTGTAATTGTTGCATTTTCCAGAGCACATGTGGCATGTGGCACAGTTTGCTCTATTTGTATTTTTGTAATAATACTATTCAGTGTCTGAAAAGAAACAAGCATTTGCTTGATACCATCATACTGTTAAGTATCTGAAAGGATTTACATGAGTTTATCTTATTCAAGTAAAAGCCCAGGGTTGTAATTTTGATTTTTTTCTCTGATACCTGAATTTGAGCAAACTTTATCTTTTTAGGGCTTCAGTTTTCTCAGCTGTAAAATGAGAGTTGGATGAAGTGATTTCCAAGTTTCCTTGAAATTCTAAAATTTGACATAAGCAAGAGATTTCCTTGGGGACTCTGACTAGATGTCAGTGGAAGGATCTTGAATATTCTGCCTCAGAAATGTTTTGGTTTGTGTTCTGGTAGGTAAAGGTGGGGTGTATGAGATATTTATTCCTTGTGCAGATCGATCCCTTCTGCCAGGGAATTGACTGCATTTGTAGCTTAATGTGTTATCTTCAAAATGGCTCTTGTACAATTCCCTCTGTAGTTTGCTAAGTGTTTGATATTTATCATTCTCAACCACTCTATTCTCTTAAGTCTTTCTATCCATAAGAAGGCATTGCCAGGGTTGTTAACTTAATCAAACGAATAAGCTCAACACCACACTCTAATTTTGAGTCATGTCGTACCAAATTAAAGACAATATGTTGGTGTAAGGGGTCAGGTTGGAAAATGATTTCTTGTTTTTCTGAAAGGCTTCTTTTCAGTTGTGAAGAAAGAGCTTATGGATGGAAATATAATATTATACTTATCTGTGAAAAGGAAAAGAATCATCTCAGAACTCATTCCACATCCAAATTGTAGCACTCACAGATCATACTGTGCAAGACTGGTTAGATTCTGCCGACTGGTTGCTTTTACTTTCCTAATTGGAAAAAATTAGAGCTATTAATCATTGTGACACAAGGCAAAATGTCATCATGACTTGACATTCTTATTTTCCACCTGAGAAACGGTAGCTTCTAAAAGCCAAGACTAATTCTCCTTTCCCCACTTTCCCTTCTCTTTTCCTTTCTAGCTGTAGTTCTCTGGAGTGGATCAGACAAAGACTTGGGGAAAAAAAAAAAAAAAAAAAACAGAGGACCCAGAAACAGAGGAGGAAAGCTTCTCTTTGTTTTTATTCTACAGTAACAGCTGTGAAAATGAAAATGGGTTGGGGGTAGAAGAAAGCCCTCATAAAACAAGCAAATGTGGATATTGCATAGACAAAGACATTTAAAATTATTTGCATGAAGGCAATTGGTAGAGATAAAGTCTTTTTAGGGATGGGGGCATAAAAATGACTGAACTCTAAATTTTCATTTTTTCCTCCTAGATTAACCCAGAAGGGAAATGTTTTAAGCATTCTGCCAGGATTTTCTTATGAGGATAATAATTTTCTAACTATAGAAGTAATTATGGTTGTAACACATGAATTATTTTGGTATTGAGTTTTTTAATTTCTTAGTGTTTTGGCATGCTTAAAATTTATTTGGGCTTTTGCACATTTTAAGCAGTATTTAAAAGAAAAAGGTAACTGACAAATGCTAGTCTATCTCCTGGTTGGTTTTTAAAAATATTTCTCCTTTTTTTTCTCTAGGTATCAGTATTAATTGTATTTTAATAAAGAGGGAAAAAATGTGGGTCCAAAAGTATTTAATTAGGGACTTTCTTCCCTCCTCTCTATTTCTTCCCCATCTATTTCTTTCTTATGGCCATGGCATTTTGCTGGATGACTTTTGTTTCTGTACCTAATAAATAAGCAACTTTTTAAATTTGTCTCTGAAATTCTACAGCCACCAAACACTGTTTTTAACAGTACTCTAAAAGGGGACTGATATTCTTTATTATTATTATTTTTTAATGTTTCCAAAAAGGAAAACTGTTATGCCATATATGGTGAACATTATGTCCATATGCTACAGTTTTTCTGTGCATGCCTCATTAAACATAACTGAAGATTCATGCATTTACATTTCCACCTTAGTACTAATGTTAACTTGATTTCAAATTGTTAATACCACCATGTTCTGTGATGATATAGATAATTACAAGCTGTATCTTGCTTTTTTTTGGTAATACAAAACATGTACTGAACTCTGTGTGTCAGGCACTGTGTCTAGTAAGGTTGTGTATCATTTCATTCAATGCTCTTGACAGTTGTGTGATATTAGTTCTATTCTTATCCCTATCTTACAAGTCAGGAAACTGAGGCACAGAAATGTTGCAGAACCTGCCCAAGATCTCAAAGCTGCTGAGTAGTGGAGCTGTGATTTGTTATCAGATTCTGAAGCCCAGTCCCTTAACCATGAAGTCTCTCCATGGTCATGTTTTTGTTTGCTCATTTGTTTTATTTTGGGTTGGGTGATGGTAGGCTAGATACGTTATGCTAGGGGTTGTCCATTACCATAAAGTTAAGTGATTAACAGAATCAATAGTTATCACAAAAGCACATATTATCTCCCTTGAGACCAGGGAACTTCGGTAGGATGCAGGGCTATAAGGTGGCCATTGACACAGAGCCAAGGCTAGTGCGTGGGCAGCCCATGATCTTGAAACCCCTGCACTGGGTATCCTCCACCATCTGCTCCTTATTGAGGTCCCCATGATGTCCCAATGAGGTTCCCCTCTCAGTTCTTCACTGCTGCAGGGTCCAGCAGAAGGGAGTGTGGCCGAGACTCTGAGCCAAGCAGAGTCCCCAAGCGTGCATCTGTGAAGGACCCTCTGCCAAAGGGACCTCATCCCGCCTTGCGGTGGTCGTCATATGTCAGGCAATCTATAAAGGACTGGACTCCACCGAGGAAAGGCATTTAGGGTCTGTGCCTGGATAATGTGGGAAGGGGCAGGTTGTGAAAATAGAATGAGTGAAAGTAAGAGGCCTGTGGTCCTTGTAGGGATAAATCTGTGGCAATACAACAGAAAGCTAATGATAACACTATTGCATGATTAAAGTATCGTGGTCAGATTGAGTGTGTCTTTTATTTCAAGTTACTTTTGCCCTAGATAGCTCCCTGAGGTGTTCTCATATAAGCCATGTTCTAACTCCCATGTGAGGTCATTAGTCCTGATAGACAGATTATGACTTGCATGCTGAAATCATAACTTTCCTGTGTGTAGAATAATAATACTCCATTCCATTTATATGGGGCTTTTTCTGTTTGGAATGCTTTCCCACTTGTCCTGTTTGATCCTTTTAGCATCCTCATGAGGTGGGTTGCAGGGGTGTGTTCCTATTTTAATAACACGCTGGTTAAGACACAGCGAATGTAGTGACAGGTGGAATGCAAATAAAATGTGGGTCAGGATAGCACAGCCCTGCTGTTTGAAGGACCATCTCAGTTTGTTCCTCCATGTACTTGTTTTCCATCTCTGCAGAACTTTGACCCTCCACCATATGACTTGTACTTACAGTTATCCATACCAAGTAGTGGATCAGACCAGAACCCAACAGGTAGCTACCATCTTTAGATGAGAACACCAGTGTGTAGCTTGTACTCCATTACATTCCCTGCGTCAACGGCAGCTGCCATACTGCCAGGGCCATGTGTACTGGATACTCTGCAATTCATACTGGTTTCCTCTTGTGATTCTTTATCACTTTTATAGCCTACATCAGTTTTTTTTTAAGTGTAGGGTGGTTTCTATCCTAAGCCTTAGTTTTCTTCTTTGTAAATAAGGATAATAATGCCTGCCTTGCTTATCTGTGGTGTAATTATCATTATCAAGTGATATCACTTTTGAGAAGCCCTGCAAATTATAAAGTGCTTTATAAGCATAAGGAATTATCATGGATGGCCTTGAGTTTGAGATGGACGTTAGCACTAGTTAGAATATACAGTTGGTCTTGATTCCATCCAGAATCCCTTTTCTCAAGACCATCTGCAAGCTCTGTGGGTGACTATGGGAGTCCCAGAGGTGTTATTGTTAGAGACTGATTGTGAAGGAGCAGAAGGGCTTTTCAAACCTCCAGAGGGGGGGCGGTGGGGAAGGAGCTGGCTCGAACCTCTGGGAGCCAGTGTCCAGAGCATGTGACTGTTGGAACAGAGGCCCACTGTTGGAAGGGTCACTGGCTTTCCCAAGCTGATCTTTAGTGCTCTGGCTGTTTATGAGAATGGTCAGTGCCATGCTGCCTGGAAAGATAGCATATACCTTTTGCTCAAAAAGGAAAACGAAGAAAAATGAAAGACAAGTTGGAGCCTATAATTTCTTAAACCTCATATCAGAGTTAGCCAAAGGACTCCGCTAATGTGTTCCTATACAGTGTTCCTGTGTGAGGGTGAGGT
The DNA here is from genome assembly GCF_015220235.1 of Choloepus didactylus. Classification (NCBI taxonomy): domain Eukaryota; kingdom Metazoa; phylum Chordata; class Mammalia; order Pilosa; family Megalonychidae; genus Choloepus; species Choloepus didactylus. Next base: position 82,194,935 of record NC_051311.1, read on the forward strand.
GGTGACTTCAGTGCACTGTGAGGAAGTTGCCTTAAACAGCCCCTACAGTAGGAGTTGGCCGCTGATCAAGCTGGAGAGGAGGAGTTGGAAAAACTTGATCCTATCCAGTCATATTAGCAAGTGATGATCACCAGTGCAACTAACTACATAAGTGCAGTATTCAGATTTATGAGTGCCTCCTTATGAGTGCTGGGTCTGTTTTGGGGAATGTCGGGTTCTTTGACTTCATGAAGCTTAGAAACCTCTCATGTATTAAATATGTATTAGGTACATACAGTTACTTGGGACATGGAGATGAACAGTGAAGTCCAAGTTGCTCAAACCTGTGCAGAGAAAACAGAGCTAGGATCACCGATAGGAGAGGCAGATTGAGTATGCACAGAGAAACGACTCCTTATGCCTGGGCAAGCAAGAGTGTCCTGAGGAATGTGATAATTGAATAGAGTAGAAAAGGAATTGTAGGAGTTAGGCAGATGGAAGAAATAGGAGAGGGCATTCCTGGATAAAGAAACAGTAAAAGCAAAGGCAAGGAAGTCTAAAGACAGGTGTGGAATGTCTGGGCAGCTACACATTGATTACGCTCCTAAAAATTATCATCGGTGTAATACTGTTCCATGTAGCTGACACTTTACCTTATTCCAGTTTAGATCAGTGGCTCTCAACCTGACTGAACTGCCTGCCCTTCACCTTCATTCCCAGGGATGTTTGGAAATGTGTTGTTTCAAATGAGTAGAGTGATGGGAAGCCCTACTGGTACGTATAAACAGGGCCAAGAATGCTACCTGGGCTTCAGAAGGAAGGACTGTCCCATACCAAATGTCCGTGTCGCCTTCTCTGAGAAATCTCAATTGAAATCCTTGTAGAAATAATCCTGTGAGGTAACAAGGCAGTGAGCGTGCCTACTGTTTTCATTTAAGACAAGGTCACACAGTTTGCAGGCAGTCAGTAGAATCTGGAATGCTTTTGTTTGAAATAGCTCTTGCCTTTTCTGGTTTCCATGTTTTTTTGATATGCTGCCTTATAAAATTCTAGGTAATGCCTTATGCTGATAGTATCTTTGTTAAGAGGAAACATTTAATTACTTTCCTCCTGTTTCCAAGTAGAGGAACTTCTATTAAAGCAACAATTCTGATCTTTCTCTGCCCTTTCTCTTCCTCTTTTCCTTGCTCGGCTGGCAATTGGCTGGTGAACTTGAGAGAAGGAACTGGGCTGGGCTGGCTTAGTCCCTCCTTTCAGTCACTCTTTTCCATTGGGATCTTTTGCAAAGAGGCTGCCTTCTGATCTGTGATTTTGGTGGCAGTAAGGGAGGCCTGCATCTTTGGAACCTAAACTCATTATAGGGGAGTGTTAGCAGGGCCCTGTGTACAGTGGTGCAGGTTGTGGACTGCACAAAGGGAGCAGGTGGGGGCTGGAAGACAGCCAAAGCGCCACTGAGCCCAGACAGCTGTGCGGACTGCAGCATCACATAGGCCAGTGACCACCATGTTGCACAGCTCCAGAAGGCACCATTGTGCTCTCATTGTGTTCTCCGTGTGCTCTGTGTCTCATGTGCTCTTCCTTGATGGTGAGCCAAATATCTGTATACCTAGCTATGTCCTTCAGTGTGGAGTTCATTAGTAGTAAAGCCAACATTTTGAACCCCATCGGTTTGACCTACTTCTTTCCAAAGGATGAAAGGGGTGTTTCTACTTCATCTGGACCTTTAGTTTCCTTGGTGAAATAAGGCTTTAGGATTCAGTGAGCTCTAAATTTTCTCTTTCTCACACCTATGCAGCTTATATAAATGCTTGTAATTTAAGTTCAAACAGTATAGAAGAATGTAGGATATGAAGCTGAAGTCTTCCTTTACCTCCTTCTCCCATTCCCTTTCTTATAAATTATCATTGCTAATGCTTTGTGATGAATTCTCTAAGATCCTTTTCTATTCTGCTGATATTTGTATTTTTTTTAATGTGATCATATTATTTATATGCCACAACTTGCTTTTTTCTTAACATTACATTATGGAGAGATCTTTCCATAGAAGCATATTATGAATCTAGCTGTCTTTTAAAGTTTAATTCATTTGAAAAATTATATATATAGTAATAATAGCAATAATATATAAATTTGAGGCTTAATGTGTATCAGGCCTTGTTTTAAGCATTTCACATATATCACACCAACCCTCTGGAGTACATGCTGTCGTTATTACTATTTTTCAGCTTAAGAAACTGAGGCACGGAGATCAAGTAACTTACCTAAGGTCGTATTGAGCAAGTGTGTAAAATTGATTTCAAGGCCAAGTGGCTTGGCTCCCAAATGCAAGCTCTTGTATTTGACAGCATGTGGTATAAAATTCAAAAGGTGCAAAATATTAATGATATGGTGACAAGGTTGCTGTCCCTGTGCCCTAGTTCTCCAAGTTCTTCTCAGAGGCAGCCCTTTGTTAGTTCATTGTGAACCCTTTGGGTACAAGTGCCCAGGCCCTACTGCCAATCTAACAGAATTTTCAGGATGCTGGCTGTCCGTGCACATTAAAACAAGTTTTCTTTATAACAATGAAATTCAAGCAGTGAAATCTATTTTCCCAACCATTTCAACCCTGTAATTCTTCAACTCTTTCTTTTTAACAGTTGCATACTGTTACACAGATTGAATGTACCATTATTTAAACACCTCCCTTTGTGGTTTCTAATATTTTGCTATTCTAAACAACGCTGCCTGAAAGATTTTTGTGTTTATATTATTATACACAAATACATGCAACCATGTAATTACTCATGTGAGTATCTCTGTAGAATAGATTCCTGGAAGTAGAATTGCTGGGTCACGGGGTGCACATTTAGAATTTTTATAGATCTTGCTAAATTGTCTTCCCAAGTTATACTCCTTCCAACAGTGTTTGAACATGCCTGTTTCCTCACTCCATTGCTAAATTGGTTATTATCTCAAATGTTTTGTTAGTTTGTAAAGGGATGTCAGTATATGAAATGACTGAAACCAGCAACATCTGAAATTAGAAATTTTTAGTGCTGTCTTTTGTCTTTCAATCTTGTTAGTATTCACTTGCTCAAGAAGAAAAGGTATGTGCAAGCCGTTGAGCACAGGTGGTGTTTTGTTTGTTTGTTTTTTTAGCTAAGAAATGTCTTCCATACAGGGGCAGTTGTCCACAGTCACGCTGGGTTAGGGTTCATCCAGACTTCTACTGTATGGGTAGTAATGATGTTGTATAACTGAGAAGTTAGGATTTAAGGACTGATTATTATTTCTGAATTATTATATAGATATTCCTTTTTACTTCCTGCTATTTAGAGTAGATAGAGGGAAATACCTGAAATCTGAACTGTAATCCAGCTGCCCTGATTTTGGATAATGACAGTATGATCTTTAGCTTGTGCCCTTGTGACTAACCTTCACTTCTACCCATTTATCCAGTTTTTCGACTTTAAAGTCTTATGATCACTAAAGACAGTCCCTAATGTTTATTAATGAAGGGTCTTGGGTCAGCCCAGAGTTAACCCATCCCAAGTCAAAAGTTATCTTGATAATCGAAGCTGGATCTAACCAAAATGGGCCTGCCTGACATGCGCAGTAGCTTAGACTTTAACCTACAAGTCACCTTTATCTCATTATAATACTAAAAAACATGCTCATCAGCATATTAGGGCTGTATTTTCTTACATACATTCTGTGACTAAGCATGTAATCAGTCTGCACATGCTCAATAATCAAATCACCTCTAATTACATCATCTGGGGCCATTGTGCCTATTATCCTAAAACCTGCCCATCTTTTGATACTATAAAACTATAAGAATTACTGCAGTTTGCGGAGGCAGGTTTTGGGCCAATAGGCCATCTGCTTTCCTGCTTTGCACCTAGCAGTAAAACTCTTTCTCTCTTTGAAACCCCAGTTTCTCAGGAATTGGTCATTTGAGAATATCGGGCAAAGAATCTACCACCTTGCTCTGATAACAGTTGGAAAATTTGGTAATATCCAGATATTACAAACAATTGTGCTGCTTGGTGAAGTTTGCCAATAGTAATAAGGCACTCTAGTCTTAGAGATTAAGGCCAAAGTCATTTTTAGGAGAAGCTAATGAAATGTCTGTAAAAGTGCTTTGTAATTGTTAAAACACTACATAATTCCAGACTCCAAGTTTCTATAAAGAATATTTACCAGTATCCAAGGCAATAAATTGCTTTACATTATGCTTGTATATTAAAAAAAAATGCCTTCCATACTTTTTTCTTAAAAAGTGCAGCTATTCTGAGCCATTTATCAATTTGGGAAAACTTAGACTACCTCTGCCACATCACCAGCATGGGGCTGCTTCCTAGAGGGGCAAGTGGTTTTGGAGGCTTAACTTGGTGCCCTTTAATGCAGAAATTAGTTTGCTTTACCATCCCTTCCTCCTAAGGAAGTGCATGCCTTCAGCATAGAATTTAGGAAGCTCCATAAGTGACTCGAGCTAGTGCTTTTGTCATTGGCATCATTCTTCTCTATTTTCTAAGGAAAAGCTGGTGTCTTTAACTATATCCTCACAGAGTCGGTTTCAGAGCACCCTTTCTCCAAAGGAATAACTTGACACTTGTTTTCAAACCTGGAAGAGTGGAATTTCAGCCCTATCTAAGATCCCAGATTGTGTTGTGTGGTCCTGTGGGTTAACGGATTGTTTGTTGAAGGAAGAGGGTATTTTTGTATATAAGGGAGTGCTGTGCTTATTTTCCAGAGGTGTTGGGTCCTCGGACAGTTTGCCACAGCAAGACTCCCCAGAATGGTTCTGCAGCCATAAGGGAGCTCTTGATTGATGTGTTGCTGACTCGTCTGGGCTCTGCTGCTCCCCAACCTCTGCTTGGCGGATGCCATTTCTCTCAGATGATCAATTTTCTGAAAAATGAACTGTGGGTTCCTGGTACTGACAATTGCTCAGTGATTGACTTTGAGGTTCTCAAATTTTAATTTTAACTGTGGAATTTTGGTTTTCAGTCATGCTCTGTTTTAGATTTTTGGACTAATGTTACTACAGAATAAGTAACTGATGTCCCCTTCCTCTCCCCTTTTTAAACTGGTTGATAACGTGTCCTTTTAATAACAACATGTGAGAAGTTTGTATAATAAGAAGATTTGAAATTGAAACCTGTACCCAGGTTTAATATTCATCACACTTTTCAGGTGTTTGTTGCATTGGTACATTTCTAATTTTGAGCAGTTTTCAAATAAAGTTATCCTAATCTAAAACTTGATGGCAGAATGGCCTGTTTTATTTCCATTTTTCTCAGTAAGCTGGATTTTTGTAGGGCATTCAAGAAAGGATTGTGAGGTGACCTTACATGTCAGTTAAAACTCACATAGAGATTCTAGAGAAATTCGTTTTGAATCAGTTGTGTTCCCCTGGAAAGTGTTCTCTGAGTGCCAGACATCTTTGCCTCTGGGTTTTTGTGCATGCACTAGGTTTAAAAAATCCAGTGCTGGATGTTTTGCTGAAACTCTGTAACAAATACTGATACATTTGTTACTCAATATCTGTTTGGCAGAGTTTCTAAAGAGTTCACTTAGAAGATTTTCTCTTGCAGTCACTTCCATCCTTTTTCTGTTCCCAAATAAACACCCTGAGTTTTTGAGTACTTCTTATCCTAACTTTTCAGGAGTTGACTAAATTCAAACACAATTTTAAAAAATTTTCATTCTTTGTTCTATCATAGGGTCATTTCAAATTGGTGTTAGCTTTACCTTTCAGGTAATCTTTATAATGGATGTTGATCTGATTTCTTGTGGAACAGTTGCCATATTGGGATCTTTACAAAAGCTAATTTGGTAGCCTGCTGTAGGTGCACATGTATTCTGTGTTGGAGCACTTTCTCTGTGGTTCTGAATGAAAGAATGAAAGAGGAATGAAGTGAAGTGTGATGGCTGATGGGTAGAAAAACTATTTTTCTTTTTTGGATCATTCTTTAATAAGCACGCAAAACCAATCATTTCCACATGACTTGCTGCTGCCACAAACAAAATGACATCCTTTTCATTGTAGTGCAGGCAGCTCCTTTGTCTGACAGGGACTCTGTATGTTAGTATGTGTCTGGGACTTGATGAGAAATATGAGGAAACAGTTCATTTTCAGTTCAGCTGTTTTCCTAGTGCTGCTCTGCTGCTCTTTTCTGATGGGTATTTCTATACCTGGCTAAGTTGTAGGGGTAAGAAGGCGAGAAGGCACAGAGTTTTAAAAAGTGACTCTTTTGAACACTTTTGAACATGGTTCAAAGTGAGTCTTTTGAACAGGGAGGTAGAGGCACTACTGCTTATGTCTTTATTTTTTTCAACCCCCCACCCCCACCCCTACCCCTGCTAACATCTCCTCTTCCCTCCCTCTTGAAAAATTCTTCTGGGAGAGCTCTTTATTCATTTAAATTATAAAGTGACCTAAGATCATTAAAAATATGGCCTTAATATTTATGGACCTTTTTGATAAGGACCATTAAAAATAAGAGAAAGGATGCCATAGCCTCACTTCAGAAGAACATAGATGAGTTATATGGCCCAACTCCTTATGGCTCTGTAGCAAGAATACTACAACTCTTTTAGACACTGACATGACATTGAAATACATTTCATCTTTTTAACTGTGATGAAAGAAATGACACTAGAGTAGCCTTCAGAAGGGTCTTAGGAAATGAGAGTGCTCTTGGTGTCAATAAAGCATTCTGGGATTCTACTGTATCTTAATGCTGGGTACTTTATGAAAGTTGCTTATTGGATTGAGTGTGGTCCCACAGCTATTTTACTAATGCTATGAAAGTCCCAGGGGATGAGTTTCCCAGGGTGTATTGTGTGCATGCATGCATGTACGCTGCATACACATGTGCAGCTTTTGCTAAGCAGATGATGGCTGCTGGCTGTCCTTGCCCAAGAGACTATCCCTGGCACTTCCTAGCATGAAGAAGAGTAGCATTTCTGCAAAGCAGGTGTCCCTTCCTTTAAGTAGACTTAATGATGTGTTGATAAAGATCTAGATTTCCCCAAAGGGTGACTCTCTCTCTTTTTTTAATTTTAATTTTTTTTAACCTTTCATACAGCTTATTTCAAAGTTCTGTGAAAACGAAAACGAAAGCATTAGAATTCCTATAATGCATTTGACGTATCATGTTAGTTGATTTCCAGAGAAATTGGTTTGCAAGTTTGTAAGGAGATATTTTGCTCAATATCAGAACAGTTCTATATGCTAGGCACAGGGCTAAGTGCTTTTTCAAATGTGTTAGCTTATCTACTTCTCTCAATAACCTTGCAAAGTAAGGGCTGTTATTATCATCCCTGTGTTTCAGAAGAGCTGTGCAAGATACTAGCCCAAGGTCAACTAGGTATAGTAAGAGGTGATACTAGACTTTGAGCTCAGGGCTTTCTTATTCCAGAGCACTAACCCTGAACAAATCCCTAAGTCTCTGACTTTGACTTATGTCTTTCATAGCAAAACAGGCACCACTTTGCTGGTCAACATAGATTTCCAACTTCTCTCACCAACTACTTGCTCCGGCTGGAATTGTGTGCCATGGAGCTTAATTGTTGGATAGTGATGACTGGAATTAGAAATTGGTTGGCAGAAACACTATCTTCCCTCTGACCCTCACCCCACCTCATTGTCCATAACCTAAGGCAACTTAGGATCACAAAAGGATGACTTTGCACAAGATCTTAATGGGAAATGGTAGGTATGTCTTTTCACACCTACATGATCAACACCTGTGAGTAGATTTCATTTAAAAGAAACACAGACAATCACAACAAAACTCATTTTTATCTGATGTACAATCAACACTGAAGTCAGTAATCTAAGAGCAAATAACATGGTTAAAAGAGGTAGGTACTCAGGCGGCAGCTACTATAATAAGTCAGTTCTTACACTGTAACTGAGAAGACTCGGGGTTAAAAATTGCTGTAATTAACATAAAGTGATTGGCAGATTTGTGCAAGTTACAGGTTTTCTGTTTTTGTTTTCAGGAATCCAAATAAGGGTGTGCTGATTTGGATGTATTATGTCCCCCCAAACACGATGTTCTTTAATGCAGTCTTGTGGGGGGCAGTTGTGTTAGTGTTGATTAGATTGGAGTCTTTGGATTAGGTTGTATCCATGGAAATGTGACCCACCCAACTGTGGGTAATGCCTTTGATTAGATTATTTCCATGGAAGTGTGGCCCCTCCATTTAGCATGGATCTTGATTTAATCACTGGAGTCCTATAAAAGAGCTTACAAACAGAAGGAGCTAAGAGCAGCTCAGAGAGACATTTTGGAGACGGCTGCTGAAAGCAGACTTTTGCTGACACTTTGGAGATGCTAGCCCAGTGTTTGCTCAGGAGAAGCTAAGAGAGGACAAAATGCCCCAAGAGCAACATTTTGTAGAACGCACAGGAGCTGAGAGAGGAGCTGGAACATAACCCAGGATCGGCCTTCCCAGCTAACAGAGGTTTTCTGGACACCATTGTCCTTCCTTTGCTGAAGGTATACTTGTGTTGATGCCTTAATTATGATATTTTCATGGCCTTCAGACTGTAAATTTGTAAAAAAATAAACCCACTTTATAAAAGCCAATCCATTTCTGGTATTTTGCATAATGGCAGCATTAGCAAACCAGACAAAGGGCATTGTAGGGATGAGGTTTTTTTTCCAATACATTTTTCAGTGACAAGAAATTGGGTCATTAAAAATATTACTGTTTTTTTAATAGTAGGAAGATACAATGAAAGGTCACACTGACTGAGGGTGTTACCGAAGCTCCCAGGCCTAAGTTGTCTTTGGAGCCACGACTGAATAGAGCATTGTTGGGTCAACTGGAGGTCTCGAGACAGAGGCATATGGACCCAGAGACTTTCCAATGGGTATGTGGTGGTGAGTTGGGGCATCGGTAAAATTTAAGGGAATTTATTTCCAGTCTCAACTATCATGTATGCTCTTTATTTAGTCCCTGTAGTCTCCTTTCTTGCCTCCCCTTTTCCAATAGACCTTCTCACATTTTGCAACAGAAAAGCCAGCCTCCCATGCGTTCCTAATCTTACTAGGTGCCTACAGGGACTCTGGTGTGGAAAAACTCCTGGGGTACAAACAAAGGGATGATTGAAATAGGGGTTAGTGTTGATGAAAATTAATGACTCTAAAGACAGGATAACAGATACTTCTGCAATTCAGGTGGTGTTCAATTCTTTATTTTCCACAAAATTGAAAGAGGACTTAATTGAGTTGTCAGTCGATCATTAAAAATAATTTTGATGATAGATCACCCTGAGATTTTTTTGGCATGTGTCCCAGAAGGGATTTAAACAACTGAGGAAGATTATTATGACAATCTTAAATTTGCATGTAGTGATTTGTGTGAGCAAGTATCCTCAGCCTTAAGATTAAAAAAAGGGTGGAGGGTGGATAGGAATATAATCAGTGCTGAATTTTGTCCCATTTTAGCAATATTCATCTACAAATGCATATTCAGTGGGAAAAAATGCCTCATCCATATTACTAAGAGGTACATGCCTAAAATTGTTAATTCTTACTTTTAATCATTATAAAATATGTAATATTTGTGTTTTTATCAATTGCACACAGCTAATAACTCTAATGATAAATCAATTCAGATAAAAAATGAGAGTCTTATGGTCACAGGAAAAATTTAAAAATTCATATTCTTATTTTTATGTATGTAAAATTTTGAAAAGTTCCTGTAACCATAAAATATTTATATTTACATTTGAATTTTTAAAGTTTCCTGTGACAATAAGATATTTACAGATATGTAACAGTTTTCTGCAAATTGTGTATATATGTTATTTGTGTATGCTTAATTTGCAGAGAGATATAGGATGATTAATAAAATTGAAACATAAAGATATTTTACATTAAGGTAAATTTCTGTGAGGATAGTGGAATGGCAATACGAATTCAAGGAGAAAAAAGAACAATGTAAAATTTCTGTTACACAAGAGCTTTTTCATTGTTTTTTTTAAATTGATGATCGAAGATAGCAAATAGCTCTGGTGGTTTGATACAGTTGGGTACATTTTAGAGAATTATGTTATAATTTTCAAATGTCATTATATCACACTTTGGAAAGTAGATCCTTTTTTAACCATTTAAACTTGAGATGAAAAAATTTAGGTTCAGCTTAATGTACAAGGGGAAACAGTTGTAGTAATTCTTTTGTAGGCATGCAAGCAAGAAAATTTTGAAAGAATTGAGGTAAAGCTTCGTCTAATGAGGACCAGGGAACCAGTCACTGAGAAAGTCATGTGGAAGTGAGAAAGAACCCTAAAATTGGTTGGTATCACAAGTCTCTGGAACCATTTGGGGTCACATGAAGGAAGGTGTTGGGAAAAGCATTGTCCGCTCTCCTAAGGTGGTGGCAGGAACTTTTAATTAAAATAAAAATAGTAATAGTAATTATTATTATTTAAAAGCCTGCCTTTATTCCCTAAAATTGTGTTTTCTTTTGCAGGCTCATGTGCATATGGTTGTTCTAGTGTGATGATGGAAGAGTTTTGGTTCTTTTGTGAGACAAAAATGAAAATCACTGAGCTTTTAATTTTGTTCAAGGTAGCAACCTCATACCTTTCCTTCAAAAAATGTCAGCAGCTGACCCTTAAAGGAAGCAGTGGATTGGATGAGCTTCTAAGTCGTTAAAGCCATAGTGAGAGAAGAGATGAATCTAGAAAGGGCAGAGTGTGTTGAGGATCACAACAATCTTTTCCAGATTGCGTGTGCGTGTATATGTGAAGAATTGTTTTTAGAAGTTAGGCGCCATCTTAGGCTGTGTACTAACATCTGATGGGATGCCGCAGACTCCCACAACCAACTGAAAAGTTGATGATTTTGAACTGGTCAAGGTGTGAGCCCACAAATGGAATTGTGCTGGCCATGTTCCAAACAATACCTGGTGGTCTGAGGCAGAGCAGAACACAGGTAAAGAATCAAGGGGGAATCCCTACAAAGGAGAGGAGGTGGGGGAAGGGAAAGAAGGAGGAAAACCCTGTACTAGGAAGCCAGGGAGGTCCTCTCTGAGGCATCTTCATCCTTGTAGGTCACCTGTTATCTACCTAGTATCTACCTGCGCAGGTACCCTGCATGATTTCTTGATTGACTTACCTATTTTGGTCACTGAATTGTTGGACATACTGCTGCTTGGGTAGCCTTTCTTGGGGGCCATATCCTACTTGGAATTCCCATTAAATGTCTGGCTGTGGGGTTTTGCTGGGTCCGTGCCCTGCCCTTGGTGTTTCCAAGCTTTCTTTCAGCTAATATAGCCATGACCAGGGTTTCAGGCAGGTCTTTGTAGTGTGTTCAGAGTGTGCAGTAGCCTTTGGGAGCAGGTGATTCTTAAATACTGCCCAACTGATAACTGTTTGGAAAGTCAGACTGGATCCCAGTGGAACATCTATCTTCTAACTAGCTGCTACAACTAGATCCCAGTGAAACATCTTCTAACTAGCTGCTGCGCCTGTAAAAGAGCAGTGCAGGGATCAAAGCCACTTCTTTTTGGCTCTGTTATTAATCTCTTTAGGAAATGTTTTCCTCCAGGGTAAGAGGACCTGTTCCTACAAAGCATCTGCCTCACACCAAGTCTTTAGAAAGAGACAATACAAAATAATCTTACAACAAGGGCTTTTGTCTGGAAGTGACATTTCCCTCTTTCCCTTGAGTTGAAATGGCTATGTTGAAACATGGAAAATATAAATTGGGGGTAAAAAGTCATCACTTTGCTGTTTCCTTCTCACACAATGCATGAGGGAGATCATGCTTTTGAATAGTTCTTTACCACTGTAAAACCTAACACTATATTAATCAGATAAATATGTAGAATGTCAGAGGAATTACATAGAGTGCCAGGTAATCATTACTTGTCCTTTGGACTGACAAGCCAGATGTCAGGCTATCAGTGCAAAATACATGTCCATGTGATCAAACTGGTTGTCACTAAGGGCTCACAGGAAGTAATTATAATTAAGCTTGTTTCTAGTTACCTAGGTTTTGTTTGGGCCTGAGACTGTGGACTTTGGACTCTGGACTATCCATGAGGGTTCTTCAGTACAACAGCCTCACATTTTTACCTGGGCACCTATATAACAGAAAATGAAGTTTTAACACTTTATGGTTGAAAATTTGGAGTTGTCAAAAGTACAAAGAAAAAAATCAAAGTCTGTTCATGATCCCACTACCAGAAATAATTTACAGCTATTCTTTAAGGTATTTCCTTCCTGTCTTTAAATATTTTATTTATGTATTTGACATCTTCTTTATAATAACATGATCATATGATATTTACTATTTGGTATTATGATTTTTCCATTTAATGGTCAATTGCGAGCTCATGAATGTATTGCAGAAGATAAATACTTGAAAATGTGAATTACTGTAATTTTAAGTAATTAGTGTAGTCTGGTTTTGGAGGGAGCAATTGCCCTGATTTTTACCTCTGTTTCTAACACTGGCACTGAGTATCTGAAAGCCACCTATTCTCTTCATACACTGGAAATGGAGATTACCTGTCCTTTTTCTGCAGTCAGGTACTTTTAATGGTTCACTTTCCACTATAGGTGAAGGACAAGTTGACTTCCCACTATAGGTGAAGGACAAGCTCTCTTCTTATAGGGAAATGCTCCAGGACCCTAAGAGAGAGACTGGTTCTGTAAAGTAAGTCCGTGAAGAGATAAAGCTGGCTTTTCTTATTCTAGAAGTGCTTCTTTTGTTTTTGTGGGCATTCTCCCTTTTTTGGCCAAATGGCTGTTGGCCTTGTAGGTGAGGACATTTCGTTAAATTGCTGCGGACTATCCCAAAACGCATACCCCAGGAAGCTTACTGGAATATTTGCTTTAACTTTCATTTGGGCAACTAGAAGAATCATCTGAAATATTTAGGAATAAATTTTCCAAATTTAATAATATGAAGACATTTTCAATGTGAATGTGGAGTTAACACTTTAGGGAGTGGAGGAATGGATAGAGGAGGGTTGTGGCTAGATGGATGCAGGGTTTGGATAAAGGTCTAGTTCCTGGATTGTGTGTTCAGATCAGATCATTGTATTCCATTACATTATTATACTTTATAGCTTATGTATATATAATATTGTTGTTTTCCATTTATTAAATATTATACTAAAGATAAAAGGAAAAAAGTTAAATATTTAAAAAGTAAAAAACCATTTGTTTACATGGAATATATTTAGTGAAATTATGACATGTTCAGAATTCTTTCAGAATTATTATTCATTTACATAGTTTTTCCCTTCAATAGCTAGGCTGTGCTGTGAAGCAGATTGTAATTATATTCATTAGTTACTCTTTATGGGAAATGGGTTAATTATTTTTCTTTTTTTTGTTGTCTGTTTCTTTTTTTATTAGAGAACTTGAGGGTTGACAGAACAATCATTCATAAAATACAGGATTCCCGTATACCATCCTTTTATTACCACCTTGCATTGGTGTGACACATTTGTTGCAATTTATGAGTGCACATTTTTATAATTGTACTATTTATTAACTATAGTCCATGCTTTAACTTATGGTTCACTGTTTTTGTGTTGTGCAGTTCTATGGCTTTTAAAAAAATTTATTCCAGTAATATATATATACAACCTAACATTTCCCTGTTTAACCACATTCAAATATATACTTCAGTGCTGTTAATTATGTTCACAACGTTGTGCTACCATCACCACCACCCATTACCAAAACTTTTCCATCATCCAAAATAGAAACTTCTGTACCTTTTAAGCCTTAACCCCTTTTCCCTACCCCCACCCATTCCCCAGGTAACCTATATTCTAGATTTTGATTTTATGAGTTTGCTTATTCTAATTATTTCAAATACTCAGTGAGATCATGCAATATTTGTCCTTTGTGTCTGGCTTATTTCACTCAACATAAAGTCCTCAGGGTTCATCCATGTTGTTGCATGATTCAGGACTTCATTCCTTTTTTACAGCTGAATAATATTTCATGTGTGTATATACCACATTTTGTTTTTAATCCATTCATTAGTTGGTGGATACTGGGGTTTCTTCCATCTTTTGGCAGTTGTGAATAATACCATCTGAACATTTGTGTGAAAATGTCTTTTCGAGTTCCTGCTTTCTGATCTTCTGGGTATATACCTAGAAGTGGGGTTACCAGGTCCTATGGTAATTCTATACTGAACTTTCTGAGGAATGGCCAAACTGTCTTCCACAGCAGCTGCACATTTTACATTCCCACCAGCCATGAACGAGTGTTCCTTTTTCTTGCTTCCTCTCCAACACTTGTAATTTTCCTTTTTTTTTTAGTAGCCATTCTAGTGGGTGTTCGGGTTTAATTAATATCAGAAGTGAGCCATTCAGCCTTGCCAATATGATATGAAAATACAGAAGCTTATGTCATGGAAGTGCAATCCAGAAATGTCTGTGCTGTGAATGAGGGTCAGGACTGTTTGTGAAAGTTTTCTAACATTTAGAAATGAAAATATGTGTCATGGCCTGGAAAGTAAGTTTTGGGTGTTGAGTGGAAGTGGGTCCAGTCCACATTCATGTCAGTTTTTTCTTGTACGCTCACTATTGATATTTTGCACATCGCTAAGTTACATTTTTTGTGTGTGCAGTGGCCACAAGGTATACTGAGTTGAGTATCTAACTGGATCATTGTCCTAGAAAACAAATTTTAGTGTGTGTAAAATGCTTCTGAGTGTATTATCCTCTGGACAGTAGCTGACAATATTCTTTTGTATCTCAATATCTAGATAATTGTTGATGGGAAGTCATTTTGGCTTTCGTGTTTCTTGGATGGCTTGAACATTTATGATCTCCAAACTTTTCTTTTATGTTGATTTATCTCCATTTTCTATGTGCTGTGATGATACTGGTAATAGGAATAGTACTGATAAATAAAAGCTACAGATTATGCCTATCTCATTTTAGCAGATATAGTAAAATAGCTGGAAGTTTATCATTTTTTGTAATCAGGTTTTCTAGATGCCTAAGAATCCCCTTTTAGCACCCTAATTAAAATTATTTCTTAAGAAATTTTTTGTGAAATAAGTTAAGTATCCTCTTTTAGAGTATTCTGAATATAGTTTGACCTTTTATGTAATTAATCAACATTCTCCTTATGAAAACAATTCTTGTTCTCTGATATCATGTCTTTGAAGCTGCTGAGATAAGTGTGGTTTGCTCCTATAGTAAATAGCCCTAAACATACACAGTTTTTGAATGCTTTCCTTGCCTTTTATCCTTTTTTCTCTTCTGTTTTGTTATCAGAGCATCACTTACAATTGCCCTTGCTGCTTTTTGTAGCCCTTCCCTTCTTGTAATAATTTGCTGCCTCTGCTTTGCTGTGGGACTGGAACTGTAATAATTGAATTTATAGAGGTTGTGCCTGAAAAGCCTAAGAAGCTGTGTTTGAGGAAAAAGCATTGATGGAATTTGTGGTATCTAGTTGAGTTGCTCGGCTATTCAGATTAATATGATTTCTACTTGGTGTCTGTTGTAGGCAAAGCTCCGGGCTGGTGAAGGACAGAGGTGAATTGTCTCCTTCCTCCCTTATCAGCTAAGACCATTCAGTTTCTGCAGTTGAGAAATGAAAGTTTCTGCTTTTCTCAGTCTTGATTTGTACTTTGGAACTGAGGTCAAAATTCTCATCAAAAGCTGTAAGAAGAAGGTGAAGGGAACAAACGGCCTTGGATGGTTGACTAATGGATAATTGAGACTCTTGCCTAATTCTGTATCTCTTAACACTTGGCATGCTGTTTTTCAGAAATTTCTTCATAAAGCCAACCACAGCGTAATTTATAATCTTCTTTTCCCTCCAAAGGAAGTGCTTCCTTTAAAGATCAGATATTTGGGTAGTAAAATTCTCAGTTGAATCCTTCAAAGAGTTAAGTGGTCATGTTCTAAGTGACATTTTAAATATGCTGTTTTAAAGATTTCATCCGTCAAGCTCTCTTGTTGCAGATATTCTTGGAAAACAATAGCTTTGCGCCAATAGTTACAGTGCAAATATATATGTATCTTTCTTAAAAGGACAACCCAGGGCTCTGATTTTTATTTATTTATTTATTTTTTTAAGAATTATCATGTTTAACTTGTAATTTTTCATGGACTTCTGGACCAAAGTGGGATAACAGTTGTACCTGATTTTCCCCTACAGTGGTTTACAAATATAGCTTATAAATAGAATTCAGAATTGTTCTCTTCATCAGCCATGGTCAACATTTACCTTTGCCTAATTTCTTATATTGCTTAACCGTGCTTTTAAAGGAACTTTTTGGTATGTAAGCTGGCAATTCACCCAAAATGAAGAATCATTTTCTTCCAGAGACTTTGACTTACATAGCACAGGTGTGAGGGAAGGGTGTGAGGGATCTGAAACCTTTAATACCCTTTCAGTGTTGTCCAATTGAAAGACATTATGAATTATTCAACATTTTGAAGAACTTTTAAAACACATTTTTAAATTGTTTTGCAGCAAAATTAATGATGTAAGACATTTTAAAATTTGATTAATACTTGATTTTTTTTCTCCTGGTGAGTACCAGACAACATTTATTCCAAATGGAGAGAATATTTCAAAATACTTAGGAGGAGTGGTGTTTTTCTGCCAGAAAATGTGACATATAGTGGATTTAACTATTCAAAAAAGTTATATGGTTTTCAAATTTTTATTGGACGAAGCATGGCCATTACCGTATTATGCATCTGAGTCATTAACTTTTAGAGGTTACAGTGTGAGGAATAGTTAGCGGGAATTGGCATAGGAGAAAGTCAGAAAGCTTTCATCTTAAAATGATGGCATTAAAAAGCTTAAAAATTCTTAGGATTACTTAATATAGTGCCTCATTTTTTTTTCTGAAGAGACACTCAAACTCTAGAGTGATTAATAGAATTACTTAAGTTCACACAGGTTGGACCTGAACCAGAGATTGAGGAAACAGAGCACAAAGGCCTAGAGACATTTAGAAATGAATTATAAAGGATTATCACTAAGTGTGAGAGAGGGGCATTTTTGATGATTGATATCTTATAATAAATTCCTTGAAGATATGTGATCCCACCCCACCAAACTAGTGAGTGTCTGTGTGTCCTTACTGTTCCACCTTTTGCCATGAGCATTTTAAATTAAGCTTATTATGGCATGAGCAGGTTTATAAAGTGCTTTTCTTGGCCATGCCTTTTCTTATCTTTCACAAGCATTTTCTTTTGAAGGTGGGACTAGCCATCATCCAACTGTGTGTTGGGGAGCCACTGGTGGCTTCAGCCAAGACTGAATTCAGGCTGTCTGCTGCTGGCCACAGGCTTTGCCAGCTTAGCCACTTGACCACCACCTTCTACTTTTGTCTTCCGCTTGCAAATGGAGGGTGTTTGTTCTTCTTCTGGCAGCAACATCAGTTTCAAAAAATTTCTTGGAAGAACTTGTAAGGGGGAGGTAAAAGGTTGATTAGCATTATTGGTTTTGTTTTCTGAAGAATAATACCTCTTAATTGAGATCCTGGGTCTTTGGTCCAGCTATAAGTAATTTGGCTGAATGGAAATTTTGTCTCCTAATGAATTCTTTTGTAGTTTAGAACTATTGGAAATGTTTCTAATGGGAACCTTGAAAATGATAAACCATTTCATCTACTTTTCCTCCCTGTGTTAACAGTATGCAGTGGGTTTCATGAAAGTAATGAGAATTTTATAATTATCAGAATCTACTCTTCTAAGTAACAATTATCACCTAAAAGAAGTTACTTTAAACATTTAACCTGTTTTTCAGTGTTGCTGCCATTATTGAAAGCATGTTAAAAAATTCTTACAGCCCAACAAGGTTACACATTTTTTTTTTTCTTAACCGTAAGGGTACTAGCTGGATTGCTACATCTCATTCTCCTGATAGAATTGAGATATGAATTTAAAGTCAAATCTACTCATAAAGGATTTGATTTGAAATACACTGTAGCTCTGAAGGTATCTCCAGTGATAACATATGGCCAAAGTAAATGTATGTTTTCCAGAGTGATTGCTTAGAAAAACAAAATACTTATTCCTGGTGATGTCGCCCCCCCCTCACCCCCCTTTAATAATGTAGCTCATTAACTAGATTATCTTATTCTTAAAACATGCCTTTTAATTTCCCAAGATGCCTGGTTCAGATTGTGTAGTGGGAACTGGGTGTTTAAAGGCTCATCATTTTCTTTACCTCTTACAGCCACAATGTTAAAACAACAAAAAAAAAGAAGCCTGAAGTGATTTTCCTCTTGGAAGGGGAGAAAAGATATGACAGAAATGGTCTGGGGAGAATTACCTGTTTAATTAGGATTGACCATGCTACAGATACCAGCAGGTGACATTACTGGAAGCGAGGGTGGGGTGGGGGGAGGCGTTATAAGGTGCCCCCTGGCTCACGTTGGATGGGGAATGTGAAGAAGGGGTTTAAATGGCAGGGTTCTCTGACAAACTTTGTGTTATTGAATGATTTCCAGATGCTCTCATTTACCATGGTCTGCATCTAACTGAATTTGTCCTTATGTTTAGTTCCATTTTTCAGAGAAAGATAAGCATTTTTTTATTTTTGTCCCCCCTCTCCCTCCCCCATGTCACTTTATACAACTTTTGTTTGTAGTCATAGATTGAAGTTCAAATTTTCACTCTCATTAATGTTAATATTAACTAGACAGTTCCCACTGATGTCAGTATTGAGAAAGAAAAAGACTTTTTTGTTTCTTAACGGATAGTTCTGTGTCCTCCAAGGTTGTAATATGTCTATCACCATTAAGAGGTTGAGAAATTTTCCTATCTATAGGTGAGGTCAAGCAGACTGTGATTTGTACTCTGGCTTTGCTACTTTCCAGGTGTTTGAGCTAAGGTAAGTTACTTACTGACTCTGACCCTTGTATTCTTTATCTGTATATTGGAATAATAGTAACCACCTCAGGATGGCCATGAAGATTAAATGAAATAAAGCATGTAATGCACTTAGCACAGAACCTGCTGCATTATATGCTCCAGAAAGGTTTGTTAATGTAATTGTAATTATTGAGCATGAGACAGGCTTTCTGGTCAGTTCCACAATTGGCTAGGTGAGATGGATATCCATTTGTTGAATTTTAGATAGAGAACATAGGCTGGAGTATGTGTGCATAAATGAAGTGACACACACTTAATACAGTTCCTGGCACTGAGTGAATAAGTGATCCAGACGGGTTAGAAATAAAAACTATGATTATTGTTATTTATTCAATTTTCAAAAAGTATATAAAATGTGTACTTTGTTTAATGTGACTATATAAAGTTTACATCAATAATAAATGTATATATTTAAAGAACACTTAGTGTGCTATATTACCAATAAAGATGTTCAGGGTAATCTTAATATGAACACAATATAAACTCCTTGGAGGTAGGTTCTTGGTATGTTTTGTTCATTCCTGTGTCCTCAGTGTCATAACAAATGCTCAACAATTTTGAATGAATAAATGCATGAATATGTACTAGATGCATCTCAGAGTCCTGCTTGCTCAGCCTCTCTCAGTCCTAAAATGCATTTTTTCTGTGGCATAGTGTTTAAGGGTATAGTTCCTAGCATCAGACAGCCTTGGTTCAAATGCACTGACTGGCTAGGTGTCCTGGGGCAATTTACTTACTTTTCTATGCCTCAGTTTCCTCATTTGTAAAATGGGAATAATAGTTGTGCCTACCTCATTGGGTTTTTTTTTTGTTTGTTTTTTTTTTTTAATTTAGCAAGGTTGAATACAGTTTTACTCAAATGTGTGCTTATCAACATAATGTATTGGCTAAACTGATCATAGAATGAAATAAGAAAACAATATTAAGTTAGAGATAAGTAATAGTCATCTCCTTTCTAATTTTTAGATTTTATATAAGTAAAAATTGTGTTATATGGCTCTTACAGAATTCATAGCTTAATTAGTAGAAATATTTTTGGTAGAGTTTTGCAGACATTCAAGGCTAAGTTTCTGATGATGCTGTGAATACCCTCCTTTGATCTTGATTCACTCATGGTTCAGGACGCATCATTTACCACTCATGGTTCAAATGTAAAAGTAGAATATGACTTAGTTAAATGTAGTCTAAATAAAAAATACTATAAATATTCTGTAATTTAGACAAGGGGGAGCTCTCTGATCTCATGCCCAGCTGCGTCTGGAGGACTAGGGGCTCCCAGGCTTTGTAATGTATCGATTAATGTTTACATTGTAAACTTGTAAGCGCTCCTTTAGAAAAAATGTGTTGAAGTTGAACTCTTGTCTTGAGTGCTCTTTACTTTTAAACTATTGTCTGTCCCTATATGCTTTTTTTAATACAGTTTTATTGAGATGTATTTACATACCCTTCAATCATCCACAATGTACAAGTATTTATTCACAGTACCTTCATACAGTTGTGCATTCATCACTAGATTCAATTTTTGAACATTTTCCTTACTCCAAAAAAATAAAAAGTAAAAAAGAACACCTAAAACATTCCATCCCCCCATCCCACCCTATTTCTCATTTAGTTTTTGTTCCTATTTTTCTACTCATCTGTACATACACTGGACAAATGGAGTGTGAGCCACAAGGTTTTCTCCATCGCACTGTCTACATAGTTAAATAATCGTCTTCAAGAATCAAGGCCACTGGGTTGCAGTTCGACAGCCTCAGATGTTTCCCTCTAGCCATTCAGACACACTAAAAACTAAAAAGGGTTATCTATATAGCAATAAGAATGCTGTCCAGAGTGACCTCTCGACTCCATGTGAAATCTCTCAGCCACTGAAACCTTATTTTGTTTCATCTCTCTTCCCCCTTTTGGTCAAGAAGATTTTCTCATTCCAACAATGCCAGATCCAGGCTCATCTCCAGGAGTCATGTCTCACATTGCCAGGAGGACTTACACCATTAGGAGTCATGTCCCACACAGTGGGGAGGGCGGCGAGTTTACCTGCTGAGTGGATTTAGTGGGAGACAGGTCATATCTGAGCAACAAAGGTTCTCTGGGGGAGACCCTTAGGCACAATTATAATTAGGCTTAGCCCCCCTCTTGCAGTAACAAGCCTCGTGAGGGATCGAGGGCTTGGCCTACTAAACTGGTAGTCCTCCTTGTTTGTGAGAATATCAGTGATAACCCAGGTGGAGAAGTCCATTTCCGCATTTTCCCCCAGTTCCTCAGGGTCATTGATTTTTTATGAGTATCAAATTAATTAATGTTTGTCAAGCATTTAAAAGCTGGTCTGTCTTGCCTATAATAAGCTCTATGTAAATGTTTGTTAAATAGATGATTAAATAAATCAGTAAGTTAATAAATCAATGTAACCTCTCTTTGGTTACCACTGATTGTGCCAGGAGTAGACATGCAACCCAGAGAGAGCCATCTAATAGCTGACCTTGGCTGACACTGGCATGACTTTGGTCTAGCTCTAAAAGAAGAACTAGGCCAGATTCCTCTCCCAGGAAGTTATAATTGGCAACTTGAGGAATTAAGCCAGTTAGCTGTGAGAAAGAGAATTTACAACCCGGTGACAAGGGTAACCATTAAAGGATGCATGTAACAAGGGGACGCTGTCGGCCAGAGCAGCGAAGAGAGTGAACCATGTTGTGCAGAGAGAAACAGAGAAATGGGGAGGACAAGGAGGAGGCGTGAATGTTGGGGTGTGGGTGTTAAAAGCAATGTTAGAGTGCCTGTGTATGTGTAGCATGCACTTCCTGCTCCCCGACTTTTTGTTTTTTTGTCTTATAACTTTAGTGAAACTCTGGTCCTTGTGAGACAAAGGGAGTGATGTGATTAGTCATTCACAACAACTAGTGTGGCATGTTTTAATTTATTCCCTTTTGCTAAATGGCAGTGTGTTTTTTAAAAAAGAAAAACAACCCACCTGTCAAGGATGTGACAGTAGAGGCGCTAGTGGCTACTGGGGAAGACAAATTCACATCTGCCCCCACATTCAGGAGGTGCTGTATTGCTTAAATATAATTAATAAAGGAATGTTTTACAAAGCAACATTGCCCTCTTTAGTGGAGAGTCAGATATCCCTGGATAATTTACTAGAGTTTGAGAAAATCCTATGTTATAGTATAAATAACTGTAGATCAATAAGAAAAGGTTAAATTGTGTTTACTATGGCTTTTATTTTTTATTTTTTTAAACCAAGGTAGAGAAGCGTACTGTTTATTTTGGGAAGTTTTTCCTTAAAATCGTGGTAAGTTTAGTCAGGTAAAGTTTGGGCATTGTATAAATCAGAATTCTTTTAGTTTTGAGTGCTAAAATGTTGAAAATGTTGGTTCATGCAGTCAGCAGTTCAGGGCCAGAGCTGGCTTTGGACAAAGCAGGACCCAGGAGATTAAATGAATTTCTTAGGGCTTTGTCTCTCTTGTCCCAAGTTCTCATGTTTGGGGCCTTTGGATAAAAATAGAAAGAGACCCTCTTCCTCCCAATGTCTGTACACAAAATTAAATGAAGGGACATGTGTCCTGCTTGGGTCACATGCCTACTTCTAGATTTACTAGGTTTACATCCAGGGGGGTGCTGACTGTGATTGGCCCAACCTGGGTCACATGTTATCTCTGAGGCAAGGGGGGCTGGGATAGGAGAGACAGGCTGTCCTGGGCCGGCGGAGTGGAGGAGGGGTGGCTTCCTTTAGGGGAGGAGTGTTGGCAGACAGAGACAACACTTCCACTCCAGGCAAATGAATGGCATAGTGCTTGTTATTCAGGAAACCACTCCTCCAGATTTCCACTCTCTTGGTGCCAGATAAATGAGGTTTCACACTATTTGGATTTATTTACTGTCTTTGGGGACACGCAAAAGAAAATTGTGATGCATTTTAAACATTTCTTGCACTATATATATATTTTTAATAAATCAAAATTGTTAATACTTATACTAGGATGTTAAGTGAAACCCTTCTTCACCAGCTTTTTATGAGCCACAGTAATAATAACATACCCCATTCCCACCTTACAAATATTAAGCTCTTGGAAAGTAGAAAACAATATGGATGGGAAATAGCAACTCTGAGTTCAGAATACTCTTTAGTTAGGACGCTCGGGATGAAGGCTCTTTGTCATCCTTTACTTACCGTTATGGTGGAAAAAATCACTTTGGCATAAAGGTCCTCCAGTTTTGTTATGCCACATGAACCATGATGTGTAAATGTCATAAGAGAACTGTTGATACTGCTAAGGCAGTCCAGACAGACTGTTCCAGCGCTCCAGTTGGTATCCCCAGGGAGCTTAATTTACCTAATCCCTTCCATAAATGAAGCTTCCCTTACATCACATAAATTAGCCTAGCCTCCCTAGATAGTCAGCAGGGTTTGCATTTTGTTTTACCCTAAAAGACAGGCTGCTCAAAATTGGAATGCGGAATTAATAAGCTACTTTTCTGTTTCACAGGTTGATATCATGATAAAAACAGATCCTAGGATCTAATCCAAATCCTATGATAACCCTTTCTAGTGTAATTGGAATTTATAGGAAATGTACCCTTCTATTAGTTTTTTTCCCATACCAGCCACGAAAGGTGTATTTTAGCTTTCCTCTCTATTGTTGTGCGCCTAACCAGATTGTTTCTTGCTGCTAGCAGCCATGTAACATCATGCATTGGAAGAAATTCTCTTACTTTGACTCCGCTGTAGCATATGTTATATTCAGTTTTCCAAACAAGTACAACAAGTTTACTAGTCCACAGAAGTGTTTTCTCAACCTGCTCTTATTTATTGGTCTTCTATAGGTAGTAACGAATATGTTCAATATTGTAGAAATGTTTGTGTACGTGGTGTATTTGAAGCTAGTTATCAGGTAGACAAATAACAGGAACGGAAAAAATTTACCACTGCTAGGCTTTTCAAGGCTAGCATGTCCCCTTTCAAGGCTAATTTTTAATTATTGAAATTTTGTGACAGATTTGAATTGTTAATTCTTTCTGTCACCCCTTAAATATTGGTTAAATGTCTACACTGGAGTACGAGGCCTTGGGTTCTGCTTCACAGAGTCCAGAGTCCATGTTGGCCCCATGGAAATATTTGCTAAGGCTGGATCCCAGGAAAACCTTGTGGAATGTGACCTGATGAATACAATGATGGATCCTCTGACAGAGGCTATAACCCAGTACAAGTGAGTTCTTTTAGAAAGATATCGACAGCTAAAGTTTAACACGTTAATTGTTCCCTGCTGAAGGAACATTCTGTTCTTTCCTTTGGAGGCCACTGACCCCTGACTGGGGAAATGGTGATGCCTGTTTTAGGCAACCACCCAGTGCTATTCAGAAGATTCCTATGTGACCCCTGAGTGCCATGTTTAGAGTCTTGATGACTATAAGGATGTTAAGATGCTTTTCAAAGAGACTAGGCCTTCCTTGTCCTGGTTTGTCCTCTCCTGTTTGCTGATGTGGATCCTACATTTCTCTCAGGGCTTCCTTCGATCCACCTCTCCTGGGGAAACTCCCCCAATAATCCCATGGAACCCAGAGTGGATTTGGCTGTCTTTGAGTTCCTGTGTCATTCTAATACTGTTAGAGCTTGGTATCTTACCATCTTATTTGGTTCTCTGGTGTTTTGTGAATGTACATTTGCCTCCCCAACTGTATTTTACTACCAATTCGATTTGTAGAGTGTCTTCAAAAGAAATATTTTATCATCTCATTTGACATTCACAAAAATCCTTTGAGAAAGATACAACAGGTGCCAACTTTTGGCAGATGAATTTAGGCATGGGGACATGGTTCTTGAAGTCAGATATTTATGGAGCATTTGCTCTGAATGCAGTGCCCTGCAGTGGACAGACAGGTACTAGTAAGCCGCTCTTGTTGTGTTCAAACTTACAACCTGGTCAGGAAAAGACAGTGTGACAAATAATTTTGTGGAAATTGGGAAGAGGGGGTTGCTGTGGGGATAGCAAGTGTTTCTGGGGTTGAGGGGGGTCACTGTATGAACTAGATCTCAACAGAAGGGTAAGACTTTGAAAGATGTGAGACATCATTGTCAGGAAGAGAACAGAGCAAAAGTCAAGTGGAAGTAGATGCCGTGTTTGAATAAGGGCAAATAGGACAGTTTGGTTGGAGTGAAGAGTTTGTTTATTGGAGCAGGAGGAAATAGGTTGGGATCAAATGATGGAGGATTTTGATTGGGCCCTGAAGGTGTTTGAGGGAGGGAGTGAGGGGATAAAGGCAGTGTGGTGGGAAGTGTAGGCTGGCAGTAGTGTGCAAGGGAAAAACAGCAGGGAGCAACTGGGAATGAGGGGCTGTTGCAGAGGTCCAGCCGATGGGTGCTTGAACAGGGGTGAAGCAGGTGGGAGGGAAGAGGAAGACAGATGTGAGAGAGATTGTAAAGGAAGGACAGCCCCGTCAATGGTGGCCTGTGGTGGGGCTGTGTAACTTGGAGAGCAGTGTGACTGCAAGAGATGCTGGAGGTTCATTCCAAGAGAAGATATGCATTTCAGAGAAGGGCATGTTTGAGTGATACACTGATAGGGATTTGGTTACACTCACAGGGCTAAATTGTGACAGACCTTCTCTTAGGCTTCTGTTACATCTTGCATAGCAACCAGCAGAGCAGGCCACTTTACAAATGCATAGTGGCTTTGGTAGTGGGATTCTTTTATTTAGCTTGTAGTAACTTAGGTGAAGCTAGGCTGAATCTTACTATGTTAACTGTAAACCTCACACTGTGGTAATAGTAAATGAGAATGGACAAGGAATATTTAAAATATTTATGGAAACAAATGATTTTTAAGCGGCCATCAGAAGCTTGAAAAATATAGCTCAGCAATTGAGATGCTAATTCAAAATAGTTTTCAGCCATTTATTACCAAAGTTTCCCTAAAGACGTTTATTGAACTTTGCTGTGAGTGTATTTAACAGTTTCTTTGAAATTTTCAGTATTTGAGACTATTAGCCTTGATAGGAGATTTCATGTATATGAATAAAGGAGATTAACGACTTTCAACTGATTGTCCAAGTATTATTTTGAAAAGTAAATGCTTGCTATATGTATTTATCCACGTAGAACATAACTGGTACTTTGAAGATCTACTTGTAAATAGATCAAAACAGTGTAACCATTGCCTTCAGGAGTCCCAAAGACTACAGAAAAAGCACCATAAAAACCAAAGGAAGATGTAAATTTCCTAACATTTTAAGTACCAATTGATTATTGTGCCATATTCCTACTTCATTTGTTGAAGAAGTATTTATTGAGTTTGTACTACGTGCCGAGCTATAGGTCCTGGGGATCAGAGGAAAGACTGTGAGTAGTGCCAAGTCCACTTAGTTTTCTCGCCAGAAGCCTGGGCATTACCCCGGTACTGTGTTTCCTAGGTGTGCTCCTCAGACTAGTAGCATCAACATCACAGAATTTAGAGGGGGAGACCATCAATCTGTGTTTTAACTGGCTCTCCTGGTGATTCTGATGCAGGCTAAAGGTTGAGAGCAACTACTCTAGTAGGCGTTCTTAACTGGGCTTCCTTGGAGAGAACTGTATACCAGTATTATTGGTTTCCTTCTAATTCTATGTATTTTATTTTATGCAGTTAAAATCATTTTGAAAAGGATTTATAGGCCCCACCAGACTTCAAAAATGTTTCATAACACAGTAAAGGTTAAGAATCTTTGTTGGCCTGTACTTCTTCCCTTCTCCCTCCTCCTTTTCTCTCTTATTATCCAGCTCATCCCCAAATCCTGTGGAGTCTACCTTTGGGGTAATTCTCAGATCTGCCCTTTTTTCTCACCCCCAATAATATTAACTTAGCTCAACCATTCATCTCCTTCTTAAACAATTGCAATGACAACCCAAGTGTTCTCCCTATCAGAAGACTCCCTACCTGCCCAACTCATTCTCCACATTGCAGCCAAACAGATCATTTTTCTGTTCTAATCATTTAACTACCCCAAATCATTTATTTGTTAATCACATGGGATTAAGTCCAAATTCTTTATCGTGGTGTGCAAGGCATCTTCATGATCTGAACCTTGTCTCCTTCTCCAGGACCGCTTCCTGTGCCTTTCAGCACTTGCCCTGCACTTCAGCCTTACACAGGTTATTCCACAGCTCCTTGAATGTACCCTGATCTATAAGCCTTTGCATTGGTTGTTCTCTCCACCTGGCGTCTTTCCCTTTCTTCCTTGCCCAGTAGACTTCTGTTCATGCGTAAAGCCTGTACACAGGTATTCCTTAGCGTCTAGACAGAGTTAGGGGCTTTGCTTTCTGAGCTGTCATGGTGTTCTTTGCCTACTGCTCCTCCACATGACTGACCACAGATTTCATATCTTAAAATACCTTTGATACTAAATGAAAGTCCTTTCCAGCAGATTACTTAGGTGTGTAGTTGTTATTGGAGGGTGCTTATTCACCCTTAACACGTTTGTACCTCTGGGGAGCCAGTCAAGTCCCATTGCAGAGCCTGACCACAGAGTGCCATCGTTCAGGGCAGGAGGAAGACGATGACGTCTCCGGTGGCAGCCACAAGGAAGCTGTCAGATGAGCACTGTCGTTATTCTCACCGCTTGGTCGCCAGGCTCCTGGAGGTCAAAACATTTAACATATCGTGGTTTGAGCTGTTGTCCTCACTCAATTCTGTGAGCTACTCCCAGAAGCTCAGTAAAGTCACATTTCAAGGTTATGCAACCACGGTGAATAACTTTCAGAAACATTCACCTCCCCTCCTCCCTTATAAAGCCATACTTACTCACTATTGAAATTGAAGGTGATAGGAAAAACATGTGAGAACAAAACATGTTCTGTCTCCTAAAGAAAATAGCTGTTAAAGTTTGTTTTCTTGTTACTGTTTTCCATGTATATTTTCAAAAAATTTTTTATACTGTGTACAATTTTATAAGCTTATTTTTTTACTATACTGTAGAGTTATCTCATTATGAACTCAAGTATTCTAATGGCTACATGATTTTTCGTTAAATTACTTATAGAATCTTGTTGAATGTTAAGGTTGTTATCCATATTCTTTTTTTGTAAATAAAGCTGTAATGGATACCTTGATCAATAATTGGTATGTGTGTGTGACTAACCTCTTAAAAACCTCTTTAGCTGGGTATTAGATATAATTGAGGATGTTCATATTGACTCTCAAATTTCATCTATTTTATAGAACACTAGAACAGTGCTGGGTAGGGCATCTCTTACGCAGAATTTGAAGCCTCCAAATCTGCAGCTCCTGAGGGCTACATCATATAAAGTAACATTTAAACAATGTTATGTGATTTTTATAGTCTCCATTATAGAATGTCATGGTTTGTGAGATAAGAGAAGAGCATGCTTTAGGTTTCTGGCTCATTAATAAAGTACAGTTGCTATTAACTAAATATTATAAAAATGAATATAGTTTATAATTCCTTGATGCAATAAAAAGATTTACTAAGTCAGAATGTAAGCCCAGATGTAATTTTTTTCTTACTACATTAGTCTAAGAAATTCAGACATATTTATAGACTGTTTATGAAATTATATCTCATGATTGCCTGGTAATTTCCAAGAGTACTGCTTTTGTGGATTGAGAGGAAAGGGGTGGGGGTGGGGACAAATGGGGGAAACTAATGTTTTATAGAGGGTCTTGTGTGCTACGCATGTTGAGAAGGGCCCTTGCCACCTATCCTGAGAGATTGTATGGAGATTCTCATATCAGTGATAAAGAAATTGAAGCTCAATAAAGTCACATTTCAAGGTTATGCCGCTTGTGAGAGACCGTGGTGTGTCAGTCTCCAAACCCCATGCTCTTCTTTCTGTTACATCTGGGTGCCTTGGTGCCCATGAGCCCTTTGAAAACCAATTGGGATATGATTCCCCTGTGGAGTGATGTTCTCACTCTAGAGATGTGTTGTCCCTGTGTAGCTCTTTACATCTACATTGGTTAAAATTAAATAAAATGAAAAAAATTTAGTTGCTCTGTTTCACTAGCCACATTTCAGGTGCTCAGTGGTCATTGGATACATTGACTACCATATTGGATAGTACAGGTAGAGAGTATTTCCATTATCATAGAAAGTTCTGTTGGAAGTGCTGGTCTGGAGACTGCCTCTGAAGGTTACTGTTCATTGTCTTCATTAACAGAATCACTAATACACCTAGAAACACTTGTTTGGGATTTTCACCTTTTACTCACTGTCCGCCACTCATGCACTCATGTATCTTTTTGATCTCTGGAACCGGAAACCTTCCTTCAACCAAGAGGCTCCACATTATCCCTAATCTTGAGCTTCCTGGTTGAAGGGAGGGAGATGGCTTTTATAATCCAGTGATTGGTAATTGCAGCATAACCATAATAATATCTTATGTGGCGCATTAGCCAAAGAACATTTTTTTTTTTTGACAGGTTAGACCAGGAGATGAGTAGAGATTTCTATTTCTTTGCATCATAAATGCCAAAGTGTGCATCTCACATGTACAAATTATTCTTTTCCATTTATTTAATGTTTACTTAGCAGAGGATCTTTTTTTTTTGATAGTTTTTTTTGATGCAAGCAGTTACTCATGGTACCACGATATAGCTGTGCATTCATCATCAGAATCATTTTTTGAACATTTTCCTTACTCCACAAAAAATAAAAATAAAAGTAAAAAAGAACACCTAAAACATTCCATTCCCCCATCCCACCCTATTTTTCATTTAATTTTTGCCCCTCATTTTTCTATTCATCTGTCCATACACTGGATAAATGGAGTGTGAGCCACAAGGTTTTCACAATCACATAGTCACACTGTGAAAGCTACATGGTTATACAGTTGTCTTCAAGAATCAACGCCACTGGGTTGCAGTTTTCCCCTGGCCATTACGACACACTAAAAACTAAAAAGGGATATTTATGTAGCACATAAGAAAACCATCCAGAGTGACCTCCCACCTCCATGTGAAATATCTCAGCCACTGAAACTTTATTTTGTTTATTTTTTTTTT
The DNA here is from genome assembly GCF_015220235.1 of Choloepus didactylus. Taxonomy (NCBI): domain Eukaryota; kingdom Metazoa; phylum Chordata; class Mammalia; order Pilosa; family Megalonychidae; genus Choloepus; species Choloepus didactylus. The sequence continues at coordinate 82,224,793 of NC_051311.1, forward strand.
TTTTTTTTTTTTTTGGTCAAGAAGATTTTCTCAATCCCATGATGCTGGGTCCAGGCTCATCTCTGGGAGTCATGTCCTGTGTTGCCAGGGAGATTTATACCCCTGGAAGTTGTGTCCCACCTGGGGCGGGGGGAGCAGTGAGTTCACCTGCCGAGTGGGCTTAGAAAGAGACAGGCCACATCTGAGCAACAAAGAGGTTCTCTAGGGGAGACTCTTAGGCACAATTATAAGTAGGCTTAGCCTCTCCTTTGCAGTAACAAGCCTCATAAGGGAAAGCCCCCAGATCAAGTGCTTGGCCTACTAAATTGGAAGTACTCAATGTTTGTTAGCACAGGATCTTAATTCATTCAGGGAAGGATAAACCAAAATGGGGTGGAATTAGTGAGAATTGAAATTCAGGATATATTCTGCTGAATTTCAAACATATTATATTAATCCTTAGTATTCTCCTTGGGAAGTTTTTATGATACAGGGAAGAGACTTTTTAAAGGATTTTGTGGGGAAGGTAAAAGACTTTTTAAAGGACTTTGTGTGGAAGTTAAAAGGAGTTTTAACCTACTCTGTATCTGTAAAACAGTTTTTAAAGGACTTTGGAAGTTAAAAGGAGTTTTAACCTACTCTATATCTTACTATTATCATGGCATTTAAAAGTAGTTGGAAAAAGAGATCATTTTAATAAATGAGACAGTATCATATAAAAGAGAAACACTGTACTGCTGATCTCTCAGAAGTTATTTAATCCCTCTGAGATTTATAAATTTCTTTATCTGTTTCTTAACCCCAAATTTGGGATATTAACATCTACCTTGTGTGTCATAGTCATTGGACACTCAAATGAAATAATAAATATATATGGTTGCAGCTGGGAAACTACCAATGCAGTGCAAAGTAAAGATGGTCTTGCTCCGTTTACCCTCTCTTTTTAGTATCTTTTTTAAGTCTGAAGAAGAACAGGTGTTGTGTCAGGCTCATCTCTTTTAAGTGTGTTCCCTGCTGTTGCCTGTCTCTGACCTGCCACAGGGATCTTAATGCAGGGTCAGTAGTGATGTGATTGACAGGATGAAGCTGCTTTGTTTTGGGAGGAGCTTCCCTTCTGCCATAGGCTGCATGAGTTGTCTTCCCTTTATGAACTTGTTCACCCTGAGCCAATGTTCTTGAGAGATGAAAGAGTCTTCATCTTGGGGGGTGTGGGGGGGGGGGGGCGAGAAGAGATACCAGTCTCCTTCTTAGCAGATCTTTAGCAGAGAACAGTTGTTCTGATACATAGTGGACGGTACTCTATCTATCAGCTGGTAACTTTATTAATGAAAGTTGTCTAATACTTTTATTAGTTAAGCCTAGAAGGACTTTGTGAAAACACAGAACATCATTGTAGAATTTCATATCATTCTGAATTTCAGAAAGCAAGTACAAAGGAAGAAGGCAGTATTTTTCAAATACTGTCTCAGCACTGTAAAATGTTGCTTTCAGTTGTCAAAAGAGCAGTCTCTTGATTATTGATTATTGGAATTCCCAAACCTAAAATTTCATCAGGTATGCTTTCATTTAAAGGTAACTTACTCTTCTCACCTAAAAAAACAAAAAACAAACAGACAAAAAAACAACTAAAAATTATGAAACATCATTAGATTTTTCTGACAGAAAATTAGTCTTTGCTGTCACAGTGGTCCATTTTTTATTACTGTCACCTTTTAACCTAGAGGCTGATGCTGTTGAAAATATTGCTGCTTTGTGTTTTCCAAAATACTGAGTAAGACACCTTGCACACATTGCTTGCTCATTCAGTAGGCGTTGGTAGAAATCAGAGTCAGCCTGTCATATGGCTGGGCTGATGGAGAATAATCAGACCTAGAATCTGAAGATGCTCTCAAAAACTGACTCAGAGCTAAATTTTACACAGCCTGTAATCTAAATTAGTAAGTTGGGAACTGCCTATTGAGTATTAAAATATAAATTCCAAATGGCTATATCTTAAATTTTCAATTATTTTTGACTTCTCACTGTATGGACTTCCTCCTTTCATAGGAACTTTAGCCTTATGTCTGAAATAAATAAAAACTTAGCAACTGGTAGAAGCTGAACTAAATTTAATTCTCTCTCCTTATTTGCCAAAGTTGTGCTGACTTTTAAAATTTTGCACTGTGGATTTTAGTTTTTCCTTTTTTTTCAATTAAATGTAATTTAAAAGTGGTCTCCTTTTATTGATATACTGTTTTTCCTTTTTTTGTAGAAAGGATTACTTAAAAACTCAGTAAATTAGTACATGGTGGTAGTAACAAAGACATAAATCTTTCCAAGAATTTATTACACTACATCCCGCAAAGATAACTACAACTTGTTATAAAATAATGTTGAAGTATAAGGACTACATTATAATTTTTCCCATCTGCCATTCCACACCCTGTAGTCTTTAATTTACTAAGGTACTGTGTGTGATTACTGATCCTATTTTTCACCTTTAAAAAAAACCTGAAAATAGACTCATCTTATGCCATAGACTCTATATATTTACCCTCACAGGATCTTGGTTTGAAAAAATGATGTTTTCATATTTTACTGCTTAAGACCTTTCATTTAGTTTGGTGTATGTAAACTTTGGATATATTCTTAAGAATCAGTCTTTGGTGTGTATTTGAATGGTGGATGAGTTTTTTTCTGTGTGATTTAAAATCTGTGACAGGGACATTAGGACTGCATATACCCCAGTTGTTCATTTTTAGTTGAATTGGGGAAACAGAACCTTTTCACCACTGCAAGCCAAGAATAGCCATACACATTGCCTTCCTGTTGGACTCTGTGACTTGTACCCCATCACACCACTGAGTTTTATCTTTAGGAGACATGCTATGTGGCATGTGGCTCCAATTATCATCACTGTGACTGTTTCGTTTGATGGAAAATCTGCAGTAAATCAAGAATATTGTCTGTTGTTAATATTGAAATCCTCAGAAGCCAGCTGTGCTGAAACTGTTTATGGCTGCTTATTTTTATAGACAAGTTTGTTAAATGTCAATACTTTTCTCTTATGGAATGGTCTTATTGTCCGTTTTCTCAGTTTGTTACTTATGTAGTAAATGGAAGAGTGTCTTTTTCTTCAGTTTTTCCAAAATTAGAGTTGAGAATGGTCCTTTATGTAAATATTCCTTTATGAATAGGGCATTTGAGAAAACAGCATTCATGACTCATTTGTATGTCTTTTATTGGATTTTAGTTTTTCCCTCTGTCTCAAATGCAGCTAGTCATCAAGTTATTACATATTAGTTTGATTAAGCTGGAGTGAGTTTTTAAAAAATCAGCAACAGTTTGGTTCTCTAGTTAAAGATACATGGTTTTAAATTCTGCATTTGCGAGTTCCTTCCCTTTACGCTGAATCTAAAGCCAGGCGCAGGTTCCTTTTTTTTTTCCTTTCTTTTTCTATTTTAATTAGAGAAGTTTTGGCATTACAGAAAAGTCATGCATAGAATACAGAGTTCCATATACCACCCTATTATTAACACCTTGCATTAGTGGAATATTTGTTACAATTTATGAAAGAACAGCAGGTTTTTGTTTTTCATTTTGTTTTGTTTTGTTTTGAAGATTAGATTGTTGTAGATGGTTGGGTCATAGGAACCTCTGTGTTAAGCTATACCTTTTCTTTACATCTCTACTTCTTGCTGACCTTTCCTCATTATTGAAAAAAGACGCCCATTTGATAAAAACAAAATGACAGGGCTCTCTATAAGAAAGCCTGCAGAGACCTATGATAACTTCATGTTTGCTGGATTGAACCTCAGCATCAATATGGAATTTGGGAAAGGATCCTCCACTACAGCGCATGATTCAGAGATGCTCGCTGAAGAGCTCGAGTCACAAGAGAGTCTGTCTGTATTTCAAATGTGCTTCTATTTACATTGAATTAAAAATGAAACACATCCCTTTGCAACTGTGCTTCTTACCCCAGCAGCGTGGCAGTTGTGCAGTATGTATGCTGTTGAGTCACTCCCCTGTTTTACCACTACTAATAAATGTTATTTTCTATATTTATGGTATTAACCTTTTTGCTAGTTGTTCTCTTGAGTACCTAACATTCATTATTTTATTCAATCCCTACAATCCTATTAGATAGCTGCTGTTATTATTATTACCATTAATGTCATTGTTGGTGTTGTTATTATACATGTGAGGAAACTGAGACTCTAGGAGGTTAGTGTAACTACTAAGTGTGAGCCGTCAAACCGGGTTCTGATGACAATGCCCCTGGCTTTAACCACAAAACTGTCCTAGGGCAGGCATACACACCTTTCCTGTTGTACAAAGGCTTCAGAGAAGGGTTTTGCATCCTCTCTCCTAGAAACTGTCTCTAGGGTATAATAAAAGTGTACAGAATTAAGTTACTTCCTCCACAGTTGAAAGTCACTTACTTTATGTGTGTTGTGCTTACGGGAGATAAGGAAGTACTGCTTTCCACCCTCCACTGAACTCCCAAAAAATGACCCTCAAGAGGTGCCTGTGACTTAAACAACCCTTCCGAGTCATTCAGCGTCCCTACTCTGGCTGGGGCCAAGTAGTGCCTTGTAATTAAGTTTTCAGATGATGTTGGTCTTCCTAGTGGTTTAGAAGAAAGTGGCCAGGAAATGTCTGAATGTGCGGAAGCCCTGAGAAGTGACTGTGGTCACACTGATCCTTTGAAAGTCCTGGGAAGGTTGAGAGTGGTGTTTGTGAAATGACCCTGCTGCTTAGAGACAAGAAGAGCGCTGGAGCAGAGGACCTGGGGCTGTGTCAGAAACTCTAGTGGAAAGACATGAACAGTAAGTGAGCTGAGCAGATGTTGGAAAAGCCACTCCTGGGGAAGATGTATGAGTGGGAACAGGAATGTTGAACTGTCAGACTTCAGGAGGTTTGTAAGGGGAGCAGGGTTGACTCTGCTTGGGCACTTGAAAGCAGTCACTCAGTCCAGGACTGGCAGTGCTGTATGCGGGGCAGAGACTGAGCCAGCTGACTCAAAGAGTGTGGAACTGAGTGTTGACAAGAGAAGGACTTCATCTTGAAGTAAAGATAATTGAGTAACTTGAGAGTATTTACCCTAAGTGACCTAATTTTTGGGTAATTTGAACCTTGCTATTTCTTTCAGCTACAATAAAATGATATGCCATTAACACTGTGCTGCATTGGGCACTTTGGGAGTTTTAACCTTTTCTAACCAAATGTTATAGCCTTTCCTAACCGTACAGTTAGAAAGGCAATGTTAGGGTCTTGGGACAAAAAATTCCTAAGGCATATTTGAAAGCATGAACTTTGGAGTCAGACCTAGGTTCCAATCCAAATCTCAGCTCTTACTAGTTCTGTTATTTTAAACATGTCACTTCTCTAAGCCTCCCTTTTCCTTTTCTATAATAACTTTCTGCAAAGTGTTTTTATGAGGATTAGATGAGAACCTGTGTGTGTAGAACTTGGTACCCTGTTTGGCCCATAGTAAATGCTCAGTAAATGTCAGCAGCTGCTGCCTCTTCACCATCCTCCCCATCATTTCAGCATGTGACAGAGGAGCCTGTCCTAGAAAACTTCTGTGGGTGCTGCCCTTGGGGTGGTGTTTCAGAAGCCTGTGGGTACTTGCCTGTTGATGGACAGCAGATCAGGTGTCTTGGCCAGGTAGCTCATTCCCGTTTCCTTTATCGATATTTTTCATCTCTCATCAAGGTAAACTGGGTCCGGGAAATAGGCACATTAGGAGTAGTATTATGTCCTCTAATGAGGGATGAGTTTCCTTTTCACAGCTAGTGCTAACTTCTATTCTCTTGTCCATGGTTTATGTTCTCCTCTTTGATAATCTTATTTTCAGCAAAATAAAGATACGCTACATGCTTTTAATAGTGTTAGTTCTCACTTCCTTTTCTTTTAAATATCTTTGCTTGTTAATTCTTTCTTTCCTGCAGAGACTTTCTGAAGACTCTGTATTCTCAAACACAGAGTGGTTATCATTCCTACGTTGTTGTGGTAATGGAATAGTTATCACGTGTGCTCTGGTCTGTATTCTGAAAGACTCAATCACTGAAAACATGATTGTTTTGTGTTTTTTTCCTCTTAATGCTTTCCTATGGTCTCAGTGGTCGAGCTAAGAAATAGTGGTAAGAATCCACAATGACGAAGGGATGGCAGTGACACTCTCCCACAGAGCCTGGCCGTAGTCTGCAGCTGCACCATCTCCCCGCTCCATGGGCATTAATGAATCACAAGTGCCCGTTGACTGGCATGAAACATTTTATGGAGAGTCTGCATAGTCCTCATGCCAAAAAAAGATGTTAGCAACTAGCACTTCTTAAAACTGTAAAAAAAAAAAAAACACACAGAAACAAAACAAATGTTGTTCAGATAATCAGAAACAGAGCAAGACACAGCAATAGAGCATATTGAGAATATGAACCAAACTGCCTTGGTTGAATCCAAGTGCTGCAATTTAGTAGTTGCCTGACTTTGGCTTCCTAACCGTTGTGTGCCTCAGTTTCCTCATCTGTATCTATCCATAGATACTGAGTTCTGGAGTCTTTGAACTTTAATGTGGAAAAAAAAAATCTTCATTTTCATTGATCTCTTAACTGAAATTTAGCATTTTCTTCAATTACAAATGTAGGCATGGTAGTATTTTGCATTGGAAATTATGGTACTTGTGAAACATGCTGCTAGATCCTGTTATTCAATGTTTCAACAAGGAACCACAAATACAACTATATCAGAATTTTTTTTATCTATTTCAGTAACTGTGTTTCAATATATTGAAATACTTTGTAACCATATGAATTTTGTATGCTTTTCAAAACATTATTCTGAGAAGAGGTCCATAGGCTTCACCAGTTTGCCAAAGGGGTCTGGGGCAAAAGAGTTAAACCCTTGTTCCTTAGTATTTTGCTGTATATAGTCCTGCTTCTCAGCCATTCTTCTGGCTTCTTCTCCACCTGCCCTTCCCCCTGCATCCTGGAGAGCTGAGATGTGGGCCTTGGAAGGTCCAGTATCAACCTGGCCTTCATCACATCCCTGGAATCTTCTGTGTTCTCAACCCCAGCAATGAAAAGTCCTTTGGCTATTTTTATCTATGCTTTACGTGTCTTAAAGGAGGAGACTTCCTTTAGTTTTTCTCTCTCCAGTGCAGTACTCTCTACTTAGTGAAAGGTGCTGATTCAATGACAAGAAAGCTGGGGGCTGTGAGCGCGGGGCACAGAAAACAGGACATGAAGCCATGGGTTTGGAGGAGAGTGAGAGAGAGCTTGTGCATTTATGTGCAAAGGGATAGCACGAGGCTTGAGCAGGAAGCTGGTGAAGGCTGTGCAATGAGATGTGGAAAGAGTAAGGAGGGTGGAATCATCAGAGATGGAGAAGTAATTAAACTGGGGTTTTCCAGCTTGCTCCTGATGAAGGCTTCTGTTTATCAAAATCTACTTTTCCTCTTGCCTGTGTAGTTAAGGATGGATTCTTCATCCATGTCTTCTTCGTTTACTTGAGTTACTACTAACTCAAGTGTTTTTCTGGAAGGCTCCCTTGCCTCTCAGATAAGTCCCTGATTTTAGTTAAGATTGTTGGTAGAGCCTTACCCAATTTTATTACGAACAGAACAAAGTTGACAGTCTGTTGGCTTGTGGGAAATATTGCCTCCTGTTGAGGGTGTTTGCAGGTATTGGACAAAAGGTAAAAGCCACTTTAAAAGAAAATATTTTGGGGTAAAATATCTGATAACTATAAGAATGTTGACTGTGAAGCCAAAAGTAAATGCTACAGATAAAGTGGATGTAGAATGGTATTTATAGTGACAGGCATTACTGATATAAATGTCTATGCTTAAAATTAATTCTAGGGGATTTAAATAAGTTATTCTGGTAATAGTAGATACTAAGTTTGGATCTCCTTGAAAGCCCTCAAAATATGTTTTACTTATCATTTGGGGGAGATTGTTTTAATGAATAGTTAGATAGGTAGATTATATTCCACATGAAACCAAGAATTTACTGCTTACCTGAGCATGTTTCTAATGACAGCACTGAATTTAAACTAATTGAGAGTAATCTAAATTAGAAATAAGACAGTAAATATAAACATGACACAAGAAAACTATATTGCCTTCTAATTTTAATAACTGGATCTAATATAACAAGGTGTTGTCTAATAGATATTACAAGGGGGCCTGCTTCAACAAATAAATATATTCACATATCTTTTGTAAATAGAAATGTTTTTATGAACATGTTTTTATGAAATGTGCTCTGTGACTTTTAAGAAAATCTCTTCCTAAGTACTTTTAAAAAATCTTTTATTTTTACATTACTGGTTTCCTACCATATCCTTTCTTTAGAGAAAATAGAATGTTAAATTTTGGATAATGTTAAACTGATCTAAATCATCACAAATTCTTAACCATGTGTGCTTGAATTAAGGAAGAAATTAGACAGGATTAAGGGATAGCCTACTCTGCCCAAAACTCTGGTTGCCAAACGTTCTCGCTGCACCAAAGTTCTTTCTGTTACACTGACAACAAAACAACTTTTGGGGCTCTGAAATGCCTGCCTTCTGTTTGGCAATGCTAAAATCAGTGTGACCACGAGGGAGGGGATAAAATCTTGCCAGTTTATTAAAGGAAGCCTTGGTAACCCCTTTCCAGAATTATCAAGTATTTGGGATCTTGGGTTGGACATTTGAAACTTCTCTGCCTGCTGACCTTAGAAAAGACTGACTTAATAAAGTCTTTTTGGTGAAGCATTTAAGTTGAGCCACTTCGCAAAGCTGAGTCCTTCTGTGAAACCACTTTGGATTCCTGCCATAAGAATTGATCTATGTTGTTAGTATTGTCTGGTAAATACTGCCATATTGTGATTTTAGATGCTGGATCCTTGGATTTGTTGAATGGGCTTTGTGGCTAAGGAAGGCACATTTTATCCTGTTAGAATATTACCTCTTCCAATGTATTTCTCCATTTTCTGTATCACAAATGAACATTTGGGCACTTTCTAATAAAGGATACATCTTAAGAGAAATTAGATGATGTTGAGTAACTGTCATAAATATATTTTTAAACTACTTGCTCTCATACCTTCCACTCCATTTTTTTTTTTTCTTCCAGGTAACTGTGTTGTGACCTGGTTACTGCCCATTTGTAGATTTGGACTTAGTCAGATTTTCAAAGCATTTCAATGCCAAACATGATTCTAAAATCATCCCTAGAGTGTACATATGTCTAATGAGATGCAAAGCTTGCTAGAGAAATGACGATTATAGGTAAGCCTGAAGGAAGTACAAAAATCTTGTCTAATGATCCTGTTAGGTGTTTGTACAGATTATTATTCAGTGAGTAATGGTAAATCGGTCTGTAATTTCTCATAGTCTGAATTGGCACCTTTGGCACTATAAACTGGGAAGACTTCTGTTTTACCTCTGAATATGACATTGCAGTATTGCGTGCCCTGAGGCCCTTTTCCTGAACAATGTGTGCTTGCAAGTGGCTCAGTTTTATGTGAGTCAAACCAATCTTAAGTCCAGTAGGGGAGTTTATTATTGTGAATGTGTGTGCTTACGAGAGATTTTAAGGTCTGGAGTAATGAGATGTGGCTAGATAAGCAAAACATTGCTTAGGGATATAGTTCAGTGATCTCAGCCTAACTGAACACTTAGGTTTATAAGATCATCACAGATCTCAAGTAGGTAAATTGTCTTGGGTTCACACTCACCTTTCCTTTCTGCTGTGTGCGCCCGCTCTCTGTTACCTCTTTGCTCTGGCACCTGATGCCTTTACATCTCCTCAAGGTACCTGGTCCCTGCCTTGGGACCACCTTCGGCTTTCCTCCCTTTCAGAGCATAGATCTTGTTTCATTAAATAGGAAGCTGCTATTACAGAGGCATAGGAAAAGTTCTAAGTTCATAGCTTGTAAAGTGTAGCACGTTTTAATTTTAACAAGCAAGGAGTGTTTCATAATCTGGTGGGGAAAAGTCACCAGTGGTGAAATCCAGGCATTCGAGAAAGGGGGTAGTTTTGGGATGGGATCCCCCTTCTCACACCTCTCTACTTGCTCCTTCCCAATAGTCTTAATGAGTTATTTGATGTTTCCAGGCATCCCAAAGAGAGCAAGCATACTGCGGTGTGCTTTAAAGGTTTGGCATTTCTGGGTAGGGTGTGATTACGAGATACCTCTGATGAAAAGACATTTGGTTGCAAAACCACCAGTGTATTTTCTCAGAAATCTGGGTAGATGAGCTTCAGAATATTAGCTTTAGCATCACAGCTCTGAACCATAAAGGTCTGTTGCCCTCTGCCCTGGTGACTTGCTGGCCTGGCATCCTGGAGGGACCTGGTCCTCCTAGACCTGACTCAGGCTGCAGCTGTGAGCTGGGCACCCAGTACCATCCACACCGGCAAATGCGGGAAATGCCAAATGGCCTGGCAATTTTTAGTGTGGCCTTTGGATCCTCACTGAGCCATATGGTGCTAAAATGTCAAACTGCTCCTGAGTGTGGGCCATGATTGAGGAGGCTGGATACTGAAACACACTTCAGAGAAAAGCTCTGCCGAGGCTGTTTATTCCTGAGCCACGGGTTTATCACTTTGTTATTTTAACTTTTATTGAGTAGTGTTTAGTTGATAGTGGGTTATTTACATTGTGGGAGGTACCAACAAAGATGATAAGATGATTTGATGCTTCTTAGGAGCAAGGATTATATATCGTCCAGGGTTCATGAATGCTGCATGTAATAAACTGCCAGTAGAGGATGGTGAAATGAATGGATGGTTTGCAAATAGAATTTAATGGGAGGAAATTGTCTTAGAAATTAAAGAAAGATGAGGTAACTGAGGCTCGAAGTGAAAGTAACATTCTTAGGTTGTGGTTGCAGAGATATTACTGGAAATCAAGCCTTCTCCTCCTTTCCAGTTCAGCTGCTTTCTACTGTATTGTGTCATTTGCCTCTGCTGATGGATTGACATAATGTCTTGAGAACTTTACAGCCCACATAGGGAGAGAAGACGTATCAGGGATGTATGGTTGATTCCAATCAAAACAGCCACAAGTGCGAAGTGATTGAGGCCAAAGGGAATGTGTAAGTCCAGAGGGAGAGAGGAGGAGCTGAGTGATGTGGTTCAGAGGAGGTTAGTCCTGGCAGGCTTCCTGGAGGAGATGGCTGGGGTTGGGTTTGGCCCATGTAGCTCTTCTCACTCCCCCTCTCTGGACCTTTGTATAAATATGATTTTCCCATAGCAGAGTATCTGACTTGTTGGAAAGAATAGGAGGAAAAAGAAGAGGTGTTTGAATTCAAAGGCACCTGCCCCCCCCCCAATAGTTTAGTAGGTCTCAAACTTTTATATGTGCCCTCAAATGCACAGGATTAAACAATTTATCAGATTCAATTTATACCTAGGGAAAAGGTGAGTCATTTTGTATATTGGATAGAGAGGTGCTATAGCTTGAGAGACTTTTTGACTCTTGTGGATCTTTGTTGTGTTTTTAATTTAAATAACATCTTCCTGTCTTGGTCTATAAATTTTCAAACAATTGGTTTCATTTTAGTTAACCATACTTGATTGAATATAAAGTTAGCTATTTGAGGTGTTCAAACAGCCATGTTCACACAGCATTGTGACATTTCTGGGACTGGGTGCTCTGGAACTGCCTTTTTCCCATTTCCATTGACTGTGGAGGTTTTAGTCTGTGCCTGGGATTTAGCCCAAAGCTTTGCAATCCTATGAAGAATTGCTTTGAATGACCCAAAAGAGTTGTTCTTTTTCTTTTCTTCTTCTTAACTTTTTGTTCTGAATTAATTTTTAAAATGCAGATAAGTTACAAAATACTAGAGAGTTCCCTTAATGTTAACATCTTATGTGACCATAGTATAATTATTTTATTCACTTCTACTTATACACCCTTAGAGAAAGCCTCATGCTTGTCCAGAAGGAGACAATATAAGAAAAGTCTTTGCTGCATTGCGTGTAATGCAACCTAAATATCCAATAACAAGCAAATGGGAAAATACATTGTGATATTTCCCTACAATGGAGTGCTATTCATTTGTTATAAAGAATGCATGGGAGCTTTGTATTGCACTTCGTAACATTTAAATTTTTAAACTGAGTGGTAGGCACTCTGATGTTCACAATGTTATTTTCTAAACCTTTTCCATGAGTGAAGTCCTTCATTAAAAACAGTAAATAATAATAATACAGAAAGTTCAGCAAGATCATTCATTAGAAGTGCATCTGTGGTTAGACTCTCTTGAGGGAGTGATGCCTTTACTGAGGTGAAAGGCAAAGCAGATTTCAGTGGAATTATTGTGTCTTCTGTGCATGCGGATGAGACTTTTAACAGGTCTTAACTTTTCTGTGTCATAGTTTCTCCACTCTTCAGGAAAAGGACACTAGACAAAGGGACACAGAGTTAGTCTCCAGCTCTACCTCCTGGCCACCTCACCTACTAGCTATGTGACCTTAACCATGTTATTTAACTTGGACCTGCAGTTTCCTTATCTGTAAAAGGGAAATAATAATAGTATCCACCTCCTAGGGTTATCTTGAGGACTAAATGAGTTAATACATGTAGAACACATAGAACTTGTTCCTCTCCTCTCCCATCTGGCTCACAGACTCATTTTATTTGATCTCCATGGAGTTGGATTATTAGGCATTTTAAATTTGAATTTGTTGCCAGAACTTACAAATAGGGTGGTTTTACATTTATGAAACATGGATTTCTGGCTTCTGTTGAACAATTGGAAATCTAGTGGCACTGGGCCTCTATTGCAGCCTAGCGACACCACTTCCCCCTTTAGAGGGAAGTGTCCCCAGTTCAGTGTTCCTAGCACTCCCTGTGTCTCTTGGACACTGAGGCACCCTACTGTTGCCATTTATTATCTAAGAGCCCCTTCCTCCAGTGACATTACCTGCCTGGCCCCTTTGTCGTTTGAGTTTGTTACCCTAATTTTAAGAGGTCAGGAGTCATACAAAGAAGGAATTAGATAGCATCTTTTTGAACAGACTTGCAACATATCTGTAGCATTTACAGGCTTTTTTTCTGTCCCTTATGGTAGAAAATTATAGTATAAATTAGGATTTTTTCAAAGGAGTTGAAGATAAACTCTCAGAACCTCTGAGCTTTGCAAATAAAGTTCCTTTTGTGTGTCTGGTCTGGGATCTAGCAGAAGAGGCAGCACGTTGGTGACTGATGATGTAGGATGCTTCTTCCAGATAGGGGGTGACAGAGATGCTGGGTTTGGGGTGTGGCTGTGCCATTCAGGGTTGGGAATAGTCATGTGTGGACTCGCGGGGGAATTTTGGAGGAAGACAGCATTCAAGAAGCGATAGATTTCTTCACCAGCTGTAGAGCCTCATGTGAACCAGGTGGGCAGGTGTGTGCTATTCCTGTTCAAGGTCAGGTATTAATGCAGGTTCTGAATACATATCTCCACTGTTAGTCTCATGCGGCTCTGTGTATTGGAAGGTTGCCAACCAAGGCTCGAAAGGAATTCTGCCCAAGCCTTCTTTGTTTCTAAAAGATTTGTGCAGAGCTGCTACAGAGAGTGAAAGGCAAGGCAAAAACCAAAAAAAAACAAAAAAAAACAAAAAAAAACAAAAAAAAACAACCAAACAAAAAACCCCCAAAATCACCTACTTCTGTGTGTGTTTTTGCCTGCATTTTGGTTTTTTTTTTTAATGCATTAGGTAAGGTGGTTTTTTCTTAACTGTTTTTTGTTTTTTATTTTTTGGTGGGGAGTAGAGATTCTGAATGACTCCATTTTTACATGTCTTTTGAGAATTACTTTCAACTTAAAATACTGAATATTTTTATTTTATTCCATGAAATAGAAGACTGGCCAGAAGACCCAAGAAGATTAACCACTAGAGATGACCCAAAACCCCCAGCAACTCAGCCTGGGTTTAACCCCAAGCAGTATCTTCTTGTGTGGAACATACTGAAACAGTGAAGTAGGAGTTCAGGTCGTTGGCTCTGGGTGTGGTGGATACGGCTACATCGGAGGGGAGGACAGTGTCCTACAGAGGGGATTAGAGGCACCAGTGTTTCTTGTATTGGTTTGTTGGTTTGATTCTAGCTGGTCCCTCCCTCCCTTCCTTCCTTCCTCCCTTCCTTCCATTTGCCCTAATTTGTGTTTCTTGGGAGAATTCCAGCTGTGTCAGTTTTTACTCTGGGACTAGATGACAGGCTTTTGGGAGGGAAGAGCAATGAGTCTGGATTTTGAGAGCTCTGGTGTCCAATCTTGGCTCTGTTGGGACCTAGCTCTGCAGTTTTAGGCATGTCATTCAGGCCTCTATTTCCTCGTCTTAGACAAAAGGGGGTTGAGCTAGATGGTAACTGAAATTTGAGAGAGACTGTATTTTACATCCTTTATAAATTGCACTATGTCAGAAACCTGTAGGTTGGTTGGAGTCTCTCACAGTCCCTCGATACCTCTGCTTTTCCTCCAACTAGCAGCCAGTCCCAGGTTTCTCCTCTGTGTCCTCTTGAGGCCTGTGGCATCAGCTGCTCTCTTGTCTGTATCCTTGATCCTTGCTCTCTTCCAACCTCTTCGTACACCATCTCCCTGTGACTCCTCAATCAATGACTTCACTCTCCTTTCAAAACATCTTTTTTGGTCCTCTTAGTTGTACGGCCCTGAGTGTATATTTTTTTTCAGGAACACTTTTAATTAGCACTGTAACTCTGTAAAGCCCTTACTATTTTGTCACACCTGACTATAGAAGTAACAGGCTGCCGCTGAATTTGTTAATTTGATACTTCTCCTGTTCTCTCTCATTTTAGGTTGGATAAAATGAAATTCCATTCTCACATTTTCCAAGGTTAGACATAGGTATTGGGTTTTTCCTAAGCTGTGTTGCATCCGCATGTTGTCTTTTATATTTAAAAAATGATGCTCTTGATGAAACTGCTGCATAAAAGACTACTGGGTGTGCCTGCTATCGGGATTAATGAGTACTGGATCTAGAACCCGTTTCCTTGTGGCATAGCTCCTTGGTTTGGGGATTAACAATGCTTTTGATCAAAGGAATCACCCTATCCTAGGGGTATTTTTTGTACTTGCATCTTAAAGGCATGGGGTAGGGTTTTTGTTAGTTCAGAGCCAGACTCCCTGCCATTAACAATTGCTTCCCAGATCCCAGAGGCCCGTTTCATAACCTGCATGAAGTGGGGCAGGCACTGCTGCTTCTGTTGATGCTGCCAGAATTTTCAGTAGCAGATGATTATTGTGGAGATGGGTCCAGA
Organism: Choloepus didactylus; assembly: GCF_015220235.1. NCBI lineage: Eukaryota > Metazoa > Chordata > Mammalia > Pilosa > Megalonychidae > Choloepus > Choloepus didactylus. The sequence goes on from NC_051311.1 coordinate 82,240,014, forward strand.
CAGGGATTCTACAAGTGGCTCCTCCCAGAATCTGTAGGAGTAACCATCTTTTCTAATCCATTTGGAAGTCAAGAATCACTCTTGTCCTTTATCCTTTTTCCCATAGACTATTCTGGCATTCTCTTATTGATACTTGCTCTCCATATGTGTCTCATGAATATATAAATTCTAAATTTTTTTCTGCAAATACTTTCTTTGTTCTTCTACTTTAGCTCTACTTAAGAGACTGTAGTTGTCTTCCGTATACAAGCCAAATCACTGATGGCATATTGTGTTCATTTCTGGTCGACACATTTTAGAAGATACTGATAAATTGGAGTGGACCCAGAAACAGGAAAAGGATTTAGAAATGTTGTCATATGGAGGATGATTGTAGGGAGGCAATTGCTTAGCCTACAGGTAAAGATGATGATGATGATGATGATGATGATGATGATGATGGCGGCAGCGGCAGCAATGACGATGATGAGTACTTTTCTGAATGTTGATTGTGTGTCAGACAATATGCAAAGGACTTTACGTGGCTTATCCCATGGAATGCACACACAGAAAGCCTATGAGGTAGGTATTGTCATTAGTCCCATTTTACAGATGAAGAAACTGAAGTGCGAAGAAGTGTGAGTAACCTGTTTAAGGTTAACCAGCTAGTAGGTGAGGGGCTGTTGCTGGGCCCAGGAGTGTCTGGCTCCAGGGCCCAGGTGTTTACTTTTGAGAACATTTGTCAACCCCAAGATGAATTAGGCATTGTAAAAAGATTAGAACAAGCTTGAGTAAGGTACTATTCAATTGCTGTTTTATGCATCTGAGATACCATTGATTATAAGATGCACCATTTTATTTTGTTTGCCACTAAATAAAAATGCCACCAGAATTTGCAGTAGCAGATGATTGTTGTGGAGATGGGTCTGGACAGGGACATGCAATTGATTGTACATCTCCCTCTGATTTTATAGTTGTTGAAATATGAAGAAAATGTCTTAGAATAGAGGGGAAAAGTGTTCTTTTGTGTTTCTCTAGATCTGGGACCAAAGGACCCAGTTGTAGGGGGATTTTAGCTCAAGGTGCTTGTGCTGGTTTGTACCCCAGAAAAGGCCACTCCTGTGGGGGCAGACCTATTGTGGGTGGGATCTTTTGATTAGGTTGTTTTGAGATGTGACCCACCCAATTCAAGGTGGGTCTTAATCCTTTACTGGAGTCCTTTATGAGAGGATAAAGGACAGAAGGAAGTGAGAGAGCTCAGAGAAACACCCAGAAAGAGAGCTCAGAGAGGGAGAAAAGCCCTGGGAGACACAAGCAAGGAACCCACAGATACTGAAAGAGCCAGAACCTGAAAGCAATGAAACATGGGAGAGAAGAATCAGCAGAAGCTGGCTATATGCCTTTGCTATCTGATGGAGGAACCCCAGATGCCAGAGAAGGTATCTTCATCTGGATGCCTTAATTGGGACATTTTTCAGGCCTTAGAACTGTAAATTTGTAAACCAATAAACCCCCTTTTGTAAAAGCCAGCCCATTTCTGTTATATTGCATTCTGGCAGCTTTAGCAAACTGAAACTGCTGGTGAGACATGTGACCCTGTGTATCAGAGGGCTTGACACATAGCAGGAGCTCAGTGTGAGGTTCCCTGTTGTGTAAGTTTTAAGACTGGCCATATGATCTCCCTAAGATGATATAGAAAGATTTATTCTATTGGGTAGATGGTAAAGGAAATGATGTTTTAGGACACCTCCAAATCTTAACATTTTATGAAATAATAGCACATAGACACCACACAAGCAATCATAAAAGTTTTTAAAAGTTCCTCACAATTATCTGTAGCAATTACCTGTAGCAATATGTATGATCTAAAACCTTTCTTTCTTGTGATTTTTTTTTATTGTGGTTTTGTTAGTTTGAAAGTTATTTTATTTTTGTTTTATTTATTTTTTTCACGTTCAGAAGCCTGGTTGGTAGTTTCCCCTTTGTCCCTGTGGTAAAGCCCAGATTTTTGGCCCTGCACTGGAGGCATTCCACACTCACCCAGCCATCTTCCTTGCCTTTTTATTTCCCTCCAAAGTCCTATAGCTGAGTCGCAGTGTGCTTTCCCATTGAAAAAAAATTATGAGGTAACATAAATAAAAATTCATAGCATAGTGTTGGCATACATAGTAGCCTTCTGGGAAATGTCAGCTTTTTCTCTCTTCCCATTTTTCAAATTATCCATCCGTCCCTGCTTTTCAAAATCCTTTCCATCCTTCAAGACCTAATTTAAATTTGGTCTTTTCCAAAAAAACAATCCCTGCCTGATCACATAAACTGTGATAACTTCTGTTTCTTCTTGACTCTTGCAGTATTTTATTTATACTATTCTGATGGTATTTACAAATTTGACCTTGAACTTTAGTTATTTACATCTGGTCTTTTGTCCTCTACCTGATTTTATAATCTCTGAGGGTGGAGTCAAGTTCCCACCTCTTCCTCAAGTAGAGGACTTGACATGGAGCATATGGTATATTTGTGTGTGTGTGTGTGTGTGTGCGTGTGTGTGTGCGTGCTTATGTGAATGAATGAATGATTGAATGAATGAATGAATAAATGAATGATGGCATTTTGTAGCATTCTTATCGTTTTGTAAATGCCTGATTAAGCTAATAAAAATTTTGTGTTCCCTGAGTGCATTGTAATTGTTTGTGGTAAGTTGTGGCACGATTTTAGGCTGAGTGTTTTACAAGCCGTTTAGGATTACAGATGTGAAATAAACCACAGAGAGAAAAATCTACAAACAAATAATGGCTTATTTTGTGCTGTTAGTCTGTCATAGATTTTGTATTTTTTTAAACTAAAAAAATGCTTATATAAGATATAAAATGAAGTAAGTTTCATTATTTTGTTCTGAATGTCTTCAGAGCTTTGAAATTTTTGCAGGCTATTGATTTGGGTTATAAATCACAATGAGGTAAAAATTCTTAAAAGAATGTTTAATGTGCACTGTCATCTTTGGACATTGGCCCAAAGAATTCCCTTTTCAACCTGTGGCAGTGGTGTGTGACCCAAGACAAAAATTTGATTAGTTCTTGATTGTTGCTGAATACTTGGTTTTCTCCTTTTGGCAGAAGATTTAGATTATTTTTGGACAGATGTCCTGGAATTAGGAAGAATATGGAAGGGAGTCTTCAAGGATTGTTGGTTTCTTATAATTTTCTACATCCTTTTCAGTTAGCCTTTCATTTGTGTACTGAAAAAGCAGTAAAATTCAGTTTTCATCATCAAATTTTAGGAGTAATTTGAAGTGATTTAATTTTTCAGTCGGGGATGATTAAAATTTTATGTAACCCTTGGAAAAGAGATGGTTAGGAAAAGCTATTGTGTCTGTGTTTTTTTAGAAGTTTCTAATGGTTGAATTTCTATTCGAATGCTCTTTAATTCCTTTCATAAGGGCCTGTAGGCAACTTAATCAAGGCAGCAAGCTGTCAATTGAGAGGATGTAATACTGGTTGCTTGGTTTGCTGGCTTTCTGTTGTTTAAAGGAGATATTTATATAGCTAATAAAAATGTTCTTTAAGGGATAAAATTTAATAAATAAATTAGACTATAATTGGGCATTGTAATAAATTTAAGGTGTCTTTAGCAATCTTTTAATTCAGAAAAGTTTTTTCTGAAGTTCCTGCTATATGTATATATGTACTGTGTCAGTGAAATTAAAAATGTATATACTTTTTTTTTGGTCCTACTTTTGACAAAAGCATAAAGAGGGCAAAAAAGGGAAAACAACTGTATTAATAAAGCACCATTTACTTCCATGGTTTAAGCTATTTTTAAATCACTTAAAATTCAATCCATTTGTATCAATAAGTTTGAATCCTATTTACTTGAAAACTACATTGCCTTTCAAATTAGTAATGTAAAGGAACTAATTTAAAGGGCCCAATCAGAATACTTATATCTTTTTTTTTTTGAATTAATATAAAGCTATGGTTTATTATTGTGAAGCCTTTGACAGTTAACATTCCACAGGAATAACTTCTTCTCATTTAAATACATTTTATTGACATTTCAAAAATATTTTCTATAAGTTTTCTGCATTTGTGGACTTGTAGACAAATAATAGCGGAGGGATAAACTCAGATTTTGCAGGATAAACCATTAAAATCTATTAATATATACTGGTTTCCTTACTCAACCACAGAAAAATCTTGAGATTTTATTTAAGAATAGTTATATCTTAGTTAAAGCAAATTATGTCTTAGTTAAAGCAAAATTTAACTGGCCAAGGAACCAGAAAGAATAAATTATATAGAAAGGGCTTTATTGATTAAGCAAAGTTTTTTTTTTTTTTTTTTTACTTAAAACCATGTATATATGTTTTAAGGGTGAAATAACTTTTATAGCAATAAAGAGTAAATGATGATTTAAGAAAATTACTGAAGGAAATTTTTTTATATCATAGACATATTACTGCTTCTCTGAGAAATGTTTATGGATCATGGGCCAAGCATTTTCTTACTAAATGAAGATAACTTGCACGAGGGTTTTTGAAACCCTTTTTGATATTCACATCATCCTATAATCCACTTCCTTTTTCCTGTTTTTGGCATTTTATCTGTTAGAATTTTTTAAAGTTTAAAAAAAAAGATATTTATGAAATCACCCTCACACACCTTCCACAGTTCACTGGGCCAGCCCACAATGTTGAGCCTGATGACCATAGATCAGATTACTTTACAAGACGCAGGAGGTTGATGGTTTTGCCCCTCCCTCGTACCATTGCTATCACTGCTGGCTTTCCATGCCACAGGAAGGAGGAATGTTTTTACTGTAGGAAAGGCTGAGTCCAATTTGTGAATCTTTTTTATCTTAACACTAAATTATAAAGGGCCTGGGACTTAGTCTAATTACAATTGAAGAGACATTGTAATAGATGAGTTTAAAAAGTACTATGAACAGATTTGTATTTTTTAAAATGTCAAGTTGACATCCTCCAAAGTAGTGGTTTTTACTTTTGAGAAAAAAAGATTCCTGGCCTCCTACCATTACATGAGTTTTGCCAAACAATTCTTAATCTGATGATGACATGTGATGAATTGCCATATTTTCCATTTAAAAAATTGATTTCATGGATCATTTCAAGCACAATTAATGAGACGATAAACCACAGTTTGAGAAACACTGATCCAAAGTGTTTAATAAACACCTGCCTGTCTACAATGTTCTTCCAAAGAAATAATACTTGTCCTTTATAAGCGCACATACAAGCAGCCCTCTTGTACCATGTTCTTTTTCTTTCAGGCATGGAGCTGTAAAACTGAGAACCTAATTAAAGCACTAAACAGGAAAGCATGGTATAGTTATTTGAGGAAGTTTAAGAAGGCTCATGAAAAAACATTTATGGAGTGGGAAGCTAAATTCTGCCTTGATCAGACCTGGGTTCTATTTGGACTTCTGTCTAGCTAGAGAGAACTAGACCTGGGGACGTTTCAGCATTTGAGGGACTCTGTGTCTCCCACCTGCACACATGTGGCCACCATCAACCAGGGAGTGGAATGACCTGCATCCGTATTCTGGGATGCAGAAAGAAGACCTGGAATTCCCAGGGGATCTTCAATATTAGAGAAATAGGTAATTCTTCTGGAGTTCAGAGGTATTTGGTGACTCTGGCATTCAGGATTCTAAATTCTTAGAGACCTGACTACTGTCTGGATTTGTCCATTTCACAACCAATCCATGTCAATTGAAACTCAGGAGTAAAACTTGGAACTCCTGAAAAAGAGGAAGAAATGAAGGATTGGTTTATGTGGGCTTTCCTGTTTAGTGAATCCTGATGGGAGAGTGAGTCTGGCAAGCTGTGGGGCAGGAGTGCCCAAGGAACAGTGTAAACTGGGGGTAAATTTTCCTAAGGCTCCTCCTTTACTAACCTCTCTCCTTGTGCCCCGTGCTCTCTCCCACTTTGTAACCAAGAATGTTGAAAGTGGTGAAACAGTAAGATTGAAAGCCTTCTGTTTTCTTTATAGCATCTGTCAAAATGCCTTGCTGAATGTATGCCTGTTTTCTATAGTTTCCTCCTTTAAGGTCCTTTTAGGGCAGCGAAGCCATCAATCTTTGTGCTGTTCCTAGATACCATCTCCCTGTGAATGTTTGTTTATTCTATTTTTAACATTGTATTCTTTGTGTGAGCTGCCACAAGGCTGGGATGACCAAATGTCCTGTTTTTTTTTCCCCCCAGGTTTTTCCTAGTTGAGCTCTATTCTTTTTGTCATAACTAGAAATCCTTTTGGGATGGCAATCTATTGTTCTTTAACTGTTTTGAACCTAAATTAAAGCAAAACTATGTTTTTGAAACCGTGCCATTTAAACCTTTTCAGGAATCCCTGTAGTTAAGACAAAATGAGCACAGAGAAAATGACCTCTGTCTCTGAAGTGGGAGACCAGCTTACGGGCATGTTGAAGGGATCCTATCAAAGTGAGACTCCTGAACTGAACACTGTGGCAGCCTGCTGTTTTCCTAATGGTCTAAGGAACTGCCATCCCTCCTCTCCCACACTCTTTTCATCTTACTCCTTAATGCAGATGTTAATAAATTTGTCTGAAATGAGATTGTTAAAGCATTCACACCCATAGTGAAAATGAGCATAGGAAGGACCTCTTTTGTCTGACTTACTTTTCTAACTCCAGACTCTGCATGTTCTCCCCACAGGACATGCACCTCTATAAAGGAACTCCTATAAACTGTAAAGAGGGCAATTCGTAAGGCCTCTCCAAGTCCAAGCCCAGGAAAAGAAGCAGGCTCTATAGCTCCAGGCAGGGTCAGATAAATCAGAGAGGACCCTACACTTTGCATTTGCCTTGCTCTGATCCACTTGGTAGGAAGGCTAAGCTCTGAAGGAGACCACCGGCCAAAGCAGAGCCATTTGCAAAATCAGTGAAATGTGCTTTTTGCTTTGATTTGTTTGTTTTGATTAGCTCCTGGCATTCAAGAAAATTTCTGTCATATTATTAGCTGGATACAAACTTAGGGAATAGACAGCTCAGTGACTAAATCCTAGAGTTAACACTTTATAATATTAATATGAGCAGTGTGCAACAAAAGTTAACAAGACAAAAAAAAAAAACAAAAAAAAAAACAAACCAAAAACCAGGAAATGTTGATCCATCCAAAGGAACAAGATAAAAATCCAGAAACCATCAATGAAAAAAAACACTTTGGACTTACTGGACAGAGATTTTAAAAAGTGTTCCCTCCAAATGCCCAAGAAGATAAAGAAAAACAAAGGAAAAAAAAGGGTATAAGGAAAACAATGAATGAGCAATATGGGACTCTCTTTGAGATTCTCAGTAGGAGCTGAACAGGAATACTGGGGTTGAAAAACTCAGTAATTGAAATGGAAAATTCCCTAGATGGTTTCAACAGCAGTTTGGAGGTGTCAGAAGAATCAGTGATCTCAAAGACAAGACAGTTGAAATTAATCAGGCTGAGGAACAGAAAGAAAAAAGAATAAAAAACAATAGAGCGTAAGAGACTTGTGGGATACCACCATGCATACCAACATATACATTACGAGAGTCCCAGAAGGAGAAGAAAGAGAAAAGAGAGCAGAATGAATATTCAAAGAAATAATGGCAGAAAACTGATCAAATTTAATGAAAGACATGAATATATACATTCAGGAATTCAAATGAACCCCAAACAGGATAAACTCAAAGAGAACCATGCCCAGACACGTAGTAATCATGTTTTTCAATGCCAAGGATGAGAATTCTGAAAACTGCAAGAGAAAAGCAAGAGATATAAAATTAAGTGCTGATTTCTCATCAGAAATCATGGAGGAAAGAAGGCAGTGGTACAAAATATTTAAAGTACTAAAAGAAAACAATAGCCAAACAAGAAATTTTTTACCCAGGGCAACTTTCTTTCAAAAATGAAGGTGTGACTTTCTTTCAAAAATGAGGGAGAGATTAAGACATTCCCATATGAACAAAAGCTGAGGGAATTCATTACCATTAGACCTGCCCTATTAGCAATGCTCAAGGGAATTCTTCAGCCTGAAAGTATCCATTAGACAGTATCAAAGCAGCATAAAAAAATAAAGACTTCTGGTAAAGGTAACCAAATGAGTAGTTATAAATGCTAATACCATTGTATTATATTTTTTGATATGTAACTCAACTTCTTACTTTTTACACATGCTAAAATGCAAATGCATAAAAAGTTATCATAAATCTATGAATTTGGACATGCAATGTACAACGATATAATTTGTATCAAGTACAAAAAAGATGGGGAGATGGATAGGCATAGGAACAGTGTTATGTGTGTGATACTGAACATTAGTTGATATCAAATCAAATATAATTGTTATAGATTTAGGATGTTAAATTCTAACCTCATGGGAACCACAAAGAAAATACATGAAAAATATATTCAGAAACAAATGAGAAGGGACTCAAAATGGCACAATACAAAAAAAAAAAAAAAACAAAACTAAAAACTAAAAACAAAGGAACAACAAATAAATAGGAATAGGCACTGTTGGAAGAACTGAGGGTCAAAAATATATATGACTTAAAAAGATCAAATAACAAAATGGTGAAAGAAAGTACTACATTATCAGTAGTTACTTAAAATGTAAATGCATTAAAGTCCCCAGTCAAAATCCAGAGATTGGGAGACTGGCCAAAAAGTATGACCAACTATATGCTGTTCACAAGAGAATCAAATTAAACTAAAAACATAAGTAGGTTGATAGTGAAAGGATGGAAAAAAATACACCGTGCAATTAGTAACTAAAAGAGAGCTGGGATAACTATACTAATCTCAGATAAAATTGACTTCAAGTCAAAAACTGTTAAAAGTGACAAAGAAAGTCATTATATTCTGATAAAGGGTTCAATTCAACGTGAAGACAGAGTAATTACAAATATATATGCACCTAAGAGCAGAACTCCAGAATATATGCAGCAAATATGGATACATTTGAAAGGAGAAATGGACAGTTCTACATTAATAGTAGGTGATTTCGCTATACCACTTTCAAAATGGATAGAGCATCTAGACAGAAGATCAAACAAGTAAATAGAAGACTTGAATGATACTATAAACCAGCTAGACCTATCAGACATATATAGAACACTACACCCAACTGCAGAAGAATACACATTCTTCTCTAGTGCACATGGTCCATTTTCCAGGATAAACCTTATCTTAGGTCACAAAACGTCTTAGTAATTTTAAAAATATTGAAATCATACAATGTATCTTCTCCTACCACAATGTAATGACCCTGAAAATCAATACTGGAAGTAGAAGTGAAAAATTCACAAATATGTGAAAAGTTACACACTATTAAACAACCAGTGTGTCAAAGAAGGAATTACAAGGAAAATTAGGAAATATCTCAAAGCAAATGAAAATGAACACACAAGGTACCAAAACTTATGTGATGCAGCAAAGGCAGTGCTGAGAGGGTAATTTATAGCTTTAAATGCTTACATCAAAAAAAAAGCAAGATCTTAAATCAGACACCTAACCTCAAAGCTGGAGGATCTAGAAAAGGAAGAGCAAACTAGATGCAAAGGAAGCAGGAGGAAGGAAATAACAAAGATTAGAGCAGAGATAAAGGAAATAGAATATAAGAAAACATCAGAGAGAATTAAGCAAACCAAAACTTGGTAGTTTGAAAAGATCAATAAAATTGACAAACCTTTAGATAGACTGACAAAGGAAAAAAGAGTACCCAAATAACTGAAATAAGTAATGAAAAGGAGGACAGAAATAAAAAATACTTTAAGAACAGCTGTATGCCGGCAAACTAAATAACATAGATGAAATGGACAAATTCCTAGAAACACACAAATTACCTACAGAGACTCGAAGTAACAGAAGTTCTCGACAAACCAAAAACTGGTAAAGAGATTGAATTAGTAACCAAAAATCTTCCAACAACAACAGAAAAAAGCCTCAGACCAGATTCTTTCACAGGTGAATTTTACCAAATATACCAAGAATAATGAATGCTAATCCTACTAAACTTTTCTAAAGAATGGAAAAGGGATACCACATGAAAATAAATTTACAGATCAATAACCCTTCCTTATGAGTACAGATGCACACCCCCCCCCAAATCCTGGCAAATGAATCCAACAGCATATTAAAAGAATTACACACCATGATCCAGTGGGATATCCTATGTATGCAAAGGTGGTTCAACATAAGAATCCACACATTAACAGAACAGAGGAAAAAGACCCACAGTTCCTCTCCATTGATGCATAAAAGGCATTTTACAAACCCAGCTCCCCTTCTTAATAAAACATTTAGATAATTAGGAACAGAAGGAAACATCCTCAACATGATAAGGGCATATTTGAAAAACCCATAGCTAATATCATACTCAGTGATGAAAGACTGAAAGCTTTCCCTCTAAGATAAGAAACAAGGCAAGGATGCACATTGCCACCACTATTATTCACCAATGTAGTTCTAGCTAGAGCAATTATGCAAGAAAAATGCAGATAACGTTCCCTGTATACAGGAAATTCCGAAAAAGCTACTAGAACTAATAAACGAATTCAACAAAATGGCAGGGTACAAGATCAAAACACAAAAGTCAGTAGTGTTTCTGTATACTAACAGTGAAGACTCTGAAGGGGAAATCAAGAAAAAAATTCCCCTTATAATAGCAACTGAAAGAGTAACTTATCTAGGAATAAATTTAACCAAGGATGTTAAGTACTTGTTCACAGAAAACTACAAAACATTGCTAAGGGAAATCTAAGAGCTAGATAAATGGAAAGCCATTCCTTATTCATGGATTGGCAGACTCAGTATTGTTGAGATGTCAGTTCTACCTAAAGTGATTTACAGATTCAGTGCAATCCCAATCAAAATTCCAATTGCCTTCTTTGCAGAAATGGAAAAGCCAATCATCAAATTTATATGATATGGTAAGGGACCCCAAATAGCCAAAGACATCTTTAAAAAGAATAATGTAGTTGGAAAACTCACACTTAAAACCTATTACAAAGTCACAATAAAATCAAAATAGCATGGAACTGGCACAGGACAGACATATAGACCAATAGAATAGAATTGAGAGTTCATAAGTCAACCTTCATGTGTATGACCTACAGATTTTTGACAAAGTCCCCTCAATAGGGAAAGAATAAATTGTTTAACAAATGGTGCTGAGAAAACTGGATGTCCATATGCAAAAGAATGAAGGGGGATCCCTACCTTACACCATATAAAAAAACCAACTCAAAATGGATCAGAGACCTAACTATAAGAATGAGAACTATACAACTCCTAGAGGAAAACATAGGGAAGCATCTTTAGGAACTTCTGTTAGGCAATGGTTTCTTAGACTTTACACCCAAAGCATAAGCAAGAGTATAAAAAATAGATAAATGGGACCTCATCAAAATGAAAAACTCTTGTGCATGAAAGAGATTTATCATCAAAGTAAAAAGAGAGCCTACACAATGGGAGAAAATATTTGGAAACCATATATCTGATGAGGGTTTAATATCCAGAATATATTTAAAAAATCCAACATCTCAACAATAAAAAGACAACTCAATTAAAAAATGGGCAAAAGCCTTGCATAGACATTTCTCCAAAGAAGATATACAAATGGCTAAAAAGCACATGAAAATATGCTCGAGATCATTAATAGTTAGGGAAATACAAATCAAAACCACAATGAGATACCATTTCACATCCACTAGAATGGTGTGCCAGTTTGAATATATTGTATCCCCCAAATGCCATCATCTTTGATGTAATCTTGTGTGGGCAGATGTTATCAGTGTTGATTAGATTTCTTTGAGTGTTTCTTTGGAATGCGCCCCACCCAGCTATGGGTTATGACCCTGACTGGATAATTTCCATGGAGGTGTTGCTCCACCCATTCAGGGTGGGTCTAAGTTGATCACTGGAGCCATCTAAATGAATTGACATAACAGAAGGAACTCAGTGCAGCTGTGAGTGGTGTTTTGAAAATGAGCAAGCTTGCTAGAGAGGAATGTCCTGGGAGAAAGCCATTTTGAAACCAGAACTTCGGAGCAGACACCAGCCACATGCCTTCCCAGCTAACAGAGGTTTTCCGGATGCCATTGGCCATCCTCCAGTGAAGGTACCCGATTACTGATGTGTTACCTTGGACACTTTATGGCCTTAAGACTGTAACTGTGTAGCCAAATAAACCCCCTTTTTATAAAAGCCAATCCGTCTCTGGTGTTTTGCATTCTGCAGCATTAGCAAACTAAAACAAATGGGTATAATTAAGAATATATATAATTTTAAGTGTTGGAGAGGATGTGGAGAAATAGGAACACTCATTCATTGTTGATGGGAATGTAAAATGGTGCACCTTCTGTGGGAGATAGTTTGATGGTTGTTCAGAAAGGTAACTCTACCAGAATTATGAAACAATCAAAATAAGCAAAGTCAGAGTAAGAAATTAGAATACAGTTCACAAGGGGCTGGGGTGGAGGCAGGGAATGGTGAGTTAATTCTTAAATTGTACAGAATTTCTTTTTGTGTTGATGGAAAAGTTTTGGTAATGTATGGTGATGATAGGAGCACAACATTGTGAGCATAATTAACAATAGTGAATTATATATTTGAATGTGGTCAAAAGTACAAATTTTAAGTTGTATATATGTTATTAGAATAAAAACTTTAAAAAAAAAGAAACAAAAAAGCTACCTCACGTAGAACTATTCAACCCACCAATCATCCCTAAAGTAAACCGTGGACTCTAATTAATAGTATGATTATAAAAATGTTATTTCTTCATTTGTAGGAAACGTACCCTACTAATGTAAGGTGTTAATAGTAGGGCAGTGTTTAGGTTTGCTAAAGCTGCCAGAATACGATATACATATTGGAAATGTATTGGCTTTTACAATGGGGATATAGTAAGCTAAAATTTACAGTTCTTAGGCCGTGAAAATATCCAATCAAGACATGAACAGGATGATACCTGGACTCTGAAGACAGGCTGCTGGCATCCAAGGAGACCTCTGTCACGTGGGAAGACACATTGCTGGCGTCTCTGGTCCTTTTCTCTTGGGTTTCACTGCTTTCGGCTTCTGCTTCCAGTAGCTTCCTCTGTGAGGTTCTGTGGGTCCTTGCTTGTTTCTCAGAGGCTTTTCTCTCTAAGCTCTCTTGGCTTTTTCTGCCTTTTATCCTCTCATAAAGGATTAAGACCCACCTTGAATGGGCTGGGTCACATCTCAAATTGAAATAACCCTACCAAAAGTTCCCAGCCACAACAGGTCTGCACCCACAGGAATGGATTAAAAGAACGTGACCTTTTCTGGGGTACGTAACAGCTTCAAGTCAGCACAGGCAGGATATGGAAATGATGTATTTTTTGCATGATTTTCCTGTAAACCTACAACTTCTCTATTTAAAAAACAAAAAAAGGAAGAAGAAACTGGACTGGTAACCATGGAGGCTGTTTAGCAGAATGAGCCTGAGATGTTCTTGGGCCCAGGGTAAACCGAAATTTCTTAAGCTGAAACTCATGTGTCTGGGAGTCCTAAAACAACCTTTGTATCTTAAAAGAACCTATCTCCACCTGTTTATTATGGACTCTTCTAGTCTCAGCAGAAAAGTTCACTGACATACAAAAGTATTTTTCTGACCAAAAAAATAAACAAATGAATAAATAATAGATGTACCATATTTTAACTGTTTCTTTTATTGCACAAGCAGGCATTTGTTTTGCAGTCATTCATTTAGTTGAAAATCATTTATCAAGAGCTTGTCATACTGGCGGTTTGATGTGCTGAGCCCTTGAGCATGGGACTTGCCCTTATGAAGCTCATTACCACAAAGGAGAGTCTAAACTTGCGTGTAATGGTGCCTAAGAGTCTCCCCCTGAGTACCTCTTTGTTGCTCAGATGTGGCCCTCTCTCTCTCTCTAACTGAGCCATCTCGATAGGTGAACTCGCTGCCCTCCCCCCCTACATGGGACCCGACTCCCAGGGGTGTAAATCTCCCTGGCAATGCAGAATATGACTCCCGGGGATGAATGTGGACCCGGCATCGTGGGACTGAGAGTATCTTCTTGACCAAAAGGGGGATGCAAAATGAGACGAAATAGTTTCAGTGGCTGAGAGATTTCAAATGGAGTCGAGAGGTCACTCTGGTGGACATTCTTATGCACTATATAGATAACATCTGTTAGGTTTTAATGTATTGGAATAGCTAGAAGTAAATACCTGAAACTACCAAACTCCAACCCAGCAGTCTGGACTCCTGAAGACAATTATATAATAATGTAGATTACAAGGGGTGACAGTGTGATTGTGAAGACCTTGTGGATCACACCCCCTTTATCTAGTGTATGGATGAGTAGAAAAATGGGGATAAAAACTAAAGGACAAATGGGGTGGGATGGGGGGATGATTTGGGTGTTCTTTTTTCACTTTTATTTTTTATTCTTGTTCTGGTTCTTTCTGATATAAGGAAAATGTTCAGAGATAGATTGTGGTGATGAACGCATAACTATGTTATCATACTGTGGACAGTGGATTGTATACCATGGATGATTGGTGTGTGAAATTTAATAAAAAAAAATTTATTAAAAAAAAGCACAATGGAAAAAAAGAGCTTGTCATAGGGTAGACATCATATTTGGCGCTGAGGATGCTCCTTGGTAACTCTCAAGAAACCAATGGTTTATTAGATATGAAGTTTGTTGGTTTCTTGGACAATTAAGTACCTCTTGTACATAAATTACCCACTTGGTGTTTGTTGATTTGGCATCTTTGTATCCTGCTAGAATTGCTTGTCTTCTTCTGCCCTCTCCGGGTAGATATGTATTTTATGCCCTGGTCATTATAGATTGATTGATCAATCATGACACACTGCACATTTAAAACCACCTCAAGTGTTGAAAGACGAGCTGATCTCATCCAATGCATAGCTTATATCTGACTTGGAGAGTTTTAGATTAATTCAAAGAGCAGAAGATACCTCAAAAACTACAAGAAGCAGAATCAATTTGTTAGTTTTAAGACATATTTATGGCACATGGCATGCCATTTCCTTGATATTATGTAGTTTTTCATTTTTTTAGACCTGTGTATTTCAAAGCTAACTTGACGTTGGGAGAAATGGCTCTATTTATTTTCTAAAACTGGAAGTCAAATGGATTTATTTTTGGTAACCTTTAGTGATGTAATGACTTTGCATAAAATAAAGACTTTTTCCGAGACTGTGAATTATTGCCCATGTGAATTCAACTTTGCAATGCCATTAATATTTTACTGCCACAGTGAACAAGCCTTTTAAATTTAAATCGAGAATTATTGGTTCCTTTTGGCAGAATGCCTTTGTGTTTTTGCTCACCCCTATATGTTTTACTTTTACTAACTTAAAACATGACTTAAGTTTTTTTATTATTTTCAATTTTATTTATTTGTCTTAAATTGTGGTAATTTATATATCACATAAAAATCATTTTAACCGTTTTGAGTTGACAATTTTTTGACATTAAATGCTTTGACAATACTGTGTACATTTTGCCCCTATTATTTCCAAACTTTACATCATCCCCAACTAAAACTTATATCGTTTAATAATAACTCCCCATTTCCCCCTCCCCACACCCTGGTAAAGAGTATGCTGCTTTCTGTCTTCATGAGTTTGCTTATTCTAAATATTTCATACAAGAGAAATCATACAATAGTTGTCCTTTTTTTTTTGTCTGGTTTATTTCACTCAACATGATGTCTTCCAGGTTCATACACATTATACAATGTACTAGATCTTCATTTCTTTTTACCACAGAATAATATTCCATTGTATGAGTTTGCAACATTTTCTTTATCCATTTCTTGGTGGATACTTGGATTGTTTCCACCTTTTGACTATAATGCTACAATGAACATTGGTGCAAAAATATTTGTCTGAGTCCCTGTTTTCAGTTGTTTAGGCTACATACCTTGGAGTGGAATTGCCATATCAAATGGGAATTCTCTGTCTCATCTTCTGAGGTACTGCCAAAGTGTTTTCCACAATGGCTGCATCATTTTACATTCCCGTCAACAATGTATGAGGGTTCCTATTTCTTTGCATCCTCACCAGCACTTGTTACTTTCAGGTTTTTGAAGTAATAGCCAATCTAGTGGCTATGAAGTAGTATCTCATTATAGTTTTAATTTGCTTTTCTTTAATGGCTTATGATGCCGAGCATCTTTTCATATAGTTATTAGCCATTTGAATATCTTCTTTGGAGAAAATATCTTTTCAAATCTTTGGCCCATTTTTTAATTGTTTTGTCTTTTTGCTGTTGAATTGTATGAATTCTTTATGTATTCTGGATATTAACCCCTTATCAGATATATGGTTTCCAAATATTTTCTCCCATTCTGTAGGTTATCTTTTCCCTTTCGTGATAATGTCCTTTGATGCACAAAAATTTTTAATTTTGGTGAAGTCCACCTTATCTGTGTTTCTTTTGTTGCTTGTGCTTTTGGTGTAAAATGTAAAAGTCCATTTCATAGTGCAAGGTTCTGAAGATATTTCTGTGTTTTCTTGTAAGAGTTTTGTAGTGTTAGCTCTTATATTTAGGTCATTGGTTCCTTTTGAATTAATTTTTGTACATATTGAGAGGTAGAGGTCCACGTTGATTCTTGTACTTGTTCCAGGACTGTTTGTTGAAGGTACTGTTATTTCCCCATTTAATGGACTTAGATATGTAGATTTATCTCTGGACTCTCAATTCTATTCCATTGGTCTATATGTCTTAATGCCAGTATCACACTGTTTTGATTACTGTGGCTTTGTAGTAAGTTTTGAAATCAGTTAGTGTGAGTCCTCCAACTGTCTTTTTCAAAATTGTTTTAGCTTTTTGGCCCCTTGCAATTCCGTATGAATTTGAGGATCAGCTTTTCTATTTCTGCAAAAAAAAGGCTGCTGGGATTTTGATGGGGATTGCGTTGAATATTGAATATGTAGAGTCCTTAAGGGCAGAATTCATATGTTAACAATATTAAGCATTCCATTCCATGAACACAGAATATCTTGCAACTTATTTAGGTCTTTTAAAAATTTTTTCAGCAATGTTTTATAGTTTTCAATGTACAAGTCCTTTACCTTCTTGGTTAAATTTATTACTAAATGTTTTATTCTTTTAGATGCTATTGTAAATGCAATTGTTTTCTTGGTTTCCTTTTCATATTGGTCATTACTGGTGTATAGAAAATCCAGTTGACTTCTGCATGTTTATCTTGAATCCTGCAACACTGCTGAATTCGTTATTAGATGTGGTACATTACGTTAATTGATTTTCCTATGTTGAACCAACCTTGAATTCCTGGAATAAGTCCCACTTGGTCATGTGTATAATTCTTTTAATATACTGTAGAATTTGGTTTGCCAGTATTTTTTTGAGGATTTTTGCATCTGTATTCATTAGGGATATTGGTCTTTAATTTTCTTGTGCTATCTTTATCTGGCTTTGGCATTAGGGTAATGTTGCCCTCATAGAATGAGTTATGAAGTAATCCTTCCTCTTCTATTTATTGGAAGAGTTTGAAAAGGATTGGTGTTAAGTCCTCTGTAAATGTTTGGTAGAATTCAGCAATGAAACCATTCAGTCTTGAATTTTTCTTTTTTTGGTTTTGGATTACTGATTCAATCTCTTTACTTGATATAGGTCTGTTGAGATGTTCTATGTCTTCCTGCATCAAATTAGATAATTTGTATGTTTCTAGGAATTTGTCCATTTCATCTAGTTTTTCTAATTTCTTGCCATATAATTGCGCATGTTACCTTCTTATAATTCTTTTTATTTCTGCTAGACTGGTGGGGATGTCCCCACTTTCATTAATGATTTTAGTTATTTGTGTCCTCTCCCTCTTTCTTTATTAGTTTGGCTAAAAGTTTGTCAATTTTATTGATCTTTTCAAAAAAATCAACTTTGGTTTCTTTGATTCTCTTCATTGTCTTCCTTTTCTCTATGTCATTTATTTCTGCTTTAATCTTTACTATTTCCTTCTGTTCTCATTTGCTAATGCTGCTGGAATGCAAAACACCAGAGATGGATTGGCTTTTATAAAAGGGGGTTTATTTGGTTACACGGTTACAGTCTTAAGTCCATAAATTGTCCAAGGTAACACATCAGCAATCGGATACCTTCGCTGGAGGATGGCCAAGGGTATCCGGAAAACCTCTGTTAGCTGGGAAGGCACATGGCCGGCATCTGCTCCAAAGTTCTGGTTTCAAAATGGCTTTCTCCCAGGACATTCCTCTCTAGGCTGCAGTTCCTCAAAAATGTCACTCTTAGTTGAACTTGGGGCATTTGTCCTCTCTTAGCTTCTCCAGAGCAAGAGTCTGCTTTCAACAGCCGTCTTCAAACTGTCTCTTATTTGCAGCTCCTGTGCTTTCTTCAAAGTGTCCCTCTTAGCTGTAGCTCCTCTTCAAAACATCACTCACAGCTGCACTGAGTTCCCTCTGCCCGTCAGCTCATTTATATGGCTCCACTGATCAAGGCCCACCCTGAATGGGTGGGGCCATGCCTCCATGGAAATATCTCATCAGAGTTATCACCTACAGTTGAGTGGGGCACATTTCCATGCAAACAACCTAATCCCAAATTCCAGCTTAATCCCCACTAATATGTCTGCCCCACAAGATTGCATCAAAGAATATGGCTTTTTCTGGGAGACATAATACATTCAAACCAGCACACCTTCCTTCTACTACCTTTGGCTTGTGTTTGTTCTTTTTGTTCTAGTTTCTTTAGATATGATGTTAGGTTATTGATTTGTGATTTTTTTTTTTTAATGCGGGCATTTAGAGCTATACATTTCCCTCTGAGCATTGCCTCTGCTGCATCCCATAAGTTTTGGTATGTTATGTTTTTGTTTTTATTTGTCTCAAGATATTTCCTAATTTCCCTTCTGCTTTTTTCTTTGAGTCATTGGTTGTTTAATAGTGTGTCAGTTTCCAGTTTCCTTCTGTTACTGGTTTCTAGGTTTCTTCCATTGTGGTGTGAGAATTTGTTTTGTGTGATTTCAGTATTATTGCATGTATTAAAATTTGATTTGAGGATTAACATGTGGTGTATCCTGTAAAATGTTCCTAGTGCACTTGAGAAGAATATGTGTTCTTCTTTTGTTGGGTGGAGTGTTTTACATGTGTACATTAGGTCTAATTATTTAACAGTGTTATTTAGGTCCTCTGTTTCCTCCTGTTCAGATGTTCTATCAATTGTTGAAAGTGATGTATTGAAGACTCCAACTGTTATTGTAGAACTATCTGTTTCTCCCTTCAATTCTGGCAATTTTTGCTTCAGATATTTTGGGGCTCTGTTGTGAGGTGCATATATGTTTATAATAAGTATATCTTCTTGCCAAGTTGAACCTTTTAGCAATATATAATATCCTTATTTGTGTCTTGTAATCTTTTTGACTTAAAGTCCATTTTTTTGACAATAATTCAGTCACTCTAGCTCTCTTTTGATTACTGTTTGCATGGAACATCTTTTTCTACCCTGTTAATTTTTAACCTTTTTGTGTCTTTGTACAGAAAGTGAGTCTCTTATAGAAAGCAAAGAGATGGATCATGCTTTTTCATCTAGCCTGTCAATCTCTGCCTTTAATCCCTCAGTTTAATCCACTGACATTTAAGGTAATACCTGAGCAGGAAGGATTTTCTTCTGCTGCATGCTGTTGGTTTTTTGTATGTCTTGTATGCTTTTTTGTGTTCTTCAATTACTCCTTTACTGCCTTTTTTTTTGGATTTAATTACTTTTATGTAGAGTATCATTTTTATTCCCTTCCTTTTTCCTTTTGTCTATGTTTTTAGTTGTTTTCATAGTGGTTACTTTTGTAATTACCATTAATATCTTAAGCTTATAACAATCTAATTCGATTATTACCAATCTTGTTTCAGCAGTATACAAACTCTCTTCTCCCATATGTCTGTATCTCTCCCCTTTTTGCATTTGTCTCAGATTAAATCTTTATACACTGTATGACCATTAACATAGATTTTAAATATTATTTTATAAATTTTTTGCTACATTATGTGGGGGGATAAGTTACAAATCAAAAGTACAGTAATACAGGATTTTATATTTACCTATGTAGTTACCTTTGTCAGTGTTCTTTATTTTTTATTATGTCTTTAACTTACTGTCTAGTGTCCTTTCATTACGGCCGGAAGGACTTCTTTAAGCATTTCCTGTAGGGTGCTTCTGGTAATGAATTCTTTCAGCTTTTATCTGTAAAGATCTTAATTTCTTCTCATTTTTGAAGAATAATTTTGCCAGATATAGAATTCTTTGTTGAAAGTTTTTTCTTTAAAGTATTTAAGTATGCCACCTTACTGTTTTCTGATGAGAAATATGCTGTCAATGTTATTAGGTATCCATTGTATGTGACAAGTCATGTCTCTCTTGCTGTTTTGAAAATCCTCCGTATCCGGATTTTGACAATTTCTATATAGTGTGTCTTGGCATGGGTTTCTTAGAGTGTATCCTGTGTGGAGTCTTTGAGCATCCTGGATGTGTTGAGTCATACTGTTCATTATATTTGGGAAAGTTTCGGTCATTATTTCTTCAAATACCTTTTCTGCACCTTTCTTTCTCTCTCTTGTCCTTCTGCGACTCCAGTGTTGTGTATGTTAGTACGCTTGGTGGTATCCCATAGGTTCTCATGTTCTTTTTATTTTTCTTCATTGTTTTTTTTGTTCTGCTCCTCACACTGGATACTTCAGTTGTCTTGCCTTCAAGTTCATTGATCTTTTCTTCTACCTATTCAAATCTGCTGTTGAATCCAGCTAGTGAGTAGTTAATTTCAATTAATGTACTTTGGAACCCCAGAACTTCTGTTTGGTTCCTTTTTATAATTTCTTTCTCTTTATTTCACTTACATGTTTTCCTAATTTCCTTTAGTTCTTTGTATTTGGATTCCTTTAGCTAATTTAACATATCCAAGAATTGATTTAAAGTCTTTGACTAATAGTTACAATATATGAACTTTTTCAGGGATGGTTTCTGGCAAATTCCTTTTTTTCCTGTGAGTGGACCAGACGTTACTGTTTATTTGTGTATTTTGTAATTTTTTGTTGATACACGAATATTCTGAGTATTTTGTTGTTTTAACTCTGGAAATCTAGCTTTTCCAGTCCTCTGGGATTGCTAGGGTTTGTTGTTGTTGAGGGCTGGAGATATCAATTTGTGACTTTTCCAAACTGTTTTTGCTCCCAAATGGTAAATGGAAATCAAAAGGAGAAAAGCTACAGCAACAAAGTATGTACTACGTCTTTAAGATTTTCCTTCTGCTTTTGGCTGAGGGTTGTTCGAACAATAACCACTCTCAGAGTTGGCCCCCAAGTGATCTGAAGTAGCCAATCAAAAGCTGTCATCAGAGGTCAGACCACACATCCCTGGATTTTGGAAGTCTAGGTCTTTATATCCCACCGTGGCACCGGCAAGCTGCACTGGGAGCCTGATGCAGTTGGGGAATGGGGGATGGTAGCTGCTGCAGGGAGGGTGAATTTCACCAATATTTACTGCATTTTACCAGCTTCTTCATCCAGCTTTTCTCTGGATGCTGCACAGTGTTCCAGTAGACCTCAGAGTTGTAAAATAGTTGATTCAGACAGTTCCTGCCAGTTCAGTAGTGGTTTCGGTGGAGGGGTTCATTCCTGAGCTTCCTGTTCTGCCATCTTTCCACAATCCACTCCCTATTTTGAGAGTATAGAGGTAAAATAGGGATAAAATAGAATCAAAACTGATATGCTTGGTCTATGATACCTGAAATTCTTAAAGCTTTTGTGTATTATGTGGACTCATGATTTTGACATTCATCACTGGCTTAATTTTTCTTCCCCCAAAGAATCTACTTGCTTTGTTTAGAAAATAAACCTACAAAGCATTACAGTATCATAATGATTCAGACAATTGTGAAAACCATGTTTGGTATGTAAACCTTAAATATATTCTTATTGATCAGTGTTTGGTGTATTTTGAATGGTGGGTGTTTGTGTTTATGATTTAAAATCTGTGACTGGGAAATTAAGACTACATAAACCCCAGTTATTCATCCTCATTTGAAATAGGTAAACAGAGCCTTCTCAGTACTGCAAGCTAAGAATTGTGGTACATATCACCTTTCTATTGGACTCTACTATTAGCAAATTCTATTCATGTGAGGAATAGAAATGTAATGTAGGTATCTTAAACAAAATTCAAAGAGGAGAAACTTTAAGAGACCACTTTAGTTGGTGGAGTGTAGGGGTATTTATTATCCCTGCTTTTTCCCTACCCTCATCTCCTTGTTCCTACAGGTGTATTGAGCTGTCGTTACAGTCCCACTCCTAGCAGCTCTCTAAACCTGTAGTGCTGTCCTAGATCCAAGGCTTCCTGGGATGCTCTTTCCTTCCATGTTTGCCAGGAGTCTTACTCAGCCTCCAAAACTCAGCTCAGATGTTTCTTCCTGAGGGAAGCCTCCCTGACCTTTCTAGGCAGAGTAAAGTGCTTCCACATCTCGGTATATCTAAGGCCTTGTTCATTTGGGTGAGGATTCCCAAACATTTGACTATTGCTTCACTGAAAACAAAATAAATTTGGATATATTAGCGCATTTTCTTTTTCATTTTCTTTTATTCTAAACAGTGTGGTAGAGGATTAGGACTGTGATTTTGGTAACACGGGTTGGTTCAGACCCTGGTCTGTTTCTAGTATGGGTAACCTTGGGGAAATCACAAGTCTTATAAAAGGATTAACTTGGTCCAGTCTGTTTACAGGTTTCTACATATGGAAGGGAAGAAAGCTGCTTGAGATCAGTTTTTTAACTTTTATTTTTGAAATAATTATAGATTCACTGGAGGTTGCAAAAATAGCAACTAGCCCCCTTAAGTTACTTTGCTCAGAAAGGGATCCAGTTGTCCAGAGTGATTTTGATACATGCAGTGTGCAATCTAGCTATTACCTTTCTTTAAATGGTGCAATAACTTCTACCATGCTCAGGATGTCTACTCTATCATTGTTAGCAAAATGACTTGTTCTTAGTATTTGGTGCTGATGTTTCTGTATTCAAAACCCAGATGGAAAGAAGTAGGTTCTTACGGTTTTCTTCAGTAGTGGGATGGGTATTAAAAAAAAAAAATAGCACAGACTCTCATGCCAGTGATGGCATCTTATATCACTGTAATCCAGTGTTCCAGTTTGCTAATGCTGCTGTTATGCAAAATACCAGAAATGGATTGGCTCTTATAAAGGGGGTTTATTTGGTTACAAAGTTACAGTCTTAAGGCCATGAAGTATCCAAGGTAAGGCATCAACAATAGGATACTTTCATTGAACAATGGCTGACGGCATTCAGAAAACCTCTGTTAGCTGGGAAGGCACATGGCTCATGTCTGCTTGCTCCCAGGTTGCATTTCAAAATGGCGTTCTCCAAAATGTCAGCATCAGCTTTCAATGGCTGTCTTCAGAATGTCTCTTTAAGCTGCAGCACTGACGTTCTTCTGTTTTTGAGCTCTTTTATAAGCCTCCAGTGAAATAATCAAGACTCACACTGAATAGGTGGAGCCACACCTCCATGGAAACATTCAGTCAAGAAGACACACCCTAACAAAAGGTGTCATTCACAGTTGATTGGGTCACGTATCTATGGAAACAATCAAAAGGTTCCAACCTAATCAACACTAATATGTCTGCCCCCACAAGACTGCACCAAAGAACATGGTGTTTTAGGGGACATAATACATCCAAATTGGCACATACAGAATCAAAACCAAAATATTGAGATTGGTACATTACAGTTAACTAAAGTTTTCACCAGGTTGTATGTATGCTTGTGTGCCGTTGTATAGTTCTATGCAGGTTGATAGAACGCATAGATTCACGTTGCCACAATTATCATGAGGATAGGCCCCCTGTACTACCCCTGCATAGGTGCACCCATCCCTCTCCTGTCCCTGCCCCCTGGCAACTACTTGTCTGGTCTCTATCTCTAGAACTTTTTCAATTCAAAATTGTTATATAAATAGATCATACTGTATGTAACCTTTTAGAATTGGCTTTTTTTCAATAAGTATAATGCTTCAGATCCATCCAAGTTGTTGCATTTATCAATAGTTCATTCCTTTTTATTTCTGAATAGTATTTTGTGGTATGGTTGTTTCAGAGATTGTTTAATCATTCACCTGCTGAGGGATATTTTGGGTTGTTTCCAGTTTGGGACTATAATGAATTAAGCTGTTATGAATATTCATGTACAGGCTTTTTTATGCTCATAAGTTTTCATTTCTCTGGGATAAATGTCCAAGAGTGCAATTGCTAGGCTGTATAGTAACTGTATGTTTAATTTTATAAGTAACCGCCAAACTATTTTCCAGAGTGATTCTACCATTTTATATTTTCACCAGCCATGTATGAGAAGGATCAATTTTTAATCTAAGAGTAGGTTAAACTGAGAAAGTCATTTATGTATGGGATTCACAATCTTCAGGGATTGGAGAAGGGCATTTCTGGAGTCTTCCCTGCCAAGGGGCTTTCCGAATTATGTGTTCTGCTGCTCTTTGTCTAACTGAATGTGGTTTCAAATAAAATGAGCCACAAACTTAGGCATTCTTTATAACAACATATGGACATGTATTTATTTGTGATGTAATATTGGTTTATTTTGTTGTTGTTTTTCTCTGTTTTCTTTAGCAGACATTCAGTGTGAGATGGTAGTATCAGATGTTTAGGAAGCAACATGATCTCATGTGAGAATATAGATTTTGGAGTGAGGGAGATAGTGTTTGACTCACACTTCCCATTTCCACTGTGTGGTATTAGTTGTGACAACTGAATAGGATAGATATTGTGGTTCCTGGATTTTGGTAGGTACTCAGAGTTTCTCTGCTCTTGAGAATCTCAGTGTTATGTTTTTTTGATAAATTGTTATGCTGATAAAATGGTTAATCTTTCCATTGGTTCTAGTTTATGGAAGAGAAAAATTTACTGACAATTTTTTTTATAATAATGATGATGAGCCTACTGCTTATTGAGACCATATTGAGTGCAATGCTATGCTTGATAAGCATGATTTAACTGTCTGTTTAAGCTTTTTAGCAGATATAATACTCATTTTTCAGATGAGGGAAACTGAGGAGAGGTTAAGTAATTCGACTAAGGTCACATATCTTGTGAAGCTGGAATTTGAACCGAGGTTATCTTGTCTAGTGCTCCATTTTTAATCTTTAACCTATACCCATTCATTAGTGCCAATTGTATTTTTTTCCAGTGCAGTTCTCTGCATGGTATAAATGGATAGCTGAACTGACTCTATACTAAGCACCGCTAGATACATATGCTGCATTCATTGAAGCCAACCTACTAAGAGGTACAATCAAACTTTGTTAGAAGGTCAGTGGAAGTAACTGCAAAATCATCTTGAGTTTCAGAAAGAATGAATAAATCTGACTAACCTTGGCATTTTTCAAATAGTTGGTTTGGATTTTTGAGAGGCAAGACAATTACTTTAAATGACATGATATGGAAGGCTTTGAATCATCCTGATGGGGTTTGGTGAAGCATTGTCTCTAAAACCTGTGATTTCCCTCCCACACTGTAATTTAATTCATAAAGATATTATAGAAAGTAGGAGATATTACAGTTATCTGAGAATGTACTGACCATCAGGGACATAACTTTTAAAATGTATAATTCAGTCTTGTTTATAATTTCAAATTTGGTGAAGCTGTGAAGTCTCAGGTTTGTTGTTTTAGCAATGAAATCTCAGTTTAACTCAGTGCTTTAGGTCCTTGCTTGACACTTGCTCATACCTGAAGCTTCCTTTTGAAAGACCTTTTTGATACTTGGGAAACCAAACGAATTTTTGCTATGAGAGTCCCATGTAAGTCTGTTATTTACTGTGTATTAATTTTCTGCACACTAATACATTCAAATGCAGCCTGTATTTTGAAAACTTTTAAACAGGTTATATTTAGGAAGGTGTTAAAAATTAAAAAATAGAAACCAAATTATGCATGAAATGTTATCAGTTGATGTATTGCTTTAATTAACGTGGGTTTTTAAAAAATTAAAAATAGGAAAATTGATCAAATATATATTTTTCACACTATTTAATGAGTACCTACTATGGGCCAAGAATTGTGCAAGGAATTTGATAATACATTATTTTATTTTATCCTTAAAACAGCCTATGCAATGTAGTTATTTTAGGTTTTTTGTTTTTCTTATTCCTTTGGTTATGGTTTGTTAATTTTCTTGGGGAATGGTAGGAGCGTGTTGGAAGCAAAGTAGTTATTTTAGGTTACTTTTCTTAATCTTTTGTTTTGTTTTGTTTGAAATGTGTTGTGTTTGTTTTTTAATTTTTTGATAAAGTTTAAAAAAAAGCAGCCTTTTGAAGTAGTTGGTGATATGATCTCCATATTATATATGATGAGATGAGATTCCCCAAATAACTTATAAATGCGGAGATGAGATTTCCCAAGTAGCTCACTTCTTGCTCCTCTTTTCCAGGCCATGCCCTTCCCTTTATTACACTGGAGGAAGGAGAACTAGAGCTGGGATTTGGTCCTTGGCCAGGGAGATGGATTTTGCTGGGTGGAGTATCCTTTAGTGTGGCTGAGAGGTCATGGGTGGTACACTCCAGTCAATTCATTTTTATTTAAACTAAGTGACAGAGGTGTGTCCCAGCTGACTATTATCTGATGTCTCACACATAAGAGTAACTCTGGGCAAATGTTGGTTTAATTTAAAATGTTTTCTTCATAGTAGGAGCAAATTAATGCCCAATTCTCATGATAAACTCCCATTTACCAGTTAGTACAGGAGCAGAGCAGTAGGAGTGTCAGCTAACTGTAGATGGCCTAGTAATTCCTTCTATCATGATTTACAACACATGCTTTTGTTTTCTTATAACAGGGTTTCCTTCCTTATTACAGCTGATTTAGGGGAGCATTGAAATTAGTTTGCCTTCTTTGAGTACTAACAGGAGGACATCGTAGGAAAATAGTTCAAGGCCGAACTGGGAGCCAGGGTGTAAAGTTTACCATAAGTACAACACAGGTGGGTAGTGGAAAATAATTTATTAAGTAAACAGTTGATATAGTGGGTGGAATCATTTAGAAAATTATTTTCTCTTTTATACGGGGGGGAAATGGGTTTCCTGACTTGATAGCTGAAATTCCAGATACTATTCTTTGTTTGACTTATAGAAATGACTGATGGAAATGGGATTAATTAACTAGATCATTTTGACTTTAATTTGACTTTAAGTCAAAGATTTGTTAATGGCCTTTTTTACAAAAGCAATCATCCTTTCATGTCATACTTTTTGTGATATATGGTACATTCCTTATCCTGCATATGAGAAAATTGGCAATATTCTTGTTCTTGACTTTATAATTAGAGAACTGTAGGCTTTAGTATGTATTTGATAACTTAAAAATAGCTACTAGTAAAGTAAAAACAAGAATCCAGCTTCCAAAATACTAAAGTAAATAAAAGCACACAAAAACCTTGCCTTTATAATGAAATGGAAAATAAAATACTTAGCAAAGAAACACACAAAAAAGGAGTAAATAAATGACAAAAATAAATGCAAACGTATTAGTTATCATAATAAATGCAATTGGGTTAAATGTCTCTACTATAGGGTTAAAACTTAGACTGGGTTTTAAATCTAAATACTGCTTACAAGAGAGTTGTTAAACACAATGAACCACCACAATTGAAGATAAAAAGGCTGAAATCTATTAGGCAACTGCAAGTGAAAATCAAGTATGACAATTTTAATATTAGACTAAGCAAAATTCAAGGGAAACAATTAAATGCAGAAAATATTTTATATTATTTTTGGAGTTTTTGCCCCCAGGAATAAATGTAAATCAAATACTAGTAGAAGTGGATG
Source organism: Choloepus didactylus (assembly GCF_015220235.1). Lineage (NCBI taxonomy): Eukaryota > Metazoa > Chordata > Mammalia > Pilosa > Megalonychidae > Choloepus > Choloepus didactylus. Next base: position 82,267,884 of record NC_051311.1, read on the forward strand.
GAGAAATTGGTCAAAGTATAATATTGGTAGAGAACCTTTATACTCTACATTCAAATACTGTAGAAGGGAATATCATCAGTATTAAATAAGAGATCAAATATACTTTTGCACCAGGAAGGTCATCAGTGACTTTGATGAGAGCAGTTTCAGTGGGTGCGTGGGGTCAAAGCCACACGTCTCACTTGGAGGAATGAAAGAGAACCAGAGAGTGGGGCCACCTGGACCCTGAACTATCTGTACATTGGTCTGTAAGTCTTCCTGTGTAGGGTTGTTTTCTCTGCTGACTTGTGCAAATGCAATCTAATTCTTAAAAGGTAAAAGCATTCAAGCAGTGTGTTTCTGTCCTCTGTCACATTAGGGTAAGGTGAAGGGTTCCTACACAAGGATGATGAGATCATAGAGGTGGGAAGTCTGGATGGAAAGACTCTGAAACGCAAGAGATTCAAACCTGATATTGGTGACTGAGAACATGAAGTAGATGAAAAGGAGAAAAAAAATTTCTCCCTGTGGATTTGTATGAAGTGGTGCTAAACATTTTGCCACTGGAGAGTGGATGTGCACCTCCTTAAGAAGGAGGGTCTTTTCCTCTATAGAACACCTAGGGGAATCCATGGGATCTAAACAGGATGAATCCTGCTTCCTTTCCCAGACGGAAGAAGACTGCTTAGAGGTTAGAGACTCTTTATTGAGGGATATAGAAGGAAATGTGGAAATGTTATTTGAGATAGACAGGAGGCATGAGATTTGGAGTCAGACTGACCCTAGGTTCAAACCCCAGCTCTGCCATTTTCTATATATGTGATGCTGGGTAAGTTATTTAATATATGTTAATGATATAACATATATGAAATATCTAGCACAGTGTCTGGCATATAATAGATACTCTTTAAGTGAGAGATAGTAGTTAATAAATGTACCCTTTATGATAAGATGATTGCCTGAAATCAGGGGGTAAATTTCCTTGATTTCAGGCTACTGGGCCGAATTGCTGAATTCCTTTGTTTTTGAAGAATGAAAAATGTACAAATATTTCTTAGGTTCATTATAGTCAGATGGCTGGAGTGATCTTATTTTCGTATGATGATTACATAGTTAAGGCCTTTGAATGTCTAAATTTTCTTTAGAACTCCCTCCAAATGTTGAATTATGCTAAAATTAGCATATACATTTTGAAGAAGTTCTTGTGTTCTGAAATCAGGCTTCCTGAGACCTTATTGTTCAGTAGGTGTATTTTAGTTGAGCATTTCACTATCCATTTTTGGCATCAGCCTAAATCTGTGGGTGGGTTTGCATATATTTGCATGTGTGTTGTTGCAGTGCAAAGCCAGGTTTGAATGATTATGCAACTATCTATATATCATTAAGGTGAGGAAGTAGAAGCCAACTTTATATCAAGGTGGGTTTATTTAATTTAGATGTGTCCATACAATATGTACTCTAGATGTGTTTTTTTAGTTCTTGTACCAAATGATCATTGGGATTTTAGCATCTGATCTTGGGTGTGTAAACATGAAAACATATTTTTTCCCTATTGTTGGGATTACTAATTCTGACAGGAAATATAATCTCACACACACAAAAAAATTTTGAAATTTGGGACCAGATTTTCTTTTCATGGCATTACAACATAGTTTAACAATAGCCCTACTGGAATAGTTTTATTCAAAGATCCCAACAAATGAAATGGGCCCTAGTGGACACAATTCCATAATTAAATTTTATTTACTGTGAAGTTCGGCTCTTATTTGTTCAGTAATGGTGATATTTGGATGTAGGCTTTGAGGCAAGGAAACCAGTTAGGAATTCATTGTAATAGTCAAGGTAAAGGTAATGAAAAGAGCAACCTAACCATTTACTGAGCACTTGTAATGTATGCTAGGCACTGTGCTAAGTGCCTTCATTTAATCCTTAAAGCAGCTCCATGAGATGGGTGCCAATATTATCTCCGTTTTATGATAACAAAACTAAGGCCCATGAGGTTCAATGACTCTCTCAGGGCCACAGAGGAGTGGAGCTGGGATCCGAACCCAGGTCATCAGACTTCAGAGCTCATAATCACCCGGTACCGCCTCCTTATGAAAGGACTGTGTTTCCTAAGTTCATTTAAGATGCAGTTGCCTGGATTTGGCACAACTGTTGCCATAGAAACTATGTTTGAAACATTATTAGGTTCTCAGGCCATCCTTAGTGTGTCTGAGGTTAGAATTGTGCCACAGCCCTCTCGATCCTAAAACCCTCCATCAGGAACCCTGTCTCCTCTGTGCTGTGCTGTCCTTGGGCATTTCTACCCCCTGCGGTAGCCTTCCATCTGCTGTCTGTGCTGGTTATTTACTGCAAAGAGGGGTGAGGACAGAGGCTTAAATGACTCTGGAATTAAGTGGGCAAGGAGGTAGAAGCTTCTAGCAAAACTTTGGGATTCTGCACCATCAAGTTCCTGTCTCTGTCTGCTGTTTCTGCTCTGTTATCCATTTCTTATCTTGGAGCCAAATTCCTTCTTCTACCTGTGAGAACTTCATATCTGCTCTCCAGCTCCAATTCCTTGATGAAATTACATAGCCCCTTGGCTGTTGTCCAAAGGTGTTTTTATTGCCAACAATGGATGAAAACATCCTAAAGTGACTAGGTCCCATATCCTTCTCTCTCTCTCTCTCTCATTCTTTCCCTCTCTCTCTCTGTCTCTCTCTCTCTGTCTTCTCTCTCTCTAACATAAATTCACAGTCTCAATAGGAAAATATACATGAGATATTTGTGGGCCACTGAGTATTCAGATTTCTAGGGAAATACACATCTACGTTTAAGGGAAAATGAAGATTTTACTGGGTTAGGACTCTGTGTACACCACAGATGTAAAGTTTGGGAAGCAGCAGTAGGGATGGGGTGGAGAACTGACTGTTCCTATTGCTTTCTTCTCCTTGCCTCTTCCTTTTGTACCACACAAGCCTCTGCTTGTTTGGATCTTGGATGAGAAGATGTCTTGGACTAGGGTTTTAAGAGTTAGAGAATGAGAAGTTGGTGTAGAAAGTATCTCGGTTTGCATCACAGAGGGGAGGAAGATAGGAAGGGGCATTTGAAGCAAGCAGAGAAGCCCCAGCCCACCTGAAAGTAAGGTACAGATCTACTATATATATATATATACACACACAAGTTGATTACTTGTGTGTGTGTGTGTATATATATATATCTCATAGATCTGTGGAGTATTTGTGACCCTATTTCTATATGAGAAGGATGAATTTTATTTTGATTGTGTATTTGGGTAAATTGAGAGGCCAACATGTTTAGCTTCTTTTCCAAATTAATCTGAAATCTTACTTCCTTACTCTCATCATCTTGCCTCTTTTTCTTTGAATGATTTTTGTTTGAAATAGTCCGACTAATGATTTTCATTTGAAGCAGTCTAATTAAGTCCTGTTAAGTGTAATAATAAATTACTTAATGATTCATATAATTTTTCTAAAATATAAGGAGAGAAATGGGTGTATCATAAGTAAGCTCCAGAGATTTTTAGAGAAATGATTCCTTCATTCTTGTTTCTGTAGTTCTGTTGTCATTCCTTTGTAAATAGAGATCTGCAAGCGGATTAGAGATTTTTGTGGAAAATAGGGTTGGCTTGATAAGCACGAGAGTTTCCTTACATAATATCTCTGTATTTAGTGCAGAAAATCTTACGTGAATTTCTCTTTGGAGGAGGAGGCTGTTCCTACTTATGATGATGTGAGGAGAAAATTTTTAAAGGAAGAGGAGTGGAGAGAGGCTTTCAGAAAATGCAGTAATGTCTTTGTTTAGAAGTCCAGGATTGATTCAAAGTGAAGAAGGAGGCAGGTCATGGAACTTGGTCTTGAGCCCAAGCTTGTATTGTGAAATAGTCAGTTCTGCTATAGCCTGACATCTGCATTCCTAAAAATCACCATACTTCACACTTCATACTGCACCAAAATTGTGCAATAAAAACCGCAGCACTTATGGGAAAAATGGGGTTAGGGACACAGCATTGAAAAACTTCATCAGACACAGAAAATTAAAAAGATAGAACCTAATAAAAGGAGAGCAGGGTTTTACACATGTTAAATGGTTAAGAAATACATAAATATTGCAATAAATATGGCACTTCAACTTGAAAAAGACCTGTATTTGCCTTGTGAAGGTGAGCTTCAGGGGGATGTGGTGGAATCCGAGTTATTCGAGCTCAAAGCGAAGGTGTTGACACCATATGTGAGTATGGCTAAAAACAAAAGCAGTGAACTGAGATAGCTGGTAGGTGTTTAAAGTGTGTGAATGTGTGCATATTTTATATTCCTATGCAGCTTTGCAGTTGGGTGTGTTCACCGAGTGTTTCTCTTGGAGAAATTGTGCTAAACAAACATGAGATTTGTGTTATGCTCACATTGTTTCCATTTATAAGAATCTCATTGTAACAGATTCGCATTTTCAAAACAAGCATTAGAGAAAAACTAAATGTACAGTAAATTCTTCTGATTTTGCTTGATCTCTTCAACATTTAAAATGTATAAATATATAATTTAAAATATATAAATAACTTAATGCAAATCCTTTAAGTCTACTAAAGAATGTATTCCTCATTGTCTTATGTGTGAATATAAGTTATTGACAGGTTTGTGGCCTGGGCACGTCCTCATTCCACATATAATATCATGTATCCTGTCACTTGATGCCCACCCCCCCCCACACACACACTTAATACACATTTTCTTGGTGGGAAAGGGTGGGGTAGGTAGGTGCTTTTCTTTGGTAATTAACTATGAGGGGAAAATTATAAAGTAAAAGTAGGTATGTATTATAGTGTATCACTGATGGATGATGAAATGTGGTATATCTGTACAATGGAATATTATTCAGCCATAAAAAGGAATGAAGTTCTGATTCATGAAACAGCATGAATGAACCTTGAAAACATTGTGCTAAGTGAAAGAATCCAAACACAAAAGGCCACATATTACGTGGTTCTGTTTATATGAAATATCCAAAATAGGCAAATCCATGAAGACAGAAGAAAGTAGATTAGTGGGGGAAGTGTGGAATGGGGAGTGACTGCTTAATGGGTATAGGTTTTCTTTTGTGCAAAAGAAAAAAAAGAATGGAATGAGATAGTGGTGATGGTTGCACAACATTGTGAATGTACTTAGTGCCGCTGCATTGTACATTTAAAAATAGTTGAAGTAGTAAATTTTGTGTCATATGGATTTTACTTCCCACACTCAAAAAAAAAAGTATGCATTGAATGTGTCCTGGGTGGGGTCCTGTGCTCAGTAGTGCCAGGGACTCAGTGAGCGGGGAGGCAAGGTGCCTGGGTCAGGGAGTCTGCAGTTTAGTTGGGAGATGAGATAAATAGAACAGTTAGCCAGACTACAAAGCTGAAATGAGATGTGCCGTGAAGGAGGTGAGAACAACAGGATGCAGGAGTCCAAAGAAGGAGTTTACCTGACCTCCTGGAGGAATCCAAAAGGCTTTTGCAGCAGGCAGCGGCACATATGATGGACTTGTTGGGTTCCATCTGAGTGTCCCCTAGGGACCTTTTAAAAATGCCTATTCTTGACCACCCCTCCCCCCAATTAAATAAAAGTCTCTTGAGGGAGGGGCTTTGGAATGGGTCTTTTTAAAAAGATCCGCACTCAGATATTGATAGGCACACTCTGGGCAGAGGGAATGACAAGCTCAAACACCCAGCTGGGAGAACCCAAGTTCTGTTTGACTAGACAGTACTGTGTCTACTAAGGTGACAGACACAGGGGAAGCCAGGAGGGAAGGGCAGGTTGGGTGACCTCATGAGGCATCTTGAATCTGCAGTTAATTTCGCTGTCAGTGGGAGGACCTCAAGAATTTTGATGGGTGGGGAGTGGGGGGAAGAGGATGGACTGTCTGTACTTGTGCTTTAGATAGGTAAATCTAGTCCACAGTTTGAGAATAAAGTTATCTGCAGTGTAGATAGTCTGGAGGTAGGGAGGCCTGTTGGGAATGCATTTTAATGTTTTAGAACAGGGATTCTCAAAGTGGAGTCTGCAGGGAAGCTAGGGAACCCTGAGACCTTTCTGGGGATCTGCAAGGACAAAAGAAATTTCATAATGATACTAAGATATTATTTGCCTTCTTTACTGGGTTTGGTATTTGCATTGGTGCAAAAACAATTCTGGTGTGGAGGTTTGAAGCTGTATGTACCCCAGAAAAATGTTTTTAAATTTGATCCATTCCTGTGGGTATGAACCCACTGTAAGTAGGACTTTTTGATAAGATTACTTCAGTTTGGAAGGTGTGGCCCACTTCAGTCAGGATGGGTCTTAATCCTATTACTAGAAATTCAGACTGAGAGAGAGAGCCACAGAGGAAGCAGCTGGAAGCTGAAATCACCATAACCAGGTAAAAAGGGAGAGACCAGCAGAGGCTGACATGTGCCTTGCCATGTGACAGGCTAAGGACCAAAGACAGCCAGCAGCCAGCCCCAGGACACCAGTCTTCAGGGAGGGAGCATCACTTTGATGCCTTGATGTGGACATTCTTTAGTCTCAAAGCCGCAAGCTAATAAATTTCCGTTGTTTAACCTGACCCATTTCATGATATTTGCATGAGCAGCCCAGGAAGCTGGTGTTTTACCACAAGTCAAGGCTGTCATGGCACCCAGCTGTACTACTCTTTGTATTTTTCACTTCCATGTAGAAGAAAAATGCCAGTTTCACTTAAGAATGTCCTTGATGAAGCAGTAAAAACCTCAACCTTTTGGTACACATCTTTGTAATACTCTATGTGATGAAACGGGAGGCACATACAAAGCACTCTTGTTGCATACTGAAGAATGCTGGTTGTCCCTAGGAAAAGCGCTTGTACCAGTGTTTGAGTTGCAAACTGAACTAGTCGCATGTTTCTTGGCACACCATTTTTACTTGGAAAACAGACAAACTATGGTTATTCAGACATGGGTATTTGGCAGAAATTTTCTTGGAAATGAACAATTGAGCCCATCATTTCAAGGCAAACAATTGACAGTATTTATTGCTAATGATAAAACTTGAGCTTCCAAGAAAAAATTAAAATTTTGGATAATTTCTGCCTACCACTGTGGACTTAACTAAAAAATTTACTGAACTTTAAAAATTTCTTGATGAGATTTTGTAATATTTTTATATCGTATAAGGGAATGCATCAACATTTGGAACATCTGCATTCTTAGGTGAACCAGTATTTTCCAGCAGTAGTTGTTGTGAGCAGCTGTGCCATGAGGGCTTGGCCAGGATGGGCCCAGTGCAGTGAGGCAGGATGGCTCATTTGTTCACGCCTTCATTCATGGAACACAGTGAGGAGGTAGAAATCTCAGTTTGCCCCCTGCATGGATGAAAAGCCAAAAGAGACACAGTTATTTCTAGCTTAATGGACCTGGAAAGCAATAGTATAATGAAATAGGAAAACCAAGTGAGGGAGCTGGTTGGGGGTAAAGAAAATGATGTTTTACTTTTGGCGGGGTCTGGGTGTGAAATTTTCTTATTCCTTTATACAGTTGTCCTTGAGAAGAATCTAAACGTATTGAAGCTTTCTATTTTAAGAAGTCCTTTTTGGAATAAGATGTAGCAGAACCAATTTTTGAAGATGATTTTTTAATTTTAACTTTTCTTGTTGTCTCAAAAACCCTAATTTCTTTTTTTAACTTGTATGGTGTTAAAAATTAGCCCCCTCTGGGCTACCATCCTTGCTCTCAGAACCCCTAGACCTGAACCTTCTTGCCCTCTCCTCCTTAGCTTAGCGGCTTTACCAGGAGTCCTAGTTCTTCTATTGTTCTTGCTTGCTCGGTAGCTTTCTTTGCTCGTCCTAGATTCTGGTCTCATATCGCTGAGCAGTGGACACTGGGTCTGCAGCAGGAGTGTCTGAAGGTGGGTCCTCAGGGCCATCCGTGGTGGGGCCAGGAGTGCTTGGTGAAAAGCTGCTTCAGGAAGTCAATCCAAGTAGGGACAGAGTTTTCCCCAGAACGGGGCCACCCTCTCTTTGGCTGAGGGATTCCTGAATGATTCCCACTATGCCTGACACTTGTTAGATTTGGCCCTTAGCTGCCTTGGCCCTCTGGTGACGGTGGCCTGAAGATTCTGTTGTGCATGTGGCTCTTTCCTGGACAGATGTTGGGGCGCCATTGCAAGGGATTTTGTTTAGTTTATTTTAGTTTCTTGGCATATAATTCTCTAGTCATGTCTTTGAAGACTTAAGCTCTAAGAGGAATGGGCAAGCAGCGGACCTATAAGCATGTCCCCTGGACTCAATCCCAGTGATGAATGCGAGTGGGTACATGCAATACACGCTGAAATTCTTTGAGCTTTTATTTTAATCATAATTGAATTCTGCAAATGTTACAATGTTTTAAAAGTAGGTTTCCTAGAATTTAAGTGTTTTATCTGTATTGGAAAGTTGACTTTGCACTTAATGTATTATATTTTGATGAAAGAAAACAATATTTTGAGCCTTGGAGTCTTGTTGGGCGGTATTCGTGTTTGGCAGTTTGGCGCCTCTGGGAGGGCATCCACAAATGACTTTGTTTTTGGATATGATGCTGTGTTAAAAGATGATTTTATCTGCAGCTTAACAAAAATAGTGCTATATATAGAAGTGCACACTGGTCACTCACAGATCTGTAGCATTTGCCCAATAACCTCCCGCCCTCCAAACTTTCTTAAAACCTTAGGTCCTTTCTTTTCTGCTGAGATACAATATCCCTAAAAATCAATACATTCTTATTTTTAGTTCAGTAATTTTTACCTTGAGAGAATAGGTGGCCCAGGAGTTTCTATCATGAAAGCTATAGCTGTGTTTATTTGAGAGGTTGATAGCCTGGCTTGATACAGCATTTTCTTCAAAAGAACAGTCTTGCTTTTTATACTTTAAGCTTACCCTATATATATTTTTTCATTCTCTGTGTCTCACTGGGGGCCTGTGGAGGAATTGAGTGGGCCAGGGGTCTACCCCTCCAGGCTGCTTCCCCAGTAATACTAACTGGAGGGAAGAATCCTAACTTGAGCCCTTGTGTCTTGCCTGAATAGCTCTTGGTAAAGGGGCCGCTGTCGTTCTCTCCCATAGTTTTGCTTGGGGAAATGCAGCAGAATGAGGGTAAGTGGGAGCCGCTGCTGCCCTGCTCATGGGCATAGTGGGTTGAACCGTGTCCCCAAAAAGATATGTTGAAGTCCTAACCCCCAGAAACTCAGAATGTGACCTTATTTGGAAATAGGTTGTTGCAGGTGGAATTAGTTAAGATGAGGTCACACTGGGATAGGGTAGGCCCTTAATCCAGTCTCATGGGTGTCTTTACAAGAAGGTGAGAAGAGACAGAGACTCAGAGAGAGCAAGGCCGTTTGACGAGGGGAGCAGAGACGGTGTGCTGCAGCTGCAGAGAGCCCGGGATTGCCCGCCAACCACCAGGAGCTTGGAAGGGCAGGCGAAGGGTCTCTTCTCCAGGTTTCAGAAGGATGTGGCCCTGCCGGCAGCCTGGATTTCAGACTAGCTTTCACAACTGTGCAGTACTAAATTTCTGTTGTTACTTAAGCACCGCGTTTGTGGTTCTTTGATGTAGCAGGTCTAGGAAAATAAGCACCCAGCATGCCTGTTCTGCACTGGGAAACCCTGTCCATGCCACTGGATGTTTCCAGAGATTGTCTCCTTCTTCTAAAGGAAGAAACTTCTCTCATTGAGAGAAATCCTGCAAGAGAGGCAAAGACACTTTCCCACCATGTTAATCTTTTGAAACGAGGATGGGATAGACATATTTTTTTTTTTCTGCTTTTCCCCTTGGCTGCTCCTCACCTCCCCTAATAATTAACACTGGGTCAAACACTGAAATAACTGGTCACCCTCACATCTCTGAGCCCTAGCCATGCCCAGAAATAAGGGGGTCTGATTTTATTTACTGCAAATTAAAATCTCTTACCTTCTATGGATCACATCCCTAAGAAGCAGGGTTACAATATCCGTTTTCATGGTTACTTTAGCAATTTGTTAGGTTTCCACTGGCATTGAAATGCAATAGTGTGGGTATTTTGACATTTGTCCGTGACAAACAGAAAGGGTGTAGTTAAAGGTCAGATCCTGAAATGGGTTTTTAGTTTGTTTTGCTATCTGTGGAAGCTTATTGTGTTTGGCCAATGTTCTTTTAATGACCTAAGTTTTAAATACCCTTTTAATTATCTGGTTTTCACTGGGATCTGCAAATTAAGGCAGTATAAATAAATGCCATGTTGCCAGGAGGGTGATCTAACAGTATCCTCAATGGTCTATTAATAAATAGGATAATTAATGGTATAAAGAATTATGCCATCTTGTTTATTAATTAAGGTAGAAAATGTCTCCTTGTACTATCAAGTTTAAAGGCTCAGCAGAGTATAGTGAGGGATTTGTTTAGTTCAGTCACTTTTTATTCAGTTTCCTCGAAGGATATGTATCACTCCTGTGTTGTATATGTGACATCTAATAGATTATGTAATGAACATGAATTTAGAATTTGGGTTAGTATCCTTTTTTAGAAAGTGGCATTTATTTTTGTAAGCTCTTCAGGATTCAGACTAGCTTGTACTGAAATAATATCTCTCAATATGTATCTAAGCATGTAATTTCAGAAGCATTTTTATTACACTCATCTTAGACTCATAATAAATTTATACTTACAACTTTAGTGTGGTTTTTTTTTTAGAAAAAGGAAAACTGAGATACTTTAGTAACTTCATTGCTCTAGATAAGACACTTCTCCATGTTCTGAATTAGTCATTCCTGTTGCACCTGATGGCTGGATAATTACTCTTTTACATGTGGCCCTGCCTCAACCAAATTCACACTGACGTTCAAAGCCCTTGATTATGTGTCTTTAATTAGGTCTCACTTTCTTGCCTACAGTAAATCCGCACATCATCAAACAGGGCAACTGGCTGCTTTCCAAATGCCCTGCACTTTGTTGCTCTGGGAGCTTGGCTTATGCCTTGAATGATTCTTCTTATTATTCGGTCACTTCCTTTTTTTCAGAATCATCCCATCCATCTTCCAGGGCTCATCCCAGGTGCCTCCTCCACGGAGTCTCTCGTGATTCCTCCTATTAAATAAAACATTTTCTCCTACAGTATGTATCATGACTTCCCCTAGAGAATAGCTGTTTGTATCCATTACATATTTTCTTCTCTTTGCTTCCTCTCGTTAGATGGTGAGGTATTCAAAAACAGGGCCTTGTACAAATTAGGTTTATCTGGTCTTAGTATAATGCCTCATACATGGTAAATAGTCAATAAATATATGTTGAATGTGATTTTAATTACATCAGCCCTTCAGTAATTTAGTGTAGCTATTAGACTTTTGTGGAAATGATCTGTGGCCAAAACATGGTACTCAAGATTATTTTATGGATTTGGCCAAATGCTGTGAAGTGATTTAAAATACAAAACACAGCCAGAATAATAAGTTACTATTTCTACCTTTCTTTTTCTTCGGACTTTAATGCTCATTATTCTTTTGTATACATATCTACTCTTATTCTTATAAACTGAACGTGAAAGCAGGTGTTAAGATAGAACTTAATACTAATACCTTCTGAAGACATGCACGTATATTCACTGCCTTTGACAGTGATTCTCTGCAGTTCTGTAGGCAAATGTTAAATAACACCTGGGTGTACAAGCTAATTTTTTCAGCTCCCTGGGGTAGTGACATCAAGGGCCTCATCAGAAAGCTGTGCTACTCAGCACTAGGTGTTCCTTGGGAATATTTCTGAAGTTCTCATTGGCTTGGATAGGAAATTGGTACTTTCTGTTTTGAAAATTTAGGAGGTTCAGGGCCTTTCTGTCATCTCCACGCTGTGGATTCCTGGATGTTCTGTCAAACACATGTTTTAATGTCAGAGCAGAATTTTTGCTGCTGCTTAAGACAATGTCTTGTTTTGCCTATAGCCTCTCAGCACCCCACCCCTGTGGCTATGCTTTGTTCTGAAAGGTCTGGTTAAATTTCTCAAATTTCCTAACAAGGTGCAGTCCTGTATTTGCTGTATCTCGGTTTCCATGTGTTTAGAGTTCTCTTCATCAGCATTTTGTAATGCTGGTCTCTGGAGGTAGGTTAGAGTGTAACTCAAACTTTATGACACGCAGCTTTTATCACAAACCTACCCAAGAGGAAGGGGGCATGTGGTGTGCCTAAAGGGCTGGGATCCATTTGTGCCTTGTGATACCAGGTTCTTTTAGATTCCATCTCACCAGAGCTGAATTTGGATGTTACGCTCTCTTCTCCTGCTGACAGCTGCGTGAGGAACAGCCAAAGGGAATCTATGGTGGAGTCTGTTGTCTGTTACATCCCTTTTCATCTCTTCGTGTAAGACTAAAGCCTCATATAGGAAATTTCTTTTAGAATTTGGTGGCCTTATGCCCTTGCTTCAAGGCAGCCTAAACCAGATTTGAAATTTAATCAAAGCTGTTCATGTTAGCTCGTAAAGTTACAACCTTTGCATTTTGATTTTGTTCTTATGGTAATTTTTCAACTTTTAAAAAAAATTTTGAAATGCGTATAGTCTTTTAAGAAGTTGGAAAAATAACACAGAGAGGTCTCATGTACCCATCACCCATCTTCCCCTCATGGTAGCACATGTTATTTTTCTTTAAGGTATGCTTTTTATTTTAGAATAGTTTTAGATTTTCACATTGATTTTTCATTTGTTTTCTTAAACTTATAGCTATGTTCTTTATTGTAATTTTCTGTAACTTATTTAGAGAAAACTTGAGAATAAAAAAAGCTGATACATAAGGAAAAATAACAGGATTCTATCATCATCTGTGAGTTAATCATGTTTCAGATCACCTTCCAAGGTGATGGTGTTTAGGGGGTGTTCTACTTGGATACAAGAGCAGAAGAATGCCCTCAGTATGCTCTCTGACATGTTTCTAATAATGGCTCGCATTTTCCTGAGTTTTATGATCCAGCACCATATTAGGCTAATAGTCTTTAGGGGATAATCTTAAATGATGTTTTAATCCCTTTCTTGAATCATGATAGTTATTCTTGAACCCATAAGCCCCCAACATCACTGACCTCAACCTTATTTGATCCCAGTTAGTGCTTATTTTCTATATTACACAATTTAGCATTCAGTTAATTATATACCACCATAGATTTTTCCACCTATCTTTTTACTCTGTTCTCCTCACCCAGATTATAAACATTTGAGACATCAGCCTTATACTTTTTACATTTTTCCTGTATTTGTTAACACACACTTAAAACACAGTAGGTCATTTGGATAGCTTTCTCCTAAAAAGTGGTATTTTGTACTTGCCCATTCTAAATTATGCTGTCCAGCATAAGCAGAAAAAGGAGGTTCCTTCTGAGGACTGATTTTGAGAACTTCATAGCAGCTCAGGTTAATTTTGAGTTAGGGCATTTTCCTTCCAATCAGAGCGCCAGGTTATACAAGCCTGGGCCTGCAATTATGTGTAAAGAATCCATAAAGGTTCTGAGTTTGGAGGTTCTCCCCTCCTCCCCATCCCCTTAGAGGGCTCTGCTTTAATGATTAGTTTGCAAATGGAGAAAGCAAGCTTGGTTAATGAGGCATTCTATTGCAATGGTGTACTTAAAAGTAATTCAGTAATAATTTCTGCGTGTTATGATTCATATTCCAGAACACACAGTAGCAATAACACATCTGTTGTGAAAGTACCATTATAAGATTGAGAGAGCATTAACTTACCTAACCCCTGTTCTCTAATGATCACAATTTTAGGGAAAAAAATCAGACAGAATTTCTCTGCTGAGCCAGTCTCCTCTGGGGCAAACACTTGCCTTCGGCAGGGAGAAGATAGTTAAGAATGGAGTGTGGTAGCTTAGATTTGCCATCCTTCTCAGGATAAAGCTGGGAATGGGGATAAATGTGATAAGGCCCTGAGAAGCTGGGCCTTGCTGTGTCCTGAGGAGAGTGGGTCCCGTCTCAGAGGAAAAGAAGGATACCTTAGGACTGTCCTTTGGGCAGGAGTACTCATCGGTTTTATGATTTCTTTATTCTACATTGATAATCCGTCACCAGGGAACCCTACAACAAAGACTGCAACTTTTGATCTTAAGCTCCAGGATCAAATACACTGCAGCTCCTCTGAAGTAAATAAAGCCTCTTGCCCACTCCCAGGACCCTATACTTCGGGGTTTCCCACTGCCTCTTGGGAGCCTGGAGCTGGGATGAGAAAGGACAGAGAGGCTCTGGATTTGCAGTTATAACCTCTCCACGGGGCTCAGGTTCCCACTCATTTTCAGTACCTCTGGCATCCATATTTTCTTGTTAGAAAAACTCCATATTGTTCTTTTCATTTGCTCTCCCTGTTTGGGAGTTTTGATTTGAGAATTTTTTTTAAAAAGTGCTATTTTCCTATAATATAGAGGGGAAAATGGCTGTAACTCATAAGTTTAACAAATGGAACTGTCATGTAACTTGAAGTAATTTTGTAAATATTTTAAGATAATTCTTTGGAGTTAACAGGTAAACTCTAGACATGTGCACAATTCAACATTACCGGAAGCAGAAGTCGAGCCATCCATGGGTTTGTGTCTCTTCAAGAAGAAAAGTCTTAAAAAAGAATTTAAATTTCTTACTCTGTTAATAACTTAAAAGTATTGTTAGTATAGAGTAGAATTTTCAAAGGGCTAATGCATTGTATAATTGTTCATTGGTGCTTAGAAAGCTTAAAGGCACTTTTCTAAGTGGCTGGAGTATATTAGCTCACTTATTCCTGTGACTCTCAGTAAGGTAGGTACTTTTCCAATGGCCACACCACTAAGAATGGCAGGGGTGGGATTTGAACCCTGGCAGTTAGTTTGCTCTGGGGTCTCTTCTCTTAACCAGTATGCTATACCTTCTTTTGTGTTCACCATTTCTGCCTTTCTCATTCTTTTTCACCCAGTTATTTTCTCAGTCACTTGCTCTGTAAATCTTACATTTATTTTGACTTGCTATTAATTAGGGTTTTTGGTAGGATATGTTTACTGTTATCAAAAACCTCAGCCTGGCGGTGGAGGCAGATCCATTAACCACCACAGAGTGAGGGGCACTGACTGGAAGAGTGGATGGCAAAAACTGTGTGGAGGGGGGATAGGGAGAAGGGAATGATCCATTCCATTGGAGAAACGGAGTGCCAGTGAGTCTTGGGGAAGGCCTCTCAACACCAGCATTTAGAGGATAGGAGGAGAAGACTGGACAAAAAAAGACTATAAGAAAAATTGGCCAGAGGCTCTAAAATGTAGAGGTGCAAGAGACTACAGATTTGTCAGGTGTTCCGGTTTGCTAATGCTGCTGGAATGCAAAACACCAGAAATGGATTGACTTTTAAAAGGAGGTTTATTTGGTTACATAGTTACAGTCTTAAGGCCAAAGTGTCCATCAACAAAAGGTACCGTCACTGGAGAAAGGCCATTGGCATCTGGAAAACCTCTGTTAGCTGAGAAGGCACATGGCTGGCATCTTCTTGCTCCCAGGTTTCGTTTCAAAATGACGTTCTCCAAAATGTCTGCATCACCTTCCAACGGCCATCTTCAAAATGTCTGTCTCAGCTCCAGTTAGATGTGAGCTCCTTCTGTCTCAGCCTGTATAGTGCTCCAGTAAACTAAACAAGGCCCACGCTGAATGGGCAGGGCCACACCTCCATGGAAACTATCCAATCGGAGTTATCACCTGCAGTTGGGTGGGTCACATCTCCATGGACACTGAACCAATAGGTTCCAACCCAATCCACACTAATATGTCTGCCCCCACAAGAATGCTTTAAAGAATATGGCTTTTTCTGGGGGACATAAATATATAAACCGGCACAGAAGGCAAAAGGAAAAATAAGCGTGTTTGCCAGTATGAGAAAGATAAAAAGTTAAGGTTAGAAAGTGAGGTATTGGACTATAAGAATGCTAAGGGGAAGGAGTTCTGAGGGATTTCATTGTATGAAAAAATCATAACAATAAATATCAGATTTAACTAAGAGAATTGCTTCGGGAAGTTGGCAGTGGGTCATGACTTTTCTAGGGCTGATTGGTAGCTTTTGTAATAAGCTGTTTTATTGACTCCATTTGTCTTTTGGCATAAAAGTATTTGATGTTAAGCAACCATGTATAAAAATCAAACCCCTCTTCTCTATAGCATATTTTTTGCCTCTCTGGGGACGACAGCTGTGCTATAGGCAGGGTCACCATTATTTTGATTCAAAAGACATTTTGAGTAGTATATTATAGATGAGTTTCTTAACTAGCATGTGAAATGTATAGTAAATCAACATGACCTGACATTGAAGGAGCTGAATTTATACTAAGGATCTGTCTGCCTGTGATAAAATTGCTTGTTAATTCTGTGCAGATGATATTATTTTTGGTAGGTTGTTGACCATGATAAATCTTATCTTTAGATGTGTTGCCAGATGTGGAAATCTTCTGTGTGTGTCCTGTCCTGCCACTGCCCCCACTCCCGACCCCATCCTTCCAAGGTACACCCCCAGATTCAGGTCCTAGGGGACTTTCACAAGCTATGGATGGCTGTTCCCTAGGAAATTCTCAGTGTGGTTGTTCACTTGGTTTTGTAAGTCTGAAATCAAAGCTCTGAATTTGAAATATGAACCATTCTTTAATGTTGGAATTTATTTCAAATGTTTTCCTTATCCTTGATGGCTTTTTGACAATACCATGTTTGGTTTTCGTTGTTCACAGTTTCTGACCTTACTTTTCTCTTTGGTAAACATTTGGATGTCTAGGAAGTTCCGGGTCTTGGGGATATGGAAGTGAGTAAGATCTGGAAGTCACTGAGCTCCAAGTCTAATGGGGGCAACAGATATAAACAAGTAAACCCAGTGCAATGCAGTGTAATGTATGGGATCCTGGATGTAGAGTAGAAGCCCAGAGTGAAGTAACCCACTCAGTTTTGTGGAAGTCAGGGAAGGCTTCCCCATTGGAGGTGGCTCTAGAGTAGAGTCTTGAGAAAGAAGCAGTTCTCCAAGGCAGGCTCAGTGGGGGAGGAAGGAGGCTGGTCTTACCTGGCTTAGGTAAAAAACTGGCATCCGTGCCCACTTTCCTCTGCTAGAGAACACATTGGCTTTCAATAGCTGTTCTGTCTTCTTCACAAAGGGAATGGACAGCTTGATATACTCTGTTAACTCAGCATCCAAACCCTTGTCTATTCCACATTCAATTTTCTGGGAGTGCCAGAGATCTGAAAGGAGCAACCTCCCAACTAACTTGTCTTTGGGTAGAATTATGTGTCATTGTTCCTTGGATTTACCTAGGTTGTTTTTGTTTCTTTTTAATGTAGTTTTATTGAGATATATTCACACACCATACAATCCATCCAAATTAATACAGTCATTGGCTCACAGCGTCGTCACACAGTTGTGCCTTCATCACCACAATCAATTTTAGAACATTTCCATTATCCAAAGAAATAAAAATAAAAAAGAAAACCCAAAACATCCCATACTCCCCCCACCCCCAATTATTGACCCCTAGTATTGATGTGGTACGTTTGTTACTGTTGATGAAAGAATATTAAGATATTACTGTTAACTAGAGTCCATAGTTTGCAATAGGTACATTTTTTCCCCATGTATCACTCTATTATTGACTCCTTATAATAGTATCATACATGTGAATGTGGTGGAAAGGGGAAGTTGAGAGTCATGCATGTCACCAGAAGGAAAGCTAGAATGTATACCGCAGTGAATCTTGTGATTAACGGTACAAATATAAAAAGGTTCTTTCATGGAGTTACCTAGTTTTAACAGTTGCTTTTGAAATGATGTTCACAGCTAATACATGAATAGTAACTGTATCAAAACATTATGTAAAAGGTTTAATGCATAATATATCCCTTATTCACAGTTGGAAAGAGGTATGATAGTTGGCACATGTGGATCTGAAACACAGTTCGTTTTTATTACCAGAATTTATTTTTGTTAAATTATTTCATGGAATCTAAAAATAAAGATATGTTTGTAAAATTACAATAACCCATAACATTAAGAAGATACAATAGTATTTGCTAGTTATTGTTTTGAAAATATTTATGGTGGTTTAATTTGTGCAATAAATTTGCAAAAACAAAACCTTTTTATTGGTTCCCAATCTATTATAGCTTACCTACAGTGACATCATTAGTAATGTATCGGAGGGTTTAATTGCCACCAATTGTGCGTATAAATGTAAGTGAGGGTGTAGTTATATCTTTTAAGTCCATCTAGGTAACTATTTAATTGCATCTATTATTTTCCTTTGGGTTTTCCGTGCGAACTTCAAACTTGGTTGATTTGAGAGGCACGGTTTGCTGAATGACGTGTCTTTATAAGTCTGAATTCAGTCAATTTCTCACTTTCATTGAATGTTTGTCATGTGCTATGATAACTGCTGAGTGGTGAACAAAACTGTCACCTTCCCTGACCTCACAGAACTTACAGTGAAGTACTGTGACAGGCGTTGCATGGGTAAATAAACAAGTAAATATATAATTATCAATTGTCTTAAGGAACACAGCAAACTATTTTTTCCTGTTACAGAGAGTACAGGGCTACTATTAAAGAAAGGCTTGTGTGTAGTAGGATCCTATTATCAATTTACTTATAAGGGCCAGCCCTTTGCTGATAATTTTATGGGCTATTATTTACTTGCCTTTCTATGCTGTAAATGAGGGTAATAATTCTAGGAAGGTAAATTTCTTCTGCATTTTGATTTTTTTTTTAGAATTTGTGAAAGTGTTTCTTGGATTATTTCAAATTCAGTGTATATTAATTCAGGATTAGTATGTATCTTATTTCAAATTTAGTGTGTATGTTGTATGTACATATTTCTTTTAGCAGTGAATAGTTTATTTTTAGAGAATTTGAGCAGAGGGATGTGGGTTGTCTTTGTATTTTTTAGTGCTATGACTTTTCATTTTGGCATTTATTCACAATCAAACCATTTTAATTGTGCGGTATGGAAACATTTGATGCAGAGGGCAGAGGAGAAACAAAGTTCCTGAAAGAGCAGAACTGTTTATGTGTAACATTTTAAAGTTTAGATTATATGAGAAATTTTCGATGCGGAAATACATGAGGAATGTCCTTGGATTTCACCAAGGCTTTGTCAGCTTCCTCTGGACAAGCCTCTGGTAGCTTAAATACTGTTAGGGTTGGGAGTCGCTCTGACATTCAGTATTCCTTCCTGAGTCTCAGCCTAATGACTAGAAAGTCACTAATGAGCTGTTCTTAGCTCTGGCGAGAACCTGGTGGCCTTGAATTCATAGGCCCATGAATGACTTGTTAAAGTTTCGTTCCATTCTTTATTTGTGTCATCATAAACAATACTGCTCAGAATAGCAAACGTGTGCACGAGTAAGCAGGCTGCTATAAAAATAATGTTCAAACATATATAGAAGGCCAGTGTGAGGGGTCCATGTTACAATCTGGATCCTTCTGATCCCTTTACCTAGAGCTTTTTAAACCTCTGTAAGTTCAGAACTTCCTTGGGACCTTCCTTTTCCTGACCAAGGAAATTTTAGATGCCTCAATCTGATGGCTTGATGCCTTAGCACCAGTACACTCTTGTCACTTGTTCTCCTCTGATTTGTTCCTGGGGGTCCTGATGATTCAGCTGCTTCTCTTTTCCTTTAGCCTGAGTCTGTTCTAGTTATGGTAGCCAGGTTCTGTGTTCTACATTCTGGTGCCTCATCTGGGTATGCTCCGTCTGATATTCATTCTGTTTCTTCTGAGATAGGAGTCTTGCTTTGTAGAGACAGACTCCCACTAGGGACTGAAATTCTGTCCCCGAGTCCCTGTACCCCTGCCTCCCTCATACAGACCACTGCTTCTCTGCCGTAACACCAGATGACTCTGTTTTTGATTGCCCGATGCTGTGCTCTGTGGTCCATTGCTGGAAGGTCTGTTTGCACGTCTCTGTGCTGGACTGGCTTGTGTCTTTCCTGATGTTCTCACTTCACTGGGGCTTTTCTTAATGAGTTACATCTTGCTTTTTGGGCCTGGCCAGTACCAAATGTCACTCATTCTCCAGTACTTCATCAACATTTAATATTGTACTGGCAACTGGAGTGGAATTCCAAGGCATTAGAATTCTTTTTTTTTTTTTTTTTTTTGGCTGAATAAACAGTTATTGAGCACTAACTGTATACAAGGCAGTGTTTTGTGTTATGAGTGACTGAGATGAATGAGACTTGATCTCAAATTCTGAAGTCACCCAGTCAGCTGAGAGAGCAAAATAAAATCAGTACATGATACATGATGAGGGAAAGATTGGAGTACAGAAAAAATATACAATTGTGCACACTTTTTGTATGATTGAAGAACTTGTTTGATAGAGACCTAATTATATCCATGCTTTTCACCACTGAACACACCTAAATTCATGAAACTTGCTTATTTAGTCTTCTTAAGGGAATTTGATGAAATGTTTTCATTTCACAGTTTGTTTCTTAAAATTTCTTGCTTTATTTTGTTCGATCCTTTACATTAATGAACTTTATAATAATATTTCAAATTAGAAATGAATTAGAAAGAATGAAGTCATTTTTTGATGGAGCTTCTACTGCAGCAATAGGAGAAAGCAGACTTCTGTGAACTACTTGCTGGATTTTCTATCCATAGTATTTGTAGAGCCAAATAGCTTGAGGAAATGTCATGGATCACTTAGTTATGTATTCTGTCTCTTAACAGATTAAAACTGTGTGGTTTGGCTTTTATTTTTCACCTCCTTCTGTTCACCATTTCTCCTTTGATTTTGAATGAAATCTAACAAATATTTCTTATAGCAATTGAAGTTTCTTAACCCTCCTCAATTTCTTCCCCTTAAGCCTTTTATTTTCCATTAGTAACTTCAAGTCTTTAAGCATTCCTCGATAATTCAACATTGCCCTCTCAACTAGATTGTAGTGCCTTTCTTTGACTCCAACTTATCCATGTCTTATATAAAATAAAGAAGCCTAAATTTGGCCATTTATTAAGCTCTAAACCATTGAAAGACCAATCAATGGTAGTAGAAGGATTTTTCTCAGGATTGCAAATTATCGTTTTGTTCTCTTAGCTAGTCCCTATTATGATAATTAAAATATACTGTTTAAACTTTCGACAGTTGAGTTTCAGAACTAACTTTGTTGCTGATTCTGTCATTTTCTATCATATATATATTTTTTTATCCCTAGATATATGTCCTATGTTGTAGCTCTGTCTTTCAAGTTAGCTAAACCCAAGCTGGTATAATCTGAAAAATGCCTTTTTCTAAGTTGCAGTACTGATAAAGACTAGAGATTCCCCAGGTGTAAACTCAAAATCTTTGAAAGATACTTTGATTTAAGACTGTCTCCATTTGATAAGAGTATCATTTGGGAAGGAAAGGACTGTGCTGAAATGCAGCTCAATTTCTCCTATTCCCCATTCATCTATATAACTTCTCACTGTATCACAAAGAAAATTAACTGTGGCTCATCTGTGAGCCCTAACAACATATTTTTGCAATTGTTTCTTTTTTTCCTTTCCTTGTGATAACTATTAATTTAATCTATGATGGGCCAATGCCATTGAAGTAAGGATTATATTATTGTAGTAGGATTAAGTGAATGATGGATTTGCTTTTGAGGGAAAGAAAGCATGAATTTGCTTTTGGAAAAAACTGTTGATGTGTATTTTAGAATAAAATATTTGCCATTCAGTTGCCTTTATTTCAGTGTGGTTTTTTTAACCTGTAATAGGTAAGTCAAATAGTCTTATAATTTCTAGGTGCAGTATTTTTTGTGGGATGGGAATTAATATTGGGATAGGACATCCAGTCCTTAAAAATTGAGATCAAAATCACTGATTTTTGCTCTTGTCTGTGAGGTGATATATTACAGTAATGAGAGATTCTTTATGGAAAGGTAGTTTTGCTTATACAGCATTTTTCTGTTTAAAGCAAACATCTTTGCTGACTACCAGGTCCACTGCAGGAATGTTTTAAAGTAGGGAAAACCGGTTTGTGTCTTATTTGAACTGTTGTCTCATGAAGCTACCAGTGGGTAGTCATCAGTGGGCTACACTGTGGTGACATTAATATAATTGCTTTTCCCCTTTAAATGTGTGATAGCTTTTAGTTTAATACACAGTAGTAAGTAGTAGATTATTTTTGTGAAGAGTATATGAACGATGATTTGTAAACCAGTGTAAATGCTGTTTTAAAAAATTAGTAGCCCAGAGAGAATTAACAACATTGTTAGTAGAAACGGTGGTGGTGGTGGTGGGGAAATGGAGTGAGTGTGCACTTTATATTTATTCCAGATCAGGTAAGCATTAAAGCAATTTGTTGTATCCTTTCAAGCAACAGTGTGACAGTTGGCCTATTTAAGAATGCAGTGACATACTCCAACCATTTTTTGGTTATTTTCTGTTTTTGCCTTCTGATATAATTATCTCCACATGTCTCCAAATCTTCCATAATAATGCCCAGACGTGAGAAACAGAAAAGATAAATCCTGTATTGTTAAACTGGAGTTTGATTCCTCCCAATACCTTGAGTTTCTAGGCTGGTAGAGGTTTCAGCATTCTTTCCCCACCTCTCACAAATGCCCACTGCGAAAGTAAAACCTCCCTGACATCCTGAGGTGTGTGTCTGGGGGGTTGTGTAATTTACTGGTGCCCAGAGCCTGCCGTCTGTGATTTTTATTCCATCTTCTTAGGGAAGGAGGACAGTGCAATTTCAAAACTGAAACAGTGATTATGGCTTTTTGATCTACTGCTGCTTGTCGGGCATATTAAAAAAGAAAAGAAAGAGAAGTTTAATGCAAATTGCTCTCTCTTTGAGGCAGGGTCATTGTCAGATGTTTCACAGTGCAGTCGCCTCTGGAGAACCTGTTTTCACTTGAGTGCTTTTAGACGTTGCTTGGAAAAGACTTGATGATTCGGGGCCAAAGTCCTTGTGCAGGTCCGAGGACAAGCAGAAGCCCAGGTGTACTCTGTCCAGGTAGAGAGGGGCTGTCATTTACTGGGCCCCAGAGTTCTCTAATAGTTGACATCAAAAGCATGCACATCAGCTCTGAAGGGAGGTGTTTGTGGTTCACATAATTGTATTTCAGCATCTTCATCTATTAAAAAACGTAGGTAAAGATATCTCAGGGTTGTTGAGGGGATTAAAAAATAAAACGTGAAAACTCGCAGCATAATACTTAGTCCATGGTAGTGCTCAAAAAATGTTCGTTTATTTCCCTACGGATAACAGACCCATACGGCAAACGTATTTCCTGGTGGATAAACAAGAGGCTGGATGTGTACATTTTACAGTGGGGTAGTTCATGATGAATCCTTGTATCTTTATTGATTAAACAAACTTACTGCACAATCAGCCTTAATGGGAGTGAGGGATATTAGAGAGCAGGGCTGAAAGTGATCCTGGCTCTTTAACACATAACAACCTCCAGTAGTTTGCTTCGGGAGTCCTTGTCTGTATTTGTTTGGTTGTTTTGTGGGATAGTGAGAGCATGGACGCTTAGTACAGAATGCAGCATGGCTTGGTGATGTGGTCAAATAGGGCAAAGGTAAGGCTGATTAGGTTGTTCTTATAACACTCAGATATCAGTAACAAGCTTATGAAATAGGCTCTCTAGGTTTGATGGTTTTCAGTTCTTGATGCCTTCAGAAGGTGCAGGAAAGATTCTAGATGTAAGTTATGGGCTGCCATTCACTGCAAGTCCTGGGAGCATGTATGTTGTTAGTTGGGTGCCTAAGTGGGTAGAGCCTCCTCCAGGTCGAGAAAGATCCAAGAAATGTCCTTGCAAATCTCTTCTGCTCTTTTCAGGGCTGTGGAGTTGCTGGGTGTCTTCATTTTTTTCAGTTGAACCTTGCATGCTGTTTCAGCAGGGAGCTGCAGTGCTGAGTCAGTGAGAAGTTACAGAAGTGCAAAGTTCATCACTGTGATTCAGTCTCTTGGTAATGTGCAGGCAACAAGAGCACTTACTCTAGGAGGGAGTTTTTAGTATTCTAAAAACCTGCTTCTAAGTTCAGGAATAGAGTTGTATTGTACTTCTTTTTAGAATTTAGGCATGTCCTAGACATACAGGTAGTGAGCAGTCTCTCAGAGTATAGAGGCCCCTCTTCTGCCTGACCCCACCTCCAACCCACGCTAATCCTTTGTAGGCCCTGATGCTTGGATATCCACCTTAACTTCCACCTCACCTCTTTCTGTTTTTAGAGGGAAGGCTGAGATATTTGTGGATTGTCTTAATTATGCCAACAATTTAGTTGACAGGAACTTAGGGGTCAATATTAAGTCTGTGAAGCAATGTTAATAGCAAGATTGGGGCCCATTGGAAAATCTTGGTGGATCCTTCCCCATTCTATAAGGCTTTACCTTGGAGGGTTCTAGTTGAGGGTCTAGAGTGCCTTACATTGACAACATCTAATAGCAACAGACCCTGTTGAGCACTTACTACTTGCATCATTGTAAGCTCTTTAAATGCATTAACTTATATAATCCTTTCAGTATCCTAACTGATAGATACTACTATACTATTATTCTCATTTTATAGATGAGGACGCCAAGGCTCAGAGAGGTTAAGGAACTTTGCCTAGATCACAGAGCAATTAAGTGGTGGAGCCAGGATATGATCTCAGGCAGTCCAGCTCTATAATGTGTGCTTGTTAACCAGCAGGCTCTCCTGCCTCAGTTAATCTTTATCACAATCCTGCGAGGCAGGAAACAGAGAGGAAACTTTCTGAAGGGCACAGAACTAGTAAGCGATTGAGCAGATATTTAAATCTCATGCTCTTTTACATAGTATAATAGGAAAAAGGAGAGCAAATACTGGCTGCTTTGTTATAATATTGTCATCATTGAATACGAAGCCTATTATGTATACATAGCAATTTTCAATGAGGAGTTTGGGTATTTCTACATGTATGTTTATAGGTGTACAAATAAGCATTTTCCCATAGGTATTTCAAAAGAGAAAGGGTGAGCAAATCCGTTAATTATTTAGGAAATACATTTTCTGGTCTATTAAAAGCAAACTTTTTAAAGAATTTAAAGAAATATTTCATTGACCAAAAAAATCATCTTCAGGAAGGCTTTGTAATTCTATATATCCTCTGGTGGTATATTCCTAGCCATGGGCTGTCCTGATTGAATTAATCTGGAACTACAGGTACAAGGTGTTGAAAAGAGAAGCTGGTGCCTGGAGTCTGACATCATCTAAGAGGGCATCTTGAAATGTTATAAAATGAAATGGTTCACCACAGCTCTATGGTGAGCGGCCCTTTCTGCACCACAAAATGTAGAACCGAGAATCCTGCGGGTTTCCTCCATTTATTTTTCTGACTTTTCCTCCTTCTTGCCCAGAGTTCAGCATGCAGTCTTACTCATTAAAATCATGTCTTTTTCTGACTTTTTTTCTGGAAGTGGGAATGGTAGAGTGTGCCAGCCCTAAGCAGTATTTTTACTTTTCTAGCCCTGATGCTACTGACCATGTAAACTGTGACAAACCCATTCTTGTCTTTGAATACCATTTAATTCCCCTGTGTGTGTTTCACAGTTAACATTTAATGCCCTTGGGCAGGGTGGTGGTCTTGGTTCAATGTTAATCCTGTCAGGATCAATTAGATGTGACTTCTGAGTTGGGATTTATTGAAATTTTACAGGCCAAAGTTGATTTGGGAAGTTGCCTCTGTGACCACATCCTTATTTCAGATCCTAAGGGGGGAACTGACACTTGCCAGATTGTTTTTAGTAACCACTCTTTTCACAAGAGAGACCTGAGTCATATACACTGGTGTATTCCCACGGCTTTGGATTTTGACTGGGAAGGAGAAAGGAGGGAATTAATAAGTATTTATTGAATGAATGAATTTTGGTACTCTTGGATCTCAGATTTTTTTTTCTAAATTATCTGTTTCATTTACTCTCATGTTATATGAAATGTAACCTCACCCAAACTTAGTTATTTGATGCAAAACTATAGTTCTAAAAGAGACAGAGACAGACATTAATTGGAACATTACTAATGGCCCCATATTTAAAAGAGCATTACCTGGGGTGAGTTACTATTTCTTGATTTCCCTTTCTGCCTTATTTATTTTATTATATTATGGAAATTTGTACACAAATGTGTACAAAATAAAAAGTAGTATAATGAATCTCTGTGTGTCTACTGAACTTCAAGAATTATCCAGATTTTGCCCCTCCTATTTTGTTTACCCACTCCCATGTCCTACTTTTTTGCTTTTTCTGTAGTATTTTAAGGCAAATTCTTTCATCCCATCATTTTGCCTTACGTAATGAACAACGTTTCCTATAATTAATATCATGGAATACCCAGTCCATATTAAAATGTTTCCAGTGGTTTAAAGGTTTAAAAGATGTGTTTTTGCAGTGTTTTGTTCGTCGTGCCCCACCCCCACCCCATTTCGGGGTCTAAATAAAGTCACACTTTGCCTTGGCTTTCTGTGGTTGCCTCTCTCCTTCCCCTGTTAATTTGTTGGAGAAATGAGATCTATTGTAGGCTCGAATGCACCACATTGTGGATTTGGCCAATGGCTTTCTCATGGTGTATCCCCATCAACCTTTCACCTGATGGATTTAGCACCCATTATGATAACTGCCTGTATCCATTCTTTCTCTTAGGAATTAGAAGATCACCATTTTTATCATGGTGAATGCAATCACATGATTGTCTGTCATTCTACTATATTTGTTAGCTGGAATTCTATAAAGAAGAACTTCCCCAATATCTACTATTTGATTACCTTGAAATACAATTTGTACAGGAAAGGCAAGATAAAAGCTTATTTCTCCTTATCTATAAATTTTTAGAGTAATAAATCTGTGCCCAGCAACCTCCCATAAGAAATAATTAAATTTCCCCCATGAGTATCATTATGATCTCATTATGAGAACGGGAAAGCACTTAGCACAAACCTTGCCACACAGGAAATGTTCAGTAAGTGGTAGCTTAACAGTGGTAGCAAGTAATGTCTCTGTGATTTGGCATTAAGTCTAGATCTCTATTACCTTATTCTCTGCAAACATGGAGGAGGAATTTGTAAGAAAACCAGATTTTCTTTCATTTTCATTTTCAGGTTTGGAAATTTCTTGCAGTGGTTTATTTGTGGGAAACATTTTCTAGCCCCACTGTATCATGTGACTGCGTCTTATGGCTAGTCAGCAGCGTGGAGCCTCAGATGAAAGTATATTATCTCAGGCTCTGGTGTAACTGTTCAGCAGAGCTAAGCAGACTTTATTTAAGGAAAGTACCCATTCTGTTTTCTGGACGCACGAGTTTTTAAGAATTGTGTATCAGACTGTTAACTAGTGGTTTGGGGATTTATATGGAAAATATAAATGAGTTTTCCAGTCAGTCAAAAGTTGTTCTCTTAAATGCCAAGCTTAAAAATAGTTTAATAGCTTCTACTAGAAGTTTTACTATAAATGTAACTATTTTAAACAGAGTCACTTTAAATGTATTTTGACCTTTTCTGTTTGTCTACATCGGTCAGCTCTTGCTACGTAACAAACAATCTCACAACCAGTGACTTAAAATAATGTTCATTCATTCCCATTCCCCAGGACACAAGTTGGCTGGGGGTGGGTTAGGCCAGGCTTGGCTGGGTGACTGTGCTTCATGTTGTGGGCCTACCTGGACTTGGCTCCTCACTGTGGGTTAGGCTCAGGTCAGTTCCACGTGTTTATTCTGGGACACAATCTGAAGGGGCCACACACCAGGGGAAAGTTTTCTTGTGGTGATGGTAGAGTATGAGAGGACTAGCCCAACTGTGCAGGCACGTTTCAAGTCTCTCTTTGCCTCACATCTGATTACATTCCATGGGTCAAAGTAAGTCATGTTACTAAGCCTGACATCAGTAGAGCTCGGAAGTAGAGAAGAAGTGAATATTTGTCAAATGGTAATCTAATTTACCATAATGACCAGGGTCATTGGCTTGATTGTCTACTATGGTTCTTCTATGTTATGTGCAGTTATTATTCCTACTGCACATTTACTATCTGTTTTAGTTTCCTGGGTTATTCAAGCAAATACCATGAAATGGGCCAGGTTAAACAATGGGAATTTTTTGCTCACAGTTTGAGGCTGAGAAAAAGTCCAAATCAGAAGTCATCAAGGCAATGCTTTCTTCCCGAAGATTGGTGTTCGTGGGCTGGCTGCCAGTGATCCTTGGTACTTGGCTCCTCTGTCACGTGGCAATGCACATGGCAGCCTCTCCTGGCCTCTCCTTTCTTTTCTGGATTCTGTTGAATTTTAGATTCTTGCTTTCTCTCTCTATGTGTGAATTCCACTCCACTTTTAAAGGACTCTAGTAATAGGATTATGAACCATCCTGATGGGGTTGAGCCACACCTTAACTGAAGTAACCTCATGAAAAGGTCCTACTTACAATGGGTTCACACTGCAGAAGTGGATTAGATTTACGAATGTGTTTTCCTGGGGTGTATACAGCTTCAAACCACCACACTATCCCTACAATCCCTGCCACCTTTCCTGCATTTCAGTTTGCTCATTCTGGACTACAGATAACCAAGTCTTTTAGGAATTGTGTCTAGGTAAGGATAAATAAGTTTGGTATGGGTACTTAAGGACTTCTGGTGAATGAAGTATTTTTTTTCACAGCTATTTTGGATACTTGATAGCTGTTTCTCCTTTACTTCTCCAGGCATATACTTGTTCCAAAAAAGATCACTAATGTTGCCAGAAATTTGATTTCTGGGAGTGAGAGATTAGGTCAATATGTCATTAATGGTAAATCTCTAAGAAACAGAGGTTGATTCATTTAGTTACAGTGACTGGGTAATACAATATACCAGTAAATCTGGATTATCAGACTCTAATTTTATGTCTACAACTGACCCACAGAAAAACCAAGGGCAAATTGTCCAATCTCTTGCAAATAAAACAAATGGAGAGAATACATGTGAATGCCTGAGACAGTTTGTGGTAGTGTTCACATATCAAATAAAATTGTTTTTAAATACTTAAAAATCATATTAATATAAAATTCTGCTAATTTTTCTAATTGTAATTAGTCTGTCGACACTGCATTGAAATTTACTTTACCTTAGAGAAAGGGTTTATTTATAAAATTAGTGTCATGACCCCACTGGAAAGATGTACATTACAAAAATTTATTTAGGGGGTTATAATTAATGCTAATTATAATTAGTGCTAATTTCAGGTGTCCTTAATCTATTCACAAAGCAGACCCAATGGACTAGACAATCTCCATAATGAA
Source organism: Choloepus didactylus (assembly GCF_015220235.1). Classification (NCBI taxonomy): domain Eukaryota; kingdom Metazoa; phylum Chordata; class Mammalia; order Pilosa; family Megalonychidae; genus Choloepus; species Choloepus didactylus. Next base: position 82,297,091 of record NC_051311.1, read on the forward strand.
TTAAAAGTAATAAAGTGGTTTTTATTTAAATATTTCCACAATAAATGGTATTTTCTTAATCCAAAGTTTATTTCTAACTAAATCACATGGTTAAGATTTTACCATGTGTTCAAAGTAACATAATTTTTCAGATGCGTGAAAAGCACAGCCAATCCCAGATAGGTACTTTTGATATGAAATATCTCAGTATGTGCTGTGGTTAGTATTTTTCTCTTCCCTCTCTTTTCTAATTTAGTAAATTATAAGCTTTAAATGTGGAAAATGTAATATAATCTAATGAAGAAAGAAAGATGAAGTTGCCACTACCTGAAAATGTCTTCCCATCTCAATTAGTCATGGATTTCATTTAATAAGTACTGCTGTAGGCCTTTAGTTTTTTATAGGAAGAAAAAATAATTTTGCAATAAACAGCAACTGTGATGTTTGATTTGATGGGAAACCCCAGCCTGCCCAGGGGTTTCCAGTCCTAATATTCCCTGGTAGAGAAAGAAGGTAGAACCACAGAAAATACCACCCTCATTTCTAGCCATTCTGCCTTTACCTCTGCCCTTGCTGTGCAATTACCATCTCCCTGCCTGGCTTGTACTCAGTGGTCCAGCCCTGCAAGTGGGGGCATGGTGGTGGCTATTACTTCTACTACTGACATTATTACAAGTTATGAAAGTTTCAGCATTGAATTTTATGTATTTGAGATCTCACAAAACATAGTTTTATTAGCATATATTTTTCTTGCCTCAGTCATGACTACGTTTTTTAAAAGAAGCTTTTCTTGTTTCAATATTTCATTATTACTTCTACTTTCACTGTTCTCCTGCCACTTATTGAGTGCCTATGCCATGGTAGGCGCTGCGCCAAGAACTACGTGTATAATCACATTGAATTCTCATGACTGTCTGTTGTGTGTACTCTGATGACATCCATTTGACAAGGAAGATGCTGAGGCCCACAAAAGATCAGCAACTTGACTCATTTGTCACCTAGCTGGTAAGAGCCAGAGCAGGACCCCAGTCCAAGTCTGCCTCCTGGCAGAGCTTGCACTCATAGATATTATGCTGGGTTGGCCCACTGCTGTGCAATACTCTTTTTTGGTCTTAAATTTTGGATTATGATACCTTAGGTAGTTTTCCCTATTTCTACTCTTGAGTCCCAATTTCAAATTGCTATCTCTTTTTGGTCCCTTCAAGAGACAAACATTAATTATTTTTATTAAACATTAGTCATGTGGGGAGTACTATGTTAGGGGCTGGAGCTACAAAGATTTGTTTGTCTATTTCTTCTAAAGTCTATGCAACATTTAAGGTAATTGATAAAATACATAAAATAAAAGAGGGATAAAAATAAGTCCCAGACCATACATCTATGTCCAATTGATTTTTTTTTGATTCAGTTTTATTGAGGTATATTCACATACCATACAGTCATCCATGGTGTACAGTCAGCTGTTCACAGTACCATCATATAGTTGTGCATTCATCACCCCAATCTATTTTTGAACATTTTCCTTATACCAGAAAGAATAAAAATAGGAATTAGAAAAACAAAGTAAAAAAGAAAACCCAAATAATCCCCCCCCATCCCACCCTATTTTTCATTTAGTTTTTGACCCCATTTTTCTACACATCTGTCCATATCCTGGATAAAGGGAGTGTGGTCCACAAGGTTTTCACAATCACACTGTCACCATGTAAGCTACAAGAATCAAGGCTACTGGTTGCAGTTTGATAGTTTCAGGTATTTATTTCTAGCTATTCCAGTACACTAAAACCTAAAAAAGATACCTATATAGTGCATAAGAATACCCACCAGAGTGACCTTTCGACTCCATTTGGAATCTTTCGGCCACTGAAACTTCATTTTTTTTTATTTTGCTTCCCCTTTTTGGTCCAAAAAGGCTTTCTCAATCACATGATACCACGTATGGCCAATTGATTTTTGACAATGGTGTCAAGTACGTTGAGTGTGGAAAGAATAGTCACTTCAACTAATGGTGCTGGGAACACTGGATGTCCATATGCAAAAGAATGAAGATGGATTCCCTACCTCACATCATATACAAAAATAAACTCCAAATTGATCAATTACCTGAATGTAAGAGCTAAAACCATAAAGCCCTTAGAAGAAAATATAGAAGGAAATTTTCATGACTTTGAATTTGGCAATGGATTCTTAGATATGACTCCAAAAACATCAGCAACAAAAGAAAAAGCAGATAAATTGGACTGTATCAAAATTAGAAACTTCTGTGCATCAAAGCACATTATCAAGAAAGTGCAAAGACAGCCCACAGAATTAGGAGAAAATAGTTGCAAATATCTGTCTGCTAAGAGTTTAATATCAAGAATGTATAAAGAACTCCTACAATTGAACAACAGAAAGACAAACCACCCAATTAAAACATGGGCAAAGGGCTTGACTTGATGTTTCTCCCAAGAACATATACAAATGGTCAGTAAGCGGGTGAAACGATGTTCAACATCATAAGTCATTAAGGAAATACAAATCAAAACCACAATGAGATAGGATGGCTTTTATTACAAAATATTAGAATATAATAAGTGTTAGCGAGGATGTGGAAAAATTGGAACCCTTGTGTGTTGGTGGTGGGAATATAAAATAGTGTAACCTCTATAGAAAACAGTTTGATGGTTCCTCAAGAAGTTAAATATATACTTACCATATGACCCAGCAATTCATTCCTAAGGATATACCCCAAGGAATAGAAACTAGGACTCAACCAGATACTTTCACACCAACGTTCATAGCAGCAGAATTCACAATGGCCAAAAGGTTGAATCAACTTAAGTGCCCAACAGCAGAAGAATAGATAGGTAAAAGGTGGTATATCCATATACCATAAAAAGTAGTGAAGTTCTGATACATCCACAGATAAACTTTGAAACATTACGCTAATTGAATTAAGCTAGATTTAAAAGGACACATGTTATATGATTCCATTTACACTGTATACGAAATATCTACAGTAGGTAAATTCACAGAGACAGAAAGACTAGCGGTTACCAGGGATCAGGAGGAAGGGTTAATGGGAGTTATTGCTTAATGTGTACAAAGTTGCTGTTTGGGGTGATGAAAAAGTTTTGAAAATGGATGATAGTCATGGCTGTACAGCATTGTTAATGTAATTAATGCCACTGAATTGTACACTTAAGATGGTTAAAATGACAAATTTTTTTTTGTTTGTTTTTGGTCACATATAGGGTACCACATTAAATTTTTTTTTTTTTAAAGTCACAAAAACCATCAAGATATCTGACTTTTCTCAAGGACGCTTTCTAGAATAGTTCCACTTAGGGTTGTTCTTTTTCTGCCGTCCTGGTCTGTTCTGAAGGATATAATGAATATTACTGTCTGCATTTTCCATCTCATGCATTCCTAGAGGACTCTGTCCTCACTCTGAGCTCTAGAGTCAAGCTAACCTGATTCATGTCCATGATAACTGGTATCTCCTAAAGATCTTGTAGTGCCTGGAATATTTTCCCATGATTGTCCTGTTTGTTTCCTACAACCCTGAAAGGAGTGGCTATGTGGAAACTGAGTCAAGTAATGCCTTGAAGAACTTGTCCAAGTTCTTCGCAGCTCGTCTAAACCACATTGCTTCCTTGAATTGTCCACAGAACTTGCAGTCCTCCCTCACTTGGGTTCCTTCTTCCTGTTTCAGTTCTTCTTTTCTAGAGCTTCTGCAGGACCACCCTTCTTTGTGTCTGTGCCTTTGTTACTGTCTTTATCCTTCCTGTCTCCTCAGATTTCATGCTCCCGTCTATGACCTGTGGGCGACTTGAAGGACAACAGTTGTTAATGCTCTTTTCAAATTTCTTTTATAATGTTGAACAACAGCTGGAACAATGACTTTGCGTCTGCTTTTCATTCTTGGCACCCCACATACCACGGAACACAAGTTTTTAATGACATAAATAGACATATTGTTGAAACTTCAACTATCTTGCTGTCTCCACCCAGTTACTAATTTACAGTACTTAGGTGATGGTGGTTGTATCTCCACAGCTAGAGGAAAATGACAGAAGACACATTATTTGACATGGTCAACTAAAATAGTTGAACACATTGGTTGTGTAAATATTTGCTGGGACAGAGGAACTGTATTTTCAGTCTCGTAGAGGTGAAAGCAAAAGTCTACCATAAGGTCTGCCTTTAGTCATGTGGGAAGTAATGTTCCTACACATTGTTACAAGTACATAGCTGATCACAACCTCTTCTTGAGCAACTTAAGCTGGTCCAGGAAATCCGAGCCATTACTAAAGGATGTATCAGGGAAGAAAAATTTCTGAAATGTTGTTTAAATAAAAAGTAGCAAGTGTGTAGCAGTTCCCTATCGACATGTGAAAACGTCTCAAAGAAAAAAGGAAGCTCAAGAAACTTGTTTATATTACAAGCATTTTCTGTTACTTTTGACTATTATTTACATTTTATCTTTTTAAGTAGGGTTGCCAGAGTTAGCAAATAAAAATACAGGATTCCCAGTTAAATTTGAATTTCAGATAAACAATGAATAATTTTTAGTGTATGTATGTTCCAAATATTGCATTTAACTGGGGGTCCTATATTTTATCTGGCAATCCTACTTTTAAGAAATTCTTATTATCCGTATTTACCAAAGAGCTAAACTAGAGCATTTTTTTCTTTTTGTAAATGTAAATAATGTTTTAAAAATTTGCTTTAACTTAAGTTCTTTTAGAAGAAGTTTAATTTAAATAACTGTGGAAGAATAGGAATTTTAAAGCTGACCTGTTGGAAGTCACTGCAAGCTAGATTAGATGAAAAATGAAGATAAGGAATCCTTGAAGTAGGAAAGTAGGATTTATAGCTAATATTACAGACACAGTCTTCTTTTTCCACCCATTGCTCCTAATTGTGCCCTCTGGAGGCTATAGAAAATAATGAAGATGATGTTAATAGCCAACTTACTGAGAGCAATTACGTACTAGACGTTATTCTAGTGTATGCTTTACCTTATTTAATCTTCACACCAGCCGTAGGGTGCTTTTATTATTTCTGTTTTACGGATTAGGAAACTAAAGCACAGAAAAGTTAATTAGCTAAACCAAGGCCACATCTGTCAATGCTTCAAGTATTTTCTCTTCTGTAGTCTTAAATTCCCAGTTCCTTCTGTTGCTTCTTATAGCGCACAGTCCCTGAACCCTTTTCTGTCTTTGTTCAACTCTGAGCTTGCTGTGGTTAGTAGGTATCCTCTAATATTATATCCCAAATTTAAAGCTATATTTCACAAGTAATATAATTTATAAGCAGGATGCAGTAGATTTTTTTGTGGCCTTTTTACTGGATGTTGTATTTCTAAGTGAGCCCAAGGATTACATGAGATTTTGTTTTCTTGCCAGGAGTGTGCTTCCACATAACAGTTGACTCAGATTGAATTTTTGGTTTTTAGGTAAAACTCTTCCATTCTTTATCTGTTACAAAATGAAGTCTCAGTTTTTACACCTGCAGTTATTATTTTTTTTTTAATGAACATGCATGAGTTTACTTGTATTTGTATGATTTTTTTTTTAATGTTTTGTTTTAGCTCACTCTTACTGCCTGTTATATTATATAATGCTTTATACAGTCATAATGGTGGTAAGAATTGTGTTCGGGGCAGAGACCCAGACTCGGCAGAGAAGTACACGTATGAGCTCCCTCCTGTGTTTCTTCCTTCCCCTAAACATCCCATATGTCCCTGCCTGCCCTCCCAGCCAGCTTCAGTATGCATGCGATGGTGTGGCTTCAGCATAAATATACCGTTTGACAGTTTCATCTTTGGGGAAGAAGGTTTGAGCTCTGTGAAGCATTTTTCTCCCTTACGATCTGACAAGGTCTTAAAACATCTTCCCTTGATAATCCACAGCAATCCTGCCTGATCTATTACCTTCTGTCACCATCTCCTTTTGTGCCCTGCTCCAGCAGTACCTTTAGTTAAATTTTCCCTAAAATAGTCAGACTGTTACTCACAATACCTTGCTCTTAGTATCAGAGTAGGTGAGAGTGAATAATAATAAAAAAAATACCTGTGGAATTGTAGATTATGTCTATATTATGTAAGAAAATATGATAGCTCTAGTGGCATCTGGGTGTGGTTGGGGGCAGAATATAGTGAGACAAAGGGCACTTTTTCTTATTTTAAGGAAAGCTAAGACTGTCAACTAATTAAAGCACCTTCTCACAGCTCTTAAAAAAAAAAAGCACCAGATTGGGGAAAAAAATCATACTTATATACCTGATAATCCTAAAATTTTAAGATGAATCAGATAAATTTATGTGTATTAAGTTGATCCATTTATCATTTATTATCCATTTATTAGAGAACAATTTTATATATGTCAACATATCATTAATTAGTGTAACATCTATGGAGATGTGTTCAATAAATATAGTACTCAGAATTTTATTCACTTAGGATTGTTCTTCTAATGAATACCTACCACAAAGTGATTATTGCTTATTGTTATTTTCTTTCTGGGTCTGCTTTGACATTTCCTAGCTTCCTTTAATACATAAAATTTACTGATTATAGCTTCTATTTTTCCAAAGGTACCAGAATGAATAATGTTTTCTAAAAATTTGAGTGCATTATGGAGAAAATTACAAGTATTACTTAATGCTTTCCAGTATCAGCAATCAACCCTGAATGTTCAGTGACACTGTAGATGAATAACAGGCATGTTAAAAATGTATACAAAAAAAAAAAACAACTACCATGCATTCACACACACGCGCGCGCGCGCACACACACACACACACAGGTTATTATAGGTGCTGTTTGAAGGCAATGTGTTACATATCATGATTTGAAATGTGATTTTATAATACCTGGTACCACAACTCATTATAGTATGCTTATGAATGATTTATTAGTGACTTTTCTAAACACTTGTTCCATCATTCTTAGGCACAAGGCAGAGCTGATTCATTATTTTCTGTTTTATGAAAAATATATTTTAGAAGACATGTTAGTTTCCATAAATATTTAAAATGCTTTTATAATAAAGAAGTATAAAATGAAAAGCTTTCCCTTTATATAAATTTTTCATGCAAATGTAAAATTTATCATGTAGATGTAAATTTGACATTGTGTATATGTAAATATTATTCCATTTTTGCCCTTAATGTTGAGAAGGAGCCTAGAGGTGTTTCATTCTTCCCTAGTATTATTTTTGTCTAGCTTTGGTAGCATTTTTCTTTTCTAGATAATCTAATTTAATAGGTATTCATCCAAATTGTCAGTGGGAGAAAGACATCCGTAAGGTCAGTTTGGGTTTCCAACTTCTATCTGCTAACAGACATTAACCTTGTTTGTTGAATATTAGTTGTTGTTCAGTTGCTCTTTCTGTTTTCCACTGGTTTTTCTCTCTTTCTCTAAGCCATTCTTGGCTTCAAATTGAATAAAATCAAACATATCTAACTTCTCTACTTACCATACACACCTTGCCATTTATTTTAACAGGTATCTTGGAGAAAAAAAATCTCTGAACTATTCTATCTTTGTTTTATGCTATTGGAAATAAAACTAGAGCATACTTGTAAATTTTGAAGAAATTGTATATTGTCATCTCTTGATTAAAATGTGGTATTTTTTCTTGAAAAATAAAGCCCTGTTTAATTTTTAGTAATCTTACCCATTTTATATTCAGAAAAGGAGACTTATGACAAATTGAGTAGTTCAAAGTTTAATTTCAATTTTAAATGAAGTCTTAAATGTGTTAACTGAAATAAAAAAACAAAAATAGATATTTTGTTTTTTAAAAATCTCATAGTTTTAATAACCCTGTATACACATTGCTTAGAATTTAGGATTCCTTTGTAACCATAAAGGAATAATGATCAAACTTGCTAATAAGATGAGGATTTGGGTAAATATGAATTAAATCCAGCTACCTGGAGAATGTCCAAATATTGCAAAATGTATTTTGAAAATATCAAGTGGGCCTTAGGGTGGAATTCCATAAATAATTAAAAAAGCCAGATGTCTTAGATCATCAAATAATCTGTGGAAGAATGCCGAGGTGTCCTGAGCTTTCTTCATCTGTTTTTAAAGTAACCAGTTAAATATGGGAATCAATTCCAAAAAAGTTAACCATATTTTTTATTTTTGCCAAATCCAGTATGTCTTTATTATTCTTATTTTCCAGACCCTAAATTAATGAATGATCAGATTTCAAAATATTTTAAAGATCTTGAATTCTCTTACTTGGTCAGTTCAAATCAGAAATATTTATTGAGTGCTAACTATGAACAAGGTGCCATGCTTGTTTCCAGGGGATATAAAAGTAAATAAATCACACTGTTCACCCTTGAATTACTGGGAACTGTTGTAGCAAAAGAGTTCCACGTAGTATTTATTATAGAGTTATTTAAGTGAAAAGCTGAAGAGATTTTATTTTTAGCATCAAAGTCAGCAAACATTTTAGGAATTTTTACTCCTTATGACAGATTATCTGTTAATATAGAAAAAGTGTCAGATGTGACAAGTGTCAAATGTGACAACTTCCCCTTGACAAAGTAATTTTATGATGTATCTTAAGAAAGAAGATAAGATGGCATAATGCAAGGACATGAGTGAATAATAATTGTATTAGAATTTTATATGGTGTAGGAGTTGAAAAAAAAAAGGCAGATGAGAAATCAGTGATTACTGCATCTTTGGTGGATTTCTTTTGGGCTGGAAGTCTTATTTATTTCTCTAGGAAAAAAATTTTTTTTAATTTAAGTAAGGTCATAGTTTAGCCTCATTTATGTTTGCACCATCACACATTTCCTCGAGGGTATGTGTGTGTTTTAGGGGTGGTGGTGGCTGGATCTAGGTGGAAGTACTTTCTAATAATATTCTTTGATTCAGAAAGTAAAGTTGCCATGTCACCTTTTGGGGTGGCTAAAATTCATTGTTAGCTGACAATGAGTGTGGCCCCAAATATGGGAACCAGTTATAGTTAATTATATAATATTTAGTGAGTGTGAGTATTTAGTGAATTTCCTGCCAAGTTATGTAAGTCTTCAGAGGAGAGACTTTGTTTTAGTATTAAGTTTTCTAGATCTCCAAGTCCTCCTCTACACTACTGCCAGTGCTGTGCTATCCAAAGCAAGGAGCTGCTCATGAGTCTCCAGTAGTTCTCTATTGCCTACAGAAAACATTTCTTTGCTCCCTCTCCCACAAAAAAATTTTTTTTCATGAGCAGCCTCTATATGTGTTGGTGTTTCTGTTGTATCTTCCACTAGAACGTCCATTTTCCCCATTTTCTTCTGGGTGTATTCCATCTTGCCTAATATTTTGTTCCTTCATCGGTGTTCCCATATTTATTGTAGTCTGTTACAGCCAGAGTCCTTTTAGGGACGGAAACTATATCAGGTACTTGCACTGAGATACTTTAGTGTAAAGAATCTTTAACTTGGAATGAAGGCGTTAGCTAGGAAACTGACAAGGAAAGAAGATAAAGCTAAAGAACCAGGGAGATTGCAACTGCAGGAAAGAGGTGGGTCATTTAAAAGTCGGAATTTGGAGGAGAGGCCCTGCAGAACTGAAGCAGACCCCTGAGGAGGGTGCTGTTCTGCTGGTGGCCCTGTAGCTGAAGTCAGAAGAGGGTCCCTGTGGGCCTGAGATCCAGATATTTGAGGAGGGGAGGCCGGACACCTTGCCTCTCAGGGTGGGGGGTGGAGACACGATGAGGCTGATCCTACAAGTGTGGGAAAACCCACTGTGATGGTTAAGTTCATGTGTCGACTTAGCTGGGTTATGGTGTCCAGTTGCTTGGTCAAGCAAGCCCTGGCCTGATTGTTACTGTGAGGGTGTTATGGGGATTTAAGTCATCATTCAGTTGATTCCATTTGTGGCTGATTGCATCTACAATCAACAAAGGTGATTGCCTTTAGCAATGAGAGAAGTCTCATCCAATCAGTTGAAGGCCTTAAAGGGAGAACTCATGGTTTTAACATTTCGAAGAATTCTCTGCTTCAGCCAGCCAGCTTCTCGTGGGGGAATTCATTGAAACCTTCATCGAAATTCCCAACTTGCGGCCTGCCCTACGGAATTTGGATTTGCCAATCCCCACGGTTCTGTGAGCCAATTACTATAATAAATATCCTGTCAGTTCTGTTGCTCTGGAGAACCCTGAATAATATACCTGCCAAATAACTTCAAATGCTGCTAGAAGGAATTGCCACTGATGGGGTGAAGTGGCATTGTCTGGGGACATGCCCAAGAATGACTGATGGACAGGAGGCAAATGGAAACATTCTTAGACCGGGAGTATGTCCCTTCTCCCTCCTCAGCCTTCTAGTCTTCCACTGTCATCCCTACTGGCAGACCCTAACCAGAGCCAGCAGATGTGTAGTTTGCAGAGTCGCAGCCCAGCATCCCAGAGCATAGCATAAGAAGGGTGAGTTTGGAGATGGTGGACAATAGTTTCCTATCTGACCCAGAGGGGTAAATTAATATCTTCCTCCTGTTTGACTATCAGCTCCTTGAACTACAAGTTGTATCTTATTTATCTGCCACCCCCAAATCCCAAAATATCTGTAAATTTAAATCTTTTCATAACTCATTTAACTGTAAAATCTAATCTGACCTCGTGATATAAGATTCTTACATGTTGCTGCAGAAATATCCATCCTGCCTGGCTACTGAAGCATACCCAGCTGAGAAGGTTAATAGTAAATGGTATTTAACTCAAATGACTTTTCAAAATTTGGAAAAATTCTGAATTTCACCGCTATCTAATCCCCAGGGTTTTAGATAAGGTATCATGGATCAGAAGTGCCAAGCATAATGTCACGTGTAGATGTTTAGTAAGGAGTCAATGAAATGAAAATTGATCGTTGACTAACTTGCTGCTACTGTCATGTTATTTTGCAAGCTGATACTTTGGTCATAGATAGGGTTTGTTTGTTTTTTTTAACATGAGAATTTCTAAAGAGGTGTTAAATCTGTGAGTTCTTTGTAGCTGCTGAATGCATGGAAATACACTGGTTCATTAGAACTCTAGAAATGGATGCTCTTTTGTAAGAGCCTCTGAAAAATAAAACAGAAGATATTTTGAATTCCCAATACATGTGTTGTTAGAGCAGATTATGACTTAGGAATTAATTTTCAGATTGGTTTTCGGTAAAGTTAGTTCAACAGGATAAAGGGTATGTATTTCACTTCAACCTCTGAGTCAATGAATCCCACTAAAATTATAAATATGTAGAAAGAGGGTAATTTTTTGTTTCACTATAATCCTTTTAACTGGAAATGTAAGGTAAGGTTCTATCCTTCTTTTGACAAGTTTCATATGCAATTTCTTTATAGCTCTATTTCTGTCCGTAGTGCATATTAGTCCTGGTACATTTTTCTAAAGCTAGCGTACTTTTCATTTTTCTATGCTAAGGGCAAGGGCATGCAAGTAGAAGATAAGAACTGGAAGGTAACTGTGAAGAAAAATAAATTTAGAGGTTAGAAAATATTTAAGAGGATTATACTTGCATTCCTTTGAGAAGATTGAAGACTGCTCTGAGAATGTAATACTTTTACAATTGGTACAACATTCCTGTTGAACTAGAACTGGTCTTTAGATCATTCCAATTAGTGAAAATAATAAAACTTTAAAAAAAGCTGATTGATTGATTTCAGGTGGTGGAATGGTAAAGCTTTACAATTTAAATCAGTTGGGGTCAGTTAAATTTCAAATATTATCCTTACACATTATGTTGAGGAATTCTTTTTTCTTTCTTCGGTAGTATCATGTAAGCCAAAGCACTGTTGATCTGGTTGCAAGAAATTCTGTACAAAGAAACATCTTCTGCCCCGAGTGCTTTAATTTTTATTTTTCTCTAAACATTTGCTGCAGGCTTTTTTTTTTCTGTTTTGTGGGTAGGAAGAGGATATAATTGAATGGCCCACACGGCTTTGGGCTTTTTACTGAGTAGTAGTTACTGCTTTCCACTTGCCACTTCAGCTCAAGCACCTACATGACACCCTGTTGATCTTTAAATTGTCATTTAAACAAAACTCTGATGAATATCCAGGAAATAGTATAAAGGGAGCAAGGGTGAAACTAATGTACCCAAGACTTCCCCTTTCCTTCTAGGTTGAGGAGATTTTTTTTTCACATTCACTTCCTAGTGTGGGCTATGTGTCATCTCTGGGTCCCATGGCCTAGATTTTTTTTTTTTTTAAGTGACAAAACTCTGCTACTAAGACAACCGATAGTTTCAAATATGGTTTGAAATCTCTGTCTTTGGGCAGGCCTCTTTCCTGGGCTTCAGAAATCCATATATTCAACTTTTCAATGATTATTACCAACTTGTTATTCCACATGTATTTAAAATTCCTCATGACCAAAACGTAACTTCCCCCTGAAAGTCCAGGACTTCCCAAAGCTACTCTCAGTGAATGACATCATTATCCATGTGCTTATTCAAGCCTGAAATTGTGGCATCATTCTGTCCCTTACTTCTTCCTTCCTTCCTCTATCCCAACATTCACCATGTCCTTCTGAGTCCACTTTCTAAATATCTTTTTAATTAGTTGTCTTCTCTTTATCCTCTTGTCATTAATTAGTTTGGCTTAAGGATTTCCTGCCTAATGCGATAGCTGCTTCTTACCTAATCTTATTGTCTTACTCATCTCCTCTAATCCATCTTCCATATTGCCACTAAAATGAACCTGTTTTAATGTGATTCTCCTCCTTAACATCAGATCCTTCAGTGGATCACCATTACCCTTCAGCTAAGAGGGAAATTCCTTTTCCTGTCAGAAAAGTCCAGCCTTCCTCCCCACCTTTATGCCCCACCATTCCTCGTTCTGCAAACCATGCACTGCCTGCCCTCGGCTAAATATGCCTTGCTGCCTTCTGCCTGCAACTTTTTCTGTTCACTCTTCCTTGCCTGTTTGACAGTTTCCAGGTGAGTATCAGGTATCTCCATTTCTAGGAAGTCCTGTCTTCTTCCGCTGTATTAGGTGTTCCAAGTCTGTGCTCTCACAGCAGCCCTTGTATGCTTCTATCATTGTACGTCCACCATCATTACTACAACTACTACTACTACTAACTGAGGTAGCCAACGTTTTTTAAAAACTTGTATGTGTGTTATCTCATTCAGTTCTCATAACAACCCTATGAGGCTTGTACTGTTTCCCCCATTTTACAGATAAGGAACAGACTTTGAGAGGTTCACTCACGTTCCCTAAGTCATGCCAGCAAGAGAGAGAATTGAGATTCAAACAAAGTATTCTTACTTTAGAGCCCTGCTTTTACCCATCTCAGAGCGCTGCTCCCCTCATTAGGCTTAGAGACCCTTGAATGTGAGAATTTTATCTTTTATTAATAGTTGGATGAGGGGCTGCTTGAATGAGAAAAAATGAGCAAAGGTGTGAATATTATGAATCTATTTAGCCCATGTAGCCACAGTAACACATTCTTCTCAGAAGAAAAGCATTGGGCCATCATCCGCCTGATGACAGAAGTTTACTTGATTTGTTCATTGTATGGCAGTGCAAATGTTAGGGACAGATCATTTGTGATTGCAGAGGAGACATTCCATGTTATTCAGGTTACTTGAGAGTACATTTTAAATGTTAGCTACATGCACTACTCTGAAGGAGGCACATTTTGTGTAGGAGTAAAGAATTACAGCTAGAAGCTGGAAATCATCTTAATATAATTCATTAATATTTTGCTTTTTGTTTTGTTTTTAACTGGGTCCTTTTATATTAATTCATTGAAGTAGTGATTCCCTGGTGAATCATGTGGGGATAATCAAGGAAGATGGAAATCCTATTTTTAACAGAGGGTCCTCTGAATCCACAAGGAGGGATCTGGGGGCCATTGGTTTTAGCAATATTTGAGTACCCACTAGTTCAAGGAGGAATAAGACACCTCTTTTGTCTTAAGAAAGGTTGAGTCTCCCTTTGGCCAATGAGGGGTTCCTGAAAGTTTCTATCAGAAAAGGTTCATTGCTCTTTAGGTTGCATTATAGGTTGATCCTAGCTGGAGGCAGAAGTAATAATTATCAGAATAATTTGTATGCATTTGTGACATGTCAGAAACTATGCTAAGCATTGCATGGATTCTTCTGTGTAATCTTCACAGTAAACTTATGGACTAGGTATTATCTCTGTCTTCCAGATAAGGAAACCAAGGCCTGGTGAGATTAAATAACCTTCATAGTTTTGTATACCTAGATGGGGCTGTGGGCTTGGATTCACTCTCAGGTCTGTGTGGCCCTAAAGCCAGTACCACCTCCCTCTCTGAACCAAAGCAATCTAGGAAAATAAAACTGTGAAGGTCCTTACAAGGTACTCTAACATCATTTGATCTTCTCAAGAACCTAATGAGTGTTCCAGGACACTTTTCCCATTTTACATTTGAAGAAACGAACCCAGAGAAGTTGTGTCTGTGCCAAAAGCATAATACCCCTACATAAAGGTGATACTGGGTTTTGAACATAATAATCCAATCCTGTTGGCACAATTTCTCAGTAGCAAGTAAACAAACAGGGACAACTGCTTAGGTAGGAACAAAGAGATCTGGAATTTATTGTATTTTGCTTCATTTTCCCTTTCCCTTATTGTGTAAGACATGCGTAATTTTCTTGGCTTTGTATATAATTATACACCTGCTTTGAGATGAACACTCTAAGTGCAATGATTAATGGGCTAAGATTGGATGTAGTTACCCTGCAGCTTGTCTAACTCATTCAGTACCTTTCACCAAAAATGCTAATAATTAAACTACCAAGTGGCAGCAAACAACCAGAGTTCCTGCCGATAGGTGTCTGCTGTAGTTTTCCACTGCGGTGGCATGGTAAGGGCTCAGGAGTTCCCTGGGATTTTAAGTGGTGGCCTTTGAAGGCATACTTTGTGCATCAATCCTGCTCTGGGGAGTTTTCCTGTTGGCAAATCAAAGCTATCAGTTCTAGAAGAGCTGACAGGAAACCCGTCCCTGCCTGTTTCCTGCGAGTAATGCTGCTCAGAAGTAGGCAGCAGTCCCAGTCCTTTACCATGTCATTTACATTTTTTTTTTTTCTTTTTAGCCCTCTGGTTAACATCCAGTGAGAATGTAAAAAGCTTTATTTTCTCTCAGTATATTTCCCACCTCTTCAGACTTAGCTGAACTCATTCCTTCCCTGGAAATACTTCTTTGGCTGACTCATCCTCATCCTCTCCTCTCTTTCCTATATCAGGATACCTTTAATTCTTCTGGCCAACCATCAGGAAGAAGCACCGCCTTGTTGGCTTTTCTGATTAGCTCCTCCATGTTAGGAAGTCGTATGTTTTGTTTGTTTGGTATGATGGCTTGTTTTGATTCTAGGAATAAGAACCATTATTTTTTTTTTTTTAAGTAAGGTGCTCATTTTTCCTGATTATAAACGTAATGATGTTCACTGTGAAACATTTTTGAACGAGAGAATAGTAAGGGCTATAAAATCTCCAATGAATTCACCACTTAGAGGTAACCGGAGCTAACATGAGGGGGCATTTGCTTTTAGTCTCACATGTGAGAGTCAATGTGTGGATTTGTTTTGTCCTTAGACAGAAGCTCCATTCTGGACTTGTAATGTCTTCACGTGGTAAAGTCCGTGGCACGCCCTTAATTTTTTTTAATCCTTGGACTGAAACTCCATTCTGGATGTCACGGGTCATATCACACATTGATGTCCATGCCTCTTACTTAATTCCAACAGTGTTTGTTTTTATCTTAGAATAGCTTGTTTGATGACTTGAGGGGGGAAAAAATCATGATACAAAAGTACCATGGAGATTGAATTAGTTTTGTAATGAACCTTGAAAATCATCTCCAAATCTGGTTACACATGTGGGGAAAAAAGCCTAAACTGTTACCATCCTAGACCTATTGAATCAGAATTTTGGGATTGGAGCCTGGAAATCATTCACTCCCTAGGAGATTTCTAGAGTCATCCAAGCATCATTCAGTGAACTAGAATCTCGAGCCAGTTCACTGATCTATCAAATATTTGTTGAGCGCTTACCGGGAGCCAGGCATTCTGCTGAGCTTTGGGAGTACAGTGATGACCAAGGTACCTTGGTGTCTTCCATCATAGAATTTATGTTTAATAGGGAAGACAGCGAATTCCTAAGTAACAGGAATTATTAAAATTGTGGTGATTCAAAGAAAAGGCACCGAGAGAGAAGAATTTTAGACAGAATGATCAGTGATGAGCTCTTTGAGACACAAAGTCTCAGAACTTGTAGGATGAGAAAGAGCCAACCATATGCAGCCTGTGGTAAGAGGCTTGAGGCTGAGGAAGTCTCACACACAAACCTAAATGTGAGAAAAAGTTTGGCATATTTGAGCAATGAGAAAGCATTTTGTAGTGAGAGAGGGGAGAGTGTGTAGATGAGCTGAAAGTTGTTTGAACAAGTTGTCCTTGAAGCACACTGGTAACTGGCAGAGAGAAGGTCAGTACCCACCACCTCTGTGGATTTCATGTCCAGTCCCCACTACGCTGCATTCTTGTAGTTGACAAAATCTCCCTTTTGACACAAGAACTATTATAATAAGGCAAAGCACTTTTTCCCCACCTGTTATGGGACCAAGAGGGAAATTTCTATTGCTTTTTTGATTAAAGTAATCCTAAGCAAAACAGAGACTGACTTAGTTTCCCTGAAACCTCTAATATAGTGATGGTGAACTGGCATATGAAACTTTTGCTTCACTGCAAGGGATCTTTTGCAGTTTAAAAACCTTTCCTTTCCAGAGAGTCCTGTGTCTGCCAGGGTTCTTTGATGCAGACAATAGAATCCAGCCTAACCTGTTTAAGTGGCATTTATTATGGGGTATGAGCTGGCTTATGCACTCTTTCAAAGGATGCAGAAATATGCTCTAGGCTAAATTTCCATGAACATTTCCTAGAACCACCCTCATAGGATTGGACTGACAAGAGAGCTGTTGCTGCCACCAATCCCAGCACCACACTGCCTCTGCAATCCACAAAGCTGCTGCTGCTTGTGACTGCAGAACCCCATATCTCTGCCATCGCCTGTGCCAGAAAAATGGGTGCCCTGGGCCCAGCTTATTTCCTCACAAGTCTTGCATCTGATTGATGGAACATAATTTCTTGGCTGCACTCTAAGCTGCCAGGGAGGCTTGGGGAAGCAAGATTCACAAAGTGAGGGAACTGTCAAAGACTGCGCTTTCTCTTTAAAAAAAGAGAAAAACAGAAAATAAAGGAAAAGTAAACAAGATTTTGTGTACCCATGAAAGTCTTACAGCTGATGTCCTCTACAATCCCCTTTTCTAGTATATGCTTAGGTTTCACATCTCCCAATCCAACCCTGCACAATTAAAAACAGTCTATTACATATTTGAAAGGGTGCATATAAGATACAAAGAGCATGAAGTAGCAGATGAAACATAGGAAGTCTTAAGAGTCCCATCAATAAATGCCCTTCATTTTTATGATTGCCATGATATAAGATGGAAGGGTGATGGAAGGCGGTAAGAGAGTCTAGTGTGTAGCCAGTGCACGTTCAGCATCCTTGAGCCCTTGGGCTTCTTTTGTGATACTTGTCATGAGCCAAAGCTTTAATCTTCAGGACAGTCTTTTTCAGTTTGGTCAGAGTGGAAGGTATTGTGGATGTCTTCACCTAGCATGGCTTATTTTAGACTGAGGAATTCTGTGTTGTTTGTCTTTTAAGTGGACTATCCCTTAATTAGTAAGCTGCTTTTAACTTCTCTGTCTTTTCTGGGGCAACTGTGTCTAGATACACAGACACACCTACTACACACATGATGTAAAGACAGAGCTTGTGTACTATCAGGAAGGACATGGCATAGAATGTGCCCTTCTGTCTGCGGATGTATTTGCAAATAGAATTGTTCAAAGTCTGCTTTCAGCTGTCACTTGTGGTATCATTGTTTTTGGTGCTGGAGATAGGGTGGAGATAAAGATATATTAGCACATATTGACAATCATTGTAATATAGTCATCATGAGATGCTATTTGAAGAACTAGCTACATACACAGACACTGGCAATTGTTTTCACTTTAGAGTAAAATCTAAGACTTAAGAAATTAAGATCGTCTTTACCGGACAGAGGACTGTTCATTTGAAATGTGTTGTGCGAAATAAAGCTTCAGTGGCTGAAAGATCTCAAATGGAGTCGAGAGGTCACTCTGGTGAACACTCTTATGCACTATATAGATAACACTTTTTACGTTTTAATATGTTGGAATAGCTTGAAGTAAATACCTGGAACTACCAAACTCCAACCCTTGACTCTTGAAGACGATTGTAAAACAATGTAGCTTACAAGGGGTGACAGTGTGATTGTGAAAACCTTATGGATCACACTCCCTTTATCCAGTGTATGAATGGATGAGTAGAAAAATGGGGACAAAACCTAAATGAAAAATAGGGTGTGATGGGGGGTGATTTGGGTGTTCTTTTTTATTTTTATTCTGATTCTTTCTGGTGTAAGGAAAGTGTTCAAAAATAGATTGGGGGGATGAATGCACAGCTATTTGATGGTTCTGTGAACAGTTGATTGTATACCATGGATGATTGTATGGTATGTGAATATATCTCAGTAAAACTGAATTTTAAAAACAATGTGTTGTGAATGTTTATAGTGCTTTTTCCCACTTCTGTGACTTTCCTTGTGTTCTTCTCTTTTGAAATTTACTTTACACAAAGTGAATTTCATATAGAGAAGGGGTGGATAAGTGTAGTGCTTTTCTTCCAACCCTTCTGTAGGTCTGAAATTTTTTAAAATAAAAAGTCGATGGGAAGAAATAGTAATTACTACTATCATTAGAGCAATAAACATGTTAGGAATGACCTATACACAGTAACTATTTATTTATTTCCTGAATGAATGAATGCATATACCCACTTTGGAGTCAGATAGATCTGGGTTCAAATTTCTGCCCTGCTACTTCCTAGCTGTGTTATCATGATCTCTCTAAGCGTTAGTTTCCTCACTGGTAATATTGTACCTATTTCACATGTCTGTTTTGAGAATTAATTATGATAATGTATTTTTAGAAAGGATATGAACATTGCTATCATCACCATCATCATCACTTTATTCCTCTCTGAAAGATTCCCATGATGATTAGCATAACAAAGATGCTGGGAAGTTCTCCAGCAAAGGAACTTGTTGGCATCTTCTTAACCATGTACACCTTTTTTGTTTGGAACATTATTAACATCTTCCCAGAATATGGTTCCACAAAATAAAATTTGGGAAAGACTGATATGAATCAAAGATAAATCTATAATTCTTTTTTAAAGGAAAACAGGATTTTTGACGATGTTTTAAGTGGCCAGCCAGAGCTTATAAAGTATTTGCTGTGTGTGCTTACTTTTATTCAGTTATTAGATGGAAGGATGGGATTGTGGAAAGCAGGTGACAGAAGAGCTAGTGTGTAGCCAGCCCCCAGGGCTCAGCTCCCCTGGAGGAAGGCCTCCCCTGCTTCTTTCTCATGGGCTCCTGTCTTGAGGCACCTCATGAACCAAATCCTTGAACTCTGGGCCAGCCTTTTCCAGCATGGTGTGCTGGTTGTCACTCCTCTGTGAATGTCTGTGCAGTTTAATTCTGTGACTGCTGGTCCTGTGACCCATCTCTGCAGTCCTCGAGGGTGCTGGGCAGGCCAGCCAGGGCAGGCTGCAGCTGTTCTCCAAAGTATGCACCGCAGTCACTTTTGCTTGTGAGCCTTGGATACATCCAGAGTGGTAATTATTGCAAATGCTGATTTACATATGTGTGATTTTCATAACTTTTTGGGAAAGACACCCACAGATGGAGAGGGGGGTAACTCCATCCTCTCCCTTTATACTGGAAAGTGTTCATTTGTGTGAAATGAAGGAATGCAACGGATGAAAAAGTGGTCAAGTAAGACACAAGGGATTAACGGTTTATTCAAATACATTTTAACCATAGGAACTCAAGTCATTCTTTTCCTCTTAGATTTTGTGTTCTGCCCTTTTAGTGGCTTAGAAATCAAGGATGACGCTCACCCATTCCTTTTCTCTGTAATTCCACCTTCGAGATGCTGAAAATGAAATCGGCTCTCTGTCAAACCGGCAGCCCTTTTCTTTGCGTGCTTTCTTTCTGCCTGACTGTGAAGTGTGTTCGGACATGGACTCGCTGTCAAGCTTGCCTGTTTCCTGAACTGAATGTAGTGATCCTTCCAGCCACCATCTTGGATGTGACCTTAATTCTTTCCATTATAAAGAAATTTACTAAGTTTTTCTCTTAAAAACTATTAAAATTTTTAAATTGATTCTTAAATGTGTTTTCTTTCTTTTCTTCCTGAGGTGATAAAGACTTTGAAAGCAGTGGTTGTGAGCAGTCGTATTTTACAGTGCATTGTGAGGGTGTAAATGCTAAGGACAATTTCTCTTAGACCAAGTCAACCGTCCCCCCAGATTTTATGACTGCTTAGCAATCTCCTTTTCCCATCACTTTCATCTTTTTTTTTCTTTTGACCTTTGCATGTTTATCTAAAATCTTAAATCAATTTTATATTAATCAAAAAATTATTGCTGTAGTCAACTATCCCTGTTAAATGGACTGGAGAGGCTTTTTTGAGGAGACAGGGATGGTTACTCAGGTTTGTTTACCAAGAATTGTTTTTTATTGTGGCTCAAGTCAAAAGTTAAGTAGTTGTACAGGTTTAGGAGGTTACATTTACAATAGCAGGAGGCACTGAAAAATATGCTTGTTATGTGTAGTTTCATTTAAAAATACTAATTAAAAATTATATTCAGAGCATGTATACATTTATATCATATCCTGATTTGATGAAATAATTATATATTACTTTTACTGTCAAATGAAATGAAGGAAAATATAGGATGATTATTATCATCACTCCTTGATTTGACAGGTGAAAGGGAGTAGCTTTCTAAATTCTGACATAAATGATTTTATATTCATTGCATTTAAAACATTCTGAAATGCTGCCATGTAATTTTATGAATGTGAAATTGTTACATTTATTTAAAAACACATAGTAGTTTCATTTGCTTCTGAACATCTGGAGACTTTATGGAGAGGGTTAAAAAAAAATGGTAACCAGTTGGATCAAATGGCTAGCACAGGCCCAAAGTGAATACTGCTGTGTGGTTGAAATAGGTTCTCTTTCTGAATTTTCTGAAATTTAGGCCTGATCTGATTAGGAAGCACCCGAGGTCCTTAGAGTGGAGCGTAATCTTTCACCCAAATTGGCTTCTCCCCCAGGGTTTTGATCTATGACTTGGTAAGAGCTTTAATCCTTCTCTCTGAACTGTAGCTCCCTTAATTCAGTTCCCAGTTCCCAGAAGACCAGTTTTGAGGACGGTTTGATCCTGGTAGATGTGGAGAGGAAGCAAAAGCACTTTGATTTTTGCTAATGTATACCCATAGAACCCACTTCCAGATTTGTCTTTTTTGTCCTTTCCTCCTCTCTCCCTTTCTTCTCTCTGGCTTCCTGTCATTGTCTTCTTGCTCATTATCTGTCCACATCCCCTGTAAGACAGCAAGCAAATCCGTAATCAAAGCTCTTGCCTGATTTAAGCTGTGAGACTTGGTTACATGAGGTCTTTGCCCAAGGGACTTCATATTTAGTGTGTTCATGATTGGATTAATGAAACAGGGAGCAGGTGACAAATTTAGCCTGTGGAAGTCCCATTCAGAAGAGCAAGCATTTGAAAGGGCTGAAAAGACATACCAGGGATTCTAATCAAGCAGGGTGGTTTAGATGAAAGGTCACAAATGAAATTTAATGTGAATTATACTAAGGTAATTTATATTAAGAAAATAATTTATGCATAGTACATTATGTCATCGCTTTACTTTTGCTTTTGGAACCTTTGTGGAGTAGAGGAGGCAATGCTGTTCCTTATAGCAGAGATTTTAATGATTTACAAAAGAAGGAATTAGAACATGAACATTATAAAAGAAAATTTACCATGGTGGAGACCAAAACTGAGGAACAAAAATGTAAAAAGGGAAGCAACAAAGGTAAGATTCTTGTTTCTTCTTCTGTACTTCCCTTTCTCCACATACCTACCCAAGTATTTTCAAAACACTTCTATTTTATACAATATATTCTGATTTAGTGAAACTTCACTGGTAAAAAATTTGATCTGCACTCCCAATATATGTATTTTATTTACAATCTATATATGTATTCTACGTGTTCTTATTTACATTGTATAAAGCACTTAACATAGATATTTTATAGGATGAGATAAAGGTAAAATAAACTCTTTAACATTTAATTTTTTATTAATGGTATAAAAGCCTTTTACTCATTGAGCAATCATTTTTGGTGAGAGCAATGTCATTAAATATGCTTCATTATTTTAACTTAGCTTCTTTGTGATACAGGGATTTGAAGGTTGGTTTCTAAGTTGTTCATTATCTTTTACTTCATTGTTTTTATTGAAATATGATTTGCATGGAATAAACTGCACCTATCTTAAAGTATATAGTTTGATTAGTTTTGACCCAAGTGGTTAATTTTGATAATTAGTTTTAATAGCTGATATCTAATATACAAGAAACAGTTCAGGCACCATTCATTATTAAAGATAATTGATGTAAAATCCATATTTCAAATTGTGTTCTTGATTATTTCAGTTGTGTGTGTGTGCATGTGTGTGTGTGTGAAAGAGAGAGGGAGAAAGAGAGAAAGAGAGAGAGAGATTTGGTTTTGCCACCTTCTTTTTGGAACTGATTAGCTCTACAGGCCTAATATATGACTGATTAAGGTAAAACCATGGAAGTGTCAGTTTTTTATTATTTTTTTTTTGGTTTGTTGGTGTATGCTTATATTATTTGTGCTATTCTCAATCCATGATTTCTTTGCAGGAATCATTTTCGGCTACTTGCAGTGTGCATTCTGTGAGTTAGTTCACTTAGATATAATCTTGTTTGTAAATCCGCTTAGCCGGGCCCAGGTGCACTTCAGTCTTTCATAATCTGCTGAAAGTGCGCATGACATGATCCCTTCCCTGCAGGTGGAATTCCCCCTCCTTCCCCTGGAGGCCTTGCAGTACCTTTGTGTCCATTACCCTGTGATTTAGGGAACTTACCAGTGACAGGCCAAATAATAAGCATGGGATGGCTTAATTTATTTTTAAGGTAAACTGTATATTTATACAGAGACATTCTAACTTGTTCATCTTGTGCCGCAACGACTCATCTTATGTATTTACTCTGCCAATGATTGTCAGTTGGTTGTTTAAAATAAAGCCACATAACTATCAAATAACATTTTACACAGAAGCCAATTATGTAAAAATAAGCAGAGCTGCTCTGGTTATCAGGGGGTTGAGGAGCTGAAACCTCTTCTGATCTCATCTGCCTCATCTTTTCCCTCCCCACTATCCCCCTACATCCCCAGCTAAAGTTGGCAGAGAAGTTTGGTTCAAGTTTGGAGGAAAAACTTTTCTCTGATCTGCGTATCATGTGATATTGTGCTTCTCTTTTGCTGTCTCTTGTTTTTTATTTGTAACAGCAAGATTCTTGGGGGAAAGCTTAGAGCCAGCTTTCTGTTCCCTCTTTAGCTGTGTGTAGAAATGCATGGAATATATTTGGGGTACCAGGGCTATTCCTGGCTTCATCTTACTTACCTTCCTTTTTCTTTGCATCACATTTCTATAATTTATACTTTTCTTTTTAAATTAAATTAATTGATTTTAACTCCCTGTATTATGTGTATCTCAAAGTAATTTAATTTTTTTTTGGAATAGGACAGAGATTAATTTCAAGGATTTTGAAAATATAGGCTATTTTATTGTTGTTCATAAATTAACCTTAAGATTTTTGGAAGAAAATTCTAAATAAATGTAGAATAAGCTTATTCAAAATTTAGTGAAAGACTTATGCTTTGTTAAATGGGTATGAAAGCAGAGAGGCTAGTAAATCCAGTGTTCATGAAAAATCTTTCTTTTTCCCCTGCAATTCCTAGAAAATACATAATTATATTTCACTGCTTTATAGGATTTTTTTTGGTCAGAAATTCCCAGTTTGGAATCCAGTTCAGAAAAAAGGAACATCAGAGGCTCTCTGCTTCTAAGTTGGAAGTCAGTTAAAACAGTCACGACTTTGTTGGGTTTGACAGTAAGATCAGGAATTCAGTGCTAGGATTACGTGGACAACCGAGGTTGTTTTCTCTGGAATTTAGGGTCAATCATGGTGGGAAACATGAGATTTATAAAGGTGTATAATGATAGGCCTTCTCATTTTGGGATTGGAAAACAGTATTAAATAACATCTGTACAAAGAATTGAAGGTTTTTCATGCTGAGTAAGCATTATTTTATGATCCAGTTCAGAATAGGAATAATATATACCTCACGGTTCAGAATGCATTGATCTATTACTTATTCCCTGCCTTCCTCAAAGGAGTGCTTCATGAGAGGTGCCTGAGACTTGACACAAACGTTGCTGCAGAACTCAAAGGGTGACTGATTCTGGACGTTCGTTGTTTGCCTCTCCAGCAACCATTGCCCTGTCTTCCAGGAACAGTTTCCAGTTTCACTTGGGATTTCCCACTTGTCTAATCTTGATACATGCACTTGAGTTGGGACCCAAGCCAAATGATTAGATCAGGATATGATGATGATATAGTTGATAATGGCTTTCCCTTGGATCTTTCTCCCACAGGGTCAAATGGATAAAACTGGTTTTGCACAGTCTTGTGGTTGCAATTGAGTGTAAAAGCAAGCAAAATTCTGAATAAACTATAGAAATACAGCCTCATGTTTTATAGCATGTGTTGAGTATTGTCAGGTGCTTGAGCAGAGCCCTTTCTTTATTATTATTATAGCTTATAACACTTAGCATTAATCTGGATGATGCCTTTTTGGGATTATATAAATTAGTGGTACTTTCCTCCGGGAAAGAGGGAACAGAGTTAGTTCTTGGACTTTTGAGAAATAGGGATTGGAATGGGGAAGGAATGAGTGGAATGATTTTTTTTTCTTCCAGAAAAAAAAAAAAAAAACTTTATAGATACGCACATGCACATGAGATGAGCAAGAGTGTTTTTTAATTGCCTCGTGTTTAGTCCTGTTGCGTGATCCCTCACTTGTCCTTCCCTTGAACTTAAAACCCTTGAACTTGATCTGAGGAGTAAGGTATAAATAGCATCCTGGGGTCTTGCAAGCAGCCAAATATTGTGCTATAATTAGCAAAGTTTTATGGCCTGCATTGCCTCTCCTGAATGATGGCTGGGCAGTAAGAGTTAGTCCTTTCATTAGCTCCAGGCTTTGAATGGGTTAAGAGAATTGAATCTCATTACATGACTCCTTTGAAATAGAAGTAATTGAAATGAATAAACTCCGGACAGGGGGACATATAGCATTTAACTGGCTTTCCACTGTCTCTTTAACTCCTTTGAGTTTCGTGAATTAGAAAGCAGAACTAGATATTGGAATCATATGGGTATATATTCCATCAATTCTAAATAAAGCTGACTTTATATTTAATATAAATTGTGTAAATTTCATTGGGCATTAATTTGTGAAACTGTAAAATGAAAGTGTTGAGAGGAAGAATTTAAGAGCTTACTAATAATTTTGGAGAGGAGTGTGAAATATCAAAGTGGGGGGTGGTAAGGGTGTGGAAATACAAGCCCAGCTGCATCTATCTGAGGAACAGCAACCATTCTTTTGGGTGGGTGAGTGGGAAACAGCAGAGCCTTTTGCATAGTATTTCAGGGCTAGGTCTAGGACATTAAAATTGAAGGTAAAGATATAGTTGGTGATGGTACTTTGGAGACAGGTCTGACCAACTTTGTCTGGGATCCATGAACAAAATAACATAAGTTTATAATGGATTTCACAGAAATCCAGCACAAGGAATCTGTAATTCAGTGTATGCCAAAAGTAGGGGAAAGGAGTAGATCTAGTTAGGTCTACCTTTAAAAATTTTGTATTACAATAACATATATATAACATAAAATTTGCCATTTTAATCATTTTTATGTGTACAATTCAATGGCATTAATTGCATTCACATTGTGCAATGATCACCACCATCTATTTCCAAAACTTTTCCATCATCCCAAAGAGAAACTCAATACCCATTAAGCAGAGAGTTTCCAAACACCCAACCCCCACCCAGCCATTGGTAACCTCTAATCTACTTTCTGCCTCTATGAATTTGCCCATTCTAGATAGTTCATGTAAGTGGATTCATACAATATTTGTCCTTTTGTGTCTGACTTATTTTGTTTAGCCTAATGTTTTCAAAGTTATGACTAATATTCCACTGTATGTTTTGCCACATTTTCATTTTCTATTCTTCTCTTGATGGACACGTGGAATTTCTACCTTTTGGCTATTGTGAATAATGCTCCTATGAACGTTGGTATATAAATACCTGTTTAAGTCCCTGTTTCAGTTTTGGGGGGGTATATTCCTGGGAGTGGAATTGCTGAGTCATATGGTAGATAATTAAATTTAACTTTTTAATGTACCACCAAACTGTTTTCCACAGTAGCTGCCCAATTTTACATTTCCACCAGCAATTCATGAGGGTTAGACCTACTATTTTACAAGGTTTTAATTAAAAGTAATTCTTCTGTGAAGTAAATTGAAATGAGCTTTGAGGAGATGTAATTTTTTTGCCTTTTTAAAAAAGTCTGAATATTTTTCATAATGAAATAGAATTATCTTATAATACGGTATCCTTTGAGCAACTCAAAGGCTTTTTCCTTTGCGCTCACAAGTTTTTATTGGAAAAGAAATTGCAGCCAAGTGCAAATTAAATGTTTTTTATTATTAGAATATGTCATTCTTTTCTCTGATCCTTTTCTGACCTATTAATGGCTTCTCTAAAAATGATTGCAATCATTTTCAGATATCTTTTTTCAGAAACTGACATCAAAAGGTCTTGAGCCCACATCTTCTCTGAACTCCTTCACTCTTCATGGCTCTTCTCTTGAATAAAAGAAATCCTTTAAAAAGAAAATGCAGTGTCATGGAAAATTCTCCATCTGAAAAGTATAACTAATACATATGCGGAACCTTCAAAGTCTTTCAGAACCTGGTACCACTGGGCCTACCTAAATTCACCCTCCATTGTATCAATAAATCCTGCTTTTGAATGTGTTTGCTTTTTTTAACCCCACTGCTGTTAAAATGTCCTGCCTTGTCCTTTCTGACAGTTTTTAACCTTCCACCCCAAAGCCTTGATGAATTCCCAGCTCATCCACAAAACCTTTTTGACAGCTTCCATCCATACTGATCTTGCTGTTTCCTTTGCCCTGACTCTTAAATATTCAAAATAATGCCTTGTTTCATAGTGCTTCTCTATATGTGTAAGCATAGTGCTGAATAGTACAGTGAGATTATATAGCATTAATACATATGTGTATCTAACACTGTCTTGTTTTTTTAGTTGTGGGCAGTGACCATAATTTACTCTTACAACTTTGTGTAACTGATAGGTCGTATTGCCAGGCCACAAGGGACAATGCATTGATTTAACTGCGTATTGCCATGATCAGAAATTATTAATTTTGAGATACTGAGTTTAAACAAGACAGCCCATTAGATGTTCTAGCCTCAATATTAGAATTTCAGTAACAATAGTCGCGGTTTGTCTTGACAACATGAAATTTTATGCAGACTTTTAAATTGGTGAGATATGAGAATTCAAACCAGCAATTTTCTTAAAGTGAAAGTTAATGTTGAAAGAGAAAGTATACATTGGAAGCTGGAGCCCTCTCTTTATGACTTCCCAGTGTATACCAACATTTGGCTTTTGCTTAAAAAGTATTATTAGGACTACTTTTATAAGTCATTTACAGAATAGCTGCCTTTAATTCTTCTGCTTAAATAGTTGTTTGACATTATGGAGGACCAATTAAAATCCAATATCCAACAGTATTTTTGGCGAGGAAGAGGGTCATGCAATGTTATGTAACCTATGTGGATTAGACAGGATACTAAAAAGTCTGTTGGGGAAGTAAACACCCAGTTTTGGGTTATTCTGATTTCTGTACAGTTCATTTAAAGTTAGGGAATAAATCCTGTGACCTTAGTGTCAAATGTCATCAGGGCTATTACCACACTCCAGGGAAACAATCCTTTTTTCTCAGTCATAGGCCTCCCTTCAAATTTAAATGGAAGGGAGGCTGGTCCAAAGATGAGCAATACTTTAAAGATTTTTAGGTAAGGCCTCTTTATGTTCTTGGGAGAAATGCCAGATTTTATTTGTCTTGGTGAATCCCTTGTTTAGAAGGAAAGCTAAAATAGGCACAGTGATGGGTAAAAGGAGAGGAAAGTAACCTGTATTGAGTGTCTGCTCTGTACCAGACATTATGCTGGGTGTTGAGAAAGATCCTTAAAATAGGTAGGTGTTCTATTCCTAAACAAAGCCCTGTTACTTGTCCACCACAAAGCTAGTAGTGGTAAGGCTGATACTCAGATTCAGATCTTTGAGCCTCCAAACACGGCACTCTTTCTGCTCATTTGATTTGATAGAATTGCAATTAATTGTATTTTGAAACTGTGTTATCAAATATTTAAATGTTTATGATTATTATTGTGTTTTCTTGAAGAATTGACATTTCCATCATTATGAAATGAGCTTCTTTATCTGTGCTAATATTCTTTGCTCTGAAATCTACTTTGTTTGATGTTAATATAGCCAGTTCAGATATCTTTTGATTAGTGTTAACATGGTATATCTTTTTCCATACTTTTACTTTTAACTTGTGTTAAAGTTAAGTTGTTCCTTTAGATGTAAAGTGCTTTTCTTATAGGCAGAATATAGTTGGGTCTTGCTTTTTTATCCCAATCTGACAATCTCTGCCTTTTAATTGTGGTGTTTAGACCGTATGTATTTAATGTGTTTATTGATATGGTTAGATTTAAATCTATCATCTTGCTACATGTGTTCTGTTTGTCCCGTCTGTTCTTTTTCGCTTTGTCTCTTTTTCTGTCACCTTTTGGATTGAGTATTTTGTAACGGTTCCTTCCATTTTATCTTCTCTGTTAACTTATCAGCTGTAACTCACTGTTTTGTTATTTTAATGGTTGGTTTAAGGTTTTAGTGTATATCTTTAACATCACAGTCTACCCTCAAGTGATGTTATAGCACTTCACATTTACTGTAACAACTTTACAATGGTAAAGTTCCATCCCCCCACCCCAGGCTTTTTGCTATTATTGTCAAACGTTTTATTTATACATATGTTATAAACTCCACGTTGTTGTTATTTTTGTTTAAACGGTCAATTGATGTTTAAGGTGATTTAAATAATACATTTTAAAGATAAATTTGTCCATGTAATTACCATTTCAGGTGCTCATCAGTCCTTAGTGTATAGTCATATTTCCATCTCCCTGTAATACTTCCTTTAACATTTCTTATAGTTTGGGTCTGCTGGTGATGACTTTTTTCATTTTTTGTATGTCTTTATTTCACCTTTATTTTGAAAGATATTTTCACTGGTTAGAGAATTCTAGTTTGATGCCCACCCCCACTCCGGCCAGTGCTTTAAAGATGTTCCTACACTGTCTTCTTGCTTGCATTGTTTCTGACAAAAAATCTGCTGTCATTTTTATCTTTTTTTTTTTTTTTTTTTGTATATAATGTGGTTTTGTTTTGTTTTTTTTTTTGGTTTGGCTACTTTTAAGATTTTCTCTTTTTTGCCATTTTTAAATAATTTCATTATGATGTGCTCTGTGTATTCTTTATATTTCTTGGCTTGGGCTTTATTAAGCTTCTTGGATCTGCGAGGTTTTAGTCTCATCAAATTTGGAACATTTTTAGCCATTATTTATTCAAATAATTTTTTTTGTCCCTGCCTCCTCTTTTGGGTACTCCAATTATATATATAATAGGCCTCTTTACATTGTCCCATAGATCACTGATGCTGTATTCATTTTTAATTTTTCCCTCTGTGTTTCATTTGTATAGTTCCTATTGCTATGCCTTCAAATTAACTAATCTTTTATTCTATAATGTCTAATTTACTGTTAATTACATCTAATTTACTGGTAATTACATCTAGTATTTTTTTTCATCTTGCACATCATAGTTTAGAAATTTTATTTAGCCCTTTCTAATATTTTCTTTTTAATATTTTTACTTATCTTTTTGAACACATGGAATACAATTATAATATTGTTCTAATGCCTTTGCTAATTCTGACATCTGTATCAGTTCTGAGTTAGTCTAGGTTGGTTAATTTTTCTTCCCACGAAGGGCAGTGTTGTCCTGTGTATTTGTATTCCTGGCAATGTTTTATTGTATATTGGTGGATTTTACCTTGTTGGGTGAGTTCGTGTATATATATATACCTTAATTCTGCAACACGGTTAATTTGATCCTTTTGGGTCTTGCTTTTAAAGTTGGGACAGAGCAACATTTAGTGTAGGGCTACTTTCCCCTACTAGTGGGGCAAGACCCGTCTGAGTACTTTATCGAGTGTCTCATGAATTATGAGGTTTTCTAGTCTGGATCTTGGGAACAGCCCCTATGTGAGTTCCAGCTACTGTTTCTTCTAATACTTTCAGGTGGTTCTTTTCTTAGCCTATGTAGTTTCCTCGCTTGCATGCACTGGTCAGTACTCTGCTGAACTTCTGCAGATCTGCAGTTCTTTCTCTGTACAGCTCTTTCCTCTCTGCTACTGTTTTCTGCAAACTCCCATGCCTTGTTCTCCCCAGACTCCCGACTCTGTTTCCTCAACTTGTGGAGTCGGCCGGACTCTGCTTGGGGCTCTCCTCCATGCTCTGTGACCTGGAAACTCTATCAAGGCAGTAAGCCGGGGCAATCTTACGTATCCCCTCTCCTAAGGATCACTATCCTCCAGTGCCTCATGTCTATGTCTTGAAAACCACTGTTTAATATAGTTTATCTAGTTTTTTGGTTGTCTTGGGCAGCAAGTAAAATCCAGTTCTTGATACTCCATCTTGGCTAGAAACAAAAGTATTAGGTATAAAAAATTC
The DNA here is from genome assembly GCF_015220235.1 of Choloepus didactylus. Classification (NCBI taxonomy): domain Eukaryota; kingdom Metazoa; phylum Chordata; class Mammalia; order Pilosa; family Megalonychidae; genus Choloepus; species Choloepus didactylus. Next base: position 82,328,012 of record NC_051311.1, read on the forward strand.
CACTGAAGGATTTTTTTCTTCTCTTCTTCAGCAGCTTCTTAGGAGACTGTTTCTCCTTGTTTTGGTTTTTACTTTTTTATTATTATTCATCTTTATTCTTTATCCCAAGAATATCATTTCCTTAAATCTAATTTTTCAATTTCCTGAATTTTCTTAGATGATTCAAGGTGGAATAAATAAGACAGACTTTCAGTTGACACCAGCCCCTGACTTGGACCAGACCTAACCAGTACTCAGAACCTCCAGTGGATGCTTTCTTTTCTGTTCATTCCAAAGTTGAGTATAGGGTAGTTATGTTTGCATAGTTATGAGTGAATATTGTCTTTTCTGTTGTCTGGTATGGATTATAAGGGACCGGGTTTGCTTTTTTTAGCGTTACTAGTAAAAGCTCCCGGAATCCAGTAAATGCCAAACGTATCCAATAAAGAAACAAATACAAATAGGATGTAGGTTCTGAATTAACAAGTTTTTCTATCTATTTTTAAATACAGTTGTTATTCAAGAGATAAGGTGTTGAACAGTAGCAGAAGCAGTAGTTTCCATGTGTCATGGCTGTAAACTTGTAAATGATAGCAAAGGGGAACTTGCTTTCTCTCCACTCCACCAAAAATGCTTCTACTTAACCTCACATTATGAGGCACGGATCTGAGCATACTTTTTTTTTTTTTTTTTTAATTTTTGGAAATGGCAATTGGCATATAGTCCCTGATCTTTTAAATAGTAGCATTTGCTAAGGGTCTGACTTTGATGTCCATTAGTTTTTTAGTCAATGGTTCCCTCTTGAACAAAAAAAGAGTGCTTTCACCAGCCTATTACACACCAGATTTGGAGATATGATATTTGAATTTACTGGTTCTTAACCTGACATAGAAAAGAGTTAGCATGTTTCAGGGAAATGAAATCCCCTTATTTGTTTGATAAATATTGTTGAACAATATTGTCTTTCAGGCAGGTTTTTTGCTAAGTTCTGGATATGTATAGATGAAAAGACCTGATCCCTGAGCAAAGGTGGGAGAGTGTAGTAAATGCTATGAAGATTGATTAGGGTAAGGGGATAGGGCTTGACAGTGGGATGGTGCTATTTTTATAGTGTAGTCAGGAATGCCTTTCTTGTAAGTTGACATTTGAGCAGAGACCTTAAAGAAGAGAGAAGACATGTGAGGCAAATATTTGAGGTCAGTGTTCTAAACAGAGGCAGGTATGAAAACTAGGAAGTGAGAGTGCACTTGACCATGATTTCAGTATTGCCAAGAGGCCAGGGTGGCCAGTGGAATGAGCAAATTGAGTGTGGCAGGAGGTGAGCTCAACAAGAAAAGGTCTTGGTGAGGACCTAGATCACCTTGGACTTTCCTGGCATGGAAAGGTCATGAGCTTCCATTCCGAGCTGGAAAAGTGCTGGAGGATTCTGAGCAGAGAAGAGACAGGAGGGAGCTTTGATGTTAGAAGGCTCTGGCTGTTGGCCTCTGAAGCAAAGGAGGAAGCTAGGCAGGCCAGAGGCCGATTAGAAGGTGTTGCAGTTGTTCTTTTAAGAAATCATGAAGCTTGGGCTGGGGGATGGGAAGCGGGGGGCAGTTGTGATGTTGAGAAATGATTTAATACAGGATATATTTTTGCAGAACCCATCCAGTGGATTTGCTGAAGGACTTGCAGGGTGTGCAAAAAGAAAGAAATCAAGGATGGCTCTAAAGTTTTTGGCCTGAACAGCAGGTAGAAGAGAGTGGGGTGGGTAAGACTGTAATGGGATCATGGGATTTGGAGAGAGTGGCAAGAACTTGATTTCAGACCTGGTATGTTTGAGGTACATGTTGGATACCAAATGGAGATGTCAAGTAGACACCTGGATTTAAGAGGTTAGAGTGAGAGGAGAGGTTTGCTCTAGAGTTAAATGTTTGCTATGATATAGTGAAATGCAAGTAGAAGAAACAAATACATGCACTTTGATGAGAATTAGATAAAATAATATTTGAGATCATCTACTGTAGACCTCTCTTTATGCAAACGAAGACTATGAAGCCAAGGAAGTAAAAAGATGTGCCTAAGTACATACAGGATGTTGGTGAAACCCATGTCATTGAATTCCTCATCTAGTACTAGTTTCAGTTCGGTACACTTTGTGTGTCCATGCAGCTGTAGTAGGGGAACATGGGAATTCCTCCTACATAAAAGCCAGAGATGGTAAGCAATCATGTAGGGCAATGTTTAAGAACACAAACTCTGGAGCAGATTTCCTGTGTTCTAATCCTGGTTCTCCTGCTCACCTGCTGTGTGCCCTAGGGTAAATGACCTAACTTTTCTTTATCTGTAAAATGGAGCAATTACCTCATAGAGTAATTAGTAAGATTAATTGACATGACATATATGTAAAACAATTCAGAAAATACCTGGTAGATAGTTAATGCTATCCAACTGAATCTGCAGCTATAACAATAACAACAACGACAACTAATATTACTAATAATGACTATTATTATTATTTTATTATTATTAACTAGCTGAGGACCTTCAGAAAGTCTTTCTTTAACCTGGGTATCTTTGGTTCAAATGCAAAATAAAAGAACCAGCTAAATGTTCTCTTTCAAGATTCTGATGCTGTTCTCCCATTCCAACTCGAAAATGGAAGCTGACAGCTTTCATTACAACTGCTGGGGACCCACAATTAGCTTGAAATCTGGGGATACCCAAATACTGGATAAACCATATTCTTCAACATGATATTCTCAAATCCCTTCTATCCAGAGTTACTTGTTCTCTCCCTGATATTTGCATCTTCAGTACTTGTGATAGTATGATCACATATTCTGCTCCCTTGGGTTAAATTGACTGTGTTCTGTGAGAATGGCTTATCTGCCTTTTCATTAAACATTCGTGATTCTGTGACACTTCATTCTCCCCATTGATGGCTTTTATGGATGCTTTTTTAATAGAGATCTTAATCTTGCCTTGAACATTTTAGGCGATATCTTGGTAACCTACACTGTAACATCTAATTTGTGTGCTTTTATGTTATAAATGCATCATTCTGTAATAATGAAAACAAGGTCCTGTTTTTAAGACCCCATCCATAGCCTTTGTGGGTAAGAGTTTATTTATGGCAGTTTCTTCAGGGTAGAAGAATTGAACATGATTTATAAGTGAAATTGGTAAATTTCTCAGAGGGAATAATGAGATTATTGATTAGGTTCTTTTGATTATAAAGAGACTTAGTGATATACTTCCCATCAAGAAATGTGAAAGTTTCTTTACTTCATTGGTGAGGTGGTAATTCTGCTTATTTTCCTCTTATGCCTGCCATACTAAGTGTTAACACTGAAGGTAGGCAGGGTCGCTGAGCAGAGACATTATTGTCCAAGGATGATTTGTCATGCCTATAATAAGCAGTTGGACAGCAAACATTTAATTTTGTATAGATTGTGCATAATCAACTAAATGCCATTTTTTTTTGCTGATGGATTATTTGCTCTAATTTTTGTCATGGGGCATTCATGGAATTTTCACTTAGCACATATTTCACTCCAACTTTTCCCGTATATAACCACGAGTTTAATTTACCTTTGGTGTCTTAGATGTGAGTTTTATCTGGTATTATTTGGGTAATATCTTAATCCTTTTTCTCCAATGTACTCTTTCAAACTTTTGACATGATTTTCCTGTCCTAAGGCTAATAAGGCATGATCTTGGAGTAGAGTATCTTTATCTCCTGGTCCCTGATGCCTCTGGACTACAGTGATACCTGCTCCAGTGTTCATTAATATGATGGCTAAACCTTCTCAGAGATGATTACTCTTTATCATTTGCAACTGGATTTTATTTTCATTCCATCTGAGGACTGCAGAATCTTGAAGTTGGCACCTGTGTACCCATGTGAATGTATAGGCTGGCACTCTTAATCCAACTAGGTACAGCTTAGCTTTCCCGAAGTAGGCTTTGCGGTATAACAGGGATCAACTTGGGGCCTGGGGTAATATCTTCTTTTTGCCAGAGAATCATAGAATTTTAGGACTAGGAAGGTCATGGAAATCATGTGGATGTGCTCCTTCATGAGAAATGGAAACTCATAAATGGGAAATGTCTTTGTCAAAGTGAAATTTAATAACAAACCAGGAACCATAACTTAAATCTTTTTATACCTTATTCCATGGTGAAATGAAATAAGAAGCAGAGTGATAGAGTAGAAATAGTATTAGAATCTAATGATGTGGGTTTTATGTCCAAGTATATGATGGCTTCGAGTTATGTACCCCAGAAAAACAAGTTCTTAGTCTTAATCAAATAGAAGGGTACTACTGACTCTGGAAGGAAGTTTATTGGCAGTGTTCATCACTGTTTCCCTGTTAAACCCAGGAAAAATAATTCATAAGTTGTCTTAACTAATAGTTTCAACTTAGGGCAGCATCCCAGCTTGAGGTAGTATGTTATTTTCTTATTAAAAAATAATATGTAGTAGTTATTGTTTAAAATGCACAAAAAGAAAATAATTACATCTAATTCTACCACCCAGAGATACCTACTTTAAACATTGTATGTACTCTGTCTTTTTTAATGCATGTTTATAGAATCTAATATATACATATTTTTAAAAGCATAATACTGCATATACTAGTTTAGATCTGCTCTTTTCATTTAATGACACTTCTTGATCAATTTTTCATATGTTTAAACTTCCTTCTACAACATCATTGTTAATGCTGCCTATTATCCTTCTGTATCAATCACCAAGATTCATTTAATTAAACCCCTATTTCGTGACATTTTAAAACCAAAGTGCAGAGTCCACACGTGGCATAATTTCCCCTTCTGTGTCATTTAAATACAAAGATTTCTTGGTTTAGGATTCTACTCAGAAGATAAGATCTGATAGTATAGAAACTGTAAATTTAATCTCTGTTGCTTGAGAATCCTGTTGGAGGATTTCCATTTAAACACTTTTTGTTATTTAATATTGGTGTCATTAAATTTTCTCCATTTAAACACTTTTGGTTATTTAATATTGGTGTCATTAAATTTTCTCTGTACATTTTACCCTCACTTTAAATTGGGTCAGCAGACAAATACAGAGTTTTTATTTTCCCAGATAGTGGCCTATAGGTGAAACGGCTTGGCTGTGCTCCAAGTCACTCGCATTTTAGTAAGGAAAACAACAGTATAAATAATGTAATTATAGTAGAATACACATGATATGTGATGGGGACTGGAAACTCAAATGCTTCCTGGGACCAGACCTTAGGGGTCAGCCATTATTTAACTCAAACTATGTGGTTAACGTGGAAATACGGGCTCAGAGTAGCTGGATTTTCTGATTTTTCAGGAAAAGCAGGAAATCTATTTGTAGAAAGCTTCTAATTCCTCAAAGTTGGCAATAATTAAAATTGTTTTAAACAATTTTAAACAGTGCAGACCAAACAGAAGATACCTGTGGAGCTTATCTAACCCACAGATCTAGAAAGAGGTAGCCCTGGAGGCAGGTTGCCCTCTCTTTGGTAGGGGTCAGATAAGACCTCAGAAAGAGAAGGCTTCCCTTCCTACCTCCATCTTCCCAGGGTTATTTAAGGATAGGTATAATTTGTGAAAAACAGAAGATATCAGGTTGGTAACTATTTAAGAAAGAGAAAGAAAGAATAACAGTTTATAACTAGAATAATGCATTTCTGCAGTCCCCAAGTGAAATCCCTTTTAAAACCTTCACTTTTCCACATGGTACTTAATAATTCAACCTTATCAACAGAATTGTGACAGGGTAATCAGTAAATCTCTTTCCACTGAAATTTATAATGAAAGAGTTGGAGACAATTCAGACATTCTTTATACTTAAGTGTGAAATACATTTAAACATATATTTAAATATGAATGGCAATTCTGGGGGATCTTGGAAATTCACTGTGCTTGAAACAATATAATATATCATGGTATAAGAATATTAATTCTCACAGCTTCTCTGTTCTGCCTCTCCTAAGTCCCTTTCCTTTTATTTTATTCTATTTTTATGCTGTGGAAAAACTAGACCACCTTTCAGAAGCACAGGACCAGTCTCAGTGGACGTGACCACCTCCATGTGGGTGAACTTGCTGCCTTACACCATACCTTAGGCCCAGAAAATAGTGGCATTGGTGTAAATATGCTACTGTTTTACATATTTCCTGGGATAGTCATGATCCTGTTTGTATCCATAAAACATTGTCCATCAAACATGAGAGTCGGTGATTAAGCAGCAAGGATTTAAATCAGCTCTAGCTGGCTCTAAAGGTTACATCTTTTCCATTGAGCCAAACAAGGGTTTGACTTCTCTGATTGAAGACTATTTAGCTTCTACTTAAATTTTATATTTTTGCCACTTTGGAAGCTTAGAGGAGAAATGTAGTTCCACGGATGTTGGTTTTCACAAGAAGAGGCAGTGAATTGAAGGGCAGTCCCATAAAGTTAATTTTGAATGAGTAGTGTCCAGAGGCAGCACTGGACACTATACTTCCACTCCAAGACACTCCATTCTTGGCACATTGATCTTCAGTCCTGATCCAGCTATGTGCAGGGTGACATTATATTCCTCACCAAGCATCCTCTTCCATCATCCCTCCCCACACAGTTTTTGAGGAGGCAGAAGTACCCAGAGTAGAGATGGCCTGTCATGCCATGCCATGATAATCAGAGTCCTGCTAGTTAATTTTTCAAAAGCACTTTTATTTCACCTCCATATTTCTGTCTATTTGTATTTCTATTGCTTCCTACTCCCACTCAACAAGTAATGGCTTTATAATTTTTCTAAAATATTAGTCATGCTCATTTTACAATTCAAGGAATATGGAAAAATACAAAGAAGAAAGCATCCGAATACAAATCACCTCCAAATTCTTACCTGCCAACAATAAAATATTATCTTTGGCGAATATTAGTCCTGACATCTCTCTCTCAATATATAGGGATAGAAGGATGAATGAATGGATAGGGAGACAGGCATGGATAATTCTATAGCAATGTCATCATGCTATACCTGCTATTTTAAAATTTAAAGTATTACATTTAAGGAAATGGAATTGGAGGAATAGTTGAACTGGTAGTGTTTTCATAAAAACATTAATTTTTAAAATAATGTCTCCAAGGTAGGAACAAAGGTTTAGAAGAACCATCAGGCTCTGTTGGCTCTGTTATGGTGTTAATACTACACACCCACTAGAATGGCTAAAATTTAAAATACTGGAAATACGAAGTTTGTATGAGAACGTGGGGCAACTAGAACTCCCTTACACTCCTGGTGGGAATGTGAAATGGTTCATACAGCCCCTAAGGGAAAATTTTTCTAGTAAAATTAATTGTACCCCTCACTTACAATCTAGTAATTCCAAAAGAAATGAAAACCTTTGTCCACTAAAAGACTTCAGCAAGAATGTTCCTTGCAAATTTATTTATAATCATAACACCTAGAAACATCTTACACAAACAACCTGTGTACATTCATACAATGGAATGTAAGTACTCAGCAATAAAAAGGAAAGGACTGTTGATATACACAGTGATGTGGATGAATTTCACAGACATTTTGGTAAGCAAAAGGAGATTCATATAATCTTCAGGAACAGGCAAAATTAACCTGTGTTGGTAAATCAGAACATTGGTTGCCTGTGAGGTGGGGGGGGGGGGGGGGCGGGGGGGGGGCGGGCGGATTGACTGGAAAGGGCATGAGGGGACTTTCTGGGATAATTGCAATGCTGCATCTTAATTAGGGTATTAGTTGCACAAGTGCATGTTATTTGTCAAAACCCATTGAAGTTTGCTCTTAAGATATATGCATTTTATTATGCATAATTATAATTCAATTAAAAATTTAAAAACAAACTGAATTTGAACATTTTAGATGTTATGGATTGTGTCCCTGTTATGAAATAAGAAGGGATTAACATATTTGTGCTTCCTCCCACCTCCCCTTATGTTGCTTGCATTATTTCTTCTATCTTCAGGTTTTACAGCATTCATAGTCTGATCTGCAGTCATAATCCCCCAGTTGTTTAGTCTTAGTTCTATATTTAAATGGATTCAGTGCTGACCATGGGGACTTTTGCCACAGTTTTTCCACTTCTGAATTGTTTATTTTGATTTTGATTCACCTCTTGTTTATCCAGATTTCATTGTCAAATAGTTTTATTTTTCCTTGTTTGTTTGTTTTGGTTTGTTTATTCTAGGGGAAGACACTTGGATGCTCTATTTGCTGATTTCCTAAATGTTTGCTAATGCCTGCCTTTTGTTTTTATACTTGAACTGTGAGTTAGGTCAATTTAATATTCTTGAGGCATACTTGCTTCCTCTTTCAAAAAAATGGTCCCACCATCTTCTGACATTGAATATCATTGTGACAGTGCCTGTTGTCAGCCTTTTTTTTTTTTTGGTCTTTCTCCCTCTAAACGATGACTTTACTTCTTCTACTTGATGCTCGAAGAAATTTCTTTATTTTTATGTTCAATAACTTAGGCTATGGCCTGATTTTCTTTCCTTATTATTCTGTATAAATTTTTCCTGGTATGGGAATGCCCTTTTGATATGCAAATTCAGTTCTTCCTGTATTTTGGAAAGTTTTTTTTTTATGTGTATTATAATTCCCTATATTTACTATGTTTTTTTGAATCCTGAACATTTCTCTCCTTTTCTTTTTTCCCTTTTTAAAAATTTTGTGTGTTTGTTACTGCAAGAACATCAACCATCCTTCTGTTTATCTTGATTCCTGTACATCACCTTCTCTCTAGTTCCTTTAATTTCTTCATCTTTTGCCCCTGCATTCAGTGTGATTATCTTTAGACTATACTTCACATCATTAATTTGGTATTCATCCCTTCTGCCCCTTGCTATTTCTATGTTTATTAACTCCATAATGGTGGTGTTTTTGTTTTCTTGGTGCATTTCCTTATTTCTACAGTCTTCCTTGCATGTAGTCCTTTTGTTCTAACATCTAATTTTTGGGTCTTGTTTTAGAGAATTCATATTTTCATGAAGTTTTATAGAATGTGAAATACTCACCCAAGGTCTTCTGGAGTTATGTTCCTTACAATCTTAGCTTCTCATTTGCCTTTTGCATACTATTTGCTTTGCTTTTTTTTGTTTTAGTATATTTTTGAATTGTCCTTACTTCATCTCACTCAGTGTATCACGGAGGGCACGCTATCCGTATCATCTGTTTGTTCTAATAAAATAGAAGTGAATTCACTTTGATCGTGTTCTTACTTTATCTGGGACTAATTTGCCTCCCAAATCTCTCCTTAAAATTTGAGGGCTGGCTGTCAGCTTCAACTCAGTATTCTTACACCAAGGGCATGGGCGTGGGGAGAAGTCGGCTGGAACTGAGCACAATCTTAGTTAGGGGCTTGGATCTAGAGTGATTATCCTGGTTTGTCCCAGACTTTTCCAGATTTGGTACTGAAAGTCCCATCTTACCGGAATCCCCTCAGTCCTGGGCAAACGAGGATGGTTAGTCACACTACCTGAATCAATTCTAAAATTTTTTAAATACCCGGGACCACTGCTCACTGCAGGTAGCCACAGGGGATTCAATTTGACCCCAAAGCTGCTTGTCATCTGGAACATGGGGAGCCTGGCTCTCCTCGGTAACTATGGGATCCTAGTCTTAAGGACTTTTTTTTTTTCCTCTAGGACTTCCAATTCCAATTCCACTTTCTCTAATTTAGAGAATTTTAGTGAAAATGTTAAGGGTTTAGTCAGCTCACCCTATTCTGTCATTACCACTACTTAGAGTACACGGGCAGGGCCCAGAGCCCGCGAGTGTCTCGCTCCTTCCCTTCAGCTGCCGTTTTTCAAAAGATGGCATAGGGGTGGTTCCCTTTCCTTGTTTTGTTGCCTAAAAAAGATAATTAAAATTTTTAATTCACCATTTAAGGACATAAGTTCTGTAATCCTGGTTGATTCTTCTTTTGTTGTCTTTTCCATTATGAAACTTTGGTCATCTCAGTCATGTAATTTATCCTTGTGTAACCTCTTTCTCCTTCTCCCATCTGTTCCCAAACTACCACCAAGACACTTCTTTCTCTCTTTCACATACAGGGATACAAGTGAAAATGTTAGACCCTTTAAATAAAAATAAAGGTTCAGGAGAGAACTTAGAGTCAAACCCCAATTTAAAACACAATAAATAAATTAGCCCATGAGTTGTAAATGCACTCTTTTATTGCAGGATTTGTAAAATAAGATGTTATCATTTGAGACTATTTCTAGGGACTATTATAGACTGAGCACTATATTTAACACTGAAAAATTACTGCTGCTGTGGATTTTATGTTAGGTTTACTAGTTCTCTTACAATTTATTATTATTTTTTTTACATATGAAGATTATGATCTCCCAATGGTGGAACAGTGGCTCAGATTTCCCAGGGCTGGGTTACTTGTGGCAAGATGTATGAACATTGGAAAACTAGTGCTGGCTGTCTGTCTGTGTTCATTGCGGAACTGCTTTAATAATTTGTGACCATGAAAGCTGATCAAGCAGTGATAACCTATAAAATCAGGAAAGAAAAGCTAAGTCTAAATTGGTAGTGCCAGGAAAACAGTGCTATAATAAAACAGCCTAAAAAGAGGTTAAGGTTGAAAGTTTTGAAGGAAAGTGAGGAATCATTACAAATAAATTTCAGAAAGAAGTTTAGGGCACAACTTGAAAAGTAATGCTGAATTCATTAGCAAGATGTACTGTGTGCCATCAGAATAATAGGGATTTGCCATTACCCTCCCAGAACATAGTTTTTTGTTTTTTTTTTATTTTGTTTTGGGGGCTGGGGTTGGGAGTATTCAATAATTTGCTTAAAAATATGAAGTTTTAAGCTTTTTCGTCTTCCTCTTCAAGGTTCACAGAGTAGATAATGAGCGAAATGATAATTTCTCTAAATTTGTGTCTGTTAACCCATTTTTTATAGTCTAGAAAAATAAATAGGCTTGATTTATTTTTGAGAATTATGTTGTATCTGTCTCTATATTGTATTTTTATTGGAATTATTTGCTTAATTTTGAACTTCCCAGAAAAACAGGTATTATAAAAAATGGGAAAAATAAATAATATACCTTTATTCCTTATTGGATTGTTTGCTTGCCCAGATTTATTACAGCTAAAATAAAGAATGCATTTAGTAATTGAAGTCAGAATGATTAAAATGAGCTTCCTTTTATTAGCATTGTTAGCTAAGAAAATGAGTGCTTCAAGGCCTCTCTCCCTGTTTCCATGGGGAATGTTGTATAAGAACAGACTTTTCTCAGAGGTTAGAATGTTTTTTCCCCAAACAAAGTAAAATATGTTAGAGAAAATTATTCAATTGATAATTAAATGCTAGTTTGAAACTTTGAAAAGCAATACATTTACTTTTACCCTTTTCCTAGCCTCTTTTTTTTTTTTTGGTGAGTATGGGCATTGGGCAGAAACAAGAAAGGGAAGATAAGTAACATAGGGTCACAATGGAGTGGCTGGAAATAAATAAAATCTATTCTTTCTTCAGCAACTTCCTTGCTGTTTTGTATGGTGTTCACCCAGGACAAAGGAATCTCACTGCAACACAATATTGTGTAGGGAGGGCTTCGGAGTAAGACAGATCCTTCTTGGATTCTTCCGTGCCTTACAGAGAATACCAAAACACCAAAAGGCCCTTTTTAAAAATAAAGCAAGCAGCCCCCAAAATGGAGGCCAAGGACAGCATTCATGTGAGAGACATCGCTGAAAGTAATGTGCCAAACATTTCCTTCAAATTTTAGTCTACGTACTTGTATATATAATTTCTTAGTTGTAGTTGGAGTTTATAAGCACTCACTTAGGATTTCTAGTTTAAGGAAAGCAGCACCTAAGGCCTAATTCATTATCAAACATTGTAGTTGAAAATGGTACAGAACTACTTTTAGTTTCCATGTTTGAACAGGTATTTTTGTACATTTTCTTCCTAACTATTTCTTAGTTTTAATGCAGCTGAGGTTTGGTCAGAATATCAAAATACTGTCTTCCCCTCCAAGATGATTTACACATTGTCACCCATCGCACTTTTCTTGCTGTCAAAAATTTTTAGGCTTGTTATAACCTACTTAAGGAGTCTTATAAAAAGATTAAAAATCCTGGTGCACCTCATGCCACAGACTGTAGTGGATTCAGCATTTGTATTTGTGTTCTCCAGGCTTGTTCCTATGGACATAATGACCAGCCTTCTCACGCAGACCCTTTTTTTTTTTGGTAGCCATGCTTTTTGTTTTGACCCTCAGGAAGCAGTATCGTTTGATTTGGTTGATCTGACCGTCTGATGTGCAGTGTATGTACTTTGGTAATTTGGCAGGAGACATTTTAGTGATATGTTTGTCTCATGTTAATTCTGTTTTCTCAGCATTTCCCTTATAAAGTCTGTATTTTTCAGGAGTTACTCTAATAGTTTCAGAAATGTTCTGGAATGAAACAAATAATCACCTGGTAGAAATGAGATTGATTTGAAGAGGCTCAAAGTGATGAAATAGAGAAAATCCTCTTTGAAAGAAGTTGTTCCATGAATAACTCAAGGTAAAGAAAAGGAGGAATGTGGTGAGTGAAAGAAGAGGCTCCAGCTTGATTAAAAGTCAGGAAAGAGCATACAATAAAAGGTTAGAAAAGCGGGGCCTGTTTTTCTTTTTGAGAAGTTTGTAAGAGAATGTAATCAATATTTAATAATATAAAGCTTATATGAGAAATGACAATGAGAGAGAGGGAGGAAGGGCAGAAAGGAGAAAGCTGTCAAGAATAAAAAACTGGAATTAAAAGTTTCCTAAAGAAAAAACCTTTTGGCATCTCTTCTTAAATATGTGAGAGAGTGATGTTTCAGTTCCAATGACAACTGCCACACAAAGGAGGGAGTCAAAAGAAGGATGTTTTAGTTGGGTCAGCAATGAATTGGGGTGAAGGCCACTCATATTTGCTGGAGATCTGAACCAGCCTGTCTTTCAGCATTCTTGGATCCACTGTCATTGCTGCTTGCTTTTTTGCTGGTGTCTTCTTGGGCCTAGTGGTTGGTCGGTGAAGGCCAGGGTTGTATAAGAGATTTAGCTCCTGCTATTTTCCCTGTGCTCTATTCTGGTTGGTGTCACTAAATGAAGGGAACAGAGAGGCATTCTTTCACCATGAATTCCAAGTCACAAGGGAATGCAGGCCAGCGACTTCTGCCTTTAAAAAGGCTCTACCCCCTGCCCTACATTGCAGTCCTCTCAGAGGATTTACCATAGAATGTGGCCAATATTCCTGTTGCAAAGTGGCAACCCCCTGCCCCCCCCAAAAATAAATAATTCAGGTTAACTCAAAAAAAAAAAAAAAAAAAAAAAAAAAAAAGAAAGAAAGAAAGAAAATGAAGAAAAGAAAAAGAAAAATTCATTTAACCGAGAAATCCAAGGAGCTGACTCTTGCCCCATAGCACCTGCTAGATCCAAGGGTTCAGTTTTATCATCGGAGCTCTTCTCGTCCCTCTTAGAAAGCTTCCTTTTCTAGCAGCCTCTGTCCACATGGTGCGAACAGTGGTTCCTGGCAGCTCTGCCCTTTCACTTCTTTTGGGGCTCAAAGTTCCAAAACATGGAAGATCTTCTTTTTCGCCATCTCTCCAGAGTTTAAGGGCAGAATCTTTTAGACCTTGCTCGTTGCCCAGCTGCAGAGGGGGTAATGGGTGTGGAGCCTCTTCTTCCAACCTACAGGGATTGTGCAGAATGGTAAGAAAAGGCAAAAGATAACACTGAACAAACATCATGTGCTCACTACAATCATTTTGTTACTGTGTTATGATTTTTGCAGTTTTATGAATGAGAAACACTTGGAAAATGTTAATCCATTGTTTCGCTGCATTAATTGAGGCAGTATTAATGTGGCTTAGTGGGTTCTTGATGGTTTGTGTGGAGTAGGGATGGTTTGTGTTGGACAGAGATTTTGTTTATACAACTGAATGTGTCTCAGGTTTGAGCATTCACTGTTCAAACCCAACGTGAGCTGCCAGCCCTTTTCTCAGTGCCCTTCTGAAGTTATTCTTAGGAAATAGATTCTTGTAGAGCTTGCTTTCCACATCCAGATGCCAGAGTAGACTTAAAAGGGCATCTTTTCTGCTTTCTGTGAAACCAAGATCCGGGTTCTTTCTACTGGTCAGTATGAATCTGAAGGCAATATTTGAATTGGAGAAGGGACTTGCCAGTAGCAGAATTCTTGTCACCAGTGCAGTTTTTCCTGCACATATAATGCTTTAACTACTCAACTTCTTTGCTTGTATTAAGGAGAAAGCCAGTTCTTCAAGTTGTCCTGAATCAGAAAGTTACATTTGCAATTATTTAGACATCCAGATCTTTTTTGAAATATTATAACTACTTAATTGTCCTAAAGGCATAGAAAAACAATTGGATCATGATACCACTTAGTTTGAGCCATATTTTTCACAAATTTCTTTCTGCGATGTGTCGGTTGTTTTCCCTTGTACTTCCAAGAATTAAATGGGATCAAATTGGCTCATAATAGCATCCTCTTGTGTCAAAAGAAGCAAACAAACCCCCCAGTGTGTACAGTTATTAACTCCACTAGTACTGCTTTCTGTTGGACCTAATGAATTTCCATCTAAGTTCAAGAGTGACTGCTAACTGACATTTCAGATCATCCAACCAAACTGATGAGTTCTGTCCTTTGAACTAACATGGATGTTCAAGGGTTAATAACAGTTCTTATCTAGCATCAATTTGACTTTGCAAAAGATGCTGCGAACACTAACTGCTGGCCCTGTGCTGAAAATAAACGGTGAAGATTTATGAATTATTTCCCCATTTATTTTCATTCCCTGAGGCTGCTTCAGATTTTTATTTTTACAGCGACAGTGTCACATTCAGCACCAGCCTCTGTAAGAACCCACCCTGTGCTGCATAACTAGAGAGATTCAGAATGCTGTCGTCCTCCTGTGGTAGCTGGTGAAGCAGACATGCCGGGCGTGGGGGGGTAAAGGTGCTTTCCTCACACAGAAGGCTCCAGCTGAAACGTTATGCTCCCTGGCATGGCCCTTTGGCCTCTCTGTCCTTGCGCACTCACAATGATTAAGTTTTCAGATTCACTCCGACCCTTGGGTCCCAGTGAGGGGACCCAGGATCTGGAAGAAGCAGGCACGCAGTTAGGAGCTGGGTTCCGCCTGCTCTGTGACAGGTTCTTCAAGGACAGCTGGAAGGAGCCGGATGCCCAGAGACAGAGGAAGGACAGCTCTGAATGTACCCTGCTTGTATCGTAATATTGCAGGACTAGCCCTGCTGGGTAACCGATTTACATTTTGAGCAGTCAGTAAGAAACCAGTAATCCCAGCATTATCATCTTTAAAGAATTCTGGAGAAGTCTAAAAAAAAAACAACAAAAGAAAAAACCATAGGAGCAAGGCAGAGTTGTACTGTGATTCAGTGTAAAATGTGTGTCCTCTGTGCTGAGGGAGGAATGGACAAAGGGAACCCCTGGAAGCAAAATTAGAGTCTTTGTAGCTAGACTGAAACTTCAGGCGCCCTGTGTGCGGGCTTCCGAGCAGTTAGCTGTGCTGGAACGGAGCCGTGCTGTGACTTGCTACGTAGAGTTGATTGGAGGTGTTCCTTTTTCTCCAGTTTCCATTTCCTTTGACCCAGGTTCTTCCAGAAAGCTTTCCTCTGGTTAAAATTTCTCCAACCAGATTTCAGCCAAGTGATGATTCTTTGAGCGACAAGATTAACTAGATCTTTTAAAGGCATTTTTAGGGCAATTACAATTCAACCAATTACTTGTGCTAACGAAATGTTAGTGCTGAGGTCATGTCAGGGAGACGATGTCGCTCTGTGTTTGGAGCAGAAGGATGAGCAATTTTCAAACAAATTTTAATTGGTCCTTTTGATGCAAGCTCCTACCTCCTCTCTGGCGACGAAATGCTTTCGTTCTTGGAAAAAGAGTATGCTTTCATAAAGTTCCAGGAAGATTGGGATCCAGTCCTTGGAAGGCTTGGACTTTGAACATATTTCTATATTGGGGCCTTCTTTAAGTTAATCTTTAAAAGTTTGATTCACCACTTTCATTGCCTTGTGTCCCTCTAGAATCTGCACTTCACGCTCTGGTATTACTTAGCTACTTGTGGCTTCCTAAATGGCTTGCTATTTCTTTCCCTTTCTGTCTTGCAAACCTACCCAGCTTTTAAAACTTGGCTCCGATGTCGTTTTCATTACGGAGGCTTGATCACCTCTCTCCCAGCTAGGTCGTCAATCCCTCTTCTGTGTGTCACCCGTTGCACACCTCCTGTCCCATCCTTGTCACGCTGAATCATACCTGCAGGGTTTCATGTCTCTCCCTCACCTGGCTGTGATTTACTACCCTTGTGTCTAAGCGTCTCTGCCTGCTACTCAGATCGGTGCTTAAGAAATGATTGTTGAAGGGAAATGGGTCTGGAGATGGAAGTCAAATTAACATTTGAGGAATAAACAAAGTCCTCTTCTTTTCTCTCCCTTTCTAAGCCTTAGGAGTTTATGACTCCCTAAAATTCAAAGCTCTTTCGTATAGTACTGGCTCTTAGCATATGAGTTTTCTACTTACTTAAGTACTTTTCAAGTTCTACTGTTTTGACCAAAATAACAAAAGCTAAATGAGCTGACTCCATTTTAATCATTTCACTACCAATTTAGTGCAGACTATATTTTATTTATTTAGTTTGAATTAGAATCTATTAAAACATGAGTAAAGAAAGGGAGGCTGCCTGCACACAGGTTCCTTTTTGTGTTTAAGGCTGTGAGACTTGAATTCTAGAAGAGCATCAAATTTCCCCAACATATTTGTGAGGTAGGATTATCTTATTGATTATTTTAAAGAGTTGTCTCTGAATTTTAAAGTGCCAATGAGTAGGAAATGAGTGTCCAGGCTCCTTGTGTCCTCAGCTGCCCTGGATGAGCTTCTTGTGGTATAAAACTTCATCATGAGCAACATTTGCTTCCAGCCGAGACATCTCCCAGCCCTAGTAGCCACTTTCATTCGTTTTGATTCTTCTGAATTTGTTCCTTTGTTGTGTTTCTCATTTAAGTCCAAGGTGTCCTTGAATTGAGATGAGTAGGATGGTCATAGTCAGAGGAATTCAGATTCCAGAACAGGGGTTGGCAGACTTCTTCTGTAAACAGATGGATAGTAAATGAGTAATGTTTTTGGTTTTGGGGGCCCTTTAGCCCCTGTTGCAGCTACTCAACTCTGCTGTTGTAATGCTGAGGCAGCCATAGACCTATGTAAACAAATGAGCATGGTTATGTTCCCATGAAACTTTATTTATGGACTCTAAAATTTGAGTTTCACGTAATTTTCACATGCCATGTAATATTACTTTTGTTTTGATGTTTGTCCAAGCATTTACAAATGTAAAAACCATTGTTAGCCCACAAGCCTCATAAAAACAGGTGGCAGACTGTATGTGGTCATAGTTGGTGACCTCCCTTCTAGGGGACATGTATAGAGGCAGTGATGCAGCCCTTATGAAGCACCTCCTGTGTGTCAGACCATGTTCTATGTGTCAGACCAGGTTCTGGGAGCTTAAAATTTAATGGGGGAGAGTGGCTCATGTACAAATAAAGACAGAAGTGCAATGAGAGGGGTTTGTGTTCGGAATCATGGGCGCACCAAGGCAGGGCGCTTAACTGAGCCTTGGGGGTGGAGGGATAGCTGTAAGTGTGTAGGAGTAGGCACAGAAGACTTCCTGGTGGAGGTGACATCCTTTTAGTTGAGTCTAAAATGATTCCAAGTAAACCAGACAGTTGGTGGGCTGAAGGCTGTTCCTAGCAGAAGGAACTGTGTGGGCAACTGGGAGTTAAGTAACAGCATCGTGAGTGGGAGGAACCACAAGGATGTGGTATTGCTGATGAAAAATGAAGGATGGTGAGAGAGGAGGCCCCACAGCAGACAGTCAGTCCAAGACCCAGAGGATGAGAAGTCTATCTTACCAGTCATGGGTAGTCACAGAAGGGTCATATTTGGGTCATCCTGGCACCTGAATGGAAGAAGCAGCAGTAGGGTGTGTATCACGCTGACGGAGTAGGTTATCGTCTCCTTGGCCCCGTCTGATAAGTAAGCGCTTGGAACTGAGACTAAGAGGCCAAGAAATATCATAGGTCTTACTGCCAGAAGAGCTAAAATAAACACTGTGTAGCTACTGTCAACAATATAGATAAAAACTACCGAGTCTGTTTTATTCCTTGTCCTCATCCGTGGCATCTGATGTCAAAGCAGTTTCACATGCATAGAGCTCTATTGGAAGCTCAACGAGAGCTTAGAGAACTCAGTGAGGATGAGGTAAAGACCATGGCTGTTTTAGCCATCACTGAATTCTTAGCACCCAGCAGGCACCGACATGTGGTAGGTGTTACGTGAATGTTGAAGGAATGGCTTATATCAGCATTTGGAAAACATCTGTACTATCATGAGTGTCACTAAATAGTTTAGGTTGGACTTCAACATTTCTGTTGATTAGTGCTTTCTCAGTGACCAGCTGTGTTATGCAAACCAAGTTTCTAAACTTGAAAATCTGGTTATTTTGTGAGTGTAGTTAGTAGCATGAAATAACGAGGAAGGAATTGTCCTCTCCTGAGACTAATATAAAAGGTACGAAAGGTTTGTATCACTTTGCTAATTATACATTATATATGACTAAGAACCACAGGTCTTTACAGCAGCGCTGTTCGTGAGCTCCCCAAATACGAAAATAACCAGTGTCTGTCAACATACACAGTTGGGGAAGAAGTTGTGTTATTTTGAGCAGAGGCATGACATGATCTGTCTTAAGTTTTAGAATAATCACTCAGGCTGCTCCATGGAGAATAGATGGCTAGAGAGCCAAGATTTCAGGAGCAGGGAGAACTTTAGGAATCAATTGCAATAATCCAGGTTACAGATGACGGTGGTTTGACCATTGGTTACCTGTGGAGGGGTTAGAAGTGGTCACCCTCTAGGCATATTTTCAAATAGAAGACAGGATTTGTTGATGGGTTGGTTAAAGAATATAAGAGAAAGGAGGCAAGGATGGTTTTTTTTTGCCCGAGCAGCTGGAAGGATGCAGTGGCCATTTCCTGAGACGGGAAGGCTGAGAGTAGGAGTTTTGAGTGGATGGGGTGGGAAGGGGAGATTAGGAGATCAGTTTAGTGAAAGTGTCAAGTAGGAAGTCAAATATCCTAATCTGGAGTTCAAGGGAGAGGTCTAGACTAAACATATAAATTTAGTAGTCATCAGTATTAAGATATTTAAAGCCTGGAGGCTGAGAAAGGTCTCTTATGACATTTAAATTACATAAGCATTAAGTTTTTAAGGCAAATTGATTATTTCTATGAAGTCATTTTATTAGAAAATTGAAATCATTACCCCCTTGATCCTGTCTTTTCATAGATGCATGCATCAGTAGTCTTTGCTGAAAAACAAGTCAGGATGAAAAGCAGAACCAACATGTACATTATAAATATTTTCTTGCCACTGAAAGGAATAAACAAAACAGTTTAGGAAGGAAAGCTATTGACCAGCAATTGCTATTGACTGACAAAAAGAGGGAAAGAAGTACCTCTGTACTGGTGTCTTGTCTGGCAGTTAGCAACATTAATAGCAAGAGTTTTTTTCTTCTTCTTTTTTTTTTAATGACATGAAAAAGCTAGGGTGTAGATTAAAGAGAAATTCTGTCTTTGATGATTATTTTTTGTTAATTCCCCCAAGATGTATCATGAATTGATAAGCTGAAGATTTTCTTCATGGATTTTTGCCTTGCAGAAATAACGCTGCACAAGTTACAAGCTACCACCATTCAAGGGATGGAGTACAAAAATGCCTGTCTTTCTTTCATTAGTATTCTACTGATTGGATTCCAAGAACAAAGTTAGGGGGAAACAAATTTTTGCTATCACTAACTTAAAAAATAGTAGAAAGCACAATAACCTAAGACCTCTGTTCTCTGATCCAGAAGGCATGACCTATTCTGATGCTTTGCTTTCTTACTGAATTTTTATCCCGTGAGAATTAGATGGTTTGTCCTTATTAGTGAAAATGTAACTTTGCCCCATCCCCCTGCCTGCTTTCCTTGAATGCTTTTTACTACTTGACTGGGAATAAACACTGAATCTTAAGGGGGGACAACAGCCTTTTGTCAAAGTTCTCTGCAGTAACTCTTCCTGCACCAAGGACAGGTCTCAGCTTCAGTGTTTCTGCTTCCTTGTGCCTCCCTTGGCTTTATGTAGCAGCTCCGGAAATCCTGTCATAAAGGCTACTTAGAAAAGTTTTGTCTTTGATGGAAGTTGTACTTGAATTTTGGGGGCAATTTGCAGACCTTCGGTTTCAAGTGCTTAGTAGAAAATTGTAGCCTATTAATCACTGAGGTTAGAAATTGAGGAAATAGGTATTTCATTGGGGAAATATTTACTGATGTTAATGCCCAGTGATTATCGTAGCAGATTGATGCCATGGCAAGGATGACAGCCAGTCACCGTTCTGAACACCTTCTGTGCAGTGTCTCGTTTCATCCTCACATAATCCTATGAGTCAGATACTATCATTACCCCAATTTTACAGATTGGGGAAACTAAGGCACAGCAAGGTTAATAGCTTGCTTGTGGTCATGTGGTTAATAAGTAGCAGTAATGGAATTTGAACCCACCCTTTCAAAAGCCCAAGCCATGTTCTTCCCCACCCTGGTGGGACCTGTTTACCTCTCGAGGACCGGTAATGACAGCTGGGATGTATGTCAGCCCATGGGGGTCTGACCCCCACCGTGTACCACTTTCAGGCTTTGTGGTCTCAGGCAAATTACTTCACTTGTTAGGGCCCAGCTTTCCTTATCTGTAAAATACAGCTAATAATGCCTACCTCAGCGAGTTGTTATAAGAAGTAATTGTAATAGATTTGTGGATACAGCTGGCCCAGTACCTAGAGCAGAACCCAGTCTATGGTAGATGTTAATCAATATTTATCGAGTGAGTGATTATAATGTGCTAAACACAAACCAAAGCATTCTCTGGAGGAAATCCAGGTGGGTTCAGAGGAGGTGGACTTGAAAATGGAAGGTAAAACTTCCAAATCGAAGTGTTTCTCACACCATCATGACACAGAATGGTGCCGGGTAACATGTGTCCCTGCTAATGCCTAGTGGTCTGTCTCTGCTTACAATTTTGACATTACTTAGAATCATAAATAATAAAATGCATGTTTTTAATAGCATTTACTATGCCCATCTTTTAAAATTTAACTCGGTGTTGGAATTTCTTGCATCTTGCCCCAATGTGCAGGTGGTGGGAATCCATTGGCATATTTATACTGGAGAACAGAGAAACAGGTGCTCTGCAGGGCATTTGTAAGAAAGGGCCTTAGTCTGTGTTGTATATAGTTGTTTTTGACAGATGGGAATGGTTTGGAAATCTTCTGAGGAAATACTGGCCGAGAATTCCCTGCACCATAAGTAAATTAAAAGAAATTGATTTTAAGGAAGCTGATAAAAGATGGAGAAAAATGGGCTTACTGAGTAGACATGGGAGAGTTTATGGAAATAATGAGATCCTTTGTGAGTATGACAAAGATGCATAAGATGGCTCTCAAACTCATGGGGTGGATTGGTAACAACTTGCTTGTTGGAAGATATTAGACTTCTTCCCGTAGTACACGTAGCCTAGGGAATTTTTATTCAGCTTGTGTGTGAGAGTATATATGAAATTCATGTAATACTTTTTTCTTTTCTAGGCTAGTCAAAAGATAAACAGATATTGATTTTTACTTATTTTTCATTGGTATTTGCCTTTTTTCTTTACCTAGGTTAGAACGGGTACTCAGTCTATATTATTATAGAGTAACATTTCACGTCTCAGGGACTCATCTCACCCATAGAATGTGTCCGAGAACTAGCAAGCAAGTCGTTGAAACAAATAGAATGGATTTGCTGAAGTCTGTGTGCTAAGGCTCATGATGCTAATTGTAGCATGTACTAATTCTTTTTATTTAATGTCTGAATTTAAAGGGCTAATTTCGGGGCCAAAATAATTTAGGGAAAAAAAATTTACAATGGCTTTAAGCCTTGGCTTTTGCTCTCTGTGTGTCCTCTTCTGGTGCTTGAGTAGCACTGGTTATGGGCCATCTCCCCATCCTTGCTCGCCACCCCGCCCCCCACTCCCTTTAGCTCTAACTGGTGGTGCTGACCCTCCAAAAGTAAGCTACAGTCTCCATCCAGCCTAGGCTCTGGACTTTCAGCCCCACAGCCTCTATAGACCTGACAGGAATGTGATTCTGTATGCTCAGCCACCATCTACTACCCTCTCAAGAGTGGGCATTGTCTTCTGGGGAGGGAAGGGGTTAGCTAACTCAGCCCTAACGTCTTAATTACACTAGACTGCCATTTCTACTCCACTTTGACTACCCATATTGTTGCAGTCCCTCCCAGAGTTCCATGAAGAAGTAAACCAAATCCCATCTGGGAATCTCTATGCAACTTCTCTCCTCCCCATTCCTGAGTTTTGACCCCAGTGGGATACCAAGCAGGACGTAGATCCTAACTCCCTGGCTTTCCTTCCCCCTTGCCTCCATCCCCAACTTCTCCTTGCTTCCCCTTTTTTTCTCTTTGTAGACTCAGATACCCTGGAAGAGCTTCTCTGCCTCCTGTGATGGGAAATTATTCTGAAACTTCCATGCTCTTAAGCTTTTATCAAAACTCTGAGTCCTCCAACCTCTAATTCTTGATGTTTAAAAGACAGCTTCAGAAATTTAAAAATCACTTTTCTCAACAAAGCCAGGCTCTTGCTAAAGAAAGCCTTGGCAAATGGAAGTCTTGATTTTTACAACTGTTGGCTGGGAAGTGAGCAGGCCTATTTGGGAAGTAAAAATGGAGCATTGTCTCCTTTGTTCTGCTGTCCCCCTTACGCGATGCCACTGACTCAGAGGCAGAAGAGCTAAGGGGCATAAGAAATGACTGGGAATAGAAAATACAAATATGTAAAAATACTGTCCAGCTGCAGGATCAAATGTGAGCCTGTAAAGTCAAGGGTAACCCCCTCTCCCATTTCTTGAGATTGGAACTTATTAATGACAAATTCTGTTCCATAGTGAGAATATAGAATTGAGGGGAGGGTGGGACTGTAAAGAAAGGGATATTCTTTTTTTTATTACATTGGGCCATTTTGACTTTTTAAAAACTATTTTATTTTGTAGACTCCAAGGTCTTGAGGACCTAATCTTTGTAGATAATATTTTTCTCGTGACTCTTCCCTTTCTCTATGAAGGACTAGGGAATGAAGTAGGAATTCTTAGAAAGCTATAGAGAAAATATAAGGAATTATATTCAGAGAACTCAGATGAGATTTAGGATTAGTTCATGTTTCATCAGGGTTCAGTTGGTGGCAGAACCTGAAAGGGGCATTTAAAATTAGGCCGTTGTGATTAGCAGCTACCAGAACTTCTCATTGTGTTCTAGTTCCCTGACTCTGTTCACCAGCTTTTGTTCACTTATTAAATTTCTTTAAAATTTTTTGAATTGTGGGATCAAGTGGCTCTTTGCCATAAAAAGCATAATCAATGTCAGCCTAATTTCTGTGCCTTGTGATCTTAGTAGGCCCTTGGGTTTGGAGTACTGCAGGTGTCATCCTTTCAGCAAAGACCAGTCTTCAAGAAATGTTTAGCATGTAGTTTTTTTATAACAACAAATGTAAACTGAGAAACTTATTTTTCATAAGGTTAGTAGGTGCAAGCTGCAGATAAAATGAAAGACATCAAGGGTTGAAACAGCTTTTTTTTTCTGTTTGTTTTGTTTTCAACAATCAGAGACCTTCCACAGCTATGGGATTGTATGAAGTCAGATTTTTTCACCTGTGGGGTTAGTGATTGATGCACACTAAGTAGCTTGACATATGTTACTTCTAGCTGGACCCCATTAGTCGTTGGGAGATGGATAGAATGTTCTATTATTTCTACACAAGTGTCAAGAAACTAAACAAATATCATTTTATGGCGAGGAAAGGGTAAATGAATTTAAACTCATCTACTTTGATGAACTCGTGGTTTCCCTGACAGGCAAATGCTAACTGTGTTTAGTCAGAACTAGGGGAGGTAAAGGGATGATTTATAAGCACTGAATTATTTTATATCTCTATCATACAGTTTCAAACAGAAATGTAGGTAATTTTTTTCCTATGATGTTTGATACTTTTGACTATAATGGTCCAATTGTAAACTGAATGTTATGGATGAAATTTCTTGACATTTTATAAACTTAGTTCAACATTTGTCTCCTAGGTAAACAAAAAGACAAAAATACAACCTTTCTTGCTGTCCATTTTTGTTAAAAAGGACTCATAGCAAAATGCAGTTTAAAAAAAAAACTTGTTTTCTGTAGTAGGCAAAATCCTCTATTCTGGATTCATTGGAAGGATTAAAAAATGAGCAAATATTTAGTATGCAAACAGATCTGAAAACTCAGTGATTAAAAAAAAATATTCAAGAGGTATCTTAATCTTTATTAATAAATTTAATAAAATTTATAAAGATGTAGGAGTTAGAATTAGGAAAGAGAGAAATTTTGCTTATTATTTCTTATTTATTTTAAATTTATTTACTTTATATTTCTTATTATTTCTTGTTTTAAATTTATTTAGTTTATATTTTTTATTATTTCTTGTTTATTTTAAATTTATTTAGTTTATATTTTGTAAGAATGTGATATTGTTTTTTAGTCTGGATAGCCTATAGTCAATTTTTTACCCATTCATTTGTATTTAGAAATGTTATTCATTAACACAGATTGCTTTTTAACTAGAAAAATTTACTACATTAACCTATATTTCTTATTAAAAGGGAAACTTTTAGTAAATTGTCAATACTCTGCAAAGCATACGTAACATGTTTATAGCTAGAGTCATAACACAAGATACTTAATATTATAGTCATATCTTGTCTTATGGTCTCTCCATGTAGGTGTACTTTTTTCTAGCAATGCTCAGGAATCTCAGCTCCTAATTCTTTTTTTGTTAACTGATGATCTTTAAGTCCCCACATCTGCAGAAGAGTACATCCCACCTTCTATTTAATTTTTGTATGTTGAGGTTATTTCTGGAAGTTTGAGACTATCTTCTCCCAAATAAAGTTTCCTGTGTTATTTGAAATATTTGTCACTTTCTAATCTTTGGGGAGTTGTTATTTCAGTCTGTGTTGGCTGGAATATTAAAGGCACTTTACTTTGTACATACATCCCAAGGGTACTCACGTTGTCAGATTTAGTAATGAACAGAATGAGTCATCTCCACTGATGGTCAGAAAAATAAAAACAAGTGCAAAATTTTATCATTCAAACCAAAGAATTGCAATAGAGAGATTGTTCCTAATTAACATATTGTGAAATAAATGACTCTTTGTGGCCCTAACACTAGACCTGTTGTTTGTTTCTGAAGACATTTTGGAATACTTATTTGTTGTGTGAGTTTCATAATAGAGGGGGGAAAAGATAAGTATTTATAAAGATTTAAATCCAGAGAGATTCAATTTCCATGAAAAAATAAGGATCAGGGGAGTGGGAGAGGAGAGGTATTTTTTTTTTTTAAGTTTCTTTAAAATAGTGCAGCTCTTTTCAAAGACAGTCAGGTTTCGATTATTGTAGACAACATCCGAGATCAATAGTTAGCTGAAATTTACAGTGAGAAGAAAGGAATGGGAAGCAACTACTTCATTAGTCTGTAAAATTGAAATTGGGGAAGAACAGAGGGCATGATCCCCAGGGGGACTTGGTGTCCTCTAAAAACCCTGAGAAAGGATTTAAAAATTTATTTATAATTGATAAGTGCTGAGTCAGTAGTGTTCATTTTTTCCCTAGTTTCCTGATTTGGCTATTATGGTTTCATGAGTTTTGCCTTAATTTGTCATTAAAATCTCTAAGATAAACTAGCAACATTTCTTAATGTCTTTTAATTTTTAAAAAAATTGTCATTTAGGAGAAGCAGAAAGGCTTCATGTAGAATTTATAAAGTGTAAGTAACAGGGTCGGATGTATTTCCTGGATAATACCAGGCCGTGTGAATACCAGGCTTTTAAGTACCATATGTACAATGGTGTGATTGTTCCTACAAGACTCTTCCAGTCCTGACACATTGTGGGTCTAAGAAACAGCTGCTCTGGACTTCCACCAGATCCCAGAGAAAATGGGTGTTCTCCCTCCGCTTCCATTGCTCAGGGAGCTCCTCTGTCTTCCGTGGGGAATTGAAAGCCAGAGGTGTTCCTAGTGCAACCAGGTTTCCTTGGGGTAAACCAAAACAATGGAAGAGCAAGGTGTGTTCATAATTGTAGAATCTGAATTGGGGTGCTGAGCAGTATGGATGGGTCCCCAGGTTGTGACAATCTTGGAGTCCTCTCTTTGGGATCAGAATTTCCTAGGAGACCAGGATGAGAAACATGATATGGGGAAGAGTTAGCTCTTGCCTATTGTCTCCCCACATTTGCCAATACCTCTCCACCTCCCCCATTCTATACCTTGTTTCCTATACATCCTTCCCAACCCATGCCCTGATTTTCATTGCCTGTATACTTAATTCAGCTGGTGAATGGATTTAGTTGGCTATTATGAAGTAGCTTGAGAATCCAGTCATAGATTCTAAATAGCTGACTTTATAAAATTTCTTTAATGTAAATCATTTGTAAATTAGGGACTCAATTTAGTTTGCTGTCATTGTTTCAATTTCAGTAAGATTTTAATAATCAGCTCTAATATAGTAGTGATAGAATTAATAATTTATGATAGCTACTGTAAATATCAGTAAGGCCTAACCTAAGACCTCAGTTACAAATAAATGCTAATGTGCAAAATTATTAGGTAGGTGGGATTCCTGTCATGAAATAAAAGAAATGTAAAAGTATACCATTATTCCCTCATAGTCACTAATAAGTGCAGTAAAGACAGGAGGGTTTAATTCAGACCTGCAGATGGTTCGACAGGGCCCATCCAATTTTCCTTGAAAATGTTGGCTGACGCAGTTCAAAAGCTGTCTTTAACGAAACACATGTATATAAATTCTTTAAAAGTAACATCTAAAGAGGTCACGTAATGCACTGAAAATTGGGCCCAAAAGTTAGCTCTTTTCTTTTTTTCTGAAACAAATGAAATGTTAAAGTTAAGATTCTGCTTTTGGTATGGTGAGTAGGTCATTTCAAGGATACCTATGATTGTGGTACTAACTTTATGCTTTAAGTAAGAAATCAAGACTAAACCCAGTATACTGTGCCTACTTCAAAAAGGGCTCACTACAGTTTTTTTTATTGTAATTAAAATAATCCAGCAGTGTCTGGATGACCCTGAGGAGAAATAAGTGTTATAAATGACTAATGTTCCAGGCGAGACTCACCAATGGGTACTGATACATATGATGAGAAATGCTTTATTTCCATAGTCTCAAAGTATCTACCCACAAGATACTTGTTACTTACTACAGTGAACAATCTTGACAGACACAACCTTAGCCAAGTAATCAAGGTTATCATCACCAGTAATGAGACATATTGTCATCAAATACCTCCTGATAAAATACCCATAGCAAGGCACATCATCACTTCTGTGGTATTCTTGTCAAAAGTGCATATCCTAAATTTAATTACGAGAAAACATCACACAAAGCTAAATTTAGAGACATTCTGCAAAATAACTGGCTAGGACTCTTCAAAAGCATCAAGGTCATGAAAAACAAACACTGAGGAACTGTCCCAGATTGGAAGAGACTAAGGAAACATAACTACAAAATGTAGTGTGCAATCCTGTGTGGGGTCCTCAGCCAGAAAAGGGATGTTCGTGGGACAATTGGTGAAATTTGCATATAATCTGTAGAATAGTTCATGAAATTGTATGAGTATTAATTTCTTGATTTTGATAATCATGCTATGGTTGCTTAAGATGTTAATATTTGGGGAAATCAGGTGAAACATGTGGGAACTCTTTCTACTACTATTGTAACTTTCTTGTAATTCTGAAATTATTTCAAAATCAAGAGTTAAAAAAAATAAAAGATGGACTTCATTGTTATTTCCACAGAAGAGTAATACGACTGTTAGTTTGCCAGTTTTATGTATACCTTTAAAAATCACTAGGGATACAAATTACAGAAGGGAAGAAAGGAGAACAAACCAGAAGTAGAATTTAGCATGTGAGAGTCATAGTTTGGGGAATGCTTTTTGGCAAGAAAGGGCATTAGCACTTTAAGGCAATGTGTGAACTGGGTAGAGTATCTTCCAGTTCACTTCAGTGACTGATATTTGCTGAACAACCAGTAGGTGCTTACCGCATTTCTAGGTGCTCTACTGGAGTACTAGCCCCCTGCCTGAAGAAGTGCTTAGTCGTTTGGTCTTGTTGGAGGGACAAGAGTCCTACAGATATTAGAAATTAATAAAATTGATAAAATATTAATGAAATGGATAAAATGCACCTAAAAGAAGTACTAAATTGAATGCTCAAGTGGTAAATCCAGGCAGCAGAATAGTGGCACATCTCCTCACTCTGAACTGTATTTTGTGGGAAACAAAGGAGGTAGGAAACATTGTTTCTCATGAAGCAGATGCAAAATGTGTTATTTTCACTGCTGTATTTCCATTGCCTGGCAGAGTGATGGCACATAGTAGGTGATCATTAACTCTTGGTTGAATAAATGAGTGATTAATACCTTGGTGATTTCATTCCTTCATGATTCCAGCCAGCCTTTATTGAGTATCCACTAGGGACCATGCATTGTGTTAGGTGCTGGGAACATAAAGGATCCCAAAACCTAGAGGTGATTTTCCTAAAGAATGCTGTATTAGAGGGATATAAGCAGGACAGAGTGGAGTGGGGGGTGGAGTGAGCCTTCCTTCCAGAGGATGAAGGATGTGTGAGTTATTTTGAAGAATAGTTGGTGGGGAAAGGCAGTAAGAGGCCAGAATCTCAAGTAGTTGGAAAAGCATTGGCCTAGGCATAAGTAAGTTCAATGTGACTGTTGAATGTGGTTTGTAAAGGATGAGACTGGAAAAGTGGGCAGGGGCTAGATTTGGAAAGAAGTTTGGACTTTGTTCCTCTGTTTCTCCATTGAAATACTTGCTGGCTCCTCGTTTCCTAGAGAAATTGTTTTTCACTAGTTTTCAATAATCAAAAGTAGTCGAAACCAGTGTTTGATCAAACTTGGAAATAGGCTTGGTCATCAGAGCAGAAGGGGGAGCAATAGTAGAGACTTAGAGTTTGATTCTCCCCCGTCAGATGGGGGTTATAAAATTTGCAGGTAATATTGTAGGACCATTTGAAAAGTCAGCATTGGGAATGGAAGTCAGAGTTCAAATCGGAGAAAGAAAAGTTGTGGAAGAAAAATCAGAAATACGAATGTTTGGTTGTGTGAGGAGCATGAATGACCAGCGATGAGACAAGATTAGATTGGGGAGAACATTAGAAGAAACGGCATCAACAGGCTAGGCTCTTCCAGCCTTGGGGTGGCTGCTGAGTCACTCGGTGCAGCGTGGAGAGGGCAGAGGTGAATTGACTTGGGTGTACTATATCAGTTTCCCTGTGCTATGTGTTCTATGACTGAGTATTTCATACTTGGAAAGATAGATCAGAAGAAAGGCAGAGGGGTGTAACAGATACATTTTTATCCCTTTCCTTATCATAAAAAAAAGGAAAAAACTCCTCAGGAAACTTATTGTCATATTGCAAAGAATTCTCTTAAATAATACTATTGTATTGTTATAATCTCACATTGGAAAAGGGCACATGATATTTTTTTCACCCAATACATGGTGGTAGATTTGATATATATGATTGGAAAATGATAACTTACTTTTTAATGAAAATTTTTGTCTTGAATTGTGGAGAAAGTAATTATTGTTTTCTCTAACTCAATTCCACTTTGTGGCATGAAGGCTATACCCACCCCACCCCCCACCCCTGTGCTATTATCCCTGAGGCAAATAATTCATTATTGGGGCAGAGTGAATTTTAAAAGTTGAGTCTCCATCCCTTCCTATCTCTGCCTTAGCATTTTAGGAAAATCCCTCTTAACACCTTATCAGTCTAATCACTAAAGATTTTTTTTTTTGCTGTTTTATCAGGGAAAAAACAGAATATCAGCTTTTTTTCCTCTCAAGTGGCTAAGCCTGAATCTTTCTCAGTTTTAGTTATTAATAGCGATTTCCAAGAAGCTACAGTAAGAAAATAGAGATAGGGTTTTTAACTTACTATTGTAAGTGGAACACTTACTTTGCCCATGGCAGACCCAGATTGAGCCTCTAAATTTCTGGTTAGCAATGAGATAAATGTGTGTGTGTGTGTGTGTGTGTGTGTGTGTGCATGTGTGTGTGTGTAATATCTAACGTATATACATAATATATTTTTCTTGTACTTGCCTGTATTTACAGGCTTACGTATCAAATTCTCACACATTCCTTTGATCCTGGTGATGTCTCCGTGACGGGGGCAGGGCAGGTGATGCCATCCTGAGTTAGCAAATGGAGGGACCAACGACCACATGATTCATAAGTAGTGGAGCTGAATGCCGGGGCTCCATCTTGCAAGTTAACATTGTTTCCATTTCCTAAGTGCTAAGATGCTTTTGAGGTAATTGTTTAACCTCTGTCTTCTAAGGTGCTCCTCTTGGCTGGCAGTTTGCCAAAACCATAACCTTTCTAGTATATTGTTATTTTTCAAAAGAACTGATATGTGGATGCAATAACGAGTACAAAATTTTATTTTTCTGACCCTCATTTGTTCTTGTAGCACTTAGGAAAGTGCATTTGTATTTATAATATTAAAACTGAGGTGAAGAGTATGTTTATGACTCTTTGGGGAATAAAACTTGTTCATTTAGTGTCACAGTGAAATTGCCTTCAAATAAATCTTAATGTGAATAATTTCCTCCTGGTACTGTTAATTCATTTCCTCTTTCCTTTTCTGTTTATCTGTCTGTAAAATGGGAACAAAAACCACCTCCTTTACAGAAAATTAGAAACAATATATAAAGAGCTTAACAAAATCCTTAGTATAAAATAGTAATGCAATACTTCTACTTTCTTACTCCCTTGAACATAAGTCTGGCAAAAAATAAATTCCAAATGGGTTAACCTTTAATCCTTAGAGCAGGTTGGACTCTGCAGGGAACAGACTCTGAGGTAGATGTTAGCTGCAAGGATGTTTATTAGGGAGTGCTTTTGTGATCTTCCACTTTGGAAGGAAGGAGAAGGAACCAGGACTGGGCAGAGGGAGAAGTGGAGCTGTGATGCAGGCCCAGTGATGGCCTTGGTCACCTGAGCTGTAATGGCCCTTAAGAGTTGTACCGGGTTGGGATGTCAGGCCCTGGCCTTTGCATCCCCACACCAATTGGTCATTGGATGCCGGATGCTCTGGGAAGTGGACATGTCCTCAGACAAAGCAGCTCTCTTCAACTGAGGCATTCCCAGAAGAGGCTGGTAGCTGAGGGCAGTCTGCCACAGCAGTCCCACCAGTTGGAATAGTAAGTCCCTCATTTCTGAAGAGGGATCCGGGCACCACATCACAGCACCCACAGCCCTGCTTGACATTTGCCTTGAGTGCAAATGGCAGTGGTTCAAGCAAAATGAAGTTTTTTGACCCCTGTTAGCTGTATCCTCTTGACGGTCAAGGACAGCAATATATTTTCAGGTGGTATTTGTAAAATATCATAAATGAATACATTTTATTACATTCGATTCT
The DNA here is from genome assembly GCF_015220235.1 of Choloepus didactylus. NCBI lineage: Eukaryota > Metazoa > Chordata > Mammalia > Pilosa > Megalonychidae > Choloepus > Choloepus didactylus. The sequence continues at coordinate 82,359,651 of NC_051311.1, forward strand.
GCATTTTCCAAGTCATTTAGGGAGCCATGTGGCATGTCTCAAGGCTTGACCATAACTGTGTCATAACAATGAGAATCCTGTTTGTAACGTTGCCTATGTCTGTGCCTCCCACATATGCCTGCAAGGACTGACTGCAAGGCTATTACCAGAACACAGGTAGATCCCAAACATGTGACATGTCTGAAAACCAGCTGATTGGCACACAGCCTTTCTTAATTTTTCCTGGGGAGTTGTCTTTAAGCCTTAGAGCGATGTCCAGGAAACAACATCTCCTGCTCCCATGTCTCCTTTCCTTTTTTTTTTTTTTTCAGTTTTTTCGGACTACGTGTCGCATAGTTCTGATGTCACACTTATAGCCAGCTGGAAGTCTCAAAGTTAAGAATGACCACCTCTTTACTTCATCCTGTGGAGTGGAAAGACAGTAGGGGTAAGGGAGAAAGTTCTATCCTGTACTTCCACAGTGAAAGTACCTATTAGAATCTCCAAATGACTGCTGTCATTCTTCAAAGCTTGACCCAGGAGCTATAAAAAGGAGAGAATCTTTAATTAGAGTATTAACTTGGTTTTCCACACCATGTTTTATCTTTCCCTATGGGGGGATATTTGCACATGTACAAAGGAAGAGACCCCTTTTCCTCTTCCTCCACAGTTGATCATTTCATGAAATAAAGTACCTGGAAAGACTTTAGTTTGCCTTAACCACCCTTTCCCTTTATCCTATTTTTTCCAGCTCTTTTTCAGGTTCTTCAGAAATTCTACCTCTTTCTCCCCTTTTCCATTTGTGTGCCCCCAAATGATCTTCATAACACCTCGAACCTAAGTGCAAATACATCTCTGACAAGCCAGAGTCAAATGTACAAGGTGAAATGAGCATGGACATAGGAAAGAACCAGTTTTAAATGTCTGTGAGGTATGTAGAGTTCCTTTAGAATCTCCACACAGTCAGCATCTGCATCAGTGTTAGTTTCTGTCATTGCTGTGCTCCAAGCACCAGTGTTCAGTATTTTACAGTGATCTCACCTAAAATTTTTGGTCTTATTTCCAATACAGTTATAGCTTGTTTTTGTGGAGAACAAACAAACGTTTCATTTGTGTATTTAATAAGATTCCGTGGGATAACCTTAGAACCTGTGAACCATGGTCTCTGTTTTGAATAGTCGGCTCGCAAGTGACCGTTCAGACCACGGTCTGTTCAGGAGTCAGAGATCCTTTTATCAGGAAAACGAAGCCATAGAGTCTCTTCTGACTTTGAGGGATGAGTTTGTTTCCTTTGTGTCATGAGGGACAAGCTATTTTCATTATTTTTTCCTGCTTTATGTTCCATTCATATTAGAGTGCAAGGGCAAGGGCAGTGGCTGCCGGCTCGAGTGGAAGGTGGCAGATAGAATCATTGTAAATACTGTTTTTACAATGAAGTTGTTATTGTCTAAGATTTAGAGTTCCATGATTGACTTATAACAGATTTTATAATTTGTCTGATTTTCAGTTTTAAAATCATAGAACCGTGTAATTGAGCTTCTCTGTTCTATATTTAAAAGTATTAAATTATGGAATTGTTTCTTGCATGAGCAAATTTGTATCATTGAAATTAAGAAACAACTTCCTACTTCACAGCACTATTGTGCTTTCTTTTTATCTCCTAGTAGGATATATTGAATAGCTGTATTTAAGAATGTTCCTCACCGCTATTTAACTTTTAGTAGGCCGTCAATAGGTACTAAACCGATATCATTATATAAAGAAATGGCATTTTAAGTGACGTAGGCAGCTAAATCATGTTTCTCTAGATCATTATTCTATATTTAGAGCTTTCAGCTTACATGCATTTTTAAGTACTTGGATATAAACTAGCTCTATATATCTATGTTTATTAATCCAAATAAATTTTTACCTAGTAGCAAATGGGTAGGGATGAACACAATGCCATACAAAAGTCTTATTTGCTGTTTAAACTTTCACTCTGATGCTTTTATGACTAAGACAGTAGTGCTGGACCTTTATACTCCAAGTTCTATAAGGGTTCATCCTGTGACCTTTTCTGCAACTACCAAAATTGTACAGTTTGTAAGACAGCAAACAAGAAAAGGAAATCAAGGGATCAAGACACTGATCATGTTTAATAAACCCCAATGTTATGGAGAAAAATACCCCTAAAAGACATACAATGAGAAGCATTTTTATATAAAGAATTAGCTACTTTACAATAATTGTAGGACAGCAGTGAATTTTCAACTATAGACTTATTTCATGCAAAAACACTTAGAGAAATTTAAAGAGATTTAATTTTAAAAGTTGTATCCCAAATGGCACCTAAAAATAATATAAGATTTAAATGCAAGTGATGGACATGCAAATTGACATTTCATTAAAGTGTATATTGGTTTTGAATCTTTACTCTTCTAAACCAATTTCCTATATTCATGACATAGTACATGTCACCACTAACAAGCATGAGCCAAGTATGTTTTCAAATTCTTTGTACTTTTGCCTAGAACTTCTTTCATCTTTCAGCTTGTCTCTTTCAAAACTTGAAGCCTAAATATTTTTCCTGAGTTTAGCATTCATCCCTCTATTCATTAGTTCCTTACACAGTAAGGTGAAGTTACTCATACATCTTCAAGATCAAGTCTATAGAGATCAAAGTCATTCTTTGAACCATATCCTGAAATGTTACTCTCCAATGTGATCTTTATCTTTTAAATCTAGGTCACCATTTCTCAGGGGCTTCATTCATTTATCCATTCATTAATGTGTTTGTCCATTCTCTATTCCTACTTTCAGACACTCATGCTAGATATCAAAGTTGAATTAGAAATAGTTCGTTTTCTCAAGTGGAAAGACACAAGTAAATAAGCGCTGTAATATTGTGTGATAACTACACTATTTGAGATGTACTCAAAGTGTCTTTGGAGCACAGATGAGTATAATTTGTTGCCTTTGGATCCAAGGATGTGGGGAGTGAAGGAGTAGAGACAGAAGATCTTCTAAAGAGCTAACTTTTCAAGTCAGCCTTAAATAAGGCTGATTTGCAGTTCCCAGTGTAGAAGGGATGGGGAAGGCATGCAAAATAAGGTAATATATGTGTAAAGGCTTTGAAGCCTGCATGAAAGAGCTTGAGAGAATTTGGGTGCTGCTGGGCATAGGGTATGTGGAGGGGTGGATGGGGTGTGAGCCTGGAAAGGTAGGAGGAGAGAATTGTAAGGAGCCTTGTAGGAGATGTGTCAGATGGCTGTTGTGTCAGATGGCTGTTGCAGCAGGGGACAGATGTCCGTTCAATCATAGGCAGTAAGTAAAACCGAAGCTAGGCTGTTTTGGGACAGAGTTCTCAAGTATGAATTATGCTGTATCATTGCTGAGCTGAAAAGTCTGTTGCCAACTCTCTGAATTTCAGGTTGGCAGGGGCCTTTCAGTTCGCCTCATTTTATAGAGGCTTCTGAGACCCAATGAGGTTGAAGAACTTAGTAGCTTGTCTTTAATAATTATAAAATATTATATAGCTAAAGGTCAAATTCACCCTCATAGACTACTTTGGTAAGAAATGAGATAATTTCAAGGTTATGAATCAGACTAACTGTCATCAAAGGTTTAAAAGCTCCTTTGAAAGAATGAGTTTTTACAGGTATAGAGTTTAATTCTTAGAATTTTGAGTGCTCTCTTAAAATAGTATTGCCAGTAATAAAGCAACCCAGCTGTTGAGATCCAGAATGTTTAACAGTCATAGCCATGCCCTCATTCATTCACTCAGTGATGTTTACTGAGCTCATACTGTGCACCAGGCTTGTACTGAATCTGACATATAATTAGGAGCTAAAACCAACACCATCCTTACCTTCATGAAATTTACAGCCTATTGCTCGAGACATCAGTCATTTACACCAATAAGTGGTGGTGTTGAGTGACACATGGTGCTGCGAGTGCAGGTAATGACGGGGTTGGGGAGAGGGGACATTAAAGAAGGCTTCCCGAAGAAGTTGCAACTAACTGATATCTGAAGGATGAATACAGGTTACCAAGGCAAGAAGGGGAAGGAAAAGTATTCCATGGAGGGGAGCCATCATGCACAAAGTCTCTTGTGAGAGAGACATAGCGAGGAAGGTATTGAAACAAGGTCATTGTGGCTGGAGTACAGACCACGGGGGTTGAGCGGTACATATAAGTCCAGAGAGAAGCACAGGCCTTACAGGCCATGGTAGTGATTTTTGTATTATTCTCAGAGCTTTGACATATTTAAGCTGGAGGATAACATGCTGAAAAAAGCTCCTCTAATTGTTTTGTGGGAAATGGATTGGAGAGAGTTACCTGAGAGTATGAGCATAGACTTATTAGGAGGCTGCTATAGAAGGCCAGGCAAGAGGTGATACCAAGGTTTGGGTGGTGGTGGAATGGAGATGGTGAGAAGAGAATGGATTTGAGATATTTAAGAGATAAGGTCATCTTGATGTGCTGTGATGGATTGGATATGTGAATGAGGGGGCATAACCCCTAGGTTTCTGGCTTGTACAGTCATTGGAGGGTGTTGTCATTCAACAAATAGGGAACACCAGAAGATGATCCAGTTTGGAGACACCTAAGGATTGTATGAACTAAAGCCATCATGAAATAAGAGGAAAATGATTAACCTCATTACGGTGTTGCCCAGTATTGTATGTTATGTTTTATTGCCTTTTCCTTTAATATGAAATAATTGAACCCAATGAAAGAAAGGTAAAATTTTTTTTCCTGATACCACATGCAGAAAACTTAAACACAAAAATGACAGAATCAAAGATATCTCTGGTGGCATTGTGGACATGGAGTCAAAGGACAAGCATGGAGACAGGGAGACTTCCTGGAAGGCTTTGCATTGCCCTATTTGAGAGATCCAGAGAAGGGGTAGCAGGAGTGCAGAAGGGAAGGTGAATCAGAGAGATGTCTCCATCTAGGATTATCAGGGTAAAGGAGAGATATCTGTAGATGACTAACATTTTAGGTTAGGTAACTGTGAGAGGGAGAATAGCTCAGGATTGGTTGGGGAATAAGGAGAGAGAATGGGTTCAGTTGGGGGCATGCTAAGATTTAGATACTTAGACATATAACCAGAGACACACAAGATGGAAGTTTGCGTCAAAAGCTCAGGACACATTCCAAGACTAGAGAGAGACTTAGCAAGTCATATATCAACAGGTGACGATGGCAGTCTTGGAACTCTCTCTGTCTGCAGAGAAGGGATATAGATAGAAGAGAAAAAGTATAGTTTAAACACGTGAGGTCTTTATTAAATGACTAAAATATGCTAGACAGTATGGTAAATTATTTCAGACAGATGGCTTATTTAATGTCCTACTACCTTTTGCAATTCCTTTCTTGTTACCACCATTTGCCAGATGAGGGAATGGGATTTCTGAGAGGTTGGCATCTTGACTAAGGTCACACAGCTAATAAATGGTAAGATCAGGCTTCATACACACATCACTCGAGGGTGTCAAGTTCAGTGCTCTTTTCCCACACCCCAGCCTCTGTACCTTAGACTCTTGAGGATAGAACCCTGGGTTACACCAACATTTAAGAGGAGGACCAACAAAGAAGGTCCAGAGAAGAAGGTGGGGAAGATGTGAGAGAAGGAGTAGGAGATTCAAGAGAGGATAGAACCCCCACCCCCAAAAGGTTTGGTGGATGTAGTCACAGTGAGATGACCTTACTGGGAACAGTTCCAGAAGACAGTGAAGGTCAGACTGTGTGGGCTGAGGCATGAAGGGAGGTAAAGAAGTGAAATTCTTGAGTAATACTGCTGTGTTCTAGAAGGTGAGGAGGGGAGGGAGATGGCACCCAACAGTGAGGAAGTATTTGGGGAGCTTTGGGAGTTAAGAGGGTGTTATGTGAGGGGTAAGAGCTGTACATAGAACTGGATTAGGAAATCCATGTACTTAGACTTCTAATAATAGAAGCTTCAATAGTGCTCAGCGTTTAACCACCGGGGATGTGAGAGGTTAAGATGACTTCATGAGTGTAGAAAGGCAATTCGGGCACACGCTTATTTTGAAGTCTTTTAAATTGCAATCAGTCTGTCTGTTCAGATGTTGATCCCTTGTAAGAAGAGGTCCCTGAAAATGATATGATGTAGTCTGTCATTTTTTGAGCAAACATCTTCTAGCACGTCAATATGAGGCTGTAAGGTAGTTAAGGTCACAGTTAGAAAATGATGTCATCAATTAGTGCTTTGCTAAAATGTTCTGAATAGGTTACAATGTAGTTATTTCCATCCATCTGATGTGCTTTGGGTTATGTTTTCTGTCCTCTGCTTTGATCTCTAGAGTTAATTTTGTTTTCAGATCACAAGCTTTAAAATATATTTGCAGTAGTAGCAATAACTTACTTTTGGGATTCATGTTGTATCTAAACCTCACTACCTATCTGAGACCAAATTATAAAAATTACTTCCAAGATTCTGGGCATATAAAACTCATAGAGTCAAAGCATCTACTATAATTTTCTTTTCATGTGAATTGTAAGTTGATTTCTGCATACTTAATATTCTGTAGGAGATGTCTTTTCTCTTTTCATATGATGAGGTGCATTTTCTTTACTTCTCTACCCTCTGCTCCTTTATGACTCCTGGGGGGTGTCACTGTGCTTCCATAAATTCCTTAAGTTGCTAAGAGATGACAAATCTATGCACACTTTCTGGTATTTCATCCTAGTCCTGCCCAGCCCTGCAGAATGTTTGAGAAGATAGCTAATCTGTAACTTCAAGGTAGGGCCAAATGGTGACCTCCTCCTCCAACTCCAAATGGTAGGAGCAAAGGCGTGTGGGGATTGTTACGGTGGCTGTGTGGTTAGCCCTAGGGGAGAGTCCAGTCTTTGCTAAATGAAATGTCCTTATTGGCTATGATACCAGAAGACAGGTTTTGTATAACATACTGTGCTAAGGTTTGGGGACATAATAATGAGCAAATAGAGGTACTTCCTGCTCTTGAGGACAGCATCATCTAGGGAAAATAAATCTCCTTAAGCAATATGACAGAACGATAAACCAAGCTTAATAACAAGCAAGGTATGTATCTGTCATTTATTATTGACCACATATTTATGAAGTAGCTACTGTGGGCCAGGCACTTAGGTGAGGGAGTGAATCTAACAGTGAACAAGACAGACACAATTCCTCACCTTCAGGCAATGCCTTTGCTTAAATATTATTGAGTGATATTCTTGATATTTTATATAATGGTTTTGTAAATTCCACATCTTTGAAGTTCATCTTTGTAATTCTTACTTGACCAAGAGGTTGGCAAAAAATACAAATTAAAGAGATTGATAAATGATTCACTCTCTTCAAAATATACAAATTTAAAATATAGTAGCAGGTACTAGCTTATCAAAGTGTACTTCCAATATACATTTATTTTTCCTAGTCAGTAACATTTAATAGTAAGCAATGTCACAGGATTATCTTCATATATTCTATATCATTTTTTTACAGTTATTGCCAGTTTTCGAGGAACTGTCCCATACGGCCTGTCATTGGAAATTGGAGATACAGTTCAGATCCTGGAGAAGTGTGATGGTAAGTGGGCTAGTGGTAATAGTTTAAAGTTGTTTGAGCAACTTCCTCAACACTGTTCAAACAGTGAGCTCATAAAATTTGTACAAATTCTATCCATACCTTAATCTCTGGAATTTTTTCAGTAGTCACAGCTAATCATTTTTGACATAACTTGTTTCTTTCACATTCACTATTTGACTTATGAAAAAGCTTAATTTGGTATTTTTTAAGCTGTTGCATTTTTTGTCCCTCATGTTATTGCCATATATTCAGTGGATGCCAATAGAGAAAGCAGTTGAGGCTACTGTATTTGTGGGAGCTCCTGGCTCAGTGCCAATCCTGAAGGCTTTACTCACAATTTCAAGGATCTGGCAGAGCTCCCAGGACAAGATCTGATCATACAGAGGAAGAAACAGAGGCCCAGAACAGAAATGGCCAACCCACGGCTGGGTATCTGCAGGCCTCAGGAAGGACTCCTGCCCAGGCCTACTCTGCTCTAGTCCTTCTCTCCACATTTAGACTAAAAAATATTCATTGCATTTGAAATATTAGTGGAATGTACCATATAAATTTGTATGATTATTATTAATTTATGTATCAGGTAACTCAATAAATCGAGGCACCTAATATGTTTTCAAATGTTTCTGTGCCTGTTCTATGAAAGATCCTTAATTCCAGATCTTAAAAAGATTCCAGATAAAGTAAGTACTTTTTTTCTTATTAAAAAAAAAATAGTCATTTTGAAGTCTTAATATGTTCAAAAATATCTGTTTTCCTCCTGAAAGGTTTTCCTCATTAGGAGTTTATAATATGAGATTCTCTCATTATCATGACCCGTTATAGATTAAATTGCATTTTCCCAAATAGAAGTACTACATTTAGTTAGAACCTGGTGTTTAATGGCGAATTATTACATGGATGCTTATTTTGTCCACTGTAACTGATACGTTTAGAAATAAAATAAGGTTTCCCATATCATTATCAAATATATTTATCTATTTCTACTTTGTACAAGGATACGAAATCTGTGTTGAATTGGTACACGAAAATTTCCTCCATAGCTAATGGGAGCTGTTTTGTAATCTCAAAACCTTTTTGTTTGGAACAGTTGGAGAGACCTCTCCAGGGTGTTTTTACATTTTTCATAAAGTTTTGGTTTCTGTTAGACTAAATATTTATAAGTCAGTGTATTTTTGGGTTAAGTCTATATGGGATCTAACAAAACCCATACAGAATACAGAGATTCTGATTCTCAATTTATACCACTAATTTCTGCACACTGATTTTAAAATGGTGTTAGGCACATGATATTACAATATATCCTTTTAAGAAAACATTAGGAACAAAAATGTATAAATACAAAGTTCAAGTATTTGCTTTCAAAAATTCAATTGTATAGAACATTTATTACATAGTAAAATAATTCCTTACCAAAACGCAAAATGATTTCTACCATTGAAAAAATTACAAATTGAAAATAGTATGTTTTAAAGAGGGCTACATAGTAATCATATATATGCATATATACTCTGTATGTGCTGTAAACTACAAAACAACATGTTTCCACTAAAGGATAATGCTGTCAGATTGACTCAGGGTTGCTCAGGGGTTATGTAACAGGTGTACTACAGAATAAAAATTGAGTTGAGCTCAGTTGGTAGGACATGGTGCTGATGAAAGATTAATTCTGTTAGTTAATGAGATCTAGCTTCACTCTTCCTACCTTATCGGGCTAATCCTAATCCAAGATGGTGAGGCTGCAAGATTTCACTGTATGACCACTGGCTGCACGCTGAAGTATGGGCTTTGTGGTCAAGCACACAGATTTTGGAAATTTACTATATCTTGTGAAGATTCTTGAATTTTCCTGAGGCTTAATGTGGCTTTTATAAAGTGGGGAGAAACTGCTCAGAGACATCCAGTAATTTGCCCTAGATTAAATAGCTAATATGTGGCAAAGCCAGAATTTAAGCCCAGTAGTATTCTGATTCCAAAGCGTTTACTTCCACTATGCATGTTTCTTTTTCTTATATTAATTTCCAATACAATTTTTAGCAGTATTATTAATAGACCATTTAAACTAGTGTTCACTTGAACTATATCTTTCTTAATGTTTATTTATAGAATATTTACATGCAAGGTTATATTCCATCAGCAAAGAGCAGATTAATTTGCTAGTCTTAATACAATTGTTTACTGAAATATGACAATTATTGTTTCTCCACAGGCTGGTACAGAGGATTTGCCTTAAAAAACCCAAATATCAAGGTAAAAATTATTATTTGTAACCATAATTATAGGACTTTTAAAAAGAACAGTATGGTTATTTTACTTTATTTCATTATATGATGGAAATTACAATGGGGACTCTCGGTTAAAATGCTAAATAGCAATACAGATTTTCATAATTTTGGAAATGTCTTTGAACTTGGATTATAGTTAAAATGTGCAACTCAAATGATAATTCTACTTGGCTCTTAAAAGTAGACTGGGAAGATCTTAATAAGCTCTTTTATATATATATATATATATATATATATATGTAAGCAAAATCTTTTTGAAGTGTTAATTTCTCAGAGATCTAAATTAAAATTCAGACAAGGAAAATATATATTCCAAAAGGAACATTGAATATAGCTATTTAATCTTTAAGTTTTCTGTGGTATCATTTGTAAAATACTTGTGTGGAGAAATATATCTATTTTAGTGACTTGTTAAGAGTCCTTTGAGTTTGAAGAGCCGAAGTGAAAAAACCATATTATAAAAAAACCCATCTTTCTTACCATTCCAGACAGAAACTAAGGTTTCATTATCCTTTATAAATTTACGTAAATCCTCAGGAAGTATAGTAGGAAGTAATGTGATTTTTGTTTTAGCCTTTCATCTCTATAGTTTGTGATTTTGACACTAATCTTACTAATATCTCTGATTTTCTACCTTATTCTTATCTCCCCAGCTCTCACCCAAACTCCTCATATTCTCTAATATTTTCTTAAGTCACATTCATTTTTTGGTTTAATTCTGGCTCTATTAGAATTATAGACTAAAAATATATCATTTATCATTCTCAAAATACAATTTAATTAAACTCTTTTGCCTGCCTTTTTATTAAATATACCTCTCTCTGAATCATCCAACTATGTTTAATTACCTCATTTTATTTTTTTTTGGGGGGGGGTGTCATTCTAGAGGAGAGCCTGAGGGCCAAAAGAATAGACAAATTTATTACTTTTTTAATACTCTAGCCCTCTTTTAAAGTTGTTTTTGGACACATGCAAATATAGCTTTGGTATTTTAATTACTCATTTAGAACATGTTGGAGAAAAAATCTATTATGGCTTCTCTGTTACTTCTATCACTCTTCCAACAATTAAACCTCAAGTTCTGAGTTTTCCTTTTAAATTATGATTACTCTATTTGTTAATCCTAGCATGTTAAAGTGAATTTAAATTTTGAAGGAAAAAAGGGAGTTGTATATATCTCTTTACTACTGTTGAGTATACAGAATTTGCTTATTAAATTTTATTTTATACTTGCATCCACAGTGATGATTATGTATTCAAATGGCATTTATTTTCTTAAATGTTTGATTGAATTTGCCATTTGATTATACATCAAAAATCCTTCAGATATTGTCACTTCGTAGACAATAAAATTGCTCATTTTTTAGTTTCTTTCAATTTACCATTTAGAACAGAGGAGCAATTTCCTTGCCCTCTCTCTCCACCACAATAAAAAGCTTTAAGCTAGCATGGCTTCTTTTGTTTAATTTTTGTTCTCATCAGGATGGTAGCATAGTGATTAATTGCTGCTGTATTATTATCAAAAATCTTCCATAACACCTAATACGCATATTATCCAAATTCACAGTAGTAATTTTTTAGTGTATATTTAAAAATAGAAACATGAGTGTTTGAGGGAGAAAAGAATAACAACCAAAAAAAATAAAAAAGCCAATTTCCCCTTCAACAGTATGCAGTATTTAAAAAAAAATATTTAATATAACATGCTTTACAGAATTCCTGAACTTTTTTTGATTTTCTGATTTATGAAGAATGAGATTTAATTTTTTTCAATTATATTCATTATGATATATTTCTAGATTGTAAATTAATGAATAGTGAAAAATAAAAGGGAGGGACCTGCACGACAATGGATTTTAGCCTGTAGAATGTAACAGAGATGTGTTTTTCCCTGCTCCTGTATTGTTATGGTGTGGCTGCATTTTATGCACGTGACTTGTGAAACCAACCCTACCTGAACAGACAGCTGCACCAGAACCTTTGTGTTTTCTCTTCTAGGGTATATTTCCTTCCAGCTATGTTCACTTGAAAAATGCCTGTGTAAAGAACAAAGGGTAAGAAGAAATGAAGTTTATTAATAGTTGGGGGATTTTTCACAGAACCATGGCTTATTCTGGAATTTGAAAGGCTTAGTAATTGTCTTAAAAAATGAACTCTAGAGGATCACACCACTGTCCCAGCTGTTCGATCAAGAGATGTTGGCCGAAGGTAGTTGGTGGAAATAATTAAAGACCATGCCTGCGTGTGCTGGACCTCAGCAGGATCCAGGGCACTGGAGGTCCTTGTGTTCGCAAATCACAGAATCAGCCTCATCTTAAGCAGAAGGAGTTTTTGGTTTCAGTCATGGCAGTCAGACCCATGACATGTAGAGTCATGCAGTCTCAAAACCCAGGAATTTCCTAGATTCACCACTGATTTAGAAGAAAGCCACGTCTGCCTTCCTTTCTCTAAATGGCCATAATAACATATCTTGTGGTGTGACTGCTTCACAAGGCTGCTATGCTACTTTTAGAGAACTTATATAATATTTTGTTTGATGGAGCTCATTGATTAACTAGGATTTCTTATACATTTCTAAAGTTTTTCAAGGGTATTTTTAAAAGGACTTGAAGCAACTTTCAGGATAACCTATCATTTAAATAAGATATTGCAAAATAAAACAGCACAACTTGCCTATTGAAGTGGTTAACCCAAGCAAATTGTTATGAGGTTGGTGCCAGTGCCCCAAGGGAAGTGCTTTGAATCATTACATAAATTTTTATTTTATGACAAAAGAAAGATTGTAGATTCAGCTACAGAAATTACTTTTTCCCTCAAATAGTAGTAAATAGCAATTTATTCTTTGAATTCTTAAGCCATAATTTAAAACATTGTGAATGATATCTTCAAACTTGAGTTTTAGCAAAAAAGTTTCAAGAATGCTATTTAAGTGGGTAACTCTTATTTTTCCACCCTCAGTGAAGGTATAGTATTAAATCTTATTTCAGTGAGAGAACTTCTGAAATGACTGAGAATTTATGGTGTAAATACTTTGAGTTTACCCGATGTGGGTGGAAAAGATCAGGGAATCATTACACTGTGTGACATACATGTCAGTTACTTTAAACAATATTATTTTCAGTAGTAGTAATAATAATTATTTAAAATAGACTAAAAGCATTTTCATTCTAATACTAATAAATCACCCTTGTCACTACTAATAACAATAATAAGGGCCCCTTGCTGGGGCTTTGTGTCTTTACAACTCTAGACTAGATACTAACATGTACAAATGGGAAAACTGAAGAGCAGAGAACTTAACTAACTTGCCGAGGATTACCCAGAGGCACTTTGAACACAGGCCACAGCCACTCCATTTCCTTTCCGTTGTACACTTTCACTCAAGTTTTTAATAAACGTGCGTCCTTCAGAAATGCTCTGCAGCCCTATCCACCAGAAGCCAGTCAAGCAAACTTGTCACTCCTCTTGGAGTCAACTGGGTTTGACATTGTCCAGCACCCCTCAAGTAAACCAGAGGACACTCTGAAGGACACTGCAGCCACACACTCTTTATTCAACCCTTTCTGCCCTGGTGATTTGGACTAGGCAGTGAGAGGTCTCTACCTGGCCCTTAAAATACCAACCAGGTCAGTCCCATGCAGCCAGCTCCTTTTACTTCTTTTTCCCCAAGCCCAACTCTAACCCACCTGAACTCTCCAGAACAAAGGGCTACCCAGCCCCCAGCTTATAGTCTGAGAAAGAGAAAAATGATAAGGTTGGCAGAGATGATTCCAAGCATCCCTACACCCAGTGAAAGTTCTACTATTCTAAATGGGTCAGGGTGGGACATAGTTTTTAAAAAGTGCCTTATTTATTTATTTATTTTTTATTTTTTTAATTTTTTTATTTCCTAGTCAGTAACTAATACAGACCTGGCCACCTTCCCTGAGCCCCAAGGAAGTTTAGATGGGGGCAAAGGTGTCTCAAAATTTGGTTTTTTAAGTTTAAGGCTTGGTGGTGGGTTCTCCAGCTAACACTAGGCACAATAAATATTGTGCAGCATGATTGCTTTGGGGTAGAACAAAACTTACAGTTTTTTAAAAAAGTATTGGAATTGATTGAGATCCTTGGTTGTAGGACTTTTAACTGAGGAAAAACTTTAGCCAGAAAATATTTGAGGTCATATATTGCTGGGCATTTGCTTTCCCAGAGAACCTCTTTGAAATTGAAATTTTGGTGTTATGTGTCGTACTTTAAACAGATTAGCATCCAGATGGCCCACCGGGAAGAAATAGCTACACAGTACATCCCACAACACCTGCACAAAATATGACTTCAGAGGTGGCTTCTTAAGACAGATTATTTGAATATTGATTTTGGTTTGCTTATAATTAATAGAGAACAGCTGCCTTGACAAAAATGGCCATTTTGTGCTCTTTAAAAATTTATATTTTGGTTGGAAGAAAAAAATCAATTTCACACAGACTGAATTGCCTTTACATTCTCTCCAGGGTCTTCAGAGCAATGTAGAACTGATAGTTTGTGAACAGTGAGGCCTCTTCTGTATTGTTTAATTCCTCTTGAGGTCAAATAACTTTTTAAATGTTAAGTGGGATGTCGAGTTTTCCTGGAAATTCATTGTTCCCTCCTTGACCCTGCGTAGGATCATTTTCTAATCTCCATCTCCAAATATTCATCATTTAAATCGCAACAGCTGCTTCACAAGCAAAATAAATGTACTGCCATTTGAAAATGTCATATGTAGTCTTATTAAAAGGTTCAGTATGTGTCATAGTTCATATATTACTGTTTACTTTTATTTCTAGTTTTAAATCCCAGTGTTACGTTTTCAGCTGTGCTTAAGCTCTAGAAAGAAGGAAAACATGCCCAGGGCAGGTATTGTAGCAGTGATATGAAATGAGGAATTGAGTTTCTCATGGTGAAAAAATGAAGGCAAGATTTAGTTCTCATTCTTGCTGTCAAGAAGACTTTACAAATGACAATTACATATACTTTGGACATTACATCAAAAAGGAACTGCATAGCAGTTATTAGCCTCATGCTAAGAAGTAATTTTCCCTTGATCATCTATCTAGACAACCCGGTTCAGTGTCTAATATGCTATTACCTTTTACATATTAGATGTCCTTGAGAAAAATATACTCAAATAAAGAAAATAATCCCCATCAATATAGTTGATAGCATTCTTTTGAGAAGCAGTGGAAATAATGGCCACTTTACCAATTTAATCTGCACAAAAATGGAAAGAATTTGAAAAAAGGAAACGAAATGAAGAAAAGCACATTATTGTATACCAACGGTAGGATACAGAGAACAAATTAAATCTTCCATTTATTTTCCTGTCTCCTTATGTATCTTATTAACACCAGGACCATGATAAATACTCTATTAGATGCTGGATTAAATATTTTCCGAGTAAAGTTTCTGACTTTTTAGAGAAGAAATGGAAAGAATGTATTACCTTAATCATAGAGAGGAATATTTTGGAATGGATATTCAAATATCTCTGATGTCTTAGGCCCTTGATAAATTCTGTGATGCACGATAACATTTCTGTTCCTACTAATTTTTCTTGGCACCATCAGCAAATGATAAAAATGAAGTATAAACGAGATCAAGTGAGTATTTAAATCAGTATCTTGGGGGCTAGTTATTTATAACATTGAGTTAGTCTGGATGTTTGCCTCGTGCATCCGTCATATTCTGATGATTGAACAAGTGTTTCACTCACTTGAGTCCTTTGATGATAGTACTTGAGAGGCAGGAGTCACTTCAGAGTTTATGTGGCCCTCTGACCTCATTTTACAGGTGAGGGCTTTGGGACTCAGGGAGGTTAGATGAGTTGCTAGCTGGTGGTCAAACTATGGCATAGTCATACTATGATGTTCTGATGTTCGGATGATCTCCTGATGTTTCTTCTCAACCACACTGCTCCGACTTGATCTGGTTGAGGTGGCGGAGTGCTTATTGTACTGCCGTGACCCATGTCGTCTTCCTCACTCAAGTTCATAGTCAGATCCTGGTCACTGTGTGTACAACTAAAAAATGACCAGATGGCTTTCTTTCCTAGTTTATTTATTAAGGTGTTTAAGACAAAATTGGTGTCTATGGTATTTTTTTAAATTCAGTTTTATTGAGATATATTCATATACAATACAAGTCATCCATGGTGTACAATCAGCTGTTCACAGTACCATCATATAGTTGGGCATTTATAACCCCAATCTATTTTTGAACATTTTCCTTACACCAGAAAGAATAAAAATAAGAATAAAAAATAAAAGTAAAAAAGAACACCCAAGTCATCCCTCCCATCCCACCCTATTTTTCGTTTAGTTTTTGTCCCCGTTTTTCTACTCATCCATCCATATACTGGATAAAGGGAGTGTGATCCACAAGGTTTTCACAATCACACTGTCACCCTTGTAAGCTACATTGTTATACAATCGTCTGCAAGAGTCAAGGCTACTGTGTTGGAGTTTGATAGTTTCAGGTGTTTACTTCTAGCTATTCCAATACATTAAAACCTAAAAAGGGATATCTATATGGTGCATAAGGATGCCCACCAGAGTGACCTCTTGACTCCATTTGAAATCTCTCAGCCACTGAAACTTTATTTTGTTTCATTTCACATCCCCCTTTTGGTCAAGAAGATGTTCTCAATCCCATGATGCCAGGTCCAGATTCATCCTCGGGAGTCATATCCTACATTGCCAGGGAGATTTACACCCCTGGGAGTCAGGTCCCACTTAGGGGGGAGGGCAGCAAGATCACCCGCCAAGGTGGCTTAGCTAGAGAGAGAGAGGACCACATCTGAGCAACAAAGAGGCACTCAGGGAGAGACTCTTAGGCACAGTTATAAGCAGTTATAGCCTCTCCTTTGCGGTAACGAGCTTCATAAGGGCAAGCCCCAAGATAGAGGGCTCAGCATACCAAACTTTCAGTCCTCAATGTTTGTGAGAACATCAGCAACAACCCAGGTGAGAAAGTCCAACACCTCTGCATTTTCTCCCAGCTCCTCAGGGAGGCTCTACATATATATTTTTATTCTCTTCCCAAATTACTTTGGGGTGTGTCACTATTTCACACTAACCTATACTAGCCTCCCAGATCTCACTTCCTATTCAAAGTTCCATTTAATTATGGTGTTTGAACAAACCGACTGTAGAAGTTAAATTGTTTAGAAAATGTGGATCCTGCACTAAATAAACATCTCTTCCCTTAGTCTCACACGGAAGTTGAAGTTTTAAAACACAGCCAGTATTGTCCTTTACCCTTGGGCAAAACTGGTGTCTATGGTATTTGCATGGATACTTTGTTTTTCTTTTATAATTTCACAGACAGTTTGAAATGGTTATTCCCACTGAAGACTCTGTTATCACAGAAATGACCTCAACATTAAGAGACTGGGGCACCATGTGGAAACAACTCTATGTGGTAAGTAACTTTTTAATGATATAATTATTGTAGTAGAGAGTTGTTTTAAGAAATATCTGCACCTGAAAAGCATCAGCCATGTTTTGAGCACCTACAGTGAGTCATTAGTAGCCTTAGAGAATTAGTGATACAGCTCTTAAGACACAGTCTTGTTGTAATCAGTGTGTCCACTGAGCATGTGTTTTCTAAGTTCTTTTTCATACCTCAGGAAGATAAAAGATGATTTTTCTGGAGTCTAATCAAATAGGATGGTTTACATGAGCCTAATATTAGACTTGCTGAATGTCTTAAATTTTCAGAGGGAAATAAATTTATTTTCAATGGACTTTTTTTCATTTTTTAATAGAATTTTTGTGTTGGTGGTATTTTATTATATGCTAATTCTAAAAATAATTCAAGTATATTCTAAGTGATAGACTTCTTAGCCAGAATCAATATTGGGACTATGTATGTGTTTATGTACTTATTTATTGTAACTAATACATCTAAGGCTGGTATACTCTGAACCACTGTATATATTAAAGCCTAAAGATAATGAAGTTTTGAGGAAGATGAATGCCGTTTCTTCTTTTATTTCAATCATTGAAAGGATGAGTTCAAAATACAAAAGGGTGTGCTTATCTTGACAAAATTGATTGGAAACAACTTGTCAAAGGGAAAATCAAATTAGTGAGGAACATTGGCACAGAAGGACAGTTTTTGATTGTTACATACAAAATGCAGTAGTTTATTTCATTGAGGCAAGAAAATCTTTAAAAGTTAATAACGAAAACCCTTTTGGTGTTGCATTTCTTTGACTGTGGCCCTCTTGGAGCTGGTAGCTTTTGGATTCACAATTCAGATCCACAAAGCAATCTTAGCTGAACGCCAGAGGCTGGGCTTTGTTGGAAGGATGTAAATGTGGAGTCAAGGTTATTGACCTCAGGGGCCCTGTACTGCAAGACTGAATTTTGGGTTGAAAAGAATAAAAAGCCAAGCATAATTTCACTTAAAATTTCACAATTTCCTTAACACTTGCATGGAAAAAGAAATTATTCAAAAGGTTCAAATCACTTCATCTTAAAGTGTCCAACATAAGAGAGTTATAAAAACAATGATGGTATAATAGGGACCCTCAGGTGTCATTCATTAGTTGAACTAGTGCACCAACACTTTTCCTTTTATGTAGCTGTCTGTGGGGAACAAAGCTGAATTTCCTCCTGATTCTGCCTTACCTAGTTATTTTTATCTGCTTTTGAGGTTGTGACTGTCTATTTTGGGGACATACCTGGTTGGGTTGAAAATGTATCTGTTGTGAATACTTGGAGTAGCCTCCTCTCATTCTCGTGTTCTGAGTAATGAAAAAACGCTAGAATTATTTCTAAGTTTCCCTGGATACTAGAATGGTAGTGAGTTATATTAGGAACAAATGTAAAGTTTTACATGGAGATTACAGGTTTTTGAGTTTGAGAATGAGGCTGCCTTGGCCATTGTCTTAGTTTGCCAGGTCTGCTGTCACAGGTACCACACACTGATTGGCTTAAGCAACAGAAATGTATTGGCTTAGGGTTTTGGGAAGCTAGAAGTCCAAAGTAAAGGCGCCAGCAAGGCCATGCTTTCTCCAAAGTCTGTAGCATTTTGGTGATGGCTTTCTGGCAGTTCCCTAACCCACAGGTCCCTAATGCACAGGTCCCTAACCTACAGGTCCCTAACCCACAGGTCCCTAACCCACAGGCCCCTAACCCACAGGTCCCTAATGCACAGGACCCTAATGCACAGGACCCTAACCTACAGGTCCCTAACCCATAGGTCCCCGATGCACAGGACCCTAACCCACAGGCCCCTAACCCGCAGGTCCCTAATGCACAGGACCCTAACCTACAGGCCCCTAATGCACAGGTCCCTAACCTACAGGCCCCTAACCCACAGGTCCCTAATGCACAGGACCCTAACCTACAGGACCCTAACCCACAGGCCCCTAACCCACAGGCCCCTAACCCACAGGGGTTAGGACTTGAACATGTCTTGTGGGGATGTGATTCAATCCCAACAGCAATATTAGATCTTGGGGTTCTCTTGGTCTGATTGTAAATGTTTTGTGCCAAGTGTTTTGGTTCAAGTTCCTTGTACTTGAGTATATTGGGGTGTCGTCCATGTCCTTTTCCAATCTAGCTTCTCCACTGGAAGATGTTAGAGGATGGCAATCATACCTTGTAAGTAGTGAGCAGTATATAAGACAATATATGGAGAACACTTACCAAAAAAGCACATGGCAAATGCTGGAGAAATGATAGTTGCTTTTAATAACATTAGTGAGGGCCTAAATAATATTCTTTAAAACTGATTAAAATATTACTTAATAAAATATCAGTAATATAACCACACAAAATTTAGGAGAAATATAACAGCTATCTTTTACAGAGTTCTTTTTGCAGGCTCTGGGCTGGATATTTTATCTTTGAGTCTTTTCTCTCTTCCATGGGGCTCTGTCAGGTAGTTTTTATTCTTGAATCTTATCAAAGAGGTTAGTTTGTTAGTCTGTCCAAGATGTCAAGGTAAGTGGTAAAGCCTGAATCTAAATCTAGGTCTGCTGCTACCAAAAACTATGCTGTGTTCATTTTGATACAACTAAAAACTTATCCATTTTCTAAAATGCTGACATATTTGCAGTTAACTTTTTGCTGTATTTCTAATATATTGCAGGATTCTTTAGATGTTGTTTTGTTCCAGGTGATTAATGTCATACCTTACTTAACACTAATCAAAAGCATTTTTTAGATTTCTCAATAGTTTCCATAACTATTTAATTTTTAAAATCCAATTTTCTAACTAGATGTTGAATCAGATGTGTGCTGTTTTTTATATCACAGGACACGTTTGCTGTCCAGGGCTGCAGAATGTCCATGTGCCTGCCACCTCTGGTTTTTCTTCCCTAAAGGGAAATCCAATTAAGTGCCTTTCATTTTTATATAGGATCCTGCTTCCTTCTCATCTCTGTGCTCTCTTGAGCCTAAGTGTAAGAGGTGACAGCATTAGAAAGTCAAGCCTGTCCCCTAGACATCTGCAGCACGCCATCCCCCATAGCAGGACAGATGATTCCTCACTGTGACGGTTTAAAAGGATGCTGGTTCTTTCCTTTGCTGCATGAAATTTGACTTATTTTACAACTTTTCTTAAGGAATTTCCTTGACTCGAATCTGTCTTTCCTTCTGACCACTGACTCCTTCAAGTGTTTTTTGAATTTCCCTGCTTATTCTCTCGGATGATCTAAACAGAACCACATCTCAAGGTCCGTAAAAACTAACACATATAAATCAAGGAGTTCATTCTTTCATTCTCCAGCTGCTGGGATCACACGAGACAGACAATACCATCCTTGTTGGGAGCTTACAGCCAAAAGGAGAATATAGATATCGGACAGTTTATTACAAGAGTATTGCATTGCAGTTGTCCTTGTAACGGCTTGTGTGGGAGTGTATAACAGTAAAAAGTGAGACGTAATAGAAGGACAGCCTAGACAGAGTTCTTTAGGAGTGAAGAGGAGAGTAAGTGGATTATTTTAAAACTCGAGGGGATCATGGATGTTGTCATGGAGAATGCTTCTTCTTCGGCTGCCAAATTTGCCTAACCTGCACAGTACACAGAAACTCTTCAAGACACGAAGGATTGATAGAGCAGAAAACACATGACTGCTTTTTAGAATAAAAAAATATTTTATGATGAGCATCTTTATTCATTCCACACAATGTGATACTTCTGGCAGTGTCTAGCGGTAGAGGACTTTAGATAAATGATAATCTCAGTGCTTTCATAGCACTACAAAGGTAAAAGCATAGCTTGTGATTGTTAAGGAAGATGAAGAGTAAATTCCCATAACGGGCTTTTCCTAAGAGTCTCTGGGATAAGAATTACATGCTTAGGTCTTGATACAGAATCAGTGTTTATAGAGTAAGCACTCTGGGTCAAGCCCATAACAATAACAGTTCTAGTCATAGCTCATAGTTATATGATATCTGTTCTGGGCCAGGCATTGTTCTCAGAGTTTTATTTTTGTTAAGTCCTTAGTCCTCATAACAACCCTATTAGGTACCATGATATCCATTTTACAGGTGAGAAAACTAAGCACAAAGAGGTTAATAAATTTCCAAATGTTTCTCAACCAGTATATGGCAGCACTGGGATTCAGATGGAGGTTGTTTGGCTTTAGAGTCCATGCTCTCTTCACTAACATCCTCTCTAATCCGTAAAACAACCCTGCAGGAAGATAGCACTTCCCTGCTTTATAGATGAGAAAACTCAATACTCAACCCTATAAAATGACTAAGTGGCAAAACCAGAATTTGAAGCCAGAAAATTAACCTGTCTTCTTTCCATGAAGCCACATTGCCTGGTGAATTTCACACGAGATTATTTTGAATCTACATGAATGTTTAAAAAGTAAGAAAGGAAACATTTTTTAAAGGTCTAAGTACTGATCAGATAATAGCAAGTGAAAATCTCTCCTTTAAAGAGTGCTCAGCTTCTGCTAGGAGATGCAATAAAGCATGTAATAAAGACCAATGTTTAAGAAACAATCGGAAAGCAAGATTTAAATTTGGCTTCAGTTGCATGCAGCCATGACTCAGAGAAGATTTCCTGATAGAGGCAGAAATCAGGCCAAACCTTGAAGGATACGTAGAATTTGGATAGCGCTAAAGAAAGGAGCTCTTTAGGTGGAAAGGAAGGAAGGTAAGTAAACCTGGAGACCAACCAAGCACGCAGGTGTGGAGGGGAGTGATGGCACAGGAAAACAGAGTGTGCATGCTGGATTCTTGGAAGGAGAGCTTGCAAAGCAGTGAAGCTTGGAGAGTGGCTCGATTAAAGGAGAATATGCGCATAGAGTGGCAAACACATAGAGGTTAACCAGGACTTGCTCTTCCTTTCCTCTTTGGTTACCCAACAACTCAGTATGCAGGACCGCCTACTGAACCTCACCTCTGCGATTTTCCTAGAGAAATGAAGGCGATCTCTTCCACCGGCTGTGGCACATCATGAATGAAATCCTGGATCTGCGGCGGCAGGTGCTGGTGGGCCACCTCACCCACGACCGGATGAAGGACGTGAAGCGCCACATTACCGCCCGTCTCGACTGGGGCAACGAGTGAGTACCGGCCATCGCAGGGCCTGTCTCTGGTTGGTGAACGCAACAGAAGTGCCCCGGGCGTGCCCTAGTGTGTGCTGATGTCACCGGAAGAAGCCAGGTGGGGCTTTTCCAGTTTCACTCTTTTGGGGGCTTAGTGCAAACTGGCATTGCTGGAGCCGAGGACCACGTTCTCCAGGGTGGTGTGGGCTCTGTGACGATGTTTGTTCTCTAGTGCCCTCTGTGGTCTGACAGCATCAGGGGCTTGGGGAAAATGAAATATTCACAGTGGGAAATCAGGTATGGCTTCTGGTTAAAACAGATCTTAGCTTCAAACAGGCTTTAGGCTTGGCATGTGAATTTGCTTTTAATATATCGATGCAATCCGGAAGGAGATGCCATTGCTGACAGCTTCTGTGAAAACTCTACAGCGTACGCACCACTGGGCCTTGGTTGCTGCCATGATTAGTCCCACGCATACATACTAGGCACTTTGAGGAGCTGATTGGAGAATGCAATAGAAAGTGCCTCTTGTCTGAGATTTACTTTTAAATAAAACTGAAAGAATCTCATTTAAAACAGTAGCCAAGCACAGTAAGTAGTAAATCTATCTCTTAAAGTTGTGACCAAGGCTGATGTTACACTAAATATGTATATTAAATAATGGGTAAGAAATAAACAATAAGCCAACTTTTGCTGTGATCCTAGGCTTCCATGAGGCTTAAGTTTAAGGATGTTAAATTGTCCCTTAATATCCTGTATGGCATATCCTCCCTTCCTTTCCTCTCCCCAAATCTCCATTTGCTATTGGATCTTTAAAGATCCAATAAGAGAGAATAAGAAAAGAGCAGAAGGAAATGAAGAAAACAGCAAGAAGTGCATCTTTGAGAAGTTTGCGTTGCTGAATCTGGGAGAACCAATTTGAAACCAGAGCACTTCATAAGAAGTCACTTTATCAGAAGCAGGTTTGATTCCAGCTGAGATATTGTACATTATAAATATGAGCACATGAATACATATTTATACACTATAAATATGAATACCTACTGATGAATTTTAAACCTCTGTCTCATCCAGAGTGCTCCCAGTATTTTGTTGAGTAAAATGTGCTGTTCGTCTTTTTATAGACAACAAGTAGAGTAACCCTACTTTGAATAAAATGGGACTGGCAACGAGGGTATTGGACTAGGGGCTCTGCTTTTCCCAAGACCTGAGGTATATTCCTGAACCCTTCTTGACTTCATTTCTTCATCTGTCGGAAGAGAAGCTTGAACTAGAGGCTATTACCATGACTGAGGGCCCTTTCAGCTCCAAGGCCATAGGATTCAAAATGCATAACCGCCTTCTGAGGAATCAGACTTGCCAGTT
Source organism: Choloepus didactylus (assembly GCF_015220235.1). Classification (NCBI taxonomy): domain Eukaryota; kingdom Metazoa; phylum Chordata; class Mammalia; order Pilosa; family Megalonychidae; genus Choloepus; species Choloepus didactylus. The sequence goes on from NC_051311.1 coordinate 82,383,376, forward strand.
TGCACTGAGTTTCCAGCCTTGCTGTGTGAGGTGGAGCAGTACTCTGAGGGGTGGATCGAGCGGTTGCCTTTATTGTTTTGAGAAGACTCTGAGTTTTCACTGAATTATATTGGTTCATAGTCATTAAGCTGGTCCTCATTTACAGGACAAGTTTGTAAATAAGAAGAAAATTGAAAGAAGTTAGTTTCTCAAAAGTGGAAATGTAGAGCATGCAAGAAGATGATACTTTTTCAGTTTTAGGAAGGGGGATGGTGGCAGAAATGGGAAGGAAGGAAAACCATTAATTATGACTGAATCGTGACTCAGTTTTTACCTTACATAAGTTCTAGCTTGTACTTTGGGCAGTTCTGTAACTAATTTATGGTAAGTTGGTGAAACAGTGATGCATGAAAATGAGCAATATAATTTATCCAGCTCATCCTAACATTCATGAGTTTTCTGAGCTCTCATTCTGTTTTCTTTGAATTTCTTTGACCACTTGTTTAAAAATGACCTTACAGCATACAGATTATTCAGTTACCTTATTCCTTTTCTTAAAGTATAAATTTGTTTTCTTACCAATCACTGCCAAATGGAAAGCAAATTAATATAATTCTCTTGCACATGAAACCAGATCAGATTGTCCTGGGAACTTATCTTTCAGCATGCAGTTCTGTGAATAAAAATAAATTAAGGCTGTGTTCAGTTTCGAGTTGCATGTCAAACTGTTGAAGAATGGTGAAGACAACCCCTCGGGATGTGGGGAGCTTGCAAGAGAAGATGATCCATCCTGTTCCCTGATGGGGCCAGCAGAAGAAGTGCGCCCACCTGGGAACTCCGGGAGAGTTAAAACAAGGGTCTCGTTTCTGTTCCCCATAGAGGGCTGGGATGTTACGAGGAGAGAACCAAGTCATCCTTTCTCCTTGATGTCACAGAACAGTTTAGTGGTGGGGTTGATATGAAAACTTGACCCCCTACTACTGGCTTCCCATATCCTACGCGACCTCCCTCCATCAGGTTCCTTCCCTCTTTGACCCATTTCCTGTTAGACTTTGTAAAAATTGTCCTGATTGTGTTCTGTGAGTAAGAAATTTCAACAATGGGAGGTTTATCCTAGAAATTAACAAATCAAAATAAAAACAAATAAGACTGTATACAAGCCAGGACTGTCAGGAAGCCGGCAGATGTTTGCCAATCAAGCCTTATGGGAGGAAGGAACTTAAGGATCATAGGCTCCCAGAGCCTGAGAATCCAGCTGCAGAGGCAGCTGGGGTTTGTCTTCACTCACTCATTCTGCAGTGGTGCAAGCCAGCTGCCCTTCACATATCTTTTCTTCCTCATGTCACAAGACCAATGCTCTGAATTTCCAAGTTCAAATTCTCAAAGAAGGAATCTCACTGATGGTGCCAATATCAATTATCCCTATTTGGACTGATGGTGTTATACCAGGCCACTCACAGGGTGCTGGCCAGTTCACAGATGATATATCCTGGAGTCATGTGCTCACCTGTGGGCCTGCTAGGTGGGGCTCCAGAAGGGGAGATGGTCAGATGGTTGCCTGGCTGTCCTCACCCCTCCCAGCAGAGTGTGGGCTTAGCAGCTTCTCAAAGGAAGGACTGTGGGTAAAGCAAGTGCTGCAATTGATACATAGTTATGTATCCTCCTTCTCTTGCTAGATGATCTTTCATCAGCAATGTTGACTGGATGCTGAGTGATGTCTTAGGTTGTAAAGCAGTGGTTCTCTCTTGGACAGAGGGGTGGAGAGTGGCAAGCAAACTCTATTGAATCCCTGATGAGGTATAGCAAAGGAGAACATGGATATTTTGAAAACAAGTAACAATACTTGTGATTTGAAAGTTCAGTCGAAATTTAAAAAAATAGGAGTGTGATATTTAAGTTCTCAAAGAGCAACATAATTTAAGAAGATTGAGGAACTGTTTTAGTATCTGAAAGACTTCTAACTTTAAGAACAACTGTCACTCAGCATGCCTGGGTCACTATCTGGCTCAGAGTAGGTGCTGAATTAATAGTTTTTACTTATGAAGCCTCTAATAAGGGTTGGTGGAGGGTGTACAATGTCAGGATTTTTTAAAAATAAAAAAAATTAGAAAACTGTGTCTCTGTAATCAGATGTGCAATGCAGGAAGACTCCTATGTTAGAGCCATGATGATGGTGTGAAAGGGATTCAAAATAAATTATTCTCAGAGGATTAAGCCTGAGAGTTCTCTCTTCATGATGCATTCCCCTTTATTCAGTTCCAGTTTCCAGAACCACATTATGTCCAGCTCTAGTTTCCACCCCACTCCAGTGTCGAGGAGCTTCTCTGGTGGTGGTTGGTAGGTTGCTAAAGGCTGCCCACCATATAGCACCAAGGCCCCAGACATGGGGGCACTTGACTGAGAGTGATTTCCTGCCTGCCTTGTCTTCTTTTTTTTTAAGTTGTACCCAGTGTGAGCCTAGTAACATTGGCTGCTGCAACTGTGGTTAAGAGCTAATACAAGGTAAAAATGTGGGCAAGAGGAGCATAGTGGGTAATGTATATAATTTCAAGGTGATGTAGTAAAGCAATCATTTTTAATATATTCCATAGAGGTGACTTATTCTGCAAACTTTCATTTTCTAGACAACTGGGACTAGACCTGGTGCCTAGGAAAGAGTATGCAATGGTGGATCCAGAGGACATCAGCATTACTGAGCTCTACCGACTGGTAGGTACAGGAAACCTTGGCTCCCAGCCCCATTGCTGATTTTGTGGTTTCCATGGCACTCTTCATACTTGCTCAATTTTGTAAGAGCAGAATGTTCCAGGTTTAACTTGGAGAGAGTCGAGACAATTGAGAGTTGAGGTGACCATGCCCTGAGTACAGTGCCTGGATTCTACCTGCCTCAGAACAATGTGATGTTCTCTAGTTAGCCCTCAACTCCCAGGCACTAGCAAGTAAATTCTAAGAAGTTTTAAATTTTTTGCAAATTTTTGTATTTTTTCCCAGTCTAGTGAATGGTTTACAAGTCATACATATTACTCTGTTGTGTTTCAGGACAATTTGGCAACTAATGGTCTCCATTCATTGCTCACCGGCATGTTCACCCTCCTCCCTGCTCCCTTTGTCATTATATGCAAAGATGACTGAAAGTGTCTTCTCCTTGTCTCCCACTGCTGAACCTATTCGATTCCTTAATGTTTGAAGCCTGTTAATAAGCCCAAAATAGTTTATCATATTGCCCATTGAGGCATCACTTATGACTTGAGGTTTTTTCCAGTTATGTGGTAGTCCAGTTTTTTTACTTGGCATCTAGGCTTCCCAAATCTGATCCAATCCGCCTTATATCCAGCCTTGTAATCTCAGTATTTGCATAAAATTTACCTAATCTCTTAATATTAGCTAAGCTCTCTTAAAACCCAAAATTGGAGAAGGTGTTTGGGAAGGGCCTTCAAACACAATCACCCCGTACTGCATCTGACCATAATGTTCCTAAGAGGAGTGTCTATCATAAATATTAGAATCCTTTTTGCAAGGTCCTGCCTTGGGGATAGTGTTCCAATTTTACACTATTTTTCTGAGAATCTCCTTAACCTGACAATTATCTGCATCTGAAAAATTGGGGGATAAAAAGTCATCAGTCTGTCAGGAATGATGTCTGATTTTAGAAGACAGTTCTTAATATTGATTTCAGTTTTTTCCTTATTCTGACCTATTCAGATTATCTACACCTCATTCTGTCACTTGCAGTGATTTCTGACTTTGTAGAGTATTTCCCATTTTCTTTCCTTTCCTTTGAGCTTCTTGAAAATGTTGTTGCATGCTACACACCTTTATGACATCTTTATGACACCAGTGCTCAGCAGAATATCTGGCACATAGCAAAAACATAGTGAGTGGTCAGTTGAAGGGAGATAGAAAAGGAGGAAGGAACAAAAGAAGAGAATTCCAAATTAAAGTCATTGCTACTTCTTAGGTTATATGACAAGTATAACCTGTATAATTTATTTGTCAGTTACAGTCTATAATATGACTTCTTTATTGTTATTCATTTATTTAACTCCTTGGGCATCTTACTTTGTCTTTTACTCTTTTTCTAAATCTCTTACTCAATTTTCAGTTCCCTTATGGTGGGCACTGTATCTTGTACTTCCTATATTAAACTTGTATAGTTAATCTGGTACTGTGCTTTGCAACTTAGTAAGCATTTAGTCACTGTTTTTGAGGTCATTAAAGTATAATGAAAATACCTTGGGTGTTAGATCCATACAACTAGATTTGAATCCCCGCTTTTCCTTTCCTTGCTCTGTGATCTAGGACCTATTGCTCAGTCTCTCTGAGCCTCAGTCTTTTCATCTGTTACGTTGGTAATTAATAATTCCTATCATGTCTGTTATGAAGATTACATAAGAAATGCATCTAAATGCCTTTCCCTGGCAGATACTATTTGCAAAGCATGTAAGCATTCAGTTGATTTTCATTCTTTCCTCATATTTATTTCATCCATATATAAGAAAGCAAGGTGGTATGGTGGTAAGAATAATGGATGCTTTATATCCTATTTATAAAATTTATATGCTAAATTTTAGGATTACTTTGCGTCTGATGAAATAAATAATAGATGCTTGGACGTGATAAAAATTCATTTCTCTCTTGCAAAGTACAAACCCAGAGATAGGAAGTTCTGGGCTTGTCTGTGGTTTCATAGTGTCAGAAAGGGTACAGGGTCTTATCTTTCTGCTATGTAGTACATGGCTGCCATCATTAAGGTCACCTCAAAGTACAAGGTAGCTGCAAGTGCTCCTGCCATTACATCTGCACTCCAGGCAGTATGGAGGAGAAAGGTTCTTCTTAGCTGATTTGATTACTTTAATGAGCCTTCCTGGAAATTCCATACAACATTTGGACTTAGATCTTATTGGCCAGAACTTAGTCACATTCCCACTTCTAGCTGGGTATGTCAAATATTTGATAAGCAATTAACAGTAGCTGCCAAAAATAAATTATATTTTCCCAAGTATAATTTTGTGTGCATGAAATTTTGTCTCTGTTCTTTTTCTTAGCATTATATACGAAATGGGAAATTTCATCTCTTGTGGACATTCCAGTTTGCTGATTGTGGCTGCCTGGAGTGCTATGTTGATAAGATTCTGGAGTCTCATCTGGGCTCTGATTGTTTGGCAATGTCTGCCATTGCCAGGAAAGGCAGGAGGGGTTTGTTAGTATTTTACAGCTCATATGCTAGTCCAAAGTCTTCATTTTACAGATGGGGAAAATAAAGCGTTGTGATTTTACATGAAAATTAAATTGCTCCTCAATAATAGTTGCATTTTACTATTTCTAAAGCAAAGACAGTAGCACAAATAAACTCAAATGATTATAATCTTTAGAAGGACATGTCCTCTTCCTTATTTCTTTTTCAAGCCCCTGTTGGTACCCTGACCTAAATAATCAGGTTCTGTGTAGCCCTGTTCTTTTTCTCTGTGCAACATAAAAGTGACTGACTATATGACTATATTGACTTCACCAGTAAGAGTTAGAAGGCACCATTACCGATCCCTAGACTGATTGATTTTTTTTATTTTTTTGGCAATTTATTTTCACTTACGAATAAAAATTAGTGCATGGAGGTGAAATGCCTCAACAGAGGACATTTTAGAAATTGTTGCTACCTCCCTTGCTTTAGTTACTACTTCTTCTCAGTGTGTATTTGAAAACACAAGTGTTTACGTCTCACTATATCTATATTGCATCATTAGAAAAAAATGTGTTGCTTTAGATTTTTGATAGCCCTATTAGCAGATCTTTCTCACCTAATTGTGTTAATCTAAGCAGTAAAAAGTGCTAAACTTCACAGTGTTAACATATGTCCACTAGGGTAGCTTGGTTTAGTGTTAACGGCCAGATCTCAAGCTTTGTAGAAATAAAGAAAACCTTTTTTAGCTGAGTTCTTTGATTATTTGTGCCTGCAGAGTATCTAACTTTTTATAAGATCACATTAGCTGTTTGCTTTGTGATCCTCAGTATATAGACCAGCAGTTCTTAATAGGAGGCAGTTTTATTCCCCAGGGAACATCTGACAATTCCTGGAGACATTTTGGTTGTTATCAGGTGCGATGCTACTGATAACGGGTGGGTTGTGGCCAGGGATGCTGCTAAACATCCTACAATGCCTAGGACATTCTCTACAACAAAGCATTATCCAACCCAAATTGTCAGTAGCAGTGAGGTTGGCAAACCCTGGCATGGACAATCCATCTAATAATGAATGTATTATATGAGGATTAAAATTGGAGTCAAATAAATCTTTGGAATGAATCTGTTTCTTTTCCTAATCAAAGGTCTAATTAAACTCTAAGGGCACATGTAGTGTACTGGTAGGTACATTCGTCATCATAAATTGTTTCTGAGATGGATTTTTGCCTATATTTTATTACACATACACCAGATTATAGCTCTTGAAGTATACAAGAGCTATAAATAAATTTTTGTTATTGCAATAATAAATATTTGCACAAAGATATTTTTAGCAGTTCCCCCAAAGTATTGGAATTTTCAAGGGATAAGCAAGTAGTCCGTCCCAACCTACGTAAGTCCAAATCGATCCCAGAACTGGAAGGGTGGTGGGTAAAGAGAGGGGTGAGATTTTGATACCAGGAGGTACCAGATATGAAAGCCCTTGTCACATTGCAAAGGGTGGACTTGGGCAGGCTTATTTCTAGAATGCCTGCAAAGACCGCAAGTTCCAAGGCAATAATTATATGAAAGATGCAACAGTGCACATTTCAGTCCCCTATAACTTCCATCTCTGCATACGATCTTGATCAGTGATTCCCAGCCCTCGCTGCACATTAGAATCACCTAGGGAGCTCTTCAAATTATCACTGTCTGGGTCCCAATCCCCTAGAAATTCTCATTTAATTGCTCTGGGATAGGGCCCTGGCCATAAAAGTACTTGTTTGAAGATCGCTTGGTGATTCTGAGGTACAACCGAGGTTGAGAAACACTGATCTAGATATATTTGATTGTTTGCATGAGTAATTTTTTTCCCTCAGTTTTTAGTGAGTGCCATGTCTATTGATGAGAATTTTGCACTGTTTGAAGTTAAGAGCAGGCCCCTCCTTGAGGTCTGATCGTAAAGTTTTTGCATCTGTTTCTCCAGCTTAACCTGTAGTAGTCACTTACTACTTCATAAATAGCTTGTGCTTTTTAACCCAGACTTGAAATCAGTAAATTAGCATTTTCAGCAGAAAATACTTCCTTGTGAGTTGAAGAGATATCATTTTATGAATGTAAATGTTTCTTTTGCGTTATTAAAAAAAAAAAAAGTCCCAAATAGAACAACCTTAATGGAAAACAAGCCTGAATTATGCTTTTTTCTAGTTAGGATATTTTTCTCCAGGGATGTTTTTTCTAGTAATTATAGCGAAATACACCACAATGCTGAGCTCCACTTAAAAAGCAAATTGATTTAACCTCTTTTTCAGGGAGGTACTTAGCATACCTGTTTCTACAATGGTTTTAGAGTCATTTGGTTAATTGTATTTTTTCCCCTCTTTACTTTTTAAGTGTTTCAAGTTAAAGGTTAAAAGTCTGAAAAAATTATGGTGGTTTTATGCTGTTCTTTTTACAGCTGTATATTTGGATGACTTTTTTTTTTTTTTTTTTTTTTTTGCCTTCAAAAGTTAGTCCATCAGTTAGTAGTTATTGAATTATTCTTGTAACCTTAAAAAGATAGCTGATGTAGAAATAGGTTTATGTACCTTTCACCCTCAGCAAAGGATATGGCTCCATACTATGGAGTTAAAAACCCAGAACTGCTTTTTTAACTGTCAAGTGATCTAAAAGAGAGGGCTTCATTAATAATCTGTGTAATGACAGGAATAATCCCCCACATTCTTAGCACCTGTTCTGTTAATACACAGTTGTTTATAACAGGTCTTTTTTCTCTATCCATATCACGAATCCGTGCTACTAGAAGCGTAGTCCAAAAACTGGCTGAAATGTGAACTATTTGTAACTGGTACAAAATTTGAGAGTCAATGTTTTGGAAACTTGATAGCAGTTTGACATCATCATGGCATTTTAATTGTATTTTGTGAAAATATTAGTCTGCAGTGGATTAAAGAAGAAACACCCAGGTCCTCTGCTGCAGGTAGTTTGAGAAGCATGGTCCTAAATGGTTCATAATTCCTGCTTATTTTTAACTTCTCAGGTAAAGTGTCAACTTTTCCAAGAAACCTTCTGTGACTTCCCAGATTCAAGTCAAATCCCTTGTTGCAGACTCCCACGATAATCTGGTTCTTCCCCTTCATTTGTCTCGGTTGCAGTTTTACATTTGTATGTGCGACAATTTTGCTGATGTCCCCCAGTAGATATAGGCTCCTTAAGAACATGGGCCGTTTCCATTTTCACTCATCATTGCATCCTCAGTGCTTGGCACATAGAAGATACTTAACAAATATATACTGAATGAGTGTCATCTCATGTTTTCGTCATTCTGGAACCATGGGTGATTCCTTTCCTCCATCAACCTGCAGGAACTCTCACTTCTGGTCCTGCCTCCTACATGTAGCTTAGGCTGGTTGCACTGAGGATGGGAATGAGAGATGCTGCTCCTGCCTTTAGGCCCCTCACTGGCCTCCCTAAGTTTGCCTCTAACACTACAGCAAGTTAGAAGCATTTTCTTGCTCTAGCGATTGACTATCATTTGTCATAGCCTATCTCAGAAAACTTCCACATTTTTCCAATTTCATGTAACTTAACAGCACTTTTATTTATGAGAAATCTGAAGTCATGCTGCACTGTTCAGTTACTATCTGTGAAATGATCAGTGATATAAGTTAGTCCGATGTTTAAAAGATGACTAATAATTTGCTCTCATCCTGGGAGTTGATAAGAGAGCAACAGAATCCTTTGAACTTTTTGCTGTGCCTGAATCTACTCAGTTGGTATCTGAACATTAATAATTTAAAAAAAAGTCTTAAAGCAAGATTTCTTGATGATCTATTAGTGCCATAGTTTTTTTATTTTAGAATTTATAGAGAGAACTTGAAATTTAATATCCAACTAAATGCTGAAACCATGGGAAAAAACATATATATATATATATTTGTAATAGGACATCACAATCACACCGCAGCTAAAACTAGTTCATTGGGTCCCATTATTTTCTTCACTCCATCTGATCATTTTTTTCTTGGGGGTGTCATTCAGATGGAGCATAGACATCGAAAGAAAGACACCCCAGTGCAGGCCAGCAGTCATCACCTCTTTGTGCAGATGAAGAGTCTCATGTGTTCCAACCTGGGAGAGGAGCTGGAGGTCATCTTCTCACTCTTTGACAGTAAAGAGAACCGGCCGATCAGGTAACGGCGCATGGAACTGTGATGTGAATTTCTCAGTGTTGGAATGGTGGGTATTTGTGATACGCAAGTTTTAAGAAATTTGACCTTGTACAAGTCACTCTGTCTGCCTCACTTTTATCATCTGTATAAATCTGTGAGTTTATAAGCTGCCTATCTGGAGATTTCCATGAAGGTTAGACAGAATGATGCATGCCAACGTTCTTTGAAAACTCAAAAGAGATTTAGAATCAATATTTATTATTGAATGAAAGTATGGCACTGATATCAGTCTTGTTATTTTGTTTGAGGTATTTTGTATTGGTAATGCAAGGAAGACATATCTCCAAAGTCTGAAGTTTGTTTACTTCTTTATTAGTGGTAACAAGTTGTATTTTTCAAATTTTCAATAAACAAATTATTCTTATCTTGCCTGAATCAAATGATACTGAGAGATTACTAAATACTTAGAAATCTTTCAATTAAAGTGTGAGAACTTTCAAATGATAAAAAGTGTTCACATATATATTTTTTTTCTTTCCCAGTTTTCTCTGTCTTACACCCAGAGTTCTCTGGTGTTACAGTTCTCTGGTGGCAAGCTTTCAATACTTAGGAAAAGACTTTACTGTGGATGTTCTGGTTGTTATCCAAAAGTCTCAACTATTGTCAGTCATTGTAAAAGTTTTATATTTGTTTTAAAGTTGGACATGAAGCACATCATCTTTTACATTTCATTTCAGCCAAAAGGCCAAAAAGCGATAGCACATCATCTTTAAAATTTAAAATTTAAAATTTAAATTTAGAATTAAAATTGTTATTACACGAACCACAGATAAGTAAGTCAACTATACCATACTTTTTAAAAAATGCCTTCCTTATTAAAATAAATACTGACAATTTTAGGTAATACTGAGCCAAATATATTGTTATATAAACACAAAATAATCTTTGAAACATTTCTTTTCTGGTAAAATAGTTTGCTTTTTCTACGAAATATGTGTGAGGTTTATTTTTTAATGCCTTCATAGCCATAAAATCTTTGGTGACTTAATTTATGTTAGTCATTACCTTCTAGTAAGTGGACTTTTTATTTCTTAACAGTGGACTGTGTCCATAGAATTTAGATGGTGATGTTTTTGTGTAGCAATGACAGAATTTATGAGATGTGGAAATAAAAATGTTAATATAGTTTCAAAATCCATTTGGTACACTGTTGGAGGAAATGAATCAGTGGGTTAGAAGATCTTTCTCTCTCACAAATCAACACTACAGAGAGAAATTAAAGGCATGAAAAACTCACCTACGTTACTTCTCAGCATTTGCTTTAGAAATGTGAAAGATTATTTAGAGATAATACCTGTTTACATATTGAAGTGTATCTTAGCATAGTTGGTGGGCAGGTTAGTTTACCAAAATCTTTATAATGTTCTGCATAATGTATGGTCTCTAACATATTTTTAAAACTGCATGAAATAGAAAAGAGAGATGAAGTTATTCTTTTGCTTGTTCCTATTCAGCAAATATTTGTGGAGGGAAACAAATTCCCTTTTGCCAGTAATATGTAAATTGCATTAATGTGACATTTTGAATTAGCTTGTCTTTCAGTTTCTCTTATTATAGAATTTTTCAAAATTTTATAAGTATCCTATTTAGGTTTGACCTGCAGAATTTCCCTTGTCTTATTCCTATTTAATTGGTGAAAGTAGGAAAATAACCTGGGTGCAAGATCCCCAAAATATTATCATATAGTTCCCAAGTTCAGACCAGGAGCTGGGCCTTTTTCTTTTCTTTTTTTTTTTAATATTCATTTTATTGAGATATATTCACACACCATGCAGTCATACAAAACAAATTGTACGTTCGATTGTTCACAGCACCACCGTACAGCTGTACATTCATCCCCAAAATCAATCCCTGATACCCTCATTACCACACACACAAAAATAACCAGAATAATAATTAAAGTAAAAAAGAACACTGGGCGCCCTTGTCTGTTTGTTTATTTGTTTTTTTCCTTCCCCCACCTTTCCACTCATCCATCCACAAACTAGACAAAGGGGAGTGTGATCCCCATTGCCCCCCCAATCCCACTGTCCCCCCTCATAAGCCACATTTTTATACAATTGTCTTCAAGATTCGTGGGTTCTGGGTTGTAGTTTGATAGTTTCAGGTATCTACCACCAGCTACCCCAATTCATTAGAACCAAAAAGGGGTTGTCTATATTGTGCATAAGAGTGCCCACCAGAGTGACCTCTCGGCTCCTTTTGGAATCTCTCTGCCACTGAAGCTTATTTCATTTCCTTTCACATCCCCCTTTTGGTCAAGAAGATGTTCTCCATCCCACAATGCTGGGTCTACATTCCTCCCTGGGAGTCATATTCCACGTTACCAGGGAGATTTACTCCCCTGGGTGTCTGATCCCACGTAGCGGGGAGGGCAGTGATTTCACCTTTCAAGTTGGCTTAGGTAGAGAGAGAAGGCCATGTCGGAGCAACCAAGAGGCACTCGGGAGGAGGCTCTTAGGCACAATTATAGGGAGGCCTAGCCTCTCCTTTGCAGCAACAGTCTTCCCAAGGGCAAATCCCATGGTAGAGGGCTCAACCCATCAAACCACCAGTCCCCTATGTCTGTGGGCATGTTAGCAACCATCAAGATAGGGCAGGGCTGGGCCTTTTTCTTTCTCTGTGATGTGTTTGAACTGCCACACATGCCAGCTTCACTCTGGTCCATCCTCTCTCTCTCTTTCTCCTCCCTAATAATCCACAAGATCTGTAGTGACCCTGGGAGAAATCAAGCCTGAATTCCTCTTTCTTGCTTACAGTCACTGAGTGTGGCCATTGGCTCTCACCTCCCCTACCAAAATTGCCATGCCGATGATTGACGAAAGAATGAATGAATGAAAATATGCTCATTGAGTGTTTGGAAAATGTGCTTATGAGGTGTTTGGAAAAAGTCTCAGATTTATTTTCATGACATTTCTTTGACCTCAGGAAATACAGTGGATGTTTACATTTAGGGAGTTTTCAAAACCTTCCCATCAGTAAGTTTGGTTCAAATTGCCAACAGCAGAAAGGCAGCCTCATCCATGCAGAGGCTGAAGGAGGCACAAATCTGATGACCGAGCCAGTTCTTGTCTCTGCAGTTGATGGCTGCTGCCCTGACCCCTTCACTTACCTCTCTTTTCCTTCATCTCAGAATGGGGACAATTTTTGTTTTCTTCATTCCATCTGGCATTGCCCATGAGTGTAAAGCATTTGCGTCTTCTCAGTAAAGGTATTGTGAATGTAAGCTACGATTTTGAGGCGTTGTTGTGTTTCTTCTTATTCCCAACAGTGGGTGCAGGGTGGAATGTGTATTTCTTGTTCACCTTTTTATTTTAGAAAATTTCAAACCTTAAAAAATAGAAAAGTGAAATGTACCCTCATGTACTCAACATCAGCTTCACTGTTATCAACTCAGGGCTGATCTTGTTTCAATCTCATCCCTTCCCAGTCCTCCTCTTTGCCCCAGATTATTTTGAGGCAAATTGCTAATATCATATCATTTTCAAACATAGATATTTCAGGTTATAGCCCTAAAAAAATCACCACTTAAAAATTAATAGTATCTTGACATCATCAAATATCCATATCCAGTAATACTCACATCTCCCCTCTTGACTCATAAATAATTGTTTTATAAATTGTTCAAATCAAGATCAGATAAGGTCCATTTATTGCAGCTGGTTTGTCTCTTAACTTACTTTTCATCTACAGCTTTCCTCTCCTTCTCTCTCTCTTTCTCTTAATTTCCTTGTAATTTAATTGTTGAAGACACTGTATCATTTGATCGATTTCTGAGAGTTCACAGCTCAACTGCAAAGAAAGGAAATAGACAAAAGGTGACATAGCTAAGTGAATGCTTTCATTGTTAAATAGGATCATTATAGCTGTAATTTAAAAAAAAAATTAAATATTATCTCAATGACATTTCCCCAACTGTTGATCACAGGAACTTACCTGGTAGAGGGGCCAACATCTGTAAAGCTTGCAGAGGAGTGATTAGAAAGGTGAATGTTTATTTCTCTCACAAGTTAGGACATTTTTAACTTCCCTCCTCTTAGAAGCAAACTGCTTATGTTTCTTGAACTCTAACCATCTGTTTCTTGAATCCTAGCTATCTGCCAGACTTTTCTCTAAGTATTTTAAATATATTGTTCTCAACATTGATTTTATAAGTGAGGAAACTGACGTACAGAGAGGTTAGAGTTCATCCCTAAGCTTATGTAACCAGCAAGAGGTGAAGCGGAGATACAAACCTGACCAGTCCGACCCCAAAGCCTGCCTTTTGTCTACACCATTTTGTCTCTTCAAAAATTACTCGTTATATGATTCATTAATTGTCTGAAATTTATTTGCAAGAGGGTAGAGCTTCAAAGACTGATATTCTTAATAATAAGTTATTTTAATTTATTGATAAGGATAATATTGAAACTAATAGGGACTCAGAAACACTCTGTGCTATAGAAAATGGTCCTTTACGCTGAGTCCTTCTCAAAATACTTCACAAATAGCAGTGTGGCATTGGCTTGTACTACATGCAACTGATCAAAATCTTGGATTCATTACTCGGAGATGCCAAATACAAAAGGAGCCAACCCGATGAAAATAATCCCTTTCTAGTTCACTCAATGGAACTGTGTTATCTCCTCAGTAACAGAAAGGTGGCTTTTTTTACCTCAAAACAATTATTGAATCTGCCTGCCCGAGTGTCAGGCCTCTGGTGCATGTCATACACAAGTCCTGCCATAAGTATTGGGTAAAGATTCAGGCGTGTTCTGACAGCATCCTGTTAACATCCGTCTCCTCCGTACATCTTTTCCAGTTTACCTTCTCAGTTGTTTGTGTAACAGCCTCAGCCCTGAGTCCTACTTTGGACTCAGCAATCAACAAAAATAAGTCACTTTTATTTATTTGAGTGTTATAGAGGCTTGACATTATTTCTATCTATAAAAGATTATTAATAAAAAATGAGTTTGCCAAATTAAGTTTTACATGAGTAAAATGTTTGTAGAGAACATTTATCTGATTGAAAGTTTGTAATTTTGCCAGGCCACGAGAGTATAGCTGGAAAAGGCAGGGAATCCTTTCCCTAGGTGCCACCTGTACTTTTGTTTTATTCTAGTCATTTAACTGATACTTACATCATGCTTCCCATGTGTCAGACACTGTTCTAAATCCCTTAAAAATATTAATTTACTTAACCATCGGGATAACCCTATATGGTTGGCACTGTTAATATCCCCAGTTTTTAAATAGATTTGGAAACTGAGGCACAGATTGCTTCATAACTTGCCTAAGCTCCCACGGCTGGTTGTGGTAAAGCGGGTATTTGAACCCAGGCTGTCTGTTCTGAATCTGTATTCTTCTTCACACATTCTCATTATCTACTATATTTGTAATATTCTGTTTTCTTCCTCAACCAAATTTTACTCACCAATATATAGTAAGGGGTCCATTGCAGGTTTGCTTCTTAAGAAAGTAGAGGAGGAGGCACTTGATCTTGTTAAGAACCTATAGGAAGAATCCAGTATTGAGGCAGAAGCTAAACTTGGGGTGGGGGCAGGGGGAGATCAGGGATAGATCACAGACCCTTAGGAGGCATCACAAACAGGCTCAAGATCACAGGTTAGCCCTGGGCCAAGAGAGTGAGAGAGGGAAGGGTGTGGATGTGCATAGACGAGGGACTGGCTTGGGAATGTGGGTTTTTGTCCTATGAAGAAACCAAACTATGTAGCATTAGATGCTGCAATGTATCCTTTAGCATGCATTGCAAATTGGCTGTCTTACAGTGTGGTAATAGAAACAGTCGTAGCCTATGTGCTTTCCTCAGGCTGTGCAGCAATGAATGTGTGTATTAATTCTTACCTACCCTGTGTTGATATATGTCAGTTAATCTACAACAGACGGTGAATTATATGGGCCAGTTCACGTAACAGTTCATTGGCTTACTACCTCTCTTAAACTTTCACTGCTTTGTTTACTTATCTATTATAAGCCTTCATTAATTAAAGTTGTATATTTGTCTCAGGACTAATCCATTTCTATATTTTATTCTCATCAGAGAATATATTTAATAGAACCTGAGTGCTACCAATTGGTACTCAGCTTAGAGTAGGGTTGCTCGTGTGTGCAAGCCGCTGGCATGGGCTTTTATTTGTGGCAACAGCAGTAGGGTAGTACTTCCGGAAAAAAAAGTCTTATCCTGGTAATTAAATATACAAGGTCTGATCCTAGTACTTAAATACAGGTAAAGTTTATTTTCTGCTGATACCTTTTTCACATACTTTTCTGAAGTTACTTTTTCTTCCTGCCACCATATAGTTAAACTCTCCATTTGCTTTGAAATGTTCATTTCCATATGACTTTCATATTGCTTACCATTTACTTCTCTTCAGTATGCTATTCCATGTCTATTAAGAAAAAGATAAATTGTGAGTACTATTAATGAGGCACACTTTTTTTTTACATGAATCATACTGAGCTATGAAATATATCTTAATTTCTATCCATCCTCAAGACACATATCTCCCTGTATCTTGTGCAGGCACCATAACATGGTGATTAAGAGGCCACTGGAGTCAGATGGCCTGGGTTCAAATCCTGAATTTGCCATTTAGTAGCAGCATCTGCTTGGTCAAGTTAGTTCATGTGTCTATGCCTGTTTTCTCATCTGTTAAATGAAGATTATTTGAAACTAAATGAGGTAATACATCTACCTCTTAGTGTAATGCTTGGCACCTGGTAATTGGCCAACAAATCTTAGCAATGATATTGACAATATGATAATGATAATTAAAAAAACAAGACAGGGAATATGTTTTAATATAATCAGAAATTATGTGGGGTAATGGTCTTGAATTCTTAAAGAAATAGTGTATTCCAAGGAATTATTGTTATTTTTTTTTAGGTATATGGCATTAAGTTATGTAATATTTAGACAGACCTACTAAGTAAACAAGTGAAATGACATCAGGGATGTAATTTACTTTTGAATACTTCAGCAACAGTAAAAGAAAAGAACAAAAGAACGAAGGGATAAGCAAGTATGGCAGAATATAGAATATAGAAGCAAATATGACAGAATGTGAATCCCATTGGGAAAAGGGTGTGACAGATACATGGATTCTTGGCTTAATCTTTTGCATATAGAATGTATGATTAATGAATTACTCCTTAGGATTTATTAATGTTTCCTGCATGTGGACAATAAAGCGATGAGTGCAGGTATTTTTGTTTAAAGGAGACCGATATGTTAGGCTGGTCTAGTCACTTGCCCCAAAGAGGGTCTGGATTTCATCCCATATAGAACAATATTCCTGGGTTCATATGAAATGGTAATTATATTTTTGATAATGTATTTCACCAAACGTAGGAGGAATATTTTCCTCATGGTTTAGGACGTTGAGTATTATATAACATTATAATAATATTTCTTTTAAAGTATAAGCTTTGACTCACATATAAAGCAAAAGAGGCAACTTTTAGAAAATTAGTGAAGATTCTGTGAAAGAAAATACTTTATATGTTTTCACATAATCCTGTGTATATGTAAGGACTGTCTTCTTAGAAACTCTGAATGAATAGAGGCTGGTCTTATCACAGGTGTGAATTCTCCCTATTCTGTGAATGGCACATTACTTCTAACCATCTACTTGTTCATTCATTCACTCATCACAGCAATGCATAGGAGTGGGTAACTGCTTTGTGTGAGCAGTTTACAGTCCTACTGGAGATCCAAAGCCAATCCAGGAGCAAATGGCAGAAGGGATGCAGGTAAAAGAATCTTCTTTGAAAAAGAGCAAGGACCCTTCTTCCATTAACATGGAAGGAAGGAAGGAGAGATTGGTGAAATGGTCATAAAATGTTGAGGTAGACAAGAGAGACTTAGGGTGTGTGGGCTTGATCTTTTTAAAGTCAACTAGAAAACACGATCAGCTGCCACTGGAGAACAAGAGAGCAGAAGGGAGTTTAGGGCTGAAACTGAGTCACAGGAGCATAAGTAAACTTTGAGTGGGGGTATGATAGGAGGTGAGTTAGTAACAAATGATAGAATGGCTGAATGTGGTGGAGCCCCGCCAGGATTGAATCCAGACTTCCAAGTTAGACAGCTTTTGCCAGGAGTGCTGAGGCAACAGGGATCAGAGGCAAGTGGTGGGCTTGGAAACTTCTGGTATAGAAGATTGGGAATATGGTGTAAAGATAAGGATAATCAAAGAAATTATAATCACAGCTTCCAGTAGATTTCTTCAGAGACTGGCATGATCTAATAGCCTTTTCATTATTTTAGAGCAAATTAAAGATTTTAAAAGAATTTGTGCTTCTTTTGAAAAACTCAGTTACTCCAAAAAATTTTTTAAAGAGCTTCCAGGAGGGAGTGGACTGGGAGAATAATTATTCAGCCCAGACAAGGAAAAACACTACTATTTTCGTGTATTCATTGTAGTCCAACACGATTAAGAGAATAGATGTGGTTTTGTAATTCTCCGTGCGCTATGCTAGAATTTCTCATTTCGTACATCATTTACAAGTTACAGTGCAATCACACAAGTTTGGCATCTATACTTTTACATAAATTAGGGACATTTAATTGTTTTGAACATTTAAAGATAGTTGACATTGATCTCGCTTTATACTTTCGTGTTGAAAAACTAATTTTAAATTCTAACCTCTCCAATGCAGAGCAACAATATGGGGAAAAAATCTAACTGGACAGATGTACAGGGAATACAAACTCCGTTTGAGAACAAAAATAGATGCAGAAGGCTAACGTTCAGAGATCCTCCTTGGATTGTGTCAATATCAACTATTCCATACAGCCCAGAGCACTTCCTGCTGTGTCTAGACATGCTGGCACAGATCTCACTGTGGGTGTCTGTACAACAATGACCCACAGTGACCTTCCCTCGGGCCTCCTGTTTAAAGACACTATTGCTCTCCACTCTCCCCTCTTCCTCTATCATTTGATTGTTCCAGCAGGTACATGAAAATTGGGACTGTTGTTACTTGGGCGTTGATCAGATTTTGTGGTTTACTCCCCCTTGGTCACACTTCTGAGTGAGTCACTTAAAAAATAATTGCTTTAGGCATGTGGTGATGTCCTCAATGGGAGGCATTTTAAATAAGAGATGGACCAGGAGGATGATCTAAATTAAAACAAAATGAACCAAGAAATATGTTCTTCATTCAGAGATCACCCAGGGTAGAATCAATCCATGCTTTTTCTCTGCACCATTTTAAGAGCCATACAATTCCATACAATTTTTTGAAATTGTTAATTACTGCCTTATTATAATAATAAGTAGCTAGAAATTCAAGATTGAAGTAATCTGAAAACTCACAGAGTAAAGGGATTCAGAGAACTGGGCTTTCTCTTTCCTTTTAGCTCCAAGAGCTTATTTCAGACTACTTGTCTCTTCTTGCTGAAATAGTGCAGTATTTTAGAATGTAGCCAGAAGTTCTTTAAAAGATGACCAAATTGGTGTTCTTTACACCAGGATTCTGCTTGTCACTGTCTGTTTTCCTCTGCCCTGTGCTAGCGCTCTACTGGAAATACAGATTAGTTTTCCTAAGTTCCCTGCAGGATAAGCTGCAGTCACCTGTCATGCCACACTTCACAAGGACTTCTTTGGTATTCGATTCCGTTTATGTTGTAAGATGATTCAACACTGACAAAGGAATTGTTAATGATGCAGCCTTTGTTGGCTCCTTTTCTGGAGATGAAGCTTTACCCTGTCAAAAGGGCAGCCACCCATTCTCAGTCATCTTTATGTCTCCAGCACCTTGCAGAGTGCTTGACACAGCATAAGATCTTTGGTGGGAATTGAGGCATTTAAAGAAAGGTTACAAATCTTTCATTGTTATTGAGGCAAAGCATTAAAAGATCATGCCATTTTTGTCTTAATTTTTGCTATCTTCCTTCTAACACTAATGGGGTGTGCTTATTAATAAGAGAAGGAACTCAAGGTGGTTAATGTGCCAGAAATGTTTATGGAGTTGTTTCAGGTTACACTATGTTAATTAGAACTACATTCTCAGACCTGTCTCTAGGGGAACATAATTTGCAAAAACTGTCATGCTAAAAAGTAAAGAAAAATGGTCAGATAAACATACAGACTCTCACCTGAAGTATTTCCAGTTAGAGGTTTTTGACAAGTAAGACGGAGACTTCATCATCTCATTTCAGTTGCGCATCATAGATTTCCTACTATTCCTGTTTAGTTGCTGATGTTCATTCATTCAGCAAAATCATTGTTCACTTCCTCAGGTCCAGGCACTGATGTGGCCATTGGGGCCACATCAATTAATAAAACAGGAAAAAAAAAAATCCCGCTCTCATGAAGTTTACATTCTATAAATGTTCAAATTGCTAGCAAGCTTTGAGTCAAGAAATATCTTTAAAGACCAGAGTTTCTATATCATCCCTGTGTATGATACCCAGTATGCAATTTTCATTTCACAAAAATATTTGTGGTGTTTAAAGCAATGACTCCTAAACTTTTTAGTAATTAAGGTTCCATTTTAAATTATAAAGACTGTAGACCGCTTCAGAAAATAATGTACCTGTTCTCATACACATAAAATTTTGTGTTCCACCCCAGAGGCTTTCTAGCACCCTGATTAGAAAAGCTTCTGACCTTAAAAAAGTACAATTGGATGTGTCATCTAATTAATCATATTTAATGATGATTTAGACAGGTTTCATTTTTTAAAGTTGTAATAGATATAAAGAGTCTATCCATAAGCTGGTGTGTCTATCAGTAAACTGTTGAAAGGGAAATGTGATTTTGGCTTATTTTCTTTTAAAAAATAGAGCATCCTTTTACAATAAATGCATGGAAGATTTCTTATATTTACTGAATTTCTTGGATTTTTTTAAGGCTTTTGAATTTTTGAGAAATGGCGTGCTTCAACCCAAAATACTTGTAAAGAGTTCATGTTTGCTTTACCTTCAAGATTCCTTATTACAGATGCTTTCCTTAGCAAAAAGGCATTGTTAGAAAGGTCAGAGTAATTACTGTATATAGATCAGAATGGTTCTTACCTCACGAAATGTCAAGGATTCAATGTTTACAATGATCAAATTATGTAAATTCCCAGGAGCTTAAGCACAAGCCATTCTAGCTGCATATAGGCCTTCTTATTTCTAAGCCCCTGTTTCTCTTGACCGGATCCCATCATCCCCTAGTTTCCTAGGCTGCTGAAAGCAGGTACGATGACATGCAATGGCTTTAACCATGGGAATTTATGGGCTTACAAGCTTACAATTTTGAGGCTGAGAAAAATGGTCAAATCAAAGTATCATCAGGAGATGCTTTGTTCCTGAAGACCTGTCGCTGGCGATGTGGATGCCTTTGCCACACGGCAAGGCACATAGCGGCGTCTGCTGGTCTTTCCCTTCTTTCCTGGGTTTCCCTGGTTTCAGCTTCTGGCTTCTGTGTCTTTCTCTTTCTCTTTGTATTACATTCTCTTATACAGGACTCCAGAAAGAGGATTAAGACCACGCCATAACTGAAGTAACCTTTTAAAAATCCTATCTACAATAGGTTTACACCCACACAAATGGATTTAAGAACATTTTCTGGGGTATATGCAGTTCCAAACCACAACACATAGTTTTTGTTACTTCTCTGAGAAGCTTGTTTTCTAGCAAAATTCTTAACACATTCTCTGAATGATGGATTTCAAGCAAGTATTTTCCTGAGTTGTTACATACTGTTCATTTAAACAGTATAGCCGTTTCCAGTAATTTTATTTGAAGCCAGGTTTGGGATTTCCATGGTCTCAAGTCTTCTGAACATGCAGTCATTATTGTCTTTCTCAAATCAGCAATCAATCCAAATTATTTCTTTAATTCAGCGGTCAGTTATTTGGTCTGGTAATGTGAAACAGCAGGTAATCTGAACCTTGTTTATTTATAACTCGAAAGAGCATCGCATTCCTGTTTTTCACTGAGTTTACCTTCCTAAAAAGAATTTTGGTTTAGATATCTTTATTCCATGAAAATAGCAGGAAGTAGTTTGAAATCATCCTAAGTAGAAAGAAAGAATTGGCTTGATATTGAAAATTGGCGGTAGAGTTAACTATTCTTTAAAAAAGGATCCCCCCCGCCCCCGCCCCATATCATTCAACAAAAGCCAAATCCACTCTGCTAAAGAAGCCATCACGTTAGTTGGTTGCTTAGTCCTTCAGCACTCAAATATTTGAAAAGTGAATCTGGGCTAGGACATTAATATTTTCAAAAATTAACAACAATGGCAACAAAAAACAAACCAAAAAAGACCCAGAATTTATTTCTTTTTTGGGTAAACTGTTATGGAAACATGGGTTTCAAGGATCTTCCTCTTTCCATTTCCCTTTAATCAGAGGAGCTCATGACTCTAATGTTGCTTTTAGTTTTAAAATTAGAAACCACAATAATGGCCTTATCTAGGATGACTTGCTTAAGGAGTTGCTTTCATTTATTGCCAGAGGAAAATTCTGCCATTTGTACCAGTCATGTGGTTGGGAGAAGACAGGAGGAAAGCCTTTGACTCAAAGATACCAGCCTTTTGATGGCTGTTTTCTGATATATATGACTGGCATATGTGTTGCATGTGAGTGTCATAAAGGGCAGTCTTTGGACCTAGACATTTAGATCAAAACTGGTTCTTAAGCATAACTGGGCTTTTATGCAGGGAGTTTTAAGGCTGGTCCTGATCTAATAAATCAGAATCTCCACAGAAGGGCCTCAGCTCTGTAAATCTCCTCAGAATAATGTTGTGCATAACCAGGTTAGGAGCCTCCTACATGAGAAGTCTGTAGGTCTGTTGTTTGCTACCTGAGCATTCCATTTTCTTTGCCTCTGTGATCATCAAAGCCCTGGGTTTGGCAGTCACTGCAGGGCTGCCAGCGTACTTTCCATCCGCTTCCCCTAAGGGTCTCACCAGTAGCCCAGCCTCTGGGGCCCTGCTACCGCAGTCTAGAATGCTGCTTGAACTGTCTCATTTTGAGTTGTCCTTCGCTACTCATTATAGGAACAAGCACAGTAATAGATCCTTCACATGTTGTTGAAAATACCTTGCAATTTCAATCAGAAAGCATTTAAGGAAATACTGAAGTAGTGAAATAGAAGCAGTTCAGATCGCTGTATATTTGTATTGCTCTTTTATAGAGGCTCTAGGGTCAGCACTGTTGACCCACCCTCTTGCCTCTTCTCACTTATTCCTGTGTCCCCCAGTGCTCTCAAGCCTCTTCGCCTTGGCCCCTGGTCCCTCTCCCTTCGCACCCTCTCAGTAGAGAAGAGGTGTCAGTATCCTCCCAGACAACAGAATTTAAGACAATTGACTGCGCTTTTTCAAAGACCCTATGTGAAGTGTCTTTAGTTAAATTGATTTATAAAATATATAAAGCAACAGGTCAGTTTGGTGTTGTGTTTTGTTTTCAATTTCTGCACAACAGCATGACCAGCTATATGTTTTCTGTCTTTGTTTCTAAGAGACCGTAAATTTATTTCAATGGTATAACTATTCAAAATGGTTTTACAAATCTTCTTGGTAATTATGTCTAGATTGATCATCCTCCTTATCTTTCATACCACGCTTTTCAACTCAAGGTAATATTACCCAGTAATATATTTTTGGATCAAAGTATGTGTTCTGTAACTTTCACATGCATTAAACCACTAGACAGTTTTGTTTCTCATGTGAGGTGAGCTGCAGTATGATAAACGTGAATCCATGTAGAGAAATATAAAAATCCCTTTGGCATCTGGCCACTCATGTCTTTTAAGTGCATTTTTCTGTGAAGGCAACAGATTGTACTAGGAACACCCTGACCGGGAGAGTGTCATGATGTGATCACTCAGAGGGCTGAGAGGACCCTCCAAATCCGGCCTGGGGGCCTCCAAGACCCCTAGGTAGGGCCTTCCAAGAGAGAAGGGCAAGAGGAGGGTGACTGCTCCAGAGTGGTTATAACCAGAGGATGGTAGGGCAGGAGCATCAGCAGAGGATGGAAGAGAAGCAGGAGGGTCTTCCATTCCTACTTGCCTCCCACATTATTTCCTTCTCTGGGAATTTCTACCAAACTGTGCTGTCAGAATCCTTCATTCTTAGAGATCTTTCCCAGCATGTAAGAATGTTAGAAGTTTGGCTGAGCAGCTGATCACAGGCATGAACTCCTTAAACACGGATATGTTTGTGTTTAATTTTTTTCTTTGTCTTCATTTGATTTTTTTTTATTATTTTCTTTATTTTATTGAAAATATCCAGTTTAGGAATTGTTGGTTCAGATGTTATACTTAGTCTTGCCCTTCTTTATCAATTTCTGACATCGTCTCTTCTTTCAAAGTCGACATGGCATTGTGGTTTAGAGCCAAGACTATGGGGTCAGACTCTGAAAATTAATATTCTGGCTCCATCCTTGACCAGGCCATACAACTTTGAGCAACTTATGTAATATCTCTGAGCCTCAACTATCTCAGGTATAAACTGGAGATTATGTTGGTTCCTACCTCGTAGGGTAGTTGTGAGAATTAAATGAGAAAATCTCTGTAAAGCATAAGTCACAGTGCCTGGTATGGGGTACATATTTGCTTTTATTATTTTTCTCCAGGAGCCAGGCTAAGGAGGCTTATTTATTTTCTTCTTTCATTATCTTGGTTTCCTCAAATCCTTTTTTTAGAAGGCAGGTTATAAATAATAAATAATTGTGGTTTTTTATTCTTTGTTTCCAAAGAACGAATTAATCATTGTTGATTTATAATATAATGATTTATAATGGTGCACCCACGGGATTCAGGTGGACACTGAATTTCTCCTTCAGTGAAATTTCCTCTGGCGGAACATGGCTGTAAATGAGGAAGTCAAATGATGATTTTCTTTGTTGATAATAATATGAATTCTCATTTCTAGAAGTGTTATATTCATTTCCTCATTCTTTAAGTGGGAGACATTATTTTCACTTGAAAACATATTTTGTCACTGTGGTTATTTCCATTCCTATGTTTTTAACATAACATGCATATAAAATGTACATGGAGGGCAGGGTTAAATGGCATAATCTGGGCTCTTAAGATGCCAGGAGGCTAATTAGATGAATCTCACGTCTGGTGGTGAGACACCATTGATTGAAATGGCTCTTAGGAGAATTTCATACATTTCTCCACCATAAAATGAAGGGCATTATGAGAAAGGGAGAGAAAGTTGGGAGGGAGTTGAAGCATCCCAGTTATTTTGATTCTGTTGTATTTTGTCCTAAAAAGATTATCTTTGTTCTAGTCAGAGTAAATGTACTAGACACCAAGGACTTCCCAAATCATTGGCTAAGCAGCTGGGGTTGCAAAGGTTAACAGTCATGGCCTATTGTCTATCTATTGCTCACAGAATAATAGGAAAGAAACACACACACCTCTTATGATTAGGAGCAAAAAATGAAAAGTGATGCAATGGAAGAATGTATCTCTTGTAATAGCATACTTTTTAAGTTCATGCAAACTAGTTTTGTTTTCTGATAAGAGAGATGCTAGCCTCTGGCTTACAATAGATAGTCAAAAATACTTTTGTATGTGACCACAGAAGTTTTAGGTTGAAAATTCAGAGGATTTTAGATGTTCCAGAGTGAAATATCACTGACTTGTTCAGTTTTTCAATAATTCTCCAAACGTGTGTGAGAGTGTGGGTAGATAATTGTAATTCAAATAATTCTGAAATACTTGACTATAGGTCTCTTTTCTCTAAAACCATTTGCTGATTAAATAGTTGCTGTAAAACCAAAGCTGAAGTGAAATTACTTGAGTTTTGTATAACAAAGCATGGTACCAAATGAACAAAAAGGATTTTTTTTTTAATTGGCCACAATAGTTTTCTTTTTTTTCTTTTTAAAAGAAGTCTGATTTTTTAAAAAAATACCAGATGATTTATTTCTCTATTACCCATCTTCAGTCTATTTTTACCTCCCCCTTAAGTCGTGCTTAAGCTAAGGGATATGTCATTGACTTAGTACGTATTGATGTTCTTTTTGAAACATGGTATGATATAGTATAATACTTGCATAATTAGGATTCCATCTAGACTAGGGAAATTAAAGTAGTGACAGAGCTGAAGGGATCTCTTTCTGAAATAGAATACTTTAGGATACATTGTTTCACCAGAACATTGACACATCCCACAGATGTGGAGTAGTATGCTGTATCAGTATTAAAGTTTTAACATCTAGAATGCCATGTTGACTTTTGCATATTAATAATCTTATTGGTATTCATCATTTTAGACAGACCTGTCATAAGCTAATGTGAAATTTGTCTCAAATGTTGGGAATCGAGAGGGGCCTCAAACGTAAGTGCATCTCAAGAAATATAAATTAGGGCACACTGTTCATGAAACAGGAAAGGGGGAAACTGTCACATTGCTTGTGTTTTGTGTTGTTAAATATCAATAAACATTATACATTAATAGGTGACCAATGACTAAGAAGCTAAACCAAATACCAGTTTTAAGCTTTAGGAGTTTTGACTAATTAAAACGAAGTTCTTAAAACTTTTTCGAGTTTTGCGTTTGTTTAGTAAAACAATTTATTTCCCCAGTCATTTTTTTCTAGTATGTTTCTTTGAAAAACTACCTAAAAAACAATTTCAATGTGGGTATCACTTGGAAACCTGTGAAATCCAGATTCCCACTTCTTTGATTCCCATTAGCCCAGAAAGGGCATGGAGGGTGTTATCTTGCACTCTTAGCAACAGGTTGACTACGGATGAATGACTTCCCACTGCTTTATCTCAATATTCTGGAAATATTTGCTCAATACTTCTGTAGAGCAGAGACAGCATTTACCTTGTAGCATTCAAATGAAGTGCAAGTGCTAGAGTTCCTGCTTAGCTGCTCGCCAGCTCTGTGACCTTGGGCAAAACTATTTATTATTCCTGTTTTTCTTGACTATAAAATGGGCATAGTATAGTATTTGCTTCCTAAGGGCATATGAGGATGAAATCAGTTAGTCCAGTAAAGTCCATATCGGAGTGCCATCAAATGATGGAGTCTCAAAACCAGTATTTCCTAATATCATTATTTAAAATGCAGTTCCTTTACCCAAGATGAATTTTTATACATTTCCTTATATCATATCTTACATTTGAAATAAGTGTGAACTTTCTTCTACTGCGAATAGACCTTGTTGTCCTTTTCCTTGAATTTCAGTAAATGACAGTTAAATAATATTAATTTAGCTCTGTATCCTCAGTTGTATCTATCATTCTCAGCCTCCATTTCTGAATAATATAGAATAGGAACTTTAGCTTCAGTTGAAGATTATAGTAACCATTTGTATTCTCTTCATTCATGCCTCATCAGCCACCTCCTCTGTGGAAAGAAACAAAATAGGTGTGGAAATGACCCCACAGAAATGTGTATTGGTTGCTCTTTGTCATACTAAAGGTCAGGAGTAGGCATCATATAAGGAAAAGATGAGGTAAGCCATAAAGTTGAAACTATTAAATATATCTCTCTAGATTTAGGTCACAAAAAAGATCACAAAATGTTCGAAAGAAGCCATAAATTCAAATCCATATGCTTCCTTAGAGATCTGTTAATGCTTTTTATTTCTCCCCCTTGCATGGGAGAAGAGAGATTTTGGGCAAATTTATTTAAGGCAAATATCTAGTGGTGAACTAGCCTAGAGACTTGGTAGATTCTTAGCTCTTTGCTGATGTCCTAAACTTTTTTTCCCTACTTGATCCCTAAACTGAAGCTGCACTAGCGGAGACCATCCCATGTGATAATTTCATGTTCTGTGGATATTGGCTGTTTGTTCTTTTCTTGAAGGCAGCCAGACAGTGATTTGATTCTTTCTATCTTAGGCACCAGTATATTGAAATTCAGTTGGGATTTGAAGCTCATGGTAGCTAGCATATTGATTTTTATTGGGTTGATATTAATTAATTTTTTGAGCATACGTTAAAAAATGTATTGGGAGAAAAAAATTGCTTTTAAAAAACCAAATTTTTCTTTAAACTATGTTGCTGCTGCTTTGAAAACAGTCTTTTATGTTGGTAATGTTAAACATTAAGTAATATTAAAAGAAAAATGCATGATAATTCTGAGCTTGATTATTTCTAAAACAAGAATGTAAAGATAATTTCAGAGTAAGAACCATACAATTCATCTCAGGCCCAGCTGCTGCATCTTCTTAAAGCATCACTGTGCCTTCATTCACCAGCTATCAGTGGTTCCCCTTTGCTCATAGAATAAAGTCTTAATTCCCTAACTTCTAGTTCATTGTTCCTGTGATATGACTCTGACTGTCATCTCCAGTCTTATCTACTGCATCTTCCTTAGCAAACTCTTAATTCACCAAACCATCTTATGTGTGGATCTTTCAACAAAAATAAACTTTCCATCTTTGTTCATGCCATTCTCCCTGTAAAAACATCTTTCTGTTTCTTTTCCTTTTCTTCGGGGCCTACTGAGAACTGCTTCTTCTGTGAGACCTCTTCCAACTCTCCCAAGGTTTACTTTTTTTCTGAACTCCTAAAGTGATTACTGATCTTTGTTGTACCATTAGCTCGTTACCGCTTGGTACTATTATTTTCATTTGTAAAAGTTCTTGAAATTAGAGATAAGACCAAGATGCCACAGTGGGAGTCCAGCCAGCTTCCAGCCTGGGTAATTCCTGTGTTGAGTGGAGTGATCACACCCTAGTCTTTATTTGACTGTGGGTTCCTTCTGGAGATGGCAGATTTTCCATTGCTTGTTGATTTTACTTTAGTTCTCAGAAGATTATGAGATTCTTAAGCCCCTTCCTTCATTATGTAAATAACAATTATTATTGATAAACTTGGAATATACATTTTGCCAACATCTTTGAAAACAAAGACTGTAAGCTTTATATTTTTGCTTTTTGCAACAGCATTTCAATTATGTTGATTGTGATTATCATTAATAAATAACAGATGGAGACTGGAAATCACTCTTGAAATAGCATCTTGAAGTAGGTAGTGTGCAGTGGTTCTTAAAATATGATCTTGGTGATCTCTGGTGGAAGTTTCTAAAAATTCATATATTTATAAGGCTTATAATATGTTTTAGTATCACTGTATTTCAGTTCCAGACATAAATTAATTTATATCTGATTTTTTTCCCTTGGTCAAGACCTTCCACAGTATTATCCACAGTATTATCTATTGCTTCAGTCTTATTTCCCATTGCCCTTAGACTGTTGTAGTCTCTTAGAAAATATTACACATGTTGCTACCTCAACACCTTTGTTCACACTATCTCATTTCCCTAGAAGGGTCTTCACTTACTGAAATAATTCCCAAAGTTTTCTTCAAAACTTGTCAAATAACACCTCAATACTAAAGTAGATTTTTCCTGATTTCTTCTCCTCCAACAGTCATCCTCTTTAGTCCTTTTAGTTCTTTGTGTTTTATGCCACTCATTAGATTCTTGTTGTCCTTAGGGTATTTTTTAAAAGTCATCGTATTCCCTACACAGATTTGAAGCTTCTTACTAGCAAGGACTTCATCTCAGTTTTGTATCCCATACAGTCATACAGTGTGTAACATATCACCATAGATCTGAATGGTGTCTGCAAGTATATGTTGGCTTGGATTAGGGTTGATCCACAGCATTATTTGTGTTTGTATTAAATCTATGTGGTGCTGTATTTTCAAATACAAGTCAGTGGAGGATTTGAGATCCTCTGTTCTTTTGTGGACCAAAGAATTAATATATTCACGTTTCATTTCTTTAGCTGTCTTTTTGTGTTTTGGAGTATAGACTTATAAGAGCATAAGCCAGTTAGCCTTCCAACTGATGGTTAGCACTCAGAATGAGTCCCTCAATGTTAATGAAATCATATGATACAAAACTATGAAAAAAATATCTTCTTAGGTACAAACTAACGAAACACTTTGGGTCATATTTTCTTTTTTGTGCACTTATTTCTGTTTTTTTTTCTGGGGGCTAGTAATATCACTGACATGGAAACCTTTTCTTTTAAAAATTAATATTTCTCTGCACGTATATATTTATATTTTCTGCCTTTGCAGTTGCTACTTTGCAGTTGTTATCAGAAGAGAAGTAAATGTTTATTGTCTTGGGTGCTCTCCTAATTTATATAAGCAGTTTAGTTGTTAAATGGATGACCTAATGAAGGTTGAGCGTAACTGTTAGGATGAAGACAAACTAGGAAAGGAATGAATCCTTAAATGTTAAATAATTTTCCAAATGTTAAACTTGTCTTCTCTTGTAGTGAGAGATTTTTCTTGAGGCTGAATAGAAACGGGCTCCCCAAAGCCCCAGACAAGCCGGAGCGACACTGCTCTCTCTTTGTGGTAAGTGGACCTCATTTCATTCACAAGGTGAATTCTTCCAATTGTGCTTCATATTATTTAGCAGAAATAATTTATTGTGAGAGAACAAAATGAATTTGCTTAAGCTTTGTAAATACACAAATTACATTAGTGTCCAGAATTCTGAGAACCACTCTTCACAGTCATAACTTTGTTTCTTTAATGCATTTAGAGCCTGTTAGTCACAGGTTCTGTAAATGGTATAACAGGTTCTAAATACATTAGAGGTGATGGGACTCAGCACAGCATCTGGTGTCTAGTACAGGGTTAATAAATGTTTAAAGAATGAGTGAGTAAATGAAGAATGGGCTTTCCTTCTAAGTATTATTTGCCATCAGTGGACCTAAAGTAAAGTTGATTGTAGTGATATTTTTGTAAAAGGATTTTGAACCATATCCTGCTGCTTTACAAATTCCATTTAGAATGTCTGTGTTCCTCTTGTCTTTCTTCTATTATTTGCAAAAGTATTGTGCTGTGCCCTTTAAATGCTACTGTATAAGTTATGGGTTGTAAAATGACCAGACTTTGTTTTTTGGTAGGATTTGGGTAGCAGTGAGCTAAGAAAGGACATCTATATCACCGTGCACATTATCCGAATTGGTAGGTACAGCAGTTGTCAGTGTGGTAGATGTAAGTAAAAGGGAGAAGAAATGCTGAAAGGATTTTATGTGATTGTAATGTGTTTGTTATCTGGATCAAGAAAAAGGGAAAGCTAGTTTTGATTCCGAGAATCACTGAATTTGGAAACTGTTGCCTGGCTGGCCCAAGCTCACAGTCAACTGCCTCAACCACCATAAGTGGATTTTGGTCTCTTTATATAAGTCATTGGATAGTTTGTTTTATTGATCCTCCTAAAAATATTTGATTCAAAATTTTTGTATTTGTCTTTCTAAATTATAATTTTTGTTAACAGCATACAATAAGCTGGATTTTCTACAAGTTTATGAAAGCTTTGTACCAATTGGCATTTTCCAAAGTGCAGGATGTTACACAGCACTTTTCCAGAAGGTGCTACAGGGAAAGAATTTGCAGTAATTCCATTTCTAGGTTTATACCCCAAAGAATGGGAAACAGGGATTCAAACAGATATTTGTACACCAGTGTCATGGCAGCATGATTCGCAGTAGCCAAAAGGTGCAAACAACCCACGTACCCATCAGTAGATGAATGGATGAATACAATGGAATATCATTTAGCTGTAGAAAGGAATGAAGTACAGAAATATACTACAACATGGATGAACCAAAAGTCATTACATTGAGTAAAATCAGACAGACACAAAAGGACAAATCTTGTATGATTCCACTTATATGAAATGTCTAGAATAAGCAAATTTATAGAGTCAGTAAGTAGATTAGTGGTTACCAGGGGTGGAGAATTATTGCTTAATGGGCATAGAGTTTCTGTTTGGGGTGATGAAAAAGTTTGGGTAATGGATGGTGTGATATTTGCACAACACTGTAAATGTAATTCGTGCCACTGAGTTGTACATCTAACATGGTTAAAATAGGAAATTTTGTGTTTTTTATATATATATACACACACACACATAATCAAAATAAAAATTTTAGGAAAAATAAAAAGTTTATGAAAATACTGAAAACTATATTTTTTTCTTTGACTTACTTATTGATGTCAGCTTATTAAAGGGTCTAAAAAGCCCTGTCAGGAAAAATAAGTATGCATCTCTCTCTGTTGACTCTTGTTTTCCCCAAGTTTGATTTAGCCGTGGAATCCTTTCATGTAACATTTATTAAGATCTTGAGAACACATTTGGGAAATACTACTCTATGATGAATTTGTACAACAAACAGAGCCAGAATGTGTTCCCTCATTTATACACAAAATCAGGGATTTTATGTTAGAAGAACTGGCTACAGTGTAGAATGGTGTAGCCTACCGAGTTTTGCTTTGAAAGCTAACCAGCTGATATTGGGCACTGGATCCCACTTCTTCACTAATTGTGCTGCATTACATAACTGTATACATGTGTGGGAATACTTCTGCAGGACAGTAATATCTCACCATGCAATCTTATATATTGCTCTCTATTTTTATAGTCTTTTATTTTATGCACATGCCCGCTGCATTGTGCATTGAGAGAGACTGTATTACATGTCATTTCAATATAGATTTTCAACATATTTTTTTTCTCAGAATAATCTGTTCTGAAACCCCTTTTTCATTTTATGCTATTTTTATGTTTGAGGGATGGTAGAAATTTTAAAAGTAAACTGTTTCTGGTTTTATTTTTTTCTTTTTAAATAAGTATGTGGGAAAATTTTTGAAAAGAATCCTTTAAAACATTAGAAGAGTCGAAATGTATGTTACTGTGTATTCGTAAGAAAAAGCTTCTGTTTTCTTGCAAAATGGCAGGGCACAGTTTACTATGTAATTCTGTGTGTGTGTATATGTGTGTGTGTATATGTGTGAGAGAGAGACAGAGATTAAATTCAGGTTTGTTATACGAATTTCGTTAATATAAAATACAGTTTTGGATATCTTCATGTAAGCACAGTTAAATTTGAATATCACTCTCTATAGCATTGAAAGAAAAAATAAACTGCTTTTAAAAACTTTTAAAAAGGTATCTACAGGCTTTTTGTGTTAGAAAAACATGTGGCAGAGTAAGTTCATGGCCTGCTTGACCATGGCCTGGCCATCTCTGCCCCTCACTTACATGGTTGTTGCAAAGAAAACCATGTCCGTACAGTAGTTTTACCCATCACAGGGCAGCCTTTCAAATGCACAGCATTTTACTAGGGATTATTTTTTTGCTAGGATTTTTTGCGGTCATTAATTCATTTGAATGAATATTAAATCAGAGATTTTACTTACCCATCCCCAGCTTTTGTCAAACCAGTACTTCTCAGGGATTATTGCAAAACCCTGCTTAACAAGATCGTGCTTACTGGGCTGACATTTAGAGAAGTAAGATTCAGGCAAGACACTAAGAAAGGTTAGGGCTCAGCCTGCCAGCTCCTTCAATGCAGTGAAAGGGAGGAGTGGAGGAATTGTTATCTATCA
Organism: Choloepus didactylus; assembly: GCF_015220235.1. Taxonomy (NCBI): domain Eukaryota; kingdom Metazoa; phylum Chordata; class Mammalia; order Pilosa; family Megalonychidae; genus Choloepus; species Choloepus didactylus. Next base: position 82,416,073 of record NC_051311.1, read on the forward strand.
GGAACAGACACTTTTTACTTTTTATAGACTGTCCTTTGTACCCGCTTCTGTGGGCTTGATCACTTTCACTGACTACTGACAGCAAGAACAATAGCATCTTGCTCTTGGGAATTTAAGCCTGGATCTTTGGTTTAGGAAGAAGGACAAGGAAAAAGAAATTAATAGTTGTATATCCTCCTGCTCATCGCAGTTATTCTTTCAAACTTTACGCCTCCCCTTTTGGCTTTTGGCATGTTGCTAAATATCTTTACCTTCCTGCATGCCTCCTACTTTCATTCCTAGAAATGAGACCAGAGTTGTAAATTCTGATGAGTCATAGAATTGGGAACACCAGGGCTGGCATTAATGATCTTTTCTGTACAGTAATGGACCAAACATTGGGGATCCAAAGTTGTGGTGTCCACATAGGCAGGAAAGAAAACTTAAAATTGAGATTTTTGAGAACATGAGTGGTGTGGGGGTGTGGGAGAAATGCTTCCCAGGCTCAGAGAGTGACAGAAACCTCATTCCAGAGTCTTCTCAGTTGTCCTGAGAGTAACACTTAGCCCCCTCCCTTGTGGGGGCAATCCCCTCCCCAACACCTTCACTTTTCTTTTGTGCCATTCTAGCCCAAGGAGGTGGGGTAAAAAAAAAAAAAAAAAAAAAAAAAAAAGGACTGACAAGGATGCAGTGCCCTTGTAGGAATTCAGAACTACAAAAGCTCTTAGGAATAATCTTGTTCAGTTTTCCAAGTTGCTGTTTGACTAAGAACTTCTTTCATGTTAGTTTTTTCATTTTCAAAAACTCTACTCAGAAACCTAATCACTTTATCATCTTGCTTTTACACAGAAATGATTATGTTCAAAATTGTACTTTAGGTCATGATATCAATAAAGATTGGAGTATGTATTTCATCCTAATACAATCTGTAATAATATTCAAAATAGAGGTAGTTTAAGACTGTTTCCCTTTCAACCAGGAACCAAAATTTTGTTAAATCAATTCTGTATGTAAAAGTATGACTGGGTGATATTTAAATTCAAACATGGCATTATTAGGGTTTGCTTTGCAGGCAAAATATATATTAAGATATCAATTGAAATTTACACATTAGAGCATCAGGTCATCAATACCTGATATTTGAAGTTCTTACATTTTGCATGTCTAAAAGCCAACTGCCTTATTTTGAACGTTTTTTAGTTTTGATTCTAACTAATACAAATAGCAGTCTGAAAACCTCTCATTTTAAGCATTTCCCTGAAAGTAACATATTGTAGAAGTAATTTACTTCTATTACTAATAAATGAAAGCTAAATTGAGTATTGCTCTCTCTTTTTTTCTATTTTACAATGCTTTTTGGAAGTTCTAGAGATATCTTCATGTGCTGTCTAAGTATTTTACTCACATGGAAACAGCTTATAAATCTGTTGCCAGGCATCTGGAGACAGATGTGCAGATATTTTTCCATTATTTTTCCCTGCATTAACTTGTTATATTTCAGCATCATTGTACTTTCTGCTTTCTTTCTTCAGAATCATCCATTCATAGTTAAATACCATTAATAAATTAAAACAACATATTTAAAATATGTAATTTAAACAGGCTGAAATTGTCTAAAAGTCAAAATCATCAGGGGGGATTTCAGTGATTAACTGAATTAGGAGCATGCTCTTTTGATTGCCACTAACCACCACCTGTGCTCACTTGCTTTACTTCAGAGAATCTCAAACTGCTTCATTTCAAAGGCAAAAAATTTTTAATGGTTTTTTAAAATGTGGACTTTTTTAAAAGTAAAAAATGAAATAGGCCCTGTTACTGACCTTAATGGCATGAATCTCTTAAGATGCCTTCACAATTCCCCAGGGTTCCCAAACATGGGATCAGCTCCTATCCTTATGTTTTGCAAATGGAAACTGATATGTAGAGCTTAAGCTGCTTGCCTGATGTCCTCCCAGTTGGTGGTTGGGGGAGAGTCCAGACTCAATCATCTTCTGTTGCCCCAAATCAGTGTTCTTTCCATCGTCCACTGACATGCATATGCTCTGTCTTGTAGTCATATGTCACTCATTAAGATGAATCTGATCAAGTGGCCCATGAGTCATGTGTGCTCTTTAACTGGACAGGTCGAATGGGGGCAGGAGAGAAAAAGAATGCCTGCAGTGTCCAGTACCGGAGACCCTTTGGCTGTGCTGTTCTTAGCATTGCTGATCTGCTGTCGGGAGAGACAAAGGATGACCTCATCCTGAAAGTGTACATGTAAGAAATGTGCATGGTAGGGACTGGGTGGGCACAGAGGCACATGTGCATTTTATTGGGGTGAAGTCTACTTTATGTGCATGATGGAAGAGCAAGGGATGGGTTGGGTTTGTGAGCCATGACTCAAAAACCTGTGGTCTTGCTGTATATGAGCCCATAAATCACTATTTGCCAGTCAGAGGAATTATGAAATCCTGAATAGTGATGAATACAGTTTATCAATTATGTGTACTCTCCACAGCATAGAGTACCTTCTGTGAGTTTCAAGCTAAACGTGTTTTTAGTCCCAGCCAGTTCATTTATTCTTGGAAAAGGGAAATAGTTGGTTTAAAAAAAAATTTTTTTTTATTAGAGAAGTTAGGAGTTTACAGAACAATCATACGTAAAATACAAGATTCTCATATACCACCCTATTATTAATGAAATAGTTTTTAATGTAAATTAATCAGAATTAATTAGAATTAGGAAAGGGAAGCTTAGGTGATTTCCCTCACTCCACAAAGTCCTAATGTATTTCACATCATGCTAAATGTTTTTAAAAATACAAATGGTTTTAAATCACCCCGCCCTAAGCTTCTCCCCACTAGTTTGGTAATGGAGAACTGATCTAAAGTGAAATCCTCAGAGTAGACCCACTGGGATTTCTACATTCCTGGTCAACCTCCATGAGTGAGCTTGCTTTAATTTCTATTCTGGTGGTTGTGTTGCTATATCCAACTTATGTCATATGTGGATGTAACACAACTGACCTCCCTCAAGTTCCTTTTTCACCACTGCTGCAGAGTTTTATGGATTTATCCTATTCCCACCTACCATCTCCCTGGGACCTATGACACACACTTGCTAATTAGTTGGCAAAGGTTTGTCTATAGCCTATGGTTTAGGAGTAGAAAATCTCTTTATCCCTTTTAAGAGGGATAAAACTTGTGGCCTTGATTTGAAACTTAAAAACTTTGATGAAACCAGTGGATAGTAAAATTTGATACTGTTTTTGTCATGTGGCACCCTTCAGTTTCCGTGGTTGGGCTTAAATCCATGATAATCTTTCCAAACTCCACTAGTAGTCATAAAACATCATTTATTTTAAATAATACTGATAATGATAGCTGCCACTTCTTGTGTGTAGTAACCATGAGAGGCACTTTGCATATGTCATGTTGCTTTATCATCCCAACAAACCCATGAAGTAGATACTATTATCTTAGTTCTACATATAAGCACATGGGGAAGTTACACATTGAATAACTTGCCCAAAGCCACACAGCTCACAAGAAAGGGAGCCAGATCTGAAGTCAAGATAGTGCAACTGAAGAACCTGAGCTCTGATGTTGTTACCAAGGTGTATGTTTCAGGGCATTACCTCGTCCCACTGTCTAGTGACACAGTAAAAATGCTGTTGTGTGGCATTGCTTTTAAAGAAAGCTAAACTTTTTCACAAACGCAATCTCATAATTTCTTAAAGTATTCTCTCTGGATGTGGGTGGCAAGTGCTGTGTTTATCTTGCCTTTGGGGAGACTGGGGGACTGACAGTTACATGTGTTACCCTTGGTGATGCAGCTGATGACCTAAGGATCCCAGCTCTGCCAGTGGAAGACACCCATAGAAATAAATTGTGCTGTACTCTATGGTTTTAAATGTCTGTTTTTTCTTAAGCATCAAATAAGGTTGGGGTAATTCTTGCTGGAAGAAGGATCTCCTAAAAATGCCAGTTCAGCAAATTGTAAAGCAGTTATATGAAGGAATACTAAGCAGTCAAAACAGTCACTGTAGATTAAGAAGAAACTGCGAATTTAGTGAAACGTGTTAGGAAATTCCAGTTAAAAACAATTTGGAAGAAATTCTTATTTGCTAATGGGACCACACCACTAGTCAATCTGGGACTCAAATATGGAACAGTAACAAATGCCTTATATGAGCCTGGAAGTTATTTCAGTCACATACTTTAGGAGCTTAGACTTCAGTGAGTTTTGTAGGTTAAAAGCATAGATTCAGGAGTTGGTTAGCTATCTAATAGGAAGCAAGCCATCTTTCTTCCTTCTCCACTGGGCTGAAATAAGAAAACTAGAAGCAGAATGTACTAAATGGCAATTTGATGTCTTACAGCTGGACAGGTGGGATGTTTCATTCCATCTTAATTTTCCGGCCTTGCAGGATTCAGTGCTCTCTTTGGTACCCCACTGTTAACTGGCTCAAAAATTACCTCCATCATGTTCATCCTGGAAAATCCTGTGGTGTTTAAATAAATAAATATGTGAGCAAATAATTCTGAATTAACTATTACAGAAACGATCTCTGGAAAAAGGAATCTGTACTGTGGAAATTGTTGATTGATGGTGCTAGAGAATACTGATGTTTGGTGTTATTCAGAGGGCGCATTCATGGTTAATGAAAGACTGTAGTAAATTGTTAAACATGTCCAGGTGAGCCTAATTGAGGGGTCATGGCAGTAAAGGGGGATAGCAGGCCCAAACTGCATAAATCATCAGGAGATACCTGTCAAAGGGACGTCCATCCATTTATTCACACAGCTGATGTTATTGAAGCACCTGCAGTGTTCAGAGTAATGAGGGGGGACACAAATAGCAACTGATCCTAGATTAAAACCTCAAGAATCTTAACAGTGTTTTAGGTGAATTGCACCATGTACACAAATAAATGTACCATGAGCAAGCTAAAAGAAGGAGGTGTAAATGCTGTGAGAGTAGAAAGGGAGAGACGTGACTTTTAGCCCAGATGTGGAAAATATTGGAGGGTAATACCCTTTGGTAAATACTGTCAGCCTTTTGCAAGTGTAAGTTGTGTTCGCCTCAGTTTTATTTTGCTTGATTTAAATTTGATGCTAGCCACACCTGATCATGTTAGAGTAGATGGTGACTCACTAAAGAGAACTTTCATTGGGTATTTACTATACACCAGTCATTATCCTAAGCCCATGCTTATTTAATGTTCCAGCATATTACCCCCATTTTATGGATGAGGAAATTGAGGCACAAAGAGAATAAATAATTTGACCAAAGAATATGGCTCAGTAAATAGTGAGGAATTGAATCCCGGGAAGCAGACTTGGTCTACACTGCCTTCCATTGAATACATAGTTCTCTGAGATATTTAATCTACTCCTAATCTATGAGTTGTTCATCTCAGCTGCATACATCGTGAGGCGGGTGGCCAGGCATTACCAAGTATGGGCATTCCTGTTCATCATGGGGCAGCCATGTAAAAACAGGTAGTCACTGCAGCAGATTGTTGGAGACTCCAAGGAGGTTTAGGGAAGTACATTACAGTGGCTGTAACAAAAACGGCATCTTGTGCCATTAAGGTTCTTGCTGGCTTTCATGCCTCATTAAAGCTTACCTGAGTGCTTCCATTTTCATAGGTGTAACACAGAGAGTGAGTGGTACCAAATCCACGAGAACATCATCAAAAAGCTGAATGCACGTTATAATTTGACGGGCTCCAATGCAGGTGAGTATATGGGTTTGGCTGACTTTCCCTCCACTCTTAATTTCAGGCTCTTTCTTTTATTCGTGTGAGTGAAAGGGAAATGGTGAGTACTTTGTCGTTCTCTTTGTTCACCCCCTGACTTTATAAACATTCAGTGAGAATTTTGATTGTTCTCTCTGTGCCATGAGAGGTTTGTAGCTATAACTCTCTGCAAAACAATTATTCTGCTCTGGTTTCAAACAAGACAAAAGGATCTGAATTTGCCCAATAGTACCAACTGAGTTGGTACTGAGAGTTAAAAACAAAATGGCAAATATGCTTGGGTTCTTGACTGTCATGTGCAATAGCACTGACAAACTGAAATCTGTTTAATAAGGTTCAGTAAAACATGCTTCACTGCCTTTAACTGGCTGCCAGCAATCAACTTTATTGTACCAGAAAATGAATGTGCAGGTTCATGTACTGAAATTGGCTAAGAAGGAAAGTGACATTGGCTGCAGTGTTACGTACAGAAAAACATATGCTTACTTGTTCAGAGGGGAACCAAAATATTATATAGCATTATAGATTATATATAATATAGTACATTGTATAGCACATATTATATATTATATAATGTAATATACAGTTATATACATATACAGATTAGTGACAGCTTTAAATAGTCTGGTAAGTAAACAAGAGTTTGGTGAAGATTGTTTACTCCCTACCCCTTTCCAACCCCTGTTTGAAACAAAATATGCAATTGTGTGCCTTAATTGATGTAAAGAAACTTCAATTAAGTAAGCTGTTATTTGAACTGAATGCATTGTCTTTTAAGTCAAAGACTGGTTTTTAGAGTGCTTTGAATATAGATATTTGTGTTATAGTCCACTTCACCTGGCAGTTAGCAGAAGCAGAATTTAAATTCAGACCCATGTATATCTTGCTAGGCCAAAATGACCCACAGAGAGAAAGCAACTGCAGGCAGAAGTTTTGTGGTTCAGTTTGGTGAGGGCTGGAAGGATCCACAACTCACTCATGTGGCAACACTTCAGGCAGTAATGAGTGGTGAGGTCAGTTTTCTCCTCCCTCTCAGGAGTTGGGGAGGTACCTTGGGTTTTGTTTGACTCTGGTCGTTTGCTTTGGATATGTCCTACATACACCACTGCATGAGCAAAGAGACTTGGGGCACTTGAAATTGGGAGCAGAGTCCCTGAAAGATGAGGAGGAAGCAGTAGTAGTAGAATACAATACGAAGTAATAAGTATACTTTAGAAATTGGCACCCATTTCATCTCTTTTTCTGTAAAAGAATTACAATATCATTTATTGTATATGGACTAAATGGTTTAATTTAAATGTACATTCAGAAAGATGATAGAGTGACTGCTTTATTAAAACATATCTTCCTGAATTCATTGGTAGACTTCTAGATGATTCCAGAAGTACTCTTCTAAACCTTTTTGTGTTTCTTTTTTACCATTGACCCTAATTTTATCCTTAAATTCAGTCTAGACCTGTGCTATCCACTCTGCTAGTCACTAGCCATGTGTGACTATTGAGCACTAGATATGTTGCTAAGACAGCACTAGAAAGTGCTGTAAGTATGAAATGCATACTGGATTCCAAAGATTTGGTTTAATAAAAAGAGTATAGAATATCTCATGTTGAAATGATAACATTTTGAATATATTAGGTTAAATAAAATATATTATTAAATTTGTTTCTTTTTACCTTTTTAATGTAGCTATTACAAAATTAAACTATATAAAATATAAAATTAAAATATATAAAATATAATGGCTTGCATTATATTTCCATTGGACATTGCTGCTCTAGGCTCAGTTTAAAGGATAGTGTATCTTTTAAAAATTCCTCGCATGCCTCACAAATAAATACATTTTGCTTTCCTCCCTTCCTTCTGCCTACCAGCTGTGGGTAGAGGAGTCTATAGCCATTATGTCTTACTCTTCCTCCCCAAGAGTAGCATTAGTTATAATTTGCTTGCCTTTGCCTTCTATGTCGATAAATATATAAATACACCTGAACTGATCTTCACATGTTTTCCCAGCCTTCTCTAACATTATGGGGAGTCTTGAATGCTGCCCTACATTTCTTTGCCAACTCTTGTCAACTCCGAAGCCTTCCCCTTTTCAGATATGCTGCATGCGGAACAACAAAATGCAGCTGTTGTTGAAATGTTTGAATGTATAATTTCCGTTTTCCAAATTCTGAGTCATGGTAAAGCTCTGGATGATGGGCTCTGATTTGGACCTTCAGACAGATTCCGAACATAACTGATCCTGTCCCCTGTGAGGCCTCTGTTAGGGGTCAGGGTTTTGGTCACACCACAGCAACAGATTTCCCTCTGCCTGCAGACAGGAGTCACCTCTTAGAGAATATAATGTGGTATGTAAAGAGCTTTGCCTCTGGTGTCAGGATGTCCTAGGTTTGAATCACAGCTTTGCTGGGATAATAGCAGTATCTTCCTCTAAGGGAAGATAAAAAGAAAATGTATGCAAAGCATTTAGTCCAGGACTTGATACATAGAGAGTGTGTATTAATATTAGCTATAATAATTCTTACCTACTTCAGAGCCATCATATGGAACATCCTAGCCCTTCCCCTAAGTCAGGTCACTTTGTTTAATTTTCTCAAAATGAATTCTGATTTAATCCCCTTAAAGAGGGCTTGCAGAATAATACAGTTGAGCTATTGATAGGTTGAATCATTGAACCAAACCCTTCTACTCATTGTGTCTTCCATCTCCTCTTTACTGATTTGATTGTTAAATGTCTCTTGCTAGGTCTTTTTAATTTAATTGTTTTCCTTCTGATTATATATATTAGTTCCAGGAAGGAAAGACAGCATATTCCATTCCTTGGGCAATTCCCCAGGTGCTTAGACATGTTCCCTGGGCTTTGTTAATTTTATTGACTGAGTGAGTCTTCACTTACTCTTACTGGAATCCCGAGTGAGACTATACCAGAAAGTGAGATCCAAACCACTTAATTCCCATTGTGCTGAAATGAAAACCTACCTTGCGTCTTTAGAAAGAGTAAGGAAACCCTTTTACTGTAGAGTCTCAAATTCCTGTTTAATTGTGTAAAGACTTCCCCCTCCCTTTGTCAGGATCCAGCCTTCATTTTGCTGCTCACTGTGTTACTTAGATTCCTGGGCAGTCAAATATATTCTTTATGCCTGATTTCTGCTCCAATGCCCTGTCCGCTCTCCTGCCCTTATGACCCAGCCCCCCTCCATCCTTCTCCCTTCAACCTTGAGCCCAAGTCAGGCTGACACAGTCAGTATCTTACCTGCTTTTTCTTCCAGTCTGCACTAACCCCTTTTATCTCTCTCAAACAAGACAAACCCAGCCCTAAGCCTCATCACTCCAAAATACTGCTCCAGAGAGAGAAAGCTCAGGAAGACACTTAAACAAATCATTTGCCCCTCCCACCACGGTTTCTACCCTTCAGCCTGGTAGGTCATTGTTCTCTGTCACCTTGATTTAATTCCCTCCTGGAGGAGAGAGCCACGTGGCCAGCAGAAGGGTAGTCAGGAGCTATTTGGCTTCATTACTGAAAGGGAGGCACTCTGATGACTTACTTAAAAATAGTGTGGGAAGCAAGAGAAGAGGAAATTGAGATGGGAAATTGGGGTGCCTAATGTTCAAACGATCACACTGGCTAGATGGTCGACTTCCATTGTTTTCTCCTTGGACCACATACTTGTTGATTAAATGGAAGTGGTGCAGTCAGACGTTTTCAAGAGAATTGAGTTCACTCCAACAAGTATTATTTTTCCTTTTATTTTTTTTCTTTCTGCTTTCTCTCTGCTATTCCTTGGTCATTGGTACTAGAAAAATAAAGAGAGAGAGAGATAGAGAGAAAAGAAAAAGAGTAACTTTGATATTAGTTTGGGAAACAAAGACTACCAGCTAATTTCCAAGCACTTTATGCTTCATTGATGTTCTCCTATCTCTTGGGGTTGTAATCTTGTCTGTTTAATAGACAAAAGATTTGCCTAGTTAACTGGCTTTTTTCCCTCTAACCTAAAACTCTGTTGCAAAGTTAACATTAACCACTATCTTTGGTGAGTTTAGAAACTGGGAGAAGGCTGCAAGTGATCCATTTAACTCTTAAAGATAAATCTGATTAAATTAATATGTCTCTATGGTTAAATTGAATTGGGTTGAATACCTTGAAATTTCCAAATTGAATTTTTAAATCCAAAAGTAATATTGTGAGAATTTTGAAATTTTAAACTGTTCATTAAATTGGGCCCAGTTTAGGTTTGTTGAACAAATGGTTATTTTGAATGTCACCTCTGATAGCCATTAGCAGTTGAATTCTAGGAATGTGAAATAAGACTGTGCCAATATGATTTACTGAGCAAATTCAGCTCTAAGACTTGAAATAAAGTATGTAAAAATCATTGGCTATGGTTCAGTATGTCCTAAGAGGAACTTTGAAATCTTTTCTTGTTATCTCTGTATTCATGAAATATTATTTCCTGTAATTTATACAGGCAGTGTATAACCAGAAGAGATTGTATTTCCTAATCAGGTAAATTTCTGGAATCTTCTTTTTGCTTTAGTAGGATGACTGTGCATGGTTATATTCCTGCCATCTGTTCTTTTTTAACTCTAAAAAATAGTTTAAAAAAATTTATCTATATAAGAGAGAGCAACTTAACTCTGTCAAGAAAGTAAACATTGTTCTTTTTTGGCTGAGGTGAAAGGAGACTTTTGGGAGTGTTCAGTTGTATTTTTGTGGTTGGGGATGCTTTCTTCACATACCAATATGCACATTCCAATTTAATTCAATCTTACTGAATTGGTATAATTCTTAAGGATTGGATCAGTGCTCCTGAATTTTGAACATTACATTCAGAAACATTGCTTTCTAATATTGAAAGAAATAATCTAAAAGAAAAGTGGTACCAATTGGCACCACCTATTGGCTAAAAATATAGTATCTGACCTTTTTTGCCTACTTTTAGAATTTCCTAATAATTTTTTTTTGTTTTTTTGTGCTCCTTTTTTTGTTCTTCAGAGTTTTTTATTTTTATTGATTTTACTTACAGAAAAGTTGCAAGAATAGTACAAAGAATTCCTAATGCTCTTCATAGATTTTCTAAATTTTAGTATTTTACTAAATTTGCTTTTTCCTTCTTCGCTCCCCACCCTCCATAGTCATTTAATTCAGTATTACTGACATGGTATGATTCTTAAGGATTACATCAGTGGTCCTGAGATACACACACGCACAAACACACACGCACACACACAAAATAATTCACATACATATACATGTACACATTTTTTTCTCTTGAACTGTTTGAGATTAAGTTGAGAATAGGATGCCATTCTATCCCACTTAGTTCCATGTGTATTTCCTAAAATCAAGGATGTGGCAGCATAACCACAGTACAATTATCAAATCAGGAAGTTAATGGTGATACAATACTATTATCTTATCTACAGGCCTTATTCAGATTTTGCCAATTTTTAAAATGTCCTTTATAATAAAAGAAAAGCCGGGATAATGGGTTGCATGAAGTTGTTATATCTTTTTAGTTTCCTTTAATCTAAACCATTCTGTTTCAATGTCAGTAAAAAAAAATATGATTCAAATTGATTTCAATATATGATTTTAAATTACACTTTAAGGTATCTTTAAAGCTTCATGCAGTAGTTTTTTTTTTTTTAAAGTATGGTTAATAGAAGTAGTGTTTAGAGCTTAATTTTATTTTCTAAATTAGTTACATTTTGCTAATATAGGTATAATGACTAGTTGCATTTTGCTAATATAGGTATAATACTGTTTGGAAGATTTGATAATTAGAACAAAGCATGCAGTTTATGGCCACTATTTAAATAAATTAAGATAGCCAGATATTCAATTACACTCATATATGCTATGCTATGTATATATATTTTTTTAAAAAAAAGTTTTCGGCTTGTCGATTATTATGTACTTGGTGGTGTGAAGAAATTGCCAATAGGTAATAATAATTAGAGTAAAATAAAACTCTTTTTAACTTGACATAATCCTCAGTCTATACCATTTAAATGTTGATATTACAAATCAGAATAAGGATGGAAACTTTAAGGTGAAAAATTTCTTAGTTAAAAAGAAATGTTGAATTCCCTCTGAATGGCCTCATATGCCCCCACAATTATAGTTTCCATTATGTGCTGATGGCCACTTCTCCAGCTCCCTCTCTTAAGTGTCTGATTGGGAATGAGGTGCCTCTCTTTGTGCCTACCCAGCACCTCACTATCCCCAGCACATGTTGGGCAAGAGGCAGTGGTTCTGCGACTTCTCTACTCCCACCAGTGACCCCAGCATCTTCTCTTGTATGCATCGAGGTGTTGCTGTTCTAAAGGGTCTTGCAGAGTCTCATCTTCTTTCTCCATTATCACAGCAACTTCCTCTCTATTTGGAGTTACCTTTCTAGAACACAATATAGAATATAGCCAACGCAGAATTACCTGAGATGTGGGATAATGTGCTGCAAAGAATAAGGGTTCTGGACCCTCACAGGGTTCAAATCCTGCCTCATCTTCTTTAATAATTGCTATGATCTTGGACAGGTTGCTTCTTGAATTGCTTTCCTATAAAGTGAGGATGAAAATAATAATGCATACATTTTAGTAATACGGTAAGGATTAAGTGAATATTTTAAACAGTGCTTGGTACACACTAAACACTCACATGTTCGCTTTAAGAAGTTGTATTATTAACCCACTTGCAAATCAGTGGCTGTACCTCATTGCTGGTAGGATAAAGTCCGTCCTCCATACTGTCGCACACACATTCCTTGGAATCAAGGTATGACCACAGGCTTCCCTTCCTGCTCCTCGTCCCCACACCCCCAGTACTTTGGTGCCCTGGACCACTCACCTTGCCCCAGGCCCGTCACACACTGCTCCTGCTGCTGCTCGCTCCCTCTCTGCCAGACTCTTCCTCCTCCTCCTGCGCCCAAGACTCTGTTAAGATGTCGTGTCCATGTCCTCTGTGAAGCCTTCCCTCACTCTTCGCACTGCCCTCACAGATGGATCAGTCTCTCCCTTGAGTATGTTCACACAGCACCAGAACTGGTCTCTAGAAGAGGATCCATTGCTCTGCATTTTCACCTCTGTCTCCACTTAGTTCTCCGCCATCATCAGCACTAGACATGGAACCTAACATGGAGAGCATACTCAGTAAATATCTGTATTTGGAGCAAGGTAGAATGTAGATAATATTCATGAAGAAAAAATATTTTTTCTTATAACTGGAAATTTTTTATGCCTTGATCTGCATAATTCCCTAAAATACAATAATAAATGGAGCATTATTGTGTTCCTTAACAGATCTGTGGTAAAGTACTGGGAACATTTTAATTAAAATAAAAACAGAAAATTTTATCTGTGTGTGTCTTGCAAATGTGGTGGGATGGTCTGCACTATCAGCTGGTGGGCTTTGTCACACAGGTCTCAAATCCTGTGACCCTTCCCCATTCAGATTTCAGAGACAAAGATCTATTATTTGCTCTGAGGACAGTTGTCAGAAACAATCTGTGGAACAAAGATGCCAGACCCTTAATTTGAGTTTAAGAACCACAAGTTCAGATTTGAGGCAAATAAAAAAGAGGGAGAGAGAGAGAGATAGGAAATAGGAATTGTAGGACTTTTGCCACAACTCCCCTTCAAGTAAAAGAACTTAAATAGGAGAGAAAGGAAGGAAAATTAGGAGAGGAGGAGGAGTTAGAAGCACAGTAATGCTCATGTTTTCAGCCCTTAAACTTTCCTCTCCCAAAAGGATGGCTGTTTTACAAGGAAACTGAGAATAAGGACTTTATCTACCACCCTCCACCCCCTTCCTTTCTGGAATTTTGGGGACCAGCAGTTTTGTAGAGAAACACTCTACCTCCAAAGTTTATACCACCAGGGTAATTCATGCCCAGGTACCTGAAAATCCCCACTAACCTCCAGAGTTGAGAGGAGGGACTTGATGTGTCTTCTCAGCCAGGACTGGGAGATACACATCAGAGGGCTCTGAATTGTACCACCCTTTCTATGGATCAGGGCAGAATATGTCTGCATTGCCGTAGATCGCTAATGCCAGAGGCCAAATGGGGACCCAGTTAGTGCCTGACAACTGACCATTATTAAGTGGACATTATTGAGGAAATATGTATCAAGCACCAAGGAAATGAGTTAACGTGGAACAACAGACCCAAACAGACCATTCTCTACAACCCCCAACCATAAATAGTTACACCTACACCTATAATGAATTCTTTAAATACTAAGCTCAAAAGTGTATAGAACTAAAAAAAAAAAAAAAAAAAAAAAAATCAATGCCTCTAGCCATTCCAGGATTCTGCACTTCTCACGCTCTATACCAATGGTTCTCACCTGTGGGCAGTTGCACCCCCAGGGAACATTTGACAATGTCTAGAGACATTTTTGGTTATCACGACCAGGGGGATGCTACTAGCTTCTAAAGGGTGGAGACCAGGGACACTGCTAAACATCCTCCAGTGCACAGGACAGCCACTTCCTCTCCCCAACAATGAAGAATTACATGGGCCAAAATGTCAATATCCTTAGTAATTGAGTTGAGATTGTGATAAGAGACTACATAGTTGAAGGTATTGTGGTTAAATGACGGCTGTTAAAAATCACTACAATAGACGCAAGGTTGAAAAGCTTCCATTATATTTTATAATTTAAAAATTATTCATTAGCAAACTCCTCTAAAAATGTGGTGATTCTGTACCAGAAAAAGCGTATTTGGTAATTAAGATTTACTAGAACAAGCTCTTGACTTTGCAGTTCAACTCCGTGAACAGGTATTTATTGGATGCCTACTTTTGTGCTCAACGTTTTAACAGATGCTGAGTAAGTGCAATGTTAAATAAAAACCAATTCTCCTTTTAGGAACTTCACAGCCAGATAAAAGGGGTAACCATATCAACAATTATGTATAATGTAGAATATTGCCTTTCTGTAAAAAAGATAAATAATGGTTTTTGGTTTCAATCAAATGGTTAGGTTGCTTTTAGACACATTAGCAAGAATATAGTCAGTAAATTTCTTTTCTAGTTGAGATTCAATGAAAATAAATTTCATATGTCTCTTTTGTCCCCTAGTTTGATATTCCATGATTTATTATGTATTGCTTTAGTCTTATTTGCTCTATAACTCTTAACCATGGGCTAACCACTTACTTAGAGAACATAACAGAGCCTTCCCCCAAACTATGGAATTTAGAAATAGCAGATCTATAGATATAATTATATGTTGTTAAAACCGCTGTTTATCATATAGATCATAGCGTTTATGTGCCTTTACTTGCCTAGAAGGCAGGCATCCTTGTGGATAGGGTTACCTACTTCAAAGACGATCTCAGAGAGATTCTCTTTAGAAGGTGATCCTTTTGTCAGAGCCTTAGAATTATCCTCAGAGGTGTCAAAATTGCATCCTTTGAGAGTTAACTTGGTTTAAGGAAGTCAATGTTGGGCATATATACAAATTCATAATACTGGTTAGAAGTAAGAAGTAAAGGTGTGACTATAAAGAAAGGACAGCGATTTTCTTCTTTTTTTCTTTTTGACCTTAAGTTGGCTCTGAATGTGAATCCAAAAGATTCACCTCCCCAGATTTGAACAGTGGCAGCATTAATGAACTAGCTTGCCAGGGTGACAATGTTGAAGGAAAACTGTCATTTGAATAATCTGATTGTGGTGAATAGAGGCTTTAAGCTACTAGACCCCCTCCAACATGTAGCTAATGCATCATTAAAGTAGACCACGGCTACCATCTTAACTTCTTTATCTAAGATGCCTCTTTCTACAGTCCAGTCTCTTCCTAATGCTTCTGATTCCTCCTCCATTCATTCATTTCCAACAGTGTTGTCTCACTTGACACCACCTCTGCTAGACATCTGACTTCCTTTCCTCTGCTTCAGAGACCCTGTCTGTGGCCTCCTTTTGTGAACACCTCCTCAGGTCCAGCCAGGAGGTTACTGATTGGCATAGGCCCTTGTGTTCTGTGTTCCTGAAAGTTCTCTCTGACTCTGAGTTGGACACGAATAGGATATATAGCTTCTAGTGAATTTATTTTATAAGTAAATTATCTTTCCTTAAAGATACAATTCATAATATTCCTGAAGTAAAGCTTAGTTGGTTATTTCTACAAACCAAGCATATAAGAGGGAGGAGAAATGAAAACCCTTTCTCTTATAATAAAGAGGTCCTAAGTATTTCAGAAATTAAGATTTTACTGAAGGTGATTTTCTTAAAGAGTCTAATAGTGCAGTCTTTAGGAAGTTTTTTTTGACACCTCATGGATGTTAGTAATTTTGCAGTATAAGTTAAGGAATACTTGTCCTCTGCCTCCACCTCCCACACACACACACCAAGTATGCAAATCCTGTCAAGTCCTGAGAATTCTGCTTTGGGAATGGCAGCATGAGGAACCACACAGACCCACTCCCCAGTAATAAATAGCCATAAGTAATAACAAGTATATTAAAAAAATAAAGTCTCTGGAAATTGTCCTGATAACATACAACAAATGAGTAAATATTTATTCTAGAATATCTGCTAACCCCCAGCTCAGCATGATGAAAGCATGTGGCCAAGAAGACTGGGCTCCTTTCCCCTTCAATTCCAGTCAAGGGATATGGAGCTCACCGGTAGGAGCAGGCTGCCAGCTTTTCTCATCCCCCCAGTTCTGAGTTGCTGGTGAGTGCTGCTAAGAGGTTGGGTGTTCTCTTCCTCCACCCAACCCTCACTCACAGGGTGGGGGGGATGGGGGCTCTATCCCAGATGCAGCAGGCTGAAAATATTGGGGCTCCACCCTTTCTTCAGCTTGCTCATAGGGCGTAGGTTCCATGCAGGGAGAGGCAAACCAAGAAGACCAGAGTTAATTTCTCCCACCCAGTGCCTTGCTGCTTGTAAAGCAAGGTTACCACTCAAGCAGGCAACTAACCACACCTTCAACTCTGAAACAGTGGCTCAGAGATTTTGCTCAGTTGTAGAGGCCCAGCATAAGAACAGAACTCAGAAACTCTCCTCAAAGGAATTGACATTATTTGAAACAGTAGGTTTGGAAGCTCAAGCCTTATATGCACGCTTAGAAATAATAGAGATTTTGGTGATAAGCAATTAAGAAGAGGCTGGTAGCTTCATAAGAGCAACAAGTTAAACAGTAGGCCCGCTGGTTTAACAGAGGAAAACAGGAAAAGAGATAGCTTTTATGAGCTCTCCTTGGGTCAGAACAAACAAGAATGAGTGGCTTCAAAATCTACCCCTACAAAGGGGGCCTACCTTTAATTGGATCAAACAGTAAAGCAATTTGTGCCCTGAGGCATTGTTGAATACAGTAGAGCAATCAGTTGGTAACTAGTGGAACCTAACAACTGGTTGTGATACCAACAGAGGCAGGCAGTTTAGCAGAGAGATTAGAGAAAGAGATAGTCAAAGAGAGCCCTGCTAAAACCACCCTTAAACCAGGGTGAATGTGCTGGGAGCCAAGGCTGCACCTGAGGAGCAACATCAGAAGATTCCCCCTGAAGGGTAACAGATTTTCCTAAAATAATACATCCAAGTCACCAAACAAACAAACAAGCAAACAACAACAAAACCAAGACCTGGAGGAGGGAGACAATATCCAGAGTTACTACAATATACTACCCAAAATGTCTAGTTTTCCACAAAATTATGAGACATACAAAGAAACGGGAAAATATGACCCATACATAGGGTAAGGGGTGCGGGGTGTTGGGAAGCAGACAACAGAATCTACCTGTGAGCAGGCCCATAGGGTAGATTTAACAGACAGAGGCTTCAAAGCAGCCATTGAAATATGTGTAAAGAGCTAAAGGGAACCATGATTAAAGTAAAGAAAGGAATGATGCATCGGTCTCCTCTGCCCAGACTGCACATGCTGTGGTTCCTCCAGGTGCAGCCCAAGTCCTCTTCTCTCTCACTGATCACATCCACTCCCCCTTTATGCTGATGTCATACACATGTGAAACGCCAGCCCACACTGCACGTCTGAACACTCCTCTGTAAGGAGACCTCAAAGACATCTGCAGCTTAGCCTATCCAGGACAAAACTCTTGATTTCTGCTATATCCTGCTCTCTCATCTCAGTACACAGTTCCATCATCTGCACAGTTTCTCAGGCCAGATGCTCAGGAATCTTCTATGATTCCATATTTTCCCTATCTCCCCATATCTAATATATCATCAAGACATATGAATTCTTGTATTCCAGCATATATCTTTTTTTTAACCACCTTTTCCCATTTTTGTTGCAACTGTGTTAGCACAAGCCTCCATTATCTCTTGCCTCCATATCTGCAGTAGTCTTTGAACTGAACTCATCAGTTCTACTTTTCCCCTTCCCAATCCTATTTCCCAGGCAACACCAAAAATGCTTTCTTGAAACATAAATTGAGTAATCGTTTCCTTTTTTTTTTTTCCTTAATCTTCTCATTGAACTTGGAATAAGAGTAATTTACCATGGCCTCCATGGCTGCTGCCTGTCTTTCCAGCCTCACCGCTTGCCACACTTGACTTGATTGTGTCAGACACTGACCTTCTGGTCAAGGTCATACTGACCTTCTTCCAGTTTCTCCATTACCCTGCGCTCTTTCCTGTTGCAGGGCCTTTGCATATGCTAGTGCCTTCTCCTGCAATATGGTCTCCTCATTTTTTGCATTGCCATCTTTTCTAAGCTTGAATGCTGCCTTCTGTAATCACTTACCTTTTTTTTTTTTCTTAACCTCAGTTTCTTCTTGTTTTTTTTTTTTTTTGTTGTTGTTGTTCTTTTGAAACATTTATCACAATTAAAAGGAAAAATTCTGGTAGGATATCCAAGAAGTTTTAACATTGATTAATTCTAAAAAAGAAAACTCCAGAATTGGGGTAGAGGAGTACATTTACTTCCATAATAGAACCTTTTATTCAATTTGAATTGTTCATCATATGCATGTACTACTTTAAAATTTTTAAAAATCTAGTTAAAATTTTAAACCTATGTTTCATAACCAAGTAGGTACCAAATAAGTATTTGTTTCAGAAATGAATGAATGAGTGAATACAGTTATTAGATGTAGGCCTCAGATTTGTTTCTCTGGTTGCCTAGAGTCTAATTAAAAGGAAAACAAATATAAGATGAAAAATATACCAGGTCCTCAGGGGGTCGTATAATTTTTCCTTTCTCTGTGACCTCCAGCCATGATTTACTTATCCAGTCTTTATTATTGGACTCAAGTGCTTTGGGGTTTTTCACATTTATAAGTGATATTCTGAGGAACATCTTAGAAGATGTCTGAAAGTCAGAATGGCAGTATTAATAAATAAAAATGGAAAATGGAGGGAGAAATTGTTTGGGGATTGGCTTTTTATGTAAATGTATTTCCACAAGCATTAAGTGCTTATTCTGTCACTCTCTGTGTGCTCAAGGTAACTGCTGAGCTTAGTTCTTGTCTTCTGTAATCACGACTGATATTAAGTTTAATCCCTCATTATTTCTCACTTAGCCTGTTAAAATTATCCACAGTATATCTCCTGCCAAATCTTCCCTGGCACTACCAGAATCCTCATTCTCAAATAAAAACCAGTTCATCTCATTCTCCATTTCAGCCTTCGTTGATTCATCACTTCTAATGCCAGCTTGATGTCTTCATGTGGCCTGCCAAACAGGCTTTCAGGATCTGACCCATCCTCTTTACATTAGCCATGTTCCTAGCCTCTCCTTACATGTCAACCCTCAGTGCAGTACTCCCCTCTTTGAAATCTGGGTTTTAGTAGCGGGGTAGAGTGGTAGAGTTGTGATACTAAAAATTTGCATACCCAGAAAATACATGTCTTCAGGGTAACATGGTAGTAATCTTGGAAACCAAAAATGATACAGCTTTTAATAATTTTACCAGGAATTAGAAGATCTCAGGTATAAGAATAAAATACCGCAAAGACATATCTTTTACCTGTTCTATGCATTTCCTTTCTTTGTTCATGACTTCCTGCTATATTTTATTCTCTCCCTGCTTGGTTCTAATAAAATGCCTCCTTTTTCCATTTAGATTTGTGCCATGATGTGTATGGTGGGTTTTTAAAGGTCTCTTTAACCTCGTTCAACTAGGCCCATTTTCTGAAATGAATCTTCTTAAGCTTTTGAATATCCTGGCTGAGTTGAGATGAAGAGTCTAATTCAAGTTCTCTATTTGACTTTATTTATTTTGAGAAAAAGTAAAATTAAGCAATTTGTTTTGCCTCTTCTTAGCATATGGATATTTTTAAATGCTGAAAATGGGAAGAGGAGACCATTTCCGTTTAGTCATCAAACTTCATGAATATTCTAACTGAGGAAGTGAAATTAATAAGGATTAATATACATGTGCCAACTATATTCTTGCTATTTTCCCCCATAGGTCAATTTAGGGAATTGTTTGTGATTACCTCTGGTTTGTATTGTGACTTTTGTGTGTCCCTCTTGTGAAAATGTTTCTACATTAATCACACATTTATTTTTAGCCCAAATATTTTTAGAACATATATTTTAATAGTGTGTCATTTTTCTTCTATATGTATATAGAAACTCAGGAGAATTAAAAAGAATAAAAACAGTTATGCAATATTAAATATTTTTAAATTGTTTTACCTTTCTTAGGTCAATCTTTAATCAATATTGTGATTAAAATTACACTTTAATTAGATCATTTATAAAAGTTTTAGACAGGACAATTTTGAATTAAACTTTAGTGAGATTGATAGTCTTTGGAATACTACATAATCAGAATAGTATTTTGCTTAGTTAACTAATTTAACAGTTTATAATTATAATTTAATGTACATTGACAGCACTAGTATTATACTTTCACCATGGATCTCTTGTGTTACTGGAAAACAATACAGGTTTAAAGGACTTTAAAATAAGTTGATTTTTCTGAAACATGGTAGGCCCAGCTATTGTGACTGACTCTTCCATGATAAATACATTAAAATGCTGGATAAATTATAACCAAGACATGTTAAAAAAAAATAGAGAACTGAGGTTCAAAAAAGAGAGGGAAATCCTGCTGACAGATGTGAAAAGAAAGCTCAAAACTAAAAGGGTAAACATTCAAGATGTTCTGACAGGGAAGGCAGGTGCGGGGCATGACTGTGCGGCGCATGACTGTGCGGCCTGACAATTGGGGGTTACGTTTTAAAATTTCCATGGAAATTCCTAGGTCTCTGCAGGCAGCTCTGAGAACTGAGTCCTCTAGTACTAGGCCTGGAAGAACTGTTTTCTTTATGTCAAAGGTGGTAGGGGTGCATGATTCTCCAGTGAGTCTGAATATATATTAGCCAAGTAGTGTGGAAAAAAATCCGTAACTATGAAATTCAATGTAAAAAATATAAAAACTGGTCCCAGTTGAGTAGTCTGAAAAAAAAAGTATTATGACTCCATATGGCCGCACCCACAGTCCATGGGATTCTTGTGCAAAAAGTGACCCCACTGATGATTCACAATTAAATACACACACACACATATGGATGTATTTATGAAGAAATAATCAACAATGATGCCGAGAAAGCAGATGCAACAAACAGACCTGCTAGAATTTGAGGCAAAAAATTGTCAGAAAAAGATTAAATAAGAGAGAAGAATAGATTCATAATGAAAAAGAAGACATCAAAAAATGAGCAAGGACTCTAGCTAAGCCAACCTGAAAGGTGAAATCACTGCCCTCCCCCCTACGTGGGATCAGACACCCAGGGGAGTGAATCTCCCTGGTAACGTGGAATATGACTCCCGGGGAGGAATGTAGACCTGGCATCGTGGGACGGAGAACATCTTCTTGACCAAAAGGGAGATGTGAAAGGAAATGAAATAAGCTTCAGTAGCAGAGAGAATCCAAAAGGAGCCGAGAGGTCACTCTGGTGGGCACTCTTACGCACACTTTAGACAACCCTTTTTAGGTTCTAAAGAATTGGGGTAGCTGGTGGTGGATACCTGAAACTATCAAACTACAACCCAGAACCCATGAATCTTGAAGACAGTTGTATAAAAATGTAGCTTATGAGGGGTGACAAAGGGATTGGGAAAGCCATAAGGACCACACTGCACTTTGTCTAGTTTATCGATGGATGAGTAGAAAAATAGGGGAAGGAAACAAACAGACAAAGGTACCCAGTGTTCTTTTTTACTTCAATTGCTCTTTTTCACTCTAATTATTATTCTTGTTATTTTTGTGTGTGTGCTAATGAAGGTGTCAGGGATTGATTTAGGTGATGAATGTACAACTATGTAATGGTACTGTGAACAATCGAAAGTTTGATTTGTTTTGTATGACTGCATGGTATGTGAATATATCTCAATAAAAAAAAATGAGCAAGGAGATTTTAAAAATTCGTATACCAAAAAATATTAATTGAACATTTATATGCTTGGCATTATTTAAGGTGCTAGTATTGTAGCATTTAATAGAGCAAACAAAAATCCTTGTTCTCTTTGTGCTTACATTCCAGTAGTTAGAAAGAACTAAATAGAACTTTTAAAATTCTTTTTTCTAAGTCAATGCACAGTTTAAATAGCAATCGAGCACAGTTGAAAAGAGAACGGATAACTAAAATTATAGCTAGAAGTACTACCCAGAATGCGACACAAAGAAAAAATGCATTGGCAAACTTGAATAAAATTTAAGAGACATGAAGGATTGAATGGAAAAGACCAGCATGCATCTAGTAGGAATTCTAGAAAGAGCAAACAGAGTGCATATCAAAGCTGCAATGTTTGAAAATAATAGCTGAGAATCTGCACAACTTTTACATAGGATAAGAGTCCTTAGATAAAAGAAACAAAAAGTCAGGAACATGGTAAGTAGTATTGAGTCATATCTAGATACATTGTGGTGAAACTGCAGAACCTCAAAGACAAAACTAGAAACCAGAGAGGAAAAAACTGATTACCCAGAAAGAAATAATAATCAGACTCAGCAGCAGCAATAGAAGTCAGAGCATCTGAAATAATATCTTAAAATTGCTATGGGAAAATGGACAACTTTGAATTCTGTACACACTAAACTATGACTTAAACATGGGAATGATAAGGAAAGAAAGAACTGTAAGAATTTGCCACTTACACTTTCACTGAAAGAATACTTAAGAGATGGTCAGCAGGAGTAAAGAAATGGAAAGCAAGAAGCAATAGCACGCAAAGATGATGGTAAATGTATGGGTAGATCTAAGTTAGCATTGACTGTAAACAACAATAATTAAAAATTCATCAGAATTAAAAAGATCTGAATTCATAGAACTGTTCAGAAGACTAGAGCTCTTTATTAAATTTAGACTCTAAGTGAACTATTTATGTTAAACATTTAGTGAATAGATATATGACTGACAGAAGAGTCAAAAGGGAAATAGGGGAAATAAGAAAACCCAATCCATTTAGAGCCTAGAAATGAAGTTAAAAGAAAATCATGAGCATTGAAAAACACAAAATCAGAGAGTAGAAGAACCTCTCCCCTTTACCAAATTATATATTTAGATATCTTGTCAAGGTTATCAGGATTTTCTACTTGTTCAGAGCCTTGGCTTATTAATAACTGCACACACTCAGAATCCTGATGTCATTAGGAATTTCACCATCTTCACATATGCCTATTTATGCACATTGCCACTTGTGTTTATCAGCCATGTGTTTTTTCAATCTCCCATACTAGAATATTGCTCTTAGTAAACAGACAGATTTGCTTTTGAAACCTCCATAGAATTTAATAGTTCAGATATTCAGGGAATATGCAAATCTTAGCTTAATCTTATGATAAGTAGGCATGCCTGTCAAAGGGGATATTGTCTTTGATTCATAAAGGCAGAGAGTGGATTAGAGATTACCAAGCATGGGTGGGACTTTGCTTAATGGGTACAGAGTTTCAGTTTGAGGTAATGGATAGTGGTGATAGTAGCACAACCTTGTACAAGTAATCAATAGTAAATCGTACTCTGCTTGCCGTTTCTAATGTTGAAAGTGCAGAATTTCTTGAATTTAAAAGGAAGCATCTTATAGAATGAGTTAGCTTCAATTCCCATAGAATTACCAAATGATCAAACACATTTGATTGAACAGATACCAAGCCTTTCTTCCTGTGCTACTACTCCTTAAACTGAGCTTAATCATGAAACTGTTGTTTTGAGGCAGACTCCAGATTAATGAATGACTATATCTTTGTCTAAAATTTAGTATCAGACCCTCATAATTGGTGCTTAAACATCTAGGCTGATAAAAAATTTCAGTTTAGTGTTTATGATTCTTCTAATAAGGGTAACATTGCTCCCTTAACAATTTCATTTTGGGGACCAGAAAAAGTAATTATAAAACATTATTTATATGTTTTGTGGGGTGTCTTGATTTTCCCAGCATGTGGTAATGTCCCCTCTCTGTGATTTCCATTGACTTCCAGCATCCACTCCTCTCTCTCTCTCTCTCTCTCTCTCTCTCTCTCTCTCTCTCTCTCTCTCTCTCTCTTCTCTCACTATGCCTGAATTTCTTTCTCTTTGTAAGGACGCCAGTCATCCAGATTAAAGCCCAACCTGATTCTATTTGCCACAATTTAACCAAAAATAACATCTTCAAAAGGTCCTGCTGTTTACAATGCGTTAATCACAGGAATGGGATTAAGAATATGGTTTTTTACCCCCTCCCTGGGGTACATAGTTCAGCCTACCACTTCTTTAGGAGTAGGAACCCTGTCATCTACATTCTTGTATCCCACCCTCCTTCCTCTTAAGACATCGATTGTGCCTTGCCCATAGTGGTCAATTTGAATTATGCCAAGAGTAAGTTAAAGTGTACAGATAAAATTTGAGAAGTTACCCCATTCTTAGAGACAGCAGATAAGGCCAGGGCAGTGAAGTGGCCTGACAAGGAAGAAACTAGAAAGAAAAATATTGCTCTTTGAACATACCCTATGGCATAAACCACTAGTCCTGAAAGGATGAGGCCAATCCTCAGTTAATTGAATTGTGTAAATATTTGCTAAGTCTCTCTTTGTAGTGATGAGTAGTCTTTTAGTCCTAATACATTATTTTTTACTGCTCTGGTGACACCCTTAGCCAACCTCTTGATAGTGGTCATGATAATAAAAATAGTATCAGGAGTTTCCCTGATTGAAAAATAAATAGGATTGCAATGGCTCTTTGTGGGCTGGTCTTTGTAGACTCACCAATATCACTATGTTTCTTCTTTGTCTTATTTAAAGTACACATATGCTTTGATGTTTCTTAGTTAAGCATTGCAGTTTCTTTGTGGAAACTGAGTTGATGATGTGGGAAAAACCAAGAACTTTGTGGTGAAGCCGTCTGTTCACTTGACCTTTACAGTTCTTGGCTGTCTAGAAGTTCTTCATTATGGAACAGTTGGGTCACCTCAAATGGCAGTTCTTCCCCAAATTATTATCATTGTCTAAACTGATAAAATCATTACTATATCTATATCTCTCTAAGTGTTCATATTGAAAACTACCATAACTGACCAAATTTTAGGATGTATTCAACTCTTAAATGCTAAGTTTCCCTTTTCCCACATATTATTTTGCCTATTTACACTGCCCCATCCCCCCACCCCACCCCATCATTTCCCTTATCTGCCAGCTGGCTCCTTCTCTGTCTGTTGTCTCCTAAATGGGTTCACTTTATCCTTTTGCACTCTCTCATCTCATCTCAGTGGTTCTTGCTGATAGTAAACTTTGATGACTTTCTCATGTTCATTCTCACCCTCCTTCTATCTGTCTTTCCCTAAAACATGTTTTTCTTCCATTTCCTGTCTTCTTTAATTTTATTCAGGATTCACTTTGTCTCTGACTGGAATGCTTTTGTCATTTTGTCACAGCCTCTGTAAAATATTCAGCTTAAATGAAAAATATCTCTGCTGGTTAAATGAATGCTGGTTCCCATGGGCCAAAAGAAGAATTCCAGTCTGTTAGCCTTCCTCCAACCCGTACCCACAATAGCATGCTCTTATTTTTTCTTTATTGTTGAGTTTTTTTCTCTTCTTGCTCTACACATGCCACGTAATGTTGGTAGCATCTCCAGTCAGATCCTTCATTAAGTCACAGTAAAATGATCTTTGCTTGCAAAAATTACAGGACCTCAGGAATTTAGTTAAACACATCTGATTCTGTACTTGAAAGCATTGCTTAGAGTACCCCAGGATTTGAACAGTATTCTCCCCAGTGGGGTGGGGTGGAGGGGACTGTTATGTACCATGTCTGGCACACACTGGTATTCTACAGATACCAACTGCTGATGATGCTAATGATGATGGTGATAGTGTGGGTGTGTATTTTGAAGGCAAAAGGACAGAAGTGGGAGGAAAACAGAAGTACCACTAATGAGGTGGGGGTAGTGGGTGAGCGTGAGTCAGGAAGAGATAGCTGCTGGGACAGATGGATTATAACACATGTTAGTTTGTCTTCATTTTCCTGCCTCGGGGTTTCAAAGTAACCAGTAGTACTTCATAAAGTGTCCCAAAGCTGTACTGACAGTTGTCTCCATCAAACCATCCAGAATGCTTAATCTCCCAGTGCTTCATTTCATGTAGTCATCCAACTCAAAGTGAATTGAATGTGATTGGTGGAGGTAGCAAATGGTTAGGGTAAAATGAGAAGCAGATTTAACTAAAAGTTTAACTAAAAGTCCCTGAGTACCTACCAGATTTCATTTAATTCTCACAACAACTCTCTAAGACAAACATTCTATTAGATCCACACACTAGAGGGTGTGGGGACCCAATGAGGTGGCCATGTCCAAATCGTTCTTTTTGTATGTCATTGCCCCTATGACATGGCTCATCTAGGGCAGATCGGAGACCCAGGAAGGGGACGAGCTTCTCTCTGAGCCTGATATTCCTTTACAAATGTTCCTGATATTTTAAGCCCTCTTTTCAAAAGCAAGCAAACAAACCACAAAAGCTCTGCTTTTTGTTGTTGTTCATTTGTTTAGCTCATATTACTGAAGGAGCTGAAAGGGAGATCCTAATCTAGATGTGTGGCAAATAAGTTTTGTATTTCTTTTTCATTCTGGTGCGAGTGTTGTCATTCCTATGGCCTAAGTTTTTCGATAGCATTGTACTACTGTAATTATTAAAGACAATTGATAACAGGACGTAATCTGTACATTGTAAGTGAAAGATAGTGATAACTAATCATGCAGATTGAGCAGCTTTGGAGTACAGATTTGTCCTCCAAATTCATTTTATAATTTTGTTCAGGTTAATAATGACCAGAATTTTTTTTTTTTAACTAATTGTTACCTTTGACTGGTTTTATTTTCTGTCACTTATGTAAGTGAGGGATTTTTTTGTCTTTCTTGTTTTAAAATAATAGGAAACAAAGGGAAGAGGGACTTAAAAAGCTGAAAGAGGAATAGCGTCTTTGAGATATACATACAAGCACATTCACAAATGTCTGGAATTAATATTCTTTTTGTAGTTCTTGCCTGAGAGTTAGAAAATAAGATACGAAAAAAAATGTCATTCATCTTCTATATGTCCTTACAGGGGTAATGTCACTATTTTTGGGGTCCCACTTATAGGTGAGTTTTTTTTTTTTTAATCAGATTATATTACTATTTTACTGACTAAATTTCCTTGAATTGTTGTCAAAATGGCTGGCATCATGCTAAATTCTTCTCATTAGGAAATAACGCCATCGTGAGTTTCTGCTGTATATGGTATTATGATCACCTTGTTACTTAAATTTCAAGAAAATCACCATGACTATCCTTAAAATCCTTGAATTATTGTATGTCTTCAGCTTTCTTTTCATCTCAGTGGTATCTGATAAGTAATTTTTCATAGGCTTTATAGAGTTAAAAAAATTAAAACCTCAAATTTCGATGTCAGCATCTTCTAGGGCCAGAGAGCCCTCCGTGGAAGGTTGGAATGAGTGTTCATATAGAGATATGCTGTGCTCCGTCTGTTTCGGATGAGAAGAGGGTGTGGGGGCTGGAGCCAAGCTTCATCCTCTCATCATTGTGCTGAAATTTCTGCAGTTGCTGTGAACCTCCTTATAAGGGGGGAAAGTCATGTGTTAAACTTAAAAAATAATTATGTAGATATTATTCCTATAGATGCTCTTGGTTTTTGTCTGAAAATTAACCCTTGGGTTAAAATGACAATACCATAAATTTGGGCGTATCGAAGAACTTGTGTTTCCTCATGCTATTTATAGTCTTCTGATTTTTACGATGATATCTCTCATTTCTTTTAGGTTTAGCGGTTTCCCTACAGCTATTTCATGGAGACATGGAACAGATCAGAAGAGAGTACTCATCAGTATTTTCTCATGGAGTATCCATAACGAGGAAGTTGGGTTTTTCTAATATTATTATGCCTGGTAGGTGACTTACGGTGAACCAAAACGATGAAATATGGGTGAATTGTCTGGTTTTGACACTTGAAAAATTGTTCAAGTGGTCAGGTTTCAAGAATTCAAATGGGCCATGGTGAAGGATGAAATGAAGTTTGTGGTAATAAATAAGGAAAATTAAGAATAAAATATTTTTACATTTTATTTATATTAGGGTGGGTAACTTTTAAGGGCCATGGCTGCATTTCATTATGACCATGATAAGAAGGTGGGGTCTAAAAAATAGTTTTCCCCTTGGTGAAAAATGTTGGTAAAGTCAGAGGAAATCCTCATAAGTTTTGATAAGTAAAGTCAATTAGCAGGAGTTAGCCTTTCTTGGAGGATTTTTTCATTGGGGATATATATATGTAAATATGCAGCTGTATGCATGTGCCATATGTATTTCTACATTTTTTTTTTACCTCTATGTGTGTATATAATTCAGATTTATACTAGCATCTTTAAAAAGTGCTTGTTTTCTAAGTGGGCAGGGTGCAGGTTAAGGAAATTCCTGCTGTAGAAGAAATGCCAAGATGAAACTTTGAACATTGAAATTTTGTTGGATTTTGTATTGAGACAGTCCTCATCTCTTAAACAAAATGAATTTTTTTAAAAAGGACACCCCTTTCCAAACTTATGGCAGTTTAGGGTTTCTGAGTGTTATCATGTACAATCCAATGAGTTGGACAAAAATGGTAGTTTGCTGATGAGGAAAGTAAGGGTAAAAGAGCTGGGCAAATCACACAGCTATTTAATTCATTTTAGTTCAACAAGCATGGTTGGGCATCATCCCTGTGCCAGAGACTTGGTATTCTTATACAAAGATTAATTCATTCATTTTACAAATATTTATTGAGTACTTTCTGTATGCTAAGGCATTGTTTCAAATATAAGAACACAACAGAAAAAAAATCCCTTCTGTCATGGAGCTTACTTTCTAATGAGGAAAGTGATGACAAATATGTAAGTAAAACATATATGTTTGAAGATGATAAGTGCTAAAATCATCATACCAGTTGAGGAGGTGTCATGTTGAGGGGTTGAAATTTAAGGTAAGTGAGGAATTTAGGCGAGAGGGTGATATCAGGGTGGAGACTTGAAGGCAGTGAGTGAGGAAGCTATGCAGATAAGAGCATCCAGGTAGAGAGAACAGCAAGTGCTGAGGTCTTGAGGTAGTAGAATGTCTGGCATGTTCAAGAAACTGCAAGGAGGCCAGCTTGGCCAAAACAGAGTAATGGAGGAGGGGAACAGGGTGGGGGGAATTGTGTATGGCCTTGGCAATCCCACTAAGCACTTTGACTTTTATTAAGAAGGAGGTCAGAAGCAACCGGAGAGCCTTGAGCAGAGTAGTAACAAAATGGTTTACACTGTCGCAGAATCACTTATCATTCAGGGGTCTCCAGAAAAACAAAACCTATGTATATATAAAGAGATGTATTTTAAGGAATTGGCTCATGAAATTGTGGAAGACTGTCAAGTTTATGATTTGTCAGGCAGGCTGACAGGCTGGAAATTCTGGTAATAGTGATTTTGCAATCTTGAGTCCTGATTTCGTAGGCTGGAAATTCCAGTAAGAACTGATGTTGAAGTCTTTCTGAAATCCATATGGAAAGCCAGCAGGTTGGAAACTCAGAGGAGTAGAGGGTGTAGTCTTAAGGCAGAATTTCTTGTAGAAACCACAGCACTTGCTCATAAGGCCTTCATCTGATTGGATGGGGCCCATCCACATGATCAAGGGTAATCGCTTTAGAGTCAGCTGATTGGAGATACCCAGCACATCTGCAATATACCTTCACAGTAACATGTAGGCCAGTGTTTGATGAAACAATGGACACCATAACCTAGCCAAGTGGGCACATTTACTTAATCATCATGATCACTGTTGTTGCTTTGTGGAGATTATACTTGGATGGGATGTGGGAGTGCAGGGAATGCAAGAAACAGGAGACCAGTTTGGCACCTTTTGTGGTAACCCAGGTGATGACGATCATGGTTTGAGCCCAGGATGTTAGCAGTGGAGATTGTGCGGATAAGACATAATCATGCCCTCAGGAGGGTACGGGGAGAAACCCGTGGTGATCTGGAAGGTCTTAAAGAGAAGGTGCGTGGGCTGCACAGAGGAGGGGTAGACCCCCTTCCTGAAGAGGTGACATCTGAGCAGAGGCTAAAGGCTGACGATTCTGGGCCCACATCTCCCAAATCATTGTTCTCACTCCTATGCTGAGCTAATAGCAAACGCTTGTTTTAATATTGAAAGAATATGCAGTCACAACTAACAAAGGGCCACCTCTAGTGTTACAAGGAAATTTCTAAATTCTAAAATTTTTGAATTTCTGAAATTCTGTGAAAACCTTTGAAGTTTGAAGGTTAAAAACAAACAAAAAAAAGTCGAATTGCCATTTAGTAATGAATCAGAGGTATCAAAGTTCTGGGCATTTCGCACTGTCCCTGAGAACAGCGTGCTGCAACCTGGCTGGATTGCCTTCACCAAGCTCTGGCTCTCTCTATGCCTGTTTATCACTTTATGTCTGTCTAAACCTCTTGTTTTCTTTCTTTTCCTTCCTTTCTTGACTTTTACCTTTCTGCTGCTGCTGCTGTCCCTCCTCCTTTGCCTTCTCCTCTTCTCTCTCCTCCCCTCCTAATCTAACCTTAGAATAGTACTAATCTACACAGGTTAATGTGGCTTGTGTTCATTGAAAAAAAAGAATTGCACATCCTTTCCTTTGTTTTACAAAACAAGGAATGAATTTTTTATTAATTATTGCATTTTATTATAAAAGGACCTCACCTTGTGTTTGAATGAATCTTTCATCGAGATAAAGATTTTCTACCCCTATGTCTAGATGTTAGAAGCTGACAAATAGTAGTAGTATTAAGTTGTAGTATTTCTCAGTCTCCAAACACCCTTTCCACAACCAATAAAAGGGATAAATATATAAATACTAAATAAAATAGTCTTAAATTGTTGACAGTATTTTTTTTTCTTTTAATGAGAGTCTCTAAACCACCGTTTCAATCCCATATGTAGAATCAAGCAAGGGAAGTGTCTGGCAAGGTACCAACCCAGCGTGAGGCTCAGTGATGGGATCTTCATGAATAAAAACTTAAACTGCTGCAGAAACGGACTAGCATTGCCCATCGCAGCATTTTGGGATCTCTTGATTGAAATTCATTCATGCAGGCAAGGCCAAGAGAACAGCCTATAAAGTTTCCTGAGATGACCTGGCCTAGCTTAGGGGCCCAGCCTGCCTGAGTGTATCATGTTTCCATAGTTGAAAATGACTGTTTATGGAACTGTTTACTTGGTGGCATGTTATCCAGTGGCTCTTGCAAAACTGTTCATTATTTCCTTCAGTTGCTATAAATAACTGGTATTTCCTCTTTAACAAAAAAAGAAAAAATTTCATCCCACTGGGAAGCAAATTGATGGGCAAATCTAATATAAAAAACATGTCTTAGAGCAAAATGCAGCCAGCTGCTTGAGTTCCTCAGCCTGGTCTCTGGGCAGTATCGTTGAGAAATGGAAAAATATAAAGCAAGGTGGCACTTCATCTGCTGGATAATTATCTGGGATGTGCTGTGCCCTTGCAGCTTTGTCTTTCTTTAATGACAGAAATGAACTTTCTGTGGAATAAGGCTCACTATGTCCCTTTCCTGCCCCAGTGTTATTATGGCAAGGCTCACACTGCCTGGGGATACAGTCCTCCCCGAGAAAAGTCCGCAGAGCCAGGGACTGCAAGGTGCAAGGGGTTTCTTTTTCTTTTCACTTATTGCTTTTATTGTGATAACACATATAAACCATAAAATTTGCTGTTTTAACCATTTTTCAGTGTACAATTCAGTGGCATTAATTACATTTACAATGTTGTGCCTCCATCACCACCATTCGTTACCAAGAGATTCCTTCGTTTAAGCACACTTTCTTCTCTTTCTTTTCTCCTCCTCTCTCTTTTTTGGGGGGTGGTGGTGGTGGTGGTGTGTGCTTCTTAATCTTCCAAATTAGAGAGAAAGAGGGGAGATGTACCTATTAAACAGCTTAAAGCAACAATAAAACTCACTGGAATTTTCTACATTGGGAAACATTGCAGTCATTGCTCTGTTTTCCTTTATTTACCAGAATTTTGATTGTCAATTCTCATCTGTGGCTCTAATGACAACTGGAACTGAATTTGTCAGTGAGAAAATGTGTGAATAGGATTTGTGATTCAGACATTACACTTGACAGTCTGCAAGCATGATTTTCTTTTCCATTTTCTAGACTTGTCCTTCACAGTTGATTTGCTCCTTTGCTGTTCTGATAGGGGTCAGGAAGGGAGAGGCATGTGCTTGTACCAACAGGACCAAGCCATCAACACAGACCCTGTCTCTGCAGAATGACTTATCTGTGGTCTGAAGACTGACAGGAGCAAACACAAAACTCTTTGAGGATCACGGAATGTAATCAGTGCAAGCTATTTTGGGAATGGAAAAAACATGGAAACAAATTCTCTCCTGGGTCTCACCTGGGGCACAGGCAGGTCTCTATTTTGTAGCCTTGTATGAGGAGATCTGCCTTTTGAGCTATGGTGAAGTTCCCTGGGCCCTTCCCTTTAGTTAGGGGTCTGCCGTTCAGCACCTTATTTCTTGGAGTATCTGATTTTCAAAGGGGAAAAGGTAAAAAGGTACTTTCTGTGAAACTCTGTCACTGCCACCTTCAAGCCAGTTAACTTTATGGGGGAGTTCCATGTTCTGGTCTCTGAGCCTGTAGGAAGGAAAGTACTGCAAATATTTAAAACAGTGCTGTCTGACAGAAGTATAACGTGAACCACAAATGTAATTTTAATTTTCTAGTAGCTACCTAAAAAAAGTGAGAGGAAACAGATGAAATTAATTTTAATTTTATTTTTGATTTAAGTAAACATATCCAAAATATTATCATTATAACAGGTAATCAGTACAAATAATATTAAGGAGAGATTTCATATTCTGTTTTTCAACCTAAGTCCTTGAAAGCTGGAGAGCATTTTATTTTTACATCTCTTTTCAGACTAGACATTTCAAGTGCTCAATTGCCACATGTGGCAGTGGTTACCACACTGGCCGCAGCATGGCTGTGCTCGTCTTAACAGACTATGCAGAGCTGGACCTGGGCCATTGCTGAGTATCAGGAAGGACTAAGCGTCTATCCTACATGTTCTGAAGCAGAAGCTAGCCGTGTCTCTGGGATGTCACGGAAGGTCAAACTCGGTGCTCCTCCACCCATACCCAATGTCCATTCTTACTCTGAGTTTATGATTCTGTGCAGGCAGAATTTTCTTGGTCTTCATTGTGGCCTCCCTAACCCATCTTTGCTGCCTGTACCCTGTTTCCCCTGGAGACTTGCTGCCACTCATCCACTGCTAAACTCTTACTCTTTGTTAGGAAACCCCTAATTAATACCTGCTAGTGCATTCCCTTTAACAGGGGATGTTTGATGCTCCAAACCCTTAAAGGAATTAAGTAAAAATGGTGTTGTGACAGCAGGAAGGAGGAATTTAGATCTGGGGACCAAAGGTTCAAGCTGCAAGTAATTAGCAAAGCCTCTGTTTCAAACAGCTGCCAGCAGTCGTAGTTTTGATAGTGACTTCTAGGTTTAAATTCATTTTACAAACATCACTCAGAGTAATCCTCCTGTTTATCTGATCTTTAGACCAGAGTTCAGAAAAGTCAAATTTCTATTTGGTCAAAATTGACTACATAATGATGTCTAAACTGGAGTAAGAGGAGTGAAATAGATATGTTTGCTTAATGTTTAAGAAGGTTAGCAATTTCATTTTTTTTAATATAAATATTTTTCTAGTAAGTTACTGATAGAGAAATGCAAATCAACAGATGTCCTTCCCTTTACTCCCCTTGAAGTGATAGAAGCTTGGGTGTGGAAGGCACATTGTATTGGTTTTCTATGGCTGCTGTAACGAATTACCACCAACCCGTTGGCTCAAGATGACACAGATTTATTATCTTACAGTTCTGGAGGTCAGAAGTCCAAAATCAGTTTCACTGGTCTAAAATCAAGTGTCAGCAAAGGTACCCTTCTGGGGGCTCCAGGGGACAATCCGTTCTTGCCTTTTCCAGCTTCTGGAGGCTGCCACGTTCCTTGGCTTGTGGCCCTGCATCACTCCAACCTCTGCTTCCCTCATCACCTCTCCTTCTCTGACTCTGCTCCCCCAGCCTCCCTCTTAAAAGGACCCTTCTGATTACCTTGGGCCTACCCAGTGACCCAGGAAAATCTTGAGATCCTTACCTTAATCACCTCTGCAAAGATCCATTTGCTATGTAAAGTAATTTATTTGGACATTTGGGGGTGGAGTGACATTATCCTGCCTACCATACACATGAAGGGCCATCCAGCCCAGCCATGTGTTTCATGCATGAATTTCCTTCCCAGGACCCTGCTGGTGGTCTCCTGGCTCAATGCCTGAATATTTGCAATGACCAAGAACACATCATCTCTCAAAAGGACCTCTTTCATGTTGGACCAGTCTTCGTCTACCTGCTGTCCCCTGGTTTAAGTTTTTCTGCTTGGAACTTCATAGTATGATTATTCCACAAACGGCCTTTGCATTTTTAAATTCAGTTAACTTTCTTACCTCTCTTACCCCTCCTATGATGGGTTCTGGGTCTTTTCTCCATATTGTTTGTGTTCTGGATGGTAGGAGATGGTGTTGTCTCTGTCCAGTAAAGATGGGCCCAGAACTGAAATCTGTGCTTCAGGACAGGTCTGAGCAACGCTGAATAGAGCAGGACCGATACTGTCCTTGCTCCAGGGACTGGTCTTTGGTGATGAAGGCTGAATCGTACTAGCTTACTGGATGGCCATTCTCACCCCACTGAATTTCATTCACTCATCTCTGAAGTGGAGAGATGAATATTCCCTTGGATACATTTCTTAATCTGTCTACTTCAGTTTCCTCATCTGTAAAATGGATAACATGAGTATTTAATGAGATAATCTACTGTGGCACTTGGCAAAGTGCCTAACACATGGCAGGTACTCAATGATACTGCCACTAGACAATGACAATGACAATGACTGTTGCTACTGCTACTACTGCTACTGTTTCCATCTTTTCATCCATCAATAACCTAAGTTCACAGGACACTCTAAGTCATTTATATGTGTTCTTTTGTTTCCTAACTGAAGGATAGAGACTTTTATTTTCCAGCTCTATAAGCATGAACAATATCCAGTGCAGATGAGGCACTGGGCTGGCCCCTGTGGCTGTGTACAGTGGTTGACACGATGGGGTGAGTGTGCATTCTGTGCTTTCAGCCACACCATTCATAGGCCAGAATCAAGGATCAGGGTCTTCAGTTACTGAGGGAAACCTCTCGCCAATTGAAGTCAAGCCACCAATTGACCCTTTTTAACAGTAGTCACTGAACTTTTCAGTTTTTTTTATCATTGTTGAGGCTTTGTCTTTATCTTGTTCTCCATGATATTTTAGACTCATTCACATGTGTAAAGACTTCCCAGCTAGTGGACTTGCTAGAAAAATAAATTTAGGAGGTGCAAGGTGCTAATAAACATTGTCAGGAAAATAGCTTTTCACACTGGTGCAATGACTCCATTTCATACACGCTTTATGATTTCTCTCTTAATTACCCAAGATGCTTTCCTAACACCATTTGGGCTTCTTAGTTTTCTCCAGAGCCTACCTCAAGTGTATGGATTTTAATTAGCCCTTGTTTCAGTGTTATCCTTCTGCATATTTTGGTAAAACACGGCACCTTGCAGTATTGTCACACAGCAAGCTGTTAAATTCCTGGGGAGAGGCATATGTAGAATGTCATCCAGGAGAAATGTTCTTCTTGTCATGTGTTCTCTTTTCAAAGAAATCTTGGTTTAGTTGTAAAAGGTTTGCAAAAGATAATGGGAATTACAAGTATGGATGACAGTTAAAGAACAGAAAATTAAATTATATGTATAAGACATTTTAATTTACAAATGTGTTACATTCCAGAAGTTCTTTTGCAAGGCGTAGAAACATCATAACATAACTTTGGGGCACAGAGGGACTTCAGAAATAATCTCATCCCCCCTACCTCCTCTCCCATCCCTACTTTTTCCTTTACCTCACCCCTGTTTTAATAACATGACAATCTGATGTCCACAGATATTGTCTTGTGTATATCAGTATTGCACAAAGTAGCAGATTAGCAGAGAAGTCTAGAACCTGGATTTCCTTATTCCAGTCTTCCTATGACCCTACATCCTTTACGCTTATTTGAATTCAGAATCTCTTTTGTAAGGAAGAAATCGATCAATTCAGCTACGTTGTGAGTGAAACAGTCTTGAGATATTGGCTTGGGAAGGAAATGCCATGTTTCACATTACTCCTTTGTCAGAATGCCCTATAGCTTACTTGGGTCTCTCAGTGACACCTTCTCCTCACCCTGTTTAAAATTACAATCGCGTACCCACCCATATTTAACACCCTCCTCCCCTTCTTTGTATTACCTATATCCACAGCACTTATCTTTCAACAGACTATATGTTTTACTTATTTTTGATAGGCCTTCCCCTACTAGAGTCTAAGGTCTGTGGGGAAGGGGTTTTTACTTTGTTCACTGATGAATCCACAGGCCTGGAAAAGAAGGGTAGGTGCTCAAGAAATAGTTGCTGAGTGGATACATGGAAAAAGAATGTTGTGGCACAGGCAGGAGTGTCCCTCCTTGTCCCTGCTTTGTGCCTAGTCTAAAGGCAAGCGGAATTACCCAGAGAACTTCCCTCACCTCCACCTGCCTTTGCCGAAGTTGGCACCCTTCCAGCAGGTCAGAGCAGGAGCCTGCCTCCCAAGAAACATTTACCCTTCATATTTCAGGAAAGTTAATCCCGCTGTGGTTTGGACAAGCTATGAGTAATGATGAGGAATTCTTAAAGTAAACCTTCCTGTAACTGCATTTCCCATTAATCAGTGTATGGGTTTTTTTTCCATCTATTCGTAAATTACTCATTGTTTGAAAGCAGAGCTATTCATTAAATGTCACCTACTCCAAGAAGCAAAGGAATTTTGCTATTGTTAACTAATGTCATTGCTCTGAAATACCTTGATTTGAATGTGTATGTGTTTTTTTAATCTGCCAAATCTGTTAGTGGCAAAAATATTGTCAAAATTTTCCTCTGAAACATATTTTGAAATAGCACGTGTGTCAGACTTGAGTCTAGTGAGGTTGGTTGATTTAGACAACAAAGTTTGTAAGTTTACTGTTCTTTCTTTTAGAACAGCTAACTTTAAGTATGTGTGAGTTTATATGCAGTAATAAAGATATAGTAATAAAATGATGTGGGTTATAAAAAATCTAGCAAACAGAATTTATTGACCTCATTCTCTAAAAATTAAAAAAGGAAATAGTTAAAAATCTTTCAAAGAATTTTTTAAATGTTATTTTAAATGTGTTGAAATATGTTGATTTTCCCTTGGACTTCTCAGTTCATTGTTTTCCAAAGTCGCTTTGTACCATCTATATAAGAATGCTAGAAATTTGTAAGCCAGAGAACTCAGTATCAATTCTTTCAACTAATCACTTAATATTTTATGTACTATTTGTGAAAGGTGGTTAAGATTTCATCCTTTTTAGAACTTACTCGTTTCCTCTGTTTTATGGCTCATCTGTTTCCTGGCCAGCTCAGGTCATTCGCAAATGATGCCACCAGAAAAAAATGGGTCTTTATGGAGGAAGGCAGCCAGACTCATTGGTATTCCCCCATGGTATTGGAGACCGAAGGGTACTTTCTTGTACATACTTTGGGCAGGAAGTTTTATAAACCTCCCAACTGTGGGGATATTTGTGTAGTTATTTTTCTTTCTAAAGACGTGCTTACCTATGAGAATTTTTTTTTAATTAGAAATAAAAGAGTATTACTTTTGATTTTTCAACTGTTTGAAAGCTATTTTAGGTCATAGTAAATTCAGCTTTGCTGACATCACCAAAATTTACTTTCAAATTTTTTCTCATAGAACTTTGTTTATTCATTTCTTATTTCCCTATCCCTTCACCACTTTCCCCTCATTTAATTCTTCTAGGGGAGAGAAATGTATACAGCTAACACATTTGCCTAAGTTTGCTAGAGAAATCAAATTTTTCTCTTTTTCTTGCAGTCATAAGAAAGGGTAAGGATTAAAAAGCATTCGAGTTTTATAAATAAACAGTGGAGAAAAAAATAGATGGTATATGTGTACATAGACTGTCACTTTGGAGCCATGGATTCTCTCATTTGTTCATAGCTCGATGGCACGTGAAAAATTAAGCTGAATCTGTCTGTATGGCTAAATTATTCTACATCTGTGTTCATAAAGCACTAACTTGGATCCTTCCAGCAGTGAGATCATTTTGTCCATGGATTTAAATAGTAATTGTACCCTTTGCAGTCCTATTATTTTATCCTTTTAGGTATTTCTTCTGCTCTAAGTGCTGTGGCCATAAAGTAATAAGACTGATTTCTCTGAGCCACCCGTGCTAGGTTGTCATTTTCTGATCACACTTCATCAATTAAATAAGGGATATATGAAAAATAGGGAGACCTGACAACATTCTTCTATTCAATTCTAATATCCACCTTCTAGAGGTGCATTTTTCAATACTGCCTAATCCGAATAGCAGGAGCTGGGTTTTATTCTTCTTGGATATTGGCAGTGAGGATGGGGTCTCTTCGATAAAAGAATAAATATAATATATTTGTACTCATGTATAATATAAAAATGTACATTATGAATTAAAGTTTTTCTTGATAGAGTACTGCATTTCCTAGTGTGTATAACATGGTTTTAATTTTCCTTTCCTAATAGGTGAAATGAGGAATGATTTATATATCACTATAGAAAGGGGAGAATTTGAGAAAGGAGGGAAGAGCGTGGCCAGAAATGTGGAAGTCACAATGTTCATCATAGATAGCGGTGGCCAGATCTTAAAGGTATGTTGATTTCAGATATTTTTTGGTAAAGCCTTTCCTCCTAATTGCTTTGGATTCATCTTCCATGTGATCAGTTAATTTCTAATTCGCGATATTTTCTGTTTTAATTTTCTTTTCCACGCTGGCTTAGTTTTCTTTTTTTAAAAATCATTAAAATGCCTCTCAGAAAAGAAAGCAGAAAAAACAAAAAGGCTTTTACAGTTTAATTTTTGAATTCATTTGACAACAATTTCCTCTTAACAGCTATTCTTTAAATGTAGTATTTTCTTGCTGTTTCATTTTTTCCCTTTCTTCTCTCACAGTTTGGGAGATGAATAATATTTTTTCTGTAATTGGTAAAAAAATAAAACAAGCAAACAAACACAAAAACATCCAACCAACCAAACAAAAAAAAAACCAAAAAACTTAATCATGTTTAATCAATGTATTTTTCATCTTGACCAAAATAGAGCATAAAGATTGGAGTATTACTAAATGTGATAATAGCAGGTTCCTTTCTGTTGTGTTTTGTGTGAACCCCTTCTTCATATGAAGTACAATTACTGGTTCAGATGAGAGGGTTGGCCTCGCCGCTTACTGAGCTACCCACTGAGGCACAGAAGAGGCTTTTGGCTGCATCAGCTTGAGAACTCTGCCGTGTAGCTGAAACCCAAATCAGGCGTGCAGTTGCACCCCTCGCACACATCACCGGGGCCCGCTGTGGTCTGATAGGCCCTGGGAGGCCAGCCTCAGAATTAAACAGATGCAGCCCGCTAGGCAGGAGCAAGGGATAAACTGTGCTGCAAAGGACCAAGGAGGTAATTTCACTTGAAGTGCTATTTGGGGAGCAGCAAGATAGAGCAAAGTAATTTGCTCCGCTGCTCTCAAAATAATCTTTAAATGAAGCCACCTTTAACCTGCGTGTTTCCTTTGTTAGGATTTTATCTCCTTCGGCTCTGGAGAGCCCCTAGCCAGTGAATACCACTCCTTTGTGCTTTATCATAACAACAGTCCCAGGTGGTCCGAACTGCTGAAACTGCCCATTCCTGTGGATAAATTCAGGGGTGCACACATCCGCTTTGAGTTTCGGCATTGTTCCAGTAAGTGTCTTGGGGGGTTGGCTGCATGGCTTTGTGGTGCTGGGCCAGTCTGCTTACTGAGCTGTAATGTCGGGCAGGGTTAGTCTGCAGAAAGCATGCAGCAAAGCAGAGACCTCCGGGAGGGAGAAACGGGGATGAGTGTGACTCCTAGGAGGAGAGCGGTCTCACTCTTTCTAGAGGAGCCAGTGACCTCTATACAAAC
Source organism: Choloepus didactylus (assembly GCF_015220235.1). Taxonomy (NCBI): domain Eukaryota; kingdom Metazoa; phylum Chordata; class Mammalia; order Pilosa; family Megalonychidae; genus Choloepus; species Choloepus didactylus. The sequence continues at coordinate 82,456,348 of NC_051311.1, forward strand.
ATAGAGGGATGAGAAGGAAGGGAAAAAATACTGTGGAAATCTACAGGGTTCTTCTTAAATTGATTACTTTCATAAAAATCAGTTCATCACTTGCACACACTAGAAGGGTTAGACACAAAGGAAAGACACAGCATTAAGAACTCCACTGGCTCTGGTGGCTTAGGCAACCCTGACCCATCTGGGGGCAGGTCAGGGGACGCCCCTGGGATTTTTCTGGGCATGTGAAGTTATTAGAAAAGCTGCTGTTATTTTTCTGGGCATGTGAAGTTATTAAGAATGCTGCTGTTATGCTCAGGTTTATATCTGATTTGCATATGTTTGTATCACCGTGCAGTCTCAGAATTCACATGAGAAGTAATGTCAGCTGGAACAGGTCCTTGAGATGATATGAAGTAATTACCTCATTTTATAGATTTAAAAAACCCAAGACAACATGATGTTACAGAATTTGCCCCTATGGATTTTACTACCCATAAAATTGTCATTTCTTGATGTCTGCATTTTAATTCTTTTACACTCATTACTACCCTCTCAGGCATCTACTTCCTGTCCCCCATTATTCCCAGTCCAGGCATACTCTGATGGTCCCTGTGCCCCTAAAGTGTACGTTAGACACTACCAGAAGTGTTCATTGTGACTGGGTAAAGTTCAGGTGAGTCTTGCTTCAGGAACATTATAACAAGCAAGAGATACAGAGGAGTCCCATTCTTGAAGAAGCAGCAGGCTCATCTCTGGTCTAGAGGGAATGGGGCATTGCTGATAGTTGTGCATTGACTTGACCTGAGTGATAGAAAACTCATCCAAGGTGCGGGTGAAAGAGAAGGACTTTGTTGGTTGCCGGTTTTGCTTCTGGGAGCTCCTTGGAGTCCATAAATTATGCTTTGGGGAGGGTTTCAGAATGCAGGAAGATGGCTAGCTGGGTCTAAACATTCTTCCATATTCCCAGAAGGATTTCATGTCTCAAACTTGAGGTGGGAAGACATAAAGGGTTGGTAATATGCTGCACCGTTCCTTCCACCAATATTTGTCAAAAATTCTCACTTGGACCTCATACCAGGTTTGAGCTTCAAGGTAAGAAAAAGCTAGAGGAAAATAAAGGTGAAGCAGGGGAAAGGGAAGAAATTATTATAACTCAGAACCTGGAAAGCGAAATAAAGTCTATTTTCAGTAAAACCTGTTAGTTTTCTGCCCTCTCGTCCTTTCACTTCAAATAGTGTTCATGTTTTGGTTTTGCTTTTTGAATGTTTATTGTTAAAATTTAGAAAAAACAACAAAGTGCATAGGAGAAAGAGTCCCCATAATCCCACAGCCTACAAATAATCTACGTAATTATTTTATTGCACGAGCTTCCAGATTTTCTCCCTGTATGTGTATACATTTGTTTATTCAAGAAATGTAATTTATTCATGTAGCAAATATTTGTTGACTACCTACTGTGTGCCCAGAAGTTTATTGGGCATGGGGAATGTATCAGTGCTCAAAACAAACCACCTCCTATTATGGAACTTGCATTCTAGAGGGGGAAGAGAGATAGTAAAACAGCAAGTAAATATATAGTATTTCAGGTAGTGGTAAGTGCAGCAAAGAAGGCTAAATTGGGGTAGGGTTAGTGATGGTGTTCTTATTTTACCTAAGGCAGTCAGGAAGGACCTCTCTGATAGGGTGAGGTATGAGCAGCACCCAAAAGAAGTGGAGGCATGAACAGTTGGGATAACTGGGAAGAGAATATTCCGGGTAGAGATGATAGTAAATACAAAACACTTGAGGTTGTAATTTCCTTGGCATTTTGAAGGAAAAGATATGAGGCCAGAGTAAGTAAGCAAGAGAGTAGTGGTGGAGCCAGACCCTGTAGTGTCTTTTATGTCAGGTGAGGACTTTGAATTTCATTTGGAGTGAGATGGGAAGTGATTAGAGATCTGGGGTTAAAGATAAGTGTAGTTGCCGTTTGGATTTTATGGGGGGCAAATGGAATTAAAAAAAAGCAATCATTTAGAAGGCTTTTTTGGTAGTCCAGACAAGAGGTGAAAGTGGTTTAGATTGGGATGATAGTGGTTCAATTCTGCTTTACAGATTTATTGACAGATTGGATGTGAAAGAAGCAGAAAAGTCAAGGATTATCCCAAGATTTGGGCCCTGAAATGGAGTAATCAATTAATGAAAAGGGGAAGACAATAGGAAGAGTCTGTTTAGGAAGAAAAAATCAGACATTCCATGTGAGATTTGTTAAATCTGAGATGTCTATTAGACATTCAAAAGATGTGAGGTAGGCAGCTGAATATGAGGTCTAGACTGGAGGCCTAAATTTGGGAATGGGGAACATATAGGTTAACGATGTACTGAAAATGTTTATAACCAGCATTGTGGGGGTGGTGGTAGAAGAGGGGAGCTCTGATTTGTAGCATTTGCTGATTTCCATAGGTAAATACTCCCGTCACAGCCAATTTCAATCTATCAATATGACGGCACTGAGCATGCAGTTGGTAAAAGATGCTGTGTCAATTCTTGTGAGCTAGTATGAGCCAGCTCCAGCACGTCACTGGTACGAGTGATTTTTAAAGCCATAAGAGTGAGTGAGATTCCTACGTAGCAAATTTAGCAAAGTGAAGTCCAAGGATGGATCTCTGGGGCACTCACACATTCAGAGCTTAGGAGAATGAGAGGGAGCCAGTAAGTAAGATTAAGAAGGAATAGCCAGTGTGGTTGAAGGAGAATCAAAGAAGATTAGAATCTAGAAGGTTAAGTGAACTTTTTCAAGAAAGGATTGATCAGATGTATCAGGTGCTACTGATAAATAGGCAAGGACAGCAAAATCATCATTGGATTTGGCATCATGGAAGTCATCAAACCTGAGAAGTGGGTTTAGTGGAGTTGTGATGAAAGCCTTCTGGAGTGAGTTCAAGAGTGAGTTGGAGCAAAGGAAGGAGAGGCAGTGAGTACAGACAAATCTTTTGAGAAGTTTTGTTATAAATAATAGAAGAAAGCAGAGAAATGGGGTAGTAGGTGCAATGGAACGTTGGATCAAGTGTGATTAAGATGGAGTTTTAAAAGCACACTTTTTGGATGGAAGTGATTGAGTGGAGAGGGAAAAACTGATGTAGTAGAAGAGGGAGGAGACAACTATAGGAGCAGTGTTCTTGGGTGGGGGAAGGAGCAGGGGGTCCAGTGCACAAGGAGGGGTCTTGGCCTTTTAAAGGAGCATTATATAAACCATTCAGCAGGCTCCAGGAGGGACAGGTGCAAATGGGTTACTGGGTGGGTGCCAGAGCTTGCGGGCATTCTCTCCACATCAGCTGAGATGCAGAGGTTTTGGAGGTTTGAGGAAGGAGGAGAAGGATGAAATCATTGTCGAGAAAAGTGGGAGAGTGAATTGATAAGTTAAATGTAAAAGGTTTGCCTGGCTAAGGACTTATTTGTGGTTAGTGTGCATTAATTAAAGTGAGATTAGTCTCATGTAGGCATGCAGTAAGCTGCAAGTTGGCCTTAACCAGGGTTGCAGTTTTACCATGTGTGCTGGTTTGAATGCATTATGTCCCCCAGAAAAAGCCATATTCTTTGATGCAATCTTGTGGGGCAGACATATTAGTGGGGATTAAGTTGTAACATTCGGATTAGGTTGTTTGCATGGAAATGCGCCCCACCCAACTGTAGGTGATAACTCTGATGAGATAATTTCCATGGAGGTGTGGCCCCACCCATTCAGGGTGGGCCTTGATCAGTGGAGCCATATAAATGAGCTGACGGACAGAGGGAACTCACTGCAGCTGAGAGTGACACTTTGAAGAGGAGCTACAGCCAAGAGGGACACTTTGAAGAAAGCACAGGAGCTGCATATGAGAGACATTTTGAAGACATTTTTGAGGAACTTCAGCCTAGAGTGGAACATCCTGGGAGAAAGCCATTTTGAAACAGAACCTTGGAGCAGATGCCAGCCACGTGCCTTCCCAGCTAACAGAGGTTTTCCAGATACCACTGGCCATCCTCCAGTGAAGGCACCTGATTACTGATGAATTACCTTGGACACTTTATGGCCTTAAGACTGTAACTGTGTAACCAAATAAACCCCCTTTTATAAAAGCCAATCCATCTCTGGTGTTTTGCATTCTGGCAGCATTAGCAAACTAGAACACCATGTGAGTGCAATAGAAATGTAGAAAAGTTAAGGGGGTTGAGGGTATTTGGAGGAAAGTGATTATAAGATGGACCTTAGAAATGGAGCCAGGCAAGGTGGGAAGTGAGGCTGTGAGGAGGGGGAACGAGAGGATGGTCAATGAATTGGAGATCCCAGGGGCAGAAAAATTGTTGGAATTGGGATACTAAAAGGAATGAACCAGTACGTTAGGATGGGAGATACATAAATCTGGTGTTTCATTTTTTTTAATTAGCCAAAGAGAATCATATTATGTGTCATGTATGTAAAATTATTTTGTATTTCTTATCTATATTTCATTAATGTCTTTCCATTTTTGTAAATATATGCATCTATGTCATCACTTTTGATGACTGTTTAATAATCCATTCAGCTTATTAACAGTGATCTAATAGCTCAGGACAAAAGACATGTACTTTAAACTTTTTTATTTATTTTTATTCTATAAATGAAGGCAAATTTGGGGAAGCAAGTACTTTGTTTCTTATCTTTGCAAACTTAATTGTTGTGAAATATTTATACTTTTATCTTTCTGAACTGAATTCTACAAAACACACACAAAGATAGTCAAAAAAAAAAAAAAAAAAAACTTAGGAAATTTTTTCTAAGTAAATCTTCTTCCCCAAAGCATAATTTCCACACCCAGAACTTTTGTTGATGTAGACATCTCTTCCCGGAGATCTTTGCTATGATTTTTGCCTAACTTTAAAGAATATCAATATTTACCCATTTTCTTTCTGAGGATGAAATTAATGATCTTGAAAGAAAATTCTTTGCTGCAGTCACATTTTCAGGGATGTTCTCACTCCAGGGGCCAAAGCCAGCCATCCAAAATTGCTGTTCCTGTGTGAGGCTCCCCTTCCCTGTGGTCAAATGCTGGAAGCAATTGTAAGGGAGCAGCATTTTGCTAAAACCTCTTATCTTATCTTTAAGATCACCTTATCTAACTCCTGTAGCTCAGGTCTTACTGCATGCAAAAGCCAGACTTTTTTCTCCACTTCCACACTTAGTAAGAAAGAGTAACCCCTAGCCTGCAGCCCTGGAGAACTCCACCTTCCAGATCTACACACAAGGAGAGCATGGAGTTGAACAAACAAGGTTCTCTGAATGATATCTCCATTATTGGAGAAAAGGAAGCTTGGTGGAAAGAACTGGAATGGCACTCAAGAGCTCTAGAGCAAGTTACCTAATATCTTATGATCTCAGTTTCCTCATCTATAAATAATTGCTAATGACCCTTGGCTTGTCTAGCATTGTAATTCTTAATTAGGCATGTGAAAACCTCATTATCTCATTTCTGTCTTACAGAGTACTACTATAATAAGCCTTTATTAAAGCATAGCTTACAATTCATGTTGCCTTTTGGTGTGCCTAATTTATTCCAAGGAAATAACTTGTATGGGGCGCATTGTCCTCACACAGGTGGGTGCAGGGAAAGAAGTTCTGTCGTGGACCAGGGTAGAGCTCAGAGACTACCCTTCCATGGGTAGTGGATGGATCGTTGTTTCACACTCGTTTGTTCACTCATTCATTTATATAACATATATTTATGTTCTTGGCACTGTTTGAGATGCCAAACATATAACAGTAAAAAGAACCTACAAGAACCCTGCTCCCAATGGTATTTACATCCAGAGGGTGGAAGGCAGGATACAAGGAGAAGCAACCAACAGTCCACAAGTCTTTTATAAGCATGATTTCAGATAACAAGTCCCATGATGAAAATGAAGTAAGAATGTAACTTGCAGATTAGGAGGCAGGGATGGGGTTGCAAGGTGGCTACGTGGAGATCCCACCATAGAAGCGGTTCTCATTTGTGTGAAGGGAGCGGGTGGGTGTGGATTATATTTCTTGATGACCGTGCTTCAGGACAATCTATGGACACAGATGTGTAAGCATGCACTTAAATAAGCGTGTAATTCCTCTCTTTTTGTTTTTGTTTTTGTTTTTCACAGCAAAAGAAAAAGGAGAGAAGAAGTTGTTTGGTTTCTCTTTCGTTCCCCTGATGCAAGAGGATGGTAGGACGCTTCCGGATGGCACTCATGAGCTCATCGTGCATAAGGTACCCCCAGCTAGATATTGGTGACGGGCTCAACCGTGAACTCACTATCTTACCTACTTTGGAAAAGAAAAAGAAATGACTGAGAGAAAAACCCTCTTTTGACCAGTTATATTTTTAGGAAGCTTGCTGGCAGTGAGAGTGTCTTTTTAAAAGTATTGTTACTATATCTCTGGCAGACTTTAAAACCCATTTTTTAATATATTTTTTATTAGAAAAGTTGTAAATTTATGGAAAAATTTCTGTTTGTGGTGATGGAAAATCGTGATGAATGGTAATGAAGGTAAAACATACTTTGTGATTTTTCATCTTAATTTAGAGGTAGGTTTTGGATAGTCTGTATGATGACAACGTCTTTCCCCTTCTGTGATAGGATTAAATAAATCTTATAAAAAAGTTCCTAAATAATATATTTTCTTACCTAGATCCATATACACCCAGAGGTATGTTTAGCAGATCAGCATTACAGTTTTCTTGTCTGCTGCTCTTACTAAGCAAGCAGAGAAGTGGCTGAACTTTGTCGTGACAGCATTAGCAGTTTCAAGTACACAGTTTTCTCCAAAATATTTCTCCTTTGTATTTCTCCATTTCTGTAATCGTGTGAAGTTCTAGGCCCTTAGAAACTCTCCCCCAGGTTAACTGGTCCTGCTGACCTCAGTCTTGCCTCCTTCTAGCACGTGTTCCACCCAGCCATTAGGGTGAGCCATCTAAAGTGCACCTCTTATCAGGTCACTTCCCAGTTTAAAACCCATTTGAAAGCTCCCCATTGCTGAGAAGATAAATTCCAGCTTCTCAGCGGTTTGCCAGGCTCCCACCTCCCTACTGCTTGACTTCTCTCCACTTCCTACCTTACTTGATGCTGCAGTCACATCCGACTGTCTCTAGTTCCTTATTCTCTGTGGGTTGGTCCTCTCTGCTTTGCTTCTGCCCTTGGGACAGCTGGAGTCATGCCTCCTTCTTCTCCCTCCCCTGTCCAACTCCTGCTCATCCCCTGAGGCTCACCTTAGCTTACAGCCTCCCTAAGGAAGGGTCCTGTACCACTGCCCAGGCCCCACTCCCTAGATTCCCAGCTGGCCAAGTACCCTCCCCTGAGCTACCTTGATTTCTGCACATATCTCTTACATTGTACTCTTTACATTGTCCCATAATAATCTGTTGATCTCTCAGCCTGTCCTGTTAGATTTATGAGCCCCATGACAGCAACAACTGTGTCAGAGAGGTTTTATCAACTGGTTGATAGGCAGTGAAGATTTGTTGAGTGTAGGAAGGAGATTAAGAACAAAAACTTTACCTTTGGATTATTGATAATAAAATGATAAATGCACAGTAAAATAAAATGCGATGCACAATACACCTGGTAATAACTATTTTTATGTGCATGTGTATGTATGTATGTATTTATTTATTTAATCATTAATTTTCTATTTATTCATTCAACACATTGACCACAAACTACAGGCCAGGCACTGTTGAAGGTGCTGGGAATAAAGAGGTGAACAAAACCAAGTCCTTAGATTTGCATTCCCTCTACTTCTAAAAGTGACTTAAAGGAGCTTACAGTGGTTTATTACAAATATATATATGCATGTATATATATATATATATATATATATACACACACACATACATATATCTATGTATTTTAAAGCAGAATAACCAGTAAATTGAAGAAAGGAACGAAATGTTCCTGAGACGATCTATTTATCTCACCTTAGGTCTAAGGTTTCCTTATATGAGATATACAATATGACAAACAAATGTCTTCAGCAGTGGTTTTCTGAAAGACATAAAATGGATTGTGGTATTGCCTCTGTATTACATCAAATCTTGACTCAGGAAAGGCCTGTCTGTGGAGGGCTAAGATAATTAAAACTGGGTTCACAGCTTCCTAATAATATATTGAAGAGTGAGTCACTTCTGTGTAGCATATCACTATGGACTCTCTTACATCTGTGTCCAAGAGTGCTTTATTTTGCAGGTGCTAGGTTTTAGTAAACTCAGGATTGACCCCTCTGAATGAGGAAAAGTGCCAAGAGTCTCAGTTGCTGTTTAGAGAGCTCTACGTGCATAAAATTCCAGGAGGGCGGGTAGCAGAGCTTGCTTCTCCAGGGGACATTTAGAATTCCAACCTGTATTGATTGATTCCCAGAGAGAGGGCCATTCTACTCCCTTAGTTGTTGACGTGCCTACTGGCAGTGCCTAAACTCTTCTTAGCAATGGAGCTTTGAATCAGCTCAAGCCCTTGCACAAATTTTGACTGAGAATCCAGAATTCTGATCCATAAACCATAGGAAAATTTATATGAATTGGAACAGGTGTCCCCAGTGTTCTTCAACCACAAAGGAGGTTCGCGGTGGTTTCTGTAGGTTGTCTAATTTGGGGTAGACCTACCTACATCTTACAGATCCATCAGAGAGCAGTTGGCTCCACAGAAAACCCCCAAGTAGCCGATTTATTTTATGAATAGGGTTATTTAGCGTTGCTTATTTAAAGAGTTTTGTGGAATACTTGCCAAATACAACTTTTGTTTTTAGTCTACCTGATACCATGGTTTTCTTTCTAAGCCAGCGAGTTTGGGTTTTGTGTAAGGCTACTTACAATTTATGATTATAAAACCATATTACCAGCATTAAGCCATGACAGGAAGATACACAGCCAAACTGATCATTGCAATTCTGAATTTATAATTGAAAGAGAGAGAGAGAGAGAGAGAGAGAGAGAGAGAGAGAGAGAGAGAGAGAGAGAGAAAGATGGGGTTGGTAGAGCAGATTTCAAATTATTGGCTAAAGAATAGCTTGTTTAATAAATGGTATTGAGGTGACTGCCTTATATGTTTGGTGGAAAAAAAGGAACAGGATTCCTACCTTGCTCCTTGTACCAAAACAAATTCCAGGTCAAATGTAAAAATGTGGAAAAAAAGCCTTAAACATATGGGTGAACATTTTTATAATTAATAGTTAAGGCAGGCCTTTCTAAGGTTGCTCATATGTTAGGAAAGCAAATGCAAAAAAATTATAAATTTGACTGCAAAAATTTTGAAATATCTTTACTGATAAAACCATCATAGGCATGGTTGAAAGATACATTACAAATTGAACATAGTTGCAACACAGATTACAAAAGGTTACTATTCCCAGTTTACAAGAATTGTCACAAATCATTAAGAAAAAGTAAAATTGATAAGCTGCTACAAACAGGCAGTTCAGAAATATTCAATGCAAATGTATACATAAAATGAATAATCAAAAAATGTACATTAAATAGAGAGTGGGAAACCTTTTTGCCTATCAGATTGGTAAAGATTTTTAAAACCCAGAATTGGGCAGTGAGGTTAAGGGAGAATAAACACTCTTGCATTCATACAGGAAGTGTGAATTGATACTGTCTTTCTGGAGGACAGTTTGGCAATACATAGCTAAATTTTAATAGTGTGTAGCAGTTGACCCAGCCATCCCACATCTTGAAATGCATTGGGAGAATATAATCAGACAAGGTAAGCATAGATGAGCAAAGATGATTATTACAGATTGCTTAAATATGGAAAACTTGGAAATCTAAATTGCCAATAGCATAGGTCTGCTTAAATAAATTAGTTATATCCATACAGTGAGTGAAATGCTATGTATTTATTGAAATATGGTTTGTTGAAAAATTTTGTGTGCATAGAAAATGTTTATGACATATTGATAAACATTAGCTCCTAGAAGCACTTTTTAGTTTAACATTTCTATATTGTTTAAGTCCATATTCATGTGTATATATATATATGCTCATAGAAAGCTGCATAAAAGGGTGTCCTAAAATATTATCAGTGATTTTATTTTTATTTTTACATTGCTTAGATTTCTTGTTAGTGGGCAAGCATCATTTTATAACATTAAAAAAAGTCTTTTTTCATTTTGAAAAAATAAAAACGGGAAGAGACAGAAAACTAGACCTAACTTTGTTCTATACTCTTTAATTCTGGACTTTCATCTAACTAAAAACCATTCTTACCTCCTGTAATCTTGACAGTAGTGTTTATGATAAGGCTTTGAAGAATCCTTAATTGCCTAGGATCTTTATAAACCATTTTCCATATAATTCATTGACAGTTACTTTCTATGAAATCAAAGGTTGATAAATGCTATGAAAAGTGTCTGAATCTTTCTTGCCTACTTGATACAGAGAATAGTTGTGGTTTATAGCAGAGTATATAGGATTAAAACCTACGTGTTCCTCGTGTAAGCTGTTAGTTTAAAAGACTCAGTTCTGCAGTGAGTTAGCTTTGCAGTTATGCACAACCGAAGAAATCTGTGGTGATGTGTTGAAGGCTGTTTAGGAGCCTAATTTGGGCCTTTGTGGTGCTGGCAGGACTCCATTTCCAAGTGCGTTCTAAGGAAACCATTGTTGCAAAGGTGTTTAGAGTCAGTCGTCTGGCAAGAACTGGACTCATCCTTTTAAGGCAGGATCTAAGGAATCCTAAGGACAAAGACTTCTTTCAAAGTCATGTTCAACTTTAAATGATTGATCAGGTATTTGGAGTGGATTCCAATGGAGATAAACTCTGAAATCTACAAAAAATCTGAATGTCATCACTCTGAAAGTGTAAGCAAATAATTTGATTAGTCATCATTTGAGATTTTGTGCTTTTAGAGCCTCTTTGACAGCTTTTAGAACATCAGTAATATCCCCAAATGGCTGATGGCTAAGTCCAAAATCTCTCTTTGGAATTGCTAATTTGCTAATAACCATGTTGAATCGTATTGTTTTGTTACTTTGCTGCATTCTGTTAGAATTGTTGTCTTCCTTAACTTTGTAGGGATATTTTTGGCTACTTCTCTCCAGTAACCTGCTGGAAGGCCAGTTAAGAAAAGAGACTGAAATAAAGAGCATAAGAGAATTTATTTTCCAAAAGTCGAGTCTGTTAAGGAGGATGATGTGAAAATCCAAAAGGAAGGATAGGAAGTCAGTAGCTGCGCGTGTAAGTCTCCATTCTGATTCATTACAGTGGAGGATTTCTAGTTTTTAGAAGTTCATTCTGAAACACCCTCCAGTCCAGTAAAAATAATAATAATAATACAGTCTGCCTTTGGGAAATTGAGGTTTTATAAATTCATAACTACTGAGTGTCTAATACCATCGTGGTTAAAGAGGCCCAATTCATCCAGGCTGGGGTTTTGCTTAGTAGAGAATCTGATTCCTTATAGTGAGATTTATTGTCTTCCTAATCCAGTGCATTTGAGCAGGAGAAGGGCCAAATAAAAGATGACCTTTCCTGGTTGTAGTGGGATATATTTCATGTAATGGCCCAGACTGCAATAGTCTGTTGCAGATTAATTTATTTCACCTTTGCTACCCAAAAGTATACCCCCTTTGTGGCCCTGTAGTTTCCCGATAGGTTTTCCATTTCTTAGGCTCTATCCCAGTTCCTGACTTGGTCCACAGTGGTCCAGTATAGCTACTCTTCATTGGCCTGTGTGTCTTAGGTGGGCTTGTAGAATTTGGTTGTAAGCTATTGCTCTCCACTTATATTAAACCTCACTACAGCCATTCCCTACAGTGTCTTTGCATTGATAAGTAAAATTGAACATTGAGAGGAATCTGAAAATTTGAGATAGACTGATGGGTTTGCCATCTATTTTGCTGTCCAGAGGACTCTGCATGCTGCTACAACTATTCTGAAAGAGATTTCCCTTCCAACCAAATATGTCAGTTAAGATCTTAGACAAGCTAGAAACATATCTGGTATGGGAGTAGGAGAATTTATCACTTAATTCTTATTTCAGTACACATTGAGAGAAATTGAAAAATAAACCCCTGCAAAATAAAAGGGAAAAAGTAAATAACCTGGTAAGTTTAGCATGACTTCCAGAAAGCTCCTTCCAGTGCTGACTGACATCTCTACATCTTCACTCTTCCGAAAACATTCTGCCTTGACAGAAACTTGGCTCTCCCCAGCTAAGAGGGCTTCCTGCGTAGCTCCTAAAGAAAGCTCTTCTTCTGAAGACTTGTGTCCAGTGTCTGAAAGTCTGTTCTTTCCAAATGTCCCAATACCTCGTACAGAGTTTCCCTACACCCATAAAGACTACCCCTCCTAATTACTGTTTTCCACCAACATGCCCTATCCTCTTGTTTTCTTGGCCGCTTCACCTCCAGTGACCTTCATTTGCATTGCATTTCACCATGGCCACTTCCTTGGCCCTTGCATCCTCTCTACCCAGCAGGATTTCACATGTGGCTGCTAAATAAATACTTGGTAATTGACTAGCTGGCTGGCTTGCTGGCTGGCTGGATGGACGAATGGATGGATGGAATCATCCAGAACCACTTCACATCAGAAATCTTGAATTCCCAATATCCTGACCAGAATCTTTCAACCTTCCAATGCTAACTACACCTATTTTTCAGTCTTACTCTTCTCCAGTAGACCCCTCCTGACTTCAGTTTCTTCCCTTTCCTATCTAGGGCATCCCATGATCTTTAGTTCTGCTGTGCCTGCATGGGAATTAAAAACTAACCCTGGATCTGTCAACATTGTCCCCCTCTACAGCCAGGCCTAGGCGGTTGGGCACTACCGTAATCTACTTAACTTTAGTTGTTATAGATTAGCATAAGTCTGATGTTTATAGATGCAGGACCATCAACAAGGCAGGCAGATCACTACTATCCTTGGTTCCCTCTCAGTCCCCATAAGAGCTATTTACAAGATTTACTATTGTCCTTACCCCACCACTTCCTGACTCCTTAAGAGAGAAAACAGAAGCCATCAGACAGGAACTTCCTTAACTTCCTGTGCTCTCTCCCTGCCACCTGCAAGCTTATCTATATCCTTCCTCTCCTTCCTCCTTCCTGTCCCAGGGGAAAGGCAAGACTCCTCTCCAAGGCTGATTCTACCACCTGCTTCCCTTAGGGTCTTCCTCCCTTCTCCTCCTAATGTCCCCCCTCAATCTCCTGTGTTTTATAACTACTTTCTCTCTTCTGGCAGTATTCTCTCAGATTACAAACATACCAAAACCAGCCTACATGAAAAGCCATTCTTCACTCACGTCTCTACTGCTTTGCATTTCATTTGTTCCTCTGGCTGCTCTTCTATCCTCACCACTCAAGTGACGTTTCTCCCCTCAAGATCGCTAGTGCCCACTCAAAGGCTAAAGCCATTGGCCCCTTGAAAGTTCTTCACTTACTTGACTTTCTTGTAGCACATGACACTCTTGAATATTATTCTTTATAAAACCCTGCATTCTTTGACTTACCTGTCAATGTTCTCCTGAGTTTTCTTCCTTCCTCTCTTAAGGATTCTTCTCTCTTTATCCACACTTTAAATGTTGGCATTATTGTGGATTTAAGCCTTGGCCCCACCCTCTCATGTCTTATACTCGACATAGTTGTCTCATTCACTTCTGTGGGTGAAATTAAAAGATCTCTATGCTGGGGGTGGCCAAACACATATTTCTAGTCTATAACTTTTACCTACATTCTAAACATCTTCCTTTACGTTTCTCTGGACACCTCAAACTCAGCATCTCCAAAACTGAACTTTTCATCCTGCCTCCATCTATCCCTGCCATAAATAGAAACCTGGAAATTTTTCTTGATTTCTCGCACATTTCTTCCATATCTAATCAGTTGTTTGCATGACTGGTCAGTTCCACCTCTTTAACAGTACTTGAATCCAGGGAATTTAAGCCAGAAATATCAAAATCATCTGGAATTTTTCTTATTTATGAGTTCTGGGAAAGTTCCAAGTTTTTTCTGTATTGAAAAATCCCATGCTTTAACCATACTAAATTACATATAGTTGTCTGAATATGCATGCAATTTTTTAGCAGTTAATTTTTAAAGAAAATTTTAGACTTCCAGAAGAGTTGCAAAAATAGTACAAAAAAATCCCATATACCCTTCACCCAGCTTCTCCTTATGTTAACGTCTTACATAACCATAGCATATGTATTGAAACTCAGAAGTTAACCTTGATACAAAGCTATTAACATAGAACTTATTCAGATTTCACAGGTTTTTCCACCACCATCCTTCTTCTGTCCCAGGATCTGATCCAAAATCCCACATTGCATTTAATGTCATGCCTCCATGGTCCCATACACAGGCTTTTATTCCCCCAATGCCTTTACACTTTATCGTTCCTCCCACCCATCTAGTATGCCTTTCCCTCCCTTGCTTGCTTAGTAACCTACTTATTCTTTAAGAGGGAGTTCAAATAGTCCCTTCCCCATAGGCCTTCCTTCCCTGCCCCGGTACAGCTGGTGTCCATCCAGTGGTCTTAATCACAGCTTGGGAATCAGTATTAACAGATGAATGCGCAGGGCAGGCGTCAAGGACGCTGACTGTGTTCATTTCCTTTTTACATTCTTATTACCTAATTCAAGGACTGACAAATAGTAGGAATTTAATAAATGTTTCATAATGAAATTAATGAGCTATAACATATATGACTAGTCATATTGAAAAAGTCCCTAAGAGAAGGTACTTTGCCACCATGGCTATATGTATCTGGTTTTGATTAACTGATAAGACTTACTGTGTTTTGTTTAATTTGATTCTCTACTACCTGAAAACTACAGACCCCTTAATTTGTTTAATGTAGCATGAATTTTTATGCCAGTCTATTTCTTAGTAAACTGTAGGTGTGGCTCTCTCACACAGTATCTTGTATTATTGCAGTATCACTGTTTGGAACACTGTTCATGACTGACTACTGCAATTCTCTTACACTTATCTAAGATGGTGGTCACAAAAGTATCCTAGAGCATAATGTACTCTTCTCTGCTGTACCAACTGATTGTAATTCCAGGGAAGGAAATAGACTGTGAGCCAACTGTATGAGCTCAAAGAAGATCAAGGCTACTGCTACTACCAGAATGCCTGCATTTGAATTCTCCTGTCACTGTCTGAAGGAGCACATCTCTCCTGTCAGATTCAATTTCAGTCTCAAGTCTATAAAGCCGAGAGCTGGTTCTCATATCCCTTCTCTCTAATTTGTAATAAAGTAATGTCATGCCATTTTAAAATGATTTGCTCAGATCCCAGCCTATCAAAGCAAATGAAGACAATTATCCTTCACTGTGGCAATGACATGGTTTTGTTCCCACAATCCAATAGTAGCCTCAAGAAGCTGTGGCCGTGCTTCCTCGTTTCTCCTTGAAACAACAGCTCAATTCGTTGTTCCCTCACCTGTGTCCCTATATAACTTTGTACTTACAGGCACAGTAGCACCAGTAACACTTTAGCTGGTCTGTGTCTCCTACAGGAGAGTGGGTTAACTAACGGGAAGGGGAGTGTCACCTAATTCTCATATCCATTCTCTTGTTTCATGCCTGCTCTGAGTTTGACAAAAAAAAATTTCACTATGCCAAAACCAGAACAGTTGTTTTGCAAGTGTTCCTCCAGAGTACTAGTGATCCACCTTTTACCACCTCATTCAGTTTAGGAGTATAACTGGATTTTACTGTAGTGGCAAAACCATTAATCAACTATATGCAGTGAAAGAACCTCATAGCTAGAGATTCATGCTGTCTGGCCTGGATAGCTCAGATTCACAGGCATTCTAACACCCAACCTACTTCTCTGTTGCACCTGGTATTTCCAGTTGAAACACAGGCAGTGCAAACCACACTTTTCTAGCCTGATTTCCGTGGCTTTATTAACTCTTGGCCCTTCTTAAGATGGTGTTGGGGGAAATTGTTGGTTCTCATTTGTTCTTCTTCGCCCATTCTCTTGGTTCACAGTCTCACTAACAGCTCAGTCCCTTCTCCCACCTAGCTGAAGAATGCCTAAGGAATTTACTGCTGACTCTGCCCGGTTTCCTGGCTTCTACTAGTGAACTGTACGTTTCCTGCTAAGAGGCCAGATAATCTTTTTTACTTAAACTCGTTGACATCTGCCCTGCCCCTGTAGACCTACCTTCTGGAATTCCATATCTGTTCTTCAGTATTGCTGAATCCCATTCTTTTCTCTGTAATCCAGTGAATGAATGAATGGTTTATCTCTAGCTTATTTGTGCATTCCCAAGGTCCTATGACAAGCTCTATCTGCTCCTACCTACTCATCTTCTCTACTGCTTTCAGGCTACTTAATCCCTTTCCTTTCTGCACAGTTTCAGAACACAGACTAGCCATTTTGTATAAGCCTTTTAAGCTTATTACATTTCAAATTATTTCAGCATCACGGTCCACTCAAAATGGATATCTCCCACAAACATAATCACCTTTTTTTAAAAGCAAACTTTTTTCCTCTTTCGTAGACCATTCAATATTGTATCTATAAATCAAAAAATTTTTGATTAGTCATACCAAAACTTAAAGCTTGGAAAATCCTGTCTGTTCTAATTTAAAATTAAATCCAGCCCCTGATCAAGATGGTAGAGTGAGAAGCTTCAGGGTTCCCCCCCACCCACAGAAGCTTTGAATAACCAGCAAAGCTCCAGAAAACATTTCAAGACTGCAGTAACAGGGTAAATGCCAAATTAAGAAAAATGCTACTCAAAAGCAGGAGGATCTCCTGTCACCTTGGCTGGCCCCTGCCTCACCCCTTGGTGACTGTTTAGAGCTGGCCCATGCTCTCAGTGTGGATTCCTGGTCCTGGTTCTGGAGGGATCAGAGTAACCCTTGTACACATACTAGGAGCACATATATCTGACCCAGTTTGTCTTGTGACAGCCTGAGGGACTGAATCAGAACACTGATCACATGCTTGCCATCCAGAACTTGCTCTGTGTGTAGAAGGTAGCTCACCAAGCTTTTCCTACAGAATGCTGTAGGAGAGCAGTCAAGTTGTGCTCCCTGGGACAAAGGATCGCTGGCTATAGGACATATAGTGCAGTGCCCGGGTCTGTGAGGAAACTTTCCTAGGGAAGAGGGGACATTCCTATCTGCATAGATGGGGAAATTCCTAGAGCCACACACATGACCAAGGTAAGACACATGCGGGGAAAGGACCAGGGAGGCCCCTGTGCTTGGCCTGGAGCTATTCTCTGAACTCTCTGTATGCCTAAGCTCTGAAGGAGAGCACTCACACAGATCAATCTGCAAAGACTATGAAAGGTAATTTTTTAATTTTTATTTTTGTTTTTTTGGTTAGCGCCAGACATTCAAGGAAAATTCTGTCGTAACATTAGCTGGGTACAAGCCTAAGGGACAGATTCCTCAGAGTCTAAATTCCACAGATAACAATTTTAAACATCAAAATGTCCAGG
Source organism: Choloepus didactylus (assembly GCF_015220235.1). Classification (NCBI taxonomy): domain Eukaryota; kingdom Metazoa; phylum Chordata; class Mammalia; order Pilosa; family Megalonychidae; genus Choloepus; species Choloepus didactylus. Next base: position 82,473,745 of record NC_051311.1, read on the forward strand.
TCTCTACAAAAGATTACAAAATACACAGATAAACAGGAAGCAATTGCCCGGGCAACGGGTTGATTAAAGCATTAGAAATCATCAATGAGGAGAACCAGACTTGGAGCATACCAGATAAAGACTTTAAAAACATGGTCTGAAATACACTCAAAGAGCTAAAGGAAAACACTGATAAAGAACTAAAGGAAATCAGGAAAACCATAGATGAACACAAAGAGAATTTCAATAGAGAAATGGAACCAAACAGAACTGATGACCACAGTAACAGAAATTTAAAATTCCCTAGAGGGGTTCAACAGCAGATTGGAGCTTGCAAAAGAAAGAATAAGAGCACTTGAAGATAGGATAATTGAAATTATTCAGTCTGAGGAACAGAAAGAAGAATGAAAAGTGAACAGAACTTGAGGAACCTGTGGGGCACCTTCAGGTATACAACTATATGCATTGTGGGAGTCCCAGAAGAAGAAAGGAAGAAAAGGGCAGAGAAAATATTCAAAGAAATCATGGCTGAAAACTTCCCATATTTAACAAAAAAGTGAATGTACACATTCAAGATACTCAACAAACTCCAAACAATTTCTCAATGAAGTCCAAACAAGATAAGCTGAAATAGTCCCACGCTGCACCATGTTATAATCAAACTGTCAAAAGCCAAAGATAAAAGAGAAATTTCTGAAAGCCACAAGCAAGAAACAATATGTCACATACAAAGGAGACTCAATAAGATTAAGTGCCAATTTCTCATTGAAAACCATGGCGGCAAGAAGGCGGTAGGAAGATATATTTCAAGTGTTGAAAGCAAAAAATTGCCAACCAAGAATTCCTATATCCGGCAAAACTGTCTTTCAGAAATGAAGTTGGGATTAAAACATTCCCAGATGAACAAAGGCTTAAGGGTTCATTACCACTAGCTTGGCCCTGTAAGAAATGCCAGAGGGAGTTATTCAGGTTGAAAGGAAAGGACAGTAGGCAATTGGCCGAAGCCATATGAAGAGATAAAGGTCTCCAGTAAAAACAATGACATGGGTAAATATAAATACCAGTACTATTGTATCTTTGGTTTTCTAAGTCCACTTTTTACTTCCTACAGGATCTAAAAGGCAAAGGCACAAAATGTAATGATAAATCAGTGGCCTGGGATCATAATTTAACATGTGATTTGTGACAAGAACTACATAAATGAGAGTTGAAAAGGTATAGGAATGTGGCATGTATATACTTGAAGTTAAGTTGTTATCAAAGCACAGTAGATTGTTACAGATTTAGTATGTTAAATTTAAGCCCATGGTAGCCACAAAGAAAATATCAGAGAGTATGCACACTTACAGAGGCAGAAAGTAGAGTACAGATTGTCAGGAGTGGGGGAGAAGGGGAATGGGGAGTTAATGCAAGATGAGTGTAGGGAAAGTTATAGTAATGGATGGTGGTGAGGAAACTGCAATATTCTGAATTTGACCAATCCCATTGGATGGTAAGCTTGGGAGTGGTGGGGATGGGAAGGTTTATGTTGTATGTATATATGTCTCCATAGTTTTAAAAAGAGATAATAGCAATTAAATGCAGTGTATGATACTGGATGGGGTCTACAAATGGAGAAAAGGCTCAAAAAGACGTTATTGGGACATAAGAAAAAAATTGGAATACAGAATATAAGATTTATATCAATGTTAAATTTATTGAACTTGATAACTGTATTTAAAGTAATTGCATAAGAGAATATCCTTTTTCATAGGAAAGGTACATGGAAGTATTAGGTATTCAAGTAATATAACATGTGCAACCTGCTCTCAAATTTCTAGAAGAGAGAGAGGGAGAAGGAGAGGGAAAAGGAGAAAGGGGGGAGGGAGGAGGGGAGGGGAGGAAGGAAGGAAGGAAGGAAATAAGTATAGATATGGCAAAGATGACAAAATGTTCAAATTGGTGGGTCTGCTTATCTAGGGGAGGTGGGGTTATGTTGGAGTTCTCCAAATGGGATTTGTATTATTTTTGCAACTATCCTGTAGGTTGGAAATTATTTCAAAATAAAAAGTTTTTTTTTTAAAAGAAACTTAAAGCTTGGTTAAAGCAACAGTGGAAGGAGAAGATTTTCCATAATAGTTGTGAATACAGACTTTGATTAAAATCCTGCCTCTAACACTTTCTAATATTGTGACGTCGGACAAACTATACATACTCTCCATGTCACAGTATGCTGCCAGTAGGGTTAAGAAAATGTATGCAAAGTGTTTAGCCATGCCAGACATATATAGTAAGCATTCGTAACCCTCAGTTTTTGTATGATACATTAAGGATGCATGCTAAAAACTTCAAAGAACAATGAAAGCTATCCTATGAGATTTTCTGTGCAACTTCTTCAGCAGTAGATTAAAAGTTTAGCTCTAACCCCATACTAGCATATCTTCTTTGACTCCTCCTGGGCAAAAAACAACTTTGAATCCCTGGTAGATATTATATCAATGAGTTCATAGAGACCTGCAGGCCCCAAAGCTAATTGTGGAAGGTCCTAAAATAATTTTTTTACAGAATAAAGTTTATATTAGTTCTTCTATTATGTATTTGAGTGAGGTTGGTAGAGTTTAACTGTAAGAAGCTTACAAGGTGTCATGCCTAAGAAAGACTTAGATATTGAGGCCTTGGACCCCCCAGATTGGGGAAGAAGTGAAGTGAACCAGGGTTGGTGGAACTGACCTGACCACCTGACTGGCCCAGGAGAAGACAGCTCCCTAAGGATACAGTTATCACATCTTCAGTTGGGGAAATGGTCAGTTCCATGACCAGTTGAGCAAGATGAGCATATCAAGCATGAATGTCAAGAGGCTGCTGGAGGGGTGACATCATCAACATGGTGATGGAAGACATCTTCTGAAAAAGCCTCCCCAGGGATTTAGCAAATAAAAGGACAAATTCCACATGCTTAGAATTCTGGAGAATGGTAGAGACTGGAGAAAGACTCCACAAATGCTCAGTTGAAGAAACAGAAAAATATCATGTAGGAAAATTCCATCCCAGACCACCAGTGGGTTCTTGTTCACACACACCCCCCCCCCCCGACTCATGTGCCACTTGGAATCACAGAGGCAGAATGGTCCACATCCCTCCCACTGTGGACAGAGATTGTACAGCAGCTCATAGCAGTGAGTTAGAACTCCACACACATCCAGGCATGGGGACCTAAGTCATAGAGACCCAGGGCAGAACACAAGCCACTGAGGAGTGCTGCATACAAAAGGGCCTCCAGTGGAAGAAAAAAAAGAGAGACAGACAGAGAGACTGTGATAGAAATGCTGGTAAGGTAATCTGTTGTGTCCTCACTAAATCCAGTTTAAGTTTGCTAAACCACCTGAAGGCAAAATGGACTTTTCTGAAGTGACCCACCTTTCTGGATTGACCCCATCTAGCTCACCAGGGTGGGATACCCTCATGGGGAAGAAACCAGAGGCAGAAAAGCCTCACCAAATTTTTTTAAGGGTTATTTTGAACTGCTGTAAGATAGGTTGGGTCCCAGTACTGAAAATATAAGGAAAACAAAGCACTGAGTGTGAGAGAGAATGAAACAATTCTCTGGAGGTGAAACAATTGCACAAAAAGTGCAATCTTCAAAATTGCATCAGCTATCCAGGGCAAGAATCAAATGAAGAAAAGCTGAGAAAATCTGAACAGTCAACCACCAACTGTTCTAAAGATCTAGAATAAGTTAGACCAAGTGTCAAATATAGCTTTAACACAAAGCCAATCAACAATATAACCATAGACGAGAGGGAGAGCTGGACCTTAAGAGTTAACTCAACAAGATAATCAGATACCTAGACATCAGCAAAAAATTACAGGCTATATTAAGAAATAGGAAGATATAGCTCAGTCGAGGGAACAAATTAAAACTTCAGAGGAAACTCAGAAGTTGGAACAACTAATCAAAGATGTTCAAGCAAATCTCCTAAATCAATTCAGAGAGATAAAGGAAAATATGCATAAAGAGATAAAGAATGTTAAGACAATGTATGAGCATAAAAGAAGAATTTGAAAGTATAAAAAGAAATGTAACAGGAATTATGGGGATGAATGGCACAGTGGTAGAGATTAAAAATACACTGGAGGCATACAACAGGAGATTTGAACAGGCAGAAGAATGAATCTGCAAACTAAAAGGACAATCAAAGTCATACAGTCAGAAGAGCAGTAAGAGAAAAGAATAGAAAAAAAATGAGCAGTGTCTTAGGGATTTGAGTGACAGCATAGAGCGCACAAATGTACACATCATGGATGTCCCAGAAGGATAAGGGGAAAAGGGCAGAGAGAATATTTGAGGAAATAATGGCCAAAAATTTCCCAACTCTTATGAAAGACATAAATATACATAGCCAAGAAGCTCAGTGAACTCCAGAGTAAATCATAATAGACCAATTCCATGACACATACTAATCAGAATGTCAAATGCCAAAGATAAAGAGAAAATTCTGAAAGCAGCAATAGAAAAGCAATTCATCACATTCAAGGAATCATCAATAAGACTAAGTGCAAATTTCTCATCAGAAACCATAGAGGCAAGATGACAGTGGTATGATAAAAACTGAGAAAAACTGCCAGCCAAAATGTCTTTATCTGGCAAAACTGCCCTGCAAAAATGCGAAAGAGTTTTAAATATTCACAGATAAACAGCAATAGAGGGGATCTGTTAACAAGACCTACCCTACAAGAATTACTATAGGGAGTTCTGCAGGTTGAAAGGAAAAGACAGAAGAGAGTGGCTTGGAGTACTATGAGGAAATGAAGATCATCAGTAAGGGTAACTAGAAGGATAAATGCAAAACCCAATAGTACTGTACCCTCAATATACAATTCTACTTGATAATTCCTTGGAGAGTTAGAATACAATTGAACAAGAAAAAGACACATTTCCTGATAATGGACACACAGAATATAAAGACATAATGTGGGACAAAAGCAACACAAAGAGGGGAAGTGGGAATATGGGAGCAGACAATGAATATGCTCTTGAAGCTAAGTTGGTATCTGTTCCAGTTTGCTAGAGCTGCCGTTATACAAAATATCAGAAATGGGTTTACTTTTATAAAGGGTTTTATTTGGCTACAAATTACATTCTATGGCCATAAAAGTGTGCAACCTAAGGTATCAACAAGAGTACACCTTCACTAAAGAAAGGCCAATGGCATCCAGAACACCTCTGTCAGTTGGGAAGACATGTGGCTGGTGTCTGCTGGTCCCAGTTTGTGTTTCAGCTCCTCTGTTTCTTAACTTATGTGCATCCTTCTGTCTCTCTTAGCATCTCTCAGCTCTCTGCTTGGTTGTCCTGGGGCGTTTCTCTCTTAGTGTCTGGGGTCTTTTCTTAGCTTCTCTGGGGCAAACTCCAGGCTTCATCACTTAGCTTAGCATCTCCACACATCCTTCTGTCCTTATCTCCAAGCATCTCTAAGCATCAGCTTTCAAGGGCCATCTCCAAAATATCTCTCTCAGCTTCTCTTGGGGCATTTTGTCCTGTCTGCTCTCTGTGAGCTCTTTAAGGGACTCCAGTGATCTAATTAAGACCCATCCTGAATGGGTGAGGTCCACACCTCCATGGAAATAATTCAATCAGAGGTTCCACCCTAATCAACAGACTAATCAGTCTTTCCCCGTAAGGTTGCCTTAAAGAATATGGCTTGTCTGGGGGACATAGTATATCCAAAGCTGCCCAGTATCTTTTCGAATTAATAGGTTATAGATGTAGGTTGTGATATATAAACCCAAGGGTAACCACAAAGAAAGTATTTTAAAAATATACAGAAACAGAAATAAGAAAGGGATCAGGCAGATATGTCACAAAAGACCAATTATGCAGAAAAAGTGGTTGCAATAAAGGAAAAGAGAGAGCAAAAAAAGATATGACTTATAAAAACCAAAGGATAGAATGGCTGAAGTACTGCCTGTGTAGTAATAACACTGAACGTTAATGGATTAAACTCCCTGTTCTAGTTTGCTAATGCTGCCAGAATGCAAAACACCAGAGATGGATTGGCTTTTATAAAAGGGGGTTTATTTGGTTACACAGTTACAGTCTTAAGGCCATAAAGTGTCCAAGGTAACACATCCGCAATCGAGTACCTTCACTAGAGGATGGCCAATGGTGTCTGGAAAACCTCTGTTAGCTGGGAAGGCACGTGGCTGGCATCTGCTCCAAAGTTCTGGTTTCAAAATGGCTTTCTCCCGGGATGTTCCTCTCTAGGCTGCAGTTCCTCAAAAATGTCACTCTTAGTTGCACTTGGGATATTTGTCCTCTCTCAGCGTCTCTGGAGCAAGAGTCTGCTTTCAACGGCCGTTTTGAAACTGTCTCTCATCTGCAGCTCCTATGCTTGCTTCTAAATGTCCCTCTTGGCTGTAGCTCCCCTTCAAAACATCACTCACAGCTGCACTGAGTTCCCCCTGTCCATCAGCTCATTTATATGGCTCCAGTGACTCAACTTAGACCCACCCTGAATGGGCGGAGCAACACCTCCATGGAAATTATCCAATCAGAGTCATCACCCACAGCTGGGTGGGGCACATCTCCAGAGAAACACTCAAAGAATTACAATCTAATCAACACTGATCACTTCTGCCCACACAAGATTACATCAAAGATAATGGCGTTTGGGGGGACATAATACATTCAAACTGGTACACTCCCCAGTCAAAAGACACAGGTTGGCAGAATGGATAAAAAAGCATGATCCAACTATATGTTCTTTACCAGAGACTCTCCTTAGACCCAAAGACACAAACAGGTAGAAAGTGAAAGGATGGAAAAAAATATTCCATGCAAATAGTAACCAAAAAAGAGCTGGGATAGCTATAATAATATTGGACAAAATAGACTTTAGTCAAAAGCTGTTTAAAGTAGACAATGAAAGACCCTATGTATTATTAAAAGGGGCAATCCACCAAGAAGTACTAACAACCATGAATATTTATGCACCTAACCACAGTGTCCCAAAATACATGAGACAAACACAGGCAAAATTGAAAAGAGAAATAGAGGTGGAGCGCTACATAACTCATTCTATGAAGCCAACATCACCCTAATACCAAAGCCAGATAAAGATACTACAAGAAAAGAGAAGTAAAGACCAATCTCTCTAATGAATATAGATGCAGATATCCTCAACAAAATACTTGCAAATCAAATCCAGCAGCACATCAAAAGAATTATACACAGTAATAAAGTAAAAGTAAGTTTTATCCCAGGTATACAAGGATTGTTCAACATAAAAACAATTAACGTAATACAACGCATCAAAAAAATGAAGGGGAAAAAAACACATGATCATCTCAATTGATGCAGAAAAGGTATTTGACAAAATTTAGCATCCTTTCTTGATAAAAACACATAGAAAATAGGAATAGAAGGAAACTTCCTCAACATGATAAAGGGCATATACGAAAAACCTACAACTAAGGTCATAGTCAATGGTGAAAGACTGAATACTTTCCTTCTAAGATCTGGAACGAGACAAGTATGTCTCCTGTCCCCACTGTTATTCAACATAGTTCCGGAAGTTCTAGGCAGAATAATCAATCAAGAAAAAGAAATAAACTGCAACCACATTGGAAAGGAAGAAGTAAAACTTTCACTATTTTCAGATAACATGATCTTTTTTATAGAAAGTCCTGAAAATCTACAAGAAAGCTACTAGAGCTCATAAAGAAATTCAGCAAAGTGGTGGGATGGAAGATCAACCCACAAAAATCAGTAGTATTTCTACACACAAGCAATGAACAATCTGAAGAGGAAATAAAGAAAAAAATTCCATTTACAAAAGCAATTAAAAGAAGCAAATATCTAGGAATATATCTAACCAAGGACATAAAGGACTTACACACAGAAAACTACAGAACATTGCTGAAGGAAATCAAAGAAGACCTACATAAGTGGAAGGACATTCCATGTTCAAGGATTGAAAGGCTAAATATTGTTAAGATGTCAAAATGATTTGCAGATTCAGTGCAATCCCAATCAAAATTCCAACAGCCTACTTTTCATTAATGGAAAAGCCTATTATCAAATTTATTTGAATGGATAAGGCACCCCAAATAGCTAAAAACACCTTGAAAAATAAGAATTAAGTTGAAGGAGTCACGCTTCCTGACTTTAAAGCAAATTACAAACCTACAGTGGTCAAAACAGCATGACACTGGCACAGGGATAAATATATCAACCAGTGGAATCAAATTGAGAGTTCAGAAATAGACCCTCATGCCTTTGGCCAGTTGATATTTTGACAAGGCTGCCAGGTCCACTCAATTGGGAAAGAATACTCTCCTCAACAAATGGTGCTGTGAGAACTGGATATCCATATGCAAAAGAATGAAGGAGGACCCCTCACACCATATACAAAAATTAACTCAAAATGGGCAAAAGACATAAATATTAGATCCAGGACTATAAATCTCCTAGAAGAAAAAGTAGATAAATGGGACCTCCTCAAAATTAGAAACTTTTGTGCATCAAAGAACTTTGTCACGAAAGTGAAAAAACCTTCTCAACGGGAGAAAATTTTTGGAAACCACATAACCAATAAATGTTCAATATCTGGAATATATAAAGAAATCCTAGACCTCAATAATAAAAAGACAACCCAGTTTATAAATGGGCAAAAGACTTGAATAGATATTTTTCCAAAGAGGACATATAAATGGCTAAAAAGCACAGGAAATGATGCTCAACATTATTAACCATCAGGGAAATGCAAATCAAAACCACAATGAGTTATTTCACACCCACTAGAACAGCTACTATTTAAAACAAAAAAACAAACAAAAAAAAAACCCAGAAAATTGCAAATATCGGAGAGGTTGTGAAGAAATAGGAACAGTCATTCATTGCTGATGGGAATATAAAATGGTGCAACTGCTGTGGAAGACAGTTTGATAGTGTGCCAGTTTTTGTGTATTATGTCCCCCAGAAAAAGCCATGTTCTTTGATGTAATCTTGTGTGGGCAGACGTATCAGTATTAATTAGATTGTAATTCTTTTGAGTGTTTCCATGGAGATTTGCCCCGCCCAACTGTGGGTGATGACTCTAATTGGATAATTTCCATGGAGGTGTTACCCCACCCATTCAGGGTGATTCTAAACTAAATCACTAGAGCCATATAAATGAGCTGACAAACCGAAGGAACTCAGTGCAGCTGAGAGTGACATTTTTGAGGAACTGCAGCCTAGAGAGGAATGTCCTGGGAGAAACAATTTGGACCCATAACTTTGGAGCAGATGCCAGCCACATGCCTTTCCAGCTAATAGAGGTTTTCTGGACACCATTGGCCATCCTCCAGTGAAAGTACCTGATTGTTGATGTGTTACCTTGGACACTTTATGGCCTTAAGACTAACTGTGTAACCAAATAAACCCCCTTTTATAAAAGACAATCCATTTCTGGTGTTTTGCATTCTGGCAGCATTAGCAAACTACAATAGACAGTTCCTCAGGAAACTAGATATAGAATTAGCATACGATCCAACTATCCCACTAGGTACATATCCAGAAGAATTGAAAGCAGGGACTTGAACAGATACTTCCACACCAGTATTCGTAGTGGCATTATTCACAGTTCCTGAAAGATGGAAGCAACCCAAGTGCCCATCAGCTGATGAATGGATAAACAAAATGTTCTGTATACATATGATGGAATATTGTTTAGCTGTAAATAGGAATGAAGTTTTGATGCATGCAACATCATGGATGAACCTTGAGGACCTTATGCTGAATGACAAAAGCCAGAAACAAAAGGGCAAATGTTATATGATCTCACAGATACGAACTAATTATAATAAGCAAACTCACAGAGTTAGAATCTAGAATATAGGTTACCAGTCATAGACTGGGGGTAGAGAATGGGGAACTGATGCTTAATTTGTACAAAATTTGTATTTAGGTTGATTGTAAAGGTTTGGAAATGGATGGAGGTGATGGTAGCACATTATTGTTAGTGTAATTGACAGTGCTGAATTGTGTATGTCAATGTGGTTGAAAGGGGAAGTTTTGGGCCATGTGTATTACCAGAATGAAAGTTAGAAGATAAAACGTGGGACTGGGCAACACAGTGTACCCTGTGTACCCTGTTGTGGGAGGTTGTAATAGTATAAGAATGTTCTTTCATGAATGATTACAAATGTATGACTAATACAAGGTGTAAATAATAGGGTGATGTATGGGAAAGTAAACACCTAATGTTAACTATGAACTATAGTTAATAGTAATATTTTAATATTCTTTTGTCAGTTATAACAAAGGCACCACGATAATGCAAAGCATCAGCAATTGTGGGTGTATTAGGGTTTTCTAGGGAAACTGAACCAGTAGGAGATATGTGTAAATATGAGATTTTATAAGTGTCTCAGGGGATGCATGAGTCCAAATTTCATAGGGCAGGCTGAGAGCTGGCAACTCCGATGAAGGTCTTTGGTGAACCCCCCAGGAGAGGTTGGCTGGCTGAAAAAACAAGTGAAAGTTCTCTCTTCTCCCTTAAAAGTCTTCAGCTGATTGGATTAAATCCAACTGATTGGATTCTCATTGTGAAAGACAGACACTCTCTTGGTTGATTATAGATGTGATCAGCCACCAGATGCAATCAGTTGACTGATGATTTAATAAACCAGCCATGAAATGTCCTTGCTAGACCAGTGCTTGCTTGACCAAATGACTGGGCACCATCACCTGGCCAAGTTGACACATGAATCCAACCATCACAGTGGGTTATATGGGAATGCTGTATTTTTTACATGATTTTTATATAAACCTACAACTTCTGTTATTAAAAAATATTTTCTTAAGAGGCTGCCCGAGTGCTCAAGAGCTAGGCAGTTAGTTTTGGGGGTTGTGTGGGTACTAAGAGATATATCAATAGGGACAGAATTTCTGGGACAGATGGAGCACACCAGGGGAGTCTCCAGCCCCCAGCTAGGAGGTCTGGAAGTAACTGGACAGTGTTTCTGGACTGGATTTGGCATGAGACTACTGGTCACAGTAGGAAATGGAGGTTGGGCATATGGAACACACTCAGGCTAGTGGTGGCAGATCCAAGCATGTTCCTAAGCCTGTAAGCCAGATCGGGGCAGGGATTGGGTAAATTTGGTGTGCTGTGACTCATGCTATGGCTTGTTATGCCCCAGGCCCTGATAGCAGAAATGAGAGAACAAGGCTGGGGAACAGTGGGGGGAGCGGGGGAGGGGGAGGAAGCTTGGAAACAATGGGTTGAGGTCCAGGATTCCAGTACATTGTTTTTCCTAGCACTTTTTCTGAAGAAAGTACTTAAACTGTTCACTTTATAATTACTCTTTAAACCATATATATATACGATATGAAATATCTGGCAGTACTAAAAGATAGCATTTGCCGTTGTGACACTGGAAGAAAATTATAGAGGCTGTTTATTGTGTTTACATTGGGATTGTTGTTACTAGGCAGGTGTGCTGGTGGGAACATCTCGTAATATTCTGATTCTCTAGACTTGTTAGAGAAGTCTTTCTTAAAGATTTATGTTAAAAATAAAAAAAAAAATTTTGAAATCATGTGAGGTGGTCTAGAATACTAAAGCAACTCTGGGCTTAAACCCTGTCTGTTACCAGGATACCAGCCTCGAATATATTTGAACAAGTTTAAAACAATAAATTTCATGAGTTTTAAAATTTATACTCAAAATAATTTAAGGTTTACCGGTTCTATGTGTTAGAATTTTTTCAGAATTTTAATTACAGTCACCTTTTATCATTACAAAAGCAGTATACAGATAAAGCAATATAGAATAAAACACCATATTCTTATCACTCAGATGAGATTAATGGTTAACCTCTTAGTATATTCTTCCAGTTGTTTTTCTACATGGATTTTTTTTTTTACCCAAATGTTATACAGTATACATTGTTTTTGTGGTAATGTATGGATAACAAAATTTGCCATTTTAACCATTTTTAAGTGGCTATCTATTGATTTTTAATCTACTTTTCCAGTTAATGATCTTTCCAATCAGTAAAAAAAAAATTTTACCTCTTCTAAAACTTAATCTGTATGCAAATTTCCAAATGTATCCTTTTCCACAGGTTTGTCCAAACCAGCATCCAATCCAGGACCATATTTTGCATCTGGCTGTCTATCTTTTAAGTCTAGAACAATCCCTTTTTTCACAGCACTGACTTGAGACTAAGCCCAGTATCCTGCAGAAAGCCCCATCTTCTGGATTTGTCTGGTTGCTTCCCCATAGTATTGTTTTGAATGTTGCTTTATCTCTTGTATTTGCTAAGTGGAAGTTGGTGAATCTATAGGTGTGACAGATTCAGGTTCAGCATCTTTTGTAAGGATACATTGCAGCTAGTGATGTATTTCTTTGCATTACCCTGTATTAGCCTGATGACAACCTGATCCTCCCTCCCCCATGTGCAGTTAGTTATATTTGTTCTCTTGCCATTGGGAGTACTCTGTGTGTTGCTACTTTGGCATCATATGAATGTACAACAATTCTCTAATGGTTTTTGCACTGACATTCCTCAGCTGAAGAAATAATTAAATTAGGAGTATTATACCATATTTTCTAAATTTTTAATTCCTTCTTTGTTTGTTAGCTGGCATACTTCTTTGAAGTAGAGATCTCCCTCACAAATTGGGACTATTAGATTATCCTAAAATACAGTTTCCTTTAATCGTCAGTCTTCCAAGTAAGGTGCTATTGAATAGCTTCTCAAATGAGATGTTGATAGAATGTAAGCATTTTTTGAAAATGCTATGGTCACTGCAAATACGATTTCTTGAGCATTTTTAGTGTACCAGGCCCTGGGATAAAGGCTTTGTGTAATCTAATTTTTATGATAATACAATGAGGTTTTGTTTTGTTTTGTTTTGTTTAATTTTATTTTGAAATAAATTCAAACTTACAGGAACAGTTGCAAAAACAATACAAACCCCATACACGGAACTCCAGCATACCCTGACGCCCCTCCCCCGATACCCGGATCCACCAACTTTAACATCCTGTCACACCACCATTTCTTTCTTTCCCTCTCTCCCTCCCTATCTATCATCCATCATCTATTGCTCTGTCTTCTGAACATATAAGAGCAAGCTGCACACATCCTTGAACAAACACTGTAATTCACATTTATAATTCACATGAACAAGAACATTCTTTTATGCAATCCCATTAAGCGCAGCTAAGAAGTTCAAGAAATTCTACACCGATACAAAGCTTACATTCTATATTTCCTGTTTTTCCCCCTTATGTCCCAACTGTTTCCCTTTGAGCCTCCTCTCCTCCATCCTCAGATCCCATCCAGGATCATCCTTGGCATTCAATTGTCATCTGTTTAGACTGTCTTTTTTTTTTTTTTCCCCAATTGTGGAAACATATATACAGCCTAAATCTTCCCATTCCACCCCCCTCCCTAGCATCCCATTAGTGGGATTAATTACATTTAGAATGTTATAATGCTGTCACCTTCCCACCATCCATTACTATAAATTTCCCTTCACCTCAAACAGCAACCCTACACTCATTTCTTAACTCCCCATTGTCCCTTCCCCCACTTCTTGTAACTCATACTCTGTGGTCATATTCTCTGATAATTTCTTTGTGTTTACTGTGGGGCTTAAATTTAACCTCTTAAATCCATAACAATCTTGTTTTTCTTTGATACCAACTTAACTTCAATAGGACCCGTAAACTATGTTCTTATACTCCTCCATTCCCCCACCTTTATATAGTTCTTGTCAAAAATTACATGTTTTACATTCAGTCCAAAACCACTGATTTGTCATTAGAGTTTATGTATTTTATATCCTGTAGGAAGTAAATAGTGGAGTTACAAATCAAAAATTATTGATTTCTGTTTATATTCCATTGTGGTCAGATGTGCTTTGAATATATTCATTTTTTTTTTTTTTTAATTTATTGAGGCTTGTTTTATGTCCCAGCCTATGGTCTATTCTGGAGAAAGATCCATGATCACTAGAGAAAAATGTGTGTCCTGGTGATTTGGGATGTAAGGTTGTATGTATGTCTTTTAAAATTCTCTGTATCTCTCTGTCCTTTCTTTGTTACTCTGTCTATAGGGCTTCCTTTAGTTTCTGAAGTAGGGCAGGTCTTTTATTAGCAAAATCTCTCAGCATTTGTTTGTCTGTGAAAAATTTAAGCTCTCAAATTTGAAGGAGAGTTTTGCTGGATAAAGTATTCTTGGTTGGAAATTTCTCTCTCATAATTTTAAATATGTCATGCCACTGCCTTCTCCCTTCATGGTGGCTGCTGAGTAGTCACTACTTAGTCTTATGTTGTCTCCTTTGTATGTGGTGAATTGCTTTTCTCTTGCTGCTTTCAGAACTTATTCCTTCTCTTCAGTATTTGACAGTCTGATCAGAATATGTCTTGGAGTGGGTTTATTTGGATTTATTCTATTTGTAGTTTGCTGGGCATTTATGTTTTGTGTATTTATATTGTGTAGAGGGTTTGGGAAGTTCTCCCCAACAATTTCTTTGAATAGTCTTTCTAGACCTTTACCCTTCTCTTCCCCTTCTGGGACACCAATGAGTCTTAAGTTTGGATGTTTTATTTTATCTATCGTATCCCTGTGATCCATTTCGATTTTTTCGATTTTTTTCTACATTCTTTCTTTTGTTCTTTCATTTTCTGTTCTGTGGTCCTCTAGGACACTGAGTCATTGTTCAACTTCCTCTAATCTTGTATTATGAGTATCCAGAGTCTTTTTAATGTGGCCAACAGTTTATTTCCATAAGCTCTTCTATTTTTTTATTTACTCTTGCAGTTTCTTCTTTATGCTCTTCTAGGGTCTTCTTTATGTCCTTTATATCCTGTGCCATGTTCTTCTTCATGTCCTTTATATTCTGTGCCATTCTCTCCTTCTTTGATTGTAGTTCTTTGATTAATTGTGCCAAGTACTGTATCTCTTCTGATCTTTTGATTTGGGTGTTTGGGATTGGGTTCTCCATATCGTCTGGTTTTATCATATGCTTTAAGATTTTCTGTTGTTTTTGGCCTCTTGGCATTTGCTTTGCTTGATAGGGTTCTTTCAAGTTATAAAAAATAGCAATCTAATTTTTCAGATCTACAACTTGGTAGCGTACACTTTCTCTAATTAACCAGCAGATGGCGTCTGCGAGTCACCTATTCCCCTCAAGTCAGTTCTCCTCAACTTTGTCTTTGTGGTGTGTGGGGAAATGATTCTTGTGGGGTTCAATTGGTGCACCTAGTTTGGGTGTGTTGGTGCTGTCCGCCCTGAATGTGGGGCATGTGTCTGAGTGGTTAGAGAGGCAGGGCAGCTTTAATAATCAAACCTTCCAGGTGTTCCTGGAGATTCAAGGCTATTGCAAGAGTCTAAGCCTTCATTTCAGTTTTGCCCCAGATTGTCTGTGCCGCTGACCCACAAGTCCCTGGCACTGATGTAGGGTCCCTGGGATTTCCGAGCAGGTCCCCCTTCTCAGCTGTGATCTTCCAGGACCTCTGCTGAGGGAAAGCTGTGCTACGTCACAGGTGTGCGCCATTCCTCAAGGGAAGCCCCGGGCCCCCAGGCCATGCAGGGGCGCTCCTGCCTCATGCAAAGATGGCTGAATGGGGCATCTCAACCTCCCCCCTTTTTGCACAGCTCCGCCTTCCCAGCTCTGGGACAACTAGCTGTGTGTGCACCTAAGCCCACTGTCCACGGCTGATATTGTGGTGTGTGCTCGGTGCTGTGGGATACACTCCCCATCACACTGGGTTTCCTGGCGTGGCTCTGGGCTGTGGGTCTGGCCCCAGGGAGGAGTGTCTCCAGCCTGCCATGGAGCCGGCTGCTAGCGGCGCGGTTTCTTTCTCCTTTTGGCTCTCCCCTTTGCACCCCTGGCCCTGAGGGAATCAGCAGCGGTCTCTCCTCCACGCCAGACACCGAGAGGTTGGCACAGCCCGCTCCTGTCATGCTTCACTGTGTGGTTCTCACCGTTGTAACTGCAGCCACTCCTGGGTTTTTTTTTTTGTTTTTTTTTTTGTTTGTTTGTTTTTAAAAAGAACTAGTCTGTCTCCAAACACCAAGCCCCGGTTTCCCCACAGCGCAGTGCATCCGTGGGCCTTTCAGCCAGCTTACTCACTCGTTTCAGAACGCAGACTCCTGGTTTCACCAAGTTCACGGTCCCTGTGGTTTTAACAGACCTTGTCCAGCTGGTGCATCACTGGAACTGGTGTTCTGGGTCACTTTCTGGTTTTTATTTAGTATTTTTCACAGAGGTGTTTTTTTGCCATGTCTCACCTAGCCACCATCTTAGGTTCTCCCCACAATGAGGTTTTAAAGATGGGAAACGGAAACCCAAGTGGTTAGACAACTTGATACAGTCACTCGTGGGAAGTAGCAGGGCTGGGATTTAAAACCAAATCTGTCTCCAGAATCCATATTTAATTCCTTTTTTACGTATTTTGTTGTTGTATTTTATTTAAAAGCCAAATTTAATTTGCAATGCTGTTTGGAATGTTTCCCAGTTCATAAACACTGGAAATGGAAATTATGCTTAATAATTCTTATGAGGTCTCTTCCCCCCCTCCCTTTTGTTTTTTAATATTTTTAACAGTGTGAAGAAAACACAAACCTTCAGGATACTACCCGCTACCTCAAACTTCCCTTTTCCAAGGGCCTTTTCCTTGGGAATAATAATCAAGCCATGAAGGCCACAAAAGAGTCTTTTTGGATAACATCTTTTCTCTGTTCCACAAAACTCACACAAAATGGTAATGTATGATACTCTTTAGTTTGAAAGCCCTTGTACTTAAGTACTCATGTGGATTTTGCTAGGTATATTCAATAAACAGTAAAATTATATTTAAGAATTTTTCACTAGAAAAATTGTTGATACTTCTGTTGGTGGTTTTTAAATAACATGGAAACCGTGCGACCCAATGATCTGTTGAATACATGCAATTTAAGAAGGACCTCAAAATCAGTCCAGTAGTGGAAACTAAGTACATAATTCTTCAAATCGACTGTCAAAATCCAGCTGTTTAAAAAAAAAAAAGGCCAAGATACTACCATCTTAATCTTTTATTTAATAGCTCCATAAACAGTGCTAACTGCAGGCTTTAGAATAAAGGCTGTTTTTGTTTAATTAGATGGATATTGCTTTTCTGTTCTAGCATTACTTTTTATGCCAGTGAGTGTTTAGCAAGTTGTGGTGAATAAGGCAAACTCTTCTCCTTGGCAAATTGTTTTGAATACATGGTCTATAATGAAGTGAATAAATTAAACCTGTTTGAGTTCCTCGTGGTTGCCATAGAAGTCTTCTGGCTAGTATTTTGGATGCCACATTAATAAGTCAGATTCATTATTTTGAGGGAAATCACTTCATAATAAGTTATTGTGTCTCATAAAATGCTCCTGTGCCTAAACATTTATGAGTGTTATTGGTTCTTCCCTTAGAATATGGCATCTGGGAAATAGCAAAATGTAGCATTTCAGTATTGACCACTTTGAAAATACCTCTCAATGTCAGTATGTAATGCTACAATATTAATATGGGACTTTGACAAATGATTCTTTCATATTTTTATTAGTTTTTATTTCTCTCCTTCCAAAGGTGTTTTTGGAGAAATATTTTAAAAAATCAACTGCAAAATTTATTTTTAGTGAACTTGAATGAAGGCAGCTATCACAATTGAACAAGATATGCCAAGTTATATCAAATGTATCAGTAATCAGTGGTTAACAATTTTACTTACATAAAATCTCCAATGACATGACTCTGTAAATGATTGTAAAGCATTTAGCAAACTTCAGCCATTCTTTATGGGGCCAGTCTACCCCCATGGAGAACAAAAGTAACCTGTTATTTACCCCCTTAGCACAGAATTGTTTTTCATCCTACACGGATTGGTTCCATATATGTTATAGAGCCTAGGTTGGCATTTAACTGAATTCCCCCAGTAGAATATTTTCAGGTTGTATTAGTTCCTATTGCCCCTGTAGCAAATTACCACAAACTTAGTGCCTTAAAACAACTCATATTTACTGTCTTACAGTTTTGGAGGTCAGAAGTCCAAAATGGGCTTCCCTGGTCTAGCATCAGGGTTTCAGCAGGGCTGCATTCCTTTTGGTGGTTCTAAGGGAGAATCCATCTTCATGCCTTTTCTAGCTGCTACAGGTTGCCTGCATTCCTTGGCTCATGGCCCCTTCCTCCATTTTCCAAAGCCAGCAGTGTAGCATCTTCAAATCTCTATGACCCTCTTCCATCTTTTAATACCCATTATAGTTATGTTGGGTCCACCTAGATAATCCAGGATAATTTTCCTATCTTAAAATTCTTAATTTAATCATATCTGCAGAGTCTCTTTCCATGTAAGGTAACATATTCACAAGTTCTGGGAATTAGGGTGTGGGCATCTTTGGAGGGGCTATTTAGTGCCTACCACGCAGGTAAAACTGACAGTAGATTCTCTGCCATCAAAAGTTTTGGCTTGGCATCCTGAATTTGTTCTAGTTCTGGGGTTTAGGATGTCAGACAGAATTATAAACGTAAGACAGAATCAAATCCTGACAATTAGAAGTTGCTTCTTTGTAAAAGTGAAGAACATTTTCAGATAAAAATGGGTAAAGTACTCATGAAATCATTACATTAAACATCTCACTACGTGGAAGGTGAGATCAGTATTCAGAGCAATGCCTGGCTCATTTTCAGAGACTGATAAATGCTACATTATCATTTTGACTTTGATTAACCTTGTCGATATAAGACAGCTCAAAGTGAGTCAGGAAATGAGTAGCATGTTTTAGGAGATGGAAAGGGGGAAGGAAGTTAGTTGATCTTTCTGAAATTTACATGCTAGACACACTTGTCTGTATAAACATAATCCAGTTCCAAATTGGAATTGGTATTCATTTTATACCACTTGGAGAATATACAAATCCCATCTCCGCAATTGGACATTTAGGAAGTGATGCAGTCTCCTGAACAGTTTCCTAGAGTAGCAATGCATTTCAGAATCCCTAAAGTATGTCTGTCTGCACACTTGCTCTTTTATCCAATACTGTTCATGGATAGTAATACCAAGGCCAGAGCCCTGTGATTCCCAGGGCAAGTAGAGATTGTAAGCTTCTTAGGAGTAGGGGTCACGTTATCTAATTTTATAACTCTCAGTATGTTACAGACATAAGTAGATGCTTAATAAATGTTTGTTGAATGGAATGTATAAAAATCATATTTTCAGTGGTAGGTCATAGCTCCTAACTTGCAGTTAACATGTATCCAAATAGCTAAAACACAGGTCTGGGAAATGACAATTGTGACTTAACTGTGAGTACATTACATCTATCATTTATTATATCCCAAATACTCCATAATAACTCTTCCGTTTGCTCTGTGCTGAGTAATCTAGAGATTCATCAGACTTCCTGCAGGAAAGAAGAACAGCCCAATCCTTATCTCAGAGTCTGGACCACTGTCATCTGTTCTCCAGCTCTGTTCATTCCATGCTTATTCCTGGATCCCCACTTTTTCCCCTGATGCCACTTCCTCCCCACACTCTCCATCCCCCACAATGGGCAGTGTCCTGAGTGACCGTGCATGCTTCACTTTAAAAAGAAAGGAAACAGAAAAAGGAGTGGGAAGTGAGGAGTGAATGGCAGGGAAAATGCATTGGGGAATTACAGAAGTCCAGATGCTAGGGTAGGGTGGATGCTGAAGCTGGGTGCAGAAGGCAGGAAATAGGTGGGAGGGAGGAAGCAAACAGACGGAGAGAGTAATAGCACTCTGCTTCTGCTGCTTTGGGTCTTGCTGTATGGAAATAGCTAATATTCTCATTATAGCCAATCATATTAAAGAAGGTTTTCAATCATAGCCCCAGGATGTCTGAGTTAGACATGAATATTAAGCGTATTTCAGGGTTTTTGTTAGGAAAGCCTTGGAAATCTTTTCGAAGTTAGATTTTTAAAAATTCCTTCATTTTTCTAATTGTCAGTCACCACGCTCCTCTACTTAGCTTTGTTTATTGTAGACAAACATTCTTCTCTATCATGAAATTTCTTAACTATTGAGTCCTTTGTGAAGTTTCTCTCTTAATTCTGGCTTTTGTGCATGTTTCTTCTCTTTCCTCTTGAGGTCCTTATGCTTTTTACTCATTTCTGTTCACTACGTCTGTGGTGGTTTTTTTCCTCAACCTGAATACTTCCCTGATTTCTTGTTTTTTCCTTTAGTGGTCTTTCCCTCAGCAAATCCCATTTGGGTTTTTCTGAAACAAGTGCTATGAGGCAAATTTCTCACTTCTAACACCTGGAAAAATTCCCTCCTGGCTTCTTTCTTGACGGTAGCATTCAGTCAGCCTGCTGAGCACTGGGACGGCCAGCCCACCAGGTTCCACTGCACTGCGCTGTGCACCCCCTGCGTGCACGAGCTTCTGAACTCTCACTGCCTTTGCTGACCTTCAGCCGCCACCTCCTCCTTGCTCCCTTTGGAGACTAGTGGAGCATGGGTGCTGTTTTCAGGAACCTTTCCAACTTCTGCCCAGGAAAGATGAGGGGGAATTTATCCCCTCAGCAGGTGAAGGCTCTTTTGAACTCTGGGTCCATGTCTTGTAGGGCTGGGCCCTGAGCATGCCCAGAATCTGGGATGGAAAACCAGCCCTTGGAGTCCAGAAACTGGCACTGTCAGGTCTGAGGGCTCACTAGATAATTCTGACAATTCACTGGGCTTGTCATCCTTGTGCAGGGACCTGCTAGTCCTATAAGGTTTCAGTCAGATTGTCAAGAAGACTTTCATTGCCAGGTAAAATTGATTGCTGGACAGAGTACTGTGTGTTGGAGGTACAAATATGAATAAAGCAGGGTCCCAACCCTCAACAAACTCCCATTCTCCTGGAGGAGGCAGAAAATTATTCAACAAGTATTTTATTAACCACCTGCTCTGTGCCTGCTGTGTTTTTGGTGGCTGGGGAAACAATAGGACCAAGCTCAGCATGTTTTTTTCTTCTTGGAGTTTATAGTCCAGTGCAGGCATAGTCAAATAAACTGTGATAGTGAGATAAGTTCTACTGTGATGTGTGAGTATACAGGAGAAGACAGTTCAGTTTAGGAACTTCAGGAAGGGCTTCCTGGAGGAAGTAGCAGCTAACCTGAGAACTGAAGGATGAGGAGTTTGTAAGTCAAGAGCATAGGGAGGGAGGAAAAACTTAGAATACACTCTAATAATGCCATCCTAGAGGGCTGCTCATAGTGTGTTGGACCTACAGTTGGGGTGATGAGGAAGGGTGGGCAACATGTTTGAAAATTCAGCTTTCAGAGGAGCGCACTTGCAGGTGAGGACCTGTTCCCTATTAAGGCAATTAATCTTCCTTGTCTGTTTGGAAAGGTGATATGCTTGATCTTTTGAAATGGAGAACCCACCCAGACAAGATCACAGGCTGTCTCTCTAAATTAAAAGAAATCGACGGCTCAGAGATAGTAAAGGTACATGTTATTTCATTACTCCTCTCTTGGAAATTCATAGAATAGAGAACATTTAGAGGGTAAGGACAGTATTTTATTTATTCATTTACTTCTTCTTTATGTAACAGTTTCTGCAAGATACTCTGGATACCTTATTTGGAATTTTAGATGAAAATTCCCAAAAATATGGGTCTAAAGTGTTTGATTCTTTGGTGAGTTTAAATTTGCTTTAATTATACTTTAACATTTTTGTCTCTTAATCTTGATTTTCATAAGGATATTTCAGTAATATGCACTTAGTAACCTAACTGTTCATTTTAAAATAACCAAAAACAAAACAAAACAAAACTTAATTTGCATCAGTTTTATAAACCTCAATTTTCCTTTCAGGTCCACATAATAAATTTGCTACAGGATAGCAAATTTCATCATTTTAAACCCGTAATGGATACTTACATTGAGAGTCATTTTGCTGGGGCACTTGCATACAGGTAAAGCTCTTTATCTTGTAATTGGTTTAGAAGCAGTTCCTTTTGAGTTTTTCAAAGCAGAACTAACTCTATTGAAAAGTTTAAAATGGAAGGCAGAAGAAATGAAGCACAGCAAGTGAAGTGTCTCTTGAGACAGTATCTTCCCCTTACCTACTCTTTTCAATGGCTAGAACTTATTTTGATTAAAAGGAAAAAGAATGACCTTCCTGAACTCTATTCCTGCAACCTAAAATATAAAGTGTTTTCTCCTTGTCTCTATTTCACTTGATGTTTTTTGGTCTAAAATGGTTATTTCACTTTGGCTGTCAAGAGCCCCATTTAATCACTACAGTTCTTAACGATTGTTGAGGTCTTAAAGAAATACAAAGAGAAAGCAGCCTTTGCCTTCATACCTGTTTAAGTTCATGTCTACATTCATACATTCATTCATTCATTCATTCAGCTGTTAATATTTACTGAACACCTACTGTGTGCCAGATGCTATACTTTGTCCTTATAATGTGAAGATCTGGTCCCTGACCACAAACAGTTCAGTCTCTGGAATCTACCCCAAAATTGATAGCAGCTGCCATTTTAACTGCTTCTCATTTTGCATCAGCTCAGATTTTGCAGGAAGGCTGTAAATGAATGAATAATGATGTGCTGAGTTCCTGTCCCCATGTATCCAAGTTAACAATTGCCAGAAGGCAATGGCTTCTCTCTTTTTGTCCCATCCATAACATCTTCCTAGTCTTTTGTCCCTGCTTTAATTCTGCCCTGGAATGTACCCCAATATTCTGTCTATCCATTCCAACACTGTCATGATTGTTCTGCCCACATTTTTATCTTGTACCTTAAGCACCTATGGGCATGTACATGCACAATCATCTATGCCCAGAGACAAGTTAAAAGAGCATTAAATCAGGTTTTTGCCTCTCTTCCCAATCTATGTGATGTAGAAAGGAGAGTAGGCAGTCAAATAAACAAACAGAAGTTGAACACACACACACACACACACACATACATACATATACACATACACACATACACATACACCCCTCCGGCTCTCAAGATTGCAGACTTGCCACCTTTAACCTTGGTCAGTCTTTGGTTTCTAGGAAACAGATGGTTGACACAGCAGTTTAAAAACTGCTCTGTTAACTTGGATATTCCCAATCATGGCATGTTAAGATTTCTGCCTCCAACATTTACATGAATGGAGATATTTTTGCAACACTTGACCTTCTGTCAACATGATTGTATGCTGAGGGTGAAACGTAACAACAGGAATGGCTTTGAAGTGTTGATAGAGCCCTGCCACTGGGCCTAACAATGTGGTGTGAGGGGTCACTACCTCACGGGAAGCTACAGAACGAGAGTGTAATTTCTAACACTTCAGGGCTGGCCAAGAAAGCAGGATAATTAGTCTTAACAAGACAAATAAGTCCTGTGGAATCTTCTCAGCCTGGGGGTGGTCAGAAACTCACCAACATGTTATTTAAAAACTCTCAGCAGCATCCACCTACTGGCACATCCATGGATACTTTCCTAACTGAGAGAAAAGAGCATTTTTGAAAAATTGCTGTGTGAACTATATGTTTCCTAGAAACCAAGGACTGACCAAGGTTAAAAAGTGGCAAGTCTGCAATCTTGAGAGTCGGAGTTGTTGTTTTTTTTTTTAATTCATTTTTTGTTTCTTTAAAAAAAAAAAAAAAAAAGCACAGCAACAAAAACCTTAGCTTTTCTGGAAATTCTCCTACTAAAACATACTTGTTCTTCCTACAAGTCAGTGATTTGGCTTGAATATATCCATGGTTGTGTGACTTAAAGTGGGGGAACTTTCCTTCATCCTTCCCACACCCCCTTTTGCCTCCAGCTGAGTGCTCTTTTATCCAATTGTCTGCACAGTCACTAGGGACGAGATCCCCAGTTAGCTGTTGTCCAAAATTGGCCTTGACTATCATACTTCCAGGCATTTCTGGGCCAGAGTCCTTTTCTCTGTGATTTGGGCTCATCAGTTTGGAAGCACTGCCACAACAGCAGGGCCAATGGCATACGTCCAGACCGAGGGGAGCCTCCATGGGAGGAAGCATTGCTTCTCTCCTAAGCTTCAAAAAGGGGCAGTGATGTTGACATGCAGAGTTCATAAAATTGTTATATAGCCATTTGACAGATGTGAATTTAATGATATAATAAAGCTTTTATCTGCAGCAATTTTAAAATCTGAGCAGTGATGGGAAAAGAGGCCTTCTCATGATAAAGAGAGGTGTTTGATTTGTTGGCATTTAATTGAGAATTAGACCAATGCTACATTCTGCCATTTCCCCTTGCATTCTAGAGATCTCATAAAAGTACTCAAGTGGTATGTGGACAGGATAACAGAAGCAGAGCGGCAGGAGCATATCCAGGAGGTGCTGAAGGTAATAACTTCCTGTTGATGAGCAATAACACAGTCTAACAAAGCTTTTGCAGAGTGTTGCCTCAGCTAGTTGGTTTCCTCTGCACAGACAGTAATTGGCTGTGATATATTACTGACATTCGGATTCAAGGAAACGTAATAAGTTTATGGCTGCTCCAGAGCTGATGAAATTTGAAAGGGACTTTGCCAGACTCGTCTGCTGGAACCTGCTCGGGGTTGAACCCTTACACTTCTAGGCTTCCAAATGATTGATGTGATGTCTAGGGATGGCAGGAGGGAGAGTTTATGAGAAAAGACTACAAATGGCATTTGACCTAGAAGTTCCTGGCTCTGGCTTCTACCAGCTGACAGAGACGATTTGAGAACCGTTGTCTTAAATTTTAAGAGATAATGGGGTAGCTGAGCAGGGATTGAAATGAAGAAACCTGAAGTTTTTCTGGGTCTCAGGTTTAACGCTTGCCCACGTCTTTGAGCCCTACATGGCTCAGTTGTTAATGGAAATGTTAATACCTTACTTGCAAACATGTTCAAAAAGAATATAATTTCTTTAACAGATTGTCCAATAACAGCCATGTTAGTCTTCTGATTCCTGTTGTTGAGTACTGTCCTATTTGATGTCGGTAGATAAAATTAGATACTATATTAGTTTTGTAAAACAACATTTTTGTTAATTACAAATTTATCATATTCTTCCGATTGAAGGTAAATGGCTAAGTGGAAAGAATACTTACCAGCAAAGCAAAATCATTTTTGAAAAATAGTCATCTATTTGTTGAAAAAAAAATTTTTTAAGTCTGAGACTCAAAACTATTTAGCATTCATAGCTCCCAAGAATTATAAAGAATTTAAAAATTATCTCTACATTTTCCTTATTAGGCATCAGAGAAACACTGCCCTTACCCCTACAAGTAAATAATGTTCAAAAATCTCACAGGGCTTGGTGTTAAATCAATAATTTAAAAGTCTAATGCTGTACTATCGTTTTTATGATGAGTCATTATTAAATAAATAGTCATGTTCTCCTTTGAAGCTAACTTTTTAAAAATTTTGTTTTAAGGCACAAGAATATATTTTTAAGTATATAGTTCAGTCTCGAAGGCTGTTTTCCCTTGCTACTGGTGGACAAAATGAAGAGGAATTCCGCTGTTGCATTCAGGAGCTCCTTATGTCAGTCCGTTTCTTTCTTTCACAAGAGAGCAAAGGGTCTGGGGCATTATCTCAGTCACAGGTAATTTTTGTTTTCATCTCTGCTGAACAGAAGGAAAATATGTGTGCATTTTGTGTTTGTTTGTCTTTTCCACATAGTGACATAATTGAATGTTTTCTCCAGGACAGATCCTTAGTCCTCATTTATATTTGTAGCTTAACTGATTTTGAATAAGCTTTAAAAAAAAAAAAAAATCCACCAGCTTGTGAGTCCCAGCAGAGCAGAAGTGAGTTGCCTTCTCTCAGACTGTCCTGAATGGAGAGGATGGCATATTGGTTAGCATCAGCCTCACTTCCAGGTGCCAGAACGTACGCTGAGCATTGGACGTGTTGTCACCATCACCCAGCAGAAGGAACTTCACTTGAGCCAGATGTTTTTCCAAGCCCCACACTGCTTTTTAATTTGTCAACTCCAGGCTCATTGTTTTGGACTCAGCTAAACAGCATGTTGTTCTCTTTTATTTAATTTGGCCTGAATCATCCTGGGACTGATTTTATACAAGCAATGCTGAGTGGCTGCTGCCAAGTTCTGTTACTGGGAAAAGTCCTGAATGTTTTGTTTAAGGACAGGTTCCATCTACTTTCTAAATCACATGACCCTGAACATGTTCTGAGAGATAATTCTGAATATCTTTCTCTATGCTTTTCATAACCTTCTAAATACTATTTTTTTTTAAAAAAATTTTTATTGTGGTAACATGCATAAAATGTAAAATTTGCCATTTTAATCATTTTTGAAGTGTACAGTTCAGTGGCATTAATTACAATGTAATTGTGCTACCATCACCACCATCCATTACCTAAACTTTTTCATCACCCATAACAAAAATTCAGTACCAATCACTCATTCTTCTCCCCCTTCCCCTGGCTGCCTTTACTCTACTTTCTATCTCTATGAATTTGCTTATTCTAGATATTTCACATAAGAGAAATCATACAGTGGTTGTTCTTTTACACCCCTTTTTGTATGCTTTTTATTCTAATGACTTGGTTAAGAACCAGTCAAAAGAAAGCCAGCTTCTTTGCTACCATCCCCTGGAGATTTATAATCATTGAGAAGTAGGACATACAATGGGAGACTGGAAGACAAAATTAGGCCCCTAAGACTATTGTTATAATTTGGTGCCATGTGTCATTTGGAAGGCATAATAATGTGTAATGATGGAACACTAGAAGTATTCCATGCCTACATTTCTCGGGGGCTCTTTCAATTGTCATTTTGGAACCCTACAGTCAACAACACAATCTCCACATTTTAGGAACTTGCTAGAGACCTCAATGCCAAATTGCTCAGTCAACAAACCATGTATTCTTTCAGATCAAAGTCCTCAGAAATTCACTATTTCTGTGAAAGTTATTTAAATTTTAAGTTTTCATTTTGAGAATTTTCTTTTTAACCTTTACCAATTACAGGAATGAAACTTAACCTTTTGCAGTGCTAATTCACAGTTAAAAGTTATTAGCTTACTCTTGGGTCCTTATGTCATGGTTTCTCCCTGAGATCTTGGATGCCTTCCTAGTGGTTTAAGAGAATATTCTCCCTTTAGCTCAGCTGTGTTTCCATGAATCCCAGTGGTCCTCCTGAGGTGACTCAGGCCACTGTAGTACAGGGGATAGAGCAGCTCTGCTTTTATCTGTTTAGCATATCGACTTCCACTGCTCTTGCTTCTTCAAGTTCTGTCCCTAATTAAAATCTGAGGAGTAACTTTAACACCTTCAAATATCCATGTTTGATTTTTCTTCTTTTTCTATAGCTTTTTACCGAAGATAACACGTAAAATGTGTAAAGTTTCCGAATATCCTTGTAAACTCTACTGAAGTCATTCTCCATTATACAGTACCCCTTGCAAGTAAATTTTGAAGTGGTGATTTTATTTTTAGTTTGATGTTAAGGAAAAATTCATATTCGTATCAAATGATGAAGTGATCAGTTTAGTAAGCAATGAGAGTTTTGTCCCTCTATATTTTAGGGTAAAAGGGGATGCTATATACCTCTTCCTATCCTGGGTTCCCTTTGGCCCCTTACTTTCATAGCTCTCTTTTCAAAGAAAGAGGATATCAACAATCTGATTGATCCAATATATTAGTTTTCTACTGGGACATAACAAATTGCCACAACTTAGTGGCTTTAAGCAATACCCATTTGTTAGCTTACAGTTCTGTACTTTAGAAGTCTGGGTGGACTTGGTAGGTCTCACAAGGTCAAAATCAAAGTGTCAGCTTGATTTCTTATCTGAAGGCTCTGAGGGAGAATCCACTTCCAAGATCTTTCAGGTTGTTGGCAGAATTCAGTTCCTTGTACTTCTAAGACTGAGGTCCTCGTTTCCTTGCTGGCTGGGAAATGGAAGGGCAGCTCAGCTCTTAGAGATCAGTTGCCTTCCTGGGCATGTGATCCCTCCATCTTCAAAGCCAGTAATAATATGTGGAATCCTTCTAATGCTTTGAATCTCTGACTTCTTCTGCCATCCACCGGAGAAAACTCTCTGCTCTCAAGGGCTCATGTGATTAGGTTAGGCCCCCGTGGATAATCTGCCTATCTTGAGGTCAATTAATTAGTAACCTTCGTTACATCCTTTGCCTTTTGCCATATACTGTAACATAATCACAGAAGAAACACCAGGGTGTAAAGATCTTGGGGCCTTCTTAGAATTCTGCCTGCCATATCCAGAGCCAAGGGTAGCCATTGGTCCAGGTTTTGCTCTCATGCTGCCTTAAAGGCAGAAACCCAGTTTCCTTGTCGCGTTTTATACCTTTTCGATGCTAGCTACAACCCACGGTGCAGCCTCTCTCTTGGAGACAGATTGGCTGTCCCAGCAGTTCTTCAGGTTGGGTCTGAGGACTGATACCTCAGAGATCTGGGCATCCTGGTTCTTGCAAGGAGGCTCATCTAGTCCTCCTGGCCTAAGTCCTGCTCAAAAATGATGCTGTCCCTGGGAGCTCTGCCCTGGGGAGAACTGAGTGCTGTCTCAACTCGGGAGCAATGCTTTTTGGTTTCCCATTCTGTGGATAGACTCCCACCCCAGGCACCCAAGGATAAAAAAGAGGAATGACTGAATGAATTGAGTTCACAAACTCTGACCCAAATCGCTAATAATGATCTTTCCCTATTTATCTTGGCTACCAGAAGGTCAAAGCTAAATTGTACATCTATTTTTATTTGCAGCAAAAATCCTTAGCTTAGATTCCCTGGTACAACTGCCTTTCTTTCTTTCTTTCTGCCCTCATCACAAGGTCCTTGTTGTTTTATCCTTTATTAATAGCCCTAATTTATATGTATCTTATATTGCAGGCACATTTAAAAACTTTTTTTGAAATAGATATAAAAAAAATTAATGGAAATTTAAGTGATTCCTGAGAAAAGTCAATTTAGGTAACTTTTCAGTATATTGAATCAGAAAGCTGGGCTTATTTTATTTTTTAACTTCATCTGTGTGACTCAGCTCTTTGCAGAGTGAAATGAAGGTTATATAAATACAGCCTTTAAACGGGAATACCAAGTTATTAGTTTTGGACACATTCAGGTAAATCTATGATTTTTAAGAATTGAGAGCATAGTTGTTGACTGCAGCATCTTAAGCATTTTAATGTCTCTGGCATCCAAAGTAGGTTTTGACTCTTCTGTATAGTTTTGCTGCTGCTGTATAGATAAATACCGAAATCCATGAATTTGAATTTGGTCTGTGTTTGAATTAGCAGCACATGTAGGCTTGACCTACTTTGCGCTCATGTCAGATCTCACTGGTAAGCCAGCTGGAGCGCTTGAATGTGCTAAATGGTAAACCAGCATGTAAGAGACACAGGCTTCCTTCCTCCACTAGGCAGAGTTGAGGCTGGTCAGCTCTTCTTTCTGCTGCCCTCTCTTTGTACAATTTTAAAAGTCTGAGTTTGTTTATTTGCTTGTTAGTTTTTTGATGTATAATCACAGCCCAGTTATTTTTAAAGTTATTCCCCTTGGCGACTTGATGTTAGCATCGTTTTTTTTCTTAAAAATTATTATCAGAATTTCTTTTATTTACGTAAAGAACATTGTTTTTTGAACACACAGTTCTTGGTTTATGGTAAGTCTTGAGGCAGCCTAAGGGGTCATTCTAAGGATCTTTTTGTTTTATATGTGATGAAAATAAAACCTACAGAGGTAAAATGACTTATCAAGATCACAGTTAATTGATTAGAAGCAAAGCTAGTCCTACCTATAACCTAGGTCTTCTTAAATAATAAATTGAGTCCTTTAGGGAATGAATGCATTTGGTTTCTTAAAGGTAAATGCAACTTACATGAGTACTTCGGAAAGCTGCTCTGAAAATGAATGAAATATAACCTTGAGTTGGGTCTTGGTTGAGCATTTTTCCATTCAGTCATTCTGTATTTTGCTGATTCTGTTTGTGTGTGTGTGTGTGTGTAATGGGGAGGGGATAGTTGTTGCCAGTGATTTGGCTAATGTCAGTGATTTTCCATGATTTCCCAGTTTTATTATGTTATACCTCTGGACATTCCAAAAATCTCCTATTCTGATATACTCTTTTCTTTTAATTTTTCCCTTTTAGTTTTAGGTGAAAGAAATATTTTATATTTACTTTCCTACCATTCAAAATACCTATCACCATCCTTAAACTCGCTGACATATTACAGCTCATTTCTCGTGGCAGAACTGGGAGTTCATTTAACTTTCTTCTTTTAAAGGCTGTGTTTCTGAGCTCCTTCCCAGCCGTGTACTCAGAACTATTGAAGCTCTTTGACATCCGGGAAGTGGCCAACTTAGTTCAGGACACTCTGGGCAGTCTGCCCACCATCATGCACGTGGATGATTCCCTGCAGGCCATTAAGCTGCAGTGCATTGGCAAAACCGTGGAGAGCCAGCTTTATACCAACCCAGGTAGGGGGCACAACTCTTGGGTGAATTAATGTCTCTAGAAAGTCATTATTTACATATTGAAGTCATAGGTCAGCAGAAGCAATCCAAAAAAAAAAAAAAATTCTGAAAAGTACTTTTCTCTAAGGCATTGTCTATTTAGATGGTAGAATAAATTTATTTGCTAGCCAAATTAAAAAGTATGGCTAATATAACTTTTATAAAGAATGAAAACTGATAATGATTAAATTATTGATTCTAATCACAACAAGCTGTAGAATGGGGCATGCTTTTTTTCTTGTTATAGATTCAACTCTTTATGTTCAAGAAAATTTAACATTTTCTTTCGGAGATACGTACATGTACCTGATACGATCCTTTTTTGTTTGTCTCTTTTCTCAAAAGTTTTCCATGAATTTGTTTTCTGATACTGGGTAAAAGTTTTTATGTACTGTCATTTTTTAGTTTATCCCAACAACAAGTGATCAGTTTTAAATTGATTTTGTCATAATACAAGTTATTAAGTCCCATTGTCTCTTGTTTTCTTCTGTTTTTCCTGAAGAAGATAATAGAGTAAATACATACCTCACTTTAAAGTTTGTATTAAGAAGTTTACATCACCTGGTCAAGTCAAAAACTTTTAAAAGTAGATTCTATTGAGAATTATCTTTTCACTGAATGCATATTTATATGTATAATTCTTTGAAATAGGGTTTCAAATATAGTGAACAACCTGTTTTAAATTGTTTTATTGTAAGCATACAAAATTTAGACATACAGACAAGAATGCAGTATAATATAATGATTTAATCATTGAATCTTAATGTCAGGCATTTGCTTTATATCTTTTTTTAAGAAATCCATCATTATAGATACAGTCAAGATCTTTTTGTATAAACTCTCCTGATTTATTTCTTTCACTTGCTGCATAGAAATTACCATTATCAGAGATTCTTATCCCTATTTTCTGTGATTTCATTACATATTATTACATGATTATAAAATATGTTGTATTATTTTCCCATCTTTTCGAACTTGATATAATGACATTACATTGAATGTTATTCCATAGAGTTCTTTTATCAGTTAATGGTATACTTTTATGTGTATCCATGGTAATAAATACAGCTCTCATTCATTCTTTTTTACTGTTGTATAGTATTCCTCTGGATAAACATATCATGGACAATTTCTTTTTCTTCTGTTGATAGACTTACTGTACGTTTCTAATGTTTTTAAGAAAAAATTGTCATTCTTTACTGAATGTTTACTACCTTTTTTTTAAAACAGTTTTATTCACACACCATACAGTCCATCCCAAGTGTACACTCAGTGGTTCTCAGTATAATCACAGTTACGCTTTTAGCTCCACAATTTGAGAATATTCTCATTGCTAAAAAAAAAAAAAATCCCATATGCTTTATACCCCCAATGTTGATGCTTAGCATTGATATAGTATCTTTGTTACAACTGATGCAAGAATATTACAGTTACTGTTAAGTATAGTCTATAGTTTGCATTAGTTGTATTCTCCCCATATGTCACCCTCTTATTAACACCTTGTAATACTGATGTACATTTGTTCTAGTTCATATAAGAACATTCTTATGTTTGTACAATTAACCACAGTCATTATCCACAACAGGGTTCACTATGTTATGCAGTCCCATGTTTTATTGTCTAGCTTTCCTTTTAGTGACCTCACAACCCTAAGCTTCCCCTTTCAACTATAATCACACCCATATTTCTGTGCTATTACCCTTACAGTAACCTTCTACCATCACCTTGATCCATTTCCAAACATTTACAGTCAACCTTATTGAAAATTCTATATAAATTAAGCATCAGCTCCCCATTCTCTACCCTCTTTCTGTCTCCTGGCAACCTATACTCTAGATCTTAGCTCCAAGAATTTGCTTATAATTAGTTCATATTAGTGAGACCATACAATATTTGTCCTTTTGTGTCTGGCTTATTTCACTCAACATAGTGTCCTCATGGTTCACCTATGTGATCACATCATGCATCAGGACTTCATTCCTTTTTGCAGCTGAACAGTATTCCCTTGTATGTATATACCACATTTTGTTCATCCATTCATCAGTTGATTGACAGACTTGGGTTGTTTCCATTTTTTGGCAATCATGAATAATGTCACCATGAACATCAGCGTGCAAATGTCTGTTTGCGACCCTGCTTTCAGTTCTTCTGAGTACATACCTAACAGTGGGATTGTCAGATCATATGGCAATTCTATGCTTTGTTTCTTTGTTTTTTGCTGAAACAAATAATGCAGTAATCAATGTAAAGTTCAGCGTTCTGATTTCTCCCCATAAAAACCTACCTCATCCTGGAGAAGGGATTATCTCTTGCATGGTCTTCAAACACTGCTCATAAGAGCCCTACAGGTCCCACTGCAGTGATCGGGGACTCCTACTAGGGCTGGGAGAGGGAACGTGGAGTGGACAGGGTGAAGGTCCAGAAAACGCACCAACTCTGTCTTCACCAAACCAAGTTCATCACCATCTCAGAGGAATTGGTGATATCTGCCTTATTTCTCCCACACTGACCAGATACATCTTTGTTAGGTTAAAGTCCTGCACCAAAACAGCCATACACATAATCAGTTATGTTCATATGAGCCTCTGAGAGATGTGCTCTGTGTATCGACTCAGTTCCTGTCAGTTACTGTCACTCAGTCGGCAGTGGAGAACTTAGGACCAAAGAGTTATAAAGAGAAGAAACGTTTGCAATCCAGGAACAAAGATACATTGGGTCTTTATGGGAATTGATGAGAATATTCATTGGAGTAAGATGGGAGGACTCATAAGACCCGGGAAGTGTCACCTGGACAAGAGGCTCAGAGCCAGTGTAGGGAGGTTGGTGATTGTGACACTGTGGCAAGGAAGAGGAAGTAAAAAAGGGGAGACCCTGCCTGCTCATGTTGTGTGGGATGCTACGTCTGGAGGGTGATTATGGAGAAGGATAAGCTTCTGGAGAAGCAGAAGCAGCTCACAAGCAAAGGAGCACTCAGAAGTACAAGCGGATGCTAATAAGATGAAAGACTTCTGTAGCTGCTCCCAGAGGCACGAAGCTTGGCTTGATGCTTCGTGATTCATCACTGAAGGAAACAGACTGTCGTGTGTAAATGTGGCAGGGCCCATCAGGAAGGAGCCTGTCTTCAAGGAGTAAAACAGGAATTGTTCCCAAGAGCCTTCCAGGGCTCAAACTGGGCTCCTTGTCTAAAGCACACGGGGCCACATGACTGTGTTATGAAAACCTGGAAGGTGTTTATGGTGACTTTGAAGTTCTAAGTCAGAAACTGTGGACTTGGGGGATAGACGGGGCATATCTGTGCTGTCCAGTTGGAAGATGAACTATTGGAAGGAAAAGAATATATGCACTGCAGATATCAGGCTCCATGGATGGCGTCAAAGACAGGATGTGGTGTCCTGGACTGTGGTTAAGAGGAGACTGTGGTCCCTGCCAGGGCCATGATGCACCTCACAAGAACCAGGAAGATTCTGTCCAACTGGAGGAGGAAGGAGAGGAGCACAAATAAGACAGCATAACTAAGGGCAAGATGGGGATTCCCAGAACCATAGTAGGAGAGTCCAGCAATAGTCCACAGAAAACAGCAGGTAGAAGGGTTAAGTCTGCACTTTGACCTCTCCTTAAACACACATACACTTCTTATGGCAGAGAAAGGATTGTTTATTTTATTTTTTTTTTAGAGAGTTTGGATTGGTTTTGAAAGCTTGTTTTTATCATATTTCTCCAGAAGTTACTATGTGCAAATGACAGAGAATGGATAAAAATTACCCAGGCATTTTAAACATAAAGAAATGAATAGCCTCACCAAAATATGGTGAAATCAGACTCATGTTTAGGGTATACTTACGGAGTATAAGTTTTCTATTGCTGATATAGCTATTTCCACAAACTTAGTGGCTATAAACAATACAAATTTATTAACTTACATTTCTAGAAGTCAGAACTCCAGAATGGTTCTCACTGGGCTAAAATCAAGGTGTCAGCAAAGCTGCCTTCGTTTGTGGAGTCTCTCAGGGAGAATCCTCATTTCTGTCTTCTCCAGCTGCAGGGGCCACCTGTGACCCTCAGCCAATGGTCCCCTTCCTCTTTCTTCAGAGCCAGCTGTGTGGCATCTTTAAATCTCTCCAACTCTGCCTCCTGCTTTCACTTATGAGGAGCCCTGTGTATGCATTTGGCCCTCCTGATAATCCAGGACAATCTCATCACAATGTCCTTAACTTAATCACATCTGCAAAAGTCCCTTTTGTCGTGTAAGGTTACATATTCACAGGTTCTAGGGACTAGGATGTGAACATCTTAGGGAGCCAGTATTCTGCCTACCACTTATGGATAAAACAACTAGATCTAAAAGAAGGTAATGGCTTAGCCCCATAAAAGAAGGTGAAAAATACTCAGATACCCAAGAGATTTATTTATTTATTTATTTATTGAAAGTTTTTAAAAAAAGTAAAACACAGAAGGGCTGCAATTATGAATTGGCACATGCTGGCCAGATGGAGGTTACACTTTACTAATTAAAATTACAGATCTGAAATAGGGGCCAAGATAAAGTAGGGATAAGGACTTCATGAGGTATCAACTGAATGTTGATTTATGTAATGACAAAGCACTTCATGAATTCTTCACCTATCTTAATGGCAGTTTCATTTCTCAGAGAATAAACTATGGTGAAAAATGATTGCTACTCTGAGCTTAATTCTGATCAGC
This sequence comes from Choloepus didactylus, assembly GCF_015220235.1. NCBI lineage: Eukaryota > Metazoa > Chordata > Mammalia > Pilosa > Megalonychidae > Choloepus > Choloepus didactylus. The sequence goes on from NC_051311.1 coordinate 82,508,855, forward strand.
AAAGAAAAACTGATTGGTTCTATAGAAGTTAGAAGAATCTGAGAAAGTAACCTTGTCTCCTGGGGATTCACGTTAGCCAGAGAAAGGAATGGAGTACAGGTGGCCCACATGTTAAGAAAATAAATTTCAAATCACATTGGAGAACAATGTCTGAGATACTATAAGACTCCAAGAGAGCTAGGAAGTTCTAAAAGTTAACATTTTATTAGAATACCAAGGAGGAAAAACGTGGAGGAAGCTTGCAAAGGAACCAGCATGACTGCAGAATACTCCTGGTTGAGCTATGGTTAGAAATTAATGCAAAAAGAGGATGAAAAGAAGGACACGTACTAAGGTCAGCACCAAAGAAGGTAATGGAAAAAGCCTTGGGAAGATTAAAGCCAGGTTGAGTTAAGGGTCACTGGGGCAGCTTCAGGGCTGAGCAGCAGGCAAGATGAGCCATCCCACAGCCAGCCCCCCTCCCCCACCTTATTGCTGAAAGGATGCCAAGATCAGAGTCTAGAGCTTGTGACCAAATCTAAAGGACACAGCTAAGATTTGCACTTTTGGTAGTTTGGTATTCAGTCTCTGAATCAGCTGGGATCCTGGCAGAATTATTTAAAGTATAAAAATTGGGCATCTCATTTTTCCCTTTCTCTCCCAAATTCTCATTCTCCTTATTTCCTGAAGGCTAGGAATAGCAGGGGCTAAATAATTTTTGGAGAAGACAGCTTTGGCAATGGCAAAATAATAGATTTGAAGTGTAGAGGTTGAGGAGGAAGGAGGAAGCGTCGGGGGTGGGAGGAAAGAGGGGTAGTTTAGGGCAAAGGCAGACAGAGTGCAGGGATTGAGTCTCCTAGCTCTGCAAGGTCAGGTGGTGGATTTTGCATTAACTTTGCACTTGGCTCCGTTGCTGGGCACTTGATGATTTGTTTAGCAGAGGTCTGCAGTCATCGCTGAACTATTTCCTTGCTAAGAAAAAATCATCTTTGTTTCTATTTTGGGATAATGGAACAGTTTACCAGCCAAAACTCAGGGCAGATGCTAGAGGTAAGTCCTAGACCTGAATTCCCCGAGCGTGCACTGTCGCTGAGAGGCTTGCAGGTGCTACATTCTTTTGCCTAGAAACTGAAAAAAACATCCAGTGCTTTAGAGCAGGAATTCCTTAAGAAAGTAGTCAAATGAACTTTTTTTTTTCTTTTTTGGCAGAAACTCTCCAGTCCCCATTATTGGTCTTATGTCTTTCAAACAAGACTGCAATAAAAAAATAAAGAGAGGGAGGGAGGAAGGTAGACTATTTTAAAAGTATATTCTGGGAATCAATGCCTTCTTCTTCCCCTCATTCTATACCATAATAAAAATGAAGAGTGTTTGGTAGTTTATGTAATAATTTGACAACTTGAAGAATAAAATCTTACTGCAGTTGATGGGTGCTAGTAGCTTTTATTTTTTAGAACTGTAAAGTGCAGTTTAGTATTGACTTTCATTGTACTGGGAGTGATTACATTTCTTTCACATTTGAAAATGTCGTTTGTTGAAAACTTTTCTATTAGCCAATGCCTGCAAAGTAGCCGATGGGCCTTATAAAGACTGGTAGAATTGCCTGAATAAGGGCTTCTCTTTTCTTTAGAGCAGAGCGATAATGCAGACCCATTGGAAAAAGTGTCAGATATTAAAACTGTGTAATGGAGATTACATGTTGATATCCAATATAAAAATACATTTTAAAAATAGCTGGGACCTAAAGAAAGCCTTTGGTTAAAATCATTAGTGCCCTGCCCCCCTCCAGCCTCAATTTTCTTTTTTTTGTCTATTCCCATCCCTCCTCTTCACCATTAGCTGTGTTCCTCTCAGGCCTCTTTTCCTAGGCTTTTTTCTGAAGTGAGAAACTCAGGGGTGACGGACTTTCTAGAGGTCCTCCGTCATCAGTGAGCTCTGAAAGTACAGCAAAGTTGTTCAGGCTCTGTTCTTGGACTTTATTAAAGATTTGTCCACATAATGGTTTTGTTTAAGTGCATGTTCTTACTAAAGTGCCAAGAAAGGGAGTTCTTTGGAAAACAGTTTCTACATTTTTCCCTAAATGGGGCAAAGATAAAATTAAGAGTTTTAGATAAAACCTCACCCTGAACATAGAACTTAAGATGAAAAATAAGCATCGATAAAATCATGACCCTAGGTTTTAACTTACTTTTGGAAAATAAACATAAACTCACATATTTTGGTCTACTCTCGATGCAATTTAAACTTTGTTCTCTTACCTTACTTCTGAACTTCTCAATACTGATTGGCATTAATAAGCACGGTACCTTAAGCCCATGCTGGAAAAAGGATAAAGCCCGTATCTTTTCATTTCTTATACATCACTCATCCACATTTGCTCAGATTTTAAGGGGGGTGGGGAGAGGTAGCATATGCGTCCTGTTTCCAGGGCCACGTAAAGATGCTGCAGTTTGTGTCTAGCCATGGTGCTGGGAAGAGCTGAATTCTCCGAGTGGCTCAGGGCAAGCACCAGCAGATGGAGGTATTGTAAACCAGATTGTGGTAATGAGCCTCCTCATCTCTTCCCATTCAAGCAGTGCTAAAACGTGAAGTCAGAAATGCCAAGCTCTCTTTCAGAGGACTGTAATGTCTAGTAGAACTCATGATAAGTCTCATTCATTCATTCCTTCATTCAGTAACTTTATTGTGGGTAGACCTCACTTTAGGTATTATGTTAGGAATATTGTCATAAATTAAACAGGGTTCCTGCCTTCACCCTACTTTTAGCAGATATTGAACTAGTAACTATGATAAGATATGATGGCAATTGTGATGGAAGTATATGGTATGCCAGGGAGCAAGGAGGCCCACTTGAATCCAGGAGCCATCCCACCCACTAAACCTCAGTTGATGGCTGGTGTGCTGACACTGTTCTCAGATGTGTATTTCTAGGATAGATCTCTCCTCTGAGCTCCAAACCTGAGTATCCAACTGTCTTCTCAACATGTCTAAGTGGCTGTCTCCCAAGCTTCTCAAACTCAGCGTGTCTAAAATGAAGTATTCAACTTTTTTCTCTCTAAGCTTGCTCCTCTCCCATCTCGGTACCTAGCAACACCATCCACCTAATTTCATACACCAAAAACAGCAGAGTCATTCTCGAAATCTCCTCCCTTGCCGTTGGTCTTCACTCCATCACCAGGGATCCTGCCATGCCACCATAGCATCTCACATCTGGCCACTTCTCTCTCTCCTCACTGCTACATCTCCAGTCCAAGCTGCCATCTGGTTTGAACTTCCTCTGTACTTTCTGTGTTCATCTCCCATATCTCCTTCTCCTATGTAGCCAAAGTTACGTTTCAAAACCTCATACCAGATGATGTTGCTCCCATCTTAGAATCCCTATCTGTCTTCCCGGTTGTTTTGTTTTGTTTGGGGGATACCCTCCAGAATTGATCTTCCAATCCCTGTCATCCTGCCCTGCTCACCTCCCTCATTACTTCTCCTTACTACTTTGCTTTGCTTGGAATCCACTTTCTCCAGTTCCTCCCTGAACCTAGCTAATCCTCATTTAACCTTCTGAGCTCAGCTTAAGTGTCATTTCTTCAAGGAACTTCCTATATACTCCCTTCTTCCCCCATTATCACTTTCATAATACACTGTGCTGCTTCCTGGATCACCTAACACAACTACAACTACAAAATGAATTGTATAATTAGTAGTTTGTTGTCTGTCTCCATGACCCCCCAGCCCCACCCCTTACATGCACACACCAGAAGGAAGACCTTAGAGGACAGAGTCTTTATTTACCTTTATCACAACTGTATCTCCAGCTCCCATGACAGTGCCTGGCACGTAGTAGGTGCTTGATAGGTATTTCTTGAAGTAATACTATATACTTGGTCATGTGCTAAGGATCAGGATATAACAGCAATAGCTACTGGATAAATGAAGTGTATGAATAAAAAACAAAAATCTTTTGGAAATGCAGCTTTTGAGCTAAGGATGAGCATGAACGTGACAAAAAAAAAGTCCGGGGGCAGGAGTCCCATGCAATTTTGCTTTAGGAGGATGTGCTAGTTTGGATATATTATGTCCCCCAGAAAAGCCATATTTTTTAAATGCAATTTTGGGGGGGGGCAGACTGATTAGTATGTTGATTGAATTATTTCCATGGAAGTGTGGGCCCCACCATTCAGGGTGGGTCTTGATTGGTTCACTGGATTGCTTGAGAACTCAAGAGCCAACACAGACTCAGTCTGATGTTTGGAGATGCTTGGAGATGTGGACAGAAGGATGTGGCGATGTGAACAGAAGGACGTTTGGAGATGCTAAGCTAAGAGATGAAGCCCAGAGTTTGCCCCGGAGAAGCTAAGAGAGGATCCCCAGATGCTTAGAGAGAAACTTCCTGGGAGAAAGAAACAAGGATGCACAGGAGCTGAGAGAGAGGAGCTAAGACAGAAGCCCAGAGACATTTTGGAGAAAGCCATTTTGAAACATAACCTGGGAGCAGAGGACGAGCAGATGCCAGCCACATGCCTTCCCAGTTGACAGAGGTGTTCTGGACACCATTGGCCGTTCTTCAGTGAAAGGTATCCTCTTGTTGATGCCTTAGTTTGAACACTTTTATGGCCTTAGAACTGTAAATGTGTAACCTAATAAATCTTTATAAAGGCTATCCATTTCTGTTATTTTGCATAATGGCAGCTTTAGCAAGCTGGAACAGAGGGATACCACTTGATGGAAGCATCCAAGGTGGGATTAAATCCAGCGAATGAGGTCTGTAATCCACATGCAGAAATCATCCTGAGCCCTAAACTCGTTTTCCTTTGTGATCCTGATGTTGCCTGCATGAGAATATACCACCCTGAACCTGCAGTCCTGTCCACTCTTGAGTGTTTGTTGCCTGTACCCTAGGTAGTGTCTGACAGGCATATTTGCAGTTGTTGTTGCTGTCTGTGACTCTGACAGTTCAATTCTTGGTGGCTCTGATCACAAAGGCCTGACCCAACCCTGATTTCAGATTTTCTGCAGCTCTGGTGCTTCTCTGCAATCCGCAGCTCTGCTACATACAAAGCTGTGCCTCATCGTGTCCTCATGCCCACCTTGGTTACAGTCTCACCTCCTGAGGCTTCCAGGTAGCGGCTGCCTTGTTGTCACTGGCATCCAGCCCACGCTGGGACCCAGGTTGTGGAGGGTAACCGCAGCCACGTGCGACACCCTGGGACTCACGGCCCTCACTTCCCGCGTGGACAGATTCTGACTTCAAGGATCCTTGCCTAAAGCTTTGTTGATAGAGGAGGCAAAGGTCAGTTTATGAATCTCCTCAAAATCAACCCAAAGGAGGAAATCCACTAGCATTTCTCAGCTGCCCTACCTCCTCCTTAGCCCCACATCCATTGGAAATTACTGATAGGAGCTGCCTTTATCCACTCAAGTGTGCACAGGCAAAATAAAAAATGAGAGGCTGTCCTTCATATACACAGTGCAACATACAGTGCAGTTTCATTTATCTGAGATATGGAATATATGTGCATCCATCCTTTCAAATAGAGAAACTGTGTAAAAGAATCTGTTGTTAAATGTATGGAAACTCAGTATTTGTTCAACTGTGGTTTTGTTTTGTTTTTTCTTTTGGTCGTGCTTGATAGGTCCAGGTGTTTTCTTTTTTTTTTTTTATCATCATTTTATTGAGATATATTCACATACCACGCAGTCATACAAAACAAACCGTACTTTCGATTGTTTACAGTACCATTACATAGCCGTACATTCATCACCTAAATCAATCCCTGACACCTTCACTAGCACACACACAAAAATAACAAGAATAATAATTAGAGTGAAAAAGAGCAATTGAAGTAAAAAAGAACACTGGGTACCTTTGTCTGTTTGTTTGCTTCCCCTACTTTTCTACACATCCATCCATAAACTAGACAAAGTGGAGTTTGGTCCTTATGGCATTCCCAATCCCACTGTCACCCCTCATAAGCTACATTTTTATACAACTGTCTTCGAGATTCATGGGTTCTGGGTTGTAGTTTAATAGTTTCAGGTATCCACCACCAGCTACCCCAATTCTTTAGAACCTAAAAAAGGTTGTCTAAAGTGTGCGTAAGAGTGCCCACCAGAGTGATCTCTCGGCTCGTTTTGGAATCTCTCTGCCACTGAAGCTTATTTCACAGGTGTTTTCTTTTAAAGGGAAGAATTAGCATTTTAACCAGTCAGCTTGTTTGGCATTTTCCCCTGCAGATTCTCTCTTTTGCTTTGGCTGACATTGTCATAGTAATAGAGAGAAGGCAAATCTGCAGGCTAGATAGTCATATACTTTCTTTTTATATACACCACACATAAATTATTTGTCTGCCTCACTTTTATGCTTAGATATTAACAGTTGGTTGCAAATTGAATTTTTAGAAATCAAATCCCACTGGCTGCAGAAACATACCAGATAAGCTGTATCTTCCTTTCTAATTAAACATCACTAGGCAGTGACTCCTGTCACTTAAGTTTTCAGATTCGCTTTCTTGGTTCTTCTTGCCAGCTAATTGATTTGTTAAGTTCCCTGGTGAGGCTTATTATTTACAGGAATTTTTTCAAGTTTGGATTTTAATATTCTGCATTCATTTTCTTAAAATAAAGCACTCCTGTGTCTGTGTCATTTGTTTTTTCTGGTAAACCTAAGACCAGGCCTCCTTGTTTTTAGAGCCCAGTGGCAGTCATCAAAAGAAATATGAGACTCCAAAGCTGATTCCTAAAAGAAATCGAGAAGATCATAAGAGAGATTAGGCGAGCACTGATAAAGGCACTTTCCTAGCCATGGACTCTTTGCATCCCTTTTGATTTTTTGTTAGGATACAGAATCATATATTCTTTCACCTGTGGATACAGGTAGAAGTTGAAAAAGGGGGAAAGGATACTGCTACTACTACTAATGATACTGTCATTATATATAACCCTTATATAGCACTCACTATATGCCAAGTACTCTTAGTTCCTGTGATCCTTAAAGCAATCACCAGAGGAGGTACCATTATTATCCCCAATTTGATGAAAAGACTGAGGCATAGAGAGATCAAGTTTGTTGCCAGCATCACACAACTAGAAACTGAGAGGGCTGGGTTTCAGACCTAGATCTAAACAGTCTGATTCTAGGGTCCATAAATAGAAAAAAAAAAAAAAAAAAAGACCTTAAATAGGGAACCTGAACAGTGTCAGTAGAATTTTTAATTTTGATGAAGTCCAGTTTATCAGTTATTGTCTTTGACAATCTGTGCATATTGTACCCTGCTTAAGAGATCTCTAACTCAAGGTCACTAGAATTTTCTCCTGTTTTCATCCAGAAGTTTTATAGTTTTAGCTCTTGCAATTAGATCTATGGTCCATTCCAAGTCAATTCTCTTATTTGGTGTGAGTAAGGGTCAAGTTTGTTTGTTTATTTATTTATTTATTTATTTACTTACTTACATATGGATATCCAATTGTTTCAGCACCGTTTATTGAAAACATTATCCTTTCTCCATTGAATTGCCTTGGCCCCCTTGTTGAAAATCAGTTGACCATATATATCTGACTATTTTTGGACACTATTTTGTTCCAGTGATCTATATGTCTAACTTTACGCCATTACCATACTGCCTTTATTACTGTAGTTTTGTCACAAGTCTTGAAATCAGGTAGTATAGGTCCTTGAAATTTACTCTTCTTCTTGAAAATTGTTTTTGCTATTCTTGGTCCTTTGCATTTTCATATAAATTTTAGAATCAGATTGCCAGTTTCTTTTTTAAAAGCCTGCTAGGGTTTTGGATGAGATTACCTTGAATCTACAGATTAATTTGTGGAGTTATATCTTAATGTTGAGAATTTCAGTTCCCTCATCAAGACTTTGTAGTTTAAGTATACAAATCTTACACACATTTTGTTAAATTTATACCCTTGTATACTATTTCATATATGCTATTATAAATTGAATCATTTTTATTTAAATTCCGATTGTTGCCGGTATGTAGAAATATAATTGATATTTGTACCTTGACCTTGTATATCATGTGAAATTGCTAAACTCATTAGTTCTCATAAATTTGTATAGATTCCCCCACCTGCCACTTCCTTTGTTGATTTCAAATTACTAAAAGATGGGTTTGTGCTCTCCAGGGAGGAGATTGACAGATTCCTCTCTAGAGAAACTGACCAGCCCAAGAGAAAACATATTAGATATAAAAATTTGGGTCTCCTCAAATGAAAATTTCTAGATGTCTCCCATTACTCTCCAATAAAGTTTCACCAGTCCACAAGCTTGCTAAGTTTATTTTCCACTTAGCACTTTAATACCTCACTTGAAAAGATGAATGGACAATGAAAGATCACCAGACATTGGAGAAAAACTTGTAACATGTAAGGCAGAAGCCCTAATGAAGAAACAGGACAAAAAATATCAAAACATAGTCTATGATTGAGAGTGAGAGATTATAGTATAGTCATGAAACAAGAACAGGATGCTATAAAAAGAGAACATTCAGAAAAATAAGCAAGTGTAGCTGCATAATGAAAATGTGGGCCCTTTGTTTAAAAATTATTAAGAATTTCAAGACAACAGCAGCAGAGCTTTAGACCGAGCATGGTGCCCTTTTGATTGCAGCGCTCCACGTAACTACACAGGTTGCATGCCCATGAAACTGGCCCTGGATGTAAAGAAAGTGCTCTTGGAAATTAAATATATAATGGCATAAATAAGAAAATTGAATAGAAGGACTGAAAGATGAAGTAAGGAAATCACCCCAAAAGTTGAGCAAAACAATGGAAAAATATTTGAGAAAAGTAGAAGATAGTTCAAGAGCTTCACAATGTAAATATAATTCCTCACAGAGGACAGAGAAAACAGAGAGAAGGAAATAATCACAGAAATAATTCAAGGCAAGTTCCCAGCACTGAAGGACATTGGTTTTCAGATAGAAAGGGCCAAGCCAACACACATTATCATGAAATTTTGAATTACCAGGGATAAAGGTAAGTTCCTGACAGCTTTCAGAGGTAAAAATGAAAAAACAAAAACATAAAGCAGATGTACAAAGGACTAGAAATCAGAATGGCAGCAAACCCAAAATGTTAATTTAGCCAGAAATTGTGATACAACTATTTTGAGAGCTGGGGAGTAGGAAACAGGGTAAAGATGCTATATCCTCGTCTCTTACAATAGGAAATCAGTGGATAATCTGTCTCAATAAAAAATCAGGAAATAGCAAGAGCAGTATGTCATTGAGAAATTTGAAGGTAAAATAAACAATTAAGAAAAAATAAAAGTATTTCATCTAAAAGTCTTGAACTCAGGAATCATAGTTGGGGAGAGATGGGGAAAAGAAGTACCATTTTTCAATATAAATGTTTTAGAACTATCACTTTTTTAACTACTTGTTAATAATTTAAAAATTAGAATTCGATTTAGAAGTAGATAAGGATTTGCCCAAGATTTGCGTGGGACTCTAACAGATGTGACACTAATGATTCTTCTCTCTTCAGATTCCCGGTACATTCTCTTGCCTGTCGTTTTACATCACCTCCACATGCACTTGCAAGAACAGAAGGACCTGATCGTGTGCGCGCGTATCCTTAGCAACGTATTTTGTCTCATCAAGAAAAATAGCTCAGTAAGTAAATACAGGTCATAGTATGTAGTTCCCATCAAATGGCTTCTGGAAATAAAATTTTGAAAGTATGCAAAGAAAGCACACTAAAGAATAATCCTCTGAAATTTTCACTTTTATTTCCATCTGGATTGGACTTTTTTTCCTTTTTTTGCTTTTCCTGCTAAGGAATTTTTTTCAACCTTGTGGGATTGCTATAACCCTAAATAACCTAAGTTTCCTAATATTGTATTTCAAAAAAGAAACTGAATAAATACCAAGTGAGAAAAATTAGATTTCTCAAAGCCTCCTACATGTGTCTTTAATCTTGATAGGAGGAATGCACTTTGGTAAGAATAAATTACTTCTTGCAAACTAAACTCTTTTTGGACCCATTCTGTGAAAGAATGCATGATGCCAGAGAGTGGTGTTGGCTCTTGGGCCAGGTCTCACGGAGACTGCAGGAGCAGCACAAGCAAGCCCCAGGAGAGCAAGGGTATCGTGCAGTGCAACCATTACTCATCCTCAACAGTAATTGCATAATTATTAATGGCTTTGGGTACTCCTGTAGAGGTTCCTGAATCTCAATGCAGTGCAGCTGCATTAGAGAATGCAATGCCATTAGAGAAAGCACATGCTTGCTTGTGAATGGGGACAACTCAGAATATTCGTGTTCGTGGCTCAGGGGTCTGATATAAAATCCACATGTGAAGGATGTCCTGTTCCAATTCTGTCAGTCTACAAGAGTTAATTAAGCATAGTCACTGTTAGCACGTTTTACTGAGCAGAGTTGGGCACTGAGTACTGAGATACCTGTTTCTTTGCCTCTCTATTACATTTATGCTACATTTCCTCATTTTTGTCACAGCTTCTGAAGGACTCAGCAGTGAGCTGGGATGGGCCTCCAGTACTCGGGCCACAGTACTGTGGGAACAGTTGTCAATTGAGAGAGAAAGGCCACAATCTCTGAGTCTAAAAGGGTAATAAGACAGACCTGCATGGGAAGGGACAATTGATTTTGACACACACACACCAAATCCCCATGGTCCTAGGCTCCACGGGTGACCTGGGACTGGGAGAAGAGTGGCAAGAGAAAAGGCATTAGTTTTGCTTTAAAACTCCCTCTGTACCATTCAATAAAGAATAGCTATGCCATGCCTAATTGGGATATTTTTCCAAACTATTATTGCTGAGAATCCAAAGTAAATAAACAGGCAGTTTACTGCAGAAAACTGAAAGCAAATATCAGCAATACTAGAGACTTTTAAAAATTTTTTTACTTCTTGTCTATTTCAATTTGCAAGTTGCAGTCAGTTTTTGGATTTATAAGGAATTCACAGCAGAAACCAATTCACTGAGACAAAAACCTTAAAAGTTGTCTTGCAAGTATAAGGAAGTTTATCATAAAATCTTAGGCAAACAGCTCTTTCAAACTCACACTTTCTACACACTTTCTAAAAGTATTCTTTGCAATGAGTTAATCTTGTGTACACAGAATTTCTTCTTACACAGATGTAATAAGAACCCCACATCCACCATACACACTTGGTGCAGAGCAGTGTGGGTTTCTCTCGCAAGTCCTGGGGGCTTGGATAGTGTAAGCTTTGCTTCAGGAAGCAGTCCTTACCACAACCACTGCCCTTAGGTCCAATCTGTAGCTAATGGTATTTGCCTAGACTGAATGTCATTCCCTAATATTTGCACAGATTTTATGGATCATTTTTTAAAGAAATAGACTTTTGCATTTAAAACACACTTTTGGGAAAGGACCTGTGCAACTGCAGTGATGCGAAGAGTAAATGTAAGCACAATCTGAAATCAAGGAATTACAGACTTTAAGTCCCAGGAGAGCCTTTCAGTCAAGAATCAGGCCTGGAGAGGCAGGTGGGATTTGTGGTGTTCTAAATTCATCTGGTGTACCTTCTATGACATCACCTGCCTTTTTACTTGTATCTCAGGTATCCATTGCACAGCCAAGCTCAATGCTCTTGGGCAAGCCCTTAGCTTTTCTGTGCCTTTGGTTTTTCATCTTTTAAAGGTCATCCATTTGAATGAGGTACGGATCTCTCAAGATCTCCAGTTCTCTGACTTTTCGTTTTTACGTTTGGAAAAGTGCTTTTTCTCCCTTTTAGTTGAAGAAAGATTCATATAGATATTCAGCCACAATTTCCTAAATGTATTTTTTTTTTTTTTCTCTTGAGGAAAAATCTGTGCTGGAGGAAATTGATGTGATAGTGGCTAGCCTGCTGGACATCCTGCTGAGAACCATCTTGGAGATCACCAGTCGGCCTCAGGCATCTGGCTCCACAATGCGGCTCCAGTTCCAGGACGTCACTGTAAGATCATAAAGCACATGGAACACATCGTAGTTGTGCTTGTTAAAGCTACAGTCACTTTGAGGGAGGTTGGCCATGAGAGTGTAGGAAATCTGGCCTGGGAGAGAGTGACCTGTGTGCATTTTAAATATGTATGAGATTATGTTTGTTTTTACCAGGGAACTAGGATGTGAGGCATGCTTGGTAAAAAAGATCTTGGATTAAGGGTTTTTAATTTCAGAAAGCCAATGATGTGAGTTCTTATGTTGCCTAATTTAACTTCATTCACCATTCTATATCCCCAATCAATTTGATATATATATTTTTTAAACTCATCCATTGAATTGCTTGAGGAAATGAGAATAGTGAAATAAAACAAATGTGAGCCAGGGGACCAGACTGCAAATTCTGGCTTTTTCATGACAATCGGTTAAGATCTTTAATTTTCTCAGCCTCAGTTTCCTCACCTATAAAATGAGAAGTTATAGCTTGGTAATTTTTAGTATGCCTTCAAGCGCCACTATTTTATGAGCCTAATATAACATGATTCATATAAAATATTAAGTATTATCTGGTAGTGTATATATTTCTATTTAAAACTCCTATTCAGCTGACCAAAACTGGTGGGTTTTTTTGTTTTGTTTTGTTTTGTTTTTGGTCCATTTAAAACTGTTTTTTTAAGCAAATGATATTATTTGCAGATATGATAGCAGATGTTATAGTTTTCGTGTACATATTTCTTACAAAATGTCAACACTTTGCCATCATTTTTACAAATTGTGTGTTACAGAACCCCTGTCTAAGAATGTTTGCCTGGCCCTTGATGAAAATAACTTTTTATTTTACTTCAAACAGTGAAAGGCCCATGTTGGCTCTTGTGTCATGATTGGCTATTTCAGGATGGCCATATTGTGTCAAATTTTATTTTATCTGCTTCCAGAACAAAGATATGCCAGAGGTTCGAGAACTGTTTTGAGTTTGGGAAGTTAAACTCCTTCTTTTTACAAAATAAGGTTAAATGTGGTATGAAAAAACTTCCTAATGGATCTACTACCTCCTTTCAAGAAAAGAAAAACAAGCAATTGATTTGGTCTGATGGAATTAATTTGGTCTGATGAAAATTCCATTGGTCTGATGGAATTTTGTCTGTAAAATGGTACCTACCTCATAGGGTTTGCTTCATCTTACCATAGTATGGATATCTTAATTTTGTTATAAGTATTCTATGAGAAAATTCATGTAAATTAGCACACTACTTGGTCCCTAGTAAATGACCAAAGATGTTATTTTTCTTGTCACTAATGCCACTGGAGTTCATTATGGGTTTGAGGTTTGAGGTTTTGTATTTGTTTATTTTGGTTTTTTTTTTTTAATTTTTTAATTAAACTTTTTATATTGTGATAATTATAAGGTAGCATGCAATTGTAAGAAATAATACAGATATATCTCTTTACTCAGTTTTATACGTTGTAACATCTTGCAGAGCTATGGAATAATATCCCAACCAGGGTATTGACATTAATACAATCAAGATACAGAATATTTCCATCACCCCAAGGATCCCTTATGTTGCTCTTTTATAATAACCCACACTCCCTCCTATCTGCACCCACTCCTTAACCCCTGACAACCACCAATCTGTTCACTTTTTCTGTAATGTTGTCATTTTCAAGAACATTATATAAATGGAATCATACCTTATGTAACATTTGGGAGATTGGCTTTTTTTGGTCAACCTAATTCTTGGAAATTCACCCAGGTTACTGTGTCTATCAGTAGTCTGTAACTTTGTATTGCTGAGCAGCATTAGATGCTATACATGTGCCACAGCGTGTTTAATCATTCACCCATTGGAGGTTATTTGGGAAGCCCAGTTTTGGGTTATAATGAATAAAGGTAGTATGAACATTCATGGACACATTTTTGTGTGCACATAACTTTTCATTTCTCTGAGATAAATGCCCAGGAGTATAACTGCTGGATTGTATGGTAGGTGCATTATTTAGTTTCTTAAGAAAACTACTCAACTTTTCCAGGCTAGCTGCTCTGTTTTACATTCCCAGTAATCCAGTACCTCCACATCCTCACAGCATTTGGTGTTTTTACTTTTGTTTAATAGCCACTCTGAAAGATATGTAGTAATTTTTTTATTGTGGTTTTAATTTGCATTTCCCTGATGAATAATGGTGCTGAACATCTTTTCACTTGTTTATTTGCCATCTGTACATGCTCTTCATGTTTTTGCCCATTTTCTCATTGGATTGTTTGTTTTTTTTGCTGTTGAGTTTGAGAGTTCTTTATATATTCTAGTCATTTCTTGGATATGTGGTTTGCAAATATTTTCTCCCACTCTGTGTCTTGTGTTTTCATCCTCATATTTGCGTCTTGCAAAAGAAATTTTTAAGTTTTGGTAAAGTTCAGTTAACCAATTTTTCCTTTTATGGATTATGCTTTTGGTGTCAAGTCTAAGAACTCTTTGCCTAGCAGTTCTTTGGCCCTATTTCCTGAAGATTATTTCCTACTTTTTTTCCTAAAAGTATTAATAGTTTTACATTTTGCGTTTAAGTCTGTGAACTATTTTCAGTTAATTTTTGTATAGGATGTGAGATTTAGGCCATGATTCATTTTTTGCCTGTGGATGTCCAGCTGCTCCAGCATCTTTTGTTGAATTGCATTGGCACCTTTGTCAAAAATCATTTGGGTTATGGGGGCATGTCAGGATTCTCTCCACGGTGCCAGTCTCCATCCAGTCCTCCGATGGAAACCCCTTGTTGGTTGTTTCCCCACTTCCAGTGCCCACAACACCTGATGGCATCCACAGGCTCCCAGCCTTGATTTGAGGAGATGTCGGGGAGGGGCTGTGAGTCTGAGGAGCCACAGGCAGGCAGCCTCCTCTTCTTGAACTCTGACCCGCAGTGTCTTGTGTCTTGTGTTTTCGTCCTCATATTTGAGTCTGAGGATGAGGCATGGCCCTAGTGGGGGCTCTACCTCAAGTTCACCTGCCTTCGCCTCTGCAAGTGAGGAGATTCGGCTTCAGAGCTGCATTGCTGCCATGTGGCAGGAGGATCCTGCGTCAGTACTCACACTCACTCCATCTGTGTTGAAGAGTTTGCAACATTGAAAGGGGGTATTTTAATTTAAAGTAGTGGGTTGGAAAATACAAGGCATTCAGACTGAGATGGTGTGATACTGAAACCTCCATCAACTTTTACAAAGATTATTTGCAATCTTCTGTTCTAATTTTCAAGGTGTATCCAGAAATAATCTTTCATGGGTGGCTTATGAAATCAGAAGAGGTGTGATTTTTGCTGGAATATGTTAAAACATGTTGGAGGGACGGGGCAAGACAGCAGCATAGGGAGGGGTGGAATTTAGTTAGTCCCCTGGAATAGATAATGAACAACTAGGAACAACTACTAAATAATTTGGAATAACTGCTGGGGACGACCATGACTGTCCACACATTGTACACCAAACTGGGTTGGGAGGAATGCCTGAGATCGCAGCATAGAATCTGTAAGTAAAAACTGCGCAACTGTGCTGGGAGCCCCTTGCCCCATGGCAGGCTTTGCTGCAAAACCTCCCTGTGATAGAAAACAGCACTCTCCAAGCAAGCAAATGCAGCTCAGCTAAGCTCCAACTGGGGTTTTCATTAACAAATGTGGGCTGCTGAATACAAGCTACAAACCCCCAACTAATAGACAGAGGCTTTCAGTGATGACTGACCTTAAAGAACCAGAAGACTCATCTGTCCTGCGAAGGGGAGAAGACCAGGTGTTGCCTCTGGCTGACGAGTGAAACTGGGGGCCATGTACTGGCTCTAAAAGGGAGTTTCCATCCCTTTTTCTCTCTCTCAACCTGAGGGGCTCAGAGGAGAGAGCTGCAGCCATTTTCAGTTCACAGCGCTCTGACTCAGACAGGGGTGGTGATAACAGAGTCAGAGAGACAGTTAAATGCAGATGATAACTCCCTAGGGGGTGTACCTTCCCTAAGAGGAAGGAGGTAGGGCCCAGCTTTCCCTTCAGAACCAGACCCCAGAGCCTGGGGGGAAACAGCCAAAACACAAACTGAAGGGGCCACATCTCCTTACACCATTTGGGAGCAACAGGCTGAGAGGCCCCACCTGCTGGGCAGGTTAGGAAAAGCACAGCGAGTGGAGACCTCACAGGAAAGTCTGTCATTCCTCTAAGATACACCCTGAATATAACCCCATTCTGAGACCTGAACCCATTCTGGTCTGGGAAAATCTGACTGGGGTAACCAAGGAAACCAAATTCCTAGACAACAGAAAACTACAATCTATACTAGGGAAAACAAAGATATGGCCTAAAGGAACAAATTTATACCTCAATCAAGAGATAGTTGAGATATTGTTTCACTTTAATGAAACAACCTATTAAAGATTTTCAAAGAAATATGATAGATCAAATCAGAAACCAAATCAATGAGTTCAGGGAAGATACAACAAAAGAGATGAAGGATATAAAGAAAACACTGGGCGTACATAAAGTAGAAATTGCAAGTTTGAAAAAACAACTGGACAAATCTATGGAAATGAAAGGCACAACACAGATAAAAAACACTATGGAGACATACAAGAGCAGATCTCAAGAGGCAGAAGAAATCATGTAGCAACTAGGGAACAAGACACCTGAAACCCTATACACAAAAGAACAGATAGGGAAAAGGGGCAGAAGCAATAATGGAAGAAATAATCAATGAAAATTTCCCATCTCTTATGAAAGATATAAAATTATAGATCCAAGAAGCACAGCATACCCCGAACAGAACAGATATGAATAGTCCCATGCCAAGATTATCAAACATCAAAGATGAAGAGAGAATCCTGAAAGCAGCAAGAGAAAAGCGATCCATCACATACAAAGGAAGCTTGATGAGATTGTGTGTGAATTTCTCGGTAGAAACCATGGAGGCAGGAAAGAAGTGATGTGATATATTTAAGATACTGAAAGAGAAAAACTGCCAACCAAGAATCCTATATCTGGCAAAACTATCCTTCAGATATGAGGGATAGTTTAAAATATTCTCAGAAAAACAGACAATGAGAGAGTTTGTGAACAAGATACCTATGCTACCTATGCTACAGGAAATACTAAAGGGAGCACTACAGGCAGATAGGAAAAGACAGGAGTGAGAGGTTTGGAAAACAATTTTGGTGATGGTAGCAGCAATGTAAGTACACTGAACAAAGATGACTGTGAGTATGGTTGAAAGAGGAATGTTAGGAGCATGTGGGACACCAGAAGGAAAGAGGAAATATAAAGACTGGGACGGTATAACTCAGTGAAACCTAGAGTGCTTAACAATTGTATAAAATGTATGAATACGTTTTACATGAGGGAGAACAAATGAATGTCACCCTTGCAAGGTGTTAAAAATAGGGTAATATTAGGGAAAACATACAATCAATGCAAACTAGAGACTATAATTAACAGAAACATTGTATTATGCTTCCTTTAAAGTAACAAACGCAATACAGCAAAGCTAAATGCCTTTAAGAGGGGGACATAAGGGAGGGGTATGGGACTCTTGGCATCGGGGATTTTGTCTGTCTCTTTTATTCTACTTTAGGTTAACTCTATCCTTTTGTTGCTTTTTAGCTGTCTTATTTCTTTCTTTTTTTTTTCTTTTGTCTCTCCACCTTCATCAACTCTTCCTCCTTCTTTGTGGAAGAAGTGGAAATGTCCATATGTAGATAGTGGTGATGGTGGTGAATACATAAATATATTACTATACAGGGAACTATCAATTGTTTACTTAGGATAGAAAGTATGGTGGGTGAACAAAACCGTCTTTAAAAAAAACGGATTGATGAAGGAACCTTGAGGGCTCTATATTGAGTGAAAATATATTAAGGACAAATATTGCATGGTCTCACTGATATGAACTAATTATAATATGTAAACTCATAGACATGAAATATAAGGTACCAGGATATAGAACAAGGTTAAAGAATGGGGAGCGGTTGCTTATTATGAGCACAGTGTTCAACTAGGTTGAACTTAAGTGTTTGGAAAAGGACAGGGGTGATGGTAGCAGGTTATTGTGAGAATAACTAACAGTGCTGAATTGTGTGTGAATGTGGTGGAGAGGGGAAGCTTAGAGTCATGGATGTCACCAAAAGGAAAGTTGGAGGTTAAAATGTGGGAATGTATAAAACAGTGAATCTTGTGAATGACAATGTCCATGATTAACTGTACAAATATTAGAAATCTTTTTCATGAACTAGAACAAATGTATAACACTATAACTAGAAGTTAATAATAAAGGGGTATATAGGGAAAATAAATATACCTATTGCAAACTATGTTCTACAGTTAGTAGTATTTTAACATTCTTTCATCAACAGTAACAAATGTACTATACCAATACTATGAGTCAATAATGGAGGGGGGGTGGTTAGGGGTATTGGAGGATTTGAGTTTTCTTTTTTGTCTTTATTTCTTTTCTGGTGTAATGAAAATATTCTAAACATTGAAAAAAAGTTAATTGTGGTGATGGATACACAGCTGTGTGATGGTACCATGGGCAATTGATTGTGCACTTTGGATCTTTGGATAATTGTATGGTATGTGAACAATCTCAATAAAATTAAATTAAAAAAAATCAGTTGGGCATATTTGTATGGAACTATTTCTGAGTTCTCTGTTCTCTTCTATTAATCTGTGTCTATCTCTCAACCAATACTACACAGTCTTAATTATTGTACTTATATAATAAGTCTTGAAATCAAGTAAATGGATTTCTCACACATTATTCTTCCTTTTCAAAATTGCATCTGCTATTCTAGTTCCTTTGTCTTTCCATATAAGTTTTAGAAAAACCTTGCCTATATCTACAAAAATTTTGCTGGGATTTTTATAGGAATTGTGTTAAACCTGTATATCAATTCAAGTCATCCAATGCATGAACATATTGAGTCTCTCTATTTATTTATATATTTTATTCCTTTATCAGCATTGTGTAGTTTTTGAAATATAAGTCCTATTCATGTTTTGTTAGATTTATACCTAAGTATTTCATTTCTTTTTGAAAATTCTAAATGGTATTGTATTTTTAATTTCTGTATCCACATGTTCATTGCTTGTATATAGATACAATTGGTTTTTTAATGTATGTCTCATCTTCTATGATTTTGCTGAACTTAAATATTAGAGTATTTTGGTAGATCCCTTGGAGTTTTCTATGTAGGCAGTCTATCTTCTGCAAATAGGGACAGTTTTATTTCTTCATTTCTGATCTGTTTGTCTTTTATTTTCATTTCTTGCTCTATTGCATTGGCTAGAACTTTCAGAGGTATGTTGAATGAGAGTGGTGAGAGCAGACATCCTTGCCTTGTTCCAGATTTTAAGGGGAAAGCATTCAGACTTTCACCATTATGTATAATGTTAGCTGTAGGTTTTTTAGGTGCTTTTTCTCAAGGTGAGCACATTCCCCTCTATTCCTATTTTTCAGAGTTGTTATCATGAATGGGTGTTGAATTTTTTCTATTGCTTTTTTTCCTCTGATTGATATGATCATGTGGGTTTTTTTCTTCTTCTTCTTCTTTAACCTATTAATGATGGATTACACTGGTTGCATTTCAAATACTGAACCAGTCTTGCATCCCTAGAAGAAACATCACTTAGTCATAGTGTATAATTCCTTTTGTATTTTGCTGAACTCTATTTGCTAATCTTTTGTTAGGATTTTTGCATCTGTATTCATAAAGGATATTGATTTGTAGTTTTCTTTCTTTGTTTTTTTCTTTTTTTTTTTTTAATTATCTTTGTCTTGTTTAGGTATCAGAGTAATACAAGCTTCATAAAATGAATTGGGAAGGGTTCCCTCCTCTTGTATTTTCTGGAAGAAATTGTATAGAATTTGGTTAATCTTCTTTAAATATTTGGTAGAATTTTCCAGTGAAAACACCTAGACACAGAGATGTATTTTGGGTGAGTTTTTAAATTCTGAATTAAATTTTCTTAATAGTTACAGGACTATTTCAATTGTCTGTTTCATGTTGAGTGAGTTGTTGGCCTTTTTATGTCTGTACCCATTGATGTTTCAGGGTTGCCAGCTCCTTCAGCTCCAAGTCTGGCATATAGGAGGCAAAAAACATACAAACAAACAAACCACAGAACCCAAGTTGTTCTTGAGTCCCAGATCCTTAGCCAGTCTGCCTTCTCTCTCCACACTTCTGAGTCTTTTTATGTTCATAATTTTATATACAATGTCCAGGGTTTTTAGTTGTACTTAGCAAAAGGAATAGGGAAAAGTATTTCTACTCCATTTTCCTAATGGTTTTGATGGTTAACATTTTAACTATTTCTTGTCAACATAGACCTTACATAATTCTGAAATTATACTGGCCCGGCAAACAAGATATTTTCAGTTCACAAAATCATAGCAAATGCTTGGCACAGTAAAAGACTGCTCAAAGCCAAAATTTAAATGGTTTTAGAAACTGCTTTGTATCGACATGCAGGGTTATTGTACACCAAATCTATATGGAATATACTTGGTCTTGAGGCCATTACAGTATAATAATCTATGCAAATTAAGAGACTTGAAGAAAGCAGTGTATCAGGTTTGTGGGTGCAGTTGGGGGTAGGGCAAGCTGAGTGATCATCCCGTGGACCAGACTTTAGGAAAATCTTACGAAGAGAAACCTTTCTCCATATTAGCTATGTGGTACTTCTTGCTGTGTGGAAAAGCCAAACTCTCACGAGGTATGTGGCACAAAATTTGCTAAGAAACATTCATAGAAATTATTTGGCATCTTTGTTTTATGCTTTAAGACATGTTTCAAGAGTACTCAGGCTAGACCTGGGTTGAATGCTACTCTGCCACTTAATTAGAGATGTGATCTCGGTCAGGTTATCTAATCTTTAAGCCTCAGCTTCTTTGTTTTTAAATCGAGAAAATAATTGCACTTATCTAAAAGATGGCATGAGGAATACATCAAATAACATATAAAAATAGTAAGTGGTCCAATATTCAGTAAAGTTTAGCCATTAATCATTGTTAGAGCAACAACAATCATATGGTCACTGTAGTAGTAATACTTGTCATTGTTATAACCTGTCATGGTGAGACATCTGATCTGCTCATTCACAGAGTAAGTTCTCTGGGCACTCAAGAGCTATCTGATTTCTTCATCATTTTGTCACAGAATAGGCTCTAGTAAGGAGTCTTTGCATGGTTCTATAGTGAGCAGCTTCTCAGTCTTTACAGGCACGTATATGACAGAGTGCCCACAATGTGTGGACACACGGGGGGTCCGAGCCGTGCCCACAGTCCAGTCGTGGTGTTTGTACCAGTGCTCTATGAGGGCCAGGCTCTGACCCTGCTCCCAGCAACCCACAGGAGGACTGGCTTCCAATGAATCATAATTCTAGATAACAATAGCTGTATTTTTACAGTTGAAAAGGATTGTACTTTTGTTCTTCTACCAACTGTTCTTTGAACTTTAAAATGGTCTCTCCAGCTGGAAAAAAAAAAAGCATCATCATTGTTATTGGTTCCTTTCAAAAATCTAATTGTACATGGTAACAGATTTTATAAAGCAGCATAAATGGCCATTTGCTTCACACTCTCAACTAATTAGACTCCCAAGTTCCCTGCAATTTATAAATGCTTTTGCTTTGCACATAATTTTGTTACGTACCTTTTTGAAAAATGCAGGTGACTCAGCTCAGCGTAGGCCTTGTCTAAGACAGATACTCTGGTGAGCTTACCTGAAGTTTTCATGCAGTATTGGTTTGTGGTTGGGGAGGGAAAGGGGTCCAGGAGAATTCTATAAGAAATATCTGGAAAAAATCATACACATGTTTAATGGAAAGTTTCTTGAAGGCTACAAGAGTCTAATACTCTTTTTATTCACATTTATTGATAGAAATTACTGTTAAACCCAGTCTATATATATAATAGATGCAAGCCACTGGAGAATATACTTTTTTTTTTTCATTTTATTGAGATATATTCACATACCATGCAGTCATACAAAACAAAACGTATATTCATTTGTTCACTGTACCACCACATAGTTGTGCATTCATCAACAAAATCAATCCCTGGCATCTTCATTACCACACACACAAAAATAACAAGAGTAAAAATTAAAGTGAAAAAGGACAATTAAAGTAAAAAAGAACACTGGGTGCTTTTTGTTTGTTTTTTCTTCCCCCATTTTTCTACTCATCCATTCATAAACTAGACAAAGGGGAGTGTGGACCATATGGCTTTCCCAATTACATTGTCACCCCTAATAAGCTACATTTTTATACAATCGTCTTCAAGATTCATGGGTTCTGGGTTGTAGTTTGATAGTTTCAGGTATTTACTGCTAGCTACTCCAATTCACTAGAACCTAAAAAGGGTTGTCTATATTGTGCGTAAGAGTGCCCACCAGAGTGACCTCTCGGCTCCTTTTGGAATCTCTCTGCCACTGAAGCTTATTTCATTTCCTTTCACATTCCCCTTTTGGTCAAGATGTTCTCCATCCCATGATGCCAGGTCTAGATTCCTCCTCAGGAGTCATATTCCACGTTGCCAGGGAGATTCACTCCCCTGGGTGTCTGATCCCACGTAGTGGGGAGGGCAGTGATTTCACCTGTCAGGTTGGCTTAGCTAGAGAGAGAGGGTCACATCTGAGCAACAAAGAGGCACTCAGGAGGAGGCTCTTAGGCACAATTATAGGGAGGCCTAGCCTCTCCTTTGCAGCAGCAGTTTTCCCAACGGAAAGTCCTGTGGTAGAGGGCTCAGCCCATCAAACCACCAGTCCCCTATGACTGTGAGCACATCAGCAACCATCAAGGTGGGGAAGCCCATTACTGGAGAATAAACTTTTAAAGGTGATTTGTATGTAAGACATTCCCACACTAAAAATAAGTGAATCTTGACCAGAGATGGTTTTTCATTTTCTCTTTTCTGCAAATTGTAAGTCTAGGGTTTTCCAAATTGACACATTCCTAAAATATCTTAAAAATGAGGAAATTACATTATGGTTAAGAAAATATATTAGTAAAATATTGGAAATCTTGACTTCATAATATAGTTATATGTGCTTGGCATTCCTAAGTAGATTAAATGAACAAATAACATTGTAGAGTAGATGTCAGGACTGATGATACATCATGAATGTGTCAAAGATTATGTATCAGGGTGGTAAGTTATTTAAAATGGGCCCATTGGATATGACAAATAAAAATAGTTAATAAGCTGGATTCAAAGAGATGTTCATTTATGTACTTTGGCTGTAATGACAATGAGAGTCTATTAGTTATTGAATAACTGTTTTCCTGTTATTACTAAAATTATTTCTAATACATAATTCTTCTAACTTGAGGTTATTTTTCTGTTCACAAGTTCGTCTGTTAAATAAATATTTTAGGAATACTAATTTGGTAGCTGTATTCAAGATAGTGTGGATAGGGTGGAGAAAACCTTTAAGATGAAAAATTAAATGGTTTTCTACCTACTAGATTTGTGATTTTTAGTGGAGATGTAATTAATAGGTTAAAAAATGCAGATATTGGTTATCGGCTGACAGATACTTATATAGTTATTTTTATTTGAAATATAACCCCCAAAATTCATAAAATCAAATCAGTCTGAGCAGTAGGAAGAAGAGGCATTGAATGCAGACTTCTAGAACCAGAAATATCTCGGTTCAAATCCTAGCTTCACTATTTTCTAGCTGTGTAACATGGGGTAAATTTCTTACCCTTCCCTATTAAACTATCTTATCTATAAAGTGAAGATAATAATGTCCACCTAACAAAGCACTGTAAGGAATGAACTTAATAAAGTAATCAATGTATACTAACTTACACATGGGATAGTCTATAAATGATAATGGTTATCATAATGTCTTATTTGTTAAAATAGTTTTATTGAGGTATAATTGGTACACAACAAGCTGCACATGTTTAAAGTAAACAATTTGATAAGCTTTGACATAGGCATACACCATAGTCAAGATAATGAACATGTCCATCACTCTGAAAAGTTTCTTTGTGCCCCTTCTATTCCCTCCCTCCCACCCTTCTATCCTGCCTAGTCCCCAGGCAATCATTGACCTACTTTCTGTTACTGTAGATAAGTTTTATCCTCTAGAATTATACAGTTGATAAGTTTTTGGGGTTTTTGTTTTTTTTTTTTTTGATCTGGCTTCTTTCACTCAATAGGTTGTTTTTCATCCATGTTGCTTGAGTTTCATCCATGTTGTTTCATTTGTCAGTAGCTCATTCCCTTTTATTATCGTATAGTATTCCATTGTATGAATATACTGTAATTTGTTTATTCATTCACCTTTTTGTGGTCATTTAGGTTGTTCCTGTTTTTAACTATTATATACCATTATCTGTTTATCTATTTTGACACCAGTAACACACTATCCTGATTACTGTAGCTTTATGATAATTCTTGAATTCAGATCGTATAAGTCCTCCAAGTTTGTTTATCCTTTTCAAAGTTGTTCTGACTGTTCTAGGTTGTTTATATTTCCATATGAATTTTTAAATCAGCTTATGAGTGTCTAACCCCATCATCACCACCAAAAAGGAGGTGGGGGGGGTGCTGATAGGATTCTGATTGGGATCGCATTGAATCTATATATCAATTTTGGGAGAATTGACATCTTAATATTGAAACTCCTATTGTGCTTGTATTGTTTTAAATACTGTTGCTCTGATTAGAAGTGGATAAATTCTTAGCTGAGCAAAACAGTTGTATTGAAAACATAAACACTAAATTACGAGTGCATTGGGATATGTAAATGATAGCAGTTTAGAAACTACAAGGTCTTCAGCTCTATGAATGCTATATATATACTTTTTTTCCCTGAAATTTTATTGAGATATAGTCATATACCATACAGTCATCAAAAGTGTACAATCAGTTGTTCACAGTATCATCATATAGTTTGGCATTCATCACCACAATCAATTTTTAAACATTTTCATTACTCCAAAAATAATAAAAAGAAGAATGGAAATAAAAATAAAAATAGAACACAGAAAACATCCCACCTCTCCATTATTCATTTACTTTTTTGTCCCCATTTTTCTACTCATCTGTTCATACACTGGATAAAGGGAATATGAGCCACAAGGTTTTCACAATCACATGGTCACACCATGTAAGCTTATATATATACTTTTTGTTCATTTTTAATTTTTAAGAATTAGACTTTTTAGGAGTAAATCACATAATGCTGAAGCACAAAAGAATGGCAATTAAACAACTTTTTAAAAGAATATTGAAATCAACAATATGCAGTGGATGGCTTTCTTTACACCCTTTACACCTTTAAGTCAGCAGACCTGAGTTAGAGGAAGCCACATGAATTCATAAATGGAGATCACCCCTAGAGATTGCCCTGTCCTGGGATCACTGCAGCTGATGAAACTCTGCAATCTTGGCTGGTCTTGGCTGGTCTCAGGTGGTATGTGGGGTTGCTCAAGCCTCTCATCACATGAGTTTTATGGACCAAAACCCATATCTTAGATATAAATAGCAACCACTGTGGGCCCAAGAATGATCACAGGTGAAACCACCCCACTGTGTCTCTCAGCAGCTGCTGTAACTTTTTGGTGTTGCTCTAGAGTAAGTCCAAATGAAGCATGCTGCAGCATGCTAACCCAGATGGCATGAAAGCAGGGACCTCATCTAAAATATAGGTTATTACTCTTCAGGAGGGACCCTGGGAGAATGAAGATGATGGGGTCATCATGTCACCAGATTCCACCAGAAACTGCTGTAGGAAGACTCTGAGGCTCTTCAGTGAAAGAGCCAGCAGTGAAATTTTACACAAAAGTGAAAATAAAACAGACATATCAGAATTCCTGTGGTCTCTCACAGAATGCAACAGAGTAGAAGGTTAAGAATAAAAGGGAGGCATTAAATTTGGGCTATGTAACTAAAAAAAAATTATGAAATAATGCTTATCCTTACTACATTGGATACTTTCTAATATTTTGCATTTCATTTTTTAAAATGCCAATTGCAGCTCACCAAATGATTTCATGACCTACTTGTAGGTTGTGACTTGTGTTTGGAAAGTACTGTTTTAGATGGCTTTTCTTTTTAAGATTTTATAGTTAACAGCAAAGATTTATTAAGTGATTATGTCAAGCATTATAAACTTTACATGCTTCATCTCATTTTATCCTCGCAACAACTCTATGAAATTAATATCCACTTTTTTTTACAAATGAGAAGACTGAGGTTTAGATGTTGCTATTATGAATAATAATAATAATAGCTAATATTCGCTAAGCCTTTCATTTTACAGGAGAAATAATGAGGAACAGAAAACTAAAGGGTCTTGGCACATTCACATAGTAACCATTTCACCTAAGTTAGATTGTAGTCCATTTTCAGTTATCCAGGATTCTTCATTAATTATGTTTTTGTTAAAGAGAGGCAGGGATCCATATACCTAACGTGGGAAGTTTCCAAATCTTCCAGTTTAAGTGGTTCATCAAGGAACAAAAATAAAATGTAATTATGTAGGAAAAAAGACAGGTTGTTCAGAAGAATCTTCTAAGACCATCTGCTGGCAATTTCTAAGTGAAAAGAGAGGAAGGGAAAGAGGAAGACAACATTGTATTTTATGATGATTTCATGTGTGCTGAGGGCCTTTTGCTCAAATTCCTATTTATTGAGGGCTTAGACTATTCTTGTGTTATGCTAGACATTTTTGTACATTATCTTTAATCACCCTGATGGGTGGGCAGTACTATCCCCATTTTATAGAAGTTAACTGAGGCTCAGGAACATTAATGGAACTGGCTTTTTTTTGTTATTCATTTTATTGAGCTATATTCATATACCATGCAGTCAAACAAAATAAAGCTTACATTCGTTTGCAGTACCATTATATAGTTGTGCATTCATCACCAAAATTAATTTTTGACATTTTCATTACCACACACAGAAAAATAATAAGAATAAAAGCGAAAAAGAACAATTAAAGTAAAAAAGAACACTGGGTGCCTTTTTTTTTTCTTCCCCATCCCCATTTTTCTACTCATCCATCCATAAACTAGACAAAGGGGAGTGTGGTCCACATGGCTTTCCCAATCACATTGTCACCGGTGCCTCATAACCTATATTTTTATACAATCATCTTCAAGATTCATGGGTTCTGGGTGGAACTGGCTTTGAACCCAAATTTGTTTAACTTCAGTGTGTAGATACTTGCACTGCAGTGATATTAAAGGACTGCAGAGCTAAAAATCCCAATAAGTGTTTTCTGGACCCATCACTCCAGTACTACCATCTTCCATCAAGCCATCTTCTGTTTGGTGTCTGCCTTGAGTACTAGGCAACATCAAAGCTCAAGCCTTTATAGCAACAGGACCCATACAGAAGTTTTGGATCCCCTACATATGTTGAAGTCAGTATAGACATTTTATATATACCCAAACTCTTATTGTTCAAAGGCACTAAATAAAGACTGAGCCATAAAATAAATGGTATGAATCTAGTACAGAATTATCTGTTTTTACACACAGGGGGACCCACACAGGTCTCATTTGCAGCTTTTTTCTTTCTCGTATTTGACACACAATTCTCTTTCTAACTCAAGTAGGTTTTCTGGTTTCTTAAATCCTTAAGAAAAGTAACAGCAAGTTAGGAAATAGAGGAACAGAATTACTTAGATCTAACCAAACTGCTATCATGGTAATACGACAAATAGCCTGGGAAGGAGGGAGGGAACAAGGAAAATGGAAAAACTATATATATCAAGACAGGAGTGTGGGTCCTTTTAAGGAGGATATATACTCTCCAGTAGACCTTGCTTTGCATATCACTGCCTCAGCACTCACTAAAATCATAGTCACTGGTTAAATTAATCACTATTCTTCCTTTTAGGAGGCAGGAATTTGTAATTCCAGCTGGTTACTATTTTTAGAGATTTAGTATTTCTGAAGAAAGCTCCAGCCACGTAGACACAGTGCCAGATGAATGAATGATCACTATTCCTCAGGGTTGCAGACAGTTGTAGGAGGAGCTTTAGAGTCAGAAAGAACTGGAGGTGACTCCCAACCCTGCCACATTCTAGTTGGGTGACTTTCAGCAAGTCTTTCAACCTGTCTGAACCTCTATTTTACCTTCTTTAAATAAGTGTTTTACCCCCTATCTCATAGGATTGATGAGAAGCTTAAATGAGATCATGAAAGAAGGTATATTAAATGTTCATTCAGCAGTAAGGGACCTCATTGCCTTACCTCGTGTAGGTATGTGGAGTTAAGTCCCAAGTGAAAAGCTGCCACCCAAGTAGAAAATCCACTCTGAGTTAGAAAAAAATACATGTATACCGAGTAAAAGGCAACTGATCACAGGCAAAAAATGTTGGCTATGATATTGTGGGTAATTTAGTTTAAGAATACTTCAGAGAGTGAATTTGGATCATAGTAATCTTTAAGTGTTCTGTTTGAGGATAGTTCAGAGTAAATTCTTTTTACTCTGTTCTTTTGTGTCCTTAATTTAAAATGTTTGTTTGTTTTTTTAAAATTAGGGGGAGTTTGTTGCTTGTCTCCTGTCCCTTTTACGACAGATGACAGATAGACATTATCAACAGCTTCTTGATAGTTTCAATACAAAGGAAGAACTAAGGGTAAGTAACATTTTTAAAAATTTCTTTTAATATGTTTTTCATTTCACTTCTCCTTATCTATCATTGTTCATATTGTCCCTTGACAATTGTTTTACCTGTTCCCGTTAAATCCTAAACTGGTTTTTCTCGGCTTTATCCTCAGACCAGCTCATCTATCTCGTCTCTTTCCTATTTCTATTATGCAAGCAGAGTAATTAACTCTAATTTTAGACAAGAACATAGGATTTGAATCACCTAAAATCAAAGTTCAATAAACAAGAAACAGAATAATAGAACTAAGGAGATAAAGGCAAATAGACTAACCCTAGTGAAGTAGAATTAAAAATATTCCCTTAATGGAAGATAAGGGAGAACATATAGATAAACTAGCTGATTTCATTCATCCTAAACCACGGTGAGAAGTTCTAGCTATGACATTCTGACTAGGGAAGCAAAGTTGTATTGATATTCTCTATTAGCCATGGTATAATCAATATGCTGTACTAGACTGACATTAAATAGAAACTATGGATGCTCTTGCTTTATAACAATCCCAGATCTTTGCTGAGATTTGGGGAACTTTAAATGCTTCCATCACGGAATTCACTAAAAGCTTAGAAGTCAATTCTCCTTAATGGGAGGAGCCTGTCATCTATCCTTATTTATTTTTTACTTTTATTTCTCTTCCATCTCTTCACTTTTCCAGACAACTTCACATGTAAACTATCATAATGAAATGACTGCTTAAATGCTTGGCAGTAGGGAGCTATAGGGCAACAAGTACAGACACACTTTAATGTTTGCGTGATTAGACACCTCAGTGTCTTATGAGAAGATTTGTAGATTATTATGTGGCTGATGCATGGGGTCACTTATCTTTGACTTTTAACTAACTGGAATATTTTACATGATCTAAGAAGAATCTTTCAGTTGCTTTGTAACAATCGACAGGCTAAATCATACAAAACAAAGACTAGGTTTGGGCAGATCTAATCTATCTAGCAGTATCTCAGTGAGTATATGTCCAACATCTGAAAATATGTTTTCAAGCTGTCATTCAATCTTGAGATTATAAAGAAAAAAGAAAAAAAGGCCTTAGAATTTACTCCCTCTGAGTATAGAAATCAATGTGGTCAAGAGGAAGATAATTGTACATTCATTTACTTCCACTGGAAGTTGAATGTTTGACACAGTTGAGGAGCCATTAGGTTTTGGTTGAGAAGTATGACCTCATATTTCAAAGTTTCACATAGGAAAATGCCACATTGTTTTATAGGGCCTGGAAATAAAAATATATAGCAGAAAAGCATAAATTGAAAGGCATGATTGATTTCATCCAGGTATTGAGTTTTATGTAATAATATTCATATTAACAATAATAAAGCAATTGGAAATAATGAGTGTGGACTTTTCTCATTTCAGTAAGCCACTGCAACCTTTCTAAAGGTTATTACATTTCCCTTTTCAAAATTTGTAGGGCCTTCAGGGTAGGAGAATTATTTAATGATACTAATTACTTTATTGTCATTCAGCAAATATATATTGAGCAACTCAGGCATGCCAAGCATTAAATCAGGCATGTAACAAGGGGCAAGATTCTTCTGAAGGGCAAAGAATCAGACAAGAAATGGCATTGACACCGCGAGTACTGAATACACTCACAAGTGATAAATACCCAGTGCTGCAGAAGAACCTGGGAGTTGCTGCCAGCCCAACTCAAGGCAACAGGCAAAACTCCCCAAAGGACGTTTCAGCTGAGAACTGCAAGATTAGTAGGAGTCTGCTGGACATAGCTTTAGTTGGGGCAATCAGAGCTCTCAACTAAAATGTCACTTGAATGCCTTACAGTAGCCCTCTTCTCACTACCCACCTTTGTAAAATTTATCCGATTGTGTCTTTGTGTGTGTGTTATCTCCCAACCCCCAGCCATTGGGCTATAAGCTCCTTGGTGTCCGAAGCTTTGGCTGGTTTACTGCTGGATCCCCAGATCCTGGAACGTGCCTAGCCCACTGTAGGCATTCAAGAAATATTTGTTGATTATTTGACCAATTTAGAGCATAAGGAAGAGAGTTGGAAGGCATAAGGCTCTGTGTGTGTATGGACTTGATTTGGAGAACATTTGGAAGTTAATGAGGGTGTCTTGATTCACAAACATTTATTGAGTACCTAGGGGCTTAACTAGACATTAGGGATATCAAGACTAATAAAACAATCTAAATTATTTTTATAAGTGAGTGTGATATGTATAAGTAACAATAATGATAAAAGCTAACATTTATGGATCACCCCCAACCATTTCCCCCTAAACACTTTTCTTATTCTCAAGTAATTGGAAAGGCTAGGAATTACAATAATATCCCAAGCTCGTTGCTCAGGCAACTAAGCTCAGCTCTTCCCTAAACTTTAAGACCAAAATCTTTGCTATCAAATTGTATAAAATTTTATTTTTCAACTCTTTAAAAGTAACCAGGTAGTTCCAGTCATGGAGTGGAGATGTCTGAGAAAGGCCAAATTAGTAGAGGAAGGGTTATTTAGGGGTTTTTTCCTATCTCCATTTAGGTTAGAAATTTAGTAAGTAAGAGAAATACAACTTAATAGAGTGGTATTTAATGGAAAATTATAACTGATACTGGTTATTTACTGATACTGGTTATTTACTGATTATCCACTAAAAATGTCATATAACACCACTGTTTTAAAAAGTGATAAGTCAAAGAACATCCCTCTCCCGTGTCACACATGCGTGTGTACCCTGATCCACAGAAGTAGCTACTGCTGACATACAGGGTGTATCCTTGTAGACTATTTTCTACGTTATATACACACCGGTATTATTTTTTAAATGGAATCATACTTTATATTTGTCAACTTTTTTCACACAATAATATGTCATGGATATTATATATACCACTACTTCCTTCTTCTGAATCTCATTATATATATGCTACATAATTTATTTAATCATTCCCCTTTTGATGGGCATTCAGGATGTTTCTGATTTTTGCCATTAAAAGGATACTGTGGGGAACATCTTGATTTATATATACTTGTACCTTTATTGCTATAGAATAAATTCCCGGAAGTAGACCTGATGGGTCATAGGATATATATTTTTAAAATTTTAATAGACACTTACAAATTATCTGTTGAGATTTTCAAGTTAATATTTCTGTTGTTCTTTACTCTTAATATCATTGCTTTTATTTTTCTTCTTACCAATTCAAAGAAAGGTTTGTCCTAGCATCTCCCAATGGTTCTATGAATCAAAATGAATTTTTTTTTAAATTTTG
Organism: Choloepus didactylus; assembly: GCF_015220235.1. Lineage (NCBI taxonomy): Eukaryota > Metazoa > Chordata > Mammalia > Pilosa > Megalonychidae > Choloepus > Choloepus didactylus. The sequence goes on from NC_051311.1 coordinate 82,540,644, forward strand.
CAGGTCTGTAATCCTTTTAAAAACAAGTGTTTTTTCCTCTATTAGGGAAGTTACAGGTTTGCAGAACAACCATGCATAAAATAAAGGATTCCCATATACCACCCTATTATTAGCACCTTGCATTAGTGTGGAACATTTGTTAATCACATTTTTATAACTGTACCATTAACTATAGTCCATGGTTTAACTTATACTTCACTGTGTAGTACAGTTCCATGGATTTTCTAAAAATTTTTTCTTCTGTGACCATATATACAACCTACTGTTTTCCCCTTTAACCACATTCAGATATGTATTTCAGTGCTGTTTATTACATTCATAATGTTGCACCACCACCATTCACTACCAAAACATTTCCATCATTCCAAATAGGAACCTTGTACATGTAAAGCCTTAACTTTCCATTCTCTATCCCCCAGCCCCTGGTCCCTGGTAACCTGTGTTCTAGATTCTGACTCTACGAGTTTGCTTATTCTAATTGTTTCAAATCAGTGGGATCATACAATATCTGTCCTTTTGTGTCTATCTTATTTCACTCAACGTGATGTCTTCAGGAAGGTTCACCCATGTTGTTGCATGCATTAGGACTTAATTCCTTTTTATGGCTGAATAATATTCCATCATATGTAATACCACATTTTATTTATCCATTTATCAGCTGATGGACACTAGGGTTGCTTCCATCTTTTGGCAATTGTGCACAATGCCACTATGAAAATCAGTGCGCAAGTATCTGTTCAATCCCCTGCTTTCGTTTCTTTGGGGTATATACCTAGTAGCAGGATTGCCAAGTCATATGCTACTTCTATACTTAGCTTTCTGGGGAACTGCCAAACTGTCTTCCAAGTGTCTGCAGTGGAATAGATTTTGAAAGTATGCAGTTCTCAAATATATACTAAGAATGATGATGTTTTAACTCCATTCTTGCTTGAAGAACCTGGAGGTCTCTACGCTTATTGTTGGATGGTTTCTGGCATTTTGAACAGTATGCTATTTCTTCTCCTTGGTCTTCAGGTACTTGAAAAAGTAGTGTGAGTCACAGTGTCAGAGTACAAAGTGTGTAGGAGCAAAGACCGGAGGGCTGATACTCTGCATTGTTTAGTTTTTACTTCTCTAGAGCATGACATTATTTGAAAAATGAACAAAAGCAAAAACTAGGTAGTGATTAGGACCTTTTTTTTAATCCCTCTCTAGTCAGTAATGTTTTATTATACACCCACCTTGTACTGGGGGCTAAAGTTTTGTCCATGTCCCTGGTATTTCATGTATGGATAGCGGTAAGACCTATTTTTTGATTATGACTTTTTGTATAGAATTGTGGGGTCTTGCTTTTTAAGCTTGAGATTATACATGTTCTGAAAGTTAAGTACAGCACTATTATAATTTTCATTGTCCCTCATAAACTGGCCCATTAGCTTTCGAAAATCGTATCTGATCAAGTCTGAATCCAGCTTTAAAACTCTGAGGACCTCCCATTACCTACAGGACAAAATCCAATCTCCTCTTCAAGTCTTTCCTAGCTTCAGGCTACTTTCCAACCTCTTTATTTTCCATTCCTTTCCAAACTCCTTTCACTCCCACCACTTAAAATTACTTGTATCTCCCAAACAAGCCATATATATAATTTTTTAATTCCTCTGAGTCTTTTTTTAATCAACCCGAGATGCCTGTTCTATCCCTACCTCATTTCTATTGCCTAATTCTGTACCCTTATTAATCCCTTCTCTGGTTTCAACTCAAAATCCAGCTCAGATATCCTTTTCCAAAGCCTTCACAGACCGCTCTCTCTAATAGCACGCAACATTGCATTGGAATTATTTGCTGTGTTTGCTTCCTTGTACTCCTGAAGACTGTGGACTCCTTCCGAGTAGGGGCTATCTTTGTGCCCTGAGTGCAGAGCCTGGAACTTGTGCTCTGCCTCTCTGTTGAATGACTAAAATCCTTTTAACACATGCCTGCCTGCCTCATGAGCCGTCTTTTTTTCATATAGTCATTTTGATTTATAGTCTTTATTTGAATATATTGATTACAGAAAAATAGTTCTATAGCTCTCAAAGGTTGAAGACCATTTGGGAGTAATTTTTGCGTAATGTACTTAAAGATTCAACTTTAAGGCTATAAAATTTAAATGTGACAGTGATTATTAACATTCTACAATTAAATTTAAACCTCCTGTTAAGGGTGTTACACACTTGAAATTTGTGGCAAATTTTTAAAATAGCATTTGACTGTAGTCTAAATCGCAAGTAAAGGAAATGGGTTCCTAGAACATTCTGTCCCTCTTCATTGCCCTTCACACAAGGAGACAACGTGCCAGTCTGTCCACTTGTCTTGTGCGCTTTTACTTTCTGGCCATCTTAACTCATGTTTCATAATCTCAAAATTCCACCTTCTGTGTCTCTCCAATTCTGTTTCATAAACTTAATTTTGATATTGTGCCATTCCTTAATATCATAATATCAAGTGTAAACACAAAACAGTTTTTTTTATGTGGTGCAGTCAGAAAATCTTTTGAAAACACGAATTTGATCCTCTCACACCTCTGCATAAAACCCGTCTGTGTTACCATGTTGCCCTCAGGATACATTTCCAAACTCGTGACCATGGAGTAGTTAGGAAGGGACAAAACCCTTCATGATCTAGTCCCTATTTCTTTTTTAATCCCATTTCTTGCCATTCCCCCTTGCAGTGCAGCCAACCCTGTGCTCTCTCTTGCCTCTGAGGCTCGCAGGTGCTGTTACCTCTGTGTGGAATGGCTGCCTTTCAGAATTATCCTAGCTTGTCATGCTTGCATGTATCTGGTTATTAGATTAATGTTGCTCTCCCCTCCAAACTGTGAGCTCCATGAAGGCAGAGATCACATTCAACTTATTTACTCTGTGTGGCATGTTGCAGGCACTCCATAAATACTTATTGCTTGAATAAATAAAAGAATATCTCTTACCTATCAGGTGTCCCTAGCATCTAACACAGTGCCTGGCACATAGTAAGTGGCCAATATTTATGAATAAATAGATGTTATTGGTTATTTCTAAAAATCATAACTGCTCCTGCTTTTTTGTTTGAATATGAGACTTTTTATTGTTTTGGAAGATTTTCACAAGAACTTTGATTCTTGAGCCTCTTGCACTGGAGAAGAGATGCTTCTGTAAAGGAGCACCTCCCTGTTTCTTTTTATTTTGAATGCTGAGTTGAAGAATATCAGTAATGCAGTTGTTACTACATTGTGCCATTTGAAGTAAACAAATAAAAGAAGAAACTGCTCCCAGGCCACTAATTTTGAAATGGTGGCATTGAAACACTTATTTCTTTGTGTTATCTAAGCAGGAATATACATAGTAATGTTCTTTTTAAATTCTAAAAACAATCTGTTACTTATTGTTATATGTGTAGAATAATTGCATATATCTATGCAAGAGCACGGATTTGGTGAAATGACAAGAGCTGAAAAGTACCTAAAGAGGACAAACAAATACCCCTGTATTGGGAATGGGGGGGAAGAGGTGTTCAAGGAATCTAGCCTTTAGGTTTTAGTGCTTTAACATATTGGAATGCTGAGTTTGAGACAAAACCTGTTGCATGGCACTTGACAATAAACTGGCCTGTTGAACTAAATTACATGTAAAGACCACAGTGGAAGGTGTTTGTGTTATCACGATGCCATCTAATGACACATTAGCCTACAGTTTAGAAATAAGAATCATTTTCCTTCTAAATGAATAGGTAAATGATCATATCAATGTTTTTTTTCTCCTCTGATTAGAAGGGACCTTCAAGCCCCTGCATTTTCCAGGTGTGATCACTCAGGCTGAGAGCGGTTAAATAAATGGCCAAGGTCATTGAGCTGTCTCACTGCAGAGGCAGGCTTAGAATCTAGGTTTTCTGACTCTCTATGTAATGTTCTTTTAGTTTTATTGTCAGATCTCTATAAATGAATATTTGGTTCTATAGAATTAGACAAAGCTTAAATGGATACCTTAGGAAGCCACTGTGGAGAAGCTGAAAAGTTTCTTAGAGAAAATATAGTTATGTTGATACACGGACATTTGCACAACATCACATGCTGCCAGGGCCTTTTATTTTGTGAGGTAAATAGGAATAGGAAAACAAGATGGCACAGAACAGGTTGTCTGTCCCCAACCCCTCTACCTGGAAGGCCTCTTCCTTTGTCCCCAGCACTGCAAAAAAGAACAGCCGAAGTTACTAGCCCGTGGATAGATGCCTTGCCTCCTATAGCCAATCCTTTCAGCCAATTTTTTCTCTGTGTAACTGACACATTTCATTTCTATTCACAGACTCTAAAAATTTAGGTCACAACCCGCTTCCCACTCCCCTCGCACACACTACCACTGAGGGTTCCACCTCCACTTTCCAATTCTGTTAAAAGTTTTTGGAAGAAAAGGTGGAACTTCAGTATGTTAGAACTTCTTTAAATTCTTTCTAACTGTAGTCTGTGGAAAACAAATGACTCCTCACTTTAATGATTTTTCTTTAATATCTATCCTAGCAATTGCAGTGATACAGGAAACTGAAGGAGGGTATAACTCTTTGAAAAGTAAATGCAAAGTTATTTTTTGGCAGGGATTCTGTGTATTCATGTCTGGGAAACCCAAAAGAATCAACTGAAAAACTGTTAGAATAAGTTTTGGAAATTCATTTTAAAATGGCTTCTCACAGTCTTAATATGCTAATGACCTACTAACCCAAGGGAGGGCTAGAGTGCTGGGTGTTCCCCCAAATTACCCGACCTGCAGTGGAATATATTTTGGGGAACTCTGTCTGCCGTGATTCTGCAGACACAGCAGGACCTGTCTGGCCATCTAAAGACGGATGACCTAGTGGGCATATTGCCATATGGCACATACCACATATAAACGTTATGTGTGTCGATGCCAAAGCAGCTAAAATAAATTCTTGTCAAAATATTTGTGGGCTTGATCGAAGCTGTTAGAGCATGTAAAAAAGACAAAAAGTTACCACATGGTTCTCAGTTTTTAGATTCTATCTTTCTGTCTCGGTTGGTATGAGTGACAACCATAATCTTATATTCAAGCAGCTTACATATTTAACATAATGTGTTGTTGGGTTTGATAAATAAAACTCTTGTGTTTTGGGTTGCTTTTTATCTTTTAAGCAACACTATATTGTTGCTTTCAATCGGATTGTTAAAGAAGTATATTTTCCTAGCATCACTTCAAGTTTGATTTTTCTAATTAATAAATCTAAATTAAAGCTAGATTAAGCCAACCCCTTTTTGAGTAGGGAAGGATCTGTATCATTCATTACACGTGGTATGTTCTCTCCTTGCTTCTGCTTTGAGTATCATGTGCTACAGCATTTTTGGTCCCACTCTGGTAATGTTTTAGGAAGAGATATTTTCATGTCTGACAATAGCATCTTGTCAAGAGCTTTTTTTGGTGATTGGTTTAAAGATAATGTCTCAGTAAATCCCACTGCCCTCTGCATGGCATCTGCATGAGGAAAACCTTGACACTTCCATAGCTACTAAGTACTCATCACTGGGCTCAACCTAGTTCACATCCTCGTTGGAATTCATTCAGCATAGCTTCCTCAGAACTATTCACTCAGATTCTATAAACCTGCACTGCATCTTCAGAACACCTCCTAAGAAACATAAGTTCTTGTTTAAGATTTTTTTGGATGAACATAACTTTGTAAATCTTGGCATCTAATTAAAGGAAAGCAGACCTGAACCAGGACTGTTTACAATTCTTTTGGATTGAAAAGTTCCAGTGTTTAGGTCACTAAAATAGAAGAAAGGGAATATATTTGCCTGCTAACCTTCTGTCATGAGTTTTTGATTTTGTTTCCAGAACCTAACTTTTTAGAGCCTGTGAATAGAAATGAAAAGTCATTTCCACTTTTAATGAGAAGGAATAAAATTTTGAAAAGGGAACATTTGAGAAGGGCAGCAGGCAGGAATGAACAGGCAGTGATCCCTTCTCCCGGGTAAACAGAGCATTTGGCTCCAGTCTTTCCTGGACATGGTGTCAGCAGCACTTGCCTTATTTCTTGTGTGTGTGTGAACTGACAGTTACAATGAAATCAGTTAAATAGTCTCTGTTTCCTCCTTATCCAAGGATTTCCTCCTGCAAATATTTACCGTGTTCCGAATATTGATACGCCCGGAGATGTTTCCAAAGGACTGGACTGTGATGCGCTTGGTTGCTAACAAGTAAGACTTTTCAGTTGATGATCATTGTAGATCAATGTTTGGGAGGGTTGGCGAGGAGAGTACAAGATGATCTTTTTCATTTGATGTTGTGTTCACAATCTCTACATCCTGAGATTCTTTTCCTTTTTCTCTGAATTAACTTCTCTCTGTCTTTTGTTTGTTTGTTTGTTTGAGTTATCATTTGTTTTGGATAAGTGATGCATAGTTCAAAAATCAAAATGAAATATAATTGAGAGCTCCCACTCCCACTTCTGTTTCTGTCTACTCCCTACTCCCAGCCCATAGTAACCGCTTTCATTAGTTTCTTGCATATCCTTCCAGTGTTCCTTTTTGCAGAGCCTAGCAGGGAGCATAATAAAAAAACTGTTCTTCACATTGCTGTTTGCACTTTAAAAAATCCTGGTCATCTTTTTCCATATTAATGCATAGAAAGCTCCTCATTCTTTTCTTTTTTTAATAGCTGTATAATATTCCATCAAATAGATATGCCATAGTTTAATCAGCTGCCTGTTGCTGGACACTTGAGCCATTTCTGGTCTTTTTAAATTCTATTTTACTCAGCAAAATGCATTAAGCATCTACTATGTGCTGAGCACTGGGAATGACATGACCCCTAAGTTGCACACATGAAGATTGCCTTTCCTATTATACATCCAAGGGGTATGGCCAGTAGAGAATTGAAAATAGTTCTCTGAGGAAAGGTCAGACTGTTGCAGACATTTGGAAAGGTTCTGAGATAGTATTGATATCTGAATCTCTAAGAGTTGGTAAAATTGGCTTATATTAAGCATATCCAGCAAAAATAAAATGATTCGAGGGCAATGCTTGCAGAAAGAGGAACCAAGGAAGGAGAATGAGGGGCACTCAGAATAGCAGGGTGTCCTCCAGGAGAGTGCGATGTCAGGGGTTTATCTGCTCTCTCATCTTCCTTTCTCTGTGGTCTCAGTTCTTTAGGAAACTGGCCAGATCTTCTCTTCCAAGCTTGTCATTTACCCTATTTAATAAGCATTCTTACTTTCCAAGTCCACATTTGCCTGCCTCTCCCTTCCTCCTCTTCTCCAGCTCCCAACACCCTCAAGCATAGGTGAAGGTTGGATTCTGTAGGCATCAGTCCATAGGCTAAGGATTCCATTTGTCTTTCCCAGATACTCAGCGATGATGGTAAGAGCCCCAGGAATATAGGATTAGATTTTGATTGATATGCCTAATATGGCTTCTGCTGCAGTAGACATTTATAGACTAAAAGGTGTTAAGATGATGTGTTAGAAACTCAGTGAAGTAGCAAATAGTATAATATGGTATATTATGTTTTACATAAGTACATAAGCAGCTTTCCCATTTTGAAGACTAATTGAGACTACTGAAATAGCTCTATTTAAAATTTAGCATATTTAGTTTGGTATCTGTGCATAGAATAGATACTCATCTGCATGTCTGGATGCTGCAGCTTTAGGTAGGGGCTTTTGCTCACATATCTGGCCTTATTACCAAGCATCACACATTTGGGGTACCTTACAAGGGCTCTGAAGTCATCAGGAGCCAGATGGAAAGGGTCCAGTCTGATGACATCATCACCACACAGCATCAGCATTTGGTCATTCTGCCTGCCTTGTGTGCAGAGCGATATTTTGACTAGAATTAGAATTTTCAATGGAAGTAATAAAAACTGAAAGTCAATTTGACATTTTGTTTCTTGCATACACAGGCTCTGCTTAGGCTTGCTGAAAACGATATGTATTAGGATTCTCTAGAGAAATAGAACCATTAGTATATATATATATATATATATCTGTATATACACACACACACACACACACAGAAATAGAGAGAGAGATTTATTATACGGATTGGCTCACATGACCATGGGGATTAGTAAATCCAAATTCTGTAGGGCAGGTCACAAGTTGGAAACGCTGATGTAGATGAAGTTGAATTCCCCAGGAGAAGCTGGCTAGCTGAAGAAAAGACAAAAATTCTCCTTTCTGATTTCTAAAATTCTCAGCTCTTGCTTTAAGGCTGCCAAATGATTAGATGAGAAAACTCTCCTTCCTGTTAAAGGCAACATCTTTTGTTGATTGTAGACATAATCAGTCATATATGCAATCAACTGACTAATGATATAACTGCATCTGTGAAGTACCCTCTTAGTAACAATCAGGCCAGTGCTTGCTTGATCAAATATCTGGACACTATAACCTAGCCAAGTTGATACATGAAATTAACCTTCATACCATGACAGTAGTGTGGCTTTTTTATATTAAATGCTGTCTCTCTCTGTCTCATGTAAAACTTTCTACTCCATTTAGGAAGACTGCATGTCACACAAATGGGGAACAGACTTAGAAGTATAGATTCTGCTTTCAAGTAACCACATAATGTTTAGGATTTTCATCTACAGGGTTAACCAAATAGGAACATGATTTTGTTAGAGGTGAGCTCTGTGCAATATATTTGAAGAAGAGGTTATTCGCATAATAAACCCAAGGAAAGTGCCATTAGCCTTTGTTAAATGCAGTAATACCAGCACGTTGCCACCCAAGTGAATGTGATAGGAATCTGGCACTGCTTCTCCATTGGTGATGGCTGGCAGCTACAGGTCAAGCCTAATTCACATGGGGACTCCGGGGCCTGGAGAAACACCTGCCAAGTTGGAACAGACCACCTGCTGTAGGCTGTTCTACTTGAATCTCCTCTTCTCATTTAACTGCACTAGTCACTTCCTATCCAATTCATGAAAGCATATGAATGTTTTCTTGCTTTATTATTGCAACATAGTCCAGAAATAAAGCCTCAACTATTTGTGCTTTACCTGTGAAAAATAGAAAAATAGATTTCTGAAGGGTGTTGAAGTCATATTGCTAAATAAGAGAAAAAATATGAAAAGAAAAGGCTCCCATTTTACCAAAAAGGTTCCCATTTGGGAAACTGCATAGAAGCAAGTTGCAGGAGCCAGAAGTCTCTGAAATTGACCACCTGTTCTTTTGTGGTGCTAGCTATCTTAGACAAAAATTTGACCAGGGCCCCTCAAAGAGGCATTTTAACCTAATCTCCACTTCTGTTAATCCACTTACATACTTAATACATTTCAAATTGATAACATCTAGCTGTGAAGGCACCATTTTTTTTTGCTCTTGAGCTCAACTGAAATATCTCTTCCTTCAAAATGAATGTTCTTTTATGTCTAAGTGCTTCATGTGTTCTCAAGTAAATGAAATGCCTTTAACTAGTTCCATTCATAAGCTATGTAGCCCCATATCCCATAGCTTGCATTATTTATGTGAAGTCCTGCCAAATGATGTGGCCAGTGTTTTCTGTTTATTTCCACCTGAATGTCTAATATTGTATAACATAGCAAATATATCCAGTCTAAGTTCCACAAGGGCAAGAAATGTGCCTTTTTTTTTTTTTTTTTTTTTGCAAAGCTATGTCGTGCCTGCTGGAAATTCTTGGTAGATGTTTCTGTTGAGGACAACTGCTCATGTTTGAAAAAAGGAACATAAGGAAGATGAAAATTAAGTACCAAAAATACAGGACACTTTGAGACAAGCTTGTCTCCACCCCCTTCCCATACACATTGCAAAATAAAGTACAAAAATAAAGTCACAGCTTTATACATATTTTCAAGGAGATCTTATAACAGACTTGCTTACTGAGGAAAATGAAAACTCTCTGCCCCTTCAGTTGGAATTTCAGGCCCTTATTTTGTTTATCTTGTGTGCAATGTTGGCCTCAAACATACATACATTTTTCTTTGTGTTTTTTTCCCCACCAAACACTTAGATTGTTTTAGTTGACTATTTATCTTTAACCAATTTGAGTTTCAAATGAGATCTATATAATAAATAGGTGGTTTGTGGAATCCAAGATTCTTAGAGAGGGAAGGTCATCCGTTCCTTCACTGACCGATTTATTCATTGCGTGTTTTCCGGTACCTAATATGTGAAATAAATGCCATAAAAATAAAAAGCACAGTTCTATGAGGGTGTTTATGAAAAGAACTTTTTTGGACTGGAAGAGGAGGGGCCTTTTATAAAGGAGATAACAGGCAAAGAGCAAGGGAAGACTGTTCCTTACAGCAGAAAACAGCATTATACAAAGACCCTGTGGTCAGAGCGAATGTGGCATATTCAAAGAACTGGAAGATTGTTAGTGTGGCAAAGTGTGGAAAGGGAAGGAACCAGTTAAGGTGAGGTGGAAGAGGAAGACGTGATCCATATATTGGAAGCAGAGAGGCGTAAGAGAAAGCAGGGAGGACCAGTTAGGAGGCTAATGCAGAAGTCCATGTAAGAGAGATGATGGCTTGGACAGGTAGATAGCAATGAAGGAAGCAAGCAGTGGTTAAATTTGAGATAGATGAAGGTGGAGATGACAAGACTTGCAGATGGATTGGATGTGGGTGGGAGAAAAAAAAAGTAATTGAAAATGGCCTTTAGATTTTTGGTCTGAGCAAAAGGATAAATGGTGGTGCCATTCTCTTAGGTGGAGAAAACTGAGGTGCTTATATTTCACGTGCTATTGGGTATACAACTGGCGATGCAGAGGAGGAAGCCAGAGCTACTTGTATGGAACATAGGCAAGAAGTCAGGGCTGGAGGGTCACCAGTATATGGTTAGTATTAGAAGCCATTGAAATGAATGAGATGACCCCAAAAGGGAAAAGATCTGAGGGCTGAGCCCTGGGACATGCTAACATTTAGAGGCCAGGAAATGAAGAAGTATTCAGCAAAGAAGACTGAAAAGGAGCAGTCAGTGATGTAAGAAGAAAACCAGCAGAATACAATATCCTGTGAAGAAAGCGCTTCAATAAGGAAGAAATACCAAGAGCTGCTAGGAGGTTGGGAATGATGTGAGCTGACAACTGGCCCTGAGATTTAGCAATGTGGTAGATTTTGTGACCTTGACAAGTGCTGTGTCAATGGAGTGGTGGTGATGAAAGCCTGATGAGAGTGAATTCAAGAGCAAATAGGAGTTGAGAAACTGGAAAACAGCAGTTACAGGTAGCTCTTTGGAAGACTTTTTCTATAAAGGGGAGCAGAGAAACCAAACTATATCCAGAAGGGGATAGGGGACTAGGATACTTTTCCAATTATGGGACATTATAGCATGTTGACGTACTAGTAGGAATGGCCCAGTAAAAATAGAAAAATTGAATGGTACTAAAGGAAACAAGGGTAATTGAAGGAATGATGTCCTCAGATAATCAAGCAGAGCATGGGACCTAGTGCAGTGCTGCTCAGAGTACAGGCCAACAACTGTTTGTTACTGTCCATGCAAGGATGAGCTTGCACAGAAGATAAATCAACTGTGTGTCTTAAGTATGCAGTTTAGTTCAGCTGACATTGTTTTTCTCAATGAAGAAAGCTTACCATGCTTAGAGTAGCACACAAAGAAAGTTTGACCTTAGCTAGGAGTGTTGACAGTTTATCCATTGTATTAGGAAGGAAGGCAGAGTTGGAGGCTTGGTTGACGGAGCAGTTATTCTGTTGAGCATCCACTGGTGCAGCTACTTTTATTTGTTTTATTAAGGGTATCTATCTTTACAAGATTTTACTATCCAGGGAGAGGTAAGATATTGATATTTATCAAAACTAAATGTTACTAAGATGAGCATGCCAAACCTAAATAGTTATAGCAAATATTTGCAGAGAAACTGCTTGTACACTGCATCTCCTGATGAGTTGTGAGGAGCTGATGGTGAAAATGGAATAGATCAAAGCAGAGGCTGTTGCCACACAAGTAATTTTCTACCAGTACTGCCCAGCAGAGTAGGTGAAGGGAGATTTTAAAATCACTCCATTTCAGTCCTTTTTCATTCTCTTGATGTCACCCACACTGCATGCTTAATTGACTGTTTGGAAAGCAAAATGACTCCTTCTGCCTCCATGCTTTAGCTGATGCTGTGTCCTCCACCTGGAATGCCTTTTTCCGTCAACTCTGCCTGTCTAATTTCAGTCTGTTTTTTTTTTTTCCAAAACATCCAAAAAAGAATAAAAAGCTTTACAAGTTTAACATTTTAGAATTATATAATACAGCAAATACATATAACAAAGCACAGATTCAAAGACAGTCATTCAGCAAATATTTACTGGGCTAGGCCCTTGTTGATACAGTGGTAAACAAAGCCAAATCCCCCAAATGTCATTGTTCCCCAAGTTCCAACTCTTGCCTGTCTTCTCTTCCATCTGTAGCATCAGTCCTCAAAATGAGTTATGACAATCACCTGCATCAGAGTCACCTGGCTGGGACTCATCCAAACCCACCAAGCCATATGTGCTGGTGAGGCCCTGACGTCTTATGCATCTCTCAGGTGATCCTCATGCACAGTGAAGCGTGAGTGCCACCAGCTTAGATAAATTCCCTTGATGACTGCCCAGGAGTTTCATCTGCTCTAAATGTCTTGTGTTTATTTGTTCTGCCCCCACCCATCGCACCCATGTTGTAGGGTAGTTATTGGGCTCCAAGTTTAGATTTCCTTAGCTTTTCAGTAGGTAAACATGAACATTGTCAATAACCAGTTTATCCACAAAGGTGTTTCTTTCAGTCCTTGTATAATTTTTGGAGATGGGCTTTTTGCTCGCACAGATTATCAGGTTAGAGTAGTGTTCAAAAAGACAAATTATAGGAGAGGAGGTCTCAGTAGGAGGGAGCTAGGGTTAGATACCTCCTAAGGCCCAGAATGAGGTGGCTCCTGGAAAACCCTGAAGCAGTCATTTGATTCTCTAGACGCTGGTTCCTCTTTATGTATAAATTTTATCATGCTATTATGGTTGTCAAGAGTGATCCTTTTGCCTGCATTTCTGTGGCAGAAATCAGTAATTTGACCATTTGTGGTAGCAGATGGCAAACTTTTCTTGGCTATTGAATGGAAGCACTGAGATTTGAAATGTCTCCTAATTCAGAAGCAGAGTAATGAGTAAAAGAATAAAACCAGAGGAACCACATCATTTTGGATAAATTGGAACAAGTGAAAAAAAAGGTCCCCAAACTCCTCAGGTATCCACTAAAATGAAAGAACAATAATGTATAAAATACTTTTAGCTGGCTCAGGAACCTGTGTGCTGGGAAATTGTCTCAGTGGTTACCATGAAAACCTCTGTGCTGCCTCTGTGACTTGGGCTGAACATTATGAGCACAAACAAAAAGCATTTGAAGTAGGGTCCCCTTAAGGTTTTTCTAGCCCTGTGCACTCTTATTTTGGAGGCCCTGCCTACATCATAGCAAACATATTAAAAAGACCCACACGTCTCTTTAGATAGATTTCTGCTGAGGAAGAAATTAGAAGCACTTTTAAATTTTTCATTTTTAAATTATTGGTCTATAAGAAACCAAATTCATTCCAGTTGGCTGTAATTTTTTGGCATTTATGCATATTTGGAACTCTTACAGAGTTAGAAGCAACCTACAAATTGTTTATAAGTGTAATAAAAGTTGCATGAATATTATATTGGACAAGTAATGAAATTGATAATGTGATATTCTGTGGCCATGTAATGACCATTTATTAGAGTTTTTATTTTGCAGTTTTATTTTTTGGTCCCATAACATTTTTTCCGGTCTCACTATTTTCCAAAGCCCTTGTAAAGTTCATGCCTAATGATAAAGCAGTCCTGATGGGAGGGCAACACATTTAATCTAGGAATAAGGACCCCTGTCCATTTAAGAACCGTAAAACCAGTCATCTGCTTAAAATTCTAGAAGCCGGGAGAATACCAAAGCAGAGTCTATTGTAATATTTTTCTTACTCAGGCCTCTCTAAAGCCTTGCTCTTCAAAGGGTGGGTTGTGGGCCACCAACATGAGTGTCACCTGGAAGATTGTTAGTGTTACAGAATCTCTGGCCCCACCCCAGGTTTGCTAAATCATAATCTGGATTGTAATTAGATCACCAGGTGCCAAACCAAGTTTGAAAAGCGTTGCTGTAATCTTGAGCAGTGGTACTGCACTCTGCTGCACATGAAAATCACCTGGGGAGTTTTGGTAGCCTGATGCTCAGGCTGCACCTCAAACCAATCATTAGAGTCTCTGGAGGGTGAGATCCAGACTTTTAAATTTTGAAAGCTCCCAGGTTGATAGTAAGGCTAAGGAAGCTCCATGTTTTTTTACCAGCCAGTGCAGTTCATGGGAAAGAATCCATGAATATCGTTTGTGTGTTTGGGACCCAGCATATAAATAACGATTTATAATAATTTGATAAGCCTTGCCATGGATTTCTCACTTAAAATACTCAGTTTGTTGGTCCTTTTCCAGGACATTAGTCCCGACAAGAGTCTGAATTCCAGAAATATCCTGTTTCATTAACAGTAGAGGTTTTTGTTTCCGAATGATGCAAGCTAGAGTTATAGACCAGAAGGTGGGTTGGTTGTTTGGTTGATTTTTTTAATGTAAAACTCAAATATAGTGGAACTGTGTGTATTTCTCTATTGAAAGTCAAAGCAGAAAGTCTGTCCCTACAACCACATGCTAAGGATGCAAAATTTTCTTCTTAGAACCCCAACCATCCTCTGCTAGATGCTGAGCAAAGAATTGCTTCCTTGCCTAATAGTATACCATTTTCTGATAATTAAGCTTTAGCAAAATCTTTCATATGATAAAATTTTAGTAAACTACTTTGGGAACTTTAACGATTTCTTCAGTTATTATCATAGACTTTGTCAGTATCCATGGAACATCGATACTTTATACTGTTAGTTGCAGTGATTTACCTGTTTAATATGAAATTCACTGATCATATTTGCCATCTGTGGTGTGAAGAAACCACAGGACTTCCCAATCTCACAGGTTTTATTTTTCCATAACTTATAGAGGAAGATTCATTGAAAGACTGTAAATAGCATATATAAAATGTACATAAGCATGCAACACAGTGCCTGCTCATGGGAAAATAGGCACCCAAGAAATGTTGCCTTTCTTCTCTTTCCCTCTCTTTATCTTGAGCTTCCACATTCAACCATCCATTCCCTTAGCCTCTTTAATGCTCTCTACCCCACAAGAAGGCTATTCTGGGTGAGTTTCCCAACAAACAACAACAATAATGAACATTTATGTACCTCAAAGACTATAAAATGCTTTTCACACATTATCTCATTTAAGGCTTACAACTCCATGAAGTAAATATACTTCTAATCTATATTTTACCAGTGTGTTAATCAAGATGTGAAGTCAGTGGGGTTTTCTGTTTTGTTTTGTAACTGGTATCATACAACTATGTCTTTCAATTACAATTCTATAATGGGACCAAGGACCTCATCCTATCACCAGCACTACAGTGTTTGTGTATTTCAGAAAAGGCCAAAGGGATTTTAAATATCACCCATTTATCTTTTGGTGGTTAGTTTAAAGTCATTTGGGGGTGGCCTGTCATCTTTCAATATGATGTTATACCTAACAGTAAATGAACCAATTGAAAATATATTCAATTTTGAATATCTACTTTTGTAATTGTAAAAATGAACAGATTTTGAACAAATTAAGGAACAAGAATTAGCCAGGAATGCTCAACAAATCCTTATTTTTTTCAGTCAACTGAACTGTTTCCTAGATTCTTATCTATACACAGCTCCATTTTTTAGTCTCCAGCAAGATACATATGGCTTTCTATGTCCCCTCTGTAAAGCTTCCCCCAATTTCTCCAGCCCTGGAGATGCCCCTTTCTCTGAATTGCTGTAACACTCACTGTTGGTTTCACACAGTTTAGCACTGAATTATAGATGATTTCACAGTCTGTAATTGTTTCTTTTGTGGCAGCCTTGTCTCCCTGAGAGAGGGAATCTGCCTTTGATAATCGTAGCATGCCCCTCTAACACCTTACATGAGGGAGAACAGATAGAAGCCATCTAATACGCACTCAATAAATTCTACCATTTTATCCCACCATTTCCATCTTTGGGCTCCATTTCTTGTCCTATATTTTTAAAAGCTTGGCTGTTTCCTTGTTAATCAAGTCTGGAATATTGTGTTTGTATTAAATCATTTTGCTTTGTTTGGAAATCAATAAAAACATTGCAAACACCAAGAGATATTAAAATATTTCTGATTCCTATGAATTCTTAGAATTTTCTGTGTATAATTTTACAAAGCTTCCAACTTCAGTGATAGATTTTTTTTTTTTTTTGGTATGTTGTCTGTTTTCTTTTTTATTTCAGATACTAATTATCTAATGTTGTTCTACATGTTTACTGAAGGAAATTTTCTTTTATCTTAGTAGCTTTTTATTTTTATACAATAAATGAGTTTCACTAATGTTTTCAACTTAAAATGCATTTTTTTTTTAATCACTAGCGTTATTATCACAACAGTTCTGTACCTCTCAGATGCACTTCGTAAGAACTTCTTAAATGAAAACTTTGATTATAAGGTAAGGCTCCATTTAGATGACTATTCCTGTTTGGGCTAAAAGTTTTCACTTTGTACTTTAGGAAAGTACCTACTATATTTTCTTTCTCTTATTAATAGGAAAATGAATTTATTCCAGTTACCTCAAGTTAATCTTGGGCCATATTAATTTGAAATATGAGTAACCATAGACCAGTTTTCATATACTTGTGAACAAGTTATGACTGTAATAATACTTATACCTGGTAGAAATCATAGCGCTTATGAGAAAGTACTTTGATAATAACAATATAAATTTGAATTCTTGCTCTTTTTTGTATGATCCCAATGCATGACCAAGGGGACTTAAAACAATGTTTTAAAGACAATTTTTAATAGAATTATATGAAGAAAATATTTACAAAGTAACCCTTCAGTTCTCTTATTTCTCTATTTTCCCACTTTTTGAATGACTTAGTAAAAAAAAAAAAAGATTAGTAAAACTCTCTAAACATCTGCAATATAATGTGATTTATGCCAAGGTGCCTAAGAATTCTTGATGTACTGTTTTTCAAATGGCAAATGATAAATGGCAAACAAGGATGGGCAATGCCTACATTGGCTTCTCATTAAGAAGGAATTTGAGTTTGTAATAGCTTTTTGAAATTAATAGAATTGGATTCCATTAAAAGAATATTAGTGTCAATGAGATCAATTAACTCATTGATATTAAGTTTGATTAGACTGATGTTTTGATTAGATTTTATTACTAGAATAGAATTAAAGACAGTACTTTTTTGTCATATTTCTCCTGGTTTGATATTTGTCTTTAGTTTTATATGGTGTCAGTAGAGAAATAGTTTTTTTCCCATTATGTCCTATATGCTTTTGGTTCAGTTGATTTTGGGTACTTTCTGATATTTTTGGTATAAAAATACTTAGATTCAAAAGATTTGTCTGAGCAGGGAATTTTTATATACTTTCTGAATTTAAAGCAATTAGCATATCCAAAGAAGTATATACTTTTTTTTTAAGTTCTGCATTAAAAGGAGTTTCAAAAATGAATTCACACAAGAATAAACTAATCCGTCTTATACCTCAGCCCCCTTGGAGATACACAGACATGTTATAAGAATAACAAAACATCTGCCACTTGGCATGTACTAGAGAGCTCATGAAACCTGGGATGTGGCTTTGAAACAAGACATAGATAGTATTTATTGAGTTTACTTCTTTATTATAGAGAATTTCAAACATACATTGAAGTAGAGGAAATAGTATAATGAACCCCATATACCCATATCCAGCTTCAACTCTTATCAACGCATGCCCAATCTCATTTCAGCTACACCCCCCTACATTACCACGTTTGAGGCAGATCTAAGAAATCATGTCACTTCACCTGTAAATTCTTTTGCAGCATCACAGTATTTAAGTATCTTGTTTTTGCTTTAGATCTGGGATTCCTACTTTTACCTCGCAGTCATTTTTATAAATCAGTTGTGTCTGCAGTTGGAGATGTTCACACCTTCCAAAAAGAAAAAGGTGTTAGAAAAGTAAGTACCAACATAGAATCAGGTGGGAATTAGAGGCAAATCAAATGTGTCTTTTAAGGTATATTTAATTCAAATGGTTCATAAATCAGAATGTCCCTAACTAATTTTATGGGAGTCACATGGTAGAGAGGCAGTGAGCAAGAAGTCAAGAAACAATCTTTTCTGGAGATTTCAATATTTTGAAAATATTTACACTTTTTTTTTGTCCTGGGTCTTTCAGAATTCAAAATTATTATGGAAGCAAAAAGGTATACAAACAAATGTGTTTTACTAAAGGATTTATATGAGGACTTGAATTAGAGGCATCAAAACATGTACATTAAACATCTGTAAAAACATATTGCCTTTTATTTCAGATTAGTAGATTGTATCCTAATGAGACACAAATACTTGTTCGTTCTGGAGGCTTTGTGTCAGATTTCATTTTTGTTATATTTCAGGTATGGTGACATGCGGGTAACAATGGGCTGTGAAATTTTCAGCATGTGGCAAAACCTAGGTAAGTGATGAAAAGAGAAACTACCTCCATTATACAGCACAAAGTACAAATCATTGTACTTTGAAGCACACAAATGAAGAAGAGCAATTTACCAAAGAGTGTTCGAGACCAAATATCTTAATCAATGAAGGTATCAAAGTAATTGGCACTTTGGCATTGAATATGGTTACAGCTAATTCTTTAGTGTCTGTCTGAGAAATCACCTTACCTTTAAAGGTATCTTTCATTATTAATGAATAATAAATTTTATAATCTAGCATTGCTCTAGTAACATACAACTTATTTCTAGGGATGGGCCAAACTTTCAGAACTTGAGACTATAACTACTCAAAATTTTTAGAACTCTGAATTGAGGCAGTAAATCCTAATAAATTTAGATTAAACTTCATGAAACGTAGACTTCAGCGTCACTACTCTTAAAAACTTGAAACCATTGACCTATATCATAAAGAATATAATGGAAAGGATTTTAAAAGCATCTCCAGTTGCTAAGGGACTGTTTGATCCAATTTTGTTAATCTTCCATAGCAGATAGTGCATATTATTCTTGCAAATTGATGGCATAGATATGGTTGCACAGAAAAGAATAGTATTTGACAAATAAATTGTTTTAAAACCTCATTGGCATAGAGTTTCTACAGATGCATAACATTTAATTTGGCATGTTAACTATGCAAGTTTTTGTATTCATTTTCTACAATGTATTTTCATTCCTCTTTATGGTTTATCAAAATGAGTGACCTACTTGAATTCAATATGTAATAATCTGAAAGCATCTTTTCTCTTGGGCTCATCCAAGCACAACCTGGAGATGACAGGATGTGTTTTCTATGCATGAAAATGGAACCAGTATGTTTTCCTTCAATTTATGTTTCAGGGTGATTTCTGACAAGGACTGTCAGAATCTTGGTGTATATAACTTAGCTCAATCTTCAATACTTGCTGGTGATTTCATAAAAAATACAAGTTGGCATCTTGAAAACAACCTCCAACTATCAAAGGCCAACCAGAACAAGTACACAGTCTGTCGTTATATTCTGGTCAAAATTAGCCTCTAATGTTTGCCTCTCTTAGAGAATGCCCCTCTGAGTTCATGTTTTTCTTATTCTTTGTGCCCTTCTTCTTCCAAAAGGAGATCAAGACTCTTGTAGAGTCCATCTTGCATTTAGCATTAATTTAGCAAGATGTTTCCCAAAGAATGCCACATGAAAATGCTGTTTGACAGCAATTGTGGTTTTTAGACTCTTTTCAGGTTGCCTGGAATGTTAGAAAATATGGCAGGTTTCCTCTTCTAGATACATCTCAGCATTGCCATGTATGGTTATTTCCACATAAATCCTTATCCAAGCCAGGATCACTATGAATTTAGGCCCATGACCTATGGCCTGCTAAATAAAGCTGGCGTCTTCAGTATCCCTAAGGATGTCACTGTATACCTCATAAACTTTTCTTCTCCAAGTTGTCCTTAGTCTAAAAGACAAATACCTCTGTCTGTCTGGTTTTCCTTTTGAATTGCTTCTTTTGGTTTTATTCAGAAACCTGGAGAATGTAGACAATCTCTGGAGCATATTGGTCCCCTTAAAGCATTATTTTGTCACTATTTGTTAGAGCAGTGCTACTCCAGATGGGAAAGCAGCATCCAGGTCCACCTGGGAGCTTGCAGAAATGCAAGTTGTCTGGCTCCAACCCAGAACTGCAGAAACCCAAACTCAGCAATCCGAGTTTTAACAGGTTCTCTAGGTAATTCTTAAGCACTGCTCTAGACAATGCTATCCCCTTTCCCTGTTTCCCCAGTTCTGAAAACTAGTTCTAGCACAGTTCTAGGGCTCTGTTAGAAAATGCTCATTTCACCAGTTTACCGATTTCCAGCATGACATAGTTCGAGTGTAAGGGTGTGTATAGATGTTCACTTTATTCCTTGGTTTCTGCATTATTTCTATAGAGTTGTGTCTTGACTTTCCTGAGATTTCCCGAACATCAGGAGCATTTTAAGGGTCATTGCTAATGTACAAAAGCTAGAATTGGAAAATGTTCAGAAATGTTAAAGCAAAGCCTTTCCTCCAACATACATTGTTACAAAATGACAAGAAAAATTAAGTATTCGGGGTACTATTTGACTCTTTTTATAGCCCTTAAAATCAGCTTGTTATCTATGAATATTAAAATGCATTTGTTATAATTTGATTTACTCATAAATATGTCATGTTGAATATTTTGGATACTAAAGGAGAATTTATTCAGGTAATTATAAGTCTGCATTTTCTGATGGAACCAGTCAATGAATTAAGTTTCATGGAGTTTTTGAAGCATTGGCCATGTGCAGGGCGTTTTAGGGAATACAAGGAAAACATGGTTAATACCTGTTAAGAACATTTTAAGAAGTTGAAAGATCTTATATTTTTAACATTCTGTCCAATTTATGTGGAACAGGAAAAAGCTTAAGAAAGACAAAATGTATCGTGTTTTAGTAAAACAAAGCAAGTTTTAATGATTTCATGAATCAAGAGCCTCCATAGTTTTTAAGAGACACAAAAAGCACTAAATTTAAAAAATAATAATAAATTCAGGGGAGGACATGCCCAGAGTTACGAAATATATTTTTTGTCACTTGTCACTTCCAGTTTGTCAAATTTGGACATATAAATTTTACTGGACATTATTCTTGATTCAGATTTTGCTCATTGGTGTTTACCTCCAAAGTGTGGAAATTCTTCCATATGCTACAAACAAGTTGTTTTAACCATTCTGCTGAGGACGGGGGAGAACAGCAAATGGGAATTACTGACTAGTCTGCATTTAAACATAAAGCTATGGAATTTTCAAATCTGATCACTAAATCCCCTAGATCTGTCTCTGAGCAACTTTTCAACCCTGTTAGGCATAGGACTGCTTAGGTTTCAAAGGTTGTTTTTAACCAGAAGACATCAAACTAATAGACATTCAGTTACATGTGCTTGAAATATTTTTATGATTCTAAAATTCCATAGCAATTTATCTGTAGAATTAAATGTGCTTTTGTAATGATTACATACAGGAAGTTTAAACTTCTTTCTGATTAAGTAAGTAAACATTTGGATACTTTGTATATATTAAGGCCACAGAACCCCTCCTCTCCATCTTGAAGCTTTTGAGCAAGCAGGATAGCAAGTAGGATCCTACAAGTAAACAAGGCAGAGCTTTCTTTCTTCCCTTGTGAGATAGCAGTGGTTCCTGGAGGCAGAGAGGCTCCGAACTCTTCACTTGGCCTTTGAAATATGCCACTTATCTCCGGTATATATGGGAGCATTGGACACAACATAATTCCTGTCACATAATTAAAATAATTTGTTCTTCAAGAGTAAAGACCAGGTAGTATTAAGTGAACCCCTTATCTTAAATGTGTTATTCCTCAATATTTTCATCATTTAAGTTGAAGGACTAAAAATACCCTGTCACTATAGGAAGGAGGACATGTATTTACCCCTTAAATTTTATCCATTTGTACCTATGCTTGCAAGCATAGCCAGAAAATGAAAGTCAGTCTTTACTACTGTGACCCACCTTTGGCATTCATCTCACTGTGAGGTTGTTTCTTCCTTCTGTTTTTAGGTGAACTAACATTCTTACTAAATGTAGAGTGGATTCTTTCTTCCACATTTGCAAACACAGCGTCTTATAACTAGAAAAATCAATACTTCCCTGGCAGGCTGTTTTGTGTGCATAAATATAAAAACTCTTAACAGCCCAAGTAGCAGGTGTCCTAAATACTTCAAAACAAGACCATGTGGATGACAATTAGAGATGGGAGAAGTGTACTAACTTTGTAGTTTAAAAAGAAATCATTTAAATGAAGTTTATTTTACCATACATAGCTCAAGATTTTGCTTTCTTGCTTGGTTGGGAATTAAATTTTCTATGGTTGGAGAAGTTTGCATGGAATCCATGTTCCCAAAATGTGTTTTCAGCAAATAAGGCTATCCACATGAACTCCTGTACAATGACAGAAATGTAGGCGTAGCTTCTCTGTGTCCCTCCTACTCTCAGTAGAATATCAGCCTACAAAATGTAACGTATAAACCTTGTTAGGATTCTGATGGGAATAAACCAATTATAAATTGTGTGTTTTAGGACAATCAGGGAAATTTTAATGTGGTCTGGATTTTAGATTAATTCAAGGATTGCTGTTTACCTTTTTTTACATATTTATAATATGTCCTATCTGTTAAAGATGCTTACTGAAGTGTTTAGAAGTCTAATGATATGTCATCTCAGATTTGATTTAAAAGACTCCAAAAAACAAGAAAAGTTGGGGTGATAGATGAAATGGGATTGGCAAAAATGTTGATAATTTTGAATCTGGGTACCTGGAGATTTGTTTTACTATTCTCTTTAATTTTGTGTACATTTGAAATTTTTCATATTGAAAAAATTTTAAAAGAAGAAACTAGGGTTGTAAATAGGTTGTAATGCCTATTACTGGAAGATTTTTTTTTTTTTTAGAAGTGGGTCAGAAATACATGGTGATAAATAAAATAAGTACTTTACAGAGACCAAAGGCTATGTGCTCAGCCAAGACTAAAACCTGACTCAGGCAGTGCTGTAGCAGCCCTGAATCTCATTTCACCAGCTCACGTATGCGAGAACTGTCTAGGCTGGCCAAAAATTTACACTGTGTCAAAGCAGCAGAGAGGTCCTCCTGATTATCAGCCAATGGGCAAGATGTCTTTTGTGCTGGCATACTTGGTCCTTTCAGTCTGATGGCTCTCCTGGGGCACAGCCTTCTGTGGCCAGACTTTGAGCCTCTGCAGCCATCTCGGGCAGGGGCAGGGGCAGGGTCATGGAACACGGTAAGAGCTGCTGTTCTTGGGAACTGCCAGCCTTTACCCCTGCAGGAATCTCCCTCCCCCTTTTGCTTCTTTCCCCCTCAACTGTCAGGACATGTTGAAAAAGCTTTACAGGGTGTCTCAGCTTTTACAAATGACAGTAAGAGTGAATGCATTCAGGTTGCTTCTGCTTTCTGCCCTGACAAAAATAACTGAGGAAAGGACTTGCAAATCCCAGCTGCCAGTTACCTACCTGAAATGTATATGTGGTG
Organism: Choloepus didactylus; assembly: GCF_015220235.1. Lineage (NCBI taxonomy): Eukaryota > Metazoa > Chordata > Mammalia > Pilosa > Megalonychidae > Choloepus > Choloepus didactylus. Next base: position 82,564,278 of record NC_051311.1, read on the forward strand.
GTGGTGGGGGGGGGGGCGGGGAGGGAATGGGAGAAAATGCAGGGAGAAAAAAATGTGAATTGATCCTTCCATGTATTGTAACCACAGTGAGTTTTTTGGTCTTGAAAGCATTCATTCTTTCAGAAGAAAATATACAGGCTTAGATTAATAAGAATGTTTATTTTGATGAACAGGAAAGAGGTGTGCTTGTGCTAATGAGGAAAACTAAGCAGCCCCTTGGGAAAGATAAAGTATTACTGAGGTCAAAAGTAAAAGTAGGAAAGAGAAAGGAATTACAGGCCACTTTTCTTCCTCACATGTAATAGATACGGATAAGTAATTCAGAGATGGTGAGAAATAATTAAGTCACCTTTGATGAAACCTCAAAGACAGAAGAAAGGACTGTCTGACTTCTGTGATGTCAGGTAAAGGGACTTTCAGATTGGGGTTGTGTCCAGGGCTGTGTTTTTGTCTAGATGTTCTATGCGCTTTAACTCACACTCACTGAAATGACACCCAAGATAAAATCAGCATGGCTCCCAGTTTCAATATAGGGACAACTCCCTGGTGGTGCAAGGTCTCCACTGTGCATCCAACCCTGTGAATGAGGTACCCACAGATGCCCCAGGGCACTCTGCCTGTACAGTTAAACCAGGGAGTGGGCATGTTGCCAGTAGAGATCATGAGGACTGTGGTCCCATAGGGCAATCAGGACACAGGGTCAAGGCAAGAAAAGGTAGTAGTACTTCATTTGGGGCTGATGTCTGAGACAGCCTGGGAGCAGGATCACGCTGCAGTTGAGAGGTTGGTACGTAGCCCCTCTAGATAGCTTCAAGATAGAAGGCAGTGCGGCCCAGTGGAGTCTATCAAGGGCACCTTTTCCAGATGGAAGGAAATCTAGAGGGAATTCAGACACCTCCCATCTCCTCCTTAATTGTCATGTTGGTCTCCATGAGGTGGGCCTAGAGGGTCTTTGATGGAGGTAGTTGATGCTTACATTCTCACTGGTAAACTAGAGCTTTGCTGCTTGCATTTGACAAACTCCAAAGTCCAAAACACCAAAATTAAAGAAATGCATTGTCTCAGCTAGGAAGCCTGAAGGTGGATCTGGTTTCAGGCATGACTGTTTTCAAGAGCCCAAACACCTCTGGGACTCTGTCTCTCTCACCATTTTCCAGCTCTGCCTCTCTGCATGTACTGGCTTCAATCTCAGATGGGTTCTCTCCCTTCAGTGGGAAAATGGCTTCTGCAGCATCTGGGCTATTTCCTCTTTCCGAAGCCCTTTCAGAAAAGTTCTTTGGGGCCACTGATAGCCCCCGCTGGGTGATGTACCCATCATGAACCAGTCCTGGGAGCCAAGGATGAAAGCATTTTTTCAAGAAAGCCCAGGTTCTATGCTTACTCCACGTGGAACGATGGACAAATAGCTCTCCCAAAGGACAGGGTGCTAGCCCAACAACATACGTTCACTGCACTCTCCCATCAAAAAAAATTTCCCTCTACCTTCCCACCCCTTCAAGTTTCTACCTTATCTGCTTTCTTGCCTTTACCCTGAGATGACTTAAAAAGGAAAGACGGGCAAAGATTGGTTCCACTTCCTCTTTTTCTTTTTACTCTTCAGCTCTTCTTACTTTTACTTTTTGTTTATTTGTTTTGTTTTGTTTTGTTACTTTATCTGTTTTTACTCTTTAACCCCTGATGACCAGGTTTCCCTTCCTGTTACTCTTCTGCCAAATCTAACAGCCTGTGTTTGGTCCAGTCCATAGAAGAGTGATTAAGAACTCCCAGAGCGAGGCTGCTTGGGTTCAGATACTGGCTGAGTGAACCTCGAGCAAGTTGCTTAACTTCCCAGTGTTCTCGTATCCTTCTCTGTAAGTGGAGAGAATGATAATTCCTCCTTCCTGAGGTTGTGATGAGGATCAAATGTGAAGAACCTAGAGCAGTGCCTGCCTGGGAGTCCAGTATTATTATTAACAGTCACCACTGCATTCGACACCATGGTTTCACTCTACTTCTGAAAGCCTTCCCTTCTTTCATCCCTCGGTCGCCTTTCCCATCACTACTATTTCCCATTTTTCCTTTCTCCCTGCCTCGCAGCTCCTTAGTTGCCTCTCCCTCTTGTCTTAATACTTACATGCCCAGGTTTCCCTGCTTCTCATCCTCCCCTCCCATGTCACTACATTTTCCCCACAGTGATTTCACTTACTTGGATGACATCAAGTCTTGCTTATCACTGATGGGTCTAAAATCCTCCATCTCTGCCCTGAGCCCCAGACTAGACTCTGTGTTGCCTGCTGGAATATGTCATGTTAGAAGTTCCTCAAACAAGCCCCAGACTGAAGCCATCAACCCTCTTCTCATCTGAAGCTGGCTTCTCCTGTGAACTTGTCCATTTAATAGCAGAATTTGCTCTGCGTCCCAAACATCAGCCTCATATTCTCTGCCCTCTCACCCACACTCTACATTCAGACCAGCAATATCTTTCAAATCTGGCCTCTTCTTTCCCTTCCCATGGCAGCTGCTCTTATCTTATCTTTATCATATTCACTTGGATAGCCTAACTGGCCCTCGAGCATCCGTCTCTCTAGCTGAGGCTCATCTTCCATGCTACCTCCAGTTATGTTCCTGCAAAACAAAGCTGTAATAGCCACCATCACCTGCAGCCAAAACCACCCCTGGCCTCTCTGGGTCAGGAACATAGAGAAGGCTTTCTAATCACTCTTCTCTCACGGCGGTTATGTATACAGCATTCCAATGGGGTCCCTTGCAATTTCTGAAATATTCAGTTACAAATAGTATCTTTCCTTCAGTGTCATAGAGATAGGGAGGGTTTCATGGTGAAAGAAATGCTCATACGCTTTGGATGTATTAAAAGATGAGTACCATGGAGTAGAATTAATCGGGAAATGTTTCCGCGATACTGAACTTTTCCACCTAAAGGAAAGTATGCCTGTGTATGTATATGTGTATATATGTGTGTGTGTTCAAGTACGGTTTTAAAATGTTTAAGCCATTTCACTGGTTGTCCAGGAGTCCTTGTGCCCCATTTACTAAAGTCCTAAACTAGTGTCAGTGCTACTTTCTGTGCCAAAATTCGAAAAGCCTGCTCTTGCTAGTGTCATGTAGCACCAAGAATAAGGCAGTTATCCAGGAGGAGGGTCACATTCTGAAGACAGCTGATAAATTCCAAGGCACTTCCTTGTCCGGCGCTTTCTCCGCCCCGCCTCGAGTCCTCGGTCGGCCGGCGATGGGGACCAGAGAGATAAGGGGAGAGAGGGTGCGGACAATGTCTTACCCGACGCACTCGTGATCACTCTGGACTCGCAGCAGTGAAGCATGTAGGCTTTTAATGGAACTAGGCAATCATCCTCTTTACAGGTTCCGCCCGGGGCAAGACGCCTCGGGGGAGAACAACCTCGATGCGGCCGTCAGGCGCGGCTCCTTGTGGGCTGTCTCCCCGAGCTCTGCCCGGGAACTTTCTTATAAACCTTACGTATATCCAATGGGCAAACGCCACGCATACAAGCATGATTGGTGAATACAGAGGGTTGTCACATACATCACAAAGCGGAAGCAGGATGTGGGCGCCATCTTTGCACCACTCGATGGGCGGGGGGAACTCAGGGGCAGGCTGCAGCTTGTCTACTAGGCCTAATCCGGAATGTGGCTGCTCACATCTCCCCCTTTTTGTTTTTATTTTGATGCCCCAGTGTCTCCAGTGATGAATGTGCTCCCGTGGACCTAGATGGCCCACAACGTATGTTTTGGTGCTTTGGGGAGTCTGGACTAGGTCCCGGCCATACTGCGGCGGGGCCTCTGGCACCGACCAGAATGCTCACTTCATATAGAGACCGGAGAGCCCATGAGCTGGAAACCATGTGGCTCTCCTTGCAGTACTCAGTCTCGCAACTGGGGGACAAGAGGGTTAGGAGAACGGTAGCCAGTGTCGAGGGCGTCACTAGGTGTCTCTGTGCCATGGCAGGGGTCCCGTCTGGCCACAACTAGGACTCTGCCCAAGAGATCTACCTGAGACAAAAATAGGACCACTGGTGCCGATTATTTATATCCGGGATTTTGCCAAATACTTAGCTGCGAACCTTGCCCCCAAATGCCCCGCTTCGAGTGGTTGGGATGGGTGCTGGGCAGAGGGACTATAGTCATCAGGAGGGTTACAGGCAGAGGACATGGCCATCATGGCGGTAACACGTAATTGCTGTTGTCTTTGAAACAAACGCTCCAGCAAACTCTTAACAATGATCAAACCTACTAATAACCCCACAGCAAGAAGAACCCAGTTGGTCAGATTAGGCCAAGAGAACCAGGAGGGAAAAAAGGTCAATATTCCTGGCCCTCTTCCCGGTCTGCTGGGGAGTGGTCGACACCGTCGACATCATTTGACCGCTCATCACGCGAGTTGAGGACTGGATCCAACAGGTCACGTTGGGGGTTTAACGACCCGTCAGGCTGCAGTTCTTTGGTGTTCTCAGGCGACTGCACGGTTCTCACCAGTCTTTCCGGAACCCACACTGGTTGACGTCCTGGTTCCTGGGGAAAAAACACAAACAGAGCCTCTGGCCCAGCTGAGCACCGGGTCAGGGCCTTTGTACTCGGGCGGGGGGTACGGCAAAGGTTGCCCCTCCCCTGACCGGCCCATCGGGGTTTCCGGGTCTGGCAGCAAAGGATAATTACATTTACTGGGCATGGCCACTAGAGGGAGCTCTCGGCGAGGTCCTTTGGTGGGACCGCCCAAGGCGTCAGTTAGGAGCTGGGGTGTCCCTGGGGGTGCAGCGGTAGACATTGGCGGGGCGGAAGGCCGCACGGGTGTGGCGGGAGGCTCCTCCCACTCAATTAGCGGGGATGCTTCCGGTCCCTCGTCTGCCTCGCTTTCAGAATCTGAGTCAGAACTATCAGAACTAGTACTCGACTCTGGCGGCTTGCCCTTATGGGTGCCCTCCGCGGATGAAACGGACTGAGTTTCTTGGAGCGCATGTCGCACCTGCAACAAGGCAGCAGGCGTGGTCAGGCCCATGGCCGATTCCAGCTCAAGTACAGCACGAACAGTCTCCCATATAAGGACCAGGACTGGGTCCAGACAAATGCCCGTTTGGCGCGCTCGGTCTATATCACGGCCAAGTTTCATCCAAGAGGGCAGGTTGAGGCTGCCAGAGCAGGGAAACCAGGGGGCAAAAGTGGCCACATCATCAAGGGATCGTTGGAGAGAACTTTTCTTAACTGAGATACCCCGCTGCTTCAAAAGGGTCTTTAAGGGGGTTAGCTTTCAGACTGCCCCATGCTTGCAGTCGGCACTATCTCTTAATCACTCGGAGAGCTCTTCCGAGTCCCCGGGGCTACCTGAACGCCCACGGGCCCTAGTCCTCGCACGAAAAAAAGGGGTGCTTACCTTCTCGCGGTGATCAGTCGCGGAAGTCAAGCCACGGATCCCGGGAGCACGTCTCCGTCGGGTCGAGGGGAACGCGAATGAGGTTCCCCGTACGGGCCACCACTTGTCCGGCGCTTTCTCCGCCCCGCCTCGAGTCCTCGGTCGGCCGGCGATGGGGACCAGAGAGATAAGGGGAGAGAGGGTGCGGACAATGTCTTACCCGACGCACTCGTGATCACTCTGGACTCGCAGCAGTGAAGCATGTAGGCTTTTAATGGAACTAGGCAATCATCCTCTTTACAGGTTCCGCCCGGGGCAAGACGCCTCGGGGGAGAACAACCTCGATGCGGCCGTCAGGCGCGGCTCCTTGTGGGCTGTCTCCCCGAGCTCTGCCCGGGAACTTTCTTATAAACCTTACGTATATCCAATGGGCAAACGCCACGCATACAAGCATGATTGGTGAATACAGAGGGTTGTCACATACATCACAAAGCGGAAGCAGGATGTGGGCGCCATCTTTGCACCACTCGATGGGCGGGGGGAACTCAGGGGCAGGCTGCAGCTTGTCTACTAGGCCTAATCCGGAATGTGGCTGCTCACACTTCCTGTCACAATAAACAGTGATTTCACAAACACGCACTTGGGTTTTCCCATCTCTCAACTCATCCATCATTCTTTGTTTTCCTCTTTTCTAAAACCTTTCTTTTATATTTTTCCTTTAAAAACCCCTCTGAAGCCAAAATAAGTTTGATCTCTTCATTTACCCCTTGGATTTGTATAGTATCATTTGCACATACAGACATGCCTGAGCTCTCCAGTCACCTTAATGCCTTTGAGTACAAAAAGCAAAACAGAGAAAACTGTCATTAATGTGAAGATGTTTAACTCTGAAATTTGCAAGTAACTGTGAACAGTATGATTTTGTCTTCAACCCTTAATACAAAAGATCCAAAGTAGGAAATAAGGAAAAAATTCTCTCTTTCATGAATGAGAACATCTTCTGCTCAGTCTTCCAACTTGTACTGTGGGTTTTAGGTAGATGGCTTTCAACATCATATGCTTTCATCCAGAGTGCCAAAAGTTGGCATTTAAGAAATAGTGCATTTTCCACTGTATGCAGTATTCTTATCATAAAAATGTAAACTCCCTTGTGAGATTTATCATAGAAGATCAGGGTAATGGACTGAACTCAATACCCACCTGCTACATAAAATCATCTATGTCCATCCACACCCCCACCTTCCTTTCCTCTGAATTAACTTATACTCCACTCATACCTTTTAGCCCTTGATAATATCCCGTTTTGAGTTCACTATTGTGACATGTTTTAATCGTTTCAGAAAATTGCTGTATTCTTTTTTTTTGGACTACTATTTACATTTTTATTTAGGCTGGGTCCTTATTACATAAAAAACACACTTATTTTATAAAAATTATACAATACAGATAGGGACCACTTTTTTTCATATATAAACATCATCTGTAATCTCATCATCCAAAAATAATCACTGTAGTTAACATTAGGGGTTATAATCTTCTAAACTGTCATATATATATATATGATTTTTTAAAATGAAAGGTGGACCTGTACATACTATATCATGCATTGCTTTATCACTTATGTTGAAAAACTTCTCCCATAGTATCATTCTTCAACCTTATTTTTAATGATTACATAAAAATTTCAATGTAAGGATGTACAATAATATATATAACCAATTCCTGATGATTTATGTAAGTTTTAATTGTATTGCATGGCTTTTTTTAACTGTGAAAAAATTACTCTCCAATTTTGTAATAAAAAATTGTGGAGAAATGGCATTCAATATATGGAAATTTGCTGTGTATATAACTGCGTTGGAAAATGTTTTCTTGCTTGGTAGACAACTATAATTGAATATAACTTATGGCAACAGTTTTAAACAAATTTTATAATATTAAATTTCTGAAAACTTAAGACTAAATATCCTGAAACTCAAATATTTTATTCAATTTAGGAGAACACAAGCTTCATTTCATCCCTGCCCTGATTGGCCCCTTCCTAGAAGTCACCTTGATACCCCAACCAGATCTCCGGAATGTCATGATTCCTATTTTTCATGATATGATGGACTGGGAGCAGAGGCGGAGCGGCAACTTTAAACAGGTAGGTGGAGGTGCTCTTCCGAGTGTCACTTCTCCCCAAGCATCTCCAAACTACCATGTTCAACCCCGAGTTGGGAAATGAGCCCTGGACCGGCAGTCAGGGGGCCCAGCTGGCCTGCTCATTTCCTCACCATGTGGCCTCGAACACTTCGTTCTGGTCCCAGGTTTCCCTGACCTCCAGGGAAGCCCTGAAAAACCATTTAATTCCCTTTCAGCTAAAAATGTCTGTGATTTCCCAGGTCTATACTAGCTGGCAGAGACCTCATTTATTCCCATTTGGACACAGCACAGAGGAATTAGAGGGTTGCTGGTTCATAAATTCATTGAGCTTTCAGTAGTCTGCATGTTGTTTTGGGAGGAGGAAAAAACCTTTTCCTTCCACCTTGTCTTTATCGCTTGATTGAAATTCGGCTTTAAAGGGATAATTGTTCTTAGTCCTCTAACAAAATCAGATATACCCACCCAATCTTTAATTGTTTAAATCTCTCTGAACATGGAGAGGTTTTTCATCTTCTGTCTCTCCTGCTGCCTTTGATAGATGAAGGGGTATTTTTCCCTTAATGATGTGCAAGCTCCAAAAGATTTATGCCCTTGAATGTTCTGACTACAGTTTTGCTTTCTCTTTCATGCTGCTTCTCCCTTACTTAGAATATTCCATGGACCTCCCATTTGTACTTGTGGATAGGACAAGTTCTCAACTGCAGCAAAAATTCACTGCAACTCCAGACTGTTTTGAGAAAGAAAAATATATATAAAACACATCAAATATTTAAATTAGTATATGTGGATATGTTAGTTTGCTGATGTTCTTTTTTATTCATACAGTGTTGTTTTTAAGAAATAGGACTTCCTAGTTTTTGTAGGCTCTAAAAAAGACAAACATTTAAGTGGGCTGCAGACATTTGTGTTTGAACAGATAGATGTCTTTGCTGGTAGCAAATGGTTCTCAGCCCAAAGTTCAAAGTCTTGTAGCTCAGTCTAAATTAGCCCCCTAGATTTCAAGGAGGTGTCTGCTATTAACCCCAACTGATAATGTCACTATCACAAAATTTGCTGTTGCTATTTCCACACAGAAAAGTTTCTACTTGTTAAGAGGAGTACAGGGAGATTAATATTTGGATATGTTTCAGGTGGAAGCCAAACTAATTGACAAACTGGATAGCCTCATGTCAGAAGGCAAAGGTGATGAGACGTACCGCGAGCTCTTCAATAGTATGTGAGTAATATATTTATCTCAAGTTGATTTTATTCAGGGGATTTGGTGTCAGTGCTGAGCTGTTCTGCACCACTGTAGATGAGCGCTACAAAGACAGCTTTGGTCTCACAGGAGTGCTTTGTCTTTTTGGAGTGTGAAATAAAGGATAATTGCCTAACTCCGGCGAATGGATCTTTTGTTGATGATTAGATGTGTCTCCTTATTTCAATCTCTGATTACAACAGGTCACTTGTGTTACATAACAGATCTCACTCTTTTCAAGCCTAATAATTTTTAAATTGGGGCTGCAAAATAATGATTTTAAGTAGGGGTTAGATGGGAGAGGAGAAGGTAGTGCGATTATAATGTTCATGTACAACTCCTTTCAAACCAGAATATCCTTGGATGGTTTGCAGTTGGGAAAATTAACCTACTTTGTGTTTGTTCTTCAACACTTGGTTTAATTCATCGATACTGATTGCCTGCTCAGCGTTATTAATTGCCTCTTAAATGTCTCCTATTAGAATATCACAGAAGCAAAGCATTTTAAATAAATTCTCTGCTTTGCATTATATGGAGGATAAAGAAATAAATGGAGTGGTGTGAAGGGACTTTGAGTTTGTCCCTACAGTAGAATCTGATACAGTCACAGAATGAATTGTACACACCAAGTATTCATCCACTGTGGTGAAATGTCTAGAGAGGACACGTGAGAATGTTTTTGAGCTTGGGGATTTCTGTTCTGGCACTTGTTTTCTGTATGGATTTCTATGGATGTTAGTCATTTTCAAACCTTAGTATACTTATAAACTGTTTCTCTTTGAAGGAAGAGTGAGAACATTGTGCTTGGGAAAAGTTCTTTCGGAAGTGCAAAAATAGTACTGCAATGTGTTTACCTACTACAAAAGATACTTGTATTTATACCCAAGCATCACTTAAAACTAAATATTAATACTTTACTACTGATGGTCAAATGCAAAATTCTGTAATTCATTCTATGATTATTAATTTGGAGCAGTGGAAATATTAATATAGAGATTTGAAAAGTATTATTAGTGACTGCTGGGCTGGATAGATTTCATCTTGCCCAATTCAAAATCATTCTTGAAGCTTTAAGGAAAATTATGTTGAGAAGAAAAGCTAAGAAGGGGTATATAGATTTCTTGTGGTGTGGTGGTAAGTGATAAAATATACTCCTTGAACTGAGTCCTGAACAAGATTTTCTTTCAGTATCGTAATTAAACCTGAACTTTTAATAATTATTCACCAAGCCCTCATTCATTCTGGTATACAAAGTGTATGTCTTTCATGACAGCTGGAGTTTAGCAAGAATTTTGATTAAAACCTCATCCAATATAATAAATTGCTTTTGAAAACTGCTCTCATTTCAGTTACTAGTCCTTGGTTTGAACAAAGAACTAAAATGAGAAAATGTTCACTGAAATGAATCTCTTGAGATTTGTGATTAATTATTTATAATAAATTCACAAGATTAATAAATACTCACATAGTCCTATAGTGCCTCTTATCTCTTTTAATAAAGGCCTGATAGCATACAATTTGGATTGCTTGTGTGTAAATATGACTTTGAAATAGAAGAGGCACCTCGACATTAGAATCAAACCAATAATTAAAATATTAACTCTCTATAATTAGGACTATTTTAAGGTGTCTGATTCATTCAACAGAGGTTTTTATTCTTTTGTTGATTTTTATAATATTACTGGAAGTGTTACTATAAATATTTTCCTTTCATGCATTTATGATCAGTATATTGGGAATAAGTCAGATCTAAAGTGATAATTAAATATCATTTCTACCTGGGTTCAGAAAAGAAAGTGAAAACCTAAGTATATTTCAGAAAACAATAAAATGCTTTTTTTGGCAATAGAAATCACAGTGAATTAGTATAATCACAATGAGTCACTGCACACATTATGAATTAGGAACACATGCTGTTATGGTACAAATTCTCATGTTGTTCTCTATAATTCATGCCTAAAACTTCTTAAAATCTGTTCAGAACCTGAAAAGCTGGAAGTAGCTCACTGCCTCTTGAAAATGTTGTACTTGCCAAAATAGCCCCCTTAGAGCAAGATCTTAAATTTGTATAGTGCTGTCCTAATAAGTCCTTTTCCTACCCCCCAACATATTCCCTACCCCCCAACATTTTCTTCATTTGTCCATACTACATCTTTTTGAAATCAGTAGGAGTCAGGGATTATTATTTTTGATAATACTGAAATTGTGGAACATACACATCAATGTGATATATCCAAAGTAGAATACCAGAAAACCCTGCTTCCCCTGACTCCACTTGCTTCATTCATTCAGCTTTCTTTATTGAGCAGCTACTGCATGCCAGGCACTTTTCTAGGGATGTTCTAGTGACTGCTGAGGGAGCACACAGTAAGGCTACCTAACTCTGTTTTGGGGGATTCTAAAGGGCCTTTCTAGAAGAGGTGGCATCCATCTCCATTCTTTCTTTAGTCCTTTACTCTGCTTTCTTATCTGTTGCTCTAAATAGCTCATAAGACCCCCAAATCATTTCAGAGATCTTTATTTAGTGATCACACGTACAATTGTTTGGAGGCAGAGGATTAGCTTTGTAACACGTACTTTAGGTGTCTTACTCTCTTCTTTGGTTTGTTTAAGAAAAGGACGCACAGACACAGGTATTAAATATAAGAATGATGGCCTCTGCAGAATTCTGTTAGAATACAGAGAGGTGGATAGAGGGTCAAACCCCACTTCCACTCCTTTAGAATCCTTTCCTAGCATAAAAGCCTAAAGAGAATAGTGTCCTTCTCCAGGGCCATGGTTTACCCTGCTGCCAAATGTTGTGGCATCCCATTGTACATAATAGAGCTGCCTTGTGAATTAGCAATGAGAAACCACCTCCAAGGGTCACTAGATGAGCTCCCTGTCCGCTCCCACATGGGCCTGCTCGTAGACCACATGAAAGTCTCTTCTCTTCTTCCTGATAGTCTCCCTTTCCTAGTTGTTTCAGGGAAACTGGGAAATGGCAGAAAGAACCATCCTGGCTAAGAATGTAGATGAATTGGTTTCTAGACCAGGTAGCATTTGGTCTTGAGTTAGTCATGGACACCAGCTGTGCAGAGCTTTGCCTCTTCTTGTGAGAGGATTGTATGGCTCTGATTCCTTACTGCATCAGGAGGCTCTGCAAATTAATGAAGCTCATGCCCATAAAAGAAGTCTCCATATATTTTTAGAATTATTATTACTTTACTTGAGTTCTTTGTTTTTCAGCCTCTCAAGTATGAGAGATGTGGGCTGTCACTTGGGAAAATTTCTACATCTTCCTGCATGGCTTTGGCAGGCAGAATTTCATTTGAGTACTTGGTTCAGAACCAATTTGGCATTTAGGCATGAAATGGATGCTCTTCGGAGGTTTTTTTTTTTTAAAGAAAACACGTTTTAAACAAACTAGGGGACCCAGGGAGAATTAGTCAGGGCAAGCTACATGCCTTCCAAATGCTACCACCACTCCCCACTCAAAAAAATGATCTTGGGCAGCAGATGAGGAAACACGACAGAACACAGCACACTGGAGTGGCAAAAGCAAGAAGAAGAGGTTGGGGTAGGGGCGGGAGGTAGAAATGGGGAGAGAAACAAAACTACAGGAAAAAGAAAGCTTTGACAGAATCATTTTTCCCTTTTTTCCACTAAGCACAATATACAATATGCTTAGACTGTACTTGTAAGAAGTGTTTTCTCTCTTTTTTCTGAAACCAAGATGAAAGGGAAACAAGATTTTAGACAGAAATGATGATCATGAAATTCAGAGGGGCAGGGAATTATCCTCACTATGCCATGCTTATGTTCTTACTTTTATCTATTGGGGAAAGTTCAGTCACAAAGGCTTTGCCCAGCATATTGCTAATTTGCTGAGAGGTGGGAGTGAAAGTATAATTATTATGAAAGAGTGAAAAACATAATTATTTTGATTCTTATTATTTTATGTTTACATAGAGTGCCTCTGCTCCAAGGTACTTAAGATTAGGGAAAATGTAGGAGGAGAGATCTGGTTTGGTGCTCGTCATCAATCTGCTGTAACAACCCCATAGAAAATCCTCTGTGATTAATGACAAAATGAATGAAACTGTTGAGTGAGTGCACAGATAGTACAATATGTATTGAGTGGGCAAATGTTAAGTGAAAGGAGAAAATGCAAAACGTCATACCGTCTGTACAAGGATTTTCCTGTAGCAGTTGCATTGCAGTAAAATTGCTTGGATGAAGATGCAATCCACTGAGAGGTAGGAAAACATTTTTATGTGAATAAAGTAAGATCTTACTTAAAAGTAAAGTTGGAGGTACTTCTGTTTTCCGCTTTTTGCAGTGTTATTTGTTGCAGTGAGTCTCAAGCCTCTGATAGTGCAAGAAGCTAGGGAAAAATGTCTTTGAGCTGTGAGGTGCTTGCATATTTTGAAAATATGATTATGTGCATGTGTTCATGTTTTACGACTTGGATAATCTGAAAATTAATTTGCTTTATCAATGCTTCCTGGATTAGAATTCCACTATTTGGTCCCTATCCTAGGTAAGACATTGTTTGCAAATTGTGCTACTTGTGAGATGTTGCAGTGGTTGCTAAGGCATTTAAGGTACTGATGAAAGTAAAATGGTTGTCATGGTGACTGATAAAAATAAATGTTAAAAATGCCCTGGGTTCTTTCTTTTCCAGTCTACTAAAGAAAATTGAGCGGGAAACATGGAGGGAAAGTGGTGTTTCATTAATTGCCACTGTAACCCGTCTAATGGAAAGGTTGTTAGATTACAGGTAAGCCGAGTCCTGTGTTTTCCATATATGCTGTGCTCCAGTTAGAAAATCAAATAGTGAGAATACGATCAATATCCCATGTGAGTTAGTCACTCAGAGAATTAATAATAAGACCATGGAACCATTTGCAGTAAGGTAATGGACTTCTAATCAGAGATTTTATTATAGTTTTGTTTTTGTTGTTGTTTTCTTCCATCTTTTCAAAAATGTTTTACAACAGTTCTTTCAAACTCTTGGTGAAGTCTAAGTGAACTAAGAGTTCTTAGTTTCCTTTATTAAAGGCATATTCTTTTTTTTTTTTTTGTATTTAGACTTGTCCAGTGGAATGAATAGACTGTTCCTTTTAGGGTGAAGACAATGTAACAGAGAAATTGAACAACCAGGATGTTCTATTAAAAAAAAGGGGGGGGGGGGTTAAACTCATATCGTCACATTTTTTATAGACATAATTTTTTTGGTTTTTAAATTTTCTAAACTCTTCAGGCAGTTTATCCAACTAAAATGAAATTTATCCAACTAAAATGCAGTTTTTGTTTTATGTTAAGAAGAAACCCTCATTCTCGTTGTAGATGGCCAGGGTTACCATCTGCTTCTCGCCCCACTTTAGGAGGTGCATAGTAATACACCTTCACCCCTTTTACTCCCTGAGTCCCTGTCCCTTGAAAGGGGGCACTTTCTTGACCTGGAAGTGAAATTCAATTCATGGCAGAAACAGGGGCTCAGAGTCTTGGGCCTCTTAACTCAACTATAGATCATGCAGCCTGGGACAATTTGTCTCCTTATGGGGAGCCTTTATCTGAACAGCAATTTGCAAATTCCCTCTGGTCTCAGACTGTACTCCTTCCCCCACTGCCACCTCCCACCCACCTCGCCGAGAGAACAAGTTGTGTTTGCTCCTAGGAAGGAAGTTCTGAGTTCTGACTATTGCTTTTTGTTTTAGGGACTGCATGAAAATGGGAGAGGTAGATGGCAAAAAGATTGGCTGCACTGTTAGCCTTCTGGTTAGTAAAATATTCCCCTTTTCCTCTTTATAGCTTAACATTTGTTTTTATCACAGAAATATTATGTTTTGTGTTTTTAATCCACAATGTGTTTCATCTGAATGTTTCTTACAAGAGTTTAGAAGTGATTTTAAAAGAAGCATATGGAGCTTCATGTTGAATTAAACCCCAGAAAATGCTCAACTCTGAGCATTGCAGAATTTATCCACTGCATTCCTGACAGCTCCGAGAGCAGATTTCTTAGGGATCGTAGAGTGGCTCTCATGTTGCTTTACTTTAGCCACTTGGACTCTTGGTTCTGTCCTAAGAACGAGTACAATATTGGCGTCTATTCACATCTGTGTAGACAGTTTCTTTCTATCCTTCTTTCTGTTCCTTGCAGCATTATATTCATTCTACAGCCTCTTCTTTTATGAACAAATGACAATCTTCTGTTTAACACAGTAATTTATACTCTCTAGCTTCTTTGTAAATTGAATTCTTAATACCACTACTGTTAAGGTTTGGATTATAACTAGAGTGACTATGTAATCTATCACTCAAACAAGACACTTTTGAGAATAAAATTGAATATTATGTAAGGATAACAGACTAAACCAGAATTGCCTTGGACAAACCAAAATTTATATAAAATGTCACACAACTATTAAATATGGTAGTCTCACCACAGAGCAAAAGAATGGCCATACATTTAGATGTGCATTTTTTGTATTTTAATAAAGGGTAGCTTTTAATGTTTTTGATAATTTCCTTTAATCAGACTTGAAATACAGGAAGATGTGATGGCTTCCAATTCTAAATGTATGAAATCATGTTTGCTTTTTTCTTGTATTTTGCAAAATAAATAAAACCTCACCGTCTCTTCTAAGTAATTGCACAGACTTTCTTATTTTTACCCAGAATTTGAATGTTTTATTGTTCTCTACTTGCCTATAGCTTGAAATTTTTGTTTTGCCCCCACTTTGATTCTGTCTTGTCTTAGCTCATTGGTTTCAGTCTTTTTGTTTCATTTTGTTTTGTTTATTCCCCTCACAGTCTCTCTTCAAAGCCCAGAACTTTTGCTTTGTCATAATGATCATCTTTTGATCTTTTTCCTAATTTCTTTTGTTGCCTTGCTGTTCTTCACCTCTGACTGATATATGAATATATCCTTCTTTCCCCGCCCACCACTTCCATCTCATTTTGAATTTAATTGTTACATCTCCACCTCCACTATCAGTGGCTAAAAATAGTGAGACTTGAAGGTGCTCCTCACATCTTGTTCACCTATTATGTACTTTCTTCCTTAATTTTTGTCATCAACCCAACAGTGACCTCCAGAACATCAACCCTACCCTATTTGGGCTAAAATTTACCTCTCCTCTTAGCACTCTCATTTCTAAGCTAGAACGTAGTCATCCCCACTTTTAAATCTCCCATCTGTGTTTCTCCAGTTGCCTGCCTTACGCTGTGGTCACACAGTGACTCCTCAGCCAGACCTTCCACGTGCCTGTTTGTCCACCACTGTTTGTGAGAAAAGCCAAGTGCTCTATAAACCTTAGGTGTTCTCAGTTTCTCTCCTTTACTTTAGCTCTTCCCCAACTCCAGGCACAAGTTCTCATAAATTGCCTCAAAGGAAAGCCTTTACCTTTTCCCAAAAGAATCCTCTTCCACTGTCTCCATCTGCTTTTACAAATACCTTCCTTTTGGAGATGAACAAACGTAGACCCTAGGTTCGTTTTCTCAATTGGTATAACAGAAGAGATCATTTCCTGAGATGAAATAATTAATTCTCTGCCCTAAATGTGTTCACTCTAGTTTCCCAGTAGGAAAAAGCCACAGTCTTAAAATTTTTGGCCACATCAGTATCGACTTGAGACAGAGAATTAATCCTGATTGTTTTGTACTGACCAAGAAAAGTCCTTATATAAAATGTTAACATTTTGAAAGCTATTCTAATTTTAAACTAGCACAAAAATACTTATCATTAAAGGACCAAATATATCACTTTGAAGCTAACCTTTTTAGTTTCTGCTCCATATGGAAAGTTCTTGATGTTTTCTAGCCACAATATGGTTCTCTTTGACTACTCACTTCCCCTCTGGAAAGATCAGCTCCAGACTGATCATCTTCAGGAGTACACAGGCTTCCCTTACAAGATCAGAATTGAACTCTAGGGTTAAATTGGTAAAAAATGCGTAATCTTTGAAATGACTAATACTATAAAATGTAATTATTGTTTTGTTCTTTGTGTCACAAGTGTTTGTCAGACATATGTGAAATATTGTCATCTGCTGACTGAAGAGACCTTTTTTTTAATATATATAGTTTATTTTGTTCTCAAAGAAAGCTGTTTCTTACCAGAAAGCTATTAGAGCAAATCATCCTTTAATAATGTAAAAACCTGCTGTGGGGTTGTTAGACTTGTGTCTATGGTACAACAATTCTTGCTAATTAAAATCATTTTGGTTATAATAAGAGAGATGTGAATAGCATTATTTACTTAGCAATTTAAAGAATGCCAAGATCTACAGCAGACAAAAGGATAAGGGGGAGGATAGATGGTATAAATCGGAAAAAAAAATATTCTCTATCATGCATTCAACTTAGTGTCTCAAGGTTAGTCCTTAAATTGAAGAATGGACACCTGTATGTAGTGAGCAGAAAGTACATTTGACAGAAGGTCCTTGGGTTCAAGCCTAAGTACAATTTAAGCAGCCACAATGCTAGGGTCCATTGCCAAAGTCTGTGTAGCTAATCAGCTTCAAAATTTTTAGAATTCCTGGGTTTTCCTCCTTAGAAAAACCTGTCACTCCTTCAAGTCAACAGATTTATCCCCTTCATCACTACGCCCTTTCCCTTCTTCCACATATCAAATAGCATCAGTTAGCCCTCTTTTCAAAATAACAAAGCAACTATAAGTAATAACAGTGGTTGAATGTCCTAAGCAGGGATTTTATAATGTACAATAATCTGCTCACTAAAAATGCCTCATTTGGAGACTCATAATATCATGTTTTTGCTGGAATTCAGATTCATATATACCCCCTCCTATGTTTACTAAGTTCAATTAGGACTTTTGGATGTGGTAAAGATGTGGCTGCTTATAAGTATGCCTTTAACATACCAATGTAATGTGTCCAAGTGAGTCAGAATTGATTTTTTGGTAATTAATGTTCAGACATTTTAGAGAAGCTTAGTAAGATCCAGTTTTTTAATAAATAAAAATTTTAATAAGCATACCCATTTAGTAATAACTTGAAATAAACCTCTTGTTATTAGTCCCTTTATGTTTTAAACATGAACATTTAAAGTTTTCCAAAAGTAAGAAAGACAGAATAAAGCCTTAACACTAAAGAGCATTTTCATTTCCCTCTTCCATGTGATTCCTCAGGAAAAAATGGTTTTTCCAGTTTTTACTCATTTTTTCCTTAAAGACTTTTTTTCCTTAGAGCAAAATATGTCTGAAATTTTAAATGAAAGAGACTATCCTTTCAATATCCTTCATCAAATTTAATTAACATGTTAATCTTATATATTTTGAAATTTTTTAGTTGAACAGGCAGATTGTCCATTGACAGTTAAACTAACAAAAATATTGGAAAGTAAAAAAAGAAATGTGAATCAGTGGTAATAACACACCCCCAAGAGCTACCAGCTTATACAATAATTGCTAGGTAATATGTAACCCACACAATGTTGAATTGAAAACATGTCACTGGGCTTTCTTACTTAATTTTTTAAAAGACATTTATATAGAAAAATGCATTAGTTCTCTTGGTCCAGTGCATGGAACTTCAGAAGAATAAAAGGCAGATGTTTGTAGGCTTGTTGAGGAACTAGCCATGCTTGTATTCTCTTTACAGAACTTCTATAAGACTGAACTGAACAAAGAAGAAATGTATATACGCTACATCCATAAGCTGTATGATCTGCATCTGAAAGCACAGAACTTCACAGGTAATTTTTGTTTTTCAGCCCAGGTTGGGGGAACAAGGTTGGGCGCTGGTATATTAAACATGAAAACTCCTCTACTTTTTATAATTAGAGCTGAGGGCTCAAGCCTTTCTGCTTTAAAATTGAAATTTATTTGTAATTGGTTTATATTTTTTAGGACTCCATCTTATTTTATCTATTGGCTTTTTGACTATATCTTTTTGCATAGTTTTTTTTACAAGTGGCTCTTGGGATTACAGAATACATGCCTAACTATTCACAGTCTACTTAATGTTTTACCACTTCAAGTTGAATACAGGAACTTTACAACCATATAGGACCTTTCTCCTCTCCCATTTATATTGTAGTTGTGTATGTATTACGTCTATATACATTGAAAATGCCATTAGACAATATGTCACAATTTTTGTTTTCATTAGCCATACCTATTTTACATAATCTAAGGTGATAAAAACAGCCTATTATGTATACTCCAATATTTACCATTTATGTTGCTTTTCTTTCATTCCTGAAGTTCTAGATATCCCTCTGTCATTTTCCTTCAACCCAAAGAAGTTCCTTAGTATTTCTTTTAAAACAGGTCTAGTAATAAATTCTTGGTTTTTCTTCATCTGAGAATGTTTTTATTTTACCTTCATCCTTTAAGGGATATTTGCTGCATATGGAATTCTAAGTTGACACACACATCTGTTGTATATCTGCCTGCCCAGTTAAAGGATGAGTTCCTTGAGGACAGAGATGATGCTTTCTTCTTACTCTTCTCCTGAGAATAGGGCTTAAAAATGTGAGATTTATTGTCGCTAATGGATGCACTCATTAATAACATTTTAACACTTAAGGAGCAGATTGTCTCGTTTACTATTGGTAATTCCTGAATCACTAAGAAAGGTTCAGTATTTCTTCACACACATGTGCTGACAGTTTTGATTAATAGACTAGGGTCAATTGAACTGGTTGTGTTGCCTGAGAGTTTAAATGGTCATTTTAAGAAGTTAGTAGAACATTTTTTTAGAGAAATGATGAACCTAGTTTTTATATCTGTGGAAACAACTTAGTAGACTTATTTTATTTGGGGGGGGGGGCAGAGAAGGAAGGAAGAGAGGGAGGGAGGGAAGGAAAGGAAGGGGAGAACTGAGATCGAGCTTTTCCAGATATACTCTGATTCTTTAAAACAAAGCCCAAATCTGTCAGATTATATTTCAGAAAATGATAAATCTTTTTTATTTGCTTTATTTATTCAATTTGCAGTTTTTATGTTCCCCAAAGTCACGAGAAATAAGTCCTTTTCTTGTATAACATTTCATTCTTCTCTCTTATGTCCTCATTTTTGGGTGTCCTTGGGGATAATGAAATTGACAGAAAAACTTTCTATCTTTATAGATTTCTGTTTAAATTACTTCATCTTTTTCCAGCCCTTTATGTCAGTACCTTACATTTCTAATTCAACTCCACTCTTCCCTTTGGGCTATTTCTTTTTGCATATTGGTATGCCCACTGTACACTTCTCAAAATGATGGAATGAGACAACCCATATTTAATTGTGTAGTGTCTGAAACAGGTATGATATGGAAGCTGAGAGCTTCCCCAGGTCTCCATTTAGTCATTTGTCAGCCTCCTCTGATATCCTGTCAATGCCTCCTTCTTTTCCCAGACTTTTCCAGGGCCAACTCACCTACACTTACCCTCCAGCCATCTCCTGGACCTTCCTAGGGCAAGCATGATTTGGAGAGTAGTCTGGAGACTGGTAACTCTTCATTGCTCTTTAAGCCACATTCCGTGGGCAATTGCAAGCTTCAGCTATGCAAAAGGCATCCCTTAGCCCTACCCATCCTTTTGTCTGTGAAATGAGCAGGTAGTCTCGAGGATAATTTCAGAGTGCTCAGTTGCTGGGGGAGACCCAAAAGAAATTTGAGTGATAAGGTAACTCCTGACCTGGGTCCTTAAAAGTAGGAGTTATTCAGAGGCTAGTGGGGGAAATTCTTGAAAAAATAGGCTGTGAGGACCCAAAGGTATGAATCTGTGTGGTATGGAGGGGAAATGCTGTCAGATGGCAAGAGCAAAGCGTGTGGAAGGAGGAACAAAGATACATAGGAGGTTTTCTTTAGATTCTTGGCATGTATTATAAGCATATGTAGGAAATTAAAGATCAGGAAATCATCTCAGGGGGTCTCAGAGAAAAGCAGAACGCTCCTTAGGAAATGGAGTAGTGATCTGATTATTGTAATTCTTGTCCTCTCAGAAGCAGTCTTCCATGGCAACCTACATTGTGAAGACTCACTTCTGTTTCTGCATTCTGCACTTAACTGACACGCTCTCTGATACTCTCTGTACATCTCACATTCAGTCTCCCCAAGAGAGAGTTTGGCCAGTGCCCATGCAACAGAAGGCATCCCTGTTGGGCAGCTTTCATGTGCCTGGCTGCCTCTGGATGAGGATGCATCTTGCTTCATTCAGCTGAAGCTGATGATGTGGTCAAGGGCTCCAAATATGGGGGCTGGAGGCTCAGCAGCTACTCAAGCTTCTTAGATGAGACAGTGGTAGACTCCATCTTCACCTGTACTACATGGAGGAAAAAAGAGAAAATGTGAGAGTTGAGAGGTTGGAAGGGACCAGATCATGGACAGCATCCTGTCACTTTAGGCAGTCTAAATTTATTCTGTTCACTGCTGAGAGCCTTTGCTGGTTTTGAACAGGGAAGTAACACAGTCATTGCACTGAGGGAAGATCATATTGGTAATGGCACAAACTGAATGGAGGGGGGATAAGAGACTGCTGGTGGGTTAAGTTAGGAAAAGTTTTGCAACCATAATCAAAGAGCCCCCCAAAGGTGACTGAAGAGGAAAAAAAAAAAAAATTCCAGAACTTATGAATCATGGGACATCTACACTTGAGTCAAGAGAAACGGGACCTGGGCCTTTCTTATTACAGCAATATTTTATGCATTGAGATGGCAAAATCATAGTACTAGAACTTTGCATGTTACTTAGTGCTTTATGTTTAGTTACTCATAAGGCAAATTAGTGAAGAAAAAGAATTACTCTTATGATTTTTATTGATATTGTGATAAAAGTCTTTTGAAAAACATGTAGAGATAGTTGTGAGATGGATTAATAGAATAAATGTTTGTGTAGTTCATTCTACTTAGTGATTATTACAATGTTAGAGGAAAAAGTATTACAGTCCTTCATCAGTGACAGTGAATTCTGGTTGCTATCCTTGATCTATTTGGCAATGTTTATCATTCAGGAAAAAAAGACTTACAGAATGGCAAGTATTCTATTAAAAACAATAACTGTATGTTAACTGTGCTTAAATCCGCAGGTCACCATTCCCACTTAACTATACAAAAAATCACTCCTTTACTTGTTTCCAGGAGAAATCCAACTACACCAAACATATAATGATTTCAGTAGCCTTTACTCAAGATTTGTGAGGCCAAGCAGGGGTGAGAAAGGGTATCATATCACAAAGCCCACAACAGATCCTTCTGGTCACCCTCACCCCCACCCCCCTCACATACACACACACACACACACACACACACACACACACACACACGTACACACCCCTCATCCAATACTTCTGCCCTCTCCAATCCCTCCTCTGCATTCAGCTGCTCTCTGGCTTCTTTGCTCCTCCTGAGTTCTGCCTGCACCACCACCCAACCCATATACACAAGTTGCAAATTTTTCAGCCCTTTATTTATTAGAAGAATTTAACTACCATTTTTTTTTCTTAGCATGCCTTTTTAAAGATGCTCATGGATCCCACCCCAAGGGACTAGTGGACTTTACTAGCAAACAAAGGCATGCCTCTCCCACATCTTTGAACCAGATTCAACAAAATATCCTTAGACATTTTTATTATACTAGTAGCACACAGCCATTGTTGGGAGCAGAGGGGGAGAGAAACACAAATACAGGGAAGCAAAAAGATTAAATACAAACCTCTGATAATCCCATCCTTTAGGGGAAGTCATCATTCATTAACCTGCTGTTGAATATATTCTGGACATTTTTCCTCCATATAATGAAATTCAGAAAATAGAATTTTCTCCAGTTTGCCTGGAGCTGATGCCGTGTGAGAAGAGGTTGTTGGGGTTGTGTCATTCAGTACCCTTGCACTTGACTTTCAGAGGCTGCATATACTCTCCTATTATATGATGAGCTGCTGGAATGGTCTGATCGGCCCCTCAGGGAGTTTCTGACCTACCCCATGCAAACTGAATGGCAACGCAAGGAACACCTGCACCTCACCATCATCCAGAACTTTGACAGAGGCAAAGTAAGTGCCCTTGCCTGGCCCATGGTCTTTCAGTTCTATGGTGATGGTATTTATGCTGCTTTGCCTTTTGTTTCTAGTTCACTGATGTCCACATTCTTGAGCAGGGGTCCTCATATTTTAATGTGCATTAAATCGCCCAGGAGCTTGTAAAATGCAGATTCCAAGGCCCTGCCCCAAGTATTCTGTTTCAGTAAGTCTGACGTGGGGCCAAGAAATCTGTGATTTTTTTTAACAAGGACTCCAGGAGATTCATATGTGGGTGAGCCTTGGACCAAACTTTGGGAAACATTGATCTAACAGTTTTGATACCCAAGTATTTTATTTTTTGAAAACTCATCACCCACCCCAAACCAGCAGTATTCAGCCCCATTTCATTTTTTTTTTCAGTAAAATGAATGAAACTGAATTTGTTTAAAGAGTTTTGTGACATCCCATTACATGCTTAGAGATGCAATGGGATGTCAAAAACTCTCACTGACTTAATAAAGCCATTCAGCACATTGCTTTGCCCTACCCCCTTTCCCTCTGCAAAAGCTTATCAAGCTCTTTGAAAAAAAAAAAAAAATTGTGACTCTGACTACAGTTGTTTATTTGATTTGAACAGTTGGATGCCTTGTTGATATATGTCTGAGATTTAAATATATCTTCCAAATTGCCAGGGTTAAACACTGGCTGTCATTTTTTTTAAAAGACATAATTGGGTACACCTGAAAATTCAATGCAAGGAAATTGCCTCTTGTGTATCTTATTATTTACCTAACTACACTGACATATCATATTAATAGCAAAAGAAATGCCTTTGTGCCCTTCTGGTATAAAGCTTCCAACTGTAGGATAAACTGTTATAAAATCTCTGGATGCAAAAATGGGCCCATTCCCAGGAGTTTTTGCTAGTTCAGGGGTTGGCAAACTATGGCCCATGGGCCAAATCTGGCTGACTACCTGTTTTGTATAGCCCACAAGCTAAGAATTTCTTTTACAGTTTAAAATGGTAGAAAAAAATCAAAAGAAGAATATTTTCTGACGTGAAAATTACATAAAATTCACATTTCTGTGTCCATCAATAAAATTTTATTGGAACACAGTCATGCTAATTCATGTCTGTGTCTGCGTTCGTACTACAGTAGCAGAGTTGAGTAGTTGTGACAAAGACTGTGTGGTCTGCCAAGCCTAAAACATTTATTGTCTTGCCCTTTGCAGAAAAAGTTTGCCAAACCCTGCGCTAGATCAGAGGAACTTTGCATTTCTGCTGAAAGTAACTGGCTGGGTTATACACTCACAATTTGCAAGTGCAGTTTTGCCAAGCAAGGAATCCTGGATGCCAGTAGACGATAACTGGGCCTTAGGGGTCAGTGGTAATTCTCCCCTCAGCCCTGAGGGTCTGTTTATATTCATGTACTTGGCCACTGTGGAACTGTAGTAATTTCGAGAAGATAATTCAGAAATGAGGCCAAAAAATATTGTTTTTGCACCCTGTGTTAATGACTGTTATGGTAGATTACCATTTTCAACTTTCTAAAGATTTTTAAGACTTTGCATATTACGTGGTGTGTTCATGCTTAATACTGGGCAAATACTATTAAAGATATGCCATGCAGATTAAGGAGTAAGTCTTGATGATCTGAAAGCTGTCAAGTCAGGGCCTCTGGGTGGGAGCTAAATGTGGGATCATTACATTTATAACGTTCATTTGTCTGCAGTGTTGGGAGAACGGCATTATCTTGTGCCGGAAGATTGCAGAGCAGTATGAAAGTTATTACGACTACAGAAACCTGAGCAAGATGAGGGTAATGTAGCCAGATGCTTTCTTTCAGGCCATCGTCTCCCTTTATTGACTGGCTTCCAGTGGGGTTCTATGAAATTAACCTGACCATCTTGATAAATCTTGCAGAAGCTTTTTTTTAAGATAAGCGTTTCTTTCCTCCAAAGCATACTCTATTTATAAGAAGAAAGAGCAAATTGATCTGTGTGATGCTTTTGATTAATATACAAAAAGTGAGCCCTTAATCTATTCTAAAACACCACATCTATAATACACAATACACAATCTAATCCAGGATTAATACTTTTAGTTTATTGTGGCAAGTTGCCACACTGTTGGAAGAGCCTCCCACTTGTACACCAATCTCTGTAACAGTATGTCATTCTTAGACGCATAATCTGCAAAGCAAAAATAGTGTAAATGGCTGGCTGACCCATTTTTAAGTAATTTGGGACCAAATTCTATGGATTTTGACTCTCTAGCTTCAGAAATATGTTTCTATTCACTAAACCTAAACCAAAGTATCTAAGACCTCAAGGAATTTAATATTTTGTGTCCATGAACCAAATGTTTTATACTTTCTTTGCTTTGGAGTTCAAACAACCCTACCCACTCACACCCCACTCCAAGTCCTTTTTCTTTAGAGTCATGAACATTTTATGTCATTTTTTAGTAAACAAGGTCCTCATGACTACTTTAAGCTATTTAGAGTTTCTGGAATAGGATCATCAGCTTTTCTATATTAAAAAAAAAAAAAAAAAGACTATGATGTTACCTTTTAAGTTTGAGGTCACAATTTAAGAGATGATACCCTAAACCTTTAACAGCTCATAAAACTTCTTACACCACAAGTAACTTATTCAACTGGTCCTGTACTTTTGGCATAATATTTCATGTCAGTAGTTCCATATTTCTCCTAACATGAAAACCAAAGAGAAAAACCTTGTTTTAACTTCAGTCCATCGTGCCTCCTTTGGCAGGCACTGCAGTTTTACATGAAAACGTTACTATGCTTCTCTTGGCATCCTGTCCCTATAACAGAAGCGAGGTTACAATGTTTACCTGTGAGAGCCCTTGGGTGCCATAGTCACTAAGAATTTTATAAACCCAAAGCATTACACTTCATGCCAACTGCTCTTTTGGGTGCTGTTACTGGGGCGGGGGGAAAAAGAGAGAATCTTCAAATGAAATATTAGTCTTTCTCCAGTAAACCCTGGGGATGATTATACCCTGAATGTCAAGCCATAAGTTTTATAAGCCTCATAGTTTCAACGTTATCAAAGACACACTTAAGAGCTTTCAGCACAGACAGCACTTTGCACGACGGGCCTTCTCTGGATTCATGTGTCTATTTATACTGTACAACCTGAGCAAAGTTATACCTTCCAAATGTCCTGAATTTACACGTGTGAGATGGAAGCAAATCCACAGGTAAGTACACCTGGCACCAGAATTCTCTGGGGAGATTTTGTTTCTAGAAGTTCGTGTTAATTTTTTATTTAAATGTGAAAAAAATATTTCCTGGATATACTCGGTATGCATAGAAATGATGTTCTCTGATGAGAACACTTGATCCCATTAAATCAGGGGTCAGCAAACTCCAGCCTCTAGGCCCGGCAGCACTGAGTCGTTTTGACAGGCACTATTTGCCCTGCAAAACCTAAAATATTTACTCTCTGCCATGTACAGAGGAAGTTTGCTGATCCCTTCCTTGAAGCATAAAAGGGAGACAAACCCTCTTTTCTGCAAGCTCAATTAAAATGAAGTTCTCACTTATATAAAAGAAATATCCTCGTCTGTACAATGGTAGAACTAAACAATGAGCAGCACTTCTGTGCTTTCCTAGATGATGGAAGCCTCTTTATATGACAAAATTATGGACCAGCAGCGTCTTGAACCAGAGTTCTTCAGAGTTGGATTTTATGGGAAAAAGTTTCCATTTTTCTTAAGAGTAAGTAAAATACCATTTAATTTGCTTCCATACATCTAATATAGATTCCATTCAAGAAAACATTAAGATATTAATGATATTGTATGCTTTTAAGACATGTAATAACATCGTGAGACTGTTTTTTTGACCTTTCAGTTTGCAAAAGCCATATAGATCTAGAATAATTTCCCAAGATGTCAAACAATCTATTCCCTTCTAAGTTTACTATAGGTTTTTAATGAACAGTCTTTGACAATTATAGTTGTTTCCTTTGTGTGGTATTCACTGTTCTATTGAGTCTCAGTTTTCATTTGAGCTAGCATTAGAGGGAAATGGTGAACGTTACAGGGAGCTGGGGATGCTGACGAGGAAAACA
The DNA here is from genome assembly GCF_015220235.1 of Choloepus didactylus. Taxonomy (NCBI): domain Eukaryota; kingdom Metazoa; phylum Chordata; class Mammalia; order Pilosa; family Megalonychidae; genus Choloepus; species Choloepus didactylus. Next base: position 82,591,070 of record NC_051311.1, read on the forward strand.
CTGCAGTTCCACATCACATGGAAACCTACCTCCAGAATCACGTGAAGAGTATTGTTTGGCCTATTTGATTATTTTGTGAAAAAGATAAATGTCACCCAGCAAAGAGATCCCAATTTATCTCTCCTAAAAACTACTTTGCAAAGGAAAACTTTCTGGACATTCTCGACACTGATTAGATAATAAAATATTGGCTTCCATTCTCCCCATTTTTCACGTTGGTGCCAGGTAATATCGTATATGTTTGCACATTTATTGAACACTTCAATATGTAACAAATTCCTTATATAAAAACATTAGTAGAAAGAGGAAATATTCCTCCCAAGCAATAATTACTCCTCCCTCAGCGTATTTGTAAAGTTAAATCAACTCATTACAACTTTAAATCTTAGTGTAGAAATATTTTGGTATTTGTATTACAATTTTGTTTTGAGTGTGTCAACACATATAAATAGATAAAGAAGCACTGTACTTGGGGGAGAAAAGAGAGGAGAAAGATTTGATTTCAAAAGTCAAACTTATTTAATAACCATTAAAATGATTTAATAACCTTTCAGAATGAAGCCTGGAATTAATATACTCCAAAATACTGATACACACTGATATCTTAATATAATATAGAAAAACACTTTAATAACATGCTTTAATATATATCCCAAAATATCCAAGCACCATAAGGCAAAAAGGTTCACTTTAGTAACAAATGGAACAAACAGTCAAATGATAGGCCAATATTCTCTTTAATTGATTGAAATGACAAAGTATTTGGATGCTGCAAAGACGATGTTAAATCTCCTTGGGGTTCTAAAAGGGAATCCACACAACATTATGCCTGGTCACAATGCTGGACCAGCAGCTGTGCCTGCCTGAAAACAGAGGAAAGCCTGATTCTGGCTTAAAATCAGTGGCAAATTCAGACCAGGAGGATGAATTTAAGACTAAGCCTTGACAGTGGGCATGCTAGGGCGGGGCCCTCTTCACCCCCCACCCCCTCACTCCCAGGGGTACACTTGCCCTGGATCCAGGTTCTGAGTGGCGAGCATTCTAGAGCTGTTAGCAGCACAGCGGGCTGGAGACCCCACAGTACTTAACTCCACTGCTCTGGGGCCCCTTTTGTAGGCACAACATCAAGCAAAGTAAAAAATTACATTTTCTTCCACATCATACCTAGAGCCAGTGGATCATTACGCACAAGAAGGTGCAGTACTGATGGGCCATCTTCTTTCGGGACCTCTGAAACTGATTTAATTTCTTTAAAAAAAATCAGAAGGAAAAAAATGAACTTTTAGGTTGAAGAAAGTATTATATAATACTGTATGTTACATAATTATGTATTATATAATATTGATGTTGACAGATTGATCTTTACACTAAATTACTCATACAATATAATTTTTAATATTTTTTAGTGGAGGATGGGACCCACAAAGGCAAAACTATTTAGGGCCCACAAAACTCAGCCTGCACCCCTCATCAAACCCTGAGTTTGCCTGGAAAGTGTGCTGTGAGGTACCCTAGATATGTATCTAATGGAGAGCAATTAATGTTAATTAAAAGTGTAAAGTTTAAAAATCAAAAGTAGTTTAAGACCCAGAATTTTAAAGGGAGTTTAGCAAATTAGAAAACTGCATCAGCTAATAGAATAAATTTTCTTAAGTTAATTAGAATAAATCTATCTCTGTATCATCTTTTAGAAACACCTTTTCTGAATATATTTTGGCATATCTTTCCAAATGAAAGAAAGGCTCACCCTCTGTTGGTTTCTAAAGGACACTGCACTCTTCAGAATCATGAGGCTAGACCTATTATTGGGAAATCAAATTCCAATCTGTTTTTCCACTTAAAAACAAACTACAACATAAAAGACTTTCTTATGTTGTTTGATCAATTTCAAAATAATTTTTAAAGCCCAAATAAATTAATACATATATAATTGAATGATCTAGGTCATTTTTTGTTCTCATGGAAAATGAGTTATTAATGGGTATTGACATATATGACCCAGCAATTCCACTTGTACATATATATACCTAAGAGAATTGAAAATATACATCCACAAAAAGAAAACAAAATCTCTATACACAAATGTTCATGGCAGTATTATTCATAATAATACAATTATGGTTTACAAAAGTAAAAACCCACATAAATGCCCATCAAATGATGAATGGATTAACACAATGTGTTATAGCAATGAAATCCTATTTGGCCATAAGAAGGAATGAATTACAGATACATGCTAAAACATGGATGAAACTTGAAAACTTGCTAAGTGAAGAAAGATGCAAAAGACCAAATATTGTGTATTCCATTTATGTGAGTTGTCCAGAGTAAGCAAATCCATTGAAACAGAAAGTGGATTAATGGTTGCCAGGGGCTGGGAGAGGAGAGAATGGGGGATTGACTGCTAATGGGCAAAGGGTTTCCTTTTGAGATGATGAAAATCTCCTGAAATTGGAGAGTGGTCATGGTTGCACAACTCTGGGAATGTACTTACAGCCACTGAAACAAACTATTGTTGCATATAAGCATTTTTTATGTACGTCTCAGTTATTAGGACCTTCCGATATTCATTTAGGGACTCCTATGATATGCTGGAAGGGATGTATTATCTTTTTCATTTTATCACGCAAAATTATTATATTTTGAGTAGAATAAAACATTAATGCTTTAATTATTCTAATTGAATAATGCTTTCAATTATTCTTGAAACAATATAGAATTGTTTGGGGTCCTGATTTCTAAGTAAAGTTTGTGTGTTTTTCAAAGGATCAGGATTTGTTCAGGGATTTGTGGGGAAGTATGGCAGGTTCTCAGAGCCTGTCCTCCCTGTTTTCCTCTACTTGCCTTCAGCTGCTTTTTCTCAGCTGCAACCCTGAGCCCTATGCCCACAAACTGTTTCTAACTCCCTCACTTTGGCCCACAGTTCTTCCTTTGAGCCTTTTATGTAGTATCAGGGACCTCTTAGAGCTGAGAAACATTGAGAACTCTGAATGCCACCCCCCCACTACCAGCCATTCTCCTTTTCTTTATGATCTTGGGTGCCTGAGAGCCCACAGTATTCCTTGGTCTTGATATTTCCTAGCAGTTTATCCTGGACTTATCAGGCTGTGTTCAAAGTAGACAGAGCTCAGGCCTTGGAATCAGACCTGAGTTTGAATCTAGTACCCAGCAGAATATACCTTGGACAACATCCTTAAAGACTCTGAGCCTCCATTCTCCAATTACAAAATGGAACGGAGGGATGGGGGTGATGACTTCTCAAGATTGTGAGGAGTAAATAAGAGTTGTCCAAAATGCCTGGTCAGTGACTATACTCAACTATTATAATTTCATCATCAAACTTTAAGAAGGATTTCCCTCAGATCTAAACCCATCAGCTACTTTTTGGAAACCTGCCCATCTTTCCAGCTCTATAGCCTAAGGATAACCTTCACATTCTTACCTGAATGAGAGTCATGGCCCACAGAACACACACACACACACATTTTAAATAACACAAAAAAATTGACAAAAATATGTCCAACATTTAACAAAGCCCTAAAAATATTCAATCTTAGCCTTGGCCAGTTAACAGGATTCCTGGCTGCAAGAATCTGAGCTTAGCTGATTACGGCAGGGAAGCTTCCTGTGCCAGCCCTTCTGAGAGCTGGAATGCAGATGGGCTCAGTCTTCTTTTGGTGTGGGCTCCCATCACTGAAAGTGTTAAGGCTGATCTCGGTGGCCTTTTGCAAGAATGCAATAAAATGCATTTTCAAAGGTTACATTTACTTTCTTTTCCTCCAAACTGAATTTATCCACATGAGTTTGATAACAAGTTTATAAAAATAATCTTTAACACCTGTGCTCGTTAACATTTAGAGGGAACACAATCACTTTGTTTTTATACTTCGGTACTTTAAGAATCAGATGCTCTTTGTACCTTATGCCTAGTGAACGTGGAGGTTCATGCTACTGGATCATTTTAAAACAATAGAGAGCAAAGTGCATGGTCTTCACTCTACATCCTTAATATTTGGGCACATTTTTCACAATGCTCCAGTGAAATTTTTTTTGTTATGGTGTATTGATATGGGACATGTGGTCAATTACTGCCAGCGTCATATTTTTTGGCTTCCCTGTGTAATTAATACTCTGATTAATAGTAATTAACAATTATTAATATATAAAATTAATTATATAGTCATAATTTCTTTTTCGGTTTCATCTCCAGAACAAGGAGTTTGTGTGTCGAGGGCATGACTATGAGAGGCTGGAGGCCTTCCAACAGAGAATGCTGAATGAGTTCCCGCACGCCATCGCCATGCAGCACGCCAACCAGCCCGATGAGACCATCTTCCAGGCAGAAGCCCAGTGTATCCACATCCACAGGAGGGCTGGATTCCCGTTAGGTCCCACTGGCCATTAGCCACAGAGAATTTTTGTTCAAGGTTGATCGATCAGCCACTGGTCCCTTTTTAACAGTCATGTTCTTACACTCCCTCTTTCTCACCAAATTTTAGTTTCGCTCTTTCTGAACAGAATTTAATTGCTCTGTTTTTTCTAATCACCATATCAGTTGAAAAGAAATCCCTTAAAGATTCTGTTGAAGATTTTTTTCCTTTTAATTGTTCTCTATCTCAGTCCTTCTTTTAAAGCTCTTTTAATTATTTCCCTTAGAATCATTTTCCTCTGTCATACTTTGTTGAAACTATTTCAGTTCAAGGATGTGATAGCATTTTGTTTACTGGTGCACATCATTCATCCCATTTTGCCCTGATATTCTTATTCTGGAATAAGAAAGAGGTACTCCTGTATCTTTTGGGGGCTCTTGGCCGTGCCATCCTGGACAGCCTATACAATTGCCACTACCATTGTCTAAACCTGAAATTACTCAACTGAAATCATGTAAGAGCTAAGGACAAAGGAAATTTACCCCAACACTCCTTTCTGAATTCCTCTGCCGCCTCCTGGAAACTGATGGTGTTAAAGAAGACCTGAAATTCCCATTGATGATTATGGATTCCATTTCAAAACAGACACCAAAATGCAAGAAGAGTAAAAGATTACATAAGGAAAAATATTTTGCTCTCCTCCTTTGAGAAGAGAGGAAATACGCAAATATCGATACCCTTTTGATAAATATTTTAAAAGTATCAACTATAAACACTCTGCTTATCAGTTCAAGATTTGCAACAATGGTTACTGCAAATATTGGGAAGCTGGGGCATGCAAGGTCAAACACATAAATGTAAGTTATCATCATTCTTTGTCTCATTTCTCTCTTTGGTGGTGGTTGCAGGTATTTACACATTATTAAAAAAAAAAAAAAACTAAAAAAATGGACCATGCATGAACTAAGGACTGTCTCATGATCAAGAATTAGGATTAATCTAATTCTGAGTATCTGAGATCCAAACCATTTCACCAACCCCGTGAAATCAGTGATATATAAATTCATGGGTCATATAAATTTCAGTCTCCTACCTTGTCAGCATCATCTATTTCAAGGCCTATAGTTTAAGAAAGGATTCATGAGCTGAATCGTTGGCAACTTTGTGGCAGTTTTCTAAATTACTTTGACCCAATGGGAACGCCAGATTGTTACCCACTCTTTTCTCTGCCACAGTCAGCTGCAGCCGGACTTCCACAGAGTTTGCCAAGTCGAGTTCCCTCCTTGACTCTTTAATCCTAGATTTGCAGATATATGCCGTGACTCCCATTCCAGAGAGCCAGGAGGTGCTGCAGAGAGAAGGCGTTCCGGACAACATCAAAAGTTTCTATAAAGTAAATCACATCTGGAAATTCCGCTATGACAGACCGTTTCATAAAGGAACTAAAGACAAGGAGAATGAATTCAAGGTACCAGGCAGTTCTTATTACATGTTGTCTCCTCAGATAGACTATAAGCTCCTTGGGAGCAAGACCCTTAGTAAATATTTACTCAGAATAGCATGTGATAGGCAGAAGGGATTGTAGAAACCATTTAGTCCAGTGGTTCTCAAACTCTGCTGTACATTGGAGTGAAATGGGGTGCTTTCTAATCGGCCCGGGAATTACAACTCAGTAGATCTGAGAGGAAGCCCATAATCAGTTTTTTTGTGGTTGGTCCTGAAGCCAGTGATCGTCAGATGAGCGTTTGAGAACTCTTGATTGAGCTCAGTCCTCTTATTCATTCATTTTGAACTATTGTAGGATCCTCAGGATATTAATTCTCCGACAGCATGGAGTGCAATGAGTAAAGAATATTTAATGAATAGGGAGAAAGAGGATTCCTGAGGCAGAACATTGTTTGGGTGAACTGCTGGTCTGAAGGGAAAGTTCTGTGCTTTTATTGCCTTTTCTTGTTAGAACAGTGTGTAATTAGAACTTCTGAGAGGACCCAGTGTAAAGGCAAATCTTGGACTCTATCACATGTTGAGTTTTCTGTTCCAAGTAGCTGCAATATGCCTTGCTAATTCAGAGCTCCCTCAGCAAAAAGGGATGAGATTTCTTACAGCCCCACTAGAGGAGAGGACCAAGATTGCTCAGCAGATAAATTATAATCTGCCATTTCCTTGACAGTAGTGACATAGTAAGACCAAATGGATCCCCAGTTAGTGAGTAATTCCCCCTGGAAGAAAGAATGCAAGACAAACTTATTTTGTGGGTTACTTGGCCTAGCTTCTTTCATCACAGATATTTTCTACTTGAACTGAGAAACATTCTCTTAACACTATCAATAATGATTGCATAATATAAACTCTCCTTGTCAGCTCTCCCTAAGTATCAGTTCCCAGTGCTTCCAGCATTAACTCCAGGAATTATTTGCATCAAAGTGATCAGAAGGGGAAGTTGTGATAGTTGTGCAAAGTTATGACAGGGCAGAGTAAAGAGCCAGCCAGCCCTGTGCAAGGTTTGTTGTACTAAATATCGAGGTGAGGAAACCATTTGGAAACCACTATTGGGATGTTATTGCAAAGATCCATGATCATTTTCTAGCCCTTTCTAGATACTTATATTTTTATTTTTGCCCTTCAAAACCAATTAAAGATCTAGTTAGTTCATGTATAGTTCTTGCAATAGCTTCCGGTGAATAAGAAGTCGAAGGTTCCCTGGATTCAGGCACCTGGCTTGCCCTCAAAGTCACATTCTGATTCCCAGCGCTAGAACCCACATCTGACTCTTTCTCCATTGCGATTTCCACTGCATCACATTTTCTCCTGGCCATCACTAAATATTTATCAGTGGTACTGAGATCTCCCTAAAGAGAAGAAATCTGGCCTCCTTATTTCTGTGCTTGCATCCTTCAGAGGGGCTTGCCCTTTCGTGTAGAGCCAGCCAGGCTCCTTGGAATCTGGCTCCATGCCAATGGCTCCATAGCCTCATCACCACAACCCCCTTGCCCACCCTCCCTTTTTTGCTCCAGCAACACTGAACTTCTCTCTTCACGTCTTGCCATGCGCTTTCACAAACCGCTCCGTGTCTCTGTTCATGCTGCTTCCTGCCGCCTGCAGCGCTCCCCCCACTCTCTCCTCCTGGCAAACTCCTACTCACTCTCCAAAAATTCAGCTCACGTGTCACCTCCTCTGAGAAGTGCTGCCCTCCTCCCACAGAATGGCACGTGTGCCTGCTTCCTCCTGCATTGCCCCCAGTACCTTGATCATCCCTTGCTCATAGCTCTTATTTATCTGCTTACCTCCCTGTCACCACTGGAACACTGTGAGCTCCTCTCATAGGGACTCTGCCGTGTTCATCTCAGTACATCTTGGCTAGCACAAAGGAATCCTTCCATTTCCTGTTGTTGAATACATGGCAGCATTTCAGGAATTTTTAAAAGTTTGTTATCATCTTGGTATGGCACTTTATTTAAATAAGAAAAATGAGGTATAGATGCAGAGACCTGGTTGACAAAAGAGAAACAGACCAACAGCAGCTCTTACCAAAGGCATCCGTGATTACACGTGCTGCTGGGGATGCTTGTGCCGGCTGCCAAGAGCCTGGCTGTGAAATAGAGATCCACCTGGATGCCAGCAGTTCAGATGGGCATGAGGAAACATGGTGCAGTGCTATATGCAATGGAGAAAAAGTCTGAAGTTTTAATGGCTGAGTTCTAGTGCTGGCTTTGCCAGTTATTAGAATGTAGCTTGTGTAAGTCACATTGCTTCTTTGAGGCTTGGTGTCTTCATCTTCATCTTCATCTTCATGTTTCTCAAATAGAAAGATTGAGCTATGGGATCCCTAAAGTCTTCTCCTCCTTTTAGATTCTTTTGTTCTACTCAGTATTGACTAGCTGATGCTATTACACCTTCCAGATAAAAATATCTTGACCTTTTGGATGCAGAGACTTTCAAGTTGAATTTGGAAGTTTAGAGAGACAAAGAATATAACAGGATGGGCTATTTTTATATGTTTAAGCTTGCCGTCTGACGTACGAGATCATTTATCCTACAAAAATTAAAAAAAAAAAAAAACTTCGACAATATACAACAGAATTATTAACATACGCTTCAGCAGTATCTCACTGTGATAGCTTCATGAATGTGAAGGGATTACTGAAGTACTAGAATGAATACTAACGAAAAGCTGAGAGAAATAAGCAAAACCTGGTAAAACTGAATGGCAAACATTAGTCATAGCTTGGTACCTAGAAAGAAGGGAAACTCAGGGACTAAATACGTTTTGTATTTGTAGAGTCTCTGGGTGGAGAGAACATCCTTATACTTGGTACAGAGTTTACCTGGAATTTCCCGCTGGTTTGAAGTGGAAAAGCGTGAAGTGGTAAGGACCAGAGCTTATTTTCAAGAACTTTTTCATCAGAGTTGCTCACCTGAACTCGTGCTGTATGTTAATTGCCTCTGCTTTTGACTCAAAGTCCCTGGAAGCCCTCAGAGTCATGGAATGTTCGTGATGTTGACCACTGTTACTAAGCCCTTAAGGAGAGTGTTCAGTTGTCCTAGTCCACCAGCCAGAGGAATTCCTTGAAAACTGCTGTGATCATAGCATGGACAGAACTTGGTCAGGCCCTTGAGTTAGAAGGCTGGAAGTCCAGCTCCCCTAATGATTTTAGCTTTGTGGCCATCAATACTTGGTGTCAGGCCTAAGAACAGTATCTATGTTGTCTTACTTAAACATCATATCAAAGCTATGAGGTATGTATTCTTATCCCCAGTTTCACAATTGTTAATTGTGGTAAAAATACAAAATCATTTTAACCAGTTTCAGTGGACAATTCTTTGACATTAAGTACATTGACAATAGCGTGACTTTCACCACTATTTCCAGACTATTTTCATCATCCCAAACCAAAGGTTTACTCATTTAGCAATAGCTCCACATTCTCCTCTCCCCTCACCCCTGGTAACCACTATTCTGCTTTCTTCTATGAATTTACTTATTCTAAGTATTTCATATTAGAGAAATCATATGATATATGTCCTTTTTTACCTGGCTTATTTCACTCTACATGCTATCTTCAAAGTTCATCCATGTTGTAGCATGTGCCAGCACTTCACTTCTCTTTACAGCTGAATAACATTCCACTGTGTGGATATACCACAATTTTTAACAAGATGTTGAAAGTCTTTGACAAATGCTACAGAGCAAGACCTTGAAAAAGGACAGACTTGAACCCAGACTTTTCTGACTCCAAATCCAGTTATGTTCATCTCCTTTAGCCTTAGTTCCTCATAAGCATGGGGACAACTGAGATTTTTGGGAGCAGAGTATTCGTGCCTGTAAAGCCCAGCATGCCACCTGAAGCCCAGTGAGTCCATGCTGTTATAATTAGGCCTAGAACGGATGATGGTAGATTAGTTTTACCAAGCAGTCCTCAATAGAGTTCACTGAGTGTCATTACAGAACCCAATAACCATAGCACTCAACATACCCCCCTGGTTGTATTGCATCCCCCCAGTGCCGGTCCCCGGTTCTGAAGGCAGCCACATCTGGGTGAGACCCCAGCCTGCTGCCTGCACTGCTCCTCAGCTGCCAGCCCTGCAACCTTGGCATGTCCCTTCTCCCCACTTGAGCACGCCCATTATGGCTGAGGCCAGCTCTTTGATTGCCTCAGTCCTCCATCTAACAGAAAATGGGCCAATCGTGAAGATATCATTTGGCCCCTTCCTTATTTAGATGATAAGCCTATTATATCAATGAATAAGCAAGAGCAGCACCTGCCCAAAGTATCTTCCTAGAATGACTTCTACCTGGAGTCTCTCTAAGCATTGTCCCTCAGCATCTTGTGTTCAGTGAAGCTAAGATTTAATGAGATTTTCATTTTACAGTGCCAAAAAAATATGCCTCCCTGAACAAATTGAACTGAATGCAGCAGATTGCATCAGTGCAGTTCGATATGGTCTGAATCAAGGGTTCCCAAAAGCTGGTTGTTTACATGGTACACCCTGGTGCCTTCCATGGAAGAGGGGAGGCTGCTAAACACAGTGCTCAGAAGGCCTTATTGTTATGCCTCCTGCTGAATGGCAAGGGCCCAACCCTTGAAGTGTTCTTAGTCATCCATGCTGCATTAAGGATTCAGAGAACCTTTTCAACCACTCACTACCCAGAGCATTAAATCCCAGGAAGTCTCACCAATGGCCCCAGCCCCCGAAATGTTATACACAAACAACTAATAAAAAGTAGCATGCTGATCGTGATAAAAACCAGCGTTACTAAACCCAACCTTTTGAAAATCAGCTGCCTACTTTATCAGAATATGCAATCTGATGTTCTGTCAAACCAATTTGGAGCTATTTTTTTCCCCTGAACACAGCCCACTCTTAAGAGCCTCTGTATCTTTCTCTTGTTTTTGCTGTCTGGAATGCCCCCATTTCCCAGTAAAGTTATTGGTTTACTGGTTTAATTCCTAGTGTACAAAGTCTTCAAGAACAGGGGCATGAAGTAAGTACTCACTAAATATATGCTGAATTTAATTTAATTGAAATTCCTTATCTGCAATGCTAAAATCTGAAAGATTCTGGAAATCTTTTCAGATGAGATTGTGGACCTTTGTTTTCTAAGTCATAGCCCATTAAATTTTGCTTAAGATAACAATGCCTTTGAACTACTGTTTCCTCCATACTTGTTATTTATTCTGTTTTTAAACAAACAAAAAACTATTTTTTTCTGATAAAAGTCATTAATTTTTAAACAAAATAGAAAATTAAAAACCAAAAGATAGAAATAATAATTTTTTAAAATCCAACTAGAGAGAATGAGAATGTTATGACACCTCACATTAAATCCATCAGAAAATCATGTGGCTCTATTTTCAAAATATGCCCAGAAGCCAACCACTCCTTACCACCCCCACGGTGCTGCTGCCTTACAAATGGATTTCTGTAGTTGTAGCCTACAAAGTCTCCTGCTTCTACCCTTATCCACTGCAGTCATTTCTATACACAGCAGCTGAGGATGCCTTTTTAAACTTAAGCTCTAGCATATAGAAGTAGAGAAAATATATAATGATCCTGGTTAAACTCATCATCATACTTGAACAACAATCAAAAAGGCCAATTTTATCTCCATCCACTCCCTCCCACACCCGATTTTGAAATCTCAGCCATCATATCATTATCTACAAATACTTCAGTATATCTTTACAAAACACACACACACACAATTTCATTATCACATCTAAAAAATTAACAATAGCTCCTGAATCATAAACCAACCGTGTTCATTCACATTTCACCAAGAGTCTTTTTTTTTTCTATTTATTTTTTGAATCCAGATCCAAATAAGGATGCATATACATTTTGTGATTGGTTGAAATGTCTCATAGCTCTCTTTTGATCTGTAGTTACCTCCCCCCACATCATTTTTTACCCCTTGCAATTTTTGTGTTGTTGTTGAAAAACCAGGTTGTTTATCCTGAAGCGTTTCCTTCAGACTGGATTTTGCAGACTCCATCCCAGCTGGGGGTCATTTAACATTTTCTTTATATTTCCTGTAAATTGTTTGTTAGATCTGGAGAGTTGATAAAGTGGTGGTGTTTTGTTTTTGTTTTTGCAAGACTATATCATAGGCAGTGTTATGTGCTTCTAGTCTGTTTTTGTGATGTTACCAGCAGTGATCATTGCTGCGATCCATTAATTCATTAAGAGTTGCAAAACCGTGATATTTTATTGTTCCTTATTTGTTAGTTGGACTACTCCTACAAAGAAATTTGCCCTCATCAACTATTTGGTTACCATAATGTATAAGAAAGGAAGGCAAATGCTCTATTCTTTCCCTTTATTTGCCAGTTTTCAAAATAATAATTTGGTGCCCTAACATCCTATAAAGGTGACCAGTAAGGCTTTTTGTTTGATTGGGTTTGTACTTAGTATCATTAGTGCACTAATGCATGCAGATACTATCCTTATTTGTTTTGTTTTAATCCACTGCAGCTACTATCCTGATTAATTTTCAGATTGTTCCGTCTTTGGCCACTGGAAGCCTCTTCAAGTTGGTTCCTGAGTCCATTTGACAGGATTCAAGTAGACTTTGTTAAAGACCTAACACTAACACACAGGACAGGATTGTCAAGTCAGATGTGCAAGTCGGCCATCTTGCCCACTATCAAATTTTACTAATAATTTCAAGCTAATCAAGAGGTCAGATGAAGCCAAGAGATACCTTAGCACATCAATAATACAAATCTGGAATAATAGATGGAGTCTCCAAGTAAGGTTCAGGGATTCCTCACACAGAGGGCACATTTAAATTATGAGACATTTCCATTTTATACTACAGAAAGTTGTTTGGCTTCTTGGGGACATTCTCCAGGGAATTGTGCCTCGTGGATTCTGGGTTTGTTCACTATAAGCAATCCTTTAGCTAGGGACTTTTTGCTAAGGGTATTCCATAGATAACATCTCTTCTTGCAAGCGATTATTGTTAGTCTCTTTATTTGGAGGTTCAACTGACAAGATTAGACATGGTCACCAGCCTTCTTTTCTGTCCCCAGGGACATCCCCCTCCTAAAGGGAGTGAACGGGGGAAATTCCCCCAGTAAAGGGATTAAACAGATCAAGGTCAGCTGTTTTAACTCCTACCCCCCAGACACCTTCCTTGCTTTCTGGTATGGCAATACATTTCTGGTTCATCTGGCAAATCTGCTCCAGACCTGCAAAAAGCCATTTCTCCAATGACTCCTGATTTTTTTTTTAGTGATAAAGAGTATTTGAGATCACAATATGGTGTTAGGGGAAATGATTCTTTGATGGACATTCTTTGTACACATATCTTTCCTCATCTCTTCGAGCATCTCCTAAGGATAATTTCTCTAGAAGTGAATTGATCTATCAAAGTATATTCACATTTTAACTTTTGATTCATGTATAAGTGATGAGATGTATCAATTTATGCCCTATTCCATAAGGGGATAACTGTTTTCGAGAGTTACCCATTTTCCCAGCATCCTCTCCAGCATTAGGTGTTGTAGATTATTTTAATCTTTCTAAATAATTGACCAAAAATAATCTAGGCTGTTGGGGATGTTTTTTGTTGTTGTTTTACATTTATTGAATACTAATGAAGTTGATATGTTTTCATGTATTTATTTACTCTCTCTCTTTTCCTAGTGTACTGTTCATGATTTTGTCTAGTTTTCTCCAGTATTTGGGAACTAGTTATACTTTGGAATATATGTTGAAAATGTTTTCTCAAGTTGTTTTTGTCTGTGTTTTGTTTACTTTTTAATTTTTAATTAATCGAAGCTCTCACTTTTCCTTTATTGATTAGCTTTTGTGTACATAAAACAAAGTTTTAATGTCACAGATAATTAGAAAGTAAATGCCCATTTACCACCAACACTCAGGTAAGGAAATACAACATTGCCAGCGGCACCCTAGAGGCTTCCCATGTGCCCTTCCCTACCTATAACTCCCTCCCTTTCCCCTAGAGCTTACCACTGTCCTGAATGTTACAGTGTTCATTTCCTTCCTAGTATATTACCTATACAGGCCTCTCTAAACAAACAAATTTAGTTTTGCCCAGTTTTGAACTTTATATAAATAACATTCTGCATATATTCTATTGGGACTTGCTTCTTTTACTCAACATTATTTGCAATATTCATCCATATCCTTGCAGGTGACTAAAATTTGGTTTCATTGCTCTGTACCCTTCCATTGTATGACCTTATCACAATATGTTAATGCATTCTCTTATTGATGGACATGTGGATTGTTGGGGTCTGTTCTGAACAATGCTGCTTTGAGCACTTTTGTACACATTTCCTACTCCACTTTTCCTAGAATATATGACTAGGCGTGGAATTGTCAGATTATAAGATGTCTATATCTTCAGCTTTAGGAGATAATGCCAAATTGTTTCCCAAAGTGATGGAACCAGTTTTGAACTTCCAACAGCAGGAATGGAGAGATCCTATTGCTCACAATCTTACCTTTATTTGATATTGTCATATTCGTTTTTTTCTAAGTAGCAGTATTTCATATTGTATTATTTTTCATTTCCCTGATCATAAGTGAGGTTGGGTACCTTTTCAGATGTTTACTGGCTATTTGGATTTCTTCCTTTGGTAAAGTGGCTGTTCAAGTTTTCCACTTATTTTTTACTGGGTTATTTGCCTTTATCTTGCTGATCTGTAGGCATTCTTTATATATTCTGTACATGGGCTCTTTGACGGTTATACACATTAAAAATATCTTTCTGCTTTCTATCTTTCCCTCTCTTTATAGTGTCTTTTGATGAATAATACATTCTTAATTTTGATACAATCAAATTATTCTAGTACTTTGCAGTATTGGTTTAAGATGATATAAGTTACCTTCAGAAACTACAATTAAATTCCTTAACTGAAAGAACCAATATTTAAATGTGCTTGTTGTAAGCCTGGATTACTTTAGCACTGAGCACTTGGCATACCTTCTCTTCAAAGAGAATGTCAAAGATAATAACAATCATAAAACAATACATTTGAAGGGCACTTTTATCATTTTCACAATTAGATCTCCCATAACAGCTCAGAACTTTTAAGTCATTATGGATCTCTTTGGCTCTCCTTCAGCAAATAGATGCTGCGGTGTATATGATCATGTTGTTTCCTATAACTCCCAACTGTGTACCATCTTGTGCTGATGTATGGTGCTGTTATATGTGCATGTGAGGTCCATGTGGCACTGTCCCATGTTCCCAACTAGGCTGAAAGTTCCTCGACATCCGAGGATCTGTAATGCATCTTTCTATCTCCTGTGGTGATTTTCATCAAATAGACATCCAGTCCATTTCATGAATGATGATAAAGAAGGTGATAATAATATACAGGGTCTCTGAATACTTAGCTCTTTGAAAGGAAAAAAAAGCTTTAAAAGATATGAAATGCTTGGATTTTCTTTTAAGGGTTATATTGTTTGTTGCTGTGCTAATTAATATATAATTAATGATTACTGATTATCCAAACCACCTTCCTACCAATGAGTATAATCACCTGCCCTTCCAAACCTTATTAATGAACAGCTAATTTGACTAACACATCCTTGTATAGTCTACTGGATGTCCCCTCATAGAGATATTGATGGGAACCAAGAGGGAGCATAGATAATTCAGAATATGGATGATCTGCTTTGTCTTTGTTCTTGGGTGTCACAAAATTCAATATCTATTTATACTCATTTTCTTCCCAGGTAGAAATGAGTCCTCTGGAAAATGCAATTGAAGTGTTGGAAAATAAGAATCAGCAGCTGAAGACTCTGATTAGTCAGTGTCAGACAAGACAGATGCAGAATATTAATCCCCTGACCATGTGCCTGAATGGAGTTATAGATGCTGCGGTTAACGGTGGGGTTTCCAGGTACCAAGAGGTGAGGATTAGGTATTGTTTGAGAGAAGGGTTTCAGATGTGATTTCTTAGGGTTTTGTGAATCCTTTTTCAAAATATGTGCACACATCATTGTGCAAACGTGGGGTGACAGTTAACACAGAATCACTTATTAAGTAAACATAGAGCCATTTGTGATGCCCACTTATTCCACTTTCCTAAGATGTGATATATTTAGGATAAAAGTGGATTTATGAATAAAAGTAGGGAAGGGATCAGGATTGTTTGATAAATGTCCTTAAAATCATTTTCCTGGATAAAGAGGTTCATGGTCATAGAAAAGTCTGATCACAGTTAGAAGATATTTTACATGGACTTTTTATCTGCTCAGTTTTAAATACAAAGGTATAATAACATGGGAGGTGAGGTTACCATCTTGATCACACTGAATCTTTTTTTTTTTTTATTTTTATTGTGGTAGCATATATACTATACAAAATTTCCCATTTTAACCATTTTTAAGTGTACATTAATTACATTCACATTGTCATACAGCCGTCACCACCATCCACTACCAAAACTCTTCCATCACTCCAAACATTAACTCCCTATTCCCCACTGTGTCATTTTGCTAAAAGCTGCCAGAATACAATATACCAGAAATGGATTGGCTTTTTTAGTAGGGATTTATTAGGTTGCACATTTACAGTTCTAAGTTCATGGAAATGTTCAAATTAAGGAATCATGAGATAGTTACCTTCTCCGAGGAAAGGCCAATGGCATCTGGGGTTCTGCTGTCACATAGGAAGGCAGATGGCCGGAGTCTGCTGGTCCTTTCCCCGGTTTAGCTTCTGGCTTCCGTAGCTTTCTCCAAAGTGTCTCTGGGCTTCTGTCTTAGCTTCTCCTGGGGGCAAACTCTGGATTACATATCTTAGCTTCTGTCTGTTCTCTCCAAAATGTCTCTGCCTTTTATCCTCACATAGAAGACTCCAGCAAGGGAAGTACAGCCCACCTTGAATGGGCAGGTTCACATCTCCATGGAAACAACCTAATCAAAAGGTCCCACCCAACAATAGATCTGCTCCCACAAGATTGGATTAAAAGAACATGGCTTTCTGGGATACATAATAGTTTCAAACCAGCACACCCACCCTCATACCCTGCCCCTCATACCCTGTCATCTACTTTCTGTCTCTTATGAATTTGCATATCCTAGTTATTCCACATAAGTGAAATCATACAGTAACTGTTGTGTCTTGGCTTATTTCACACAACGTCTTCAAGGTTCATCCATGTTGTACCATGTAGGTCACACTGAATCTTAAGGCAGTTTTAGGGTATAATGCCATAAATTGTGTTGATTTGGGCTTGTGTTACCAAAGGTGCTCATTACACAGCCTCGGACTCCCTTTAATCCTTTCCTTATGAGCCTTTTCTGACCAGCTGTCCACACTAAGAATTACTCCATCTGTCCCCATACTTGGTTTGTAATGGTGTCATCTCTTTGAAAGATTTTAGATCTTTAAAAATGACTCTGTTACTTCTTTTGTAACTAAGCTCAAGTAGACTGACTGTCCCTCTCCTACTAGGCGTTCTTTGTCAAGGAATATATTTTAAGTCACCCTGAAGATGGAGAGAAAATTGCACGGTTAAGAGAGCTGATGCTTGAGCAGGTAAGGGGAGCAGAAGCCAAGCACCTTCTCTCTATTCTGTGTAGATCTGCGCTTGCTTACCCAACTGACCTGTCTATATGTTGGTCTAACTGAAGCTGGCAATCAGTGGTTACAGATTCACCTGTAATGTATCCCAACTTGCTACTTCCACTTTTCCTTCCCACTTTGATGTAAAAATAAATTTAACAATGAACAGATTATGGCAGCTCTTTCTCTAACAAACAGCTTCATGTAGTCTCTTAGGTTTTTTGAATGTTTTCTCCCTAAGGACTAATTGTAGGCTTAGTGCTGACTTTTCACTCAAAACTTTGTGCTCAAATAAATACAGGCCAACTAGTGATAAATGAATGGATGAATGAATGAAATTGTTATAATAAGGAAGTGGGCCATCAGTAGACTTTGCTTTAAAACAGTATCATGGTTTGCAGACTAAGCCCATAGATGATATGATACGGACACAACTAGGTACAACCTCATCATTTTCTATGCCAAAGAAACATAGTGTATTTTTATATGTTTGGCACCATGAAGTGCAAAGAGCTGGAGTGACTGATCTGTGGCCTATTGTGTCTCTATTGAGTAGCTCCTATCTCTGAGGTAGGAGACATTATGGCTGGAAGTCTGGGTTGGATACAAAATAAAGGAGGATATTTTATTCCCATGAAAAGTGCAATATGTATGATTTGATAGTACCAAATTAATGAACAAAACCTGCTCTTTTGGATTAGAAAATGAGGTTGTGTCTGATTTTAGTCCCTTTTTTATGTTCTGCAGGCTTAGTCCACAAAACCTGCTAATGGGGAGAGGGAAGGAGTCATGGGCAAGGGCCCATAGCTGGAATGAGTTTAGTTGTACAGTTTCTGGAAAGAAGAGAGGAGTGATTGAAGTTGCCGTGCAAGGAAATAGAGAATAAGTCAAGTTCCCAGTATGACCTCAGGGTAATGCAGATGGTAAAAGTGAGCAGTTTGGGCCATTGAACACTTAGGATTAGGGAATGACTTTAACCTTTGTTGATTTTTAAATCTGTGTTTTATCTGAGTAGAATCTCATGAGTAGTTTGCTTCACCCCAGGATTCTATCAGCTGTATTCAGCCTGACTGGATGCTTACCCCAGAGTTAAAATGGTAGCTCAGTGCCAAGAAGCCTCTCAAGAAAAATAAATTTCTTCCACACCCTGCCTGATGACTGATGTTCCTCGGGTCTTGTGGAAGGAGCCTCAGACTAGGAAATGTCAGTACTCTCTCACAGGTCATCGTTGTGGGAAACAGAGGTAGGGGTTGGACTAGAGAAGGCACCTTCTCTGGACCTATGTGAAGAGTTCAGATAAGCCATTAGTGGCATGGAGATGCACTGGGCACCATGCTCCTCCCAGAAAGGACTTGTTGCCCCAGCTGTTAGGAGAGCTAGTGGCAGACACTGCCACCTGTCAGGTCCTTCAGGGATTGCTTCAGCTGCAGAGAGCCACCTCACCCAAGGTCCTCACCTTCCTGCGTCCGATAAGGGGATAGAAAGCCCAGTCATTCGGGCTCAACCAGGGACCACTCTGATAGACCATGCAAGCAACCCGGGACCACTCTGATAGACCATGCAAGCTCTCGTTGGCAGAGGCTGACAGGCCAGCAGTGCAACCCGACTCCTCCTTCTGCCTCTCTCCCCCACAGGCAGTGATCCCAAGGATATTCCCTAATAAACGTCCAAATCCCCCTGCCAGCCTCTGCTTTCCAGAGAACCAGCCTGCAACATTTTCTAGGCAAAAGGGAGGGCGCCTGACAGCTGGGAGGCTCCTACATGGAGGCTCATCTCCTTCACTCATCCTTCATCCAGAACTCGGCCTCTCTCGTTATGCCTCAGACAGAGACTCTACTCAAACTGTTTCTGTCACGGGTGACCTTGATCACGATTCCAGGGTGTTTTTATCTTCATGCACATGTGCTGGTGGCAGGTGGGCATCCAGAGCGTGAGCCACCAGAGTTCCAGCCCCTTAGGGAAGCTGTAGGGCACTCTAACCCTCCAGGGTCCATCCGGTTTGACAAGCTTTCAGTCTTGAATCTTCCTAAACTGTAAAGACAAAATTCCCTGTGGTGATCTGTGATCTCTCAGCCTGTGGAATGTGTTCTTTTGACTACTTTAACATGGAGGTGTTTCTTTTTAATGTAAAAGACAGTTGTATTCAAATCAAAGGAAGCAAGTACTATTGATAGTTGAACAAAGGAAATGTGAGTCTAAATTCATCTCTTTTTGTGTCCTCACAGCAGGAAAACTTTTTTTTTAAGTAGGGGCTTCTCCCTTGTTGCATTATAAATGCACAAGAATACTATTTTTTTAACAAAAATGAAAAGCATAATAACTATTATAGCATTCCTGTTTTTTCCTTTTCCTTCTTCCCTGAAGATTTTAAAATCTGTGGGTGGGATGGGAAAGATACAGAAGAACCAAATAGAAGAGAGAAAGGTAAAGTGGAAGAGAGGGTGCCATCAGAGAAAGGGTCCCTGGGGTAATTGGCCTGCCCCTTCTTGCCCCCATTCCCTGCCCCAAGAGCCAAAGGGACACACAACTATTAAAAGAAGAGTTGTTATTACAGATCTAAAATCCATGGGAAAATCAGTCTTTGGAATCAGACAGACCTAAGTTCAAATCTCCATTTGTCTTTTACTATACACAGGACTTTTCTGAGCCTCCGTTTCCTCATCTATAAAGTGCCGATTGTTTCTAGCTTATAGAATTGAGAGGTTTAACAATAATGCATGCAAAAAGCATAGCATAGTGCTGGGCATTTAGTAGGCATTTAGTGAGTGGTAGTCTTTGATGTATGTTTTTTCCTTATGTTATTATCAAGGCACAGATTCTGGAATTTGGTTTGGCCGTGCATGAGAAGTTTGTACCTCAAGATATGAGACCCCTTCACAAAAAGCTGGTTGATCAGTTCTTTGTGATGAAGTCGAGCTTAGGGATACAGGTGCGTACACAAAGTGTCCACGGTGGGGCAGTCTGACCACTGCTATTTGCTTTTTGTATGGAAGGAGGATGAAGTATCCAAGAGTGACATCTTTTGGTTTTTCTGCTAAACTGCACTGTTTTACCAAGGAGCACACAAATATGACAATCACACTGTCTTCTATTTGCCACACTCACCCTTTATGAAAACAAAAAAGTAAACAAGGGAAGGTGTAATAATATTAAAACTTACTTTAATAGGTCTCTAAATAAAGATTTCATGACAAGTAGGATGTGCATCTAGAATACTAACATATCATACAAGTTATTGTGCCCACATAAATAATGTCTAAAATACTTTCTTTACCGCATCTTTAGGAGTTCTCTGCTTGCATACAAGCCAGTCCAGTCCATTTTCCTAATGGTAGCCCTCGCGTGTGTAGAAACTCAGCACCTGCTTCTATGAGCCCAGATGGTACCAGGGTAATTCCTAGGCGCAGGTAAGTCACATTCTGAATTATCTTACAATTTGGCATCTTCACAAGATGATCTGGAACGATTCTCTCATTCTTTATGGCACAATTTGTCAAATACGCTATTCCTTAATGAAATAATTAACCCGCCAGGCAGCTGCAGACATCTGCCACTGGTAAAATAGCAACAGCATGAGAAATAAACTCCAACATTTGATTATACTGCGGCAAACAGGAGACAACAAAATGGGATGTATTTTTTTTCCCTTTGCTTTTATACTGTGCTGGCATGTGATAAAGTACAATTCAGAGACTGAGTTAACGACCGTTTTTTTCCCCCCAAAACAGCCCATTAAGTTACCCAGCTGTCAACAGATACTCTTCCTCCTCACTGTCCTCTCAAGCTTCTGCTGAAGTAAGCAATATTACAGGGCAATCAGAAAGCTCTGATGAAGTCTTTAACATGCAGGTACTTTATTAGCTTTTTGTCTAGTCGTGTTTATTCCTTTTTTGTCTTGAGAGTTTCTGTTCATTCCGAAGCGCTAACGAACAGACCTAAGAGTAAGAACTTTAAGGACAAAATTCTATTTCTTATTGCTTTATTGTTCTCTGGAGTCTTCATAAACATGCTTCTTTCCGAACTGCCACGTCTGCTCTGAGAAGATCTAACCCAACAATGGAAAAGCCGGGACAAGCCGAGCAGGCAGTTAGCTTTGAGACCCAGCTCTGATTTGGTTCTTTGGTCCAGGCCTCTTGGAATATGGCACCACACACTAGCTGCCTCGTAGCAGGTCTAAGTGGCCTTTTTGCTTTAAGAAGATATGGTTTTCGTGGATTGTTATAAAATTATCCCTACTTATGTGTATGTTGGAAATTTCCCATAAGTTTTTTAAAAGGAAGAAATAAACATTTTTAGGGATTTTAGAGCCAGCATGACCATAACAGAAATGTTTGAGACACTGCTAATATGGCATTTATGATAATTCAGAATAACTAAGATGACATTTTCCTCACAACCATCTTTGGGAAAGGGACATGATACATATTGCCAAATTTATGCTAACAACACATTTTCTGGAGATAATGAAAAGGCACAGTCTATACCTTTTTGAAGCACTCACTGATTTATGTGCCCGGGGTTGGGAGCCATTCTGCTTACATTTCAGCCAGGGAGTGCTTTGCTAACTGGTCCTAAGTTACCGTATGTAGCTGAAACGCACGCAAATGCGTTTGCAGTCGTCAAAATCTTGGATCTTTGGATTCTAGGATGAGACAGGCCTCCCTACCAGTCTGAGTTAAGATTTTTCTGTATTTCTCAATGACCTTTTTACCTTATTTTGCTAATTTGGAAAACAGTGTTGGTGGTTGTGTTTCAAATATATCACTGTTGTTGGAAGCCTCTAAAAAAAGGTATAACAGCTCTCCACGTATTTACAGCCGAGTCCATCTACCTCAAGCTTGAGTTCTACTCACTCTGCTTCACCTAATGTGACAAGTTCTGCTCCATCAAGTGCCAGAGGTCAGTGCCAGGCCGGGGGGCAGAGGAAGGGTGCCCAGAGAACCTTCCAACCCCAGGGAATTATGGCTGTCATTTCCTAAACTGCCCTACTGTGCCACAACCCTCAGACTCTCCCCTCCACACAGGTCCAACACCACCACCACGCTGATAGTTCTTTCTTTCCTTTTCTTTATAGCTTCTCCTTTGTTGTCTGACAAACACAAACATTCCAGAGAAAACTCTTGCTTGTCCCCAAGAGAGAGACCGTGCAGTGCCATCTATCCAACACCCGTGGAGCCTTCTCAGGTAGTCCTTGAGGGACATAGAGACCAGAAAATACGGAGAGTCTGGAATTGCTTACACATCCCTGCAGAAACAAACTTAAGCTGCCAGAAGCAACCAGATGGGTTGTATGAGACAAGTCCACCTGGGTGAAGATTACACCTCTGTTCTCTGTTAGCAGTTTCTCTTTGAGCCATAATACTGACAGGAATATACAAGTTGTTGCCTGAGCAGCAAAGCTGAGAGGGAACTGGGAAATTTCCCAGTCCCTTATCTGGCTCTATAATTCATTGCTGCTACTTAAACAGAAGAAGGTAGTTGGGTGAGTTGTATCTGTGTGTGCATTTAAGTGTCTATAGCAGAAGCTGTGGGAAACTTCTTTCATTATTGGAAGACCCTGGAGGAGAAGCATGCTGCTGCCTGGCAGTGTTTCTTTTTGGCCCTTACTTAGTTTGAGAAAGCTGCAATTGATTCCTTTCAGAGGAAGCCATGAGTGTAGGGGGCATTTCTATTTGCCTTTGGCATTGTCCTTTAATGCATGGAGGGGAATGTGGTTGAGTCCTTGGGCCTTTCCAGAAGTAAGGAAGCAACGCCCTCACCTCCTGCTCGATCAGGTTTGAGGTGATCCCTCTTCCTCTGAAGGAAGACAGGGCCATGGGCTTGGCCCTCTGGGCACTTTGAGGGCTTTTAATCAAAGGTGATTCCCCAAAATTGAAGATTCATATATAGCCCTCAGTTTTACAGATTGTTTGGGAATAATTTAGGAGCAGAGAAGAAGAGTTATTTGGACCCCAGCTAATTTCTTTGTTTTTCTACAACCTCCTGGCAGAAGTCTGTAGCTGCAGATGGAAATGGATGAGAGCAAGTGGGATTTGGCTTCATTGGTTTATCTTTGCTGATTGTGTGATCTTCCTGAAAGTCCCAGGATACCTCACCTACACTACACTGATGTCTCACAGAAATTATATCTGAGTGTGTTTGGCTGAATCAGCTAACCATTTTTATTTCCCTTTGTCACCTGATGTTGCAAGGGAATTTCACAGTTTGTTCCATCTGCTCTAGGAGAACATGTTTTCGGCACGGGGCGGGGGGGGTGGGCTGGTGCAGGGAGGGGACTCAAAGCTTTCCTGGTTAGCTTCTCAGGATTTCCACTTTTGGCAAAATTTGAGGCAGTGTGTATGTTACCCAAATTTCAGTATTATGGATTCCTTTTGTGCATTGGCTTTTCAGGACATCTAGAACCATGTAAAGCTGGCATTTTTGTAGATAAAAAAAAATTGTAGAATATTGGCCATTCTTATCTTTTAATGTAAGAGGATTTAAAATATGAAGAAGTTAAAGTCCATTTACTGGAGATTTTTGAGCTAATGTGTCTCCTTTCATTCTTACTTGCATTTCCTATTGCCAGACTAGCATTTGTATTTATGAAGAGCTTTACAGCTTAACAATATTTACTATTTATTTTTCCTCTATATTTTATTATGAAATTTACTTAGCATTAATATTTAAAATCTAGCACAAACTTGTTAAAGACAGTGTTGTTTCTCAAAACATTTAATGAAAAAAGGGGGAGAGGAGCCTTTTATAAATGAATTCTTTGTTCATACCATATAAAAATTTTGAACACAAAGTTTCAGTAATGAGATAATCATCTCATTTTCTAAAAGGTCTCACATGGCAGCGTATTGCATCATAAAAATAGATTCTTGTACCTTTCCAGAGGATGCTGTTTAATCATATCGGAGATGGGGCTTTGCCTCGCAGTGACCCTTATCTTTCTGCACCTGAGAAAGGTGGGTACAAAGCCAGCCTGGACCTCAATCCTGAAATGGGTAAGGGTTTGTTTTGTCTTCGTCTGCTCCAGTCTTTTTATGTATCTGTGTGGAAGGCAGTTTCTGGAGATCTTTAATTATCAGGACTAGTTTGCTCTTTAGGAGATTAATGAAGGACAGTTACTCCTGCTCCATTCTTCAAAAACTGTTTTCTTATTGGCTTTAACAGTACAGTGTGATCAAGAGGAACTCCTCTGTTTAATGGCTTTTTGGTGCCATTTGGTGAGTCACTGAGGCAATTTCTGCTCATTCTAAAAGAAAGTTGCCAATTAGGCTATTTGTTCACCCAATGAAAATAGCAACTTCCCAGACTTATTTTTTGGTCCCTTCATCTCCCTTACAAAGCTCATTCCGCCAGCTCATTTGTTCTTTGCTGTGACTCAGACATGGCTCTTGTACAATTAAATGCTATTTCAGAATTGGAATCCAGTACATAATGGAGTGTGCCCTGCCTCAAGATCATGCAAAAAATGAGAACCAAACACACTCATAGCCATAAATAGCCAATTAGCATCAGTCTATGCAACAGGACAGAAGAGGAAGAGCAGATTAAGTGTGACTTCCTCAACTCTGGGTCAGAGGACTTGCAGCAAGTCACCCATTCACTTCTCTTAGGGTCAAACCTCAAAAATAGGAGAAGTCCCATGGGCCAATGAATCAAGGGTCCCTAATGAAATGTCCCAGTGAAGTGCACTTTAATTGCCCACAGTAAGAACTAGACTGTATTGTCATTTGGGTACACTGACATAGTAACATTAAAACTTTCCTTGGGAGATGAAAGTTAGTGAGACCTAGCCAAAATTATTTTTAAACACAGATTTAGCTGTAATGTTGATCTTAGGCTGTAGAATTTAAGAATGGTGGTATTTTTTTTATCTCCTTACCAAAGAAAAACACAAAGCAAATTTTTAAAGCAACAGAAGAAAAAAAATACTCTAAGGTAATTCTATCCCATTATATGAAAGTGGGTGAAGGGTGGTATAATCTTGAAATCCTAGACATAGCCAGTAGATGGCAGTGTCTGTACAGGGAGCAAGCTACTGATTTTGTGAACTTCATTGTAGAGCAGCTATTTATAACCTTGTGTCCTTTCCTTGTTCCTAACAGGTTTGCTCTATATTACTGCATCTTTTGGAAGCATAGAGCAGACAAATTACAAAAAAGGAATAATACTATCAGTTTTCTAAATTATTTTGGGGACATACTGCACTATAATTCATTGATTTCAGGAACAAGTGTCCTTTCCTCAAGGGTTGGTTGATGGGATGGCCTGGCATGGCTGTTCTTTCCAAACTATTTTGCCAGATATTTGAAATATTAGTATGTCACTGTCTTCTCCCTTTCAGTTGCCATTTGTCCAGAAATTCCCACTAAAAACCAAGTTTTAAAATAGTCCAGTGACTACATCTTCCATCTGTTATCCAGCGTCTAAACACATTTGTAGTTCTCAACGAGTTTTACACTCCAACGTAGAGATTTATAGTTCTTTTTGACAGTTTGAGGGAAATAGAAAGATGTGCTATCACCCAATTAAATGTCAACTGTAACTGTTAGGTAACCAATTAAATAAAGCTTTAGTATACAAGAGGTCTCCTGTTTTTTTAATCCAGTTGATTTTTTCATTCTGGATAATTCTGACTTTCTTCTAATATAATATCTCACGTGTTTGAAGGGCAAAGCTGGACCATGTGTTTTTAGCTCTGTTATTCCCTTCCAGCTGTGAATCCCACCCCTAGCAGCTGGAGCCTGGACAGTGGGAAAGAAGCCAAGAACATGTCGGATAGTGGGAAGCTTATCTCTCCCCCTGTCCCTCCAAGACCCACACAGACTGGTGGGTATTTGAAGCATTTAATATTCACTTTTATAACATAATATTTACTGTCTACTCCAACTTGTCCTGAATTCCTCAGGGAAAGGTAGGCATTTGGTTTCTGAGTAAAAAACGCACAATTCACTTACAATGTTCTCCCCCTTCCCTGTACAGCTATTCTTATCTTAATTTTGAAAGGAATGTCACTGAGTCAAGCGTGGTCCATTCTTAATAAACCTCAGACAGACTTTGTAGGGTGTTTTCTTCCACAGTACCATCCTCACAATTTGGGGAGGTGCCCTAACCTTGCTAAGCCACTAACATTTTCTCTATCCTTTGCTTTAGCCACCCCATTCTTATCAGCCTCTGCTAACTCAGCCACTTCCTTCAATCTTATTCCAGACTGCCACCAAGATTACAGTTTGTCCCTAATTAAGGACAGGCTAACAGTAACCTTGATAGGCTGTGAGAACAACTACCTTGCACCTGTAGTTATGTGTTGGTTGGAGAAGTTTTCAAGGGCAGCATTTCTCAAATGGTGATTCAGGGCACTGTAGTCCCCTGGAATACTGGTTTAAGAAGCAAATTCCTGGGCCTAAGCTCAGAACTACTGAATCAAAATTTTGGTATTTCTGGGGTAAGACCCTAGAATCTGAACTTGATCAGACTTTCCAGGTGATTCTTCTGCCCCACTGGGATTTGAGAACCATTGAAAATGGTTCTTACAAAACTTCCTTTGGGTATTTATAGTAATAACAGGTCCCCTTTCCTCCTGAGCAATAAGCCATTTGCCTGGTAACCTATACATGTGACAGTTTTTAAGAGGGCTTCCCCTACTGTACTGTCTCTACCTAGTCTAGTGATGGGGAGAGTCTTTTCAACAATATATGTCTAGAATAGAATTGGCCTGGAAATATGAGAAAGTTTAGCACTATTTCCTTCATGGATTTTTCAGATTGACCATTCAAGTTTCATCTGCTGTATTCTATTGCACCTCATCTTTCTATTGCACCTCATCTTTTTATTTTCTTTTTTATGAAGAAAACAGACTCCCTCTTTTTTTTTAATCATCATTTTATTGAGATATATTCACATACCACGCAGTCATACAAAACAAATTGTACTTTCGATTGTTTACAGTACCATTACGTAGTTGTACATTCATCACCTAAATCAATCCCTGACACCTTCATTAGCACACACACAAAAATAACAAGAATAATAATTAGAGTGAAAAAGAGCAATTGAAGTAAAAAAGAACACTAGGTACCTTTGTCTGTTTGTTTGCTTCCCCTACTTTTCTACACATCGATCCATAAACTAGACAAAGTGGAGTTTGGTCCTTATGGCATTCCCAATCCCACTGTCACCCCTCATAAGCTACATTTTTATACAACTGTCTTCGAGATTCATGGGTTCTGGGTTGTAGTTTAATAGTTTCAGGTATCCACCACCAGCTACCCCAATTCTTTAGAACCTAAAAAAGGTTGTCTAAAGTGTGCGTAAGAGTGCCCACCAGAGTGATCTCTCGGCTCGTTTTGGAATCTCTCTGCCACTGAAGCTTATTTCATTTCCTTTCACATCCCCCTTTTGGTCAAGAAGATGTTCTCCATCCCACGATGCCGGGTCTACATTCCTCCCCGGGAGTCATATTCCACGTTGCCAGGGAGATTCACTTCCCTGGGTGTCTGATCCCACGTAGGGGGGAGGGCAGTGATTTCACCTTTCAAGTTGGCTTAGCCAGAGAGAGAGGGCCACATCTGAGCAACAAAGAGGCATTCAGGAGGAGACTCTTAGGCACAAATACAGGGAGGCCTAGCCTCTCCTTTGCAGCAACCGTCTTCCCAAGGGTAAAACTTATGGTAGAGGGCTCAACCCATCAAACCACCAGTCCCCTATGTCTGTGGTCATGTTAGCAACCATGGTGGTGGGGTTGGCGAATACCCCTGCATTCTCCACAGGCTCCTCAAGGGGGCACTACATCTTTTTTTTTTTTTTTCCTTGTTTGTCTTTTTTCTTTTTTTTTTTTTTTAACTTTCCCTTCTTTTTTCAAATCAACTGTATGAAAAAAAAAGTTAAAAAGAAAACAAACATACAATAAAAGAACATTTCAAAGAGACCATAGCAAGG
The DNA here is from genome assembly GCF_015220235.1 of Choloepus didactylus. Taxonomy (NCBI): domain Eukaryota; kingdom Metazoa; phylum Chordata; class Mammalia; order Pilosa; family Megalonychidae; genus Choloepus; species Choloepus didactylus. The sequence goes on from NC_051311.1 coordinate 82,619,420, forward strand.
GAGTAAGAAAAAGACAACTAACCTAAGATAACTGCTTAACTTCCAACATGTTCCTACTTTACCCCAAGAAAGTTACATAATATAGCAACATTTCAGTGAACTTGTTCCTACTACATCCATCAGAAATTAACAGACCATAGTCATTTCTGGGCATCCCCAGAACGTTAAATAGCTTATCTGTTCTTCTTGGATTATTGTTCCCCCTTCCTTAATTGCTCTCTACTGCTAGTTCCCCTACATTCTACATTATAAACCATTTGTTTTACATTTTTCAAAGTTCACATTAGTGGTAGCATATAATATTTCTCTTTTTGTGCCTGGCTTATTTCGCTCAGCATTATGTCTTCAAGGTTCATCCATGTTGTCATATGTTTCACCAGATCGTTCCTTCTTACTGCCGCGTAGTATTCCATCGTGTGTATATACCACATTTTATTTATCCACTGATCTGTTGAAGGACATTTGGGTTGTTTCCATCTCTTGGCAATTGTGAATAATGCTGCTATGAACATTGGCGTGCAGATATCTGTTCGTGTCACTGCTTTCCGATCTTCCGGGTATATCCCGAGAAGTGCAATCGCTGGATCGAATGGTAGCTCTATCTCTAGTTTTCTAAGGAACTGCCAGACTGACTTCCAGAGTGGCTGAACCATTATACAGTCCCACCAACAATGAATAAGAGTTCCAATTTCTCCACATCCCCTCCAGCATTTGTAGTTTCCTGTTTGTTTAATGGCAGCCATTCTAACCGGTGTTAGATGGTATCTCATTGTGGTCTTAATTTGCATCTCTCTAATAGCTAGTGAAGCTGAACATTTTTTCATGTGTTTCTTGGCCATTTGTATTTCCTCTTTAGAGAACTGTCTTTTCATATCTTTTGCCCATTTTATAATTGGGCTGTCTGTACTATTGTCATTGAGTTGTAGGATTTCTTTGTATATGCAAGATATCAGTCTTTTGTCAGATACATGGTTTCCAAAAATTTTTTCCCATTGAGTTGGCTGCCTCTTTACCTTTTTGAGAAATTCCTTTGAGGTGCAGAAACTTCTAAGCTTGAGGAGTTCCCATTTATCTATTTTCTCTTTTGTTGCTTGTGCTTTGGGTGTAAAGTCTAGGAAGTGGCCTCCTAATACAAGGTCTTGAAGATGTTTTCCTACATTATCTTCTAGGAGTTTTATGGTACTTTCTTTTATATTGAGATCTTTGGTCCATTTTGAGTTAATTTTTGTGTAGGGGGTGAGGTAGGGGTCCTCTTTCATTCTTTTGGATATGTATATCCAACTCTCCCAGCCCCATTTGTTGAAAAGACCATTATGGCTCAGTTCGGTGACTTTGGGGGCCTTATCAAAGATCAGTCGGCCATAGATCTGAGGGTCTATCTCTGAATTCTCAATTCGATTCCATTGATCTATATGTCTATCTTTGTGCCAGTACCATGCTGTTTTGGCAACTGTGGCTTTATAATAGGCTTCAAAGTCAGGGAGTGTAAGTCCTCCCACTTCGTTTTTCTTTTTTAGAGTGTCTTTAGCAATTCGAGGCATCTTCCCTTTCCAAATAAATTTGATAACTAGCTTTTCCAAGTCTGCAAAGTAGGTTGTTGGAATTTTGATTGGGATTGCATTGAATCTGTAGATGAGTTTGGGTAGAATTGACATCTTAATGACATTTAGCCTTCCTATCCATGAACATGGAATATTTTTCCATCTTTTAAGGTCCCCTTCTATTTCTTTTAGTAGAGTTATGTAGTTTTCTTTGTATAGGTCTTTTACATCTTTGGTTAAGTTTATTCCTAGGTACTTGATTTTTTTAGTTGCTATTGAAAATGGTATCTTTTTCTTGAGTGTCTCTTCAGTTTGTTCATTTCTAGCATATAGAAACATTACTGACTTATGTGCATTAATCTTGTATCCCGCTACTTTGCTAAATTTGTTTATTAGCTCTAGTAGGTGTATCGTTGATTTCTCAGGGTTTTCTAGATATAAGATCATATCATCTGCAAACAATGACAGTTTTACTTCTTCTTTTCCAATTTGGATGCCTTTTATTTCTTTGTCTTGCCGGATTGCCCTGGCTAGCACTTCCAGCACAATGTTGAATAACAGTGGTGACAGCGGGCATCCTTGTCTTGTTCCTGATCTTAGAGGGAAGGCTTTCAGTCTCTCACCATTGAGTACTATGCTGGCTGTGGGTTTTTTCATATATGCTCTTTATCATGTTGAGGAAGTTTCCTTCAATTCCTACCTTTTGAAGTGTTTTTATCAAAAAGGGATGTTGGATTTTGTCAAATGCTTTTTCAGCATCTATTGAGATGATCAATTGATTTTTCCCTTTCGAGTTTTTAATGTGTTGTAATACATTGATTGTTTTTCTTATGTTGAACCATCCTTGCATGCCTGGAATGAACCCCACTTGGTCATGGTGTATGATTTTTTAATGTGTCTTTGGATTCGATTTGCAAGTATTTTGTTGAGGATTTTTGCATCTATATTCATTAGGGAGATTGGCCGGTAGTTTTCCTTTTTTGTAGCATCTTTGCCTGGTTTTGGTATTAGATTGATGTTAGCTTCATAAAATGAGTTAGGTAGTGTTCCATTTTTTTCAATGTTTTGAAAGAGTTTGAGTAAGATTGGTGTCAGTTCTTTCTGGAAAGTTTGGTAGAATTCCCCTGTGAAGCCATCTGGCCCTGGGCATTTATTTGTGGGAAGATTTTTGATGACTGATTGGATCTCTTTGCTTGTGATGGGTTGGTTGAGGTCTTCTATTTCTTCTCTGGTCAGTCTAGGTTGTTCATATGTTTCCAGGAAATTGTCCATTTCTTCTACATTATCCAGTTTGTTGCCATACAGTTGTTCATAATATCCTCTTATAATTTTTTTAATTTCTTCAGGATCTGCAGTTATGTCACCTTTTTCATTCTTTATTTTGTTTATATGGGTCTTCTCTCTTTTTGATTTTGTCAGTCTAGCTAGGGGCTTGTCAATCTTGTTGATCTTCTCAAAGAACCAACTTTTGGTGATATTTATCCTTTCTATTGTTTTTTTGTTCTCTATGTCATTTATTTCTGCTTTAATCCTTGTTATTTCTTTTCTTGTACTTGGTTTAGGATTGGTTTGCTGTTCATTTTCTAGCTTCTTCAGTTGATCCATTAGTTCTTTGATTTTGGCTCTTTCTTCCTTTTTAATATATGCGTTTAGTGCTATAAATTTCCCCCTTAGCACTGCTTTTGCTGCATCCCATAGGTTTTGGTATGTTGTGTTCTCATTTTCATTCGTCTCTATATATTTAGCAATTTCTCTTGCTATTTCTTCTTTAACCCACTGATTGTTTAGGAGTGTGTTGTTTTACCTCCAGGTATTTGTGAATTTTCTAAGTCTCTGATGGTTATTGACTTCTAATTGTATTCCATTGTGGTCAGAGAATGTGCTTTGAATAATTTCAATCTTTTTAAATTTATTGAGGCTTGTTTTATGTCCCAGCATATGATCTATTCTGGAGAAAGTTCCGTGAGCACTAGAAAAGTATGTGTATCCTGTTGATTTGGGATGTAATGTCCTGTAGATGTCTGTTAAATCTAATTCATTTATCAGATTGTTTAGGTTTTCAATTTCCTTATTGGTCTTCTGTCTGGTTGATCTATCTATAGGAGAGAGTGATGTGTTGAAGTCTCCCACAATTATTGTGGAAACATCAATTGCTTCCTTTAGTTTTGTCAATGTTTCTCTCATGTATTTTGTGGCACCTTGATTGGGTGCATAGACATTTACGATTGTTATTTCTTCTTGCTGAATTGCCCCTTTTATTAGTATGTAGTGGCCTTCTTTGTCTCTCAAAACATCCCTGCATTTGAAGTCTATTTTATCTGAGATTAATATTGCTACACCTGCTTTCTTTTGGCTGTAGCTTGCATGAAATATTTTTTTCCATCCTTTCACTTTCAGTTTCTTTGTGTCCCTGTGTCTAAGATGAGTCTCTTGTATGCAACATATTGATGGTTCATTTTTTTTGATCCATTCTGCGAATCTATATCTTTTAATTGGGGAGTTTAATCCATTTACATTCAACGTTAAAACCGTGAAGGCATTTCTTGAATCGGCCATCTTATCCTTTGGATTATGTTTGCCATATTTTTCCCTCTCTCTATTAATATCCTTTATTGTACCCATACCGAATCTCTTTAGTACTGAACCTTTCTCCAAGTCTCTCTGTCCTGTCTTTGTTTCTCTGTCTGTAGGGCTCCCTTTAGTATCTCCAGTAGGGCAGGTCTCTTGTTAGCAAATTCTCTCAGCATTTCTTTGTCTGTGAAAAATTTAAGCTCTCCCTCAAATTTGAAGGAGAGCTTTGCTGGATAAAGTATTCTTGGCTGGAAATTCCTCTCACTCAGAATTTTAAATATATCGTGCCACTGCCTTCTCGCCTCCATGGTGGCTGCTGAGTAGTCACTACTTAGTCTTATGCTGTTTCCTTTGTATGTGGTGAATTGCTTTTCTCTTGCTGCTTTCAGAACTTGCTCCTTCTCTTCTATGTTTGACAGTGTGATCAGTATATGTCTCGGAGTGGGTTTTTTTGGATTTATTCTATTTGGAGTTCGCTGAGCATTTATGGTTTGTGTATTTATGTTGTTTAGAAGATTTGGGAAGTTTTCCCCAACAATTTCTTTGAATATTCTTCCTAGACCTTTACCCTTTTCTTCCCCTTCTGGGACACCAATGAGTCTTATATTCGGACGTTTCATATTATCTATCATATCCCTGAGGTCCATTTCGAGTTTTTCAATTTTTTTCCCCATTCTTTCTTTTATGCTTTCATTTTCCATTCTGTCATCTTCCAGGTCACTGATTCGTTGTTCAACTTCCTCTAGTCTTGTACTATGAGTGTCCAGAATCTTTTTAATTTGGTCAACAGTTTCTTTAATTTCCATAAGATCATCCATTTTTTTATTTAGTCTTGCAGTGTCTTCTTTATGCTCTTCTAGGGTCTTCTTGATTTCCTTCATATCCCGTACTAGGGTCTCATTGTTCATCTTTAGTTCTTTGAGTAGCTGCTCTAGGTGTGTCTCTTCTGGTCTTTTGATTTGGGTGCTTGGGCTTGGGTTATCCATATCGTCTGGTTTTTTCATATGCTTTATAATTTTCTGTTGTTTTTGGCCTCGTGGCATTTGCTGACCTTGATAGGGTTCTTTTAGGGTTTGTAGACCAGTTGAAGTCCTTATCTCTAATTTATCAGATCTACAGCTTCGTGGAGTACACTTTCTCTAACTAACCAGCAGGTGGCGTCCACGAGCCACCTGTTCTCCACAAGCCAGATCTCCCCTGCTTAGCCTATTTTGGTGAGTGGGGGAGTGAGTCTTGTGGGGCCCAATTGGTGTCCCAAGCTTGCGTGTGTAGTTGGTGTTGCCTGCCCTGTATGTGGGGCGTGTTTCTGGGCAGTCAGTGAGGGGGGGTGGCCCTAACAATCAAATCTCCCTGATGATCCTAGAGTTTTAAAGCTACTGCAATAGTCTAATCCTTCAGTTCAGTCCTGCCACAGTTTGTCTCTGCCACTGACCCACAAGTCTTTGGTATTGGCGTATGGCTCCTGAGACTTGCAAGTGGGCCCCTCTTCCAGGCTGTGCACCCCGGGTCCTCTGTTGAGGGATGACTGTGCTATGTCACAGGTGAGTGCCGTCCCCCCAGGGCAGTTCTGGGCTGCTGGGCTGTGTTGGGAGGCTCCCAGTCTGCTCAAATGATGGCTGAATGGGGCTCTGTTAATTCACACTGCTCCCCCTTCCCAGCTCTGGGACATTCAGCTGAGGTTGCAGGGAAGGCTAATGTCCACGCCCAGTTTTGTGGTGTGTGCCTGTTATTTGAAGCACTTCCGTCACACTGGGTTGTCTGGGGCAGCTCTGGGCTATGGGGCTGGCGATGGGCAAGAGTGTTTCCTGTCCACCAGGATGGTGGCTGTGAGCAGACACCCCCCTTTTCTTGGGAAGTTGTGTTGTTTAGTGAATTTTGTCAGCCACTGGATTATTGCCTTTTGTCTCAGAGCTCTCTTAGTTCTGCTCTTGACTTGACGTGCCCAAATTTCAATTCTTTGAAGCTTTCTGTATTGAGCTTCTTAGAGTAATTGTTTTAGAAAAAGCAAAAAGGATTTAAAAAAAAAAAAAAAAAAAAAAAAACGGCCCTCCTCAGAGATCTAATGGGTTATTGAAATGCTAATAGACAAAGCAACCAGGGCCATTAAGGAAAGGTGCCCAGGGCAGAGAGATCAGCCTTGCTTCGGGATTTGCATATGCGCCTCAAGGCCTGATCTCCGCCCTTCCCCTTTCTGTGTTCACCAGAACTCCAAAAATCCTCTTTATTTTGGAGTTTTTCGTGTTGTTTTTTTTCTATGCCTGTCTCCTCTCTGCTGGGCTGGCTGCTCTCAGAGTCTCTGGTGTCTGGCCTCAGTCTATCTATGGTTGGAGTTTGAATCAGTAGAATGAGTTTCCGATAAGAGCAGCCACTGCAATTCTCCCTTCTCCTTCCTGGAGCTGACAGCCCCTCCTCCCCCGGGACTGAGCCTGGCAGGGAGGGGCGCGGGTCCCCTGGCCGCAAAAACTTACAGATTTCGCTGATCTCAGCAGTTCCACGTTTTCATGAGTGTTGTATGAAGTATGCCCAAAGACAGATTGCTCTGTGGTGTCCAGTCCACGCAGTTCCTGGCTTTTTACCTACTTTCCTGGAGGAGTAACTAAAACATACAGCTCACCAGTCTGCCATCTTGCCCCGCCTCCCCCAGACTCCCTCTTTTTAAAGCAAACGATGTGCCACCAAGTTTGTTCTATACTTGTCAAAGCTAAAAGTCACCAATAACTATTGCAAGGTATCTGAGATCTTTAAACAGAGCAAGAAATAACTTCAGGCTTTCAAGCTTATTGATAATTGGCATTAGCATATCAGGGTGACTATGCATGAATTTCTTCTATAATCAACACAACACAGATGATGGACTGGGAGAGCTAACACTGATGTTAGAACTTGACACGTTCTGACAACGTGCTCCTGTGCACAAGATGAAGGATGCACAACCCCACAGTGTGCCAGTAGGCCACTCTCCTTGATCCCTTAGGGAATCAGAGCATGCGGCAACCTTACAGCCCCCAACTTAACTTTTGGCAGGGCTGCCGTCCCTTCTGTACTGGTTGCTCTCATGGTCTGTCCTTTTGTCATCATCTGTGGTCGCTATTGTGGGGACCTGTAACTGTCTGTCTTTCCTTCAGCCTTTCTGTTGTTTTCTAACAAGTTATGAACCTACACTGTGGCAGCTTGGAGATAGGCAGCTAATCACAGAGCAACATACTCTGAACTCACTGAAACCTCTCTGGGTGGAGTTGGGAAATCTGACTAGTCCTCACCCTACTGACTGTGTCCTGGGAGGCTTTTACTGCATGCATTTTGCTTTAGAGAGCTGGACTGGATCCACAGACACACAGGTGGAGAGCAGTGTGATCACACATACTGATTCCTAGGTGTAGGGCTTGATAATCTGGCAGGAGAAACAGAGATAGCTCTTCCCAGCCATGATGATGAAATCCATTGAGCACCACCACCCAGGGGAATGAAGGGGAACCCTAAGTACAGGCATTATGGGGAGAAATGGAAAACTGATTAACTCTTGTATGGCTATGGCCAAGGGTTTTCTCTGTGTTTTGGGAGCATGGAGGGTGTGACAGGGGAGATTGGTATAAATATATTCCCATGGGCTTAGGTGTGAACTGCCTGGTGACATGGGTGTTCCGCTGCTGCTCAAGCCACAGTCAGCAGCCCTTTTCCAAGCACTCCTCCCTGTCACCTCACATCTAAGAGCACCTTATGAATAGAGTGGAGAAGCATCTGGACTTTGGGGTAACAGAAAGGACCGTGGAGCATCTGGGGCCCTCTCACTTTGGTTCAAGCCTCATGTATGCACCACTAACTTTCATTGATTGTTCCATGTCTTTTTAATGCCATCTTTTGGAAGAAATGACAGGCAGCATTTAGTTTCTTCCCCATTCTTGCCTAGGACATCCTTATGCACTGGATCATCTATCTGGAGTTGTACACATAGAGGGCAGTGAAATGATACCTGTCTCTGTTTACAGCTTCACCAGCGAGACACACGACATCGGTATCCTCCTCCACTGCTGGGCGATCTCCAATGAAGGTACAGGCCCTTCTTTAGATTGAGGCTCGAGTCTGGCCCCCAGTTCCCTTTTTCTGTAAAATTCATCCCCAATATATCAAGAAATGCTTTCATTTACACAGACAAGGAAAAGAACAACATATAAAGAAGGGATCAAGAAAAATGGGTAAGAAATCAGCACATGGCTTTTCCTTTGGGGAGCCTCCACCATGCATGAGCCACTTGTTTTCAGATTATCAGTCTCATTCTCATCTCCAAAGGGTGGAGATGAGAATGTACAAGCTGGAGTCAGTGTATACACTGAACCAGGAAAGCAATATGGACCCAGTGCACCTCCTGGCACATTTTCAGCATGGTCTTTTGGTTTAAGATACATTAAAATATATACATATGCTTAAGTTGAAAAACATCAATAATCAAAATTTACTAAATATTTTCCTGTGCTTTTTTATCATCACCCCCACTCATTTTGAGAGAGCCAAATCCAACTTGTTTCTCCCCTAATATTCTATACCAAGGATATCTTTTACATTAGAAATATGTACTTGATACTGAAAAGCAAGGAGGTTAAATAAACAAAAACATTTCTGGGCAACAGATTGGAAAGCTTTAAAGGTCAGATGTTTGAATTGGTATGTAGACATAGTCTGTTTAACATCTCTGAACACACAAAATGCCTCATGAAGATAAAGAATATTTAGTTTCTATCCAAATTGAATCAGACTGGCTGCAAGAATTGTCAGTACATATGAAAGGCTGGTGTTCAGAGCTGCTGCATCAGAAGCAAATAGGAGGCTGAAATGAGTGTTGCAAGAATGGTTTGGTATCTGAGTACTTAGGATTTACATGTTCCATGTCTTTTTTGTTGATGAGATATTTCTAGCTAATGTGAAAGAAAAAGACAAATTAGCTTCTAAAACCACATAGGGGCAGGTTGTAATTCAATGCATCTGTGGTGCTAAGGATACTTGATGACAGAAATTGAGAACCTGGAAGACAAAAAAAAAAAAAAAAAAGAAAAGAAAATCACAAAGTGTGATTTAATGTGCATTGCCAAATTTTCTGGTATAGAAATTTGCTGGCGAGTGCTAATTATTTGCTGGTTTTGTTGTTTTTCTGCAATGAGGCTGTTAAATCAGAAAGCACATGGAACAACATTGTCTCTGGAAACCACAGAGTGGCATCTTGATGTGATGTGAAGGAAAGCAACATGCCACTTCCACATCTTCACCTTTTTTTTACTGTTACTAGCAAAGTGCTCCCACATGTTGCTATGGAATTAACATCAGTGGTTTTCACCTTGATTTTGCAGAGTAGGAATAAGACAATAAGAAAGCTTAGAAATTAATTCTTAAGAAATAAAAAGAACCCAAGGGCTGAAAATGTTCAAGCAGCTACCAAACAGTCCTAATCAAGCAAGGTAGTGTATACTATCTTTCTGTAGACCTACATATATTTTTATTGGCTATGCATAGTCTTGTAGCCATGTCCTTACAAATGGGGTTTGAAAGAAGAGAAAATAGATCAAATGTTTGTGCTGTAATCCCTCAGTTACATTAGAGGGCACACTGCTACCAAGTTATTAGCTTAGCTACGCTTGGACTGCAGGCTGCTGCCTTAACTGCTAAGAGTTTAGTTGTTTTTTTTTCCCCAGCAATTAAATGATGGAGTTAACCCTATGAAGAAGACTGAGTTTGCCTGCCTTATTTTGAATTTGGATCTCTTAATTGAGCGTGCTTAATTTTAGACTCCTGCTAAATGAAAGGATTTGTGTCCGCCGGCAGTATCTTGTTTAAAAAGAGAGCAAGGTAAAGTTAGTCTAGGGCAGCATCTCTCAAAGTGTGTTCCATAAACATGAGGTGTATAGGACATTTTCTGGTAAGTGGAAAAAGGTTCTGTGATCAAGTAAGTTTAGAAAACACCTGGCTAAACAAAGTTATCCAGGGTTCTTTACTGTAAGACTTTATCATGCTAATATGGTTTGACAGTGCACGAGGAGGATAGGACATGCAGCATTTCCCAGTGGCTCCCTCTTTCACCTCTCAGGACTTATACCCCTTAGAACACCAATTGGAGAAGTAGCAAATCTGTATGCCAAATGGGGACAGACAGCTAACATAATTGAATGAAGGAGGCTGGGTGCAACACAATATGGAGTGGTGGGGACTGTAACAAACTGAAGAATAGTCCCATCTAAAGGGGATTGTGCTGCACTTCAAAAACTTATCTCCATCAGGAGAATATGAGCTGATATTGCCAGAACTCCCAATTCTTTATGAAATTCCAGGAATATGAAGTTTTATGTGAAATCTTCCTATTTTTAAAAATTTTCAAATAATTCAGTTAATAAAGAAAGAAAACTCACCATGCAGATGAAACAACTCACATCTCAGGCTAGCACTAGAGGGCTGCCAGTTTGCAGCTTAAGGTCAAGAGTCCAGAGTTAGGGCCCAAAAAGCAAGTGCGTGGCTTACGGTGCCTCCTGAGGTGCCTGGTGGTGAGTGTCCCATGCACATGTCCTCAGGAAGTTCTGCATCCTGTCTTACAGTTGTGAGCTCATGCCCTGCTGCACTAGAAAGGAGAAACGATGGCCTGAAGCACCACCAAACTATAGGACTAATCATATGCCTCTCAATTCTATTCTGGGTTACTTTTATCCTCTTTCTATCCTGAAAATGATAAGGAGTAAAGGGATCAGTGAAGTGAACTGAATGAATGATGAGTCTGGCAGATGAGCTCCTTATGTGTGTTTCTAGTGCCCTGAATGACAACACTCAGAATTTGAGTCTGGATGTTCAATGACTCTCCGCTCTGTCTCCCTTCTTGCTTCTCTGTCTCCTCCACCCCCCTTTTTCCATTTTACCCTTGAGCAGGGCTCTGTGCAGTCTTTCACCCCCTCTCCAGTGGAGTATCACTCCCCAGGACTGACGTCCAACTCCCCCGTCTTGTCGGGCAGCTACAGCAGTGGGATTTCTTCTCTCAGCCGGTGTAGCATGTCGGAAACCTCAGGCTTTGAAAATCAGGTGAACGAACACGCAGCCCCGGTGCCGGTGCCGGTGCCGTGCTACTCAGGGCCGGAGGAGCCCGTGCGCAAGGAGAGTAAAACTCCGCCCCCGTACAGCGTCTACGAGCGGACTCTGCGGCGCCCGGTCCCGCTACCTCACAGCCTTTCCATTCCCGTCGCTTCCGAGCCCCCCGCCCTGCCCCCCAAACCTCTAGCGGCGCGATCCAGCCACCTGGAGAACGGGACCCGGAGGACTGACCCCGGCCCGCGGCCGAGGCCCCTGCCCCGGAAAGTCTCTCAGTTATAAAAGTCACTTTTCTTTTTACCTTCAATGAATTCTTGGCCGTTTACAAAATAGTGAGTATGATGAGAAGACATTTAGTGTAGGCACTTTAATAACTTACTCAGATTTTCCCTTAAATGAATGAAATTAAAACTCGCTTATTAATATGTTGCGCAATACTAAAAATTACTGATCTAGAATGCCAGGTGTTACGTGAGGTATGGCTGAATTTCATGAAAACGTTTCTCATTTGAACGTGACAGTGAGAAAGACTTTTGTATCTTTTCAGGTTCTTTTTTTATATAGTTTAGTTTAATCTTAAAACCAATACAATGTTGTCAAACAATACAATGTGTGATAATGTATACTTTCTACTGAATACTTGATACTCCGAGAAAGCTTATTACATCACTGCACATTCTAACACAATGGTTCTTACTTTAGAAGACTTCTGTAAATAAGGTGAGCTTTCTGGCTCTTTGCACGAGCAAAATGATCAGTGCACATCATGAAAATTAAAGGTTAAAGCAGGCTAGTTAGACAATATATTTAAGGGGTTGCAAGGATTGGGACTGGAAGTTGTTTTGTTCTTGAAACAAATTACTTCTTTAAGGTTACTTTTGACGTTTGACAGCTGTCTACATTCTTAAAACTCTACTTTGTGAATTGGTTGGTGAATCCTTTAGTACCCTGACACTGTGGTATCTACTGTATTTCTTTTTAAGGTGCAATTTACTTTCAGAGTTCCAATCAGCAAAAGACCCCAGGAGAAATGTTTACTTGAATTTTGTGCTTCCTTACTTGATAGTTTCCTATACAAAATTTGTCATTGAAGAAGAGCGGATGTTCAAGTATTAAACAGGCACAAATTAATGTGTCCCATTAACAAGAATTCAGGAATCAATACAGGACAGTATTAAATCAATAGCGTAAATGAAGGAAAAAACCTTAGAGAAAATATATTAGCATGATTAAATGGCAAAAGGACTTTCAAAAAGCAAGGGCATTAACTTTCAATTCTGCACAAAAATAAAAAAATTCCTCACAATTCTCTCTTCTTACCAGTGAAGCTTGTCTTCTTAGCTGGTCCTGTTGTCCTTTTGTTGAAGGAGGATGGCTGTAGACTACTCTAGCTTGAATTTAGCAACATAGAATCTTAGATCTAGATAGCAATGCTAATGTCACAGTCGTAGGAGTGTGAAAAAAGCACCTTGTATGTAGTAATGTATTTTGTATCTTTGTTTTTTCTTTTACTGACTGTTTATAACACTCAATTGACAATAGATATATGAACTGTATTTTAAATCATAGTTAAATATTTTCCCTCTTTTGTTGGGAAGCTCCTTTTAGTTTAACCGTGTTTGTTTTTTGTTGATAGCTTACCTGGAAGGCAGTGACCACTTTTTTATATTCTCTTAATGAAACCATTCAGCAGGTATACGCTGTTGAGGCTGGTTATAGAGGTTTTCTATAATAAATGTTCAAGTATTTTTGTACATAACTGGTTAATTTTAATAAGAGATACCATTATGTGTAAAAAAAAAAAAAAAGTAAAATTAAAGGCAAACAGTTGTGAATGCAGTATGATTGTTATAATTATGCCAAATACTTTATGTATGGAAAAAGAATATTTGTACATATGTGCTTTTAACAATTCTGCCATATTGACTTTACAATTTTGAATGTCAGAAAAATTAATATATGTTAAAATATTTATGTTGAGTGAAAGTATTCATAATTGAGAAAAGGAATATATAAATTTTAGCTTTGTATCTTGCAAGTTTTGCAGGTGGACATTTCTTGGACTAGCTTTTGCTTTTAATAATAACATTTTACATTTGTAATCACATCCTAAGATACATATCTATATATATGTATATAGGAAGCTCCATATTTCTGTTGCTTTAAAGAGGTAAAGCCTTCCATTTAAATAAGGAGACATGCATAAGATAACAAAGCTTCTTTTGATTTCCTTTTCCTCTGTAATTTAATAGATTTGTTGACTAGTGCTTGGGCACAGTATGAATCAGTGTTATTTGCTCTTGAAGCCTTTTTTTTTTAATTTCTGGCAATGAACAGTCAAATTTATCATGTGCGTGTATTTCTGAAGCAGCTATACAGCAGAACATTTGAAGAGTTCTCAAATATTCATGTTGGTTGCTGCTAAATGTTAAATATTAAATAAAATTACCTGATTAATCTTAATATTTCTGTCTTTATTCCTATCATCGTGTCTTTACCTGGAACAGGAGCTGTATAAATCTCTTGATCTAAATATAGTAAAAGAAGTTTCAGACTTCTTGGTTGATTGATAGATCCAGTTTCTGTTACCCTGATCAATGTACTTCACACTCACTACAAAGTTCATTTATGCTATAAAGAACCAAGGTTGAAATGGTTTGGTTTAATATCCAGTGGAAAAGGTAACATTTACCTTAGTAACCGACATTAATTGGCCTAGCCAGAGCCAATTTAACAGTCAAAACATCAAAGTGTGTTTGCATTAGAAAACTTGACACAAAATAGATAACTGCCAGCTTTTCTACACGCCAGTTTTTCTCCGTTTTTCATAAAATGACAGGAAATATATGTGACCAACACTGCAAAAACCAGAAACTATGAGATTTCTCTTAATAAAGCCTAGCTTCTAATTTTGTGAGCTATGTCATATTAGGTTTAGGACATTTCTGTAACTCAACACTAAGCAAACCGTCATCTAAAGCCTCTATTCCATTAAAAGACCAATACCAAAACCCATGTAAAGGCCATTGTTAATGTCCCCCTGATTGTTTCTCAACATTAACTAAGTGATTGATTTAGAGCATTTTTGGTTCATTTTCATTACAACTGAGCCCTTAAGTATTTCGATTCTACAAGCATAATTACAGTCTGAATAGCCCAGTTTCCTACCTAAGTAGTCTTCACTCTGGATTGTTATTGTTTTACAGAATACAACAAAGAATAACAAGTTGTGCAGCTTTGCTTTTATTTGATCATTACTCCTTAAAAGGTGCCTTGTGCCAAAATGAATTCTTAGTTATTGACTGAAGTAAGCCTTGCCCTCATTACATAAGAATACCATTTAAAAAGGTTTGAAAATTTGACAGCAAACCAATCCACTATTATTATTATTGCATACCCCTTTTGTCTCTTTCTACAGGTATGTATTTCCTAGTTTTTCTACAATGTTGAGTGCCAGTTCCCTAAATATCACCAACACAATCTGTTGACAAGACAGGGCCAAGTTTAGAGCTCACTGTCAGAAGGGAAGGCACTCCTCATCAGAGCTTTGGTAGTGTCTGGAGGGGAAAGGGCAAGGTCAGATTTAATTACAGTTGTGGAGTTTGGGTTAAGGTGGATCTTTCACTGAGGAGGGTGTTTGATTAGGGTAAAGATCATGATATCATTTAGGATTGGTGGAAACAGCAAGGAAAGGATTTTGAAGCAAAGAGTTTAGAGTCTTAGGACATAATCTGTTGATTTATGCTAATGTTGTTCTTTTTGAAGATTTGATGGGTCTGTTGAAAAGTTCCTAACCGATGAAGTTATTTGCCTGAGCAAATAGAGTAAAGGTAAGCTAATGAGGACAATGGAATACTAAAGCCATGTTAATACAGGCGTCAGCTTGGCTGAGGTAGATGATTTTGGTTTTCAAGGTTTATGTTTTACATAGTTGTAGTCATAGCATAGCTGTACTTATTACCCTTATTTTTTTGTTGTTGTTTGTCCTAGTTTGCTAATGCTGCTGGAATGCAAAACACCAGAGATGGATTGGCTTTTATAAAAGGGGAGTTATTTGGTTACACAGTTACAGTCTTAAGGCCATAAAGTGTCCGAGGTAACACATCAGCAATTGGGTTCCTTCACTGGAGGATGGCCAATGGTGTCTGGAAAACCTCTGTTAGCTGGGAAGGCATGTGGCTGGCATCTGCTCCAAAGTTCTGGTTTCAAAATGGCTTTCTCCCAGGACATTCCTCTCTAGGCTGCAGTTCCTCAAAAATGTCACTCTTAGTTGCACTTGGGATATTTGTCCTCTTTCAGCTTCTCTAGAGCAGGAGTCTGCTTTCAACAGCTGTCTTCAAACTGTCTCTCATCTGCAGCTCCTGTGCTTTCTTCAAAGTGTCCCTCTTGGCTGTAGCTCCTCTTCAAAACGTCACTCACAGCTGCACCGAGTTCCTTCTGTTTGTCAGCTCATTTATATGGCACCACTGATCAAGGCCCACCCTGAATGGGTGGGGCCACACCTCCATGGAAATTATCTCATTAGAGTTATCACCTAAATTGGGTGGGGCGCATTTCCATGCAAACAACCTAATCCAAACATTCCAACTTAATCCCCACTAATATGTCTGCCCCACAAGATTGCACCAAAGAATATGGCTTTTTCTGGGGGACATAATACATTCAAACCAGCACATTGTTGTTTAATGTTACATTAAATAATTATTGTCCTATTTTTACATCTATGTAAAAAGTGAAGTATAAATTCCATAATTTATCCATTACCCTATTAATGTACATTATATTGTTTCAGTTCTTCACTACTACAAATAACAGCACTATGGCATTCTAACTTTCAGCTTTTTCCATATTTTGGGTTATTTCCTCAAAATAGATTACCACACTTAAATTTCAGGAACAAAGGAATGATGATTTTTGTAGTTAGTTCTGTGTTTTGCTAATTTAATATTTGGTAAGAAAATATTGCTGTCCTACCCAGAATTTGTGAAAATTTTAATAAGGTAAGTATTTTGTAGGGTCTTGGACTAAGGAAATTTGTATCTTTATAAAAAAAAAAAAAGAAAAGAAAAATAATGATAACGATCAAAAGCAGGGGGTTCTCTGCCCAGTGCTCTCATATGACCAATTCCTGGGACACCAGGATTTCAAAGAGAAAAAGAATTTATTGCTAAGCATGAAGCAGGAGATCAGATGGCATACCAGCCTAAAACTCTACTCCCCAAACTACAAAAATTCTGTAGAATAATGAGTATAATGGCTCAAGATCATGAAGTTAAATGTGATTTATTACTGAGCATGTGCAGATTGATTACATGCTTAGTCACAGAACGTATGTAAGAAAATGGCAGCCTTAATAAGATGTTGGGCATGATTTTTAGTATTATAATGACGTATAGGTCACATAGATTAAAATTTAAGTTACTGTGCATGTCAGGCGGGCCAATTTTGGTTAGATCTAGCTTTGTCTAGTAATATAGTTTAGAAATTGGGGAGGGTTAGTCCTGGGCTGACTCAAGTTCCTTCATTCATTAATAAACATTTGGGGCTGTCTTTGTGATCATAAGAGTCTCAAGTTTTAAAACAAGATAAGGAGGGTACAAGTGGGGCCAGTCCTGAGGTTTTTACAATCACAAGATAAAGGTCATATAGTGATACCATCATTATCAAAGATCAAGGCAGCTGGGTTACAGTTCAGTAATTTCAGGTATTTCCTTTTGGCTGTTTTACAATATACTAGAAAGTAAAAAAAGCATCTACATAATGATTCGGTAATCATAATCATTTGTTAATTCTTAACTCTCAGTTATTAACAGGCATTAATGCTTAGGATGATGGTGGGGATGGTAGCACAAGATTGTGAATGTAGTTACTACTGAACTGTACACTTGGAAGTGATTAAAATGGGAAATTTTGAGTTTGGATATACGTTACCACAATAAAATGTTAAAGCAAAAAAACAAACAAAAAAACACGTTAGTATAGCTCCTATTGAATATACTTTAGAGAAGAGGATGCTAGGAACATTATTTAAAGCCTCTATGGCATGTGGCCAACTAAAAAATTTGCAACAATCTGAACACAAATGCACCTCACTCATCCCTAGTTTATACAACACTGAAGGAGCCAAAACCCTAGAAGGGAGGACAATAATCCGAACAACCAAAATAAAAGCCACAGTCTGATCACTAAAGCTCATGAGCTTAGTTTCTTAGGAAAGATATTTATTCACAGCCTACTTATTATTTTAGAAACAATTCTAATTTGTGATTTTTGGCTCACAGGAGATTAAAAGCAATGAAAAGGAAGATGGGGAAACTTCTAGAAATCACACACTGTGATCATTTAAGGACCGAAGAAACATACCAATTTATGGTCATTTAGTGGAGACGGCAAAGACATCTTCACGTAACTACATAGTAGAAACCTTTACAATACTGGAAATGGAATAAAATGTGTTAATCTTAACCCTGAAAAAAAGAAAGGTTATATCATATCTTGTATACCCTGTGTAAGAAGGTAGGCATATGTATGATAAATTTTTAAGGTGTATATGTGTAGACATTTTTTTTTTATTTGAAGGGGTGAACTCCTTGAAGACAAAGACCAATTCTTATCTTTGTATTCTTATTGCCCTACACAACACTTAATGCATAGTCAATCCAATAAATATTTACTGAAAGCCTTCTTTGAACCAGGTATCCTACAAAGCACTGGTGTAAATAAGGATACGGAAATGGAAGACACAGATAAGTAGCAAGTGGATTATGAGAAGTACTGCAATGGAGAAAAGAGAAAGGAATGGAAAACACACTCCATATCTTGCCTGTGGCTATCTCATGAAAATTGAGTTCATGGGTGATTTATCCCCCTTTGGGCTGTTCTGTATTTTCTAAGTTTTCTTCATTGATATCTAGTACTTTTTGTCATTTCAAAAATAAATATTTGAAGTATTTTAAGAGAAAATTTGAGCATCTCTAACAGAAGAATTATATGAGAGAAGAAAGAGTGGTAAAGTCAAATGAAAAGTTTTTGTCTCCCAACCCTTACTCCTCCCCTGCCAGCACTACATAATGTGACTCCACAGTTTGCTTATTGCTTAAGTCTTTCTTTCAGTCCCAACTTTTTCCATGAACTTTCAGGGTGACTTCAACATACACATGAAACACTTGTTTCATACCCTGGTTGTTGGATCTCAAACTTTTTTGACCAGGACCTACGGTAAGAAATTCATTTTTCATGAAGATTATGACTGATAGGTTAAAAACACCATACCTCCTCTTTGTCAATGATTTTCACCTCCACTTTGCTGAGAACCTCCTTAGCGAAGTCGTTTCTTATCTCTGAAAAACTATCTCCCATTCTTCTAATCAATTATCCTCAGTCTTCAAAATTCTCCTCAAATACCTTATCCAGTCAGCAGAGACCTTGTCTTGAGCTAAACCTAAGTTTTAGTTCTTTTAAGATAAACAATGAAGTAGAAATTTCAGGACCCTAAGACACATAGAGATCAAACAGTTATTTCTGCATCATTTTTATTATTACTAACTACCTTATTTTCTCATCTATGAATGAAGATATTAATAGAATATGCCCCATGATACTGCTAGGAGGATTAAATGAGTTAATTTATGTCAAGTGTTTAGAATAGTGTCTGACACATAATAAAATAAAATAAAAAACAGCTGCTACTATTTTTCTTCAAAACAAATTTTTCTAGTTAAAGAAAGTAAACTGATTATTACACTTTCACTTCCTCTCCCACCCTAAACCTCACTAAAATTACAATAAAGGGATTAATGGGGGAAGGGGGCATACATTCATGAAAACAAGAGGAAAAAACTATTGCAACAAAATTTTAAAATCAGTGGAAGCAGATGGACAAGTGGTAACCCAAGCTGGATGTGGAAGAAGCCCAGAGGTGCCCAATTTGCTCCAAGGAAGATTGAAAGCTCCAGGCACGTCTGAAAGTGGGGGTAATGGTGGGGCTGACTGGAAGGCAGATTGCTGGGAATCTCCTTAGGCAGCAGACCCCTAGACTTCCTCCCCAACACCATGCAGCTGGGCAATTATCCTGGGAAATCAGACACAGTGGAGGATAGTCAGGCCATTCTGAAAATGTCAGGACTCAAGTTTACAATCCTGAATGGCAAGATTCCCCAACCTCTGTCTCCTAGCTCTCCGAATACTGCAGCCAGGTTTATGCCCTTCCAAATAGGAGACAGAAAGATGCTTCTTTGGAAAATCTGACCAGCCCAAGGAATATGCCATAAAGATACTGACAATCTTGGGTGCCCCAATGAAACAGCCCTGTGAGATCATCCTAGCAAACACCTCCAGTTAACAACACAGATTTTAGTGCACAGATTTTAAAGAAAAGCAGAGCACCAAAATTGTCAGGTATCTGAGGAAAGCCCCAACATGAAACAAGATCAAAACAAAAGGGAGGCAAAGAAATAAAATATGTCAGGAGATTTCAAAAAAGTATCATTCAAGAATATATAGAAACAGAACTCTGTAAACCCAACAAAAGGAAACAAACAATCCAAACTGAAAATGAGCAAAAGACTTGAACACACCTCACCAAAGAGGAGATATGGATGACAAAGACTCAAAGGATGGCCAATGTCACTAGCTACTGAGGAAATGCAAATTAAAGCCAACATGAGTTACCACTACACAACTATCAGAATAGCTAAAATAAATAAATAATAGCAACTCCATCAAATGCCGGGGATGATGTACAGACTCTCACTCACTCATACATTGCTGGTGGGAATGTAAAATTCTCTAGCCACTCTGGAAAACAGTTTGGCAGTTCCTTTGAAAACTAAACATGCAACTACCCTGTGACCCAGCAGTTGCACTTGGGCATTTATACCAGAGAAATAAAAACTTTATGTTCACACAATAACCTGAACATGAATGTTCACAGCACCCTTATTCATAATACCCCCAAACTAGGAACAACGCAAATGTCCTTCAACAGGTGGTTAAACAAACCATGCTAAATCCCTACCATGGAATACCACTCAGTAATAAAAAGAAACTATTGATACATGCAATAATTTGGATGGAACCCAGGGAAACTGAATGGGAAAAGCCAATTTTAAAGATTATATACTATTTGATTCCATTTATACAAAATTCTTGAAATAAAAATTATATACACACACACACACACCTGAGTGTAAAACTGGTGCAGTCTGAATAAGTTCTAAGAATTGTACCAATACCAGTTTCTTAGTTGTGATTATGCACTATAGTTATGCAAGATGTTACCAATGGGGAAAACTGTGTAAAGGATACATAGGGACCTCCTTATTTCTTTTTTGCAACTTCTTGTGAATCTATAATTATTTCAAAGTAAGTTTTTTGTATTATGAATAATCTCAAGAGAGAGAAGAGAAAAAAGAATAGGAGGCTTAAAAGGGGACATCAGAAAATAAAACACAGTTCTTAAGAACTTTAAATATGATGGAGTGAAAAATTAAATAGGTTGGAGAGAAAGTGGAGGGAATCTTCTAGAAAGTGGGAGGGGAGTGGGCAAGAAATGGATAATAGGAAATAAAATTAAGAGAATTAGAAATCAGTTCAGCAGGTCCAACATCAAATAATGGGAGTTTCAGAAAAAAGAGAACAGAGAAGACGGGAGAAACTTTTCAAACAAATAATTTAAGAAAAGTTCTCAGAACTAAAGATATTTTCTGGATTGAAGGGGCTTACTTTCAATGTCCAGTACAATGGATCTAAAATGGCCTTCACAGTGCTATGAAACTTCAGAACATCAGCAACAAAGAAAAGACTGTAAAAATTTCCAGACAGGAAAAGCAAATCACATCCAAAGATCAGAAATGATTGGTGTATTAGTTTTCTACTGCTGTATAAAAACCACCACAAACTTAGTGATGTAACACAAATTTATTATCTCACATTTCAATAGGTCAGAAGTCTGACATAAAATCAAGAAGTCAGCAGGGCTGGGTTCCTTTCCATTTATTTACTTGAATTTTCCAGCTTCTAGAGGCCACCCACTGTCCTTGGTTCATGGTCCCTTTTCATTATCTTCAAAGCCATCAATATTGTGCTTTGAGTTGTCACAGGGCCATCTCTTTGGTCTTCTCTTCCACAGCCACATCTCCCTCTGACTCTGATCTCTTCTGCCTCCCTCTTGCAATTTTAAGGACCCTGCAATTCCACTGGGCCAAGTTGGGTAACCCAGGATAATTTCTCTATTATAAGTCAACTGATAGCTAATATAATTCCATCCTCAACCTTAATTCTCCTTTGCCATGTAATTTAACATATTCACAGGTTCAGGAGATTAGGATATGGACATCTTTGGGGAATCATTATTCTGCTAACCACGTCGGTTTCATGGCTCTCAAAAGCAACCCAAGGTTAGAAGACAATGGAACAATGCACACAAAATTCTGAAGAAATTTTCCAATCTAGAATTCTTATATCCAGCAAATTTTCAACCTAGGTGATGGTGGAATAAACATATTTTAAGATATGCAAGATCTTGAAAGAATATAAATTGTTTTGCAGGAAGTTACTGGAAGAAGTACACCAACAAAGGGGGGAGGGAGGGAGGGAGGGAGGAAGGAAGGGAGGAAGGAAGGAAAGGGGTTTGAGGGGAATGGGGGATGAGAGGGGGAGGTGGGAGGGAGTGGGGAGGGGCAGACAGACATGGAATTCAGGAAACAAGTCAATACAACAGGGATGAAGATAATCCCCAGAATGATGGCAAGGGAGATCCCAGTAAGTTAGCCATATAGCAGGCCTAGAAAGCAAAAGAAAGTCAGAGAGCTGAGTGACCCATCTCCAAGAAGATGAAGTGGTTGGGATACCTGTTGTGCTTGAACTTACTGAAGGGAAATTTATACCTATGTCAGAGAGTGTTAGGAATAGATGAGAGAGGTACTTAGAAAGCTATGCAAGTGAAAAAAACTGATAACTCCAGGAAGACCTAAAAAAGTTCATATAAGAAAGCAAATGCAATAACTGTATACTACATGGCTCAGCTACATATAATATTTACATAGTAATGGAAATGTAAAAGCTGAGTATTGATCTAACTACAACTATAATATGACTATACCAGAAGGATGAGGATAAGGAAGTGTGTGCAGAAGACTAATTTATCTTCCTCCATAGAAAAATGGCAATAGATAATGCCTAAAACTGAAAAAAAAAATCAAGAAGTAGCAATATAAAATGTTTTTTCATTTAGAGTTCTAAGAGTAAATATCAAGAAATAACTAAAAAATTTTTAAATAATTTCCTCTGGGAAGTGAAACTGGTTGGGGGAGGGAATATTGCAAGAGTCCCCTGTTTTTCATAACAAACCTTGTAAAATTATGTGCATAAATAAAGGAGAAGCTACACCTACTTATAAATATGACTGAGTCACCGCCAGAGATCTTCTTTTGTTGCTCAGATGTGGCCTCTCTAAGCCAACTGCAAGTAAGCTCACTACCCTACGTGGGACAGGACTCCCAGGGATGAGCCTGGCCCTGGCATTGTGGGATTGAGAATGCCGACTTGACCAAAAAGGGGGAAAAGAAATGAAACAAAGTTTCAGTGACTGAGAGATCTCAAATAGTCGAGAGGTCAATCTGGACATTATTCTTATGCATTATATAGATATTTCTTTTTAGTTTATAGTGTATTAGAATAGCTAGAGGGAAATACCTGAATCTGTTGAATGGTCATGCAGTAGACTTGATTCTTTATGATAACTTGTATAACTAAACAGCTTTTATCATGGACCATGTCATTGTGAAAACCTTGTGACTGACACTCCCTTTAACCAGTGTATGGGTAGATGAGTAATAAAATAATGACAAAAAAAATATATAAATAATAGGGGGGAGAAGGGGTATGGGATGGTTTGGGTGTTCTTTTTTATTTATTTACTTTTTATATTTTTTCCTTTATTTTGGAGTAATAAAAATGCTTGAAAATTGATTGCAGTGACGAATGCACAACTATATGATAATACTGTGTGCCGCTGTTTGTATACTTTGGATGGATTATATGGTGTCTGATTATATCTCAAAATTTATGCATTAAAATAAATTAAAAATTAAAAAAAATTATGTGCATATATAACTTTGGTACCTTTTAAGAGAAGAAAAAACTAATAATTATACAACATTCAGATATTATTCCACTGGTTTCATTTCTTTTGCTTGTGAGGTTGTTTCCCCCCCCCCTTTTTTTTTAACCTCCTTCACCTAACAGAGTAGATCTGGATCTGGACTTCTTTGGGAGGTGCATTTATAGAATTTGCAACCAGATGTCTACCTGTGTGTGTGACAGGTGGGGGGTGGAAGGCGGATGGGGAGTCTTGGAAACCACTGAGCAGAAGTGACTGGCATTAAGACCAGCACAATTCAATCCCATTAAGTCATTTGCAGCAGGTTTCTGAGGCAGCCCTAGGCAGGCAATAGAAACAATTTCTGGATCTCTATTTGTGAAAGGAACTCTGTAAGTATCACCAGTAATACAAATTCCATTTGTGGCAATAACGTGAATTTTCTCATTCTGAGAAGACAACACACAATTCTTGGCATGACTTACTTGGGAATAAGAGTGAATAGTCCTCAATCATTTCCCCACAAGAGGGGAGAAATCAGTGATTACATGGTGGGGTTGGAAAGTCAGACCTACAATACAGGGGAATTTGGCCCAGAGTCTCCTGGGACGCTCATTCTCCCTCCCCTCACACTCCACAGGGGACACTACCTTAGCCTCCTGCCTTACGCCACACAACTTATGCAAATCCTTGTGCCAAACTCACAGGGGGACTTGCCCTCCACACACACACACTTGATCTGAACCCCTCTGACCTCTTCTGAGCCCTTCCTTACTAATGAGAAAGTGAGGGGATATGGCTGTGACTTTTGATCCCATTCATCCAGTTAATCTGTTGGCTGGACCTGACAATCAGGACAAATATAACTGATTATTTACCAACCTGCGATAAAAAAGACAGAAAAATTAAGTTATTTCTCTTGGTAAGGCAGCATTCTAAGCTTAAGAAATTACAAAATATTGGCAGAATTCACAGTATGAAATTTCAAAAGTTCTTGACTTCTGTAAGTCAAAAGAAAAACAAAGTCAAAATAAAAGAGCAAACAATGGACTGAAAAAAATATCTACATCAAATATGACAATGCTAATATCTTTATTCTATAAAGAACTCACCCAAATTGATGTTAAAAATAATAATTAGACACTATTTAGAATTATAAGTACCAGAAAGAAAGAGAAAATATGCTAATAGGCAAATGAATAGATAATTTACAAAAGATTAACCATAAACATATGGTAAAATAACCTTTCTACTAAACAAAGAAGAATAAATTAAAACAACAAGGAAGTAACATTTATCACTTATTAAGTTAGCTAAATATATAAAATGACAGTTCCCAATTCTGGGAAGAGTGTAGTCAAAGTTGCACTTACTGATATAGCTGGTAGTACTAAATAAGGATAACCTTTCTGAAATACATTATCAGCAAAATGGATCGAGTCTAAAAAATGATCATATTCTTTGAGCCACAATTATGTTGAAGGAAATCTGTGCTAAAAAAAAAAAAAAAATACTTCAAAATGGGGCATTGGATGCACAGGGACACAATTCTTATTTAGAAAATCCAGGGAGGGGATCCAAGGTGGTGGATTAGAAGAGACAGAGCAAAATTCTTCTCTGTGAAAAACACTAGATAAAGGACAGAAAGTGCTCCAGAACAGCAGTTCCAGGGTTCCACCAGTTGGGCACTGATTCCTACACCCATAGTGACTGTGCACTTGGAGAAACTGAGAGGCTGCATTTGGAAATGGGTGAGTGTTTGGCCTGGAAAGCCGCTGGGGAATGGGCAGCCCAAGCTGCAGTCAAGCATGGTGGGAAGTACCCTTCCATGCCCCAGGCACCCTCCACAGTACATGGTGTGGGTGATAAACCTTCTCAGACCTGCAGCCAAGAGCCCCTGTGCCAGGACTGGCCTTTGGAGCAGGCATACAACTGTGGAAGGGGTAACTTTCCATGCCCTGAGCAGCCATCTTTGCAGCTGGCTGGGAGACACCCCTTCACAGCACTACAGCTGAGAGCTTCCTTGTGGCAATTCAGGATTCAGCAAGCTTGTAACGGCACCCACTCTTCCTCCATGGATGCCCATAGTGTGCACAGCCTAGAGCCAGGAGCACCACATGAAGTGCCAGGAGCCCTCCCCCAATCCTAGGGACTTGTGGGCCCATGGCAGAGAGGGACTGTGGGGAATCTGAGCTGGATGGTGAGACACACAGGACTGCAGCGCCAGGGTACACCACCTGCAGCCCTGGGAGCACCTGGGACGACTGTGTCCTAGACTGGACTCCCTGACAAACTGCACAGGGCATGCTATCCACCCACAGGGCTGGCAGTCCTCACTGCACATGGAAAATTGGTGCACAGATTGGACCTCTACATGGTTTGGGCCCCCACTCAGTGCATAGATGAAGTTGGGGAGAACTAGCTTGAGGGTTAAGAGGTGGCTTGGGAGTGCCATCTGCTGGTAGGTCAGGGAAAGTGCATTCCACCAAGCTGTAGCTCTGTCACATTATAGATAAATGTTCAAATAAGCCTGCATATCCTAAAAGAACCCTATCAAGATAAGCAAATGTCAAGAGTCCAAAAACAACAGAAAATTATAAAGCATATGAAGAAACCAGAAGATATGTATAACCCAAAAACCCAAATTAAAAAACTAGAGGAGACACAGAACTTGGAGCAATTAATCAAAGTACTTACAAACATCAATATTATGGATCAGGATATAAAGGACATGAAGAAGACCCTAGAAAAGCATAAAGAAGAATTTGCAGGAGTAAATTTAAAAAATAGCAGGTCTTATGGAAATAAAAGATATTGTTGGTCAAATTAAAGATTCTTGAGACACATAACACCAGATTTGAAGAAGCAGAAGAACGAGTTAGTGAACCTGAAGATAGTGTGATTGAAAGTGAAAGCACAAAAGAACAAATTATGAAAAAAATGGAAAAATTTGAAATGGACCTCAGGGAAATGATTGACAACATGAAGCACACAAATATAAGAATCATTGGTGTTCCAGAAGGGGAAGAGAACGGTAAAGGACTAGGAAGAGTATTCAAAGAAGTTGTTGGGGGAAAACTTCCCAAACCTGCTAAATGACACAGATAAGCAAATCAAAGATGACCAATGAACTCCTAATAGAATAAATCCAAACAAACCCACTCCAAGAAATATTCAGATCATATTGCCAAATGCTGATGAAAAGGAGAAAGTTTTGAAAGTAAGAGAGAAGCAATTCACCACATACAAGGGAAACAATGTTAAGACTAAGTAGTGACTACTCAGTGGGCACCATGGAAGCAAGAAGACAGTGGTATGACATATTTAAAATTCTGAAGAGAAAAACTGCCAACCAAGAATTCTTTATCCAGCAAAGCTCTCCTTCAAAATTGAGGGAGACCTTACATTTTTCACAAGCAAATGCCGAGAGAATTTCCTAACAAGAGACCTGCCCTACAAGAAATACTAAAGGGAGCTGTACTAGGTGAGAAAAAGGAAAGAGAGGTCTGGAGAAGGGCACAGAACTGAAGAGTTTTAGTAAGGGTATGTTAAAGGAAATACAGAGGAGGGAAATTACATCTGACAAATAAAAACCAAAGGACAAGATGGCTGATTCAAGGACTGCCTTCACAGTAATAACATCAAATGTGAACGGATTTATCTCCCCAATTAAAAGATATAGATTGGCAGAATGGATTAAAAAATATGAACCATCAATATGTTGCTTCCAAGAGACTCGTGTTAGAACCAGGGATGAAAAGAAATTGAAAGTGAAAGGATGAGGGAAAAAATCCATGCAAGCTACAGCCAAAAGAAAGCAGGGGTAGCAATATTAATTTCAGATAAAATAGACTTTAAATGCAAGAATGTCATGAGACAAAGAAGGACATTATATACTAATAAAAGGGACAATTCACCAAGAAGAAATAACAATCACAAATGTTTAAGCACCCAATCAAAGTGCTCCAGAGTACGTGAGGCAAACATTGGCAAAACTGAAGGATGCAACAAATGTTCCACAATAATTGTGGGAGATTTATACATCACTCTCTCCTATAGACAGATCAACCAGACAGAGGACCAATAAGGAAACTGAGAACCTAAACAACATGATAAATGAATTAGACTTAACACACACATATAGAACATTACATCCCAAATCACCAGGATATACATTCTTATCTAGTGCTCATGGAACTTTCTCCAGGATAGATCATATACTGGGGCATAAACAAACCTCAATAAATTTTAAAAGATTGAGATTATTCAAAGAACATTCTCTAATCACAATGTAATACAACTAGACGTCAATAGCCATCAAAGATTTAGAACATTCACAAATATCTGGAGGATAAACAGTGAAATTCTAAACAATCAGTGGGTCAAAAAAGAAATTGCAAGAGAAATTCCTAAATATCTAGAGATGAATGAAAATGAGAACACAACATATCAAAACTTATGTGATGCTGCAAAGGCAGTATTGGGGGGGAATTTATAGCTCTAAATGCATACATTAAAAAGGAAGAAACAGCTAAAATCAAAGAACTAATGGAACAACTGAAGAAGCTAGAAAATGAACAGCAAACTAATCCTAAACCAAGTAGAAGAAAAGAAATAACAAGTATTAAAGCAGAAATAAATGATATGGAGAACAAAAACAACAACAAAAAAATAGAAAAAATAAAACAAAAAGTTGGTTCTTTGAGAAGATCAACAAGATTGACAAGGCCTTAGCTAGACTGAAAAAGTCAAAGACAGAGAAGATCCAAAGAAACAAAATAATAAATGAGAGAGGTGACATTACTGTGGATCCTGAAGAAATTTTAAAAAATCATAAGTGGATACTATGAACAACTGTATGCCAACAAATTAGATAATTTAGAGGAAATGGATAATTTCCTGGAAACACACAAACAACCTAGATGGACCAGAAAAGAAATAGAATACCTCAACAAACCCATCAAAAGCAAAGAGATCCAATCAGTCATCAAAAAGCTTCCTACAAATAAAAGCCCAGGGCCAGATGGCTTCAAAAGGAAATTCTACCAAACTTTCCAAAAAGAACTGACACCAATCGTACTTAAACTCTTTAAAAAAATTGAAGAAAACAGAACACTACCTAACTCATTTTATGAAGCCAAATCACTCTAATACCAAAACCAGGTAAAGATGCTACAAGAAAGGAAAACTACAGACCAATCACCCAATCTCTCAAGACTTCTCAACAAAATACTTGTAAATCAAATCCAAAGACACATGAAAAAAATCATACACCATGATCAAGTGGGGTTCATTCTAGGCATGCAAGGATAGTTCAACATAAGAAAATCAATCAACATAATATAACTCATTAACAAATCAAAAGGGAAAAATCAAATGATCATCTCAATAGATGCCAAAAAAGCATTCAACAAAATCCAGCATCCTTTTTTTATAAAAACACTTCAAAGGTAGGAATCGAAGGGAACTTCCTCAATATGATAAAGGGCATATATGAAAAACCCAGAGCCAGCATAGTACTCAGTGAAGAGAGACTGAAAGCCTTCCGTCTAAGATCAGGAATGAGACAAGGATGCCCACCGTCACCATTATTACTCAACATTGTGCTAGAAATGCTAGCCAGAGAAATCCAGCAAGACAAAGAAATAAAAGGCATCCAAATCGGAAAGGAAGAAGCAAAACTGTCATTATTTTCAGATGATATGATCTCATATTTGGAAAACCCTGAGAAATCGATGACACAGCTATTTGAGCTAATTTAGCAAGTGGTGGGATACAAGATAAAGTCAGTGATGTCCTATATACCACAAATGACCTAACTGAAGAGTCACTCAAGAAAAAGATTCCATTCTCAATAGCAATGAAAAAAAACAAGTACCTAGGAATAAACTTAACCAAGGATGTAAAAGACCTCTACACAGAAAATTACATAACTTTACTAAAAGAAATAGAAGGGGACCTAAAGAGATGGAAAAATATTCCATATTCATGGATAGGAAGGCTAAATGTCATTAAGATGTAAAGCCTACCCAAACTGATCTACAGATTCAATGCAATTTCAATCTAAATTCCAACAACCTACTTTGCAGAATTGGAAAAGGTACTTATCAAATTTATTTGGAAGGGAAAGATGCCTTGAATTGTTTAAAAACATTCTAAAAAGAAAAATGAATGGGAGGACTTACACTTCCTGACTTTGAAGCTTACTATAAAGCCACAGTAGTCAAAACAGCATGGTATTGGCACAAAGATAGACATATTGATCAATGGAATTGAGAATTCAGAAATAGACCCCCAGATCTACGGCTGACTGATTTTTTTATTTTATAATTTTTTATTTATTGAGATTGTTCACATACCATACAATTATCTAAAAATCCAAAGTGTACAATCAATTGCCCCCAGGACCATCATACAGCTGTGCATCCATCACCATAATTAATCTTTTTTCAATTTTTAGAACATTTTCATTACTCCAGAAAAGGAAATACAGACAAAAAAAAGGAGGAACCTCAAATCCTCCCATACCCCTTAACTACACCCCCTTCATTGTTGACTCACAGTATTGGTATAATACATTGTTACTGTTAATGAAGGACGTTTAAAATACTACTAACTGTAGTTAGTTTGCAATAGGTATATTTTTTCCCCTATATTGCCCCTCTATTATTTTTTTAAAGTTTCAGAATAGTATTTAATTTTCAGATATTTATAGTCATCTTATTTGATATCACAAAATAGTGGCAGTGTTATAAATTTTACAGATGAGGATATTGTTGCACTATTCTCACCATATATAGGTTGCAGAATAAATCTGAATGCAGATCAATACTTCCCCTTCTTCCTCCTTTGTATATTTACAAACATGTCTACACATAACTCTTGCTATTCAAATTATTTTTATTTGAACCAAGGAACTAAATGCATTGAGAAATTCTGTTTTGTTTATAGGAATTCTCACTGTAAATTATACAAGCTTAGGAATCAGAGAGTAAATAGATTTTTTTTTTTTTGCCAAACCCTCTTTCTGAACTCAGAAGCTTTAAAATGGTTCAGAATTTTCCATTAACTATGCAATACATAGCAAATCTTGGATCCACAATTAATGTTCTTTTGTTTCAGTGTATGAAACGGAAGTTAATAATTGCCATTTAGATTTAGTGGTTCAATGACTACAATAAACAGATGTCTCTCCATATATAAATAGACATTTTCACCAACACTGCTCCCTATATGCTGTTGCTCTATTATATTCCCATGGCCTATCTCCAGACAATGGCATCTAATCTATACCAACCAATAAAACTAATTGAGAACACACATTTTCAATGCTCTCAAAAGTTATAAGAGTATTCCTTTGGATTGTCAAAAGAAATCTATATTTTCAGAGTTAAATTTAATAGTTTTAATTATTCTTAGTCTAATTCCTGTTTTATCAATTAGGAAACTAAGAGTCATCTTAGAAGTTAAGTGAGATGACCACATTTACAATCAGCAAATCAGAAAAGTGACTTCTAGTGTTTCAGAAAGGATGCCATACCATAAACCTGAGTTATCCATTTGAAATAGAGTGAAAGAAGTAGTAGCATGGAACAGGATGTGATACCAAGTATGTTTTCTCCTTCATAATGTCACCATTCTGCAATGTCTGTTTATTCCTCTCTGAAATATGGAATTAAAAATAATTTAATATAGGGTTGTGTCTGATGAAGACTATGATGATAATCAAGCCAAACTTATATTCGATGGTCACTATATGGCTTAAAAAAATGCATCTTCATCTAATACTATGGAACTTTTCTCCATATCTCTCTCTCCTTTCTTTGTTTCTCTGTCAGTAGGGCTCCCTTTAGTATCTGAAGTAGGGCAGGTCTTTTATTAGCAAAATCTCTCAGCATTTGTTTGTCTGTGAAAAATTTAAGCTCTCCCTCAAATTTGAAGGAGAGCTTTGCTGGATAAAGAATTCTTGGCTGGCAATTTTTCTCTCTCAGAATTTTAAATATGTCATACCACTGCCTTCTCACCTCCATGGTGGCTGCAGAGTAGTCACTACTTAGTCTTGTTTTCTTCTTTGTATGTGGTGAATTGCTTTTCTCTTCCTGCTTTCAGAACTTGCTCCTTCTCTTCAGTATTTGACAGTCTGATCAGAATATGTCTTGGAGTGGGTTTATTTGGATTCATTCTATTTGGAGTTCGCTGGGCATTTATGCTTTGTGTATTTATGTTGTGTAGAAGGTTTGGGAAATTTTCCCCAACAATTTCTTTGAAAACTCTTTCTAGACCTTTACCCTTCTCTTCCCCTTCTGGGACACCAATGAGTCTTGTATTTGGACAGTTTATTTTATCTATCATATCCCTGAGGTCCATTTCAATTTTTTCGATTTTTTTTCCCCATTCTCTCTTTTGTTCTTTCCTTTTCCATTCTGTCATATTCCAGGTCACTGAATCATTGGTCAGCTTTCTCTAGTCTTGTACTATGAGTATCCAGAATCTTTTTAATTTGGTCAAGTTTCTTTTATTTTCATAACATCATCTATTTTTTTTATTTACTCTTACAATTTCTTCTTTATGCTTTTCTAGGGTCTTCTTCATGTCCTTTATGTCCTGTGCCATGCTCTTCTTCATGTCCTTTATATCCTGTGCCATGCTCTCATTGTTTATCTTTAATTCTTTGATTAACTGCTCTAAGTAATGCGTCTCCTCTGATCTTCTGATTTTGGTGTTTGGGTTTGGGTTATCCATATTGTTCATTTTTTTCATATGCTTTAGATTTTTCTGTTGTTTTTGGCCTCTTGGCATTTGCTTAACTCGACAGGGTTCTTTTAGGATATGTCGGATTATTCAAAGACTAATCTCTAATTTGTCAGATCTGCAGCTTGGTGGTGTACACTTTCTCTAACTAACCAGCAGGTGGCATCTGTGAGCCATCTATTCCCCTCAAGCCAGTTCTCCCCAACTTTGTCTTTTTGGTGTGTGGGTGTCTGATTCTTGTGGGGTCCAATTGGTGCACCAGTTTTGTGTGTGTAGTTGGTGCTGTCTGCCCAGAATGTAGGGTGCGTGTCTGAGTGGTTAGGGAGTGAGGGTGGCTTTAATAATCAAACTTCCCAGGTGTTCCTGGAGATTTAAGGCTGCCCAAAAGTCTAAACCTTCAGTTCGGTCTCCCCACAGATTGTCTCTGCCACTGACCCACAAGTCCTTGGTATTGGCATATGGTCCCTGGGATTTCCAAGTGGGTCCCTCTTCCAAGCCGTGCCCTTCTAGGGCCTCTGCTGAGGTAAGGCTGTGCTATGTCACAAGTGGACGCCGACCCTCAAGGGAAGTTCTGGGCCACCAGGCCGTGTAGCCAGTTCCTAGCCTGCTGAAAGGATGGCTAAATGGGGCATGTTAATTTCCCCCTTTTAGCACCACTCTGCCTTCCTAGCTCTGGGACAATTAGCTGCAGGTGTGCGAAAGGCTATTGTCCATGCCAGATATTGTGGCGTGTGCACTCGTTGCTGGAAACACTTCCTGTCGCACTGGGTTTTTTGGTGCAGCTCTGGGCTATGGCACCAGGCAGGAGCATTCCCAGCCCACTGGGAAGATGGCTGAAAGGGGTGTGGCTTTTCTCCCCTTTTGGCTAACCTCTGCCTTCCTCGCTCCAAGACAATTAGCAGCGGGTGTGTGAAAAGCTATTGTCCACGCTAGATACTGAGGCATACAGACAGGTTGTGGAGACACCGTTCCTGCCGCGCTTCCCTGTGCGGTTCTTGCTGCCGTATCTGCAGCCGCTTTTGGGTTTTTAAAAAAGAACTAGTCCGACTCCAAACGCCAACCCATGGTTTCCCCACACCGCAGTGTGGCTGCTGGCTTACTCACTTGTTTCAGAACGCAGACTCCTGGTTTCACCAAGTGCACATTCCCTGTGGATCTAGAAGAACTTGTCCAGCTGGTGCATCACTGAAACTGGTGTTCTGGGTGACTTTCTGGCTTTTTTCTAGTATTTTTCATGGAGGTGTTTTTTTGCCCTGTCTCTCCTAACTGCCATCTTCCGGAAGTCCCTACTGATTTTTGACAAGGCCCCTAAATCGACTGAACTGGGACATAACAGTCTCTTCAACAAATGGAGCTGGGAGAACTGGATATCCATATCCAAATGAATGAAAGAGGACCCCTACCTCACACCCTACACAAAAATTAACTCAAAGTGGATCAAAGACCTCAATATAAGAGACAGTACCATAAAACTCCTAGAATATAATGTAGGGAAACATCTTCAAGACCTTGTATTAAGAGGTTGCTTCTTAGACCTTATACCCAAAGCACAAGTAATGAAAAATGGAACTCCTCAACTTAAAAGCTTCTATACCTCAAAGGAATTTGTCAAAAAGTAAAGTGGCAGCCAACTCAATGGGAAAAAATATTTGGAAACCATGTATCTGATAAGATTCTGATATCTTGCATATATAAAGAAATCTTACAACTCAATGACAATAGTACAAACAACCCAATTATAAAATGGGCAAAAGATATGAAAAGACATTTTTCTGAAGAGAAAATATAAACAGCTAAAAAACACATGAAAAAATGTTCATCTTCACCAGCTATTAGGGAGATGCAAATCAAGACCACAATGAGATATCATCTCACACCAATTAGAATGGCTGCCATTAAACAAACAGGAAACTACAAATGCTGGAGAGGATGTGGAGAAATTGGAACTCTTATTCATTGCTGGTAGGACTGTATAATGGCACAGCTACTGTGGAAGACAGTTTGGCAGTTCCTCAGAAAACTAGATACCGAGTTACCCTATGATCCAGCAATTCACTTCTTGGTATATACCCAGAAAATCTGAAAGCAGTGACATGAACAGACATTTGTACACCGATGTTCATAGCAGCATTGTTCACAATTGCCAAGAGATGGAAACAACCTAAATGTCCTTCATCAGATGAGTGGATAAACAAAATGTTGTACATACACACAATGGAATACTATGAAGCAGCAAGAAGGAACATACACACAATGGAATACTATGCAGCAGCAAGAAGGAACGAGGTTGTGAAACATATGACAACACAGATGAACCTTGAAGACATAATGCTTAGTGAAATAAGCCAGACCCAAAAGGAGAGATATTGTATGTTACCACTAATGTGAACTCTGTTAAAAATGTAAAATAAGTGTCTTAAAATGTAGAATATAGGGGACCTAGAGATAGTCAGACCCTAGTGAAGGGGAAACAATAATCAAATATGTACAGATGTGATAATGAGGGTGATCTTAATGGTATGGGAATGGTCAGGAGTGACTATGGTTTGTTAACGGAATTATAAGCATCAGTGATGTATTTAAGGTGAGCATGTTCATAAATGGTTGTTTAAAGGCAAGTAACCCACAGAGTAACACCACAAACCTAAATAAGTGTTAGCATGATGTACTTATAAGGTACAACACTGCTGCAGAGGGTTAACAACAGAGTGGTATGGAAAAACTACCCATTATGAATTAATGACTATATTTAATAGGAATATCTTACCAACTCTACACTAATACTAGGGATGAATAATTAGCAGCTGATAAGAGCTGTTTGGAGTTGAGAGTGATGATGATTGCACAACTAAGTGAAGATAATGTAAGAAACTGACCACTTATCTTGGGATAGAATATATATTAAGTCAAGTTAGGAACCCACTACTTAATAAACCAAGCCCTTGACTTGAGAGTTGCTCTTGTGAAATTTAGGATTGTAAATAAGAGGCTGAGCCTTAAGAGGCACCTCCAGGCAACCTCTTTGTTGCTCAGATGTGGCCTCTCTCTCTCTAAGCCCAACTTAGCAAATAAATTCATTAACACAACCCCACCCCCACCCCAAGGGACATGACTCCCAGGGGAATGAATCTCCCTGGCAACACAGGATATGATTCCCAGGAATGAGCCTGGCCCTGGCATTGAGGGATTGAAAATGCCTACTTGATCAAAAGTGGGAAAAAAAGAAAGGTAACAAGCTGAGATCACAGTGGGTGAGAGATCCCAAACAGAGTTGAGAGGCTATCCTGGAGGTTTCTCTTATATAAGCTCCAGCTACACATCCCAGTTGGTCACAGTATGCCATGCCCTTACCAATAGTAGTCCCCAAATACCTAGGTCCCTACTTGATAGTCTATAAAAGACGCATTCACTTAGTTTTCTCTCTCAGAAACTTAAATCCCCAGAGCATTCCTATACCAGACAAGTCCTAAAACCCAGAGGCAGCAGCCTCTTTAAGATCAATTATCAGATGTGGCCCCCTTCGCCATCCTGTCAACACCCTCTTTCAATATGAACAAGTTAGGGTGCTCACTGCCTGGACCTCTGAAGATGGAGAAAGAGATTAAGTGAGAGGAAGGAGTAGCAACAAACAAGATAATATTGAACAAAGGTCTATGAATACTGAAACTTTATATAGCTATACATTTATTTTTGGATGCTGGGGTGTTGGAATAGCTAGAAGGAGGTAAATGACATGGTGGAACTGTAGCCTATAGCATCCTCTGGGATTTGCTCAATAGCTGCTCATTGAATTGTGCCTTGAAGGTCTTCATTTACTATGTATTGCATAATAAGGAAAGAACTGAAATTGTGGAACTATAACCCATAATAATTTTTGAAATTACCTATATGACTGCTTGTTCAGCTGTACATTGAAAGATGACAACTTTCTGTATGTGTTATTTTCTACAACAATGGAAATGGCTGAAGTTGTGGAACTGTGACCTACGACATTCTTTGAGATTTGCTAACTACTTGTGAAATTGTACATTAAAAGTTATCATTGTTATGTATATATGTTAAAGTTCACAATTTTAAAAATGGGGAAAAAAAGAAAATCCAGAAGAAGCTACAAGAAAGCTACAAGAACTAATAAATGAATTCAGCAAAGTGGCGGGCTAAAAGATCAAAACACAAAAATCTTTGATTCAGATGTGAGGCAGTGATGCTGAATGTGTGATCCTGGGGACACAGAAACTTACAAGATGATGTCTGCACCTCATAAGAGTTTCCAGACAAATGAGGAAAGAGGAAAAAATAAACACAGGCTGATTCTGTCAGGCAAAATATCTATCAACACTTAAATTCTCCTTGGCCTAGAAATTCCACTTCTAAGAATTGTTTTCTTAGAATTGTACACAAAGATTTATGACTAATCATTGTAACACCAATTATAGTAAAAAAATTGGACTATTCTAAACGGGAACAGTAGAGAACAGCTTTAATAAAATATCCCCACAATGTAACACTGTGTAGCTATTAGAGATTATGATGTATATTTATTGACATGGGAAGATATTTACAACTTTGCTAACTGAAAAATTTATATTATATAACACTACATATAGTGTGAACCCATTTTCAAATAATTACATATTCACATACATATTCTTGGAAATACAGACTTAGAATATATGCCAAAAAGTTAGTATTGCTTAAATCTGGCTAGAGGAATTATAGGTTATTCTTTTCACGTTTTGCTTATGTGTATTTTCAATTTTTTGCAATTAATTTATTTGTGTAAATATGGAAATCAATAGCTAAATAGATGGACAATGAAAAGGCATGATAAAGACTATAAGTGAGTCATGAGGATGCCATGGTAGTATTGAGGCATTTATTTCATCTAGGTGGGGAGTAATGGGGTGAAGTAGGGTAGAGGAGACAGCACTTGATCAGAGATTTGGAGCCCAAGCAGGAATGGTGAGAGGAAGAAGACCTTCCTGGCAGGGGATCTGCATGAGCTGGTAGTGTTTAGAGGGTGGTAAGTGGACTCTGAGTGTAGGAGCAATGGATGGCACACAGAAGGTAGAGAGATGGAGCTGGAGAGGTAGGCAGGGACCAGATCCTGAAGGGCGTGGTTTTTCATGCCAGGGAATTTGGACTGTTTGTAATGGTGATAAAGAGTATCTAAAGGATTTTAAGTAGGGACAAAATATGCTCAGACGTTTTTTTTTTTTTAGAAAGATTGCTGTGCGAGATTGCCTGTTCTAATCCATACTCACCCCTTGGGAAGCTAAGAATGGAGGAGGTGGGAAAACCAGTTGGGGGGTCCTATGGGTCTGAAATGAGGAGGGTCTCCCCAAGGCAGGGTTGTGGGGAAGAGGGAGGACAAATTTAAGATGTTGGTCTGCCATAGAAATAATAGGCTGTGGCCCATGGGTTGGGTGAAGATGTTCCTGAATGGGATCCAGAGGAAGACAGAAGAGGGGCTATTTTGGGGGCAGAGGAGAGTTGCCTTTTCCCTGGAGCTCTTGGTGTTGAATATGAGCCACCATTTAGGGAAGTGGCGGGAGTTTATAGAGTTCATTTCTAGGGCTCCTATTTTATCCATGTAGCAGAAGGCAGAATTATTTACTGAGAGTGAAAATAGTGGACCAGTCAGTATAGCAGTCCTGAGGAAAGCTGTGAAGTTTTGGGCAAATTTGTTGGCGCTAGTAATGTCTAATCACATACAAGAATTACTGGCAGTGTAGAGGGCCAGCCAAGATTGGAAATCATGAATTTGTGAGGGCAGGAACTGGTACAATTTTGTGACTTTCTCCAACAGCATTCAGTGGCCAAGCGCTAGCTGCCAAGAGGCAGATGGTGGGTTGGGCCAATTCATGGTTGGGGACTGTGGGGAAGGAAGGACCAGGGTCCAAAGATACATTTAACGCAATGGGCAATTGGGTCCAGCTGGGCAGGGAAGGAAGTCAAAACTTGTGGGCCCCTGATAGGCATGGAGGAACCTGACTACAGGTTTGGATGAGGCCAAAGAGGGGCTGAGGGAGGAGTGAGAGCTGAAAGCAGAGGAAGTGATAGGCAGAGAATGCAATATTGGAGATTTTTTCAGAGCTGTTCTGGGTGTTCAGCAGTCCAGAGGGTGCTCTGGAAGTGAGTGGCTGGTGTTGAGGGGAGGTAAATGCCAAAAATTAAAACACAGGGCAGCAAAGTAACCATGACATTTAGTGTAATGTAAATTGTTACAATAGCCTTCGATGAGTGTGTCTTTGGAATACATGTAACTATTATTGTAACTGTTTTATTATTTGTGGACTAACAGATTTCTACACCAAAATGTATTATTGCTCATGTCTTTAAATACCTTTGATGTTCTGTTAGTCAAAGTACTCAATTTTTTCTCTTATTCTGTAGATTGAATCTAAGGTAAAAACAGTTGAGGTGGAATCTCCTGGCTTGCTCTCTGACATACACTGTAGAGTAGGACTCTTCAGAACTTAATCTTCACTTAGGAGACTTCAGTTAAACATTTCAGTAGAGTTCATCTCAGGAATCTTTGAGCTGCAAGGTCCTTGTTTGGTATTGCTCAAACTCTTCTTCAATAGAAAGGAGCCATGTTTTCAAACATTTCTTTCTCCAAAGAATTGACAATACATCAGATTAACAGTATTGATTCAAGCCCACGGTGGGACAAGCTTTGAGATCCTTCTCATTAACTGGGGCTATGTGAACCCAACCTTTTTTTTCCATCTTAGATGGCAATTTGCCAGATCTTTCTATCATCTCTTCTGGCTTCATGTTCTAACACTTTTTTACTAACTAGAAATCACTTCAAATATGACCAAAAAAACCATGTTGATATTCCATTAAAAACTGCAATGAGAGATGAAAATGTTCCTGTCCTTTCTCTGGTGGGAAAAAAAAAAAAAAGTGTAAAGGAGGCTCAGTCTCACAGCCTTGGGAACCCTGTTGAATGCAATGAGCCAAGAAACAGCTGGTGAACCAGACACATAGATTAAAACCAGGGAGTAGAGCCAGTCAGGCATGAATGGATCCTGAGTAGCAGAGGTGGCCCCAAAAGGCCTTGAAGGTTGGATTTTAAATTAAGCTCCTTTCATATTTTCTGCCATGAGTAGTGTCCATGTCGTTTCTGTCACATTTAGAATTACTAGCTTAAGTGCCAAGATAACATTTCTTCATGTAACCACAGGCCATGAATCGTGGTGTTAATCAAACAAAGCAGTACAGTAAAGAATTAAAGACTCCTATTTTCCTTATCAATTACAACCAGGCCAAGCTCCCTGAAGCTGTTCAGAAGACAAAACTATGAAAAGAATATGAAACGAAACCACTGCTATTCTGACCTAATGGGTTTCCCTGTCCTTGGTGACTTATTATCTATTCATTCAACAATTATTATGGGCCTATTATATGTTCATAAATACCCTCTAAGAGTTCATTTTTCAAAAATGTAGAAAGGGGGCCTCTACTGACCCTCAGGGCTTCCATGGTATTGTTAAAACGACAAATCACAAACCCCAAGTAACTAGAATTATTATCAAGGTACCAAAGGATTTGGGGCTGAGATGTGACAGTTTTCCTGTAATAGGACCAGGCCAGTGGGGCTGGCATGGCACTAGACTTACCTACCAGATCAGACCTGCTGCTGTCAGCCAAGCAGAATATGGACAAAGAAATGCACAAATCCCAAATCTTAAAGACATATCCAATCATGGCTTAAGGCATGGTTTATCCATGCTGCAAACTCGCAGTAAGATGGCAGGGGTCACCACAGTTTGGCAAGAATGTCCTACAAGGAAACCAGGGGGCAGTGAATGTCCAGGAGCCTAGCAGGCTGTTCCACTGGAGTCTGTGGGTTCTACTCAAGGTGAGCAGAGTGTCAGCCTCTAGACAGGTTGGGGCAGCAAGTATCCAGCAGGGACCCAATTGAAAGTCAGTATGGGGAGCAGAGAGAAGCTCTGTTCTATAAACTGATATGGAACACTTGGGCTTAATACAAAGATTCAGAAGCTCACTAATATAGAAGGACAGGTAGGAGGAGGAAGTGGCCTATATCAGAGAGCAGGTCAGAAACCCATAGCAATCCTTGGGATACCACATCTCAGATGAGGGAGGGAAAAGGGGTTACTGAGAACACAATTCACAGTGTCAGGTGGAATGCCTTGCAACCCCATGCCACCTGAGTCAGATTAATTGGTAAAGTGAGTCAATGCTGGAGCCAGGGAGGGAGATGTGGCACAGAAGTAAATTTAAAGTAAGTATTTTCTGCTTCCAATATTAACAACTCTGGAGCTGGGTAGGACTGAGCTTTCACCTGAGCTCAGCAGGAGGGGTACAGGAAACATGTAGAATTGGTGGATTTATCAGTGTGTAGCTGGGAAGGCAAACACAAGAGGAATGAAGAGTTAGGTGGTCTTTGACCTTGATTCAACTGCCTAATGATACTAATAGGGACTGTTGCTCTTTCTCTATTTCTAATACACCATCCTTAGAGAATTGGCTTTCTTCCTCCTGTGTGTTGCCTCATGGGCACAACATGGCTGCTGCAGCTTAGGACATCCTGTGTGGTTTCAAAGGTAAAAGGAGGAAGAAGGGGCAAAAAAAAAAAAAAAGCCATGTGTTCTTTCATTAGTAAAAGCTAATATATCTCATAGGCCAGAACTGTGTCACATGGCTATTTATAACTGGAAAGTAGGCTGGGAATGTATTTTCCTGGGGCTGGGTAGATTGCTGCCTTGAATAAAACTGAGTTTCTAATAGCAAGCAGAACAGGGTAATGGACATTGGGGAGACAGTTAACGGTATTTGCCAGAGAGACCAGAGTGCCATATCAACTGGTACAAGAAAGGATAATAAGACAGGCATCTATTAATGTAAGGAAGCTTAATGTGTAGAAGCAGTGGGAGTGGACAAGAGTTGCTTGGCTGGCGATCTGAGATGAATGTTTAAGGAAGTTCTGAACATGAGTTTTTGGTAGGGTTTGGTAAGAGGAAATAAAACGAACTCAGGCAGGAAGCAGCAAAGTGTTAGAAATAGAAAGAAACTTTAGGGAGGAGTAAGAAGAGATGAAGTTGGAAAGGTACAGAAGATTGTGATGAAGCCAATTCAATAGAGCCATGATTACACTTTCAAAAATACTACCCATATCAGAACAATACAAACAAAAATTTCAGGATATCTTAACAATTTAAAATATTAGCTAAAAAGAAATTTATTGCCCCCAGAGGCTGCTAGAATACTAGCTGGCATTAATCAAGCTTCCCATAACCCAGGCACTGCTCCAAGCACATTTCGTGCATGACTCATTTAATCCTCACAATCCTACGGAGGAAGTACTATTATCATCCCTAACATCCCTTATGAAGAAACTGAAGCAAAGTAAAGTTAAGAAATTTGCTCAAAGGCACAGAGTCAGTAAACAGCAAAGCTTGGTTATGAGCCCAGGTCATTTCCACACTCCTGACTCTCACTAAGAGGTAGACAAGAAAAGCTTCCTTGTCTAAAAGGACATTCTTCTCTGCACTTCATTGCAACAAGGAAGGCACTTCCTTTAGTGCTAAAAGCCCTGTGTTCTAACTGGGATCATGGCCAGAAGGACATTTCTCAGCCTCCCTTTCAGCTGGGAGTGGCAATGTGATTAAATTCAGGCCAATGGGATGTGAGCATAATGATGTGGGCAAGTTCTGGGGCAGCTCTAACATAAACATAAACTTCTTTCCCTGGATTGTCATCTTTCCTTATCACCCATTGGCAGTGGGAAGAACTGTAGTGGTGGCCTTGGACCTAGAGATGGAAGCTGCCCATTGAGGACAGGGATAACTGAGCCATTTATCTATCATAGAACCTTTGGATTATTATGTGAAAGAGAAATAAACGTATTTTAATCCACAGTACTTAAGCAGCTTAGACTGAACTCTAACCAATACA
The DNA here is from genome assembly GCF_015220235.1 of Choloepus didactylus. Classification (NCBI taxonomy): domain Eukaryota; kingdom Metazoa; phylum Chordata; class Mammalia; order Pilosa; family Megalonychidae; genus Choloepus; species Choloepus didactylus. The sequence continues at coordinate 82,661,369 of NC_051311.1, forward strand.
TGTAGATTTAAATAAAAGGATTGATGCAAGTCATGTCAGTAAAATCAAATCATGTTTGCAACGGGCTTCCCATTGAATTTTTGTACCACAGGAAGAAGCCAAAGGTAGAATGGAATAAATCAAAGCAGACTTTTAGCATATTTTTACACATACACAAAAGACTATTTTCAAAGAATCTTTGTGTGCATGCATGTGTTGAAAATACTTAATTAACTATAGGAATACTTAGTGGCTTAAAAATACTATTGAAGATTATACTCTTCAAAAAAATATAGGCTAATTTAATGCATTTCTCAAATATGTAGATGTTTGAGAGCTAACATGCACAGTTAAAGTGACAACAAATCAGATATTTATATATGAATTTGACTTGACATTGAATCTCGTCCAGAGGGTTTTATCTAAAACATCCTTTTAAGGTAGATGCAAAAATGTAACAAATACTCTATGTAGCAGATTTTTGTCTCTTTTGGGAATGTTACCCAGAATCCATGCACTCCCATATGAGGGAAGCCTCCATTATGGGTAGCGTTGGTGGGAGGCAATACTCAGTCTCCCTCTATAAAAGCCAAGAGTGCCAGATCCTGCCTCTCTCTGCTCCTTGGAAACCAGATACTTCACCTATGGATTGTGAATCTTGATCTAGTGATGCAAAGACAAAGGACCAATCAGAACTCATTCCAGGTCTCTCTGCAAACTGACCTAATCTACACCCCTACACCAGCCCCCCAAACCTTCCCTGGGCTTCTTTAACTCCAAAACTCTGATCTTTACCTCTTCCCTGAACATTCCCTCACTTCTTTGTCTTAACTAAAACCTGACTACTCCTGGAGACACCTCCTCCCTTGCAAGTTGCAGCCCTCCCAAATGAGGCTGTTTCCTCTCTCAGACCCCATGTAACTCAGGGCCACGAGGTGACTTAGTATTTTCCTTAGTCCCTCACAATTTATTCCAATCAGGCATCCAATCCCAACACTTTACTGTCTTCCAAGGTCACAAATAACATCCTTGTTGCCCAAATTAGTGGTTATTTCTCTGTCTTCACCTTAATCTCTCAACAGCATTCAAAAGACCAAAAGCACACGCAACAAAAGAAAAAAAATGGAAAAATTGGAATCCATCAAAATTTAAAACTTTTCCACTTCCAGGGACACCATCAAAAAAGTGAAAAGAGAATCCAGAGTTGGAGAAAATATTTCCACATCATGTATCTGATAAAGGGGCTTGTATCTAGAACACATAAAGAACTCTTACAACTCAACAATAAAAAGACAGGTAAACCCAAAGTAATAAGTGTTGGTAAGGATATAGAGAAACTGGAACCATTGAGCATTGTTGTTGGGAATGTAAAATGGTGCAGCCACTGTAGAAAACAGTTTAATGGGTGCTTAATAGATGGTGGTGATGCCACTAAACAGTACGTTATCACACTAAAATTTTTTTTTAGGAAACAAGAAACCAGTTTTAAAAATGGGCAAAGGACTTGAATAGACATTTCTCCAAAGAAGGTATTCAAATGGTCAATAAGCACATGAAAAGATGTTCAATGTCATTAGCCTTAAGGGAAATGAAAATCAAAACATGAAATAACAATTCATATCCACTAGAATGGCTATCGTCAAAAAGAGAGGCAATTACAAATGTTGGCACAGATGTGGAGAAACTGGAAGCCTCATACATTGCTGGTAGGAATAAAAAATGGGGAGAAGATGGTGGCATAAAGAGCAGTGGAAGTTAGTTAGTCCCCCTGGAACAACTAATAAACAGCCAGAAACAGCTAGAAAATAATCTGGAATAGCTGCAGGGGGACAAACGTGACCATCTACTCTTCATACACCAACTTGAATTGGGAGGAATGCCCAAGATCACAGCATAAAATCTGTAAGGAAAAACTGGACCCGAGCTGGAAGCCCCCTCCCCCCACAGCCCAAACTGCAAAGCCTCGCCGTGCTAGAGCAGCACTCTCCCAAACTGCAAAGCCTGGCTGTGCTAGAGAGCAGCACTCTCCAAGCAAGCAAATATAGCTCAGCTAAGCTCCAACTGGGGTTTTAATTAGCACACATGGACTGCTCAATAAAAGCTATGAACCCCCAACAAGCAGACAGAGGCTTTTGGTGACAACTGACCTTGGAGGGCTGGAGGACTCTCTGGGAGGGAGGGGGAGCCCAGAGGACCAGGTGCTGTCTTTGGCTGATGGGTGAAACTGAGCAGGGCCACAGACTGACCCTGAAGGGGGTCTTTCTGTCCCTTTTTCAGCTCAGTGGAGAAAGCCTCAGCCATTTTCAATTCCCAGTGCTCAGACCCAGACAAGGGTGGATATAGCAGAGTAGGAAACAAATTCAAATGCAATAACCTCTCCCCAGGGGGTATATCTTCCCCAAGAGGAAAGAGGCAGTGCCAAGCTCTACTACCCACCTTCCATTCAGAACCAGACCCCAGAGCCTGGGGGAAAACAACCATGGGCCACACCTCCTTACACCAGTCTGGAGCTACAGGCTGACAGGCACCACCTGCTGGGCAGAAAAGCACAGTGACTCAAGGCCTCATAGGGTGCATCAATATTCTAAGACACCCTCAGGGGGACCTGAAACTATTTCCTCCTTACAAGACCTGAGCCCATTCTGCTCTAGGAAAATCTGATTGGGGTAACCAAGGAGGCCAAATGCCTAGACAACAGAAAACTACCACCTACACTAGGAGGGGTGAAGTTATGGCCCAGTCAAAGGAATAAACTTACACTTCAACTGAGATACAGGAATTTAAACAACCAGTGTTGGATCAATTCAGAAAGTATGGGGAAGATATGGCAAAAGAGATGATGCATATAATGAAAACACTGGGCGTACATAAGATAGAAATTGAAAGTTCGAAAAAACAACTGATAGAAACTATGGAAATGAAACGTACAACATATGAGATGAAGGACACAATGGAGACATAGAACAGCAGATCTCAAGAGGCATAGGAAAACACTCAGGAACTGGAGAACAAGGCACCTGAAAGCCTACACACAAAAGAACAGATAGAGAAAAGAATGGAAAAATACGAGCAACGTCTCCAGGAACTTAACAACAAAATGAAATGCAGGAATGTACATATCATTGGTACCCCAGAAGGACAAGAAAAGGAAAAAGGGGCAGAAGCAATAATAGAGGAAATAATCAATGAAAATTTCCCATCTCTTATGAACGACATAAAATTATGTACCCAAGAAGCTACAGCGTACCCCAAACAGAATAGATCTGAATAGGCCTACGCTAAGATACTTAATAATCAGATCATCAAATGTCAAAGATAAAGAGAGAATCCTGAAAGCAGCAAGAGGAAAGCGATCCATCACATACAAAGGAAGCTTGACAAGACTATGTGCGGATTTCTCAACAGAAACCATGGAGGCAAGAAGGAAATGGGGTGATATATTTAAGATACTGAAAGAGAAAAACCACCAACCAAGAATCCTATATCTGGCAAAACTGTCCTTCAAACATGAGGGAGAGCTTAAAATATTCTCTGACAGGCAGACAATGACAGCATTTGTGAACAAGATAGCTGCTCTACAGGAAACAGTAAAGGGAACACTACAGACAGAAAGGAAAAGACAGGAGTAAGAGGTTTGGAATGCAATTTTGGGAGATAGTAGCACAGAAATGTAAGTACACTGAACAAAGATCACTGTGAGTATGGTTGAGAGAGGAAGGTTAGGAGCATGTGGGACCCCAGAAGGAAAGAGGAAAGACAAAGACTGGGACTGTATAACTCAGGGAAACCTAGGGTGCTCAATGATTCTGATAAAAGGTACAAATTTGCCTTTAAATAAGGTAGAACAAATGAATGCCAACATTGCAAGGTGTTAAAAATGAGGTGGAATTGGGGGAAAAATACAATCAATACAAACTAGAGACTACAGTTAACAGAAACAGTGTATTATGCTTCCTTTAATATAACATAGGCAATATACCAAAGCTAAATGCATATGGGGTAGGGGACATAGGGGAAGGGTATGGGACTCTTGGCATTGGTGATGTTATCTGACTCTTTTATTCTACTTTAGTTTAATGCTATCTTTCCTTTTGTTGCTTCCTAGGTGTCATGTTTTTTTTTTCTTTTTTTCCTCTCTCTCTTTTTTCTTTTTCTCCTATCTCTCTACCTTCTTTGACTCTTCCTCCTCCTTTGTGGAAGAAATGGAGATGTCCTTATACAGATAGTGGCGATGGCAGTAAATACATAAACACGTGACTATACAGGGAACCACTGATTGTTTACTTTGGATGGAATGTATGGTATGTGAACAAAACCATCTTAAAAAAAATGGGTTGATGAAGAAATCCTGAGGGCACTATATTGAGTGAAATAAGACAGACACATAAGGACAAATATTGCAGGGTCTCACTGATATGAACTAATTATAATATGTAAACTCATAGACATGAAATGTAAGTTATCAGGATATAGAACAAGGCTAAAGAATGGGGAGTGGTTGCTTATTATGAGCAGAATGTTCAACTAGGGTGAACTTAAATGTTTAGAAATGCTCAGAGGTGATGGTAGCACATTCTGAAAATAACTAACAGGGCAGAATGGTGAGTGAATGTGGTGGAAAGGGTAAGCTCAGAGTCTAGTATGTCACCAGAAGGAAAGCTGGAAGTTAAAAGATGGGAATGTATAAAACAGTGAATCTTGTGGTGGAAAATGTCCGTGATTAACTGTACAAATATTAGAACTCTCTCTCATGAATTAGAACAAATGTATGACACTATAACTAGAGGTTAATAATAGAGGGGCATACAGGAAAAAATATATACCTATTGCAAACTATATACTACAGTTAGTAGTTTTTTAAAATTCTTTCATCAATAGTAACAAATGTACTATACCAATACTATGAATCAATAATGGAGGGGGAATGGTTAGGGGTATGGGAGGATTTGAGTTTCCTTTTGTGTGTGTGTCTTTATTTCTTTTCTGGAATAATGAAATGTTCCAAAAATTGAAAAAAAAAAAAAATTAACTGTGGTGATGGATGCACAGCTGTATGATGGTACCATGGGCAATTGATTGTACTCTTTGGATCTTTGGATAATTGTATGATATGTGAACAATCTCAATTTAAAAAATGGAAAAAAATGGTATAATCTCTTTAAAGAACAGTTTTCAGTTCCTCAAAATGTTAAGCATAGAGTTACATATGACCCGGCAATTTTACTCCTAGGTATATACTCAAGAGAATTGAAAATGTATGTCCGCACAAAAACTTGTTCATGAATGTCCACATTGGCAGTATTCATAATAACAAAAAATTGGAAAGAAAACAAATGTCTACCAACTGATGAATAGATAAATGTGGTATATCCCTACTATGAAATATTATTTGGCAATAAAAAGGAACAAAGTACATGCTACAGCATGAATGAACCTTGAAAATGACATGGTAAGGGAAAGAAGCCAGTCACTAAATACCATATATTGTATGATTCCATTTATATGAAGTGTCCGGAATAGGCAAATCTATGGAGACAGAAAGCATATTAGTGGTTGCCAGGGGCTAGGGGTGAAGAGCAGGGAGTGACTGCTAATGGGTAAGGGGTTTCTTTTTGAGGGGGGGGGGATGAAAATGTTCTGGAATAGACAGTGGTGATGGATGCACAACACTGTAAATATAATAAAAACCACTGAATTCTACCATTTGAAATGGGGAACTTTATGATATGTGAGTTATATTCCAATAGAGCTATTTTTAAAAACTCACAGTGACCACCCTATCCTTCTAAAAGCACACCCAGCTCCCAGGACACCACACTCTCCAACTTTTTCTCTTGGCCCCTCTGGTTGCTCCTCAGTCTCCTTTGCCAGACTACAACCCTCTGGAATGTATCATTCAAGTTCCTCCTAGTCTCCCTTCTTTTCCTTTACTCTCCCTAGATTACCTAATTCTACTCCCATGGTTTCATATAGCAGTTTTACACTAATACCCAGATTTCTTCTCTGAGTTCAAGATTGCTCTATCAAATAGTCTGCTTGATATCTCTGGATGAATGTCGTACAAACATGTCAGTTTTAGTTTGCCTGAAACCACACTCTTGAAGCACAGAAAGTAAGTTTGGGAGCAAAACTGTAGTTTCAGGGAGCAGCTGATGACCATAGGGGATGGAGGAAGCAAAGCTCCATAGAAATGGGCAAGATGAGAACAGGAGACGTCCAATGATCAATTTGGGCCCTGAAATCCTTGACTGAATGCATGAGAATTTTAGGTGTCTCTGATATGACCAGATGCATTGAGTGTGTATGACTATGCAGCTAACATGTAGCCTTTATTGTACTATATTCATAATGAAGTACATAATAAAGCTGCAATCTCTCTTTTACCCATAGGGAAGACACATAGAAATGTGGAATCAGTCCTAAGGTACCAAAACCAGCCGGCAAACCAAAAACAGGCCCAATAACTGTATGTCGTAGGCCAGGTCCCCAGGAAACAGACTCTGAGAAAGAGATTTGGATGCAAATTTCTCAAGGGAGCTCAGGAATGACACTGTGGGAGTTGAGAGAAGCAAGATTAGGCAGAGGAGGAGTTTAACTGAGATGCTCTTGCCACAGAAGCCTTGGTTGATCTCACTGGGAGCTCTGGAGCACAGGTGGCCTTCCAAAGTTATCGCAGATTGAGGTGAGGCAGACAGGACTTTTTACTTCTACATTGACCAGTCATTGGATGGGGGCTGCAGGGAGTAGCTTCCTTTAGCTGAGGGCAATTCCTGGGGAAGAATACACTGTGAGCTACTCGTGCCCACACTCCTGGCAGCTGGGCAATGAAAGCCTATGCCCTGAAGGGGTTGGAGTGAGTACATGGCAGCACCAGCACTCTACCTGTTCTTATGTGTATCGCTGCCATCATTGCTCCATGTCACCAAAGCTGCCCCCAGCTCTCACAGCAAAGCAAGCTCTCCAGGCCTCAGAATTCCTGGATGAGAAGCTATTATTGACTAGACAAAAGAAAAAGGGGACTAATTTATTCCCTTTGGTTTGGAGCAAGAATGGAACCCTTTAGCTCTTCATCAACTGGTTTTAGAAAATTGTTTTCTGGTCATGTGTCTATAAATAGGCTGAGAGGTACTCCAGGGAAATTCTGCGCAGGGCTGATTGAAGGGTTAAAAACCATATGCAATGAATGAACACCTCTACCCAGCAAGAGAAATGACAGCAGATGGTGAGGTCAGCTTGTTAGCTATATTTATCTAATTAAAGGGTTTACACATATTGTCAGGTAAAAATCAGCTGTCAAAAACTCCACCTGGTCATAATTGATCACCACTAATAAGTCTATTCTAGCCACTGCTGCCAAAATCTTAGTTATGATCGCATCATTTCAAATAATTAAGAAAACAAGTCACATAACTGAGCTTGGCATTTCTTTCCTAAACTGGAATGAAATGATGACTGACTGCAAGGCAGGGAACAGAAAATGCTAGTCATATGAATACATCTCAACTCTAGAGCCAGGCACCCACATACAAGGATGTGATGAGCAGGCTTCTCTGCTCTGACTGAATTTGACTATGACATGTGTATTGTGAGTACAGCAAAATATTGATGAAAACAAATGAGTCTGGAGTTCCTATTTGCCCTTCGAAACCAAATTCAGTTTGGGGCATTCTCTTGACCTTTACTTAAGACATCTTCATCTGAAATATCAATTTGCATAAATCCACTGAGTGAAATTAACCTTGACTTGCCAAGAGAGAAAGCCTGGTTCCTGCTTACTCTTCAGAGAGGTAAGGAAGACTGATTAAGCAATTTCATTTGAAAATAATTGGAAGAGCCAATGGACTATATTTCATCAATTTTTAAAAACATCAAGTAATTGGTGAAATTCATCCCTTTGGAATAATTTTTAAGAAGTGTTTTACTAGTTTATTAGAGTAAAGACAGAATATATGTATCTGTTTGACATGCCAATGCCATGGATTATATAGTTTCTTATATAACAGATCCCTTAATATTTTAAATACATATTAATATATTTTTAGATAATTATATCTGTTACAAAGTACAATTTCTCAGAAGCACACCAACAGAAGTTTTTTCTTAAAAGCTATCGAGCAGTTGAAGCAAAGGGAAGAGACATTAGTGCAAACTAGCATGGATGTTTCACCTACCAATATATAGTCCATCAGAATTTTCAGACATCAAGGAACAAAAAGAACTATAGAGAAAAGGGAGCTCATGTAAGGGTACTATGTCTAGAAACATGATCTGGTTTCTAAAGTAGGCAAAACTCCCTTTGAAGTCAAAGAGAGTTCTACTTACTTAAGAAGCAAAAGATTTAGTTCCCAAGTAATATTATATGAAATGATGTTAGCTTAAATTAGTTCTCAGTACATAGAGTAGATATGCCTATAAGTGGCTCTGTCAAATAAAAATCACACCAACTGAGACCTTACAGCACCAAGATTATATTTTCTTGTAAAGCACATTTCTTAGCCTCAAAACCTGTTTTAATCACATTGGGGATGATTTTGAGGTTCCCAATGAAGTACTATCAAAAATGATGGATGATTTTAAGTAAAATATTAAAAATTACCTAATACTTTCCACAAAGGATTCCAAAGGTATAACACGTTAAACAATTCTTCCTGTTGCTTTTAAAATATTTTTGGTCATTATGTGAGAGCAAATTTGGAATGTTCAAGTAAATGGCTTAATCCTATATTATTTGACCACATATACTGGTCTGATCAACGTTATACCTTAAGAATTGTATACAGATTTCACAGCCTCTTTTTTGTTTGTTGTTGTTTTTTTAAATGAGTGGGATAGTTTACATGAATTGAAGAGAGATATATAATTAGAGTAGATCCCTGGGTTTGAGAATCACAATATTGACTTACTGATAGAGGCCTTGTAAGTTTGTGATACTATAAATTATAACTTATAGATAACTTATGCTAAGATACAAATTTGAATACTATGAGCTGCAAGTCACCTAGCTAGTATATGAATCAACAACTCAGCCCATGCAGGATCCTTATCTCAAGTGATCTTTTATGCACTCTATAATTACAACTGATCTAAATCTAACACTTAGCAATTATTGTGTACCAGGTACTGTGATAAAATTTTCTATCATTTAGTCCTCACAATAATGCCTTGAGGTAGGTTTTAATATTATTCTTATTTTACAGATGGGGAAAGTGAGGCAAGAAAAAGTTGAGTAACTTGCCCAAGATCACTTAGCTGTTAAAAAGCAAAGTCTGGATTTGATCCCAGTAATCCAGCTCCAAGGCCTGTGTTCCTCATCTCCATGATTTCCGAATCACATATGACAATGACTCTTACGCCATGCTACAAACTATGGTTCATTGTTAATCATGACCAAATGAGGACAAGACTTTAGTGAAAGTCAAAATCTGTGAAAAATGTGACTCACAAGGAACTTAGGCACGTGCACAAAACATCCTGTGACTTCAACCCTGAGGGTCTGCAAAGACCTGGGGAAGAGTCTTCACGGTGGCCAAGGGTTTGTTGTATTTAGTTTAGAATTGCTGTTATTTTAGATTTATGTGGTATATTTTAGAGAACTGCCATTCAAACATGATTAATATCTTTTTTATTACATTTACAGAGGAAGTAGAAATTATTAGGTGTCCGGCGCTTTCTCCGCCTCGCCTCGAGTCCTCGGTCGGCCGGCGATGGGGACCAGAGAGATAAGGGGAGAGAGGGTGCGGACAATGTCCTACCCGACGCACTCGTGATCACTCTGGACTCGCAGCAGTGAAGCATGTAGGCTTTTAATGGAACTAGGCAATCATCCTCCTTACAGGTTCCGCCCGGGGCAAGACGCCTCGGGGGAGAACAACCTCGATGCGGCCGTCAGGCGCGGCTCCTTGTGGGCTGTCTCCCCGAGCTCTGCCCGGGAACTTTCTTATAAACCTTGCGTGTATCCAATGGGCTAACGCCACGCACACAAGCATGATTGGTGAATACAGCGGGTGGTTACATACATCAGAAGCCGGAAGCAGGATGTGGGCGCCATCTTGGCACCACTCGATGGGCGGGGGGACTTTGGAGCAGGTTTACAGCGCATGCGCTATGCCCGTCCCGGGAGACGGCTCTCCACATCTCCCCCTTTATTATTTATATCGACCCAGTGTCCCCAGTGATGAGTGTGCTCCCGTGAACCCAGATGGCTCACAATTTGTTCCGGTGCTTTGGGGAGTCTGGACTAGGTCTCAGCCATTTAGCGGCGGAGCCTCTAGCACCGACCAGAATGCTCACCTCATATGGAGACAGGAGAGTCCGTGAGCTGGAAACAACATGACTCTCCCTGCAGTGCTTTGCCTTGCAACTGGGGGAAAAAGGCGGGGGCAGGGATAGCATTAACCAGAGTCGGAGGTGTCACTAGGCGTCCCTATGCATTGGCTAGAGTCAAGTCTGGCCACAACTATGACTCTGCCTTAGGGACCTACCTGAGACAAAAATTATGACTGCTGGCGTCGCCTGTTATACCCGGGACATAGCTGCGCGCTTAGCTACAAACCTCGCTCCCGAGTGCCCCGCCCGAGGCGGCCAGGATGGGGTATGGCCATCAGAATGGTCGCTGTTGGGGGTATCAAAGGTGGAGGACATAGCCATCATAATGGTAACACGGTACTGCCGCGCTTGAAACAGGCGTTCTAGCAAAGATTTAACAATGACTAATCCCACCAATAGTCCCACCATCAAGAGAATCCAATTAGTCAAATTGGGCCAAGAGAACCAAGAGGTGACTTGGTCCCACAGATTTTTTACAGTCTCGCCCAGTGTGGAAAGGTCGAAACTAACAGGCTTCAATTTCCTAATGTTCTCAAGTCCCTGAAGGCCGGAGGCTTGGTCCAATGGCCCAGGCCGTATATTCGTTGGCGTTTCTGACAGCTGCTCCCCGGCCTCCCCAGGTGATGCCACGGTTCCCACCAGTCTTTCCGGAACCCACACTGGTTGACGTCCTGGTTCCTGGGGAAAAACACAAACAGAGCCTCCGGCCCAGCCGAGCACCGGGTCAGGGCCTTTCCACTGTGACGTGGAGGGAGCGATATGGCCCTTAACAGTCTCCCATATAAGGACTAGAATCGGGTCCAGACAGACACCCGTTTGGCGCGCTCGGTCTATATCACGGCCAAGTTTCATCCAAGAGGGCAGATTAAGGCTGCCAGAACAAGGAAACCAGGGGGCAAAAGTGGCCACATCATCAAGAAATCGCTGGAGAAAACTTCTCTTAATTGAGATACCCCGCTGTTTCAAAAGGGTCTTTAAGGGGGTTAATAGGGGTGAGCTTTCAGACTGCCCCATGCTTGCAGTCGGCACTATCTCTTAATCACTCGGAGAGCTCTTCCGAGTCCCCGGGGCTACCTGAACGCCCACGGGCCCTAGTCCTCGTATGGAAAGGGGGTGCTTACCTTCTCGCGGTGATCAGTCGCGGAGGTCAAACCACGGATCCCGGGAGCACGTCTCCGTCGGGGCGAGGGGAACGCAAATGAGGTTGCGGGTTCGAAGTTCCCCGTACGGGCCACCACTTGTCCGGCGCTTTCTCCGCCTCGCCTCGAGTCCTCGGTCGGCCGGCGATGGGGACCAGAGAGATAAGGGGAGAGAGGGTGCGGACAATGTCCTACCCGACGCACTCGTGATCACTCTGGACTCGCAGCAGTGAAGCATGTAGGCTTTTAATGGAACTAGGCAATCATCCTCCTTACAGGTTCCGCCCGGGGCAAGACGCCTCGGGGGAGAACAACCTCGATGCGGCCGTCAGGCGCGGCTCCTTGTGGGCTGTCTCCCCGAGCTCTGCCCGGGAACTTTCTTATAAACCTTGCGTGTATCCAATGGGCTAACGCCACGCACACAAGCATGATTGGTGAATACAGCGGGTGGTTACATACATCAGAAGCCGGAAGCAGGATGTGGGCGCCATCTTGGCACCACTCGATGGGCGGGGGGACATTGGAGCAGGTTTACAGCGCATGCGCTATGCCCGTCCCGGGAGACGGCTCTCCACAATTAGGGAAATACATTTACGTAAATTACCTCATTTTCAATAATGCCAAATATAAAAAGATTAGGTTTATGCATATTTTTTGGGACAACAAAAAAGTACAGTTCCATATTTCATTGGGTTGAAGTCCCAGTGACCAATATTTTGACCTCCATCTAATGATATTAATCAATGTAACTTATTCAATGTGACATACCTAAAGAGTTGAATAAAGACTATATCTAATACATGTAGTTGAATTAACAGTTTTCCAGCCCCATCATTTTCTACCTACAGAATAATTACAAAATAAGCAGTGACTTATTTAGTACACAATTTAGTCATTAAGGTGGCTGATGAAGCAAAACAAGTGTGTAGATGTGATCAATTGCTTGTACTTGATGGGTATTATGAATGAAAAAGCCAAAATTGCCAGAGTAGTCCTAATTGGCCATATACATAGACATAACTGCACTTTCATTTTGTCCACTGATTTTGCTCTCTAAGCAAAAGCAAAGAAAATCAGGCAAGAAACAAATTTTAGAAATTGGACAAATTCAGATTCAAAAGTCAATCATTTGTTGTTACCAAGGGCTTGGCCAGTGACCAGGCCAGACAGTGGATCTCCATTACCTAGAAAATGGACAAACCCACAAACATAAGGCAGGTCATTGGAGATCAAAGCAATAGGCAATAGGAGGAGGTCCAAACCATTAGCATCAGGGAACTCCAGCTGTCAGTACAGTGCCTTGAATTACTTGATGATTTCAAGTACAGTAGTAATTTAAATTTGTATTTTGCTTTTAAGTTTATGAAGTCCTTCCATGTACATAGTCTTAATGATCCTCACAAAACCCCCAAAAGATCTAGGGTATTATTTTCCAATTCATATAAAAGGAACTATAAATAAGGGAGAAGAACAAGAGAGGAAACTAACATTAGTTGGTGCCTAAGGCCACATGCTCTATGTATCTTATAATACTGAAACTGCACAACAGCCCTATGAGTTAGAGATTTATCTGAAAATATTTGTATCTGCTCTGTTCTTTACTGCTTTTCTTTGGCTCTACCTTCTACTTATAGAGAAAAACCCTGAGATCATGTTTCTATACCTGACACTGACCACTGGCCATCCAGAGTGGGAGTAAACACCTGGTCCAGGACTTTGCAAGGACTTCGGAAATTTGGAAATGGGACTGGCTCCTAGCTTGCACTAGCTTTAAGCTGTGAGGCTGCCCTGCATATGGAGAACCCATGAAAGTAGACTGAAGCTGATGGGCTGATTAAAACACTACAAAAAGATCCATGGCCACAGAGACTGAAAGATACAAAGAGACAGAAACTCAGTCTGGAGTCCTTCATATTTGACTGTGATTTCTGTCCTTGGAATGTGTGAAATAGCTATGTTAAGACTTATGCTACATTCCATACTGTTGCATATGCTAGTTTGAAGTGGATTTCTATCATTTGTAGGCAAAAGAGCCTGGTTCTACAAGCAGGAGGTTACTTGACCCAGCTGTGGAGACCCCAAAGCCACAGAGATCTCTAAGGAAGGGTTAAACATTTTCCTCAAGTCTTGAATCGCAGAGAATATCCATCGCATCGCAGAGAATGAGTAGAGGGAGTCCTTGTTGAAACTACAGTGCTTAACAGAGAATCATTTGTTATTTTAATTGATAAGTGTTGTCACTGAGTCAATGAATTTCAGAGGTGGAGGGGACTTTCCTGTAGCAGGTTGCCACCCTGCTGCTGCTTGACCTGCCTCCTTCCCTCATGAGACCTTGTATTCTCTTCTGAGGAGCTTTGCGGCACTTGGAGCCAAGGCTTTTTTTGTTGCAACATTTGTCCTCTAAATCTTAGCTTCTGGAATACAAGTCTCTCTCACTAGTTGTCCCAAGGACAACTCTATATACATTTGAAAGCAGCTTAGACTCCTCTGACCCAGACTCAACATTCCTTCAAACACATTTTGTATGCCAGGGATTCAGGATCCTTTACTAACCTGAGACAGAAGATGCATTCATGCATCAGTGCAGTGTGCTCAGAACTGCAAGGAGGTGTCAGAACTGAAAAGGAGGATCTGGAGTAACATAGACAGCTGAACACATTTTAAGAGAGACTATTATTTACAGTGATCTGACTTCAAAACATAGATGCAGCTTAGTGTGCCGTGTTCTTTTTTTATGTACTGATTTTTTAAATTGTGAAATATATCCTACATATAAAAATTTATTTTTATTCACTTAATTTTTTAAGTTGTGAAATATATATACCAAAGAGCCTATATTGTGTAGTTGTACAGGTAAGGGAGAATAAAACTAAAACAAACACCAGCATACTCATTAACTGGTTTGAAAAAGACCTTATCCATTCCCTCCCACCAATTCTCCAGTTTGTATTTACTAATACCCTTTTCTTATCATTTTATTATATAAAGTATATATCCTTAAACAATATATTGTTACTATTACCCTATTTTTAAACAACATATAAATAGAACCATGCCATTTATTGCTTTTTATGGCTTGGTTTTTTTTCATTCTTCACTTTTTTAAACATTTTTTCTTGTTAAATATAGCATACAGAGAAAAGTGATAACTTTCAAAGTACAATTTAATAAGTGGTTTTATAGGAAATTTCAAAGAATGTTATGGATTACAGTTCCACAATTTCAGTTATTTCTTTCTTGCTGTTCTAATACCCTAGAAACTAAAAAAATATATATATTTATATAAAGATTCAGTAATCGTAATCCTTTGTTTAATCCTATCTGTCTGTTGCTACCCCTCTCTCTCATTTGATCACTGTCTCAATCTCCAGGGATATCTGGGCAGTGACTACCCTAACTTATTAATATTGAAAAGAGGTGTTGACATTATGGGGAAGGGGACTGCACCTGGTTGATGTTCTTGAAGAGGCTGCTGCCTCGGGGTTTTGGGACTTATCTGGCATAGGAACACACTGGTGGATTTATGTTTCTGAAAAATAAACTTAGTGAGTGAAACAGTCATAAAGTCTCAGATAGGGACCTGATATTCTTTAAGATTTTCAGGTCTACTGTTGATTTGGGCTTCGCGTACTGCGGCCATTTGGTATACCTAGCTGAAGCTGGCTAAGAGAAACCTCCAGGATAGCCTCTCCACTCTGCCTGAAATATCTTAGCCCCTGAAATCTTATTTTGTTACCACTCTTTACTCCCTGTGGTCAGGAAGGCATTCTCAATCCCTCGATGCCAGGGCCAGGCTCATTCCTGGGAGTCGTGTCCCACAGAGTGGGGAGGGTAATGAGTTTATCTTCAGACTTGGGCTTGGAGAGAGAAAGGCCACATCTAAGCAACAGAAGTTCTCTGGGCGTGACTCAGGCATAATTACAGGTGGGTTTAGACTCCCTTTTCCAGCCATAAATTTCACAAGAGCAAGCCTTAAGATCAAGGGCTTGACTTAAGCAGGGGGTTCCTAATTTCACACAGTGTATATTCTGTCCAAGATAAACAATCAGTATCTCACATTATCTTCGCTTAGTTGTACAATCATCCTCACTCTCAATTTTAAACAATTATCATAACCCAAAACACCCCACAGCTCTTATCATCCCCTAATTATTTAACCCTAGCATTAGTCCACAGTTTTTGAGAGTCATCCACAAGCCTTCATGTACCTGTAGTTTATTAATTTTCACTGCTTCATTTATTCATTTTCTTGTTGATGGGTATTTGAGTTGTTTCCCATTTTTTGCCTTTAAAAAGTTTGCTGTGGATACTCTTCTATATGTTTTACTATGCCAATGTCCAAGAATTTTTCTAAGATACATACCTACAGAGACACGGGGTACACATATGTTCAACTTTACTGGGAAATGTCCATTTGTTTTCCAGTATCATTTTACGAATATGTGCTCCCATCAACAGAGTATAAAAGGTCCATGGTTTCACATTCTTGGTACACTTGGTATTTTAAGACTAATGTAATTTTTCAAATCTAATGAGGATAAAATGGTACATCACTGTGATTTTGTTTTTCCTTGATTACTAATGAGGTTAAACATCACTGTATTTATTTATTGGCTATTCTAATTTCTTCTCTGTGAAATGCCTCATCATAACTTTTTCTATTGAGTGGTAATATCTTTGAATTATTGGTTACTGGAGTCATTTACATATTCTGCATAATAATCTGTCATTTTAATGTACTGTATATATCTTCTTCTAATTTGTAGCTTGTATTTTCCACTTTATGATGTCTGTGATGTTTTTAATTTTAGTGTAGTCAGATTTATCAGTCTTTTTAATAATGGTTTATACTTTTTTTGGTCTTATTTAAGAAATCTTTCCATACTTCAAAGTTACAGATCTATTCTTCTATGGTGTTCAAAATTTTTGCTTTGCCTTTACCATTAAAATAGTTGATCTCTCTGGAATTAGCTTTT
Organism: Choloepus didactylus; assembly: GCF_015220235.1. Classification (NCBI taxonomy): domain Eukaryota; kingdom Metazoa; phylum Chordata; class Mammalia; order Pilosa; family Megalonychidae; genus Choloepus; species Choloepus didactylus. The sequence goes on from NC_051311.1 coordinate 82,677,789, forward strand.
TATATGGTATGAGATAAGGATACATTTCCATTTTTTTCCTGCAGATAAGCAATCATCCTATTTATTGAAGAACCCCTCCTTTACTCAATGGCCAATGGTCGCCTAGTCATATATCACAGTTCCACAAATGAATGGGTTTATTTCTGGGTTCCATTGGTCTATTTATCTATCCTTTCCCATACCAATATATTACTGCCTTGTTTAATATAATTTTATAATAAATCTTTGCATCTAGTAATGACAAGTAACCCCTTGTCAGGCATATCTTTTTTAGGCAATTGATTTTTTTTTTAAAACTAAATGCAATACTTTATATTCATCCCTTGAAATTTTCCTTTTGTTTATTCGGACCATGATTTTAGCATGTTGAGAGCATTTTTAAATCAAAATTTTGTCATCTGATGTTTTCTAACCCTCTTAACGTTTAATATCTTCATCTCATTAGTTGATAAAACTTATAGCAGGACAAAGCCCACTTTTCTAAGAGTCCCTAGTGGGTCAAGCAATATCATTAGGTCATGTGATAAAATAAAAAGACTCCTAAGTAGAGTTTAACCCTTCCAGGAAATTGTGGTTGACCATGACCAAGTTATAACCTCTTTGGACTTTAGTTCCCTGTATCAAACATGGGCAATGGTGGTAAAAATAATTCAAAACAGCACAGAGGCAATCTTCCCAAGAAAATAATTGATGATGAATTTCCAGGTCAAACCAAAATGATTTATACAGATTTTCATGTTTTTAAGGGTGATTTTGCTGGTTTGGATGTATTATGGCCCCCAAAACGCCATTATCTTTGATGCAATCTTGTGGAGGTAGACTTATTAGTGTTGACTACATTGGAATCCTTTGATTGAGTATTTCCATGGGGATGTGACTCAATCAACTGTGAGTAAAATGTTTGATTCGATAATTTCCATGGAGGTGTTACCCTGCCCATTCAGGGTGGGTATTAATTGGATCACTGGAGTTGTATAAAGGAGTTCACAGACAGAGGACTTCAGAGCAACTGAGAGTGACCTCTTGAAAAGGATCTGCAGCTAAGAGAGGACAAAATGCCCCAAGAGCAACGTTTTAGAGAATGCCATTTTGAAACACAACCTGGGAGCAAGTGGATGCCAGCCACATGCCTTCTGAGCTAACAGAGGTTTTCTGGACGCCAGTGGCCATCCTTCAGTGAAGGTACCCAATTGTTGAGGCCTTATCTTAGACACTTTATGGCTTTAGGACTGTAACTTGGTAACCAAATAAACCCCCTTTATAAAAGCCAATCCATTTCTGGTATTTTGCATAACAGCAGCATTAGCAAACCAGACCAATGATATTAAAAATAATTTTAATCCCAAATGAAAAATTATTAAAGAAGCTATTGAAGTGGGCCCCCTCCCCTTAATCTATAACAGGAGGGTCCCCTCCCCTCAACCGGCAACGACTGCACCGTAAAAAATGTTGTGTAAGCATTAAGCCCTAAGAAGAAGGAAGTGAAACTGTACCGTTTTAGGGAGCAAAACTTGCGGTTATACGCATTAGCCAAGCATAACAATCAACAATTGCACCATTTCCAAGTGAAACCTTTTGTAACCAAGTGAAACTTTTTGTAAAATTTCTAAATGCCAACCTTGCTAAATTGTCTTTTGTAACCAATAGCTAACTGCCAACTCTGCTTCTGTTAAAATAGCTTGCTTGCGTTTCCAGGATGTGGTTTCTGCCTATATAAGGCACCAGCACACACGGGTCAGGGCTGCTTACTGAACTCCCTGCGCGGAGTGACAGTGAGCGGTCGCCGGCTGGCTAATAAAGGCTCTTAATTCTGTTTGGCTGTCTCGTACTTCAACTCGCGGGCACCGTAGCATTATCACTGCTGCAAAGGAAGAAAAATATTTCTTCAAACACTTTTAAATTGTTATTGTTAGCCTAAGCTCAACAGTTGACCTCGCCTCCTACTTGACAAGAAAATAGAGATCATTAGGTAAGAACTCCAGTTAACTTCATTACCATCTTCCTAAACTTTCCAGACACTGCTCTGGTTTTCTTTCCCCTTCTCAGTGGAATAAGTGTCACTTCTCTGTCTAATCTATTTTTTCAACCTCCCCTTCCTTTTCAGAGAGCTTGCTCTATCAATAATCCTCATTCCTTCCTGAATCCTCTATCGTTCCTAACTTTATCCTCTCAGCATCTGAATAAACTCAAATATCTCCCATCTGTTCTAGTTTGCTTATGCTGCAGAATGCAAAACACCAGAGATGGATTGGCTTTTATAGAAAGGGGGTTTATTTGGCTACACAGTTACAGTCTTAAGGCCATAAAGTGTCCAAGGTAACACATCAGTAATCAGGTACGTTCACTGGAGGATGGCCAACGGCATCCAGAAAACCTCTGTTAGCTGGGAAGGCACGTGGCTGGCATCTGCTCCAAAGTTCTGCTTTCAAAATGGCTTTCTCCCAGGATGTTCCTCTCTAGCAAGCTTGCGCCTCTTCAAAACGTCACTCACAGCTGCACTGCGTTCCTTCTCTTTGAGTCAGCTCATTTATATGGCTCCACTGATCAAGGCCCACCCTGAATGGGTGGGGCCATGCCTCCATGAGAATATCTCATCAGAGTCATCACCCACAGCTGGGTGGAGCACATTCCAAGCAAATCTAATCAGCATCAAAACGTCTGCCCCACAAGACTACATCAAAGATAATGGCATTTGGGGGACACAATACATTCAAACTGGCACACCATCTTAGACAAGCAACACAAAACACAACAAATAAAAATCTCTTTTGCTCTCATATTGTTAGAGCTATCATTCCAACTGCCTTCCTCCACAGACAAGCTTCTTGACGGAGTTGTTTACATTCACTTTCCCCACTTGCTCTCTTTCCATTCACCTCTCAATTCACTCCAATCTGCTCTGCCCCCAGCAGTCTTACCAATTATAACATTTCCAAATCCAATGGACATTTTCATCCCTTCTAGTAATTGGAGTAATATAAGCATTTAACACTGCTGACTGTCCCTTTCTTCTGGAAATGCTTTTGCCCTTTAACTTCCGTAATAGTCTTCCCTCCTGGTTTTCTTATGTTTCTTGGTTTCACATTGTCAGTTTCTTCTATGCACATTTCATCCTTTACCATCCCTTGAATATCTGTTTATCCCAGGGTTTGTTCACTCCCCCGCTCCACCTTCTGTCTCACTTTTCATTTTCCTGCTGAGCAATCTCATCCATACTCAAAGATTTAATTCTCACCTCTATGTAAATGGCCCATAAATCTGTATCTCTATCCTAATCACTTCTCCTGCTGAAAAGCTCTGCTGAGGAAGCCCACAGGAATCAAACACCACCATCTTCCCACTCAGAGTAGTTTCCTCCTTTGAGCTTCTCTCTCCCTTGTTGGTCATTCTAGCACCAAACTTGCAAATTATTTTAGACTCTTCAAGCCTCAGAACTGTTCATAAAGTATGGGAATTCTATTTTTAAAATTTCATTTGACTTCCTCCCTATCTTCTGTATTAGGTCTTCCACTCCTCATCTCTTATACGGTTTGCTGGAATAACATCCTAACAGCTTTTCCACTTGCAGTCTCACCCAATATCCACTCTCCACAATGCTGCCAAAGTGCTCTTTCTAAAAGGAAAAGGTTGACTTGTGATATTTTCCATTTTTAACCTCCAGTGACTCCATTTTGCCTTCTGTAACTAGGGGCCCTAATTCACAGGGTTGCAGCAAGAATTAAATGAGTAAATTACACATATAATAATATATTAAAACTGCGACATTTTTCTTCATTCTGGTTAAGGTCAAAAGACCAACACACACACACACACACACACACAGGCGCCAAGTACCTCTACATACTAAAGCACTGTTCTAAACAAGCCCTGTCCAAAAGAATTTTCTTCGATTATAGAAATATTATTTATCTGTACTGGCCAATACAGTGACTACTAGGCACATGTGGCTATTGAGCACTTGAAATGTGGTTAGTGGAACCAAAGAACTAAATTTTTAATTTAATTTTAATTTTAATAGTTACATCTCTAGTGGCTACACTGAGAAGTACAGTTTTAGACCAGGGGTCAGCAAACTTTCCCTCTAAAGGGCCAAATAACACACATATTATTTTATTTATTCATGGTCCATATGGTCTCTGTCACAACTTCACTCTGTCACTGTAACATGAAAGCAGCCATACTTCACTTACAAAAAGAGGTGACAGGCCATGCCTGACCCTGTTCTAGACCCTCATGCAAGCAAGACCTGTGAGAGGTGATAAAACTAGCTTTGCCAGCCTTAACCTCTCTGGAGGTTTGAAGGGTACAAAGAAGTTGAGACAAAACAGAAAGGGTCTAGAGAGGGTTCTGGGCAAGTTGTGGATATGTTAGCATATTACCAACAGGATTGTCAGTAGATGCTTCTCGCTCACGACGAGCAAGTAGGAGGAGATTCAAGAAGACTTCTCACAGAGCCTGCCCAATGTTCTCTGGAGTACATAGGAACACAGGAGTGACTCATGGCTGACATACGTATGGAAATTTTAAAGAGAAGAGGCCATGTCTAGATCTGCATGAGGAGGCAGAAAAGAGATGAGGCTGCCCTGGGGGGTAGCTGCCCTCCCATCTCCAGCAGATAAAGGTGTTTCCAGAGGACACAAAGTAGATCCTGCTGAAGGAAGCTTGTCTGGGCTCATCTTAAAAGGGACCCTTCCAAGGAGGGCTGCTAAAGGTGCAATGTGACCTCAATAAACTGGTGTATGGCAGAAAACGGGAGCCTATGAGGGAAAGCAAGCAGCCAGCTGGAGGAAAGGTGTCACACATGTCAAGTGACCCGCGGTCTGAGGGCCCTGGTGGGGCATCTCTGAGGAATGGGCAGTGAAAGTCGGCATTGGACTGTGCCATACCCAGGGGACATGAGACTCAAACCCTAACTGCATCAATTAAGACTGTCCTTCAATTACGTCTCCCCAGCACCTACCATAGAAGAGTCCAAAGCAGTAAACCCAGTGGCTGAGGAGGCAGTAGCTTAAGGAATACCACACCCAGCTTCTCCCTTTGCAGGTTCCTGAGTCTGAGGCATGTTCAACCTGGGTTGGGGTGATGGTGGGGGAAAGGAGAGGTATTACTTGGCGCTAGATTTGGAGTTATAGGATTATTAGACTGACTGGAAGTTTTACTATTTCAGAGTGATCAAAAAAGCTGTGAGACCTACCTAAAATTTTATCTAGGGCAGAGGAAAGAACTTTTCAACAGAACCAGGTGAATGAGGAGGGATGCAGAGTGCAAAGATTTCTTCTGCTTGCACCTTTTTGAGTCTAGCTTACACAACATGCAGCTTAAACATGCAGCTTTCTTATCAAGTGCTCAACAATTGTCACTATTATCCTGTCCTTCCCCTGTTGAAAATCCCTCAATTGCTCTTTCTTAGCCCTCTGGAAAAGTCCAGACTCCTTGGTGTTGCATGTTGGGTTCTTTGTAGCTTGAATTCTGAATCCTTCTCAGTTCCATCTGTTTGGATTCCAGGCTCCAGACACATGAGAAATCTAAGTCCCTTACAAGCTGCGTTTCTTATTCAACTATGACTTTGTATGTGATGCTACCTCGGACATCAACATTCTTCTACTCCTGCCTATTTCCTATTTATCCTTTGGGACTCAGTTCAGGTAGTCCTTCCTCCAGAAAGCCTTCCCAGATGCCCTTTTCTCTCCCCAGGGCTGATTTACTTGATTTTCAGTCCCCAAAGCACCATCAGCATTCATCAGTTATGTGACAACTGTCTATGCAAACAAGTTCTGGACTGTTAGTTGTCTACAGGTCAGGGCCAGGTCTTACTCATCATTTTTTGTCCAGGACCTACTGCAGTACCTAGTTAGTAAACACCATCTAAATATTTGGTGAATAAATAAAAACCACTTGTGTCTTTGGTTTAGCCTGCAGAAGAATATGTATATAGTAAAACTGGTAATCACTATAGATATTTTGCTAGATACTATCATATCATTTATCATAGTCAAGAACCTCTTTTCCACATCTAGTTGGCTAAGAGGTGTGTGTTTGTTTTAAATCATGAATGGGTACTCAGTTTTATCAAACCCCTTTTCTGTATCTATTGAGATAATCATATAGTTTTTCTTTACTGTAACATGGAAATTAACATAAGTTTTTCTAATAGCAAGTTTTTCAGGTAGAGAATTTTTAAATGATTGATGATTTGGTTTGATAATATTTTAAATGGGATCTTCATCTGGTCATGTTTCAGTTGGGAAAAACATACACGACTGTACATATTTTAAGCAAAAATAAGGTGGCTACAGAATTCTAGAAAGAGCTATAGGGGAGAAGGAGAGGCGGTATACCCAGAGATCAAGAACTGTAGAAAGCAGCTACTACAGCCTCTGCAGGAGCCTGTCCTTCTATACTTTACTACACAGATCCTCCAAGATCTTTGTCAGGCTGCCAAAGCCAGATAAAGAAAGGTTTCCACCTTTCCTTTCATTTTCGTCGCCCTCCCAGTGGCCAAGCCTAAACCAGAACCCTATGGCAAGGCACCCGGAGAAGGTTCCCTACTTGTAGTAAGAGCATTACCTGGAAGAATTCAAAAGGGCAGGGATGGTGCTGAATAGAAACAGACAAAATTCATTCCTGAAATTGGCCTAGACTCATAATGCATTTGTGGTCCTAGATATGATGGGTTTATATTATTATATTATTCCCTTTTTGTTCTGTCCCTGAGAGTTGGGATGTCAATGATATATTAATCTCATACGAGTTCAAAAGTGTTCCCTCTGTTTTTCCAGACCAGTTTGTTAAAATTGAGATATTTCCTTGAATACCTGATAGAACTCTCCTGTAAAATCTTCTGGAGCTAACTTCTGTGTGTATGTGTGTGTGTGTGTGTGGGGGGGGGTGTTAACTAGTAATTAAATTTCTTTATTCTGAAGTTTTCTATTTCTTCTTGTGTCTTAGAAGTTATAGGTTTCTAGGATGTATCATGAAAATATATGTACAATTCCTCAAAATTATTTTAAATGTTTTTAAATTTATGAACATATGAGCTTTAAAGTTATCTTTTTATCATTGAGTATTTTTTTACTGTTACTACTCTGGTTGATTTTTTTTCTAAAAAATTTTTTACTGTGGTAACATACATACAACTCAAAATTGCCCATTATAACCACTTTTAAGTATACAATTCAATGGTATTAATCACATTCACAACCTTGTGCTACCTTTCCCACCATTGTTCGATGCACAAAAGTTTTTAATTTTGGTTAAGTCCATTTTATTGTTTTCTTTTGTTGCTTGTGCTTTTGGTGTCATATTTATCACTGAGTTTTAACATAATTACATTGTAGCCAGAGAACCCGATCTCTCTGAGGGCAGTTTTGTTTTACACTTTGATAAGACTTGCTGCATGCTCTAGAATAAAGTCAATAGTGGTTTATGTTCAAGGAGCTCTTGATCAGATAGTGAATTCTCTAACTGTTGAGTGGAGAGTTCTATTTAAGATCCTGAAATCTATTTGGTTAGTTATGTTATCAAATAGTGTATTTTTACTGATTCCAATATCTATACTTACATTCTTGTTTATTTTTTTTTGATCAATTTATTTTAAAAAGAAGTATTGTTAACTTACCATGAGGGTAGACTTCTCAGTTTCTCTTTTATATGTTTTGAGGCTAACCTATTCAGTACAAATAACTTAAGAACCATTGTATCTTCCTCTGATTGTGATGCAATAATACTGTTTATCTACCTTTTTTCCCTAAAAACTTTCTGTTTGTATAAGATAGACACTAATAAAGCGATATCAATATGTTTTGGTTGCTATTTGCCAGGTATATACTTTTCCATCCTAGTTTACTTTTTCTGTGTATTTTTGATGTATCTCTGCTAAATTTCATTTAACTGGATTTTAATTTTCTTTATCCTGATTATTTTTGTCAGCTGGCAAGTTCAGTCCCTTTAATTTTACTTTAATTACTAGTATACTTGGGTTTATTTTTGCCATTTAATTTGTATTTTATATTTGCCATGCTTTTCTTTGCTTAATTTTTCTCTATCTTCCACTGAATTGACGGATTTTTCTTTATTTTCATTTTTTCTTCCTACTGGTTTTGAAGTCATGCAGTCCATCTTAATAAGCATGCTTGTCTTAACAAATTCTAAAGTTAATATGTCTACCTTCCTCCCAGACAATAAAAGGAACTTAAAATGCTTTACCTTTAATCACTTCCCTCCTGTCATTCATGTTTTCATTGTTCAGCATGCTAGTTCCACTTTACTTTTAATACCTTAAAAACTAGTCACTGTTGTCTTGTTATCTAGCAGTATTAATTTAGATTTCCCCACCCATGTATCAATTTCTTTTTCTTATTATCCCTTCCTCCATCTAACTCCTTTCTTCTGAGTTCATTTTCCTTCCCTAAAATATATCCTTCAAGCTTTTTTTAAGGGAAGTTTATTATTAGTGGACTCTCTCAGAATTTGTTTGAAAATGTCTTTATTTTCACCCTTACCCTTGAGAAATAATTTACCTTGGGAATAGAATTTTAGGTTACAAATTTATTTCCTTTCAGCTTTTCAGCAGTTATTCCATTGTGTGTCTTTTTGCTTTTATGGTTGGTATTGATGAATCTACTCTCACTCTAATTATAGTTCTTCTTGGTGATCTGGTTATATATTATATAAATTAAAGTCTTCTTATTACAATGTGTCTATGTGGATTTCTTTTTATTTATGCTGCCTAGAATTTGCTGTGCCTCTAGTATCTGAGAACTCATGTCTCACCAATTCTGGAAAATTCTCAACCATTTTAAATATGTCTTTCCCTCATTCTCTCCTTTTTCTTTGTTGGAAATTCTTTTAGATATGAATTAGAACTTCTTGTTTTATCCTTTGTCCCTTAACTTCCCTTTCTTATTTACCTTCTCTTTATTTATTAGTGCTGCATTCTGGAAACTTAAAAAGAAATCTATCCTTAAGTTCATAGTTCTCTCTTTGACTGTGTCTAATCTACATGTTGTTTCAGTTTTGAGGTTTTCTTTTTAATAGACTTAAGAGAAATTTTAAGTTTATGAAAAAGAATGTGCATGAAGTACGAAGAGTTCCCATATGCTCCTTCTCCCCTATTATTAACATCTTGCTTTAGTGTAGTACATTTGTTACAATTGTGAACCAATATTGATATGTTATCACTTAAGTCCACAATTTACATTACAGTTCACTCTTTGCATTGTACAATTCTGTGGGTTTTGATAGATGCAGAATGTCATGTATCCACCATTACAGTATCATACAGAATAGTTTCACTGTCCTAAAAATGCAGTGTTCCATCTATTCATTACCACCCCCCCAAACCTGTGGCAAACACTGATCTTGTACTGTTTCCATAGTTTTGCCTTTTCCAGAATGTCATATAGTTGGAATCATACAGTATGTAGCTTTTTCAGAGTTGCTTCTTTCACTTAGTAATATGTATGTAAGGTTCCCCCATGTCTTTTCATGGCTTGAAAGCTCATTTCTTTTTATGGATAAATAATACTCCATTGTACAGATTACCACAGTTTCTTGATCCACTCTCCTATTGAAGGACATCATGGTTGCTTCCAATTTTTGGCAATTATGAATAAAGCTTCTATAAACATTCATGTGCAGGTTTTTGTCTGGACCTCAGTTTGCAACTCCTTTGGTAAACACCTAGGAGGACAATTGCTGAATCATATGGTAAGTCAATGTTTAGCTTTGTAAGAAACTGCCAGACTGCTAATTCTGCTACTTGTTTCTGCTGATTCCTATATAGGGTGAATGATTTTCTTGAGTGTTTTGGAGTTTGGACTGTGATTTTATGTATAGTAGAGCTTTTATTTACACGTACCATCTAGATGTATGCTCCCATGAAAGATTTTGCTCTTACCAGGCCTCTCAGAGAAAACAGAGACTGTGATCATTTGAAGCTGTAGGTATCCAAGGAAAGACCATGTTCTTAAATTTAATCCAATTCTGTGGATGTAAACCTATTATACGTGGAACCTTCTGATTAGATTATTTCAGTTGAGGCATGCCCTAGTTGAGTCTTCATCCTTTTACTGGAGTCTTATATAAGAGATGAAATACGCAGAAGCTGAGAGAAGCCAGAGAAGATCAGAGAGAAGGACACACAGAAAACCCAAAGAAAAAACACAGAAATAGAGAGGAAGCCACGGAAGCAGGAAGCAATGAAACCCAGGAGAAAAGGGAAAGACCAGCAGACATCACTATGTGCCTGGCCTATGACAGGGGAGTCCAAGATCACTGGTAGCTAGGTTTTAGGGTGAAAGCATCACCTGTTGATGCCCTGATTTGGACATTTTCATACCCTCAGCTATGTAAGTTGTAAGTTAATAAATCCCCATTGTAAAAGTCAATCCATTTCTGATATATTGCATTTCGGCAATTTTAGCAAACTAAAAGCAGAGACCTAGACCAAATTTTATGTAAATTTCCTAGCTTTGATGTTTCCTGACCACATATAAAAAAAATTACATCAAGTCACAAGGGAGCAATTCCAAGGTTACAAATTATTAGAGAAAACTTTTTATTCCACACATAGTTCAGAGTGAGACATTCAAGATTTCTTATTATTTACCCATGCAGATAGATTGTTTTCTAGACTACCCTTTCCTGTAAAGAGTGCTGTTTTTGTTCAGGCAGTGCGGGGGGCAGAGTTAGTTCTACTTCTCAACTACACATCTTGCCTATGTCCAAGGTCTCTTCTCCTTCCCCTGCCTGGCCATTATGTACCGATTTGTAAGCCACATTCTGGGTTCCATCTTTTCCCTGAGGCCACATTTTCCTGACAGCAACTTGGATTTGATCTTTTCCCTGAGGCCCTTTCTTAATTTGAGAACCCTTTGCAAGCTATACAAACTCTCCTGTGGCCTTTTCATTTTTTCCAAAATCAACTCTTTGGGTCATTGCTCTTCTCTACATTTCATTAGAGGCACACAGATAAATCCAGAAGACACCTTCTGTATTCTGCACAGAAATCTGTTTAGCTAGATCATTGAATTCATTAGGTATATACTCTATTTTCCATGTTATTACAGGTGATCGTGTTGGCAAAATTTCCACTAACAAGTATCCTCGTTCCTTTAGCTTCCAATAACATTTTCATCAGTTTCCTTCAAGGTCTCCCTTCATCCTCCTCAAGACCCATCCACCTCCCTCTTACTGTCTGATCCCAAAGCCAACATCACATGTTTTAGGTTTTATTATGACAAAATCCTTTTTAAGGTACCAAGTTATGTTCAAGTTAGCTATTGAATAACAAGAACTTCCAAAATTTAGACGCATAAAACAACCTCCATTTTATTATGTCCATGAATTCTTTAGGTAAGGAATTCAGGCAAGGCACAAGGAGAATGGCTTGTCTCTGTTGCAGAATGTCTGGGTCTTCAGTTGAGGAGAATTGAACAGCTAGGTGACAAAGTGTTGGAGGCCAGAACCATCTGGAAGTTTCTCATTCATGTTTCTATGGGTATAGCCAGAAGACAGGGTTCAGCTAGGACTGTCAGCTGGAAAATTTACACTTGCCCACTCCAGCATGGTGACCTCTGGGTAAGCTGAAATTTTCACATGGTGACTCCAGGCTCCAAGAACAAGTATTCCAGCAAACAAGCTGCATAACCTTTTTTTCTGTGTACATAATCTTTTGTGGCCTACACTTATATTATTTATTATCACTTCTGCTGGACTTTATTGTTGAAGCATTCACAAGCCTGCCCAAAGTCAAGGGGAAGGGCAGAGACTTTAACTTTTGATGGGAAGAGTCTCCAAGAATTTGAGGCTATGCTTTCAAATTTTTTTAACCACCACAAGTTTTTTATGCTAACAAGTTTGCCATCATTCAAAAATGGAAGTCTTCTGAAGTTTCTTTACTTAGCTAGTACATACTCATATTTGAACCGTAATATTTATTAAAAATATATCCAACTGTGTGTCAGTGGAGTAAGACACTGTGAATGGAATTTTAAATGAGCAATAAGTACCATCATGTAGCTGGGGGGAACAGTTCAAGTGACTTTAATAAGCTGCTGGAATTAGATTTTGACTCAACATTAACCTCAATAAAAATGATATATAACTTGGGGGAACAATTGTGTTTAACCTTATGAAGTAAGGTCAGTGCAACTGAAATGAATATTCTCTTGAAGTTGCTATATGACTTGTGCTCTATCTTATTTCCTGTGCCTTTGCTTGGGACACTTGAGAAAAGCAAAACTCTCAAAGAAAATACCACAATTTAGAGCTAATAATTTTAGTTTCCAGAACCATTTTTTTTTTTACCAAGAATCAGTGTGCAAATACGAAGCATAGACTATTCGAATTATGAATGGCTCACAAGTTCACTTTCATCCTCTTCAAGTGTGTTAAAAACAGTTTTTTTTTTTATTAAATTCAGTTTTATTGAAATACATTCGCACACCATACAATCATCCATGGTATACAATCCACTGTCCACAGTATGATAACATAGTTATGCGTTCATCACCACAATCTATCTCTGAACATTTTCCTTACATCAGAAAGAACCAGAACGAGAATAAAAAATAAAAGTGGAAAAAGAACACCCAAATCATCCCCCCACCCCACCCCATTTGTCCTTTAGTTTTTATCCCCATTTTTCTACTCATCCATACACTAGATAAAGGGGGTGTGATCCACAAGGTCTTCACAATCACACTGTCACCCCCCTTGTAATCTACATTATTATATAATTGTCTTCAGGAGTCCAGACTGCTGGGTTGGAGTTTGGTAGTTTCAGGTATTTACTTCTAGCTATTCCAATAATTCAAAACCTAACAGGTGTTATCTATATAGTGCATAAGAATGTCCACCAGAGTGAACCTCTCGGACTCCCATTTGAAATCTCTCAGCCACTGAAACTGTTTCGTCTCATTTTGCATCCCCCTTTTGGTCAAGAAGATACTCTCAGTCCCACGATGCCGGGTCCACATTCATCCCCGGGAGTCATAGTCTGCATTGCCAGGGAGATTTACAACCCTGGGAGTCGGGTCCCACGTAGGGGGGAGGGCAGCGAGTTTACCTGTCGAGATGGCTCAGTTAGAGAGAGAGAGGGCCACATCTGAGCAACAAAGAGGTACTCAGGCGGAGACTCTTAGGCACAACTACATGCAAGTTTAGACTCTCCTTTGCGGTAATGAGCTTCATAAGGGCAAGTCCCATGATCGAGGGCTCAACACATCAAACCGCCAGTCACAATGTTTGTGACAACATCAACAACATTCCAGGTGAGGATGTCCAACACATCCACACCTTCCCCCAGATCCTCAGGGCTGGGGAGGGGGAGGCTGTAAATATATTTTTTATTATCTGCCCAAATTACTCTGGGATGTGTAAGACAGTTTTTGTAGGAAAAAAAAAATATGCATTCCTTATTCTACAACAAACCAAAATTTTAAATGTAATTGTAAACATAGCATGTACATGTTTTCACTCCTTTTCCACCACAAATATATTATAACTACTTACATCAAAAAACTCGTTTCAGGGAAAGGAGTACATTTGTTTTCTTTGTATAGATATTTGAAAATATGGTCTTCTCAGATATTGGTTAGAAGTCAATTTTTAAGCTGGAATCTAGGGTGTACTTAATTTTAAGAAGGAAGACAAATGATCTGAGGCCTTAAAAACCATAGATAAAATTTTAAAATCACTTTTATTGGATTCTAGCCAATGAGTTAAACAATGAAATTCTTAAGACAAACAACCAAAGTTTGTTTTTGAACCCTCAGGCTAGTTTCAAAAGTGGAAAAGTTTCATCTATGCAATTGCAAATGGATTATGTAACCCATGTAATATTGGACTTGTTCAGTTGAAGGAAAATAACTCTGGATTTAGTACTTTACATATAGGAAGGAATTGCAAGCACAAAATTGGCAAAACTTTATTATATATGTGGTGAAATTTATTTTACCATATTATAAAATCTAATGGAAGCATATAATACCAGTGGATGTTTCTGTCAAGTACCTGTATTAGTTTATTTGATCTCCTCTTAGGGATACAAATAAGATCAAATTATATAAAAAAGAGAAATAAGTTGTTCCAGGAACTTCACAAAGTTGGATTCAAATTTTAAAACTTGGGAAGCTGAAAAAGTAATTTGTCTTATAAAAAAAAAAGTAATCTGAAACCAAAAAGGCCCAATAAATAAAAGGAGAAAATACAGAGCATGTACACAGAGTTAAATGGGAAGTGACTGAACATACAGATACTTCCAGAAAGGGTTACATCAAGCATGAGAAATGCATTGTACATGTGCTGCCAATCCCTACGCTAGACCCCAAGAAAGAAATTTCTAATTACTCCTTTCCTGCCAAGCCCAGAAACAGTCTTCCCAACTGTTGGGATTCAATCATATCCCCATAAAAGACCTGTTCATGTCTTAATCTAAGTTTAAGGACCGATTTGTAAATAGGGCCTTTTGAAGACGTTATTTTTAGCTTAATTTTTTCCCAAATTGAATCAGAGTGGTCTTTGAAATATATGACTGGATGCTTAATAAAGAGAAGAAATTCAGAAGGAAATAGTAGAAGACAGAAGACAGAAAGAAGAAAGCTCACTACCAGAACACTACCAACTTGGGGAGAAAGCATGGCTTTTGCTGACATCTTGATTTTGGACTTCTAGCCTTCAAAACTGTGAGACAATGAAAGCCTGTTTTTCAGGTCAACCCATTGTGTGGCAGCTCTGGCAAACTAAGACACCAACCTTCTCACTACAGAGACTCCCTGTTGTTTGCCATTGGTACTCAGATAAACCTATTAGGCATTGTGGATGAAATGGACATAGTGACCCATATCATTAGGGATACAGCAAGTAGGGATGGCAAGGCAATGCCACCATGATACTCAGCCATGGCTAATGAAGACTCCAGCAGGTTGGTGGAGACAGCACAGAGTAGGGGTGAGTGTTCGGGTAATCTGCATCCCTTGCTCTAAAATGTTCAGCAAAGTTTTCACATATGTAAAATAGGGATTGCACTATTTCTCTAGACAGATTATACAAATTACCTTAAAATAGGTACTTAATAAATGTCAGTTTCCTGCCAAATTCTAGCTGCATCATTTTTAAAGAAACTTAAGAGTTCTAGAGCAAAGCATCTGAAGTAGTTAAAAAAAGTGGAACGTAAAATCTGGAAGATGCTAAACAACTGAGAATTATTTGTGGCACATAAGTGAAAAATCAGAATTCCTACTCGACACAGAGCAATCAAGAGAGTAACCAGCCTATTTAATCTATTTTTAGACTACAAACTAGAGCAGTGTCTCCCAAAGTGTGGTTCGAGTATCAGGGGTTGTACATGATATTTGCCCCTGGGAACACATTAACTGACTCTATTAAGATATGACCTGAATTCTAATTTCAAATGCAGCTTTTCCACTCATACAAAGCAGAGAATCAAGGTGGGAAGGCCTCTAGAGGTAACCAGAGTCCAAGAATGGAGCCCTTTTTTAATTCTCTGCTCCATAAGGGGAGATCTATCTTCCTGGCAGGCTAGAGGCCAAGAATTTCTTCTTTCGTTATTTAAAATTTTTATTGTAGTAACACATATACAACTCAAAATTTCCCATTTTAACTACTTTAAAGTGTGCAATTCAGTGGTGTTAATTACAGTCACAATGTTTTGCAACCATCACCACCATCTATTTCCAAAACTTTTTCATTACCCCAAACAGAAATTCTATATGCATTAAGCAATAACTCCCCTTTTGCCAACACCCCAACCTGTGATCTTTCTGTGTCTATGAATGTGCATCTTCTAGGTATTTCATATAAGTGGACTCATACAATATTTGTCTTTTTGTGTCTGACTTATTTCCCTCAACATGATGTTTCCTTGGCTCACCACAATACAGGTTACTATTTAAGGTAGTTAAAGTTTACTTTTTGAGTGCATTTATAAAATAAAGACATAAATCCTATAAAATAGTAATGCTACATAGATACAACAAAAATTATTTTTAGAAAATCATGTACTAATCATGGGAAAGAGTGAACTACAGTGTGAAAGACAAAAAAGAGGAGGGCAAGAAAAGGGTACTGAGGGACAAGAGAAGGACAAGAGAGGAAAGTCCAAGTTTTTCTTTCTCCAGACCCTTTTCTAACATTGTAATAACTGTGTCTCAGTTCTAATTCTGAAACTGCAAGACAGAAACTGAGGATAATTCTAAGGATTCAGCATGGTCACTTTAAACAATTACCAGGTCATTTCATTCAATTGCTCTCCTTAATTAAGAGACAAGTCATGCTTTGCAATTTAGCCCCTTTTGACATTTAATTAGGTCTTCTAATCTGTAAAGGGTGAGTGTTATCAATCAAATCAGAACAGCAGCAATGCTCATTTCCACATTAACAGCACAGAGGTGGTTATTGCTACATACGGTCCACTCTGAACCTCTGATCATTAATCAGGCAGGAGTTTCTCAGCAAATGCTTATTAAGAACCCTTCCATTAGGCACTGTGGAGCTTGGTCTCATGGTGAAAACAGGTCAGTAAGCAAGAGAGTTATAACACAGTATGCTCAAAAGACTGTGGGAAGCACTCTGTCACAGGTAAAAACAGGAGGCTATGAGGTATGGAGGGGGTCGAGGAAGACTTCCAAAAAGAGGGGGTAGCTCAGCTTAGTACTGAAGGCTGATTAGATGCTAGGTGGAAAGATGAGATAAGCAATGAGTTCTGCCTGGTGGGAGTAGCTTATGTAAAGGCAGAGAGATACAGGAGAACTTGAAACTTCTGGTAAAATACAAGACTGTAGAAGCCGGAGTTCAGGTTTTGCTGGAGGAGTGGCGAGGGTTGAGTCTGGAGATGTAGGCAGGAGTTGCATCATGAAGGGCCTTTTGTGAAAAAGCTAAAGAATTAGGACTTGTGATAGACAAAATGCACCAGACAATTAAGGAGATGATTTTTGTGCCAGTTTGGATGTATTAAGTCCCCTAAAATGCCATATTCTTTGATGCAATCTTGTGGGGGCAGATGTATTAGTGTTGATTAGGTTGGGATCCTTTGAGTGTTTCCACAGTGACTCAGTCAACTGTGGGGGAGAGCTTTGATTGGATAATTTCCATGCAGGTGTTACCCACCCATTCAGGGTGGGTCTTAATTGAATCACTGGAGTCCTGTAAAAGAGTTTACAGATAGACGGAGATGCTGTAGCTGAGAGACACATTTTGAAGATGGCCACTGAAAGCCAATGCTGTCATTTTGGAGTATGCCATTTTGAAATGCAACCTGGGAGCAAACAGACACCAGCCACATGCCTTCCCAGCTAACAGAGGTTTCCCGGATGCCAATGCCTTTCTCCAGTGAAGGTACACTATTGTTGACGCCTTACCTTGGACAATTTATGGCCTTAAGACTGTAACTTTGTAACCAAATAAACCCCCTTTATAAAAGCCAATCCATTTCTGGTGTTTTGCATAACGGCAGCATTAGCAAACTGGAACAATTTTATACAGACAATTGCAATAGGGAGAATATCATTAATGAGGGCTGTGTCAAAGAGAGGGAGATTCCCTAGGGTTTTATAAAACATGGGAACCACTGAGGGAGGATGGAGATGGGTCTTATCCAAGCATTTGCAAGGGTAGGGTGGTCTATTGCAGTTAGCCATTTCTCAGAACACAAAAATGCCACAAAAGGGTGTGTGTAGAGGAGGGCGTTTCTATACTATTGTTGCTTTCCTATAGCACAGGGCTCAGATAAAGTTCAACACAGTCAGATTTTATCCTGGTATGCACCAAAGAGGATATTCAAGGTACTCTAGGTTTGTGAGCAGGGGTTAAACTAACCAGATGGGTGCTGTAGATCCACAGAACCAGCTGCCACCACTTGCTCCCATCAGAAGAACTTGTCTTTGACCTTTCCTTACTTTTTCTTTGAGACAACCACCAGGTTCTCTGGATCCCAGTATAGGCCTCATATCTTAGTTTGTCTTGTTCCCATCCCTTGTCCTGAGTCCTGGACATACCTGAGACTGTGACTCCTAACAAGATCAACAGCATGCTTTGGCCCCTCTTACTTGGAGAATCTTATCTCTCTGTCTCCTCCAGATAACTTCTTAGATCTCATACCTGGCCATAGCCCCTAAACCTTACTGAGGGTGTTTTGGATAAACAGCACTTTCTGGGAAAGTTAAGTTATTGGCAAACCCTGGATTTCTGCAGCAGCCCTGCTTTCTTTCTCTGTGGTCAGGATATCGTCCTCAGCCTGGGCAAAGGCCTGTCCTTGTGATCTAAATTCTAGCTCCTGCAGCCTGAGAGTATATGCAGAACCTGCTTTGGACCTGTGGGCTACTTCAGCCCTGCAACACAGTAACTCCCCAGTTAGCTGTAATTAGGGTTTGCAAACCTTGACTTTTATGAATTGGATAAAATAAGGACACTACTTAATCATTTAACCTTGAAATGAGACTTGATGGATAAGATTAACATTGTGTCATAAGATGTAAGGGGGGGGGGAAACCACTACAAGTTACATGGTTATGGAATCATGTCATCAGATAAACAAATTCAGCTCAAATGTTCTGCTTCAGGAAAAAAAAGAAACAACACAAAACTAATAATATGAGAGACATTCCTGAAGTTGCTAAAGTTTCCTAAGAAGTAATCCAACAAACGTAATATTCAGTTCTGACAGGGCATTCAAAAGCTCTGTGACAGCAGAAGGAGCTCAAAGCAAATCCAATCACCATTTTGGTGACTGGGGTGTGTTTTCCAGGTGAATATCACAAAAAACAAAGGCTCTGTTATGCACTAGGGCATTTTAGAAGACAGATATCACATAAACAGGAGATTTTAATCTTTGTAACAAATGGTTTTAATGTAGTTGGTTAGATTTTTACTATTATTATGAATTTAAGCAAAATTAAACTAAGCCATGAAACTTAATAATACCTGGATTTAAAGACCACTGTTCCTAAGATCACTCCCTTTATTCTTTGGTACTTACAAAGTCAATTCACTTCTGCCTGATAAAATTCAGAGAAAAGCACAAGATTTACCAATTAAATCCTCCTCCTCTCCCAGTACGTTTTACTAGCATTTTGCCTCACAGTAACCTTCTGCAATTACATAGTAACTTCAACATAAGGTCCTCCAAGTGTTTTGCAAACATTAATTAAGCTTTGCAATACCCCAGTGAGGGAGAAGTCCGACATCATACCCAGGAGTCCTCCTTGTACTCAGACAGTAGTTGGAATGACATTTGTTCCTGTCACTCAGAATCAGTACATGGAGCTCTAACCTGTGGGAAGACAAGATGTGCTGATTCTGCCAGAATTAAAAATGACACCATGATGTCCCTGCTTCCTGTAACAAAAGAAGACAGAATGACTCTTATCAAGTATTTGCTCTCTTACAGTATGTGGTAATATTTATTTTTACCTATGATTCTGAATAGTTGATCTGACTTTTTATAGAATTAATGATTTGAAATCAATTTAATGTCAATGTTCTATCTCATTCTATTAATAAATATGTTCTAGTAGCACAGCTTTAAACTTTATGAAGCTAACCATTGGAAAATGAGAAATTATCATACAGAACATAGTTTGAGAGGTATCTGCTTCTAGACACACATAGATCTCACCCCACCTCCAAAAACTCAGATGCAACTTTAGCTTAAAAACAACAAGCGAACAGAGAAATGAAGGAAAGAAGGAAATAGCTGGGTGGACAGGCCACTCTTCTCCAGCCATGAGATGTCAACTGGAGATCAAGATGCTTGAGGTTAAACAAAAAAGATCCAAAAGCCTACTAAACTAAGTTAAAAATCTACACAGGGACTCCCAGAGAAGAGCCTGATCCTGGCATCACAGGATTGAAAATGACTTCTTGACCAAAAATGGAAAAAGAAATGAATTAAAATAAAGCTTCAGCGGCCCAGAGATTTCAAATAGAGTCAAAAGGTCATTCTGGAGGTTACTCTTAGGCAAGCTGCTTTAGCCAGATATGGCAAATTGCCACAGTATGCCAAGCCCCAACCAACAGTATTCTTGAAAACTCTAAATAATACCCCGGGCTCTATCTAAGACTGTATAAAAGTTTTACCTATTAAGTTTCTTTTTGCAGAAGCTTAAAGCCTCCAGATTATTCCTAAACCAGATAAACCCTGAAACCCAGAGGTACCAGTCTCTCCAAGAACATCAACCAATTTCATTCCTCTACCCCATAAGGTCGACACTCCTTTTTTAATATGAAGAAGTTCCAATGGTTACTGCCCAGATATCCCTGAAGATTGAGAGAAAGATCAAATGAGGGGGGGAGTTATAACAGAGAAATTAGGATTTAACAATGATTTTGACTATGAATCATTATATAGATACTTTCTTTTAGTTTCTAGTGTATTAGAATAGCCAGAAGGAAAAACCTGAAATTATTGTACTGTGATCCAATAGCCTTGTTCTTTAATAATGATTGTATAACTACATAGTTTTATCTTGTGAGTGTGTGATTGTAAAAACCTTGGCACTGACACCCCCTTTATCCAGTGTATGGGTAGGTAAGTAATAAAGACATGCATGGAAAAAAATCTATGTGGGGATTGTTATAAAAAGGTTAACTTTCTTTAAAATATTGTTTTATAAATTATCACAGTGATCACTTCTGGCCAAGTGATGGAGGCTATACTGACAGCAAAACTGGCCTTACCAAGCTACAGGTATTATCTTGGCATTTAACCTGGGGGGACCTGCATTGTACCGCTCCCTCCACCAGGGCTGGAACTCATCATCTGCTACTAACGCTCCAGTGCTGGAAACCGTTGTTCATGATACCTTCTTGGTTCTTGACCCTGATTGTACTTCATAACCACATGTGGAGTTATTTCAAATTATGTCTGCAGCAGGGCCCTACCCCAAACCAAATAAAACACAGTATTTGAGGCTGAGGCCAGGACACTGATATTTTAAATCTCCTGGGTGATGACTACATGCATCCCTGGATGATGTCTCTCTGGCAATAGCCATGGATCTTCCCAGGAGTCAAGTAAAGCCTTTCCTGCTGGATGATGGCTAGTGACCTCCAATTCTAAGAAAAGTCCTCCACAAAACCTTATAAAGGTCTTTGCACATGCCATATCGCCTTTTATGATTATCATTCTCATGTCATGAGTGCATGATTGCTAACTTGAAATATAGCGCAGCACTAGAGAGGGACAAGTTGGGCTGTCCATGTTCTAACCTTTGGGATCGGGGGGTGTTCCTGCTGGAGAGGTATTCTTGGCAATTGCCTAGTCCCCATTCTCAGGCTTTGCTGGCCACTCTTGTGATATTACAAGCTTGGGTTCCTAGAGTCAACACTGAGCCAAAGAAGCATTGCAGAGGGGAATGAACTTAGCTTTGAAGAGCACAGAGCAGATACTGTGCAAACACAGAGGCTGGTGGATTGAGAAATACACACACTAACAAGAGTCTGCAGAAATATTCCAAAACAGGTTAGGTGGGACCATCCCAAAGATGTTACCTAGATTAGCATTTTAAGACATTTCATTTTTCACTTCTAGTGCCTGATATGACAGATTTTCTATATGGATCTAATTGTAGAAGACAAGAAATATTGTGTGAGAAAGAGAGGAAGTTATGCTCCAGCTGTTTTTGATACTCCTGATGGTTTTAGGTGGTACCACAGAACTTAGGTTAAGTATATGCTGAACAATGATGAGGAAATGATTTCCTTTGCTATTCTTTGTTAATCATTCTGCTTATACCATGCCAAGGCAAAAGTCTCAGTTTGGTGTTAGTAAGCCTTTAGCATCTTTCCGGTACTTGAAAATCTTTTTTTTTTTTAAGAAATAATTTAGGGAACAATGGTAACCAGCTAGAATTTAAGAATGTTGCTTGGTTTTTATTTGTATTTATTTACGTGATATCTTTTATTCATGGCAAGCTTTAATGTTTTTCAATTTATGGTAGTGATTTAAAGTTTCTTTTAAAAATACATTTAAGAAACTGTGAGATGATTTAAAGAAATAATAAAACAGGTAATGCACATATATAGCAGAAATTGTGAATGGACTCTATAACTTTAGCTAAAAATTATTCCACTACCACCTTTTCTTAGATCTGTTTTAAATAGATCTCACTGCCAACTTGATCTTTGACAAATGTTAAGAGCATGTACCCATTTTTAAAAACATAATTTACATTTTAAATATAAATGTACTTTAGATTAATCATGCATACCCAACCCTAAATTTGTTTTCAAGTAGAAGTCCTTATACTATCTAATTTAACCATTTGAATTATCATCTATAAAAATGACCACTTGCTGTTAGTATTTAAACTAGGAGTTTAAAAAAATCCAGAATAGATTTTCTTAATGTAAACAGCTATTCAGTTTAATGGTAATTTGGGAAAACCTCATATGCTAGATACCTATGTTGGCCTATTTAAAATTTGGTCATTTTCTCCTCAGTTGATCAAGGCATTCATATCTATATCATGCTTTTAAATAGTAAATTCTTGGCTGACCTGCTTATTTGATTTTTTCCCAAAAAAAACTAAATTGCATCATCATTACATAAATTTGTATCATGATTCTACTATGGAGACGAGGCAGAGTCTGAGTAACATAGAGGGTAGACTGATTTGAATTACATTTTCATGCAAAACATGTATATAAACTGAAAAAGTTAAATGTTAAATTGAAGTGATGAGGCCCCAGTCAAGATGTCAGAGTGAGAAGATTCAGGGCTCTGTCTACCTACAGAAGCTTTGAACAACCAGCAAGAACTGGCAGAAACATCTTCTCAAAGCTCTAGAAAAGTTAAAAGATTGCAGTAATGGGGCAAGTACTGAATCAAGAAAAAGGCAAATTCAAAGATGGTAGGATCTTGTGGCACCCATGCTGGCCCCTCTCCCATCCCATCACTGGCTTGGCATGAAGACATACATGCTCCTGGGGTAGGTCCCTGGTCCCAGTTCTGGAGGGAGCAGAGTTAACCCTCACGCACATACTGGCAGCATCAATGTCTGGCCCAATCTGTCTGGTGGTGGTCTGAGGGATTGAACCAGGACATTGATCACAAGCTTGCCATCCCAGAATTTGCCCTGTATATAGAAGGTAGCTTACAGAGTTTTCCAACAGAAGGCTATGGGTTAGCAGTCAAGTTGTGGCTGCTTGAAGCAAGGGACTCCTGTCTGTAGGACATACACTGCAGTGCCCGTGGCCATGAGGAAACTGTTATTAGGGAAGAGGGGACATTCATATATGTGAAAATGAGGGAAATCCTAGGAGCACACCTGCATGCCCAAGACAAGACACATGTGCAGTAAGAATCATGGAGGCCCCATGCTTTGGCCTTGAGCTATTCTCTAAACTCATTGTTTGGATAAGCTCTGAAGGAGAACACTTGCACAGCTCAATCTGCAAAGACTGGGAAAGAAGTTTTCTCACTCCCACCCCATCCTCCACTTTTTTCTGTTAATATCTGGCACTCAAGGAATGTTCTGTCATAACACCAACTGGATACAAGCTTGAAGAACAGATGCCTCAGAGTCTAAATTACAGCATTAACTCATTAAAATATCAAAATGTCCAGGTTTCAAATAAAGACTATAAAACATACAAAGAAACAGGAAGCAATAGCCCAGGAAAAGGAGAAGATTAAATCATTAGAAATAATCCACAAGGAGGATCAGACCTAGGGCATTCCAGACAAAGACTTTAAAAACATTGTCCTAAATATGCTCAAAGAGCTAAAGGAAAATATGGACAAACAACTAAAGGAAATCAAGAAAATAACAGATGAACACAAAGAGAATATCAATAGAGAGATGGAAATTATGAAAAGGAACCAAACAGAACTGAAGACCACAGTAACATAAATTAAAAATTCCCTTGAGGGGTTCAATAGCAGACTGGAGCTGGCAGAAGAAAGAATCAGTGAACTTGAAGATAAGACAATTGAAATCATTCAAACTAAGGAGAAGAAGGAATGAAGAAAAGTGAACAGAGCCTGAGGAATCTGTGGGACACTATCAAGCATTCCAATATATGCATTGTGCAAATCCCTGAAGGAGAAGAGAGACAGGGATAGAGAGAATATTCAAAAAAATAAAGGCTAAAACTTTAAAAATTTAATCAAAGACATGAATATACATCCAAGATGCTCAATGAATTAGCCAAACAGGATAATCCCAAACAGTACCATGCTACAGCATATTACAATGAAAATACTGAATGCCAAAGATAGAGAATTCTGAAGGCCATAAAGGAGAAACAAGGTGTCACATACAAGGGAACCTCAATAAGATTAAGTGATGATTTCTCATCAGAAACCACGGAGGCAAGATGACAGTGGGATGATATATTTAAAGTGCTGAACAAAAAAAATCGTCAACCAAGAATTCTGTAACTGTCAAAACTGTCTTTCAAAAATATGCAAGCTCTGCACAGCGTGACTGTGTGATTGTGAAAACCTTGTGGCTTGCACTTCCTTTATCCAGTGTATGGACAGATAAGTGGAAAAATGGGGACAAAATGAGATGAAGCATAGGGTGGGATGGAGGGGATAGAAAGATTTAGGTGTTCCTTCTTGCTTTTATTTTTATTTTTGGAGTAAGGAAAAGTTTCAAAAATTGATTCTGGTGATGAATGCACAAATGTATGATGGTGCTGTGAATAATTCATTGTACACTATGGATGACTGTAGGGTATGTGAAGATATCTCAATAAAACTATTTTAAAAAAGTAAATGAACAGTGGTGGGGGAGAAGGGGAATGGCATGTTTTGGATGTTATTTTTTATTTTAATTTTTATTTAATCTTTTGGAATAATGAAAATGTTCCAAGATTGACTGTGGTGATGAATGCACAACTATATAATGATACTGTGAACAACTAACTGTACACTTTGAATGACTGTATGTTTGAATGATTGCATTAAAAATATGCAAGCTCAAAGAGACAGAAGGTAGAATACAGATTGTCAGGGGTGGAAGGCAGGAGGAATGGGGAGTTTACATATAATGGGTATAAGGTTTCTGCTTGTGAGGATGGGAAAGTTTTAGTAATGGATAGTGGTGAGAGTACGATAACATTGTGAATGTGATTAATCCCACTGAATGGTATGCTTGGTTGAGATGGGAAAGTTTGTTATATGTATGTTCTCACAATTTAAAAAAAAACAAACAAAAAGGAAAGAGCAACTAAAGAGACAATGACAATTAGACACAATACATGACCTGGATGGGATCTACCAAAGGAGGAAAAAAGACACAAAAGGACATCAATGGAACATATGAAAAAAATTGACACATAGACTGTAATTATTATATCAACATTAAATTTCTCAAACTTGGCAACTGCACTTAAGGGGGTTACATAAGAACAAAGATACTCAGGGAATGTACATGGCAATGTTAAGTGTTCAAGGAGCATATACAACCTGTGCTCAAGTCTTCAGAAAATTGGTAAATGGATAACAGACAAGAAGATGAATGGATGGATGGACAGATAGACAAATAGAATAATATGGTAAATGTGGCAAAATGTTAAAATCGGTACATCTGGGGGGATAGGGGTATGTTGGTGTTTTCTGTATGGGGTTTGTATTACTTTTGCAGCTATCCTGTAAGTTTGAAAGAATTTCAAAATAAAAAGTTTTAAAAACTTGATACGATGAAATAAAACAACTACCTTCAAAAAGTTTGGCAAAAAGAGAAAAAA
This sequence comes from Choloepus didactylus, assembly GCF_015220235.1. Taxonomy (NCBI): domain Eukaryota; kingdom Metazoa; phylum Chordata; class Mammalia; order Pilosa; family Megalonychidae; genus Choloepus; species Choloepus didactylus. The sequence continues at coordinate 82,703,505 of NC_051311.1, forward strand.
AAATTGCCCATAATCCCACCACTTTAGCACTCTTACATCAAAGTCATCACTAATGTTATGTAATTCATTCCAGTACTTTGCATGTACATGTATGTGAGTGTGAGACTTTTTAAAAGGTACAAGATGAAAACAGAAAATTCTGTACACCCCTCACCTCATTTACCACATACTGCTCTAGCAAACTCATTAGCTCTCCCTCTCTCTACACAAATTTTTTTCTGAGAGTGGGTTTCATATATCAGGTCCCTTTATCATGAAATTATTTCAGTGTACATTAATGACAAGTATATACTCTTACATAACTAGAGCATAATCAACTAATTTAAGAAATACAGCATTTATACAAATCTATTATCTAATCTATAGTGTGACTCCAATTCCCCTAACTATTCCTTGTTTTGGATGTTATGTGGAAGTTCTTGGGTGACGAGGCACAAACACAGAAAGCCAGCCAGCTGAGAACACATCCACCTTAGGCTCCTGCAAGGGTCCACAGAGGAAGGGGGTGGGGAGCACGTGCAGGTCCAGGGCTCCTCCTGCCTTTATAGTGATCCACAGAGGATGGAGTGGCACTTTCTCACAGACACGGGATTGATGTTTCGAACTACAAGGCATGAAAACATAAGCCAAGCAAGGGCTGTCCGGAGAGGCTGAGGGCAACCTCTTATCCAATCCATTTGGAAAACAGACCTTGCTGGTATATTATGAGGCTCAAAAGGACAAGGGGCTGTTCAGAGAAGCAACAGCAGGGGCTATTTGGAGAAGCTAGGTATACCGGTTTGAACATATTATGTCCCCCAGAAAAAGCCATGTTCTTTGATGCAATCTTGTGGGGGCAGACATATTTGTGTTGATTAAATTGGAATGTTTGGATTAGGTTGTTTCCATGGAGTTATGCCCCACACAACTGTGGGTGATGACTCTGGATAATTTCCATGGAGGTGCGGCCCCACCCATTCAGTGTGGGCCTTGATTAGTTTACTAGATCACTATATAAGCTCAGACAGAAGGAGCAAGTCTGCTACAGCCAAGAGGGACACTTTGAAGAATCCACAGGAGCTTAGAGAGGAATGTCCTGGGAGAAAGCCATTTTGAAACCAGAACTCTGGAGTAGTCGCCAGCCGTGTGCCTTCCCAGCTAACAGAGGTTTTCTGGACGCCATTGGCCACCCTCCAGTGAAGGTACCTGATTGTTGACATCTTATCTCGGACACTTTATGGCGTTAAGACTAACTTTGTAACCAAATAAAGCCCCTTTGTAAAAGCCAATGCATTTCTGGCATTTTGTGAAAAGGCAGCATTAGCCAACTGGAACACTAGGGGTGGCTCTTATTATACACACCATCTAGAGGTACAGGCCCTGCTGATGCTAGTCACAGTTACTCCCCAGGACAGGGCTAAATGGGGTGTTGCTCAAAGGCAAATTTATGACTAAGTCAGGCAGGATGAAGAGGCACCTAATGTAATTTTCTTTATGCCATTACATCCCAATTTTATTCCAGTCCTATGCCTAAACATAATCAAACATTGCCTTTATTTTTTTCACAGTTTCAGTTATTTCCTTATTGTGAAATATAACATATGCAAAAAGGTAATATCTTTCGAAGTATGATTTAACAGATAGTTACATAGGAAATTTCCAAAAATGTTATGCTACAGTACCATAGTTTCAGTTATTTCCTTATTGTGAAATACAACACATATAAAAAAGATGATAACTTTCAAATTACAATTTAACAAGTACCTATAGAGCAAATTTCAAAGGATGCTACTATGGGTTACAGCTCCATCATTTCAGTTCTTTCCCTCTAGCTGTTCTAATACCCTACGAAGAAGAAAATTATATAGAGTCAGTATTCATAATCCTTTGTTAAATTTCATCTTGTCTGTTGCTACCCCTTCTTCTACTTTAATCACTTTCCTGATCTTCAGGGATGTCTAGGCAGTGACCACCCTAACTTGTTTATGTTGAAAAGGGGTGTGGACATTATGGGAAAAGGGGACACATATGGTTGATGTTCTTGAAGTGGCTATTGCCTCTGTGTTTTTGGACTTGGCTGGCATAGGAGTTCTCTGGAGGATTTTGTCTGAAGAATAAACCTAGTGAGTGAAACTTTTGTAGAGTCTCTGATAGGGACCTGAGTATTCTTTAAGATTTTGGGGACTACTGTTGATTTGGGCACTGTGGCCATTTGGGATATCTAGCTGGAGCTTGTATAAGCGTAACCTCCAGGAGAGCCTCTCAACTATTATCTGAAATCTCTTCGCCACTGAAACCTTATTTTGTTTCCATTCTTTACTCCCTTTTGGTCAAGAAGGCACTCTCAATCCCTTGATGCCAGGCCAGGCTCATTCCTGGGTGTCATGTCCCATGTCACCAGGGAGACTCACTCTCCTGGGAGTCATGTCCCACATAGGGGGGAGGGTAATGAATTTATTTGCAGTCTTGGGCTTAGAGAGAGAAAGGCCACATCTGAGCAACAAAAGAGGTTCTCTGGAAGTGACTCCCAGGCATAATTATAGGTGGGCTTAGCCTTCCCTTTACAACCATAAGTTTCACCAGAGCAAGCCTCAAGATTGAGAGCTTGACTTATAAAGTAGGAGGTTCCTAAGTTCACATAGCATATGTTCTGTCCACAATAATCCATTCATATTTTACTAAGTTGTACAATCCTCATCACTCTCCATTTTAAACAATACTCATGAACCAAAACACCTTGTAGCTTTTTTCAGCCCTTAAATATTTGTCTCTAGTATTTGTGTAGTACTAGTATGGTATTCCCATTAATTATAGTCATTAGTATGCAATAGGTAAGTTTTTTCCATATACCCTTCTGTTGACAACTCTTTGTACTAGTATCATACCTTAGAAGTATATCATGCAAACACTCATCTATATTTGTAGTGCTGATGATCTGTGGGATACATGCCTTTAAACAGCCCCTTTCAATCCTATTCACCTTCGATACAGCTCTAACACTTATAATCCTATTAATAATCATCACCCCTATCCATTCCCATACCTTTGAATTCACCATCATTAACATATCTGAACATACTAGAATATCATTTATCCTCACTAGCTTCTGTCTATCACTAGGTCCCCAATATTCTACATTATAAGACATTGATTTTACCTTGTTCAGGGAGTTCATAGTAGTGGTAACATAAAATATCACTCCTTTCATGCCTAATTTCACTCAGCATTGTATCTTCAAGGTTCATCCATGTTGCCATATGTTTCAGGACCTTATGTTTCAGTACCATATGTTTCCTTCTCACTGCTGCATAGTATTCCATCATATGTATATACCACATTTTGTTTATCCACTCATCTGGTGAAGAACACTTGGATTGTTTCCGTCTCTTAGCAATTGTGAACAATGCTGCTCTAAACATCGGTGTACAAATGTCTTTCGCGTCACTGCATTTAATGCATTGCACTACATTTAATACATTGCATTTAATGGTGACATCTCTTTAGTGTCCTTCAATGTGGCACTGTTCCTCTGCCTTTCTTAATCTTTTATGGCAATGATATTTTTGAAGATTAAAACCAGCTATGTTGTAAAATAACCTTCAACTTGAGTTTGATGTTTCCCATGACAGATTATTTTTCACATAGCTGCAAATATTCAAATGTCATAAATATTTTCTCATGTTGAAGCATAATTTTAATAACCTTCAACTTAATGAGTTTTATAATATAGATATATTAATACTGTAATGGAAAGCCTCATGCATTAGCACTGTCCAAGTTTTGGATTTTTTCCTTAAAACACAAGATCCGTAAGTTGATCAATTAACATGGATATTTTTATAAGTGTATGATATAAATTTCAAATTGTTTCCAAAGAGATGATTCCAGTTTACCCTCTCATCAGGTAGGTTTGAAAGTACCAGTTTCATCATAACCTCACAAGCCTTGGGACTGGTCACTATGTTTTTTCCTGTTTGTTTACTAATCACTGAAAAATAACATTTCAGGATAGTTTTAATTTGCATTTATTGTGTTTTCAGCTAAGCATAAAAATCCTCCTTGAAATTTTCCAATAATGTCTACTTTTTACTTCAAATTTCTAGGTATCTGTGAATTGATACATTCTATTTTCTAACCTACTATTCTCAGAATAGATCTATACTACTCGATATTGCTCTCCTGGCTTTCCATAATCTGACCAATGATTACTTCTCCAGCCTGACCATTCCTCCTCAACCAACACTTCCTTCTTGTGCATTTCCCAATCTGTTCTTTTGTGTGTAGGATTTCAGATGCCCTGTCCTCTAGTTCAATAACCTTTTCACCTGCCTTTTCAAATCTGCTGTTGTAGATCTCCATTGTGTTTCTCTTTTCTTCTGTTGTGCCTTTCATTCCCATAAATTCTGCTATTTGGTTTTTCAAACTTACGAGTTCTTCTTTATGGTCACCCATTGTCTTCTCCATATCCTTCAACTCTTTTGCCACATTTTCCTTCAGCTCATTGATTTGATATAGATTTGTCTGAACATCTTTAATTAGTTGTTCCAACCCCTGTATCTTATTTGAAGTTAAAGTTTATTCCTTTGACTGGACAATATCTTCATTTTTCCATGTGTGCCTCATAATTTTTTGTTGTCTAATTATCTGGTTTCCTTAATTACCTCAATCAGGTTTTCCCAGACCAGATGGGCCTAGGTCTCAGGGGAAGGGTGTAATCAGTATCAAGTTTCCCTGGGGATGAGAACCAGAAGATTGTAGACTTCCCTGTGAGGCCTCTAGACTCTGTGCTTTTTCTATCCTGCCTAGCAGGTGCTGCTTTTTAGCCTGCAGCTCCCCACTGATGTAAAGAGATGTGGTACCTTTAATTCTCAGGTGACCCTGTCCCAGCCAGGTGCTGAGGGTGTCAGAAGCCAAGTGTAAGTTGTTTCTATTGTTTTTTTTTCCCCCAGTCCCTGGAGTCTGAATTCTCTGAGAGAGGGCAGCCACTTGAGCTGGACCCCACCACCCCTCCTCTTAGGAAAGATATGCCCTTTAGGGAATTACCTGTACTTGACTTCTTCCTTTGTCTATGTATCTTAACTCCATCCTTGCCTGCACCAGCACTGACAACTGAAAATGCCTGAGACTTTCTCTAATGAGCTACTTAGAATGAGAGAAAAAAGAAAAGAAAAAAGAAAGAAATCTCCTTTTTAGGGTGAGTCCCCACCCCCCAGTTTCACTGGTCAAATGGAGTTGGTACCCAGTTCTATGTGCTCCTTTTCTTGGGACATAGCCATTTTCCAATATTCTGAGCTCAGCTGTCTCCAAAATCCTACATATGTATGTATGTATGTATGTATGTATGTATTTTCCATCAGAACCACCTCCTTTCGGCCAGGAGAAACCTCAGGGCTCCTTTCCTGTTTGCTCCAGGTTTATCTGTGCTTGTAGCTTGTATTCAGTGGTCCAAATTTGTTAATTAAAACTGCAACTGCAGCTTGGTTGAGTTACTTTCCCTTGCTCCTAATAGATGTTTGGAGATGCTACGCTGAGAGATGAAGCCCAGGGTTTGCCCCAGAGAAGCTAAGAGAGGACTCCCACTTAGAGAGAAACACCCTGGGACAACAAGCAAAGATGCACAGGAGCTGAGAGAAAGAAGCTAAGAGAGACAGAAGCCCAGACGCATTTTGGAGAAAGCAATTTTGAAACTAGAACCCAGGAGCAAAGGGTCAGCAGACGCCAGCCATATGCCTTCCCAGCTGACAGAGGTGTTCCTGTTGCCACTGGCCTTCCTTCAGTGAAGGTATCCTCTTGTTGATGCTTTAGTTTGGACACTTTCATGGCTTAGAACTGTAAATTTGTAACCTAATAGATCCCCTTTATTAAAAGCCAATTCATTTCTGGTATTTTGCATAATGGCAGCTCTAGCCAACCAGAACAGACAGTGACTATTTTTCTAATGTGTTCCATGTTCTCACTGCCCCTACTATGATACTTCTCTGTATCAGTCTTGGGGTAATAAATGTTTGGAGCCAAGAGCCAAGCAGTTCACTGACTGTGGGATAAAAGTGAAGGTTGAAAGGTGATAATTGGAGTCAGGAAATAATGGATGTGGGAAAAATCTGTTTTCAAAATTTAAAATTCTTTGAATATATTGCCATATATTTTTGGTCATCTGCCAAAGAACAGTGCCTAGAATAGTACAGTTCAGTAAGGTACCCACTAGCCAAATGTGTCTACTAAAATTATAATTTAATTTAAAATTCAGTTCCTTGGTTATGCTAGATACATTTCAAGGACCCAGTAGCCACATATACCTACTGATTAATATGTTAGACAGTACAGACAAAGAATATTTCTATGATAACAGAAAGATTTTTTGGATAGTTAATGGCAAATAATTCCATGACATTTTGGAAACATTCAATTTCTCAATGCCATATATAATTTTCAGTTAACAAATTGTCAATGGTTAAGATTACTTGGGTACTAGCTCTTAGCTTTTGCTAAAGTCATAATTAATTTACCATCTGTGATGGTTAGGTTCATGTGTCAACTTGGCCAGGTGATGGTGCCCAGTTTTCTGGTCAAGCAAACACTGGCTTAACCCTTACTGCAAAGACATATCATGGTTGTTTAATAAACCAGAAAGGCTGGTTTATTAAATGATCAGTTGATTGCATCCGTAGCTGATTACATCTACAATCAACTAAGGGAGTGTCTTCCACAATGAAACAATTCAATCAGTTGGATTTAATCCAATCAGTTAAAGACTTTTAAGGGAGAAGAGAGAACTTTCATTTCTTTTTCAGCCAGCCAGCCTCTCTTGGGGAGTTTATTGAGGACCTCCACCAGAGTTGCCAGCTCATGGCCTGCCCTGTGGAATTTGCAGTTGTGCGTCCTGCCCTAGGGAGTTTGGACTCGTGCATCCCCACAGTTGCATGAGACACTTTTATAAAATCTCACATTTACAGGTATCTCCTATTGGTTCTGTTTCCCTAGAGAATCCTGACTAATATACCAATACCATACCAACCTTTATTCTGATATCTCACATCATACTGTTTTGATGAAAACAACAATGGTTTGATATACTTTTTACGTAATTATTTTCATTCTATATAGTAGTTTAGATAATATCTATATGGACAAGTGTCGTATTCAGCATCTTGTGAAAGCATCATCACTTTAAAGAAACAAGTATACCAGGACCTAGGTACTAAGCCATAGGGATGAACAAGACAGAGCCTGCTGGGAGGAGTTGATAGCCAATGAAGAAGACAGATAATAAATAAGGAAAATAACTTCAAATAGTGATATGTAGAAGTACTCTTTGTGGAACTGACACTTTGAGTGGATACTTGAATATTGAGTGGGGAAGATTTATGCAAAGTCTGGTAGCAGCAAAAATACTTGAAGAATTTAAAATGACAGAGGATCCATCTACATTAATAATAATAGTTAACACATTAAGTGGTACTCTGGGTTAAGCAATGTGCTAAACATTTATGTGCATCATCTCATTTATCCTCTACCTACCTGTGATACAGATATTGTTCTAATGCCTGTTTTAACAGATGAGGAGACTGGAGTTTATATCCTAACAGATTTACATGATTAACAAAAGAAAAAAATTTTTGAAATGCTTATGAAAATGCAGACTCCTAGGCCCCCTCCTGGAATCAGAAACTCTACTCTTATAACCGCCCTCAGTTTTTCTAATGCATGCCAGAAAGCACCCTCCTGGAACACTCCCTTCTGTTTCTGGCTAACAGAACCTTGTTTTGTTCCTTTGGTATCAGGGATGAGATAGTCAAACAAATTGCACCTAGGCCAAGCAGATAAATCATGATCAATCTAAACCAAACGAGGCAATCTCAGCTTCTTTCCCTATGCCTGGTTTAGGGACTCATTTCTAGCCAAAGGCTTATAAGGGGACATCTCTGCTGGGATAACATGGAACACAGTTTCCTTGCTTACAGGAAGAAGACATGTGCAGATGTGGGATATGGTTGTGTGAGGGAGGGATATGTTTGTTTTGTTTTGTTTTGTTTTAATTTATTAGAGAAGTTGTAGGTTTACAGAAAAATCATGCAGAAGATACCGAGTTCCCAAATACTACCCCCTCACACACACACGATTTTCCCTATTGTTAACATTTTGCATTAGTGTGGTAACTTTGTTACAATTGGTGAAACAATATTATTATAATTAAGCTATTAACTATAGTCCACAGTTTACATTAGGGCTCATGGTTTGTATTGTACTCTTAAGGGTTTTTAAAAACTTTTATTCTTGTACAATATATGCAACCTAAAATTTCCTCTTTGAACCATATTCAAATATATAACTCAGTGGTGTTAATTACATTCACAGTGTTGTGCTACCGTCACCACCATCCATTACCAGAACTATTCCATCACCCAAACAGAAACTCGGTAGCAATTAGGCATTAACTCCCCGTTTCCTACTCCCACCTCAACTGCTGGTAACCTGTATTCTAGTTTCTGACTCTATGATTTGTTTATTCTAATTATTTCATATTAGTGAAATCATATATTTTTGTGTCTGGCTTATTTCATTCAACACGATGTCTTCAAGCTTCCTACATGCTGTCACATAGATTAGAACTTCATTCTTTCTTATGGCTGAATAACATTCCATTGTACGTATATATTACATTTTGTTTATCCATTCACCTGTTTATGGACATTTGGGTTGCTTCCATCTTTCTTGCAATTGTGAATAATGCCTCTACAAACATTGGTATGCAAATATCTGTTCAGGTCCCTGCTTTCAGTTCTTTTGGGTATATTCTTAGAAGTGGTATTGCCAGGTTCTATGGTAATTCTTTACTTAACTTTCTGAGGAACCATCAAACTGTTTTCTGTGGTGGCTATTCCATTTTACATTCCTGTCAACAATGAACGAGAGTTCCTATTTCTCCACATCCTCTCCAACACTTGTTATTTTCTATTTGTTTTTTTCTTTTTAATAGTATCCATTCCAGTGGGTGTGAAATGGTACCTCAATGTGGTTCTGATATGCATTTCCCTAATAGATAATGAAGTTGAGCATCTTTTCATGTGCTTATTGGCTGTTTGCCATTTTGGAAAAATGTCTCTTCAAGCCATTTCTAACTTGGGTTCTTTTTCTTTTTGTTATTGAGTTGTAAGATTTCTTTATGTATTCTGGAATTAAGCCTTTATTGGATACATGGTTTCCAAATATTTTCTCCCATTCTATAGGTTCTCTTTTTACTTTCAAGGTGAGGTCCTTTGATGAACAAAAGTTTAATTTTGATGAAGCCCATTTATCTATTCTTTCGTTGTTGTTGCTCATACTTTTTGTATAAAGTCTAAGAAACCATTGTTTAATACAAGGTCCTGAAGATACTCCCCTATGCTTTCTTCTAGGAGTTTAATAATTTTGGTTGTTAGGTTTTTGATCCATTTTGAGCTAATTTTTGTCTATGGCATGCAGTATGGTTCCACCTTCATTCTTTTACATATGGATATCCAGCATTCCCAGCACACTTGTTGAAGAGACTATTCTTTACCCATTGAGTGGACATGGCACCCTTGTCAAAGGTCAGCTGGCCATGGATGTTAGGATTTATGTCTAACTCTCAATTTGATTCCATTGGTCTATATGTCTGTCCTTGTGTCAGTAACACACTGTTTTGATTACTGTAGCTTTGCAATAAGTTTTAAGGTAGGGTAGTGTGAGTCCTCCAACTCCATTCTTCTGTTAAAGATGTTTTTGGCTATATGGGGTCCATTACCTTTCCATACAAGTTTGGTGACTGGCTTTTCCATTTCTTAAAAGAAAGCTGCTGGAATTTTGACCGAGATTGCATTGAATTTGTATACACTTAGAGTAGAACTGACATCTTAAACAACATTAAGTCTTCCAATCTATGAATATGGAATGCCTTCCATTTATTTAGGTCTTTTTTGATTTCTTTTAGCAATGTCTCGTAGGGAAGCTCACATTAAGCATCATGGAAATTCAGTGAAATGTGGTGGAAATGGATGTTTGCTGTGTGGTTAGGAAAAGGCAGCTTTTCACATTAGGTGAAACTGAGCCTAGCCCTGGAGGAAGTGTAGGGCTTATGGGAAATTACAGGCAGGGAAAAGAGAATGAGTAACCAACAGAAAAGTCATGGTATAGTACATTCCAAGGATTCTGAGCAGACCAGTTTGGCCAGAGTAAGATCCTGAAGAAAGTAGTGTAGCCAACTGCCCCCTATGTCCTCCTCCTTGGAGCCAGCCTCTGGCTGTCCTGTATCAGGCCACAGGACCACTGGAGATTCAGAAAGGAAAAAAGGGCCACCAGATTGTGGCTGTGGTGGGCTGGCCATCGTTAGAGGCTATATGTGCTGCTACTGAGGAAGTTTTAGCAGCAAAGATGGCTGCAAGCCATCTGGGAGGTAAAGTAAAGCTAGAAAAAGATACGAGGCTAGCACAAGCAGAATTGAAAGATGCTCTGGATAAAAGTTTAGAAATATTGGCATACCAGCACACTAGAGTAAGAGGGCATAAGCCACCCAAAGAGAAAATTAGGCGTATCCTGGCTTCCCCTGACTGGGACCATCAACTGTGGGACCCTGTTGATTCCTCATCAAAAGATGATGAGCCCCTGTCTGACTAGGAAATTGATACTAAGGAAAGTAGGTGTATTCACCTCTGTTTCAACAAAGGGTTAAAGTAGAGGAAGTTCAGCACCCTGATCCCCCATGGAGGGAAGAGGGTGAAGCAGTAGCAGCAGCTTCTAATCAAAAGGAGTTTTCCTCTGGCCGAATTAAGAGATATTAGTAACCAATATTGACAAAAACCTAGAGAGCCATTAGCAAACTGGTTGCTCCTGTTTCCTTTTGTGTTAAACCCTGCTAATATGTTATTTAGAATATTTTTAGATTTTTTCCAGTCAATCTGTGTTAGGCTTCATGTGAGGAAAACAACAATGGGCATTTGCTGTGCTTCCACAAGGATACCTTCAAATGTGAAAATCTCCAAAAGAACCTGACTACTCTGTCAAGTTCTTGGGTATTGTCTGGTTGGGTAAAACTAAGGCTATTCCTTCAGTTGCTGTTAAAATGCCAAGTTATATCCCACATGCTTACTTCTGAACAGCTGATGGCTTTTCTTGGTTTGTTAAGTTATTGGATAGTGTTTATACACTATTTAGTATGAATTAAAAAACCTTTGTATACCCTAATTAGAAAAGGAAAAGTGTGGGAATGGGATTTTCCACAGCAGGCTGTGTTTAAAAAGACTAAGTGAACTATGCTGTAAGCACAGGCAGTAAAGGGGGTGGACCCCAATATACCCTGTGATTTGGATGTGGCCAGTGCCAATATTGGCTTTGGGTGGGGTTTGTGGCAGCAACAAGCTAAATGTGTACCTGTTAGATTCTGGTCCCAACTATGGAAGGGCACAGGACTCAGATATAGCCCTTTAAAAGAGCAATTGTGCACAGTTCGTAATCCTCTGTTGCAAGTGTTGAAGGTCTAATTCAGGTGCCCAGTGACCTTACAGAAGACCATACCCATACAGGTATGCAGATACAGGACACTATAAATGAGCCCCATTTGGGGAGTGCTCAGGTGAGCACACTGACAGAATGGAAAGTCCACCTCCTACGATGTGGCATTTTTAACAATGGCTCTTTGAGTACAAAGAAGTTTGACATTTTAGGACTGGCCTCCTGTGTGAAAGAGCAGCATGCCCTGTTTCCTGTCAATCCTCCTGAGGTGGCTCTTCCCATGCCCACCGTTGACAGACAAGGAAATACACCTGACTCTGCATGGATTGGCACATGGACAACCTGCTACCTGGACAGCCGTGACTGTCCAGCCCAGTACTGACACCATCTGGTGGGAAGACATCTGGACTGCCTGCAACAAATGTAGGGTAACTGTTTTTCATGTCTCTGCCCATAACACCAATTCATTACCAGGTAACATAGAAGCGAATGTCCTAGTGAAATTCCACAGCCTAACACCAACGATGCATGAAGTGGCTGAATGGCTGTGCCAGAAGACTGGGCACTGAGGACACCAGATTCCTGTCACCTGGTGGCAAGTAAACTATGTTGGCCCCTTTCCTCTGTCCAAAGGGACAAAATATGCTTTCACTGCCATGGATACAGCTGAACACTTAAAGGATGATAGAAACAATAGACTCAAGGATTGTATCAGCATTAACTCCAGATAAAGGGGCCGGCTGCCTTCAACCAACATTGGAGCAATGATAATAACTCTCTCTTGCCTGTGCCACAAACACTAGAAATTGGGGAAAATAAGATCAATTGGCTCTGGTTCTGGCCCATGCAGTCATGCTGGTTGAAAATCCTAAGCCCATGGGTATTAGAATTACATAGGAAACTAACTATAGTTCTGACACTGAGGGGCTCCCTGCAGGGGGAGGAAGCATGGTATTTAAAATCCCCTCACATGGAACCCTTCTATCTACTATGAAGACTCAGTATATATATATATAGTCAAACCACTCAACTATCCAATTTAATGCTTACATATGTTGTTAATTCTTGTTAAAAAATGTGTTACTATTTCAATAATGCATTGACTCAATATGTTTTCAGTAGTTAGCCTTCTAACAAGTGTAATGTTATTGGTAATAATATGTTGTGAAATGCTTAAGAACAATTTCCAGAATTATTTTGATGACTCAAATGTAGAGGGTATGAGGGATGTCTTTTTTTTTTTTTTATTAAAGGAAAAGGAAGTCATTTTGTCCTAAATGACTGGTTGTTATCAGAATAAAAATAAAAAGGAAATATGGAAGAAAACCTGAATGAATATAGAAAGTTGCAGAAAGTTGGTGGAAAGGGAAATTTATTTCTGTAATCAAGGTTGAAACAATGGTAAAAACTAGATATAGAATAAAGCAGAATGCCTGGTAGTGTTATCCTTTAGCTATTTTAGCCCAGGCAGTACTTGTGCTAAATGGTAAAACTCACTAACCTGGCCATAGCACCACCTGCTAATAGGTTTATTATCTCTCTGTACCAATGTATTATTACTATGTTGTTTATTGTATGTAAAGTCTGTGTGATGGTCAATGCAAACTGCTGTGCAGGGGTGGATTGTGGCAACCCGTGGCCTGAGCAAAACAGGCCTGCAGATCTTTGGTGCACAGCAGTCTGCATGACCTAGGCAGCTAAATGTTTAACCTATTGTCTTTCTAAGCCAGTAAAGAGAAAAAGGGTAAACTGACCTTAAAATGTAACTTTATGGGAAGCAGGTAGGAAGTGAGAGGCTCTTAGTCTCACAAAAAGAGCAAAATGTAATTGTTCAAGTGTTATTCTAGTCCTTCCTGCACCACCCTCCAGGTCAAAGTGACCTGTTCCTGCATCTATGCTCCCTCCACCCTTAAGAAGGCCTTTGTTTTAAACCCTTATAAAAGGCTTTCTGTCCTTTTTGCATCACTCGCTCATCTTCCTTGTGAATGTGATGCCTGCCCAGCCTGAGAGAGCCGTCATGATCTTTCCATGACTTCTCATCCTGTAAGTAAGCCCTGAATAAAAGTTCATGTATCAGAAAATGCTTGTTGTCTTTTTTGGCCTTTGGACTGGCATGGCCCTCTTGGGCTGCGACAACATGACTCCCAGGAGAGTGAATCTCCCTGGCAACATGGGATATGACTCCCAGGAATGAGCCTTGCCTTGGCATCAAGGGATTGAAAATGCCTTCTCAAAAGGGGGAAATGAGAGGTGACAAAATAAGGTTTCAGTGGCTAAGAAAGTTCAATTAGAGTCGAGAAGCTACCCAGGAGTTTACTGTTATGCAAGCTCCAGCTAGATATTCCAAATGACCACTGTTTGCCAAGCCCTAACCAACAGTAGTCCTGAAATACCTAGGTCCCTATCTGAGACTCTATAAGTTTCACTCACTAAGTTCATTCTTCAGAAATGTAAATCCTCCAGAGTGTTCCTATGCCAGATAAGTCCCAAAACCCAGAGGCAACAGCCTCTTCAAGAGTATCAACCAGATGCACCCCCCCCCCCATAATGTCAACACCCCTTTTCAATATGAACAAGTTAGGGTGGTTACTGCCTAGACATCACTGATTCAAGAAAGTGATTAAATGAGAAGAAGGGGTAACAAAAGACAAGATAGGATTTAATAAATGATTACGAATACTGAATCTTTATATACGTATTTTTTTTAGGTGCTATGGTATTAGAATAGCTAGAAGGAAATAACTGACACTGTGGAACTGTAACCCATAACATTCTTTGAAATTACCTATGTAACTACTTATTAAATCATACTTTGAAAGTTTGCACCTTTCTGTATATATGTTGTAGTTCACAATAAGGAAATAACTGAAATTGTGGAACTGTAACCCATAAAATTCTTTGAAATTTGCTCTCTAACTTGTTAAATTGTACTTTGAAAAGTTCTGTTTGTATTTTTCACAATAAAAAATGTAAAAAAAAAATGGGATGGAGGGATGGAGGGATATAGGAACAGTGTATGTGTATGCTATTGAAGTTAAGTTGGTATTAAATAAAAAATGATTGCTATAGATTTAGGATATTAAATTCTAGCCCCATGGTAGCCACAAAGAAAATATAGGAAAAAATATATCCAGATAGAAATAAAAAGTGATTCAATATAGTACAAAATTTAAAAAAAAATCAATTAAATATGAAAATAGGAAATAGGCATTAATGGAAGAACTGAGGGTTAAAAAGTTATGACTTGCAAATGAAAAGAGCAAAGTGGCATTTTCAGTAGTGACTTTAAATGTAAATGGGTTAAACTGCCCAGTCAAAAGGCAGAGACAGGCAGAATGCATAAATAAGCATGACCCAATTATATGCTGTTTATAGAACCCACCTTAAATTCAAAGATAAAAACAGATTGAAAATGAAAGGAAGAAAAAATATATACCATGCAAGTAAGTAACCCAAACAGCTGGAATAGCTGACTAATATCAGATAAAAGACATTGTAAGTCAAACCCTGCTGCAAGAGACAATGAAGGTCAGTATATTCTGATAAAAGGTTCAATTCAACAGAAAGAAATCATTATAAATATATATGCCCCTAAAAGCAGAGCACCAACTATATGAAGCAAATTTTGACAGACTTGAGGGAAGAAATAGATGGTTCTACATTGAAACTATGAGATTTTAATATATCACTTTCAATAATGGATAGAACATCTAGATATATGATCAATAAAGGAATAGAACACTTGAACAATACTGTATACCAATGAGATCTAACAGACATATATAGAATACTTCACCCCATAGCAGAATACACATTCTTCTCAAGTGCACATGAGTAACAAGAAAGACCATATGTTATGTTATAACACATCTTTAAAAATTCAAAAATATTGGAATCATATATTGTTTCTTTTCTGACCACAATGGAATGAAACAATAAATCAATAACAGAGAGAGAAATGGAAAATTCACAAATATATGGAAATTAAACAACACACTCTTAAACAACCGATAAGTCAAACAAAAAATCACAAGGGAAACTAGAAAATATCTTGTGGCACATGAAAATGAAAGAATAACATACCAAAATTTATGGGATGCAACAAGGGAGTTCTGAGAGCAAAATGTATAGCTCTAAATATTTGCATTAAAAAAGAACTGAAATCAGAGACCTTTCTTCAAAACTGGAGGATCTGGAAAAAGAAGAGCAAACTAAGCTAAGCAGAACAAAGAAATAAAAATTAGAGGGGAGACAAATGAAACAGTATTTAAAAACAATAGAGAGCAGGGGGTAAGATGGCAGCATAGAGAGGAGTGGAATTTAGTTAGTCCCCTGGAATAACTAATAAACAACCAGGAACAGAATAACTGCTGGGGGACAAGCATGACTGTCCACACATCATACACCAACCTGGATTGGGAGGAATGCCTGAGACTGCAGCATAAAATCTGTAAGTAAACACTGTGTAACTGCACTGGGAGCCCCCTCCCCCCATGGCAGGCTGAGCTGCAAAACCTCCCTGTAGTAGAAAGCAGCACTCTCCCAGCAAGCAAATATAGCTCAGCCAAGCTCCAACTGGATTTTAATTAACAAATGTGGACTGCTGAATACAAGCTACAAACCCCCAACAAGCAGACAGTGGTTTTTAGTGATGACTGACATTAAAGAACCAGAAGATGAATCTGTCCCAGGAGGGGGAGCCCAGAAGACCAGGTGTTACCTCTGGCCAACAAGTGAAACTGAGGGCCATGTACTGGCTCTAAAAGGGGGCTTTCCATCCCTTTCTCTCTCTTTCTCAATCTGAGGGGCTCAGTGGAGAAAGCCTCGCCATTTTCAGTTCACAGTGCTCTGACCCAGACAGGGGTGGAGATAACAGTCAGAGAGACAACAATTCAAATGCAGATGATAACTCCCTAGGCAGTGTATCTTACCTAAGAGTAAGGAGGTGGGGCCCAACTTTCCCTTCAGAACCAGACCCCAGAGCCTGGGGGAAAACAGTGAAAACAGAAACTAAAGGGGCCACATCCTTACACCAGTCAGGAGCGACAGGCTGACAGGCGGCACCAGTTGGGCAGGTTAGGAAAAGCACAGCAGCTAGAGACTTCACAGGAAAGTCTGTCAATCTCTAAGACACACCCACAGAGAGACTTGAAACTGATTATAACCCCACTCTGAGATCTGAATTCATTCTGGTCTGGGAAAATCTGATTGGGGTAACCAAGGAAACCAGATGTCTAGACAAGAGAACTAGAATCTACACTAGGAAAAACAAAGATATGGCCCAATCAAAGGAACAAACTTATACCTGAATCAAGATACAGTTGAGATATTGTTTCACTTTAATGAAACAATGTATAAAATATTTTCAAAGAAATATGCTAAATCAAATCAAAAACCAAATCAATGAGTTCAGGGAAGACATGGCAAAAAAGATGAAGGCTATAAAGAAAACACTGGGCTAACATAAGGTAGAAATTGAAAGTTTGAAAAAACAACTGGCAGAATCTATGGAAACAAAAGGCACAACACAAGAGATGAAAAACACAATGGAGACTTACAACAGCAGATCTCAAGAGGCAGAAGACAACACTCGGGAACTGGAGAATCAGACAAGTGAAATCCTGCACACAAAAGAACAGATAAGGAAAAGAATGGAAAAATATGAGCAACGTCTCAGGGAATGGAATGACAACATGAAGCGCATAAATGTATGTGTCATGGGCATCCCAGAAGGAGAAGGGAAAAGGGACAGAAGCAATAATAGAAGAAATAATCAATGAAAATTTCCCATCTCTTATGAAAGATATTAAACTACAGATCCAAGAAGCACAGTGTACCCCAAACAGAGTAGATCTGAATAGATCTACACCAAGACACTTAATAATCAGATTACCTAACCTCAAAGACAAAGAGAGAATCCTGAAAGCAGCAAGAGAAAAGTGATCCATTACATACAAAGGAAGTTTGACAAGACTATGTGCGGATTTCTCAACAGAAACCATGGAGGCAAGAAGGAAGTGGGGTGATGTATTTAAGATACTAAAAGAGAAAAACCACCAACCAAGAATCCTATATCCAGCAAAACTGTCCTTCAAATATGAGGGAGAGTTTAAAATCTTCTCAGAAAAACAGACAATGAGAGAGTTTGTGAACAAGATACCTGCTCTACAGGAAATACCGAAGGGAGCACTACAGACAGATAGTAACAGACAGAAGTCAGAGGTTTGGAACACAATCTTGGGTGATGGTAGCACATCAATGTAAGTACTCTGAACAAAGATGACTGTGAATATGGTTGAAAGAGGAAGGTTAGGAGCATGTGGGATACCAGAGGGAAATAGGAAAGATAAAGACTGGGACTGTATAACTCAGTGAAACCTAGAGTGCTCAACAATTATGATAAAATGTACAAATACATTTTTACATGAGGGAGAACAAATGAATGTCAACCTTGCAAGGTGTTAAAAATAGGGTGGTATTGGGGGAAAAATACAATCAATGCAAACTAGAGACTATAGTCAACAGAAACACTGTATTATGTTTCCTTTAATGTAACAAAGGCAACATACCAAAACTAAATGCCTATAAGAGGGGGACATAAGGAAGGGATATGGGACTCTTGGCATTGGTGATATTGTCTGACTCTTTTATTCCACTTTAGTTTAATGCTATCTTTCCTTTTGTTGTTTCTTAGCTGTCATTTTTTTTCTTTTTCTTTTTGTCTCTCTACCTTCTTTCACTCTTCCTCCTCCTTTGTGGAAGAAATGGAGATGTCCTTATATAGATAGTGGTGATGGTGATGAATACATAAATATGTGACTATACAGGGAATCACTGATTGTTTACTAGGATGGAAAGTATGGCGGGTGAACAAAACTGTCTTAAAAAAACACAGGTTGATGAAGAAACCTTGAGTGCACTACATTGAGTGAAATAAGTCAGACACATAAGAAGTATTGCATGGTCTCACTGATATGAACTAATAATAAGTAAATTCATAGACATGAAATATAAATTATCACGATATAGAACGAGGCTAAAGAATGGGGAGCGGTTGCTTATTGTGAGCAGAATGTTCAACTAGGTTGAACTTAAGTGTTTAGAAATGGACAGAGGTGACAGTAACACATTATTGTGAGAATAGCTAACAGGGCTGAAGGGTGTGTGAAGGTGGTGGAAAGGGGAAGCTCAGAGTCACATATGCCACCAGAAGGAAAGTTGGAGGTTAAAAGATGGGAATGTATAACACAGTGAATCTTGTGATGGACAATGTCCATGATTAACTGTACAAATATCAGAAATCCTTTCATGAACTAGAACCAATGTATGACACTACAACTAGAAGTTAACAATACAGGAGTATATAGGGAAAAATATACGTATTGCAAACTATATACTACAGTTAGTATTATTTTAACATTTGTTCCTCAACAGTAACAAATGTACTATACCAATACCATGAGTCAATAATGGTGTGGGGGTGGTTAGGGGTATGGAAATATTTGAGTTTTATTTTTTTGTCTTTATTTATTTTCTGGAGTAATGAAAATGTTCTAAAAATTGAAAAAAAAATTAATTGTGGTGATGGATGCAAGGCTGTATGATGGTTCTGTGGGAAATTGATTGTGCACTTTGGATCTTTGGATAATTGTACAGTATGTAAACAATCTCAATAAAATTAAATTTAAAAAGAATAGAGAGAATCAACAAAACAAAAAATTGGTTTTTTAAAATGAGCGATAAACTTGAGAAAGCTTTAGCTAGCCCAAAAAAGAACAGAGATCATACAAATAACAAAAAATCAGAAATGAAAAGGGGGATGTTACCACTGACCCACAGAAATAAAAAGGAGTATAAGAGGATACTGTGAAAAACTGTATGCCCCCAAATTAGATAAACTAGACAAAATGTACAAATTCTTAGAAACACACAAACTACCTATACTGACTCAAGAAGAAATAGAAGATCTCAACAAACCAATAACTAGCAAAGAGACTGAATCAGTGATCAACAACCTCCCAACAAAGAGAAGTCCAGGAACAGGATGCTTCATAGGAGAATGTTAACTAGCATTCCAAGAAATAACACCCATCCTCCTCCAAAAAAATTGAAGGGTAGAACACTCCCTAACTTTCTATGATGCCAGCATCACCCTCATACCAAAGTCAAAGTTACCTCAGGAAAAAAATTACAGACCTAGATCTCTTATGAACATAGATGCAAAAATTCTCAACAGAATACTAGCAAACAAAATCCAACAGCACATTAAAAGAATTACACACCATGATCAAGTGGGATTTTTCTCAGGTATGCAAAGGTGGTTCAACATAAGAAAATCAATTAATGTAATACACCAAATTAACATAATGAAAGGGAAAAAAAAAACTTGCTCATCTCCATTGATGCAGTAAAGGCATTTGATAAAATCCAGCACCTTCTTGATAAAACACACATAGAAAGCTAGAAATAGAAGGAAATTTCCTCAACATGATCAAGGGCATATATGAAAAACCCACAGCTAACATCATACTCAATGGTGAAAGACTGATAGCTTTCGCTCTAAGATCAGGTACAAGGCAAGGATGACCACTCTCACCACAGTTATTCAACATTGTACTGGAAGTTCTAGCCAGAGCAATCAGGCAAGAAAAAGAAATAAAAGTCATCCAAATTGGGAAGAAAGAAGTAAAACTTTTCCTATTTGCTGATGACAGAAAATTCTGAAGCATCCACAGTAAATCTCCTAGAATTAATAAATGCATTCAGTAAAGTTTCAAGGTACAAGATTAATACCCCAAAATCAGTAGTGTTTCTATACACAAGCAATGGGCAATCAGAAGAAGAAATCAAGAAAAAAAATTCCATTTACAATGTCTACTAAACGAATCAAATATCTAAGAATAAATCTAACCAAGGATATAAACAATTTGTGCATGGAAAATTACAATACTGTACATTGCTAAAAGAAATCAAAGAAGACCTATTAACTAAATGGAAGGACATTCCATGTTCATTCATTGGTAGGATAAATATCATTAAGGTGTCAATTCTACCCAAAACAGTTTACAGATTCAACACAATTCCCATAAAAATTCCAACACCCTTTTTTGCAGAAATGGAAAAGCCAATCATCAATTTATATGGAAGGGTTAGGGACCCTAAATAGTCAAAGCCATGTTGAAAAAGAAGGAGGAAGTTGGTGAACTCACATTTCCTGATCACAAAGCTTATTACGAAGGCACAGTAATTAATACTGCCACAAGGACAGACATATACAACAACGGAATTAAATTGAGAGTTCAAAAATCAACTCTCACATTTATGGCCAACTGATTTTCGACAAGGGTGCCAAGTCCACCCAATTGGAAAAGAATAAGTCTTTTCAACAAATGGTGCTGAGAAAACTGGATATCTATATGCAAAAGAATGAAGGTGGGCACATACCCCATGCTATATACAACAATTAACTCAAAATGGATCAGACCTAAATAGTAGAACTCAAACTCCTCGAATAAAACATAGGAAAGCATCCTCCAGATCTTGTGTTAGGCAGTGATTCCTAGGCTTTACACGAAAAGCATACGTGACAAAAGAAAAAATAGATAAATGGGAGTTCATCAAAATCAAAAACTTTTGTGCAAAGAACATCATGAAAGTAAAGAAACTATTTACAGAATAGGAATAAATATTTGGAAACCACATATTTGATTAGGGTTTAATATCAAGAATATATAAACTAACACTACAACTTAAGAAAAAGACTTGAAAAGACATTTCTCCAAAGATATACAAATGGTAAAAAAGCATATGAAAAGATGTTCAACATCATTAGCCATTAGGAAATGCAAATCAAAACCACAATTAGATTCCATTTCACATTCACTAGAATGGTTACTACTAAAGAGAAATGGAAAACTAAAAGTGTTCAAAAAGATATGGAGAAATAGGAACACACATTCATTGCTGGTGGGAATGTAAAATTATGCAGCTTCTGTGGAAGATAGCTTGGCAGTTCTTCTGAAAGTTAAATATAGAAGCATCATGTGACCTGGCAATCCCACTTCTAAGTATATACTCAGAAGAACTGAAAGCACCATTTTGAACAAGTATCTACACACCTATGTTCACAGTGACATTACTCACAATTGCTAAAATATGGAAGCAACTCAGGTGTCCATCAACAGATGAATGAGTAAACAAAATGTGGCACATACATACAATGGAATATTATGCAACTGTGAAAAGGAATGAAGTTCTGATACATGTTTCAACGTGGATGAACCTTGAAGACATCATGTTGAGTGAAATAAGCCAGACAGAAAGGACAAATACTGTTTCATCTAACGGATAAGAAATATTTAGAATAAGAAAATTCAAAGAATCAGAAACTGGCATACAGATTACCAGCTGCAGGGAATGGGCAGTTAATGCTTAAATTGCATTTGTGTTGATGGAAAAGTTTTGGTAATGGATGTTGGTGGTAATTAATAATTAAAAACACAGAAATATATATTTAAATGTGGTAAGAGGGGAAATTTTAGGGTGTATATAATGATTCGAGAATAAAACTTTTTAAAAAAATCCATAGGACTGTACAAAACAGTGAACACTAGAGCAAACCATGAACTATAATTAATAGTACAATTATAAAAATGTTCTTTCATCAATTGCAGCAAACATACCACACCAATGCGAGGTATTAATAGGGTAGTATATGGGAACTATATATTTTCTGCATGCTTTTTCTGTGAACTTACAACTTCTTTAATAAAAACAGAGTAAACAGGGCTCTTCGGAATATTTTTTAAATTTCCTTTGCATCTATGATTATTTCAAAATAAAGATATATTTAAGTATGCTTAATCTCTCCAGAAATGCAAAGATTGTTTTGAATACCAGAGATATGAAATACGCTAGTTCCAGTCCGATTACTCATGTTCTATAAGAACAAGCACATTTCTGGTATCTTCAAAAATGTGTGAAAATTAATTAAGAGGTATGGACCTATGGAAATAAACTTTTTCAGAGATGTAACAATAGCCACTCTTAGGAGATACAATAAAAATACTTGGCATAAGCCTTAGCTTAACGAAGCTGATTCCTACCTAGATCAGCTGCCACAGTTACAAAAAGGATACTGGGTATCAAAAGTTTTTGAAAGGATAAAAAAAATGAAATATAAACATTTCATAAACTTAACATCAGTTGCAAAAATAAAAAATCATCAGTAGGCTATTGATTTCACTGCTCTGTTCTCTGTAGCATACTGCAGCTCTTTGCCCCAGTGGGTACGCTACAGTGTTGGGTTAGGGATAATACAATTCTCCTTTTTCTCCCTTGGGAAGCTGAATAAACAGGTGACAACTGCAAGGAAATTCAAATCCCCTTTCCAAATGCAGCTGATTTTCTTGTTTTCTTTCCTTGGCCTTTGTCTAATCAGTCACTCCACATGAGGGCACTCTATGAGGCTGGAAACAGGCATTCTCATGTAGTGAACCCCTTTAACTAACTATAAAATTCTTTTCATCTATAATCCTAGGGCTTCAAACCCAGAAATCATGTCTGAAGCTAAAAAGAAAAGAAAAGGGAAAAAAAAAAAAAAAAAAAAAAAAAAAACACAACAAAGGAAGCTAATAAAAAGGCAGATTCTCATCTTTCTTCGGTGGTGCCACCTGAAAAACAGAGGAAGGCATCTGGAAATGAGGGGCAAATTGAGCTTTCAAGGTTCTGCAGTTGCCAAAGCATTCAAACTTCCTTCTGTGGCCATTACCTCTCAATACACTTGAGGGCCGTGTTCACATACACATAATGGAGAGCAGAATTACGATAACTACTTGGATAATTTTTGTGTTCCCCAAACCCCTCATCCTAATTATTTATAGCCCTCTGGGCACAGGTGACTTGGGCTTAAAGAACCCACTCAACTTACACTTCCTGTGTGGCTACGTAAAACAGTACTTAGAGCCATCTGGTATTTGAGGAACATTGGTGTTTCATTACCTTGATAGTGAATACCAGGTAGAAAAGCAAGAACCCAGATATTTTGTGTCTGACTGCAGCAAAGATACAGAGGTACGATATAG
This sequence comes from Choloepus didactylus, assembly GCF_015220235.1. Taxonomy (NCBI): domain Eukaryota; kingdom Metazoa; phylum Chordata; class Mammalia; order Pilosa; family Megalonychidae; genus Choloepus; species Choloepus didactylus. The sequence continues at coordinate 82,727,033 of NC_051311.1, forward strand.
CAAAAGCTCAGAGGTTGACTTGGTAGGTTTTTTTTTAAAAAATGGTTCTTCTTAGACATGGTAAGGAGTTACAAGTTCTGGGACAATGTTTCAGAACTCTGAGTGTTCTGTTTTATTGCTACCCCAAATAAAACTTTTTCTAATGATAAGGCAGAAATACTTTTAAAACATCAGGGTAAAACCTCAATCTACTCTCGATTAATGCTTGTATGCAATTGAATACAGCTTCTATTCTAAAAGTTGAATAGATCCACTGCTTAAAGACAGATGTTTGGAGTGTTGAATACTTTAATGTCAGTCATCATACATCCAGAAATTCATATACTGAGGGCTTCTTTCTACTCTGAAGCAAAACCATGAAGAATCTTGTATTGGTTTTCTATTGTTGCCATAACAAATTACCACAAGTTTAGCAGCTTGAAAACAACACAAATTTTAAAAATCCTGGAGGTAGAAGTCTGACACAGGTGTCACTGGGCTAAAATCAGTATGTCGGCAGGGCTGCATTCCTTTTTGGAATCTCTAAGCGAGAATCTATTTCCTTGCATTCTCCATTCTCTAGCAGTTGCTCACATTTCATGGCTTGTGGCTCTCTTCCTGCATCTTCAAAGCCAGCAGCAGGGTTAGGAGTCCTTCTCATACTGACATTTCTCTGGTTCTCTGCAGCTGAGAAAGTTTCTCTGCTTTTAGGGATTGATGTGATTAGATTGGGTCCACCTTGAAAATCCAGAATACTCTTCCCATCTCAAGGTCCTTAACTTTCAATATATCTGCAAAGTCCCGTTGGCCATGTAATCTATTCACAGTTTCCAGAGTTAGGATGTGGACATGTTCGGGGACCATTCTTCTGCCTACCACAGGCCTCTCAACAGATGTCACACTCCTGGTATGCATCATACTAGTCTCCCAGTGTCCGCGTTTTACCAAAACATAGACAACTTGAGAGAGTTTATGAGATTACTGAAGACACTTCAACTGGTATTATTCAGAAATTTACATTCCAAATCATGCACAGCCTGAAAAGAGCCTTTGGGATTACATGGCAAGGCTCTGGCCCTTCACTCTATACTCTAACCTGGGGATTTTCAGATCATGTGTTGCGACGCTCTTGATGCACATTCTAAGGGAAAGAGAGATTTATTATTCTAAGTTTCTACTCTGTGCCAGGCACCTTATAGACTTCCCATTCCAGCACCCCTTCCCAATACCATGTTTTTACAGAATAGCCCTTCTTGAGGAGGAAATTAGCAATATACCTACCAAGGTGAGAGGACAGTGTGGTGTTCAACAGCACTAAGCTAAGAGATGAAGCCCAGAGTTTGCCCAAGTGAAGCTAAGTGAGAACCCTCAGATGCTTAAGGAGAAAGACACTGGAATCAGAAGCCTAAAGCAATGCAACCTGAGAGCAAAGAACCAGCAGAACCCAGCCACGTGCCTTCCCAGCTGAAAGAGATGTTCCGGACACCATTGGCCTTTTCCTTAGAGAAGGTACTCTTGATGCCTTAATTTGGACATTTTCATGGCCTTAAAACTATAAATTTGTGAACTAATAAACCCCCATTGTAAAAGCCAATCCATTTCTGGTATTTTCTATTCCGGCAGTTTTAGCAAACCAGAACAGAGGGAAAACAGACAGGAAGGAACAAAGATGTGGGTGGGAGAACATAAAAGGAGAAAGAGCTGTGACAGGCGATTAGGTGGCTAGGGCCACATATATTTTAAGTTTTTTGCATTGCTGTGATTTAACCACTCTACTTCCCCCAAATCTTTTATAAAGCCTGCTACACACCCACATGCCTTGGCTGCATGATTTTTTCATGAAGGAAAGGAGCTGTCATCTACATCTGGCCAGTGAAGGGCAGAGAAAAGAGAAGAGCTGAAATGGGGAATGAAGATCAGATGAAAGTGAGCTTGAGATGCCTGTGGAAGTAGGAACTCAGAGGAAATATGTCTGTAGAAATAGGAGCTCCAAGAAATTTGGGAAAATATCATAGAGGGCATATTATACTTTCCAGAGACAGGGGACAAAGAACTTAAGTCAATTTTATTTCAATTTAAAAGGGCACGAGGACCTCAGCCAAACTCTGAATTACAATTTATCACAGATCTAAGTGAAAAAAAAAAATGAAAATATGAAATTACAGCCAGTGGTGTCAATCTGTTAAGATAGCTACATTCTTATTGCTTATATTTTCCTGACCTGATATTTCAATAGTTCTTGCTGAATCTATATTAAAAACAGAGTAAGAACTTCCAAGTCTATCAAAAGGTTACTCAAATTTTTTTCCTTGATAAAAGACAGCCATTGCTGAAACACTGTATCAGCTGCTGGGAAAATGCAGTTCATAGCATGAGATTCACCCACATGAGGGCTTTATTTTTGTTTATTTAGTCATTTACTCTCAGGCATATGTTGACTTTCAAAGCTATGCTGGCACATTACAGTAACTATAAACCACTGCCATATCTTGTGACATTCCACTGTTTAGTGATTAACTATAAGAAAACACATGGAATCACTGCTCACCATGCAAAAACAATGTTTTTGATAAAACAGAAAGACACGCACTTGTTAAAAATATACATATATTTTTTCTTATTGTGGAAAACTACATGATTTATAAAGGCCTCCAAACAGATGTAGTTTGTATTGATTGCAATGATCTTCAAACCTTTTCAGTTTGTAATAATCACAAACTTTGTGAATTATTTGTGGAGTTTAAGACTTTTGCCCAGGGCTTAAACTTTATACTTTCCTCCAAGCCCAGAGGAGCTGTAAGTAACACTGATGTTCTAGGCCATTATCTATCAAAGGACCCAGATTCTGTTGAGCTATCTCCAGCGCAAGTTTTAATGTCGGAAGACCTCCCATACTCACTTCTTTATTTGTTTAATGAATATAACTACCCGCATATGACCTTGTTATTGGAGGAACTGATAAAGAAATTAAGCAGGAGAGTTTCCCCAACATAATGGATAATTTCAATGGTGAGAGCAAATTTTTTGTTTTTTTCTCATATTTCCTTGACCTCCTGATATGGAAATCACCTCACACATTTATTGATCACCTACTCTGCTGAAAACCAGTGTGCTCAGGGAGCTTTAAGATAAATGAAGAGACAAAGCAGGCAGATTGTAAACACAGACTGAATGAAGGATGTGTAACAAATGGGGGATTTGAGTACTGTGGGAACAGAGAAACAGCAACACTCAATTCTATTTGGAAATTTGGTTTTAAGCTGGACCTAAAAAATATACGGAAAATTTCAATATACAGTGAAAAGGTAAAAGAATATTCTGAGTTGAGAGACCAGGATGAATGAACTCATAACGTTCTGTCCTTCCCATGGGAGCAGGGATCTCATCAACCTTGTTGATCACAATCTTTAAGACTTAGAACAGTGCCTGGGACATAGAAGGCTATATATATATATGTTAATTAATTGCATTAAAAAATTGAAGAGAGCCTATAGATGATGACCTGAAATTGATTGTGATCATGAAATACTATAAAGAAGGTGCCAAGCATTTTAAGTATATTTATTACATATTATATATACACACACATATAAAAATATATATACACACACATATAAAAATATATATACACACATATATTTGGCGTAACCTACTGAGGTATTTTTGTATCTTAGAGAAGCAACATCCACAACAAAATGTCTTTGTCAAGAACTCACATTTATTTTGCAGGATTATCCCAGAGAAAAGTTCTGAATGTTGTCAATTGATTTTTAAAGTGCTCCAAGTAATCCTAGTTTCAGATAAATCTGAAGCAAAGGCTGTAGCTCTGAGCAATTACACTAGACAGTACTTATTCAACATGTATTTTTTGAGTACCAACTTGGTGCAAAGCACTGTTCTAAGTGCTGAGGATACTGCAGTGAATAGAAGAGACAAAAATGCTTGTTTTCAGAGTTTATATCCCTAGTAAGGGATAGATAAGCAAATACATATATACTATGTCAGATGGTGGTAAGTGCTAAGAATAAAACTAAAACAGTTACCCTGCTTGAGAATGGAGAGGGATGAGATGAGATGAGTTTATGTGAATTCATATAGGATGTTTGACATAGCTGACATTTGGACAGAGATCTAAATGAAGTAAAAGAAAAACCATGCAGATTTATGGGTGAAAGGGTTCCAGGCTCAGGGAGTAAAAAAAGCAAGGGCTCTGAGGCTGAAGAGTGTTCACTGTGTTAAAGGAACACAAGGAGGGAAATAAGTCTGGAGAGGAGTGAACCAAGGAGAAAGTGGTAAAAGATAAAATGAGACAAATTCCCAGGACTTGACCATGTAGGACTTATGAGTCATGGAATAAAAAACTAGATTTTGTCCTGAATGAGATGGAAAGCAAATGGAATGTTTTGAGCAGAAGCTTTATGATAACTGAACTTAAATTTAAGAAGGCTCTCTTAGGGTACTCTGTGGAGAGTATGTGTAGTGGAAGAAACTGGCGGCAAAGGGAAAGCAGTTGGAGACTACTACAATAATCCTACCAGTGGGAACAGTGAAGTTGGATTTATTTTATAAAGGTGGAACTTAAAAGACTGAAAAATAAAGAGAAGAGACAAGGATGACTCCAAGTTTTTTGATGTGAGCAGCCAGAAGAATGGAATTGACTTTGAGATGGAAAAGACTGAAAGAGGAGCAATTTGAGGGAGAGGGAGGCAGATCAAGGATCTAGTTTTGGATGTTTTGCATTTGAGATGTCAAGTAGGTATCTAAGTAGACATGTCAAAAAGGCAGTTAAATATATGAGTGTGAAGTCATGGGAAGGATCTTGGCTGAATGCATATTTGAGAACTGACAGTGTAAAAGTGAATTATAAAGTCATGAGACTGGACAAAACCCCAGGGTGAAAATTTAGAAAGTGAAGAACAGAAGTCTGAGGTCAGAGCCTGGGGTCTTTCCAATGTTTAGAGGTCAGAAGGGGAGGAGGATCAATCAAAGGAGTCTGAGGAGGAACAGTCAGTAAGGTAGGAGAAAAACCCAGAGAGTGGTATCTTAGAGGACAAATGAAGGAAGTTTTTTGAAAAGAGGGGAATGATCAACTGACAGTTTAAGTAAAATGAGGACTGAGAATTCATCAACTGGATTTATCCATGTGGAGGTTATTAATATCTTGATAATGTAGTTTCAGTATAGTAGAGGGAAAAAAGTCCGACTGGAGATAGTTCAGGAGTGACTTAGAGGAGAGGAAATGGAGACAAAAATATAAGCAACTTTTAAAAGTTGTGAGGTAAAAGGGTACAAAGAATGGAGTGTTGGCAATGTTAGCTAGAGAGTGATGTAAGGAAGGTTTTTTGTGTGTTGGTTTGTTGTTTTTAGGTTGAGAGTGTTAACTGCATGCAAGTATGCTGTTTGAAATGACCCAACAGAGAGGGGACAATTGATAAGACAGGGGTGCAAGGGAACAGAATCAGTACACAAGACAAGATTTGTTGGTTGGAATGTGAGTGTTTTAGTTTCTTAGGCTGCTCATTCAAATACAATGAAATGAGTCAAGTTAAACAATAGGAATTTATTTGCTCAGAATTTTGAGGCTAAAAGAGAGTCCAAATCAAGGCATCATCAAGACAATGCTTTTATCCCCCAAAGACTGTGGCATCCCGGGGCTGGCTGCTGGTGATCTTTGTCACATGGCAAGGCACACAGCAGCCTCTCCTGGCCTCTTCATTCTCTCAAGGTTCTGCTGAATTTCAGCTTTTTGCTTCCATGGCTTTCTCTCTGTCTGAATTTAACTCCACTTATAAATAACCCCAGTAATAGGATTAAGAACTATTCTGATTGGGCTGGGCCACACCTTAACTGAAGTAACCTTACCAAGAGGTCCTACTTGCAATGGGTTCACACTCACAGGAATGGATTAATATTAAGAACATATTTTTCTGGGGTACATACAGCTTCAAACCATCACAGTGAGGAAACGCTTTTCGATTGGTCAATTTACTTCAATGACATAAAAACAATCACCACAGAGTGAGGAAAAGCAGAGGAGGTGGTAAATGCCAGAAACTCCCTTTTTTTGGCAATGGTCCTATATTTTCCTCAGTTGAATCGAAGGGATTTTGAGCAGGAGCCTTTCTACCTCATCCTCCTCAGGTAGAAGATATTCACGATTAAGGATATCTTAGAGCTAATTTTTGAAAAAGATGGACCAAGAACACCAGCCAGCTTTTTCACTGCTTAATCTGTCTCTCCACTGCTTCAGGTATGAGGATCTGTCCAGCTCCATCACTAATGAGCATACAATTAAAATTTATCCTGACTTTCTCTACCTAGGTTTATATGAGGACTTATAAAATGGACAAGGCTATGTTCTAGATGTGTCACTGGCTCTTGTTACTCTTTCCTGTTCTCAAAAGAGTTAAGAAAACCTGCTTAAGAGTTATTTTCAAGCACAGATTTTTTTTAAAAATCCACTCCTTTTGAGAACTCACAAAACAAATAAAATAAGCATGTACTGAGGACCCACTATGTGCATGGGAGTAATCTTTTATATGATCCAAAAAATGAAGGAAGCAATAATTCTCTGCCTTCCATAACTGCTGAAGGTGAATTACTTAAAAATTTTATAACCACAAATACAATTTTGAAACCTCTTGCAAAAGTATTCTATTTGATGGTAAAAATATTATTAATTAAGGGGCAATGTGTTGGTATGCCAGAGAGTGCTTTAGGTTCAATACAATATTTTTGTTTCTGGGAAGATTCCTTTCCTTTTGAGTTTCTGAAATGCCTTCAGGGCTTCTCCTTCCCAAAGCTGGACTTACTATGACAAGGGAGTAAAACAGGTAAGAGTAAGGGAACTAGCATTTAACACTCAAGATGTGTCAGGCACCTTCCAGGGTTTATTTAAATTTTAAAAGAATATTGTGAAACAGGTGTTTTAAGTTTCCATTTTACAAATTAGGAACTAGTATAATAAAAGTAGCTCTCAACCACTTGGCATCATGGAGAGTTGTTAATTAATGATAGAACCTCAGAAAAGTTTGGAAATAAAATACTGCTGAATTTCACTGTAACATGCCTAAGCCTCCTGCCTAGAAAATCTGCTCACAATGTCTTGGCCTGATATCCTGGCTCTGAGATCATCCCACTCCACCAGCCTGACTTAATCAGGGTCATTGAAAGTTACTCCCGTCTTGCCAGGTGTAAGCAGCTGCTCCAGATTGGTGTTATCAGTAAATTTATTGAACTTACATTCACTTCCATCACCCTCTGGACAACTCTGGCCTTGTGGATGGACACCACTTGATAAACGTCCTCAGGAGGACAAGAAGTCACTGATAGCTACACTTTGATTGCAACTCTTCAGTCACTTGACAGCACTGTGATCCAAGCTATGTATTACCGACTTGTTGAAAAGAAATGTCATGTGAACTAATATCAAAGCCTTACTGAAGTCTGGATATATTCTACCTATTGCTACCCCTTTGTCAGTCTGTCAAAGAAAGAAATTAAATATACTTGGCTGGGTCTGTTCCTCCATAAAGGCAGGGTGGTGACTACAGCTCCTATTCATTCATTTGCCAATCAATGGATCCTTTAAATCTTCCCATAAGTTGAGGTTTTTGCATTCTGATTAGCATTGCTAACACCATATTCTGTAAGTCTTCAGATACTTTTAGATCATCTTTTATTAGGTTCTATCTGAACTCACCATGATACAGGAATATGCCCTTAGAATCCAGAACATAGTGAAAATACTCCCTCTGTCTATTCTTAAGTGCTATATTTAAGCTTACTTCAAACAAATAATCATTGACCATTACATAGGGGCTACTTTTAAAATTCCCTGTCTGACATCAACATTTCAGTGCAAAAAAAGGTCATTATTCCAGGAGAGCAGCAGCTTTGTGTGATGGGGAATGTGTGAGTTTGTGTGTGTGTATGCACATGAAGGACAGTGCAGAGGGAAGAGGGAGCCATGCTTTCAGGAAAGGTGAATTCTTTCCCACTTAATTCTTTCCTTTTAGTAAAACTTATAGGTTTTCCTCCAAAATTTTCTACATTCACAATGAATGTAATTCAATCCACAGAATAGAAAACTAAATGTAATGCACTTAGTTTTGAAAGGATAGATTTGGTTTCACAATATTTCTATCATTCTCATTGACAATTTATCTCTTTGCCCTCACCTAATTTCCTGAATCCTTGACACCAACTCTTTTGAATACTATTCAGTGTCTTCCCACATCTGGTAGAAGTAATTAGGCTTCCTGTTTGATCCTGGACCCACTCTTTTGCATCCAGTATTTCCCAGCATCATGCTGTCCTTACTTCCGGAAAGGGGATAGAATAGGGCTGAAAAAAACATGGCACTCCTCCTCCATGAACACTGTGGTAGACTGAATTATGTCTGAATCAAACACATGTTCTTAATCTTAATCTTCATTCCTGTGGGTGTGAACCCATCATAAATAGGACTTTTTGAAAATGTTATTTTTAGTTAAGGTGTGGCTGAACTGAATGAGGGTGGGTCTTAATCCATTTTACTGGAGGTCTTTAAAGAGAATCCGCAAGTCACAGAAGCCAGTCACCCCTATCCCCACGTGACAGGGGTCTGAGATACAAGTCAAGGACCCCCAAGGATTGCCAGCAGCCAGCACCAGAATGCTATAGCCCTCGGGGAGAAAGCAAGCCTTGCCAATATCTTGATTTTGGACGACTTCTACCATCAAAACTGTGAGCCAATAAATTCCTGTTAAACCAAATCAGTTTGAGGTATTTGTGATAGCAGCTCTGGAAAACTAAGGCAAACGTGTCAGACATAAAGATACCAATGATTTGAGAAAAAAAAAAAAAAAAAAAAAAAGTCTTAGCATTCTTTCCTCCTAAGACTAGCTGAGGCCTCAGAAGCTTTCTCAACATAATATTCTACACCAGAGATCAGCAAACTGTTTCTGTAAAAGGCCAGGCAGTAAAGATTTTAGGCTTCATGAACCACATAGTCTTTGCCACAATGACTCAATCCTGCCATTACAAGGTAAGTGCTGCCATAGATAATACATAAATGAATGTTTATGATTGTGTTCCAATAAAATTTTATTTATAAAAACAAGTGACTGGCTGAATTTGGCCCATAGCCGTGGTTTGCAGATCCTTGCTCTAGATAACTACTACCAACCAGAGTTGCCATTTGAGGATGGAACCCACCTGGTGTTCCTGGGCTAAAGGAAAAGATGCTATCTAACAACTTTTTGGTGTTGACTTGACTCTTTATTCACCAGTTGTTGATTTCCACCTGAGGAACTGATTTAATATAGTTTGGCTCTGTCTCCTCAGAGCGTTTGGAAGTTAAGAATCACTTGTCACCAGGGAGAGCAAGTTTCAGGCCCTATTCATTTTCTTTCTCTTTCACTTTTTCAGTGGTATAACTAGCATGGGAATTCTATATATTCTTCTGTTCAAAGATACGAAAAGAAATGGCATGAAATACCTCAAAATCATTGCCTCAGAATAGGTACCATTAAATACGGCAATTCAATCATCAAAAGCTATTCCCTGTAGGATTAAAAAGAAGCAAACAACACCAACCAAACAAACCTAAGTTACATTATAATGGGATAGGACGATGTGGAACTGGAGGGAAGCCTAGCAACCATCAACTGTACCTCAATTATTTATGAGATTTAAAATGTGTTGAAGTAGTTTAATTTGTTCCATTCCTGACTCCTGTGGGCTGACTCCTTAGCCAAATGGACAATTAAAGAGAAGGTAGATATGGCTTCAAAGACCCAATGGGACATTTCAGGTGAAAATTACATAAAAAGGAGAAAATGAGGGATTCATTTCTCTCAGAAGAATACTGCTTGAGTGAAACTTATTCCTTATTTTCTTTCCACAAGGATAGTTAACAAATCTCTTAGGACTGTTAAATACTGTTATGTAATACATCTTCATATTTTAAAAATAAGAATTCTGTGATTTAAATGATAGAATGTTAACATGGGCCCTCTCTTAGGGAGCTGTTTAATGGAATTCATTCTCCTCAGGCTGCCACTTATCTAAGTGCTTCTTACTCTTCTCTTGACATCACTGCCAGCAGAGATCATAAAGGTCCTCTTCTCAGATTATTATCTGGAAGAAAAAGCACAAAATACTTTATTTGATCCTTTCAAGACTGACATTATATGAAAAGAGAAGAAATCTATTTTTATATCCACTCATTACCCTTAAACTATAATGTAGCTTTATCAATTGGACAATAAAACCTCAGTAATTTGTACTTCATCACTTTAGCATTTGAGATCATTTGGGCAGGGTTAGCCTAAAGACGATCTTTTCAATATTTATGGGAAAATAAAATTATTCATGCAGATGATTAATGCAAATAGCATGCCAAAGCAAGCTGAAACTTCAACTGAGATTAAAGTCTAATTGGTGGATTTCAAGGCCCTCCCTGTCCTAGTTGGAACATACCTCTCCAGCTTCACGAACCAACTCCATGCACCCTCTACTGCAGCCAAGGATCACCCAGTATTGTCCTTTTTCTTTGCCCTGTTTGTGCTGTTCTCTGTGCTTGGAATGCCCTTTTCTTTTTCCTCTAGTTCTACCTTTCAAAATTCTACTCCTCCTTCAAAGCCAAGCTGAAATGCCACCAGCATTACAAAGCTTTCTCCAACACTGCAACCGGATGTGCTCTCTCTCAACATTCTGTAAGAAAGCAGTATACTGTACTGTGTACTGGTCTGCATGTGTGGCTGGGTCATTGACAATGACTCCACTTATAGATGCAAATAGCTGACTACTTCATTACGCTTTTGAGCATTTATATATTGATAAAAATAGTTTATCCTCAATTACTTTCCTTTTATTTATTCTTTGTCTTACTACTGGACCATTGTATTCAATTTCTAAAATTATTTATATAGACAGATTATATTATCCATAAATTTTCAGGGTCGTCAAGGGAGTGTTAAATTTTTATATCAAGAGCATATTGGGGAGGCGGGGCAAGATGGCAGACTGGTGAGCTGTATGTTTTAGTTACTCCTCCAGGAAAGTAGGTAGAAAGCCAGGAACTGCGTGGACTGGACACCACAGAGCAATCTGACTTTGGGCATACTTCATACAACACTCATGAAAACATGGAACTGCTGAGATCAGCGAAATCTGTAAGTTTTTGCGGCCAGGGGACCCGCGCCCCTCCCTGCCAGGCTCAGTCCCGTGGGATGAGGGCTGTCAGCTCCGGGAAGGAGAAGGGAGAACTGCAGTGGCAGCCCTTATCGGAAACTCATTCTACTGATCCAAACTCCAACCATAGATAGACTGAGACCAGACACCAGAGAATCTGAGAGCAGCCAGCCCAGCAGAGAGGAGACAGGCATAGAAAAAAACAGCACGAAAAACTCCAAAATAAAAGCGGAGGATTTTTGGAGTTCTGGTGAACATAGAAGGGGAAGGGCAGAGCCCAGGCCCCAGCTCAGGCCCTGAGGGGCATATGCAAATCCCGAAGAAAAGCTGATCTCTCTGCCCTGTGGACCTTTCCTTAATGGCCCTGGTTGCTTTGTCTCTTAGCATTTCAATAACCCATTAGATCTCTGAGGAGGGACCTTGTTTTTTTTTTTTTTCTTTTAATCCTTTTTTCTTTTTCTAAAACAATTAGTTTAAGAAGCCCAATACAGAAAGTTTCAAAGACTTGCAATTTGGGCAGGTCAAGTCAAGAGCAGAACTAGGAGAGCTCTGAGACAAAACGCAATAATCCAGTGGCTGAGAAAATTCACTAAACACCACAACTTCCCAAGAAAAGGGGGGTGTCCGCTCACAGCCATCATCCTGGTGGACAGGAAACACTCCTGCCCATCGCCAGCCCCATAGCCCAGAACTGCCCCAGACAACCCAGTGTGACGGGAGTGCTTCAAATAACAGGCACACACCACAAAACTGGGCGTGGACATTAGCCTTCCCTGCAACCTCAGCTGATTGTCCCAGAGTTGGGAAGGCAGAGCAGTGTGAATTAACAAAGCCCCATTCAGCCATCATTTCAGCAGACTGGGAGCCTCCCTACACAGCCCAGCAGCCCAGAACTGCCCTGGGGGGACGGCACTCACCTGTGACATAGCACAGTCATCCCTCAACAGAGGACCCGGGGTGCACGGCCTGGAAGAGGGGCCCACTTGCAAGTCTCAGGAGCCATACGCCAATACCAAGGACTTGTGGGTCAGTGGCAGAGACAAACTGTGGCAGGACTGAACTGAAGGATTAGACTATTGCAGCAGCTTTAAAACTCTAGGATCACCAGGGAGATTTGATTGTTAGAGCCACCCCCCCCTCCCTGACTGCCCAGAAACACACCCCATATACAGGGCAGGCAACACCAACTACACACGCAAGCTTGGTACACCAATTGGACCCCACAAGACTCACTCCCCCACTCACCAAAAAGGCTAAGCATGGGAGAACTGGCTTGTGGAGAACAGGTGGCTCGTGGACGACACCTGCTGGTTAGTTACAGAAAGTGGACTCCACGAAGCTATAGATCTGATAAATTAGAGATAAGGACTTCAATTGGTCTACAAATCCTAAAAGAACCCTATCAAGTTCAGCAAATGCCACGAGGCCAAAAACAGAAAATTATAAAGCATATGAAAAAACCAGACGATATGGATAACCCAAGCACAAGCACCCAAATCAAAAGACCAGAAGAGACACAGCACCTAGAGCAGCTACTCAAAGAACTAAAGATGAACAATGAGACCATAGTACGGGAGACAAAGGAAATCAAGAAGACCCTAGAAGAGCATAAAGAAGACATTGCAAGACTAAAGAAAAAAAATGGATGATCTTATGGAAATTAAAAAAACTGTTGACCAAATTAAAAAGATTCTGGACACTCATAGTACAAGACTAGAGGAAGGTGAACAATGAATCAGTGACCTCGAAGATGACAGAATGGAAAATGAAAGCATAAAAGAAAGAATGGGGAAAAAAATTGAAAAAATTGAAATGGACCTCAGGGATATGATAGATAATATGAAACGTCCAAATATAAGACTCATTGGTGTCCCAGAAGGGGAAGAAAAGGGTAAAGGTCTAGGAAGAGTATTCAAAGAAATTGTTGGGGAAAACTTCCCAAATCTTCTAAACAACATAAATATACAAATCATAAATGCTCAGCGAACTCCAAATAGAATAAACCGAAATAAACCCACTCCGAGACATATACTGATCACACTATCAAACACAGAAGAGAAGGAGCAAGTTCTGAAAGCAGCAAGAGAAAAGCAATTCACCACATACAAAGGAAACAGCATAAGACTAAGTAGTGACTACTCAGCAGCCACCATGGAGGCGAGAAGGCACTGGCACGATATATTTAAAATTCTGAGTGAGAAAAATTTCCAGCCAAGAATACTTTATCCAGCAAAGCTCTCCTTCAAATTTGAGGGAGAGCTTAAATTTTTCACAGACAAACAAATGCTGAGAGAATTTGCTAACAAGAGACCTGCCCTACTGGAGATACTAAAGGGACCCCTACAGACAGAGAAACAAAGAAAGGACAGAGAGACTTGGAGAAAGGTTCAGTACTAAAGAGATTCGGTATGGGTACAATAAAGGATATTAATAGACAGAGGGGAAAAATATGACAAACATAACCAAAGGATAAGATGGCTGATTCAAGAAATGCCTCCACAGTTATAACGTTGAATGTAAAAGGATTAAACTCCCCAATTAAAAGATATAGATTCGCAGAATGGATCAAAAAAAATGAACCATCAATATGTTGCATACAAGAGACTCATCTTAGACACAGGGACACAAAGAAACTGAAAGTGAAAGGATGGAAAAAAATATTTCATGCAAGCTACAGCCAAAAGAAAGCAGGTGTAGCAATATTAATCTCAGATAAAATAGACTTCAAATGCAGGGATGTTTTGAGAGACAAAGAAGGCCACTACATACTAATAAAAGGGGCAATTCAGCAAGAAGAAATAACAATCGTAAATGTCTATGCACGCAATCAAGGTGCCACAAAATACATGAGAGAAACACTGGCAAAACTAAAGGAAGCAATTTATGTTTCCACAATAATTGTGGGAGACTTCAACACATCACTCTCTCCTATAGATAGATCAACCAGACAGAAGACCAATAAGGAAATTGAAAACCTAAACAATCTGATAAATGAATTAGATTTAACAGACATATACAGGACATTACATCCCAAATCACCAAGATACACATACTTTTCTAGTGCTCACGGAACTTTCTCCAGAATAGATCATATGCTGGGACATAAAACAAGCCTCAATAAATTTAAAAAGATTGAAATTATTCAAAGCACATTCTCTGACCACAATGGAATACAATTAGAAGTCAATAACCATCAGAGACTTAGAAAATTCACAAATACCTGGAGGTTAAACAACACACTCCTAAACAATCAGTGGGTTAAAGAAGAAATAGCAAGAGAAATTGCTAAATATATAGAGACGAATGAAAATGAGAACACAACATACCAAAACCTATGGGATGCAGCAAAAGCAGTGCTAAGGGGGAAATTTATAGCACTAAACGCATATATTAAAAAGGAAGAAAGAGCCAAAATCAAAGAACTAATGGATCAACTGAAGAAGCTAGAAAATGAACAGCAAACCAATCCTAAACCAAGTACAAGAAAAGAAATAACAAGGATTAACGCAGAAATGAATGACATAGAGAACAAAAAAACAATAGAGAGGATAAATATCACCAAAAGTTGGTTCTTTGAGAAGATCAACAAGATTGACAAGCCCCTAGCTAGACTGACAAAATCAAAAAGAGAGAAGACCCATATAAACAAAATAATGAATGAAAAAGGTGACATAACTGCAGATCCTGAAGAAATTAAAAAAAATTATAAGAGGATACTATGAACAACTATATGGCAACAAACTGGATAATGTAGAGGAAATGGACAATTTCCTGGAAACATATGAACAACCTAGACTGACCAGAGAAGAAATAGAAGACCTCAACCAACCCATCACAAGCAAAGAGATCCAATCAGTCATCAAAAATCTTCCCACAAATAAATGCCCAGGGCCAGATGGCTTCACAGGGGAATTCTACCAAACTTTCCAGAAAGAACTGACACCAATCTTACTCAAACTCTTTCAAAACATTGAAGAAAATGGAACACTACCTAACTCATTTTATGAAGCTAACATCAATCTAATACCAAAACCAGGCAAAGATGCTACAAAAAAGGAAAACTACTGGCCAATCTCCCTAATGAATATAGATGCAAAAATCCTCAACAAAATACTTGCAAATCGAATCCAAAGACACATTAAAAAAATCATACACCATGACCAAGTGGGGTTTATTCCAGGCATGCAAGGATGGTTCAACATAAGAAAATCAATCAATGTATTACAACACATTAACAAGTCAAAAGGGAAAAATCAATTGATCATCTCAATAGATGCTGAAAAAGCATTTGACAAAATCCAACATCCGTTTTTGATAAAAATACTTCAAAAGGTAGGAATTGAAGGAAACTTCCTCAACATGATAAAGAGCATATATGAAAAACCCACAGCCAGCATAGTACTCAATGGTGAGAGACTGAAAGCCTTCCCTCTAAGATCAGGAACAAGACAAGGATGCCCGCTGTCACCACTGTTATTCAACATTGTGCTGGAAGTGCTAGCCAGGGCAATCCGGCAAGACAAAGAAATAAAAGGCATCCAAATTGGAAAAGAAGAAGTAAAACTGTTATTGTTTGCAGATGATATGATCTTATATCTAGAAAACCCTGAGAAATCGATGATATAGCTACTAGAGCTAATAAACAAATTTAGCAAAGTAGCAGGATACAAGATTAATGCACATAAGTCAGTAATGTTTCTATAAGCTAGAAATGAACAAACTGAAGAGACACTCAAGAAAAAGATACCATTTTCAATAGCAACTAAAAAAATCAAGTACCTAGGAATCAACTTAACCAAAGATGTAAAAGACCTATACAAAGAAAACTACATAACTCTACTAAAAGAAATAGAAGGGGACCTTAAATGATGGAAAAATATTCCATGTTCATGGATAGGAAGGCTAAATGTCATTAAGATGTCAATTCTACCCAAACTCATCTACAGAATCAATGCAATCCCAATCAAAATTCCAACAACCTACTTTGCAGACTTGGAAAAGCTAGTTATCAAATTTATTTGGAAAGGGAAGATGCCTTGAATTGCTAAAGACACTCTAAAAAAGAAAAATGAAGTGGGAGGACTTACACTCCCTGACTTTGAAGCTTATTATAAAGCCACAGTTGCCAAAACAGCATGGTACTGGCACAAAGATAGACATATAGATCAATGGAATCGAACTGAGAATTCAGAGATAGACCCTCAGATCTATGGCCGACTGATCTTTGATAAGGCCCCCAAAGTCACTGAACCGACTCATAATGGTCTTTTCAACAAATGGGGCTGGGAGAGTTGGATATCCATATCCAAAAGAATGAAAGAGGACCCCTACCTCACCCCCTACACAAAAATTAACTCAAAATGGACCAAAGATCTCAATATAAAAGAAAGTACCATAAAACTCCTAGAAGATAATGTAGGAAAACATCTTCAAGACCTTGTATTAGGCGGCCACTTCCTAGACTTTACACCCAAAGCACAAGCAACAAAAGAGAAAATAGATAAATGGGAACTCCTCAAGCTTAGAAGTTTCTGCACCTCAAAGGAATTTCTCAAAAAGGTAAAGAGGCAGCCAACTCAATGGGAAAAAATTTTTGGAAACCATGTATCTGACAAAAGACTGATATCTTGCATATATAAAGAAATCCTACAACTCAATGACAATAGTACAGTCGGCCCAATTATAAAATGGGCAAAAGATATGAAAAGACAGTTCTCTGAAGAGGAAATACAAATGGCCAAGAAACACATGAAAAAATGTTCAGCTTCACTAGCTATTAGAGAGATGCAAATTAAGACCACAATGAGATACCATCTAACACCGGTTAGAATGGCTGCCATTAAACAAACAGGAAACTACAAATGCTGGAGGGGATCTGGAGAAATTGGAACTCTTATTCATTGTTGGTGGGACTGTATAATGGTTCAGCCACTCTGGAAGTCAGTCTGGCAGTTCCTTAGAAAACTAGATATAGAGTTACCATTCGATCCAGCGATTGCACTTCTCGGTATATACCCGGAAGATCGGAAAGCAGTGACACGAACAGATATCTGCACGCCAATGTTCATAGCAGCATTATTCACAATTGCCAAGAGATGGAAACAACCCAAATGTCCTTCAACAGATGAGTGGATAAATAAAATGTGGTATATACACACGATGGAATACTACGTGGCAGTAAGAAGGAATGATCTCGTGAAACATATGACAACATGGATGAACCTTGAAGACATAATGCTGAGCGAAATAAGCCAGGCACAAAAAGAGAAATATTGTATGCTACCACTAATGTGAACTTTGAAAAATGTAAAACAAATGGTTTATAATGTAGAATGTAGGGGAACTAGCAATAGAGAGCAATTAAGGAAGGGGGAACAATAATCAAAGAAGAACAGATAAGCTATTTAACGTTCTGGGGATGCCCAGGAATGACTATGGTCTGTTAATTTCTGATGGATATAGTAGGAACAAGTCCACAGAAATGTTGCTATATTAGGTAACTTTCTTGGGGTAAAGTAGGAACATGTTGGAAGTTAAGCAGTTATCTTAGGTTAGTTGTCTTTTTCTTACTCCCTTGTTATGGTCTCTTTGAAATCTTCTTTTATTATATGTTTGTTTTCTTTTTAACTTTTTTTTCATACAGTTGATTTGAAAAAGAAGGGAAAGTTAAAAAAAAAAAAAAAAAGAAAAGAAAAACAAGGAAAAAAAAAAAGATGTAGTGTCCCCTTGAGGAGCCTGTGGAGAATGCAGGGGTATTCACCTACTCCACCTCCATGGTTGCTAACATGACCACAGACATAGGGGACTGGTGGTTTGATGGGTTGAGCCCTCTACCACAGGTTTTACCCTTGGGAAGACGGTTGCTGCAAAGGAGAGGCTAGGCCTCCCTATGGGTGTGCCTAAGAGCCTCCTCCCGAGTGCCTCTTTGTTGCTCAGATGTGGCCCTGTCTCTCTAGCTAAGCCAACTTGAAAGGTGAAATCACTGCCCTCCCCCCTACGTGGGATCAGACACCCAGGGGAGTGAATCTCCCTGGCAACGTGGAATATGACTCCCGGGGAGGAATGTAGACCTGGCATCGTGGGACGGAGAACATCTTCTTGACCAAAAGGGGGATGTGAAAGGAAATGAAATAAGCTTCAGTGGCAGAGAGATTCCAAAAGGAGCCGAGAGGTCACTCTGGTGGGCACTCTTACGCACACTTTAGACAACCCTTTTTAGGTTCTAAAGAATTGGGGTAGCTGGTGGTGGATACCTGAAACTATCAAACTACAACCCAGAACCCATGAATCTCGAAGACAATTGTATAAAAATGTAGCTTATGAGGGGTGACAATGGGATTGGGAAAGCCATAAGGACCACACTCCACTTTGTCTAGTTTATGGATGGATGAGTAGAAAAATAGGGGAAGGAAACAAACAAACAAACAGACAAAGGTACCCAGTGTTCTTTTTTACTTCAATTGCTCTTTTTCACTCTAATTATTATTCTTGTTATTTTTGTGTGTGTGCTAATGAAGGTGTCAGGGATTGATTTAGGTGATGAATGTACCACTATGTAATGGTACTGTAAACAATTGAAAGTACGATTTGTTTTGTATGACTGCGTGGTATGTGAATATATCTCAATAAAATGAAGATTAAAAAAAAAAAAAAAAAAAAAAAAAGAGCATATTGGGCCTGAGAACACCTGAAATAGATTCTTGAACGATCTGATTTGTTCCCCTTTCATGGATTCCTATTTTAAGGAATGACACTACCAGTCCCCATTTGCCCAAGCCAGAAATGTTGGTGACATCACAAATTCCTCGTCTCCTCTCTCCTCCCCATCCAATCAATTGCGAAGACTTGCATGGTTCTGCCTCTGGAGAGTCCTCTCATCTCCAGGCCTGTGGCCACAACTGCTTTAGGTCACCAGGGCCTCATCATCTATGGCACCAGACTATTTCAACTCCACCCAGATACCAGATAACTTTTTTTTTTATTAATGTCGATCTGATTGTGCCATATTCCCATCCAAAATTCTTAGCTGCTCCCTATTGCTCACAGGATAAAATCTCAACTTCTTAGCATGGCATACCCTTCATAGTCTGACTCAATATCCTATCCAGTCTCATCTCTCTCCCCTGAGCAATCACCTTGCACTTCCTGCTCCACCAACGTGAACTGCTTACTGGTTTATAACCAGCCCTGCTCGTATATTCAGCGATGACTTTGTACATGTGACTCCCTTCATCTTGTATCCCCACTGTCATTGCCTGGAAGCTGATTCTCTAAAAAAATTGCAGACTTCTTCATGATCACTATTTTTTAGTTTTGTCTTTATTTTTTCAAGCAACTAATTGTCTGTCTTTTATAGACAGTAAGCTTCTTGAGAGCAGAAACTGTGTCTTTCCCTTCATATATCCTTGAATTTAGCACAGTGCCTAACCACAAATGTTTGACTAAATGAATGAACAAATACATACATTTAACTTTCACTGAAATAAATTATATATATTTAAAACAATCACTGTAGATCACCATGTTGCCTGAATAATCTTCCTTTTAATAACAATGTTATTCAGTTTGCTTTATGTGCTGGATCTTTTCGAATTCTGCTTTCTTGTAGTTTTACTAAGTTTGCTCGGTTTTCTTCCATTTTCTGTCTTACTCCATTTTATTTTGTTTGTTTCTTTGTTTTCTTTTTCATTTGTAGTCCTGTTAAGTTCACAAATGATTTGGTTGTGTATGTCTATGATTTAGTTCAAATCAAAACACTGATTTAATATAAGCCATCCTTGTTATAAGCACCTTTCCTTCCATTCTAACAGAAATGAGTTTAAAAGAGAAGTTCAGGCTTTTAGAAAACATAGAAGTCTCCACCTGGGTAATTTTTTTTTAAATTCAATTTTATTGAGATATATTCACATACCATACAATCATCCATGATGTACAGTCAACTGTTCACAGTACCATCTTATAGTTGTGCATTCATCACCCCAATCTATTTTTTTAATTTAATAAATTTTATTTTGAAATAAATTCAATCTTACAGGTGCAAAAACAATACAAACCCCATACATAGAACTCCATCGTACCCCAACCCCCTCCCCTGATACCCTGATCCATCACCTTTAACATCCTTTCACACCACCGTTTCTTTCTTTCCCTCCCTCTCTCCCTCCCTCCCTATCTATCATCCATCATCTATTGCTCTATCCTCTGAACATACGAGAGCAATCTGCACATATCTTTGAGCAAACAATATAATTCACATATACCTTTCCCATGGACAAGAACATTCTTTTATGCAATCTCATTAAGCGCAACTAAGAAGTTCAAGAAATTCAACATTGTTATAAAGCTTACATTCTGTATTTCCTTTTTTTTTTTTTTTCTTGTCCCATCTGTGTCCCTTTGAGCCTCCTCTCCTCCATCCTCAGATCCCATCCAGGATCATCCTTGGCATTTAATTGTCATCTATTTAGACTGTGTTTGTTTGTATTTTTTCAATTGTGGAAACATATATACAGCCTAAATCTTTCCATTCCACCCCCTCCCTAGCATTCCATTAGTGGGATTAATCACATTTAGAATGTTGCAATGCTATTACCTTCCCACCATCCATGTTTAGAAGTTTCCCTTCACCCCAAACAGAAACCCTACTCTCATTTCTTAACTCACCATCGCCCCTTTCCCCACTTCTTGGAACCCCCACTCTACTTTTCATCTCTATGGTCATATTCTCTGATACTTTCTTTGTGTTTACCATGGGGCTTAAATTTAACATCTTAAATCTATAACAATCTTATTTTTCTTTGATACCAACTTAACTTCAGTATGACACATAAACTATGTTCCTATACTCCATCATTCCCCCACCTTTATGTAGTTCTTGTCAAAAATTACATATTTTACATTGAGTCCAAAACCACTGATTTATCATTACAGTTTATGTATTTTAGATCCTGTAGGAAGTAAATAGTGGGGTTATAATCAAAAATACAGTAGTATTGGTATTTATATTTACCATGTGATCTTTACTAGAAACCTTTATTTCTTCATGTAGTTTCAGTCAATTGTTTTTAGTGTCCCTTCCTTTCAGCCTGCTCAATTTCCTTTAGTATTTCTTATAGGACTGATTACTGGTGATGAACTCCCTCAGCTTTTGATTATCCAGGAATGTTTTCCTCTCCCCCTCATTTTTTTTCCTTTTTAATTTTTATTGGGATTGTTCAGATACCATACAATTATCCAAAGATCCAAAGTGTACAATCACTTGCCCCTGGGTAACCTCATACAGCTGCATCCATCACATTTAATTTTTGTTCAATTTTTAGAAACTTTTCATTACTCCAGACAACAAATAAAGTGAAAGATGAAAAAAGAAAAAAAGAAAAGGAAACTCGAATCCTCCCCTATTCCTAACTAACCCCCCTCAATTATTGACTTGTAGTGATGGTATAGTACATTCGTTACTGTTTATGAAACATGTTGAACTACTACTAACTGTAGTATATAGTTTGCAATAGGTATATATTTCTTCTCTATATGCCTCTCTATTATTAACTTCTAATTGTATTGTCATACATTTGTTCTGGTTCATGGAAGCGATTTCTAGTATTTGTACAGTTGATCATGGACATTGCCCACCATACGATTCAGTTTTATACATTCCCATCTTTTGACCTCCAACTTTCCTTCTGGTGACATATATGGCTCTGAGCTTCCCCTTTCCACCTCATTCACACACCATTCGGCATTGTTAGTTACTCTCACATCTTGCTACACATGTCTGTTCATTTCCAAACATTTAAGTTCATCCTAGTTGAACATTCTGCTCATACTAAGCAACCACTCCCCTTTCTTAAGCCTTGTCCTATATCTTGGTACCTTATATTTCATGTCTATGAGTTTACATATTATAATTAGTTCCTATCAGTGAGACCCTGCAATAATTGTCCTTACGTGTCTGGCTTATTTCACTTAGTATATTGCTCTCAAGGTTTTGTCATCAAACCATTTTTTTTTTATATGGTTTTGTTCACTCACCATACATTCCATCCTCAGTAAATAAACAATGGTTCTCTGTATGGTCATATATTTATGTGTTCACCACCTTCACCACTATCTATATAAGGGCATCTACATTTTTTCCACAAGGCAGGAGGGAGAGTCAAAGAAGGTAGAGAGGCAAAAGAAAGAGGGGAAAAAAATGACAAAAGGAAAAATAACCTTAAATCAAAGTAGAGTAAAGAATCAGACACCACCACCAATGTCAAGTGTCTAACATGCCTCCCCATCCCCCTCTCTTATCTGCATTTACCTTGGTATATCACCTTTGTTACATTAAAGGAAGCATAATACAATGATTCTATTAGTTACAGTCTCTAGTTTATGTTGATTACATCCCTCCCCCAATGCCTCCCCATTTTTAACACCTTGCAAGATTGACATTTGCTTGTTCTCCCTCGTAAAAGAACATATTCGTACATTTTATCACAATTGTTGAACACTCTAGATTTCACCAAGTTACACAGTCCCAGTCTTTATCTTTCCTCCTTTCTTCTGTTGTCTCACATGCTCCCCACCTTCCTCTCTCAACCATATTCATAGTTACCTTTGTTCAGTGTACTTACATTGTTGTGCTACCATCTCCCAAAATTGTGTTCCAAACCATGCACTCCTGTCTTCTATCACTCTGTAGTGCTCCCTTTAGTATTTCCTGTAGGGCGTGTGTCTTGTTCATAAAGTCTCTCATTGTCTGTTTGTCAGAAAATATTTTGAGCTCTCCCTCATATTTGAAGGACAGCTTTGCTGGATATACGATTCTTGGTTGGTGGTTTTTCTCTTTCAGTATCTTAAATATATCACACCACTTCCTTCTTGCCTCCATGGTTTCTGGTGAGAGATCCGCACATAGTCTTATGAAGCTTCCTTTGTATGTAATGGATTGCTTTTCTCTTGCTGCTTTCAGGATTCTCTCTTTGTCTTTGACATTTGATAATCTTATTATTAAGTGTCTTGGCATAGGCCTATTCAGATCTCTTCTGTTTGGGGTATGCTGGGCTTCTTGGATCTGCAATTTTATGTCTTTCATAAGAGACAGGAAATTTTCAATAATTATTTCCTCTATTATTGCTTCTGCCCCTTTTCCCTTCTCTTCTCCTTCTGGGAAACCAATGATACGTACATTATTGTTCTTTGTTTCATCCTTAAGTTCCCGGAGATGTTGCTCATATCTTTTCATTCTTTTCTCCATCTGCTCCTTTGCATGTAGGCTTTCAGGTGTTTTGTTCTCCAGTTCCCGAGTGTTTTCTTCTGCCTCTTGAGATCTGCTGTTGTATGTTTCCATTGTGTCTTTCATCTCTTGTGTTGTGCCTTTCATTTCCATAGATTCTACTAGTTGTTTTTTTGAACTTTCGATTTCTGCCTTATGTATGCCCAGTGTTCTCTTTACAGCCTTTATCTCTTTTGCAATATCTTCTCTAAACTTTTTGAATTGATTTAGCATTAGTTGTTTAAATTCCTGTATCTCAGTTGAAGTGTACATTTGTTCCTTTGACTGGGCCATAACTTTGTTTTTCTTAGTGTAGGTTGTAATTTTCTGTTGTCTAGGCATGGTTTCCTTGGTTATCTAAATCAGGTTTTCCCAGACCAGAACAGGCTCAGGTCCTCTGGGAAGAAATATTCAGCATCTGGTTTCCCTGAGGGTGTGTCTTAGAAAATTGCTCCACCTTGTGATGCCTCAGGTCACTGTGCTTTTCTGCCCAGCAGGTGATGCCTGTTTAGCCTATAATTCTTGACTGGTGTGAGGAGGTATGGCCATGTTCCCCCAGGCTCTGGGGTCTGGTTCTGAATGGAAGGGGCCCCACCCCTTTCCTCTTAGAGAAGATAGACCCCCTAGGGGGAGGTCATTAGCTTTCAATGGTCTCTCTCTCTGCTTGTGCTGTCTCCACTCTTCTCTGAGTCACAGCACTGGGAACTGAAAATGGCTGGGGCTTTCTCCACTGAGCCGAAAAAGAAACAGATAGTCCCCTTCAGACCCAGTCCAAGGTGACCCTCTGGCTCTCCCAGGTCAGTCGTCACCCAAAGCCTCTATTTTTTGGGGATTCGTACCTGTAGTGAGCAGTTCACACTCACTACTTAAAACCCCAGTTGGCGCTCAGCTGAGCTATATTCGCTTGCTGGGACAGAGCTTCTCTCTGGCACCACGAGACTTTGCATCTCGGGCTATGGGGGAGGGGGTCTCATGACTTGGATCCGCAGGTTTTACTTATAGATTTTATGCTGTAATCTTGGGCATTCCTCCCAATTCAGACTGGTGTATGATGAGTGGATGGTCTCGTTTGCCACCCCACCCCCCGCAGTTATTCTGGATCATTCACTAGTTGTTTCTGTTTTTTTTCAGTTGTTCTAGGGGAACTACTTAGCTTCCACTCCTCTCTATGCTGCCATCTTCCCTCCCCCCAATCTATTTTTGAACATTTTCCTTACACCAGAAAGAATCAGAATAAGAATAAAAAATAAAAATAAAAAAAGAACACCCAAATCACCCCCCATCCCACCCTATTTTTCATTTAGGCTCTGTCCCCATTTTTCTACTCATCCATCCATACACTGGATAAAGGGAGTGAGATCCACAAGGTTTTCACAATCACACTGTCACTCCTTGTAATCTACATTGTTACACAATCATCTTCAAGAGTCAAGGCTACTGGGTTGGAGTTTGATAGTTTACTTTTAGTTATTTACTTCCTGTTATTCCAATACATTAAAACCTAAAAAGTGTTATCAATATAGTGCGTAAGAATGTCCACCAGAGTGACCTCTCAACTCCATTTGAAATCTCTCAGCCACTGAAGCTTTATTTTGTTTCATTTCCCATCCCCCTTTTGGTCAAGAGAACATTCTCCATCCCACGATGCCGAGTCCAGATTCATCCCCAGGAGTCATATCCTGCCTTGCCAGGGAGATTTACACCCCTGGGAGTCAAGTCCCATGTAGGGAGGAGGGCAGCAAGATCACCTGCCAAGGTGGCTTAGTTAGAGAGAGGGCCACATCTGAGCAACAAAGAGGCACTCAGGGGGAGACTCTTAGGCACAATTATAAGCAGGTTTAGCCTCTCCTTGCAGCAACAAGCTTCAGAGGGGCCAGCCCCAAGAGAGAGGGCCCAGCACATCAAGCTGTCAGTCCCCAGTGTTTGTGAGAACACCAGCAACAATCCAGGTGAGGAAGTCCAACACCTCTGCATCCTCCCCCAGCTCTTCAGGGGGGCCCTGAATAAATATTTTTATTCTCCATCCAAATTACTTTAGAATGTGTTGCTATTTCATTCTAATCTATACAGACCTACCACAGCTCACTTCCTATTCAAAGTTCCATGTAATTGCAGTGTTGAACAAACTGACTGGAGAAGCTATATTGTTTAGAAAATATAGATTCTACACCAAATAAACATCTCTTCCCTTGGTCTCACATGGAAGTTGAAGTTTGAACACAATCAGTTTCAACCTTTACCCTTTGGCTCCACCTGGTAATTTTAATACACAGCTCTACACTTTTATAAGGACAGTTTATAATAGAAAAAGAAAAAAAAAACAAAACAAAACTGAAGATAAATGTGAGCTAAGTAAATTTTAAGATATATTTATATATTTTTAATGAAATACTATTCAGCAGTCTGAAAGGATAAGGTAAACTATGAGTGAGATCATGCATTATATTAAGATTAAAAAAGAAGCAGGACGATGCACATATTATGATCCACTTTCTGTATATGATATGAAGTACAGGCACATAAACGCTAACATTTGGGGGGAGTCGATAACAAGAAACTTCATAGTGGTTTCCCTCGGGGAGAGGGAGTTGGTATGCATATGTGTGAGAATGAGATTAAGTTTAGCTTTCACACAGGACAGGTGTGCCTAGCAGGGTGGGGCAGTTAAAGAATTGGTAGAAGGTTAAAAAAACAAACTGTAATCCACAGTCTTATCCGCACCTGCTTATCCGCCCACTATCCACAGTCCCCCTGCTTATCCGCCCACTATCTACTATCCTTGCAGGGTGGAGACTCGAATAGAGATTCTCAAAACAGCGTCATAACTTGTTACCAAACTAGCCCAGAGGGCTCTAAAGAGGCCTGGGCATACCCATTATAGTCAGGGGTGGAGATTCGTTCCAACAGTTCCTAAAGTTGCAAATTTGCGCAGGAAACATATTTCAAATGTTTCCAATTTGGGCAGGCTGCCTGTTTCAAATTTGCGCTGGCTAGTTAGGCTTGTGGAATAGAATGTAACCTCTGGAGTATCCAGCCAATGGAGAAACAGGGGAGGGACTTGCGGTTAGGTTTAGGGAATAAATACTGCTGAATCTATTGTTCTGAGCGCCAACCCCCACATTTGGTTGGGCGCCCATTCTTGCAAGACCGTGAATAAATTCGTTTCTTCTCCACAATCGGGTGAGCGTTTGTTCCTTTTTAGGAACAGTGCTTGTTTCTCACAATATGTACACGTGTGCATGCATGAATGTTGGTGATGAAGTGTGTGTCAAGTAAGGAGGCTTTACATCTAACTTCCTGTTTTATTCAAATTTTCTACTCATGCACATATTTGCTCTTATAACAAGATTGGAAATACAGGCCATCTTTACTTTTTATAGTTTCCTCTATTAAAAAGTGTATACATGGAATAGCTGGAAGGAAATACCTGAAACTGTCAAACTGCAGCCCAGTAGCCTTGATTTTTCAAGATGATTGCATAACTATGTAGCTTATAGGGTGTGACTGTGTGATTGTGAAAACCTCATGGCTCACACTCCCTTTGTCCAGTGTATGGACAGATGGGGAGAAAAAAGGGGACGAAAACTAAATGAAAAATAGGGTGAGATGAGGGAATGGAATGTTTGGAGTGTTCTTTTTTACTTTTATTTTTATTTTTATTTTTTTTGAGTAAGAAAAATGTTCAAAAGTTTATTCTAGTGATGAATGCACAACTCTGTGATGGTACTGTGAATAGCTGATTGTACACTGTGGATGACTGTAAGGTATGTGAATATAGCTCAATAAAACTATTTTAAAATGTATATAATTTTTATTAAAAATGAATATTCATAAGTGATTCTCAAACTTTATTGTGGACCAGAATCACTCAAAGTGCTTCTTTAAAAAGAAGCTAACTCCAGATTTCTACCCTAAACCTCTGTATTAGAATCTCAGGATGGGGGCCCAAGGAAGATAAATTCTTAATAAGGATCTCAGGCAATTCTGGTTTCAGGTGGTCTGAGCAATGTGCTTTGAGAAATACTGCAGAGCAACTGATCCTTCAAAATTCACACCCCTATATGTCTAGTACATCTTCATCAGTGATACTAAATTGTTGTAAGGATAAAATTAGATAATCCATGAGGATCTCTTAGCACATTGCTTTGAAAAGAGCAAATGCTCAGAAAATGGAGGCTGTTTTTGTTGTTGCTGTTAGCTGTTATTACTTTTAAAATTACTGGAAGGAAACCAATCATTTAAATAAACTGGCACAAAAAGTTGTACAATGAGAAAAATTGTTCCTTGAGACTTGTATAAAAATGTTGGATTTTTTCCCCATTCTTCACTGACATTAGCCACTTTTTCATTTGGTACGGTAATTATATTTTTAAAAACATTCAACTATTTGATGCCATTATTTTATTTAAGATTTTGTTGTTCTGTTAAATATGTGAATTTTCATGATGCTTTGAAGTCAAGATTTATGTTGGATGGAAATATATATTTTTAAACCATAAATTAATGGCAGAATATTTCATTAACAAGAGTGTGATTTCCTTTAAACTTTTCAAAATGTATTATTACGTAAAATGAGAAACACAAGAATTGGGGTGTGGGGTGGCTTCAGTACTGAATATCTGCTTTAGATTCATACTGTTTGTCATTTCTCTGTCCTAGAGGCTGGTAAATCCTGTGGTCAAAAGGAAGACAGTAAATATTCTGGCAAACATGATAGTCAGCCTCCCATGCTACACAGCTACCAGAAAACTGACTTAGCTAAACACATCCAACAGCACAAAAAAGAGCCAGCTGGATTTGCAATGAGTTGGAAATCCAGATTAGGTAGTTCCACTTACTTCATCTCAGATGACATAATTTGGAGCCTCAGGGGCAAGCAGAAAATCCTGTCACATATAACTCAGATTAATCCTTCAAAGCCCTGCAAAAACGTCACAGCTGTCTCTCCTCCTTACTTCCCACAGATACCCAGGACCCCCTTCAGTTGCACCTTATCTGAGGCTGCCTTCACCACGCAGCCCCACCTGGGATATATCTTGGTTTCCTCAAGTGGTAACTCGACTAGGGATTTGGACCATTCCTGATAAACCATTCCTGATAAACTACATCTATGAAAAGTGTTAGTAGCAGAACTACATTTTAAAGGGGTCCCTTTGTTGCCCTAATCCAAAGATTGAATTTATGTGGAAATATCAGGTTCTAAAGTTGGTTGATAGAGAAACGCTTGGTTTTTGTTTTTGGTGGTGTGAGGAGAGGGTTTTGAAAAAAACACTTAATATTCAATAGTGTAATTTTATATAAAAAACAAAAAACAGCTATTATTTTGGAGATGTAAACTACAGAAAATAAAGCACAATAAAGTCTTTTTGTGTAGGAATGATTCAAAGAAAATGGACTTTTATCTTCTTCATGTAGGAGATTCCCAGGGGACAGGTTTTTCTGGTAGTGGAGTGGGAGGGGGGTGATTCTAATGTTTCTCAAAAGAGAGCATGAGTTAAAAAGGTGTGGTAAATTTTACTTCTCTAAATAGTTTGTGTGTTGAGTTAGGCTAGCCTTGTCCAGTAACATTCTCCTATTTTCTCCCCTTCTTTCTTCTACTCCCAAAATTTTAATTCTTGGTTCCTGAAAATATATAGAAGGGAATTCCCCAATTGAATCACCACGGCAGCTTGGTTACCTGTCAGTGGCAACTACTTCCACGTCTTGGAAATTTCCCCCAACCCAAACCCAATATACTTAAAACTTTGGGATATAATATTTTATCAGTCTTTTTTATAAGACTACTGCCTGGTACAAACCATTCCTCCAATTTAAGAGCATTACTTAAAAGAGCTTTGACTGGAGACTTCTACTTTTTTCATAAAGTAATTTAACATACCATATCAAATTGTCCTTGAAAAAGAAAAAAAAACATACCGTTCTCAAAAGAGAACAATTGACTGACTTACCAGCAGGCTCAGGCTGAACTCAAAAGTCTTTAGAATCTGACAACTCAGAAGTAAGTGACTTCTTGATTGATTTTTACACTTCTAACAATGCTCCTCAATGCTCCTGTTTACTCCCTAAAATGTCACTAACCTCTGGTCTAGGTACTGGGGAACTGCGGTATAAAAGGTAATCTAGAAAATAGGATCCTCAGCCTGAAAGAGTTACTGCAATACTAGAGAACAGAGACTTAATTGCCTCTCATATACAGGTGTCTTAAATTCAATATTTTTCAAATTCTATCCACCTGTCAATGAAGGATGCAAAGATCGCAATATACTAAAGAACCTGAATAATGGAGATTTATATTCTCAAGTAAGATTTAAGTCCTAGGATATGTTTTGTTAATTAACTATGTAATGAATTAGGAAAATATGAACAATGGTAGATAGATTTAAAAGCATTTTATATTGACATTTTAGCCCAGTATAAAAATACATGTATATACTGATATTAGAGTTAGCCAGTAAAATATGTGAATAGTCATTATTTGATGGTTTAGAAACAAATGGAAAGAAAATATATTCTTTTTTCTTGAACACTTTTGACAGAATATGAAACAGTCTTGCAAAGATTAAATGATTTTTTCCTAGCATTTCTAAAATGCATAGGTGAATAGAATTTAAACTTACTCTCTCATCGCTAAAATATTTTGAGTATGTTTGAACTGTGTTGTTTCTAGTAAAATCTAAGACTGCACCACCGGGATAATACAGAGTAGAATGTTTAAAAACATCTGCAGCAGAAAATTAACCAAAAACAGTTATAAGCCATTGTTCACAGAGATACCCCTCCTTTTTTATAATCAGACCCTTCAAGATAATCATCTCCCTCTTAAAATCCTTCACATGAAAGACATAATCATGCACTGCAGTGAGGACAGATAAATGGGCATTTCTACCCCTTGGCCAATACACTAAATGAAAACAACATGGCAGTACAAATGAGAGCTTCCAGAAGTCCAGGCCAACCAGCCTGCCTGATATTCCAGAATCATTTTGTTGCAGTTCACAAGCACACCTCTCTGGGAGAAGATGAATTGAGGTTGGTATTGAGCACCTGAGATAAAGGGCAGCAGTGCAGCTGCTTTACATAGTAAATAACCATCATGTTTATTATAAATCATCATGTTTATTATAATAAACCATCATGTTTATAATGCCTTCATCTTTTCCTTTCTTCTTTGGCATTTGGGCAAAAGCTGGTGGATGTGCTGGTAAAATACTTCATCAATTTTAAATGCCCCATTAATGCTCTCAGCAAGTCTTGCCACAATATTCTGAACTGAAATAGGAGCCTTGTCTGTAGCACCCCATATCTTCCCATCATTGCAATCTCTTTAGCAGATTGCCTGTGATGCATCACATTCTGGTTTTAATGCTTATTCAATAATAAAATTTTCTTTTCTCTCTTCTACCTTTGTGGAGAGGTTTTTGGGTTGGGAGATTTCATTTTTAATTCTATTTCCCCAACAGATTCCAAGTGTTCAAAATATTTCATAATGGCCCTATTTATGTCTTACTGGGATCAGAGTTAGAATGAAATCAAAATGTTATGTTTAAAATGAGCCCTACTTACTGAAAGGTGCAAACTAACAAACTTCTCTACTTCTAGTTCTAATTCTTCAGTTATTGGAAGAGATGGACTAGACTTTCAGTGCTGTGTTTGTTTAAATGATGGTGGGAGCAAACATAGGACTATAGTGTGACCTGAGAAGAATTTGAGGGGTAGGAGTGGAAGAATTAGTTAAGACAAGATGGGACCCACATAGCTATAGCTAAATTATTTTTCATAAAGGTGTTATGTCCACTCAAAGGGGGAAGAATAGTCTTTTTAACAAATGATGCTGGGAAAACTGGATATCCACTTGGATAAGAATGAAATTGGACCCCTACCTCACACCATAACGAAAACTAACTCAAAATGGATCAAGGACCCAAATGTAAGAGCTAAAACCATGAAACTCTTAGAAGAAAACACAGGGGGAAAACTTCTCAAAAAAGAGAAGATTGAGAGGACTGGCCAAGCACTATTTGCATTATCATTTTTTAAAAGGGGATACCTGAAAAGCAAGAGAAAATGAGGATTGTGAGGAAAACAATAGTAGTTTCTCAGAGTTGGCTAAAATTGACTACAAGTATAGAAGTTTAAAGCCCTTTTTCTGTGCCTGCCCCCATTTTTTGGATATAGTTTATTTTTTATTTTGGTTTATGTCTTTTATCATTTGAATCATGTTAGACTTTAGGATTAAAATAAGCATAAGAAAACCTCTTGGAGTGTGATTTCTAAAATTGAAAGACCTTTGAAGTGAGAGTTTAACAACTGATAAACATTTCATGTGACCAATACAGAGGAATATAATGGAAATATGGAACACATTCGTTTTTCTTACTGTTAAACCAGGAAGAGCCTTTGTCTGAATATCTGATACTAGGCCTTACATCACACTTGCTAAACAATAATTGTGAAATTATAAATATAAAATATAAAATTAACACATGTAAAATAGTTTCCTAATATTCCCTTTAACTCATTAATAAAGGAACTAGTAAGATACTCTAGTGAGTTCAAAGAAAATTCTGAAGGACATACATACAGATTATCAGAATTGCTGAAATTAATTTGTTAATAGATGTGAACAGGTTAATATCCTATAGAGAAAAGACATCCAACTTGGCAAAGAAGAAGTAAAACTACCTTTAATCACAGATGGCATGATCCTTTATATAAAAAAATTCCAAAGAATCCACAAGAAAATTACCAGAGCTAATAAATAAATTCAGCAGAATTACAGGCTACAAGATTAACACGTAAACATCAGTTGTGTTTCTATACACAAAGAATTTTCCAAAGTGGAAATTTTAAAAACCAATTACATTCACAACAGCTTCTAAAAGAATAAAATACCTAAGCATAAATGTAACCAGGGGGGTGAAGGACTTGTACACTGAAAACTACGAAACACTGCTCAAAGAAATTAAAAGCCTAAACAAATGGGGAGACATTCTGTGTTCATGGATAGCCAAACTTAATATTATTAAGATAATCAATACTACCTAAAGCAATCTACATATTCAACAGAAAACCTATCAAAATTATATCAGCCTTTTCTTGCAGATGGAAAAACCAATCTGCCAATTCACATGGAATTGCAAGGGGTCCCAAACAGCCAAATCAACATTACAGAAGAAGAACAAAATTGGAGGTCTCGTACTTTCCAATTTCAAAACTTACTACAAAGTCACAGTAATCAAAGCAGTGTGGTACTAGCATAAAGACAGACATGTAGACCAATGGAAAAGAATTGAGATTCAGAAATAAATCTATACATCTGGGGCCAACTGATTTTGAGAATGGTGCTGTTCCAATTTGCTAAAGCTGCCCAAATGCAAAATAGCTTTTATAAATGGGATTTATTAGGTTACAAATTTACAGTTCTAAGGCCATAAAAGTGCCCAAACTAAGGCATCAACAAGAGGATAACGTCACTGAATAATGGCCAATGGGAAGGCACATGGCTGGTGTCTACTGGTCCTTTGCTATCATGTTACATTTCAAAATGTCTTTCTCCAAAATGTCTCTTGGCTTCTGTCTCTCTTAGTTTCTCTCAGCTCTCTGTTTGGTTCTTCTGGGGCATTTTTCTCTAAGCATCTGGAAGTCCTCTCAGCTTTTCCAGGGCAAACTCTGGGCTTCATCTCTTAGCTTAGCATCTCCAAACGTACTTCTGTCTGTGTTCTCCCAGCATCTCCAAGCATCTGGTCTGTGTGGGCTCTCAGTTCTCTTAAGGACTCCTGTGATCTAATTAAGACCCACCCTGAATGGGTGGGGTCACACCTCCATGGAAATAATCTAATCAAAAGGTCTCACCCACAGTTGGGTGGGTCACATCTCCATGGAAACAACGTAAACAAAAGGTCACACCCACCATAAATCTGCATCCACAAGACTGGATTAAAAGAAAATGGCCTTCCCTGGGGTATATAACAGTTTCAAACCAGCACAGGTACCAAGTACATTAATTGGGTGAAGGGTCTGTTCAACAAATGGTTTGGGGAAAAATGAACAATAATGAAATTGGGCCCCTACCATACACCATATACAAAACCCAACTCTAAACGGATCAAAGACCTATGCATGAGAGGTAAAGCCATGAACCACTTAGAAGGGGAAATTCTTCAGGACCTTGGATTCTTAAATAAGACACCAAAAGCACAAGCAAACAAAGAATAAATAAATTTGGCTTCATCAAAATTTAAAACTTCTGTACGAAAGACACCATCAAGAAAGTGAAAAGACAATATAGAGAATGGGAGAAAATTATTGCTAACCATATAATTGGTAAGGGTTTATTATCCAGAATGTATCAAGAACTCCTACAACTCAAAAAAAAAAAAAAAAAGGAAAATAACCCAATTTTAAAAAGAACTTGAATAGACATTTTTCCAAAGAGGATATACAAATGGCCAATAAGCACATGAAAAGATGCTCAACATCATTTATCATCAGAGAAATACAAATCAAAACCACAATGAGATACCACTTCACATATACTAGGATGACTTATTTAAAAAAAAAAAAAACACAGAAAATAAGTTTTGATAAGAATGCAGAGCAACTGGAACCCTTATATATTATTGGTGTCATTGTAAAATGGTGCAGTCTCTGTGGAAATCAGTTTCGGTGGTTCCTCAGAAAGTCGAACATAGAATTATAATATGACCTGGCATCCCACTTCTTCGTATATACCCCCCAAGATTAAAAGCAAGAACTCAAACAGATATTTGTACATAATATTCATAGCAGCATTATTCACAGCTAGCAAAAGGTGGAAACAACACGTGTCCATCAACAGACGAACAGACAAGCAAAATGTGGTGTGTATGTATACACACACACACACACACACACACACAATGGCATATTATTCAGCTGTAAAAAGGAATGACATCCTGATACATGCCACAACATGGATGAACCTTGAAGACACCATGTTGAGTGAAATAAGCCAGATACTACAATATTTGTATTTTTTTCTCTTGCTTATATGAAATACATAAGCAAATTAATGGAGTCAGATGGGGAGGAGGACTTACGGTTTAATTGGTGCAGAGTTTCTGTCAAGGTGATGAAACAATTAGGGTAATAGATGTTGATGGGAGCACAATATTGTGAATGTAATTAATGCCACTAAATTGTACAACTGAAAGTAATTAAAATGGGATTTATTGAGTTGCATATATGTTACTACAATAAAAAGTTACACAAATATATCCTAAAGGCCTATAAAATGTAATATTCTGGGATTGCCTGTTGTAACAGGTGGAAATCAATTGTAACTCTACCATACAAAATTATTTTGCATTTCTATGGAAAAGAGTAATTTATAGTATTGACAAAAAAAATTGCATTGTTATCAGTTCTCTACAACTTAACTGTTTTTCCTACAGAGCTGTAAAATCACCTAGGCAATTAAAGATAATTAAAAGTTCACATCCCTCAGAATCAGTTAATTCCCAGGGGGTCTCTTAGACAATGCCCAGCATTCCACTGAAATGATACCTATTAATCTCTTTTGCTCTTTTCCACCTCTTTGACAATTTTCCTGATGCTCTACTATTCAATCATTAATTTGTTTATAATTCATTCGTTAAACAAATATGTATTCAGTGCCTACCATGTGTCAGGAATTCTGATAAGCATGGAATATATGTGTGGCTGTGAAGAGACTCAATTCCATACCTCATAGGATTTAGTCCAGGAATAAATATGCCTTAATCAATTGATCACAAAATTAATGCATAATTAGAAATGTGGTAAATATTAGAAGACTCTTAATATAGGAAGATTTCAAAAGAAATTAATCCCCTTGGTGGGCATTACTATGAGCTCTGAAGTCACTCTAACTAGTTGCGTTCCTTATTCAAGAGTGCTCTTAGGGAAGTCGCTTTAATCATTTTGAGCCTGTTTTCTCAGACTTGGGGGACAATGAAATATGCTCCCTGAGGTCTTCAAATTAATTAAATTTTATTGTGTCAAGAGCCTGGCAAACCCCTTTCCTCTTGCGTATACTGTCTCTCTCTCTTTTTAAAGTTGGTTTTTATTTACAAACATTCCAATACCCATAAAACAAAAACTCCCCTCCCCCATCTCTTGTTAGCATCTAATCTACTTTCTGTCTCTGTGAATTTGCTGTTTCTAGATATCTCATTTATAAGTGATATCATACACTATTTGTCCTTATGTACCTTGCTTATTTCAATCAGCATATTTTCAAGGTTCAACCATGTTGCAGGCCTCAGAATTTCATTCCTTCTTATGGCCAAATAATATTCCATTGTGTTTGTGCACCACATTTTGTTTATCCATTCATTTGTTGATGGACACTTGGGTTGTTTCCAGCTTTTGGCTATTAGGAAAATGGTGCTATGAACACAGTATACAAGTATATGTTTGAGACCCTGTTTTCACTCTCTTTGGGCATATATCTAGAAGTGGAATTGCCAGATCATATGATAATTCTATATTTAACTTTTTTAAGAAACCGCCATATTGCTTTCCACAGTGGCTACACCATTTTATATTTCCACCAATGATGCATGAGTTCCAATTTCTCTGCATCCTCTCCAACACTTTTTATTTTCTGTTTCTTTTAAAATAAGTCATCCTGGTGTGTGTGAAGTGGTATCTCATTGTTGCTTTGATTTGCATTTCCCTAACAGCTAATAATGTTGAGCATCTTTTCATACTTTTGCATACACTTAAAGTGAATAATGAAAAACTCAAATGCAGTTAAAAACCCTTGCTTCTTTTGCTTTCCTTCTTAACTTGGGAGAGCAAGATCAATTAGATCTTGAGGGCATAGGATAGTAGCTTCAGAAGGCTGTGTGGATGTTAGAGAGGAGAGCTCGATGAGGGTTTGGGAAGGGAACCAATAACTGGGTAAAAAGATCACAGAAGGGAAATGTGGAAGTACAAAGAGGAAATTTTTGCTACTTTGAAATTTTGCCCAGAGATACTATAGTTGCTTGTGTGAGAAGGAGATCTGGACAGACCCAGTGCATCAATTCATCCTGTGGCCCCTGGGCATTTCCTGCTACCAACTACGAAGTACAAAATAAACTTTTCCAGGCCCTAGAGATCAAGTAGAACCATGCTCTTTGATGGTAAGGAAAAGAAGTCTGCTAATCCATAAACTATAAAAGTGTGTGTGTGTGTGTGTGTGTGTGTGTGTGTGTGTGTGTGTGTTCATATAGAGGGATCTTTTATAACTCTTTATTTTGCTTCTTAGAATCTGGAATTAGACATTTCTTTTCAAAGGATGCCACTAAGAAATGTTTTATCTTCACAACACTCATCACTATAAAAGTGTGTGTGTGTGTGTGTGTGTGTGTGTGTGTGTGTGTGTGTGTGTGTGTGTGTGTGTTCATATAGAGGGATCTTTTATAACTCTTTATTTTGCTTCTTAGAATCTGGAATTAGACATTTCTTTTCAAAGGACGCCACTAAGAAATGTTTTATCTTCACAACACTCATCACTATTTGAAAGTGTCATGTTTGTTTCCTTGTTTATTGCCCGTATCCCCCACTGGAATATAAGATGTCATCTCTCTTGTTTACTGCTCTACCCTCAGTGCCTAGAACAGTGATGGCTCCAAGGCACTCCATAATAAATATGTTAAATAAATTAAGTTGCTGTATCTAATTCCTGAAGCAGCCTACAGGTATAGTTTTGTTGACGGTTTTTTCATAGGCGAATTA
This sequence comes from Choloepus didactylus, assembly GCF_015220235.1. Taxonomy (NCBI): domain Eukaryota; kingdom Metazoa; phylum Chordata; class Mammalia; order Pilosa; family Megalonychidae; genus Choloepus; species Choloepus didactylus. The sequence continues at coordinate 82,764,192 of NC_051311.1, forward strand.
GAATTATATTAGCTCTATATTTTACTTTTACTTTTTATTATTTTTAATAGGTAATAATTCCACAGAATTCAAAAAGTACAAAAAAAAAAAAAAAAAGCATTTAGTGAAAAATTACCCCTACCTCTGTTCCCCAGAAACCCAAATCCCCAGCTAGTGGTGAGCAGGGTTACCAATTTCTTGTGTTTCCTTGGTCTTGAGAACTGTAATTGAAAAACTAAAGAGCTGAAGTACACTGTTCTCAAAAGCGCCTTACTGAATTCAACCCAAGGAACTAAATAAATACGTCTCCTGTATTTTAAATTCCTGGAGGTGAGGGATAATGCCTTGCTCATTCTGTTAGCTTTCACAGTACTTTGAACACAGGAGGTGCTTACTAAATGCACTCTGAAATGAAATTAGAGGAATGTGATTAAGTTATGGGATTTTACATGTACTATCAAAAGTTATCATTTCACTCTTGTAGAATAAGTTTCAAAGATTGTGGCATATTTACTTTTTAACTCATTGTTTCAATCTATTTAATATCTCAAATTTCAAATCATCCCTTTTTTGTCTTCCTTTCTCCCCATCAAAACTCCTGTTTTCAACTTAAATATTCTTCTAGACCATCTATACTTGCTTAAATTCCCTCACAATTACTTTTGTGATGTGCTCTCAAAAACACCACACTTTTCACTTTTCAATTATCACAATTCTATTTGATAGATTCAAAAAACTATTTGTTAATATGGGTCTGTCTACCTAGACCTTAAGTTCCATGAGGACAAAACCCTTGTCTATTTTAACCATATTTGCATCCTTGGTGCCTAGTAAAATGCCTGGTACATAGTAGATGCTCAATAAAGATTTGTTGAGTGAATGCATGAATTCTCTTCATGCATCTCCTCTCTCCAATGGCTTCCAAGTAGGAAAGCTATATGACAAACGTATAGAGTCAGTATAACATACTATTCAGAAAAAGGGCTTTAAAGCCATACCGCCTGGGTTTGAATTCTAACCCCACTGCTTATTAGGTGTGTAAACTTAGGCAAATTATTTCTAACTGCATCTGTAAAATAGAACTCCTAATAGTACTATTTGTAGGGTCATTGTGAAGATGAGTTAATACTACAGAGCCCTTAGAATGTGCCTGTCATAAATCAAGAACTCAGTTAAGTGTTGACTGTTACTATATGAAAGTCATGACCAATAGCAGCTCCTGGAGCTAATGCTCCAAGAATTATCTGCATTAAAAAATAATATCCTGGAGGCCATAGTGCTTTAGATGGAAGTACTAGATGGAGGCTTTAACAGCTAGAAAAGAAAATATTGCCACTTAATTAATATTGTGTTTTGTTGCATGTTTAACTGTCCACCCAAGAGGTATGGGTAGTTATGGATATATGTTTTCACATATTCTATAGCTTAGTTTTTGGCTATATATATAGTTTTAATGCAAGGAAAGAGCTTTAATTCTTATTTGCCTTTTCAAACTCACCCAGTCACTCAATATTCCCACTGTTTCCAAACTACCCGTTTGGTTATATACTGATTATACATTTAGCTATTTCTGTTTCAGCTGCATTTTCAGTATTCTAGGCTTGTGTTTTTAGCAATTCTCATTCCATTACATTTTTATTTTAATTTCTTCTCAAACCAATTTTTCATTATTATTAAATAGGAGACAAGGCAATTTAAAGGATAAAGCAAACCATTTTACTGATAATACAATAATAATAATTTAGTAACAAATTTTCCCTTTGGGTTATGTGATAAATTTTAAAGCAACAAAGTATGTTAGCTGCAAACATTCGCAATATAGTCAATGCCAACTGCACAGAAGTTATTTCAGAAGTTGTAGGTCAGTGGTAGGGCAGAGTTCAGTTAACTATAGGCAATCCCTTAACACTAGGGCTGAAAGAGGCCCACATTAGAAGTGCAATTGTGTGATCACATTTTAGTGCCTATTATGTCTTGATTAAGACTCCCCTGGATATTCCATTTTAATGGAATTTAAGAAATTAAAAATAGCTTCACAAATCACTTTTTAATCTGGTGAAGTAAGCAGGGAATGAAAAACACCATGCTGTCATCTTCAAGTGCAAAGAAAGTTGTAAATAAAGAAAACAAATTAGTGGCTGGTTCACACCTCATCAGCTACCTAACAACCTGTTACCAGTTAATTACACACCTTTAAAATGCATGTACAAGAGAAATTATTCAGAAATCAGTTTTTCTAATGGGGGAGGGTGGCAGATAGCTAACACATCAGAGGAGGCTGTATTTAACTATTTAGATGTTATAACCAACCATGAAGAGGGAAACAGAACAGAAGCAAAAAAACATTTCCCTAAGAATTATAGTCCTGAAAGTGCCATCAATTAATATTCCAGCCCCAAGGGCTTCACCACCAACAATTCACTCCAGGCAGCTAAACATTTGTTCAGGTCCTCCTGGGAAAGAGAGTTTCCAATATCTTTTTATGACCTATTCCAGTTCCCTTGGTCTATCCAAAGCACCCACTGGTTATTTATTATGTTCAGAGCCTAGTCTTAAGCAATGCAAGAAGAATTAGATTGCAGAGGACATAGCTAAACACCACTGCTGCCAAAAGTTTTCTACAGCATCCCTGTATGCTTTTCGTTCTGCATTATGCATGTTTCCTCTTGTTTTAGCTTTCGTGTAAATAGAAAGCAGTCAGGATCTATGTATATTGAACAGCAACCAAAGTTAGGGTGGAAATTTTCAAGCAGTATTGTTATCTAGCTATAAAATACAGCCTCTTTGAAGGATCTGCATGTGGATGTGTGTTTCACTTTTCCAAAATTGTTTTCAATAAGTAAAACACTCAAAAGTTTTTTAATAATAAGAAGATAAATAAATAATAAATAATAAATAATAAAAAGATTATGGAGCTGTTTTCCAGGATACTGCTCTGCACACTGGTTTTTATTCCTAGGGTAATCTGGAATCAATCATTCTCTCTCTCTATGCTTCAAGTTACTCCCTGTTAAACCAGGATAATCATTACCTACCTCACTGGGTTGCTTTGAGGCAAAACTGACAGAAGTAATTTCAATGTGCTAAGCCTGTGGTACATGTTTATTATTATTATTTGCCATGGTATTTACAGATTTGCCTGATCAAATGTATTTCTTATAGCACAAGTATAACCTATGATCTACTTCTTAAAATGATAATATGCTATGTACCTATTAAAGGCTCTACATCAAATTAGTCTATTTTGACACTGAAGTATAGGTAGTTTGAAATTAAACAACTCCACAAATAACTTTTTTAAGCATGTTAATTCCATTTGAATGACATTCATTCACAAGTGATCATTTACAGGATGTGCATTCAGATCACTTAGCACTAATTCATCATCCAGCAATTCTTCAATAGGCTTGTGAGACTAAATATATAAACAGGCAAGGACTAGACCATAAATAAAAACAGAACTCTGACTCACTATCTGCTCCAACCATACCAGGAATGTTGGACCAGTCCAGGTAGCTAAACCCTCTAACAACTGGCCCAAAATAGCCAGCATTTGGTCAAAAACTGTGTTTCCCTAATTTTTGCCCCTACTTGGAATTTAGGAACCATCAGAGAAATCCAAACATACTCCTGTACCAATCACATAGGATGTTCTACTTCTACCTAGCATCCCCCTGCTTCCCCATGTCAACAGCCTCCAAACAGGGCATACCTCAAGTCTTCCCTTTTTTCTACTATAACGCTTTCCCACTCCTCCGCCTGCCTTTGAATCTCTACCAAATGCAAGTGATGGTGGCTGACTCCTTGCCACAGCAAGCTTTGAATAAACAGCCCTTCCTTGTTCTCAGTGGGTGTTCTTCATTTATTTCCACAGGCTCTATAGTCAAAATGTCTATTTATAAGCATACATACATACACACAAAGACACACATATTCCATAGTCCACAAGCTGTTCAAAATCATTTAGATATAATTCTCGTGGTTATCTGCTTAAAGACCTACACTAGTTAGTTGGTTAGGATATGGTTGGTTTAGGCAGGGTATGTGGATCCTTATGAAATCCTTGCCTGGATATTTTGCACATTTTACAGAAAATCTGCTCAGTAATTAGTGAGTCCACTCTCAATGCTCAACTCCACACTGGTGAAATCCAGGATGCTGCTTTACAACCCTTCTCACCTCCACCGACAATTCTCCATCAGGATATTGAATCGAAAAGATGAATTACTTTGTATAAGGCCTATCATGTAATAGTAGAAAATAGTTCAAAAGATTGGATCTCTTATATTTTCATTATATTATTTTTTCATGTTGCAAAAGTAATAAATGCATAAAACAAAAGTGTAGTAGACAACTTCCATAGTCCTATCTAAGATAAAATCATTTTTAATATATGCTTTTCAAATTTAAAAATGCATTATTCTACATACTCTGTAGAATACAGAAACAATTCCTTATTGATGGAAATTTAGGCTGTTCCCAAGTTTTCCTATTACAAACAATACTGGAAATAAATGTCACATACTTGCGCAAGTACTTCACATATTAAATACCTAAAAGTAGAAATACTGGATTAAACGATAGCTGCATTTAAATTTTAATAAATATTGCCAAATATCCTCCCCAAGACTTTATAGCAACACGTTCTCACACATAAAACAGAAATATGCCTATCGCTTCCATCTCCTTGCCTGCACTACATCATATCACTCTTTCAAGTCTCTGCCAATCTCTTAGTTAAGATATCTATGATATTTTATTTGGGGTTTTCAGACCATTAATGGAGTTGAGCATTTTTCACATGTCTGTTGGTCAATTTTATCTGTTTTTGCATTAATATATTTTACTTATTTGATGAGGAAACCAGGAAGATGCTATAACAAGTTCAAAGGAAAAGTCTTTGTAATTTGACTGACACGCAAATTGTCATGTCCAGTAGAATTTCAAAACCCCCTTTTTCTGCAAAACACAGTTTTGCCTCCATTTGCAATTCAATTTCATTACTCCATATGAATTTGTGCTTTTTTTTTTTAAAAATAGCTCAAAGACAGTGAAAGCTTAGACTCTAATAACCCAGAAGGATGTTCTCTATGTAGATAATGTGTAGTTTTTCATTGAAATATAACTTTTTCCTAAAGTCTCCCATCTTTTAATAAAAAAAAATCACAAAAGATTATTCTTGATCACAAAATAAGACTGGTATTATTTGATTTGTTCTGTTTATTTAAGGAGGTGCAAAAATAGTATTACTTCACCAGACAGACCTTCTAAAGTCCACTTTGCTGAAAGTTTTCATAAGGAATCCCAGATTGTACTTTTAAAAGTCTCTTGCTATTTCCTGTCTTGAGGATAGGAAGCCAGCTAAGAATTCATCACCAGGTTTCACTTGTGATATCTATAAATTTGGGTGAATTACTCTCTTCTCAGTGTCCCCCTAAATATTCTAAGAGTCTTCAACCTGCCAGAAAGTAACTTTCCTTACTCATCTGGAAAGCTGGTAATTCTCTAAGCCAGGTACCAGGCCAGTTTACCTGAGAGGACTTTGTAAGCATTGGCTTCATGAAGTCTAAATCCTAAGTGTCTTAAAAGTCTCTGGTTATATTTGATTAAATAAGCATCATTCTGAAATATGACAACTGGATAGTCACATGCAAAAGAATAAAGTTGGCCCCCTTCTTTACATCATACCCAAAAATTAACTCAAAATGGATCATAGACCTAAATGTAGAAGCCACAACTATAAAACTCTCAGAAGAAAATATAGGAGGTAAATCTTTTGACCGTGGATTAGGCAAAGCCTTCTTCGATATGACACAAAAACACAAGTGAAAAAAGAAAAATTATATAAATCAGACATTATCAAAATTGTGCTTCAAAGTTACCATGAAGAAAGTAAAAAAACAACCCACAGAATGGGAGAAAATATTTCCAAATGATATATCTTACAAGAGACTTTTATCTAGAATATATAAGGACAATACAATTTAAAAATGGGCAAAGGATTTGAATAAGCATTTCTCCAAAGAAGATATACGAATGACCAATAAACACATGAAAAGATGGTCAACATCATTAGCCATCAGAGAAACGCAAATCTAAACCAAGAGAAACCATGTCACATCGACTAGGATAAAATCAAAAAGACATATATAACAAATGTTGGCAAAGAGGTGGAGATTGGAACCCTCATCCACTGCTGGTGGGAATGTAAAATGGTGCAGCTACTTCGGAAAATAGTTTGGCAATTCTTCAAAAGGATAAACATAGTTAGCATATAGCCCAGCAATTTCATTTCTAGGTATACACCCAAGGGAAATGAAAACAAATGTCCACACAGAAAACTTGTATATGAATGTTATAGCAGCATAATTCACGATAATCCAAAAATGTAGATAACCCAAATGTCCATCAGCTAATAAATGGATAAATAAAATGTACATTGTATTCCATACAATGGAATAATATTCAGCAATAAAAAAGAATGAAGCACATCTACAACATGGATAAACCTTGAAAATAGTATGTTAAGGGAAAGATGACAGCCTCAAAAGACCACATGTTGCATGATTCTATTTATTTAAATGTCTAGAATAGCCAAATTGGTAGCAACAAAAAGATTTGTGATTATCCAGGGCAGGCTGGTTTATGAAATGGGGAAGACTACCAGTGGATACAGGGTTCCCTTTTGAGGTGATGAAAATGTTCTAAAATTGATTGTGGTGATGTTTGCACAGTTCTGTGAATTTACTAAAAATCATTGGATTGCACACTTCAAATGAATTGTATGAAATGTGAATTATATCCCAAAACAACTGGTGTATTAAAAAATAACTGAAATTATGACTGATAACACTATAGCTTTTTTGTCTAATATAGAAACATGTAATGGACAACAAGGGCATTTTCAGAACCCTAGTAACTTCACACACAACTTTCAATCTCTGAAACGTTTGCGTTAACAACATTTATATATTACAAATTCAACCTAAGGAAGGCTCAGCCATCTCTTCTGATTTGACAACTCTTTCTATGCATCACATCAACACAAACCTAATTATTTCTAGCACTTTTCTTTCTATAAAGTGAAAGAACAAATCTTTGTGATTTTTACAGGACCCCTCTGGAAAATCTCAAAGATAGCTTTAGGTGCAAAAGATATCTTGAATGTTTTATTGCATTTATTTGATTTCATTTTACATTTAAATTCAGTTTTGGGAAAGCACAGATAAAACACTGTCAGGAAATCTGAACACTTAAGATAGGAATCAGGTTATGAGAACCTGAGAGCTGTTCATTTCAAAGCAACCATAACACATTAAAAAATAAACATGGAAGATAACATGATTGTAACAAACATTAGCTCTTTCCTAATGAGAAACCTTTGTTTCCTTAAATAATCCATATAAACCAGACACGGCTACTCTGATAAAACACAGAACCTTTGCTATCTAGGCATAGTAAAAAAAACAAAAAAAGAGAAAAGAGTAACTTCATATCGTGGGTCAAAGCAATAAATAGCAAACCAAGGAAACAAGCCTATTAAAAGTGAGCAAACTTCTCTAAGATTCTAACACATTTCACAGCGTCCAAACTCAGGTATTATAAACCAAGGCAAATGAAATTCACTTCTAAATTTTGTCTTTCATTGGCGTTCTGTTTCTATCACCTTGTGCGAGGTGTGGGAAGGCCAGATACAAATCGAGAGAGAGAGAGAGAGAGAGAGAGAGAGAGAGAGAGAGAGCGACCGGAAGAATCTGACAGATTGATTACACTCACAGTTCCCTGGGGAGAGGGTGCACTCCACGCGGGGCCACACGGGGAAAACGCCAGGCTCGGTCACGAGATGGAGGCAAGCGGGACGGAGAAAGGGGCTTTATTGCGGCTTCTGTGTGAAGCATGCACACACGGGCCCGGGGCACGCCAGCGTGAGATTGGCTGGCTGCATTTGAAAGTGGTGCCAGCTGAAGATTGTTTACAGATCTAGAAGGAGCAGGTATATAGGTGGGTCTTGGCCACCTGGGGTCGCCTGTCGAGTTAAAGCATCAGTTTGCAGAAGCTAGAAAAAGTGGTTAATACAACTGACTCTGTGAGGCTTTAACATCCTCACCCTTAGGATGAATATTTGGGGAATCTTTAGGTGTGATTATAGGAGATATTTGTGCAGAGGAAACCTGTATGGTGGAAGTTACTTGTAAGATATAGGGAATATATCGACCTGGTAAATGCGTGTAGCAGTAAAATACCACAGAGGCCCACTATAATGAGGAATAATCTCTGAAAACCTGTTCTAAGCCAGCTAGGCTATTTATCTGGGGATAACCAAGCAAATAAATTAGAAACTTTTAGGGCTAGCAGTATTTGTTGAATAATTTAGTGATAGTATGGAAAGTATGAATATCTTTCTTTAGGTGTTGTGGAATCTTGGAGACCTGTCCATGCAGTAGGAGGTTCTATTGACTGAGCATACACTCCCTTGTGTGGCTAAAAGGTAAAGTGTCAGGTCTATTTTCTAGTACCATATGGGCCAACAAATCTTGTCTTTGATTAGCTGGATTTAGGGTCCTGCATACCTTTTGGACAAAGGAGGTGAGGGTGCTCACATTTGTTGGTTGACCTGAATAATTTGGGTTTGTCTGACCAGATTGGTAGTTCTAGAATAGCTGCTAGAATTACCATCAGATGTTCTCTATATATAAAAGTATTATATTAATTATGGTATTATATTATATATTATATATAACAATATACTTTTAAATAAACATCTAATTTATATATAAAATGCATCTAAAATAATACATAATTTATATATAAAATATAATATAAAAATATAATTTAAAATTGCTATTTTTGCAAAAATGGGATTAAAAGAGGGGCCTTTTGTGTCACGACCAGTGTGATCATCTCCAATGATAAACTTGTGGGCTGGGATGATATCATCTGAAGTAACGTCATCCATCTGGGTGTGGGAAATCCTTCCCAAGTGGCTAACCATTAGGGTTGTTTGAGGCTTCTAGTTTTAGGATCTATGCTTTTCAAATGAGTTTGGGCAATTTGGAGGACCTCTTTGCATTTATGTGCCTGGCAGCTGGATTTAGTTAGGGGGAGGGATGGGAGTATTATCTGGGGCACAGTGAGCAAAAACTAATCCACCTTGGGTCATACTTCAGCACCTGACATGCAGCTTGTTTACCAGAAGCACACTGGAATGTCAGTAAGACCAAGACACCATGTGACTTTTTTAGGCAATCTAAGGTCTTTCCCAGGTATTTAATAACTGAAGCTCAGCTATAAGTTAAAGTTAGATCCTGGAATAAAATTTAAGCTCAGGCTGCTAACAGTGTACAAGGGACTACCTTGACTAGGATTGGTCTGGCCATATTTACTTGGCCCTATGACTGGTTTTGTAGTAGGCCCTCCAGGAGCCATCTAGAGTAGGCTCCTTGCAGAGTGAGGTCTCTTTGAGACTGCCTAGGCAGGGGGGTCTGAGAAAATTGAGTAATGACCTTAGACACTTTTAACCTTGAAAAATGAATTGTTGTGGGTACAAGTTTGATTGTTTGGACTCCATAGGCACTCTTGGAAGGTTTGGTTCTGCTGTGGATGGAAGATAAGCCCAAACACCCAGACTAAACAGAAACAGACTAATTGCCAGTATAAGAGTTAGCAATTATATTTGATAAATTTGTTTTTTGACCTGCCACCCCACTTCCAGGAAGTTGGACCATTACAGTGGGAAGTCGGGTGGCCTCTGTAGGAGTGACCCTTGGCCATCTCAGTCTATCTGGATATGATTGGGTGGTTCTATCGGAAAAATGAGAAGCTTTCTTCTGGTCAGTTTTGGATACAGCTGGCCCTTACCAAGTGGAATTTATTGTCTCCTTTTTTGGTGGTCTACACCGTTCCTGGTGTTTTGCCCTAGGGGAAATAATTTTTATTTCCTATAAGTGGTCAGAGGAGGAATTAGGCCTTATAAACCAGCCTCCATACACTGAGAAATCTGGCAATGCTTTAGAAGCAGAAGAGCAGAATCACTGTCTCCCTGAGAATTCCATGGTAGAGTATATAGGAAGAATCTGTGATAACTGGGTCATATGATAATTGGGCCATAAGGTATTATCTGCCGTTGATCAGGCCACCAGCCTGGGTATGGGAGGGTGGAGTGATAGAAAATTGGAAATGGAAATAGGAAGCAGTGGATGTGGTAAAAATGGAAATAGAATCACATCACAGACATGAAAGTCTTTTAAGTTCACACCTGACCACTACCAAGGGGAGGCATGAGGCTTAGGGAAATTATTGTAGCACATCTTAAGGCCCAAAATCTGGAATTTAACAAAAGTAAGAAATGTGGAAGGAGAGAAAGAGACCCATTTAGAGTCTATTTGTCAGACTGAGCTTAAAAAAGACATTGTTTTGGGAAACCATTATGCCTCTCAATTAGGCTGGCCAGCTTGGGACCTATTAGGGAGATGAAAGTTCTCTTGAATGCCTTTTTCAAGAGCCTAGCATCGTGTGTCTTAAGAAGTGAAACGTTTTGTCACTAGCAGTAATTTTCGGAACTCTCGGTGATAAGGGGTGTCTTGGTGAGAGCTTGTTTTGTGGCCTTTGTATATGTAGGCCTGTTGAATCTGTTACTGGATTTATATCATGAGTATCATGAGACAAGAGATTCCCAGAGTTTCTTTGTTTGTTTCTTTGTTTGTTTGTTTTTGTCCCAAAGCAGAAAACTTTAGGCCATGATGCAAGAGTTTATAAAAATGTGCAGGTGGTGCCAATTGTTGGCTACAGTATCAGTGCTAAGAAGACTGCCTTAAGTCTGGCCAATTGTACTGAACCTTGGATCCCATCCTTTAACAGGGACATCTGGTTAATGGATGGAAAGCAGTAACATTCCACTGGGTGCCATCACTTCTGATGGTAGCTGTGCTATCTGTAGAGTGTATAAACTCCCACTGCTCTTCACTCAGTTAGTTTCAAGGGGTTCCCCAGGTAACCAGGGGGTCTGGAAGAGGGGTGTCCTCTGCTTGCTCCATGGCTTCCAGCAAGGAACTAAGGACAGGGAACCTATCCCCCTCCTGCAGATGGAAGATGCCAGAAAGCCCTGGTTTGTCTCCATCCTCTATCAAAGAGGCCTCAGTAGCTGTCCTGAGCTCGTGAGGTACTGCTATCACAACCCAAGGCCTAATGGGCAGCTGGATACAGAGGGTCACAGGGTCAGGAAATATGAAAGCCTCCATTTCCAGGATAGGCCAGTGTGTGGCCAACTGAAGCCCATGAGCAACTTATGGCTACCGTGGATAGTTCAGAGATTCCAGAGGCCTAAGTAAAGGAGTCTCTGAGGACATGAACAGGCGTGTCTGTCACATTGCAGTTTGGACAGATTTTAGAGCCTTTGGCTGGAGGGGACCCCATTCAAGGTGGAAACATCACAAGTGACGATATCAATGAGGTTAAGTAAAGTTGTGAATGAGGAATATGTTGTCTCCAGAACCCAAAAGGTGTTGTGGCTGCGAAGTGGTTCACTTGCTGTGTCTTGACAGTGTGAAGTATGGAGCAGCGTTTGGTTTACCAAATAATGTTTGTGAATTTCCTCTTTGTAAACTCTTTTGTTAGTATATGTATGTCCCTAATGAATGTGTCAAATGGGTCTCCTTAAATAAGGGTATTATCAATATAATGTCATACCTGTGTTTTTGGAGAAAGATGGATGCAGTTAAGATTTTGTCTGCAAAATGGCATGTGATGTCAAGGCTGTTGAGGTACCCCATGGGTAGCCTGGTAGAGGTTTATTGTGTTCCTTTGGAGGTGAAGGCAAACTGAAGCTGAGAAGCTATTGAAATAGGTATTAAACAGAATATATAAACCAAATTTATAATAATAAAAAATTTTCCAGTCACTCATCTAATGGAATCAGTAATTCCAATAATATTGAGTATGGAGCCTTAATGGATGGGACCACAACATTAAGGTGTAGTAATCCACCATGAGGCATCATTTACTCTTCCCGGGTTTAAGAATAGGCCAAATTGTGCTGTTAAAAAGATAAGCAGTAGAAATAATCTTCCCTTTAGTAATTAGGTTTCCTATAATGTTTAATTTATTAATGCTCTGTTTTAATTTATTTTGGGCTATATTAACTATTTTAACTGGGAGGTCCATGAAGTTTCATTTTGTCAAGCCAATTTGTAAGTGTCAAAGATTTAATTTAGTTTTAATTTATGGCTTAATGGGTCAGAACATCCATGTCCATTATGAGATAATTTAAGGCAATGGGTGCTATCACTATGGGAAATTAAGGCAAGGCAGTAGTTCTAATGGTTAAGGTGAGGCATACCAATTTGTCTTCTATTTTATAGTTACTCCCCTAAGATTATAGAGAGGTAACCTGCTTACATTTAGTAAGCTCTACAGGGGTCACTGTAATTTGAGCCCCAATATTGATTAAATCTATGAAGATTTGTCATTTGGTGCATTTCAGCAGATGTTAAAGTTAGGTTAGAACCTATATTGTAGGAGTGCAAAAACCAATCAGTGCTCTTTAATCTTTTTGTTTTGTAAATTATTGTAGTAAATTTTGGATTTCCACTTGGGTCAAATGGGTACCTTTGTTTTAATTTAAATATTTTTTTGTTTGCTTGTTTCCTCCCCCTGTAGGCAGGTTTTTTGTTTGTTTGTTTGTTTTTACACTAGGTACATTTTAAGGGGAGGGGGGAGGTTCTTTTTACTGTTTCTAATTGGAAGTTTCTTCCTCTAGAGAGCCTTAGATTCATAGAGTCAGGGTTAAGGACTTCTCCCATGGCAGTGGTTGTGTGGCTTGAGGACTCCTGGGCTTAAATCATATTTAAATTAACTCCCTTTTTAAAGATATTTAAAAGCCCGAAGTAAAAATCCTACAGTCGGCCAGGGGTAGATGCACCCAGCTTACTCCAGGGGAGGGCGGGAGGGGTGCTTGCAGCTTTCCTGGTGCCAGGAGCTGCTCCGCCACCTGCACATGCCCTCAGTTCTCTCCTGCCATACAAGATTGCCCCCTTCTCTCTCTATTTTGGGGTTTTAGCCAGAGTCATGGTTTTCTGTCTTTGTCACTATGTGATTCGTAGTATGGCTTTTCTGGTGGTTATGGGGAAAAGGAATAGGTTGGAGGAAGTCCCAGTGGCCCTCCTCATATGTTTTGCTCTCAAATCTTGAGTTGCTATAACTTTCAGTTGGGCCATCAAGTAATTAAGTCATCACGTACCCCAAGTTCTCTCAATTGCAGATAGAGGGGTCTGTGAGGGTCCCTGGGGGAAGGGGTTATGAGTCACCGGGACTTGGTCCCTAGTTAGATCTCTGCCCACTTGGTAGTTATGGATAAGCCATGACTTGCGTGTCTGGATGGGCATCACCTTCATGGCGGGCTACCAAATGAACTCCAGCCAAGACTTCCCTTACTGTATTGGCACTGCCAATAATAGAGAGCAGTACTGCCCTACAGTTAGAGGGGCTTATTGTAAAAATGATTTTTTGGATGCTGAGTCCAAGAGGGTGACTTTGGGGTTGGTAATCACCTTGGGATCATTAGGCTCAGGATGTTCACCAAAGTGATAGACCCATAAAACCATGTCAGTCTTAGGGTTGAGCCTCATAAAGGGTCTTTCATGGGGCCTCTGCTTTGGCAGTTATAACCCCTGCTGTAGGGGGAACCTTTTCCCAAGCCACAAATATCCAGTGCAGTAAGGGAAGTGACTCAGTAAATTTATCTTGGGTCCTCCTTTGTTCTTGGAACAGTCAGTTTGAATAGAGGGTGAGTCAATTTTATCTACACATTTGCACATGTGAAGTTTGTGGATCCCTCAAGGGATTATATATTTTTGATCTCGGGTTATACTGGTTAACTGGCACATCTTCTGCTGACACCCATAACTCTGATCCCGTCATAAAGGCCCATAGAAGCCAATCTGTCTCCTTCTCATTGTCTTTTTGTGCAAAATCTCTTAGAATAAACATGTAAAATTTCTTGTTTTGGCTTCTTCCAGATAACAGATGTTTTAGGTGGGTCTTGGTACTTGGTAATGTCTATAGATTTTAAAGCATCAATTTACAGAAGCTTGAAAATGTGATTAATACAATTATGCCTTTTAATTTCTGGAATAGATGCTTTAGTATCAATCTTGGTTGTCCTCAAGGTCAGAACTCATTTTATAATAAGACTAAGAAGTTATTAACATGCAATGCAGTCATCATTGCTATCATCATCAAGTAAGCATTTAAAATTTTTCTCAGTTTCAATTTCCAATAAGATAAACATCCAAAGAAAGCTTTTTGGAGTCCTCAATAAGCTTGAAGAGCTCAAAGGGGTTGTATATCCAAAAAACTCCACTTCTTTAGGACAAACTTACATTTTTCCTCAAAAATGGAAGTATGTACACAGCTGTATTTTTCTGAAACTATTGCTCCTAAGTATAGCTATAACTTTTAATCAAAGTAACTTCTAATTCAGAGAGAAAATTGGGGAGTGGGAGTGGATAATTGTGCACTGTCTGTCACATACCAGCATTTTGCAGCAGACTAATAGAGCTCATGAATACATAGCTTTCTATAGCCACACACATCATTTATAAACTTCTCAAAGTAGCAGAAATGAACATGTTCATTACAGACCCAAAAAAGACAGCCTTATAAAAATGAGAAGCAAAAAGTTACAAACAAAATTATATTAGTAATCAGTATTTCAGTGTTCTATCTTACTGTCTTAGATACTTATCTTACACTCTATCTAATGAATATCCATTAATGAATTTAATTTAGTATTAGTCCAAGGTTTTGTTGTTTTTTTTTTCCTTTTTTTTTTTCTTTTATTATAGAGGAGAGCGTGAAAGCAGTCCCCCACCACCACAAATTATGCAGTCGAGTTTCCCACATTTGGGGAAATCGCAGGGGTCAGCACATCTAGAGTACAATGGATAAGCTTTGCCCTGGGAAACCACCTTCGTGATGATGATATCTCCCCTGCCAGGTAAGTGTAGTCCAAGGTTTTAAGTTAAGTTACCTATAGATCTTGGAAAGTATCTTCAAGTTGACTTACTACATAACATAATTACTGTTGAAATAAAGTTTATCAGAAAAATGATTCAGACTGGTTACATTTATTTAATTCATTAAATTTATTTATTTATAAACACAAATTTTATGTTTTTCATAATCTTAAAGATAAAGTAGAAGCATGCAAATGTATTCCATCAGTAAAGCTGTTATTAGGTAAGGAAGAACACAGCCTATGTAGAATAAAAATCTATGCTTATATTTAATGATAAACCAGAGAAGACATAGCTGTTTTTATTAAGTTAAAAATATTAAACTAGTCTTGTTTGCCAGATATTTACCTAAATTATGTGGATTTCAATTCTTAAAACATTTTAAAGTTGGTTTCTGCAAGAATACTTTTTAAATGTAGCACATTGAAAGTATTAGAAACTTAATTTCCTTATTTTCTGAGAATTTTAAAACTATTTTAATTTTATAAATGCTTGATTATGTCTATAAGCCATTCAGAGTAGAACTCCTTTAACTTAAGAGATTTTATAATCTAATTAATTCCATCCAGACAATTACAGACTAACACAATGAGATGTAAAGGCCTTCTGACAGACAGACACAGAGAAAACTTGTTACTTAAATTCTAAAATTTTAACCATGGGTCAAAAGTAAACACAGAAATCACCAATGTAGATATTTCCTTCCCGGTCAGCACAAAATTCTTAATTGTTTTGTGTTCAAAATAGACAAATAGACAAACAGAAAAGTCTAACATACCTGATTCTCTGCTGTCTCTCACCTAACAGAGATCTCTGTAAACCATTAATCCACTTACATAGATCATCAAATCATCACATCATAAAACCAAATTCCCAATCATTGCTCCCAGCAATTTGGAATAAATCCCAGCAAATCAGCTGCAAACAAACCAAAATCAAAACACAAAACAAATTTAGTAGACAGAAAAATTAAAATGAGAAAAACAGAGTTCTATTGCACCTTTAGATTGAGCTCTGGGAGCTGAGAAAAGACAAGTTTGAGCTTAAACTACCAGTGAAGTGCACGTCTCTGCCTACAAAATTTACTTGACTCAGGGAGGTGAATCCATTGGGCATCATGTGGAACCATCAAAACTACTAAAAACATCAAAATTATTAAAAGACAATTTTCAGAAAAACGTAAAATCATGACTCTCATATGGATATAAAAATAAACAAGTGTTAAAGATACTACTCATTCAGTGAGGAACCAGTCAGATGTTAGAACCGGTTTATAGGAAAAGTCAAAAGGCATGAATTTATGTAGAATAAAGGAAATGAATTGTAAATGGAGGCAAAACTGTATTTTTCCCAAGGTGGGAGAGAAGTCAACTGAAATTCAGTCAAGATAGAATGTGCAGGTCTCTCAATTTATAAAGACTTGCAAAATAGATCAAAGATTATGAAAGGCTAGAAAACCTAGAAGAATATGCTGTACATAGACAGTGCAGAGTTTTCCATTGAAACACACATTTTTTTCCTACAGTGTATTCTTCTGGACTTCTTTATATAACATCTGTTCATGTCTACTATAGACCCCGTAAGTGTTTAATTGTTTTTCAAATAAAACCTGGCTCTCCTTTGACTAACAGTTGATAAAAGATTCCTACCTATCGGGTAAATGCAAAGTGGCTTTATTAATACTGATGATTATTGCAGCAGTAGCCCTAAGATTTTATTTATAGGAACAAAAACAATAACAATAAAAAGCTACATGACTAAATTCAATCTGAAAACAAATTTTCAATTGAGTTAAAAAAAAATTTTTCCCTATATATGACACTGAGTAACCAGTTTAACTGAACCCCTCCCTCCACCCCGCCCTTCCTCTATTAGTTGTTTGGGCACCATTTATAGACGATATGCAAAAGAACATAAATTGCTCACAGTTAGGAACATCTGAAGTTACAGTCTGAAGTGTAGGGGCCAAAAGTTCACTTAATTAATCAGTTAATAATTAATTATCATCTACTGATTTTCTTCCCTGTGCCAAGCACCATGCTTTAAGAAAATGCAGTTTCCTCTTTCAAGAATTTTAAATTTTTTTTAAGGAATAGACAAGCAAATAATCATTTATAGACAGTGGTGAGAATATTCTAATACAAGTATGCAGAGAATGCCTTGGGAGCAGAGTTTGGGAGTCAAAGTCACCTAAGATCTCTAAGATCAGTGTTCAAGGAGTTAGCAAGGTCAGAAATGTTTAAAGAAGGCAGAGTGAATAGCAAGTGTATAGGCTGGAAGGCAAGAGAGTAGGTTCCATTCTGGAAACTACAGGTCCTTCCATATAGCTGGAACACATAATGTGAGAAGGGAAGGATGCAAGAGATGAAATTGGGAGGAGAGCAGGGTCAGCCATGGAGGAGCCTATTATGCCAAGCTAGAGTCAGGGTTTTATGATGCAAGAGAAGCTATTTAAGCAAGAGAGTACTAAGATCAAATTTGCCTTTTAGAAATATCACTCAGGCAGCACGGAGGGGAAATGAATTGTTAACTCCAGGTTTCCCCGTGCACATTTCATTAACGATTCAGCACAGATTTTTAACTGATTCCCGAGCTCCCCTCTGCAATCTTCTCTTGCAGTGTTTGGCCTTGTAGCCACAATTCTGCTGCATTTTCAGTGCAAAGCTTTGAATCTAATAGAATATGAGTAAAAAGAAATGAAAGAAAAAGATGATATGAAGCAGGGATAGCAAACTATGACCCACAGGCCAAAGGTCACTGCCTGTTTTTATAAATACAATTTTATTGAAATACAGCCACAGCCCTATGATTATGTATTGCCTATGGCTGTGTTCATGCTACAAGAGCAGAGCTGGGTAAGTATGAGATACCACATGGAATGAAAAACTGAAAATATTTACTATCTAGCTCTTTACAGAAAGTTTGCAGATTCCTGATATGAAGGATTGAAATGTATATGGTAATTTATCTTGTTTGATTATTTAATCCCTATGTTCACAAGGATTTTTGCAAATGGTTATGGCCAGCTCAATGCAATTTTCAAAACTTGAGAGCTGTACTGGTAGTAATACTTGGGAAGATGACTATATTAATGCCATTTAGAAGAGAGTCAATTTGACAATATTAATTCTTCTAAAAATCTTCCAGGAAGAAGCAGAAAGGTATGGTTTATATCCTATTGAACTTGATTTATTTTTGTTCAATGAAAGATACTTGGTAACAGATAAAATTTTAAATAATCTGCATAGCTTTTAGGACCCTGAATTTGAAAATCTTGAATATAGTAAGTACAGATTTGGGGATTGAGTATAATAGTTATGGTTTTTTACTGGATCCCTGGTTTAGTATCTCTGGACTGAGCATGAGGCCTTATTGTGGGAAAAATGCACGGAAGTATTTTTCTTTGACTAATTTTAGCTGCCTCTCAGAGGCCTTATTCTAAATAAGACTACCAGGTATTGCATCAAATAGGCAACCTCCAGATACCAGAGTACTCAGAACAGATCATACACAAATACTTTACTGCATGTGTCTTCTGTACTCTTTATGAATGGTACACAAACTGCCAGCCCTTAACCAGGCTACCTCTGAAGATTTGCAAATTTGGTTATGCAGAAGCAGAAACCCATTTCATGGTTAAATTTTCTGTAGGGTCTCAATATTCACCTCAGAAGATATGCTTCACTAGCATTTACTTAATAAAAACCTCCCTTGGCTCTTGATGACAAGTTTGAGGCTAGAGAACATTGATGTTTAAAAAAAAAAAAGTATATTTCAGTCCTTGATTGAAATTATCCAACATTTTGGGAAAAGCCAATTTGCATAGCAGTTGGTATTTCATCTCCTGTTGTTAAACCCATCTTCCCTCTGCTGTCTTTTTGGATCTGTTAATCAAGTTTCCTGCCTTCTCTAGACCACAGTCTAATTGCTAACATCCTGCAGAAATCCCTCACTGAGAAAGAGATTTAATTTGTTCCTTAATCCAATATTTTCATGCAGTATGGTGAAACACTATTACTTGTTACTGTATTTTGTCAGTTTCATCATTAGTCTCATAATAGAATTCCTTCTTTTGATCTTAATCTGACTTCTATTTTTCCACTACCTCCATCACAACTTTTGGGTTTATTTTTTGACCCAGAACATCCTTTTCTGTCAGAGGAAAATCATTATCATCGCCATAAGAACTATCGATTGCTTGTCCATAGGGTGCATGTCATTGTACCAGGTGCTGTAGGGTGTTAACAGGTTTCATTAGTTTTCTTCCCTGATGCTGCAGAAAGGCAGTCAAAAAACAAAAACAAAAACCACTTTATGTCATTCTTTACATTTGAAAGAAATGAAAAAGGATATTCCAAAGTGTGAACTGGGCACTAACATCTATCTATCTATACATATATATATAAAAGGTGATTTAATTAGAAATGTATTCAAGCCTGTAAGTATATTAGCCCTGACCTTCTGGTCTGTTTGGTTTTCTATCCCTTGCTGGAATGACTTTCTCTTTTGTCCACCCTTTTCCTTTTGCCCCCATCTACCCTTCTGACAGCAGCAGAATGAGTGTTAGCAATGTACTATTATTTGACATCCTTCTTTTTATAAAATTGAATTTCCTTTGATAAATGTCAGAAGGGGACACACATTCTTCAGTAAAATGAGCTGAGCCTAGAGCCGATTTGTCACTGCCACCTCACCAGTCATCTCTTTGCTTCTGACAAATACAGTATGTCCTGAGCTTGTCTGTCCTTGGTGACCTTAAAGAAATGGAAATGTGATCCCATCCTTTCTGATTTCAGCACCACGAATTGTCACAGATGGCAAGTTAGAAATGATTAAAATGTTTACATATTCTTTTGTTGCTGCCCTCTCTGGGAAAATGTATAGAAGGATGGCAGAAAGAAGCAATGTAAAAGACTTTATGTTTAATAAGTGTATTTGGCATTTTGGTTTCAAAACTTTTAATGCTATAAAGATTCTATTCATTTTAATGTCAAAAATCCTTTTAGAATCCTGATACAGGGATTAATGTTAAAATATTTGATTCTCAACACTGATTCTCCCTTTATATAGATCACAAAGAAAATTCACATGAAATAACATTTAATTTTATTCCAGTGAGTAGATCAGTCAGTTGCTAAGAAAGTGATATTACTATCTGTTATTCCATTGTCAAAATTACCCTGAAGAGTTGGCAGTACAGGCAGTCAAAGTTGGGATAGAAGGTGTGAGATTGGAGTCATTACCCTCAGAAATAGGGGATATAAAATGAATATGGCAATGTAGTGATGCAAGATATTATCCTATTTTCTGGTAGTTAGTCCTGGAAATAATAGGAAGTCCTTCTTTCCCAGATCTATCAGAACGTCTGTTGTTCTTGGAGCTTACCTTTCTTTTAACTTTGAACTAGAAGGAGGATCAAATGGTAGCTATATGAGAAAGATTTCAAGTGGACTTTACAGAAGACAAAATGGATTACTCATCAGTTTTTTCATTTAACCAATTGTTACTGATCTTTACTATGTGCAGATGCTGTTTTAAGCATAAGATGGGTGGATGTCCTTATGGGACTTACTTTCTAGTAGACAAATTAATTTCCAGATTGTGATATTGCCATGAGGAAAATAAATATGAAGATGTAAAATAAAATAACAGGCAGGGCCTTCTTTGGATAGGAATAGGGAATTCCAAAAGGCTTTGATCTATTTAATAATTCAATAACATATACATGGATATTTATCAAGTACTAAACACATGCTATGTGCCAGGTACTATTCTAAGTGCTTGTATGTATTAATGTGTTTAATCCTCACAACAATTTTATGAGGAGGATCTTATTATTATTCCATCCTATGATGAGAAAACTGAGGCACAGGGACTGTCAGTGATTTGCCCAAGATCACAAAGCTAGTAAGTCATAGAAATGGAATTATCCCAGGAAACTCTTGCTTCCAAATCTGTGCTCTAAACCACTGTTGTTACTGTTAAACCATCAAACAGTTATTATATAAATTATTGTGCTAGTTAATTGAGATACACATATGAATAAAACTGGTGCATTTTCCTCAAGAAACTCATACTCCAGAGGCGGAGACAGGATGAGAATTACAATGCAGTGGGGTGAATGTGATATTAGAAATTTGAACAAATTACATTAGAAGCATTGGGGATATAGTAACTGTATTCTTAGAGTTTATCGTTTTTGTATAAAAAATAAAAAACTAATAACCCACGGTGCAGTTTAGAAAGTGCTGCTAAATTTGCTACTAAGGCAAATGGGAAATGAAAGAGCCGCTAATGATTCTTTACAAACTCAGTTTGTGGATATTCATTGGTCATCATAGGCCGAATTCATTAACCCTCAGTAATGCTAGCTTTCTGTTCTGTTCCTTCCAGACAGGAATAAAATTTAGAAATGGGTGGGAAACAATTGTGTTGAAGTGGGCAATTAAGCACTACAGTTTAATTCTATTTTATTGTTTGATGAAGTTTACTTTTCTTTCCCCAGCAATCTCTTTATTCTTTACCTGACTCCTCAATCCATAATCCTAATTTCTGCCTGTCCTCTCCACATAAGTAGTTCCCAAATACCTTGTAAACATGTTCAACATATGGTCTTGAGGTCTCCCCAGATGCCTATACTTTGAAACCTCCTGCTTTCCTTCATCCCCTGTATCTAATTAGTCACTGTGGCAAAGCATAAATTGTCTACCTGACAACCAAAGCCAATTTATTCCTTGTTGATAATTCTGTTTTTTTTCAAAAGACAATGTGCTTAACCCCTAGTTATGAGCTGTGGTCAGTCTCAGGCATCACAACAGTTCAGTTCCCAACTTTCCCAGCCTCCATTGCAGCTAGAGGCCGCCATGCAACCCAGTTCTGGCGAATGGCACCGAAAATCTGATGTAGAGGGGAGTTTTTCTGGGAAAACTTTTATTTCCCTGGGAAAAGAGGTCTGAGGAAGCTAGAATGGTTCCCTACCTGCTTTTTCTGCCCGGAACATGGATTTGAAGGCCGGCGCTGCAGCAGCAAGAGGGAAAAATCAAGAGAACTGCGAAGTGCTGCCCCTGATATTGTCGAGCTCCTGTGCCAACACCAGCAGCCACCTACCTGCACCTACTTGAGTAAAATAAGCCTCTTTATCTTAAGACCAGTTCAGCAGAAATTCTGTTTCTTGCACCTGAGTGCATTTCTAATTGATTCACTCACTGAGCTCAGTTAATTTTCTTTTTGAAATCTCTCTATTTATTGCTTCCAGTCCATTCAATCAAGTCTTTGTCATTTCTCACTAGACAATTATAACATCCAATTAGCCTCCCTGCTTCATTTCAGTCTCATCTATTCCCTAGGGTCCCACCAGAATAATTCTTCTGAAACGGGGATCATGCCCTCTGCTCAAAAACTTTCTTCAGCTCCCAGTTACTTAGAGAATAGAGTCTAAACTTGTTAACATTAGTGAACTGACCTCAATCTATTTTTTTCTAATCTCATTTACATCTATATTCTTTAAACAGTCTAACCTTGTGCTAACAAATTACTTTTCCAGATACACCATGTATTTTCTCAGCCTCTCTCTTTAGCCTGTAATAGATTGTGGGAATCCTGTTTATCCCTCAGAGCCCACCCAAATATCTCCTCCTCCAGGATGGCCTCCCCAATCATCCAGTAGGAATCAATCCTTGAAATATTATAGCATGTTGTTTGTTTCTCTATTTCAGTTCATCCTCAGTTTTAGAATGCTTGAATTTCAGTAACTTGCACTTCCATCCAATGTACATCTACATATCTAAATCCTCTTTCCTATACTGAATCTGGACTTTCATCCTTCACTGATAAATAAACATTTCACACCATCCCAGGGTGCTGCTGCCTAACAGCCAACTGTTTGATCTTGGCAGTTTATCATCTCTCTCCCTTAGTAATTTTTGTGCAATTATTTAAATATTCTAATGCATCTTACTCTCAATAATTTATAAACATGAAAATGATATTACTAGTGAAAATATAATTGAGTCCAATATTAAAATCATGAAGTAGGCTTAAATTTGCTATAACTTTAGCTTTAATCATATACTTTTATTTAAATTGGTTAGCAGTGTTTAATTTTGAAGAAAAGGTACAAAGTTAGGGAATAGGTAAAAAAAAATTCTACAAATATATTTTTGAAGTTTGTGACTTAAAGTTCGGGTCCCATAAAGAGGAAAATGGAGCCATATTTTAAATTATGGATTAAGAATCAATCTCAAAAAACATTGCAGTTATCCAAAGGCAGAAAAATCACAGGTCCTTAAAGCTGCTGATTGGGGTACAACTTAGTATGAATTCTTTTGTCAAGAAATGAATGAGGGTTGGTATTCAAATTTCTATTTTCAAAAATTTTTAGAAGTTTATACTACAAAGTAGGCCTCATAATCATCAATAAAATCTCCATTAGTAAGTCCTTCTCCCCAAAATGAACTTAGCTTTTTTTCCTGAATATTAAATGTCATCTAAAGGACACACAGAACTATAAATTGAGATAAGAAATTACTTTCATTTTCTCTATTTAATGTTTAATCTACATCTTTAGTTTGTAAAAAATGTGTAAAATAATACTGTACACATTCTGTGATACTTAGGGATAAAATAAGTCACACATTTATACCATAATTATTGATTGCATAATAAGTTTAGCCCTGTATAAAGAGAATCCCCCACATAGCATGTAAGTCTGTAGCTCAACTACTGTAGGCATGGTACACAGGGAGATGTTAATTAATTGGGCTCCAGGAGAACAAAGGAGTCCTGATCAAATAAGTCTCTTACTAAGACCCTTCTGGGAGATTCAAAATAGACATTAGCATATTAAAGGCTAGAAGAAGTCCCACTGTTAAAAACATTAAATTCATTTAACTTTGTTTAATGATTAAACATACACACTTTATTTGTGACAAGGAAGAATTTTTTCCCTGGACATACCTATTAACTCCTTCCCATCAAAAGAAAACAGAACCCTACTAAAATTAAACATTCTCTCTCTTTTTTGTGCTAATAATTTAAGATTTTATTTTTCTTTACTTAAAATGACATTAAATATCAAATAGGAAAAAAAATCACTGGGGAGGTTTCCAGTTACTGATTCAATCTCTTTAACAGTTTTAGGTGTACCCAGGTTTCCTATTTCTTCTTGAGTCTCAGTTTTAGAGTGGGTTATATTATGGGACTGGCCAAATAATGACACCCCCCACCCCCAAATATGCCCAAGTCCTAATCCTAAGAACCTGGTATGTTACCTTACATGGTAAGTGGGACTTTGCCGATGTGGTTAAAATAAGAATTTTGAAAGGGGGAAATTAAAATGGATTATTTGAGTGAACTCAATACAACCTCAAGGGTCCTTACAAGAGGGTTGTGGGAGGGTCAGACACAGGAGAGGAGACAGTGGAAGAAGTGGTCAAGGAAACAGGGTGAGGTATAGAAGTAAGGAGGCTACATTACTGGCCGTGGCGATGGAGGAAGGGGCCATGAGCCAAGGAATGAAGGTGGCCTCCAGAAGCTGAAAGAGGCAAGGAAACAGATTCTTTCCCCAGAGTTTCCGGAAGGAATGCTGCTCTGCCCACACCTTGCTTTTAGCTTGGTGAGACCCATTTTGGACTTCTGATCTACAGAACTATAAGATAATTAGCTTGTGTTGCTTTAAGCCTCTAAGTTTATGGTAATTTGTTACAGCAGCAGCAGGAAGTTAATACATGTTATTTTGAAATGCTCCTTTTGTCTAAAATTTCCAATTTATTGGCATAAAGTTGTTGATGGCATTCTCTCTCTCTTTAAACTCTGCTTTTTTTTTTTTTTTTTTTTGTAGCTCTGATCCATATTTTATTTCCAACATTAATTGTTTGTGGTTTCTCTTCTTTTCCTTGATCTCTCTCACCATAGGTTTTTTCCATTATTTGTCTTTTTGGATTTGTCGATCTCCAATTGTTCCCTTGTTTTCGATGGAATTAATTTCTGCCCCTTTATTTCCTTCTTTCAGATTTCCTGGTTTCTCTGTAGTTCTTTTTCTTACTTACTGAATGAGACACTTGACTTCTTAATTTTCACCATTTCTTCTTTTATAATGTAAGACTCAATGCTTTACATTTCCCTCTACATATTGCTTTTGCTGCAGCCGATACATAGAAGTATTTCAATTACCATTCAGTTCCAAATATTTTCTGACTTCCATTTCTTTTCTGACCCATGAGTCATGTACAACTTTTTGGTTTGGTTGGTTAGTTTTTTTGGGTCTGGCATACCAGAGACATTTGATAATGTTGCTGCTATCATCATCATCATCATCATCATCACCATCACCCAACTTGCTCACCAGAACACCGGAGGGTGGTCTCTGCCTTCTTCATTTTCATGCGTCTCTGAGGCAACACTTGTACTGCCTCTCCCCCCAAAGTGCACAGGGAAGAATGGAGAAACTCTTGGTACTTCCTGCCCAACTCTGTAAAGTGCTGGTATAATAAATTCACAAGAGCCTGACCAAAGTGACTGCACCATGAAACTGTGACCCTGCAATGCCCCTCCCAGGAATGTAGCCTAAGGCAGTAATCTCACAGAAAGAAGACATGCACATGCACTCAGATAAATGCTCAATATGGTATGAATTATCCCCAAATGAGAGAACAACCTAAATATCACTGTGACAAAAGTTTTTACATGTTGCTACAATTTTCATAAACACTATTTTGAGGACTGCAAGATATTCCATAAAGTATACCATATGTAACTTAACTAGTCCCCTGAATATAACATGCTAGCAGACTAAGCATAGAGCAAGTATTCAATAAAATGTTACTAAGTATTATTACTCTCATTTTGCAGAAGCAAGAACTGCTGATTTTCCCCTCTTATCCTGGGACTGAGGGGCATTGTTTCCAATCTTTTTGCTAATACAGTGTTGCAGGCAATATACATGTCATTTTGCACACAGGAACACACTGCAGGGAATATTCCAAGGAATGGAATTGCTAGGTCAGAAGGTATATACATTTTTAAATAATGTTAGTTTTGTAATAAAAGCACACCCCAAGAAAGACCAGTCTCTTCAATAAATGGAGCTGGGAAAAGTAGACATCCATATGCAAACATATGCCACATACAAAACTTCATTCAAAATGGATCAAAGACATAAATATAAGAACCAAAATGATAAAACTCCTGGAATAAAACATAGGGAAGCATCCTCATGACCTTGTGTTAGAATGGTTTCCTAGACTTCACACCCAACGCATGAGCAACAAAAGAAAAAATAGATTACTTCATCATGAAAGTAAAGAGACAATTTACAGAATAGGAAAAAATATTGGGAAACCATATATCCAACAAGGGTTTAATATCCAGAATAAATAAAAGAATCCTACAATTCAACAACAAAAAGACAAACAACCCAATTCAAAAATGGGCAAAAGATTTGAATAACTATTTTCCAAAGAAGATATATAAATGGCCAAAAAGCACATTAACAGATGTTCAACATCATCATCCATTAGGGAAATGCAAATCAAAGCCACATTGACATACCACTTCATACCCACCAGAATGGCTACTATTTAAAAAATGGAAATAACAAGCATTGTAGAGGATGTAGAGAAATAGGAACACTCATTCACTGCTGGTGGGAATGTAAAACAGTGCAGTCCCTGTGGAAGACAGTTTTGCAGCTCCTCAGAAAGCCAAGCATAGAATTACTATATGTCCCAGCAATCCCACTTCTAGGTATATACTCAAAGGAAACGAAAGCAGGGACTTGAGCAGATAGCAGCACCATTCACAGTTGCCAAAAGATGGAAGCAACCCAAGGATAAACAAAATGTGTCATATACATACAAGGGAATATTATTCTGCCATAAAAAGGAACGGCGTTCTGGTACATTCTACAACATGGATGAAACTTGATGACATCATGAACAAAATAGGCCAATCACAAAGGACAAATATTGTATGATCTCACTATATGAAATAATTAGAATAAGAAAATTATTCATAGAATCAGAAACTAGAATATAGGTTATCAGGGTCTGGGGTGGGTTAGGGAATGGGGAGTTAATGCCTAATTGGTACAGAATTTCTGTTTGGGGTGATGGCAAAGTTTTAGTATTGGGAGATGGTGGTGGTGGTAGCACAACATTGTGAATGCAATTAGCACCACTGAATTATATATTTGAATGTGATTAAAAGGGGAAATTTTAGGTTGTATATATGTTACTAGAATAAAAATATTTAAAATGCTATAGGACTGTAGAACACCAACATTGAATCCTAATGTAAACTATGGACTAGAGTTAATAGTACAATTATATTAATGTTCTTTCATCAGTTGTAACAAAGTTACCACACTAATGCGAAGTGTTAACAGGGAAAACAAATAACTTTCTCTTAATCCCAATTTAGGAAAACAAAGTTAAGTATATCAGGGAAGGGAAGACTCCTTATTCTTTTGAATTTCCAGGTGTGTCTAGCATAGTGCTTAGTACAAAACCTCTCAATAAATTCTTATTACTTAAATAGCATATGATGAAGGAAAATAAAAAGTGAAGACAGCTGCAAATTTTGGAGCTCTGAGAGAGATTTAAAAGTGATTTGACTTCCAATTATTGATATTGTAATACTAACAATACAGGGAAATCTTTTCTCCAGATTATTGGGGATCATCCTGACATATGAAATGCCATAAATAATACAACATCACCATTTAAATATGATTTTTGGCAATGAATGAGAACATATATAAAGGGAGTTTATTAATTTTCCCTCTCTTTCGTTTTTATTCTGTTCCCATGTGATCTTGTGTATAGTGATTAGCAAGTTTATTGGAAGAATGTAAAAAAAGAAGAATCTAAGAAAATAATTTCATGATTTTTCTGGGGTTTTCATTTTCTTGTAGATTCTCATGTATTGTCTTTCAAAAAAATATATGTCAAACATTGTAAATTTTCATTTAACGAGCAAGGTTCTCCCAGCTTTTCTCCTTGATGTCCTTAGAAGAACCCTGCCAGGAAGAACTGTGAAAATTTTGGGAATGGGTATGATTACTGGCTATCTTTTCAGTGGAATGCAGGGCATTGTCTGCTGGATCCTTCAAGGTTATCTGATTTCATCTGGGTCTTTGCCTGTCCTTGACTGAGCTATTTTACAACTTTGTAAGTTGTAGTAAACTGATAGTAAAATGCAAATTATTTTTGTCTATAGACGCAAATAAATTTGGTCATAGAAATACAATTGCTATCCTTTCTGTAGAAAAAAATGATTC
This sequence comes from Choloepus didactylus, assembly GCF_015220235.1. NCBI lineage: Eukaryota > Metazoa > Chordata > Mammalia > Pilosa > Megalonychidae > Choloepus > Choloepus didactylus. The sequence goes on from NC_051311.1 coordinate 82,792,458, forward strand.
CAAACATTATGAATTTAATACCTATGGTGCCTACATTTTGGGAATCTATTAGCAAATTCACTTCAGCATTCCTGATTGCTTGTGTAAGTCTGTTTTCTGATTCTTCTTATAACATATATTATCTTACAGGTTCCTTCATTAATTAATGAATTAAATAAAATTGTTAACAAGTGTTCATTTAATATTTGTATTTTGCCATTTTGAAAATCATCCTTTAACAACCCTGTTATTCTTAATAGTGATTATGTACTTAGTTCTCTTGTAGCCTTGGATAAACTTCCAGTATAAGCAACATTTTATCTTTCACAAATTCAATTTTTTTCCCTTACAAAGAAAGGCAACATTTACTAGGTTTGGTCTACTTGCCTATTAGTGAAAATATGCTTATTAATTTTAAAAAGCTGTATTTAATTTTCCCTCCCCAACCACACCCAAAGAATTCTAGTCTTCTGTTGCTTATTCAATCTAGAGCTCATTTCATTGTTTGACAAGGTCGTTAGACTGGTAGATTAAGAAAATGTCATAGCCACAGGATATCTGGACTTAAATATTGTATTGATCCTTGTTTCATGGTTTTCTATATAAAATTCAGAAGTGCAAAATGGGTGAGACTACAGTTAGCACTGGCCATGCCTGGTTGAATCTTTTATCAATGACTATAAGACTATTGTGGGGATGATTTAGATTAATCTTTGTTGAACATACACTGCTTGTCAGGCATTTTTACAATATCATCTAATCTTTGCAATATTATATTTATCTCATCAGTGCTCAGGGACTGTAGTGATTTGAAGCTGTATGTGCCCCAGAAAAATCTAAATCTAATCCATTCCTGTGGATGTAAACCCATTATAAGCAGAATCTTTTGATGAGGCTACTTCAGTTAAGGTGTGACCCACCTCGTTTTGGATGGGGCTTAAAAACAAACAAACAAACAAACCCATGCCCTCTTGAGTTTCCTCTTTATCTTTTGAAATTTGAAATCCCTACCAAGACAGCTGACCTGGATAGTCAATCAAGCCTCTAGTTCATTACCTTTGACCCCAAACAAAATAAAGTCCACCTTCCCTAAACCACCCCTATAAGACAGACAAATCCTCATCCAATCAATAGTAGTCAAGCTAACTTCCTTTCTATGTCTATAAAAATTATTTACCAGCCCTAGAACCCTGAAGCTACTTCTGTTCTGGCTTTCTTTTCAACTCTATTGGAAACATAAAAGAAAAAATTAATTTCTCTTTGGTACTCAACAGAATACTCCTTTTCAGGAGATTCAAAAAAAAAAAAAAAGATTGGAAAAACACTGGCTGCTTTTATAAGCCTGAAATGAAATCATGTTTTAGCCCTAATTGTAAAACAGTCATCCCTACTTGCCTCCAGAAAACCGTTTCAGAAATTATTCATAATATGTCTGTGAGGACATAAACCAGAGAAGCCATAAATTCCTAAATAAGGCAAAAAACAAACAAACAAAAAACAAACCCAAAAAAACCTCTGTAGGTAGATCTTAAAGTGCATACATTCCTAAGCAAAAGAGCTACCCATACTAGAACCACTCCTGCTACATATCAGTAATGTCAAAGAAACCTATTGATGAGCTTGCGAATCCAGACTTGGCTCTGTGCCTTTCTTGCTCTTACCCCATATAACCCCCTCCCTCTAGCCCTCTGGGTGGCACGGAGCCCTACTCTGAACGTCCTGCAGCCTCCCAGGACCAGCTAACAGTTTGTAAGTTCCCTAATAAACTGTTACTATTTTGCTATATGATGTGGCCTGCTTCATTTTTGGTCTTAAGTGTCCATTGATCTTTGGTGGAAACTATTCTGTTGATTCATGGCCAGACAATTGACAAGCTAGCCAGGAGACTGAAAACAAAAGAAGCCGAGTGAAACAGGAATCCATGGGGGAAATCCCGGGGTGGCCAACTTCCAGTATGTTGTGGGGAGGTAGCCTTGTTTTTGAACAGTTCGGCCTAATGTGTGAATACAGGGATGCCCCCAAAATGGCAGCTGGAGTATTATTTGTTCCGCAGGAGAACCTGGGGAGCAAACAGAAATTGCAAGGAAAAGAAGCCATTGGTGCTACCACCTGGCCATTGTTTGGGCAGTTAGATATGCTACCAAGGCCCAGCAAAAAGCAGAAGCTGAAGTAAGGAGACTAGAAGAGGCTTTAACTCTAGATAAGGATATTAGGTTAGCATGTTCCAACAATGCTACTGTATTAGTAAAAAGGGTACCAGCCCAATAGGGACAATTAGAGGTAATGGCATGTAAAGTTGTGAAAACGCTTGGAAGGTAGAAGCCATGGGTATAGGTATGAGTGGTGATCCAGAGGGAGGCTGGAATCTGAAGGTGGGGATCTCTAGAAGACAGCCGAAGAAGGAAATTGAAACTGAAGAGGAGCCTACACAGGCAAGGCCATTAATAACTACAAAAATGAAAGCAACCAGGAATCCCGATGACCCTCAGGAAGAGATCCCTGCTCAGAAGCAAGCAGTAAAGAAGGAGTATACCCCCACAAAATAAGTAGAATTAATTAAAAAAAAGTTTAAACAGAAGGGCCAAGACAGCATAGTTGCTTGGTTTCTAAGATTACGGGATGTAGGGGGAGACAGTATGTTTTCATGAGTGGAAATGGCAAAAAATGGCTAGCATAACTACACACCACTCCCTTCATTAGCATCTTTACCAGACATGGCAAAGAATAGATGGCATTCAAAATTTATTAATATAGTGCGTTTTAGCTGCAAAATTGTCCTGGCCTGATGAGGGGTATATGCCATCCACAATAAGCAAATGGTCATCTATGGAAGACTTACATGAAATAGAGAATTAGGAATGAAGCCTGTAGCATATGCTGAACACTTTTGTGGACCTGATGATGAGCTGTTCATGGCCAGTATGAATGATAAAATCCTACAAATGGCATCTCCAGCCTGGTATGGGACATTGGTAGCTATTCTAAGCCTCTAGTCAGTCAGGCCATGCACTGGATGGCACAGGCAATAGCAGACTTGGATTATACAGAAAGAATATGGTCCAAAGAGAAAGGAAAGTAACCAAAGAGACCTTGCAAGGGAAGGGGCAGAGAGGGCCTGTATGTGTAACCTATAAACAATAATGGCTGATTTAATTGCTGCAGGCACCTGTGATTGTCATGTTCATGTGTCAACTTGGCCAGGTGATGATGCCCAGTTGTCTAGTCAAGCAAGCACTGGCCTATCTGTTGCTGCAAGGACATTTTGTGGACTTAAATCATCAGTATGTTGCTTGCATCTAAGGCTGATTACATCTGCAGTCAGCTAAGGGGTGTGTCTTCTGCAATGAGAGACATTTAATCTAATGAGTTTAAGGCTTTTAAGAGGGAGGTGATAACTTCAATGGTCAGAAGAGAGAACTTTCATCTCTACTTTGGCCAGCCAGCCTCTCTTGGAGAATGTATTGATGACCTTCATCAGAGTGCCAGCTTGCAGCCTGCCTTACAGAATTTGGACTTGTGCATCCCCACAGTTGCGTGAGATGCTTTTATAAAATCTCATACTATTTACAGATCTCTCCTGTTGGTTCTGATTCCCTAGAAAACCCTGACTAATACAGCACCCAAAAAGAAAAAGTAGATAAACAATCTAATGCTATATGATTAGGGCTCTGGAAAAAGCTGCCTAAGGAAAATGTATCAGCCTCTGCCTACACCTAAATCTGTGCCACTGGTTATCACTCCCACAGAACCCCCCCCCCCAATAAAGTAAGTCTACCATAAGGGGTGGATACCCATCTGTGGGTTCTCACTTAGCTTCTCTCAGGGCAAACTCGTACCCCTGAAGACTAGAGTTGGCGCCACAGTCAACTGCAAATATGGGTGACAACAGGTGATTGGAGACCTCCCTTAGAGCTAATTATCCACTGGGAAACCATTTGCACATTGTATCTCTTATTGATACAAGTTCAGAGTGCACATTCATCTATGAGAATCCTCAGAACTTTAATGGGCCCCCAAAGGTGATAGATGGATATGGGGGAAAAGCTATATAAAGGTAAACTACCCTAATGTTGCAAATCGAGCACCTCATTACCCAAAAGTATATTGTATGTATTTCTCCCATTCCTGAATATAATAAGGGGTGGATGTGCTACAAGACCTAGACCTTACCACCACCACCGGTGAATTTCATCTTTGCATTTGCATGGTGAAATCAATTATATAGGGTGCCACTCTTTGGTCTCCAGTGCACCTGCCCCCACCCTGGAGAATCACCCTTACCATCAATATCATCTTCTGGGTATTCATGCTGAAATCAATGGAACATTGAAAGAACTGGCCAGAATGGGGATCATACGACCAGCACAGAGCCTGTTTAATAGTCCTGTATGGCTGGTGAAAAACCCTGATGGTAGTCGGAGAATGTACCAGTTTGTATATATTATGTCCCCCAGAAAAAGCCATGTTCTTTGACGCAATCTTGTGGGGGCAGAAATATTAGTGTTGATTAAGTTGGAATGTTTGGCTTGGTTGTTTCCATGGAAATGTGCCCCACCCAACTGTGGGTGTTAACTCTGATTGGATAATTTCCATGGATGTGTGGCCCCACCCATTCAGCGTGGGCCTTGATTAGTTTACTGGGGCACTATATAAGCTCAGACAGAAGAAGCAAGCTTGCCACAGCCAAGAGGGACACTTTGAAGAATGCACAGGAGCTGAGAGAGGAACTTTGAAAGCAGACTTTTGCTCTGGAGAAGCTAAGAAAGGACAAATGCCCCAAGAGCAACTAAGAGTGACATTTTTGAGGAACTGAAGCCTAGGGAGGAACATCCTGCGAGAAAGCCATTTTGAAACCAGAACTCCAGAGAGGTTTTCGGATGCCATTGGCCATTCTCCAGTGAAGTCTGGCAGCATTAGCAAACTGGAACAAAGAATGACAGTTGATTATTGAGAATTAAATAAGTCTGTTCCTCCTATTCATGCCACAGTGCCAAATATTGCAATGCATTTCAATAACTTATCAGTCCAGTTAGGAGAGTTTCATTGTGTATTAGACTTAGCTAACATATTTTTCAGTATCCTATTAGCTGAGGATACCCAAGATCACATTGCCTTTACATGGGGAGGGAGCAGAGAATTTCCAGGTTTTACTACAAGGTACATACATAGCCCCACCTTCTGACATGGAATGGTGACAACTGATCTAGAAAGATGGGAAAAACCACTGAATATTGCTGTGTATCATTATATTGACAAATGTTTTGGTTTGCAATGGATTGGCTTTACAAGGGGATTTATTAGTTCACAAATGTACAGTTCTAAGGCCATGAAAATGTCCCAGTTAAGGCATCAAGAGGTAGCTATCCTCTCTGAGGAAAGGCTAATGGCATCTGGTGTTCCTCTGTCACATGGGGAAGCACATGGCAATGTCTGCTGGTCCTTCTCTCCTGGCTTCTGGTTTCAGTGGCTCTTCTTCTCAGCTCCTGTGCCTCTTTGCTTGTTTCTCCTGAGGCATTTCTCTCTCAGCTTCTGGGGGTCCCCTTTTACCTTCTCTGGGGCAAACTCTGGATTTCATCTCTTAACTTCTCTTCTGGTTCTGCTTTCAATGGCTGTCTCCAAAATGGCTGTCTGCCATTTATCCTCTCAAAGAGGACTCCAGCAAGGGGATTAAGAACCTTGAATGGGCAGGGTCACATCTCATGGAAACAACCTAATCAAAAGTTCCCACCCATGATAGGTCTACCCCCACAAGATTGGGTTGAAAGAACATAGGCTTTTCTGGGGTACATAATAGATTCAAACCAGCAAAATGATACTATTCTTACTTCTGATAGTATTACCCCCACCATTACAGCACCTTGTAATGAGCTGATGAGGGGCCATCAAGATGCCAAGATCTGGGGCCTGGACAGTCTGTAAAATTCCTAGGGGTGGCTTTGTTGGGTAAGACAAAAGTCATTCTGGCAGTGGGTGTAGATAAATTACATCTGTGTCCAACTCCCCACACCATAAAGGAATTGCAAGCCTTTATAGGCTTATTAAATTTCTGAAGACCCTTTATACCCCAATTAGCTCAAATACTTTGACCATTATATAGATTTAAAAAAAAAGGGGACTCACTGGTATTGGGTCACTGAGGCCAAGCAAGCATTCCAACAAGCAAAAATGGCTGTAAAACAGATCCAGTCTCTAGCTACCTTAATAGCAGGGCAAGCTTGTGAATTGGTTGTTGCTAGCTACCCAGAAGGGTTCAGGTGGTGTTATGGCAAAAACAAAATGGGAAGCAGATATCACTCAGGTTCTGGTCCCAGCAATGGAAAGGAACAGAACAACAATATAGTTCTATTGAAAATCAACTGTTGAAGTATATCTTGCTCTTATGCAAACTGAGCCCATAACAATGACTTAGCCAATAACTGTGTGAATGTCTTTGTCAATAAGTGAATAGGTCAAAGGCATCTGTATTTGATCCAAAAGTGCTTCTGCACAGGCTAGCACACTATAAGAATGGCATGCTTATTTACAACAACAGAGTTCTCTCCATACTAGCCCATTGTCTCAGGAGTTACATAAATTATTTGCGCCAGTTATGTATGTACAGAATGCAAACTCCCCTATACCATCCAATAGAGAAAGTAGCATTAATAATAAAGGGAGTAGGAGCCTCATTAGAAGATGCCTGGTATACTGATGGTTCCTGAAGAGGACAGCCCCGATGAGTGATAGCCATCAAGTAATTACATAGTTCAAATAACTACAGACATCATAGGGATGGATGAAGGAGAACATCAGAGCAGTTAATGGACTGAGATATGAGTCTTCTGGAAGATTATAGTCCATGAGCCTATGCCGATCTCCCTATGCACCCACAGCTGGGCTGTGTATCATGGTCTGACTCTCTGAATGGGACAGTGGCAACAGAAGAAATGGGTTATAACCAGTAAGGGCATATGGGGTAAAGCCCTGTGGCAAGAAATCTGGGTTAGGGCACAAAACACTGATGCTAAAATAACAGTCTGGCACATTCCAGCCCATACTTCATGCATGCCTCCAGGAAATTTGGAAGCCAACTTCTTAGCTAAAATTAGATGGGTTGATGAAAACCATGACCAAGCAGATTGGCTACACCATAAATGGGGACATAAGGATCCTAAGACTGGTTACACCTCCCTTTGAAATATAATGATATGCTTATGGTCTGTGAGTCCTGTCCAACATGTGCTCAACAAAGGCACCCCTACACCATAGTGTGGGGTGTTCTGTTTTGCTAAAACTGCTGGAATGCAAAATACCAGAAATGGATTGGTTTTTACAATGGGGGTTTATTAGTTCACAAATTTACAGTTCTAAGGCCATGAAAATTTTCCAATTAAGGCATCAAGAGGTAGATAACCTTCTCTGAGGAAAGGGCTGATGGAGTCTAGAACACCTCTGTGAGCTGGGAAGGCACATGTCTGGTGTCTGCTGGTCCTTTGGTCCTGGCTTGTGTTGCTTTCAGCTTCTGATTCCAGAGGCTTTCTCCTTAAGCATGTGTGGGTTCTCGCCTAGCTTCTCTTGAGCAAACTCTGGGCTTCCTCTCTTAGCTTAGCATCTCCAAGCGTTGACTCGGAGCTCTCTCTTTCCCTGTGAGCTCTCTTAAGGACTCCATAAACTAATTAAGAACTACTTTGAATGGGCAGGGTCACCTCTCCACAGAAATAATCTAATCATGAGGTCCCCCCCTCAATTGGGTGGGTCATATTACCATGGAAACAACCTAATCAAAGGATCCCACCCACAATAAGTCTGCAACCACAAGATTGGATTAAATTAAATGGCTTTTCTGGGGTACATAATAGATTCAAACCAGTGCATGGGGCAAATACCATGGGGAATGAAGGGTGGGCAATGCTGGTAAATAGACTATATAGGACCTCTTCCTCTGTCAAATGGACTAAAGTTTGCACTATCCTGTGTAGATACTGCTTCAGGCATTCTGCAGCCTTTTTGGATGTCAATGAGGAAATCAAGCTTCAACAATATGAGGACTCAAGAAACCTTCCTGTATGTGTGGGTACTCACAACACATTGACAGTGACCAAGGCACTCATTTACAGGTCACTAAGTCTAGTACTCGATGTAAGAAAGAGAAATTGCCTGGCACTTCATCTGCCATACAACCCCCGGATGCAGGCATGATTGAACAGACGAATAGTATTTTAAAACAATAGCTGCAGTATTTTAAAACAACAGCTGCAGCATTTATCTCCCATCACCATGGCATGAGTGGACATCTCGTTTATAGGAAGCAATTAGGCTAATAAATAGTGCACAAATGACTGGAAAAACCTCTGCATACAAGCATTTCAGGACCCCGATGTCTTCTCCATCAGAAATAAGAATAGAACTGACATTGGCACAAGGTATTCCTCCAATTATAACAGAACAGGGACTCACATTGAGATTGCCACACACCATACTCAAAGGCACCCACTAAATTTGATGGAGCTTCTTCTGGAAAATGCCACCCAAGTGGATAGGTATTCATATTCCTTGGGGACAAGGAAAGGAATTAGCCATAACTCTGACTCTTATTTTAATATGTAAAATTAAAATAGGAGTGGCTCTAATTTACAGACAACCTCCTCTGTAGAAGCCAGGGCAGAAGTCACACCCCTATTTTGGCTTAAATTACAGAATCCTTTACTAATGTCCTACCTGATGCTATAGAACCCTTGGGGGCTGTTCTAGTTTGCTAATGCTGGGATGCAAAACACCAGAAATGGATTGGCTTTTATACAGGGGTTTAATTTGGTTACACAGTTAAAGTCTTAAGGCCATAAAGTGTCCAAGGTAATGCATCAACAATCGGATACCTTAACTGGAGGATGGCCAATGGTGTCCGGAAAATCTCTGTTAACTGGGAAGGCACATGGCTGGCGTCTGCTCCAAGTTCTAGTTTCAAAATGGCTTTCTCCCAGGACGTTCCTCTCTAGGCCACAGCTCCTCTTCAAAATGCCACTCTCAGTTGCTCTTGGGGTGTTTGTCCTCTCTTAGCTTCTCCGGAGTAAGAGTCTACTTTCAACGGCCGACTCCAAAATGTTTCTCATCTGCAGCTCCTGTGCTTTCTTCAAAATATCCCTCTTGGCTGTAGCTCCTCTTCAAAATGTCACTCTCAGCTGCACTGAGTTCCTTCTGTTTGTCAGCTCATTTATATGGCTCCAGTGACTTAATTTAGACCCACCCTGAATGGATGGGGTAACATCTCCATGGAAATTATCCAATCAGAGTCATCACCCACAGTTGGGTGGGGTGCATCTCCACAGAAACACTCAAAGAATTGCAATCTAATCAACACTGATACGTCTGCCCACACAAGATTACAACAAAGATAACGGCGTTTGGGGGGACATAATACATTCAAACTGGCACAGGGGCTAAGGTTTAGTACACCTCCCCAGGGAAGAAACCAGTGTTGGGAACTATGTTGTCAGAAGATAGGTCACGAATGGTCATGACCTCCCCATGTTAGTTCCTACTAAACATCTTGTATTCTGTCCTTAGGCTAATGTTTCTAATCGTTACAGCAGAAGGAAATGAATTCCTGAAACAGGCAACTGAAGTGCCTACAACGAATAACCAGGCTGACTACGGGGTGTGTGGACAGTTGCGTGCTTCCTCCGGAGATGGAATGCCTCGGACATACTGTCTTATAACCTAACAGAGTGGGGATCCTGGGTCTGTGACAAACCATCTTATTAAGATTGAAATTTACCATTAGTTAACCTAACTATTTTTTATAACACATACACCATCCAACAACTAAAGCTATACATACAGCATAGAAACAAACTGAACACAAGTTGCTCTCTTTAGGGTACTCAACATGGGACAGACTACGATGGGTCACAGCTAAACAAGGTGTCTTAGGGGAGACAGCACCCCTATGCTTAGAGCAAGACAAAACTAGAAGTAATAACTCTTATACATTTAGGATGGACTCCCACACAAGCATGCACTCAAACATATATATTGTGTTTGATACACCATACATAGGCATAGGCACAAAAACTGTACCCATGACATTCACTCAGCTCCTAACCAGGGTATATGGACATATGGAAACCATCTATGGCCATATTTACCTTACAGCTGGACAGATCAGTGCACATGAGGATATTCTGTCCTACTGGAGCAAATACTAAAAACTTTACCAGAGACACCCTATAACTTTTCAGCCCTGAAATCCTGCTAGACACATGGTATAGCTTGGTGGGAATATTTCCTGGCCATACTCCTCCCATCGGTGGGAGCCTTTGATGCTCATTTACAAGTAGATGCCTGTGCATGTTATCCTGCTAAAGCTTTAAATAGTAGTAAGCAAAGTATTCAGTTATTAACAGAAGAAGGCCCCTGGATGTGCAAGGTAATCCTCCAAAATATATGGCCTTAGATATTCTGTCAGCAGCATGGGGAGGAACTTGTGCTGTAATTAAAATAACTTGTTGCACATCCATACCTGATAATGAAGCTAATATCACTGATCTTTTATTGCATATGAAAAATTGAATATCAGCTATCACCAATATAGGGATACCTGATACTTTCACCACATGGCTGTGTCAATTACTGGAGGGTTGGGGATCTGCTTTACTAATTTTCCTCTTGACATTAGCAGGCATAAGTATTAGTGTGTGTATTTTATATTGTTGTTGTAGATTCTGCCTCCAGAAGCATTCCTCAATTGCCACTCAATTGTCCACCCCATGTGTGCATCTTAAAGCTCACCTGAACATTCCTAAGCACAGTAGCTATCTGTATCTCCTGCTACATATCAGGAACTTCAAAGGAACATGCTTACAATCTTGCAAATCCAAACTTAGCTCTATGCCTTCCTTGTTCTTACCCTATATAACCCCCTGTAATCCCCTGGGTGGTATGGAGTGCTATTCTGAATGCCCTGAAGCTGCCCAGACCACATTCCTCGTTTGTAAATTTCCTAATAAACTGTTACTATGTTGCTATATGGAGCGGCCTGCTTCATTTTTTGGTCATAAGTGCCTATTGAACTTTGGCAGAATTTACTCTGTTGGTTCACAGCCAGACAATACCTTACTGGAATACTGATATAATGGTAAACTAAGGAAAACAATATTTCTGGAAACCATCCCCTAAAATTGTGATATATCACAATTGTTTAATTTGTCCCAAGCATAATCCAGGAAAACCTTTCCATAGCTCTCATGGACATTTTCCCTTACCTACTGGACTTTTGAAATCTGGCAACTGGACTTCATTCAATTACCCCTATCTCAAGACTATAAATATGTTTTAATAGTTATTTGTATGTACTCCCTTTGGGCTTCAGCCTTTCCTTGTAGACAAGCTATTGTAGCTACCGTTGCATAGGTATTATTAGAAAAAGTAATTCCAGATTGGGGAATTCCTTGGAACTTTACAGTGAGTGAAGAAACCTCTTTACAGAACAAATTATGAAAACAATATGCAAAATATGGCCTATTTTGCAACATTTTCATTGTGCCTATCACCCCTAATCCTAAGGCTTAGTAAAAAGAACAATGGTGTAATTAAAACTCAATTAACTAAATTCATGGAATCCTTTAAACTACCAGGGCCAAAAGCCTTACCTACAGTCTTATTAAACCTAAGATACATGCCTTTTGGAAAACATAACTTATCCCCATTTGAAATTGTAACAGGAAAACTGTGAAAATAAACTCTGGAATATATGAGCCTTGCCTTATAAAAGGAAATATGCCAACCGATTGTCAGGAACTAATCAAAACCTTAAAGAAAAATGAAACCTTGTTAGAACAATCCTTCTACAGCATGCTCCTGGGAGATGAAGATATTCAGAGCCACAATCTTCAGCCTAGCCACTGTGTATATTGGAAAAGACACCTCCATAAAGATGCACTCCAACCACTTTGGAAAGGACCCTGTTAGGTACTTTTAACTAACCCATATGCAATGAAATTAGAAGGTATTGATTCTTGGATTCATATTTTTCATTTAAAGAAAGGTCTCAGCCCTGCATAGAAATCCATTCCTTTTGGGGACTGTGTTGGTTTGGATGTATTACGTCCCCCAGAACACCATTATCTTTGATGCAGTCTTGTGTGGGCAGGAGACATACAGGTATTAATTGGGTTGGAGACTTTTGATTGGATGTTTCCGTGGAGATGTGATCATTCAACTGTGGGCAAGATCTTTCACTGGATAATTTCCATGGAGGTGTGACCCCACCCATTCAGCACGGGCCTTAATTAGTTTACTGGAGCACTATATAAGCTCAGACTGAAGGAGCGAGTTTGCTCCTTTGAAGAATGCACAGAAGCTGAAAGAGGAGCTGCAGATGAGAGACAATTTGAAGATGACTGCTGAAAGCAGACTCTTGCTTCAGAGAAGCTAGGAGAGGACAAACACCCCAAGAGCAAAAGGGTGACATTTTTGAGGGACTGTAGCCTAGAAAGGAACGTCCTGGAAGAAAGCCATTTTGAAACCAGAACTTCAGAGTAGACGCCAGCCACATGCCTTCCCAGCTAACAGAGGTTTTCCGGACACCATTGGCTATCCTCCAGTGCAGGTACCCAATTGCTGATGTGTTCCCTTGGACACTTTATGGCCTTAAGACTGTAACTGTGTAACCAAATAAACACCCCCCTTTTTTTTTTCTTTTGAATTTTTTTAATCTTCATTTTATTGAGATACATTCACATACCACGCAGTCATACAAAACAAATCATACATTCGATTGTTCACAGTACCATTACATAGTTGTACATTCATCACCTAAATCAATCCCTGACACCTTCATTAGCACACACAAAAAAATAATAAGAATAATAATTAAAGTGAAAAAGAGCAATTGAAGTAAAAAAGAACACTGGGTACCTTTGTCTGTTTGTTTGTTTCCTTCCCCTATTTTTCTACTCATCCATCCATAAACTAGACAAAGTGGAGTGTGGTCCTTATGGCTTTCCCAATCCCATTGTCACCCCTCATAAGCTACATTTTTATACAATTGTCTTCGAGATTCATGGGTTCTGGGTTGTAGTTTGATAGTTTCAGGTATCCACCACCAGCTACCCCAATTCTTTAGAACCTAAAAAGGGTTGTCTAAATTGTGTGTAAGAGTGCCCACCAGAGTGACCTCTCGGCTCCTTTTGGAATCTCTCTGCTACTGAAGCTTATTTCATTTCCTTTCACATCCCCCTTTTGGTCAAGAAGATGTTCTCCATCCCATGATGCCAGGTCTACATTCCTCCCCGGGAATCATATTCCACATTGCCAGGGAGATTCACTCCCCTGGGTGTCTAATCTCACGTAGGGGGGAGGGCAGTGATTTCACCTTTCAAGTTGGCTTAGCTAGAGAGAGAGGGCCACATCTGAGCAACGAAGGGGCATTTGGGAGGAGGCTCTTAGGCACAATTATAGGGAGGCCTAGCCTCTCCTTTGCAGCAACCGTCTTCCCAAGGGTAAAACCTATGGTAGAGGGCTCAACCCATCAAACCACCAGTTCCCTATGTCTGTGGTCATGTTAGCAACCATTGAGGTGGGGTAGGCCAATACCCCTGCATTCTCCACAGGCTCCTCAAGGGGACACTACATATTTTTTTCCTTGTTTTTTTTTGTTGTTGTTGTTTGTTTGTTTTTTAACCTTTTTTTCCTTTTTAAATCAACTGTATGGAAAAAAAAATTAAAAAAAAGAAAAAAAGAAAAAAATACAATAAAAGAACATTTCAAAGAGACCATAACAAGGGATAAACACCCTTTTATAAAAACCAATCCATTTTTGGTGTGTTGTATTCTGGCAGCATTAGCAAACTAGAGCAAGCACCTAAAGGTAAAAATTACCAAGGATGAGAAGTAGATGGCATCTGATGCAGACAGCTATCCTAAGACCCAGGTCCAGGCCTGCGTAACTAATACTGGTGATCTTAGGCTTAAGTTACCCAGAAGTAGACAACATCTGATATGAACAGCTAACCTAGGAACCAAAACCAGACCTGATTTTCATCTTATTGAAATCAACTCAATAACACTACCATAGCCTTCATTATTTTCTATTAGCCCTCTTATTTGCATTTTTATTCCTCCTTTACCCCCTCTTTGGACCCAGTCCATCTCTGTTCCTCCCACAATGAATCTTACCCCTTTAAAAATCCTCATCCTCACCCTTAACCTCTTTTCCTAGTCCCTAGCTATTCATTATCCTTCTCCTATACAAAAAAACACTGACCTAGGCAATGTATCAAATTGTTGGGTCTATGCTAATTTAGACTCCACAGAAAGACTGCAGTTATTTAATTGATTAACTCTTACTTAATTGGCTAAATCTTAAATCTTTGGGAGACTAGAGTCATAACATATTTCAAACCTTATTAATTCTTTTTATTGTATAATCACTACAATGTCTATTATTTGTTGTCTCATCTCCAGAATAACAACTGCAACTGCCTCCCTAATTATGCTAATGATCCAAATCCTAGATCTTGAAGTTTTCATTTATGAAACTTATTTCTGTAATGACAAAACTAAGCCTGATTATAATTAATGCATAAAAGTCACCCCCTGAAAACCTCCATGTTGCTCAAATATGCCAACCCCCCACCCAAGCCAAACTCTGCAAATAAACTCACTACCTTCCTTCCTGTGTGGGACATGACACCCAGGCATGAGCCTCCGGGGCACTAAGGGATTTATACCAAATGGTGGAGACAGATCTTGATCCAAAAGGGGAAACGTTAAAAGAAATAAAACCAAGTAGATTTTGTGTAACTAAGAAAGCTACAATGGAGTCAGGAGGTCATTCTGGAGGTTACTGTTATGCAGGGCTCAGCCAGATACCACAAACTGCCAAAGTATGCAAAGCCTTAAGCAACATTGTTCCTTAAAATCCTGAGGACATCTGGACACCATAAACAAAGTCAGTTACCTATCTAATCTGAAGGAAAATTAGAATACCCCAAATATCCACAGACCACAAATAACTTGTGCAATCTGTATTTTCCTTTAAAAAACCCTTGCCTAGAAATACCAAGACAGAACATGGTTTAGGTTACTAGCTGAATCTGTGCTCCCAAATTGCCATTCTAAGAACCCAAATAAATGCCTTTATTGCCTTGTAGCTTGATTTGATATTTCTCAGTTGACGTGAGTTTTGTGTTTCTGTGTTTTTATGTCTGTTATGGCTAAAAAAAATTTAATTGAAGCTATAAGCTCTCTATTTGCATCTGTCAGTTTATCTGATGTATATTTTCTACCTCCAGATGGCAATACTAAATTAACAAATAAAAATTCTTAACAGAACTCTATTCAAAATGATTAAAGATAAATAAGCACTTTTATATAAAGTAATACTCCCAAAGTCCCAGAAATTAAGGAAAGTGAACTTCAGATACTTCCAATGTAAAAAAAAAAAAGTATTCATAGAATTAAAGCCAAATGTTTAAAAAATTTGAGTTCACATTTCTAGATAAACTTTTGGCAAACAGGACTAGCTTAATATTGTTAATTAAATTAAAACAGCTTTGTCTTCTAAGTATAATACTTACATTGTACTCAATATTAAGTACAATACAAGCATACAATTTTATTCTACTTGGGTATGTTTTTCCTAAACATATACAGGTTTAGTGATCAAATATGCTAGCATTTTATATCTATTAAATGTTTAAAAGGATGAAAATGAAAATTTATGTTAAATCAAATTGAGTTATTGTTCTGACAAACTTTATTTCAAGAGTTATTGTGTTTTTTAGGATGTCAGCTTGAAGACAATTTCCAAGAGCTTCTTGGAAACTTTGGTATGTAAGGTATGCAGGATACATTTTTGTTAAGGAAAAAGAGTCATTTTGTCCTAAAATAATTTGACTGGGTTTTGCAGAATTAGAAACAGTAAAGTGTAGGAAAAAACCTAAATGGATATAGAAAGTTGTAGAAGGCTTGTGGAAATTAATATTATTTGTCATGGTCAAAGCTGACTAAGATTTGATAGGCTAATTTATAAGAATTTTAAAGAGCTTTCATATCAAACAGTATATTCATGCAAAACTAGAATTTGGTTTTGTCTCTGTTAAAATGATGCCATTCTCTTTGATTGTTGGTCTGCTCTTAGAAATTATAAAAGGTTTTTCTTAATCATGCAAGTAATCTGCCTAGAAGACAAAGATTTTATGTCATATTAGAAAAATATCCTCATTGATATTTATACTGACCTTATCCTTTATTGTTTAAGAGAACAAGTCTCCTCATTTTTAAAAGAACCAAGTTTTTGTTTCCCTTTTTTTTTTTTTTAACAACCATGTTACCTCATATATTTACTTTAAAAATCTTCTGTTACTTTTGGTTAGTAGGTAACCAACTATTGTTTATCAATGACTTATAATCTTATTTAGCCAAGTGTTCAAGCCTGCCAACAATTTTTGACATTTTGTCCTCTCAAAATCAAACCCTAAAGGATATATTTTTTATTTCAAACTTTCTTTGGGGTTTTCCTGAGGGCTCCTGGAAAATCACAGAGGATTTGTTCTTTCACTTTGTGCTAGTTTGAATCTATTATGTACCCCAGTAAAGCCATAGTCTTTTAATCCAATCTTGTGGGGACAGACCTATTGTGGGTGGGATCTTTTGATTAGGTTATTTCCATGGAGATGTGACCATGCCCATTCAAGGTGTGTGTTAATTAGTTTACTGGAATCTTAAGAGAACTCAGAGAGAGAGACAGAGCTCAGAACTGACACAGACCCAGACACAGACACTTGGGGATGCAGATAGAAAGACATTGGAGATGCTAAGCTAAGAGAAGCTAAATGAGAACCCACAGATGCTTAAAGAGAAAACCACTGGAATCAGAAGCTGAAAGCAATGCAACCCAGGAACAATAGACCAGCAGATGCTAGCCATGTGCCTTCTCAGCTGAGAGAGGTGTTCTGGATGCCAATGGCCTTTCTTCAGTGAAGGTATCCTCTTGTTTTACCTTAGTTTGGACATTTTCATGGCCTTAGAACTGTAAATTTGTAACATAATAAATCCCCTTTATAAAAGCCAATACATTTCTGGTATATTGGATTCTGGAAGCCTTAGCAAATCGGAACACACCTTATGAAAAGAGAGGTGCTAGAAATAGTTAGGTTCCTTATGTTATGGGTTGCATGGGAAGTGTTGTTGAATTAAAAGAGATTTCCTAACCTTCTGTTGGTTAAATGTGTATGGATGTTTTAGTTTCCTAGGTTGCTGAAAGTGGATACTATAAAATGGGTTGGCTTGTAACAATGGAAATTTTTAGCTTAGTTTGAGGCTTTGAGAATGTCTAAATCAAGGCATTATCAAGGCAGTGCTTTCTTCCTGAAGACCATCGGCCAGAAATCCTTGACTCCTCTGCCACTGGAAGACACTTGGCAGTGTCTGCTGGTCTCTACCTTCTCTTCCAGGTTTTGTTGATTTCAGCTTCTTGCTTCTGTGGCTTTCTCACTCTCTCTCGCTCTGAATTCATGCCATTTATAAAGGACTCCAGTAGAGGATTAAGACACATCCTGAATAAAGTGGGCCACACCTTAGCTGAAGTAGCCTATCAAAAGACCCTACTTACAATGGTTCCACACCCACAGGAATGGGTTAACATTAAGAACAGGCTTTTCTGGGGTACATATAGTTGCAAACCAACTACTAGGGGTAAAATTTTATTCATATAAATAATTAGAGATTATATATAATTTCTAAAGATTTGACAATGTTCTTACTTTCATGATATGTCCTGAAACTGATCTGCATATTAGAAAATATTATACTGCTATTTCTCATAATTTGTTATTCTTAAAAAAAAATGCTACATGCCACAAAAACAATCAAATATCCTTGTCAGTTGCATGGTTTTACTCTGATGCTTCTCTAAAAGTGCCTGCAGAGAGCTACAGATCAGAAACTTCAGCCAGTAAAGGGGAGAGGGGGTTTTAAATGAGAAGCAAGGCAAGTTATGTTCTACCTGTCAACTAATATAACCCTGGTAAACTGTAAAGGTGAGACATGGTCAAGTACCTGGACCAAAAACCCTTTTGGACATCTTCAAACGGACTTTATATAGCTACTCCTTTCTATTGGATATGAATAGGTCCTTGTCATCATATGTCTGTTTTCTGGATGGATAGAAGCTTTTCCTTGTCACAGGGTTACTGCTTTCACACCAGCTAAAATCTATTAGACTTCATTTCCCACCCAACCCCAGGGGAATTCTTGGTATTCTCTCAAGTAATAGAGGCTCCCATTTTACTGAAACTGTAATCAAGAAACTTCACAAGGTCTCACCCATCAACCAAAAGCTTCACTGTCCTTACCAGCAATTGTCAGGAAAGGTAGAATGAACAAATGGTATCTTAAAACTTAAATTAGCTGAATTATCCCTCTCTTTTGACCTTGGCCTAGGGTTCTTCCCCTAGCCTTGATGGTCTTAAGATCTAGTCTATTGGGAACACACTGGTTAACCCCTTATGAAATCATGATGGGAAGACCCATGAGGCTTATGATTTCCCCTAGTTCACAAGAGTCCAATCTACTACAATGTGAATTGCTAATTATCGTAAGGGACTGAGCGCATATACCCAGTTCCACCATTCACAAACCTAGGCTGCTTTTCCCGAGATTCCTCTTCAGTGGACTCTTCATGACCTTCAACCCAGAGACTTGATATACTGGAAGAGACATCAGTGAGACTGCTTTAGAAGCTAGATGGAAAGGACCTTATTAAGTCTTATTGACCACCACTACAGCAGTAAAACTACAGAAAATTGACCTTGAGGGTCCACCTGCCACAGCTAAAACATGCTCCGGGACCTTGGGAGGTTACTTCTGTTTTGGACTTCATGCTAAAATTGACGTGAAGACTCCACAAGCAGATGGCAATTGATGTAGACAACTTTTGCCCAAGACGTCGGAATAAGTAGATAACTCCCAAGATCATGGACACTGTTAAAAAAAAAAAGCCAAATTCTGTATTGCAAGGACACAATAAAATCAATTATTTTTAAAAAACTTTTTTTTTGTTTTTTTTCCAAAAGGATCATTAAACTCTTATGATCTGTTCCTGTTCATTGGTGTTTTTGTTTGTTAAAGCTGCCAGAATGCAATATACCAGAAATGGATTGGCTTTTTCAAAGGGGATTTATTAGGTTACAAATTTATAGTTCTAAGGCTATGAAAATGTCCAAATTAAGGCATCAGGAGGTAGATACCTTCTCGGAGGAAAGGCTGGTGGCATCTGGGGTTCCTCTGTCACATGGGAAGGCACGTGGCAATGTCTGCTGGTCCTTCTCTCAAAAATGTCACTGGCATTTCTCTCTTAGCTTCTCTCTGCTCTCTGAGTTTCATCTGTCTTTTATCCTCTCACAGAGGACTCCAGCAAGGGGATTAAGATCCACCTTTAATTGGGTGAGTCACATCTCCATGGAAACAACCTAATCAAAAGGCCCGTCTAACAATAGGTCTGTCCCCACAGGCATGAATTAAGAGAAAATGTCCTTTTATGGGGTTCATAACAAATTCAAACCAGCACAATTGTTTTGTTTAAAATTCTAGTTAATTTTAATGTTCATCCTCAGGACTTATCTCTGTGCATCATACTCAGTTTATTTTCAATTTTCAAATCTAATCTTAGTCAAGTATAAATAAAAAGTGAATAAACAACTCTTAATTATTTGGGGCCGATTATCTAAATCTGTATATCCCTTTATTTAAATTTTTCTTCTATTTTTCACCTTTTACTCATTTATTTCAAAAATTATCTCTTCTACAAAAATTAAACAGGCCAAAATAAAAAGAAGGTAAAACTGAAGTCACACAGTTTTTTTTTTAAATCTGGTTTTATTGAGATATATTCACATACCATACAATCATCCATTGTGTACAATCAACTGTTCACAGTACCATCTTATAGTTGTGCATTCATCACCCCAATCTATTTTTGAACATTTTCCTTACACCAGAAAGAAAGAGAATCAGAATAAAGAATAACAATAAAAAAAGAACACCCAAATCACCCCTCCCATCCCACCCTATTTTTCATTTAGGTTTTGTCCCCATTTTTCCACTCATCCATCCATAGACTGGATAAAGGGAGTGCGATCCACAAGGTTTTCACAATCACACTGTCACCCCTTATAAGCTACATTGTTATACAATCATCTTCAAGAGTCAAGGCTACTGGGTTGGAGTTTGGTAGTTTCAGGTATTTACTTCTGGCTATTCCAATATATTAAAACCTAAAAAGTGTTATCTATATATTGCGTAAGAATGTCCACCAGAGTGACCTCTCGACTCCATTTGAAATCTCTCAGCCACTGAAGCTTTATTTTGTTTCATTTCCCATCCCCCTTTTGGTCAAGAAGATGTTCTCAATCCCATGATGCCAGGTCCAGATTCATCCCCAGGAGTCAAATCCTGTGTTGCCAGGGAGATTTACACCCCTGGGAGTCAGGTCCCACGTAGGGAGGAGGACAGTGAGATCACCCGCCAAGTTGGCTTAGAGAGAGAGGGCCACATCTGAGCAACAAAGAGGCACTCAGGGGGAGACTCTTAGACACAGTTATAAGTAGGTTTAGCCTCTCCTTGCAGCAACAAGCTTCATAGGGGCCAGCCCCAAGGCAGAGGGTTCAGCACATCAAGCCTTCAGTCCCCAGTGTTTGTGAGAACATCAGCAACAATCCAGGTGAGGAAGTCCAACGCCTCTGCATTCTCCCCCAGCTCTTCAGGAGGACCCCGAATATATGTATTTTTATTCTCCACCGAAATTACTATAGGATGCAAGTCACACTGTTTTATTTTCTATTATGTGGGGGGTGATTATTAAAATGTTTTAAGATAATTTTCAATTATGTATGAGTTTTGTCAGTAATTTATCCATCTGTCCTGTCCTATTGCAGCATAGCACTGTCTAAAATCTGTGTATAATATTTAAATAAATAGTAATGTTTATTTAAATAACTAGTTATCTTTAAAAGAAACAAGTTGTTTAACTGAATTTATCCTAATGCAGAAGAATAAACCCTTGTGTTAATTGCTAAGGCATGTAAGTTCTTAAAGTTCTGATATTAATCCTCGCTATGGTTTTGGGAAACTCTCTAAATATTTTTGCAGAAAGACACTTATTGGAGTATCTGACCACCCTCTCTTCCTTAGGAACTCTTTTTTCTTAAGGGTTAAACTCTTGACAAGCATGTTTCCTCTAAAAGGACTGAACCATTGGCTATAGTTAATTGGACTAGACACAAACTCTTGTTTGTAAGGAACGTAAAATGACTTGGTTATTTAAGGAGAAAAACTACTATTGGAAGAATTTAGGAATGCTCACAGAAGCAATGAGAAGGCTAAAGAATTGGGAGTGGAAAATGAGTAATCACCAAGGAGGCCATAACACAAGACAGCTAAAATCATGTCACAGAGATAACCTTGTTAGAGCATGACTGATGTTGAGCAGTCATCAGACACTGGAAGCGGCTACTGACACCACTTCCACTGCACTACTGTCACCAGAACTGGATGCCACTGTTGTTGGTGCCATGGCTATGGAAAAGAAATCCAAATTGTTCTGTGAATCACTTGTTCCAGATTCAAAGTTCCAGGCAAGAGCATCAGACTGGCTGAACTTAAGGTCACACGTCTTTGCTCTAGGAGCCAAAAGGCTAGGAGTTAGAATATTTGCCTACCTAACTCAGGATTCTCCATAAATAGAAAGATATTTGGATCCTGGATGGACAGCACTGATCAAGATTCACTGGAAGGACAAACTGGGTCGATTAGATATAATCCCTGGATATGCTGAAATAGAGGCTATTGATTTTAGCATACCCTTCTTTGTCTGTTGAATAAAGGAGATATGAACTTGGGAGCTGCTAAGTGGCCATGGTCTACCTGATATGTAGACAGAGAAGCAAAGAAAGCTTATCTGCAGAGAGGGAAAAATGAAACGTGCAGAGAGAAGATATGAATGATAATTTTCAACTCCTTCCTTGGGACTGTCTGATCTCTAGATTCTTAAACTAAATTATTTTCTAGCTTAGACTAGGTCAAGATAGTTTTTATTATGTACAGTTAGAGACCCCTATTTGATAGGGGTACAATTTACCTGGGGTACAATTTTGAGTAAGGGCTTATTGTCTCTTACAACACAGACCATGGTCGACCAAACCATTAAAGGCATTGGTAGCAAAATATTAGGTTATATCTAATATTTTGTAGCTATCAGCGACAGGTGCAGTAAAAGGAAAAAAAAAATTCAAATTCAAATTTTGACTGGAAGCATGTAGAGAAAATTCAAACTTCTAAAGAAATTGCTGAGGTTCAGATGAAGAAAGAAAGAGGATTTCAGTAGTCAAGTCAGATTTGATTTCCCTTTATGGATAACATAAATGGCCTGGCTGGGGAACTGCCAGATCCTGGAAACAGGAATGGGGATATCCTGGATGAAGCAGAAGACTTGGAAAACTCTGTCCATATACTACCTCCCCACCCTCATCCATCCAGTGCACTGCTCACTAAATAAAGTAATAGAACAGGGACCACATTCCATAGCTGATCAGAGAAGAAGAGATCCTGCTATTCTGGCTCCTCACTCCAGGCCAGAGTTTCTCAGCCATATGCAGGACAGCAGTGGAGATGACACAGCCTTCAGAGTTGCTTCAACAAAACAGGCCTGAGTGGAGTGACCACATCCTGATTTAGTTCAGAAGCTTGGAGATTTTCAGAGCATTAACTGACAAGATTTGTGATGTTGGATTTTAGCAGATGGACTCCAAAATGAATGCAATAGTCAGTCAACAAGGCATTGTAAGAGTTGATACACCAGTAAAAAGCCCAAGCCTGGTGAAAGGCATATGAGTGACTCAACTCTTGAGCGAATTGAGTCTCAACTCTTCAGGAAATCATCAGGCCCAATCCATAGAATAGTAGCACTAATTGGTAGTTTACCACAAAGGCAGCACAATCACCTCCTGCCCATCAAAAAAGGAAAAATCCTCCCTAATACCTCTCTCTGGGGAAGTACTAAAGATTACCAGTTGGAGGATATCCTCACATCAGAGGATATCTGAGTTCTGGGGTAGCTGCACTGGATCACTGAGAAATTTGTCAAGTAGCTAAGGGGTCCTCAAGATCACCCCAAGTTTGATGATTCACTAGGAGGACTCTCAGGAATCACTGAATAATGCTTACAGCTGTGATTTACTACAGTGGAAGGATACAAAGCAAAATCAGCAAAAAGAAAAGGCACATGGGACAAAATCTGGAGGAAAGCAGGTGCAAGCTTTCAAGAGTCCTTTCCCATTAGAGTCACAGGAGACACACTTAACTCCTCCAGGAAAGAATTGTGACAACATGTGTGAAACGTTTGCCAGCAAAGCTCTTCAGAGACTCAGAGTCTGGAGTTTTTATCGGTGGTTGATCACTTAAGCATCTGCTTTTTAGGGCTGGGGAAGTCACAGACAGACACTCAGTGGTCATCTCCCGGCCCTCACCCAGCCCCCACCTCCTTTTCTTTTGTGCGATGATGTTTCAGTCTGTTTCCATTCCACAACCAGGAGAGATGTTAGGTCTAACGAAAAGTTTCCACCTTAAACCTGAAAACTAGGAAAAAGCAGCCCCAGATGCTTATCAGGGCAGGAATTCTCAGTAGTAGGACCCCTTCCCCTAGAGTAAGTACATACTTCACACTCAAACAGCACAGGGTCTCTCCCCTCTGACGTGAAGTAGAGCATGCAGAGCTGCCACCTACTGATGCTGAACTGAGCAGTTTGGCCTCCCAGGGAGATGGGCCATGATGGAATCTCTTTCGCTGTTCTTTTGGACCCTTTGTGCTATGTAGGTAAAAAAAGTGGTCATTTTCTGAAAGTTTCTGTTTGCCTGAGACTGTGTTCCCTTGATGCACCATGAAGCAACTCACTCCACACATAGCACATGCCAAAATTCCAGACTCCTAGAAGGAAAACAGGTGTTCAGCATAAACCACATTGTTTGTTCAAACAGTTTAGGCACAGTGAGCCACTCCTGTCAGTTGTGGGAATGGCGGGAACCCTTGCTCAATCCAAGTTTGCAGGTGCCAGCCAAGAGCCAATTTTGCAAGTATGCCTTTCTGAGGATAGCAGCCTCAGGCCTCCACATGAATTGAGTCAATATTATGCCCATACAAGTAATGATTTCCTTTGCTTTTCAAACTGCCACTATCCAGCAGAATAAGATATATGTTCTGGACTAGTCACTGGTATGGAAGTTTTCTTCCCTTCTATATAGAAGACTACTCTATATAGAAATATTTATTGTGCTGGTACTGTTTTCCCTCCAACATTGTATATTAAACTTATTGGGGGGGGGTTATATTTGTAATTTAATCCATAAATTGTAAAATGAGGATCAAATTAAAATTGGATTAGAGGAGGAAGCGAACATCACCTGGACATTGTGTATAAGAAGAGCAATGGCCCAAGACATCACTTTTGGATGTAATGGATGGCTATGACCTTTGGGAAGTTACCCATTGCAGAGTGGGTGTGCACATCTGTTTGAATTTGCATTTGAACATGGGGTAGTTGGACCATATTAACCAGGAAGAAGTGTGCCTGTTCTGGGTACATTTATTGGGGGTATCTGTCTAGCCATCTTTTGCCAGGAATTGCCAATTCCATTCAAAATGGTAGTCATCTAGCAGCCATGATTTCCCCCTGAGTGACTTTGCTAGGGTTATAGTTAATTGGACCCAGATGAACACTTAGCTCAAATTGTCAAACCAGGCCAATTAGTTTCCCTCTATTCAGAAATAGGAATTTATAATTGTGGAAAGGGCTATCTTCTTCCCATTTCCATATTTCTTAGTTCATCACATGAAACTTTTAATCTTTTGGAAATATAATGGAGAAAGTTTCTGTCCTTTCTTCTCTTCAGCTACTCATCCCCACAGGAGAAGGTGGAGTGACTTACTTGTTATATTTGGGAAAAGGGTCATTGCATATATTTCGATCAACTTCTTTATTCTCCTATTTGCCTGTGTGCAAGTGGAGAGTGCTCACCTCCTGGTTGCCTTCTTCACCATGTTATAAACTAACTGCCTCTTACTGAGGTTGAAAAAATGCACTTGCTTGCTAATCTGCTTGTGACTGGGTTAGTTCAAGTGAAAGTCGTAGAAAATTCCATTTCAGTACAAGTCCAAGCCACTTTCTTCAACCCAGTTTTACTGTGTTTATCTCTCAGTTGGCTTAGAGTCCAGAAGACAGAAAGATGTAATTAACTGGAAATTTAAAATCGAAAAGAATTGTGCCAGCCAATCATTATGGACTGGTTTACTAAATGATGGCAATGTAAATTAGGGAGATGTGCAGTAAATAACTTTTACCTATCATGGGTTGGGAAGCATAGAAAATACATCTACATAAATAGAGAATAATCACTTGCATAGAGAGAGAAGCAGAGTTGTGAGGGGTAGTTTGAAGCTGTATGTATCCCAGAAAAACATGTTCTTAAATCTAATCCACTCCAGTGGGTGTAAATCCATTGGAAGTAGGACCTTTTGTACATTGGAAGCAGATAACTTGTTCTCTAGGTTTCACAAGTCCCCAGACAGGAATTATGCCCCAGGACAGATCACACCCATAACTGATTTTGATGAGACTTCTTATTAGCATTGTTACTGAAATGACTTAAGGATGTGATGGAATGCATATATTTTGCATGTAGGAAAGACACGTCTTTTAGGGGTCCAGTGGGTGGAGTTCAGTGGTTTGAAGCTGTATGTACCCCAGAAAAATATGTTCTTAAATCTAATCCATTTCTGTGGATGTAAACCCTTTGTAAGTAGAAACTTTGGATGAGGTGTCTTCAGTTAAGGTGTATCCCACTTCAGTCAGGTTACATCTGAATCCTTTTACTGGAGTCCTTTATAAAAGAATGAAATTCTGACACAGAGAAAGACACAAAATCAAGAAGCTGAAATCAACAAAACCCGGAAGATAAGGGAGATACCAACAGATGCTGCCAGTGCCTTGCCATGTGACAGAGGAGCCAAGGATCACCAGTGGCCAGTCTTCAGGAATAAAGCACTGCCTTGAATATGTCTTGATTTGGACATTTTCCTCTCCTCAAAACTGTGAGCGAATAAGTTCCCGTTGTTTAACCTGCTCATTTCAAGGTATTTGCTTTGGGCAGCCTAGGAAACTAAAACTAGAGTCAGGACGTGGAGAGAGTGTTCTGATGGCTTTCTAGGCCCTGGTTTCAGTCTTGTCCTGCGGCCCAGCAGTATTACACTTATCTTTGGTTCTATGAAATAACACACAAGCTTAGAATCTGTTTGTTTTTGCTTAGGCTAGCTCAAGCTGTTTTTATAATTTATACAAATTCCCAAGAATACAATCTCTAAATGGCATTATTCTTATCCATAGATGGTACTTTTAGTACATTTCCTATGTACCTCACTAGGAGAATAAAATGACATAATAGAGACAGAAGAATCATAGACTCTTAAGAATCCCTTTGATATTATCCCCAGTAAGTGGTCGTCCACCCTTTTTCCTTGACATGAAATCACTATTTCTTGAGGCAGATATATGTATATATGAAACCAAAGTTATCTTTCCTGTAACTCCTCTCATTTATCCTAATTCTACCCTCTTGGGTTGCACAGAATAAATGTAATCCCTCTTGTCCAGGACAGTCCTTGAAGTTTATGAAAAGATAGCTATCAAACTCTCACCTAAGCCTTTTTTTCTCTAAGCTGAACATTCTTAGCTTCGATTTCCCTGCATCAATGTGCTGGAATGACCATGTGAATTTGGTCATATAAGTTGGAGAAAAAAAAATTCAATTAAATTTTGCTCATTAAAAAAAACAGACATTGTTAATAAGGCAAATAGCCACAGAGTTCACATTTTTATAGTGTTTCCAAATCTCTGAAAGATATATTTGGGTTTCAGGGAAAGAACAGGAATTTCAAGGCA
This sequence comes from Choloepus didactylus, assembly GCF_015220235.1. NCBI lineage: Eukaryota > Metazoa > Chordata > Mammalia > Pilosa > Megalonychidae > Choloepus > Choloepus didactylus. Next base: position 82,819,406 of record NC_051311.1, read on the forward strand.
TTCTCAAATCATAAGTTATTTTGCATTTTTAAAGCACTTACATGTGTTTAAATAATGATGAGTGATCATAATATTACATAATGAATTGTTTTTCTGTGATAGGGTTATATTAAAAGTTTCAGAGGTTGTCTGTAAAAAATAAAGATAAATAAAAAACACATGTACCAAGAGTATATATCTTAATAACATATAAAAATGACCTTTATTGGATAATAGTAAAATTTAAAAAAAGAACGTTACCACTAATTATACACCAAATAAAACTCAATTTAAAAACTCAAAGATAATATGAGAAACACCCAAGTGATTATTTTTAATATAAAAATTTAAAATACACAAAACATGAATTGACATAGCTGATAGTCTTGATTTTTGTTTTGTAACAAATATTCCCAATGTAAAAACATTTTCTTATATTTTGCATTGATGTTAGTCAAACTGTTAAGAGTGCATTCAAAAGCATCTTGATGTTGGGTATTCCATGAATGTTCATTTATTTTTTTCACAATGAAAATATTTTGTCTGCTTGCCCTGATTTTGATTTTGTCACTGAAATTGATACTGCTTTTGATAATTCAGGTTTTAGATCAATTTCTGATTTCATATTGGAATATTCCACAGCAACAGTAAATCTTCTTTGCATTTCTTCTATTAAAATATTTACAAAGACAACTTCTGGTCTAGCCAAACTGGAGTGGCCCCATTCCTCCCAGGACCTCCCTCTTACAACTAAAAAACTCCAGGCATAACCCAACAAACAAGTGTAGAAAGACTCTGAAAGTTGGAAAGAAGAAGGCAGACTGCCTAGTAACTTTGGAACATGAAGAATAACATGGCGGTGAATTCCTTGGGGTTCCTTACTGCCTTCCATATGTCCTGGAAAGGGCCCTGCAGAAGCCTCCAACCCTGAACTGCCAACAGGCACAGATAAGAAAAGCATGTTTGTTCCCCCTAGCCAAAGAGAAGCCTAATGACAGAAAACCTTTTTGGCAATATCTGCCCTACTCCAGCCAAACTCCAATGGAAAAACCACATCTCTCTCTCTGTCAGTTTTAGTGGAGCCAAGCAGGAAGCTGATCTTCTATTCCAAACCACGGCAACCAGGCAGCAGCTCTCTGATCCCCCACCTGGTAGTGTCAGTGGGCTAGTCTGGGACCTGATTTCTCACCCTGCACCAGGAAGAAGCAGACAGTGCTCTGATTCCCTGGCCAGGAGAGTGTCAGGGGGCTTCCTCAGGGAGTTGAACCTATACTATGCCTGGCAACAATGAGACTTAATGAGACAGTAAAATGCATAGTTTGTTACCATTCCACTTCACTCTCCCCACACCAGAGCAGGAGGGCTCAGCAGGGAGCTGAACCTTCACCTCCAACCAACATTAACAAGAATGAACAAGGAGATTTGACTCCATTTCCCCAAATTCCTGGTATTAGCATGGCCCAGTGGGTTGCTGAGCCTCTACTTCATCACTGGCATCAATGAGATGGAATGGGGTTATGGGAAGTAGAACTTGGAACTCTGCTTAGCCCCCTCCTCCCTGTGGTATCAGTGGGGTTCAGAGGAAAGCTGAGCTTCTGCCTCAACCCTGTAGCAACAAAATGGTGTGTGTCAGCTGTCTGCTTCATTCCCTGGTGGACCTTCATGGAGAGGCATTGAGGTGGTGTGAGTGGGCACCTACTTTCACCAGGAAGGTATCGGTGGGGCTCAGGGAGTACTGAAACTTCCACCCTACCTGTCTATAATGAGGCTTTGTAAGTAAGCACTCCACTTTTGCTGAAGTGGTGTTGGTTGGGACCTAGTCAGAAGGTGGCCATACAACCACCTGACCTCATGCTACACATCAGCAGAGGACTGCCTGCTGAGAAAGGATTAAATAGGATCCAGATTATTCTAATACAATGTCCAGCATCTCCAGGATATAACTGAAGATCCCTTGTCCTACCAAGAACCAGGAAAATTACAACTTCAATGAGAAAAGAAAATCAACATGCCAACCCTAAGGTGAATTGGATGTTGAAATTATCTGCCATAGATTTTAAAGCAGTTATCATATATATATATCCATTAAAAAAAACCCAGCAATTATCAATTATCTTGAAACAAATATATAAAAAAGAAAATCTCAGGAAATAAATAGAAGTAATAAAAAACCAAATGTGTTATAGAACTAAAAAATACAATAACAAAATAAACTCACTGGATGGACTCAATTGTAGAGTGGAGATGACAGAGAATGGAATCAGTGACTATGAGGACAAACAATAGAATTTACCCAATCTGAACAAGAGAGAGAAAATAGGTACAAAAACAAAACAAAACATACTGAAAAACAACAAACAAGCCAAAACAACAACTACTACAAAAAGAGCCAGAACAATTAAGATAATTGAGTATTGAAAATTTGAAAATATTGAAATCCTACCGTTTACATATAACCACAATTTGGGAAAAAAACAAAAAACCAAAACCCAAAAAACAGAGTTCCAGGAATCTGTGGACAATAACAAAAGAGCTAGCTGATATATCATTGGAGTCCCAGAAGGAGAAGAGAAAAAAATGTGGGACTGAAAAAATACTTGAAGGGATAAAAGCTAAAAGCTTCTTAAATTTGGTGAGAGACATAAGCTTACAGATTTAAGAGGCTGAGTGAACTCTCAATGGGAAAAACCCAAAGAAATCCATGCCAAGACATATCATAATTAAGCTTCTGGAAATGAAAGACAAAAAATCTTGAAAGCAGCCAGAAAGAATGACACATTACTTATAGGGGATCACAAATTTGAATTACAGCAGATTTCTCATCTGCAACCATGATGCCAGAAGGAAGTAGCAGAACTTCATTCAGGTACTGAAAGAAAAGAACTGTCAACCAGAGAAAATATCCCTTAGGAATGAGGGGGAAATAATGGTATTCTCAGACAAAGGAAAACAAGGAATTTGTTGCTAGTAAATTTTCTCAAAGAATGGCTAAAGGAAGTTCCTCAAACAGGTAGGAAATTATAGCTCAAGAAGGCTTGGAACTTCAGAAAGGGAAAAAAAGAACATTGGTATGTATGTAGTGAAGAGTTAACTGTAACCAAACAGATGTCTGGCCTTTGCCCTCAGCTACTAGGAGGTGAATCCTAGGCTCCTGGAATGTCCTGTCTGATAGGAATGCTTTTGTTTGCTTGTGTCTTTGACCACTGAACAGAATAACAATGTGATTCATGATAGGGGCTTTGACCCATGCTATCAGTTCTGCACTCCAGAGGAACTGGAGGCTTAAGGCATTAGTTGGAATTCTGGGAGAAGTTGGAGATTAAAGGTCAGTCATGCAGGCAGTATGTTATCAGGCCCCAGGAAAACCTCTGGAGACCAAAGGCTTGGGTGTACTTCCCTAGCTCACATTACACTGTGTGTACTGTCACATATTGTAGTTGGGGTGAGTTAATGCCATTCATGACTCCATCGGGAGAGGAAAACCAGAAGCTCCATGTTTGGACCCCTCCTGGATTCTGCCTTTTACATCTCTTCACTTGGTTGATTTTAATTTGTATCCTTTCACTATAGTAAAACTATAATCATAAGTATAGCACTTTCCTGAATTTCAGGAGTCATTCTATCAAATTATTGAACCTAAGGGTGGTCATGGAGACTCCTGAATTAGTTGCCAGCTAGTCTGGAGTGAGGGTGGCCCTCAAAACCCACAAATTTGTGGCTTGTATCTGAAGTAAAGGCAGTGTTATGGGGACTATTCCCTCTGACTTTGCAGTTTGGAAAACTGCAGTGTGACAGACAGAACAATTGCATCCCCAAAGATGTCAGGTCCAATCCCTGGAACCTGTAAATATTACCTTATTTGGAAATCACATCTTTGCAGTGATTAAGTTAAGGGATTTGAGATGAGGCAATTATCCTGGATTATCTGGGTGGGCCCTAAATGCAAACACAAGTGTCCATATAAGAAAGAGGCAGAGGGACATCTCACACATACATAGAGGAGAAGCAGTGTGAAGACAAGGTGGAGGAGACTGCAGTGATGTAGCCACAAGCCAAGGAATGCTTGTAGCCACCAAGAGCTGGAGGAAGCAAAGGAACAGATTCTTTCTAGAGCCTTTGGAGGGAGTGTGGTCTTGCTGACACCCTATTTTACCCTAGTGGATACTTATTTTTGACTTCTAGATTCCAGAACTGTGAGAAAATGAATGAATATTGTTTCAAGCCACAGAGTTTGTGGTAATTTGTTACAGCTGCTGCAGGAAACTAACATAATCCAAATAGGCCTAAACAGGGATAAAAAAACAGGGATAGACTATATTTCTTTTCATGAGTTCCTTAAATCATATTTGATAGTTGAAGTAAATTTATAACAGCCATCTGATGTATGCTTAATGTGTATGTAGTGGAAATACTCAAGAAAATTCTATTAAAAATTGAGAAGGATAAAGAGACTGAAATGAAAGTAATGTTTCTATACTTCACTCAAACTGGTAAAATGTCAATATCAGTAGACTGTAAAGTATTTACAAAGACCTGTAGTCTGTAGCAAATATTTAACCACTGAAGAACTCTGGCGAACTTATTAGGTAGTATGTGAATAAAATAACATTTTGATCTCCTAGTGAGCTTTAATAGCACTACACAGAATCATATGTTGAAATTGCCATTTAAAGACTTTTTTTTGCTTTTAAAATAAGTCTTTGTTATTTCTTGGAACACCACTCATAACATTTGTATAAAGTGTACTTTGTGTACAAACTTATTAATATTTATTTTATTTGCAAGAATGACTCACCTTAGGAGTGGTCAGGACCTCAAGCACAAACAAGTGTGACTGATAACATTGTGACCATTTTTCTGTTATGCATTCCTATCCTAGTTCCCAGAAATATTGACCTTAACCTTCTACTCAGAAGAATTATAATGCTTTGCCTTCTTTCTCTATTTCTCGACTGATTTTTCTCAGAATTTAGGATTCAGAAAAATATAAATTTCCTGGAAAATGCTTGAAAGGAATTCCTGCATGGAAAAACTATTTAAAATAAAGGAGTGTTGGAATGGCAGTTGTAGAAAGACCAACAAATAAGCAGAAGAACTTGATAAAATACACAGGTTTTCAGATGGCAGGGGGAGTTAACTTTGAGTGATGCTTGAGAATATTTTCTTAGAGAAACTTGAAATACCCTTTGTTCTTTTGTGTTTGATAATCACTTTATATTTATTTCACAATAGAATTATTGCCAAGAAAACTTGCAGAAATAACTGGGAGGAAAATCGAAAGATTTTGAATCTTTCGTCCCTTGAAAAGCAGGTTCTGATATCCTTTCCAGAGAAAGGAAAGATGTGTTTTACCTAGAGAGTGTTTTGACATTGTGTTTATGAATACAAATATTTTATTTAGAATTACAGAATTTTTTTTTTTTTTTGGATTTAAAACATTTATTCAGCATCTAGCTATGTGGAAGGTCTAGCCAGACTTAATTTCTTTATTCTGAAAAAATTTTTTTAATTAGAGAGGTTGTAGGTTTACAGAAAACTCATATCAAAAATACAGCATTCCCCTATACCCCCAAATTGTTGACACCTTGCATTAAGTGGTACCTTTTGGCAATTGATGAAAGAATGTTAAAATTGTACTACTAACTATAGGCTATAGTTTACAATTACATGTATTTTTCCCCTTATACCACTCTATTATTAACACCTTGTATTAGTGTCATACATTTGATATAATTAATGAAGGAGCATTCTTATAGTTGTACTATTAACTATGGTTGATTGTTTACAGCAGGGTTCACTGTGTTGTACAATCCTATGTTTTATCTTTTAATTTTTATTCTAGTAACACATATGATCTAAAATATCCCCTTTTAACCACATTTACATATATAATCCAGTGCTGTTAATTACACTCACAATAATGTGCTATAATCACTACCATCCATTCCCAAAACTTTACATCAACCTAAATAGAAATTCTGTAAAAATTAAGCATCAACTCCCCATTCTTTACCCCTGATCTATCCCCTGGTAACCTATATTTTAGACTCTAACTCTATGAGTTTGCTTATTCTAATTAATTCATATCGGTGAGATCATACACTATTTGTCCTTTTGTGCCCGGCTTATTTCACTCAGCAAATTGTCTTCAATGTTCATCCACATTGTCGTATGTGTCAGAACATCATTCCTTTCTATGGCAGAATAATATTCCCTTGTACGTATATATCACATTTTGTTTGTCCATTCATTGGTTGTTGGACACTTGGATTGCTTCCATCTTTTGGCAATTGTGAATGCTATGAACATCAGTGTGCAAACACCTGCTCAAGTCTCTGCTTTCAATTCTTCTGGGAATATACCTAGTAGGACTGCAGGGTCATATGGTAATTCTATACTTAGCTTTCTGTCAAACTGTATTCCACAGCAGCTGCACAATTTTACTTTGCCACTGGCATTGAATGAATGTTCCTTTCTCTGCATCCTCTCTAACACTTGTTAAATTTCTGGACTTAGAATTGTAAACTTGTAAGCTAATAAATCCTCATTGTTCAAAGCCAGTCCATTTCTGATATATTGCATTCTGGCAGCTTTACCAAACCAAAACACTCTTCCTTTCCAATTTGGATGCCTTTTGCTTCTTTTTCTTGCCTGATTGCTCTGGCTAGAACTTCCAGTACATGTTGAGTAACAGTGGTGATAGTGAGCATCCTCGTCTTGTTCCAGATCTTAGTGGGAAAGTTTTAAGTCTTTGACCATTATGATGTTTGTTGTGGGGTTTCCATATATGTCCTTTTTCATGTTGAGGAAGTTTCCTTCTAGTCCTCCTATTTTTCTAAGTGTTTTTATCAAGAAAGGATACTGGATTTGTCAAATGCCTTTCTGTGTCAATCAAAATGATCATGTGGTTTTCTCCCCTTTGTTAATGTGGTATATTGTATTAATTGATTTTCTTATGTTGAACCACCCTTGCATACCTGGGATAAAACCTATCTGATCATGGTGTATAATTCTTTTAATGTGCTATTGGATTTGATTTGCAAGTATTTTGTTGAGGACTTTTGCATCTATATTCATAAGAGTAATTGGTCCAACATTTTCTTTTCTCATAGTATCTTTATCTGGCTTTGTTATTAGCATGATGTTGGCCTCATAGAATGAGTTAGGTAGAGTTCCCTCCTGTTCAACTTTTTGAAAGAGTTTAAGCAGGACTGGTATTAATTCTTGCAATGATTGGTAGAATTCACCTGTGAAGACATCTGGTCCTGGGCTTCTCTTTGTTTGGAGGTTTTTGATGACTGATTCAATCTCTTTACTTATAAGTGGTCTGCTGAGATCTTCTATTTCTCCTACAGCTAGTGTAGGTCATTCATGTTTTTCTAGGAATTTGTTCATTTCATCTAGGTTGTCTAATTTGTTGGCATGCAGTTGTTCATAGTATCCTCCTATGATCCTTTTTATTTCTGTTGGGTAAATAGTGATGTCCCCCTTTCATTTCTGATTTATTTGCATCTTCACTTTCTTTTTCTTTGTCAATTTAGCTTAGGGTTTGCCAATTTTATTGATCTTTTCAAAGATCCAACTTTTGGTTTTGTTAATGCTCTCTCTCTCTTTTTTTTTTCGATTATCAATTTCATTTATTTCTGCTCTAATCATTGTTATTTCTTTCCTTCTGCTTGCTTTGGGATTAGTTTGCTGTTCTTTTTCTAGTTCCTCCAGGTGTACAATTAGGTCTTTGATTTTAGCCTTTTCTTTTTTTTTTAAATATTTAGAGCTATATATTTCCCTCTCGGCAGTGCCTTCTCTTTCATCCCATAGGTTTTGATATGCTGTGTTCTCATTTTCATTCGTCTCAAGATATTTACTGATTTCCCTTGCAATTTATTTTTGGCCTACTTACTGTTTAAGAGTATGTTATTTAATGTCCATATATTTGTGAGTTTTTACTTTCTCTGCCTGTTATTGATTTCCAGCTTCATTCAATTATGGTCAGAGATGATGCTTTGTGTAATTTCAATGATTTCAAATTTATTGAAACTTGTTTTGTGACCCAACCTCTGGTCTATCCTGGAGAATGATCAATGTGCCCTTGAGAAGAATGTATATCCTGATGTTTGGGGTGCAATGCTCTGTATGTATCTGTTAAGTCTAGTTCATTTATCATTTGTTCAAATTCTCTCCTTTCTTATTGTTCTTACGTCTAGATGTTCTATCTATTGATGAGAGTGGTATACTGAAGTCTCCAACTACTATTGTAGAGGTGTCTATTTCTCCCTTCAGTTTTACCAGCGTTTGCCTCATTTTTGGGGGTGGGGTGGGGCAATCTGTGGTCGGGTATCTGGGTCACTCTAGAAAAGTCTGTTTTTCATTTACCTAGTCCAGCCAACAGAAACTGGATTGAGTGAGCACACTTCTTGCCAGCAGCTCTATCTGTCTGCCCCCTCCTCCGCCATCCTCCCTGGGGGCCCTTTTGTATCCAGCACTCCTCAGCAGCTGGGTTTCTGCAGATTTGGAACCCTGTGCCTGGATATGCATGTGGTTCTAACTGCTGTGAGTGGCTCTATAGTCTGTGCCCTTGGTGGAAGGGATCTGGGCTGCTGCCTTTGGGTGACTCCTAAGCTGCATGGGACTGAGTCAGAGGAAGGGGAATGGACTGGTTTGTCCAGGATGGAAATTTCCTAACTGATATTTTTCTTTTTCATTGATTCTGTATTTGTGGAGTCCTTCTCCAGTCTATACCATCCTCCAGAGTTCTAAGAAAGTGGGATTTGCCCTTTCATTCTGAATCTCTGGGGAGTCTTTTTCAGAGGTTGTCTTCTGTCATCATGTTGATGATGTCACTTTAGAATTATAAAAATTTTAACAACATTGCTTAGTGAGGATAGAATACAGTGTGCAAGAATAAATAAACTTAGAAATCTCACTGGCTTAACACAAGTAAATTTTATTTTTGCATTATGCAAAATATAATTTTGTTTTTTGGGGGTCTCCTCCATTTGGTGACTCAGAGATCTAGGTTCTTTCCACCTTGTGACAAAGTTTAACAGTGGAAATGAAAAATGGAGGAGGCAAACTGACTCAACTGTTTCAGTCAAGAAGTGGCACAGATCACTTCTGCTTATGGCCCATTGTCCAGAACTGGTCCATAGCCCCATCTTAACAACCAGGGAGACTGACAATGTAGGGGAGTTCACTGACTATTTGTTGAGTGCTAACTGTGCCACAGTGAATTTTTATTGGAGCTTGTATTTTCTGGAGCAAATTTGATTAATTCAAGGAACACTTGTTCAGTTTTATATTCCACATAACTAAATCAAACCCTTAATCATTTTTATTTTACTGAAATTGTCATATTAATTAATTTTGTCATGCAAATTTTACAATAAAGATTTGATTCACCAATAAGGTTTTTGTTCACATCAAACTTGTAAATATGTAGCTTCTACCACTGAGTCTTTTCTTTTGTGGCCATTATTTCCACAAACTCCTTTTTCTGATTAAGTTTTAAGATGCAAAAATTTCTTTTTAAGATTTCATTGTTATATCAAATTATATTCAACAATATATTTTAATCATGTGCAGTTTATCCGTTGCTGCTTTACTTTGTATTGATTATTCCTACCAAATATACTATTTCATTGATTTTAGTTTTCAGTGTTATCAACATCTCCTGGGTTGTTTCCATTATTAAAAATTGTCACTATGTGCAGTTTTATTTTCAATTATTTTTCCAGTTAGTAATTATTATGAAACGATGAATTGTATTTATTTTCTGGCTAATGCATGAGAGAATTTAAACAATTCATTCAGATATCTCAGGATTATCAATCAAAACCCAGTCAAAGGAATTCCAAATTTTTCCAGGCTAGAATGCCAGGAGACCTTTGGACAAAATGTTAAGCAGGCCAAGGTCGCCAGGTAACTGCTTCTTTCCTTCCTTCATGGACAGAAGGATTTGTTTACCTTGTACTAGAACAGAGTCATTTAGCAAGCCTTAGGGCTTTACATTCACAAGAGATACTTTACGTAAGTCATGATAAGTTAAAGGAAAAAAAGGACATATTCTTTTAATTTTCACTCTATCACCCATTTTTTTGTGTGCTACTTTGTTATATCCCTTTAAGAGAACAGTAAAACTCTACCTCTCAGTTTACCAAATAAGAAAGGCAAAATTGTAACTGGATGGCATCATTGTTGATAATCTTGAATATGAGACAGGGAGCCATGTCACCTACCTGTGAAATAGTGAGTAGTGCTTGTGCATGAAACTCAATATTTGTTGCTTCTCTTTCTTATTCTAGAAAGATGTCTAATCTGGAGTAGAAAATAAAGATACTTTGTTAAAAACTCTTCTGATTGATTTTTTTTTTTAAATTGTAGAATATAATGTATTTACATAAAAGGGACAACTTTCCAAGTGCAATTTAACAAGTAGTTAGAGAGCAAATTTCAAAGAATATTACAGGTTACAATTCCACAGTTTCAGTTATTTCCTTATTATGAAATATAACATATATACAAAAGGTGATATCTTTCAAAGTATGATTTAACAAGTAGATATAAAGGAAATTTCCAAAGTTATTATGAGTTATAGCACCATAGTTTTAGTTATTTCCTTATTGTGAAATACAACATGTATACAAAAAGGTGGTAACTTTCAAATTACCATTTAACAAGTAGCTAAAGACCAACTTTCAAAGGATACTATGGGTTACAGTTCCACCATTTCAATTCTTTCATTCTAACAATTCTAATACACTAGCAACTAAGAAAACAAAAATTATATAAAGATTCAGTATTCATAATCCTTTGTTAAATTCCATCTTGTCTATTGCTACTCCTTCCTTTAGTTAAATCACTTTCCCAGTCTTCAGGGATGCCTGGGCAGTGACCACCCTAACCTGTTCTTGTTGAAAAGGAGTGTCAACTTCATGAGCAAAAAGTTGGAGTTGATGTTCTTGAAGAGGATATTGCCTCTGGGTTTTGGGACGTAGTTGGCATAGGAGCAGTCTGAAGGATCTAAGTTTCTGATGAATAAAGTTAGTGAGTGAAACCTGTATAGAGTCTCAGATAGGGATCCAGGCACTCTAAGGTTTTTGGGACTACTGTTGACTGGGCCCATCATATTGTGGTCATTTGGCATATCTAGGTAAGGCTTGCATAGGAGTAACCTCCAGGACAACCTCCTGACTCTATTTGAATTCTCTTAGCCACTAAAACCTTATTTTGTTGCCTTTCTTTACCCTCTTTAGGTCAAAAAGCATTCTCAATCCCTCAGTGCCAGGGTCAGGCTCATTCCTGGAATCTACGTCCCACGTTGCTAGGAAGGCTCATTCATCTTGGGGGTCCTGTCCCACATTGGGGGGAGGGTGATGAATTTATTTGCAGAGTTAGGCTTAGAGAGAGCTGATTGATCTTTACCTTTTAGGATGTCTGGCCCCTTACCTGACTTGTAAAAATAACTGATATAATTTGGAAGCAAGGCAAGGAATAAGGAAGGTTCCTTTGATCATTGGTTAAAAATTATCCTTCAACAATGTAGAGAATGATTAATATTTCTGTAAATGTGAATCTAAGTCTTTCATATTTTCTGATCAGTTTGTGTACTATATCCACCCGGGCAAAGGGCAAAGAGAAAAGAGTAAAGAATTTATTAAGGGTTAAAGTAAGTCAAAATTTCCTGCTTAGAATTTGTCAAGGCAAGGCAAGACTGAGAGATTTGGCCAGTAAAGAAACCATGGGTCATTTCTTAGACCTAGACGGTTAATTACAATAGTTGGCAAGAGCAAGAGTAGGCAAAAGTGCATGCTCCCTGTGTCCTTGTCCAGGGGGACACTGAAGTACTAGGGGCCAGAGGACTGCACATGGGTGATAGGACACCATATTGCTGAGGAGCCAAGGCATGCTGCAGCTAAGGGGTTTTATAGCCTGTGGCTATATCCAAAGGAGGGTGAGGCAGAAAGTCTCACACCTAATTAGAACTCAGGAGGCGATAAGAAACTGACTTTTGACAGACCTTCTGATAGATGGGGAGGTGAATGCGAAACAGCCTGTGGCAGCTCTTTGCAAGCCTCCCTGTGACACTGCGTTCTGGGAGGATAGCAGGGGGTTCCAACAAGACGTAGCTCAGCTGTGGTTAAGCCTTGCTTCTGTGGTTGATGTGGACATGTGCAAGGTCAACATGATCCCATGATCCCATGATCCCATCCCCTCCTAAACAGCACTTAGGAGCCATTTGGGAGACTGGGTGATTTTGTCATTAAAAAATGAGTTTGACCTGAACAAATTCTATTTTGAGGTAAAAAGAAGATGAAACAGAATGATTATTCCAGTAAAAAAAAAAAAAGGTTAATTTAATAGACAAATCTTCACTAAACTTGAAAGTCATTGATTGGTTTAAACTTTAAATTGTTAGAATAAAGAAATCTGACTAAGTCACATTTTCAGACCCAGTTACCTGACGCTCCATGAGAATAAATTTCTGTTGTTTTAAGCCACTCAGTTTGTGGTGCTTTGTTATGGCCTTAAGAAACTAACAATTTTTTTTTTTTTTTTTTTTTTTTTTGGCTTTGCTCTTTGGTGCATCATTAGGAACCCATGAATTTTTATATATTTAGTGTATTTCAATCAATTGCATTATTGCTTTTTTGATGTTCAAATAGCCAAGGGGCCCCATCAATGTTGGCTTCTGTGTCCTTTTGACACATTCATTTGTCATTAATGGATTTCTAGCTTTGTGGCACAAAATATCCCAGGCTCATCTTGCATATATCCTGCCCAGACCTGAAATCTGACATTCCTTTAAGCAGCCCTGATTTTTTTTTTTTTTAGTTGAAAATTGTAGTTAGAAACCCCAAACTGCATAACTCACATTATTTTTATTAAATATGAAAGCTTATATATCTAAAATTTTATTCCAAGGCAATAACTTTAGAACCTAGTATTTATTTAGGTAATAAAACTGTAATTGCTTGTTTTATTTTATTTTAAGCTTACTTTTAAATTATTTATATAAATGGGGATGCATACCTTTCATTTTAAGTCTACCAAAAGTTGAGTTAATAACTATATACCAATGTTTTACTTTTCCATATGGCACAATTTATATTCAAAATTTCCCAAAAAGTTTGAAATGAGGAATGTAAATGAAATCTCAAATGTTTTCATAGCTATTCAAATAAGAATATCAATTTCTTCAGAGTTGGTATAGTAAAAGCTTTTAAAAAACTTTTAGAAATGTGATGGTAGGACAAAAGCTGTCAAATTCAAATTTGTAACTTGGAATAATTGAAAGGCTATAATTTAGGTGTTAGCAGACTCAGGTGCAGGAATGCATCATATTTAAATGAAATGTACAATGCTGTACAGCAGGAACTGTCAACCTGTGATCTGAGGACCTCTGGGAGGGTTACCACAATTTTCAGGGGATTCCCAAGGTCCTGAATCTGTATGTAGTCAGATTTTCTTTGTAATATTTCAGCTATAGCAACATATCCCAACAGACTGAATACAGAAGCAGTTATGAAAATCCAGCTGTCTCTATTAAGCCAGATAGTAAAAAGGAGTTTCGCAAAACTATAAAACAATGCCACTTTTTTCACTTTTTAAAATGGAAAAATGTAGTAATTTTTCATAAAAAATGTTATTTACATTAACATGTAATAGGTTTATTTTAAACATGCATTAATATACAACTAAAAATTTTGTTTTTACTTCTAATACAGTAAACATGGACATACATAATCCACAAAAACAAATGCTTGTTGAAGTACTCACATATTTTTAAGGATATAAAGAGATCCTGGGACCAAAAAATTTGTGAACTGCTACTCTGTGGTATTATACCTGCACTGTTTGTTTACTACTTATGAGTATGGATGGATAGGACTAGATTTTTAATGTAAATATACACATAGACTTTATAAACTTAATTTTCCTTAAGTACCTTCCTGAATATTAGACACAATGCCTAACTATAATTTAATTGTGTACCTTCATTAGGAATATGAGATTTACTTTTCCCCCGGTTACATGAATGCTGAATAGAGAGCTGCTCTAATATAGGGACATAACTCATTGTATTTCAACTAGGCATATAAAACCAAATATTCAGTTTAGAATTTAATTGATGAATTTGAAGAAAATGGGATGTTCTGAAATTTTTACTTTAGCTTCTTTTGAAGTAAAGTTAATTCTTGGTGACAAAGGTCAAACTTTACTCTTTTTGTATGTTTACTTACTTTCCATTGTAATAAAACCCATACATACTTTTCTTTGTTGTTTATCCACAGAGAGTCCATTTCAGACTGTCATTTCTTAGTGGTCAGAAACTCCATCTGCTTAATGTGCTGTCACAGTGCCAATAGGGCCTGGTCCGATTCACAAGTAAGTACTGACTGCTGTTTGATGAGGGTGGTCCACTCAGCTAAGTGCTTCTGGAAATAAGCCGTTCAGCACTGGCCAGAAAAGAGCTTACCTTACAGTTAATTATTTCAGTATCAAATAAGAAAACCTACAAAGCTGGCATATATCCCCTTCACGGGAGAGTGATTTGGTTCTCATTAGGAGACTGATGGAGTTCTGGTTATCAGGCCATTTAAGTCTCCGAGTAGGTACTTAAGCCTTTAGAATTAATTTTGAACTGCTAGTGCCAGAGCATCTGGTTTTTACATCAGTACCAAGTGATTTGGAAAGGCAGAGAGTAGTTTGGCAGTATCCGGAAGGAAAATAAAAACCAGAAATGGTAAGGGATGCAATTGGGGGAGGAGTCAAATAATGGAGAAACAAAGTATTTTATGTCTATTCTGTACTTCCAGGTTCCAGTTTCTTAGTATGTTATAATAGCCCAGTTAAGAGTTTGTACCATTTGAATCGTAAGTTTGAGTATGAAATTCCACGTTCTTCAAAGTAAACCATCAATTCTGGATTATTCCTTTTGGTTTGCCTACAGTCAGGAAAAATGAACAGTTTTTTAATGTGTGCACTTTAGTAGGTAAAAACGCCATAAGGAGTCAGAGGAGAGCTCTAGTGTGGCCTTTGCATTCGAACAGCTTCTGGTGTCTTGACCTGTAAAACACAGGGGAGGGGGCGAAGACACAGTTTCATACACTTTTAGCACTTTGTTGCCCTCTCAGCCATTAATCCGGTGCTGAGGCTACAGAAAGTGCTCAATAATTGCTTGTTGAATGCAAATATTAACAAATGATTGTTATTCTCGATCCGTTGGAGATCCGGGCCAGGTTTTGGGATCAACCCGGACAGTAAGTCCAGAAGCTTGCTTCCTGCCGGGGGCGGAGCTTCAGGAGGGCCGCCGGGCGGGGTGGAGGTCGGGGGCGGAGCTTGCCACCGGTGAGGAGGGCGGGGCCGGCGCGGGGACTTCCCTTGGGCTGAGCAGCGCAGCGGGTGCGGAGGGTGCGCACCAGGCGGCCTGTGGGAGGGTAGCGAGACTAATTGGGGGTGGGTGGGTGCGGCGCCGCCTTCACCTGCTGGCCCTCGGGTCCCAAGAACTATCCCGGACGCTGCTGGAGGCGGGGCGGAGGTTGTCGGGAGGTTGAGGGCGGCTCGATCTCAAGTCCTCTGGTGCCTGCGGCGGCCACAAGCATGTGTGCTTGCGCGTGTTTATCTGAAGGCCCGCGCGGCTGCCTCCCTCTCTCCTCCTGCTTCCTTAGTCTGGTCGGAAGTCGGCGCCTAAGGCGGCGGCGCGTGGCCCCGAGCCTACCGGCTCCTCCCTGTCGTGCCTGCGCCCCTAGAGCGCGCCCTCACCTTGTCCCCCAAAGGGGTCGCCTCCGACCCCAAGCACTGGCGGGGAGGGAGCGCTGTGAGGACGAGCCGTCTTCTGCCTTGAAGTCTTGGACTGGTGGTGGGAGTTCCTAAGACTTGAGCAACAGGATTTTAAAGCACGTGTCTGTTGTTTTTACTTTTAGGGTTTTGGCCAAATTTGGCAAGGGCACAAAATAACCACTTACCCCTTCTCACCGAGGAAGCGCGGGAGAAAGGGTAAGTAAGGAATGATCAGGGGTGGAAAGAGCTAGGACTCAGAGAGTGAGCAAGGGAGAGAAGGTTTATATACAGAACTGTCCCTGGGGGAACTTGGGGCTAAATTCTACGTTTTCATCAGGAACCTGAGGCTCACCTTCAAGGGTCACAGGCTTCAAGGCCGAAGGATTTTTTCTTTCTTTATTTCTTTTTAAAGCTTAACTGTGTCTAGAGTTGGTTGGGAGTTGAGCAGCTTGGCGTAGATCTCCTTTGGCCATTGTTCTTAACCTTCAACTCTTATCACTTGGAACCTGGGTCCCAAATTTTCTTGCCTCAGGCCCATTTCTTATTAGCTAGCTTTAACTAATCCCTGAGACAGTAAGAAGAATCAAGGTCCTGGGAACTCTTCTCAGGGCTCTTTACATTTTAAAAGGAACCCCGTGTAAAAATCCTTTGGAACCCCAAGGCACAAAGTTAATGGTTGTTTTGCAAGTGATCAAGTTCTTTTGGGATCTCTTTGCGGAGAGAGATTACCAGGTTGGACCTTTTTCTCTCATCTTTCACTGTGATACCCCTCACATACCTTTTATTTACTTATGAAAAGTTGCAGAATAGCACGTTGGAATCCATCTTGGAGGTTTACTGTGGTTTTCAGTGTGGTCCTCTCATCAGTTCTTCTCTAGGACTTCTCCATCACTTTTCCAGTATACCACCCCTCTCCCTTTATTGGTGAAATGAGATACGGTTTCGCCCCGAAGTTTGGGTACTTCTTATGTGTCCGATATTGTCATATATGAATAAACGTTTTAAATTAGCTAAAATTCAGGTTAGCTGGAAACAAAAATGTAGTAAACCGTAATCTTGGATGCTTACATGGGAAAATTGGAATTACCCTTGACATTGGCTGCTTGTGTCCTAAACCTGCATACTCAGTTGAGATCAAGTGGTAGGTGACCACATACTTCACTTTATGAAAGTTTAGGAAACAATTGTGTATTGGTGATGGGTTCATTCATTAATTCAGAAGATATTTATTTTCTCTTTCTTACCATGTGCTGAATAGGATAATTTTTTGAATTGTTTAATAAACTTGAAAAGGACCCAATATTTGAAAACCTGGAGAATGTTAAGGATGATATACTTAGGAAAATCAATACTGAAATAGACTAACTTGCGTTGGTTTCTGTACATTTAACCTCTTGTTTTTATTGAAGTGAAAAAAGTTCTTTTGTCTTTTTCTGGTTCCACAAGTTGCATAATGTGAAAACCAAGTTACATAATGTTAAATCTTGCAGAGATGTAAAAGGTTAAAAGTGAAAGTCTCCTGTGATCCCACTCTCAAAGATGGCATTGTCAACAATTTGGTGTTTATTTCTTCAACTTTTGTTCCATATGTAAAATTACTATTTGGTAAACTTTTGAAGTAAATTTCTGCTTCATATTCTTGACTATTTACTACCCCTCTTCGCTCCACCCAAAATCATTATGTAGAAGTAGCCTGAACGTTTTAGTTTTGTAGACATGGACTGGAATCCTGGCTCGTAGTTCATTAGCTGTGACACTTTGGGCCAACTTCTCTGTTCTTAACATCTCATCTGTCACACAGAACATTGAGTGCATTAAAAAAAGATTGTGCCTGGCATATAGATAATCAGTTTTAATTTCCCTTCCCTTTTCTCTATCTGGATACCCATCACTTTCTTCTCATCTTCCTTTTGATTGTGGAAAGCAATCAAGTTCTTTCCTGTAGGGGTTAAGCGTCCCAGTATTTATTTGCATTTTCCCAGGGATCACTGTTATATCTGATCCTGGGTCATTCCACAGCCCTGCCTAAAGAGTGTCAGCTTGAAAAATGAAGGGAAAGAATTTCTGTGATGTGTTTAATGGCTCCAACACTGTTCCAAAAGTGAGGACATACTACTGAATTTAGCTGAGTGTTTAAACTTAGGATTTCTATTTCAGAAATGTCTTTGGTTTATAAGAATTACAATAAAAATGCTGATGTTTCATGTCCAAACTGTCAAGATTTTGCCAAGTTGTGGGTTTAATATATAGCTAAGCTGTGTATTTAGTGTATCTAATACTGCTCTGGAAGCTGAGAAAGACGTCTACAGACATCTGATTTCACACCAGACATCTGGTTTTACTTTGCTAAGGAGTACATTTTGCCAGTAGATTATGGGCATATCAGCTGTACTGCTGTAGTTTGTCGTATTTCTGTCATAAGCTCTGGTCTTTAGGGCTTAGTATGATGTTTTATTCAAATGACAGCATAGTAAAAATGAGCACCTGGTCAGATAAGCACATTTCCCACTGGTATCTTTTAGTGTCATTATTCTTGCAAGTTAACAAGGCAAAATAGCTTCTGTCCTTGTTGATTTTTATATTAGGAATTTATGTGCAAGAAAAATACTCTTAAAAGCCTCACTTAAGAACCCACTATATGGTGATGTTAGCAGAAAATTGTGAATGTAATTAATATCACTGAAGTGTACACAGGGAAGTGGGTAAAATGTGAAATTTTGGGTTGTATGTATGTTACCACAGTAATAATTAAAAAAACAAAGCAAAATGTTAAGTCCCCAAATTGGATCCAGCCCAGGGTGGGAAGGGGAAGAAACCTATTGTATTCCAAAAGTTCATTTTCAAGTCTGTTGTTTGTAATGTTTAACAATGTACTTACAGGAATAAAATAGTGTTTAGATTTCCAGATCAGAACCCCAAAGCTTTTTTTTTTTTAACTCATTGTGTGCCTGTTATGTATTACTGGTACTGTATCTTCTAACCAATATTTCCAATAGTGTTTTGGATGAAAAGTGTACACTGAGTTCCAACCTGGAATGGCTGATCCAGGACCCCTCCATTTTGAAGTAGTGAAGAGTGTAGAAAAACTCTAGAGGCTGTCATTCCTGGGTTCCTGGAGGGTAGAAGGGTGGGTTTTGTCATTGGTTAGGTATATGATCTTGGACAGAAATTCATAAAATGGCGTAATTACTTATGGGGATTCAGTGAGATGTTTATAAGTAGCATAATGCCTGGCACAGAATAGGTCCTCGGTAAATAGTTGCATTCACTTTCCTCTAGGTCCTGATCAAAGAGCAAAGCTTTCCCTTCTCTTGCACATCCCAGACTGACCCACTGGCCAGCATTTGTGGTTCTAACTGAGAGAACTGTGCATGGGATTTGGAATTTGGAAAGGCATGTGGAAAGCCATGACAGAAGTGGGGTGGTGAGGATATAAAGATGAAGAATCACTGTCCTTGACCAAGGAGTTAGAATCTAGTAGGACAATATCCATGTAGATTAACAGTTCAAATTTTTGTCTTAATGGATACAAGTGGAAGTACAAAGGAAGCCAATGGAGGCTCTTGATCCCTGACTGGGAATGCCAGGGAAGGGTTTTAGTCAAGGTTATATTGTAGCAGAGACTTGAAAGCTGAGAAGGAATGGCAGGTTGACAAGCAGCAGGGAGCATTTCCAGATGGAGCTGATATCATGAGTAGTTGTGTGGCATTAAGACAGCATCATGTGTTTTGGGAACTATATGTAAGTCAATTATATTGGAAGGTGAAAAGCAAGTCAGGAGTGAAAAAAAGTTAACTCTGGATAGCTAATTCAGGGTGTACACCCTGTGTCATGCATAGTAGCGAGCCATTTAAGAATTGTTGAGTAGGGGAATGCCATGAAAGATCACTGTAAAGGCAGTGTGCTGGGTAAATTGGGAGTGGGGTAAAGATGAGGGGTGGGGATATAGCAAGATTGGAGGCTAGAGCAGACATTACATTAGTATGGATAAGAGGTTGAGAGTGAGAATGTTTAGGAAAAATATTTAGGATAGAGGATTAACTTGTCTTTGTGAGGATACTAGGATGACTCCCACCTTTCTGGGTGGTAAAGGGGAAAGAAAAGAGGAAGCAGTGTGAGGGAAAAGATGAAGAGTTCAGCTTTGGATAAGTTGTGTTTAAAGTGCTTGGAGGATTGGAGTTGTCTGGATGGTAGTTGGAAATAGTGTCTCTGGGGCTCACAAGAGACTTGGAAGCTGAGATAGAGATTTCTGAGGTCTTATCATATGAGTAGTAGTTGAAGGCATGGATGAGAATAAAAATGGTTAGGGTACTCTGTTTAGAAAGAGAAAAGGGCTAAAAGCAAGCCTCAGAGGAAATTGTAATTTTAGGGGCAAACCAAGAAGGAGAATGCAAAGATACTGAAGGACAGTGGACAGAGAAGTTGGGAGAAAAGAGAGAGTGGAGCATTTCAGGCCAAGGGCAGAGAGAATTTCAGGAAGAGCCAAGTTAGCATTTGATGCTGTAAATCAAGTGTGTTGAAGACTGCAAAGTACTAGTAGAAGTCATTGGTTTCCTTGGTATGGTGAATGCAGAAGCTCAACTGCCCTGGGTAGAGGAGTGAATTAGCGGGTGAGGAAGTGAGGACAGAGGATACATGTGCTTGGGTCTCTGCAGAGATGCTGATTAATTGTTCTTCAGTTGAGATTTTTAATTCTACTCTGACTGAGAATGAGAACCACTGCTGCAGATTTTCTTGTTTAATATAGAGGAGAGAACATGTTTTATGCTGAGGAGAGGAAACCCCATAGAAAAGGAGTTATTGAAAATACAGTTGTCTGTAATAGCTGTTCCTTGGTTGTCACACTTTTCTTGTGAATAAAAATGAGGCTGTCCCTTTGTTTGCTTGCTCCTTCCCAGCTTTTTTTGTTCATACCTGACACTGCTCTTGAATGTCTCTTTAACCCTACTCTTTGCTAGCGCAGAGTTTCACAGTTTGCTTGGTCTTACCTCATCTGGTGTTTTTGGAAACATTCTCTAACCTAATCCAGTTGTGAGTGAAAAAGTCCTTTTTCCTTTATTAAAAATTGGAAATTTTCAAAGGAGTGTACCTGGCAGCTAAAGGGAAATAACCAAACCAAACATTCTGTCTTGTTCTGCTTGGTTTATGGTCTTTGAGGGAATACTTAGGGAATAAGGGATGTTTCAGCTTACATATAGAGATAGTGGTATTTTTCTCCTGTTGTGGCATAAACTTCCTCTGATTTTGCCACCACTGATTTATTATATATTAGACAGCTAAAACAGACCAGAGTAATTAAATCAGAATCTCTGGAAGATAAGGTCTAGGCATTGATAGTTTTAAAAGCTTCCCAGGTATTCTAATGGTTAGGTTAAAATGTGGACCCTCAGGAAAGTCTGGGATTGCGAGCCAGAAATTGTAGGTTAGATTCTTGCAAGTTTTTAATAGTTATGTGCCCTGGATAAAATTACCTAGACTTTTGTAGGCCCCATCAGTCTTCTACAAATGGGGATAGTAGTATACTTGTCCTGTGTGTCTTGTAGGGTTGTGCATATCAAAAGAAGTTGTTTGTGTGAAGGAGCATTATGAAGTGTCATGCAGATGTGGTTATAACAATGAAATGTGTTGACCATTTCTAAGAGTAGATAAGTCAAGAGCCAGCCACCTTGTCCGAAGATACTAAACATTTTATGGATTGAGATTTAAGATTCCACCATCATGAGTATTTTGATGATGCAATTTACTACATCCAGGTAATGCTAAAAAGTCAGTGAAGGCCTAAGGCAAAAAAGCAAATCTTTAAAGAAACAGCAGTTAAGCACTTCCGATTTGGCTGTTAATTCTAATTGTTTACAATTATACAAAAGTTTATTGTGATTAAGATTATGAAGTATGTAAATAATCTCAACATCAAGAATTTAAATGTTCAGTATTAAAATGCTGGAACTATATTAGGTGCTTATTTTTAAGATCTGTACATTAAAAAAATATGGTTCTCAGAGAAGATAATAAAAGCCCCATAAAGCACCTAGCAGCATCACAAATTCAATTATATTGCAGGTTCCATCATGTTTGTTAAGTATACAGGGACATAGACTGCATCTCTGTAAGGTGTGAAGCCTGGTATATTGGTGTCAGTCATATAAGAATTATCATCCTTACAGTATTACAACTGTCATTTTACTTGAGAGGTGATATTGTTCAATGTCAAGGAAGCTGACTAGATATGGTTGGTTCCTTTACTCACTGTTATACTATAACTCTCTGAGCTTCCTGTGTTCAAATGGAGATGCATTAGTTTTCTGTAACTTTGTAACAAATCAAAAGTGGCTTAAAACAACAATAATCATTTATCATCTCATGGTTTCTGTTGTCCAGGACTTCAGGAGGAACTATTGGGTGGCTCAGAGTCTCATGAGGTTGCTATCAGATGGCAGCTGGGGCTGCAGTTATTAGAAGGCCTATCCTGGGCCAAAGGATTCACTTCAAGGTGGCCCACTCATACAGCTGGCAAGTTGGTTTCGCTCCACTTTGGGCTTTTCATGGGGCTGTTCTCACAGCATGGGAGCTGGCTTTCCCTGGGGCAGAATCCAAGAGGCTAAGCTGGAAACTGCAACACCTTCTGTGACCTATCCTTGGAAGTCACACTCAGTCATTTCTGATGTCTTCTGTTGGTCTCACATGCCAGCCCTGATCCATTGTGGGTGTGGGAGGGGACTAGACAATGTTATGAGGCAAGGGTCATTGGTCACTGTCTTGGGAGGCCTCTACCTGCTGTAGGATTGCTTTGAGTTTCAATTAAAAATTTATGTAAGAGTCCTTTGAAAGCCATTTAAGTGTGTACAAATGTAATAGAGAAGTGATACTTAATATTTAAGCTGAATAGAACTTGAGTTACTTTGCTTTGTGTCATGCTAGCGTCATGACACCTTCTGCCTGCCCAGAATCTTTTTTTTTAAACCCTTTATTATTTTTTAGAGCAGTTTTAGATTTAAGAAAAAATTGTGCACACACAGTTTCTTAAATAAATTATTAACATCTGCATTAGTGTAGTACATTTGTTAACAACTGATAAACCAATATTGATATATTATTAACTAAAGTATATAGTTGACGTTAGGGTTTACTCTGTGTCTAGGTTTTGGAAAATGCTTAATGTCATGTATCCATCATTACAGAATCATTCAGAATAGTTTCACTGTCCTAAAAATGCTGTGTTTTACCTATTTGTCCTTGTCTCCTTTCTCTGAACTCTTGGTATCCTCTGATCTTTTTACTGCCTCTTTAGTTTTTGCCTTTTCCAGAATGTCATATATTTGGAACCATACAGCATGTAACTTTCTCAGTGACTTCTTTCACTCGACAATATGCATTTAAATATCCTCCATGTCTTTTCATAGTTTGATAGCTCATTTCTTTTTATTGCTAAATAAAAGTATTGTATAGATGTACTGTAGTTTGTTTACTGATTTACCTTATGGCGGACATCTTGGTTCCTTCCAATTTTTGGCAATTATGGATAAAGCTGCCATAAACATTTGTGTGTAGGTTTTTGTGCGCACATGTTTTCAACTCATTTGAGTTGATAGGTAAAATAGTTGCCCTTGACGGCAGATGTTTGTTAAGGAGAACAGACTGCTCTGGGTAAACTTCTAAAATGGCTACTTTCCCCTTCCCCCTGCTGGAGCAGGGGAGGATTTCTTTCTCAGGTCTTTACAGTGTGAATCTGGTGGAGCTCCTGGAGGTAAAACTCAGGAAAGTGTAGGGGAGCCTGCTAAAGCTGGGCTACCAGGAGTTTCTGTTTCCCAAGTTACCTCAAGCTCAGTCTACGGCAATTAGTCAATTACTCTAAATATTCCTACCAAATGCTAGTTTTAGCAGATGTTTCTTCTCCTGGCAAACTTTAATTCTCTATTTCTGCCTTTTTTTTCCTATAGTTTGGTAACAGTGGTTTGCCCTGTGATCTCAATTCTCTGAGGGATCCAAGAAGAGTCATTGATACTCAGTTTTTCACTTTTTATGCTATGAAGATAAGGGTTACAGCTTCCACGCTCTATATATGTTGGACTGGAAAATGAAAGTCAAATATTTTTCTTCTTGTTTTTTTGATTATTTATTTTATTTTGTTCAGCAAATCTCTCCTTTAATAATAAGTTGGAGCAAAAGGTATTTCTCAAGTTTTTCACATCTCTGGTGTAGAATTAGCTCATCTAATGGAAGGCAATTATAAACAAAAAGGGTAACCATCTCAAGAACCTGTTGACCTGAGTAGTTTTCTTAGGTTTCATCCTGCACAGTCCACCTCCTTGGTGAAATCTCTCTGAATGTCTCTGCTTGGTACCTCTTTTATGGCACTGGCTCTACTCTGCTTGGATTATAGTCATTTGTGCCCTTGTCTTACTGTATGTTAGATTGGAAATGTGTAGCTTATGCTAGATGAAAAACTTCTTAATTCAGTAAAGGATAGTACTGTCTTAATCTTTTCAGTGTCCCCCAGTATCTTCAACCCAGTGTGTTGCACTTCATTGGTGATTAATCAGTGTTTGCTGAACTCGGTTGGATCTCTGGTGGAACTCTAGCTTTGTGCCTCCCCTGAAATTTCAGATGCAGAGGGTCCATTTTTGCTCCTATGATGGTAATGGTGTTGGTGGCTCTTGAGAGAGCCATGTTTAAGCCTGTCTTATGGTTTCCTGGTTTTCCACTGGAGTCCTTAGTCTCTCCTAAATGATCAGATGTTTGGATCTGCTAGGTGTTCAGCCTGGCCTCTTCAGTGGTGACCGAAGCAAGCAAGCAGTCAATAGAGCAAACAAGCAAGTACACATCTGACAGTCGTTCTTGTATGACTAGTTAAAAATCTCATTGAACTCCTTTTGCTCAGTTTGATAACTCATAGCATTTTTTTACTTCTTACATTAAGAATACCCAGAAGATAAAAGTGTACAGCTTTCTTCTATGTAATAAATCAGAAAAATTTAATCTTTGTGATTTTATCCAAAAGTTTATTCTGAGAGATAGGTCTTTGTAATGCTGCTTTGACATACACTTTTTTTTTTTTTTTTCAATTGTGGAAACATATATACAGCCTAAATCTTCCCATTCCACTCCCTCCCTAGCATTCCATTAGTGGGATTAATCACATTTAGAATGTTGTAATATGTTGTAATGCTATCACCTTCCCACCTTCCATTACTAAAAATTTCCCTTCACCTCAAACAGCAACCCTACACTCATTTCTTAACTCTCCATTGCCCCTTCCCCCACGTCTCATAACCCATACTCTACTTTTCATCTCTGTGGTCATATTCTCTGATAATTTCTTTGTGTTTACTGTGGGGCTTAAATTTAACCTCTTAAATCCATAACAATCTTGGTTTTCTTTGATACCAACTTAACTTCAATAGGATACGTAAACTGTGTTCCTATGCTCCTCCATTTCCCCACCTTTATATAGTTCTTGTCAAAAATTACATATTTTACATTGAGTCCAAAACCACTGATTTGTCATTAGAGTTTGTGTATTTTATATTATGTAGGAAGTAAATAGTGGAGTTAAAAATAAAAAATTATTGATTTCTATTTGTATTCCATTGTCATTGTGGTCAGAGAATGTTCTTTGAATATATTGAATTGTTTTTTTTTTTTTTTAAATTTATTGAGGCTTGTTTTATGTCCCAGCATATAGTCTATTCTGGAGAAAGATCTGTGATCACTAGAGAAAAATGTGTGTCCTGGTGATTTGGGATGTAAGTTTCTATATAAGTCTGTTAAAATTCTCTCTGTCTCTCTCTCCTTTCTTTGTCTCTCTGTCGGTAGGGCTCCTTTAGTATCTGAAGTAGGGCAGGTCTTTTATTGGCAAAAATCTCTCAACATTTGTTTGTCTGTGAAAAATTTAAGCTCTCCCTCAAATTTGAAGGAGAGTTTTGCTGGATAAAGTATTCTTGGTTGGAAATTTTTCTCTCTCAGAATTTTAAATATGTCATGCCACTGCGTTCTCACCTCCATGGTGGCCGCTGAGTAGTCACTACTTAGTCTTATGTTGTTTCCTTTGTATATGGTGAATTGCTTTTCTCTTGCTGCTTTCAGAACTTGCTCCTTGTCTTCAGTATTTGACAGTCTGATCAGAATATGTCTTGGAGTGGGTTTATTTGGATTTATTCTATTTGGAGTTTGCTGGGCATTTATGCTTTGTGTATTTATATTGTGTAGAAGGTTTGGGAAATGTTCCCCAACAATTTCTTTGAATACTCTTTTTAGACCTTTACCCTTCTCTTCCCTTTCTGGGACACAAATGAGTCTTAAATTTGGACATTTTATTTTATCTATCGTATCCCTGAGATCCATTTCAATTTTTTCAATTTTTTTCTCCATTCTTTCTTTTGTTCTTTCATTTTCTGTTCTGTGGTCCTCTAGGACACTGAGTCGTTGTTCAACTTCCTCTAATCTTGTATTGTGAATATCAGAGTCTTTTTAATTTGGCCAACAGTTTCTTTTATTTCTGTAAGGTCTTCTATTTTTTTATTTACTCTTGCAATGTCTTCTTTATGCTCTTCTAGGGTCTTCTTTATGTCACTTATATCCTGGGCCATGGTCTTCTTGATGTCCTTTAAATCCTTTGCCATGTTTTTGTTCCTCGATTGTAGTTCTTTGATTAATTGTGCCAGGTACTGTGTCTCTTCTGATATCTTGATTTGTGTGTTTGGAGTTGGATTCTCCATATCATCTGGTTTTATCATATGCATTAAGATTTTCTGTTGTTTTTGGCCTCTTGGCATTTGCTTTGCTTGATAGGGTTCTTTCAAGTTGTAAAAAATACAACTTGTGGGGCATGTGTCTGGGTGGTTAGGGAGTCAGGGCAGCTTTAATAATCAGACCTCCCAGGTGTTCCTGGAGATTTAAGGCTATTGCAAGAGCCTAAGCCTTCATTTCAGTTTTGCCCCAGATTTTCTCTGCCGCTGACCCACAAGTTGCCGGCATTGACGTAGTGTCCCTGGGTTTTCCGAGCTTGCCCCCCTTCTCAGCTGTGATCTTCCAGGACCTCTGCAGAAGGAAGGCTGTGCTATGTCACTAGTGTGTGCCATCCCTCAAGGGAAGCCCCGGGCCACCAGGCCGTGCTGGGGCACTCCCAGCCTGATGCAACCCCCTGCCCTTTTCGCACAGTTCCTCCTTCCCAGCTCCATGGCTCTGGGCTGTGGGTACTGCCCTGGGCAGGAGTGTCTCCAGCCCGCTGGGGAGCTGGCTGCGAGCAGCGCAGTTTCTTTCTCTTTTTGGCTCTCCCCTCTGCCCCCCTGGCCCTGAGGGAATCAGCAGTCTCTATCCTTCACGCCAGGCACCGAGAGGTTGGCACAGCCCGCTCCTGCCGTGCTTCCCTGTGTGGTTCTCACTGTTTTAACTGCAGCTGCTCCTGGTTTTTTTTTTTTTTTTTGTTTTTTTTTCAAAAAGAACTAGTCTGTCTCCAAACGCCAACCCCCAGTTTTCCCACTCTGTAGCGCAGCCGCGGGGCTTTCAACCTGCTTACTCACTCGTTTCAGAGTGCAGACTCCCGGTTTCACCAAGTACACAGTCCCTGTGGTTTTAGTAGACCTTGTCTAGCTGGTGCATCGCTGAAACTGGTGTTCTGGGTCACTTTCTGGTTTTTATCTAGTATTTTTCACGGAGGTGTTTTTTTGCCCTGTCTCACCTAGCCACCATCTTAGGTTCTCTCTGACACACACTTTTATATATCTTTCTGTAGAAAAATATTTGTAGTATTTACAGTCAGCTTGTGAAAAATCATGTTGCTTGTAGCTGGAGGACACATTGTAAAAACATTACTAAGCCCTAGTTTGGAATCAGGTACAGCAAAGAAATTTTTAAAGAAAGGATATATTTGTAATGTCATCACATTTTTGTATTTTGGGATAATTTTATTTAATGTAATTTTTCACCTCATGTAAACCAATAGAAATCAAATCATCTCATTGTCCTTTCTGCTCTCTCTTGTAGATTTTCCTGCTGCCTTGTTAGGAATTCTTTCTTTCCCTAGCCATTCCATTCCTTCTCCATCTCTTGTCTGTATTTAACTCTCTACTTGTCTACCAATGGCATATTAGATGATCAGTGAGTTAGAAAGAGTAAAACAGAGATTGCAAAGAGCATTGGATATGTAGGGAAGAACTGTAGTGAAGGTTAGGGTTGATGGCCAAGGGTGTTCTTTAATATGTAGGTAATATTTGGACCTGTGAAGCAACAGTTGGTAGGAAGAGATTCGGGTTGCCCCAGCTATTTCGCCTTAACTTTTAGTTTTCCTGGTGTAGTAGATTATTTTCAAAGCATCGTATTTTTCAGGAACTTGTTTCTTTAATAGTATCTTTAATTAAGAGTTTCATTAGGGTTAGGTCTGAATATTGAATAATTATTTTTAGTTTTGCTAAATAATAACTGTTTAACATTGTGATTAGTTAAGGGTAGATTGAAACCTTTTATAAGCTAATTAGCCTGTGTGTTTTTTATGAGAGACTCATTATATCTTGTGTAAGAGAAGTTCTATAGTCTGAATGCAGGGTTATGACAGCACATTAGAAAAATATTTTGAGATGTTTGGTGTATGTGACTGCGTGATGTTAATATTCTAAAAATTTCATTGAAGCCTTTAATTTAAAACTTAAAAAATTGGGCATTAAATATTAATTTCCAGTCATTAAAGTGGTGATGCATTAGTGAAAAGAATGTGGAATTGGGCTATGAAGACCTTTATTCAAGTGCTAGGTTTGCCATCAGCTATGTGAACACAAAAAGTCACTTTTTGTCTTTGAACTTTATTTTCCTTTTGGAAAATGGCGATCACACCTACTTCATAGGTTATTTTTGAGGATTATATGAGCTGTTTATAAGAATCCTATGATAATTTAAACTTGTTAGAAGAATTTGAGGAATTGTTTGGTTAACATGTCATACTTGGTTGCTATCTTCAACTTTAAAAATTTTTTTTAGATTTATAGACAAGTAATAAAAAAGGGAAATAATGATTTGGGGTTAGAAAAGCTGATTATTTAGCTGTGTCTGAGAAAAAAATGAGTGTATTTTTTATCTGAATATGATAAGTCTGCTGTGTGTTCTTATGAAAGTTATACACTTTGGCACATTCTGCTTGTGTGCTTGGCTCCTAATAATATTTATTATCTAGTTGTCCGCTTCAGATATTAGCCTTCTTTCCAAAAGTGTGAATTATACTGCCACATTCTGTACAGTGACACATTATTTCCTGTTTACAGAAAGAAAAGTTTAGATCCTAAAGTCTTATGACCAGTCTGTATGGTTGAAGCCACTAGGGCAATGCAGAGTTAGGTAGACAAATTCTTGGGAAGAGAATAAAAATAGTATTTCGAAATTGAATTTCTGAAGCAGGTAATTGTTTTAATTATAGTTCTAGTTTCAGTCAAAATTTCCTTCTAGTTTAAAATACTTAGAGACAGGGATGGTCAGTGATATACTAATGAATCAGAATTATAGAAAAAGTTAAACTTCTGAGTTTGAGAACAAAATAAAATAAAATAATATTTTTCAAAATAAAAATTGGCATCTCCTGTCAGTACAGTTGATATCTTTTTTATATTGTATGCTCAACTCTTTATGTCTCTGCTAGTTTAAAGTTTACTTTTATTTTGTGGAGGTACAGTTGTCAACACCAAACAAGAAAGAGTACAAACACCTCCTATTAGATGTCATGTGACTTATAATATTGAGAATCGGGAAGAAGGCTTAACATGTATTGTAGAGAAGTGAGTGATAGAACAACTTTTCCCTTTTTTGATGTGTTTGTTTGAAACAAGTTTTCTTTGTAGTAATACACAGAATGTCAGTTTAGCGAATTGAACTGTATGACAAGATAGGCAATATTCCCTCCTTGCAAGTGGGCTCTCATTACCCAGGCTAATTGTGGAGAAATTCAGTGATCCTTATATTTCATGAAATCCCCCTGAATATTTTATTTGAGGTCTTGAAAGAAGAATAAAATGGAGGTATGACTGTTTTAGATGAAATGGAGAAATCAGAGTGAAATGGTTCAGTGAATGGCACAAATTTGAGGCCCACATTTATCTATGTTGGATTTTGTGAAAATAAAAACAAAGTGGAATGTGTCAACTCTGATCTTTTGTTACCAATATTCTTGTATTTAACTTGGTCTGATTGTTTAATATAGACTAGAGACGATAATCATTTCAAATTCCCAAAGAAGTAGAGCAGTACATTACTTTATTTTACCTTTCCGCAGTGTTCGATCCCACAATTTAAAATTGATGTTCATTGGATAAATAAAAGTATATTTGACACCAAAGTGGTGGTTAAGCTCTAGGTTGTACAGCAATCTTTGTAAAATTCCTCTGACCAGCTCACTCCCCTGCTTAAAATGGTCCGGTGGCTCTGATTGCCCTTGACGTTAAGGTGAAAACATGCTTAAGTTGTCCTGCAAGATATTATACCATCTGACTTTACTCACTTACCTTTCCAGTGCTTTCTCTTTTTTAATCTGGCCTTAACACTCTATACATCAGTCATATTAACTTAAAGGCAAGAAGTTCTTGTTTACCTTGGCTTTTGTTTCATTTCTTTATCTGGGTTATAGCGTCTCATTTTCTGAGTCCAAAGGTTTAGAGGCTGCTGTCCATTCTAGCTATCCCTGCTGTGTTCCCCTAGCACTAAATTCATAGTACAGAATTCTCATAAATACTTGAATTATGTGACCTTAAGAGGTTGTGGAGCAAACATGGAGATCAGCTTTGAAGGAAAGGAAGGACAATGAAAATAACAGATATAGTTTGAACACAGGTATTGTAGAGGTACTTTTGTTCCTGAATTTAGGACCCAATAAATAAACCATTTGGCTATAGTAAAGGACTGTGAGACATAGAGGTTGGAGGTAGATTGTGGAGAACCTAAATACTACATTATTTGTAAACAATCTGGTTTATAAACAATGGGGGAGGGAGTGATTGAGGATTTTTGACTCTGGAGCTATATTGGCAAAATGGTGTTTTAGGAAGATTAATAATAGGTGTATATGATCAGTCGGAAATTGGAGGGAGTGACAAAAAGTAGACCAATTGGGAAACTATCATTTATTTGCAAGGTAGTGAGGATTTGCATGATGGTGATTTTGGGAAGTGAAAGCAAGAGATGCTTGGAGACCATTAAAGAAAAGAGTGATAAAATTTGACTATTAAAAATAATTTCTGCCTTGCCACAAAAAAGAACAAAATGAAAACAAAATCATTAACTGTATTCAAAATGCAGAGACAAACTAGGAAAAAGGTTTGTAATTCCTAGTGGGAAAAGGGCTGATTTCCAAAATGTGTAAAGAGCACCTACAACTCAATAGGAAAAGACCAACACTCCAGTAGAAAAACGGACAAAGAATGTGAAGATTATAAATAGATAGTTCATAATAAGAGAAATGCAGAATAAAACTTCAGTATGGTACCTTTTTTTTAAATCTATCAAATTGGCAAAGAAACAAAATTTAAAAACCTTGTGTTGTTAAGGGTATAGGGAAATAGGCAGTCTCCTTGCTATGGGAGTATGAATTTGTGCAGTTTTTATTGAGTCCAGTTTGGGAATAGTTATCAAATTTTAAAATACATAAATAATTTGATTCTTTTGCTAGACTTTATCCTATAGATTTTTACTTGTGCAAAATCATATATATTTATTGATATTTTGGGCAGCATTTGTAAGCAAATTAAATGCTCATCCTCAGGGGCCCGGGTAGATAAATCATGGTACTTATAGTGGAGTTCTTAGCAGTTGTTAAAAAGAATAAGAGAGTTTATATCCCTGAAATGTAATAATTTTCAAGATGTATTATTAAGTCACAAAAAAGCAAAGTGCACAGTAGTGGATATTAGTAGGTTAGTGTTTTGGAGAAGATTGCATTAGATATATATTTTCCTGTATACGCACAAAATATCTCTGGAGGGAATTTTAAGAAAGTGGAAAGTGGTTGCCTCTGGGGATTGGAACTTGGTGGCTGGAGAATAGGGGTGGGAGGAAGTTTTATTTTTCATTGTATACCCCTTTTTGGGTACTTGAATTTTGTATTATTCAAAATGTACAAAGTAAAAATAAGAACGAAACATAGTCAATTCAAAATGTATTTCTGTATTGCATATTGAGCGATTAGGGAATAGAAAAAGAGTTAAAAAACCCCCCACCAAAATCCATGTGGTATAGAGGCAGGGGAAATGAAGATGTAAATAAAAGATTATGATTCAGAATATAATCCAGGTGCCCCAAATGAGGTATAAACAAAGATTTGTGGTGACAAAGGATGGGGTGTGAACAAGGGAGATTGCCTACAATTTCACAGAAGAGGAGGTGGTATTTTGAGTTGGCATCAGGAGGATATGAAATATTTAGGGTGCGGAGAAGGGTGGAAAGAAATTCTAGGCTGAAGGAGTAACAGTAATAAAGGCATAGAGAGGGAAGTTGAAGGGCATGATCATAAAACATTCCAGACAATGCTGGAAGAGAATTGACGAGATTCTGGATGTCTTTGAATGTTGAACCCGGCTTTGGACTTCGTTAATGTCTAGTCATCAAAGGTTTTTGACTTGGGTAGTGTCATGACCTGTATTTTAGAAAGGTATGTTTTTAGAGAGGACATAGGATAGCAGGGGAGGTGAGGAGATTGCTTAGGAGCCTGTTCAGATTCTGTGGGTTCCTTAAATGTAGTCGTTTTTTGGACTGTGCCTTTGCTTGACT
Organism: Choloepus didactylus; assembly: GCF_015220235.1. Taxonomy (NCBI): domain Eukaryota; kingdom Metazoa; phylum Chordata; class Mammalia; order Pilosa; family Megalonychidae; genus Choloepus; species Choloepus didactylus. The sequence continues at coordinate 82,851,902 of NC_051311.1, forward strand.
TTCTTGTCAAACAGGATGGAATGCATTCTGTCTGAATATTCAGTTTTTGCCCAGGGTCAAGTCCAGGAAATTAAGATGAGGTCAGAGTTTGTTGGAAACTTCTGTGGGCAGAGTTGATCAACCAGGTATAGCTGTTCTCTTGGTTTTCTCTTACTATTGCAATTATGCCTTTTTTTTCCCCTCCTTCTGCTCCAAGAGTAGGAGTGTGTGTGTGTGTGTGTGTGTGTGTGTGTGTGAGCGTGCCTGATTTCTAGGTACAGATATCTTTGTTCTTGGTGTTGTATCTTATTCTGCCTTTCTGTTGGGGCTTCTGTCTTTTTCCCATTTGGCTTTGTCTCACTTCTTGCTTGTTTGGATTGTAAATCTCTCGGGGTGGGGGTGGGGGTTATTTAATCTTCTTGCTGTTTTGTTTCTTGCCAAGCTGATTTTGTCTGTTTCATTCTTCATTCTTAGGATAGCCAGTTACTTTCTTTCCCCATGCAAATCCAACCTATATTATATTTATGTATGTTAAATATAAATCTTATCTGTCCCCCAAATGCTATTTTCTCACCTACTTTTGCTTCTCTGTTACAGTAAGTCTGAGTTCTGTTTGCCCTCTGCTACAGAGGCCAACTTTTCTTAGATTTCTCTCAACCAATCGGGCAAGTGCATGAAAGTCAAAGACATTTTATTTGTGCCTAGTACAGAAAAAGTTAAAGACATTTTATTCCAAAGCTTTGCCCTAAGTAAATCGATATACATATAAATTCATTGGGTGTTATTGATTTTCTCTGTGACATGTGAGGTATCTAATTTAGTTGCTTTGTTGATGTTTCACTGTTTTGTCTCCTCATGCCTTAACCTTGCTCTTCCCTCTTTGCATTAAAGAAACATGAACTGAATTCATAGATTTGATAGGCACCACACTCAGTTTTAAGGACTGAATTTGTCCTTTAGCCTGGTATTAGATTGCTCAGTTTGTTTCCTTGATCTCTTTTTCTTCCTTATCCTCAGGTGTTAAAGCTAACAATATGTATACATTCATGCCATTTAATAAGGGAGGAGGTAGATTTTAACTTCATTTGTATTTCAGATTTTTCTCCTGTTGGGAGAGGTGCAGAAAAACAAAAGTCTGAGAAAAAGTATTCTCTCTTCAGCTTAAACCATGGACTATAATTAATAGTACAATTATAAAAATTGCTATCATCAATTGAAACAAATGTACCCCACCAGTGCAAGCTGTTAATAATAGGGTGGTCTATGGGAATCCTGTATTTTATGTTTGATAACCCACAACATGATAAACCACAACTGTAAACCCACAACTTCTCTAATAAAAAAAAAAAGTTAAAAAAAAAGTCAAATGGAAAAGATGTACTCTGAAAAATTGCAAAATGATTTATGGAATAAAAATAATTATGAGTGATAGTTTTTCTGAAGTGTGATTCTTTCTTGGGGAAAGTTTGCCATCTTATTAACATTGATTTGGGTATCTTTTGCTTTTAACAAATATAATTGGTTCTGAAGGTATCAGGCAATATAATATTTTCTTTTGTACAAAATCTAATTTTATGGTACTTTCAACTGAGTCTGGTTGTTTAGAAAGCATGCTGTTGAGGCCAGTGCCTTGGATTTAATAGAGTGACCTTGTTGGCTCATGGGAGGGCTCAGCCCTGGCACTTTGTCCAACACAACGCATATCCTAAGCAAACTAATATGGGTAAATTGGTGGAAGTTTGTCATACTAATAGGCCCTACCAATTGCTGGAGGTGATAGGGGTATGGTGGCAGTGGAGGAGAGCACATTAAATGCTTTTGCATCTTTAAAGAATAATGCAACTACTGCAGAAAAAGTAGTTTAAAATTAATTGAAGGTTTAGTTTTAAAATGTGATTTTAAATACTTAGTTTTGGAATACAATGTTTTGGAATATGCATATCTTTCAACTTTGTTTCAGCAATGAAATTTCAAATTCTCAGAGGTAGTTCAGAGGGCTGAAAGGAGCGCAAGATAATAAGGGTCTTCAGTACTTGTTAAATCTAAAGGCAACTCTAATTATAGTTTTATGGTAAAACTGATGTTGGGTGTAGATTTTATACTTTTCTTCTTTTTGTACCCCTTTCCCACTTGGAAATTTATTAGAATTAATGAGATTTGAGCATTACCTTATATATAGTAGATAAAATTAGTTGTATACTCAGAACACTCTTGAATAAGTTGCATCTGAGTGCTGCAATAGCAATTATGAAATCAATAACTCAGTCTGCCCTTACGTTTATTGGGAGTGGTGAATATTCACTGGCAGTAGTGAATATCTGGAAGACAGTGGAGTGTAGTGTTTAAGTGCACAGGCCACAGAGTCAAAATAAACTGGATTCATTTACAGTACTTACTGGGAAGTTTAACACTATGAGCATCAGTTTATATATTGTAAAAGACGGCTAAAAGTAAGGTTAACATAGGGATTACATGAGATGATTAGAATAACAAAAATTTTAATATCTTTGATACAGTGATAATATTTTGGACAATACAATGATATTCTTTACTAGACAGAAATTTTTATTTCATTGGAATCATGATAAAATTGTCATTTACAGTTTTTCTTTCTTTTCCCCATTTATAGTTTGTAGATTTGGCTGGAAGACTAATAGTGACTGATTTTGTGAATGGCCAGTCACTCTACCTTTATTTAAAATGAAACAAAATCCACAGTACTTTCAGTCAAAAATATTTATGCAGTTGTTTAAAATTTGTACCAAAGTTAACATCAAGAGTGTAGCAAAATGTATAATTTTGGCCAAGTAAAAACAATATGTAAAACAGTTCCTGTTACCTACATCTCACTTCTGACACTGATCTTTCTTTCATCAGTGATTTTATTATGGCTCTTTGTGCTTGACACATACAGAGAAGTGAAATTGCCACTTTTCTTTTTAAATTAATTGGATAACAAATTTCTTGGCTAGGGAAAGGTCTTTGGGTGATTTAGTTAGCCTTTTTGCAGATGAAAGCTATATTAGGTTCTGAAAAACTTCATTATTCAAAACTGATAGATATTAATTTAAATTGCTTTGAAAACTTTTCTGTATAGTACACGTATTCCTTAAAACCCATCAAAATTGCCACAGACTTTTCTTTCTAAGCCATTTACTGTAACAGCCACTCTGATGCTTCCTAATGTCATTTCGTGTTGATGAGACAATAAAAATAAGTCTCTTAGAATGTTGGCGAGATCAGGGAAATATTCTCCGCTAAACTGTAGATCAAGATGAAAACAACCTTTTTTAGTGTCCAGAATAAAATAATTTTATTTGTTATTACTGAGGCTTATTTGCAAATGAAGACATAGTTATCTTTGCTGCCGAAAGCAGACGTATACTAAAAGTTTTCCTGAGTGTGTGTGTATTTTCAGTATCACTGAATGAGCCAGTTGACATGTGCTTTTAAATGAGCACAGGTGAAAAATAAAGGTTAGAAAAGAAATTTAAGTGTCATCTTTAGAAGTGAACACATTTCATGAGCATATTGACTTTCCAGCAGAAATCAGAGATTGGCTTGGAGCATGGGAATAGTGATGATGATCATGGGATGCTTCTTGGAAGACAGGTCATTTTAGTACTGGGAGAAGGGGTCATTCCTTAGGTTTCTAGATATGGAGGGCAGAAACCTGAAGTAAGACCTATAGAATCATAAATTGTTAGGGCAAAGAACCTCAGGGGCAATGTATTCAAGTAGATGAAATGAGTTGCCTAGTCATTACCATCATCAGGATTTGAATTTGAGTTGTTTGATTTCTAATTTGGTTGGTTGCTTCTCAGCTTGACAGATCTTATGAGTAATTATGTGTTTGGCTCTAAAGGTTTCTGATTCACCTGACTTGTTAAGTTACAGAGCTGGAACTTAATTGCAGGTGTTTACTTGACTTCCAGTCAAGTGCCATTTCTACGGTTCTATGCTGTTGTATATAGGAAGGCTGACCCTTTCTGTTTGAGAGAATCCCATTTTTGCTCATTACTTCTGAGTATGTTCACTAGCAGATTGAATTCTCTCTGCTGGTCTTTTCAATGTGTCATGATGAAGCACTCCCTGGTTTTCATTACCCTGTTCCCTTTTTGTTTCCTTATTGGCAAAATAGCTAAAATTGCTAGTTAAATGTGAGTTTGGTGGGCTGTTTCATCTCAGGTGATCTCTGTACCGAGAAAGTATTAAAGTGAGATGAGATATTTGTTACAGTATATAAAACATAGCAGCAGCTGGCATTTACAGTGGGGTTTTCTGTTGTTCAATTAGATTATTTTAGTAGTCTATGTTATGACCATTAACTTGAAAATTGGTACATAAATAATGCCATTAAATATAATAAGATAAATATATTTAGAAACGGCTATATCAGAGAAGAAATATACTTCTCAAATTCTATGTTGTTTCCCTCTACCTGTATATTTCTGTAATCAAATCATATTTCTCATTTTAACACAAATAAGGGCCTGTAAACCTGACACAGATGAATTTAGTCTAACCAAGAAATATGAAAGATATTAGGGCTTGAATTATATAGCACAAGCCTCAATCCACTGCTTATTCTTTAAGACAGTTAAAGGTTAAAAAAACTTTATCTTTTTTCTTTTGTTCTTATTTTAATAACATGGCAAACTCTTCTTCAAAGAAAATCTTGCTTGGAATTCTATTATTAAAAAAAAAAAAACCCAACATGACCAATAAAAGCAGAGTGGCTCTGATTGAAGCAGGGCATCGGGGCTCAGAGCTCTTCTCGCTTGGTGTCTGTTTTCTCTTTGGTCCTTGAGCCTCCAGGGAATCCTTAGGATACCATGGGGGCACAGATTGAAAAACACTGCTTTTAGGAAAAACAGGCTTCCTAAAAATAAGCTGTTAATTGAAAAGAAATGTGTCATGTCTTCTAGTTGAATGGGTTATGAAAAAAATAACTTGACCCTTTGTTACCCATCTTTATTTCCTTTAGACGTGAGTGCTGGGCTGTGATTTATTGAAAACAACCCCCCCCCCATCAATTTCAAGGATAACACAATAGATATCTCTCTATATTTTTAGCTACTTTCTCCACAAATATCGTCAACTGTCAAGTAAATCTATCAGGTGAGAGATGGGGATAGTCACGTGGACTCATATACACACTCACACATTCTCATATGATTTGTTGCAAGTGGTCGGGCAATGACTTTCTCTCAATCTAGGCTTCCACAAGATCTATCATATGCTGACTATGATGTAGCTAGTTGATGTGGGACATGAAATTCTGAAGTTAGCTTACCAAAATAATTAATTTTTATAAACTATTTTTAGTGATAAATTATTGGGAGTGATTTGTTAATTTCATTAATTTCTTCAGTAAACCTGTATTGAACATTGAGTACTTACGTGCAAGGCACTGGGGTGTAGCAGTGAACATGAGAAATGTGGTCTCAGGGAACTCACAGCCTATTCGGGGTAAGGATGAGAAAATCAGGTGATAAATGCTATGCTAGAGCAAGTGTAGGGTTTCATAGGAACATGTAGGAGGGGGCATGTTATCCAGACTTGTAGGGTCAGGGTGGGCTTCCTGGTAGAATGACTTCTAAGAAAACCCTGAAGAATGAATCAGAGCTGGCCAAGAAAAAGAAGGGTGGGGAGAGTGATGAAGGCAGAGGGAGAGCATGTGTAAGGGCCTAGAGATAAATAATAGCATGGCACATTCTAGAAATTGCATGTAGCTGCCTTTGGCTGGAGCATGATGTGCTAATGGGAGAGTAGAAGAAGTGAGACTAGGGACCTAGTTGTAATAAGTCTTGTTTGCTAAATCTAAGGAGCTTAATATTATGCTATGGGAAATGGGGAATTACTGAAGGATTTCAAATAGGAGAAAGTTATGATTTGTATTTTTTCAGGAGAGGTCATTTAGACCAACTACCGTGTTGACCTTGGGCAGCTGTTTGGATGTATGAGAGTGGAAGGATCAGAGTAGAATACTGTGTAGTTTGTCTTTCTACAACATTGCCTCTCTCCTTTATAAAATCTGTCTTTCTTCATTTTATTTTTATGGGCCCCTTAACCTTATCACAAGGCTGAGATAATTCAAAAGAATAATGCTTAATGTTCAATAGCTATATGAAGACACAGATAAGTCTTCACTTTTCCAGTGTAGGAGCTGGTATGATGCCTGGCACATAGCAGGACTCAATAAATGTTTTGCAAAAGGAGGAAATATTGAAGGAAGAGATACCAACTCAGTTATCTTTTTTTCTTAATTGCTTCTCTGCTCCTCCCAAAATGCCTGTTAGGCTTAGATAATTTCAACAATTTCAAACTATTTCAACAATAGTTTTTTTTTTTTTAAGTTATGTCCACAATAATCCATCCATATCTCACATTATTGTCACTGAGTTGTACAATCCTCATCACTCTTGATTTTAAACAATTCTCATGACCCAAAACACCTCTTAGCTCTTGTCAGCCTTAATTATTTGTCCCTAGTATTTGTGTGGTACCAGTTAAGTTACCAATAATAATTTGTTAGCTATTTCCTAACCCACAAGAGTCCAACCATTATATACTAATACTAATGATAATGAATAAAACATGGTGAATTTTAAGATGTCTTCAATTTCACAAGCTTTCCATTTTACTATTTGGATCCCAAATTTACTGAACAGTTGGGTATGCAGATATAATGAAAGAATGGTGGAAAACTTTATTTACCATAGCTAACAATTTCACTTTGGAAATTAGGGTAATTTATGCATTAAAAAATTTCTTTTGTATCCTCAAGGGAAATTAATTTCAAACATATATCTGAGAATGATCACAAAGGAAACTTAACATTAAAATAGTATTTTACAATTTGTTAAGCTTAAAATTTTACTTAACAAAATACTTTTATGATATTAATTTATACTATATTAAATTAGTATTACCTAATTAACCTTTTGAAGTTAAAACACCTTTTTTCTTATATTGGCTAATTTCAAAAAAGAAGCAAATTTCAAGCTATTTTTCCATGGTTTATAATCATTACTGACCTTAATTATTTAGATGATCAAATTGTCCCATATTTAATGGAACCCCTTCAAGCAGGCTCTTAGATCCTTTTGGAGTTCTAGTTCCTTATAGTGAGGATTGGTATTAGTACCTAAGATCTGGGTGCTAGATGTGCTCATTTCTGCTGGCTGTTTTTGCTTCTAGATTCTCACAGGGTTTTTCCTTGATTTCCCCTTGCATATTTATATCTCCGTCTTCCTAGCTCATAAAAGCATTGAAAGCTTTACTCATTTGCTCAATCCTATGATTATCTAAAATAGTTTTCAGAATAGCTTTACTCATTGTTTACATCCCCTACTCCCCACTTCTGCAAATATAGTAAAAATGTATGTATGGTATATATATGATATATAATATAGTCTAGTATAGTATAGTGTAGTATAAATATGGAGAGAGTATATAGTCAAATACTTTGGTCAAAAGTTAGTTAGATTAGTCCTCCTCACCATAGTTGATGCTTGTCTAATTTAAGTGTATAGTGGGGGCAGGGATCACTGAAGGAAAATTAAGTTGAATGGAATGTTCTCCCTCTTTGAATTTTACTCAGAATAGTATAGGTGTTTCTGCTATTTATGCCGTATATCCATTTCTGAAAAGTCTTTCACCCTACAAAATCATGCATGCCCTATAAATTACAGGGCTTATTGGGAAAATAGTGTTAGGAAGAGACCATTCAAAATCAGTGGAATTTTGTAAACAGAACTAACCAAAACAGTAAATATCTGCTCTCTACTGACATTTGCACCCAGCATCATAGCCAGTCTTAGGTACCCTTAAATTCCAGTTTCCCTGCTTTGAGTTGTAGGTCAAGAGCATTCACTTCTAACAGAGACTCATTTCATCTGTTAAAAATCAGATCCAGGGTATTTACTTAACAGTTATAAATTTTTTTTTTTTTAGATTTGAGGGAACTATCTTTGTACTTCTTCAATTCACTCAGCTTCCTTGGATAGCTTAGTGAGTGGAAAGTCTTCAAGTCATTAAATGAAACTTTTGTTTTAATTATGGGAAAACTTGTCCTTGATTGGATCAAAACCTTAATGTGCTAGGGAAAATTGTATATGAGCTAACACACTTTCACATTATACTGACATAATTTTCCTGGACAAGAGCTAATTCACATTAAAGAAAAATCTGTTGTAGCAGGAAAGACTGTGACATTCGTCTCTTTTGAGTATATAAAGATAATATTTAAATAATATAGAAAATTATAAAGAAGAAAATGAAAAGTCTCTGTGAGTAAATACTACTGTCATCTTGGTTTATTTTCTTCTCTATGATAAGTGCATACACACACATACACACACATATATATAATTTCATGTAAATGGATTTATATTACAGAAATTTTTTTGAAATACAGTGTCAAGTAGTATAGGCATTCAGTGTTTTAAAGATTGCTAAATATCATCATATGGACATGAGTATTTTCTTTAATCAATTACATATTCATGGACATTTAGGTTTTCAGTTTTTCACTGTTATAAATAATGATGTATTGAAAATCCTTGATCATATCTCTGCATATGTAAGAGAAATTTCTAGAAGTGTTGTCTACGTATCAGAAGGTGAGTTCATGTAACATTTTGGTACCTATTGGCATATTACCCTCAAAAAACGTTGTCCCATTTACACCCCCAGGAGAAAAAGACAGGGTACATTTTCCCCCGCTGGGTATTATAAGTTATTAAAATCTTTACCATTCCGATAGGCTAGAATAGTGATAAATTGTTTTTACTGGCATTTATTTGATTGTTAGTATGATTGAATATCTTTTTGTATCTTTATATGCTATAACTATATTTCCTTTTTAGTGAAATGCATGTCCTCTATTATCCATTTTTTTTCAGAACATTTGTCTTTTTCCTTACAATTTATAAGAACTGCACGATTTTAGGGATGTTAAACCTTTTGATTAACACATATTGCAATTTTTTCTATTGTGTTGATTATTTTCTAATCTTATGGTATTTTTTTATTTTTACATAGTCAAATCCATCAATATTTTTCTTTTATATTTTCTGGCTGTTCTAAAATGTTTAGAAAGGCTTTTTTCTGTCCCTCTCCTGCAATAGTATTTGCCTTTATTTTCTTATGGTTCTTTTATATTTTTATTTTTATTTTTACATTTTATCTTTGAATTATCTGGAATTTATTTTTCTTTAAGGAGTAAAATAAGGATCCAGCTTTGATCCTCCCCCCATCCCCCTCCAAATTGTGGCTAGTAGTTTCAATGCAATTTATTAACTTACCCCTTCCCTTCCCTGCCCTCTGCAATGTGATTGTTGACTTTATCATATACTAAATTTCTCTGGGTCCTTGAGTCTTTTTCTGGGTTTACTATTGTATTAGTTATTTATGCATAACAAATTACCCCAAAACCCAGTGGCTTTAAGCCATTTATCATCTCTCACAGTTTCCATGGATTAGAAGTTTACAAACAACTTGGCTGCTGCAGTTCTATTTCAGAATCTCTCATGAGGATGGTCTTAGGTATCAACCCGAGCCACGGTCATCTGAAGACGTAACGGAGAAAGGCTGGAGCACCTGCCTTCAAGGCCACTCACATGGCTGGCAAGGGTACTACTGGTGGGAGGCCTCAGTACTTCTCCATGGTGGGGGTTCTTTCCAGGGCAGTTTGTCCTCATGAGTTAGTGGCTGGTTTTCCTAGAAGGGGCAATTCAAGTGAGGAGGAGTGTGGGTGGGTGGTATACTGTGGGTGGGGTAAGGTATCCTTTGGTGACTAGCTCTAGAAGTCATCTAGCATCAATTATGCCATATTCTGCTTGTTAGAAGCAAGTCACTAAGTGAGGCCCACACTTAAAGAACAGGAATTAGGCCCCATCTTTTGAAGGAAGGTGTGTTAAGCAATTTGCAGACATATTTTAAAACCACCACAGCTTCATTTTGCTCTATTCATGTATTTGTTTATTTCTGCATTTATATCACACCTTTTGATATACTGATTCATTTAAAGAGTCTTAAATCAAACCAAAGAAACAACATAATGCTATGCTGTACTGTGTCTGCCAACCATTAGCTTTTATAGGAATATACTGGTCAAGTAACTAAAAATTGATATGCAAGGTAATATTGATAATCTGGTGACATTTTAAGTTGCTTTATTTCCCCAACTTTTCATGCTTCTTTGGAATTAGATAGTAGGGGTCATTCTAGTTCATTGCAGATGCCTGCTAACAGCATCTTAAAATTTGTTATACATTATTTTATCCTTCAATGAATACTTTTTAATGCTTTGATTGGCAGATAAATAGTAACTTCAAGGCATCGCATATTTTTTTTTTTTGTATTAAATTCAGTTTTATTGAAATACATTCACACACCATACAATCATCGATGATATACAATCCACTGTCCACAGTATGATAACATAGTTATGCTTTCATCACCACAGTCTATCTCTGAACATTTTCCTTACATCGGAAAGAACCAGAACAAGAATAAAAAATAAAAGTGAAAAAAACACCCAAATCATCCCCCATCCCACCCCATTTGTCCTTTAGTTTTTATCCCCATTCCTCCACTCATCCATACACTAGATAAAGGGGGTGTGATCCACAAGGTCTTTACAATCACACTGTCACCCCTTGTAATCTACATTATTATATAATTGTCTTCAGGAGTCTAGACTGCTGGGTTGGAGTTTGGTAGTTTCAGGTATTTACTTCTAGCTATTCCAATACATTAAAGCCTAAAAGGTGTTATCTATATAGTGCATAAGAATGTCCACCAGAGTGACCTCTCGACTCCTTTTGGAATCTCTCAGCCACTGAAACTGTTTCGTCTCATTTTGCATCCCCCTTTTGGTCAAGAAGATACTCTCAGTCCCACGATGCTGGGTCCACATTCATCCCCGGGAGTCATACTCTGCATTGCCAGGGAGATTTACAACCCTGGGAGTCAGGTCCCACGTAGGGGGGAGGGCAGCGAGTTCACCTGTCGAGATGGCTCAGTTAGAGAGAGAGAGGGCCACATCTGAGCAACAAAGAGGTACTCAGGGGGAGACTCTTAGGCACCATTACATGCAACTTTAGACTTTCCTTTGTGGTAATGAGCTTCATAAGGGCAAGTCCCATGCTTGAGGGCTCAGCACATCAAACTGCCAGTCCCAAAGTTTGTGACAACATACGCTAGGGGATCAGCATCTTAAAGTTTAGAGATAGGCCTTACAATTCAGGGATAGAGTCAACTGCTGTAAAAGCTTACAATCTAGGGACTATTACAATTATTGTGTCCACGTTAGGCTATGTTCTAAGATTCAATTCTGAGTTTACACATTGTAGTTAGTCCATATTAGTGAGGCATCATCCCTCTCACCATGTTTTCTCCAACACTTTTACTCCTATATATATATTTTCCTACAATTTTATAGAGTTATATTCACATACCATACATTTATCCACAGTGTACAATCAGTTGTTCATGGTATCATCATAAAGTTTTACATTTATCACCACAATCAGCATTTGAACATACTGATTACTACAAGAAAAATTGTTTTTTTTTTTTTTAGCAATAAGAAAATATGATAAAAAGAAAAAATAACATGTCATAAAATACAATATACTACTAAGGACAGCAAATAACACCACTACCAAGAATCCCATATTACTCCCCTATATTCCCTTCTCATATACATTTAGCATTGGCGTATTGCCTTTGTTACATTTAATGGAGGTATATTACAATGTTACTGTTGACCATGGACTCCAGTTTGCTTTGATTATGTTTTTTCCTGAATACCATCCCTTTTTCAAATTTCTACATGGTTGACATTCATTTGCTTTCCCACATGCAAAAACATTTTTATATTTGTATATTTAGTAACAGTCATTGGCCACTCCAGTTTTTGCCACGTTATACAGTCCCAGTCTTTATCATCTATCTTTACCTCTGGTGTCATACATTCTCCTATCCCACCTCTTTCAGCTTTACTCACAGACATCTTTGTTCAGTGTACTTACAATACTGTGCTACCATCACACAGTATTATGCTATCTATTTCTGGATCTATGCAATCAATCCTAAACATTCTGTAGTCCTTCAGCATCAAATGGCTGATCTCTGCCCTCTTTCTATCTCCTGGTCGCCTGTGTTGTCAGCTTTTAACTCCCAAAGTTTGTTCATTAATGTCTGTTCATATTAGTGAGACCATACAGAATCTGTCCTTTTGTTTCTGGCTAACTTCACTCAATATGATGTCCTCAAGGTTCATCCACATTATTACATGATCCATGTCTTTGTTCTGTCTTACAGCTGCATAATATTCCATCATGTGTATATACCACAGTTTGTTTATCCACTCGTCCTTTGATGGACATTTGGGCTGTTTCCATCTCTTGGCAATTGTGAATAATGGTTTACAAATGTCTGTTTGTGTCTTAAGTTTCAGTTCCTCTGAGTATATACCCAGCAATGGAATAGCTGGGTCATATGGCAAATCTATATTTAGCTTCCTGAGGAACCTCCACACTGTCTTCCAGAGTGGTTGCACCATTCTACATTTCCACCAACAATGAATAAGTGTGCCTCTTTCTCCACATCCTCTCCAGCACTTGTCATTTTCTGTTTTTTGGATAATGGCCATTCTGGTAGGTGTGAGATGATATCTCATTGTGGTTTTGATTTGCATTTCCTTAATAGCCAGTGAAGTTGAGCATTTTTTCATATGCTTTTGAGCCATTTGTATTTCCTCTTCAGAAAAATGTCTGTTCATGTCTTTTGCCCATTTTTTAATTGGATTGTTTGTCTTTCTGTTATTGAGATGCAGAATTCCTTTATATATTCGGGATATTAGACCCTTATCTGATATGTGGTTTCCAAATATCATCTCCCATTGTGTAGGTTGCCTTTTGACTTTTCTGACAAAGTCCTTCGATGTACAAAAGTGTTTAATTTTGAGGAGATCCCATTTGTCTATTTGTTCTTTGGTTGCTCGTGCCTTGGGTGTGAGGTCTAAGAAACCACCTCCTTTCACAAGATCTTTAAGATATTGCCCTACATTTTCTTCTAAGAGTTTTATGGTCTTGGTGCTAATGTTTAGGTCTCTGATCCACTTTGAGTTAATTTTGGTATAAGGTGTGAGATGGACATCCTCTTTCATTCTTTTGGAAATGGATATCCAGTTCTCCAAACACCATTTATTGAAGAGGCTGCTCTTTCCCAGTTGCTTCGGCTTCACTGCCTTATCAAAGATCAGTTGTCCATAGATGTGAGGGTCTACTTCTGAACACTCAATTCGATTCCATTGATCAGTATATCTGTCCTTATGCCAGTACCATGCTGTTTTGAGCACTGTAGCTTTGTAATATGCTTCAAAGTCAGGTAGTGTGAGACCTCCCACTTCACTCCTCTTTCTCAAGACATTTTTGGCTATTCGGGGCATCTTACCCTTCCAAATAAATTTAGTTATTGGTTTTTCTATTTCTGTAAAGTAAGTTGTTGGGATTTGAATTGGTATTGCATTGAATCTGTAAATCAGTTTAGGTAAAATTGCCATCTTAACTATATTTAGTCTTCCAATCCATGAACATGGTATGTTCTTCCATTTTTTCAGGTCTTGTTCAATTTCTTTTAGCAGTTTCTTATAGTTTTCTATGTAAAGGTCTTTTGTGTCCTTGGTTAAGTTTATTCCTAAATACTTGATTCTTTTGGTTGCTATTGTAAATGGGATTTTTTTCTTGATTTCCTCCTCTTGTTGCACATTACTTGTGTATAGGAACACTACAGATTTTTGCGTGTTGATCTTGTAGCCTGCTACTTTGCTGTATTCATTGACTAGTTCTAGTAGCTTTGCTGTAGATTTTTCTGGATTTCCTACATATAGAATCATGTCATCTGCAAATAGTGAAAGTTTTACTTCTTCCTCTCCAATTTGGATGCCTTTTATTTCTTTTTCTTGCCTAATTGCTCTAGCTAGAACTTCCAGCACAATGTTGAATAGCAATGGTGATAGTGGGCATCCCTGTCTTGTTCCTGATCTTAGAGGAAAAGCTTTCAGTCTCTCCCCATTGAGTGTGATGTTAGCTGTGGGTTTTTCATATATTGCCTTTATCATATTGAAAAAGTTCCCTTCTATTCCTATCCTTTGAAGTGTTTTCATCAGGAAAGGATGTTGAATTTTGTCAAAGGCCTTTTCTGCATCAATCGAGATGATCATGTGGTTGTTCTGCTTTGATTTATTGATGTGGTGTATTACATTAATTGATTTTCTTGTGTTGAATCAGCCTTGCATACCTGGAATAAATCCCACCTGGTCGTGGTGTATAATTCTTTTAATGTGCTGCTGGATTCGATTTGCGAGTATTTTGTTGAGGATTTTTGCATCTATATTCATTAAAGAAATTGGTCTATAATTTTCTTTTTTTGTAGTATCTTTGCCTGGTTTTGGTATTAGGGTGATGATGGCTTCATAGAAAGAGTTAGGTAGCTTTCCCTCTTCTTCAATTTTTTTTGAAGAGATTGAGCAGGATTGGTACTAATTTGTTCTTGAATGCTTGGTAGAATTCACATGTGAAACCATCTGGTCCTGGGCTTTTCCTTTTTGGGAGCTTTTTGATGACTGACTCAATCTCTTTACTTGTGATTGGTTTGTTGAGGTCATCTATTTCTTCTTGAGTTAATGTTGGTTGTTTATGCTTTTCTAGGAAGTTGTTCATTTCATCTAAGTTGTCTAGTTTATTAGCATATAGTTGCTCATAGTATCTTCTCATTATCTCCTTAATTTCTGCAGGGTCAGTCGTTATATTTCCTTTCCCGTTTCTGATTGCATTTATTTGCATCTGCTCTCTCTTTTTTTTTGTTAGCCTAGCCAGTGGTCCATTGATTTTATTGATTTTCTCAAAGAACCAACTTCTGGTTTTGTTGATTCTCTCTATTGTTTTCCTGTTCTCAATTGCATTTATTTCTGCTCTAATCTTTGTTATTTCTTCCCTTCTGCTTGCTTTGGGGTTAGTTTGCTGTTCTTTCTCTAATTCCTCCAGGTGAGCAGTTAACTCTTCAACTTTTGCTCTCTCTTCTCTTTTAATATAGGCATTTAGGGCAATAAATTTCCCTCTCAGCACCGCCTTTGCTGCATCCCATAAGTTTTGATAAGTTGTGTTTTCATTGTCATTTACCTCGAGGTATTTACTAATTTCTCTTGTAATTTCTTCCTTTACCCACTGGTTTTCTAAGAGGGTGTTGTTTAGCCTCCATATGTTTGTGAATTTTATGACCTTCTGCCTTTTATTTATTTCCAACTTCATTCCATTGTGGTCTGAGAAAGTGTTTTGTATAATATCAATATTTTTAAATTTGTTGAGACTTGCTTTGTGACCCAACATGTGGTCTATCCTAGAGAATGTTCCATGAGCACTTGAGAAAAAAGTGTATCCTGCTGTTGTTGGATGTAGTGTTCTATAAATGTCTGTCAAGTCTAGTTCATTTATCATAAAATTCAACATCTTTGTTTCTTTAGTGATCCTCTGTCTAGATGTTCTATCCATTGATGAGAGTGGTGTATTGAAGTCTCCAACTATTATTGTAGAGGTATCTATTTCTCCTTTCAGTGATCACAGTGTTTGCCTCATGAATTTTGGGGCATTCTGGTTTGGTGCATAGATATTTATGACTGTTATGTTTTCTTGATGAATTGACACTTTTATTAATATATAGTATCCTTCTTTGTCTCTTTTAATTGTTTTGCTTTTGAAGTCTAACTTGTCTGATACTAATATAGCTACTCCCGCTTTTTTCTGGTTGTTGTTTGCATGAAATGTCTTTTTCCAACCTTTCGCTTTCAGTCTATGTTTGTCCTTGTGTCTAAAGTGAGTTTCTTGTAGACAGCATATAGATGGGTCCTGTTTTTTAATCTATTCTGCCAGTCTGTGTCTTTTTATTGGGGAGTTTAATCCATTTACATTTAGTGTTATTACTGTAAGGGCAGTACTTTCTACTACCATTTTGTTTTTTGGAATTTATATGTCATATCTTATTTTTCCTCTCCTTTTACCTTTCCTGATAATCTTCATTTCTGCACTCTTCTCCAACTCTCTCTCTCCTGTCTTTTCCTATCAGCCTGTAGCACTCCCTTTAGTATTTCTTGTAGTGCCGGTCTCTTATTCACAAACTCTCTCAGTGTCTGTTTGTCTGAAAATGTTTTAATCTCTCCCTCATTTTTGAAGGAAAGTTTTGCTGGATATAGAATTCTTGGTTGGCAGTTTTTCTCTTTCAGTATCTTAAATATATCATGCCACTGTCTTCTTGCCTCCATGGTTTCTGCAGAGAAATCTGTACATAGTTTTATTGACCTTCCCTTGTATGTGATGGATTGCTTTTCTCTTGCTGCTTTCAGAATCCTCTCTTTTGTCTTTGACATTGGACAATCTGACCAGTAAGTGTCTTGGAGTAGGTCTATTGGGATCTATTCTATTTGGAGTACGTTGTACTTCTTGAATCTCTAATTTTCTGTCTTTTATAAGAGTTGGGAAATTTTCAGTGAATATGTCTTCTCTTACTCTTTCTGCCCCTTTTCCCCTCTCTTCTCCTTCTGGGATACCCATAACACGTATATTTGTGCGTTTCATGTTGTCACTCAGCTCCCTAAGACCCTGCTCATATTTTTCCATTTTTTTCACCATCTGTTCTTTTGTGTGTATGAATTCGAATGACCTGTCTTCCAGTTCACTGATCCTTTCTTCTCCCTGTTCAAATCTACTGTTGTGTCCCTCCATTGTGTTTTTCATCTTCTCCATTGTGGCCTTCATTCCCATGAGTTCTGCCATTTGTTTTTTTAAGTTTATGAATTCTTCTTTATGGTCAGCCAGTGTCTTCTTTATATCCTTCAGCTCTTTTGCTATATCTTCCTTCATTTCATTAAATTTATTTAGCATTAGTTGCCTCCACTCCTGTGTCTCAGCTGAGCTATTAGTTTGTTCCTTTGGCTGGTCCATGTTTTCGTGTTTCCTGGTAAGGCTTGTTATCTTAAGTTGTCTAGGCATCTGATTCTCTTGATTAGTTTATTTTGGAGCTTGTTTTCTCTCTTTTACTTAGTGGTTTTCTTGTTGGTTGGCTTTGTTTTCTGGCCTCTGTTATTCAGTTCAACTTATTCTAGACCTCTAACTTAGGTTCTATTTAGTTGATCAGTATTTTTCCCCTCTTGTTTTTTCTGTTTCTTGCTCTGCCTCTATGTAACCTTTTTGTGAGTGGGTCTCCTCAGATATGGTCGACCCTAGTCAGATATTCCCGGTCTAGTGAGGCCCAGGTCTCATTGGGAGGGTATGGAGTTTTCCTGAGAATGAGACCCTCCTATGAGGCCTTTAGAATTGGTGCTTTTCCACTCCTGTCCAGTAGGTGGCGCTGGCCAGCCCGCAGCTCCCCCACCAGTGTAAGGAGGTGTGGAGCCTTTAGTTCTCCTGGTGACTCTGATCCTGTCAGGGGCGTGGCTGACTGAAGCTGGAATCTGAATTCCAGCCCCTGGGGTCTGAATTCCCAGAAGGAGGACTGCCAGTTGAGCTGGGCCTCCCTCCACTCTCCCAATCCTCAGAATTCCAGTTGTCTCTCAGGGGCACTATTCCCTTCTCCTCTCTCCTCTTTGGGGCCTCTGCAGGTAGATTCCTTGGTCATCCTGAGTTTCCAATTAAAGACGGGGGTGGAGGCCTTCAGTAGTGAATACGGAATTCAAAGACACTGTAGGTACTCTGTCTCCCCTCAAGCCCAGCCTAGTCCCTCAACCTGGGCTTTCTGATAGAAAATAACCACATATATTACTTTTAGATTTAAAAAAAAAAAAAAAAAGTAGAAAAGAAATCAAGAAAAAGAAAAAAGGAAAAAAAAAGAGTCTCTTTTAAACGTTTTTCCCCAGCCTGGAAGTTTTGTCAGTGTCAGAATAGAGCATTTAAAGATATGCTTTGGGCTGTTGTCTGATAATTACTCTCCAACCCCTTCAGTTCCACCCCTTCTGGGGAGGGGGGCGGCTATTGAAATGCAAAAAGATAAGAGATCAGCGAGAAGCCAGAAGGGACAAAATGTAAGGGAAAAAAAAATGGCTTTTTGGAGTCTGGGAATGGGTGCCCACTTTTACGTGCCCCTACTTCTTGGATCCCAGCCCTTCTTTAGCACCCCAGCTCCCAAAGTTAGTTAATTAATTTGTTAATTAATTCTGCAGTTGAGGCTGGGTTGAGCCTCCCTTCTTGCCCTCAGCAGATTGCTGTTTTTTGGCCCCCCCCCCCCCCTTTCAGGGAGCCGGCAGCAAGATAGTCTGTGAGGTCTGGGTGGGGAGGGGCGCCAGACCCCTGGTCCGGGAATCTTACAATGTTCGCTGCGATCTCAGCTTTTTGTCCAATTCCAAACTCATGTCCAATGTGTGACTGGTTACTAGAGGCCCCGAAAACACTGTTTCATATAGTTCTTGGGTAATTGCCAGCTGCTCTAGGGGAGAGATGAAATTCTGCTCCTCACCACTCCGCCATCTTGCCCCGCCTCAAGGCATCGCATATTGATGAATTTTCACAGGTATCTTAAATAGTACCTTCTAATATATAGGCAAATATGCAAAAACAAAATAAGGCATTTATGTGTAGGGTGCAATCTAAATAACATCTCAGCTCCATATGCTGTAATACTCACCAGAACCTTATTATCGCCACTGGACTTTTGGCATACCAGACAGTTGGGTCGAGATAGTGCTGTGCTCCATCTGTCTTCATCTCCAGGCTCCAGCCTGTGCAGTGTGAGCTTCTTTGTACTCTGACCTTTTAGCTGCTTTTTTAAAAAAAACAAAAACAAAAACAGAAAACTTATGTTGCAAGCCTGGTCTTTGATGCCATTTCAGTGTGTGGGTGTGCGCACGTGTGTGAATGAGTGCATGGACATGTAAGTGTAAAGGACCACAACCACTCCTTCTAAGGGAATTTGTTGTTTTCACCTTAAATTGCCTAAGCCTTGTCTTCTCTATCCAGTAGTGAGCCTGGGCCACTGTTGTTTGAGTTCCCTGTGGACTTGCAGCTGTCATAGATGGGCTGTGGGCAGCCTTCCAAGACTTCTGACTACAGTTTGAACAGGTTTTATTTTTGACAGACTAATCACAGCCTTAATGTGCTTTCCTGCTGGGAGAGACTGTTTCTAATTTTTATTTTTATTGTTCTGTAAAAAGTAGTAACAGGACCTGGGCTAGTCATATGTTTGCTGGTTAAATTGTATTTCCCAGTCCCACTTCTTTTGACCTTCCCTTCCTGTCTTTGCTCCTTTTAGGGTCTGGTAGCTTTGGTTATTTTCAGAAAGCTTCATACTCCCTCCTCCCAACTCTGATCAAAGGAGAAGCTATCATATAGGTCTTTATCTCTTGATAATGAATTTGAGTTGCTCTTATGGGCATTTGTATTCTCTGAAACAGCAACAACAACAACATATTTGAGGCTTGAAGTGTATGGGCCAGGATAGGATCCTCACAGGACCCTGATATCATGTTCCTCTAAAAAGTTGTCTATTCTACGTACTGTCAGGCTCTAATGAGACCCTTGTACCAATGAAAAACAGGGCAACAATAGGGTTGCTGTGAAAAGTAACTAAGAGGAAAGAACATGAAGCAGTGTAAGACAGTAGGCCAAGATATGAGGTGGGCACGGTGGCGAAGCTGATGCTTGGGTGACTGTGCTTCGGGAAGCTGTGTCATATGGCATTTCAGTGACATTTTCTCATTACGCATGTTATTGCCTGATGCTCACTTTCTAATATTCTTCTTGTTTATTTTGTGGCTTTCTTATTTTAGGTTCTGAATGTTATCATCTTTTCCTTGTTTCCCTGTCTCCTATTTCTTAGTTTTGATTTTGGAAGGGTTTATGAGATTTTTTTGAGAAAGAGTGCCTTTTCCATTTACAGGCTCTCTTAATTTTTTTAAAAGCCAATTTCCTGCACAGTGCAAATGTTCAATAATGCAGTATTTTCTTTTTAGCTATTCAGTAGATATTCCTGATACTGGAAATATGTTCTCTTACTAATTCAAAATATTGCTTCAGAAATAAATAGGCTTATGGTGAAAAAGTCCCTTAATGGCTTCGTTTGGGTTGTGGATAAGTACCTGGTCTGTTTCACTTATACATATATTTAAGTTGCCACATTGTTAGCTTAAAATCCACATTGTCTTTAGCTTCTACTTAATGGTAGCAGTTTTATGCCGTTATATTAAATTGGAGAAAATGTAGAGTGAGTGTTGAAATCCAAATTTTGTGGTTATTAGATTTTAAGGCTTACCAAGCTTCTTACTAATGGTTATCATTTAATAGGATTTTTCTCATTTTATAAAAAGCTATTCACTGTTCTATTAATTTTAATGGCAAACTGTTTTTGCAGAATTTATGACATTTTAATAACTAAAATTTGAGATTGGGCCATAGTGGTAAATGTTGTCATATGGTGTCTAAATGGAATTAAAGGATAGAGATAATTTATAGGATTAGGGCGACCTGAGCTAGCTTTTGGAGAGGCCTAGTGTGATGTTATGGATTTTGTTTTATGTGGTTTCCAAAGAATATTGGAGCTGTGAAGCTTTACTAAGGAAAAAACAAAACAAAGCAAAATCACCATTAAATGCAATCTCATTCTTCACTTCTCTTAGTAGATATCCTGTTTCCTGGTCTGGCCAGCGTTCTTTCTCACTATATCTGATAGGTCACACACACCCTTACTCTCAAAGTCATATTTCTCACTTGTCTGAGAGATTTACCAAATGTAGTTTCTTTTTTGATTTCTGATGTTTTATTATAGAAACTTTTCAGACATATAGAAAAGTTGAAAGACTATGGTGAACATTCTTATACGCACCACCTAGATTCTATTAATTCATTTTTTAAGATCTAGAATTACAGCCTTTCTCATTATGAATTTTTTTTTGCAACTCGTGCTCATATCCCTTTTTTTCTCTCTCTCAATGACTATTATATAATTTATTCCTGTGGTCCAGTTTGTTCTTCCTGTGGCCCACTTTTGGCACTTAATCATATTTCTTTTTATTCTGTTTTAAAAAATGTTTTTTCCCCCCCAAACACCTAAGTCAATGCTGAACACGTATTTGGCATTGCATAATTCTTGTTATTTGGTTGATAGCAGTAAATGAGGTCTTAGAACAGGATTAGGTTCAAAGCAGAATAGAACTGTCACTCTCTGAGGTTTCCCATAATCTAGGATATGTGCTTCATCATTAGACCTTTGTTTTATTGTATGTAATGAACATCCTTAATTCTGTTATCCTTACTTGATTTATTGCCAGTCCTCTTCTTTAGACCTGGCTAATGCTTTTATCTGAGGAAATATCTTTTATATGATGATGTAGCTCTGGTTCTCTAATATATTACATATAACATTCAGATACATTAGTTCTATAGTTGGTTTTTTATTATTTTTTCTTCCTACAAATGCTTACTTTAAAAAAACACATACGGGCATTTGAATCACCAAAAATCCTGCAAGATTTTACAGATGAAAAAATTGTGGCTCAAGTCAGTGAGCTAGAGTAATTTGCCCAGTCACATGATTGAATCATGGTTTGAGCTGAGGTCCCCTAGACTCAAAGCCCACCAACCTTCCACTGACTTTCCCTCTTTGCTGATGCCATGATGCCTCTGTAGAGCACCACTGGACTGTCCAGGGACTGCGTGGAGGGAGAGCTCCTCTTCCCTGAGGCAGAGGGAAGGGCGGGCATTAACGTATGACATTTGCAAATTGGAGGAGTTGTTACCCAAAACTCAGAAAGCTGTTATTGATTTGTACATCCTAGTTTTGTTTTTTTTTTTTGGGGGGGGGAGTTGTGTGTGCAGGAGGTGTGTTCTCTCTACACCAGTTGTACTAGAACATGCCCTTAGAAGTCATCTGCTTTTCAAATATTCCTGACTTAAAATTGAATATGTCAGTTTTCATCTCAGTTTGCTGATAAGAGTTACAGTTATCTCTATCAAATAATTTTGTGTCAAGATGGAGGGCCCTAATCTTCAACAGTGGTAGTGTTAGTTTTTAATTGGGTATCTTTTCCAGATTATGACTAACTTTATGTCTAGTCCCATTATATTTCCCCCCTTTATTATTGTTGGCTAGTTATTTTCATTTTTATATTTTGCTATTTTGTACTTCCTGAGAATTTTCAGATGAGAACTGCTAAGTCAGATAAATTAAAATAAAGATAGAAAATTTGATACTGGCATTTACATTCTAAAGATTACCATGTTTCTATTTCTATAGTATTTTATTTATTTGTAATGTGAAAGGAGCAAGGTGGCCCTTAAAAATTTTTTTTGGAATTAGTTTCCGTAGATTACTTTTCCCGATCTGCTACTGGAGGAACTAAAATTGTTTTAGCTTATCAGTTATTATTTGTTTTGCCTTGTGATAGTCCAAATATAGCAACATGCCTCCTCATTTTGCACATGCTTAGACTCTGTTTGCAATCAGGTATTGGTAGCAGGAGCTGTTGGAGAGATCCACAGAGGATAGTAGGCTGATCATGTGTGGTCATCTACTGGTTTCTTGTGATCTTGTCTTAAGTCCCTTGGGAGGAACTGTAGCTTGGTCTTTTTACCTCTGGTGTCATAGCATAGTGACCAGAACAAAGTAGATACTAAAGAATGAAAATGCAAGCTTCCTAAGGGCAAGGACCGCACCTGCCTTCTTCTGTATTATGTGATCATCCCTTAGCACGGTGCCCAGATACATAGTATGTGATCAATGAATACATATTGAATGAGTTGGGAATTGGGCATCAGATTTGCTTGATCCCTGCTCTTGCATTCTCTATTCATAGTTTCATAGTTTCCTCTTTATAAATAAAATCTTGATTTGGTTGTCCAAATGTGTAAGCTTATTATTATAATTGAAAGGTTACATTTTATATAAGATTTTGCTTTATAACATATTCTTTTCTTCTTACCTTTAAAACTCCCACGCTAACTTTTAAATGGTCTTTATAATTGGGATAACTTGACAAATGTTTATCCACCTGGTTGCTATGGATGGGTGATTGGTGACTTTGTGTAAGCTAAAATATCAGCAAGTTCAAAACTGATTTTAGATGAATTCATGCATGATGAAGTCATAGCAAGTTGTTAAAGGAGAGCGAGTATTTCACAGTGTAGGTCGTTATATGTTTGAGGTCAGCATTACCCAGGATCTTTCACTTGCAAGTGCTGTGTACCAGATGGTAAATATGATTTCAACTGCATCTGAAAGCTTATTTAAAAATATTCTCAATTTAAGTACTTCAGCAATGAACCAGGTGTGCTACTTAAGCAATACTTTTCTCAGAAGCAATGTTTTAAACCTAAATGACTTGTATGGTTACTGTAAGCATGAGCTTACTGATAAAAATTATTCCCTTTTTGTGGGAGATGATTTTAGTATTGCACTGTTATTGTTTAAAGGAAATTTTCTCAGAGGAAGTGGACTCTGGGTGCTTACTATTATGGTAGTTTCAAATATTTAAGGTGTGAACAAAAGGCCAGATCACATATGGACATTTTGAGCAGCTGAATGATCTTTGGCAATTTATATGGACAAGTAAATGCACTGACTCTTACAAAATGTGAGTGCCATAAGGCTTTAGATATTTTATTTGATTGACCTGACATAGAAATGTAATGATTATTTCTTCATTTATTTATGGCTTCTTTAGTAGCTAATAGTTGAAAACTTTCAAAAGTGTTTTATTATTATGAGATATAGGTGTCCTTCACAATTCAGGTAGGACAGGTCTGCACTGAGCCTTTTCTTTTGAGCCTGTGAAAATAGCCACCACAATATCTTGTTCACAGGGTAGGTGTTAGTTTTTCCCTTGCTTCCTTGCCTTGGAGCAGAAGCTGTACTATCAGATGGGCACCTCTCCCCAAAAACCCCTTGTTCTGGTTTGTTAAAGCTGCCATTATGCAAAATACCAGAAATGGATTCGCTTCCGTAAAGGGGGTTTGTTTGGTTACAAAGTTACAGTCTTGAGGCCATAAAAGTGTCCAAGCTAAGGTGTCAACAATAAGGTACCTTCACAGAAGAATGGCCAATGGTGTCTGGAACACCTCTGTAGTCTGGGAAGGCATGTGGCTGGCATCTTCTTCCTTTGCTCCCAGGTTGTGTTTCAAAATGGCTTTCTCCCAGAACATTTGTCTCTGGGTGTCTGGGGGTATTCTCTTAGTTTCTCCCAGGCAAACTCTGGAGTAGCAAAAGTCTACTTTCAATGGCCATCTTCAAAATGTCTCTCTTGGCTGCAGCAGCAGATTCTTGTGCCTGAGCCTTTATAGGGCTCCAGTTAACTAATCAAGACCCATGCTGAATGGGCAGGGCCACACCTCCATGGAAATAAGGTATTACCCATAGTTGGGTGGGTCACATCTCCATGGAAACAACCTAATCCAAAGATTCCAACCTAATCAACAATAATATATCTGCCCCTACAAGATTGCATCAGAGAACATGGCATTTTGGGGGACATAATACATCCAAACTGGCACACCCCAGAAGAGTCTCTCAGTAGGAATAACCTCATCCTGAATTTGTTGTACAGAAGTTGATGGCAGTGACCTGGTGTGCCGGTTTGAATGTATTGTGTCCCCCAAATGCCATTATCTTTGTGGTCTTGTGGGACAGACGTTTTGGTGCTGGTTAGATTTGCTTGGAATGTGCCCCACCCAGCTGTGGGTGGTGACTTTGGTGGGATACTCCCATGAAGGTGTGACCCCACCCATTCAGGGTGGGCCTTGATCAGTGGAGCCATATAAAACATGCTGACTCAAAGAGACTGAAGAGAGTGCAGCTGGGAGTGATGTTTTGAAGAGAAGCAAGCTTGCTAGAAAGGAACGTCCTGGGAGAAAGCCGTTTTGAGGCCGGAGCTTTGGAGCAGACGCCAGCTGCCTTCCTAGCTAACAGAGGTTTTCCAGACACCACTGGCCGTCCTCCGGTGAAGGTACCCAATTGCTGAGGTGTTACTTTGGATGCTTTGTGGCCTTAAGACTGTAACTGTGTAGTGAAATAAACCCCCGTTTTATAAAGGCCTGTCCATCTCTGGTGTTTTGCATTCTGCAGCATTAGCAAACTAAAACACCTGGTTAACATTGGAGTTGTGGAAAAGTGAAAAAGCTGCTGCTTTGTTGTCTTTATATTTAAAATGTTCTTTTACCATTGCCCATCCAACAGATCTCGTCAGTTTAACTTCCAAAATATGTATCTTAAATCTGTCCATTTCAGTCCCTCTCCATCACCACCACCCTGGTCCAACCTACCATCATTTCTTGCCCTGGACAACTAGAGTAATCTGGTCTCTGTATCCATTCTTGAACCATCTAGAATAATCATTGAAAATGCAAATATGATCATTCTACTTTGTACTAAACATTTCAGTTTCTTCTCATTTACTGCAAAATTCTTCATGAGGCCTGTGAGGTCCCACCTTGTCTAGGGTTTAAACTCCTTGCTCCCACTCACACTGTGCCTTCCCTTTTTTCCTGGGCTTTAGCTGCACCAGCCTTCTTAAAGTTGCTGGTGGTGCTCTCTGGAATGCAGTTCCCTACCCCACAATCTGTTGTCTAGGAAACTCCTACTCATCTTTTATTTCAGTCCCTTCCTCAGAGACATTTGACCTCTCTATATCTCTCTCATAGCACTTCAAACAACTGTAAATTTACATGTGTTTATTTGATCATCTGATTGACCCTTGTTATTCCTTAGTGGGTTGTAAAAATATGGTGAGGGCAGGGACTGGGGCTGTCTTTGCTCACTGTTTTCTGTATCTCTGGTGCTTGGCACGATGCTTATGGAAGACCCCTAGTAAGTATTAGTCTTAAGAATGAATGACTCAGGGAATGAATGAGTGAGTAGATGAGTGGATGAGTGATCGAACTGTCCTAGCATGGGCAAAGACACAGTCCCCTAGAAGTCACTTTTTTTTGGAAGCAGGCAGAGGTTAGAAAGCATGATCTGGTGGCAGGCTTTTCTTTCTGTATAAGCTTCTTTCTTCAGATAGTTCTTCCTTGATCTAGTAAGGACGCAAACTAAATGTGGCTGTGAGAAGACATTCAAGGGGATAATTCTTCCCTAGCTTTTCCTCCTGTTTTTATTTTGAGAAGGTAACAAGCCTGAGGGAGTCAGTAAATAGTTGACCTTTAAATGCCCAAATATCAGTATTTTCCTGATTTGCCTGATTTGGGGAATCACCTGGGATGTTTATTTTGGAGGTCTGAGTGGGAGTGGGAATCTGCATTTTTAAACATGTCAACCAGAGCAAGCTTGGGAAACACAGCCCTAGGGTTTGGTATCAGGGAGCTGTGTGCAACTCTTAAGTCTTGATAAATAAATTTGAACTTACCAAACTTGTAGATGGTGTGTTGATTATTTGCTTTAGAGCTGGTTTCTTTCTCTTCTGCACGGTGACTGATCTTTTTTTCCTCCTGTATATGGGAGCACTGAATAAATTACTTGTGGATTCAGATATTTCACAGTCTGAAATCTTTGGATTCATTTATTTGTTTGTATTTTGGAAAACATTGAAAAGGAAAGATTTGGAGGTTATTGAACTTTTAAATTTACCGTAAGACTGATGTTTGACTTGTGAAATCTGTGGTTAGAAATGTTTTCACAGAGACTGAACTAAGGAAATCTAATCATGAGGAAAATGTGTCTTTTGCATCTTGAAAATACTGATTTGATAAACATTCCAAACTTATTCTTCTATTACCAAGTGATGTAAAAGAGGATAAGAGACCTTTGTAAAATAGTCCATTGAAAAAGTATTAAATTTCTTGTGCAGATGATATAAAAGGAATTTGTAAAGGTATTTTAGATTCTAGGTGAAAGCTGCCATTGAAGAGAAATTAGTTTCTCTGAAGAGTTCATGTTAAAGCTGGATACCAGCAGTATTGGAATGAAAATTGTGAAGCAAGTTTGCTGATGTCAGGAGTTCAGTGTGTAAGGCTGCTCACATAAGCATCTAGCACCTTGGGCCAGACACATTTCTTGGGTACCAGATGCATGAACTAATTAGCAATTTAATTTAAGATTACGACTAGTATAGGAGTTTGAATGAAAAGTTGTTTTTAAATCGCTTGTTTTCTAAAATATTCTGCAGTTACTTTTGTTTCACTTGGATGTAAAAGATTACTGGTCCCAGGTGAATTTTATGGTGTGTGAAATATTATGCTGATAAAGCTGTAAAAAAAAAAGTTTACTGGTCTTTATTCCTTACCAGCATATGTATTACCCTCATGATTGATGTCAAGTAGAGTAGATAGCTTGGTTTCCTAAGGCTGCTGTTAAAATGTACCACAAATTTGGTGGTTTAAAACAACATAAATTGTTGTCTCACAATTCTAGTGGCTAGAACCAAATTCAGTGTGTCAGCAGGGCCATCCCCTCTTCGTAGCTCCTGGTGGTTTGCCAGCAATTCTTGGCGTCCCTTGGCTTATGGTAGCAGCATTTCAATTTCTGCCTTTGTCATCACCTGGCCATTTTCTCTCTATCTCTTCTCCCCTTCTTATAAGGACAACAGTCATATTGGATTAAGGGCCTATTCATCTCCAGGACGATCTCATTTTAGCTTCACTGATTCCATCTGCAGTGCCCCCATTTCCAAATAATGTCACATTCACAGGTACCAGGGGTTGGGACTTCAATGTATCTTTTTGGGATACATGATTCTACCCATAAGAGTAAGTCATTGAGAATTAACCAATTCAGGTTGTTATTATTCATCTTTTCCCTGTGATATATTAAAGATTTTCTAGGGATTTAGTGATTGGTATATTTTTCGATCAGTTTAGATCAAAGGGTAGGCCAAGAACCTTTAGTGGGCCATAAAAATCAATTTAGTGATTTGGACCTAGCATTTTAAAAAATGAAATGGAATAGACTGAAATGATTGTCTTTTGTAGAGCAGGATAGGTATTATTTTGTTTCAGTCACTTTTTATTTGTTGCAAATACTTGTGTGTATGTTTGTGTGTATGTGATTGGGTTGCTATATACAATTTATTTCTTAATATGAGACACAGTCAGCTAAGTCTGAAACCCACTGATATATCTGGAGAATTCTTTGGCTTTGTCAGGGTCAGAAGAATATGAGTTCCTCATGCCACCCTCTCTTGTGTGTCTTTACAAGGAAAAATTCCTTCGAAATAAAATGAGATGAGGAGTCTTTTGGCTGAAACTATTTGCAGGTGGTCCCATAACTATAACAATTTGTTATATAGGGAGTAGCACCCTTTCATCATGTTTCTCTTGTCCCTCATTTCAAATTTAAATTGTGTAGTTCACCAGCTATTGTATTGTGTACTTCATATCTGATTATCTGGACAGAATTTGACTGTGGCTTTTCTGCTTCTTTATATTTACTTATTTTCTCCCTCTTCCCCCTCCTTCTTTTTTCTTCATGAATACATTTCTTAATCTTTTTCCTTTCCTTCTGATGTTCTTATCTATTTAATGCTTCTATTCATTTCTGTAATATTAATATTATCACAACAATGCTCTCATTGGTAGTGATTTTTGGGAAATTAAAAAAAGGATAGCCAAAATAATGGCAGATACTTGGTCTCACGTATTTCTGGATTTTCTGTACCTGCCTCAAGAGGACAAGAAATCTTAGATCAGCAAACTGACCTGTGGGTTTAGGGCTGAACAAGCCTTGTGATTGTGTTAGGGGATTTTTCAGTTGACCTGATCTAGTCTCACCCTCTAAGGAGGGAGAGGTCAAGAGGCTTCTATGCCTCCCTTTCCTCACTTCTTCCCAGGCTTGGGTAGCACGTGAAGCTTGTCTAAGTAAGGTAAAAAAAACTGGTCTTTTATCTTTCCCTTACAGGAGGCTACTATAACAAAGTCCAATACAAAAGTGATAGAAAATTATTCATCTCTCATTTCACAATCTAAGTATAAGCAATACAGGGCAATTATGGTGTCTCTGTGGTGTGGGGGACCAGGGTTCTTCTGTTTTGTTGCTTTGCCATCTTTAACTTGAAGCTTTTGTCTCATAGTTTGAGATGGCTGTTCCTGCAGCTACTACCATATCCTTGTTCCAGGTATATAATGGGGAACAGAAAGAGAGGGCATGCTCCTTTTAAGGGCACAGCCTGGAAGTTGTGTATGTCTTTTCTCCTCATGTGTCACTGATAAAACCTGGTTACATGGTCACACCTAGCTGCAAGGGAGGCTAGGAAATACAGTCTTCAGCTGGGCAGTCACGTGTTCTGTTAATACTTCCATTACTTTAGAAGAGGAGAAAGATGTCAGTGATACAGGGAGCATCTCTGCCATAATAGTCAGTCAGCAACAGAGAAGGACTTAACTTTTGGAATGATTATATATATGTATATATATATACACACTCACACACATATGTATATACATATATATATGTATTTTTTTTCTAATTTATTGCCTTGTGGGGAGAACTTGTGCATTGTGGATTTGAGCTGAAATGAATTAACCTGAAAAGAGTTGACCTGAATTAATTTATTTGCCTTTGGGACTGTAACCAAATTTATTCTAATGGCTACAGGGATGAGTGTGAAATATTTAAGAGGCTGCTTTCCTCTATCTCTTATTTTTCTTGGGCTGTTTTTGTGTCTATCTTTATCACCTTTTTTGAGGCTAATTTCACATTTGTTTTCTTTGTATTTTTAGATATGGCACAGTCACAAACCTGGGTGCGAAGGTATTTCAAAGCCTTTTGTAAAGGCTTCTTTGTGGCGGTGCCTGTGGCAGTGACTTTCCTGGATCGGGTCGCCTGTGTGGCAAGAGTGGAAGGAGCGTCAATGCAGGTGAAAACTAACACAACTTCATTTTTTGAAGCACGTGCTCCATTGTTTTCCAAGCACTAGAAATGAGATATCTGTTTATTATATCCGTGATGGGACTTGAAAGATAAAAAGGCCTTGAATAAGGCCTTTAAAAGATATAAGGTTTTTTAAGATAAAAAACTACTAATCTCTTTATTTCCTATAAGGTATTCTAATGCAGTCATATTAGACTAGAGGTAAATAAAAATAATTATTAGCTAGTTCTCTGTGTCTATAGTTTGATATTTTCTGAGAATAGTAAATGGAGATTCTAAAGGAAATTCACTGAATAACACCACATTCTGTGGATAAGACCTAGGATTTTAAGATATTCTAATTAAATATCCACATTTGAATATCCTCTTAAAACTGAATTATTAGTATAGTTATTGGTAAGTCCTTTTTTATTGCAGGATGGGTTTAGGGCAAATTTGTTTACTCTATTGATATATACTTTTACAGGTAGAAAAAAGTCTAGAGCACTGATCCCAGATATTCTAGTGTGCTCTGTAAGCAAATAGCTGATTGAAAAGATTAACTGCAGTTTATATGGGAAATACTTTGGACTACAGATTTCCAAAAATTATGTAAGAATATTCTTCTGGAATAATGTAGAAAGAACTTTGTTTTAAAGTTGATGTCTACAACCTAGCTGTTTAAGTAACTTTATGCAGTTAAGAAAAAATTGCATTTGTAATATGATTTGGTTACTTCTATTCTTAGCATGTATTAAGTTCATGTTCTGTGCTAAATAGCTGTGTAAAACAAACAAGTCAAATGAATATATAAGTTTCTAAGGGCTTAAAATTATACAGAGAATAACCAGCTTTGTTTTTTCTTTTTTCGGTTAGAACTGTTTAAAGGCATAGACATCAGCTTTAATAGGCTGAGAATAAAATTATTTATTGCAGTTATTGTATTGATTATCAGGCCTCTTCCTCAGTTTTCATAGTCAGTGGGATAAGGAAGGTCTGTAGGTTCTTAGGGTGTGTGTTCTTTGGGCAAAGCTAAAGATCTATAGCAGGGCTGTATGAATATTAATTTCTACTTCCGTCATTTGGATTGTGATGGTTTTCTCTTAGGCAGGGGGTTTTGACCTCAGCCGTGGTCTCTTGGCTTTCCTCTGTAGTGGGACACCAGGCCAAAGGAAATTGGTCACTTACTTTGAGTGCAAAAATATTTTATTACAGGGGTGCAGTAAACATTTACAGGTATATATCTTTATTCTTGAATTAATTTAATTCATATAACACAGATTGGAATTACATTTCCTGCCTCTTTGTTTTGAATTCCTGGCAGCCTCCTCTTGACTCAATCCTTAGGGAGAACTAGATTTTTCTTTGCTGAAGTTTTGAGTTACATCCTTCATTTCAGATTAAAATTGCCTTCTCCAGAGTCATCTAAATTCCTTTTTGGTCCCTTGAACCCCTTGAATCCTTCCACAGGTATGTATCTTTCAGTAACAAATAATCGGGTTTATAATGATTTTCTCCAATTCTGTTGGTGCTGTCTGGCTACATAGCCATCCTTACCTTGGATCTGATAATATTCCAGAGAGGGTCATATGGCAATCATAGTATCCCAGTCTTCACGTTTTTAGCCCAGCACCGTCTCGCTGAATATCTGTGTTCCTGGTATGTGCAAAGAGCCAAGGAAAGTCATTAAAAAAAATAAGATATGGTTTTTGCTCACAAGAAATTGGCTGTTTTATGAAAGGATGAGACTTATCCCTAGTGAAGAAGACAGTGAAGAAAGTGTCATATGGCATCATTCCCCAATGCTAGTTTGTGGACCGATCCCCAAGTCAAATTATTACGCAATTTTACTACCTTTAATACTTTTTGTGTATTATGTAGAAATTTCCTTGGCTACTAGTTATAGAAGTCCAGCTTGAAATAACTTAGGTAAAATGGACAATATATTGTAAGGCCTATTATGTGCTCTCAGGGGATAATGGAACCAGGGACTTGACACTGCGGAGCTCTCATTCTCCTCTTTGTTTCCAGGGTCTCTCTATCTGCATCTTGGCTTAGTTCTCTCAGACAGCTTTCTCCACATGGCAGGGCACATGGCTGCTGGAGTTGTCATGACCAAGATGTCCCAGTTTTCATCACCATCTGAGAGAAATTGCTCTTCTTTCCTTAATTTCAGTTTAAAAAATCTTGGAGAAGGACTGTGATTGATTCAGCTTGGGTCACATACCCAAATATTTCCCAGAGGAAGGGAGGATGCTATTTTGAGAATTAAATAGGAATGGATATTCTGTGAAGAAGGGAGAAATAGACAGTTATTACAGCTGATTCTATGTTTTATGAATTTAGACTATAGCTATAATTCATTTACAGTTTCACTAGATATCACTAATCATTCCTAAAATTACTTAAGAGCAAAAATCGCAATAATGAGATTTTGGGTTAACTAATTCAGTAAATTTTAAGATTTCTTTACTACTGTACAATTTTGATGAACTGAATATGTATAGACCATGGGTTCAGATTTCTTTGACAATTGAAATAAACTCTTGTTTCAAATCTCTTTTATGAGTTAAGTACTGACATAAGTGCTGCAGGGGATTTCTCCAGAAGTCCCTGAGCATCCTGCAAGGAACACAACCTGATTTTTAAAACCATGACGCCTAAAAATTATATCTGGCATTTGACAATTGGTTTATTTATTGATTTGTTGTAAAGGGAAGGACTACTCTTGATGCCTGGTGATATCCTTTTGTGTGAAAGCTAGAAGTATGAAAGAAAAGCAGAAAAATGAAGAGACAAGAAAGAAAAAAAGCATAGAGAAAAAAAGAAAGTAACATAGATCAGCTGGGTGATGGAGGATGGTGGAGAAAATTAGATATTTGTGCAGGAGTCAGTGGCACAGGGGCCCAGTGGACAAAGTGCTGATGGGCTCCTCTGAATTCCTCTTAGGAATGTACCCTTGAAGACTTTACACATCTCTATTGCATGCTTGTGTGTAGCAGGCTGGGAAGTGTCATGTAGCCATTCATTCTGCATCTCAATATTCCTTGAAGGATTCTGTGGACCATTTTGATGGAATTCATATCAGTATAGTTTAGCAGGCTTGAGCATCATTCATTGCATAGTACTTTAGCTCTTCTGTGTATTCAGGTAGAAAGATCATATCTAGTCATTTCTGTCACCTCAAACATATGATTAATTTTTCAACTCAGAATGTTATTTTTGGAAATGAACAATAATGAAAAACAGTGGTAACTGTGAGTTGGAACAGAGAATCATTTATCAAGTGACTAGTCAGTGCAAGACACTATGTTAGGTGCTGTGGGGGATGACGAATCAGGCTTGGATTCTGCCTTCAGGGAGCTTTTATGTTTGAGGAAGTTCAAAACATATTAATCCTGGATGATGGATGTGTCTTCAGATGACATTAGTATGGAAGCTGTCAAGCTGTCAGATAAATGTTTGGCTAATGTTTGGTATTTCTAGAAATGAAGGCTTCTTTGGCTTAGTGCACTGTTTTTGGAGAACAGGCCTGGAATTTGGAACAGAGTGGTTTCAGAAAATAATCTTTGAACCCTTTTATTGTTGGTCACTGTATTAATTTTTGCTATGGCAAGAAACAACCCCAAGAATTCAGTGGCTTGCATGACAGATGTTTATTTCTTGCTTATGGGGTTGTGGATTGGCTTTAGTGCTCCAGGCCATGGGTTTGATTTTGTCTGCTTCATGTGCCTCTCGCTGTGGTACCCAGGCTGAAGGAGCCGCGGCTTCCTGGGGCATGCTCATGGGAGACAGCAGGACATAAGAGAGTGAGTGGAAGCCTCCGTTCAGAACCTCTGCTCTTCTGTCTACATTCCTTTGGTCAAAGCAAGTCACATGGCCAAACACAAAGTCAGTGGGATTGGGAAGCATATTCTACCCATAGGGAAGCCGTGGCAAAGATGGGAGGGAGGGAAGAATTGTGAACAAATAAATACATCCACCATAGCACCATGATTCCAAAGAAATAGGATTGATTTCAGAAGTAATCTAAAAATTGGTATGTATTTACTTTTGGGTCTATCAAAAATGGCCCTAGACTTTGTTGTCTAATAAACTAACAGAATTGGCATAGATTGAAATTCCAAGTCACTGCACTCCGGAAAGGACTGATCCGTTATACATTTCTTTAGGTTTGCAATACCCCAGAACTAATTGGATCATCACTTTAGAGTGGCTTTTCTTAAAAGTCACTCCATATCTAAGTTTGCCAGGCTGCTATGACAAATACCACACAGTGGGTTGGTTTAAACAATAAGAGTTTATTGGCTCGTGATTTCAGAGGCTAGAAGTCCAAATCAAGGCATTGGTGAGACCATGGTTTCTCCTGGGGGTGGGAGCTTTCTGGTGCTGACTTGTCAGCAAATCCAGTGGTTTGTTGGGTTGTATTTCTGCCTCCCATCACATGGCAATATCCTTTACTGCTTCTGAGACTTCCCGGTTCTGTTTATAAAGCTTTCAGTAATTTGGATGAAGACCCACCTTTATTCAATTAGGTCATACCTTAACTAAAAATAAGATGTCCTATTTATAATGGGTTCACACTTACAGGGATAGGGATTAAGATCATGTGTTTATTGGGATACCTAATTCAACCTACCACACTCTGCAACTTGGAGATATGTTATTTAAGAAAATCTGACAGCTGAAATATTAAATTTCATTAAATGGATATAAAATATCAGTCCTTTGGAGTTTATTGAATAAATACTCTTATAGCAATTTTGGAAATTCACATTGAGTATTGAATTTTGCTGTAAGAACTGTTTTTAGGCCTTTCAAAAAATTTGATTGGGTTATAATTTAATAGGGAAAGCTTGTTTTCAGGATTTTCTCTGTTTTAGTTTGCTAAAGTTGCTGAAGTGCAATATACCAGGAATAGGCTGGCTTTTACAATGCGGATTTATTAACTCACAAGCTTAAAGTGCCGAAGGCCATGAAAATGTCCAAATCAAGGTGTCATGAGACGATATCTGCACTCCTCTGTCAGAAGACAAGGCAAATAGCATCTTCTGGGTTTTGTTGCCTCCAGCTTCTGGCTTCAGTGGTTTCCTCTTTGTTATCTGTGGGTTTCTCCCAGCTTCTGTGTGTGTCCTTCTCTCTCAGCTTCTGTGTTTTCTCTCTATTTCATGTTCTTATAAAGGGTTCCAGTAAGAGAATTAAGACCCACCTGGGTGAAAGAGGAAGATTAGGGTCATGTATGTCACCAGAAGGAAAGCTAGAGGATAAAAACTGGGACTGTATAACTTAGCGAAACTTAGAGTGGATGATGGTGGTGGTTAATTGTACAAATATAAGAAAGTTTTTACATGAACTAGAACAAATATATGTCATTATTGCAAGTTGTTAATAATGGGATGGTATATGGGAAAAAAGACAATTAATGTGAATTAGGTCTGTAGTTAGCAGTAACATTATAATATTCTTTCATTAATTGTAACAAAGGCACTCTACCAAAGCTCAGTGTCAATAATAGGGGGATTTAAGGGAGGGGTAGGTACGGGATTCTTTTTTCTTTCCCCAGAAGAAATGGGAATGTTAATCATATTGATTGTGTCAGTGAATGCATAACTATGGTTATTCCAGGAGGCATTGATTGTTCACTTAGGATGGATTGTATGGTGTGTGAATAAAACTGTTTAAAAAAGGGGGCAGGGGGGAACTTTCATCTTAAAAATGAAAATGTTCTAAAATTGATTGTGGTGGTAAATGTACAACTATGTGATGATACTGTGAACCATTGATTGTATACTTTGGTGGATTGTATGGTGTGTGAATATATCTCAGTAAAACTGTTTAGAAACAAAGAAACCTGCCTGGGGCATGCCTCAACTGAAACAACCTAATCAGAAGTTCCTACCCACAATAGGTCTACACCCACAGGAATAATGGATTAGCTTTAAGAACATGATCTTTTCTGGGGTTCATAAAACCTCCAAACCATCACACCCTCTTATAAGAAAAATAATTCTTGACTTTTAAGCACAACTCAGTGGTTCCTTTTTTATGGATAAATTTTCTAGTATTTGTTTACAAATCGATGAGTACCTGACTAGAAGGATAGAGGTGATCAAACACTGGGAGTCACAGCTAGTTGAGTGTAAGTCATAAATGAAAATAAAGTTTTTAATGATACAGTGATATAATTCAATGGAAAATAGGATTCAGTGTACGAGGCATCTGATTTTTTAAATAAATTTCTATAGATACATCTGTTTTATTGGATGAGATATACCTTTTGCAATGCTCTGCACACAATGAATACTGGCACAAATTGTTGGTTAATGATTATTCATACTGACCTATTCCCCTCTAGTGCACATGAATCACTTCTACTGGTTGCTGAAAGGTTACCTTTGAAAGCAGACCTCCTTTTTTTTCTTTTTTTTCTTTTTCTTTTTAAAGAAGCACCACATTACTCAACAGCAATTTAACTTAGGAAATGATATTGCATACAGTTGAAACTACAGAGGGAATTTATGTAGGTGGAATGCAATTATTCACATTAGAACTTCAATCGCTCACAGAGGCTTTTAGAGTAAAGGGTGCCCTAGGAATAGTTTAATGACCTCACATGGAAGTTTTAGATTTTATTTGAGTGAGGATGCCTGTAGCAGGGTCACTGCTTCTGATAAAAGGCGTATGCCTTCCACATTTACAATGAAGATTTAAGACCTTAAAAAGTAAGTGAAAGAAATAATTTTAAGTGTCATTATCTTATTTTGTTGTAAGTGTTACATAATTTTTATATAGTATACCATTTTCCTTTTTCCATTTTGCATAGCCAGAGGGGAAACACTTGAAAACATTACTACACAATACTGTTCTCTAGTTTATCCTTAAGGGAAAGAGTTATGTAGACTATATTAGAATTTAATAAATTAGAAAATGTGAGGAAAATAGCATTTAATTGGCATGGAGCTCTTTGTTCATCAATAACACATTCTTTGATTTGAAATTATCTTAACTTTCAGCTACCTGTGTATGATCCTGAGGAAACTGGTTTGTAATAAACCTCTTAAACTCCTACCTGGCTCTTTGCAGTCATTATCTTGTTTCTTGCTGAGTTTAAATTTAAAAGTTCTGTCAAAAAATGCAACCAAAGAGGCTTTTCTTCTCTCTTAATCCCCTCCTCCACTGCCTCATTTGTATTTTTAATTTACCTACAGTGGCCTTAATAATGCTCACAATCATTGTTCATTGTAACTATTATTTTGACATTCTGAAAAGCTAGATACAAATAGACTCTCAAGAAAAGAAATATATTGTAATTTATTCACTGGCATTTAAGGTAGAGTTAAGGAGTTTGTTACCTGCTGAATTTGCACTTCTGAGATGCTGGGAACTACCTGCCACACTTTTTCCTCCTGTGTTGACTCTGTGTTCTTCTGCTCCTTGGTCTGCTGGGGTGACAATGAAGGAGGCCAGGATTTAACACTGGAATGCTTTATTGTCTTACCTGTGTGTTTTCTTCCCAAATACCTTTGGCCCAAAAATCTCACCTGAGATTAATAGGGAATTCAATTAGATTAGTTTATATTTATAGCAACAAACATGATAATGAAATAGTTGGTGAGTGATAACTTTATAATGTCTTCATGGGTTTTCCATGATAGAATAACTGTATACTTCTGTTTTATATAGTCAGTGTTATATCTGTTATTTAAACACTGACTTCATTACATTCTCTTTTTTAAATGTTGAAAGTGATTTTATTCTTAGAGAGTAGTTGGAAGAGTACTACAGAGAACTCCCACATGCTCTGTACTCAGATTCACCAGTTTTCAATATTTTGCTTCGTTTATTTTATTCCCTCCCTCCTTCACTCCCCACTTTCTTTCTTCCTCTCCCTCCTTTCCACTCTTTCTTCCTGTATATTTATGTGTGTTGTGTGTATGTGTGTGTGTGTGTGTGTGTGTTTGTGTGTATGCATACAATCTTCAGAATCAGACCTAAGAGGCTTTAGATATTGGATCTATCAGGTATTAATTGTAGTCTGTTTAAAGAAATAGAAGAAGGAACTGAAAACAGAGAGCAACAAACGAAAGATTATTTAAAATGGCCAAGCAAAGTACCAATTTTATCACTTGTGTTTTTTTTTAATCTTCATTTTATTGAGATATATTCACTTACCACGCAGTCATACAAAACAAATCGTACATTCGATTGTTCACAGTACCATTACATAGTTGTACATTCATCACCTAAATCAATCCCTGACACCTTCATTAGCACACACAAAAAAATAATAAGAATAATAATTAAAGTGAAAAAGAGCAATTGAAGTAAAAAAGAACACTGGGTACCTTTGTCTGTTTGTTTGTTTGTTTCCTTCCCCTATTTTTCTACTCATCCATCCATAAACTAGACAAAGTGGAGTGTGGTCCTTATGGTTTTCCCAATCCCATTGTCACCCCTCATAAGCTACATTTTTATACAATTGTCTTCGAGATTCATGGGTTCTGGGTTGTAGTTTGATAGTTTCAGGTATCCACCACCAGCTACCCCAATTCCTTAGAACCTAAAAAGGGTTGTCTAAATTGTGCATTAAGAGTGCCCACCAGAGTGACCTCTCGGCTCCTTTTGGAATCTCTCTGCTACTGAAGCTTATTTCATTTCCTTTCACATCCCCCTTTTGGTCAAGAAGATGTTCTCCATCCCACGATGCCAGGTCTACATTCCTCCCTGGGAGTCATATTCCACGTTGCCAGGGAGATTCACTCCCCTGGGTGTCTGATCCCACGTAGGGGGGAGGGCAGTGATTTCACCTTTCGAGTTGGCTTAGCTAGAGAGAGAGGGCCACATCTGAGCAGCAAAGAGGCATTCGGGAGGAGGCTCTTAGGCACAAATATAGGGAGGCCTAGCCTCTCCTTTGCAGCAACCGTCTTCCCAAGAGTAAAACCTATGGTAGAGGGCTCAACCCATCAAACCACCAGTTCCCTATGTCTGATCACTTGTGTTTTAATATGTATTTTTATCTATGATAATGGTATGGTGGTTGTGTTTTAAAAAAAATCTTTATCTTCAACAGTATCAATCTTACAAAGATTTTCAATGAAATGCATGATAGCTGGCATTTACTTTAACATAAATGGGAGGGGATATATCTCAGTAAAATTACATTAAAAGATAAATAGGGGGAAGAAATCTGAAGTGGGGTTATGGGTGATACAAGATTGGCCATGAGTTCATAATTATTGAATCTAGGTAATGGGTAGCATGGTGGTTCATTATACTATTCTATTTTTTTAAAAAACAAGTTTATTGAGGTCTAATTTACATACTATTAAATTTACCTATTTACTATTATGGTGATTCAGTGATTTTTAATAAATTTATAGATTTGTACAGTCATCAACGCAATCCTGCCTTAGAACATTTTTATCACCCCAAAAGATCCCTCATGTCAGTTTGAGGTCAGTTCCAGTCCCACCCTGGCCTTGGGCAACCATGATCTGCTTTATAGATTTGCCTTTTCTGGACATTTTCTATAAATAGAAACATTTACTGTGTATTTTTGTGTCTGGCCTCTTTTAAAGTTTATCCATATTGTACCATGTATCAGTTGTTAATTCCTTTTTATATTATCTGTAATATTCCTCTGTATGGATATAGCACATTATGTATTTCATTTACCAGTTGATGAACAATTGGGTTGTTTTCATGTCTTCACAATTGTGAATAATGCTGCTATGAACATTTGTGTACAGGTCTTTGTGTAGCCATGTCTTTATTTCTCTTGGGCAGATACCTAGGAGTGGAATTGCTAGGATGTATGATGCATTATGTTTAGCTTCTTTAGAAACTGCCAGACTGACCTTTTTCAGAAACTGCCAAACTGAGGGAGTATGGAGAAAAGCATGGTGCCAGTTGGCACTGTTTGTATCATTTCATTTTATCTCTTTGCTGCCAGATAGGTGTAGAATTTCAGCTTATCATTTGGCCCCATTGATACCACTCTGGTGGAGGAAATAAAGGGCCAGCTCTCCCTGTCTCACTGTCATTGGTGGGGCTGGAAGTCTAGTTCCCTGCTCAGCTCCACTGATATTAAGGTGTAGGGGCAGTTTTTCTTTTGGTGTTTGGCTGGATTAGAACGGGTATTATCAAAAACATTTTCTGTTCTGCTAGCCTTTCCCTGGTCCTTTGCATAGATAGAGTAGACTTTTCTTGGAGTTGTTTTTTTTTTTTTTTTAGGTCCTGCCTGGGTGGCTCCAGGTTGCAGGCATTTCTGGCGCCTTTTTAGGGGTATGTGGGAGGCAAAAAGAAAACCCAAGGAACTCACCATTGTGTTGTTCCTCAAGTCCTAAAGTTCTTAGCCACCAGACTGCCTTCTTCTTTCCATCTTTCAGAATCATCCTATGTTTGTTTATTTTATCATGTTCAGGAGTTTTTTTGTTGTAACACAGAAGACTAGCAAGGAATTATGCTTCTCCATTTTGGCCCTACAGTGCACTTTCCAGCCCTCCTTATATTCAGATGTGGCACTGTGACTGAGTTCTGGCCAGTTGGAAATGGATAGAAGTGTGCCATTTCCAGCCCTGGCCATAAAAGCCTTCTTTGTGATCCTCCATGCGCTCTCTCTTCCATAGTTTTCTGGGGAGTCCGGCATGGGACTCTGTGACCACAAGAGACAGTAGAGTCACAAGACACAGGGAATCTGGGTTTCTGAATGACTGTATGGAGATAACCTACCCACTACTGTATATGACAGTGAGCTTTTGGGAGTCTTTTTACAGGCATTTAGTCTATTTTGACTATATAGTAAGACTCATTACTCATTTCCTCTCTTTTTCTTTATGTTACTGTCATTTTAAGGCTGAACTCAATTCCTGTCTCCTTCACACAACTTTTCTGAATTCTAGCATTCACTTATTTGAAATCCTACTGCTTGTAAATTTTTACTAATGATTATAAACTCTTTTGTATGTCCTCTAGTTAGAAAGGGGCCATATTCCTCTTACCTACGTGTTCAGAGGTTTGCTGAATAAATGAATATTAAATTTTTCTTTGAAGCACTGAAGGGCCTGAATAATTAAACCCTACAGAAATATGAAAAATGAAATTATCGTCATTAAAATTTTTTTTTTCTTAGACATTGAATGTGTTTCTGCATTATTCACCTGAAGACTTTTTAGCTCCTTGATGAATCCATCATATTCTTTCTGGCAGAGATTTTCAAGCCTTTTTGACTATGACTCATAATAAGAGATATATTTTGGCATTGTATGTAGAAGTGCACACACACAAACATCTGAAACAAAAGTTTCATCAAACAGTACTTAATAACTACCCTTATTATGTGCAATGCCGTCTGACAATTTCTATTCTGGTTGCAACCCATTAAATTGATTCTGTGACTCATTTATTGGTCATGACCTGTAGTTTGAAAATGCAGCTTTATTGTTAAAGGGAGAATTGAAAGGTTGAAGCAGCTCAAATTGAGCTATAACAAAGGGAGCAGAACACATTAGCTTTTGATTCTGAAATTTTAAATGTGGATTTGTCATAGAGCTTCAAGCAATAAGTGTAATACAAAGGTTAAAGAAGTCCATGGTCTGCCCCTGTCTGAGAAAGCCCTTTTGTAGCTAGTGAGGTCCTTGGGCCTTTTGTAATCACCTGGGGGTGCTTATTAAGGCACATTACTGGGCTCCATTCCAGACTGATGAAATTAGAATCATTTTCCAGGGGGTCTTGAAATTTGCATTTTAAGAAGCCCTGTAAATACTTATACAGAGCCCAATTTTTGGGTGAGGGCAAATTGTTGGAGGGTCTGCTGGACATGGTATTTGCATTTACTTATTAAACTTTTAAAATTCTTATTCCTAGTACCTTTTAAAAATGTATTTTTTATTCCCCATCCTTTTGTTTAAATTACTCGTCATATATTTGTGCTAGTTTTAGATTTTTAATTGTTTTCAACATCTCAAATCAATGGTTGTTATCAATTTATAATATTTGTCATTCTTAATTTTCTTACTATTTTATAAACTATCCTTTTATCTCTTCATACTTTCTAATTTTTATTTTGTAATATCTTCACATTTTATTTTATTTTTAAGCACCTTTTCTATACTTTTTAGCTTGTCACTTTCCTTTTAGAGTGTTTATCTTTTAAATTATTTTTTTGCCAGTTGATATTTCTTTTTTTAAAGAAGCCATAAATCATCTTTTATTTTCATAGCTTTTTATTTTGTAGCTTTTTATTTCATATGGTTGCTTTAAATTAAATTTCTTTATTACTCTAAGATATGTATAATGAAATTTGCCATTTTAACTATTTGTAAGTGTATAATTAAGTGGTATTGATTACATATACAGTGTTGTACAACCATCACTCCAAAAAGAAAGTCTATGTCCTTTAAGCATCCCCTCCCCTCAGACCTGGTAGCCTCTAATCTGCATTCTGTTTCCACGAATTTACCTCTTTTCTAGATATTTCCTGAAGGTGGAATCATAGGGTATTTGTCCTTTTGTGCCATGTCGTTTATTTCACTTAGCATAATGTTTGCAAGGTTCTTCCATATTGTAGCATACATCAGAATTTCCTTCCTCTTTATGGTTGAGTAATATTCCATCGTATGTATATATCACATTT
The DNA here is from genome assembly GCF_015220235.1 of Choloepus didactylus. Classification (NCBI taxonomy): domain Eukaryota; kingdom Metazoa; phylum Chordata; class Mammalia; order Pilosa; family Megalonychidae; genus Choloepus; species Choloepus didactylus. Next base: position 82,894,344 of record NC_051311.1, read on the forward strand.
TGCTTATCCATTCATCGGATGATGGGTATTTGGATTGTTTCCATCTTTTGGCTATTGTGAATAATGCTGCTGTCAACATTCACATAAAAGTATCTATCTGAATCCCTGTTTTCATTTCTTTTTGGTATATGCCTGGAAGGAGAATTTCTGTGTCATATGTAATTCTCTGTTTAAATCTTTAGCTTTTAAAATGACCTATGGAAAACCCAATCACAAGACTGTCAGTCGAGTGTATGACCCAATGAGTTAGCATGGGAGATTTGTAGATTTTTACAATAATGGCTCCTCAATGAATCAGGCCTCCTTCATTGATTTGGGGAGTTTCTTCTCCCATTGACTCTGGTCTTGTTGATGTGACTTGCTTTGGCCAACAGGACATCAACAAATGTTACTCAGGCAAAAGCTTGGTAAGCACCTGTGAACTGGGAACAAGTAAGAATCTCAAGTTATCCTGCTGGAAAGGACACTGGAAAATAAATGAGATACCATGGCCAACAAGCTCAAATCAAGTGTATGACATGTGATTGAGGTCATCTTGGATTTCCAGGCCCATTGAGCCCCAGATGATTGTACCACACAAGCCACCTCAGGTACAACCACAGTTGCAGGATCTTGAGGAAATAAATGGATGTTCTTTTAAGACACATAGTTTTGGAGTGGTTTGTTATGAAGCTATCAGTTAACTATTGATAGTTAACTGAAACATTGGTATTAGAAGTGGGGTGCTGCCATAGCAAAAACCTCAAATATGTGGCATTGGTTTTGGGACTGGATGGCAATTGGAGGCTAGAAAAGTGGTGAGCGGGTTGTTGGCAAAGGCTGGACAAATAGCAAACTCTTAGTGGATGCTGGAAAAATAGAGAGGAAACCACTTTTGGAGCATGGAATGATGGTGACCCATGATTTATGGTAATGACATAATTGTAAAAATCCATGTAATGAAATAATTTTGAAAAGGCTGTCTCCGGAAGGAGCTTGTTAAAAGAAGGTGTCTCCAATGAACTTATGGATTACCTGGTTAAGGAGATTTCTAGGCAAAAAATTGGAACCATCATTTGGGTTCTTATAGCTTTATATGATAATTTGTGAAAAGTGAGAAATGAACTTAAGGAAGAAATTACAGGAAATATAGGGGGTCCAGTACTTTTACATTTATAGTTGTTGGCATTAAAAGTTCTCAAAATGAGAAATAACCTCAGGGTGAAGATCAAACCATGACTGGAAGACTCTTTGTTAAGACCTCAGAAAGATTTAAAGTGGTACTTACTAGATCCTTTTAGCTAGACAAAAGAAATTCTAAAAATCTTAAGGGTGTTGTGTCATAGCAGCTTGAAACTCCCAACAAAAAGAGGATCTATTTTGAAAAGAGTTATGGGTGCAGTTTTGGGGGTAATGGAGTGAACCCCAATTAGAGTAATAGGAATCCTACAAAGGTTTAAGGGAATTGAATTGACTTGTACTAAAAGGGGTGGTCAGTTCAAAATAAAAAGAGGCCCCTGGGGCTTTCACCCTACTATGGCCAGCAAATAGCCTGGGAAAGGTACTTAGTTGCAAACATGGAGCATTTCTTATTTAAAAAGAAAGATCTTGGAGTAGCGCTAAGAGCCAAGAGGGCTAAGTTAAGAGCTATGGAAAACAGTAAATTAGGGAACCATTCAAGAGAACATAATTGGACCCTAATCAAGGAACATTCCTGTCCTTAGAGTAGGAATTTTCCTGTCCCCTGACAACATGTGCTTCTGGATTTGAGACTTGCTGGGGACAATTGACTGCTGTTTCTCCCATTCCTTCTTCTTTTTTAAATCTCTGTGGTTTTCCTGTCCCTGTCCTTCCATTGTGTATGATATGTGTTTGATGGGGGACAGATAATTTGTCTTTTTACTTTACGAATCTTTGATCAAGATGAGCTGCACTCAGGTTGCACCTGGGATCCTTATCCATATGCAGACCTGAGGTATATGATGAGAGAGTGGACTTTGAGTCTGTTGACATAGTTGGGTGAGACTTGGGGTTTTGGGTAAAGGTTGAGTGCTAGCTGAAGAACTGCTTGGCCGAGTGTAGCTTTAACTTTAGAATCATTAATAAATAAATGATTATTTTTGAGTAAATAAATTTTGGTATGATTTGTTTTGTAGCAATGGATTCAAGGATTTTATGATTTTTTTTCATTTTCATCTGCCACAGTGCTTTTTGTTTCTTTTTTTGTTTTTTATTCCATTTTTAATCTCTGAATTCTAATATCTTTAACTGACCTATTTCAGAGGGTCCATGGACCAAACTTTCTACTGATATACATTTTTACTGTTGGAATGGTCACTTATTTATTTATTTATTTATTTATTTTCTGGTACACCGTCAAGACTAACGATGAGGAACTACAAGATCTAAAATCCATGACCTCATTTTCATAGATTTGCTGGATATTGTACAAGTAATGTGAATATATTTGCTACATATTTGTACCTCCTAGGGAATTTGGCCTCTTTGGAGTTATGTGCTTCTGGGGGCAATCATCCAAGCAGCCTCCAAGAAACCTTTTGCTATTTGTTGAGCTACTTCCTTTCTGTTTCTGCATACATTGCTGTGAACTTTTTCTTCAGATCACAAGGACACATCAGAGAGAAAAATGGCTTCTTCTGGGCAATGAAGAAGGATCCAGCAGTGAATAAAAAAGCCTTATTCAGTTTTATGAGGAAGTTAGAGTTGTCAGTATACAGATATATCATGGTTTGGGACTGTCTTAGTTTGTGGACTGCTATGACAAATAGCACATTGAGATGGTTTAACAATAGGAATTTATTGGCTCATGGTTTCAGAACCTAGCCGGCTTGCTTCCTGAAGTAGGTAGCATTCTGGCTGGCCAGCAATCCTTGCATTTCTTGGTGTTCCTTGGGTTTCACATGGTTATATCCTCTCCTTTCTCTTTTGGGTTCCATTAAGTGCTGCTTCCGGTCCTCCCTGGGGCTTTTTCTTTTATAAATCCTCTAGTAATGGGATTAGGACCCATCCTGATTCCGTTGACCACACCTCAATAGTGAGGACATACCATAAACATTTTTAATGGTAGTATTTTATAGTTATTGCATTATTACTTTGAACCAGAAAGTTTGCACATTTTAATCTTGCAATCTTGTTGCAGTGATCTGAATTAAGGGTATGCATTACATGAAAGAACTTGTTAAAAAGGAAACAAACCTTTAAAATACCTGTAATAAAACGATACCAAAATCAGATGTTTTCCATTTAAAAACAATGCATTACTTTGTTCATACTATAAAAACATTGCATATTGATTGGAGAAAGCTTGGAAAATATGAAAAATACACAAAATAAAAACCATCTATACCATCTTATGGAATTAATTATATTAAGATGCTATTATATGATAATAATCACTAAATTTTATTGAGTGCTCACTATGTTCCAGTCATTATAATATTCACTTTTTATATATAAATTTTATATCCCCTTCAACACTGTGATGAAGTTACAATTATTATCTCCTTTTTATAGTTGAAGAAACAGGGACAGAGAGATTAATTTGTTGAGTGTTACACAGTTTTCAGCCTAGGCTTCTAATTCTCAAATTTGGTTTTCTAAAACATTATGAGTTTTTCTAGTCCTTTTCTATAAAATTTTCCTTCCTTCTTTATTTCTTTCCATTCATCCTTCCTTCCTTCCCTAATTGGATTACACTAATTTGTTTTTTTTATTTATCATTTTGTCTACTTAATTATTTTGCCAAACATACCTAAAAATCCTTAACTATCTTTCAGTGTGATTTTTAATGGTATATAGCACATGGTTTAACCATTGCTTATTTAATAAGTGTCCTATTGTTGGCTCAGTTTTTCTCTGTTATAAATGATGTATGCTGAGCATCTTTGTACATACATTTCTGCACATATTTCTGATTATTTAAGATAACTACTAAATATGACATTACAAGGTCTAAGGATAAGATCATTTTAAAGACTTTTGGTATATTTTAGCAAATTACCTTTCAGATAATTTGTAAAGATTTTTATTTATATAAGAAATGCATGAAAGTGCATGTAAAACTTAGAAAATACAGTAAAAGATTAGGCTAATTAAAAATTAGGAGCTCAGTATATTTCCAGTTAAAATAAATATGGTTATATGTTTATTTTTACTTTATTAATATAGTGTGAAAGACTTGTTTTTAAATAAAGAAAATTTACAAAATTATAGTATTTTACGTAAATAAAAGTTCATGCAGAAATACTAAAAGGAGGAAAATATTCATTCCAATTTTAAGTACAGGAATGCTGATGATCCATAGGTATGTGAATAAGACAATAAGATTAGAACGTAGTTATTTTTAAGGAAGGCTCTTAATGCTCTTTCTGAATAAAATATTATCAGATCTCAAGGTGAAAAATCCTGTTGACTAGCATACTACCTGATACAGAGTTGGAATTCTGTAGTTATTCAATGATGGATGAAGGAATGAAAGAAAGCATGAATGAATTTTTATAGTTTTACTTCCTTGACAGAAGCAGTCCTTTTTCTATTGTCTTTTAAGTTAGACTTGTGAATTATATAGCTCTTTCATCTCATTCAGGACTCGTTGAGGGTATACATATGTGAATAAAGAGAGGCTGCCTGAATTTTACGGTCAAGGTGGAGTGACTGGCCATGGCTGGAGCGCTAAGGTGACCCTTGGAAGAGAGGTTTTTTCTAAATAGAGCTTCATGACATCAACAAATGCTCCTTTGGGGGAGCCTCTGTAAGCAGGAGTGTGAAAAGCCTACTCTTCTATACTTAATAAAGTATCTTACGTAGCTAGGACTTAATAAGTATAAATTTCCTGAGATGCTTTATTACTTCAATTTCTTCCTTTTGGCTCAAATGGAATCTATGCATGAGTTTAGGTTTTAGTCACCTTGCCAGGTAAAGGAACATACAGTCCAAAGTTTGAATATATTTTTGAATTGAATGGATTTTCATTCTAGCAGGTCAAATATAAAGGAGTATGGATGTGATCGATTGAATTGTGTATACCAGTTTGGACATGTTCTTGGTCTTGGACTGCTTTCTGGTGGGTGTGTACCCATTGTACTAGGATCTTTATAGGATGTTAGTTTAGTTAAAATGTGGCCCAATAGGTTGGGCTTTAATCTGGATTTTGAGTCTTTATTAGCAGAGTGAAAGTCAGATGGAGAAAGAAACCACAGGGAGCTAGAAACTGGAAATCAGCAGAACCTGGAAAAGAAAGGAGAAGATGCCTCCATGTGCATTGCTGTGTGACAGAATAGCCAAGAAAGGCCAAAGAAGATACCAGTCCCAGAAGGAAACAAGCCTTCTAGCCTCTAAAACTGTGAGCCAATAATTTCCTGTTGTTAAGCCAACCCATTACATGGTATTTGTTTTGGCAGCTAGGAAACTAAAGCAATGGGTAATAAGCTCCCTGTACATGAGGGAAATGCTCCATTTCTAACTTAAAACTTTTCACAGTCCTGGGTTCAGTGATAGTATGTTTTTTATGCATGCTAGTAGGAAAAATCCGTGTACTCCAGAACCCATGCAAAAAGAAAAGCAAGGGAAGGAAGATGGCATTTTAGACCATTTTTTCAATGTACTTGCATGGCTGTGGTATCTAATAATAATAATTCTATAATCAGAACATACATTTATCTTAAATGTACTTTATGCTTCCTGGCCAATCCTGCAGTATTGAAGTTCAAGACAGATCAAGATGGTGGAGTGAGATGCTTCAGGTCTCCATCCCCCAAAGAAACTTTTAATAACCAGTAAGAACTTGCAGAAACATCTTTCTCAAAGCTCTAGAAAACAGTTGAAGGACTGTAGTAACACTGTAGCTGAATCAAGAAAAAGGCTACTTCCCTAGCATTCCAGCTCACCCCTTCCCCATTCCTCACTACTTGTTGCAGAGCTGGTCTGTGCTCCCAGTGCTTATCCTCGTCCTGGTTCTGGAGGGAGCAGAATAATGCTTATGCAAATACTGGGTTTGTCTGGTCCAGTCTGTCTGGTGGTGGCCTGAGGGACTCGCCATCCCGGAACTTGCCCTGCATGTAGAAGGTAGCTCACAGAGCTCTCCTACAGACTGCTGTGGGAGAGCAGTCATGTCATGCTGCCTGAAACAAGAGGTTGCTGCCTATAGCATCCTATAGTACAGTGTCTGGGACCATGAAGAAACTGTGTCCTAGGAAGGATGGGACATTTGGAAATGTATTATTGGGGAATTCCTAAGGCTACATGTGCATGTCCAAGCCAAGGCCTGTATGCAGAAAGGATCAAGGAGGCCCCTACACATTGGCCTGTAGCTATTCTCTAAACTTGTTGCATGGACAAGCCCTGAAGGAGAACATTTATACAGGCCAATCTACAAAAACTGGCAAAGTGTTTTATTTTTCTCCTCCTCTTCCTCCTCTTCTTTCTCCTCTTCCTCCTGTTCTATCTCCTCCTCCACCTTTTTTTTGTTAACTCTTGGCATTGAAGGAAAGCTGTCATAATATTAACTGGACAAAAGCTTAAGGAACAGGTGCTTAAATGTCTAAATTCCAGAGAAAACACATTAAAATATCAAAATGTCCAGGTTTAAAGAAAAGGTTACAAAACATAAAAAAAAGCAAGAAGCAATGGCCCAGACAAAGGTGAAGATTAAAACTTTAGATACCACCAATGAGGCAGACCCGATCTGGGACATAGCAGACAAGAACTTAAAAAAAAATTGTCCTGAGTATATTCAAAGAACTAAAGGAAATCATGGACAAAGAACTAAAGGAAATTAGGAAAACAATGGATGAACATGAAGAGAGTATCAATAGAAGATGATATTGTTGTCTTCAGCAACAGAGCTGAAGACAACAATAACAGAAATTAAAAATTCCCTGGAGGGGTTCAACAGTAGATTGGAACTGACAGAAGAAAGAATCAGAGAACTTGAAGATGTGACAATTGAAATCACTCAGTCTGAGGAGTAGAACAATGAAAGAATGAAGAAAAGCAAATGGAGCCTGAGGAATTTGTGGGACACAGTCAGGTGTAACAATATATGCATGTGGGAGTCCCAGACAAAGAAGAAAGAGAGAAAGGGGCAGAGAGAATAGTCAAAGAAATAATAACTGAAAACTTTGCAAATTTAATGAAAGATATGAGTATTCATATCCAAGATGCTCAATGAACTCCAACCAGGATAAACCCAAATAGACTCACACTGTGGAATCTTATATTCAAACTGCTGAATGCTGAAGATGAAGAGATAATTTGAAAGCCATAAGAGAGAAGGAATGTGTCACATATAAGGAAGCCTTAATAAGATTAAGTGCCAATTTCTCATTGGAAACCATGGAGGCAAGAAGGTAGCAGGATGACATAAATTTAAAGTTCTGAAAACAAAAAATTGTCAACCAAGAATTTTATTTCCAGCAAAACTGTCTTTCAAAAATGAGAGAGATATTAAGATATGCCCAGATAAACAAAAGCTGAGGGAATTCATCATCAGTAGACCAGCCCTACAATAGATCCTAAAGAAAGTTCTGCAAGTTGAAAGGAAAGGACTATAAACAATAGATCAAAACTACATGAAGAAATAGATATTCCCAGAAAGGAAAATGACATGAGTAAATATAAATCTCAGTACTATTGTATTTTTGGTTTGTAACTGCACTTTTTTTAAAATTTCCTACAGGATCTAAAAGGCATCTGCATAAAATGTAATAATAAATCACTGGTTGTGTACTCATAATATCAAAATGTAATCTGTGACAAGAACTATATAAAGTTGGGGGACAGAGGGTTATAAGAACATAATTTGTGCATGCTATTGAAGTTAAGTTGGTTTCAGAGCAATTGAAATTGTTATAGGTTTAAAATGTTAAATTTAAGCCCCATGGTAACTACAAAGAAAATATCAGAATATATGTAAGCTCATAGCAACAGAAAGTAGAATACAGGTTGCCGAGGGCAGGTGGCAGGGGGAATGGGCAGCTAATACATAATGGATGTAAGGATTTCTCTTTGGGAAGATGGGGAAGTTTTAGTAGTGGATGTTGATGAGGGTACCACAACATTGTGAATGTGATTAATCCTACTGAATGTTATGTTTGGGAGTGGTTGAGATGGAAAGGTTTATGTTGTGTATGTTTTCTCTCAATTATCAAAAAAAGAAAAAACAACTAAGAGACAATGTCAATTAAATGGAATATGTTACACTGGATCAGATCTAACAAGGGAATAGAAAAGGCTCAAAAGGACATGATTGGGACATTAGAAAATTGGAATATGGACTGTTAGCCTTAAATCAATGTTAAATCTCTTGAACCTGATAACTGGACTTAAGGTGGTTACATAAGTGAATATTCTCATTCTTAGGAAATGTACATGGCTGTATTAAGTGTTCAAGGAGCATGATGTATGTAACCTACACTCAGGTGTTCAGAAAATGGATTTGTAAGTAGATAGATAAATAGATGGATAGATAGATTGATAGATGGATAGATAGAATGCTATGGCAAATGTGACAAAATATTAAAATTGGTGGATCAGAGTATCTGAAGGATTGGGGTACGTTGCAGTTCTTTGTATTGAGTTTGTATTAGTTTTGTAACTATTCTGGAAGTTTGAAAGTATTTCAAAATAAAAATAAAAATAGAAATGTTCAAGGAAAAGGGAATTATTTCAGTTTTTTTCTTTGTTTTTTTAAACTAATAGTCTCTCCCCTAATTATTTTTCTAAAATAATGATCCTCCTAAAGAGGTCTGAGGGCTGCTGTTGTTTTCTCGTGGTTACTATGGCTGACCATCTCATCTGAAAGCACAAAAATTGATATTTAAACATTATACTTTGTATATAGCCATTGAAGGTGGTACTCTTTACAGGCCTGAAAAAGTAAAGGTGCTGATCTCAATGAAGTAAGGTTTGTTAGTAGACTATAGGAAGTGAATCATAGGCTCTGAACTTTTTTTAATTAAAAAAAAAGGCAAATTTATAGCAAAAAATCAAAACCAAAATAATATTGTTTATTGATTGATGGTGCAGTTAAATCTTACAAAGCAAGAAATCTATCAAGACTCTGTTGAATTCTTTAGGGGAGTTTTATTTCCCTAAACCAAGACATAAATTCTCCCCAAACCATCAGGTGATCTGAACTTAGACACAAGCTGAGGATTTAGGATACCCTGACAATAATATTTGTAGGAGGCATGAAAATCCTTAAGCATAGTCTTTTTTTTTTTTTAAATTAAATTTTTTAATTAGAGAAGTTGTAGGTTTATAGGAAAATTTTGTAAATGTAAAATGTAAAAAACAGTGCTCCTATTTACCCCGTTTTAGTTTGCTAGGCTGCTGAAAGCACATACTCTGAAATGGGTTGGCTTAACAATGGGACTTGACTAGCTTACAGTTTTGAGGCTGAGAAAAATATCCAAATCAAGGCATCATCAAGGAAATGTTTTCTTCCCTAAGACTGTCTACCAGGGATCCTGGACTCCTCTGCCACATGGCAAGGCACATGGAGGCATCTGCTGGTCTCTCTCTTCTCCTCCAGGTTTTGTGGCTTTCAGCTTCTTGCTTCCATGGCGCTCTCTCTCTCTCTCTCTCTCTCTCCCTCCCTCTCCCTCTCCCTCCCTCCCTCCCTCCTGTTTATAAAGAACTCCAGTAAGAGGATTAAGACCCATCCTGAATACACCTTAACTGAAGTAACCTCATCAAAAGGTCGTATTTTAAGTATACCCACAGGAATGGAGTAGTATTAACATGATTTTCTGGGGTACATATAGTTCCAATAATGCCATCATATTATTGACACTTTGCATTAGTATGGTACCTTTGTTACAAATGATGAAAGAATATTAACATTGTCCATGATTTACATTAGATGTATTTTTTCCCCATATACCACCCTATTAGTAACACCTTGTGTTAGTGCTGTACATTAGTTATACTTCATGAAAGAGCATTTTTATTCTTATACTATTAACTATAATCTATCATCTGCAATAGGGTTCATTGTGTTATATAGTTCTGTATTTTATTTTTAAATATTTATTATAGTAACATATATATGCCCTAAAATTTCTCCTTTTAACCGTATTCACATATATAATTCAGTGCTATTAATTACACTCATAGTAATGTGCCACCATCACTACCATCCATTTCCACAACTGAACAATCAACCTAAATAGAAATTCTGTACAAATTAAACATTAAATTCCCATTCTCTACCCCAATCCAGTCTCTGGTAACCATATTTGAGATTGTAACTCTATGAGTTTGCTTATTTTAATTAGTTCTTATCAGTGAGATCATACAATATTTGCCCTTTTGTCTCCTGCTTATTTCAAACAGCATAATGCATTCAAGTTTAATCCTTGTTGTCACATGTGTCAGGACTTCATTCCTTTTTTATAGCTGAATAATATTCCATTGTAGGTATAACTACATTTTGTTTATTCATTCATCAGTTGATGGACACTTGGATTGCTTACATCTTTTGGCAATTGTGAACAATGCTGCTGTGAACATCAGTGTACAAATATCTGTTTGCAACCCTGCTTTCAATTCTTTGGGGTTATACCTAGTAGTGGAATTGCTGGGTCATATGGTAATTGTATACTTAGCTTTCTGCCAAACTGTATTCCACAGCGACTGTACCATTTTACATTCTCACCAGCAATGAATGGGTATTCCTATTTCCTCACATCCTCTCCAACACTTGTAATTTTCTGGTTTTTGAATAGCAGCCATTCCAGTCAGTGTGAAATGATGTCTCATTGTGGTTTTGATTTGCATTTCCCTAATAGCTAGTGATGTTGAGCATCTTTTCATGTGCTTTTTAGCCACTTGCATAGCCTCTTTCAAGAAGTGTCTATTCAAGTCTCTTGCCCATTTTTTAAGTCGGGCTGTCCATCTTTTTATTGTTGAGTTGTAGGATTTCTCTATATATTCTGGATATTAAACCTTTATCAAATATGTAGTTTCCAAATATTTTCTTCTCTTGAGTTATTTGTATTTTCACTTTCATGACCTTTGAAGCACAAAAGTTTTTAATTTTGATGATGTCTCATTTATCTGTTTTTTCTTTTGTTGCTTGTGCTTTGGTTTTAAAATCTAAAAAACCATTGCCAAATTAAAAACCTGAAGATGCTTCTTTACATTTTCTTCTTAGAGTTTTATAGTCCCGGTTTTTATATTTAGGTTTCTGATCCATTTTGAGTTACAGTATATGGTGTGATATAGGGGTCTGTATTAGTCAGGGTTCTCTAGGGAAACAGAACCTATATGAGCTATCTGTAAATATGAGTTTTATGAAAGTGTCTCATGCAACTTTGGAGCTGGATGATTCCAAATTCTGTAGGGTTTGCTGTGAGCTGGCAACTCCGATGAAGGTCCTTGATGAACTCCTCAGGAGAGGCTGACTGGCTGAAGAAAAAGTGAAATTTCTCTCTTCTTCCTTAAAAGACTTCAGCTGATTGGATTAAATCAAACTGATTAGATTATCTCTTTGTGGAAGACTCTCCCTTAGTTGATAGTGGATGTTATCAGCCATGGATGCAATCAATTGACTGGTAATGTAATCAACCAGCCATGAAATGTCCTTGCAGTAAAGGTTAGGCCAGTGTTTGCCTGACCAGACAACTGGGTGCCATCACTTGGCCAGATTGACACATGAACCCAACCATCATAAGGTCTCTTATTTTATTTTATTTTGTTTTTTTTTGCATATGGATATACAGTTCTCCTGGTACCATTTGTTGAAGATACTATTCTTTCCCAATTGAGGGAACTTGGCAGCCTTGTCAAAAGTTTTTGAACTGTCAGTTTGATTCCATTGGTCTGTATGTCTATGCTTGTGCCAATACCATGGTGTTTTGACCACTGTAGTTTTGTAATAAGCTTTAAAGCAAGGAAGTGTGAGACCTCTTTTCAAGAAGTTTCTGGCTATTTGGCCACTTACCCTTCCAAATAAGTTTAAGAATTGGCTTTTTCATTTCTGCAAAGTAAGCTTTTAGAATTTTGATTGGGATTGTGTTTAATCTGTAAACCATTTTGGGTAGAATTGCCATCTTAACAATATTTAGTTTTCCAACCCATGAACACAGAATGTCCTTCCATTTATTTATGTATTCTTTGATTTCTTTTGCAATGTTTTGTAGTTTTCTGTGTATAAGTCCTTGATATCTTTTGTTAAATTTATTTCTAGTTATTTGATTCTTTTAGTTACCATGTAAATGGATTTTTTTCTTGATTTCCTCTTCATATTTCTCATTACAAGTGTATAGAAACACTACTGATTTTTGCGTGTTGATCTTGTACCCTGCCACTTTGCTAAATTTGTTTATTAGCTCTAGTAGCTTTATTATAGCTTTTATGGGACTTTCTCTGTATAGGATCATGTCATCTGCAAATAGTAAAAGTTTTATTTCTTCCTAATTTGGACTCCTTTTATTTCTTTCTCTTGCCTAACTGCTCTGGCTAGAACTTCCAGTACAATTTGGGATAACAATTGTGACAGTGGACATCCTTGTCTTGTTCCAGATCTTAGAGGGAAGACTTTCAGTCTTTCACCATTAGGTAGGATGTTAGCTGTTGTTTTTTTCATATATGTCTTTATTATGTTGAAGAAGTTTCCTTCTATTCCTGTTTTTGTAAGTGTTTTCTTTCTAAGAAAGGATGCTCAAATTTGTCAAAAGATTTTTCTGCATCAATTGAGGTGAACGTGTTTTTTCCCCTTCATTTGGTTAATGTGGTGGATTGTATTGATTGATCTTCTTATGTTGAACAATCCTTGCATGCCTGGGATAATGTATATAATTGACACTTTGATAATTGTATATAAATCTAATGTGCTGTTCGATTTGATTTGCTAGTATTTTGTTGAGGATTTTTGCAACTATATTCATAAAAGAAATTGGTCTGAAATTTTCTTTTCTTGTAGTATTATTTGGCTTTTGTATTAGGGTGATGTTGGCCTCATAGAATGAGTTTGGTCATGTTCCTTCCTGTTCAGTTTTTTTGAATGAGTGTGGACTTAGTTGGTATTAATTCTTCTTGGAATGTTTGGTCAAATTCACCTGTGAAACCTCTCATCCTGGACTTTCTTTGTTGGGAGGTTTTTGATTATTGATTCAGTGTCTTTACTTGTAATTGTTCTGTTGAAGTCTTCTATTTCTTCTCGAGCCAGTGTAGGTTGTTCATGTGTTTCTAGGAATTTGTGCATTTCATCTAGGTTGTCTAATTTGTTTGCATACAGTTATTCATAGTATCTTCTTATGACCTTTTTTTTTTTTTTAATGTGGGGTGTTTCAGTTTGCTAAAGCTGCTGAAATGCAATATACCTGAAATGGGTTAGCTTTTACAATGGGGAAATATTAACTTACAATTTACAGTTCTTAGTCCATGGAAATGTCCAAATTAAAGCATCGAAAGGATGATACCTGGACTCTGAAGAAAGGTTGCCAGCTTCTGGGACACTCTGTCACATGAGAAGGCACATGGCTGGCGTCTGCTGGTCCTTCGCTCCTGGGTTTTGTTGCCTTCAGCTCTGGTTCCAATTGCTTCCTCTGTGGGTCCTCTCCTAGCATTGCCAGGGCTATTCTCCTTTAGCTCTCTCTGGGTGTTTCTGCCTTTTATCCTCTCATAAAGGGCTGCAGTAAAGGATTAAGACTCACCTTGAATGGGGTGGGTCACATCTCAATTGAAATAAACTAACCAAAATTCCCACCCAGAAGAGGTCTGCACCCACAGGAATGGATTAAAAGAACATGGCCTTTTCTGGGGTACATAAGAGCTTCAAACCAGCACACTCTACCCTCTAGACCCCAAAAAGGCATGTTCTTTCCATATGAAAAATACATTCATCCTATCACAATATCACAAAAGCCTTAAATCATTTTGGTAACAATATTAAGTACAAAATCTCATCCAAACCAGTAACAGGCATGGTCTGCCATAGGGCAAAATTCTCCTCCCACTGTGAACATGTGAAACTTAGAACAAATGATCTGCTTCTAATATAAAAAGGAGGGACAGACGTAGGATAAGAATTCCCATTTCCATAGGAAGAAATTTGAAGGAAAATGGGTCACTGGACCCAAATAGTTCTGGAAACCTGCAGAGCATACTTCATTGGATTTCCAGGTCTGACATTCTATAGAATGGTGTTTTATTCTTGGGGCTTTGCAGAACTGCAGTCCCACCCTTTCCAAGGGCTTGTGTAGCAGACTTGCCCTCTTCAAACACTGAGTTGAGGATTCCAACATCTCCAAACATTGGGGTGACGGCCATGCTCACCGTTCCACCCTCTTTAAGCATTGGGGTGGCAACCAGACTCTGCCATTTCTGGGGCACTGGATGAACCCCCGCAGAACAGTGGGGTGGTGACCAGACTCCCCATCCCTAGAGAATGTGCTTCACCCTCTCTGAAGCCTGGGGCTGCAGCACTCTTCCTGAACAATGGGGAGGATGACCCGCCCTTTGCGTACTCCAGGGAAAACGCACCCTTCCCACCTGCGTGGGTAGTTCCGCTCTCTTGGCCAGAGGTTTCTTGGCTCCAGACCTTCATTTTTCCTTCAATCTGTCCCTTTTCTGTCCTTTTCAGTTCAGGCTGGTAGTGGTCCTTTTTGTGCAAAGTCTCGTTGGTTTTGCATGCAGCACCCAAGGGTCCGAACTCTCAGATAATAGGACTTTCCTCAGATCCTTCCTGGATAGCTTCATTTCCATGATAAAGATTTTTTGGCTGGCAATTTTTCTCTTTCAGTACCTTAAATATATCATACTACTGCCTTCTTTTCTCCATGATAAATTGGCTTTTAGTCTTATTAACGATACCTTATTTGTGATGATTCGCTTTTCTCTTGCTGCTCTCAGAATTCTCTTTTTAACTTTGGTATTTGACATTCTGATTCATATGTGTCTTGGAGTAGGTCTATTAGGATACAATTTGTTTGGAGTATGTTGTGCTTCTTGGACATTTATATATTTGTGTCTTTTATAAGAGTTGGGATATTTTCCAGCCATAATTTCCTCAAATAGTCTTTCTGTCCCCTTTCCCTTCTCTTTGACTTCTGGAACACCCATGGTGCATATGTTTGTGTGCTTTGTTATGCAAATCCCTGAGACCCTGTCAATTTTTTCTGTTCTCTTCTCTCTTTTTCTGACTGTATGATTTTGATTGTTCTGTCTTTCAGTTTGCTGAATCTTTTGCTGTTCAGATCTGCTGTTGTATACTTCTTCTATATTTTTAATCTCTACTATTGTGCTTTTCATCCCCATAATTTCTGTTATATTTCTTTTTATACTTTTAAATTCTTCCTTATGCTCACACATTGTCTGTTTAATATCTTTAAGCTGTTTATGCTTATTTCCATCATCTCCTTGAATTTATTTAGGAGACTTGTTTGAACTTCTTTGATTAGTTGTTCCAAATTCTGTGTCTCTTCTGAAGTTTTAATTTTTTCCCTTGACTGAGCCATGTCTTTCTGTTCTTAGTGTGGCTTGTAATTTTTTGCTGATGTCTTGGCATCTGATTATCTTGATGACTTAACTCTAAAGGGCAGTTTTTCTCTCTAGTTTAAGGTTTATTGTTGATTGGATTTGTGTTAAGACTCTTCTTTGGTGCTTGGTCTAACTTATGCTAGACCTATAGAGTAGCCTGTGTTTAGCTGCTCAGATTTTCTCAGCTCTTTTTCATCTGGATCTTGCCCTGGATATGTGGTACAATTTTTAAGATTGCCGTTTTTGTGCTGTTGTTTCCTCTCCAGTTGAAAGCTTACTTTCCTCTGTTCCTGTTCTGTTTGCTTTTTTTGTGCAGAATTTCCTCCTCAGCTCCTATGATTTATTTAAATTCTCTCCTTTACTCAGCACCCCTTTTTCCTTATACTTTTTTCAGTTCAGTCCTGTCCTGTCTTACAGCAGCTCAATTTAAAATGCCAACACCCCCCACCTTTTTTTTTTCCCTGTGAGGTTCTTCTGCTTCTAGTCTCCCCTGTTAGGGTATCCTGCCCCATGGAGCCAGGTGGGGTCAATCCAGAAAGGTGGGTCATTCCTTAAAAGTCTGGTTTGCGTTTATGTAGTCCAGCCAACAAAACTGGACTGATTGAGCGCACCTCTTGCCAACAGTTCTGTCGTGGTCTCTTTCTCCCTTCCCCCTCCCCCTGGGGGCTCTTTTGTATGCAGCATGACTTAGAGGCTTGTGTTCTGCCCTGGGTCCCTGTGCCTAGATATGCATAGGGTTCTAACTTCCTGTTGTGAGTGGCTCTATAGGCTGCATCCATGGCAGGAGAGACCCAGGCTGTGTTGCTTCTGTGCAACTCCCAAGCTGCGTGGGACTGAGTGATGGGGAGGGTCCTGGACTGTTGGGTATGTGACAGAAATTTCCTACCTGATATTTTTCTTTTTCTTCTAGTCAGTGTTGTAAAGTCCTTCTCCAGTCTCTACTGTCCTCCTGAGTTCTAAGCAAGTGGAATTTGTCCTTTATTAGCTGATTCTCTGGGGAGACTTTTTCAAGGGATGTCTTATATTGCCATGCTGATGACATCATCTCTGCTTAAGTATAGTTTTTGATAAGATATAGCATTCAAATTCAACTTGTATATTGTACTTATTTTAAAAACAGATTTGATATCTGTTCTTTCTAGAAATAGTAGAATTTATTAACATCTGTTGAAATCTGATTTATATTGTCCTTTTTAGAGTGTACTATATAGTTCCTAGGCCAAAGTTAATAATACAATAAGCCCTTTTAATGTAACAAACATTTTCCAAATGAATATGTGTTTATTATAAAAAAAATTGTATGAAATACAGGTAGAAAAAAGAAACATAAAAAGTTAATCATAATCTCATCAGCCAGAGGTAAGAACTGTTAGACTTTATGTGTATCTTTTTATATGTGAATTAATATGTGTTTATGTTTAAAAATTAAAATGTCTAACACATGTTCATAACTTTTTTTAAAACCTGCTTTTTCACTCAAAATATCATGACTTATTCCTGAATGTCGATGAGCGACATCAGTTTTAATGGTTGCATAGTATTCCATTATATGGTTGTAGCATAGTTTGTGTTCCAAATTTGTATTGTTGTAGACCTGTGTTCTTTGTAGGTTTCCCCTCCTACTATATGCAGTATTGTGATAAAGATATTTATACCTAAATATTTGTGCACATGAAAAAATTTTTCTTTTGGTTTAATTTCTAGAGGCAGAATAGTTGAGGTCCAAAATGAAAGCATGGTACCTGACTTGCTTAAAAGAATAAAGAAGCAATCTATCAAGAATTTAGAAATGAGGAGTAGACTTTTATGCTTGGAGACTTTCAGTTTAGTATTTAAAATGAATAAGTTGCAACTTAATATGTAGAAGCTTAATTTTATCTTGAGTCTTTGGAAATAATTCTGTACTTGATTTTGTTACTTTTTATTCTATGTTGCTGTCATCAGCATTTTCATCATGTTTGTTGACTATTTACTCTGTATCATGCACTATATTAAGAACTTTTCATAGATTTGGATCATCTCATCTAATTATCATAGCAACCTTATAAGGTAAGTGGTACTACAGTCCGCATTTTGTTGATGAGGAAAATGAGCCTTAGAAAGATTAGATAATTTGCTTAGGGTAATATGGCTAGGAAGGAAATGGAGATAAGGTTTGAACACAATTTCCTGTCTTTAGTTCAAGGTGCTATCTAGAAGATGTCTCTAGGTCTTTTGATATCTAATCTTTGTGGTCCATGGTAGAAATAGAGAAATTGACTGATTGTGAGAATACAAGTCTTTGAAGAAAAGAGGGGCAGGGCAGCTGCCAAGCTTATTTTGTTCTTTGCTGGTAACCCCAGAGATAATCAGATTTCCCCCTTTCTGCTGGAAATCTCCTTGGTTACTAGGAGAAATATATTGATAGCAGTCACATACTTTGAAATACAGGGTTGAAACTCCTATGTTAAATATTTTCTGAGTTTGCTTGTTTCAAAAAACTTAATTATTTTAAATTGGTCATAGCCTTAATATCTCTGGGAATCTAGGATTTAAAATATTAGCAACATGACAAGAAAACATAGACTCTCTGGTTATATCAGATTACCAAAATTTATGACTTTTAATTTAGATTTGATGTGTATAACTTCTTTGATTTGCAAAGATTGCTTTTTCCTTTCTCATAGTGAAAAGCATAACTGAAGCATAAACTGCCTTTCCCCCAAGGAAAAGCAAGATGTAAAATTTCTAAGTAATGATATAGTTTACTAATTTTTCTAAAATAACTTCATCCAAATTAAGCTTTCTTCATTTCGTACATAAATTTTTCAATTTGATTTAGTACATTATTTTTCTTCTCAAAAGTTGTTTTTAAGAACTTCAGAAGTAAAGCATTTTTTTCTTCTTAAAATTTCTTATTGAAGTACAAAGGGCTATAGTTTTTATAGTTATACAGGAATAGTTTCCTAATACAAAAAGGGTGTTCTTTATGTTGAGTGTTATTTATATTCATTAATGAATAATAAAGATAGTTGTCATTTTATTTTGTTGTGATTAACATTATTTCCTTATGGATAATAATTCAGCACCATTCAACTTTATTCCTAATGTTTAAATTGCCTATCTTGAGGAGACCCCTACATTTCTTGCTATACTTACTCATTCAGAATATATTTTCATTAGAAGAGATGCATACATTTTTTCGATAATGTAGATTGCTTAGGGACCATCTTATATTTATGTGTTTAAAAAAACTTTGATCTCCTTTTAAACTATAATGTATGGAAATATTATTTTTGGGCCACTGTTCTGGTATTGGGCATACAAAAATGGATAAGACATGGTTCGTGTAATTGAGAAGCATATAGTTGAGTGAACGAGTCATGTGTGTAAGCAGCTACCTGTAAAAGGGTTTTAAGAACTGTAATTGAAGTTTGCCTAGATTACTATGGGAGCACAGATGTGGAAGTGATTAATTTAGCCCTGTGGGGGAGAGGAAAGGCAAAAGAAAACTGTGGCTTCCTGTATAAAATCAAATAAGGTCTTCAAGGTATTGACTGAAGATTCTAATATATTACTGCTTGAAATTAGATATGCTTCCTTCTCAGGTTTTTTCCCCTGCATAAATCTTTTGCTTAAAAATGTGCTACATTTGATTTCTAATAGCATTAGAACGGCTTGGTGGATGAATGATTCTACAAGGGGAAGATGAATCAAAGGGTCAAGATTTAGATCTATGGGGAGTCTTCTCTCCCCAGTCTTGGAGTACCAGGTTGTAATTTCCCCAAGGGAAATGTGGATTTTTTCCCCCTTAGGCTTCACAGAGGAGTCACAAAGTCTCCTAGGCCTTCGCAAGATGAGTAGAATTTTCCAAGTGGGGAAAGTCTTTCCAAGAGGGAACATCTTATGTTGGGAGTCTCAGAGAATTAGAAATTGTGGCTGACTCAAGAACCTTCTAGTATGGGTGAGAGGGGAAATGCTAATGTTAACTGAGAAGGAGAATATAGAAGTATATTTGGGGGCTGGAGTGGAATAGGATATCTGTATTCGGTATGCTAGTTTGGGGAGTCTTTGGGAATTTCATTCACTGAAATTTCCACTAAGATACATTAATCACCTGCCAAGTGTCCAGGCTTTAAGAACACATAATCTATTCTAAATAATCTATTCTTAAAATGCTTACATAGAGAAAGCCAAGTCTTCCCTTATAATACATTATTAAGTATGCTACAATAGAGATAAGCACAGGGTATGATGTGGAACTTGTGATTTTTGATCACCTGAGATTGGGATGATGAATGGTGGGGAGAAGGAAAGTTGAGAAGTGTTAGGAAAGAATTCCTGTGAGATTGCCTTAAGGTGTTCAAGTTTTGTTTTGAAGTATGAATTAAGCAGATGGGGGAAGATGGAGAGGAGGAAACGTTTGAGGCAGAAGTATTTGTTTTGATGATACCTTGGAGGTGTGAGAGAATAACCTAAGTATAGGGAACTGCTTGTGGTTGAATTTAACTGGTAGGAGCTATGTACGTTGGAATTGACAGAGCCTTGCAGATTATGTGTCTTGATTTTTATCTTAAAGACAGTGGAGACGGTGGTGTTATTATTGGTGGGAAACTAATGAAGAATTTTAAGCAGGGGAATGACATGATCAGATGAGATGCCCAGTAACCAGTTGGAAAAATGTGTTCGAAGCTCAGGAAAGAATTTGGGGTTGGAGTATAAATTTAACTGGCAGTTTATAATAATACATAAGAGGTAAACAAAAAATTACATGGCAGTATGCTAAGTATTGCTGTGCAAAGTGCCATGCATGGAGTATGAGAGGAGAAGGAAATGATTTGGGAGTATGCATTTAGGAGTCATGAGTATATGGATACTATTTGAAACTGAGAATATCAGTGAGATTTTTCAAGGAAAAAAAATAATGACAGAGATGAAAGAATTAAAGATAAAATTCTGGGAAAAAGC
Organism: Choloepus didactylus; assembly: GCF_015220235.1. NCBI lineage: Eukaryota > Metazoa > Chordata > Mammalia > Pilosa > Megalonychidae > Choloepus > Choloepus didactylus. The sequence goes on from NC_051311.1 coordinate 82,914,774, forward strand.
AACTTTTATAGGATAATGTTTGAAGAAGAGTCATCTAAAGCCATGTTTTTAACACTGTGGATTGTAACCCATTACTGAATAAGCAATATGGTAGGTGTAAAAACATTAAAAACATGGATTAGGAGAAAGTACAAAATATCAGGGTGTATGTAGTATAGGTAATAATTGTTTTGTGAAACTTTTTCTTTGGATGTTTGTGTGTGTATGCATGTGTGTACTAGGTACACTATAAAACACATTTCCTATTTTGAGTTACAGCCAGAAACTTTTTGTTTTGTTTTGTTTTTGTAGCCACAAACTTTTGAAAAGTACATAATAGAGCAGTCAGAAATAATTAAATCACCTTTGTTCTTGTTAGATGTCACATTTTTGGATGGTATTGTACTAGAGGCATTGGAATAATCTTATCAGAGATGCACGTGAAATAAAAAACACTGAACCTAGTAATTAACAAATAGTTTCCATAACAACAAAAGTGAAAACCCTCTTTGCTTGTATTTTCTTATTCAAATTGGAACTCTAAATTTATTCATTCAAAAGATAGTTATTTGAGATTTAATATGCAGGGCATTGTGTTAGGTTGTCCAGTTCTGGGCTGGATGTGGCCCTAGCCTCTAGGAGGTAACAATTTAATACAAGAGATAAGAGAGATGTAGTGTATGAAAATATTATATGGAACATTGGGATTCGGAAGGAGAAATGTTGTTTTTGAAATAGTAAATTGCTGTGTAGATCTTTAGTAGTATTATAACCATTGCTGCTACCAAACTGCTTGAGTGTCATGAAGGTGACCTATAAATAGGGCCTTAATTCATAGAATTTTGGCATGTGAGATGATGGGGAAGTGACTGTTCTAGGCAGAGGGAGTATCAGGGAAGTTTGAAAGTATAGTGAAAAACCAGTGAATGGTGAGTGGTCCAGACTGACTAGCAGGCAGAGCCCCTAAATCGGTATAATGGGAACTGATACTGTAAAGGTAGGTTGTGCCAGAATGTGGAGCAAGGGAATGTAAAACCAAGGAATATGGATGGTATAGATTTTGGAAATCTGTAGGTTTTGCTTGTGGGAATAACTATTGGACAAAAATGACATTTGCCTAAGACTAAAGATTCCAGAACCTATTGGCATAATCTGTACCTGAAAGATACATGCGAATTCAAGTCTGCCAAATCCATGCTTTTTTTTTTAATCACCTGCTGAGCCTTTGTCCTGGAGAATCAGCTGGATCTCTTGGAGCTCAAATGGCTCTTTTGGCTTAGGCTACATGTGCAGGCTGAACAACCTCCTTAGTCCTTTTTCCCTTCCCTCCAACCCCATTCTTCACAGACTTCACTATTCTGATGGCAAGGGGGATAAAATGAACCCAGCAAAAGTAAAATGGGAAGGAGATTTTCTCTTTAGAACCACAGAGTCTCCCTGAGGCCCCTTTCACGACATCAATTTTGTAGGAGAAAGAATACAAAGAAATAAGGGAAAGAGGAGCTGCAAGACACTGAACTCAAAGACGTTAGCTTCATGGTTCATGAATCAAATTTTTTTACCTTGATGGTGTCTCATTTTCAGATGTGAACTTACCCAAAATGTTCTTCAGTTCTTGCCCCATCAAACCTTAGGCATATCTAGACTTGTCTGAATCCTAGGATGAGAGCTGCTTATTAGGCTCTAACTAGGACGAGAAGCCTTGCTACATGCTCTCTTGAGAAAAGAGCTCAAACTGGGGAATCACCACATTTTTCATGATTGTCTTATCACCTCTTCTGCTCCCTTCACTTCTTCATATGGGTATTTTTCTGGTTAAGTTTGAGATTATTTCTTCTTTGGTGAAACAATGATGTATGCTACTGTGGAATTAGATACTATCTGTATGTTCTGTCTGGAGGTTTGACCTGCTTTTTCCTTGTGTTTTTAAATCCTTCTTAAAGCTTTCCCTACCTCTTTATTGGAGTTTAGTAAAGATTTGAATATCTAGCACATTCTCCTTTCAAATAAGTATTGATGATTTATTTTTCTTCTTCATCTCTGAGGAATCCAAATCAGCCTTTTTGAAAACCCATCATTTGTAGTTACTTTAGCACAGCAATTTATTGAAAGATACTGTATTAGAGATGTTTTATTGCACTCAGTTAGAGCTATGAAGTACAAAGAACTGTGAAGATTGAAAAATACAAATGATAGATATGCCTCTCTTTATATTTTAGCCTTCTTTGAATCCTGGGGGGAGCCAGTCATCTGATGTAGTGCTTTTGAACCACTGGAAAGTTAGGAATTTTGAAGTACAACGTGGTGACATTGTGTCATTGGTGTAAGTAAATCAGTCTATATTTGTATATAAAATTATTTATATTTATAGTGATTTATCTGTTAATCTACTGTTAATACCATATTGCCAATTGTTAAATTAATGGGTACATTTAAATATAGTGTATTTTTAAAAATCAATTTTGAAATGTAATAATGCTATACAAAATGAAGAAACTTTTCTTTTATACTTAGAATATATCTGTTGTTGATGTACCTGGATTTGAAAAATTGTTTAATGAAATGGTGATTAGAAATTATTGTATTATAGATGATCAAAATACATGTGTTTGGTATTATTTCAGATTATTTTGAAATTTTACATCTCAGAAAGCAAATTTTATGTTGCCTACATGTGTTCTTTGTTTGTGTAGCTGTGAAATATTTTTAGAAGATGATAATTATGATGTGAAATTCAGTGACATTTATATGTCAGGAGTTCAACTGAAAAAGGAGGTTTTGAAAATTAGTAGAATGGAGGCTTTTGTTTGGGACCAAAAGGTGGCACTGTTTCTCTGTTCAAATATTAAGACTGATAAGAAACAAAAATTTCATTCCAGTGTTAATGTAGAAAGATAATGTCAAAATGTGCTTAACTGACACAATGATGTAATACATAGTCCTAGTTCATGCTTGAATGGTTTAGGTTTGAGATTTTTTGTTTGTGTGTTTGTTTTAAAAGTAAATTCACATCGAGAAGACTGCAACAGAACTTGCCTAATTTCTTCTGGTTCTAGCCACTTATAAAAATGTTACAATATGATTTCTTGTTATGCCAATCAGTACATTTAGGATGGCAATTAAATGTGATAGTTTTATTGCCATTTGTTTTAGTGATAGTGAAAATCTGCTGTTTGAAGACTTTTCCAATCTATGTTTCTCATTCTTGCATTGGAATGATTGTGTCTTGTTGGATGATAATTTATAATTGTTTGGTAAAAGCAATATATTATTTGCTTGGCTAGCCAAGCTCTGTGGAAATAGTTGTTCTAAGAAAGAGTTTCCTTCAAGCCTGTTCTCCTTAGATTTCTTTTGAAAGCATATTAACCAAATTTGGTTAATAACTAATGAAATAAATAAAATTTGAGTGGTTTTAGATGGCACAGAGCCAAGGATGGGGATTAAATGCTTCTCATGTTCTTGAGTACTTTCCTTAATATTAACCTAATCTTTGGAGTGTACTTTTATATTGTCATTCACAGTACTATTTTTGCAACCTTCTTAACAACCTTTTCCATGCTGGGTTAGCCTGTGGTGTACTCATTATTCTTTTGCCTTTCTTTTGACAAGGTTACATCCTCACTTAGTCGGTGATGGAGAGGATACCTACCCAAGTGTAAGAGGTCACACTATAAGCTGACAACTGTGCAGTCCTTTTTTTTTTCATGAAAAACATGCTGTCTCTAAGCAAGTGAATTTGAATAGGTAATATAAATTAAAAATATATATATATATATATATATATATATAAACATATAAAGGTTATCTGAGATTCAGGTTTGCATGACTCCATAAAAGTACCCTAGTATATTTCGGATTATGTTAAAAAGACAATACTGTTCATTTATGTAAAAATTAAAGTAATCAACATTTATTATAAAAATAATTTTAAAAACAGTGTATTAAAAATTGGGGTTGATATAATAAATTATTGCCGCTAGGTTGATCTATATCTTTATTGAGTCAATAGTATGCTATATCTTGGCCCTATACAAATAACAAAAATTTTCTTTCATGACCTTTGTTGGTAGCAGGAGCAATTCACATAAAATAATACTTAGCGATTGGTATTATGTTATCAAACAAATAATTATTAAGCAATAATTGTTGCTTTTTTTGAGAAAAACACAAAGTCTGTTACTGAAACAAATCTCTTCATTGTTATTGTATGATGTAAGACTATAACATAAAAGCTACTATTTAAAGTATCTTTTAGTTTTATGATCAAAAATACTTTCTAGACACATGCCCTCATTTTTATACATTTTATAGTGTTTCATTTGAAAAGATTGAAGGTTTGACTAATGTTCATAATATATATTTAATTCATCCCAAACTACACTGAATATTTACTATGCTTACAAAATGGATGAGTGTGGTTTTACTAAGGATGATAATTTTCATTACTACATTGGAACATCCTATCTGAGAAATGTGTGACTAATACAGAAATGCATTTTGAATGTTGAATTTAAGGTTAAATATAAAATATGGTTTTTCATTTTACATATTCAGAAATTGATATTAATAATACATTTCATAGATACATAAGTAACCTTTGGAAATAATATTTTATGTTTTAAAAAAATCCTAGGACAATGTTTTATAGATTGAGTGTGGAGAAATTTTCTGTTATAATATTATATATACCTATCTGGAAACTTTGCAGTTTGTAAATTCATATTTAAATTTGTAGGGCTTATACATCTTTGTGAGCAGAGTACTAATAAAAACAATAACAATTCCACTGACAATACTAACAGTTTAAAAGACATGTTAAATTTCCAGTAAATAAAGTAACACTGCAGTAAATATAGGATTTTACCTAAAACAAACACACACACACACACACACACACACACACAACACAAGGTGATGGTAGTTTGATGCAAGGCGATATAAAGATGGATTGAGGCTCCTGAGATATGAATACAAGGGCAGAAGGACATCATCATCAGAAGTTGTAGGTGGAAAAAAGGTTGCAAGCTTTGTATATAATGTAGTGAGAATAGAAATGTTTCTCTGGCTCGTTGTTCTGTGCTACTTTATTTATATTTTTTATTTTTTAAAAAAGACCAATGTAAACTTAGCAATAAGCACTTCTAAGAGAAGGGTTGAATATATAATACTGATTTCATCCTGGCTTGCTGATGATAGTGTTGGTGGTGTTAATGAGGAAAAACATTAATGATCCGGGAAAAATCACGTAAGAACCAATGCAGCTTCTGCATTATATTGAAATTCTTTCCCCCTTTACCAATTGCCTACTAGTTAAGTTAAGTTACAGAAACCCATGAAGAACAGACTGTCCCTTCTATTGCAAGGGGCTTTATTCAGAGCTTATTGACCGAGGCTGTTTCCTAAAGCACCGAAGCTCTGGGATGGGGGAGGGGGATGCATATTGGGATATGTGCTTCTTTGGGTTAGTCACTTCCTTATCTTTTCTTTTTCCTTTCTGTAAAAAGTTGGTCTTGGTGGAGCCATAATTTAAGCATATTATTCAGTAACAATTCACTAGGTATATTTATTTAATAACATTACTAGCCACACAAAGAATGATGTGCTGTCATCAAGTCCTTAGTATTACAAAGTGTATGTAGGTGGAATCATACTCTCTTCATGGATTTGCAAACTATTAGCAGTGATTAAGGTGGATTTTCTACACTTTGGAATTGACTTTTCATTAACCTGTGTGATGACCTTACTGCAATAGGCTTAACATAAGTAGCACTATTTCACAATGCTGTATCAATTGAGAAATCCGTTGGGATAGCTCCTTCTTAATAAACTTTCAATCACCTTTAGAAACGTTTTACCTGCTTATTTTGAAATAACTTTAGACTTAAAGAAAATTTGCAAAAATAATATAGAGAGGACTCAGATACTCTTTACAGCATCCCCTAATACTAACATTATATGTAACCATAGTATAATTAGAAATTGACATTGATACAATAGTGCTAACTAATCTATAGGCCATTCTTGAATTTGCCACTTTTCCCACTTGGACCTTTTTATGATCCAAGTTCCTACCCAGGAACCCATATTTCATTTTTATTTTCCATGTCTCTTTAGTCTCCTTCAGTTTGTGACAGTTGTTAATACGTCTTTGACTTTCATGACCTTGGCCCTTTTGAAGGGTACTGGCAGAGTGATTTTGCAGAGTGATCCTCAATGTTTAAAACTGGGAAGTGTTGAGGTTGACACCTATTGCTGGGGAAGCTGCAGCAGTGGTGGCAGATGAATGAGGTAGAAAGTATGGCCAAGTAGGCAGCAGGGCTAGCTTGGGAGGATTAAGACAGACAAAGAGCAGGAGATTGCAGGGTCACTCTTTCAGGCACAGTTGTCTTTAGTTACTTGTGATCACATACTTAGGTCATGTTTAAAGGGTCCATGGCTTCAAGGATTAAGTCCACCCATCAAGTGTATAGTGGTGGGAAGCAAGGAGGGGTTGCTGTGCAGGTAGGGGAAAAGACCATAGATTATAGTAAAAGAAAGAAGAGAAGGAGCTAGAACTAGGTCACAGATGATACTGTATGAGCCAGTGTTCAGTTCTAGAATAGAAGGTTGGGGTAGGGCAATACTCCTTTAATGAGCACCTCTGTGTACCAGACATTGTGTTCAGTGTTTTGTGTATGCCATTTTTATTTAATTTTCAGAACAATATTTGGAGATAGTTATTTTTCACTGAGGAAACTGAGATTCCGAGCAAGTAATGGCAAATAAATAACAGAGCTAGAGTCCATTTGACTCTGAACCTGTATTGATTGATACAGTAGTCACTAGCCTCATTTGGCTATTGGGCACTTGAAAAAAAGCTACTGACCCTCATTGAAATGATATTTTAGATACATTTAGTCATTAGTAAAATATATTAAAATTAATTTCACTGGTTTCTTTTTCCTTTTTTTAATGTGGTAAGTAGGAAAGTTAAAATTTCAAGTGTGACATGCATTATATTTCTGTTGGACAGTGCTGTGTCTAAACCTTTCTCTGTTACACATTGCTGCTTTCCTGAAGTGTGTCTAAGGTGAACTCAGATGAGATTCCAAAGTCTGAGGTAGAAAAACACTAAGTTAATTGCTATAAAGTAAAGGCAGACTTCCAAGGATAGGTAGTCACTTGGAGATGGTGAGAGTGATTAGGTCTAAAGGCTAAAGGAGAAAGATGTGATCTATGAAAAGGAAAAAGAAAAACACCATATGCAATATTTATTGACTTTTTATTATTTTCCAGTCCCTGGGCTAACAGTTTTATATTCCCTTTTATTTAATCCTTATTTAAATTAAAAAATAAACAAGCCAATAAAGTATTGTTTTGGTTCCCTACCTGCTGAAACAAATACCATGTAGTAGGTGGGCTTAGCAATAGGAATTTAGTGGTTTGTGGTTTTGAAGCTAGAAGTCCAAAATCCAGGCATCAGCAAGGTGAGACTTTTTCCCTGAAAGAATGGTTGCTGGCCATCATTGGGTCCTTGGCCTTTCTGTAACATGGTAATGCATATGGCTGTCTGCCTGCCAGCTTCTTTTCCTGTGGCTTTTTCCCCATAGCCTTCTCTATGAGGTCTCCAGTAATAGGACAAGACCCACCCTGATTCAGTTGGCCACATCTTAATAAAAAATAATATCTTCAAAAGGTCCTATTTACAATGGTTTCACACTCACAGGAATGGATTAAGATTAAGAACATATTTTTCTGGGGTACGTGATTCAATCTACCATAAGCAGGTACTGTTGTTATTCCCATTTTTATAGATGAGAATACTGAGGCACAGATAGGTTAAATAACTTTCTTAAGGACATATGGCTAGTAAAAGGTAGAACAAAGATTTGAGCTGTACAATTGAAAGGTTATATTCTTAACTGCATACTATAATGCCTTTATATATTATGGTGATGGTTTGGTTGAGGACACGACCTATTCTCAGCAAAGAAGTCATACAGGTCCTGATATCGCTGTACCTCTCATATTATTCCTATTTCTGATGAAAAAATTCTGATAAAATTGTTCCGGAAATGTATTCTCTTCATTAATAGCAATAATACTTTATTAAGAGCATATAGTATACATTCAATTTCAACATCTGGTTTGCGACTTGTGAAACTAATTTCCACTTTCTGACGGATGGCCACTGATGGCTATAACTCTAGCAGTAAATATAGGCAAAGTTACTAAGGTTTGAGCCAGGGAAATAGATATCTAAAACAGAGCCTTTGGAAAAATAAAAAGTGCTAGTTCCTTTGTGTTTTGAGTTCCTTGTAAATCTTTAAAGATCTCTTGATCCACCAAGTGAAATTAATTGGAGCCTGTTAAAAAAGGAAATTCATGGTTTGAAACAAAAGCCCAGAGCAATGATAATATTGAAAAATGACCCATAATTGTGTTAAAAACCAGTGTATTAGGGTTCTCTAGAAATATACATATGTATGTATATATATGTAAATATTAAGAGGTTTATTATAGAAATTGTCTTATGTGACCTTGGTAATGCTAATGAAGATTTCAATAAATTCCCCAGGAGAAGCTGGCTGGCTGAAGTAGTGATAGGAATTCTTCTTTTTCACTATTGAAATCATCAGTTCTCCCTTTATGGTCTTCAAATGATTGGATGAGTCTTCCCTCATTGCTGAAGGCAATCTCCTTTGTTGGTTGTGGATATAATCAGCCATTGATGGGATCAACTGACTGATGATTTAAATCCACAAAATACCGTTATAGTAATAGTCAAGCCTGTGTTGGCTTGTCTAAACAACTGGATGCCATAACCTAGCCAAGCTGACACATGAACTTAACCATCACAGCCAGTTATCAGTTGAGCTGGGAGAATATAATTTTGCATACTTATCTGTTCTATTTGTACTTATTCCTAGTTTTTTTTTTTTTTTTAGCCAGATATTGTTCAATTTTTAGTTAATATTGTACATTTTGGGAATTTAAATTTAGAAAGACCATGACTTACAAAGAACAATTCTATAGATAAGAAAAAGTGCCCAGGGCCTTTTTTTTTTAATTAATTGATTAATACATAGTAAAATGCCGGGGAGTGAAATTGTGGATTGTAATTTACTTTGAAGAAGGATTTAGTTTTTGTCACTTTCAGTTATATATAGTAATTTGCATTCATTATTAAGTATATTTACAAATGATATCTTGTCTTACCAAATAAGATAGTATCAGTATTTTTATCATTTGATGTAGATTAAACTGATCTTGTTACTATTTTTATTCATAGATATACAAACTGTTATTCATAGGTATACAAACTGTTGTTCTTAAGGCAGTCCTCAAAAATAATTTGCTTTCTTTAGTAGGATAAACTGCCTTCACAAATTTTATATATTTAGTTATGCAATAAAACATTTTTTAGTTCAGAGACAAATTACAGCCTAGAAATATTTTTGTGATCATAAATTTTGAATTATTGAGATTTTATGGTAACATAACTATAGGAAATATCCATAGTTTCTTCTCAAGCCATTCAATAAATCTTATATCCTTTGAGAGATAATTAGAAGCTGTCAAAGAACAAAGTTATACAGGCAAAATTTTATGAAATAGTGGGTACTTAATGTGTGTAATTGTGTTTACTTTTCCTGTGGAAAAAATCCAGTCTATGAGAACACTGTAGTTTGTTTTTAATTAAAAAAGTGAAAGACAGTATGTACAAAGAAGGAGATCTCAAATACCCAATATATGTTATATGTAAGAAGTCAGATCGAGCTGTTGAGAAACATTTTGAATGTAAGTTTAAATAATAATTCAGGGACATGATTAAGGTTTCAGATAATTGAACAGGTTAGGTTTCAAACAGAAAAAATAATACCAGGCAAATAAATACATAGGTATTTTAAGTTATCTTAAATATTTTGAAACCAAGAAGATATGGATGTTTATATAAATATATGCCACAAAGATAAATCAACAACTGACTTACTCTTCCAGCTGTGATGTACTAGCTTTTTCCTAACTAAGGCCCTTATTGAGAAAAACGAGGAGTTGCATTATATATATAAAGGCATTGGAGCGCTATCAAGGGATGAAGATCCCAGAGTGAAGGAAAACACATTGAGGTGAGCCCTATATTCTGTGACACTTTCCACTTGGGTTATTTGTCAGTTTATAAACAGCATAGGCCATGAGACTGAGAAGCCAAGCAGAAAGTGGTAGCTAAGATGGTGTGATGCTAAGCAGAATATTTGACAGTTTCACATTCTAAGGAGTGACAAACTAGAAGGAAGGAGGAAGAAGGATCCTGTTACAATATTGCAAACTTATAATTGGGATTCCTGAAGGGCTACAACCTAGGAGTTAGAGGGAGCAAGAAATAGACCAGAAATTATGTAGATTGAAATCCAGCCCCTAATGAAGTCAATCCTGATTTTAAAGTGATCTGCCTTTACTTTAACTGTCTGTCATAGCTGGAAGCAAGAGACATCATGCAGATTCTCTACAATTTTTTTGTGTAACAGCTGGCATTTAATAAAAAAATATTGTGCATATCAGAAGCGAGGACCGAGATAAAAAACTAAAACAACAAATGGAAACATTAAAATAGGTGATCCAGTTATTGGAATTGTCAGACATTGGGATATAAAATAATTGTAATTGATACATTAAAAAAATTGAAGAAAAGATGGATAATTTCAGTAAAGAATCAGAATGTATAAAAAATGTCAAAGGAATTCTAGGAATGAAAATTACTGTAACTGAAATGAAAACTCAGTAGATGGGGTTAACAGCAAATTAGATACTGCTGAGGAAAAGATTAGTAAACTGAATCGGTCAATTAGAGCATATCCAGACTGAAATATGGAGGGATAAAAGAATGGACAATACAACAAATTGTTTGAAACATATAGAACATAGTGTAAAAGGCCAACCTCAATCGAACTGGAGTCCAAGAAGAAGAGGAGAGAGAGAGAATGGGGGAAGAAGTGATATCTAAATGGATAAAGCCAAGAATTTTCCAAAACTGATTAAAGACATCAATGCATGGATTGAAGAAGCCCCAATAACCTATCAGAATAAATACAAAGAAAACCACATTTAGGGCATGTGGTGGTCAGACCACTGAAAACCAAAGATAAAGAAAAAGTTTTAAAAGGAAAAAAAAAAGATGTATTGCCTTCAAAGGAGCAAAAATATAGCTGACTTCTTAATTGATGGGAGATGGGTGATGACTGAATGACATCCTTACAGTGGTAAAGGAAAAAAAAATCTTGCAGTCTAGAATTTTGTACCTAATGAAAACATTCTTCAAAAATAAAAGAGAAATACACCCTTTTTCAGACAGATAAGCCCCCAGCCCATCCACTGTTCTCTGAATTTCACTTAGAAAACACAAATTCAAAGATAAAAGTATTAAAAATTTCCAGATGGCAACTACAGACCAAACTGGTGCTTGGTCCAGGGGTGGGCACTGGATCCAAGCAGGGCCATTCAGAGCCCTTCTTGGAAATGGATATATGACTGTTATGGGTGAAAAGTTATTTGATGCTAGAGTCATTAAGCTTAAACAATATGATCTATTGAAAACCAGTCACATTTCCTTAAGGTTGTATCAATAAAATATTTGCTAAGTTGCTAGGCAGAATTATGTCCCCAAGAAAATTCTGTATCTGAAGAGGATGCCATGCCTCAATCCCCAGGACTGTGCATATGGTAAGATATCATCCCTGGAATATGTTATCTTATACTGCAAAAGAGATGTAATTAAGGTTACTAATTAGTTGACCTTGAAACAGGGAGGGTATCCTAGAATTTCTGGGTGGGTCCAATGTAATCAGATTATCTTAAAAGCAGAGGCAGAAGAGGAAGTGAGTGAGATTTGGCAGAAGAAGAAATCACAGGATGAAATGTGAAGTACTAGAAGGATACAATGCACTATGGCTGGCTTTGAAGGTGGAGAAGACAAGAGCAGAGGAAAGTGGACAGCCTTTAGAAGCAAACAGCCAGCAAGGAAGTAAGAACTCAGTTCTAAAGCACACAGAATTGAATTCTACTATCAACCTGAATAAGCCTGGAAATGGATTTTTTTGGAGTCTCCAGATAAGAGCCTAGACCAGTAATCACCTTGGTTTTGCCTTTGTGAGATCCTAAGCATAGTATCCAGCTGAACCCTTTGGTCTTCTGACCTAGAGAACTGTGAGATAATAAATAGGGTTTTTTTTTTAAGCCTTTAAGTTTGTTGTTGTTTGTTATGACAGCTATTGGAAACTGTGCTAAGCAATTAAAAACCATAAGCAGTTCTAAAACCACCTTTAAAATGTAAAAGGAAATGAACTTTCACAAAAGATTCTTATTAAGCTTTTGAAAAACACCAATTTTATGTATGTACTTGATTAATTAAAAATGATTATTGTCTTTTCCACTAAACAAATCTGAAACCTCTACCTGTCAGTTCCTGGGTATAAGGAAACAAGAATAGGCTTTGGAGATCTTCCTTCTGCTGTCAGCTGGATCACTTTATTAACTGGCTGAATTACTTTGGACAGGTTATCTGACCTATTCTTTGGGCCAGTTCTATTTGTAAAATAAGAGTTACAGACTAGTTGATTTTGCAGGTCTCTTCCACTTTAAAAATTGCATGAAAATGGTTTTAGGGATCAAGATGGACTTGCTAGGGAGCTGGACATAAGGATGAATTTCTCAGAATGAGAAAAATATGTTGCATACTTTTGTAGTTTGACTCAAAAATGATTTAAAATTTTTTAACAAAGAAGAATCATGTTGACACATTAAACAGAAAACCTGAATCAGATAAGGAGGCTTTGAACATTAGGACTATATTGGTCAAGGGCAGCAAAACACATCAAATGAATATATGCTTGTCAAGAGTATGTCTTCAGTTGAAATTATTGAAACTTGAAAAACTTAAAATTTCTCAGATAGGTGTTTTATAGTAGAATGAGAACAAAATCCTTTCCTACTTGTTTAAACTTATTCAAACTCTATGGAAATCTTATATTGCTTCACTGCTTATAATTTATTCTGGGAGTGGAGATTTTAAGATTCTAATGGTTTGTTCTGGTTCTCTCCATCTCTTTTGTCTACTTATATGCATTTCCCACCAGTCAACACTGTCCACTTTTTATAAAAATGATGCTAGATTCCATATTCTGTTTCATAGATTAGAATTTAGAAATGTGGAAGAAATCTCGAAACTAGACCAAATCATACTCTTTTTTTGATCCAAGGTCAGTAGTTACCCTTCCATTTTTCTTTTCCTCTTAGAAAAATAAAGGCACTGTTTGTGCCTTGTGGAAGTGTCAGTTGCTAGGAAATGTGTCTGTAGCAGATAAGAAAGGAAAAGGTCTTCAAGTGACAGCCACCAAAGTTTATCAAGTGCTTTGGAGCTCAGGAAAACATTTCTTTCCGAGAAGAAAACAGGAATGCATTTTTTTTTTTGGTAATTGTATATTTCCATTAATGAGAAGCCTCAAAGACCCACATTATGAAAGGTTTCTCCTTTGCATAGTCTATTGACAGATTTACTTACAGTCACAGTTCACATTAATATTTACTAAAGGCACAAGTGTAGGTTTCACTTTATTAAAAATTGTATGGATGTTGAAATTGCCGACAGAGAAGCTGTCTGAATTTGATTTGGCAATGGATATGGAAATTATAATATGGCTTTTTGTGCTTTCAGAGGTCAAAAGTTACCTTGCAAAGATTTGTATATTTGCGTTGCTGGGTAGTTACCATAGAGTATTATGATAATGCAGTAGAAAACATATCAGTGTGAATAGTATGTCTCTATGTAATTTTCACCAAAGAATTAAATAAGAATCATTAAAATATTCCAAGCTTATTAAAAATTTATTATTCTACTGGAGGATCTTTAAAAAGCAAAAGAACTTGAAGAAATAATAGGAAGCTTTGTAACAGTGGCATTGCCTTAATTGAATTGAAGGAAAGTACAGAATTATATCCACAGGATGTATCCAAAATTGGCAAAAATATTAGTAATATCAAGGGGGAAATCAGTTAATAAAAAGGCCAGTTATCACTGAAGGAGTGGGTATATTTAATGATTCTAAATGAAAGGTTAAACTGCTTCAGTGAATTTTAGTTAACAAAAAAGAAGAAAAGCAGTATGGTTAATGAGGCCATAATAAGATCATATTGAAAAAAAAAAAAAATCAGAAACCTGCCTTAGGTGTTAGGGGAATATTGGCTGATGAACTTAACCTCCTGCAGTTATCTTTTAGTGTTCATTATTGTTTTAGAATTGGGGGAGGTGATGTTTTTAGTTATCTTTGAGGAGGTGTGACTCTTTAGCACAGTTTATCATATTGTGGATTTTTAAATGTTAACAAATAGTGAAATGGAGAAAAAGAATTTCTCATGAGAAGGATATCTATCATCCACAATTGTTAAAAATACTGCAAGTTTAGCTGTAACTTTTTTTGGTTATTGATCAATTCTTTATATTTGTGTTCAATTTTATTGGTCTATCACATAACAGAAGCACTGTTACAGACTGTGAAATCTAATTGAACTGTTAATAGAAATTCAGTACATGAGATTATGATTCCTATAAGTGTATTTCAATTTAGGGTTTATCAAAAACACAGATAAGTAAAAATCCCAAATATTTTCTAAGACAGATTTTTCTTCTTTCTAATTAATCTAATAATTTATATATTATTATTAAACTATTATAAAGATGTTGATAGATTCCTGGTCATTTTTATAGTTTTTATCTTGTGACTCTGAGAGTTTTGAATTATGGGAAGATCTTGGTAATTGTTTGGAGTCAACATAAGGTCTAATTTTATATGACCTCTGTACTAATGATCAGATAGAGGGTACAGTAATTAAGATAATTAAATTTGGAGATTTTTCCAAATTTGAAGATGGTATGAATATAGAATTTGGGCCAATCTCAGCTCCTTTAATGCTATGTTGAGAAAAAGGTCATCTGATATATTCAGAAATTAATCCTTTTTAATTGTAGTCTTTCTTTTGACACTGATATTCTTATAATTAGCTTGGCTTTTCTTTTATTAGGTATTATATCAAATATAGTTCTGCACTGTATGTTAATGTTGAAAAAGCTAGTGAAAAAGTCTGTTTCAAAATGTTAACAGCTACTCAATAGGTATTAGTTCAAATAGGCAGGAACTCAAGGGACAATCATGATTATGTAGTCAAAAAAGATTTGGACCAGACATCGAGAGACCTGAATTCTAGGCTCACTCTAGCACTAAGGCACTATATGGTCTTGAATTTGTCAATTAACCTCTTGGGACCACTTTTCCTTTTTTAATAAAATAGTATCTGATAACTTGTAAAGTACTCTTTAACTTGAAAGTTCTTTTTTCTATAACCAGTTTATTTTCCACAGGTTAAATTTATTTTATGATATGCAGCATATGGCAACTTCTACTGGATACTTATATAACATTTCATTATATTTCAAAAAATACTGAGGATTCATTCATTTGGCAAATATTTTCCATGTGTCTACTCTGTTCAAAGTACAAGGCACTGATGATACAGCAGTAAAGAAAATAGATATGCAGAATACCTCCCCTCTTGGAACTTAATATTCTGATAGTTGATGTGTCTTGAATAAGATGAAATGGAAAAAAGAAATTTTTGAAACTTGTCAAAAATATGGCATGTGGGACTATTAGAGGGGAAGCTTAGTATTCAGTAAATCAGCAGTTGTACCAAGTGTGGTACAGTGGGGTGAGCTTGTCCTGGCTCATGAAAATCAGTGTGCGCACATCTCTTCCCAACTCCACATTCAGATGCAAGATGTTTGCATGGACTGGGAAAAAAACTAAAAGGTATACATAAAAATGCAAATTGTAATTATTGTACATTCAGCAACTTTTCTGTTGTTAGCTTAAAATAAGCCGTTGTGAGAGTATTTATACTGTGAAAATTAGCAAGCACTACACATCAGGGCCAGTTTCTTTCTTTTTTTTCTTTTATTTTTTTCCCCATAAGTTGGATTAACAGCTTGCTACTAATGGTAAATATTGTCTGGTGGCACAACGGAAATGGCAGACAGAGTTTCTATCCATGTGTGTCATATGATCAAAGTAGGGATGAGACAATAAATTTATAGGACCACATGCACAGTTATGATACTGAACCAAATAAGTTACTATAGGTAGGAGCAACCCAAAGAAAAACAGGTTTCAAACCAAAGTTTAAAGGTGAAAAGGTATATACTGATCAGAGAAGAAACAAGAGCGTGTTAGATATGGTATGTGTAAGAATTTTGAGGCACAAGTGAACAGTTATATGGGGAAAAATGCTCAATACTTTTATTGGTCTCAAACAAGATATCCAAGCTTAGCCTCATATGAGCATAACAATGTCTAAATAACATATAAGCCTATACTGGAGATGTTCTAATCCCAGCCAGATTGTTGCTGGTAATAAGGAATTGAAGACTGTCCTTGAATTTTGTGACTTAATTGCTCAGTGATGCTCTGAGAGTTAAGGAATTAAATAATAATTTAAAAACAGTGTAGCCTTAGGTTTTATACCAAATCAAAGGCCTATACGATGTTGCTTGTGGGAGACATTCTATAGAATATCAATACTGAATCTACTATAGATGCTTAAGCAATTTTTTCACCAGCAAAGGTAAGTTACACTTAACATGAAGGAGGTTGACATAACCAACAATGTGATTCAGTCTGCCATTATGGAAGGAGAAGTGATTCTCTAGCTCCATGCTGGATTGTGCTTTACTAAGAATCAATGGCAGTGGGACACTAAGCACTTGCTGTTTAGTAAGCTGAAAGGGGCAAATACAAGTAGGGAAAACTGAAAAACTCTTCTAAGGATGTGAACTCAGCTTTAAATGACATGTGGCTCTGTACTTTTGGAAAGTAACAGCAGGCAGTGGATAGGCTGTCATGTAGGAGTCCAGAATAGAGTAACTTTAGAGTAGGTGATTACATGAACTCCAATTATGTTAAGAAGTGTCACAAACAGTAAGGCAAACAAAGAAACCATGTAGATAAAAATTTTACAGCTCCTCTTTGGAAAGCATAGTCGCCCTGTGCAAATGTAATTCCATCAAGTAGACTTGCATCAGCCTTTAAATCCACCTGTGTGCCAGTTTGGATGTATTATGTCCCCCAAAACGCCGTTATCTTTGACGCAGTCTTGTGGGGGCAGATGTATTAATGTTGATTAGATTGGAATCCTTTGATTGTTTCCATGGAGATGTGACTCAATCAACTTTGAGTGAAACGTTTGATTGGATAATTTCCATGGCCGTGTTACCCCACCCATTCCGGATGGGTGTTAATTGGATCACTGGAGTTGTATAAAGGAGTTCACAGACAGAAGAGCTCAGAGCAACTGAGAGTGACATTTTGAAGAGGAGCTGCAGCTAAGAGAGGACAAAGAACCCCAAGAGCAGTATTTTGGAGAACGCCATTTTGAAACGCAACCTGGGAGCAAGTGGACGCCAGCCACGTGCCTTCTGAGCTAACAGAGGTTTTCCGGATGCCAGTGGCCTTTCTTCAGTGAAGGTACCTGTAGTTGATGCCTTACCTTGGACACTTTATGGCCTTAAGACTGAAACCTGGTAACCAAATAAACCCCCTTTATAAAAGCCAATCCACTTCTGGTATTTTGCTTAATGGCAGCATTAGCAAACTGGAACAACCTGATAACATGGAGATAGCAGCAGATATTCAAGAAGTGGGAGCTATTATTCTTTATTCCTACTACCTTCAATAATGTTATTCCTGAATACCAATAGCAGTTTATTTGTTAAAATAAATATAAGGGATATATACAGAATGAAATAAACACATCTAATCAAAGAATCTTTATTCATTTTTATCAACATTCTGTTTTGGAGCAATAGCTCTACAAAGGAGATGACTATCCTGATTTTTGCAGTTATTAGCTTATTAAATGATCTCACAAAATAAAGTACTATGTACAGTTTAAAGTGATAAATCTTATTTTTCAATTTTACTTGGAAAATTAGCATGAAAAAGAATTTTATTCCTATTTTTTATAATTGTGCCCTTTCTGACATGGGAAGTATAAACAGATTTATAGTAACTTGGAGTACTGAAGAAATTGAACCAAAGATTTATTATTATCTTATGCTGTAGCCATGCAATGTACTTTGGAACTCTTGATTTTCCATGAGTTTTGCACTACAGAGCACCATAATATCTTAGTGAGTTACTAGATCCAAAAGGCAGATAACACAAGAGTTGAGAAATAAATTCTTTGAACTTTTTCAAATATATTTTCTCATAACTGATTTTTAAGAGGTATGTACTTGAACAGATGATATTCTGTAAAATTAGTGTGGAATTCAATTGAAATAAATTCAGAATGTATATATACCCAAAGTAAAACAAAAACAAAACAAATCATGGGTTGACATGCCTTAAAATATTAGTTACATTAAAATCTAGAGGTAATTTTTTTTCCCTATAAGCATGTTATTTTATTGGATGTGGCATAGAATGAAATGTATATACTCGTTGACCTATTATTATCATTTTAAAATTTAAACTTTTAAATTTCACTGACGTCATATGAACTTCATTTCAAGAGGTGGAATAGTGGAGGTAAAACCCCTTGACTAAAACCCCTGGGTTCTAGGCTGGGTTTTGCTTCTAATGAGGCAGTAAATGATGTAATAAGTTAGGACCTCAGTTTCTTAAACTCTGATTATCAAGTTGTCCTATATAAATGTCTATCCTAACGTAATATATAGGATGTGGCTCTGACAGAACCTTTCTGAATTCTGCTCTTCTTCAATCCAATATTCATTCTAGGTCATTGCTGGCCAATAGAGATATAATGTGAGCCATATATGTAATTTGAAATTGTTTAGTTGCCAAATTGAGTAAAAAGGAAAAGAAATTATTTTTAATAATAAACTTTATTTAGCCCAATATACCCCAAATATTATTTCAACTTGTAAATTATTAATGAAATATTTTAGGTTTTTAAAATACCAAGTCTTGAAATCTGGTGTTTCTCTTTATTTTCAGACTTCTAAAAAGAATAGTCTGTGAATTCATTTTCAGTTCCTTAACTTATTGACTTCCTTAACTCATTGAAATCAGGATTCTATCGCCCATATTCTACAGAAATTCTTTGGACAAATTCCCATACCTTCTAATTGATAAATCCCATGGCCACAATATGAATGCTTCCTGATCTCTTAGCAGCAGTGAACACTGCATAATTGCTCCTTGTAACTTTCTTATATCTTGTCATATATTACACCCTATTTTTTTTGGCTCTCCTTTTAGCAATCTGCCTGTTTTGCTGGCTCCTTTCTTGACCCTTTTCTCTTTTCTCTTTTCCCACTGCCCCTGACTTTTTGCCTACTTCACTTCTTTCTCAGCATCATACCCATATTTTTAACTTTCTACTGATTATCTGTTAGATAGCATTCTACAGGTTCCACAAACCCAACCTAACCTTCTGTCCTAAACTAAACTCTTACTCTGGTTATTACTTTGTTCCTGTGCATTGGCAATATCTAGTCACAATTCAAAGTTAGAGATTTTACTATCATCTTGAACTCCCATTTATATCCAGTTAGATGTCAGAGTCCTTTTGGATCTATTTTCAAAACATCTTTTGAATATTTCTCTATTTTCCTTTTGCAGTACTGCAGCTCAGGTCCCCTGAATTAATTAAGATCCCACATGGTCTCTCCTGTATAGCATCGCTTTCCTGCTTAAAAATTCTGCTGATTCCATTTGTTCTCTTCTTTCATGGCATATAAGTCTAGCCTACTGCTCTATCTTTAATTCTAGACACTCTTTTCTATATTTACCTTTTGTCTAAAGATCTTTAAGACATAAAGAATATTTTAGATGATGAAATTTTAGGCTTCTTGATTGCTGTTGGAAGAAACTAGTCATCAAGTGTGGATGGTAGTATGGCCTGCACAGTGCTCCTGTGCCCTGAGTAAATGGTCAAATATATAGGGTGCTCAAGTGATACCCATAACTAGGTTAACAAGCAGATTTCTTTTGCTTCTCCCTGAATAGATATTTTAGTTCTGGGCAGCAAGAGTTAATAACATCCTGGTAACAGTGAATGATGTATACTTTATTTACAGCTACACTTTCTACACTTGGAAACTAGTATAGAGAAATACCTTGGTTAAGCTGTGCCACTCAGCTGGCTTTTATAGGAAAACAATAGCTTTCACTGAGGTAATACTATTTTAAGTAGAAAGTAACTCCAGCAGTTAGTAGATCTAGTTGGAGTGAGAAAGAATGACTTTGAGAAAGAATGGCTTTAATTGTCTATTTCTTAATATTTTAAAAATCGGTTGCCTCCTGGCCTGTTTTTTCTCCTAGCACATTTCAGTTGGATGAAATGTTAGTTCTTTGTAATGTAACATAGCTTTCCATCCAGCCAGGTCCTGTTATTATTAACCTAATATACCTTACCTGATAGCAGGCTTCCCTTAGGCAGCATCGCCATCAATGCTGGGAAAAAGAAGATAAATATTAATTGTAGTATATTATCTCTTGGAAACCTTTAAGAAGTACTAAATATGCTGAGAAAGTGATTTTTGCTTATTCTTCATGAGTGTTTGTTTAAATCTAATTGTTTAAGTTGAAAGGAAACTTCAGGTCATAAACAGCAATGAATAAATTGGGAACAGGAATATTTTTGCATATAGTAAGTATATGTCTGCTCTTTTTCTCAAAAGGAAAACAAGGTAATAACACTTCACTGTATTTAAAATGGTGATTAACCTTATCATCTCTGTAATTCTAAGGAAGTCTAGACATAAAACTCAGGATTTGGCAATGTAAACACCAATCATCTTGAAAATTTATTCTGTAAAATCACCTTTATTGTATTTCAGTGACTGGGAGCAGTGTGGCTCATATAAAATGAGTGGGAGAAACAAAGCCAAAAACATGCAATAAAATATTTCCTTTAGATCAATATTATCTTTTGTAGAACTGTATATAGTTCTGGACTACATATAGAAATGGACATTATGTAAGTAATTTCTTTTAAGACTTAGTGTGTGTCAGGAATTTTTCTAATCATCTTGAAAATTTATGTAAGCATGTTACATATATGACCTCATTTAATCGTCTCAATAACTCTGTGAAGTAAAAACTTATATTTTACAGATGAGGAAACTGAGACACAGAGAGTTACTTGCCCAAAGTCATCTAAGAATTACTGGAGTCAGTATTCAGACTAGTCGGTAATTCAGTCTGCCAGTCAGTAATCTGGTTTTATAATAATGAGCTCTACAGTTACTACTCTTAACTCAGCTAATGTTCTCATTTCTAAATGAATCTTTCTTGGGACCTAGGTAAGATATTTACGATGTAGTGATAAAATGTATGTTTATATAAACATGCAAATATAGCATGTATAACTGTATCTCAACAAGTCTGTAGAAATAAAATGAATATGCCATTTTATGCAGCAACCATAATAATTTTTTATTGATTATAGTTATTGCTTCTGAGATATGTTTCCATTGATTAGGAAATTAAAAATACTTTTTGTTTGTTTTTAATTTAAAAAGAATGTTTCCTAAAAAGCTTCTAAATTTTTTGATGTTTCATGTCCATTTTGAGTGAATCAGGACTCAAACACCACCTATTCTCATCCAATTAAACAAAGCCAAGCACACATTTTTGGGAGGAAAATAACTATAAAGGGCCATTTCTCTGCCTGAATGAGAGGTTTGGAAGCCATCACTTAAAGGCCTGAATAGGCCCTGAGTTTG
This sequence comes from Choloepus didactylus, assembly GCF_015220235.1. Classification (NCBI taxonomy): domain Eukaryota; kingdom Metazoa; phylum Chordata; class Mammalia; order Pilosa; family Megalonychidae; genus Choloepus; species Choloepus didactylus. The sequence goes on from NC_051311.1 coordinate 82,936,531, forward strand.
AGGGTGGGAGTGTATTGTCTTACATATAGCCAGGAATAGCCCAGTACGGGGATTGATGAATATCAGAATGTTGTGTGACAGCAAAGTCATCAATAATGAATTGTGAGCAAACAAAGCTCCTTAAGATTTGGGGTGTACTGCTAAATGAGGGTCAGAGGAAAAGGTATAACAGGAGTGACAGATCCTACTGACCTTCTGAACAATAGATAGTTTTGATAATAAAAAGTAAGGACTTGGTTGTGTTTTTATATATTTCTAGCATACATTTGTCTGGTCACGTAGAGTCTGCATAAAATGACTGAGGCTAGATTGATATAAAACATAGATCAAGGAAAAACATCAGATATTAGCAGCTGTTACTCATAGAACAGTCCAACACACCAGTCACTGTTCTAAGCATTTTTACCTATTTTAACTAATTTGATTATTGTGACATTAGAGGGAGCACAATCCACAAAGATTATTCTCACTTTTGATACCAACTGAAAGTTCGGGGGTTCCCCAGACTACTTTCAGATTCAATAATTTACCGGAAGGACTCAACTCATTGGAAACTGTTATCGTCACTGTTACAGTTTATTATAAAAGGATACAAATTAAAATCAGCTAAGGGAAGAAGTACATAGGTATGTACCAAACATGGAATTTACATTGTCTTCTCCCTTGGCGTCATAGACATGTTACTTTTCCGGAATCGGTGTGTCATAACACACATGGTGTTTTGCCAACCAGGGAAGCTTACCTGAGCTTTAGGTCCAAAGTCTTTACTGGGGCTTCAGCATGTAAATTGGTTGACTGTCTACATGTCAGAGGTCAGTCTCTAGCCCCTCAGGGGGTTGAGCTGATACATTGTGACCCAAAGCCTCCCTCTAAATCACATTGTTGGTGTGGCTCAAAGCTCCTGTTACTCTCTGGCTGACCCAAGGCCCCCAGGCAAACAAAGACACTCCTATCAAGTACAACCTTCCAATGTCTTAGAGATTACTTCCTAGAAGCAAGGGGAAAGCACAGACCTTTCTTTGGGCAAGGTTCAATTCTTTACTATTCAATTATTATGAAATAAATGTCAGTAATTTTACATATATCTCACATATCAACCCTATGACTATAAACTAGTATTCTTATGCCTATTTTAATATTACACAGAGAGATTAAGTAACTTGCTCAGTTTACGTAGTCTAGTAAGTGGTAGGGTGAGATTCAAAGCAGAGCATTTCACCTCCACAATCTATCTTTCTAACCTCTATTATGCTGCTTTTCTAGACAGAGATATAAGAGTAAAGGGGAAAGGAGCAAAAGAAAAGCAAATTTATCTACACTAAAAGATGTTGCCATTGCTGTCCATTATTTCATGAATCATTTAGAGGTGTCCATGCCTGATGTTAAACTTATGTTTAGATTTTTGATAAAAAGTCTTGTAGATTATCTCAGGTAAACAACTGACTCACTCATATGTACCATACAGGGTCTTGGCAAGAAATAGATGGTAAACTGGGGGTAATGATGGGAGTTTAATAAAGGGATTATTTACAAAGAGGTAAGTAGAAGTACAGGATTCAACCAACAAGTAATAGTGAAGCACCCAAGAACTGGCAACAGTGGGAAGTCATTATAGTCCAATGCTGGAAGGGGGACAGAGAAGGAGTGGAATCAGCTGTACTGATGAGTGCTGGAATCATGGGAAAGGGGGATAATGGACAAGAATCAGGACCACAGACAGTGGAATGTAGCCATTACAAAAACAGCCACCTGGCTCTGGAAGGGAGGGTAATAAATACCCCACCTGTTCTGGTTTGCTGACGCTGTAGTTATACAAAATACCAGAAATGGATTGACTTTTATAAAGGGGGTTTATTAGGTTATAAATTTGCAGTTCTAAGGCCATAAAAATGTCTGAACTAAGGCATCAACAAGAGGATACTTTTACTGAAGAAAGGCCGATGGCATCCGAAATACTTCTGTCAGCTGGGAAGGCACATGGCTGGCATCTGCTTGTCCTTTGTTCCTGGGTTCTTGATTCAAAATAGCTTTCTCCAAAATGTCTCTGGGCTTCTGTCTCTCTTAGCTTCTTTCTCTCAGCTCCTGTGCATCCTTGCTTGTTCTCCCAGGATGTTTCTCTCTATGCATCTGGGGATCCTCTTTTAGCTTCTCCGGGGCAAACTCTGAGCTTCATCTCTTAGCTTAGTATCTCCACATATCTTTCTGTCTGCATCTCCAAGAGTCTGGGTCTGTGTTGGCCCTTGAGCTCTCTTAAGGACTCCAGTAAACGAATCAAGACCCACCTTGAATGGGGGGGTGGACGGTAGGGGGGTGGTGTCACACCTCCATGGAAATAATCTAAGCAAAAGGTCTCACTACAGTTGGGTGGGTCACATCTCCATGGAAACAACCTAATCAAAAGATCCCACCCATAATAAGTCTGAAACCACAAGACTGCATTTAAAAGAACATGACTTTTGTGGGGGGCATAATAGATTCAGACCAGCACACCACCCTTTCTCTGCTGTTATTTTGTGATCTCCTACAGGCACCTCCCACTTCCTGAACAAAACTGGAAACTGGAAGTCAAGGAAGTTTAGGGAGTGCAATTCACAGAGATCAGCCTCTGGGGAACAGAGGAGGGCAGAAAAGATTAGGGAATGGACCTAGAGGATACCAGAGATTAGCTAGCATGTCATACAAGATGAAAAAAGCTCCACGTTGGTCAGATTTGTTTCTGGTTTCTTTTAAAGTAGATTTAGAAACACAGAGCCATAAAAAGACCTTAGAAATTAGTGCAAAACACTGATTTTTGATTCTACTTTTGGATTGCTACATTAAGGAGATAATGTGAAATATGAAAACAATATTTATGTACAATCTAGTCGTCTTTGTTATATTGAAAAATTAGAAACAATTTAAATGTCAAGTAGGGAAATAATTGAGTGAACTCAGTTTGTATTGAAAACTGTTGTCACATTTTTAGTGGATATTTTCAACAACATTTTAGTATCCTATGATGAAGTGAAGCAGACGACATAATTCATTCTGGATTTAAAGACTGGAAAAATGGCAAGGATTTTAGATCTTTAGGGTTACATAGGAGAATTAGATGGAGGTAGAATCGACGGAGGTAGATATGCTAGGGTTTCAGCATTTTATCACTGAATCTTTAGTTAAGAAAAACCTTATCACTATAAGTTTATGGAATATTAATATCTTTATTTTCTAGGTGTTAATTAATCATGACTTTTTAGTGTATTTGTTAATTTTACTAATCCATACTTTGAACCAAAATTGTCTTGTTAATATGAGGTAGCTATGGAAAATATTGAAGCACAACACTCTATTTTGCAAATCTAGAAGAAAAACAATGTTATTCAAATGATGATCAATGTTATCACTGTGTTTAGTGATTATAAAATCATTGTATCCATTTGGAAAACTGTTGATGTAATTGAGCTGGCGTTTGCTATGTGCATACAATGGTTAAATTTTGGGAGTTACTTTAGTTGGGAGTTTAAAAAAATTATACATTTGGAGTTTTTATTGTTAAAATGTTAAATAAGAAAGGATGTTTATAAAAATCATTTGTAATACCAGCCACTAGAGAAAGATGCCATCTATATTTTGGTGTATATTCTTCCAAGGATTTTTTCTATTATGAATATGTGTGTGCATAATATATACAAAATAGAATTATGTTATATGGTTTTGTAGTCTACTACTAAAAACCTTCAGTACAATGACAACCTTTTTCCATGTCGGTAATTTTTTTTTGTTTTTTAATCTTCATTTTATTGAGATATATTCACATACCACGCAGTCATACAAAACAAATCGTACATTCAATTGTTCGCAGTACCATTACATAGTTGTACATTCATCACCTAAATTAATCCCTGACACCTTCATTACACACACACAAAAATAACAAGAATAATAATTAAAGTGAAAAAAGCAATTGAAGTAAAAAAGAACACTGGGTACGTTTGTCTGTTTGTTTGTTTCCTTCCCCTATTTTTCTACTCATTCATCCATAAACTAGACAAAGTGGAGTGTGGTCCTTATGGCTTTCCCAATCCCATTGTCACCCCACATAAGCTACATTTTTATACAATTGTCTTCGAGATTCATGGGTTCTGGGTTGTAGTTTGATAGTTTCAGGTATCTACCACCAGGTACCCCAATTCTTTAGAACCTAAAAAGGGTTGTCTAAAGTGTGCGTAAGAGTGCCCACCAGAGTGACCTCTCGGCTCCTTTTGGAATCTCTTTGCCACTGAAGCTTATTTCATTTCCTTTCACATCCCCCTTTTGGTCAAGAAGATGTTCTCCGTCCCACGATGCCAGGTCTACATTCCTCCCTGGGAGTCATATTCCACGTTGCCAGGGAGATTCACTCCCCTGGGTGTCTGATCCCACGTAGGGGGGAGGGCAGTGATTTCACCTTTCAAGTTGGCTTAGCTAGAGAGAGAGGGCCACATCTGAGCAACAAAGAGGCATTCGGGAGGAGGCTCTTAGTCTACTACTAAAAACCTTCAGTACAATGACAACCTTTTTCCATGTTGGTAATTATAGCTTGAAGGAATACTGTATAGTCACTGAAAGTGAAATAGAAAAGATTGTTTCCAGTTTTTGCTAAACGACACTGTATTAAACATGTTTTAGCCTTGTAAACAACACGATAAATATCCCTGTAGGTAAATCATTGTATTATCAAATTCTTGATCTGCATGGAATTATGTTGCATGATGAACATCAGAGCATCATAAGACCAAATTCCAGTGTCCGGAATACATTGAAAACTCAGCAACGTATCTCAGAAAAAATTTGCAATAAGAGATGTGCCAAAGTCAATGTATAAACAAAGACTTCAAAGAAAGGAGAATTTAAAGAAGCCTTACAGTAAACCTTAAGCTATATTTTGGGAATAAAAATGATTACAGCACTTTAGGGAAGCAATTTGGCAATGTGCAGCAAAAGCCTTAAAAGTTTCATCTTTACTAAAATCCACCCCCCCCCATGCAGTTTGCTTTTTATTTACTTTTTAACTTTATATTTTGGAAAATTTTAAGCATCTACAATCTTATTTCATCTGTAATTTCTACCCACTTCTCCATCTTGTATTATTTTATAGCAAATCCTAGACATCATATTGCCTTTTAATTTTAATTACTCTTTTTGATATACAGTAGTTCAATTTTGAGGGATATATTCTAGGAAAATATTTGAAATATTGGAGAAGCATTATGCTCCAATATATTCCTTACAGAATTGTTTATAATGGTAAAATTGAAAACAGCTATCCAACACTAAGGCAACATATAATTTGTGGAATGTTCACTTGATGGAATAGTATATTTAACATTAAGCTTCTGAAGAGTTTCATGGTAACATGAAAAAAAGCTTATGTTGTTATGTGAAATGTAAAATAAAAGTCTTAAAAAATGTGTAGAGTCAAATGTATAGAGTCAAACATTTTTTATTCATTTAGAATAAAATGAGAATGAGGTATACCAAAATATGAAATCATTTACTTGGGTCACAGTGCTACAGGAATTTTTTCCCCCTTTTGTCTGCTATTCAATATATTCCATATTTTCTATATTGAGCATCAATTAGTTTAATGATTGACAAAATGCAATAAATTTGAATTATGATAAAAACTCAAAGCAACATATTGGATTTCAGATAATCATACTACTGACCTCTAATAATTCATGGCAATTTTGGGAACTAATTATAAGAGCAAACAATGTCAAAGAAGGAGTTTGATAGGATTCTTCTGGGTTGTAAAGTTTGCAGTCTCTCCTTATCCTAGTCACCTTTTCTTGTTTTGCCACTTAAAAAGAAGGGAAGGGAGATATAAGTTTTTAAAATCTTCTATGAGTACCTTTGCTTAGGAAATACTAACAAAACAAAAATTAAATACCCTTCCCTTTCTAACTTTCTGAAATGTTGACTGATTGGTAGTATTAAACTTGCTTCTCATTTCTAGTTGGGCCTCCTCTAATTCATTTTAAGTTCTGGAATTGATACTAAAACTCTTAAACTCCAGTGTGTTTAGCTGTGCCTGTAGAAGAAATACTCCTTATCTAATAAGATTTAGCTGATAATAGTTAAAATTTCTTTAGAAAGTCAATTTGTGTGCCCTAACCTTTATGTTTGTTCTGTTAGGTTTATTTATTGCACTTTGAATTTCTTGTTTGAGTTTGAGTTACATTTTATATCTGAGAATGTGGCAACCTTCCCTTCCTATTTCCCCACCACCCTCATGCTAGTGTGACTTTTTAGCTCACACAGCTGAATTTCAAAATGAAGCATGCTACCCTGTTTCCAGCAGCTTTTTGGTGCCCCTAGAGTGGAAATAAAACTATCTTAGACCTGGGCCACAAAGCAATTTTGTTTCTCTGAAATCGAGCAAAATTTTATTAGAATTCTCTGAATTAAAGTATTCTTTATTCCCTGCAATGTGTTCTTTTTAAGGGAGTTACTGGTGATCCTTTGCTCAGTAAGATATGGTTTAAGGGAAAAAATACATTTTGCTGTGTGAAAACAATGTTGGTGATAAATAGCAATAATAATAATAATATTTTGCATGTAATTTTGGTTTCTGTGACAGACAGAAAGAAGACATGACCCATTATACACTGGCTCTTAAAACTTGCCTAGAAGTAACACAAGTCAGTTTTGTTCATATTTGATCAAAACAAGGGACATGGCTACTCTTAATTTAAAAGAAGTATAGTCCTACCATGTGTCAAAGCCCTGATGACTAGCACATTAACCAAAATTAAAAGGCAATCAATCTTAGAAAAGTTTTCTTCACAGATGCAGTAAAGAAGCAGTTACAGGAGGAGGTGGGGCAAGACGGCAGAGTGGTGGGGTGTACGTTTTAGTTATTCCTCCAGGGCAGTACGTAGAAAGCCAGGAACTGTGTGGAGTGGACATTGCAGAGCAATTTGACTTTGGACATACTTCATACAACACTCATGAACACGTGGAACTGCTGAGTTCAGCGAAATCTGTAAGTTTTCGTGGCCAGGGGACCTGCGTCCCTCCCTGCCAGACTCAGTCCCGTGGGAGGAGGGGCTGTCAGCGCTGGGAACAAGGAGGGGGAACTGCAGTTGTGGCTCTTATCTGAAACTCATTCTACTGATCCAAACTCCAATCATAGATAGACTGAGACCAGATACCAGAGAATCCGGGAGCAGCCAGCCTGGTGGAGAGGTGATAGGGATAGCAAAAATAGCAAGAAAATCCCAAAAATAAAAGCGGAGACTTTTTGGAGTTTTGGTGAACATCGAAAGGGGAAGGGCAGAGCTCAGGCAGAGTCAGGCTCATATGCAAATCCAGAAGAAAAATTGGTTTCTCTGCCCCTCTGAACTGATCCTTAATGGCCCTAATTGCCTTGTCTCTTAGCATTTCAATAACCCATCAGATCTGCAAGGAGGGCCTTTCCCTTTTTTAATCATCTTCTCTTTCTCTAAAACAATTACTCTAAGAAGCCCAATACAGAAAGCCTCAAAGACTTGCAATTTGGGCAAGGCAAGACAAGAGAAGAACTAAGAGAGCTCTGAGACACAAGGCAATAAGTCCAGTGGCTGAGAAAATTCACCAAACACCACAACTTCCCAAGAAAAGGGGTGTGTCCTCTTACAGTCATCATCCCAGTGGACAGGGAACACTTCTGCCCGTTGCTGGCCCCAGAGACCAGAGCTGTCCCAGACAACCCAGTGTGACGGGAAGTGCTTCCAATAACACATGCACACACCACAAAATCGGGTGTGGACTTTAGCCTTCCCTGCATCCTCAGCTGGTTGTCCCAGAGTTGGGAAGGCAGAGCATTGTGAATTAACACGCCCTATTTAGCCATCCTTTCAGCAGACTGGGAGCCTCCCTACATAGCTCTGCAGCCCAGAACCGCCCTGGGGGGACGGGGCTCACCTGTGACATAGCACAGTCATCCCTCAACAGACGACCTGTTGTGCACTGCCTGGAAGAGGGACCCACTTGCAAGGCGCAGGGGCCATATGCCAATACTAAGGACTTGTGGGTCAGCGGCAGAGACAAACTGTGGCAGGACTGAACTGAAGGATTAGACTATTGCAGCAGCTTTAAATCTCCAGGAACACTAGGGAGATTTGATTATTAGAGCTGCCCCCTCTTCCTGACCACCCAGACACACTCCCCATATACAGAGCGAGCAACACCAACTATACACGCAAACTTGGTACACCAATTGGACCCCACAAGACTCACTCCACCACTCACCACAAAGACAAAGTGGGGGGAGAACTGGCTTGAGGGGAATAGGTGGCTCATGGACACCACCTGCTGGTTAGTTAGAGAAAGTGTACTCCATGAAACTGTAGATCTGACAAATTAGAGATAAGGATTTCAATTGGTCTACAAATCCTAAAAGAACCCTATCAAGTTAAGCAAATGCCAAGAGGCCAAAAACAACAGAAAATTTTAAAGCATATGAAAAAACCAGAAGATGTGGATAACCCAAGCCCAAGCACCCAAATCAAAAGATCAGAGGAGATACAGTACTTGGAGCAATTAATCAAAGAACTAAAGATGAACAATGAGACCATGGCACAGGATATAAAGGACATCAAGAAGACCCTAGAAGAGCATAAAGAAGAATTTGCAAGAGTAAATAAAAAAATAGATGATCTTATGGAAATTAAAGAAACTGTTGACCAAATTAAAAAGATTCTGGATACTCATAGTACAGTACTAGAGGAAGTTGAATAACGAATCAGTGACCTGGAAGATGACAGAATGGAAAATGAAAGAACAAAAGAAAGAATGGGGAAAAAAATAGAAAAAATCGAAATGGACCTCAGGGATATGATAGATAATATAAAACGTCCAAATGTAAGACTCACTGATGTTCCAGAAGGGGAAGAGGAGGTTAAAGGTCTAGGAAGAGTATTCAAAGAAATTGTTGGGGAAAACTTCCCAAATCTTCTAAACACCGTAAATACACAAATCATAAATGCCCAGCGAAGTCCAAATAGAATAAATCCAAATAAACCGACTCTGAGACATATTCTGATCACACTGTCAAATATGGAAGAGAAGGAGCAAGTTCTGAAAGCAGCAAGAGAAAAGCAATTCACCACATACAAAGGAAACAGCATAAGACTAAGTAGTGACTACTTGGCAGCCACCATGGAGGAGAGAAGGCAGCGGCATAACATATTTAAAATTCTGAACAAGAAAAATTTCCAACCAAGAATTCTTTATCCAGCAAAGTTCTCCTTCAAATTTGAGGGAGAGCTTGAATTTTTCACAGACAAACAAATGCTGAGAGAATTTGCTAACAAGAGACCTGCCCTACTGGAGATACTAAAGGGAGCCCTACAGACAGAGAAACAAAGAAAGGAGAGAGAGACATGGAGAAAGGTTCAGTACTAAAGAGATTCAGAATGGGTATGTTAAAGGATATTAATATAGAGAGGGAAAAAATGTATATGACAAACATAAACCAAAGGATAAGATGGCTGATTCAAGAAATGCCTTCACATTTATAATGCTAAACTCCCCAATTAAAAGATAAAGATTTGCAGAATGGATCAAAAAAAAATGAACTGTCAATATGTTGCATATGAGAGACTCATCTTAGACACAGGGACACAAAGAAATTGAAAGTGAAAGGATGGAAAAAAATATTTCATGCAAGCTACAGCCAAAAGAAAGCAGGAGTAGCAATATTAATCTCAGATAAATGGACTTTAAATGCAAGGATGTTATGAGAGACAAAGAAGGCCACTACATACTAATAAAAGGGGCAATTCAAGAAGAAGAAATAACAATCATAAATGTTTATGCACCCAATCAAGGTGCCACAAAATACATGAGAGAAACACTGGCAAAACTAAAGGAAGCAATTGATGGTTCCACGATAATTGTGGGAGACTTCAACACATCACTCTCTCCTATAGATAGATCAACCAGACAGAAGACCAGTAAGGAAACTGAAAACCTAAACAATCTGATAAATGAATTGGATTTAACAGACATATATAGAACATTACATCCCAAATCACCAGGATACACATTCTTCTCTAGTGCTCACGGAACTTTCTCCAGAACAGATCATATGCTGGGACATAAAACAAGGCTCAATAAATTTAAAAAAATTGAAATTATTCAAAGCACATTCTCTGACCACAATGGAATACAATTAGAAGTCAATAACCACCAGAGACTTAGAAAACTCACAAATACCTGGAGGATAAACAACATGCTCCTAAACAATCAGTGGGTTAAAGAAGAAATAGCAAGAGAAATTGCTAAATATATAAAGAAGCAGTTACGTTAGTCTGGAAAAAGCATATACAGCTTAAGAAAATGCTGAGTTCCAAGTAGATTTGTGGGGAGAGGACAGAAATAATTTATAAAGTAGGAAATACAACTGGTTGAAAATATTCAACCTCACTGTTAATCAAAGAACAATTAGATATAACAACCTCCCTCACTGAATTTGCAAGGATATAAAGGAATGTTTGTTTAGTGTTTGTGAGTGTTCTCATAGATCTGATGGGTTGATTGATTTATCTGTTTTTTCAACTAAATCTTTTTGAGCACTTTTCTGTTATTTGTTGTATTTCCAATGTCTGCAATATTCATAAGGCAGATGGGATCCCTACTGTCATGGAGCTTATATTCTTGTGATAGCAGTAGTTTGAATATCAGCTTGTTAGTATTAATCAAGACCCTTATAATGCTTATTTTTTTGATAAAAAAATTGACATTTGATTCTACTTTGGATTGCTACATTAAGGAGATAATGTGAAATATGAAAACAATATCTATGTGCAATCTAGTCTTCTTGTTATATTAAAAAATTAGAAACAATTTAAGTGTCCAGTAGGGAAATAATTGAATGAACTTATCAGTTTGTGTTGAAAACTGTTGCCACATTTTTAGCGGGTATTTTCAACAACATTTTAGCATCTTATGATGAAGTGAAGCAGATGACATAATTCATTCTGGGGTTGAAGACTGGAAAAATGTCAAGGATTTTAGATCTTTAGGGTTACGTAGAAGAATTAGATCTCCCCTAGTTAGAGTTTTTTCTGCAGGGTGATTAGGGGGATACAGAGAAAATGGATGTTTTGAATTGTAATACTATATCAGGTCATTATAGTAGACAAATCCTGAAAACAATTGGAAATATAGGATCAGGGATATGTTGAAGCTTAGGGCTGAAGAAGTTCTTTGGAAATTTATCAATATAGAAAGTTTAGCCCAACTTGAGGAAGCAGATGAGCTCTGAAGGAGTGAATCAAGATGAAAGAGAATATAGACAGAGAGTCAATGGATGGGCAGGGAGAAAGAATGAAAAAGATGCCCTGAAGAAAGTAGTGATAGATCAGAAGGATAGGAGAAACAGCAAATTTGCAGTTTTGGGAAATTTCTGAGGAAAGAATTCTATTTGGGAAATAAGGTTGAGAGGCAAAGGAGAATGAGATTGGAGGACTATTTTTATTGGTAATTTAGGTTAGGTTTTTTTTTTTTTTTTTTTTTTTTGGTAATTTAGTGCAGTGGTAGATTACTTATTTGTTAAAACAGAAAGTGTAATTTATAAGTGGCTATTATTCGTAGAGAAAATACTAACATTCTACAAAAATTGACCAAAGTTTTCTGACTTTTTAAAACTACTTTTAGTAAAAGGTCTATTGATAGAGAAGTGGGAAAAATTTACATTTTATTCATTCAAAGAAGAGATTTTGCTAACGAAATAGTAAAGAATACCAATTATAATTATTCAAAAAGCAATTTATATCATGGATATTGGACCTGAAAGCTGCAAGATAAGGAAGAAAAGGGAGACAATTTAAGTTTTAAATTTTGTAGACAAAACTATCTATGTGTATGGTTCTGTTTGGAAACTCAATGATTTATATGCTAGATTTTGAAGCAATATTTTTCATATGTCACAGGGTATTTTATATGTTTGCCGTAAGGGGAAAATTAGTGGTATTTGGAGACTTTACAATAAATTTGCAGGAAGAACTACGGCATTTGCAATGAGAGAAGTGCAGTTTTATCATGTACAAAATTATGTTATAGGCCAGTAATGTTTAACAGTATACTTGTAGACCTAGCGGGCTGCTGTGGCAGTTGTATCTGTATAGATCTCCTTGACTTAAATTGATGCAGACAGTGTCCTTCATTAAGTGATATAGTTGGAATATTTTTAAATTTCTGTTTAAAATTTCTGCGTTCTTCCATTATAGAATCTAACAGCTCAGATTGTAGTTTCCTCATTTTCTATCAGCAAATCATGAGAGGCCAAAAATTAAGAAGTAAAATTTACCAGGAGAGTAGATTGGTTTCATTGATAAGTACTTAGAATATTAGGTTTTTAATTTGGAAAAAGCCTTCAAGAGATTTTTATCTCCTTTGTCTTCAAGAGATTTTTATCTCCTTTGTCTTGAGGGAGAAGACATCTAGTTGGAGGACAATCCTTTAAGCAAAATGCCTTATGATATGTTGATTGAAATTGTTGTTATAACAACAGAGGTTTTACAAACTGTTAACAAATGTAGGATTGAAAAGGGGAAAGGAATGTCAATCAGCAGTGAATCAAAAAGGAGGAGGAAGATAATTTCTTTAGAAGAGGTTGGGGTTATTGTTCTTTTTATTTTCATTTCTTTGCTTTAAGCCAGCCCTATCACATTATGATATCCTTCTTGCCCTTCGACTAGACACTAAGGTGCCAGTATTACTCTTTCAATCGAAAAGAGATTGAATAACCCTGGTTCAATAAAGGAATCCCACCACCCCCCTACTCCCTCTTCCCCCCACCCCCGCAGGCTTATTTGCTTTCATTGAGATTGTGACTCTCAGTTTTAGGATTCCTACGTTTCTAGCAGTGTCCATGGATTATACTAGCTCTATTATTTCAGCAAATGGTGGCCAATCTAGCCATAGGGTTTCTGACTGTAAGCTATTTGACATTTTTATTTCTGCTATGTATTTTTATATTAATAACTATGGTATTTTATGGATTTAAAAATGCACTTTTCTCGTATTTGAACATATCTGAAATCATACTGTATCTTTAAATTGATGGTTTCTTAAAGTTCTTGTTGGCCAAGTCATGGTTTTAATATAGTTGTCACTACTTGTGAATGTGGTCATAGTGTCAATGCTTCAATTGAGTTATGTGCATTTTAGGTACTAAAATAATTGCCAAATCTTAGGATTTGGCCTTGGAAAACTAGGTTGTGTATTCTCAAAGGCATGGAAGCAGAGCAATGGAATATTTTATAAAGATATTTTAAAAATACAAGAAATCTAAATGCTAAAAAGAAATGTGTCATAGTTTAATTGGCAGCTCTTTTCTTTCCAAGTTGTATATTAACAATAAAGATATACCATATAACGATTGTGTTTTGGATGCAGTGAAGGTTGCTATACTATTTTAGCCCAAGTAGTTTAAATAATACTTCTTGTGATCTAGTGGAAATTTTAAGAAAGTATGTCCATGGAAGACAACTATTATTTCAAAATTCTTATATTAATTTTGTACTCTGTTAAAGCATACGTTTTTAAAAAAAGGATAAAATCATGAGTCATTTAAATATAAAATGAACAGGTGTCAAAGATTTTTTTTGTCATTAATTAATGAGGGGACCAGTAAGATGTTACGACTTGTTCAAAGGAGAATTAAGAGTGCACACATATAAAGGCAACTGGTGATGTTGAAATGAATTTACCATAGTACTAAACTGGTCAATATCTACAGGGTAATGGTCAGTTGCATTTCAATGGACAAAAATTTATTTGCGTTTGAATGAAAAAGAATACTTTACGTTATTGTATGTCCTGCAAATACAGATTGCAATGTAGCAGAAAGACAATGAAAAGTTCAAGGTATTTTATAGAATTAGATAATCTGGAAGGCTGTATTAGCTAGGACACACAGGAATATTTTTTTGAATATTTCAAAATCTTGTATAATTTTTCCTGTAAAATTTTAGAGTTTAGGTTTCCCAATAGGCCCTTTACTGAACTTTAACTTTATAGAAAGAATTGCCTTCAGTCTATGCTAGAAAGATCATTGCTTTTTCTATTCTTTGGCCTTTCCCTTTATTGTTCATTATTCCTTCTAAATGTATTAGAGTGTTACTGATTTTGAATTTCTCATTTATACCTTTAGGTCTGTAAATTGAATTTAGCCCATACTGAATTTTTGATCACAAACCTTATAAAAAGCCTAGATAATTAAAGAAGTTACATTTTATCCCAACAATTAATTCTAACATTGAAACTTAAGTAAAGAAACTGTAACCAAGAAGTTAGGATTTAAGGGCTGATTCTGATTACTGAATCATTATGTAGATATTCTTTTTTTACTTTCTGGTATATTAGAGTAGACAGAGGGAAATACCTGAAATCTCTGAACTGTAATACAGCTGCCTTGATCTCTGATAATGATTGTATAGCCTTTGTCTTGTGCCCTTGTGATTGTAAAACCTTGTTACTAACCTTCACTTGTACCCAGTTATCCAGTGTTTTGACTTTAGAGTCTTATGATCACTAAAGATAGCCCCTAATGTTTATTAATACTAGCCCACCCCAAGTCCAAAGTTGCCTTGTTAACTGAAGCTGGCTCTAATCAAAATGGTCCCGCCTGACATGCATAGTAGCTTAGACTTTAACCTGTAAGTGGCCTTTACCTCATTATACTAAAAATCACACCAATCATCATATTAAGGCCATCATTTTCTTACATACGTTAGTTCTGTGACTAAGCATGTAATCCATCTGTGCATGGTCGGTAATTAGATCACCTCTAAGTACATCATCTGGGGCCATTGTGCTCATTATCCTAAAACCTGCCCATCTTTTGATACTATAAAACTATCTGAATTACTGCAGTTTGCAGAGACAGATTTTGGGCCCATAGGCCATTTGCTCTTCTGCTTTGCACCTAGCAATAAACTCTGTCTTTGAAACCCTGGTGTCTCAGGAATTGGTCATTTGAGTGCATCAGGCAGGAAATCCACCACCTTGGTCTGGTAACAAAACTACTGTACAAATTAAAAAAGAATTTTATCAATTTTTTTAGCAATTTTCTTTTGGAATAATACCAACAGATATTCTTTATGAACTTGAGCTGTATTTGAATAAAAGTCTTTGTATTTAAAACCTTTCATACTTCCTTTAGTATATTCAGAATATATGTTTCCCATTATTTTATGTGGTAAATCTGCTTAAATATGGAAAAACAGAAAATAAAATATATTTGGTAGAGAACAGAATAAAAATATTTTAAAAATGCATATTACTTCAAACTTGAAAGAAAATTAAAATTAATTTTCTTATTTTTTTAATAATTCAATTTTATTGAGATATATTCACATACCATGCAGTCATACAAAGTGTACAATCAGTTGTTCACAATACCACCATAACTTGTGCATCTGTCACCAAATTAATTTTTGAACATTTTCATTACCACACACACAAAAGTAATAAGAATAAAAATTAAAGTGAAAAAGAACAATTAAAGAAAAAAGAACACTGAGTACATTTTTTTTTTTTTTGATCCTGTTTTTCTACTCATCCATCCATACACTGGAGAAAAGGGAGTGTGATCCACGTGGCTTTCCCAATCACATTGTCACCCCTCATAAGCTACATTTTTATACAGTCGTCTTTACGATTAAGGATTCTGGGTTGTAGTTTGATTGTTTCAGGTATTTACTGCTAGCTATTCCAGTTCATTGGAACCTAAAAAGGGTTGTCTATATTGTGTGTAAGAGTGCCACCAGAGTGACCTCTTGGCTCCTTTTGGAATCTCTCAGCCACTGAAACTTATTTCATTTTGTTTCACATTCCCCTTTTGGTCAAGAAGATGTTCTCCATCCCATGATGCCAGGTCCAGATTCCTCTCCAGGAGTCATATTCCACGTTGCCAGGTGTATTTACACCCCTGGGTGTCAGATCCCACATAGTGGGGAGAGCAGTGATTTCATTTGCCAAGTCAGCTTAGCTAGAGAGAGAGGGCCACGTCTGAGCAACAAAGAGGCATTCAGGAGGAGACTCTTAGGCACAATTATAAGCAGACCTAGCCTCTCCTTTGCAGAAACAGTCTTCCCAAGGTATTATTATTTTTTACTGATTAATTTTGTAGACAGGTTTTTACTCATTATATAGCAGGTTTCCAATTGAGCATAAATTATCATTTGAGAGTGATCTGATTCAAATCAAAGGTGTTTACATAGTTTCAATTCATTGTTATAAAATTGTCTCACACTATTTGGTACTGTGTTTGATGATATGTTCAATATATACATATATATGACTGCTAAAGTTCTTACTGAGCATTTATATAACAGTTATTATATTTGTCAGTTGGTAAGGCACAGTTTTCAGAGACTTTACATTTTAAAGCCTGGCTTTTAACTTGGGCTGAACTTCCAAAACCATCAGTAAGTATTCATTAAATACTTATTAAATTATATATAAATATTCATTAAATTACATAGCAAATATTTATTGAGTGCCTACTTTGCACCATGCACTTTATAAATACATATATTTTAGGGTTCTTTCTCTTGCCACAATTAAAACAGTAGTGATTGGGTTATAGTTTATGTCAGAGTGATACTTGAGTAAGCTGAGGTATTGATGGGGATAGCCAGTTAACACCTGGACTAAAATCACCCTTGCACTAGTGAAAGTCCCCCCCCCCCCCGCCCTCCACCGGCATTCAAGGGTAGTTAGTAGCATCTAACTCACATAAACTTAATCAATTTAAGGCAAGATGTTGATGTCAAATGAAGCTAAGATTTAACAATGATGCATGTTAGATAGAGTAATAAATGGGTATATGAATCTATTATTAATGGGCCATAAGGAAGGATTAATTATCCATATGGAGGGATGATTTGAATCAGGGGAAACTTGGAGGGTAAATCTACTCTAAAGGTGGGGAGAAAACATCAAGGATAGTTAGTGTCCGAAAATGAATTAAGGTAGTAAAGTTTTGAGAGGTATTTAGACAAGGAGACTATGAAGAGACAGCCCACATAAAGAGAAGAAATGCTTTGAATATTTGTGGCCATAGAAAAATGCTTTGAATATTTGTGGCCATAGAAGTGAGGTCAGCCAAGAAAGGAAGTAGAGTTTAATTTTAATAAAGGCTGAACAGTGCTTACCTAACTCCCAGTTGTCCTAGTAATGAACTCTTACCCATTGTAATGACATTAAGGTGAGAAAAATCACATGCAAATTAACTAATTAGAATTAGAGTAACATGCATAGTTAGTGCTCCCTTGGAGGGGAGTTTGTATAGATAGGGCCTCAGGCAAACATTTTCAGTAAATATATTTTTGAGTGCCAACTATGTGCCAGGAACTATTCTAGATACTTGGGTTACAACTGTGAAAAGAAAAAGATGAAGATCTGTGCCCTTGTGACGCTTACTTTCTAGCAAGAAGAGACAGGTAATAAACAACAAATACACAAAAATGTGTAAATTATATAATATGTTAGGAGTTGAAAAGTGCTATGAGAAAATCAGTATAAAGGTGTGTTGGAGGTGGAGATGATAGCAGGTTGCTGTATTAAACAGGGTTGTAAGCTGGCTTTCAATTGGAGATTTGTAGCAACCTACTGTTTTGATTTCTCTTCCTTCTCTTACAATTCCAGATAGTTGAGGTTGGGTCTGTCCAGAGAGATTAGTGTCAGAGAAACAGAAAGTCAATAAATACATGTATTTTTTTCCAAGATATTAATAGGGCTCAGCTATTTTGCTTATGTTCTTTTTGTGTTTTCTATTGAGCAATGGAAATAATAAAACACGTTACAGGGAAATAGGCAACAAATTATTAGAGTTCAAAAATGGATAATTTTTTGGAAATAAATCATATTTATAAAGGATTTGGGTAGCATCTGAGTCATGTTTGATATAAATTTTATGACAGTTTGGGTAGATAATGACTGTTTGGTAAGTCTGATTTGCTTAGTGAATTTTTTAAAAGGCATGGCTTTTTAGGTAAAATTGTGCATATCTTGACAGCTTGTTAAAATAATATTTAGCTTTGGGCTTTCAATTTCAAATATTCAGACTTCATCATAAATTTCCTCTCTAAACCTGATGCATATGTACAGTCATGGTGGATTATACAAGATTTTTGCTGATGAGAACTTTAAGCCTTTACACTATAACCTGCATCTTGATTAATATGTAAATGTTACCAGAAAAAGAAACTATTCCGTTTATCACTGAGAGGTATCTCCCTTCTTTACCCCCCCCCCCCACCCTTTAGTGACTACAATTGTTTTAAGTTTGTTTGGAGAGACAGTAGTTTTATATTTTCTGTAACTTATATATGTTTTCTTATCTTCTGCATAAGCCTTCCTTTAAAAAAAGTGTTTATTGATTTCTTGCTTCTGCTACTAGTGATATCTCTAGAAAAAATGCAGGATTTCTTTATTGATTAAGTAGCATATAGGCATTTTGTTTTGATAATATGGCATTTCAATCAATGATTATACTCTTAAATCTTGGCCTTTATGGAACTGGTCTGCTGATAGGATTTCTTCCTTCAATACTAAATTAGTTTGCCTTGACTCTTCTCTCCCTTCTCTCCTATTTAGTTATCTTGTTCTTCCCTTTTTCTTCAATTAATCCTATTTCCCAACCTCTCTTCTTTCAGCACTCCTCAAAAAGGATCATCTAATCTAAGCTCTAAAACGTATCTGAGAATGTTCCTGAACTCCTAGAGAACATGCTAGAATTTTAGTTCTCTGTACTTTCAAGTTTCATTATTCTCAATCTTTAAATTTGTGCCTCTTTAATATTTGCCAGTACCTTTTATGGTTTTGCTTCTTTGTAGTTATGGATGTATGTATGCTTATCTATTTGACATCATTTTTTCCTACTTTCTTCCAGGAAAGGGGTGGATTAAATTGGGAGGAAGGAGGAGAGGGACAGGGTGTTTTCTCACTGGGGAATAGAGTGTCTGTGGTGGCATCAGCTGAAAGTGCCTGTAGTAGCACCATTTCTGAGGAGTTAGTTTTAATATACAAATCACAATTTGAAAAAGTATGGTTGAATGATGGAAGAAATTGCAAGATAAAAAAGAACTCAAAAGAAGGTACCTGAAATAGAGGGTCAAGAGAGTTTGTCATTTTCTTGAGGCCTCAAGGTTTTTCTGCCCCAGAACAAAATATTGTGGAATCATTAGGGATGGATGAGAGCAGAATCTTTTCCCTCTGTTCCAGTTTGCTAATGCTGCCCGTTATGCAAAATACCAGAAATGGATTGGCTTTTATAAAGGAGGTTTATTTGGTTACAAAGTTACTGTCTTAAGGCCATAAAAGCATCTAAACTATGGCGTCAACAAGTATGCCTTCACCGAAGGACGGCCAGTGGTGTCCGGAAAACGTCTGTTAGCTGGGAAGGCACTTGGCTGGCGTCTGCTGATCCCAGGTTGCTTTCTAGCTCCTCTCTGTGTGTTCTTCAAAGTGTCCCTCTTGGTTGTAGCTGCTCTTCAAAATGTCACTCTCAGTTGCTCTCCAAAATGTCACTCACAGCTGCTCTGCGTCTGGGCCTGTGTGGCTCTTTTTAAAGTACTCCAGTGATCCAGTAAAGACCCACTCTGAATGGGTGGGGCAACACCTCCATAGAAATAATCCAAAGAGAGGTCTTGCCCACAGTTGATTGAGTCACACCTCCATGGACACTGAACCAATGGGTTCCAACTTAATCAACAATAATACATCTGCCCCCACAAGTTTGCATCAAAGAACATGGCTTTTTCTGGGGCACATAATATATACAAACTGGCACACCCTCTAAAGCAGGAGAGGGGTAGTTGTGAGAAGGGAGATGGGAAAAGAGATCCTGCTTAAGAGGCACTTTTTCACAAAGATCAGTTTTAGGAGGGACTTTATATGGAAGTTGAGGATCTAGAAATTGACTTAAAAAAATTTATTTGTGTGCTCAACTACTCCTTAGAGAAATCTTCATGCCAATGCAGAGGTATATGTACCCCAGTTTGAAGGCCACTGCATTATGCCTTATAGTTTCTGTCCCTGATAATTTTTATTCTCTTATTTATTTGTGTTGGTTATATACATTATCATCAATGTTAGCTGTGGCCTCTTATTGATTTTCTGAGGGCAGGAAGTATATAAATATTGCTAGTAATGCTGGATTTGATAGTTAAGAACTTGGTAGAGATGTTGCAGTGAAAAGGAAGGAGAGGAAGAGAAGGAAGAGGAGGGGGGAGAAGGGGTAAGAAAAGGAAGTTAAATATAAGTCTCAAAAATTCCACAAACGCTTATTTAACAGCCACATAATAGTTCCAGTCACTATTCTAAATACTTTACAAATATTACATATTTATTTAATAATATTTAGACCTTAAGAAACTGGTACTATTATTTTTCCCAACTTACAGATAAGGATACTGTGGCACAGAGAGGTTAAATAACTTGAGCCAAAATCTGAACAAAACTGTGTTGCTCTAGAGCCTTAACTACTGTGCCATCTTTTTTGTATACACACACACACATACAGACACAATTGGCAAAATGCATTAGCTGAGCTAGAACATAAATGTGTCCATATCAACATGTATATGAATATGAAGATTATTTGAAAACATAAGAGAAAGGAGATTGTAATTAATGGAGAAAAATATAAACCATTTCAAGAGTTTGATAATAGGGAGATGTAGAAAAATAGTAACAAACCTTTCTCCAACAAGTGACAAGGAAACTGATTTTTAGATAAAAATGCATCCTTTAAAAATCAGTTTTATAGGAATTATCTACAGTTAATTTTTTTATATTTGAGGTAATTAAAATAGCTTTTTAAACATTTTTTTATCTTTTGAAATTAGATTATGTCAAGATGCACACACAGTATTCTTTACATTTCAATCACTATAATGCCATTTACATTTTTTATTCCATTTATAATGGATAGAAAATCAAATTACTCCACTTTTATCTCCCTACCCTTTTCCATTTTGGCTGTATAGAAAAATTGAAAATATACTCATTTTGGGAATATTTACTGTGATCCCCTCATTTAAAAATGGGGGAAGAATTGGTAGCAGGTGAACATATTTGAATTAAATAAAATAGTTCTTGAAAGTTCAATAACTTCTCCTATTTCAGTGTTGTGTCGTAACATTTGGAAAACTGTATTCTGAAGTCCCTTTTGGATATTTTTAGGAGAGTCCTGTTCTGTGCAGTATGGACTGGAAAGGACTATAAAACAGCACACTAATATGTCCCCATATTCAGCACTGTTCAGAGGAAACTTGATAAATGTTTGAGCTCCGTATACTCAGTTGAACCTGGGAATCGAGTTCATTTCAAATGAAAGCACGAACACCATGTCTCCTTCCCTGCATCCCCTACCAGCCCACGCAGGTTTCCTCCTCTGTGGCTGTGCTCACAGTGCCCTGGTTGTCCTGCAGGTAGCAAGTTAACTTTGAGAGACCTAGATATCTCAGGTACTTAAAATACCTAAGATAACTTAAGTATTTGGGGCTATTTTATAGGGCATAATCCACAGGTGACTTCTTGTCTCTGCAGTTTCACTCGTGTTCTGTGGTCTTGTGTACTCCATCTTTTCAGGGCTTCACTTTCTCATCTTTAAAAAGAAGGGGATTAAATAAATTAATCTTTAAGTTTCCATTTTAAAAAAGGAGAAAACCAAACATGCTATTATGTGTGTAATTTTTACTAACTGATATCAAAGTTTGTATTAGATGTTCTGGAAAGAAAAAGTTAAGTGAAAAATCCTAAGTATTTCTAAATCAGATGTGAAATGGAGAGATTCTGTATGGTTGTGTGAGGACTCTGTTCCACTTTGATGTTGTCCCTGTCAGCACAGAGACTTTTGTTCTAGTGTATTTACATAGCAATTATAACTTGGTGCAAGCCAGCTCAGCTTTTCAATTCACAGGACTTGCTAGTGCAGCAGTTAACTATTTGGGAAATTTAATCTTAAAAACACTGATGCCTCATGATCTACAGAGGACCTCTTGAGATAAATTTTAGAAAATTCTATTGCTATCTATATTTAGCATTGCAGTGTCATGTGCTTTGTTAGTTGCATTCAGTGAGAGTTTATTTGCACTTATTTGCACCAGATTTTTTTGTTGGTAGTTGGCAGTCATTTGAGATAGCTATTGCAATGAATAGATATAGTGCAATGAACACCTGGGCCTTCTCATTAGCACAGATTATTACTGGAGGTTATAGATGTCCCTTGTAGAAATCTTTAATCTGACGGCTGGTTTTGGGGTTATTTCATACGATTTCCTGGCACTGATGGCAGTTTATATTGGGAGCAGAGGGTCATTATAGGGGTAAAATCCAGTATTTGGAAGGTCTAGAAAATCAGTCAACTGCAAATGATGAAGTCTAGTTCTCTAATATATGCCTGTATAGCTACTTCCAATGATTGAAACAAGTTTTGAAAAGACAAAAAACTTGAAGTAGTTTTTGGCTATAACTTCTGTAAGGAAATACATTGTAACTGTCTTGGCACTGATTTGTGGAACGTAGTGATGTGTCTCCCAAAAAGGAAGCTCTACTCTGAAGTGATCACTTAAATACGTGTCTTTGGACATTCCTATGATAAATAGCTCAGATCAGGTACCTTCATTCTCGGGTTTTCACACGGCCTTATTTTCTAGTTATTGGCATACTTGTCTTGCCTTGACATAATGTGTGGGCACAAGTTTTCCCTTTCCTGGTCGTGAGGTCTGGGGAGGTACTTTTGAGAAGGTGTGAGAGGGTGCCTGAGGGGAGAATGCCTGAGACAGGGACCCAAGAGTTGTGGAGTGGAGATTGGATGGGGCATTGGGAAGAGCCATTTCTGAAAAGCAGAGACGAGATTAGCTGTGGAGGAGCTAGGCAAGGAGACAAGTTCCAGGGGTGAGCAGTTCCTGAAGATGAGTGCAGGCAGGACAGCATGGTTTGAGATTAGTCTGCCCCTGGTCTAGGCAGAGAAGGACTGTTTCTACCTGCTGCACCCAATTTGATTTGACATTATGTCCATGTGTCTCTGGGGCAAGTAGTGTTTTCTAATTTTTTTTTTTATCCTATTAGTGCCTTGCATGTTTTTGACACTTAAATACAGTTTTGTTGAATTTAGTTCACATTGGTGAAGGCCTATGTATTTAAACTCAACATAGTTGTAATTTTCTATTTTGGGAGTGGGGTGGGGGGGGTGTGTGGGTTGTAATGAGATAGTTTTACTGGTGAGCATCTGTCTTTTGGGAGGAAGAATGACAAATCCTACTCATTCTTTTCATGTTGACCTTCATATGCTTCCTTTTGGCTATCAGCTTCGTCCAGATTGTAAACAATGACCTAGAAGAGAAAGGTTTTGTATTCCATTATCATTTCTTCTAGTAATACAGCTTTGTGTGGACAGGACAATCTCAAGTAAAGAGAAATTGTTTTCCCTGAATTAGATTTCCCAAGAAACAGCTCCAGCATTTAACTTCTATTGAAACTGGAATTTTGATTTTCCAGAGAAGTTATTATGGAAAGACTATGTTTGGAAAGAGTGAATATGGGATTCCTGAATATAATAATAATTTAAACTAAAAAAACCCTTATTTTTTTAAACCAGAGATGGGCAGTTTATTAAAAAAAAAAGACAGTTCTATAGTTTTTAATGTTTAAGAAGAACTTTTTCTATGCCTTAATATAATGGATTATATTAAGGTAGGATGTGTATGTGTGTGTGTGTGTGTGTGTGTGTGTGTGTGTGTGTATGTATGGAAAACAATATTCTTTGAAACCATTAGAACTTAATTTTAAAAATAAGTAATATGTACCCTTTAGTAAAAAAAATTAATATTTCTTAGTTAAAAAATACTTTAAAAACATTCACTGTTACCATGACTCATTCTGAATGGCTTTTAATAGGAAATTCTGTGGGATTATGTTTTGTGCCTCAGGAATATTTTGTTTTTATAAATTTCATGAAATAATAAGGAGCAAATGATTCATATATTTTCATTTGAAATAATGTTGAAAAGAAAATTTAGGAATTGAAATTTTGAGAAGCAGCATTTTTAGGCAAGTATGCCTTAAGTAGGGTGCATCACCATTAGATACATGACACCTTAAAGATTTCTGGCCCATTTTGACATGTACAAGAACTAATTGTTGATAGCCAGACTGGCCGTGTTCAATTGTGCAGATTGTATACTGAACAACTCCAGTGATATGCCATTTACATATATGTACAACCCATATATCTACATGTGGTGACATTGAGGTTGAACAAGATGGACACCTTTTTATTCTAGGAGTCAACATTATAGTGAGGTTAGACAGATAATAAACAAATAAAATAAAAATGCATCAGATAAAAAAATGTGCTGTACAAATAATAGTGATAGTGTCCATGTGGCTAGTTTGATTGGGTGGTCAGGGAGAAATAATAAAATGAAAAGAAATGATGATTGAAAAATAAAACATTTGATGAATAGCACAAATAAAATTATTTTATATATCTCTTTCTAGACACTTTGTTACTTTTATACATTTATTGCTAAAGATACTGTCTGACAGTTCTTTATTTTCACTTTGGATTTTCTCAAAGTGTTATAGCAGTGGGATGTGTTTTTTGAAAACCTATTTTGGTTGATATTCATAAAAAACAATACATGTAATTTTGTGTAATGATTTAATGTTATATTTTTTGAGTTAATGGATTTCAAATATAATCTAACATTTAGAATTTAAAAAGTTTTGAGTGACTTTTTGGATTTTTACACAATGATAAAAATTATTCTTTTTGAAGTATTTTGTGATGTGTATATGTAAGCATAAGAAGAAAAGACTTGGAAGGCAACTCAGACTTTTTAAAAATGCAACTTGATTTTATTTCACTTTTCTAGTTTCCTTACGAAATATTATGAAGAGCAATTTTGTTTTTGCATTCTTACGTTGTTTTATTAAAACTGTACCTTTATAAGGGATATCATATTTCCTTCCAGTCTATTGTCAATTATTATTTTTTAAACAAAGATTTTGATGTTGCTGCTTGGTTTTCGTGTCCATCATTTGAATGGCTACAAAATAGAAGATCAAGTGGATATGCTACAATTTATGTAGTCATTCCTTTCTTTTAAAAATTTTTGGTTTCTGGAATTCTGCTGTTATAATTCTGTGATAAATATTTTACAGCTTTTTCTATATTTTGGAATATTGTTTTAAGATAGATTGTCCAAATGTGAATTTCTTAATACTAATTCGTTTATTGTCCAAAGAGTCTAAACATTTTTTAATAAGAACTAGGTAAGCTTTGATTTTATCATTATTTTAAATTAAATAAAAACAAAGCAATAAAAGGCAATTGCTTCTGAAAGAGAAACTATCCTTCAAGGAATTTTTTTAAATAAAATTTAGAAGCAGAGTTTTTGGTAGAGTTTTGAAGTCTGATGGAGGCAAATGTTTAATAAAGTGAGTAATCAAAGTTTGTAACTACTTATATTTACCAAAAAACAATTTTAAGATTTAACTGATTTAAATTGTTCTTCTCATATCTCAGTTTCTGTCAAGGGGATCCTCTGTGGAAGCCTAGTTTAGTAACCCCCTTGATAAATTCCATTAATTTTTCAGTTCATCTTCAACTCTGGCAAATTGTTTCATTTTTTTTATAGTTTCCTTTTGTTCTATTGTCTTTTTTATGGACCTACCCACCGTCCTATTTGTTCTACTACATTTTATGGATCTACATGCCCAGGTACAAGACTTAAAAAATATAGAATTGAAGATTAAGTAGGCTGGGATAAAACCTTGCAATCCTGCATTCTGTATATATTTATTGGCCACCCATTATGGGTGAGTGTTATGGTACCATGGCACTTGTCTACAAAGAGTTTATAGATTAATGCATCTAATAGGTAACATACTTCAGTATATATGAGAATGTTGAGATTCAGTAAGATGACTTGCTCATGAGTACACAATTTCTTTTTCCATTGACCAGCAACATCTTGAGAAAGTACAAAGTGTGTGAGTGATAGATATTATCATACCATGTGTTGTATTGCTTCTCTTGTTTTATCTGGATTTTGTTATCCAGCAAAAGGCTATAATCCTGCCCATATACCTTGGAGATACTAAATGTATAATATCTATTACTGAGATGGAGCACTTTTGCCCTCAAGATAAAAGGGTGCACAGTACATTTAAATTTAATACTATCTATTCTCTGTTTAATTCCCCGAGGAAAAGAGAAAACAATAAAAATATTTGTGAGCTAGCAAAGGTTCTGCTTTGTGCACCCAGCATCTAGGGTGATACTTGTTTACCCTACTTAGATATCTTTAAAAAAGTTTGTTGAGAATTTATCCCATTATTTTTCTATGTGATTATTTTTACTTGGTCTGCTTAAGTAAGGATTTTGGCTTGAAGATGGAGAATAATATCCAGTAAATTAAGGAAGTTTTGTTATAAAGTATGAGAATTTTACTTGCATTTACCTCCTTTGTAGCAAGGCTTGCAGTAGCAGACACTCTCAGAACTATAGATCTGTAATAAACACAGATTTTGAAAAAAAGTATTGGATCAGGTTATTAAAAGGCATACTCTCATGATATCTTTAGCTTTCTCTAAAATTTTATAAATTTACATGCTTTTTTTTTTCATTAGGAAAGAAGGGAAGAATAATATTTGAATGTTTGTTATATTTTAGATTCCATAGCAGTTTTCAGATGTATGTCATTTAGCTTGTTCAGGAGGCATATTTTAGTTTAACTTAATTTAATTTAATTAATTTATTTTTTTCAGGAGGATTGAAGAAACTGTGGAAATATCAAATTAATTTTCCTCACCTTGTTATTAGCTTTCAAGATTCTTAATTTGTTCTCCCGTTTTCTCTCTCTCTCTTTCTTTCCAGTTATAGTGTTCTAATCAGGGTCCAAAACTGAGCTTTTTATAATTTGTGAGATGAAACCAGATAGACAAGAAGCAGAGTGGCTGAAGAATATCATGGATTTTCTTATGTTTGCTTTGCATACATATGGCAATAACTACTTAGTTGTAGTCATATTATGATGAATAATGCCCAGGAACTCACATCCATCCAGTGGTTTCGGAGCCAAGACTGCAAGCCTTCTAATTTGTTCTTGTCTGGCATACATTCTTTAATACCATGTTGCCCTTCTCCAGCTATGGCTTTGCTTCTTGGGTGTGCATTTCTCAAAGTGCAAGCTGATATGTCCAATAAAGAAACTTATAAAATTACTTGACAGCATGATAAATGTTTGTGAAAAGCTCAAAGGGATTCCTTGGAAAGGATCACTTCTCTACTGTTCTAATGTTTTTGAATGGCAAAATTTCATTGTTGGAGTCTCAATTTAAGAAACAGAAGCTGTTTCATCTAGGTTGGAGTTCAATTAGATGTGAATCTTTTACTTAATACTTTTGGGTCATTGTAAAAGGATGGTATTTGATAAGTAAAAAGTTGGGGATGCTATGTTGACTTTTTTTTTTTAAAAAAAAAAGCTAAATTTCAGTGCTTTTATTATGTACTGAACAGGTATTATCCTGCTGCTCTAAATTCAGGAATGATAGCTACAATCATCTTTGAGTATTGAAGTGTCTCTAGCCTATATGTGGAAAGCTTGCTGTGGGAGCGGCTAATCTAGAACAGGCTTCCTGCTTTTCACTCAGGACTTTCTTCTGATGAGAGGTGAAAACGCTCTAGCAAAGCAAAGTTTTTAGAAACATAGTAGGTTAATTGTCTCTGGAGATGAGAAGAAGGGCTTTTTGTGAGAAGGCACATACTCTAGTAAAGGCAGATGTAATTCTATGTTTCTGCATGTTCTTTTTTATTATTATTTTTTTAATCTTTGTGTGTGTGTGTGTGTGTGTGTGTGTGTGTGTGTGTCTTTTCTGCATGTTATTTTAAAGCATGTTGTGGAGGCTCAGGTCTGCTATTAAGAACTTTTACCTCACGAAGTACTGAATGCTGATTAATGAGAACCTATGTCCTAGCTGCTGTCTTGTTGAAAGTAAGCTTGGAGAACTGCTGGCTCCTTTGAACTTTTAATTTCATTACAAACAAAAGAATCTTAAATTAAATAATGTAGTTTTCAAACCCTGTTGGGAAGCTAAGGTTCCATGGTTAATTGGTTACCTTGGCTCTGAGTCTGTGGTATGTTTCCTTGAAATTCTTAGAATAACTTTTAACTTTGAGAAGGCTACTTAGTATTGCCCCATTGTGCTCTAAAACTCTTTACAGTAGTTGTCCTTTTCCTTTTCTAGGTCATGTTACCTTTAAGAAGCTATTAATCCGTACCTCAGAAATACGTGCATGAGGGTATGGGCACCCAACACTCACTCTCTCTCTCTCTCACACACACACACGCATGCATGCATGTATGTTTATCCACATGCATCCCCTCCTTACAGTTACCAGAGATTCATGAATCCCTTCCTGAAACTCCCTGACAACTCTCAGATGAAGAACTTCTAATAGAAGTGTTGCTTAGTGGAAGGAGGAAGGAAAGATTACATGTTCTTTTCTTTGATATAAACCACTTTGCTCATCTATTCACCTGTCCTTCAGAACATCTGTTCATCCGTTTGTTTATCCATCCATCCATCCATGTTGTATCAAATAATTTCTATTTGGCAAAGCACTTTTTGTTTTATTAGCACACTTTTCCTTTCTTTTTAAAATAAAGAACTATACTGCTTTATAAATACCTGCGGGAAATGAAAGAATGATTCATGGCAACGACGAAGTTGTTCAAGTAAGGAATATATACATAGTTGTCATGGTTGTATAGCAAGGTACTTTTAACATTTGACAGATTTGGGAAAGTGGTATCGTGATTAGGCTCTTCTAGAATAGGTACTTTGGAAAGTCCTCCTTTGAACTTTATGTACTGATCTAGTTTTAAAATAAAGCACATTATCAGTAAAACTGAATAGAATTTTTTTTTTTTTTTTGGGGGTGAAAAGAAAATTGTTAAGCACCAGGCCATTTCTTTAGAAAGTTACTCTATCAAAGTATTTTTTAAAAAGTTTTTAATGCATATTTTATTCCTTTACCATGAAATTTCCCAAGCTTCTTCAATTGACAGATTTGTTTATTTTGTATACTTATCATCTTGTAAAGTTTCCTTAAAACTGTAGAGATTCATTTAAGTGTTTTTAGACAATCAAAATTTATGTCAAATTATTATTCTCCTAGTCCTTATTACTTTAAAAATTTATTATTGAAACATCTATTTCTTTTGACATTTCAGTATTCATTTCTGTTGTTTTATGTATCTCATTTAGGTGAGAAACAGCAAATCAATTTTTTATTTTTTATTTTTAATACAAGGAAGACAGAATGACTTAGTTGCTAAGTCCTAATTACTCCATCATCTTCTCTAAAACTGAAATATATGCTAAGGGAACAATAAAGAAAATCACTCTCTTGGAATATTTGAAATAAAAAAAAAGCAACATGAAGATTCAAATGTGCCCAGTCTGCTGGCAGGACATAGCCAATGAGGAGTGCAGTGTGAGGGTAATCGCTACACAGTTTATACTTGGGTCAAGAATATATAACGAAGGATGAAAAAGTGAAAATAGGTACTACTAGCACTCAGGTTTTCAATGGATATAACCAGCATTCCAGCAAAATAAGTTTCATACCTATATCTTAAATTCAATATATTTCATGAATAGAGTATGATAGTGTTATGAACTTGTGTAATGGAACTGAGCCTTAGACTTCGTATTTGCTTTTATGACATTAAAGAAGCTTTGACTGTTCTTAAATCTTTATGATATGTTGGGCTAGATTTATAATTTATTGTTAAATACCGAGCAAATACTTCATTTCTTGCAGAGTGGGAACATAACATGGAGATTAATAAGCAGATCAATAGTAAAGAACATTTTATAAGTTGTCCTCAAATTTACTGACTGTTCTGACACCCTTTGTAGAAATGCCCCTCTCTGTTTAAGGTTTCTTTGATGTGGCTCACTTAACTGCATCTCAGATTTCTAACTTCACATTCTCACTTCTTTCTATCTCAAAGTGATAATGCAGTTTTCTATTTGAATAGTTTCAATCATTATTACTATGTACTAACAAATGAAATGATGTTTCCTAATTAGATTATTTTTATCTTAGAAATCTCTTTTCTCTCAAATGTCTGAATGTTCTTCATAGTGCACTGTGCAGTCTAAAAGCTCCCCTAAAATTATCTTTCCTAACTGACTTTCTTGAAGTCTCTCAGAACAAAACATCTCATTCAGCCTAGTGATCATTTGAACCCACCTATAGAAAATGGTTTGAAACAAATTACATAGACCCTTGAGTCTGAACCTCTGGCCCAATTCAGTCACTGGGAATTTTTTAGAGGATTATTTGAGGTGAAGGCCAATGATATATCTATTCTCAGCTACTAACAGATAAATGATAAAAGAATTCTAAGGTCTTTGCTAGTGAACTCTGTAAAGTGTGCCATTGGGTGCGCAGTGAAGTAAGGAGTGTGGAATTGAAAGGGAGCAAATGAAAAACTATCATGACATTGAAGTGGTCACTAATGCAATGAGTCTAAGAGTTAGGACTGTAACTAAACTCAAAAGATAAGATGAATCTTGGCCCACCTCTCAAAAAGCTTATGTCTGTGAAATGGCATGAATATGTATATGTGTAAATATTTTTATTAATTACTGCTATTTATTGAACACTAGGCACTACTCGTTTTCATTTTTTAAAAATGTTATTTAATTTTCACATTAAGCATATGTGATAGATAGTGATATCTACATTTTGCAGAGCATAAAAGTTATATATTGAAGTAAATTCACATATCCTAGAATTTTGCTTGTTTAGAGAGGCAGACTACTCACCAAAGGAAATGAGACCATCCACATGCCTTATAAAGAAATATATTAAACATTTAAAATATCTAAGTAGAGTTTATATAACTTAGATGTTACTTTTATATTGGTCCTTTGTGTATTTTATGATTGAGCTGAGTTGCGATGTAAGAGAGTTTGCACTTTTATTTGCTGCCTAATCTATGAAACCTTTCTAATCCTGAAGCATTCACTCTTGGGATTTCAAGAACTGTAAGCAGTATTTCCCAAAGTGAGTTCCAGGTAAAACTTGTTATGGAAAATTATCCTCATGAAATAATAAAATCAAATGGGAACAAAGCTTTAATTATTTAACATGAACTAAATGCAGCTGTGGTTCAGTTGTGAACAAGAGACACCTAGATTATATTGGTGACTGAAACAGTTGCAGAATCATCTGAAAGCAGTATATAAGGAAGTAAAAGCAGGGATTCTAATGTATGTATATTTATTTAGATAATGTGTCATATCAAGAAGTAATTATTCTAAATATATAATTTAGCTTTTTAGTTGTAAAATAAAGTTTATGTATTGTAAGCTTACTTATGTAATTTTCCGATGTCCTTGAATGAGCTTTCTCCTTGCTGTACTCCATCCCTCTAGCAAATCTTACTCTCATGGTCCGAAAAATGCACTGACAGTCCATATTCCTGTAACACTTAATGTATATCATATTGTATTACAATTGTCTTTCTTCCTCAGCACTTAGAAACTTCTGGTACCTAGAAGGTGTTTGATGAATATTTGTAGAATGAATGTAGTGGATGAATAAATTGTACATTTAATTAACATAACAATTTTATCCAGTCTTAAATATTCTGATGAATTTTTATAAATACGTAAAATGATTAAACAGTGGGTTGGCTTCATGATTATGGTTCAAAATCTTTGGGAACACTTGCTGATTCTTCTTTCTTTACTTAGTAAGTCTTAAAGTTAAAAGGATTATAAAATGACTTTTTAATATTAACAATATTTTATTAAGGAAATTTTCAAGCATACAGAGAAGTTGAAAGAATTTTACAGTGAACACCAGTATAACCACCACCCAAATTTTACTGTGAACATTATTTATCATTATTTTACCATGAACATTTTTCAGTTACATATCTATCTATTCATCCTTCTATTCATTCAACAATCCATCTTTTTATTTATTTTTATTCATTTTTAATCTATTTATCTTTCTATTTACTTATTTCTCTGATGCATTTCAAAGCAAATTGCAGGCACTTCCCCTAAAATCTTCAGTGTACTTTTTATTAACAAGAGTTTAATAATAGTTTACAGTGTATTTTTTTTTTATGGTAAAACTTAAATACAAGAGAAATGCATTAATCTTAAGTGAACATTTGCTTACTTTTGAGGTGTGCATATATCTGTGTAACCCAAACCTTTAGCAAGTTTTAGAATATTACCATCACCCCAGAAATTCCCCTCATATCCTTCCCGGTCAGTGTCTGTCTCCACCCCTCACAGGCAAATTACCAGTTCTCTGTTTTCTGTCAATACAGAATTAGTTTTGCCAGAGCATGACATCTTTAAGCAATCGAAGTATGTAAATGTTTAATTGAAAAACAGAGGAAGGTGAAGGATTGCTTTGTGAAATGAACTTTAAAAATGACAAATGGGAAATTTGAGAGGGCAATTGATGAAGGAAAATTAAAATGACTTCAGGAAATAACCAATGACTTGGATTTAGGGGGATGCTAGAATTACACACTGCTGATGCTCCATTAAGCCTTGTAATTGCTTATAATGGCATCACACTATGCAAATTTGAAAGTCACCTGACAGTGGTTTTTTGCCTGGCATGACATCATGGTCAGCAAAAGTGACACAATCCTGTGACCCAAATAAACACATATTTTACAGAGGTTATAAACACCAAATTATGGTGATACAAATCTTGTGCTTTTTTTGTGATAGAATTGCTTAGTATTTGGGTTTTAAAATTATCTGGTATAAAGTGTTGTTGATGAAACTACATGAGGAGATTTGGTTATTGTACAATGAAGAAAAATATTTTGGAGTGTATAAAATTACTTTGTATTTAAAGTATAGTTTTTAATAGCATGGTTATATATTAATAGCATTATAGAAATAATGTATCCCAGTGTTAGGTACCTTGTATGTATCGCTGATATACTTAAATTCTGAACTTTGGTCAATAGAAAAATAAGTCACCAATAAAATCTGCAGAATAGCACAGTTCAGTCTAGGCTGTCTTTGTGCACTTGCCCTGGCAGTTTAACTACTTCTATCCCTAGACTCTTTCTCTTTCTATGCCCATTACAGCCCCATATGAGTACTAGCTGATGGGGTGTAGGAGTCTCCATAACCCATCCACCCATCTTCCCTTTCCCTCCCTCATTTTCTCCTTCTCTCTCATGTTCCTTCCCTACTAATTAAACAAATATTTATTGTACACTTACTATGTAATGCTGTCTTAGATGCTAGAAATACTGTGATGAATAGAAGAGAAAGGAGCTTATCATAAATCAGGCTCAACACCTACTACTTGGATTTATGAACACAAATTTGTAATGAATCCAGGCTCACTTAAAAAAATCATGCATCCTGGAAAGCATTTATTTGTGAATAGGGATGGAAGACAGGACATTTGTTGTATGTGATAAGATGGATTCTTCAAAGTTGAATGAATGTACATACTGTTGATTTAATTCCATTATCTCCTCAACTGAAACAACTGGACTTGCTTTACTGTTGACCACCTGCCCCATCTCATCAACTGTTTATGCTTGGTATAGTCTTAAGTATATTTACATATCTTTTTCTTGAAAGGAGTTTTATTTGTAGCCCTACTTCTACAGATAGCTTTTTGTTTTCAAATAACTTTTCTTGTTCAGAGAAGTTTGAGATTTTTTAGGTGATATATCAATTTGTATAGTAGGAGAGAAAAAGTCACAGAGCCAGAAGTAAAGAAACAATTTCTTTTCTCAATTTTATTAGCTGTGACATTGGATGACCAACTTAAATATTTAGTTTCCATTATTCATAATGGAGTACTATTTCAATTCATCCTGAATCCTAGAAGAGAAAAAAATATGTATAAAAATATAGGTATAATTTTTTCATGTAGAAGGGTGGTAGATTATCTATTTACACTCAGTCTTCTCAGTTAGGAAGCTTTTTTCTTTTCTGTCTTTAGTAAGTGTATCAGTCAGCTTTCAATCAAAGGAACAGAGCCACTAGAATATGTAAATTTCAAGTGTAAATTCATTTCTTTAACTTTTTAACCAAATCTCTCATTTTTTAAAAAAATTCATAGTTTGGAAATTTTTTTTGTGTTTTGGCTGGTAAGATGTTGTTCATATATTGGAGTAGCATTATTCCATAGCTCCAGGAGGCAGCAACAAAAACATGTCAGAATAAGTGTGGCTAGGCAATTATACAAATGCAATCCATTTAAAGCTGTAGTCATTTATGTGAAATCAGGCATTTTATTTTATTTCCACCTATGGCTATAGCTTTCAGAAATTTGATTTACCATATTTGATGTAATTTCAGGCCGAGAATATCTTGGCAATACAATCATGAGAAGTTAGGTTATTGGAAGTATAGCTTAAATGAAGTGTAAAGTATGAAATGAAATATAAATAAAATGGAACTTAGGGAATATTTGCATAAATGACATTTAGCTATTGAGCATTTTTATATTTAAATTGTGTGTGTATTTTTTATAAAATATAAAGGTTTTACAAATATGGGTAAGATTTAGAACATTCTCTTAAATATAATTATTATGACTGAAATTTGTTTTGCTTCGTTTTTATTTTCTTAAATGAACTGGTATTATCGGGCTAGCATTTGGTCCAATATATTGTTTACTTAAAGCAAAAGCCTTGCTCATTTGAATAACCACCACTGTAATTGTATTAAGAACTTCATTGGCATTAGCAGTACAAAGCTCAAAAGCACTCAGTGTGACCTGATTACCAAGAATGACATTTGCATTAGTGCTAGTGAGAGATGAGCTTTTTGTACTAAAGATTAAAGAGATATCAGATAAGGTCCAGAATGAACTGAATGATGTTTCTCACGTTAACCCTTTTTAAAACCTGGGATTCATTGACAATGATGACTGGATTTTTGAATGCAGAATAAAAAAATTAAAATATAGAGATTGCTGATTATTAGTAAATATATATTTTAATAAAGGCATAATTCCCCAGGGCAAATCAGAGTTTTGTTGGGGGCTGAAACTTTGTGGGAGAGTCCTTCTTAAGAGAAATGTACAAAATTACAAATACAAATTTAAGTACAAAAGCCAATATTTATTTAGAATGAGAAAAGAAATCACAATGGATTACAAATTTCAAAAAAGATGGCCAGTGACATAATTGTTACAATATTCAGAAAGTAACATTTTAAAATAACTAATCGCATTTTTAAACTACTTTTTAATACTTCTATTGGATATATAGTTTTTGATTACCTCTCTATGTGACAAAGCTTTTATAATTCAATTTTCCACAGAGAAATTAGAAAGATAAGCTAATATGGTTAATAAAAATTTCTTTTTATTATTGATAATAGAGGTGTATAAAATGAAACTTCACTTACAGATACACTCAGTTTTTGTAGAACTGCTGAAGGTTTCTACTCTATATACAAGGTCTTCTGAGAAATTCTGTTTCATTTGAGTCTCATCAAAAAAGCAAACAGGAAAGTATGCATTTATAATTGTATATAATGCATTATCAACTATATTTTACATAGGAGAGAACTCCCAGTTTGACTAGGCATTGATTAAAAACTGAATTATCAGTTTATAATATTTTCTGTCTCATGATTTGAAGAAATTTCAATGTACAGATTTCTGGCTGTGTACCTTACAGACTTTGATTCGCTTCCACTTACCACATACCTCAAGTTCTAGATGCCATGGGACGCATTCACTTCTCAATAGACCTCTGGCTCTGCATCTTTATGTCATGACTCCAGATGAGTCAGTGAAGTGGGAAAAAGGCATATTCCTGGAAATCATTCCTACATTGGAACTGATAGAAATGATTGATTACCCATAGAAGTGACTGAGAACCACATAAATATATTCCACTGCACCTAAACCAAATTTACCACCAATTCAACTTCCCCTCTGATAGATCCCCAGGTTGCCTGCAGCAGCAACCACCATCTGACCTAAGAGGAAGAATGGCAGAAGGGGGTTCGGGTGGAGTAGAAAGATAAATATATTTTTATGGTTAGAATATCGTACTTTTGGAAATTTTACTAAAATATATATTCATATAAACACTTTGCTAAGACCCTTCCCAAGTCATTTCAAGTGACGAACCCTGAATCTTTTTTTTAATGCATTTTTTATTGTGAACCTTAACATACATACATAACAGTGATAACTTTCAAAGTACTATTTGACAAGTAGTTAGAGAGCAAATTTCAAAGAATGTCATGGGTCACAGTTCCACAACTTCAGCTATTTCCATCATTGTAAAATATAACATACATACAGAAAGGTGTTAACTTTTAATGTATAGCTCAACAAGCAGTTATATAGGTAATTTCAAAAATTGTTTCACTTCTTTCCTTATTATGCAATATGGAGTATATACAGAAAGGTGATGACTTTCAAAGCACAATTCAATGAGTTCCACCATGTCATTTACCTCTTTCCAGCTATTCCAACAACCCAGCATCTAAAATATATATACATTTATATGAAGTTTCAGGATTCATAGATCTTTGTTAAATCTTATCTTGTTTGTTGCTACCCCTTCCTCTCACTTAATCCCTTTCTCCATCTTC
Organism: Choloepus didactylus; assembly: GCF_015220235.1. Lineage (NCBI taxonomy): Eukaryota > Metazoa > Chordata > Mammalia > Pilosa > Megalonychidae > Choloepus > Choloepus didactylus. Next base: position 82,973,203 of record NC_051311.1, read on the forward strand.
AGGGGTATCTAGGCAGTGAGCACCCTAACTTGTTCATATTGAAAGTGGGTGTCGACTGTTTGGAGCCCTGAATCTTCATCTTCGTGATGAGCTTCATGGTAAATCCACCTCTGTCAAACATGTTTTATCTGACAGTGATGGAAATGTTCTGTATCTGTGTTCAGTAAGATAGCTGCTAGCCACATGTGATTATTGAGCATTTGATATGTAGTTTGTATGACTCAGGAACTGAATCTTAAGTTTTATGCAATTTTAATTAATTTAAATTTAAATAACCACATGTGATTAATGACTACTGTAATGTACAGGGCTAGTCCACCATCTAATTTATTAATATTTTATGTAAAATTAAAGCTCATTTAATTCTATTAAAGAGCTATATGTTGTATTATATTCTGCTTAACTTTTGATGTCACTTTGGCATTCCTCTTCATTGTGTCCTAAATTCTACATTGCGTATGATACATTTATTGCGTACTGAACAAAGTGGCAATAGTTAAGTAAAGAAGTAAAGTGTACAATTTAATGGCATTTAGTACATTTGCCATGTTGTGCAACTGTCACCTCTATCTAATCCAAAATATGTTCCAAAATATGTTCATCATCCACAGAGGAGGTCCTGTACCAATTAAGTAATCACTTTTGGTTTCTTCCTTCCTCTAGCTCCGGCAACCACTAGAGTTCTTTCTGTCTCTATGAATTTACCTTTTCTGAATATTTTATCTAAATGGTATCATACCATACACAATATCTGACCTTTTGAGTCTGGTTTCTTTCATTTAGCATAATGTTTTCAGTGTTTATCCATGTTGTAGCATATATTAGTACTTCATTCTTTTTTACAGCTGAGTAATATTGTATGGATATACCACATTTTATTTATTCATTCCATCAGTTAGGTTAACTTTTTTTAAATTAAATTATTGAGATATATTCACATACCATACAATCATCCATGGTGTACAATCAACTGTTCACAGTGCCATCATATAGTTATGCATTCATCACCCTAATCTATTTTTGAACATTTTCCTCACACCAGAAAGAATAAGAATCAGAATAAAAAATAAAAGTAAAAAGGAACACCCAAATCATCCCCCCATCCCCTATCCCACTCTATTTTTCATTTAGTTTTTGTCCCCATTTTTCTACTTATCCATCCATACACTTGATAAAGGGAACGTGAGTCACAAAGTTTTCACAATCACGCTGTCACCCCTTGTAATCTACATTCTTATACAATTGTTTTCAAGAGTCAAGGCTACTGGGTTGGAGTTTGGTAGTTTCAGGTATTTACTTCTAGCTATTCCAATACATTAAGACCTAAAAAGTGTTATCTATATAGTGCATAAGAATGTCTACCAGAGTGACCTCTCGAGTCCATTTGAAATCTCTCAGCCACTGAAGCTTTATTTCATCTCATTTTGCATCCCCCTTTTGGTCAAGAAGATGTTCTCAATCCCACGATTCCAGGTCCAGATTCATCCCCAGGATTCATATCCTGCGTTGCCAGGGAGATTTACACCCCCGAGAGTCAGGTCCCACGTAAGGGGGAGGGTAGCGAGTTCACCTGCTGAGGTGGCTTAGTTAGAGAGAGAGGGCCACATCTGAGCAACAAAGAGGCACTCGGGGGAGACGCTTAAGCACAGTTATAAGTAGGTTTAGCCTCTCCTTTGCAGTAATGAGCTTCATAGAGGCAAGCCGCAAGACAGAGGGCTCAGCATACCAAGCCATCAGTCTTCAATGTTTGTGAGAACAACAATAATCCAATACTTCCCACATTTTCCACCAGCTCTTCGGGGTTAAATGCGATTGGAATTCTTTTCTTCAGTAGGTTTTGTTAACCAGTTCTAAGCCTTGATTTACCGTATACATTTTTGTATATAGTTATTCACTTCTTAGGTTCAGCTTACTTACATTTATCAATGTTTTGATTTTTTCCCTTCCTCCCATTTCCATTCATTAATTTTTTATACCCGTGTGTTAAGCATCACAGGTGAACTTCCCTTAAAAGTATTTTTTTAATGTTAATAGGATAATCTAGTTCAATTACTATATTTATTCTGATGAATCATAGAATAATATTGGAAAAAACTTGAGATTAGGAGATTGATATTATTTTTAACTGGCATTTGGTAAGAAAATAAAAGAAAAACAAAAATTAAATACCCTTATTTTATCCACCAGTCTCATAAATGAAACTGCATGAAAATCTCTGAATCTTAACATTTTCAGTTCAGTGATTATACTTTTTTTTTCTTTAAATGGCAAGCCTCACCAGAATTTTAAATTTTGTGATATGAGATGTGTCACATTGTGGTAAGGGCTTTTTGTTTATAATCTCTTGTTTCACTAAGCTGGATCTCATTTCTTTCTCATCCTGAGACTGGCACATAAAAAGTTTGCTTTTGCAAATTATGTGAAACCTCTTTTCAGAAATTAAGGACTCATGACTTGTTTTATTTGTTGATATTTAACATTTTGTTTTCTCTTTGTACTTTTTTGTGACTAAAACATGTATATGTTTTTTTCTTTTTAATGTTGTCACTTTGTAATGATTTGCAAAATCCTAAGTAGCATTTTAAAAAATTCATTCCTAAAGGATTTTTTTCTTGCATTTCTTTCTCAGTTGTGCAGTTTTCTAATAGGCTGTGGTTGTGTCAAATATGCTAGTTGTAATTTGGCTTTTAAAAATGTCAAATGCCAGCTATATGCAAAATAAAGTATTTTACATTTTTATGACTATGAAATTCAATCCATTTTACAGAATGCATAAAAATCTCATATCTTGATGTCTTTTAGCCTAATTTGTTGACTTTAGTGGTTTGTCAGCTTAAGGGTAATTATTAGTTTTCTATTGATGAATAACCAAGTATCACAAACAAGAAATGTAATTATCTCACAGTTTCCAAGGGTTGGAAGTTGGGGCTTGGCATAGCTGAATTCCCTGCTTAGCTTCTCACAAGGGTGAAATCAAGGTGTCAGCCAGGCCGTGATCTCATCTGAGGCATGGGGTCCTCTTCCATGCTCACATGGCTATTGGCATAATTTAGTTTCTCGTATAATTGAGAGTCCCCTATCCCTCCACCCCCACTCCACCCCCCCTTTTTTTTTTTGCAGCTGTTGGCCAGAGACTGTTCTCAGTCCCTAGAGACCACCCTTAGATCCTTGCCACATGGCCCCCTTACAAGGTCCTCTATTTCTTCAAGGCTTGCAGGAGAATCTCTCTCAGGCTTTTAAACTCTTTCTTAAGGAAGGGCCCAGTCCTTTTTAAGGGCTCACCTGATTAGCCCAGAACAATCTCTCTTTTGATGAACTCAAAGACAACTGGCTTTGGGACCTTAATTACAACTGCAATATCCCTTTACATTTTTCCTATAGTGTAATTTAATACCAGAAGTGAAATCTATCATATTACCATCCTGCCCATACTCAAGGGGTGTGGGTTTTGTAGGGTGTGTACCCCCGGGGCCAGGAATCTTGGAGGGCGTCTTAGAATCCTGCCAAATGAAGATATTATATAAAATTTTTGCTTTGGTTCTTGGGTAGTTTATTAGTAGATTTTTACATTGACTTTGTATGTATTTATATATATGAATAGTTTTTAAAACAAACCCTTATTATTCCAAGCACTCTAATTATTTATTCTTCATAGCAATTTTATGTGTAGATACTATTATTCCCGTTTTACAGATGAGATATTTCAGACACAGAGAGAATAATACCTTGAACAAGATCACAGAGCAATTAAGTGACAAAACCACAAATTAAACCCAGAAAATAGAGTTCTAGAGTCTGTGCTCTTGCTATTATATTCTTATGACTCTTTAATTAGTTACTTTTGCTTTTGCAAGTGATAGTAAAAATATCCAGACAAAGTCTTTTAACACTTCAAGTTCAGATGTTATATTGTTTGTATAAGAATATATATTACTTAGAAAGTCTCAATTTTTTTTGGATTTCTTGGTCTGATTGTATCATGAGGGAGATTTACTTTACTTTTTTTTTTTTGAGTTATTTTATAAATACTTATTCCCCAAATGGGATACTTCTGACTTTGACTTTGGAATCACATTTTCATAGAATGTAATTTATTTCATTTCCATTTCTAAACACACCATCTTGATGTAGTCCACAAGGAAAATAAATGCTTAATGATAAGTTGGAAAGTACAAACTGACCATTATCTTGAAGTTGATGGGCAGCTTTCAAAGCTCTTAAGTAGAAATGACAACCACTCATTTCAATTTGAAATATGTTTTGGCCTTTGTGATATAGTTCAAAGTGTGATTTCTAGTTTTCAGTGGTAAGCATCCTGAGATTAAAATGAGTGAATAGGAATGATGGGCTTATTTCTGTTTAGATTGTTATACATTTAGAAGTGTACTGGATTTATTTTAGAAATTAAAAATATTTAGCTATCCTCCTTTTTGTATAAGTTTGGATGGAATAGCTGTGTCCTGAATTTATAGCATTTGTCTCTTAACTAAAACTAAGTCCTTCTCTAAAAAACAGCTATATTTTATATTTTTTTGAAAACAAATGAATGAAGTTATCATTGTCCTTTCTTGATTGGTTAGTTTTATAATATTTTGAAATGACTCATAGAGGTCTTCTTTCAAGTGGCATTTAAGGGTGGAGGGTAGACACAAGTAAATAATACAATTTGATTTATTTACTTTTCTTTCCTTTTCCTGGTATGTGTGTACTTGAATAGTTGCTCTAAACCTGAATGTTGAAATATTGAATTAGGTTACTCTTAGGAGCAAGGCTTTATGTTACTGTATGTTTTATTTTCAGGTGTTTCAAAGAATTCTTTATATACAGACCAAAAGCTTATTTAATTAAAGTTATGCCAACCTCTTCAAAAAAACCAGTCACATTTTTCACAGAGATGAATGTACCCTTTATGCCAGGTAAATTTTTTTGTGTATACAAGTTGGTGATTTCATTCACAAAACTGACAATGCGTACAACTTCTTTTAAAAATGGATTGGGACCCCAAAATGAACATATTCTGTTGCAGTGGCTCTTACCAGAGCACAGTTGAATTATGACAGTTACTCATGGTTATATGTAACCCAAGAGGACTATTGAATGTGCTTGGTTATATAGATCTGCAAATTTTTAGTTATGGTCTGATATCCATATTGAATCATAACTTTATTACTGATGCATTGCTTTCTAAGAAGGTGTGTTATACTCTAAAATAATTAAGGGTATAAATACTAATTTTCTGTTATAGAATGGTTTCTTTATCCTTAAATGAATGTCTTAAATATACTTGTTACTAACTTGTAGAAAAAATACAAAAATAAGTTGTTTAATTAATTTGGAACTACAAAGTTTCCTAATAAAAATATGAAAGGAAACATTTAGAGGAAGATATTCCTACATAAAAACAATTTAACTGACAGAAGCTTGTCAGCACTTAAAAGCGTTTGTTCTCCTTTATAAATGGCACATTTTTCAGCACCATTTTTATCTCATCATTTCATTAATATATCATTTAGACAGAGTGCTGATGTGGGCTTTTCCCTCTTAGATTGCAAAGTATTGAAGGTGAATTTGGTTTTAGTTATACAGCTGGTTTCCTGTATAGTCTAGGTATTGTGTTTTATTAGACTGTTTAAAAAACATTGTTGTCAAATATTGTAGGCTTGCTGATCATTTATATGAGCTGCCTTAGTTTTCTTTAATATTAACTATATACATGATGGTTCATTTATCAGCTCTCTTATCTAGAGCCATCTCTAAAATTGAGTGTTTTACTGGGAGATACACAAGAAGTTAGTGCCCCCAAGTTTGCCATTTATATTGGTTCACTGCCATTTGAATTTTATAACTAAACATTCATAGTAAAAAAAAGATGAAACACACTGTCATATCATCTTGTCCTGTAGTTTTGTGATATGTTGCACTAGAAAAGTCTTTGTTATAGAAGGTGTGTGACTGAGTTTGTGTGTTGTGTGTATGTTTATGCATGACTCTTGCAGAATAAGGTTGTGTTTACATATATCGTAGTGATATTTCTGTGCCTGTGCCGGAACACATTGGCCCTGTTCATTAGATCATGGGTACTTTTTGTATTTGTTTACAGCAGTTAAGTCTCTCAGTAAATATGTACTAGTTTCTGACTGAACTGTCTTGAAATGAGTGTTTATATGTATATGTCTGGTTTCATTAACTAGTAGAGATAATCAGAATTGTTGCAAGTTGAAACTTATTGGATGATCATTTATGTTACAGTGAATTTACTTTGCATGTTTGTACCTATATGATATTGCTTTCTGGGTTTTGCTGGTAATAGAAGCAAATGCTGTTACTTATTTAGCATTTAAAGGTAGAATGATTTAATTTTATAAGTCAATATATTCTTAATGTTTTAAAAATGTTCTGTGATCTTGATCAAGTTAATTTCTCTGTGCCTCAGTTATTTCATCTCTGAAATGGGGATAAAATCATTTTGGCACCATAGGATAGTGGTGAAGATTGAGTTAATACATGTCAAGCACTTAGAACAATTCCTGACCCTAACAAGCTCTCAGCGAGTATTAGCTATCATTATTATCACTTTAGCTAAGTCAAGAACCACTTAGCCTATAATCTGTCTTTTCTTTACTCTTTTACATCTTTATAAAGGTATAATTTATCTTCCATACAGTTGAGCTTAAGTGTAGATTTCAGTGATTTATGGTAAATTTTCAGGTATGCAGCCATCACCACAATTCAATTTTCGAACATTTCCATCACCCCCAAAATATCCCTTGTTCCTATTTGCAATCTTTCTGTATTCCCCCAGCCCAAGTCAACCACAAATCTATTTACTATCTTTGTATATTTGCTCTTTCTGGACATTTCATTTAATTGGAATCATATATTATATAGTCTTTTGCATCTGGCTCTTTTCACTGAGCATCAGGTTTCTGAGGTTCATCCATATTGCAGCATATATTAGTATTTCATTACTTTTCATTGCTGGATAATACTCCTTGTATGTATATGCTACATTTTATTGATCTATTCACTACTCAATAGATATTTCTTCTGTTTCCAGCTTTGTTTAATGCTGCTATAAACATTCTTTTACAAGTATTTCTGTAGACATATGTTTTCACTTTTCTTGGGTAGATTCCTGGGTGTGGAATTCCTGAGCTGTATGGTAAATTTTTGTTTAACCTTTTTAGAAAACTGGGAAATTGTTTTCCAAAGCAGCTGTACCATTTTGCATTCCTGCCAGCAATACCTGAGGATTCTAGTTTCTCCACATCCTCTCTAATACTTGTGATCGGCATTTTTGATTATAGCATTCTAATATGTATGAAGTAGTATCTCATTAAGGTTTTTTTTTTTTTTTAATTTTTATTGGGATTGTTCAGATACCATACAATTATCCAAAGATCCAAAGTGTACAATCAGTTGCCCCTGGTACCCTCATACAGCTGTGCATCCATCACCACACTTAATTTTTGTTCAATTTTTAGAACCTTTTCATTACTACAGACAAGAAATAAAGTGAAAGATGAAAAAAGAAAAAAAAAAAGAAAGAAAAGGAAACTCGAATCCTCCCATATCCCTAACCAGCCCCCCTCAATTGTTGACTCGTAGTGTTGGTATAGTACATTTGTTACTGTTTATAAAAGAATGTTGAAATACTACTAACTGTAGTATATAGTTTGCAATAGGTATATATTTCTTCCCTATATGCCCCTCTATTATTAACTTCTAATTGTATTGTCATGCATTTGTTCTGGTTCATGGAAGAGTTTTCTAATATTTGTACAGTTAATTTGTTCTAATATGTGGACATTGCCCATCATAGGATTCAGTTTTATACATTCCCATCTTTTGACCTCCAACTTTCTTTCTGGTGACATATATGACTCTGAGCTTCCCCTTTCCACCTCATTCACGCACCATTCAGCACTGTTAGTTATTCTCACATCTTGCTACCGACACCTCTGTTCATTTACAAACATTTAAGTTCATCCTAGTTGAACATTCTGCTCATACTAAACAGCTGCTCCCCCTTCTTAAGCCTCGTCCTTTATTTTGGTACCTTATATTTCATGTCTATGAGTTTACATATTATAATTAGTTCTTATCAGTGAGACCCAGCAATATTTGTCCTTATATGTATGGCTTGTTTCACTCAGTATATTGCTTTTGAGGTTTTATCATCAACCCATTCTTTTTTTAAGATGGTTTTGTTCACACAGCATACATTCCATCCTAAGTAAACAATCAATGGTTCTCTGTATGGTCACATATTTATGTGTTCACCACCTTCACCACTATCTATATAAGGGCATCTATATTTCTTCCACAAGGCAGGAGGGAGAGTCAAAGAAGGTAGAGAGGCAAAAGAAAGAGGAAAAAAAATGACAGCTAGGAAGCAGCAAAAGGGAAAGTAACCTTAAATCAAAGTAGAGTAAAGATTAGTCAGACAGCACCACCAATGTCAAGTGTCTAACATGCCTCCCCTATCCCCCACTCTTATCTGCATTTACCGTGGTATATCACCTTTGTTACATTAAAGGAAGAATAATACAATGATTCTGTTAGTTACAGTCTCTAGTTTACGTTGATTGCATCCCTCCCCCAATGCCTCCCCATTTTTAACACCTTGAAAGGTTGACATTTGCTTGTTCTCCCTTGTAAAAGAACAGATTTGTACATTTTATCACAATTGTTGAACACTCTAGATTTCACCAAGTTACACAGTCCCAGTCTTTATCTTTCCTCTTTTCTTCTGGTGTCCCACATGCTCCCAACCTTCCTCTCTCAACCATATTCATAGTTATCTTTGTTCAGTGTACTTACACTGCTGTGCTACCATCTCCCAAAATTGTGTTCCAAACCATGCACTCCTGTCTTCTCCTATCACTCTTTAGTGCTCCCTTTAGTATTTCCTGTAGGGCAGGTGTCTTGTTCACAAAGTCTCTCATTGTCTGTTTGTTGGAAAATGTTTTGAGCTCTCCCTCATATTTGAAGGACAGCTTTGCTGGATATAGGATCTTTGGTTGGCGGTTTTTCTCTTTCAGTATCTTAAATATATCACACCACTTCCTTCTTGCCTCCATGGTTTCTGCTGAGAGATCCACACATAGTCTTATTAAGCTTCCTTTGTATGTGATGGATTGCTTTTCTCTTGCTGCTTTCAGGATTCTCTTTTTGTCTTTGACATTTGATAATCCGATTATTAAGTGTCTTGGCGTAGGTCTATTCTGTTTGGAGTACGCTGTGCTTCTTGGATCTGTAATTTTATGTCTTTCATAAGAGATGGGAAATTTTCATTGATTATTTCCTCTGTTATTGCTTCTGCCCCTTTTCCCTTCTCTTCTCCTTCCGGGACACCAATGATATGTACATTCTTGTACTTTGTTTCATCCTTAAGTTCCCAGAGACGTTGCTCATATTTTTTCATTCTTTTCTCCATCCGCTCCTTTGCGTGTAGGCTTTCAGGTGTTTTGTTCTCCAGTTCCTGAGTGTTTTCTTCTGCCTCTTGAGATCTGCTGTTGTATGTTTCCATTGTGTCTTTCATCTCTTGTGTTGTGCCTTTCATTTCCATGGATTCTACTAGTTGTTTTTTTGAACTTTCGATTTCTGCCTTATGTATGCCCAGTGTTTTCTTTACAGCCTTTATCTCTTTTGTGAAATCTTCTCTCAACTTTTTGAATTGATTTAGCATTAGTTGTTTAAATTGCTGTATCACAGTTGAAGTGTACTTTTGTTCCTTTGACTGGGCCATAGCTTTGTTTTTCTTAGTGTAGGTTGTAGTTTTCTGTTGTCTAGGCATCTGACCTCCTAGGCCACCCCAATCAGGTTTTCCCAGATGAGAGCAGGCTCAGGTCACAGAAGGAGGAAATATTCAATATCTAGTTTCCCTGATTGTTTTTCTTAGAAGATATATATACCTGTGGTTTTCTGCCCAACAGGTGCACCTCTCAGCCTGTCACTGTCTGATGTAAGGGAGTGTGGCCCATGGCTCTCCTCCCCCAGGCTTTGGGGTCTGGTTCCAGAAAGGTGGGCAGTAGAGCTGGGCCCTTTCCTTTCCTCTTGGGAAGCTATGCCCCCTCCAGAGAGGTCATCTGCATATCAGTAAGTTCTTTGTTTCTCTGACTCTGCTGATCAAAGTGTTTTGATTTTAAAATGGCTGAGGCTTTCTTTACTGCAAAGCGCTGTGGGCTGAAAATGGCTGAGGTTTTCTCTACAGAGAGAGAAAGGGAGAGAAAGCTCCCAGATTCACCCGTCAGCCAGAGATAGCACCCAGTCCTCTGGGTTCCCTGTCCTGAGAGAGATATGTCCCCTCGACTCTCCCAAGGTCAGTTGTCACCAAAAGCCTATGTCTGCTTGTTGAGGATTGGCTGTCTGTATTGAGCAGTTAACATTAAAACCCCACTTGGAGCTGGGCTGAGAGAGTGCTGCTCTCTAGTACCGCAAGGCTTCTGTGAGGGAGGGGCTCTTGGCTCTCGGCTCTCAGCGCAGGTCCACAGTTTTACTTACAGATTTTATGCTGCGATCTCAAGCATTCCTCCCAATTCAGGTTGTGGACAGTCACGTTTGTCTCCCCTCAGTTATTCCAGGTTATTTACTAGTTTTTGGTCATCTATGGATTGTTCTGGGGGGGACTAACAGTCTTCCACTCCTCTCTATGCCACCATCTTAGCTCTCTCATTAAGGTTTTAATTTGTCTTTCCCTGATTTCTCTAAAGAACATCTTCATGTGTCTTAGCCATCTCATAATACATCAATGTGTGTTTAAAGTCCTCACTTCTTGCTTCAAGTGGGATATTCCTAAGTGCCATTGCAACTCCAAAGACTCTTGTGGCATTGACTGAAGGCTTTGTTACAGCTGTGTTGCAGTTCAACTTCTCTTTCTGCCTGTCCTGCTTCCTAAACTCCCTTCCAGATGTCGTTCCTGAGAACACTCCCTAATAAACCTCTTGCATGCAAATAATCTGTTCCAGGGAATCCAATTACAGCAGGGATATAGACTTGACAGGACTCACTAGTTTGAAGAGGGTGGTTAAGGAAGGACTCTAATTTAAAGGAATATTTGAGCAGAGACCTGAATAAAATGAGGAGGTAAGCCAGCCAGATATCTGGGGGAGAATTTTCCAGATAGAACACAAAGATCCTGGGCAGGCTATGTGATATGTATGAGGGACAGTGGAATGCCTGTGTGCAGAGACTAGGGTCAGTGAGAGGGAGAAGGGGAGGAGATGATAAGGGGCCAAATCATGCAGAGCTTTGATAGCTACGCCCTGTAAGTCCTCTGAAGTATTTTAAGCAGTGGTATTTCATGCTCACTCTGGATAGTCCATGGAAATAGAATGTTAGGAGCCTGGAGCAGACTCAGGGAGCCAGTAAGAAGACTACTGTAATAGTCCAAGTGAGAAATGGTTGTGCCATGAACTAAAGTGGTAGTATTGGAGCAGATGAGAAGTAGCCAGGTTCTGGATATATTCTGAGGATAAAAGTTTTTGATGGTTGGGGTAGGGAGTGAGAGAGAAAGAGAGGAGTCAAGCATGATTCTAAGGTTTTTAGCTTAAGCAGTTGGATGAATGGAGATGTATGTATTGAGATGCAAGATACTGGCATTAGAGCCAGTGGGATGGTAGAAATCAAAGTTTCAGTTTTAGACAATTTAAAATAGCATGCCCATTTGACATGTAAGAATGCATGTCACCTAGGAAGTTGGGATGCAAGTCTGGGCTAGGACTGAAGATAGAAGTTTGGGAGTTGTCAGTGTATAGATTATATTTAAAGTTATGAGTCTGTGTAAGGTCACCTAGACCAGGGGTTGGCAAAAGTTTTCTATAAAGGATCAGATGGACCATACAGTCCCTGTTGGAACTACTCAACTCTTCCTTTGTATTGCAAAGGCTGTGTTCCAATAAAACTTTATCTAAATAAACAGGTGGCAGACCAGATTTGGTCCACAGGCTGTAATTTGCTGATGTCCGACCCACACAGTGAGTAGAGAAAGGGGAAGAGATCTGAAGCCTGAACTCTAGCTGGGCCTTAGTGGTCACATAGAGATCACTTAGAGATCAGAAATATGGGAGGATCCAGAAAGTGAGGAGAAGGAGCGGCTAGAGTTATATAGGAGGGAAACTCAGAGAATGTGGTTAGGTTTTAATTTATATTTAATCCTCATTTCACGTATATTTTTAATTGGACAAATAATTCATGTAAAATCCAAATCTGTAGTATTCTAATCTCTTTTGGTCTTAGACATGCTATTTCTCTGGTAGTAAACTTCAATAATCATTCTCTAGATTTTATCATGTAAAATGCTTAGAATTCTTCAGACATTGAGTGGGAACTTCTCATTATAATTTTTAGTGTATTGTTCCAAGTATGCTTTTATCTTTTCTCATAATCTAATGTCTGAGGTTATTTGTTTGGATGATGTAGATGGAGCTTTCTGTTTCTGAATTTTCAGCTGGTCTCTGTTGGAGGCACCTGTGTACTAAGGAAAAGTGAAAGCAGAGGAAGAGAGTTCGGTGATAATAGGTAAACCCTTTAAATTCAAACATTTCCATTTCTTGAGACCTTTTAAATCTTAGTAAAAGAATGCCATTGCACATTTTCTATTAAGTAAGTGTAAAATGAGTTGTGTAAGCACATGTGAAACTCACTAAACCATAGTTGGCAAAAGTTAGAAATTTCACAGAATTTTGTGTCTTTGGTCAGAAAGATGACCGATTTGCCTACCAAAAATCTTGGTTAAACTTTGAATTTAAGCTATATTTGCTGTAATTTTTTTTTCTGTCATCACTATAAGCAAAAGATGCAAGGCGAAATGGGAATTAAGAAGATACTGTAGATATATTTTTTTCTGTTGCTTTTTGGAGTTCAGGCACCAAAAGTGATTCTGAAATTCTTGTATTGCTTACTGGACAGACATTATGTAGAAAGAACTCACATTATTGTAGGTCACTGAATTAATTTCAGAAATGCCAATCGACATCATTCCTTTAGGGAATTTGTGGGCTGCTTATTGTGAAGTGTGAAAATTTAGAATGAACTTCAATTTTAGTGTTTGGGACCTTAATAATGATGTCTTCTACAAATTAAAATTTTTTCAAAAGGATCAAGTGTGATATATATAGACCTTATTTGTTCGTCTTGTTCTAAGACAGTTAAGTGTTTGAGTTTCCCATGGACTGTTGTATGTAATTGCTTATTTTTTGAGTGGAAAAGGAGAGTTCCAAAAAACATTAAAAAGTCTTCAGAGTTGTGTTCAAAAGTCATATTTTTTACTTGTGGGAGAGGGTGGTCATAATTACTATTCCTTATGTGCCTATTATGTTTGAATGCATTTATATTCTGTCAGAATGTAATGTATTCTAAATGAGATCATTAAGAAATAAAATTTTTCATTGTCATTGCAGTATCAGTTGGGTAACCCCTTTTGCTAAAAAGCTCTCAGTAATTTCACTGAACACTCTTAACATTTCAACTCTTTCTGATGACCTTTTTTTTTAATGTTTGCTATCATTTTAATATTATCTATAACACAAGCTTCTTTTGCCTCTACCCATACAAACATCATCACCACACAGCTTCATGTTTTTTCAACATCATGCAAAGTATACCAGTTATAGAGTTAAAACTTTTTTTTTGGAAATTTTATACTTTTTAATATAATTAAATTGTATTGCAATGGTGAACACTTTCTGAAATTATAAAAACATTCCTTATTATACTAAATTACTTGGTGTTTGTCTGGGAGTGAAAATATTACAATATACAATTTAAATGATATTGTTTAAATCATATGTTTTTTTCATGCAATTTTATTCAGATATAGTCATGTATACAATCAGTTGTTCAGAGTATCATCATATAGTTGTACATTCATCACCACAATCAATTTTTTTTCCTTTTTAATTTTTATTGGTATTGTTCAGATATCATACAGTCATCCAAGATCTGAAGTGTAGTGTACAATCATTTGCCCCTGGCACCCTCACACAGCTGTGCATCCATCACCACACTTAGTTTTTGTTCAATTTTTAGAATCTTTTCATTACTCTATACAAGAAATAAAGTGATAGATGAAAAAAGAGAGAAAAAAAAAAAGAAAACAAAAGAAAAGGAAACTTGCATCCTCCCATATCCCTAACCAACCCCCTTAAATGTTGACTTGTAGTGTTGGTATAGTACATTTTTTACTTTTTATGAAAGAACATTGAAATACTACTAACTGTAGTATATAGTTTGCAATAGGTATATATTTCTTCCCTATATGCCCCTCTATTCTTAACATCTAATTGTATTGTCATACATTTGTTCTGGTTCATGGAAGAGATTTCTAATATTTGTACAGTTAATCATGGACATTGCCCACCATAGGATTCAGTTTTATACATTCCCATCTTTTTACTTCCAACTTTCCTTCTGGTGACATATATAACTCTGAGCTTCCCCTTTCCACCTCAACCATGCACCATTTAGCACTGTTACTTATTCTCACATCTTGCTACTGACACCTCTGTTCATTTCCAAACATTTAAGTTCATTCTAGTTGAACATTCTGCTCATACTAAGCAACCGCTCCCCATTCTTAAGCCTTGTCCTATATTTTGGTACCTTATATTTCATGTCTATGAATTTACATATTATAATTAGTTCTTACCAGTGAGACTCTGCAATATTTGTCCTTATGTTTCTGGCTTATTTCACTTAGGTGGGCAGTAGAGCTGGGCCCTTCCCTTTCCTCTTGGGAAGCTATGCCCCCTCCAGAGAGGTCATCTGAATATCAATAAGTTCTTTGTTTCTCTGACTCTGCTGATCAAAGTGTTTTGATTTTAAAATGGCTGAGGCTTTCTTTACTGCAAAGTGTTGTGGGCTGTAAAAGGCTGAGGTTTTCTCTACCGAGAGAGAAAGGGAGAGAAAGCTCCCAGATTCTCCCATCAGCCAGAGGTAGCACCTGATCCTCTGGGATCCCCGTCCTGAGAGAGATATGTGCCCTGACTCTCCCAAAAGCCTCTGTGTGCTTGTTGGGGACTCGCCGTCTGTATTGAGTGGTTAATATTAAAACCGCACTTGGTGCTGGGCTGAGAGAGTGCTGCTGTCTCCCACCACGAGGTTTCCGTGAGGGAGGGGCTCTTGGCTCCCGCAGGTCCGCAGTTTTTACTTACAGATTTTATGCTGCGATCTTGGGCATTCCTTCCAATACAGGTTGGTGGATGATGAGTGGACAGTCACGTTTGTCTCCGCGCAGTTAAATCAGGTTATTTAGTAGTTTTTTGGTCATTTATGAATTGTTGCTGGGGGGGACTAATAGTCTTCCACTCCTCTTTATGATGCCATCTTATGTTCTCCACCACAATCAATTTTTGAACATTTTCATTACTCAAAAAAAAATACTAAAAATAAAAATAAAAATTAAAATAAAAGTAAAAAAGAACACCCAAAACATCCGATAACCCCCATCTCTCCCTATTGTTCATTTACTTTTTTTGTCCCCATTTTTTCAACTTATCTGTCCGTACACTGGATAAAGGGAGTACGAGCCACAAGGTTTTCACAATCACACAGTCTGGTGACCATTTTTAATTGTATCACACTGCACTTGTTTCTTTAGGATGACAGTTATATTCTCAGATGAATTTATGTTCTTTTCACTCCAAAATATTTTAGAAAATAGATTGATTAGTATGAATTTATGTGGCCATTTATTTTCTATCCAAGTAGATAAAGTGCTGTGAGTTAGGGTAGTGTTAAATATGATGAATAGGTCAGGCTCTCATGATAAAAATCCTTGTATGTTATGCTGCTATTTCATATTAGTTAATTATGTTTGGGGTTGTTCAAGTATGCCATCTAGAATAATATATAGATTCAAGAAGAAGAAGAAAAATGAACCCAAACCCTTAAAAAAACTTCAAGATAATATGCTTAATTTTGCCTAAATACTACTTTGTATTTAGCTATAATGACAAGTCTGTGTTCCAAATTCAAGCTACCTTTTAAGTCAAAGTGTCCCAATTTTAGCATATAAGGACAGGGATCCTCATACGTACCCTTTCAGGACCCTCCACAGCTTAAGCACTTCATAATCTGAAAATAAGGAGTTTTGGGTTTTGGACTTGACCCTCTAACTATGTGAGTTTTTATTGTTGCTTACCTTTTTGTTCTCTTTTCCATTATGTTTAAAGTAAGGTTTTAGACTAGATTATTTTATTGACAATCAACTTTAAGCAGTACATACATTTTGAATACCTACTATTCGCCAATTAGTATACTAAATATTCTAGGAAGTACAAAATAATCAAAAGGTAAAGTATCTAAGAAATTTAACCTAGTTGGAGATAGGATTCTTCTGCATGAAAACAGGTCATACTGATTTAAGACAGCATGAGTTTACTTGTCAGAATAAACATTGTATCAATATGGAAGAAGGTAGTGTGGATTTGGATGAGGCTGGAGGACTTTTGGGAAGGAATGGTGTTTGAGTTTAGCTGGAAAAGATTTGAAAAGGAGGGAGAGCAGTTCCTGCATAATGCTAGCCATAGAAAGAACAAATGCAAATAGACATAAATAAACATAATGTATTTGTGGAACACAAGGGCACTGGGGCTGAAGCAGAAAATTCCTGTTGGGAAAGTACTAGGGAATAGATTGGAGAAGTATATATGGAGGGTCTTGAATGCTACATTTAGGAGTTTCAATTTGGTGTTGTAGTAAATGGAATCTTTTTAACGTTGTTGAGCAAATAAAATAGTAGAAGCAACATCTTAAAAAGAAAAGGTGATTCCATTTCATTATATGGATAATCTATAGATATAAATAAGAGAACGTGATGAAGTCAGGCACCAAGAATAACAGCTGAGGTGTATTACAGAAAGATATTCTCACAGCTGGGGATTTGTTTTACTTTGTTTTAAACACATAAAGTATTTATAGGGTGAATGAATGAAGGCTTGGTCTCTAGAATTATTTTTTTAAAAGCCCTGAATGTACAATGTGGGAGACAGTCTCCTAGAGAACATTTTTACTGGATTTTATTTGCTAATCTAACATTTAGCTCTATGTTTGGAATATTGAATACTCTAAATAAGTGTTGGTTTAATAATAAATCTGTGGTCTTCTTAATTCTATTGCTTAATAACATCTCAAGTTATTCCTTTCACCTGACCCTGTATATAGTTACCCAGTCCATGGCTTATGGATTGAATTGCTCTGTATAACCATACCTTACTTAACATTTCTTCTCATTCATCTTCACAGATATTTGAGGAACCTCTCAAACAGCAAGCAGTAGTACACTACCAGACAGGACTCTCTTTTTTTCTCCCCAGAAATGCTACAGGAAGCATAGTCTACAGTATACCTTTGGAAAGTACAGGGTTGGATAATTTTTGTCCTATTAATTGCTCAAAGAAGTATATTGAAATTTCGAGGGGTATTAGAGTTGCAGCTTTAATCTTCTTTATTTAGCTATATGCTTTTTAATGCTGAACTGTTTTGGGCCACTACAGAATTGGTTTATTTTTATTTTAAGAACCATTTCGTTCTGCCTTGTGTTATTGTTGGTTGAGCACAGGTCTCTCGATCATGTAGGATGTATACTACTTGCAGGAAGAAAATTGATTTTAATTGCCTTTGCTCCTCCATAATGCTTAGCACAGTTAGGTATATTGTTCTTGATATTTATATGTTCTTAGTCAACAGGAAATTGGAATTGTGATTTATTTTTAAGACTTCATTTTAACTCATATTATAGCTTGGTGTATTACATTGAAAACAACAGGCTAAAATGTTAAGGTATCTCAACAAGCTACACAATCTTAGAACATTTCTTCAAATTCTTAGAAAAATAAAAGCAAATCTATTTAGTCCAAAGTGACGTTATTCCAAAATGTATGGAAATATTTTTTAAAATGCAGACTAGAACAAGGAAAAGGGGAAAAAAAGAAACCAAAAAACAAAGCAAAATAAACCTTTCTTTGTCAGAATATATTTGAAAAGTACTTAGTGTAATCCTTTTTTTCCCCCTGCTGTTATTCTTAAAAATCATGTGTCACTTCTGTTGGTGATCATTATGGAAACAAGAAGTTGTAAAATTATAAAATGACATTTATTATCTTTACCAAGGAGCTATTTAATTTTGGAGTAGAAGTATTTTCATGCCTCATGGCATGTGCTTTTCCAAAGATGAATCTAGGGGATAAGCAGGATAGGCCATGAGCCCCTCCCCTGCCTCAATGCCTGCACATCTCACATCACTCAGTCTTCCTATTACTATGCAGTGGACCCGAATGTAAATACTTAGGAAGGGCAAGGGTCTGTTAAAAGACATTGTCATTCTGGCCTCATATACAATGATCACGTAGAAAAGCTCTAAGGAGAAAATAAGCACGAGAACATTTAAAAATGGGTCGTGGATGGGGTGAAGAATGTCAGGAAAGTCTGGAGGCGATGAACTGTGTGACATGATGGGAATACCACCAAGGAGAAGGTGCAGCAGCAGGGTGGGTTCGAGACTGGGTTTTGGGAATAGGGGTCATGCAATCATAGAACTTTTAATGTGAACAGATTTAATAGGTCACCTTGTTAAGAAATTGCCCATTTCTGATCTGGGTACCATAGCCTAAAACTATTAAATGATTTGTCTATGATTACAATCTTAGTAATTGGCAGACCTGGAAGTGAGTAGAACTCTTTATTCATAATCTTATACTCATTCATTCATTTAACAAATATTTAGAAACTGCTTTCTGTGAACTAATTGATAGTGTAAAATGAGGTTGAGTTATAGTTTCTCTTCTGAGACTCTTTTGGTTTGGTGAGGAGACCTGATGTAAGTCAGATAGTAAAAGGTAAGGTGATAAGTGATGATGAGGAATGTTCAGGAATCTTTAAGAGTACACAGGAAAGATATTTCATCCAGATGGAGGGTGGCACTGGAGGCCCAGGAAAGGCTTCTGGAGTAAAGTGACATTTACTCAAAGCCCAATTTATACTGTCTTAATAAATTGGAGATGGTGCAGCTGTTTTAAAGATAGTTTGTAAATGGAACTTACGTATCCTCTGCTTTTAATTTTGAATCTCTTTCAATAGCAAGAGATATTAAGGTGATTTTTAAAAGTAATAAATTATATATGAACTTGGTATGTTTTGCAATGAGCCAAAATATTGACCTATTCTTTGTGATACAGGATATTCTGTTGATTCTGTATGTTTTAGTGCTGGTAGCATAAGAAGCAAGAATGAGAGAGAATCTTGATTCTATACTCTAGAAAGAAATCAAAAGATATGATATGCTAGAATATGTTATATCCTGGATTAAAAAAACCTCTTTTCTAAGTTGTAAAAGGACCATCTAATATGAAAAGTGTTTATGTTTTCAACTTGATGTGTTACAATAATTTTGTCTAAAAAATGTAATTAGCTTCCTACTGATTCCAAATGTAAAATACATTTCAGATGGATTAAAGAAAAACATTTAAAAAAAGTCAACCATAAAATAGTTAGAAGACAGTGTAGGTGAATCATTTGATATTAAGATGAGGAAAGCCTTCTTTGCTTAGTTTAGGATGAAATAATAGAAGGAACATTTGATAAATTTTATTATATAAAATGAAAATCTTTTATAAGTCAGAAACATATGATATTATATTTAAAAGGAAATGAGAACCTAAAAAAACATTTGCAATGTCTACCATATTACTCATCTATAAGGAACAGCCACAAATAAAAAGAAAAATTGCTTTGGTAGGAAAAGGGGCAAAGGTCATGAACTGACCAATTGAAAAAAGGAAAAATGCAAAGGTAAATAAACTTACTAAAGTGATTAACTCTACTTGTAATTGAAATAATGTAAAACTAAATGAGATGCTTGTTTTTCCTCCACCATAGTGGCAATACTTTATGTTGAGGAAGTTTCTGGTAAATAGTTACTCTCACATATTATTGAATAGAGGACAGTTTGGTGATGGGCTTCAAAGCCTTGAAAATCTTTACCTGCCTTTACTTGGTATTTCCAACTTCCAGAAATTTTTCCCAAGCAATAAATCAGAGACTGGGGCAAAGATTAATGGATGTTCACTACTGCATTATTACAATAATGTGTCTTAAATGTTCAACTCTGGTGGATCAAGCTATGGTATATCCAAAGGATGAGATCCTGCGCAGCAGTTCAAAAACCACATTTTTGAAGACTATTTAAGTATATTAAAAAATGCTATTATATCACCAAATAAGAAAAGCAAGTTAGAAAATGATGTATACTGTAATCCCAATATTGTAAAAATAAATGATGTATTTGTAGACAGAAGACTAGAAGGTATTGTTGCTATGTCTATGATAGGTGATTTTTTTTCTTTTTCTATTTTTTTTTGCATTTTTTGTATTTTCTATAGCCCTTATCAATTTTAATGAGAAAATTACAGACAAGCAATGCATATATTGAGTAATAATAATATTCTATTTATACAAATTATTTCCCAACTATATTTCTCTATTCTTAAGTCAATATGATACATCAAAATTCAATAATTAGGTTAAATAAATAGTTTAAATAAATTTGTTGAATAATGCTCTGTTCCCATTAATGTCCAGATTGAATCAATCCCTAATAGTTTTCATTTGAGAATGCTACTGAAGTAACATTACTACAGTGAGTTGTGTTTGTTTTTAGTACCCCAGAGATGAAATCATACTATGACTTCCATGAAAGTATTTTTAAATAAGAGAAAGGCAAAAACCTTCAACAGTAAAAGAAAGAAACAATTTCATGTAGAAAAATGCCGAAAAGCTATATCATGTTTGCATTATTTTCTCTTTTAGAAATATGTAGTATAATATACTTTTCATTAAAATATTACTTCTTATGCTAGCATGTTCATTGACAAGAAGTAAAATATTTCTGTGAAATGACTATATGATATGGGATAAAATAAAACTGAGTACAAGCAGTAATGGGTGGTTAGGCAGATGAAATTGGGCTAAAATGTTTTATTTTATTGAATGATCTTTAGTTGAAGGAGAAATGCATTTCAGGTTGCTGTTTACAGTTACAGAGTAAATAAATGGCTGAGGGTGGAGGAGTGATGTTGAAGAAAAATGTCTTGCGTCTTTGAAAATATAAGATGGTGATTTTACTTAAAAAAAAAAAAAAGATTATTGACGAGAACCCTTTTCAAAGACCTAACCATAGAATTGTCTTACAAGGTATTATACAATGGGATTCCTGATTTTTTTTGGTTTGGTAGTTAGTAATAGAGTTTCATGTTTAAAATTCTTTGAGATGAAAAGATCTTAAGTTGTTTGAGCTTTCATACCTGAACCAAGTCATTTAGCACAACCTTCAGCAATTCTATTAGAAGTGTTCCTGTTTTCTTGTAAGGAGATAAATGAAAAGTTTAGAAAATTAAGCCAAAACAGAACAAGAAAAGGCATTTAGAGAAGTAAACTAAGAAGAATGCATCAGAACCCTCACTTGATTTGGCTTTATTTCTGAAATTGTCAATTACTTAGAAACATGATGATGATGTTGATACAAATGGCAACTAAAATTTATTGAGCACTTGCATATGCAGTGATACGTATATGTAAGTAACCATATGCAATGCTAAGTGCTTTCTGTGGATTATCTCTGGTGGTGAACCAGAGCTGTTGGGAATGGAATTTTCTGTATTTTGTCAAATCTAAAATACATCTTTATTTTACCTATTTCTAAGAAAGAAAAAATGCTGTCAATTATCAAACCATGATGTCATTGACTATAAGATATATCCTAACTCCAGTGATGACAACATATTTTAAAAATTATATCTTGTAATCAATGATATCCATTGGTTGGTGGATATGAGAATTGACCACTGGTCAATAGCTGTTTGCTTATCTTGGAAGGTCAGTTTTTAAGAAGATTATCACTGAAAGGAGAAAACTTTGAAAATGTGAAAGCATGACAATTAAAAACAATGCTCGAATCCAGAATGAAATTTGTTGTCTATGCTGGGTCTTGGCTATCTTTTGACCTGTCCTTTTTAGAGAGCATATGTATGTAAAATCCATATATGGGAAGCTGAGAATCAGAAAAAGAATTCAGCTAGGGATAGCTTTTTTTTTGTAAGCAGAAGGGAAACTTTAATTTCTGCCAGTTCTAGACATTAGGTTGCAAAGTTGTGCTCTTGGCAGTGGTAATGTTAGGATTTTACAAGTAAAACAGAAAATGAACATAAAGAAATAGATGTGTTGTTCTTAGGGGAATATTCTTTCTAGAGACACTGAAGCTGTAAGCCATTCCCTCCTACATAAAATGTCAGGAACAAGATTAAATAGCTCTTCCTAGAGTGCAGAGTTTATAGATTGCAGGTACTTCTTGAGCAGAGGAGACAGTGGAGTAAGTCTAATTGAAAATATGTAACCATCTAAACTCTGCCTATTATCTAATGCAAACTTGAGGAAGATAAGAGGAAAGGGAAGGAGAAATGGGAGAAGCTCAGAAGGAGTAATGGAGGGGAGCAGTCATGGGGGGGATGGGTCACAGCAGGGAGCTATTACTTGTAAGGTCATCTATGGTAAGGTGGAGCCAACGGGAGGAAGTGAGTTAAAGGCCAAGAAAACTGGAGGAGAGAGGTAAGGATGTAATAGATAGATGGAAAGTGAGGTCAATAGTAGCTAAGTAAATTGATAAAATAGTGTGTGGTAAAAAGTTGTCAGATCATATGCATTAGGATCTAAATCTACAAATGCTGGACCCATGGCAGGAAATTATTTTTATGGTGACCCTTGTACATTTCCAGTAGATGAGGGGCATTGATCATTAAAATGTGGCTAATTTATCAAGATGTGAAAAATCCTACAGAATGGGAGAAAATAGTTGCAAATCATATATCTGATAAGGGCTTAATATCCAAAATATTTAATAACTTTTACAATGCAACAACAAGACAAAAGTCCAGTTTAAAAAATGAGCAAAGGATTTGAATGGACTTGTCTCCAAAGAAGATTAAAAATGGCCAATCAGTACACAAAAAGGTGGTCAATATCATTAGCCATTAGGGAAATGCAAATCAAGATCACAATGAGATATCATGTCATACCACCAAGGATGGCTATTATTTAAAAAACAAACAAACAGAAAATAAGTGTTAGAGAGGATGTGAAGAAATTGGAACTTTGTTGTATTGTTGGTGGGAATGTAAAATGGTACAGCCACTGTGGAAAGTAATATGGCAGTTCCTCAAAAAAGTTGAATATAGAATTACCGTATGACCTGGCAATTCCACTTCTAGGTATATACCCAAAGAAAGTGAAAACAGGATCTCTAATATATACTTGTACATCAGTGTTTATAGCAGTATTATTCACAATTATAAAAAGGTGGAAACAACCCAAATGACCATTGACAAATGAATAGATAAAATGTGGTACATACATACAATGAAATATTATTTGGCTATGAGAAAGAATGAAGTCATAAGACATAATGCAGCACAGAAGAACCCTGAAAACATTAAGCTCAGTGAAAAGAGTAAGGCACATAAGGACACATATTGTATGGTATCACTTATAAGAGAGATGACCAGAAGTAGCAAATTTGCAGAGACAGAAAGTAGATTATAGGTTACCAGGGGACAGGGAAAAGGAGAGTGTTGTTTGAAAAGAAAGTGGCTAGAATAGGAAAAAGAGACTTAACAGGACCAAGTAACTTGTTTTCCTAGTTAGCCAATATATCCATGGGGAAGGGGGGTTGGAAATGTTATCAATTAAGTGATTGCCCATGTGACTGTGAGGCAAAGAATAAGTTCTTGACTTAGACCCATTTTGGGTAGCAGATGGCCAAAGAGAAAATACAGTTGGCAGATGTGGTTTGCTGAATACAAATGCAATCATATTGATATGAAGAATCCACATATTCAAAGCAAGTAGAAGACAGGGAAGCAAGCAGAGGAATAATACTTTCTGAGCCGTGCACTGCCCACCTGAAAGAATTAGCTTGAGATTGAAGAAGTGAAAAGTGTAGGTCAAGGACAAGGGACAATGCCCGACACCATCCTTAAGAACAAAGGCCAGGAATGCTCCTTAGAGAACGGAGGCAAATGAAAGAGAGATGTGGTTCTATTGCAGTGTATAAAAGAATCCTGTTCAAGCCTCCTTAAACTCGAGCGCTTGTCTCATTTACTATTTGCCATCTTTTGTTGTAAGGCTGAGACTTTTCAGTTTACAAAGTTTGGGGTTTTACATAACTGTTCTTGTATAAAGCACTGGAACAATAATGTATTCTACAATTTCCGCTGCAGCTTATTAAAAAGGAGCAAAAATTTAAGACCCTTGCAAAACAATTTGAGTGTAGAATCCTTGTAGATTTGAATTATTTCCCCGCCTAATTGTCCACAGTCTAGCCTTGGAGTGATTCATCTTTATCAAATCTTTGCAAAGCATTCTACTTATTTTTCTCAGAGACAGTAATTCTTCCTTTAATGCATTCATATATTATCAGTTTGTGGACAATTTAATTAAATTATACAATTACAGCAATAAACAAGGGTGAGAGCAAAAACGTCTCTTTCTGAGTGTGCAGTTCCAAGGTCGGGGGAGTAGAGAGGGTTCCCAGGGGGGTGGAGAGCATCAGTTAAATAGGAATCACTGCGGGGATCTGCCTCCCTAATTATGATGCTCACAATCTTTCCAGTTCCTCTATTCCTATGCTTTCTAGAGATTCTGTAGTCTTTTGAAAATCTTTTGTTTATATATTGGCCATACGTCGTATTATTACTAAAAATGAAAATGATGTGATAGATTTGTAATTGGAACTGACAATATAGATAACGGACTTTCAAATAAAGGTTGTAAGAATTCTTAAATTTTAAAAGGTAAAATGTTTTATCTACTTCAATGAATTTTAGTAATAACGGTAGGGAATGATATTATAAATTGATTATTGAAATCTTTTTTAAACTCATCCTACAATTGGAGTGTTATTCTTGGTGGTGGTTCTATGTGTATGCTGTGTATGCATTTGTTTGTGTTTTCTTTGTTTAAAATGAGGTACTAAAAATAACACACATAAAAATAGAAATTTAGCCTCACTGCAGTACCATAATCTCCTTTTTATTTTGTTCTGTTGCTAAGTCAGAAATTCACATTTTCTAGATTATTATCTATTGCCATGGAAATTGTTTTGTTATATTTCAATTTCACTACAGGAACAAGCACCAGGAGCTAATGGACCATAAGAGAGAAATTTGTTGTTTAAACAATGATTATCTTTTATATTTTTCTAACATGAAAAGGGGAAAGTACAATTCCTCTGTCACACAGCATGAGAAGGTAAATGGATGAGAGAGACAGAATTCACCTTAAGAAAATTTATAGCTGTCTTGTGAGTTGGAAAACAAAGTTACTGATGTACAAGGCAAAATTATAAAATGTGCCCACATCAAGCTATGTTTTGTCAAATAACAAAGGAGGATCTTGTCACAGGTTGGGTTCCTCAGAAGCAGGCACTGAGATGGAGTTTGGGGTGAAGATAAATGTTAGAGATCCTTCCCGTGAAAGAAAGGGGGAAGATACTGGATTGGGCAGAGCCACAAGACACCCTGCAATACAGGCCTGACAAAGCCTCAGCCAACATGGGTGGGGGTGTCCAGTGTAGGGGCACGCTCTGGAGGCAGTATTGCCCTCAGAGTTGTTTCATGTCAGGCCCTAAAGGGCACCTAGCCTTTAAGTCCCTCCCCATCCCAGCTCTGACACAGATGAGGATGCCTCAACACAGTGACAGCTGAAGCTGTCTACTGACCACGCTCCCCACATGTGGCCAGTGACTGAGTCCTTCCTTGAAGGGGCGCTGGTGCGTGGCATCTCCTTCTGCTTATTTTGTGAATATCAGTAATTTACTGCAGTTTTATCCTTATAATGTTTATAATTCCCCAAACACATCACCTTAAATCATCCAAGTATTTTATGAGAATTGTTTTCATTTTTTTAGCATGTTGATATTAAATGCCTTTTTAATGTCTTTATTTCATTTGTTTGAGTACTTTAAAAAATATGTAGTCTATATTTTGCCTCTGGCCACAAATATACCTTTATACAAAATTCATAGTGACTGTGGCCCTTTATAGAAAGTTAAGATTTTTTGTAACAACAGAGGAATGTTTAAGGTCAAATATCTTTTTTTAAAACTTTTTGTTTTGCAAGGATTTCAAATTTTTAGAATTATTAGAAGAATACGGCAAAGTACTCTCGTGTATATTCTTTACTCAGATTCCCCCATTATTAACATTTTATCACAGTTAACTTATATTCTCCTTCATCCATCCCTTTCCTCCTCCCCCCTCATCTCCTGCCCACACACATACATTATTATTATTTTGAAGATCTATTTTGGCTTCAGCGTAAGTTGCAGACATAATGCTCTCTTAGTACTTCAGTGAGTTATGTCCTAAAAATAAGGACATTCTCCCACATAACCACAATATAAATATCAAAATAGAAAATTAATATTTATGCAGTATTACCATATAATCCACAGATCTCATTCATAATTTACCAATTGTCCCAGTGTTCTTTATAGGTGCAGAATATAGGATCATGTTTTGCATTTAGTTGTCCATCTCTTTGGTCTCCATCAGTCTGGAACAATATCTTAGTCTTGTCTTTCATGACGTTGACATTTTTGAAGAATATAGCTGAATTATGTTCCTCTCTGATGTTTCCTCATGAATTGCTTCAGATTATGTATTTGGGGGCAAGACCACAGAAGTGATGCTGAGTTCTCAGTTATTCATGTTAAAAGGTGTTCCAGGTTTTTTTTTTTTTCTTTCCCTGCCCCAGTCCTGGAATTCCCTAAGACTTTTGGTTCTTTTGCATGGAGAGTGACATTTAGAAAACAAGATCTGGGTTATAGAGCTGCTCTTTGTTACTGTGGTGTCATTGTTACTAGGTCTCAGCAAACAAAGCTATGAAATAGGTTTTATATACAAACATATATACACACACATATCTATCAATCTGTATGTCTAACTAAAAAAATACATTCACATTGATCTCTCCGATTCCAATCCAACTCCAATCCAACAATCTCCAATTCCAATCCAATTCCAATCCAACAAAACAGGTTTTATTCTAGCCTTTCCTTTTTATGTTGTAGTTTCCTTCTTTAATCATGTAAAACCTAGCTTCCATTGTCTCCAACATATTTACTTGTTTGCTCACTTCCCCCTTTCTGTAACCATTCTCTCAGCTGCTTGTCCCTGGTCCCAGTTCCCCCAACCAGCTTGTTGAGTATCTGGCCCTGGACTTGCCGGCCATGCCAGCTAATTTCTCAGCCCTAACCTAGGGGAAGAGGCCCAGGTATTTCTTACGTTTCCTAGTCATACTATTACTTTCCTTTGGATATAAAGTGCTGTGGTGACCCTAAAAGTGTTTAAACTTGGCTGGTAGCATTTGATATGGGTTATTTCATAAAAGAAATTCCTAAATTAAAAATGAAGTTCTCTAGTATTTTAATTTATTATTGTTATTATTATTATTATTGTTATTATTCTAAGATATAATTAATAGGATTGTAATGCTTAGTTTAAGTTCCTATTATGGAAGAAATTAATAGCACTGGATTTTAAAGATAGTTTCTACATAAGAAACCATCTATATTGTTAAGGCAGATATTTTTGGATTATTTTGGATTTATTTCTTGGCAGCTTGAGAAGCAATAGTTATTATGATAAAATGGTTTTTGTTGAAACTTGTTTATTGGTTTGCAATAATGAGAGCAGTTACTGAGTCTAATAATTTGTGCTTTTATTTTCAAGTAACAAAGTGTTCTTATTTTGTGATGATACCAGGGAAAGCTAGATTAAAAGCTAGTTTTAAAGGATCTGAAACTTTGAGAGGTTATAATTTAGAATGAAGGCATGGTGGTCAGAGGAAATGAGCCAGAGTTAAAAGCCTTTTCTGTGCCATTGCATCTGTAACTATCCTCAAAGTACTCTGCACTTTATGTCACAAAAAAGCCTCAAATCCTGTGGGTAAATGTTATCTTCAGGAACCTCATCATTTCTGAAAACAGTTCTTTTATGCTTATAATGTTTGACCAAGAAGTACAAATAGTACTATTTTCTTCTCTTTTTGCAGGACAATATGTGGATATAGGAATTCTTCTGCTATTTTCAAATAGTTAAATCAAATCAAATTTAAAATAAATGGATAGTAAAAGAAGAATTTAAGGTATTTTCTTGGTTAAATCTTTCTTTTGCCTCTTTTATGAAGTAGGGATATCAAATCTTGTTTTTTTTGTGTGTGTGTGGGATTATTTTATTCCTAATTTTATCTTTTAAAGTAAAATATAATTAATATACCTATATTTATGTAGTAATTATATATAATATATAACTATTATATATCAATTACTATAATATATAATTGTATATAAAAGTAATAATATAATATATAATGAAATATTTATATTAAAGTAATATATATAGTAAATAATATAATTATATATAGTATAAAATGTAAGTATTTGTCAACTAAAAGTTTATGGCATAGATAATTTCTCAAATAGCTCTAGAGATAGATCTTGGCTACATAAGGAATACAGGGAGCACATAGCTTAGGGACATAGCAGTTGTTTGCACAGGGAAGAGAAGTGAATGAAGGATCATTTCATTCTTTTAAAAATTATTTTTAAGTTTTCTCATGAGTCTTTTATCATTTCTCCTGTCCTCGTCTAATGTAACTTTACTTGACTTTTATCCCGTTCTCTCTCATTCTTTCTGTCTCTCTCTTTCTCACATACGCACTCAGTCATACACACAAATGCATTTATGTTTACATTTGAATTAAATTAGTTAACATGCTTAGAAATATTCTGGAATGGATGTCACAGAGGGTCAATGTATATAATTGGTGTGCATAGGTTTTTTTTTAAGTATATATGTGTGTGTGTATACTCACACTTAGAAAAATACACACACACCATTTTTAAGTTGGTAACTGCTCAATGTATTTGGCTTATTGTACATATTCAGTCTATATTTAAATGAATGAATGTATGAATCTAAAAATAGAAAATGAAAATAAAGATTGCAGCAAATTGGGCTTAAAAGGGCTACTTGTGGAGAGGTCATTCATTTAGCAAAGGTTTATTATTTGTAGAGACAGTTGCACCAGGTTATTTACTAATCATCTGGAGCAATTGATAGGTTGAGTCTAGGGCTTTACCTAGAATCACTTTTTACCTTTGATTGGCAGGAGGCAAGTTTATTATTGAGCTGTACAAATACTTCAGTGTAAAAGGTAAATCATGCCTTAGATGAAGATGGTGACCTATGTACAGGACCAGATATTTGTATTTTTCCTCCTCTTGATATGCTCTTCTTATTGCAACTTATTTTCTGTCTTGTGACCACCAAGTCATTCAGAGTAGCATGAAATGGCTTTTCATAATGAACCAACCAGGACATTGTCTTTAAAACAACAAAAGGATCAAACATTTTCTAACTACAACTTTAACATTTTAGTATTTGGAGTAGTACTACTAGTCCTGTTAATGAAAATTACCACTTGGCGTCTTTTTGGAGTATTTAAATGTATGGTTGGGGACACAACTGGGTATGGGATAGCATTCTGGGCCCTGTTCAGAATTTTCTGAGCTATATTCCTAATGTGCCTCAAATGCTGAGAACATGGTGCTACTGCTACTTTCTTAATGTCAACATCTTCCTCTTTCGGAAGGAAAATTGCTGGATTGAAAAGATCGTAGGCAATGGAAATCCAAGATTTGGTTTATAGATCAGGTTTGGATACTGACCACTTCCACCTCCTTCAAGTCGTTGATCAAATGTCATCTTGTCACTGAGGAGTTCTTTGGCCATCTTATCCCAAACTGCATCCTTATCCTCACTGTGCCTTGTTTTCTCCATGTCACCGCTTGACATATTGTACATTTTACTTGTTTTGTTTATTGCCTGTCCCCCCCACCCCATGAAAAATAGCATCATGAGAGTTAAGATTGTTGCAGTCCCAGTGCTTAGCAGGATATATTATACATAGTAGGCATTTATTAAATATTTGTTGACAAATGAGGTCTTGCAGAACTCACTGAATTGCTGTAATGCACTTTACAAGGTTCATTTACATTACTAATAACCAAGTTAGAAAATCAGGATTTATTAAGCATTATCTACCTTCTCCTAACTTACTTTAGCCATTTTAGAAATGTGCGTATAAAATATTCTTTCTGAAATGGACGACAACCCCAACTGCTGGGTGCCTTTTTGGCCTCAGCCCTTCTACTGCTTCATGGTGTATTTTCACATGTCAGTAAATCTTCCTTCTCACCTGACATGAGTTCCTGTAGTTCCAGGCCAAATGGAGGAGTGATTGGCTGAGGAGTCAAATGATTTCTCCTTTGATTCTTCTGGTCTGGGGATTCCTATTATTTATTTAGAATGCTCATCCACGATCCACATTCCATCTGTATCTCCTCCCTTCGTTCTCTATCCATAAACAGTGACAGTGATGATAGAGTGCTCCCAGGCCCAGTTGTTGCCCCTTAAAGTGCTGTGGAGACTCAGGAGAAGGCAAGTTAATTGTGACTTGGAGCAGGGGCTAATCTGGACAATGTGCTGAAGGCCAGAGATTTAAAGATGAATTTGGCAATCTCTATCCAAGTTACTAGAGGACATGTCATTAAAGAACTAATTTTAACAATGTAATAAATGCTTATTAGGGATATAAGGAGGGCACTATGAAAACATAGATGAAGCAGTGACATTTAAATCTAACTGGACATGTCAGGTAAGACTTCCTTAAGAAGGTGACATATAAACTGGATATTTGTGGACTTGAACATATGAAGATGGAAGGAGAGAGGACTGCAAAAGAGTCAAATTGCAGAGGGAGGAAAAGAAAAATGAAACATAAGGAAAGAGGCAGAAAAACTGCAAATTTCAGCTTGACTATCCCTTGGGACTTATAGATAAGGAGTTTCAAGGTAGACTTTTGCTGTTTCAGTCCTCTACTTATCCAGCCTACTTTCAGAGATTTTGGACTGAAGAATCACATGTAGAAAGGTATGGAAGCCGACAGAAAAATAAAGTGCTGTTTAATAGCTGGACAAACGTTT
The DNA here is from genome assembly GCF_015220235.1 of Choloepus didactylus. NCBI lineage: Eukaryota > Metazoa > Chordata > Mammalia > Pilosa > Megalonychidae > Choloepus > Choloepus didactylus. Next base: position 83,004,302 of record NC_051311.1, read on the forward strand.
GGTAAGCTTCCGTGTCTGTCTTTTCCAGTGAGTTCTGTTGTAATCATCAGGCTTGGGTTGGAGGCTTAACTGGGCTTCCCACTCCTGTAAGGCTCAGTCTTACCTACCTGTCCAGTCATAGGTAGAGAAATTGGATCAGAGAAGAGAAGGGGATGGCCAGGCCTCTGATTTTTTTAATCACACAAAACGATCATGGCTGCTCTGCTTGGAGGACCAGATTCTGCCTAGGGATGCTTACCATTTCAAAAATCAGAAACAGGGAGAGTAGAAGTAGAGGGAAATCTGGGTTCTTGTCTTTAAGGCATAGTAATCCCCCTGAAAAGGTTTTTTGTTTTTTTTTTTTTTTAATTTTTGTTTTGAAATAAATTCAAACTTACAGTAACAGTTGCAAAAATAATATAAACCCCATACATAGAACTCCAGCATACCCCTACCCCTCTCCACCGATACCCCGATCTACCAACTTTAATATTTTGTGACTTTACCATTTCTTTCTTTTCCTCCCTCCCTCTCTCTCTGTCTATCATCCATCATCTATTGCACTGTCTTCTGAACATATGAAAGGAAGTTGCACACATACTTGAACAAATAATATAATTCACATATAAATTTCCTATGAACAAGAATATTCATTTATATAATCACATTAAGTGTAATTAAGAAGTTCATTTATGTAATCACATTAAGTGTAATTAAGAAGTTCAAGAAATTTAACATTGATATAAAGCTTACATTCTATATTTCATTTTTTTCTTATGTCACAACTGTGTCCTTTTGAGGCTTTTCTCCTCTAAGATCTCATCCAGGATCATCTATGGCATTTAATTGTCATTATCTATTTAGACTTCTTTTTTCAATTGTGGAAACATATCTACAGCATAAATCTTCCCATTCCAACCCCTCCCAAGCATTCCATTTAGTGGGATTAATCACATTCACAATGTTGCAATGCTTCCATCACCTTCCCACCATCCATTACTACAAATTTCCCTTCACCCCAAACAGAAACCCTACACTCATTTCTTATTAACTCCCCATTGCCCCTTCCCCCACTTCTCATAACCCATACTCTACTTTTCATCTCCATGATCATATTCTCTGATACTTCCTTTGTGTTTACCATGGGGCTGAAATTTAACATCTTAAGTCTATAACAATCTTGTTTTCTTTGATACCAACTTAACTTCAATAGGACACATAAACTATGTTCCTATATTCCTCCATTTCCCCACCTTTATGAGGTTCTTGTCAAAAATTACTATTTTACATTGAGTCCAAAATCACTGATTTATCATTACCGTTTATGTGTTTTAGATCCTGTAGGAAGTAAATTGTGGAGTTACAAATCAAAAATACAGTAATATTGGTATTTATGTTTACCATGTGATCTTTACTGGAAATCTTTCTTTCTTCATGTGGTTTCAGTCAATTGTTTAGTGTCATTTCCTTTCAGCCTGCACAATTCCCTTTAGCATTTTTTATAGGACTGATCTAATGGTGATGAAGTCCTTCAGCTTTTGATTATCTGGGAATCTTTTCATCTTCCCCTTATTGTTAACCTCCAGGTGTTTGTGAATTTTCTAAATCTCTGATGGTTATTGACTTCTATTTGTATTCCATTGTGGTTAGAGAATGTGCTTTGAATAATTTCAAATTTTTTAAATTTATTGAGGCTTGTTTTATGTCCCAGCCTATGGTCTATTCTAAAGTTCTGTGATCACTAGAGAAGAATGTGTATCCTGGTGATTTTGGATGTAATGTTCTATATATGTCTGTTAAATTTCTCTGTATCTCTCCTTTCTTAATTTCTCTGTCAGTAGGGCTCCCTTTAGTATCTGAAGTAGGGCAGGTCTTTTATTAGCAAAATCTCTCAGCATTTGTTTGTTTGTGAGAAATTTAAGCTCTCCCTCAAATTTGAAGGAGAGTTTTGCTGGATAAAGTATTCTTGGTTGGAAATTTTTCTCTCTCAGAATTTTAAATATGTCATGCCACTGCCTTCTCGCCTCCATGGTGGCCGCTGAGTTGTCACTACTTAGTCTTATGTTGTTTCCTTTGTATGTGGTGAATTGCTTTTCTCTTGCTGCTTTCAGAACTTGCTCCTTCTCTTTAGTATTTGAGACTATGATCAGAATATGTCTTGGAGTGGGTTTGTTTGGATTTATTCTATTTGGAGTTTGCTGGGCATTTATGTTTTGTGTATTTATATTGTGTAGAAGGCTTGGGAATTTTTTTGAATACTCTTTCTAGACCTTTACCCTTCTCTTCCCCTTCTAGGACACCAATGAGTCTTATATTTGAACGTTTTATTTTATCTATCGTATCCCTGAGATCCATTTTGATTTTTTCAGTTTTTTTCCCCATTCTTTCTTTTGATCTTTCATTTTCCATTCTGTGGTTCTTGAGGTTGCTTTGTCATTGTTCAGCTTCCTCTAGCCTTGTACTATGAGTATCCAGAATCTTTTCAATTTGGTTAACACTTTCTTTTATTTCCATAAGATCATCTATTTTTTTATTTACTCTTGCAATTTCTTCTTTATGTTCTTCTAAGGTCTTCTTCATGTCCTTTATATCCTGTGCCATGCTCTTCTTTACGTCCTTTTTATCCTGTGCCATGCTCTCATTGTTTGTCTTTAGTTCTTTGATTAATTGCTCCAAGTACTGTGTCTCCTCTGATCTTTTGATTTGGATGTTTGGGTTTGAGTTATCCATATCATCTGTTTTTTTTTTTCATATACTTTAAAATTTTCCGTTGTTTTTGGGCTCTTGGCGTTTGCTTTACTTGATAGGGTTCTTTTAGGATATAAGGATTATTCAGACACCAATTTCTAATTTGTCAGATCTACAGCTTCGTGGCGTACACTTTCTCTAACTAACCAGCAGATGGTGTCTGTGAGTCACCTATTACCCTCAAGTCAGTTCTCCCCAACTTCATGTTTCTGGTGTGTGGGGGTCTGGTTCTTGTGGAGTCCAATTGGTGCACCAAATGTGGGTGTGTTGTTGGTGTTGTCCGCCTTGAATGTGGGGCGTGTGTCTGAGTGGTTAGGCGGGCAGGGCAGCTTTAATAATCAAACCTCCCGGGTGTTCCTGGAGATTTAAGGCTGTTGTAAGAGTCTAAACCTTCATTTCATTCTCACTGCAGATTGTCTCTGCTGCTGACCCACAAGTCCTTGGTATTGGTATAGGGTCCCTGGGATTTCTGGGTGGGTTCCTTTTCCCAGCTGTGCCCCTCTCAGGCCTCTGCTGAAGGAAGGCTGTGCTATGTCACAAGTGTGCGCCATCCCTTAAGGGAAGCCCTGGGCTGCCGGGCTCTGCGGGGGCATTCCCAGCCTGCTGTAAAGATGGCTGAATGGGGCGTGTTAATTTCCCCGTTTTCGCACAGCTCTGCCTTCCCAGCTCTGGGACAATTAGCTGTGGCTGCACGGAAGGCTATTGTCCATGCCCGATATTGTGGTGTGTGCGTGGTGTTGCCAGAAACACTTCCCGTCCCACTGGGTCCCTTGGTGTGCCTCTGGGCTGTGTCTCTGGCGCCGGGCAGGAGCGTTCCCAGCCTGCCAGGAAGATGACTGCAAGGGGCGTGGTTTTTTCCCCCTTTTGGCTCCCCTCTGCCCTACTTGCTCCGAGACAACTAGCAATGGGCGTGTAAAAGGCTACCTTCCATGCCAGATATTGAGGCATTCACACAGCCCTTTCCTGCCGCGCTTCACTGAGTAGTTCTTGCTGCCATATCTGCAGCCTCTTTTGGGTTTTTAAAAAAAGAACTAATCCGCCTCCAAACACCAACTCACAGTTTCCTCACACTGCAGCATGGCTGCTGGACATTCAGCAGGCTCACTCACTCGTTTCAGAACACAGACTCCCAGTTTTACCAAGTTCATGGTCCCTGTGGATTTAGCAGACCTTGTCCAGCTGGTGCATTGCTGGAACTGGTGTTCTGGGTCACTTTCTGGCCTCTATCTAGTATTTTTCATGGAGCTGTTTTTTTTGCCCTATCTCTGCTAGCCACCATCTTAGGTTCTCGATCCCCCTGAAAAGGTTTTAATTGTGGCTCAATGTAGTTGCTCTGACTCTTCCTTTGGGAATGAGCTTGTAATGGGTTATGCAGAAAAAAGGGATACTCTCCAGCACCTTCCACTGCTGATGTATATAGGTGGAAAAACTACAGGCACGTAAGGGTTCCCTGCCTTCCCAAAACACACTAGTTCATATTTTGTCCTCTCATTCTTCTTTGTGGTTAATGAGAATTACTTGCTAAGGAATAGACTGAAGGTCACTTACCTTTACTGTTTAATGAATCTGTGTCTTTGGCTCTAGAGCATTTACTATAAGTGAGTGTTAATCAAACCTCTGGAATAGTAGAACCACATTTGCAGTCACCATTAACCAAAAGAGCCCAGCAATTACTGTATAACCTGAATAATATTTTAATATAGAGACTAGAATTCTTACCTGCATCTAAATTTATCATCAACACTTCAGCCACCTTCACTTCCATCTCCAGAGGAAGAGCAGTTCTTTCTCCTGTTCAAAGTTGCAATCTGTAGTGGTTTGCAGCTGTGTACCCCAGAAAAACAAGTTCTTAAACTTAATCCTTTCCTGTTGGTGTAGAGCCATTGTAAATAAGAACTCTTCAAGATCTTACTTCAGTTAAGATGTAGCTCAAATCAATCAGGTTGGGCTTTAATCTGGATCATTGGAGTCCTTTATAAGCAAAGTGAAAGAGAGAATAAAAGCCACAGGGAGCAGCTAAGAGCTGGAAGTCAAGAGAACCTGGAAGAGAAAAGAGAAGCTAGGAGAGGCTATCATGTATTGCCATGTGATAGAAAGGCCAAGGACCAAGGATCACTGGCAGCCAGTCCACAGTCTTCTGGAAGAAAGCAAAGCCTTGATGATGCCTTGATTTTGGACTCCTTCTAGCTTCAAAACTGTGAGCCAATGCATTCCTGTTGTTAAAGCCAACCCATTGCATGGTATTTGTTTGGCGGTTAGGAAACAAAAACACCATCCATCTATGTTGTAGGTTTTCTCCTCCAACTTCTTAGGGCCCTTGCTCCTTTAATTATTTCATTTCTTGCCTCTTTAACCAGCCCCTCATTGACTGTGTTCACTAAGCTTTGGATGATGCTCATGTCTCTCTCATGTCAAAAATAAAACCAGAAGAATAAAAGCATTGAAAATACTCCATTGATTCTGTGCTCATTACTTTATTGTTCTCTTTGCATAAACAGTTTTTTGAAACAGTTGTCTATAATTGGCTTCTCTAAATCCTTGCTTCCCCTTTGCCCTTCAGCCTACTGCAGACCTGGCTGTTCTTACCACTATACTGGAATCACCTGCATAAAGTTCACTGATGATCCCTGATTTGCAAAATGTAATATACACTTTTCAATATAGTATATATAATATATAGTATACAGTGTGTGTGTGTGTGTGTGTGTGTGTGTGTGTGTGTGTGTGTGTGTAGTCCAGAAAAGTTTTTCACATGGTGTGGTGGTTTGAGGCTCTATGTACTCCAGAAAAACATGTTCTTAAATTTAATCCATTCCTGTGGGTGTGAAGCTATTGTAAGTAGGGCCTTTGATGAGGCTACTTCAGTTAAGTTGTGACCCACCTCAATCAGAGTGGGTCTTAATCCTCTTACTGGAGTCCTTTGTATAAGACAATGAAATTCAGGCACAGAGAAAGCCGCTGAAGCAAGGAGCTAAAATCAAAGAAACTCAGAAGAGAGACACCGGGAGATGCCATCATGTGCCTTGGCATGTGATCGAAGAACCAAGAATTGCCAGCACCTGCAGTTTTGGGGAGAAAGCATTGCTTAATGATGCCTTGATTTGGACATTTTCTTGGCCTCAAAATTGTGAATGAAGAAATTCCCATTGTTTGAGCCAAACCATTTCATTGTGTTTACTTTGAGGCAGCTAGGAAACGAAAACTGAAGGCTTCTAGGGCAGTACTTTAACCATCAGTTAGTCAGTTAAAACAGTTTGTGCAGTGCTTTCTCAGCATTGGTGATTGAAATACAAGCACCTGGGTGATAGCATGGTTTTCTCTATTCCTAGATCAACTTATGTCTGAATAAGGAGTTCAAATTTGTTCTTGCACTGTGACAACATGGAAACTAGATATCAACGAGAACAAATTGATATTTTTCACCTAGAATCAACTCAAGTATTTTAGAGAAACAGGTTCTGTACATTTTGTGAAGGTAGCTGAACTGAAGTTCATAATCTGAGGTGAATAATTTATGCCTGATATTTTAAAATTTCTGATGACATGATACAATCTCAGAGTGTATCAGAAATAAGCCAGATGGCTAATTTCTGAACTAGCTTTACTGCTAATTAAAGGGCTAATTTTTCTATCACAAATTCAAGATTGTGAATATATTTATTGTCAAAATATTCAATCACTGGACAAGTCAAATTGGTCTAGGAAAATCTAATTGTATATTTTCCATCCTGCATAACTCCAGTGTTTATATTTAAGAGAGCCTGGGGAATAGCTGTTGGTAAAGGTGTTAATTATAAGTCTGCTGCTTTTTAATACTTAGCTATGTATTAACTAAAAAAGTTAAATTTCAGGGGGCTAAAATTTAAAAAAAAGAAATAAAACTGAACAGAACTAGTCCTTTCACTTCCACTTAATTGAATAGTTGTGCTTTTATTATATTCTGAATGTTGCTGTCAGTCTGTGTGACATGACTAGATTGCTCTTATTTTGACAAAAGATCATTATCTAGCTGGAATATGTTCTAGGAGTCAATAAATATGTAATCTGCTATTTCAGATTCTTTGAAGATATTAAATTTAATCTCATTTTTAATGTAGAAGGTGTTTCTTAATAAATGTTTGAAACTCTCTTGGCAGGGCCGTAATAAGGCAAGTAATAAATAGGCCTTTGTCTCAGTGTTAACAAAAAGAGATAATACTGTGAAATGCCTTCAAATCATTTAGATGCAATAATAAAGTATCATTTATTTCTCCGACAAATAAATTAGCAATGATTTAATTTTTTCATGTTAATTTATTTTGAGGACTCTATGAAAAAAGGTTTATTTATTTGTATTTTTATTAGAGAAATTGTGGGTTCATAAAAATCATGGATAAAATACAGGATTCTCATATACTGCCTGTGGCAGTTTTAAGCTGTTACATACCCCAGAAAAGGCCATGTTCTTTTAATCCATTCCTGTGGGTGCAGACCTATGGGAGGTGGGAACTTTTGATTAGGTTATTTCAATTGAGGTGTGACCCACCTCATTCAAGATAGGTTTTAATCCCCTTCCTGGAGTCGTTTTTAAGAGGATAAAACATACAGAAGCTAAGAAATGAAATTGAGAGTTTAGAGAAAAGCCCCAGAGAAGCTGAGAAACAAGGACACACCCACAGAAGCTGAGAGAGGAAGCCACTGAAGCCAGAAGCTGAAGCAATGAAACCCAGCAGAGATGGACCAGACATTACCATGTGCCTTGCTATCTGACAGAGGAAGCTGAGCTCACCGGTAACTGGTTTTCAGAGAAGGTATCATCCTGTTGATGCCTTAATTGGGACATTTTAATGGCCTTAGAATGGTAAATTTGTAAGCTAATAAATCCCCATTGTTAAAAGGCAACCATTTCTGGTGTATGTTGCATGTTGTCAGTGTTAGCAAGTCAGAACACTACCCTATTATTAACACCTTGCATTGGTGTGGTTCATTTGTTAAAATTGATAATAGTACATTTTTATAATTGTACTATTAACTATAGTTTATGGTTTAAGTTAGGGTTCACTGTTCGTGTTGTGCAGTTCCATGGATTTTTTTAAAATTTTAGTTCTAGTATCCTATATACAACATAAAATTTCCCCTTTTAACCACATTCAAATGTATAATTCAGTGCTGTTAGTTAGATTCACAAGGTTGTGTTACCATCACCACAATCCATTACCAAATGGTTCCATTAACACACAGAGAAATACTTTACATTTTATTTTATTATATATTTTTTAATTAGGGAAGTAATGGGTTTACAGAACAATCATGCATAAAATACAGGATTCACATATACCACCCCACCACCAACACTTGCACTGGTGTGGAATATTTGTTGCAATTGATGATAGCACTTTTCTGGAATTGTATTTTTTTTTAGCAGTAAATTTGTTAACAATTGATGAAAGATTATTAAAGTAGTACTATTAACTATTGTCCATAGTTTATATAGGGGTATTTTTCCCCCATATTCCCAACCTATTATTTATTTTTTCATGCATGTCTTTATTTTATTACACATCCACCCATACACTGTAAAAAGGGAGTGTCAGTCCCAAGGTTTTTATAATCACACGTTTACAAGATAAAAGCTATGTAATTATACAAACATTATCACAGATCTAGGCTACTGGATTATAGCTCAACATTTTCAGCTATTTCCTTCTGGCCACTCTAAAAAACCAGAAACTAAAAAGAAATATCTATATAATGATTAAGTAGGCATAATCATTTGTTAAAACCTAACTTCTCAGGTTCAACTCCTCCCTCTCATTTGAACATTCTCTCAATCTTCAAGGATAACTGGGCAATGACTATTCTAACTTCTTTGTGCTGAAAAGGGGTGTCAACATTATAGGGTAGAGGAATGAAACTGGTTGATATTCTTGGAGAGACTGGTACCTCTAGGTTTCAGGGCTTATCTGGCATAGGAACAATCTGGAAACTTTAAGTTTCTGCAAAAATAAACTTGATAAGTAAAACTTCTATAGAATCTTATGTTTTTATAGAGTCTTAGTTAGAACCTATGGCATTCTTTAGGGTTTTCAGGAATACTGTTGGTTGGGGCTTGGTATACCCTGTGCCAAATTGTAATATCTGGCTAAAGTTTACATAAGAGTAATGTCCAGAATGATCTCTTGACTGTATTTGAAATCTCTTAGCCACTGAAACTTTATTTTGTTTCATTTCTTTGCCCCGTTTTGGTCAAGACGGCATTGTCAAGCCCATGATGCCAGGGCCAGGCTCATCCCTGGGAGTCAACTCCCATGTTGCCAGGGAGACTCATACCCCTGGGAGTTATGTCCCATGTAGCGGGGAGGGTGGTGAGTTTATTTGCAGAGTTTGGCTTAGAGAGTGTGGCCACATCTCAGCAACAAAATAATTATAAGTAGACTTAGCTTTGCCATTACAGAAATATAAGTTTGGCTATTAAATTGGGAGTCCTTAATGCTTGCAAGAATGTCAGGAATTCCCCAGGTGGAGAAGTTTGATAATTGCACATTTTCTTCTCCAGTTCCTTAAGGGACTTTGCAAATACTTTTTTAATTTTCTGCCCAATATACTCTGGAATGTATCAGGGATTACATTAGCCTGCACAGAATAACAAGATTTCATTCCCTATTCTAGGTTCCATGTAATTAGATTGTTTAAATAAACTGACCATACAGGATCAATTAGATAGTGTGCTACACAGAATTTGAAATTTGGACAAAATAAACATCTCTTCCTTTGGTCTCACCCAGATGTTGAAGTCTTAACATACAGACAATATCATAGACTGTTCAATATCTACATTTTCTTTTAAGCCCTAACTTCCTATTCTCTACCCTTCACCCCATCCCATGATAACTTATATTCTAGTTTTTGATTCTGTGAGTTTGCTTATTCTAATTATTCATTCCAGTGACATCATATAATATTTGTCCTTTTGTAGCTGTGTTATTTCACTCAACATGATGTCTTCAAGGTTCATCCATGCTGTTGCATGTATCAGAACTTCATTCCTTTTTTAGGGCTGAATAATATTCACATTTTGTTCATTTGTTCATCAATTGATGGACACTAGGGTTGCTTCTGTATTTTAGCAATTGTGAATAATGCAACTATGAACATCGGTGTGCAAATATTTGTTTGAGTCCCTGCTTTCAACTTTTTGGGGTGCACACTTAGTAGTGGGCTTGCCAGGTCATATGGTAGTTCTATACTTAGCTTTCTGAGGATCCACCAAACTGTCTTCCATAGTGGCTGCACCACTTTACATTGCCACCAGCAATGAATGAGTGTTCCTTTTTCTCCACATCCTCTCGAACACTTAAAATTTTCCTTTTTTAAGAATAGTAGCCTTTTTAATAGGTGTAAAATGGTATCTCATTGTGGTTTTGATTTGCATTTCCCTAATGGCTAATGATATTGAACATTTTTCCATATGCTCTTTGGCCATTTGCATATCTTCTTTGGAGAAATATCCAAGTCTTTTGCCTTTTTTTTTTTTCGTTGCCTTTTTTTTTGTCTTTTTTTGTTGAGTCGAAAGATACCTTTATATATTCTGGTTATTTGTGATTTCCAACCATTTTCTCCCAGGTGAGGGGTAGGTTGTTGTTTTACTTTTATAATAAAGTCCTTTGAAGCACAAAAGTTTTAAATTTTGATGAGGTCCCATTTGTCTATTTTTTCCTTTGTTGCTTCTGCTTTTGGTTTAATGTCTAAGACACCACAAGGTACTGAGATACTACTCTTTGTTTTCTTCTAGGAGTGTTGCAATTTTGGCTCTTATATTTAAGACTCTGATCCATTTTGAATTCATTTTAGTATAAGGTAAGAGGTAGGGGGTCTACCTTCATTCTTTTGCAAATGGAGATCTATTTTCCTCAGAACCATTTGTTAAAGAGACTATTCTTTCCCAGTTAAGTGGTCTTTGCCCCCTTGTCAAACATCAGTTGGCCACAAATGTGAGGACTGATTTCTGAAGTCTTAATTTGCTTTCATTGATCTGTATGTCTGTCCATGAGCCTATTCCATGATGTTTTGATTACTGTGGCTTTGTAATAAATTTTAAGATCAGGAAGTGTGAATCCTCTTATTTTGTTGTTCTTTTTCAAGATGCCTCTGGCTATTCAGGGTATCTTACCCTTCCATATAAATTTATGGATTCCTTTAATTAGTGCTGTGTTGGTATTTCAATGGCACTGTTTTCCTTGTAACTTTTTGTATACTGTTTGATTGTGGTAGAAGTTAGAAAATCTAAGAGAATTATGTACTAAACCAGCAGAAAACTAAATCTTTAAGTTTATACATTTAATTGAAATAAAAAGCCAAGATGGTATAGTAGCATTCCATTTTGTCTAGCTACAATTTGCCAGTTTTTTCATTATCTCTAGTTTCCCATTTCACTTTAGTTTATTCTTAAGTTCTTTTTTAAAAACTTTATCGAGAAATTAAAATGAACAAAAACACATTTCAAACAAAACAAATCAAAGGAATAAGAAAAACAAATAACCTAAAATAACTACATTGCTTCCAACATGTTCCTACCATAGCCCCAAACAAACCATAGTCGTTCCTGAGCATTCCCATAATATTAAGATTACCCTCCATAACTTATCTGTTCTTATTATATTATTGTTCCCCCTTCAGTAGTTGCTATCACTAGGTTTCCTACATTTTATAATATAAAACATTTATTTTACATTTTTCACAGAATTCACGTTAGTGATAACATACAATATCTCTCTTTTTCTGCTTGGCTCATTTCACTCAGCATTATGTCTTCAAGGTTCATCCAGGTTGTCGTATGTTTCACAACAGTGTTTCTTTTTTACTGCTGCATAGTATTCCATCGTGTGTATGTACCACATTTTGTTTATTCACTCATCTGTTGAAGGACGTTTAGATTGTTTCCATCTCTTGGCAATTGTGAATAATGCCGCTATGAACATCGGTGTGCCAATATCTGTTTGTATCACTGCTTTCAGATCTTTTGGACATATACCGAGAAGTGAAATTGCTGTATCAAAGGGTAGCTTGAGACCTAGTTTTTTAAGGAACTTTCCATATAAATTTGTTAATTGACTTTTCCATTTCTGTTGTTGGAATTTTGATTGGGATTGCATTGTATCTGAATGTTGCTTTAGGTAGAATTGACATCTTAACAATATTCAGTATTCCAGTCCATGAACATGGAATATGCTTCTATTCATTTAGGGCTTCTCTGAGTTCTCTTGGTAATGTTTTATAGTTTTCTGTGTATAAGTCCTTTACATCCTTGTTTAGATTTATTCTTAGATATTCTTCTAGTTGCTACTGTAAATGGAATTTTTTCTTGATAATTTCTTTAGATTGTTTACTAGTGTTTAGAAACCCTACTAATTTTTGGGTGTTGATCTTGGTCCCTGCCTCTTTGTTGAATTCATTCATTAGTTCTAGGAGGTTAAGTTGTGGATTTTACAGGATTTTCTGTATGTAGGATCAGTTCATCTGCAGAAAGGGAAAGTTTTGCTTCTTTCTTTCTAATTTGAATGTATGTTATTTCTTTTTCTTGCCTAATTGGTCTGGCTAGAACTTCCAGGACAGTGTTGAATAACAGTAATGATAGTGGGCATCCTGCGTTTTTCCTGATCTCAAAGAGAAAGCTTTCAGTCTTTGACTGTTAAGTATCATATTAGCTGTGGTTTTTCATATATATCCTTTATCATGTTGAGGAGGTTTCCTTCTATTCTTAGTTTTCAAAATGTTTTTATTAAGAAGGGGTACTGGATTTTGTCAAATGCCTTTTGTGTGTCAATAGAGATGATCATGGTTTTTTTTTCCTCATCCTGTTAATGTGGTATGTTATATTAATTGATTTTCTTACATTGAACCTCCTTTGCATACTTGGGATAAATTCCACTTATTCATAGTGTATATTTCTTTTAATGTGCTTTTGGATTTGGTTTGCTAGTATTTTGTTAGGGATTTTTGAATCTATGTTCAAAAGAAGTATTGGTCTGTAATTTTTTTTTCTTGTGGTATCTTTATCTGGCTTTGGTATAGGGTGATGTTGACCTCATAGAATGAAGTAGGTAATGTTCCCTCCTCTCAAATTTTTGGAAGAGTTTGAGCAGGATTGTTTACTAATTATTCTTGGAATGTTTGTTAAAATTCCCCTGTGAAGTCATCTGGTCCTGAGTTTTTGTTGTTATTGTTGTTGGTAGGTTTTTGGTAATCAATTCAATCTCTTTACTAGTTATTGTTTAGTTGAGATCATCTTCTTCTTGAATCAGTGTAGGTAGTTTGTTTCTAGGAATTTGTCCATTTCATCTAGGTTATCTAATTTATTGGTGTACAGTTGTTCCTTAGTATCCCCTCATAGTCCTTTTTATTTCAGTGGGGTCACTAGTAAAGTCTCCCTTTTCATTTCTGATTTTAGTTATTTGTATTCTCTTTTTTTTTCCTGTTAGTCTAGCTAAAATTTTGTAGATTTTATTGATCTCTTCAGAGAATCAGCTTGAATATATTGATTGTTTTCTTGATATCCTTTAGCTCTTTATATTTTCCTTCATCTCCTTGAGCATGTTTAAGATCATTATTTAAAATCTTTATCTAGTATGTCCACTGTCTGGTCCCCTTCATTGATGTTTTTTAGATTTTTATCCTCTTCCTTTGGATGGGCCATCGTTTCCTGTTTCTTTTGTAATCTTTTGTTGCACACTCTCCATTTTAGTTTTTTAATGTGTTAACTCTGGGAGTTAATCCCTGAGATGTCTCTTTCTTGAATTTATATCCAGCTGTTGATATGGCATAGATTTTCTTGAGTGTCAGGACCTAAGGAAACCAAGCAAACATAAACAAAAAACACCTTTCTCTGTCTTTTCAAATTGGCTTTGCATTGGCTGGTACTCACCCTCAAAGTTCAGTGCTCTTCTCAGGAAGATGGATGCAAAGTGCAGGGTCCTCCCTGTCTTTTCTGGGCCTGTGTCTTGTCCTGGGCTTGTGCTTGCCTTAGGAGTTCCCCTGTTTACAGGAGTTTGAATTCCCCCTCCACTACCCAGGAAACACAACTTCTCCTTCTCTCTGGTGTTCCATTCTGTGACTTAGATCAGATAAGTCCCAGGCCATTGGACTGTATTGTTTCTTTCTCTGCCTTCCATGTCTCAGGCTGCTTCGGCTTGGAGGGCAAATTCTGGAAGGATGGGTGAGCCAGAGAAGAGTTTCTGAGGTCAGTCTTTCCCAGCTAGAATTAGGCCAGGGTTCCACAAAGGAATGCTGGCCAGCTCCAAACTTCCCTGGGGAGGGGATGAGAGAGGGACCAAGAGGGGTGCCAGGAGCTTCTTCCATGGCTCCCCAAAAGCTGCACTTTCTTGATTCAGCACCTGTTCAGCAGATGCAGCCCTTGAACTCTCCTGTGCAGCTCTGAGGAAGTACACTGTCTTTAAGGCTTCTTGCAAGCTTTTTCTAGGGCACATTGGAACAATGGCTGTCCTCAGAGCTGGGTCTCCAGCATTTTGAAGTAGCTGATGAAATGCAATGATCCATGATTAGATTGCACCCATCCCTCCTCCCACCCCTGAAGCTGGGGAACTGGATTTTTTTATGTCCTTTTCTAGCGCCAACAAGGTACTCCAGTGGTCAGACCCCACTACTTCCTGCTGTAAGTGTGGGGGATGGGCGATATTAACCGCCATATATTTACTGCAATTTATCAGCCTTTCCTCTTGCTCTTCCCTGGAGGCTGTGTAGTGTTTTACTGGATTCCAGAGTTTGAAATAGTTGATTCAGACTACCTGCCTGCTTAATAGATGTTCTAGTGGAGGCACTGATTCCTGGAGCTCCCTACTCTGCCATCTTCCCACAATTCCTCCAGAAAAGTTTTTGAAGGAGTTATTTTTATTGTCTTCTAATAATTCACTTTTGATTTTTATTTACATAATACATGCACTTAATTGTCTTTAGAGAACAGTCATCACTTAATTTATACATAGATTTTCTATTTCCCCAAACTTATATGTATGAATGAATCCTGTTGTTACTGGTAAGAGAAATTTAACCAAGGTACTTTTAGAAAGTTGGTCTTGATTACTATTTCATCTAAAAATTCCTGACTTGAACTGATTTGCTACTTTTCTTTCTTAATCTTATAATGAGTTCCTGTTTATTTGAAGAGCAAATAGTTTGCAATTACATGTTGAAAAATTTTAGTATTTAGAGCTCATAGTATGTGCCATTTTCATATCTTCATGAATTTTCTGTTCATGAAGTTGAAAACCTTCAGATATGTATTGTTATTTTATTACTATTCTTATCATTTTTATTTGAGAAAATTACTGGCATTTCTATTTGCCATGCAGCATGGTTCCTTTCTATATTCACACGATAAGAGAAATGTTTTTTGGGTGAGTGGAATATCAACAATTTTTTTTTTTGAGATGTAGCAATGTAATGTGAGATTGTTTTAAGATGCAATGTTATAAAATTTAATTCACTATGTAAACATCTTGACCTCTCTTGCTGCTTATAAAATGGCTTGTATTTAAATACCTATAACAAGTGTAATCCTGCATAATGGATACATAATTTATATAAACTCATCAGAAAAGTTCCTGGACAAGAATATACATTTTCATTTGCATATCAGTTTTAACTTATATTCTGTTGTAGAAGTGGCGAGATGACATTATACATGGTCTCTTATCTCCAATAGGTCCTTTTCATTATAAGGTTTATGAGAAATTTTTAAAAATATTTTATTGGTAATTTTGGTCTCTTCTTATTGTGTACAGATGTTATATAACTTGTTCTTTCAGTTAAGAAACATCATATTCTACTGTTCTCATTAGGCTCTCAGTAAATATTCTTCAAAATGGTCTCATTAGCCTTTTGATAAATGTCATTTTAATTAAATACACATAAATATGGAAAGATGTGTGTAACAAAGTCGGTGGTAATTATGATGAATTTTATTTTATTTTGTGTTCTTATGGATCTGTGTACTTACTTCTCAGGTTGAATAACCACACACCATGCATCTGTACCAACCTATTTTTGTGTTTGTAAGATCACAAGTCTTTCAACTAGGTGACCTGAATTAATTTGATTTTTCCTTTATCACATTGCTGAAAAAGTAGATATTATAGTCTCTCATGTGTTAAGATGTATAAAACTCAGGTTCAATAGCTCTTTTTGCTGATTTGGAAAACTGATTTCTTGCTTACAGAATTTTTGTTAATACAGTTGTTAAAATAGAATTCATTATTATGAAAAATTTTCATTTCAACTTCTCTTTAACATTAAAAACAATGTTATGATAACACAGAGTTATTGGTTAAGAATGGAGCTTTAGAGACAATAAGACCTGACTTCAGGTCTTGTATTTACTAGAGTGTCCTTGCCTGATTCTAACAAAAAATATCTGCCTCATGAGATTGTTTCAAAAAATAATTGACTCAGAAATATTGACTCATTTTTATAATAATAATGAGTCATTGACATCTTTTTAAAATCCTAAATATCTTATACTTAATTTTTGTTGGAAGTTTTGTTTAATAATGAATCATAGACATCTTTTTAAATCCTAAATATCTTATATTTAATTTTTACTGGAAGTTTTGTTTATCAGTTTTGTTTTGTTTTGTTTTGCTGGAAGTTTTGTTTATCAGTTTTGTTTTGTTTGTTACAAATTGTAGATTAATTATAAGTACCTCAAGGGCAGGAGCTATAAACTTTCTTTTGGATTCCCAGAGAGACAATATAATCAGTACATTGCAAAAACATTATACAATTGACATATAATAAAATTGAATTAAATTTGCATTCTTTCATCTGATATAAGAGAATTGTCATGCAGTTTTGCTTATCTGTTGATATATAAATGTTTTGTAATTGTTCTATCTTATATCTGGAAATTAATTGTGAACAAAAATTGATGAGAGATTATTCTTCAGCTTCTCATCATATCTAAAAGTGTGTAAAAAAAATTTCAACTTCCAAGGCTGTTCAGTAAATGTTTGTTGAATTTTAACCTGATATACTTTTTGGTTTTGTTTGTTTTTTTAAATTAAAATCAGTTTTATTGAGATATATTCACATACCATACAGTCATCCATTCCTGATATACTTTTAATGACTACACCTATCCACCTTTGTTTTGAAAGAAAAATGGATAAATATAAGTTGATTTCACTATTAGAACTATTAATGGAGGAATGTCAAAATCCATTATAGTACAGTTATACAATATAGAGTATTATGCTGGTAAAACATATGCTTATATATGTGGATATATAACTCTATATGCATAGAGGGGGGAGTGAGGATTGGGGAGATGCCTGTGATTGTCTAGAGTGAACGGAATGGAGGATGACAGTTCCCCAAGGAACAGGTGCTGGGCATGGAAGAGCATCACAAAGGTCTAATATAGAGGGATGTTTTTCTTCTTTTTTTGTATATGTACAGAATATGTGTACATAAGTGTATATATATTTTTTAACAGCTTTATTGAGATTTAATTACACTCCATATGTTTCACCCATCTAAATTATACAATTCAGCGGCTGTTAGTATATTCACAGAGTTGTGTATCCATCAGCACAGTCAATTTTAGAACATATTCATTACCCCTACCCCCAAATCAACTCCATACCCCTTAGCCATTACCCTTCAATGCTCCCTCCCCCTGTCCTTAACAACCACTAATCTACTTTCTGTTTCTATGGATTTGCCTATTCTGGAAATTTCATATAAATGGAATCATCGAATATGTGGTCCTTTGTAACTGGCTTCTCTCATCTAACATAATGTTTTTGAGGTCCATCAGGTTGTAGCATATTCTTTTTATTGCCTGTTCCAGTTTGCTAATGCTGCCGTTTTGCAAAATACCAGAAATGGATTGGCTTTTATGAAGGGAGTTTATTTGGTTACAAAGTTACAGTCTTAAGGCCATGAAGTATCCAAAGTAAGGCATCAACAGTAGGGTAACTTCACTGAAGAAAGGCCATTGGTGTCTGGAAAACCTCTGTTAGCTGGGAAGGCACATGGCTGGCATCTGCTTGCTCCCAAGTTTTGTTTCAAAATGGTGTTCTCCAAAATATCAGCATCAGCTTTCAACAGAAGTCTTCTGTTTGTGAGCTTTTATAGGGCTCCAGTAAACTAATCAAGACCTACCTTGAAAGGGCAGGGCCACACCTCCCTGGAAATAATCTAATCAAAGGTGTTACCTACAGTTGGGTGGGTCACATCTCCATGGAAACAGCCTAATTCAAAGATTCCAACCGAATCAACACTAATACACCTGCCCCCACAAGACCTCCATCAAAGAACATGGCTTTTTCTGGGGGACATAATATCCAAACTGGCACATTGCCATATAATATTTCATTGTATGGCAATACCATATTTTATTTATCCATTCATCAGTTGATGGACAGTTGGGTTGTTTTCACCTTTTGGCTAATATGAATAATGCTGCTATGAACATTTGTACTTGTTTTTGTTTGAATACCTGTTTTTAGTTCTCTTGGAGAAACTGTTTTCCAAAATGACTGCACTATTTTACATTCCTACCAGCCCTGTATGAAGGTTCCAGTTTCTTCATATCTTCCAGAACACTTGATGCTATTTCTCCTTTTGAGAATAGCTTCCTAGTGGGTGTGAAGTGATATCTCCTTGGGGTTTTGATTTGCATTTCCATGATAGCTAATGATGTTGAGCATCTTTTCACGTGCTTATTGACCATATATTTATCTTTTATAAAGTAATGAGATTATGAGTTTTTTTGCTTTCATATTTGTAATTTTTAACTAAAAACATGTCAGATTTGTCCGTATCTTCTTATTCTTACTTCTCATTCTTTGAAACTTTGCGCATGTGTTGTAACTGTTAGGTATTTTGATCGGGAAGGGAAGAGACTAAAACTCGATCAAAGGAGCTTTATTGTCCGGCTGTGCGCAGGTAGGTTGGAGCCTAAGATGGCCACAGCCCTGAGAGAGGGGAACAGTCTGGCTTATAAACCATGGTTGGCGGGAAGTTCTTTGTCCAGGGACAGGGAGTTGGCAGGTCTAGGTTGGCAGTTTCTCAGTGGCTACTTTGGGGAAGGCGGGGGAGTGGTAATTGGCAGGTTTCCATTGGCTGGTGTAAGAGCGGGAGCTTGGGAGTGGGAAAGTTTAAATTTTAAACGTTATTGCAAACTTGCAGAATTCCTAAGTGCAGGGACAGTGGCTCATCGCAGACTTGCAGAATTTCTAAGGGTGGGGGTGGGGTACTGCCTAACAGTAACAAAGTTAGTTAGTCCTCATAATTTTTCTTTGAAATAAGTAGTAAGCCTTTAAGAAAAGTACATTGAGGCTTAAAGAAAGTAAATGACTTGCTCTAGGTCACAGAGGCAGTAAGTGTTGCAGGATTTGAACTCAGGCCATTTTAAATCCAGAGCCTGAGTTCTTAAACATGACACTATAATGCATCTCGAGTCATATCTCTTTTAAAATTTACTTTATTATTATTATTGCTGCTGTTGTTGCTATAATCATAATTTTGTTTCACCTGACAGCATAATATAAGAGAAACAAAGACTTTTACAGTTCAAAGGGAATTCATAGTTCATTCAGTGTCACTTTTACCAAATACGGGAAAGAAGTCTGTTTACAACTTTGCTAAGGAATGGTTGTTTAGCCATATTTGTAGCTTTTCACCTACATCAGAGTCAACTAGGTTGTTTGTTAAAATTGCATATTTCTAGGCTTTGCCTGAGATTTTATAAATGAACCAGTACTAAACCTGGGAAACAAATTTTTAAGTAAGTGGATTGAAAACCACTTTTTATGGTGGCAGACATCTCACTATCTCACAACACCATTGTTTCATTTGAGGGTTTTTCGTCTGTTTTCCTTTGTCATTTGGTCTGTGTCTACTCTCTATAGCAACATTCAACAAGCCTACTCCCTCTTATGCTAGGCAAAAAATGGTGCTATTGTACAGATGTAGAGGACTTTTAATCTGGTTTCCGTCCTGGGAGTTCTACTGAATTAATCTTGCAGTTAAGAGTCTCTTACTGAGCTCTTCCTTGAAGAGGTGAAGGACAGCACACTTGAACTAAGGTGCATAACCCCTACTATGAAAGAGGCAAAATTCTGATAGGAACTTTTGAGCATTAAGCCATACTAGTCAAGTCTTCTTGATAGATCATGATATCATCTTTTGAATGTATCTGATGTGAATGTTTTATATATTCTTTTCTTTGAAAGCAAAAGTTTAGTCTTAGTGATAATGGTTTTATTTTATTTCTTGTTGGGAGGTTTTCTGATCAATATGATAGTTGCAGCTACTGTCAGATGCAGCATCCAATGTCTTTGCACAGGTGATAACCCCAACATTTTGTTTTCTCACTTGGGTTGCCAAGCTAGGAGAGAATACTATTAAAGTGTCAGACTCATGGGTCCAGGCACTATTAGCTTTTGATTTATGACCAAAGCCATTGTTACTTTTGTCTTTTCTTGTTTCACTCTTAGGGTCTGACTGTCCTTTGGTTTTACCTTGATAAGATCTGTATGTATGGCTTTCTCTGCCTTATTATTGTGGAAAATGCAAGGTGCCTGATGACAAGTTGTGCATCATAGTGACTGTTAGATAAAAGGGCAGTAAGAATATGGAAAAGGCATGGACTTGAAAAAGTAAATTTTATCAAATTGATAAATCTTGTCTTTATTTCTAATGTTAGATTTTTTTTTTTCCCCTGAGAACTAGCTTCTTATCACCAAGTTCTATAGTTTTTTCTTAATCATTCTTTTAGGATGCCATTCTTTCTTTTCTATTTATTTACTGTCATCAGCCTAGTCCAGGACTTAACCTGCTCCAGAATTATCAATTCTTGGAAAGGTAAAAGGGTCAGACGTGAATTTATTACATGAGTATTCATGTGATTTTTGCAAATGCATTGTCAACATGTTACCAATTGGCATTATTCAATAATAAGACCATTTTGTGCTTGGATAGTTCAAAGCAGCTCCCATTAGATAATTTGAAGTAACTGATGAAGGTTTGGTTTTTGTCAGGAACTGAATAGGGTCATTACTGAAGACTAAAGCAGAAAGAGTCAGAGCATGCCCTAGCTTCATCAGGAAGACGTGCTTGGTATTTTTTTTTTTTTTTCTTGGTGATTAAAAAGCAGAAAAAGGCAGTATGTAACTTTGACTTGATTTGATTCAAAACAGTGTTTTTATAAAGTATAAACCATTCTTGTCATAATATGAGTTTCTTCCCTTAAAAATGGGTTCATTGACAGTGTGATTGTGAAAACCCTGTGGATGGTGCTTGCTTTATTCAGTGTATGGATGGATGAGTAGAATAATGGGGACAAAACCTAAATGAAAAATAGGGTGGGATGGGGAAGGGGATCCTTTTTTTTTTAATTTTTATTTTTTATTCTAATTCTGATTCTTTCTGGTGTAAGGAAAAAGTTCAAAAATAGATTGGGGTGATGAATGCACAACTATAAGATGGTACTGTGAGCTGTTGATTGTACACCGTGGGTGATTATATGCTATGTGAATATTTCTCAATAAAACTGAATTAAAAATAAATAAATAAATAAATAAATAAATAAATAAATAAATAAATAAATGAGTTCATTGAAATCCATGATATATTTCCCCCATGTTCTCCATTTGTGCTTAGGGGTGAGTGGGATTTATGAACTACTATCCTCAGCAGAGGAGAAATTAATTTGGTAGAAAATATGCAGTATTATATCTTAGTGGCTTTTTATTTTTGGTATAATGTTCGAATTCATTCTACCCTCACCACTCCCCCATCCTCAAGACATTTACCTTTAGATTATAGTCCTCACTAACTGATTTGTCTCCTTTAGGATCCTATAAGCATTAGCAAAGCTTATAACTGAAGTTGTCAAGAAAAACGAACAAATTACAAAATCTCTACTCTAAGGTGGATTTACAGGTGGCAGCACCTGGGCATCACTGAAATTGGAAAGGGGAACCTAACTGCATTGCTTCTTTTCTACTGAATCTTACTTAGCAGTGTTGAAAAGCAGTTTTCTCTCTTTTACTTAATAGTTTTTCCCAATTTTAATATTTTTATTGCTTGACATTTGCCAGACACATTACAAATGTTAACTCATCCAGTTATCAAAACAACCCTGCCCAGTAGGTGGTCCTAACCTTTATTCCAACATACCACATGCCTTGTTTCCACCATATTAACTTTTTGACCGTCTCTACTTCTTTTCCCTTTCCATAGAAAATTTATTTTTTCCCTGATATTTTTGGTTAAATTTAAGAACCATTCATTTAATAATTACCCTGTAGGAAGGACGTGATCTCTCTTTTCCTCTACACTTTTATTTTTCCTCCTTCAGCATAATTTTTGCCATTTTTAAGTGTTTTGTAGCTGGTCACTTAATCCTTTGTAAAGAGAACTAGCTTCTTATCACCAAGTTTTATAGGTTTTTCTTAGTCATTCTTTTAGGATGCCATTCTTTCTTTTCCATTTATTTACTGTCTACCAGTAAATAGTTTACAAAGCAGATGAAATCAACATTTTATTTTCATTTTTATTCTGAGTAGTTGTTCATCTTAAGTGTGCAGATTTATGGGTATTTGTGGGTATTTGTAAGAATATGATCCATGATCTCACAGCAGTTGAAACAGGAAAATGAAATGGATGAGGAATTCTAACTGCCAGTTTCCTCATGGTCTTCTTTCTCTATTTTGTTTTCATAGTATGAATGTAGTGTTTCTCAACCTCCTTGCTCATCCATTGTATCTCTTGGGTAGGTTTATAAGTGAGGAGACGCTTTTATAACTTAAACTTCTTCTTTATCTGCCACTGTGCTTCCACTCTAACCATTTCCTTCTCTGTGAAGCAAAGAATCTGCTTATGTTTAAAAAAAAAAAAAGAAAGACAAGAACAGGACTCTTTAGAAAAGATAGCATGAAAGTACAGATAGTCTGTACCTTTTTAACAAAGAAAATTAGAATGTCTGTGAATATTTGACAGTTTTAAAATCTTCCATGTGAAAGATAGAAAGCATATACTCAGTAAAACTTGTGTATGTGTGTGTTTAATTCGGAAAAATGTGTTGTGAACAATGGAAACCATTTAGATTATAATTAGGAAGCAATTAGCTTTTTTGAAAAGTTGTTGAC
This sequence comes from Choloepus didactylus, assembly GCF_015220235.1. NCBI lineage: Eukaryota > Metazoa > Chordata > Mammalia > Pilosa > Megalonychidae > Choloepus > Choloepus didactylus. The sequence continues at coordinate 83,027,179 of NC_051311.1, forward strand.
TTGAGAATTTGCATTTATATTTTGTGAGAAAAGTAATAGAAGTAAACAGAGGCCAAAACAGGTCTTTTCAGAGGGATGTGCCAGGGTTCATAGGTACAGTTTTTGGTAGTGTTTGTATGAGTTGAATATATTAATTTTAAGGACTGTGAATCTAAGCCCCCCTTCACTCCCAAAAGACTAAAACCTGTGAAGTCTAGGAAAACAAACAAAAACAATTTTCTCTCTTTCTTACTTTCCTTCTTTAAAAAAAAAAAATTAAATACCTTTTTTAGCTATTTCTTTACTGAAGAAATACTTATTGAGTGCCAACTGCTTGCCACTTACTTTCTATGTGTTGGGTATAGAGCAGTGAACAAAACAGACAAAAATCTCTGCCCTCATGTAGCTTATATTTTAGTGGAGGAAACAAACAAATAGAATTCCCTGTGCATCAGATATTTAGAAGCAGTAATGGGAAAAAAATAACATAGGGAAGGAGGATGGGGAGAGGCTGGTGAGTTTGGGGTTGCCTCACAGCCCACAGAACTGTGTGGGAATTAGAAGGTGGGTGAAGGGATGAGCTGGGTAGGATTCTTGGGCCTCCCTGGGGACTGATAAAAAGGGGAATAAACAGCGTAATGAGATTTGTTCTGATGATTCCAAGGACGGTAAAAACTGGTAAGATTGTGAATGTTGTCTGGGGGAGGATAGTTGGGGGGGTCTCAGTTTTTACCCCTGTCAGTGGCTGGTAGACGCTGTGCAGAATTGGCCCTTACTAGAGCTCCTGGTCCGTTTGACTTGTGCTGATAGAGGCACAAGAGGGAGGGAGGGGCTGTCTTCTGCAAAGCATGAAGGTGCTAAGGTTCTTTTTTTGGCAGATGAAAGTGAAAAAGAAACAGAGCTGGGGCAGGCTTGTGGGTGAGGCTGATAGGTGCTGAACCGTATCACCCAAGTCCCATTCCCACATCTCTTCTCTGCCTTTCACGGTATGTACTTCCTTCTAAGGTGACTGTTTTCACAGCTGTGTGATGGTAGCAAGTGGCATCCAGAGGGGAGATGTGCTTTCTCCTTTCCACCATCAGAAAAAAGGGAGAAGAGGTGGGGATTCTTTTCTTTCATGCTGTTCTAGTTCTCTATAGACGTATTCAGCATCAAGCAAGTTGTGTTTCAAAGTTTTCTTTGTTTTTTGTTTTGCGATTGCTTGCAAATTTTATGCATGAGGCCAGGACAGACTCCTCAGGTTAGCAATTATGTAACATTGACTGCTCCTCCCTGGTAAAATTGGAATACTGAAGCTTTGGGAAATAATTGCCAGGGTGATTACTCTCTTGCTCAGAATTGTGGCCCTTTATTAAAATGTTCTGAGTTTCACAGCTTAGAGAGTATGAATTATGGTTGAGTAGCTGAACTTTAAGACATGCCCCTTTCTAGTACGTTTGATGCCAACAGGCTCAGCTTTAAGAATAGTGTTTTTACAGTGTGTTTTGTTTGTTTGTGTTGCTTTGCTTTAAAGAATGGTTATGGTAAAACACATAAACACATCCACCCCTTCACACCTTTTAAGCATTTAAATTTTCTGGTATATGCCATATATATATTTGCTGGTGTTCACTTTCTGCCTTTGTCTTTAAAGAAATGGCCTAACTTTGAGGAAGTGATTTGTGAATTCAGTCTGTGCATACTGTCTCTATGGTGATACTGTATTATTATGTACTGAACAATCCACAGAAGGTGCCTGCCAGTTATGGTGTGTTTTTTCTTAGAAACCTCCTGGTACCTGCTATGCCGTAGTCCTCTTTTGAAGAGTGCCTCGTGCATACATTACCAGGGTTATTTTTTTAACCACTATGACCTCATTATCCCAATCACTGATTATAGTAAGGCAGTTGAAGGCAAAGTGTTGCTGAAGTGGCTGGGAGCATGAACTCTTTTTCCACAGGGAGGCTCTACACAGGAAAGGAACTACAGTCCCAGTAAGATCTTCTCTCCTAAGGAGATAGATGCAATTATTAGAATACTGCAGAGGTGTGCAGATATTCTGAGAGAACACTGTCAGCAGATTCCAGGGAGCTGTACAGGCATGAAGAAGACACAGCCATGAGATAATGAGAAAGGGAGTGCAGAGAAATTAGTAAATTACTAAAGGAGAGAAGCAGACCGAAGAGAAGAGTCAAAGCATGAAACACTGTCAGAGTTGCCATCTGACTCCTAATGTCACTGTGTATTCTTGGGGCAGGAAGATTTCTGTTCTTCCTTACCTCCTTGGGTATCCTTTTAATAAACCCCATCACCTGACATTCTGTTCCGTAGTTGCCTGAAATAGCTGATCTCTCACAATTGCCTATCAAATAACGAATCAATTTCATAGAACATGATAATATATGGCTGTCAAATAATGACCTTATAAAATAAAATAGTATAAAACAAGGCTAAAGAAACACCAGACATGGGAATGGACTATATGAAAAGAAAGTGAGATTATGGGTTTTGTATTTATATTTTCTTCTCACGTAGACTGTTTATCTTTAAGTGAAATTTGCCCAGCTAGATCACAGCTCTCAAAAATCTGTGTTATTGTTTAAATGAGGAATAAAAGATGGCTATGATACTAAATTGGTTTGAGGAATTTCGTGAATGTTCTGCCTTTTTTTGTCAAGTTTCTGAGGGTTACTGTTTCAGTGTGAATTTAGAGAAATATATGATCTTGATGGAAGCAGTACCTACTAAATGTCATCGAAATTTCTCTTTGTGTTAATATTTGTAGTTATTTGGAGATCCCAGTATTAACTACTTTTAATACCTATGTAAACTTCATGGGGAAATGATACATGAAAAAGCAGACTCCAAAGCATTTTTAAAGTTTCTTAATAGGTATTTTCTATTGACAGGACTTTTTTGTCTATTTTGTTCACTAATTTATTACATGTGCCTAGAACAGTGTTTGATACATTGTATGTTATGTAAATATTTTCTGAATGAAGACATTCATTGGAACTATGAATTTCCAAAATTGGATGTAAAATATAGATTCATTTTAGAACAAGAGAGGAAATTAAGTATCATAGCATGACTCCATTATGCCCTTCAAAGATTGGGAGATTAATGTCTAAAGAAGTTAGGTGACTTGCCCAGGGTCACAGCTAGTGAGCAGTGGAAGTAGGGCTGTGTTCTAGGTTTCCAAACAACTTGCTCAGTTTCACATAGCCAAATGGAGATAGAGCTAGGTTTTAAATTCACATCTGACTGACTGTGAAGTCCCTTGTCTAGATAGGAGTTTTAGTCCACATATTTTTTATCCTTTTATAAAGGTTTAATATATTTCACCTTTTCTCCATAGCTTTTTCTGTGCCCCCAGACAGAATTAATTGATTCCTTGATGGATAAAACTTTATACTATCTCTTTTCTAGCATGTGTCACATTATACTGCGTCAGCTTTCATATCTGTGAGTGCCTTAAGGCTGGGAACCAATTCTTATTTCTCTTTGCCACACCAGAATTTAGCATAGTGACTTACATGATAGGTAGAGTTACCATGTGCTTTGAATTGTGTTGAGAGTTAATAGTAGTATATCCAAACTTACATCCAGGGGGATAAAACTTTCAAGAGTGGAATAAAATCTCATAGCCTTTGAAATCCATTTAATGTTTGATAAATGTTAATATTAAATACTCTAATACTCTTTATTCTTGGAGATGTGATTTGATGGTTGTTAGTACTTGGTATGAATGGCTTTTTGAGAATGGCTTTATTTTTTAATTTTTAAATAATTCATAGTTAGTACTGTTCCATCAATGTGTTGGTTTCAATACTAAAACTTCTTCTAACCTCACTAGTCCATGGTTATTGCCAGTTTAAAAAACTTTTGGCTAACTTTAACACTACTAATTTTAGACCTCTTAGGAAAATTGAAACCCTAGTACTGTAATGAATATATTCCCCAGTAAGTGTACCAATCAACTTTATACCCAAGTAGCAAAACATGTTTATCAAATCATCAGTGCATTTTAAAATGAATTATTTATTTTCTTGAAACCTTTGTAATGCTGTTATTTATACAACATTTGAAAGCATGAAGGAAAAGATGTTGTAGGAGCATGTTGTGGCATTAGAAAATGTGAAAACCTGGTGAAGATATGTTGCTTGGCCTGTGGATCTTATAAATGGAGTGATATTTACTGAATAATATGAGTCCAAATCAATTTATTTCTTATAGCTAAATCTGCTGAGATAACATGATGTTACTCCTTTAAGGAAACAATCTAAAAATATTTGATTCCTATTTATTTGTCATGTTTTAGAAACTACCGTAACATCATATTTGTGTGAAAAACATTACTATTAAAAGAATGGGAAATATTACCGTCAACATCATCCATTTTCTAATTTCCTGAAGGTAGATCTGCATTTTTGACAATGTCATTAAGAATATATGATCTTTTCTACAAAACATATTTTATGAGTTCAAGAAAACATGTGATTCAAACTATCTTAATTTACAAATAAAAAAAAAAGTTGAGAACCAAAATGACTTACATTTCAAGGGTTAAAGCCCAGCTAATGGACAGCCTGGACTAGATTCTGGATCTTCAAATTCTTGGACCAGCACTTTTCCAGTATACCAAATCAGTGGAAAAGAATGAAAATCACCCAAGGAAATGCTAAATCAGATTATAAATGTTATTCCTTATTCCTTTATATTTTATTCCATACATGTGTCATTGTTATTTTTATTGCTAGCAAAGGGAAAAGAGTCTGGCTAACTTAAAAATAAAAAAGAGATTTATTAGAAGGATCGGGGGTGGGGGTAGGAGGTGAAGCTCACAGGATTGAAGGGAGATTGCTGAGCTGTGTGTGGAACAGAAAGGAACCAGGCAGCTCTGAAAGGTCTTAGTAGCAAGGACACTTAACAAAATTGCCCAGGTTCTGTTGCTGGTGTGAATCAATTCTAACTACTCTTTGGTATGTGCATCTGCTCTGCTTAATATTCCAAGTCCTGGGAGAATGTACCTAAATAACTGAGCGTGGGTTACATGCTCACCTCCCTAGATCAGAGAAGTGAGCAGAAGTTTTCTGGAAACAGTCTCCGAAGGATGCCTTCAATTTCCATAGCTGGGGTTTATGCTTCAACTATGACTTCATTGTAAAGGAGAAAATTCCCCAGAAGATTCCCCAAAAGGGAGCTGGGGTGATGTCAGCAAGGGGTGTGTGCTGGCCTGCCACAAAATAACATATGTCCACTTAATACATTTTCAGTGATACTATTGCACTGGACAACTCTTTTTTTTCTGTGACTAACATAATCAGCCTTTTCCACCTAGCATACTCAGAATTTTGAAAATAATTATGTAGAGTATATAGATTGAGAATATTTTAAAAGTTTCTTTCTTTATTGTTTTGTCTCTGGTAGGGTTTTTAATTCAGTCTCTCCTTTTTTTTCATGAGAGGTCAGAGAAAGGTTGGCACAGTGGAATTCAAATCTAAGATAGTGTTGGTATCTTAATTTCATATACAGCATTCAACACCCAGAGTGAATGGAAATAATAGAGATAATTTATTGCTTACCTACTGGTTTAATGTACTATGTGGGCATTTTACCTATGTTTTTAATGCAAGAATCTTAGGTTCAGGAGGTAATAAAGGTTTAGTAGAGCCTAGTGTTTAGAACTGTGAGGTCGAGAGTTCATATCCCTGGGTTCAAATTCTGACTCTGACACATACTAGCTGTGTGACCTTGGACAAGTTAACTAACCTTTCTGTTTTTCATTTTTCCCCATCTGAAAAGAGGGAAAATAATAGGATCTATCTTATAAGATTGATTATACAAATTAAATTGTATAATACATCTAAATGCTTATTAGCATGATGCCTGGCACTTGGTAAGCAGTAAGTATTAGCTGTAATTTTCCTTTTAACTCTTGTCAACTGTACAACTTATTACATAAAGAAAAGTTCATGTTTTGCTGAGGGAAAAAGTACTACCAAATTGAGGAAGAAGTAACATAATAAAATAATGATACTAAAAACAGTATATTAGGCTGTTAACTCAATGGAATAAAAACAAATTGATAATTATTACTCCAGAAACACTGTTTTTTCTTATTTTATGGTAGTTTGGAAGAAATTGCTAAAAACAATTTACAGAGGTTTATTCCTTTCCTTTATTCTCCTTTCTAATGTAAAATATTATACACACAAGAATATATGTTATATATATATATATATATGGCTATAAAGCATAATAATAAGAGGAGCAGGCATGAATTTGTCACCAATGAGAACATTATCAATATCTTACATGCATCTGCATGCTCCTCCCCTATCTGATTCCTCTATCTCTTTTACATTAGCTTAGTTTTGTGCTTATCATGCCCCTTGCTATCTATCTATCGATCTATCTATGTATCCTTTTAAAAAAAGTACAGATCCAAATCTTTAGATTATTTTTTATTTTTAACTTTTTACTTGGAAGTAATTTTAAACATACATAAAAATTGCAAGGATAGTGCCAAGAACATCTGCATACTTTTTTTTTAAAATCAGGATTTACCTATTAACATTTTGTCTGATTTGTTTTATCATGCACTCTATTTTTCTCATGGCTTTTCTCAGAACCCTTTGAGAGCAAGTTGTAAATATCACTGCTCTCCTTTACCTCCAAATATTTTAGTGTGGTTTCCTAAGAATAAGGATATTTTCTTAGTTCCCAGCTTCAGTAAATTTAACATTGATACAATTGTATAAGTTAGCCAGCATTCATATTCCAATTTAGTCATTTTACCCAATAATGTATTTTATAGCACTTGTTTTTCCTCTCTAGTACAGGATCCAGTTGAGGACCCTGTATTGCATTTGGTCATCATGTCCCTTTAATCTCTTTTAATCTGTAACAGTTCTTCAGCCTTTTTCTTTTTTTGGGTTTTGTGATATTAGCATATTTGAAAAATACAGTGCCCTCCTTCTCGCTCATTTGGGATCTGTTTCCTCATGATTTAGATTCAGATTATGCACTTCCAGCCAGAACACTATGTTAGTAATATTACCTTTTCCAGGTAATCTGGAAGCACTCAGTGTTTACCTAATCAAGGTGTTCAATTTCTCTACTTTATAGTTGCTAATTGTGCTGGTTTGGATATATTCTGTCCCCCAAAATGCTATGCTCTTTAATGCAATCTTGTGGGGGCAAGCATATTAGTGTTGATTAAGTTGAAATCTTTGGATTAGGTTGTTTCCATGGAGATGTGACCCACCGTACTATGGGTAATACCTTTGATTACATTATTTCAGTGGAAGTGTGGCCCCGCCCATTCAGCATGGGTCTTGATTTAATCACTGGAGTCCTATAAAAGAGCTCATAAACAGAAGGAGTTAAGAGAAGCTGCGAGAGACATTTTGGAGAGAGCTGTTGAAAGACTTTTGCTAATGCTTCAGAGATGGTAGCTCAGAGTTCGCTCCAGAGAAGCTAAGAGAGGACAAAACGCCCCAAGAGCAACATTTTGAAGAAAGCACAGGAGCTGAGAGAGGAGCTGGAACACAACCTGGGATCAGTAGATGCCAGCCACATGCCTTCCCCACTAACAGAGGTTTTCTGGACACCATTGGCCTTCCTGTTGATGCCTTAATTTGGACATTTTTATGGCCTTCAGACTGTAAATTTGTAACCAAATAAACCCCCTTTATAAAAGCCAATCCATTTCTGGTATTTTGCATAATGGCAGCATTAGCAAACTGGAACGCTAATTTTCTGCATGTTGCTGCTAATAAGCAATTTATGGGGAGACATTTTGAGACCACATGTATATTCTGCTCCTAATCAACCTTTTCCCTCTAACTTTATGAATAGGCCCATCTATTCATAAGTCTTGCCTGAACAAGGCTTTACTGTGATGGTTGCAAAATGATTATATGCCCAGGTCCCTCCATGTTTACCAGTCAGCCTTCGACTTCTACTCTATGAAGAATCCTCTCTTCTCCCCCATTTCTTTATGTCTTTATTTGTTGTTGTTTTCCTGTTTTTATTCTAATGGTTTATAATTCTGAATCCTTGTGAACTGCCCCATCCCTTTTTTGTGTACTTCTTTACTCTCTGGCATAAGAAGACAATCCAGGCTCATCTTGTATTTTCCCTGCCCGGCTCTGAATTTAGCCTCACTCTGAATAGTGAGGAACGCTATTAAAAACCAAGATCTGGGTGCTAGGATTAAAGGTCTTGTAAGTTGGTTAAATTGTGATTTATAAACCATTTGGTGATTATTTCTTCTTTTCTTCCTCAAGTAAGTTTTTTTATTTATTGAATTCCTCTTAAGATGTGTCCTTCAGAACCTGTGGTGTTTTAATTCTCTGTCTTCCTTATAATCCTTTATATGCTTGTGACAGTATTCCTCAAATGAGAGTCAGAATTGGCTGCCATATTATAGGAAATTTAATAAGCTGCTCTAGTGTGGTGTGAAATGAGCAGCTGTATGGGATTAGTAATGATATCTGTCACAGGCAGATGAAATAAAGCAGTATGATGTGGTATTGAAAGGAAAAGCATGAAAATGTTTTCAATAAATGAAATGTTCATTATAGCAGACCGTGTTTTGGAACCTGAACGATTTTATATAATTACTTATTTCTTCCAGATTTTTTATGAAGCATAGGAAACTAAGGAAATATAAAATTTTGCAAAGGCCACTCCAGGACATTAAGTTTATAGTGAATTAAATTTTGGGTTCAACAGCAGAAAGGTTAGGATCCTCTCATTTAAAGTTTATATTATTTCCTAAGGTATTTTCTGCTGGTTTAGAGTTCTAACCACTAGAAATTTTGCTGTAATAGACATGATTTTAGTAAAAATAAATAATATTTATGTAGTGTTTATAGTTTATATAAAACATTTCTCATGCTTCTCTGACTTGGTCCTTCCTACCTAACATGACTCTATAGTTATTATTTTATTCAAAGAAACTGCGACTGAGACAGATTATGTAATTTCACCAAAGTCACATAGCCATGATCTGTTAATGTATTTATACTCTTCCTAGTTACAAAAAAAGCAATTGAGGTAGGTTACTAAAATAAAAACCAATGCAAAAAACCCTATCAGATGAATTAAGAAAACATCAAAAACATAAGCAGTTGGGAAGAAGCAGATATGCTAATTACAAGAGCTATTACGGTTCTTATGATTAAGAATTAAATTTTATTTTTTTCAATTTGATCATTAATATTCATCACCAACAAATTTTTGCCTTTAATTTTGTTAGGCCCTGGCAGAGGTTTTCGTCTATTTTAGGAGACAGAGATTATCTGAATATAAAAAATGTGGGAATACAAAGAATGTAACTGTACTCATCCTGTGTGTGTGTGTGTGTGTGTGTGTGTGTGTGTGTGTATCCATGGAGGGGACATACATGAAGGCTTCCTGGAAGAGTCCTGAGTTGGGCCTTGAAAGACAGGTAAGAATTAGTCAGACAAGAAATTGAGGAAGGGTATTCTAGGAAAGGGCAGCTGATGGACAGTTAGCAGAGACATTAAATAGCATGGTGGGTGGAAGGAGCTAAAATAGTAAATATTTTAGGAAGTGGAGGGTGGTGTGAATGAGACTGGAGGTAAATGGGGGCCAGATAATGAATTCCTCAGATGTTTATATTTTATTTTGAAAGTGGAAACACCTTGAAGGGTTTTAAGTAGGGAATGTCATTGTAAGAGTTTTACAAACTCGACTCTTGCAGCTGTAGATAGGATGGAGTGAAAGGAGGCAAGGAGCATAGCTGGGCAGGATCATCTAAAATAACACTCTAAAAGTCCAGGGTAATGGGGGAAGAAACTGTCCAGTGCTAGGAAGGTAAACAAAAATGGAAATAGAATGGTTACCTAATTTTTATATTCAGAAAGGAGGAAACATTATTTATTTCAAAGAAAATGTTACCAAATATTAAAATTTTAAAAGTATTCCTCTTTTTCTTATATCAATACTTCTCAAACTTTCATCTGCATATGAATCATCTGGGGATTTTGTTAAGATCTGATTCTAATTCATTGAGTGGCACCCAAAATTATGCATTTCTAACAAGGTCACAGGTGATACTTTACTGTGTTCTAAGGAACATACTATGAGTAGCAAAGACTTAGGACATCTCTGATATTGTGATTATTTTAAAAAAATATTATTAGAGAAGTTGTAGGTTTACAAAAAAAAATATGCAGAAAATACAGAGTTCCCATTTGCCCTCTTCACTTTGCATTAATGTGGTATATTTGTTATAATAAATCAAAGAATATTATTATAATTGTACTATTAACTATAGTCCATGGTTTACATTAGGTTTCTCTATGTTTTTAAAATTTTTATTCTAGGAATATATAATAACCTAAATTTTCCCCTTTTAGCCACATCAAATATATAATTCTATGGTGATTTTGCCATCAGCAACCATTTTGTAGTAAATACAGAAGTGATTTCATGATTGCTCTCTATGAATGGGCTTTGGTACACTTGACAAAGCACCTCTCAAGCAGGTTTTCCTTTCTCACTTGTCCTATCATAATTGTCCTTCTCTCTCTCTTTTTTTTAATGCAATTTTATTGAGATATATTCACATAACATATAGTCCTTCAGAGCGTACAGTTGTTCATAGTTGTGCATTGATCACCACAATCAATCTTTGAACATTTTCATTACTCCAAAAAATAAAATAAAATTAGAATAAAAAAGAACATCAAAAACATTCCATTCCCCCTCCCCCATTGTTCATTTACTTTTTTCCCCACACTCATTTTTTTTAACTGTATCAAAAATTAAAAAACGCAAACAATAAAAAACAACATTTCAAACAAAATCAAAACAAAGGATAAGAAAAAACAAATAACCTAAAATGACTACATTGCTTCCAACATGTTCCTTCCCTACCCCAAGAAAATAAACAGACTATAACCCAAAAAAGGAATAAGAAAAACAAATAACCTAAAATAACTTCATTTCTGCAAACTTGTTCCTACCATACACCCAGAAATTAACAAACCATAGTCATTCCTGAGCATTCCCAGAACATTAAGTTTGCCCTCCATAACTTATCTGTTCTTATTATCGTTCCCCCTTCACTATTTGCTGTCTATCACTAGGTCCCCTACATTCTTCAATATAAACCATTTATTTTACATTTTTCACAGTGTTCACATTAGTGGTAACATACAGTGTTTCTCTTTTTGTGCCTAACATATTTCACTCAGTATTATGTCTTCAAGGTTCATCATGTTGTCATATGTTTCACGACACTGATCTTTCTTACTGTCACGTAATATTCCATCATGTGTATATAGCACATTTTGTTTATCCACTCATCTGTTGAAGGACATTTGGGTTGTTTCCATCTCTTGGCAATTGAGAATATTACTGCTATGAACACTGGAGTGCAGATATCTGTTCATGTCACGGTTCTCAGATCTTCTGAGTATATACCAAGTGCAATTGCTGGATCGAAGGGTAACTCTATATCTAGTTTTCTAAGGAACTGCCAGACTATCTTCCAGAGTGGCTGTACCATTATAAAGGCCCACCAACAATGAATAAGAGTTCCAGTTTCTCCACATCTTCTCCAGCATTTGTAGTTTCCTGTTTGTTTAATGGCAGCCAATCTAATTGGCTTAATTAATTTGCATCTCCCTAGTAGCTAGTGAAGGTGAACATACTTTCATGTGTTTTTTGGCCATTTATATTTCCTCTTCAGAGAACTGTCTTTTCATATCTTTTTGCCTGTTTTAAAATTGGGCTGTCTGTACTATTGTCTTTGAGCTGTAGGATTTCTTTATATATGCAAGATATCAGTCTTTTGTCAGATACATGGTTTCCAGATACTTTTTCCTTTTGAGTTTGCTGCTTCTTCACCTTTTTGACAAATTCCTTTGAGGTACAGAAGATTTTGAGTTTGAGGAATTCCCATTTATCTATTTTTTCTTTTGTTGCTTGTGCTTTGGATATAAGGTCTAGGAAGTGATCTCTTAATACAAGGTCTTGAAGATGTTTCCCTACATTATTTTCTAGGAGTTTTATGGTCCTGTCCTTTATATTGAGGTTTTTAATCCATTTTGAGTTAATTTTTGTGTAGGGTGTGAGATAGGGGTCCTCTTTCATTGTTTTGGATATGGACATCCAGCTCTCCCAACCCCGTTTGTTGAATAGACTGTTAGGTCCCAGTTCAGTGGTTTTGGGGGCCTTATCAAGGATCAGTCGACCATAGATTTGGGCGTCTATCTCCGAATTCTCAATTCGATTCCATTAATCAATATTGCTGTCTTTGTGCCAGTACCATGCTGTTTTGACTACTGTGGCTTTATAATAAGCTTCAACGTCAGGGAGTGTAAGTCCTCCTACTATGTTTTTCTCTTTTAGAATGTTTTTAGCAACTTGAGGCATCTTTCCCTTCCAAATAAATTTGATAACTAGCTTTTCCAAGTCTGCAAAGTAGGTTGTTGTGGAATTTTGATAAGAATTGCTGTGAATCTGTAGATGAGTTTGGGTAGAATTGACATCTTAATGACATTTAGCCTTCCTATTTACAAACAAGAAATATTTTTCCATCTTTTTAGTTCCCTGTTCCAGTTTGCTAATGCTGCCTTTTTGCAAAACACCAGAAATGGATCAGCTTTTATAAAGGGGGTTTATTTGATTGCAAAGTTACAGTCTTAAGGCCATAAGTATACAAGATAAGGCATCAACAGTCAACTACCTTCACTGGAGAATGGCCAATGGTGTCTAGAAAACCTCTGTTAGCTGGGAAGGCACGTGGCTGGCATCTGCTCCAGAGTTCTGGTTTCAAAATGGCTTTCTCCCAGGATGTTCCTCTTTAGGCTGCAGCTGCTCTTCAAAATCTTACTCTTAGTTTCTCTTGGGGCGTTTGTCCTCTCTTAGCTTCTCTGGAGCAAAAGTTTGGTTCAATGGCTGTCTCCAAAATGTCTCTGTTAGCTGCAACTCCTCTCTCAGCTCCTGTGTGTTCTTCAGTGTCTCTGTTGGCTGTAGCAAGTTCGCTCCTTCTGTCTGAGCTTATATAGTGCTCTAGTAAACTAATCAAGGCCCATGCTGAATGGGTGGAGCCAAGCCTTCATTGAAATTATGTAATCAGAGTTGTTACCTACAGTTGGGTGGGTCACAGCTCCATGGAAACACTTAATCAAAGGATTCGAATCCAATCAACACTAAATACATCTCCCCCCACAAGACTGCATCAAAGAACTTGGTGTTTTGGGGGACATCATACATTCAAAGTGGCACAGTCCCCATCTATTTCTTTTAGTAAAGTTACGTAGTTTTCTATGTATAGGGCTTTTACATCCTTGGTTAAGTTTATTCCTAGGTACTTGATTTTTTTAGAAGCTATTGAGAATGATATCATTTTCTTGAGTGTCTCTTCAGTTAGGTCATGTTTAGTGTAGAGGAACATTACTGACTTATGTGCATTAATCTTGTATCCCACTACTTTGCTAAATATTTGTTTATTAGCTCAAGTAGCTATGTTGTCAATTTCTCAGGGTTTTCCAGATTTAAGATCATATCACCCGCAAATAATGACAGTTTTACTTCTTCCTTTCCAATTTGGATGCTGTTTATTTCTTTGTCTTGCTGGATTGCTCTGGCTAGCACTTCAAGCACACTGTTGAATAACAGTGGTGACAGCGGGCATCCTTGTCTCATACCTGATCTTAGAGGGAAGGCTTTCAGTCTCTCGCCATTGAGTACTATGCTGCTGTGGGTTTTCATATATGTCCTTTATCATATTGAGGAAGTTTCCTTCAATTCCTACCTTTTGAAGCTTTATCAAAAACGGATGCTGGATTTTGTCAAATGCTTTTTCAGCATCTATTGAGATGATCATTTGATTTTTCCCTTTTGATTTGTTAGTGTGTTGTTTTCCATTGATTGATTTTCTTATGTTGAACCATCCTTGCATGCCTGGGATGAACCCCACTTGGTCATGGTGTATGATTTTTTTAATGTGTCTTTGGATTCGATTTGCAAGTATTTTGTTGAGAATTTTTGGGAGATTGGGAGATTGGTCTGTAGTTTTCCTTTCTTGTGGCATCTTTATCTGGTTTTGGTATTGAATTGATGTTGGCTTCATAAGATGAGCTCAGTAATTTTCCATTTTCTTCAGTGTTTTGAAAGAGTTTGAGTAAGATTGGTGTCAGTTCTTTTTGGAAAGTTTGGTAGAATTCCCCTGTGAAGCCATCTGGCCCTGGGACTTTATTTTTGGGATGCTTTTTGATGACTCATTGGATCTCTTTTCTTGTGATTGGTTGATTGAGGTCTTCTGTTTCTTCTCTGGTCAGTCTAGGTTGTTCATGTGTTTCTAGGAAATTGTCCATTTCCTGTACTTTATCCAGTTTGTTGGCATACAGTTGTTCATAGTATGCTCTTATAATTTTTAAAATTTCTTCAGGATCCACAGTAATGTCAGCCCTCTCATTTATTATTTTTTTTATTTGGGTCTTCCCTCTTTTTGATTTTGTCAGTCTAGCTAGGGGCTTGTCAGTCTTGTTGATTTTCTCAAAAAACCAACTTTTGGTGTTATTTTTTCTCTCTATTGTTTTTTGTTGTTGTTGTTCTCTATGTCATTTATTTCTGCTTTAAGCCTTGACATTTCTTTTCTTCTACTTGGTTTAGGATTAGTTTGATGTGCATTTTCTAGCTTCTTCAGTTGTTCCATTAGTTCTTTGATTTTAGCTCTCTCTCCTTTTTAATGCATGCATTTAGAGCTATAAATTTCCCCCACAATACTGCCTTTGCTGCATCCCACAAGTTTTGATATGTTGTGTTCTCATTTTCATTTGTCTCTCTATATTTAGCAATTTCTGTTCCTATTTCTTCTTTAACCCACTGATTGTTTAGGAGTGTATTATTTAACTTCCAGATATTTGTGAATTTTCTAAGTCTCTGATAGTTATTGACTTCTAATTGTATTGCATTGTGATCAGAGAATGTGCTTTGAATAATTTCAATCTTTTTAAATTTATTGAGCCTTGTTTTATGGCCCAGCATATGATCTATTCTGGAGAAAGTTCCATTGGTATTAGAGAAGAATGTGTACCTTGGTGATTTGGGATGTAATGTTCTATATATGTATGTTAATTCAGATTTGTTTATCAGATTGTTTAGGTTTTCAGTTTCCTTATTGGTCCTCTGTCTGGTTGATCTGTCTATAGGAGAGAGTGATGTATTGAAGTCTCCCACAATTACTGTGGAAACACGTATTGCTTCCTTTAGTTTTGCCAATTTTTGTCTCATGTATTTTGGTGTACCTTGATTGGGAGCATAGACAGTTGTGATTGTTATTTCTTCTTGTTCAATTGTGATTTTTATTTGTATATAGTGACCTTCTTTGTCTCTCATAACGTCCTTGCATTTGAAGTCTGTTTTATCTGAGATTAATATTGCTACTCCTGCTTTCTTTTTGCTGTAGCTTACATGGGCTATTTTTTCCATCCTTTCACTTTCAATTTCTTTGTGTCCCTGTGTCTAAGATGAGTCTCTTGTAAGCAACATATTGAAGGTTCATATTTTTTAATCCATTCTGCCAATCTGTATCTTTTAATTGGGGAGTTTAATCCATTTACATTCTATGTTATTACTGTGAAGGCATTTCTTGAATCAGCCATCCTATCGTTTGGTTTATGTTTGTCAGATACATTTTTTCCCCTCTCTCTCTTTATTTCTGTTAATGTAACCTTACTAAATCTTTTTAGTTCTGAACTCTTCTCCATGCCTCTCTCTCGTTTCTTTGTTTCTCTGCTGGTAGGGCTCTCTTTAGTATCTCAGGTACAGCTGGTCTTTTGTTAGCAAATTCTCTCCATATTTGTTTGTGAAGATTTTAAGCTCTCCCTCAAATTTGAAGGATAGCTTTTCTGGATAAAGAATTCTTGGCAATTTTTCTCTTTCAGAATTTTTAATGTGTCATACCACTGCATTTTCACCTCCATGGTGGCTGCTGAGTAGTCACTGCTTAGTCTTATGTTGTTTCCTTTGTATGTGGTGAATTGCTTCTCTCCTCTGCTTTCAGAACTTGCCCTTTCTCTTCAGCATTTGACAGTCTGATCGGAATATGTCTTTGAGTGGGTTTATTCAGATTTATTCTGTTTGGAGTTTGTTGGGCGTTTATGATTTGCATATTTATGTTGTTTAGAGGGGTTGGGAAGTTTTCCCCAACAATTTCTTTGAATACTGCAACTAGACCTTTACCCTTCTCTTCCTCTTCTGGAACATAAATGATTCTTATATTTAAGTGCTTTATGTTGTCCGTGATATCCCTGAGAAACATTTTGATTTTTATATTTTTTTCTCCATTCTTTCATTTGTACTTTCATTTTCCATTCTGCACTCTTCCAGTTCACTTATTCTTTCCTCAGCATCCTCTAATCTAGTACTGGGTGTATCCCGAATCTTTTTAATTTGATCAATAGCTTCTTTTATTTCCATAAGATTGTGTATTTGTTTTATTTACTCTTGCAAATTCTTCTTTATGCTCTTCTAGGGTCTTCTTCATGTCCTTTATATCCTGTGCCATGATCTTGTTTGTGATTACTTCTTTAATTAATTGCTCCAAGTAGTGTGTCTCCTCTGATTTTTTGATTTGGGTGTTTGGGTTTGGGTTATCCATATCTTCTGGTTTCTTCATATGCTTTAAAATTTCTGTTGTTTTTGGCATCGACATTTGCTTATCTTGATAGAGTTCTTTTAAGATATGCAGACCTATTTGAACAATTATCTATAATTTGTCAGAGCTGCAGCTTGGTGGAGTGTGCTTTCTCTGACTTACCAGCACATGGCACCCAAGCCACCTATTCCTGTCAAGCCATTTATCCCCAACTGAATGTTGTGGGGGTCCAATCGGTGCACCAAATTTCCATTTGTAGTTGGTGCAGCCAGCCCTGAAGGTGAGGGTGTGACCTTTTAGCTAGGGAGGGAAGGTGGCTTAACACTCAAATCTCCCAGCTGTTCCTGGAGACTTAAAGCTGTTGCATGAGTCTAACCCTTCGGCTCAGACTCCTCACGGTCTTTCTCTGCTGTGGACCCACAAATTCCTGGGATTCTTGTAGGGACCCCACCTCCAAGCTGTGCCCTCTGAGGACCTCTGTAGAGGGAAGATTGCGCATCACAGGTGAGTGAAATTCCCTAAGGAAGCTCTTGGCCACAGTGCGATGCAGGGGCATTCCCAGCCTGCTGAGAAGATGGCTGTACGGGGCATGGTAATTTCCCCTTCTGCAGACCTCCACCTTCCTAGCTCTGGGACAATTAGCTGCAGGTGTGTGAAAGGCTATCATCCACACCAGATACTGAGACAGGTGCCTGGGGCGTGAAAGGCATTCCCCACTGTGCTCTACTGTGCGGCTCTTGCTTCCTGATGTGCAGCCACTTTTGGGGTTTTTAAACTAATCCGTCTCCAAATGCTGATCCCCAGTTTCTCCTGACTGCAGCATGGCTGCTGTTTCCCCAGGAGCCTCAGTCACTTGTTTCTGGATGCAGACACTCAGTTTCTCCAAGTGCACAGTCCCTGTGGATTTAGCAGACCTTGTCCAGCTGGTGCAATGCTGGAACTGGTATTCTGGAGCACTTTCTGTTTTTTATCTAGTGTTTTTTCATGGAGAAGTATTTTGCTCTGTCTCTCCTTATCTGCTATCTTGGATCCTCTCCATTGCTCTTCTTTTAAGTTACAGAAGGAAGGCAGATCGCTCCCATCCCCAATCTTATTATGGTGTATTTCTCCAGGATAGAAAATTTTCCTTAAATCAGTCAGAGGATCAGTTAGAAGTATTGGTGTTTGTCTTGAAAAAGTTATTGACAGAAACACTAGGTAACAAATCCATTTTCAACTCAGATGGTTCTCAGTTCTCTGGTTTCAACAAACTAGGAGACATGATATGTGATATCTTTGTGAATTCCCATTCTCATCTGCTTATTTACATGATCAAGGGTTTTCAGTACTTTCATAAAAAAGAAAAAAATTAAAAATAGAAAATTGTTGTGGAAACTTACTCATATTAGCAATAAGTAATATTCATTCATAGCCCTATGAATGATTTTAAAAAGTTTAAAAAAAAAAAGTAACCCCCAAAAAACCAGCCTCAATGTCTCACTGAGTTGTATTTCCAATATGTTTTTTGGTTCAAATTTTACAGTCTTAGGAAATAAAACAAATTTTAAATTTGTTTTAAGATAAATATTTTTATTGTAGAGAAGTATGAGAGAATGTACAATAAAAGACTTTTAGAAATAAAAAATGTATAATAGTTAGGGCAGAGTTCTGTGGGGAAGTAAATAGAGTTGACTTCAATGAAAGAAGTGAACCATATAAAATTTCTAACTCTTAAGGAATATATTTAAAAACACGTTTGGTTGTGTATATCAGATTGCTGTGGTATTTAGATTCCTTTGCTATCCTTAAAAGAGTGATGTAACAGTTTATTTAAAGATGGCAATATTTACAACATACTGGAAATCATATCCTTTGCAACCATTTAAACATGATGAAAAATTTTAGATGTCTACTAAAAAAGTGTGTATGGGGAATTTTAGAAATTCTTTTAGGAGACAATATAGGCTATTGCTTTAAAATATGTTAAGAATCCAACATTCCTCAAGAAGGCTTTTTTTTTTTGGTGAAATGTAGATGACAAAAAGAAAGTTGGGGTCATGTTTATTGAGAGTATGTCAATAATGGAGAATAGATACCTAAGTTTTGGATGGCTGAGAAACAGGTTGTAAGTTGATGTTCTGTTATCAAAGGTGAGTGACTTAGCACTCTTAGATGATCTATTTCTTCACTGAAAGGTAGGAATGTCCCTAGGCAACTCCAGAATTTTCCTGAGAAGAAATCTTTGGATCAATTCAGACATTTGAATAAGTAAGTATTGTGTTGTGACTCCACAGAGCAAGACAGATAAGATTTTGGCAAGGAGGAATTTTATGGCAGATTTTTTTAGTTGCTTGCCTTAGCCATACTCAGTTATGCCGTAACAGCTACAATAGAATGTGTAACTTTGAGCAGTGAGTTAGCTGTGAAATGTACTCCCAGATTATTGAATTAGTTAATATATATATAATTATATGCCAATCACTCTATATAATCTTGGGTAACTAAATGTTGGATTATGCTTGCAAAATGCAATAATTTTAGTCTTGCTATGCTTACTGTTGAGTTGGTCATATTGGTAGTTGTGACAATAATAGGGACCAGATGCCCACAGAGCTAAGAAGTCATGAAACTTGTATTTAAACCCATGTATTCAATACCATGTTCTTTCTACTACAGCTATTAGAAAGGCTACCTAATATTTTATACGTATTGAAAGCTAGTTATATTTAAAGATAGTTTATTGTTTATCAAAAGGAGTTCTTGCCATATTATAGGATTTTACCCATTTATTTATAATTTTGATGCCCATTACTTTTTAACAGTGGTTCTTCAATATTTTGGTCTCACAATCCCTTTATACTCTTAAAAATTGAGGACTTCAAAGACCTTTTGTTTATGCAGCATCAATTTAGCAAAATTTTCCATTATTAATATTTACCAATATTAGAAGTTAAAACCAAGAAAATAAAAAATATCAATTTATTAATTAATTTGAAAAAAATAATAACCCATAATATATTAACATGAGATTTTTTAAATAAAAATAACTATATTTTCCAAAATAAAAAAAAAAATTGTGAGAATGGCACTGTTTTACATTTTTGAAAATCTCTTTAACTTGTGGCTTAATAGACAAAACTAGATTTCCAAATCTGATTATATTTTCATTCTGTTGTTGATATGTTGTTTTGGTTGAAGTATGTGAAGAATATCTGGCCTCAGATCAGTACTTGGAACAGAGAGAGCCCTGTGGGACCCCCTGTGAGGTTCTTGGGGACCCTCAGAGTCTTCAGATTACACCATGAGAAATGCTGCCTTAGAATATTGTTGTTAACTGTTATCTGATAATTTGTATGCATGTAATAAAATGGTAGTACAGTTTTGAATATGCTTTATTTTGATGTTGTCTGTGTTTGATTTCGGCTTCATGCATTATGGAACACTTTTTCACTTAATTTTTGGATGTATAATTAAGTTTATGACAAAATTATAATCAGAACCTGGAAACATTTTTAAAAATTTATTGGGCATATCAGAGTATAAGTACCAACAGGACAGGAGTTGTAAACAAATATTTCTCATAAAGAAAGCTCAAAAGAAAGAAATTCAAATATATTATTTTTATTTGTCAAAGTTATAATAGTATAAAAGATTTCTGTATTTGGGGGAATATTTATTTATTTATTTATTTATACCCTAAATCCTTTACAAGTATCAAGATCCTTATCCATCTCTGCATCTCTCCATCCCTTGTACCCTCACTCCTTCCTTCCTCTTTCATGTTCTTCCGTCTCTTCAACATTTATTCAATAAATATTTTTGAGCTCTTTATCAGTTAAGGCAAACACTATAGCTTATGTAACAGAGAGATTTAAAAAATGGCCAAAGGTTCAAGCAATAAAACTTATTTCTTGCTACATCCAATGTCATGTTTCTGATTGTGGGGAGGAGCTGCTTAATACAGAGTTGGCCAGCCAAGGAAGCTGCAATTTATGCCTTGTTTAGAAACCTGGAGAATTAGGACCACTGTGGAATTGCTGGCTCTGAATCCACACTATCTCTACACCGAGTCACACTAGAAATGGATGCCACCTAAAATGGATGCCCTGCTCCTTTCTCTCGATACTTGTGAAAGTAGGAATTGGACATTACAGTCTCTGCTGCAGACAATCAAAATTTGCCGTGACCAAATTTGCACATAAAAGCAGGAGGGGCAACAGTGGCCAGCCTCTGCCTTACTGTGTTAATTCTTCCTTTCAAAGTCATGCCCACGCATCTACTAAGAAGAGCTAGGTCATGTGCCATATTCCAGTTGTCGAGGAGTTCAGGAAATGGATTCTAGCTTTCTAGCTTAGCATAATTGAAGAATGCAACGGAAATGGAGTTGAGGGAACTAATTTGCATATTGAAGAAAGGACTGAAATGAAATAGATTAAAACGTTAACAGTGATTATTCCTGGGTAGTTAAATCACAGCACCTTCTTTCTTACTGTTTTGATTTCTGTCCTCACACTTGTTAATCTTCATTATTGTAAAATAATAATTCCCTCTATCTTCCCTGGTTTCTATAAGAGCATAAGACCAACATTGAAACTAGTTATACTGGTGATTTCCTGCAGCCACTGGAAGACTTTAGGAATTACACCCGTGCAGAGTTCTCATGGGGGTGGGTAATGGTGGTCAATTAGTCTATTGGTTAAGTGCCCCATTCCAGTGCAACTATATATATGTGTGTGTTTTCAGTGTAGATCATTCCTGCTTTGCTGCCTGGTATAGATGCTTTTGGGTTATGGTAACCAAAAGGTATTGTGGTGTAGAGGAAATCAAGATGATTTTATGCTTTGTGATTTTTCTCTTGGGCAGGTCAGAATCACCACTATTTTTCCCTGTACACTGCTGCCTGCTGAAAGTATATATTCTTTATACTTTATATATTCTATATAGTATACAGTGTATGGTATACAGTGTGTGTGTATGTGTATGTGTATATATATATATATACACACTATATATATTCTAAATAGTGTATCACAGAAAAACAGTTTTGTTAATGTTTGGGGCTTGGGTAAGTAACTGGTGAAATGAATAATTTATCTTCAACTCTGGATGATATCCTGTTGTTTGGGGAGGTGGGGACAGAGAATAGAGGGTAGTATGGTAACGCATCGGAGCTGTCATGTAGGCAAAGAAAACTGAAAGGGTAGTCAAATCCAAACATACAAGATTGTAAATGTCCAATAGTTTATTCTGTAGAGTGAGGCACCTAGAAGGTGAGCAAAAACAAGCCAAACGGTTATGAACTCTGAATCTAAGAGGTGAGTTGATGACAGTCCAGTGGGGACTGGGTTTTCTTATTTGAGGTAGGCTGTCCAAAGGGTCCAGATAGACCTCAGGTGAAAAGCTGGGTTTTGTGTTGGGCAGAGATTAATGAGCATGGAGGGGTGGGCATGGTGTAGGAGTGGTACAGCAATAATTCCAAGGCTGGCTAGTGCCCTTGGCTTACCTTCAATTTCCTTGTTCATGGGAAGATGGGTATGTCCCAGATGGTTAAAGGTACCAGATGAGAATGGACAACAGCATTCATATTGTTTTTTTTTTCCTATAAACTCTCCCTGATGACTCATATTGCTCAAGGCTGAGAAAGCTTTTTTTCTTTTTTTTAACATTTAAACACCTCATGAAAATCCATTTGATGGAATTAATTACATTAATTTGTTTAATAAAACTATTTAGATATACTAGCTAGGCTGATGAATGTCACCAGTAATATAAATGTAAAAAGCCAGGTGCAACAGTCAGAAAAAACAAGTTAGTTTAGTTGACACTATTCTGAGTTGTAAAAGCATCGACCAGCAGCTGAAGCGAATACATTTAGGATTTTTAATGTGGCAGTTAAACATGGTTAGGGGGCTATGTAAATTAGAATGTTTTTAACTTCATTTATGGTCATCTTAATCTGATATGGCTGACTTAATTTCATAGTCATTTGAGGATAGTTAATTCTACTTTATAGTTGCTTATAAGGAAATTATGCCTCATGCTGTGTGGTGAGGTTTTATAAATGAATTTAAAGAAAATTGTTATTGTTGGAAAAAATTCATTGTTTAAGCACCATTTAAAGTTGTTGCCTCTAAGGGATCATAACTGTATGGTATTTAAAAAAAAGGTTTTAGATGTGTTTTATAGATTGACAGTTTGAATGCAAAGATACAGAGGTGTGTGTTTAGCAAAAAACTTTAAAATTTCACAATGAGCCAGTCTGTGTCCACATCTCTTTCTTGATGTAGTTAGTGCTTGATCTCATGGCAAAGATGAGTTTGCATATTATGAAGTACTGTACCATTTGATAATAATTGTCTCGTTTGTACATACATACTTTTAAAATCTAACTAAAGCATATGTAAAAATTTTAATTTTCTCTCTTCTTTTTTTTACAATCAGGATTTCTATCCCAGTTAATTTAGAAAGTTAAGTAATTTTCTCATAAATAGTATTGCTTGAATGGGAATTCTGCAAATTTTCAATTCGGTTAAAAAGGAGACATTCAGGCTTTTGATATCAAATAAGGCATTACTTGAACACATTGAGTGAGTCAAATTTATTAGTCTATAAAGAGACCTGGTTCTCTGAATTCACTTTATAGCTGATTATATTGTATTCAGTATATAGCTTCATATGTCTGTGTGTATGTGTGTGTGTGTTTTCTATTTCTCTAAATTCTGCTTCTGTGGAATCCCATGTGGTTGAATTATTGCCCTTCAGAGCAAATATTTTAAAAATTATAAGGCTTTCTAACAGATTTAGAATTTTTATTTTCAGATGAATATGATTAAAGACATTGATAGGAAAATTACTTAAAAAGTACTATAAATAAAGCTTAAAAATGAATCCTTGAAATAGGAAGCAAAATTAAAATAGATTATTTTGTATGTTTGGTTTCCTTAACTTAAAAAAATAGCTTTGGATATGTTTGGATCATTATCTAGAATAAGAGTCAGAAGTGGCTTACATTTGTTGTATAGATGAAAATTTAAAAGACTACCATGAACATCATTTCTGTATACCTTATAAGTGAATAGAAGTTTTTTAAAAATGGTTTTAAATACTTTGGAAGAAAAGCAAGGAAGTTTGGAAAAATATTGAATGACTAATTAAAAGAATGTACACAGGTTATGTAATTAAGTCTACACTAATAATACTATTTACACTGAAAAAGTTTTGAAGAGTAATAGCACTTTGCATTTCCATACTACCTCTGGTTAAAAGTCCCAATATATAAATTATTTATTTTCATAATTTATTTGTAAAAAGAAAAAATTATAACAAACTTTTAAAATGTATTAGTATCACTCACATTATTTAACATTTAAAAATTCCTTTAACTTTAAAAATTCATTTCATTTTTAAACACTGTTATTTATATTAGTAAAAGTGCAGTGTTTAGTGTAGTATAACATATTCAGTGGACATTCATAAAATATTTTCTACTGATGCTGGTGCTTGGGAAAAAAACTGATTTAATTATAATGTATCTCAAATAATCTGCTCTCCAGCTTCTTCTCTATCTGTTTATTCTCTCATATTTTCTTGTAGTATCTGTAGAGTTTTCTTTATTCTATTGAGATCGTAAAGACATCTGACATTTATTTGGATGTCTGATATTAAGGCGGGGTCTGATTTTTTGTCAAATGAATGGTGTCTCTTCATTTTTCAGGACTGCTTTTATGTCTTTTAGTAAAATTTTATAATTTTCTTTATATAAATTTGCATATTCATTATTAGGTTTATTCTTACTTAATCCATTTGTTGCTGTCTCTCAGGAGATCTGATTTCCTCTATAAAATTTGTGATTAGATATTTCTATGTATAGGATAATTATTATATTAACATTGATCTTGATTCTGGCCACATTTCAGAATGCTCTTATTCATTCTAATACCTTTCAGTTGATTATCTTGGACACTCTGAGCATATCATCTAAAATAACAAGTTTTCTCTTTTCTTCTGAAAACCTTATACTCTTTATTATTTTTCTTTCTTTTTCATTGACTAGGACCAACACTCCCCTTACCCTTGACTTTCTCGGTAATCCTACTATTTGCCATTAAATGTAATGTCTGCCATAGTCTTCTGCTATGAAATTAAAGAGATTTTTCTAATTGTTTGCTTGCTATTTGTTTATCATAAAGTGGGGATTAGATTTTAAATACTTCAGCATTTGGTACTATGTATCAGTGGAAATCATATGTTCTCCATTTGTCTGTTTATATGATAATTTTTGTTGCATGAATAGATGTCTTTAAATTTAACTGTCTTGCATTCCTGGGATAATTCTTTTTGCTCATGTTTTTTTTTTTTTTGTTTGTTTGTTTTGTTTTTTGTTTTTTAATTTAGCTGGATTTATTAAGATTTACTTTTGAGATATTTGCATTCGTATTTATAAATGAGAGTGTATAGATTTTTTTTTATCTTTATTCATTATTGGTATCAGTTAATCTAGCCTCATATCTCCATTATCATAAATATAAAACTCTATGCCATACCCTTAATGAATTTTACATAATCCCCTACATAGTACCTGTTCTCTCCACTCTGATTAGAAGTCTACCTGTAACGTACTGACACCTAGTATCCTGCCAGAGGAGCCTATTGGGCAATAGTATTTGATATTTCAAAAGATTTGGCAGGAGGAGGAGCGGGAGGAGGATAAATGTGTATCAAAATTTATGGATAAAACTAATATTTCCTTTTAATAATTTATGTAGTGTATATAACTGGCTCTAATTATGTATATGGAATGTGAAAAGATACTCTTTTGGTATTAACTCATTGTATATTTTATTCCCAGTTATTCCTTTTTTTGTTTACTTATATGTATATGTGTACGTGTATATATTTAAATACCCACAACCCTTTTCCCATTAAACTAGACTGAAGTTTATTGCCTTTAGAGTCTTATGCTTTGGGAAAGAGTTAACACAATAAAGAACAGTCAATTTCTTCTTTTCTGAGTTCTAAGTAGGCTGCCAAAACTTATAGTTGATTCTATAGTCTTTAAATTCCAGATGTTTGAGTTAAAGGAGTTAGGCTGTATGCGACAGAAAAGGGTTTTGAGTTTTTAAAGTACAGCTCTGAAGACATCAGTGCATAAATGTATTATTTTTTCAATTTAAACAACAGATTAGCTATAAAATAGCCCAAAAGACAATCTTGTCATAATGTTAAATCACCGTTGCCTTGGCTGGAAAAAGAGTTGGTAGTTTTAGAAGCAAGGTACGGGTGTACGTGGCAGCCTTGTACACTGCCTTCTTTTTCTTTTCAGACTGAGGCCTGTCAGGGATCATAGAAACTCCCTTGAAGTGGAGACTTTGAACAAAGGAGACTTACTTTTTCATTATCCAGGTAAAAGCCAGGAAGATGACAACCCTTATAAAAATCCCTGTTCCCATGGTATGGTAGCAGTAGCATTGGAATGGCTGCACAGTTTTGGAACTTTGTGAAGCAAGTCTTATGGATGTGTCCCACACCAAAGTGAGGTGAGGTTAGTAGGGTAGAGATAGTTATGAGAGGGGTCTGGAGACAAAGAAGGGGTAATGATAGTTTCCAGTCTTCTGTGGGAATGAGAAGACAGTTGAAACTTCTTATTTTCCTAGGCAAGACAGGGAAATTGGCCGAGAGGCCAGTGCTTGAAAGGATGAAGGGACATAGCCAAGAAAGGCAACATGGGGCACCTGACTGGAGGTCAACGGGACTGTAGATATTTCACTAAAAGCCAAATTGCTCCAATTCTGTTGATTAGAGGCTTGGCAGATGCCAGAGCAGGACGCTGCACATCAGGTGCCTCTCCACTGATGCCAGAAGGCTGCTCTGTGAACTGCCCCTCACCATGTAACTATCACCTCAGGGAGAAGAAAGATGGGGAGGTATAAAATCTTGAGTTGAGTTTATATAGAAATTACAGACAAAATTCAGAGGTAACTAAGTTTATGTAGAAATCACTAGATTATGTTTTCTGATATTAGGTGGAATAGGAGCTTGATAGATTGGTGATAAGTTCCATTGTAGAAAACAAAAATTTTACTTGTGAATATCTGAATTTGAATTTTATGAAATGATAGACTTGTACTACCAATAATGTACTTTGGAACCGAAAGTTCTCAAAGTGTGATTAAAGGAATACTGGGGGGTCCCTAAGACCCTTTTAGGGAGTTTGTGAGGGCAAAGCTGTTTGCATAATAAAACTAAGAATTTATTTGCCTTTTTTATTCTCCTTCTCTCATGAGTGTATGGTAAAATTTTACAGATACTACAGGATTTGTGACATTGCAGCAGGTTAGTTGAGAAGCAGATATGAGAATCTAGTTGTCTCTAAGCCAGATGTTAAAGAGGTTTTAAAAAAATGAAAAACAGTGGCGCTCTTTTTGCTATATTTTTTGAAACCTATATATATTTAACAAAAATGTATTATGAGAATAATGGATTTATTATTGTTATTTCATGAATTAATAAATGTTTCAAATTGTCCATTTTAGTTTTTAGCAAAGAATTTATTGATAGATGTAATCGACCTAATGAAAAGGTCTTTGGGGTCTTCAATAATTTTTTAAAATGTCAAGGAGTCCTAAATCCAAGAAGTTTGAGAGTCATTTGCTTAGACTAATTAGGGCCAACACCTGGATTGGAGGTTGTAAGATAAATATTGTAGAGACTGAGTTTGACTAGAGCTGAAAGACATTGGGTATGTTTTCAAATTTTCTGAGTCTTTTCTCATTTGTAAAATCAGTATAATAATGCTTATTTTAAAAGAACTTGTGAAGATTAGAAATAATACATGCACAGTATGCACTAGAATACTCTCCATACTAAGTGCTCAAAACATATGGCTGTTGTTATTGTTGGATAGATGGATGGATGATTAGATGCGTGGATAGATTATTAGTAATATTCCAGGAATCATTGAGGACATGTATGTGGAAATAGCCTATAGTTTTCTTTTCTACTTACTCTGTCTTTGGAAGCCTATTCAAGAGTTGGAAATAGGTTGAGAATGTTATTAGTTTTCTTTTCTGAGATAAAATGAAAAAAATTATAGATACTGATATATAGATATTAAGAGCCTTTTCCTACTATTTTTGAACCAGCATTCATCAAGTATTATTTATTTTCCCTATGCCTTATATTCTGAATTCTTTATTTCTTCTGCATATTCTCTACTGACATGCATGCCCAGGTCTTTATTACCCCTATGCTATGCATATAAGGTTTTTAAAAAAAACACTTCTTTCATATTCTGTCAATCATCATCATTCATGTAGGCTTTATCATGAATTCTGGTGTTTGTGCACTTGATTCCAAGTATCTGGCTGATTGACTGTTTTTATACTTTTTACTCAAATGTATTGGTGTTATGGATACATTTGTTGTCATTAGTGAGAAACAGACTGATGTAAAATGCTATTTTGAAAAACGTACAGGATAAGGAAATATTCCCTGTCAAGTGCCATTCTGTCAAAATAAAACCAGTGTTTAAGCAGGTGAACATCATTTCTCTGAGACATTGCAGCCTAATCAGATTCAGTTTCATATTAATAAATCAAATGGGATATATTGAGGGACTGTGTATCAGCTGTCTGGAAATACAGGTCAAAAAATCTAAAGTGATGTTCATTGCATACATGGTGTACAACATGAATGAAATTGAGATGGACAACTTGTCTGCATTTACTCATTGCAAATTCATGGCTTAAAGTTTAACACAATAATGAGGTAATTAGGTAATGGTAAAGAACAATGAGTAAATGCTTTTCTTTCTGCAGTCTTATGTTACTATAGTCAATCATTTAACAATTTTTATCTGTAGCACCCATTTGAAATTTATATGTGTCAAAAAGGAATAAGTTTTATCTGGAGTGAAAGTAGAACTTGATGACAAAATGATCTTGGTGATGAATTTCTCTCTCGCTGGTTATCTTCTTGAATTGGGAGTTATCTATAGTGCAGTATAAGTAAAAAGGTACCATCTTTATTCATTTTGATTTAATGGGTTGGAATACAAGACACCATTTTTCCTCAGTCTACATGCAGTAATGAATTGAGTAAAATGTGTTAAGTAAGCATTTTACTTTTACATCAAAATCAATACTAGTCTGTTGTTAAAAGTTTAAGATTATGATTTCCTCATCCATTTGTGTTATATGTTCGTTTCTTACAATCTAATAGATGGTCATCTAACCTAATATTATTAAATGTAATTATTAAAAATGCCTATCGATTTTCAGCTAACTCATTATACCCAACAATTACAGATGTTAGATTCTGTTATTATTTACTGTAAAATACTCTGTAGAAAGGAAGTAAAAGAGTAAATGTTCCATGATAAGGTCGAGCTGAAACCTCTTCCCAACCACTAGGTCACTTTGGATAAAATCCACTATTGTGATTATGATTACTTATGGAGAATAATCATGTAACAATCATAGAATTAGTAAATACTTAGACTGTCCTATTTGAGGAAGGAATATTGTCCCATTGTAATGCATTGATCCCTTTCTATGTACTGCTGTAGGCTCTGGGGACACAGAGATGATCCTGCTCTCAAGAAGTTTATTGTCTAATAATATAATGCATGAATAATTACAAAATATGATAAGTTTAATAAAAGAACTATATATACAAATTTAATGATGTGGATTATGTTTTATTATTTTGACAGTTGGCATCAGGATTTGTCTTAAGAAGGGGACATCTTTGTTCGGATAAATGACCAATAAACTCAGATTGGGTAGATGAGAGCCAGGTAATTGAGGGGGGTGGGAGGGATGGATTCTTCTGCTTCAGCGAAGAAGAGGCATTCATTTGGTTTGGACAGAGAAAGGGTTGCTGAGAGGCCTGAGGAGGAAGAAGGGAGAGCAGAAGCCTGGCTTGGGGAAGGCAAAGAGTCTGGTGCTGCCTGGAGAAGGCTCTGCATTTCTGCAGTCCTGCCTCTTCTTCCATTCCCTCAGTGGCTATTCCAGTTCTCTCCCTTCTTCTCAAGGCAGGGACCCTGCTGTAGTCCCCTCACTCTCACATACAACCCCTCTTCCTCCTTTGCAGATATTCTTAGTTAAAACCTGTTGCAAAGGATAATATATTGATGTTTTAACACCTACATAGTTAAGGTTCTTATTTGTTTTACTGAAGTTCAGAGGCAAATGCTGACTTCTGACATTTGAAATTTAGAGAGATAGGACCTGATGCAAATTAACTGGCTGCTTTTATTGAGTTCTTACTTAAAACTCTTTAAACTATTTAAACTATTTTGTTCTTTCATATATGTTCTATCCCACTTGACTGTGAAATTCCTAAAGGTTAGGGATAATGTTTTATGCCTTTTTGTTATCATCTCAATATCTAACATAGTAGCTGCCCAATGTAGGTGTCAGTCATATTTGTCAAACAATTTATTGCTATTAATATTAGCAGTTAATCTTTAACTATTTTGTTTTACTTTTGCTAAATTTTTCAAGAAAAGTAGGATAGAGATAATAATCCTTTGTTTTGATTCTGATATTTGGAGCTCTGGGTGGCCCCTCTGTTTATAATGTGACTCAGAAATTATTCTTTTCCTTTTGGCAAATTACTAAAATTGCAGGAAAATTAGACCTGGAAATAAAACAGCTTCTGATATGTTCTGCTTGTGAGCCCAAACTTATATATTAACTAGTACACACAGAATACAGTATACTTGGGAAGGAAATAAATACTTGAAGGGATTTTTGATGAAGAAAAGTTTCCTTTGCTAGTTTAAATTCATTCTAGGAAGGTCCTTAGAAGTTTATGATGTGCTCACATAAGAGGGACAGAAGAACAATTCTTTGCTTTCAGATATCAGAACCCTCCCATGTCAGAAACAGCTAGTAAATGGCAAAGGTCCAGTTTCTAGAAGGAGAAACTTTAGGGGGCTCTGTGATATAGTTCAGTACTATCTCAAGTTTCTAAAGACTGTCTCACAAGTTTGGCTATATAAATGATGGAAATAATGCCATTTGGGCATATAAAAAGAACATATGGAGACAATAACCTTTTTCATAGGTGCGATGCATATTAACTCTCTACTATTGGAAAAATTTTTGTAAGTTTTCTCCGTTTTTTTTTATTCTACTCAAACCTGCATTATTTGGTTTCTAATATATCGAAATGGAGAAATGTATGGGGAAAAGAGTGCAGTTAGATTGATAACTGTTTCACTTAAAAAAATTCCAACTATAATAATATAAAAAGAGTAATATTCTTAATATATTAGTAGTCCCTTTAAATCAGTAAGAAAAATATAAGCAACTGAAATTTTAAAAAATGAGTATAATTATGAACAGGAAATTCATAAGGGCTAATAACATATAAAATTCATAGAAATGCAAATTAAAGCATTCTGTAACCATTTTTACATTACTGGTTGACAGACATTAAAAAATTGATAATTATTCATCCTGGGTGACAGTATAAGGAAGTATGTATCTGCTGGGGAAGTCAATGAAATGGCCTGACTGTACCTTGAACCTGCAACTGGGAACAAGCGGCCCCAACTACTTATCCGGACAGAACTCTGCACAAAGTTTGCTTGGTACATGCTTGTTGTTCAGTGGCAGGGCCCTCTCCCCTAGGGTATATAAATACCTGCCCCTTGGGCAGCACAGGCATCCCTCATCTTGTACATGGAGCATGTGGAGCTGCCATTCACCAACCCTGACCCTAGCGGTTGGCCTCCCTGTGCACTAGCCATGGTGGGATCTCTTCCCCTGCTCTTTTGGACCCTTTGTGCTGTGTAAGTCATAAAGTGGTCATTTGTTGAGAATCTCTGTTATGCCTGAGCCTGTGTTCCCATGATGCACCATGTGGGAACTCGCTCCACAGTTTCTCACACACTGTTAGTAGGAATGAATATTGGCCCAGACTTTTTAGAGAGCTAAAATGTGTTACAATATGCTAACACCTAACAATATGATAAATATAGTCACCGTTTAGCCTTGAGATTCCATTTCTAGGAATCTATCCTAGAGAGATACTTAAACACATGAAAAACTGGCTCACTTTAGAGAAAAAATGAGCACCTACTGTTATTTAGAGAATGGCTGGGAATTCAAAACATGATTTGGTGGGAGAGATAAACATGAAAAGATTGTATCACAATAAATATTGTAATAGAATTATTTGAACAAATGTTAAACAAAATATCAAACTCTCATAAATAAAAGTGGAAATTTGGGAAAAATATCACAGGTGACAACTGAATTGGGCCCTGGAAGATGAGTAGAAGCTCATCACAGTAATGCCTTTCCCTTGTCTACTCTCTTTTCCCATTTCTTTCAAATTTTATGCTAAATCTTTGTCACAGTACTCAAATCCAACTTCCTAACCTCCAACCTCCCTCCACTCCAGCCCCCTCGAAATTTATCTCAGGTCATTGGGAAATAGAATATTGAAGATAAACTCCCTCAGTTTCTTGTCGCAAATGTGTCCACTTCTGCATCCATCCTCATGTCTCTAGGAGGAAGAGGATCTGTCGCATCAAGTTGAGGCTTGTCCTTGTGCTCTGGACAACAGCAGTTGTGAGATGGGTTTCACCCAGTTAACCCTTTAATCACCTCTGCCTTTGACCCCTCCCTGTCTTCAGGCTTTTCTCTTTCAAACTAAAATATAGGCATGTCACCCGTTAAAATAAGTCCCTGGCCCTTGTGTCCTTTCTACTTCCCTTGATAACTAAGCTTTTTAAAAAGAGTTGCCTACACCCCAGACATCTACTTCTATGCTCTTTAATTCATTGCTACTTGGATGCCCCTTAGCATCTCAAAGTCATCATGTTCAAAACTGAACTCACTATCTTCCTTGCCAGCCTGCTGTTCTGCCTGTATTGCCTTTTGGAATTCAGCTAGTTACCTAAGCTGGAGACCTGGCAGTCACACTAAACTTCTTTCTCTCCTTTTCCTTTTCCTCCACTTCCTCCTTCATCTCCATTGCTAACATTGAGTGAGCATTTCCTATGTGACAGGGACTTTTATAACCACTCAACATCTATTATTACAGTTAATTTTTACCAGCATCTCCATGAATTAGATACTCTTGGATCTATGTTACAGTTGCAGAAACTGAAGTACAGCTTTAGCCACACAAATTAAAGTGGTGTAGCTGTATTCAAATCCTGGAGTATGACAAGAGCCTGGGTGCTAAACCACTACAGCTTATAAATCCAGACTATTCCCAAGTACTGTAAATTCTGCTTTTTAAATACCTCTAGAATCCACACACTTTGTTCCATCCCTATACCATTAATCTAGATCACACTCTTTTCAGAGTTGGACTTCTGTAGATTTTCTTACTATTCTCTGCCTCCATTGTAGCTTTCTTTTCATTTATCTATCCTAACATATAGAGTGATCTTTTAAAATTACCTTAGTAATAATATTGTCCCATCACTTAAAATACTTAATGGTTTCATACCTTTAAAGCAAGTTCAGTTTCTATCTGTAGCATTTTGCAGGCTCCATCTTTAGACTTGCCTTGTTTAGCATTTTTTTCAGTTACTTGGAGAAAAATTTCGTTGGTACACTGATCACATAGATGGCTCAAATATGTCAGTTTATATATTAAATAACAAAATCAGGATCTAACAGATGCTCAGAAGCTGCTGTTTTCCCTTTCTCCTCCTTTGCTCTAGTCAGGTATCCATGTAAGTAGTCCAGGAGTTACTTTGGACATAGGCTTTGTAGTCAGACATGGGTCCAATCCCTGAGCTTATCGCTAACTATCCTCTAGGAAGTATTTTTATCTCTGTAATTCTCAGTTTATTTGTTTAAAATAGTGATTGCAATTCCTTCCTTATTAGGATTTAGTGAAATAATATATGCAAAGTACTAAATACATATGTTGGTTCTTATTATTTGACTAGTGCATTTGACGTTGATTATTAAAATTTAGAAATTGCAACATATCCAGAAGAGAATGACTAGGTAAATGAAGTGACTGAATACCATATCTTATAATAATGATTATAATTGAATTAGCTGGAGCCGTTTAATCTGGAGACAAGACAACTGAGACAACTAAGGCATGGGACAATGTAAATAGCTATTTCCAAATATTTATGGGGATGTGGAAGATGAATTCAATTTATTCTGTTGGTTCTAGGGAACATAACCTAATGGTTGTAAATTAAAGAGTTGAGGCTGATTTTCACTCAATGTAACAGATTTCCATAACAGGGCTGACTTAAACTAACCTGCCTTGAGAGGTCATTGGGTTCCCAGCATAGCAGGCATTCCAGTGGGGGCAAATGCTGCATCAGTGCTTTGAATAAAGGGTCAGACCTGTTCACCACTAGTCAGAACTCCACCAATTAATCTCTAGGATGCTACCCACCTCTGATGTTCTATGAGTCCACTCAATCTTTGTACAACAGGGTACTTCCCAGCATATTCCACCTGGGCCATTTATAGGTCCTGAGTTGTATGGTAACTGATCTCTGTGCTAAGTTGCGGGTCTCTAATAATCAAATACCATGCATTATTTTTCCTTATGTTGTTGATTGTTTTCTTTCATATTTCCCCAAAGTGTTAAATCTGGCCTTTGAAAATCACTCTGTAGGCCTCAGGACACAGTCTAATGTTGTCTCCAACACAGGGCTTATTGCAAACAGCTGCTTGTTGCAGAATGGTGGGCAGCAAATTGTACCTCTGGTGACCAGACATAAAATGAGCCTGTGGGCAATGAGCTGTCTGATGAAGCACAACTATAACAGTTTGCTGTAAGAGTACATCTACTTGGTATTTTTACCTGACCTCAAATTAGTATTATTACACATTTGGCATTATTAGACTTGCCTAAGAGTTGTGAAGGGATTGATTGCATTTTAAAATCTGGATAAAATTCGATGTGATCCTATATGAAACTTCCAGTTTTCATGTTTAATATTTCTGTGCAGGGAAAATTCTGGGAAAAAATGTATGTGAAATAATCAAGGCTTATCTTGGCTACTACCTCTGTCTCCAACAGTTTTACTCTTCTTTACCTTCCTGGGTTTCTGGGGGCCCAAATGTTATTCTGCTTCCTTTTTCTCCTCCAGTGTCTCATCATTGTGGCTTCTTAGATGCTACTTCATTTTCAGATCTTTGTGGTCTTACTTTCTTTTATCAAAATTCAAGAATTCTAATTTTTATTCCTCCAGATCCTACTCATCCTTCCCTATGTAATAGCTTTGTCTACTTTGTCTACTTTGATAAACTAAATTATATTAAGCCATGACTTATCTCAGGTAACATATGCATTAACAATAGTCTTAGGAATTTACCTAGCTCTGTAGATGGGTGTCAGGCTGCTGAAAGTGAAATTTAGGGAAAATAGGGGCCCGGTATCCCCCTTCAAATCAAAATAGTCACCATATGTTATGCCTGGTTACTGCTTCCCTGCCTTTCTTCCTTTCTAAAACACTTTTAGTGTGTTTACCATATGCTGTATATGGCTCTATGCTTTGGGAATATAGTGAAGAGCAAATAAAGTATGGTCAGAATATGGAGATAAAGAACAGCAGGAGTTGGTGCTGAGGGCACCATTTAGTTATGGTGTTCATGGCAAGTCATTCTCAGGAGATAATATTGAAGCTGAAGGAAGCAAAGGAATCAGCCTTACAAGAAGTAAAGGGAAGAGTGTGCTAGGTAGAGGGAACAGCATGTGTGAAGACTCTGAGACAGTAAAAAGTTTGGATGTTGGAAGATATGGAAGTAGGGCATTATAGCTGGAGTATTGTAAGAGCAAAGTTGGATGAGGTGAAATTAGAGAGGTTGTTAGGCACAAGGTCACTATGAAGACTGTAGAAAAGTCATAGAAGGAGGTATTAAGTAAAGTGACTATTCAGTTTATGATTTTACAATAATTCTCTGACTGCTCTATGATAAATAAATTGAATGGGACAGGAATGGAAATAGTATAGTTAGAAGTATAGGAGTGAAATTGAACTAGTTTGGGGACAGAAGAAAATGGAGCTAAGTGGCTTGATTGAAAAATCATTTTGAGTGTAGATGCAGTAGACTTTTTGGTGGATTGGCGGTAGTAAGAGAGAGAAAGGGAGGATACAAGTATAATGAGCAGTATTCTGGTTTGATCAGTGAGTGGATAGTTTCACCATGTAATGGGATATGGAAGATGCCCAATTTATAGAAGAAGAAGATAAAGCTTGAAGAGATTAACTGATTTCCTCTAGGTCACCTTCTCATCCTCCACCCTGTCCCTGCAAATTGAACTGATCACCTAGTCTATGAAATTTTATTTGTGGGAAATATATTATTGTTCTGTGTTTTTTCTCAAGGGCCCAGCACAGGGCCTGACATTTATATCATTCACTCATTTATCCAACAGATGCTGAGTTCACCAGGTATCATTAGGGACAGAGTAGAGACCCAGAGAAGTGGTCTCTTTTTTGCTAATGTAACAGTCTGGTGGAAAAGACAGGCCAGTATGCATTTTAGCCCAGTATGGGGTTACTGTGGGTGGCAAGACACTGGGTCTGAAGGGGATGAGGAAAGTCTTCTAGGTGAAGGTCAAGTCTCAGCTGAGTGTTGAAGGCTGAGGAGAAGTTAGGAAGAGAGGGCAGGAAATATTCTTCTAGGCAGAGTGACAGCTTGTGTTTAGAGCTTGGAGTCCAAATTGCTTGGAGAAGCTGACGGTGT
This sequence comes from Choloepus didactylus, assembly GCF_015220235.1. NCBI lineage: Eukaryota > Metazoa > Chordata > Mammalia > Pilosa > Megalonychidae > Choloepus > Choloepus didactylus. The sequence continues at coordinate 83,063,458 of NC_051311.1, forward strand.
ATTGGTGTGTTTGAAGAATCAAATCTGGAGAGATGGGAGAAGTAAGTCTACATAAGTAAGTAGGGCATGTGACTTCAAAACTCACTTTAAGGAACTTGAGTGTGATCCTGTGGTAGAAGTGGAACTGTTCATGATTTTTAGAAGGGCATGACTTGATAAAATTTTCATTTTAGAAAGACTGTTGTTAAGTGTACTGTAGAGAATGGATTGGAAAGAGTTGCAAGACCAGTCAATAAATATTTCATAATATTCTACAAATGTGTAGTTTGTATAATAGGCAGTTGCAGGGATTTTCTGCTTGGTTGAGTTTAACTGATGAGAGACAATTCGAAACCACCAGGGAGTGGCATAAATAGGGCCTTAGTGAGTCTCATTGCTATTTTATTCTGCTTTTTGAATTTTTAATATTTGAGTTTGATATATACATAAGTTATTTTGTTACAGTTGCTTTTTGTTGCACAGCTTTTATGCTAGAGGGAGAATAAAGCAAATTTAAGGCAAATCATGTAAGTGTTTAGAGATGTGTATATCTTTTCCTATTTAAAAAGGCATATTTATTGTTACAAAAATTCTAACTAACTTAGCTAGAATTTCAGTAAAAAGTAACATATTTAAAATGTTAATAGACATAATGTTCAGTGAAAAAGAAATATAAAATTTTATCTCTGTTATAATCATGTGTAATTACATAACATTTTTAAGAACTACAAGATAATATAGAGAATTTTCAAATATCAATTTATTACCAATGGGAGATTATATATGACCTTTTTTTCTTTTATTGGTGTATATATGAAATAAATAAATATTTAAAAATATGCAATATTTGAATGTATTTTAACAACTCATAATTCTTCATTCAAGTTCACAAAATTAAGGCCTAGAAGGGTCTTGTAGGTCAAACCTAACCTTCCACCCAATATAGAAGTAGTTCTTCCTCTATTGTTAAGTATCAAGTCTCTCTTTGAATGCTGTCTTTTAAAATGTTTTGATTATTTAAATTTCTTTCTTAAATGTTGAACTAATCTCTCTCCTTGAAAAACCTGCCTTTTTGGTTCCAGCTCTATTCTCTTTTGTTTCAAGGATACATTTAAATAATTCATATGTTATCAAGACTTATTCTTGAAGATTTACGCAGGAGTTTTAACCCTGGAAAAGGTTTTATTTCAGAGCTTTAAGAAATAGTTCTTTAAAGTTAGTTTCCCTTTTATGTTTATATGTGTTCAGACTGGATTGAGAGACTCATTTCGTCTATGTATATACATTTCTAAACATTGATTGCAATTTACATTATGATTTATTCCTTTGTTTGTTTGTTTACTTATTTATAATGTTTGGCTCATATTTTCTTTCCTTCCACTAGAAAATAAGTGAGACAAGTGTCTAGAACAGTGCCCTGAACATAGTCGGCTAAAAGTAATTATTTGTTGAATGAATAGAAATGATATAATGTCTTTTAAAAAAATCAGCAGAACATCTCTTTGAAATTTATAGGTTATTAGATTTATCACTGAGAGGTTAAATTATAAGATAAATTTCACAAAGCTAGTTGTAGAAGAGTCATTACTAGAATCCAGTTATTCTGGATAGTAATACTGTGCTTAATTGAATACTCCAAGATAAAATCTTATATAAAATTTTAATATAATATATACCCAATGTTTTAAAAGTGAACTTTTAAAAGTAAAGTACAAAATACAGACAGGAAGAAGATGGTGGCATAGAGATGATTGGAAGCTAGTTAGTCCCCCTGGAACAACTAATACACAACCAGGAACAACTAGTAAATAATCTGGAATAACTACTGGGGGACAAATGTGACTGTCCACACATCATACACCCACATGATTTGGGAGGAATGCCCAAGATCGCAGCATAAAATCTGTAAGTAAAAACTGTGAATCCAAGCCGGGAGCCCCCTCCCTCCATGGCCCGAATTGCAAAGCCTTGTGGTGCTAGAGAGCAGCACTGTCCAAGCAAGCAAATATAGCTCAGCTGAGTTCCAGCTGGGGTTTTAATTAACAAGTGTGCACTGCTCGATACGAATCCACAATAAACAGACAGAGGCTTTTGGTGACGACTGACCTTGGAAAGCTGGAGGACCTCTCTGGGAGGGAGGGAGAGCCCAGAGGACCAGGTGCTGTTTCTGGCCGACGGGTGAAACTGAGGGTGGTCATGGATTGGCCCTAAAGGGGGCCTTCCTGTCCCTTTTTTGGCTCAGTGGAGAAAGACTCAGCCATTTTCATTTCCCAGCTCTCTGATCCAGACAACCGTGGAGAAAGCACAGGCAGAGAGACTATTCAAATGCTAATGACCTCTTCCTAGGGGGTATAGCTTCCCTAAGAGGAAAGAGGTGGTGCCAAGCTCTACTACCCACCTTCCATTCAGAACCAGACCCCAGAGCCTAGGGGAAAACAGCCACGGGCCACACCTCCTTACACCAGTTTGGAGCTACAGGCTGACAGGGACCACCTGCTGGGTAGAAAAGCACAGTGGCTTGAGGCCTTACAGGGTGTATCAATCTTCTAAGATACACCCTCAGGGAGACCTGATACTATTGCCTCCTTCTGAGACCTGAGCCCGTTCTGGTCTGGGAAAACCTGATTGGGGTAACCAAGGAAACCAGGTGCCTAGAGAACAAAAACTATAACCTACACTAAGAGAAACAAAGTTATGGCCCAGTCAAAGGAACAAACTTACACTTCAACTGAAATGCAGGAATTTAAACAACTAACGCTAAATAAATTCAAAAAGTTTAGGGAAGATATGGCAAAAGAGATGAAGCCTATATTGAAAACAGTGGGCATACATAAGGTACAAGTCAAAAACCAACTGGAAATGAAAGGCACAACACAAGAGATGAAAGACACAAGGGAGACATACAACAGCAATCTCAAGAGGTAGAAGAAAACACTCAGGAACTGGAGAAAAATGCACCTGAAAGTCTATACACAAAAGAATAGATAGAGAAAAGAATGGAAAAATATGAGCAACGTCTCTGGGAATTGAAGGACAACACAAAATGCAGGAATGTACATGTCATGGGTATCCCAGAAGGAGAAGAGAAGGGAAAAGGGGAAGATGCAATAATATTGGAAATAATCAATGAAAATTTCCCATCGCTTATGAAAGACGTAAAATTAAAGATCCAAGAAGCGCAGTGTACCCCAAACAGAATAGATCTGAATAGGCCTATGCCAAACACTTAATAATCAGATTATCAAACATCAAAGATAAAGAGAAATCCTGAAAGCAGCAAGAGAAAAGTGATCATCACATACAAAAGAAGCTTGATAAGACTACGTGAGGATTTCTCAATAGAAACCATGGAGGCAAGAAGGAAGTGGTGTGATATATTTAAGATACTGAAAGAGAAAAACCACTAACCAAGAATCCTTTAGACAGCAAAACTGTCCTTCAAATTTTAGGGAGAGCTTAAAATATTTTCTGACAAACAGACAATGAGAGAGTTTGTGAACAAGATACCTGCTCTACAGGAAACACTAAAGGGAACACCACAGACAGAAAGGAAAAAATAGGAGTGAGAAGTTTGGAACACAATTTTGGGAGATAGTAGCACAGCAATGTAAGTACACTGAACAAAGATGACTGTGAGTATGGTTGAAAGAGGAAGGTTAGGAGCACGTGGGACCCCAGAAGGAAAGAGGAAGGATAAAGACTGTATAACTCAGTGAAACCTAGGTTGCTCAATGATTGTAATAAAAGGTACAAATATGTTTTTACATGAGGAAGAACAAATGAATGTCAACATTGCAAGATTTTAAGAATAGGATGGTATTGGGGGAAAAATATAATCAAGGCAAACTAGAGACTATGGTTAACAGAAACTTTGTTTTATGCTTCCTTTAACGTAACAAAGGCAATATACCAAAGCTAAATGCATATGGGGGGAAAGGGACATAGGGGAAGGGTATGGGACTCTTGGCATTGGTGATATTGTCTGACTCTTTATTCTACTTTAGTTTAATGCTATCTTTCCTTTTGTTGCTTCCTAGCCATCATATGTTTTTTTTCTCTCTTTTTTCTTTTTCTTTTGTCTCTTTACCTTCTTTGACTCTTCCTCCTTCTTTGTGGAAGAAATGGAGATGTCCTTATATAGATAGTGGTGATGGTGGTAAATGCATAAATACATGACTATACAGGGAACCATCGATTGTTTTTTTAGGACCGAATATATGGTGTGTGATCAAAACTGTCTTAAAGAAAATGGGTTGATAAAGAAAACTTGAGGGCACTATATTGAGTGAAATAAGACAGACACATAAGGACAAATATTGCAGGGTCTCACTCATATGAACTAATTACAATATGTAAACTCATAGACATGAAATATAAGTTACCAGGCTATAGAACGAGGCTTAAGAATGGGGAGCAGTTGCTTATTATGAGCAGAATGTTCAACTAGGGTGAACTTAAATGTTTGGAAATGGACAAAGGTGATGGTAGCCCATTGTGAGAATAACTAACAACGCTGAATGGTCTGTGAATATGGTGGAAATGGTAAGCTCAGAGTCATGTATGTCACCAGAAGGAAAGTTGGAGGTTATAAGATGGGAATGTATAAAACAGTGAATCTTGTGGTGGACAATGTCCGTCATTAACTGTACAAATATTAGAAATCTCTCTCATGAACTAGAACAAATGTTTGACACTATAACTAGAAGTTAATAATAGAGGGGCGTATAGGAAAAAAATATACCTATTGCAAACTATATACTACAGTTAGTTGTATTTTAACATTCTTTCATCAACAGTAACAAATGTACTATACCAATACTATGAATCACTAATGGAGGGGAGGTTTTTAGGGGTATGGGAGTATTTGAGTTTCCTTTTTTTTTTTTTTTTTTTTTTTTTTTTTGTCTTTATTTCTTTTCTGGAGTAATGAAAATGTTCTAAAAATTGAAAAAAAATTAATTGTGGTGATGGATGCACAGCTCTGATGATACTGTGGGCAATTGCTTGTACACTTTGAATCTTTGGATAATTGTATGGTATGTGAACAATCTCAAAAAAATAAAAAAAATAAAAAGTACAAAATGCAGACAGTAAAATGTATACATTATAAAGTACAGTTTGATAAACTGTGCATTCACTTATGCATTCACTCCTCAGATTAAGATAAAGAATGTAACTGCTGCCATATTCCCTTCCTGTCATTATCCCACCCAGGTGAATTTTATCTCCATAGATTATTTTGTTTGTTTTTTGGATGGTATGTACTTTGAATTATATAGCATGTATTATTTTGTGTCTGACTTCTTTCATTCACCATTATGTTGCTGAGGTTCATCCCTGCTGTGTATAGCAGAAATACATTTTTATTTGCTATGTAGTATTCCTTGGTAAGACTATTCTGTAATTTATATTTCTATTATACCATTGATAGACATTTGGATTGTCTCCAGTTTTTGGCTACAACAAATAATACTTGAACTTTCCTGTATATGTATAAATTTCTCTTGGATATATATCTAGGAGTGAAATTGCTAGGTCATAGTATATGTATTTGTTCAGCTCTAGAAGATACTGCTCAAGAGTTTTCTATAGTGGTTTTATTATATTTTTATTTTAAAATATAGTGAATGTTCAGGGCATGTTTTGATAAAATAGGGATAATATTGGCTGAAAAAATATACAATTTTAATTCTTAATAAATCTAAACAAGATGTAATTAATTTGATTTTAAAAACAACCAGAACAATGCCTTTCTTAGTTTTCTTTTTGTCCCAGCTTTTCCGTTTGACATAAGAAAATGTTAAATGGATAAATATATTTTCTTGCCACGGTCATCTTGATGTACAAAGATATCTGTGATAGAACTTTAAACGTGTATGTGTATATATATATATATGTTTTTAGGGGACATATTAAATCACTGTAGCTGCATTTGATGCTCATTAGTAATGATTCTTTTTGCCATATGTATAAAAAAATGACTATTGTCTTGAAGCCAGGAAAAGAAAAACTTTCATATTTTGGTTAATTTGAGTTCTAATAAGTTTTTTTACTCTTTTTTTCCCACTTATTAAAGTTTCTTGGTTGTATTTAACATGTTATAAACAATGAATTTGAATACAGTATTTGTATACAGAACAGTACTGTTAGTAATCAACAAAGAATTGATGTGTCTTTGACAATCATAATTACCTGATAATCCCAAATCCATACTTTGGAGTATATGTAAATATGTATTTTTAAATATAGGCATTCTTATTTAATATTATATTTGAATGCTATTTCAGCAAAGTATTTGTATGTATTGCAGAAGGCTGATTACTCAATTTTCACCAAAATTCCTTTATTATGCACGGGTAGGTCCAGAAGAAAAAAGTCAAATTGAAGTATTTAAATTAGATAGGGGAAGGAAAATATCAGTAGTTTTCATATCTTTTTGTTTATTAGTTTCATGTTTAATTGTACTGAATGGCTTTTATCCAGCTGAGAACAGTGATATAGTTTGTTTATATACCCTTCTTTTACTTCTAGTTCTTTCAATCAATATTTCTGCAACTGTGATTGGGTAAACCCTTTACTTCACTAGGTTTTAGTTTCTTTTTCTATAAAACAAGGGTGTGGACCTAAATTAGTCCCTTCTAGAACTAAACTTCTAGATGTTATGTTCTACATATTTTTTAGAGGACTGCATGTATGTTTAATAAAATATTCCTTGGGTATGCCTCTCTGGTTTTTCTTCCTGCTTACAAGTGACAGGAAGTATTTTGGAGAAAGAATAACTATCCTCTCTCTTTCAGAGCTTCATAACTGGTACTAAATGAATCAGGGAGGAGAGAGATCTGCTGAATCATGACATTGAACTTGGTGTTCTAAGCATTATAATTTCTGATGAATGGTGTCTCAGGAGACTTCTGTAAAATGACACATTCTGACATCCAGTGACCTCTTAAACTAATATTTCTATTATATAATTCAGTTGCTTCTGTTTCCTGGAAGTAATGACATTAGTTTGCACTGGGCTAGATAATGATTTTGTTAGCAATTTCCTTTGTAGTAAGTGTTTTACAGTAATTGAGTTTGCAGGAAGGATCGTTTGCACAAATAAAATTCAGAGGAACTTACTTTTGGATCAAGAAAAGGATGGTCATTTGTTTTGGGGACAATATTCCTGAGACTCAGGGAAAATAGTCACAATGAATGAATTTATTTTTAGGGAATGCTTACTGGCTACCACCAATCTTTGTTAAATATACATGTGAATATACACCCATATCTCTTTGTCTGTCTGTCCACCTATCTATCTATCTATTATCATCTATTTATCTACATATTGTAGCAGCTAACAAAGGGACAAGAATGTAGATCCAGACTCATTGCTGATTCTCTCATTAATGGGCCAGCAGTGTTACAAACCTTGGTTACTTCATCCCTAAAACAAGGATAATTCTTCAAAGGGTGTGATGTAAGTGTTAAGTGAAATGATAACTGGAAGCATCTACTACAGTGCCTGGCACACAATAAACATCAGCAATTTTTCTTTACTTCATGGGGCTATAAGATCCTAACATGACTTTTGAGGAATCAAAGACAATTTATGTTCAGTCAGCTGTTAAGTGTATTTATTGTATTCTGATCGTTTGACTCATGGTACATCCTTGAGCGTCTTTTATGAAAGTAATTGCTTACTCAGAATACCTAGTCGCTGTTTATACCTGTTTATGCCTGATAGCAGTTTATTGCAGTTAGAACGAGGGGAGAAGAACCTGATGGAGGTATGTTGGAAGTGAATGGAGGTGGATGGTTGGACTTTTGTCTTATAATCTTTCACAATCCTTACAAACAAGAATGTTCCAAGAACAGAGAAATTGTATTTATTTCCTTCCACGGTTTTCTTGTATTCTTCAGCTATGCATAACTTTCCTGCAAACTCTGCCTACTACTTAAACTGATCTTACCGTTGGTTTACAGGCTGTCATCTCTGACACCGTGCCTTTGATTGCAGAATCTTCTCTTTCCAGTTAATTCCTATCATAGTTGAAGTCCCTGCCTCCTCCATGAAATGCTTTTACTGTATTCTGCCCTTGCCTTCTTCCTTGGTCTCATCTTGTTCTCTCTCTCACCTACTTTCCGCTTAGCACAAGTTGCCTTGAATCGTATTTTATTCTTTTATATGTGTTTTAACTCTCTAACTGGATTATGTACAAGCAGTTGTTTTACTTGCATAGAGTCCTCCACATGGCATATTCTCAGTGAATGTTGATGCTGCTGCTGCCGCTTCTGCTAATATTGTTGAAAAAGAATGAAAATCTGCTTCTATATGTATGGTACTTAGTTTTGTCATTTCTCTGATCATTTTGGGTAACTAAGATAACCCCCAGTTTGACTTATTTGAAGTCAAGTTTGTTCTTTTCTGATGGATGGTTGATTCATTACCATTCATCTGTTTATCCATCTGTCCACCCATCTGTCTATTTATCCATATCATTTATTTAATGCCTTTGTTTAGATGGTAGTAAAGCAGGTGTTAGGAGCTGTGGCAGATAGAAAAATCAGTTAATAGGGGATGATTACACTGCAATTACTGTTACTGGCTATTCTCAAATAATTACTTTAATATCTAGAAATAACTTGAACAGATTGGCAAATGTTTATTTATTTATTTTTTTAGGTTAAAATACACTGTATCATGTTTGATGCATTTTTTAAAATTATTCCTTGCTTTAAAAAAATAACCTGACATTTTCATTTATCTGAGAACTGCTGATCCTTGTTATATTACATAGAAGAATTTCTATCCTAATGTAAAAATCTCACTGAACCAAGAATATATTTCAGGCAGAATACTCAAACTTAAATAATAACAATGTAGGCTTGCCTTTAAACAACTTGATTAAAATTTAAAGATGGAGTTTGTTTTAGTTTGCTAAAGCTGATGAAATGCAATATACCAGAAATGGGTTGGCTTTTGCAATGGAAATTCATTTAACTCACAAGTTTAAATATCTGAAGCCTTGAAAACATCCAAATGGACTCTGAAGACAGGCTACCGGTGAGGTTGGGCTCCTCTGTCAGATAGCAAAGCACATGGTCACGTCTGCTGGTCCTTCTTTTCTGGGTTTTGTTGCTTCCAGTTTCTGGCTTCAGTGGCCTCCTCTCTGTGCTTCTGTGTTTCTCTGCCTTAGTTCCTGTCTCTGTTAGCTTCTGTGGGCCCTTTTTTTTCTGTGTGTTTTATCCTCTTATAAACAGTAAGAGGATTAAGACCCACCTTGAATGAGGTGGGTCACATCTCAGTTGAAATCACCTAATCAAAAGGTGCCACCCACAACAGGTCTACACCCACAGGAATGGATTAAAAGAACATGGTCTTTTCTGGGTACATAACAGCTTCAAACCATCACAGAGTTGAAATGAGATGGAAAAACTAATATTAAATGTAGGCGATGCTTACCAATCTGTGTTTGGGAACCCTTCTTGCTTGTTTGATCTACCTCATCAAGGCTAGGTTCTTTTAGGCCACTTCACCTTACCCACTGTAAATGTGCTTCTACATTAAAATTCTAAAAAAACATGAAGAAATCTATTTCTGAAGAGAAAGACAACTTAATGTCAGCATGAAATCACTTTAGATAAAATTAGTTTAATGGAAGGGTCTGATGAGAACTTTAAGACAAGCAAGTTTGATTTTCAAGGAGATAAGGGAATAAATAACTTTAACTGAAAAAGTGGAAGAATTATGGAACAAAACAGGCAGAATCAAACAAGAATGAATGGATATCAAAAATAACTAATTGTGGAATTGAAAAATGTTATCATTGAAATTAAAACACCATAATAGACAGGATAAATTCAGAAAGTTCAGTCAGAGAGATTTTGTGAATTGAAAGATAGTTTAAGGAATCTCTCTCCAAATGAAAGATAGATAAAAAAATTTTTAAAACTATAAAAATATGGTTGAGACTGAAGAATAAGTTGAGAAATGCGATCATAACCAAAATTATCTAAAACTGTTTAAACATACTATCTTCTTTATCTCTCATTCATTTAAAAATAATTTATTATGTTGAAATTAAGTATACATTAAAATGTTATTGACATAAAAATTCAAGCATCAAATAAATCTGGAGAATTAAAAAGTCTAATTATCTCTTTATGCTTTTGGCCAATTCTGTTTCCCACCCTGGAGGTAACCATTATCCATTTGATATGTTTCCTTCTAAACCTTTATTCCTGTGTGTTTATATGAAATTGCATGCACATATATAAATATATAATTTTCTGAGTTTTTATTCAAGTCAGATTAAACTGATCATATTATTATGTAACTTTAAAAAAAATCACAATAAATATCACCATGTAACAACAAATGTGACAAACTCATTGTTTTAAACTGTGGTGTTGTGTTCTTTGGTATGTGTATATCCTAGTCTTTTTAATAATTTCCTGATTGATGGGCATTTAAGTTCTTTGCAATTTTTGCTGCTATTAACAGCAATTCAGTAAATATCCTAATTTGTTTCTTTGTATTCACATATGAATGTCTCTAGAACGGATCGTTAAAGTAGAAATACCAGATGAAATTGTATGTAAATTTTAAATTTTAATAGGTGCTGACAATGTTGTCCTTCAACAAGGTTGTACTGTTTTTAATTCCCACCAATATTATATGAGAATGATATTTTCCTCCTATTTGCACTAATACTGGATATTATGAATCTGTTTATATTTTTTAATTTGCTGGAAAGAATATCTTGACTTTATTTGCTTTTCTTCAATTATTAGTGATATTGGACATCTTTTCACAATCTTATGTGTATTTCTGTTTCATCTGTGAATTACCTGTTGATAACTTTTATCTGTTTTTGCTTTGCATTGTTCTATATATTAAATGTAAGGATCAAACAACATCATTTCTTTCTTTGTACAGTAACATTTTACATATCAACACATAATGATTTTCTATAACATAAGATGTTTAAAGAGATGACAGCTTCTAAGTTGATTTTCAGTAGTTCAGAATGTCCATTTAAATTTATGATGTCTATAAGGAGATGAAAATTCTGTGAGGAGTGTGTAGAAAAAGATGTAACTTTTTGTAGCAGTCATATCAGAATTTATATATTCAAATTAGTATTATGCTTCATAATTGTCACCTTGAGAGATGCTACTACTGCCCGCACCAGTTTTTGGAACTCCTCTCATGAAATTACTTGAAGTATCTGCAGCATATGCTCTCAAGAATCAACTTAATTTAACACGATAAAATACACTCACTTTAAGTGTACATTTTAATGAGTTTTATGCACCATGTATGTTTGAAAAATTTTCATTGTTGACCTATAATTGTTTTTTGAGGATAGGATTTGGAAAGTATCCAGAAGTCAGTTGAAGATGAGTCTGGTAAATGTGGAACATTGTGATAGCTGATATTTCATTAAAACACGGTGTGTAATTATAATGTAATGATATTGTTTTTTCAAGTGTTATATATAAACCAGTTCCAGAAATATATCTATAATGGAATAACATACTGTTTTAGTTTCCTAGGAAGTTTGAAGTAGATACCATGAAATGGATTGGCTTAGACAATGGGAATTTATTAGCTTACAGTTTGAGGCTGAGAAAATGTCCAAATCAAGGCATCATCAAGGCGATGCTTTCTTCCTTAAGACTGTCTGCCAGGGATCCTTGGCTCCTCTGCCAAGGCACATGGCAGCACCTGCTTTTCTCTCCCTTCTCTTCGGGGTTTTGTTGCTGGCAACTTCTTGCTTCCATGGCTTTCTCTCTCTCTGTGTATTCATCCCCTTTATAAAGGACTCTAGGAAGAGGATTAAGACCCACCGTGGCCACACCTTAACTGAAATAATCTAATCAAAGGGCTTCCTTATGATAGGTTTACCCCCACAGGAATGGGTTATTTTAAGATAATGCTTTTCTGGGATATGTACATTTCCAATCCACCACACATATGCTTAGGGATGCTGACTTCTGAGCTTAGAACGTGAAGATCCTTTTACAGCCATACTGACAAGGTGTCGATCTTCCAGAATCCTCTGGTATTTCTTGGCCAAAATAGTTAACAATGTTGGTAAAGCACTTTTGCTGTTGGTCATCATTTGTTTGTATATTGTAGGTCTCTATAAATGGAAATTCGTGAAATGGCAAGATTCCAATATATGGTTCCTTAGGTGATTACTTTGAAGGAGAATATTAATTTTGAAATTTTAACTTAATAATTAAGTGGTACTTATAATGTACAAGACACTATTCTAAAGCATATTACAATACAAATTCATTTAATCTTCCTAATACTTTGTTTGAATTTCATATATAAGTACAAAATAATTTAAATCTTGAAATGTACTGTAAAATACAGTATTTTTTTTAAAAAAGGACACTATTCATTATTTCATTTCTAAAGATGAAGTAACAGTACTTCTGTTTTCCAAGCTTCAGTATATTATAATTGTAGTAGACAGAATAATGGCTGCCTCCAAAATTTCCACTTCCTAATTTCTGGAACCTGTGACTATGTTACCTTATATGGGAAAAGGAAATTTCCAGATGTGATTAAGTTAGGGATCTTCAGATGGAAAGACTATCCTGGTATGCCAGTTTGGATGTGTTATGTCCCCCAAAACACCATGTTCTTTGATGCAGTCTTGTGGGGGCAGAGGTATTATTGTTGATTGGGTTGGAATTCTTTGATTGAGTGTTTCCTTGGAGATGTGACTCAATCAACCGCGGGTGAGACCTTTGATTGAATAATTTCCATGGAGGTGTTACCCCACCCATTCGGAGTGGGTCTTAATTGAATCACTGGAGTCCTATAAAAGTGTTCACAGACAGAAGTGCTATAGCCAAGAGAGACACTTGGAAAAACACACAGGACCTGAGAGTGAGCTGGAACACAACATGAGATCAGCAGACGCCAGCCACGGGCCTTCCCAGCTAACAGAGGTTTTCCGGATGCCATTGACCTTCCTTCAGTGAAGGTATACTTGTGTTGATGCCTTCATTTGGACATTTTCATGGCCTTCAGACTAACTTTGTAACCAAATAAACCCCTTTTATAAAAGCCAATCCATTTCTTGTATTTTGCATAATGGCAACATTAGCAAACCTGAACACCCTGACTATCCAGGTGGGCCCAATGTAATCACAGAAGTCTTTATAAGGAAAAGAGGGAGGGGAGGGTCAGACAGAGAGGAGATATGACAACAGAAGCAGAGGTTGAAGTGATGTGCTTTGAAGATAGAAGAAAGGCCAACAGCGAAGGAGTGTAGGCAGCTCCCGAGAAACTGGAGGAGTCAGGAAGAAGATTCTCTCCTACAGCCTCCAAAAGGAATGCAGCTCTTCTGACAACTTGATTTTAGCCAGTCAGACCCATTTTGAGCTTCTGACTTCCCAAACTGTAGGATAATAAATGTGTATGTACATGTCAGTGTTTGTTTTTGTTTTTGTTTTTATTTTCTTGGTGTCATCTGCCATCCTCCATGGTAGTTTCCCTACTTCATTAATAAGACTCTTAAAAAGTGTTCCTTTTGGATCAAGGTTCAAACTATTAAATTTTTTCAGAAGCTACCATGACACAAATACCACTCCCAGATGGTCTGCAGAGGTATCCTATAATCAAATACATTGATAATTTCTGTATCAAAATATATGAACATTTATTTAGCTGGGGTAGAGTCTGTGTATAACTTCATGTCAGCTCAAGACAGGTTTTTATGACCAAATTAGATAGGAGAAAATTTTGGTTTTCAGCGATTTTTGGATTTCAGAGCTGCAGGTAAAGGAGGTGGCTTACACTGAAAGTTAGTTCCCTTTTCTTCCATCAGAAAGTTAGAAAGTCAAAAGCCAAACTGAGAAACTTAGGGATTTTGAACAATTATCTTTTTTTTTTTTTTTTTTTTTGAGGATCATAGAATTTTGGAGCTGGTTTAACAGTAAGAGTAAAAATTTATTGAGCATCAGGTCCTTTTAAAGTAGTTTTTCTTATTTAATTCCTTAACAATCTCAAGAGACAAATATTACTACCCACATTTTACAGATGATGAAATTAAGGCTTAACGAGATTAAGTCACTTAAGTACATGGTAGTGCCAGATTTGAATTTAGGAAGTTGGAAAACAGGTCCCTGATCTTAGCTTCTTATATTGCTGAAGAAGTTGTTGAGTACCATTTTATTAATTTACATGTGGGGAAACTGGCATGGAGATGTTAAATGACATGTCATACAATTAGGCAGGTCAAGGTTTTTATGTGGTCCTTCACCATTTCTTGCTTGTCTCTCTATTCTACTATTATTTTTCAAATAAGATGATTGGTTTTTTTAAAAAAATATTATGGTAACATGTCTATATAATGTAAAATTTGCTATTTTTACTGTTTTCAAGTATGCAGTTCAGTGGCATTGATTACGTTTACAATGTCATGCTAGCATCACTAAGATAGCTGATTTTGACCATCTACTTGTAGAGTAGATTAACAAGGTCAGATTGGTTAACCCTATCTTGAAACTTTAGGCTGTTAGGTATAAACCTGTATAAACTTAATAAAAATGACCCAGGGAACAGACATGTGACCAGGGAGGGAAAAACCTGTCTTCTGGCCTGTGGGGCATCATTCCAAGAATTAGAGACATGTTTTCTATATCACGGTGTAGTGTTTTAAGCTACTAAATTTGTGGTGATTTGTTACAGCAGCCATATGAAACTAATACATTATGGAGCACAAAGATTTAGACTCAGAAGTTTTATTGAAAACCTCAGACCTTCTAATCTTCCTTTTCTTCAGGAACAGAATGGGGATAATTCTGTCTATCTTCAGGGATGTTGTGATGTTAAAAAAGAGGATGTATGTTAAGTGACTGACATAGTAGATGGCTCAATAAATAATTTATTTTTATCTCTATTATTTAGTGAGAAACATAATAGTTTCTTTCTAAAACATTATTAGACATTTTTCAAAGATTCATTTTGGAAAAATCTTTGAAAATTCAGTAGAAAAAGTATTCCTGAATAAGTTGATAAAATTAGATTTTGGGGGGAGAAAAGGAGTTAGTGTTAGAGGAAGTCTAGTTATATAACACCATTGTAGGAAAGAAATTCAGGGGTCCAGTTATAGTTTTAGTGATAATGACCTTAATTATACCTAATTCATTTACTGGCTAAAGGGCTGAGTTCACACAAATGTGGCAAAACCTGACTCTCTTAGAAAATCTAGTCCTAGATATGTGCTGTTATTTTTCTTCTATTTGCATACGTCATTAGTTGTAGTATGGTGGGATCCTAAGAACCACCATTCAATTATATTTGGGGCATGAGAACAACTCCTGGCAGGTAAGCCAATGCCTTTGTGTTCCAGATCCAGTGAATGGTTATCTGTTCTAGTCTTAAAGATCGTAGGACTAGAGATTCCTCCACCTTCCACAGTCATCTTTTTCAGGGTTTGTGGGTCCTTTCTATTAAGTATTTCATCTTTTAGGGCTCTCCTGTTCTACTTTTTTCTTCCTCTGTTGAGACAGAGTATCTACCTATAAACGCCTTTGTAAAGCCAGGGGAGTCAACCTTCTTCATCAACTTAACAAATGACCTTAGCTCCATGTACTTTTTTGCAAAGGACCTGTGTTCCTATCTTTTATTCAGTTTGTTTTCCTTCTCTCCTCAGATGTGAACTCAGATTACTTTAATGAAGGCAAAACAAAGCCAAACTGAGAATCATAAGTTTAAGTTCCTTGTTTTGTTGCTGTTAAAATAATCAGGATTCATTTTTAATAATTTGTAATAATGCATTTTCTTGGGCAGGAGTTGTATTGATGGGTCTGGAGTAGGTTGTACTTGGTGTATGCCTCCATGGCATTACTTTTTATTTATTGATTTAGATTAAACGTCATCCTGTCTTTCAAAGGCCTTTTTTTCCCATTTGTTCAAGACTAATTTCACTAAACATTATTGTGAAAATTGCCAAAATATATTAGGTTATGTTTTTGTTATTGAGAAAACATTAAAATCAGAAATTTAGAATGGAGTGGATCTTAGTGATATTCCAACACATCTGTCTCAACTTCTAGATTAAAAGCAAAACAAAACAAACCCTGAGATTCACAAACAAGGATGTGACTGGAGAAGGAGTTGGTCTTCTGTAATCTGTTTGGTAAAGCCCACCAACTCTCAGGACAGGGATATGGTGGAGAGGTTTAGTGTAAGCATCCAGTGTCACTTAGGCTGGAATCAGTAAATTACTGAACCTCTTTGTGATTCTGTGTACTTATCTCTAAAATGGGAATAATAACTGTATCTACCCTCTTCAGTTGTTGTGGGGATTAATTAAATTATAGTGAAAGCATTTAAAACATTGCACTTGAGGAATTTAAGTCAACGTGAAAGACTGGACATATATGCACTTGAGAAGTTAAACAGCTATTGAGCAATATGTTCTTAATTGTCAAAATAATATTTAGAAGTGTGTGCTTTTATAGTAGGTGATAGAAAAAGAGTATGGTTGATTGGAGCAATTTGGATAGTTTCTTAGCATTGGGCCTGGAACTGTTCCTTGAAAATAAGGTTTGGAATCATACACCTAAATTGTGTAGCTGTGGTTAAACATCAGTACAATAAATAAGAATGATTTCAGTGACTCATGATGTGAAAAAATTTTAAATTTCAAATGTGAAACTTCGTTCCTTAAATCTTTTTATTTTGGAAAAAATTTCAGACTTACAAAAAAGGTACAGGAATAGTGCAAAAAATTCTCGTATACACTTCATCAAGCTTCCTCAAATATTATCATTTTAAAATTTAACATATTTGCTTTTATCTATCTATACATACTCATATATGAATGTACATATTTATGTATTATAATTATACAATAAATCATATAATAGTTTTATTTTAAAATTATACATTATATATATATTTTTTTCTGATCTATTGGAAAGTAAGTTGTAGACATGATTGATGTCCCTAGCTTCTAAATTTGTAATTGTGTATTTTCTAAAATAAGGACATTCACTTAACTAACCATTTACAATTATCTAAAACAGGAAATTAACATTCTTACAAAACTGTTACTTGTTTTACAAGACCTTACTTAGATTTTGCCAATTGTCTTTAATAATATTCTTTATGGAAAAGAAAATCCTAGTCCATGGGTAGTTTTGTTTGTTTTGTCTCTAGGCTCCTTTTATCTGGAACAATTCCTGAGTCATTCTTTGTCTTTTGTGGCATTCACATTTCATGAAAATTGCAGGACAGTTATTTTATAGTCTGTCGCTCAACTGGGATTTGTCTGCTGTTTTCTCATGATTAGATTCTGGTTATGAATTTTTGGTAGGGATATCACAGAAGTCATATTGTATTCTTTTCCATGAGTCTTATCAGGAGATACTTGATGTCAATTCATCCAATACCTGGTGACGTTAACTATGTTAACTTGGGTTACTTGTTTAACTGTGGTGTCTACCAGGTTTCTCCTTTGTAAAGTTACATTTTTCCTGTGTAGTTAATAATAATATTTTGTGACAATGTAAATATCTTGTTATTTCTCACACTTTAACCTGCTGATATTCCAAGCTCTTCTAGTACTTTCTCTGCCTCAACCCTGGAGTGAGTCACTTTACTCAAGGGTCTTAGTTCCTCTGGGTGCTAGGTGTTGTCAATGTTACTGAGTTGTCACTTGTAGTCCTTCTTGGCAGAACTAAAAAATAGACATGTATATTACATACATGTATAAGTGTAGTGTATAACATGTACACATATATGTACATTTTTGTATGAAGTCTATAATCCATATTTATATCTACTCAGATCGGTATCATTTCATTATCTTTATTAATCACCATGGGTTCACACGGATACTTCCATTTTACCTTTGGTATGTGTTCTAGTTTGCTGATGCTGCGGAATGCAAAACACCAGAGATGGATTGGCTTTTATAAAAAGGGGGTTTATTTGGCTACACAGTTACAGTCTTAAGGCCACAAAGCGTCCAAGGCAACACATCAGCAACCGGGCACCTTCACCGGAGGATGGCCAATGGCCTCCGGAAAACCTCTGTTAGCTAGGAAGGCAGCTGGCATCTGCTCCAAAGCTCCGGCCTCAAAACGGCTTTCTCCCAGGACGCTCCTCTCTAACAAGCTTGCTCCTCTTCAAAACGTCACTCACAGCTGCACTCTGGTTTCTCTCTCTCAGTCTGTTCAGTTATATGGCTCCACTGATCAAGGCCCACCCCGAATGGGTGGGGCCACACCTCCATGGGAACATCTCATCAAAATTATTACCCACAGCTGAGTGGGGCACATTCCAAGCAAATCTAACCAGCACCAAAAACATCTGTCCAACAAGACCACAAAGATAATGGCATTTGGGGGACACAATACATTCAAACTGGCACAGTATGGTTATGTTATTTATTTGAAATATGATTTGGTTTATTTGTTTCTGTCAGCATCCACATTACGGTTGTTGATTTTATTTACTTGTTTTTTTTTATGAATACATGAAAATTAGCATGATTACAAAATTCAGAACTGTACTTCGAGTTGTGCTACAGGTAATTTCCAGTTCAGAGGTCCTCTGTATTCCATTTATGCTGAGGTCTTGAGTTTTGTATAGTTTATTGTGTTTTTCTTGTTGTTCTTTATGTTGTTTTTTTTTTCCAAGAGTATGTTGGTACTTTCCGATTTATAGCTCTGCCACTGCTTCACCTATGCAGAATCCCCACTAATGAATTCTTGGTATCAACATGTGTAGCAACTTACATGTTACCGAATTTTGGTTGTTATTAGTTTCAAATCTTGATTATAACATGACTATTCAGTAAAAGGTTTCCCAAAGATGAGAAGATATTTTAAATAATTGAATGTATACATTGCAGGTTTTATCTAACACATAGTCTGAGCAGGTTGGGAGAAAAAGTGAATATTGAGGTGTTACCAATGTCTTACCTAATGTAAAACTCAATGGCTTTTTGTCTCTGTTACTAATGTTTAGAGTCCCTAATGTGCTTTGTGAGGCTAAATAATAAAACAATGATCTTCTTTTTTAAATGTAACACATCATTGACTGCTATCTTTTTGCCAGGATTATCTGAGACAACTATGTATGTTTAGTAAGTCCAAGGGCATGTTAAAGTTTCATGTGGAATAGTTACATGGGAATTTGCTGCAGCGATTACTCTGTTGTTTAATGACAAGTAATTATCCACATCACTTCCCAAGCTATACATTTCTCTCTTGCCCTTCAGCATTACGAACATCTCACCCATTGGCTTATGCACGTTTATTCTGCACAGTATTCAGCTGTTACCTACTGCAAGATGTAACAATTAGCACACCTCTAATTTATATAACTAAATCCAATCCCTGCTTCATTGCAGCTTAGAAAATTTAAAACCTTACTTTTGCTAATGGACATTTTTTTTAATATTCTTCAAACTTTGTCATGTTTTTAGAATCTGTGGCCCCTGAAATAATTTGCTACCAATAAGGAGAAAGAAGGGACAGTTACTTTTCTATATGGGAAAACTGAGTAGTTATGTTAATGCATTTCTAATGATAATTCTGTAGACTCCTATTCATTTCTGGCTGCTGTGAATTTCATTGTAACATGTCATAATTGCAGTGATATTGTTTAAATTATGTTTCCTGAATTATATCAATTTTTGAAGTATCTTTAATATCCTTTGTAACCTGCAGCTGAGTTGAAAAGAACTCCAGCTGTATTGACAATTTTCAAAATAACTTTTAAGAGCTTATAGGAGAGTACTCTGAGAGAGCTGTTCCAATGGTGCTCTTTTTAAAAATCATATAAGATCTCTGAGTGTGATTGAATCATTGTGCTTTCATTATTCAATTATGACTGAGAGGTCATGAAGTGTCTTCTGCAGTTACCTTTTATATTCTCCAGCTTCGTGATGAAAAGACAGAAATAGGAGCAGTTCTTGTGTTTCATGATGATTTATTCCCATATTTATTTCTATATATTATATATCTACCATATTTACCCCTCTCCCATTAATGTTTACCATTAGTCAACTAATTTAGAAGGATTAAAGAATTGTAAGTTTATCATTCAAGTGAGAAGAACCACCTTTCTAAACCTTTCTAATCAGTTCACTTAGTAAGGCAATAATCTATAGTTATAAACATATAACTTAATATTATGTGGACTGCTGTGATTAATGTTAATATTAGCTGATTTATTTCTATCAGTCTTTTTCCACACATATAAGAAAATGATTTCAAACATATAAAGACTAAATACTTAAAATTTTCATGCCTAAAGAAAAGAATAGGGCATTCTTCTACAAAACTATGATTACCTTTTTATGTATAAGAAAATTAACAATAATTCTGTAGTATCGTGTAATATCCAGTCCTTAATTCCGTAATTGTCCCTAAAAGATCATCTAATGCCCACAATTTTCCTTATAAAAAGTTTATTGTAGTTTTTTTTTGGGGGGGGGAGGGGGTTGGTTGGTACTAGAAACAAAATTCACAAGATTGTTATGTTCTTATACATTTTTTGAATAAAATCCAATGCTTTCTTTATGTTGGCTATGACACTTTGATAAAGAGAAGTAGCTCTTTCCCAGTGAATATTCTTATTTTTGTGTGTGTGTGTGAAAAAATAAAAGCAGATCTGAAGAGTGTTTCCCACAAAGGCATAGCGGCAAATAATGTTGAAGCCCTGGGTTTGCCTCTTTTGTTGATCCAAATGGGATCACCATGGGAGGAAGTAGTATTGCCCACCTCTTTTCTTCTCCCCTCTCTGCCTTTAGCTCCTCTCCCCCTTTAGCTCCTCTCCCCTCTTCACTTTATCCTTGACTTGTCCTATTCTGTATTCAAGTAGTAGGAATCTGAATGGTAAATATATTATCAAGGGCTGAAGAGAATTTATGAACTGGGCAGCTTAAGAGACAACTGAGAACTGAGCCAACTTGGAACTTTCACTTATGGAGGGAGATCAAACATCCATAATTTTGCAATAATTATAACTTTAATGTCTGTCATGAAGAGACTTTTAAATTCAAATCTTTAGTCTTCATTTAAAACTTTTTCTGTAGTTTTGAGAAATTAAAAAAAAGTTTTATCAAATTTATCAATTATATGTTAAGCATTCTTTTTTTATAGTCTCACTCTTGTATACAGATCATTTTATATTCTTAATATAGGTATTATGATGAACTAATTGCCTTCACATACCTAAAATATATAAAAGTTTATTGAGTATAACTTTCTTTGTATCATTGTAGACTTGAAAGTTATAGGGAGTGAGGATAGAAGAAATTTTAGGAGAGTTTATGAAATGTAACTTTTTTTTTTTAGAAGTACTGTTCATAATTTAAGCAAAACGTTTTACCAAAAGGACTTCAAGCAATAATAAATTATAAATGTCACTTTTATTCACAATTCAGTTATAGGCTAAACTACATTATAATTTAAATTAAAATTCCAGCGGATTATTTTTAGAGCAGAAATTAATGATGGGTTCAACCTGTCTAATAAAGAAATGCAAATGAATGAGCTATGAAATAGATAACATTTTGATCTACCAATTGACAGTACTAAATAATATCTACTTTGGGCAAGGTTCAAGAAAATAGGAGCACTCATATTGTTTGGAATGTAAAACACTCCTATCTTTTTTGAGAGACAATTCAATAATACATACTAATATTTACATATTCTAATTCAGTAATTCCATTTCAAGGAATTTCTCATAAGGAAACAATCATAGAGCTACACAAATAATTACATGAAGGGTTTATTACAGAGGAATTTATAATAACAAAAATAAAATTTAAAACCCAAACACTAAAAAATAATGGAATGATTAAAAACATTTTGGTACATCCATATGATTATCATATTATACAGTCATTTAGAATTACATTTTGTAATTTATTCACTGATATGGGAAAATACCTAAGATAAAATGTTAGGTGAAAAAGGTAGAATAGAAAATTATTTATTTTGTATGCTCACAGATTTGTATTTTTAAACAAATGTATCTATCTGCAAATAAGAGTTCTGACAGAAAATGTACCAAAATGTTAACAATTATTGCTTATACTTTAAAGATAATGGATTTTAAATATCCCTTTTTAATATACATTTTAGAATCGTCTAAAATTTTTACCATTACAGATGTTATTTTTGAAGTGAAAAATAAATATTTGTTTTCAAAATATGTCACAATTAGATAAAAACATATGCATCTATGAAAATGTAATGTAAATGTTTGTGACTAAAATCTCAGATTACTTATTTTTCTGTGGACTAACCTATTGTTAGGTTTTATGATGGTAAAGTCATATTCACTAAATATTGCATTCTCTATGGGATGGCATTTGCAAAACTCATAAATTTAGAGAACATGATTATGTTAGTGAATCGAAATTAATGAAATGGCAACCCACACAGGTGCTATAATTTGCATATTAATTTCAGTTAATGTTTTTATGGATGTGACAGACTTATCCTAGTCATATTTGATAAAAAAAAACAAAACAGATTGTATGGCAACCAAATGTTGAGCAGTTGTTCCAGTAGATTCACAGGATTCCAGAAAACATCTTTGGTATGTTATTACTTGGCACTTTGAATTTCCATTTATTTACAATTTATTGCTTTTTTTAAAAAAATATATTATTTTGTTAATAAATAGAGAGGTAGTATTTAATATTGAATATTTTTTTGTTGTGGAAAGATGTTTCCTGTTTTCTGTTTGAATTGGAATTTTTCGTTTAAAGAGATTACATTTAAATTAAAAATTTGATTACACATGACTTTAGCATAACTTTTTCAAATGTGCCTTCAGGTTTTTAGTTTCTTTTAAGGTAGCATGCCTAAACTTAGTTTAAGGGACTCCATGAATTATGGTCTGTACTTGATGGATTGGTTTTCCCTCTTTTGTAGGCATTACCTCAGTAGCATTCTACATCTGTTTAGGCTGGTTTTGCCAAACGGAGTTTCATTTAATCTATATTTTAAATTTATTTGCATTCATAATAGACTTCTCATCCTCCTATCTTTTATTTTTCTTAGTTTTATCTCTTTTGATGATTATTTGTCCCTTGCCATTTCTAATTTGAAATGGATTCATTGGTAGTGTCCTAGAATTTCTGACAAACTCTTAGTTGTTTGTACTGTCCCTACTCCACCCTTTTTGGTAGATTAGATAGTAGTTTGTTTAGTTTTTGAATTTTTCAAAGACCCAGTTTTTTTCCTTATTAGTTCTATTTTCTGTTTTTATTTTTATTAATTTGTTCCTTCTGCTTTTGTTTTCCTTTGTTGGTCTTTTTTTAGCTTTTTGAGTTCCATGTTTAAGTCACTTATTTTCTTAAAAAATTTTTTAAAAATTTATATTAGAATTTGATACTGTGGATTCTCTTTGGAGAAGTGATTTAGCAATGATCCATAAATATTAGTTGCATAATAGCTTGTTTTTTTAATTTCCAGGTGGAAAGGTCATTTCTCTTTCAAATTATTATTAATAATTCGATTGTTTTTTGGTTGCTTTTGCTTTGCAATCAGAGAATGCTTGGTGATATTTCTGATTTTTAAAAATCCAGTTCCTGTTACCACCCAGACTTTAAGTTCCCTCTTCATTTTTGGCACCTGCGGATAGAAATCTGTAATCTTCTTTGTTTTAAATTTAGCTATGTAACACAAAGTTGTTTTGTTATTTCTTTCTGCCTCAGCATTTCAGTGATTTGGAGCAGGAGGAGACTGGTGTTTCTGTCTGCATAATCCACTATGATATTATGCCGAAGTTATAATTGCACTATATTCCGTTTCAGGGCGTCCTGATAGTGTAACTAAAATTCTGGATTTAACCAATCATGGGGTCTATTCGACTTCAATAAATACTTGTTGAGTCTCTATTACCTGGTTTTTACTATTCCAACAGGACACACATGAAAAGATTTCTAGGACAGTCTCTTATTTGTTAGGAATTGAAGGCCTAAAATCATACTGGCCATGTTCAAGACTAATTATGCAGCCAGAACTATCTACTGGGAGCTGTTTCTTACATCCCTAGCAGATATCTCTTAGCATTGTTTTATCTTGCTGAAATTATAAAGATTCTAACATGAAGAAAATTGTTATGTTCCTTAAATACTCAGAATGAAGTAGATCACTTACTAGGCTTTGGGTTTTAATATACTTTGGAATTTAGCATGCTTTGTGTTTTACCATAACATATTTTTGGTTTGAGGATTTGTATCATATAATTCATTGTATTTTTTTTCCTTATTTTTGAATTTTGAATGGTGATGCTATTACGTGGGTACTTGGATTAAAACCATATTCAGGTTTTTATATTCAAGGATTTATGAATTAAGAAATTTGAGGCACAGTCACATAGTAATTCCAAACTTTGGATTTACAATGAAAATTTTAATTTGGAGTTTTTATAAGGACTCCTTTTTTTTGTTTAAATCACTCCCAGGATGTACTGCAAACACCTGAGAAGCTCAACTGCAAATACAATTTTTAAAAAGTAAGATTTTGGTTTTTTTTTTTTTTCCAGTTGAGAATATTTGCATTTAATTTAGGACACAGACTACATTATCTCAAATCAGAGATATGAGCAGTTGTGAGCTTCTTAGGAACACTCAGAATGGATGGAAAACATTTTTTATAATTACTGTCATTTATTTAATTAGCATTCAATGTTAAATCATGTAAGGAAACAGAATTTTGATTAAAATCCTTTCTTTCAATAGAGGTTGTAATCTGCTGATACTGAGCCAATGGAGTACTGATGAAAACTCTTACCATGTGGACAGGTGCTTATTTGGTTTGGTAAGGAAGCAAACAAGATTCAATGAGCTTTAAAGGCCTACATGACTCTGTAGACTCTAGATTGACAAACTTTCCTGGATTCATTGGTAGTGTCCTAGAATTTCTGACAAACTCTTAGCTGTAATTTGTTCTTTGGGTAGAGCTGGAGAGTGACTTAGTTCATAGTTCTTATGTATTTTGGTGTTTTGTTTTTTTTTTCTTAAGAAAGCACGGATTTGACTATCCTCCCATCCCCACTTTTATTTATGTATTCCTTTATTCTGTGAACATTTAATAAGTGTCTGCTTTGTTCCAGATACTGTGGCAGGCACTATGATACAAATATGAATGAAACTGTTTCCACTCTTAAGGATCTTACAGTGAGGGAAGGGGAGAGGGAGAGATAAAAAGTAAACAGTATAATATATGGTAACTGTAAGTACAGAGTACTTTCAGAGCACAGAGATTGGCCACCTGGTGAAACTGAGAGACCTAAGAAGATCTAAGAAGAAACTGAGAGATCGAAGAAGACACCTGACTTAAGCATGAGGAATAAAAAGGAGTAGGAAAGGGAATGGTAGGGCCTTGTGGTGAGAGAGTATGGGTCAATCCAGTAACAGCAAGTAGCTTGGCATTGCTAGTGTATAAGAAATAGGAGTGGTAAGAGATTCAGCCTGAGAAATAAAAAAAGTCAGATTACGAAGGGTCCTCTAACTATGTTAAGGAGTTTGGACTTGACTCTGAGGGTGATGGGGACCCTTTGAAAGGGTTAAGGAAGTTTACTCCTGCTTTTTGGAAACATGCATTTGTAGGGCACAGGACTGATGGCAAAGAAACCAATTAGGAAGCTGATGAAAAAACTTGGGTCAGAAATGATGTGGGCTTAAGTAAATGCTGAGGCTGTCAGTTGGAGAGAAATGCATAGACTCAGAGCTGACAAGAATTTGCACAAACTGACTGTGGGGTGAAAGAGAAAAAGCAGGGATGACTCATGTTTCTGATTTGGGTGAGAAGGTGGATGGATGGTTGTACCATTCAAAGAGAAGAATGGAGCAACATGAGTAAGCACAGTTTAGGGGCTTGAAATTGTTTGAATTGGTACTATAGAATTAGCTTCTTCCCAAGAAGAAGCTGACTAGGTGTTCTCCACCACCCAGCAGTGTGCAGTCCAGTGATGATCTGCTGTGTTTGAAGCCTCACATGGTTTATGACTGGGAAGCAGTGGCTTGTTACTCTTTCTGAATAGTTGTCTTCTCATGATAGAGGTTGATCTGGGAATGAGGGTATTGGATTTTTGTTGTTTTTTTTTTACTGTTAATGCACAAAAATATACAGTAATGAATAGTCAATAAGGGAGGAAAGAGTTCTATTTAATTGTGCTTAAGATAAACAAAAAAAAGCCAAACAAACCAGAAACAATTTTCATATAAAGTCATTGTTATAACCTTCTAAAGAATGGTACACCCAAAATTTTAACCATTAGTTATCCTCCTACTAGACCTCGAGCATTGCCTGGAAGTGCATCCTGAAGTTTTATTTTCAGTCATTGTTCTGGCCCCCCTTTAATCTGTTTGTTTCCTTTTGTTTAATCTGCTATTTTAGTATTCTAGGAAGACGTAGGTTTTCAGTGATCAAAATTGGAACTGAAAATATCTTTCCCTGTTCTAGTTTGCTAATGCTGCCAGAATGCAAAACACCAGAGATGGATTGGCTTTTATAAAAGGAGATTTATTTGGTTACACAGTTACAGTCTTAAGGCCATAAAGTGTCCAAGGTAACACATCAGCAATTGTATACCTTCACTAGAGGATGGCCAGTGGTGTCCAGAAAACCTCTGTTAGCTGGGAAGGCACGTGGCTGGCATGTGCTCCAAAGTTCTGGTTTCAAAATGGCTTTCTCCCAGGATGTTCCTCTTCAGGCTGCAGTTCCTCAAAAATGTCACTCTTAGTTGCACTTGGGGTATTTGTCTTCTCTTAGCTTCTCCAGAGCAAGAGTCTGCTTCCAACGGCTGTCTTCAAAATGTCTCTCATCTGCAGCTGCTGTGCTTTCTTCAAAGTGTCCCTCTTGGCTATAGCTCCTCTTCAAAACGTCACTCTCAGCTGCACTGAGTTCCTTCTGTTTTGCAGTTCATTTATATGGCTTCACTGATCAAGGCCCACCCTGAATGGGTGGGGCGATGCCTCCATGGAAATTATCCAATCAGAGTCGTCACCCACAGTTGGGTGGGGCACAGGTCCATGGTAACAAAAAATTACGATCTAATTAACACTGATAGGTCTGCCCACACAAGGATTACATCAAAGATAATGGCATTTGGGGGACATAATACATTCAAACTGGCACACTCCCCTAAAATATTATCTATGGCTATAGAATATAGCCTATTGAAACAAATTATGAACTTGTTCCTGTGCATCAAAGGACTTCATCTTGGAAGTAAAAATCAACCTACAGAATGGGGGAAAATATTTGGAAAACTCATATCCACTAAGGGTTTAATATCCAAGGTTTATAAGGAATTCCTGTAACTCAACCACAAAAAGACAAACAACCCAGTGAAAAAATGGGGAAAAAGATTGAATAGACATTTCTCCAAAGAAGATACACAAATGGCCAGTAAGCACATGAAAAGATGCTCTTTATCATTAGCCATTAGGGTAATGCAAATAAAAACCACACTGTGATGCCATTTTATACCCACTAAAATGGCTACTATTATTAAAAAAAAAAAAAAAAGAAACAGGAAATAATGTGTTTTGGAGGAGATATAGAGAAATAGGGGCACTCATTCATTTTTGTTGGGAATATAAAATAGTATAGCCACTGTGGAAAATAGTTTAGCATTTCCTCAGAAAGTTAAGCATGGGAATTACCATATGACTCAGCAATTCTACTTCTAGATAAATATCCAAACGAATTGAAAGCATGGTCCTGAACACATATTTGCACATCTATGTTCATAGTAGCATTATTCACAATTGCTGTGATATAGAAGAAACCCAAGTGTCCATCAACAGATGAATAGGTAGGAACAATGTGGTATATTCATACAATGGATATGATTCAGCCATAAAAAGGAATGAAGTTCTGATGTGTGCAACAACATTGATGAACTTTGAAGACATCATGTTGAGTGAAATAAGCCAGACAAAATACAATATTATATGATCTCACTGATACAAAATAATTAGAATAAGCACATTCGTAGAGTCAGAAACTAGAATAGAGGTTACCAGTGGCCAGGATGGGTTTTGGGGATGGAGAGTTAATGAGTTAATGCTTAATTGATATGGAGTTTCTCTTTGGGGTGTGGAACGGTTTTAGTATTGGATGTTGGTGATGCTAGTACATTTTGATTATAACTAACACTAGTGAATTATATATTTTAATGTGGTTAAAAGGGAGTATTTTAGGTTGTCTATGTGTTGCTAGGACAAAAATAAAAAAACAAACAAATATAGGATGTACTACGCAAACAGTGAACCCTAAGGTAAACTTGGACTACAGTGAATAGTACAATTATAACAATGTTGTTTCATCAGTTGTAGCAAAGGTACCACACTATTGAAAGTTTTAATAATGGTGAAAACTGTGTGTGTGTGTGGGGGGGGGGAACGTGGGAGCTTTGTATTTTTTTCATGATTTTTTTGTAAATCTAAAATTTCTCTAATGAAAAATTAAAAAAAAAATTTAAAAAGGGAAAAAATAAACTTAAAAAAAAAAAAAAGAGCTCTACTTGGATCTGCTATACTAGGAAATTTTCACTCCTCTGGAAATAACCCTGTAGCACATTTGGAACATATTGGAGAACTCTATAATATGTAGCACATTAGTGTAGATGGGTATTTTACTTTTTGTGCAGAGATGGTTTTTAGAGCTTATGAGGACTTTAAGGTCTTTAAGCTATAAAACATCAGGGTCATGACTTGATATTGCTGAACAGTTCTCTGGATGCTGTGAGGATGACAAAAGAATGCTCTCAGCACTTTGTTATGTGTGACATGATTACAAATGATTCCTCACAAAGTCTTGAAAATGTAAGCATGCCCTCAGCCTTCCCTTCCTACAGACATATTTGGGAACTTATATCATACTATCAAAATCTAAAGTAGCCCTCCATTAATCCTTAAGGTGATTTTTTTGATTACCATAAGAATACGAGAGGGATATTTTCTTCTTTGGTTATCGCAGCAAGTTGACAAATTTAAGGTAATGAGAATAAAGACATAGTTGATGTTGATGGCTAATTTCTGGCTAACTAGCAAACTAATCTTATAATTATTCACGGAAGTGTGGCTAATGTTGAACCTTGTGAAGAATGAACAGTATACTTGTCCATTAATTGATTTGAAAGAACTGTTATTTCCATGCTTGAAATATAAATAACACCAGTTACTTAATAGCCCTAATTTAGTAGCTAACGTATATTTTTAAAAATCTAAAAGATACCATTCTTAAAGATGTTCTAGTTAGTTATTGAGTTATTTAGTCTTGAAGTCGTTTGGCAAGTTATTTCCTTAAAAAATGTTATCTTCCAGGATATCTTTTGACTTAAAAGTTTGCCTTGCATCCCAGGATGAGAAAACCTGTTTCTCATTTGTTCTGAGCCATTTCAAGTTTTTGAAATTAATAACTTTGGTCTGGGTTTAATCATCATGCCTGCTGTTCAGTTTGCATCTGATGTGAGGATTATTAATGATTATAATGATTTCCATGGTGGAATCTTTTCATTACAAGTTGATTTCCAGATCTCCCCTTTTCTGTTTCCTTCAGACTTCTATAGCTACATAGTGTCTGTTACCAGGAGATCTTGCCACCCGCCATTTTATTCAATCTTGCATTGTTTGTGTGCTCAAATGCTATGCGAGTCTTTCTAAGGAGCTTGAGAACCCTATCTGCTCCTACATGTCTATTAACCAGGCATCTTGTGGACAGAACCATTTGCCCTTCAATTACACTGATATTGGGCCCTTTAAAGACCCTGTCCTGGCACCTCTATTCCTCCTTCACTTGCTAACTTTTTAGTTTCTGGCCTAAATTGGATAATACAACTCCTAAATCATGAGTCCACATAGTTTCTACTTGCCTTTTGCTCCACGGTATAACATTGTAAGGATTGCATTATAAGTAAATGTTTATATTCTATTAATATTTATTGGATGGAATATCAAAGGACAGGTTGGAAACCACATATGTTCTTAAAATGTAGTTTCCTTCTTAATATTTTTCTTGAAACTATAAGAAAATGACAACATTTGGAACCTATAATGAACTTTTTTCAACCTCTCCTGACATTTGAAGATTTGACTTAACTCTGACAGGTTAAGGAAGTAATCAAATATTAAACTTACAATCTAAAAAAAATGTATTATTAATAATTTAAAAGACTTGCTTGAAGAGTCTTGAATTTTCCTTAAGCAATTCAACAATAAAATAAACTCCCTTAATTAAACAAGTAAAATAGTGACTGACGGGTTGTCCCTAGCAGTGTTTTAACTTTCTCTTTGACTTATGATGATCAGACTTGAAGAAACAAACATGATTTTTTTATTTTTATAATTTCATAAATTCCAAAATTTGAGTTAAATAAAATTCTAAACCCTCTTTGCTAAGAATGTTTGCCGTTAATGTTAAATGTTTTAATATTTTATTACTGGTTTATTCCTATTTCTGATTCATTGTTATTATATCTTCAAAATGCTTAATATCTAGGGACTCTTTGAGGGATAAACCTCAATTTCTAGGAAGTCATGTAGTTTCTCTTTGCCTCTATAATATTGAATCTTAACATATAAATCTTAAATTCAGCCAAATCATATTAAGGTTAGCTAAGTCTTTATTTCTAGGTTAAGTCTGAATGTATTGACAACCAGAGTCTTCATTTGTCTCTGGATCAGAGAGGCTTTAGCTATTGCAGAAGTTTGTATTGTAGATATCTCTTAGTTAAAATGAGATAGGATGGAGCAGGTACAGAATAACAGAGGATTGGATGTGAGTCCCGGCTCATCTGGTTAACGTTACTCTTTGAGAATCACTTTTCACACCTGTATGAAGGAGTGAATAGTATCTCTCTCATAGGGTTGCAGTAAGAATTGAAAGAAATAATCTATGCGAGGAGTTTTATAAATGGCCCTTTATAATTGCTTATAAATGTGAGTATATAATTTTTCTCACTTGACCATTAAAGTATTTGAGGCAATACATATTGACTATCATATATACTAACATTTCTTTGTTTTATTTTCTCTTCCTTCCCTCAACTCTTGTTGTTGTTGTTGTTGTTGTTTTATTCTCTCTACTCTTTTATAAAGGAATGTGTGTTAAATTGAAATCCCTGGTCTTCTCAGATAAAGCCCTCTTCAGTGTGGCATCCTGAAGAATAAATAAGAAACACTGAAGTGGCTCAATTTATCCATTGCTAAAGAGTTTTTCTTTCTCTTATCTATTTATCTATCTCTAAATGTTACATTTAGATCGTAACAAAGAAATTTTTTTTGTTGGCTCTTAACACAGTGAAATACGTGGTAGTTTTCAGACCCTTTATTCTACCTGCTTGTTTCCATATCTTCTTCTCTTCTTCTGTGAGCCCTTTACTTATCTCGCTTGCTTGTGCATTGAATATATTAACACCTTCCTCTTTATGCTCTTTATGCCTTTACTTATGTCATTCCCCCACTTGTAATTCCTTTCCATTCTTGAAATACTTTCTTATTGTCAAGTCCTGGTTTAAACCTCATCTGCTCCTTGAAGTCTTTCCAGACTGCTATAGCCAGAAGTGATTATTCTGTTTTTTATTCCTGTATAATCATTAGCTGTAATATTCATTTGTTATATTAATTGAGAAATGAGGGAGACTTTTTTTTCCAGAAGCCTCTAGGAAACCTTTCTTGTATGCCATTTGTCTAAGTTGACTTAGTTTCACTCATTATTGAAACACTTTTTGGTGGTGAGGAAGGTGTTGCCATGATTAGTTTAGATTAAACAGTGCTTAATTTGGGAGGTTGGGTGGAATGAATCTGGTGTAGTGTGAATTGTGTACTACATACAATCTGACAGATCCACCTCCCAACCCTTCCCGCAGGAAATATTCATGTACATTTTTAGAGAACTTTAAAGCTTCAAATATATTTTTTTTAAATTTAAGTCATTTCTTTTTAGAAATGCAAATTTCCAGAATCCCATACCAAAAATTCAAAATTTATCTTTAGCATTTGAAATGAAAGCATTATGCTGTTTATGAATGATGGTGACTTGGAAAGGACTATTTTATTAAAGATAGGAATTATTAGAAATTGGGATTGCCTTGAGCTAAATGGAGGAATTAACATATTTTGTCTCTTATCTTTATCTACTTTTTCTTTTAATGTCTCCCCTCTTTTTATTATGGCTTTCTCCTTCCCTTCTTTAGGCATTCATTGTGTGCTTACTGTGTGTCAGTCATGTTCTATGGAGACAAGAATGGATCATAGTTGTTCCTGCCATCAAGGATCTCATAGGATATTGGAGAAGATAGATAACATTTTTAACAAAGTAACACAAGTTCTATAATACAAATATAAGCGAGATGCTTAGGAAACGTCTGTGACCCCATATTGTTCTATCTCCTATCAAGACTAGTTCCCCATGTCTTGCCCTTACTCTGTGCTTTGGAGCTCCTGGTGCCCAAATTTTCCATAGCAAGAATTTAATAAAAGAGTTTTCCTGCAAAATTATTGATTGCAACTGAAGAGGGCTGCTCTCCTGGGTGCTGTTTAAAATGGACTATGATAGTGTGTCAAATGATTGCCTTTTATTATAATGTAAAAAAAAGTCAATGATATTCTGGGGGAGGGCCACTTGATAAGCATTAAGAATAGAGTCTTCATTTTACTAAAGGTGGGATTTGCCACTAAACTTTAAGAATATTTCCCTCCCAGTCTGCTTTGGGCAACTTCTAGTTCTTCTTGCTAATACGTGAGGGAATATAACAGAATTTAAATGATAATGTAACCAGAATATTATTATGAAGGTAGATTTACTATAAAACAGCCATAACAGAATAGGCAAATAAAAAAAGGTATATTTTCAACAGCTTAATATAAATTATTTTTTACTAAGCTACTTTTTTCAGTTACATTCCACAGGTCTCTGTCTTTTCTTTAGAAAAATCTATAGGATAATTTCATTTATTTCTTCTTGGTAGAGAAATATAGTTATTGAAATGGACATTGAAAACATATAAATAGTTCCCAAACTGGGCTTAATTGGTAGATTAATTACAAATTGGGAATTTACATAGGGAATGAGGAGGAGAGCTAGCCTTTTCTTAGGCAATAAGTATAGAAGAAATGAGGATGAGTTCAGTTTATGCACTTTTAATTCTATCATCCTGCACTCAAATACATTTTTAACTGATTTTCCATTGCAATAGTCTTATGGATTCTAATCAGTCCTCTACTTCACTGGCAGTTATCTTTCTATATGCAAATCTGATCTTACAATGCTACTGTATAAAATCCAAGAACACCATCTGATGAGTTGTAAGAGTAATATAGAATATACTTCGCTCACTTTTACCTCTCCAGCCTTTTCTCCAGGTAATCCCTGCTTATCTCCTCATTTCACGTATTCCAACCATATAAAATTCTGCCAGTTTTCACAACAGCCTGAGCTTTTTCATGTCTTTATTCCTCTGTACATCCTGTTTTCCTGACTTGAAATACCCCTTTCTCCCTGTATTCCGGCCAACCTTAATATTCTTCTGAGAGTCACTTCTTTCCTAAAGCCCTCTATGACTCTTTTTGTTAGTTGTGGTTCTCTCGCCTCTGTACTTGGTACATGTAGCCTAGTTATTAATTATTATGTTATATTTTGTTGCTTTCCTCTGGGCTGATTTCCCTACTAGAGTGAAAACTCCTGAGTTTGATTTTACATGTGTACCTACCTCCAGGTTTGGCACAATATCAAGCACATAGGCATAGTAAATGTTTGTTGAATATTAATAAAGCTAAGGTTTAATTAAAAGTGGCATTTTGAATGCTGATTATTTCATGATAAAACATAAATCTAAATTATTTTATAAGTGGTTAAGAAAGGATAACATTGCCATGCAAGATTTTACCATCAGTGTTTATTTAGTTTTGTGTGAGTTAATGCTGTGATTTTTCAGCTTCACACCTGCCCTGTACACTCTACAGCAGAGATTTGAAACCTGTAAACTACATACGCTAGATCCATTGCTAGCAAATATTCTGTTAGTAATGCCTATGGAAGGCAATGGTGAGAGATTGGAAGGTGGAAGGAAAGAAGAAGCTGTTTATTTCCTATTGTTGCTGCATGTACTTTAGCATGCAGCTGCAGTGGAGGGTGACTGAAGGTAACTGTGGATGGCTGTAAATTCCAGCAGCACTGGTAGTGGTTTCCTCAGAATCAATAGCAGTACTCCTGCTGTGGGCCAGTAAGGGCTACTCTTGAGCAACAGCAGAGCAGTTCCATTGCCAGAGCAGTGGCAATGTTTCCAGAAGCTCAGCAATGATTGCAGGCTTGTGGGCCCCAGCCCAGTGTGGCAGCAACCTAGCTTTGGTTAGCAACCTTAGTTTTTTTTTTTTTTTTTTTTTTTTTTTGCTTCTTATTATGCTTTCTTCTCTCTTTTGCTCTTCTCACCCCTCCAACATCTGTTTAATTGGTTTCCTTATTATATTCTCTGTGCTTGAAATATCTAGAGTAGTTTCTGTTTTCCTCACTGCATACTAACCAGGAGTAGACTTGGGAAACAGACCTTTAAACATGAGAATCTGGGATTGGCTATCTGACCTGACTGGATTGGTGTTTTGGTATGCTAAACCTTCCAGAATGCAGTATACCAGAAATGGATTGGCTTTTATAAAGGGTATTTGTTATGTTACAAATTTACAGATCTAAGGCCATAAAAGTGTCCAAACTAAGGCATCAACAAGAGGATACCTTCACTGAAGAAAGGCTGATGGCATCTGGAACACCTCTGTCAGCTGGGAAGGCACATGGCTGGCGTCTGCTGGTTTTTTGTTCCCAGGTTGCATTGCTTTCAGCTTCTGATTCCAATGGCTTTCTCTAAGTATCTGTGTGTTCTCACTTAGCTTCTCTGGGGCAAACTTGGGGTGTCATCTCTTAGTTTATCATCTCCAATGTCTCTCGGTCTGCATCTCCAAGTGTCTGGGTCTGTGTCAGCTCTGAGCTCCCTCTCTCTCCCTAAGCTCTCTTAGGAACCCCAGTAACCTAATTAAGACCCATCTTTAATGGGCAGAGTCACGTCTCCGTGGAAATAATCTAATCAAAAGGTTCCACCCACAGTAGGTTGCCCCTGCAAGAATGGATTAAAAGAACATAGTCTTCTATGGGATACATAACAGATTCAAACCAGCACAGTTGGGAACACAGTGTGATGTCAGTAGAAAATTTCCTTAGCATGCAGTAGCAGTTTAGTTACTTAAGTTACTGACTTTCTTGTAGGGAATGAAGTGGTTACTAACATAAAAGTTTCGGGGGACCAAATGGAAGTTGTAATTGACTATTATGATGGGAATAATGACTTCCAGGACTCTGGGTGTGGATTGGCTGCTTTTGACTGCAATAGAAAGTTTATAGAAGGAAAATTATGAGTTCAAGAATTTAACTTTTCAGTTCAAGAGTGGTTAGAAAAACAAATCCATGATGCTTCCTCCTCAAGACTGTCTATCTTTTATTGTTTCAGTGCTGATGCAATGGAAAATAAGACCCAAAACTTGACTCTGAGAGTTGCAGAATTACAATATAAATTGAATTCACAGCCTCTCTAGCTTTCTTATGTGAAAGATAAGAATTGATTGGGAATACATGGAACCATGAGAATTGGAATGAATACACTTAGGTGGACTCAGATGAATCTGAGAACTTTATACTTCAATTTCCTCCATGTCAAGTTTGCAGTTTCCCCTATGCTGTATTGTGGAATCAGCCCCCTTCTCCTTTCTCTGAGATTAATCTTCCCTGGGCTGAAGACCTTATAATGGCCTACAGTGGCCTTAACCTTGCATAAAAAGAATCCTAAGGCTTAGGGAGATGGGAGTGTTAGAGTGGATATATTGTGTCTGACCTACAATATTTCTCTCACTAAGGCATTGAGAAATGCATCAGTGGAGGGAACTCTTAATATTCTTGAAAAGTTCTGTGGTTGCTGTATCCTGATTGTCTTGGTTTATGATGTTAGGTGCCAGTTTTGAAATGAATTCTTCCCATTTCAGTGGAATTCTGAAATTCTGGAGTGGCAGAGGCTGAATAGCTATGTATAACTGCAGGAGGCAAGGTGGATACAGTTGCTGTAATGAGCAGAAGAGACCATGGAAATCAGAATGTTGTGAGCCCCAGGAATCATTGGTGGTAGATAAATGATTACTAAGTATAGCCTTTAAGGTATTGTTCAGAAAAATTATGGCTCTTTTGTGCAGAGACCTTATATCAGCCACCATCACAGAAAATCATGGCCATTCACCCACTTTCTAGACCTGATCCAGTTTATAAACCTACAGCTCTTAAATGTAGTTGAGGGAGCTGTATCATTTTGAGAGCAGACTGTGCTATTGTTACAAATATACACTAAAAATATTCATTCAAGTTGTCCCCAAAGGGATCTCAGGCATTTACCAGGGTGATTGTGCACTGAGGAAAGGGAATTCTCAGCTCTTTCAGGTATTACCAGACATGACCATTGATACTAATCCTTGGGGGGGGACTCAAAACACCATCATTGTCCTTGTTCTAAGTGGGAACTTTTACTCGTTAGGTGATGAATTTTTCTTTCTTTCTTTTTTAACCTGAGTACATCTCACTGCAGTTCCAGTGGGGTTATAGACCTTCTTTGTGGTAATTGTTTTTGAATGCATAGTTTGAATATTCTGTACTTGCATAAATTCTACTTTGGCACCCTGAATGAGGGATATTATGATAGGAGGAGCCCTGGAATTGTTTTCCCACCCAGTAGAGTAAGCCAGAATCATCATAGGAAGCATTGCAGAGATGAGTGCTGCCATTAAATATTTGAGAAATGCAAAATAGGGATTTTTATCACATCTCGCTTACTTGGCTTGTGCAAAGGGAGATGGGTCTTGGGGAATTATAATGTTTCACTTTGATTTAACCAAATTGTAATTCCAATTGTGGCTACTGTTCCAGATATAATCTTTTTATTAGAGCAGTTGTTCCGATCTCTGGCACTTGGTATACAGCTATTGATGTTGCAAACTTTTCCCCCTCTATTGATCAATTAACCAATATTACAAGAAGCTGTTTACCTTTACGTGGTAAAGAAAACAGTATATTTTACTGTCAGGGCTATGCAAAATTTTCTCTCTATCATAATCTAGTACAACTTGAAGCTAATTTTTAAATGGTTGAATAAGGATAGGAAATTTCACTCTTCCTCCATAATCAGTGTAACAATTTAAACCAAAGAACAGTTCTTGGAACTAATAAAGATTGGATGAGGAAGGTGTTAATTAGTGCTTAAAGCAATGCTTATTTGATTGGCTTCAGCTCGGATGATTGTTCTTCTCAAATTAAAAAAAGTAACAAAAATAAAACTCTAACACAAAACTTAGTTTTAAGCTCCAGAATTTCTTATCTCCTTACCCTTTCCCTCACTTTACCTGCTAGATTAAAAATAAGAGGTTCTTAATATTTTTTGTTCCATGAATGGCTTTTGCAATCTGATGAAGACAATGAATCCAGTCTCAGAAGGTTTTTAAATGCACGAAATAGAAAACACAGGATTATAAAGGAAATCAATTAAATTGCAATCAGTCATAAAATATTTTAAAATCTCTAATATAGTAATATTTGTATAGTAATATTAATAAAAAGATATAGCATTACTTATAAGAATTAAAATTTGGAGTTAGTGATGAATGTAACAGTATTTCAAAGTATCTCTGATTTCTATCGGGCACAGCTACTGCTAATACCATTGTCATTTGTTGTCTGTATTCTTAAAGGAGGAAACCTTAAAATTTCAGATAGATGTTAGTGAAAATAGATGATCCTTTTTCATTCCAAATACATGGAACTTCCCCCTTGAATTTTATCTACTTAATTCTTTGTTGTGTGTGTTTGTGTGTGTGTGGAGGGGGGAGAGGGGTTGGTGACACATAATCCCACTTAAAGAACCTCTATTCTAAATAAATTTATGTAACACAATGGCATGGAAAAATGGATATTTATTTTGTTTTTGAACATTTCTTTTACCTAACCCCATATTTTATCACAGTGCTTTATTTACCTTATGGGAAAATTAAAACCTCTAATATAATGGAACGAAGTGACTGAAAACGTCTCTGTGAATAAGTATTAATTATTTGGACAAAGAGATACCACTTAGTAAATTAACCCTACTCGTGAACTTAATGGTACTCTGTGGACATTGAGGAGTAAAATTATTTTGAACACACACTTATCTTCTTCCATGCTGTCAACTGGTTCAAGCTCATTTGCTTGTAATGCTCAACTACACTGTTCTCATAACACTTAAATTTTTGTTTCTTTTTCCTAAAGATTGTTGCTCTGCAATAAACATCATTAATTGCCTGGTATAAAATTCCTATTAGGGTATTTACAAATGCATTATTTGTTGTACATTTGTAAGCTCACTTAAATAAAATTGCAAATAATGAAAGACAATTGTGTTTTGCCCACTTAAGCTACAAAATGATTTCTGTGTATTTTCTTCCTTCTCTACAATCTCACCCCCAAATTATGACACTTTCACAAACATTTGAAAAGTTATCTTGTTTATTGGATTATTTGCAGGTGGGGTTCTGTGCTTTAGTCTACAAATCAGTGGTTAATTTAATGATGCATTGGTTTATATTTAGCAAAATGAAGCATAACAAGCTCAGCTGAAAAATGATTCTTGTTTTAACCAGTATCTTCACACAGCTGTTTAAATACCATATTGTACTTGTTTTTTTTTCCCTTTCCTTATTTAGGATGGCACAT
Organism: Choloepus didactylus; assembly: GCF_015220235.1. NCBI lineage: Eukaryota > Metazoa > Chordata > Mammalia > Pilosa > Megalonychidae > Choloepus > Choloepus didactylus. The sequence continues at coordinate 83,102,215 of NC_051311.1, forward strand.
GGTACTTGTGTAATCTTTGCTTATTTTAAGCTGGCATAAAAGAATGGTACTGAGGAAATTGGAGGCAATTTGCAAAACTAAAGGATATTCTTATGAATTCAGGCCAAGTTGAATTATTACAGAAGAATATATCTTTTTCTCTAAAAAATTTTCCTGAGATATTTTTCATTATAATGCTATGTTTCAAAGTTTATGACAGAGGCACCTTTTTTCGTGAGTTCCTTGTAATTTTCTTTCTTTTGTATGATGATAACATTAAAATAAGATTGGCCAGGAGAAGTCAGATGTTTTAAAATTCCAGTGGTTCACTTTCTATATTATCAATTTTATAATGCTTTTCTGCCTGGAACATCTTCTTGTTCTTTATATACAGATGTAAAGAAAGGCTGGTTCAAAACCTATGGCAGTGAAATGGAAAGTGTAAATAATTTTCTGTAACTGCTTCTTTTTTCACTTGTGCCCCATCCCCATTTGCCCACAACCTCCCAATCCAACATCACCAATTGAATTCCAGATTTCCTTTCGTTTTAGATTTCAATTATAAGACTTCAGTATTTTGTTTGCCCTTTGTAGCAGATTTAGTTATGAATCCCAGAAAAAGAAACATTCCTTAATCTTAATCACATTCCTATGAGTGTGACCTCATTGTAAAAAGGACTTTTGAAGATGTTATCTTCAGTTAATTTGTGGCCACCTGAATCAGGATGGGTCTTAATCCTACTACTGGAGATATTTTAGAGAGATAGCCAAGGGGAGGAGCTGGAAGTTGGAAGTCAATGAGAACCGGAAGAGAAAGGAGAAGCCGTCACCATGTGATGCCAGCTTCCCAAGGTTTGCTAGTCCTCCAGAATGCCATTGACCCTGGAGGAAGCAAGTCTTCCAGCCTCTAAAACTATGGGGCAAATTCCTGTTGTTTAAACCAGTCCAGTGTGTATCTGTCATAGCAGCCTGGAAATTAAGGCACACTTATATAATATTTAGCTTTCATATTTTCATTATATGTATTCTAATATTTTCAGTTAGTAACATTTCTTAAAGTAGAACATTGTGCCATGTCTTGACCTTGCATCTGCTTTTTTTGTGTGAAACTCTGCTCTATTTGCTGACTTAAGGCAAATGAATACAACTGAGATTGGTAAGATAAGGAATAGACCCAGGAACACAGTTATTCCTTAAAAGACTCAGCTGTAGTGTACCAATATAATTGTTCCTTGGGAAACACCTTCTGCATCTCTATTTTCTAAAATGTGTTGGGTTGCTTAGAGTGTTCAATTGTATATAATTATGGATTCTCTGAACATCAGGCTTCATTTTGGTTGATTTCTACTGTTTTTCTATTTGATAGAACTATCGTATTTTTCCTTATTACCAAATTTGAACCTAAAAATTAGAAGCATTGTTCCGTAACCTATTATACCACAAAAAGTTTTATTGATATGGCCATTTCTAAGGAAGTTACAAATACAGTGGGAAAACATAGGAAACATTACTAAATAGGAAAAACAATTCTGTGAAATAATAAAGACAGACTATATAAATTAATAACAGTAATAAATTATGGGAAACATAGCTATTTAAAAGTTATTTTCTTGAATTATTTAATATTGCATATGTAGTTATATTTTATGATGATATGTTAAGTTTTCACATAAAATTAAACTTTACATATTATATATAGGATGCATGTTTTGGAAAGTGGGTATTAATTACTCTGGGAGCCTTCTATATTTGACTTGCTATCAAGTAGTCAATCATAACTTATACCAGGTTGTATTTTATAGTAGGTTATGGAATACATATACATACACAGTACAAAGTTCAAGACTAAAATACCTAAGTGAAACTTGAGGGAATAGTACCATAGTACCAAAAATCAAAACTTAGTGACTTGTTAGTAATGGCAAATGCTATTAAAATAAGAATAGCAAAATGAATAGTAATATTTATGATGTAGCTATCAGAAAATATAAGTCACATCTTAGTTTCTCATTTTAAGTGCTATTGTAAAGAAAATGTTGAAAAAGTTAAAATATTTAAATTGTGTGATATATAAATAAAAGACTTTTTAGAGTCAAAAAATTAAAATACACTAAGTTTTTGTAATATCGTAATTTAATATCATAGACATTGCTTATTCATTTTACTAATTTTAGTTGTTTATCTTATTTCATATGTGATTAATGGCCTGAAATGATGAACTAAGAACTAAATGAAAAAGTAACAACTTTTTCAAAAGTTTTTCATAACTTTTTAATAAAAAAATAGTTTTTTTTTGTAAGATGAGACAATTACCATTTCTTTGAACAGTAAAAAAGCTGTTTTAATAATTGAGTGATCAGTTCTTATAAGCATAAATTTAAAAAATATAATGCTAATATATACTGATGATTAAGATAGTCTCCACCCTCACCCCCAGGCTACCTTAGGGTCGCAGGCTTTAATTCTTTTCATTTTTATTTTCAATGATTCAACTCAAGGAATAGAAGTTAGCAGACATCACCAAATTGAGAATAGTTACTGTAATCATGAGTTTGATGACTGTGCTGTGAAATAAAAGACTGGTATCAAAATATGTGCCTATTTTTTAGGACATAGTTCAAAGAAATAGTCAGCTGTTCTTCAGTTCCACTTTAAGGTGAGAGATACTTAGCCACAGGGATGGCAGTCTGTATCTGTGTAGCTTTTTCTTTCTAGGTGCTGTCATAAGATTACTAGATTCTGATCATATAATGAGCAACATTGAAGCCAGTAATAAACTTTGGCAGTTTATTGTGATTAGTCCAGTTCTCAAAAGTTCACATCAAAATCCATCTATGCAACTGAGAATAATTGGCTCTATTTTTGTGAAACTCAACAAAAAAGCAGAAGAGCAAAAAATGTTGGATATCAGTTGTCAGTTTATTCAATAAACATTTGTTGGTAGCCTATTATGTATCAGACACTGTGGCATGGATACAAAGATGAATAACCCTTCATTCTTGCCCTCAAGGTGTTAATAGACAAGCAGGGAACACACACACACACACACCCACACCCACACACACACCCCACCTAATGTACACAGAGTACTGTCCTGGGTTTTGAAGGGTATGCAGGAGTTCAGCATATGTGGAAGAGAGGGAAAGGGGCCCTGTGTGCCATGATATGGCATTGGGAAGAAGCATTAAAGATGTTAAGTAGGAGAGTAATGCTAATTTGTGAATGGATTTATGAATATGGCTTTAGGTTTCACAGAGGTTGAAAGTTGAGGCATATCCGTCTATTCCTAAATTGTTGAGAGTTTTTATCATGAATGGGTGTTGAATTTTTTCAAAGACACTTTTGCATCTATTGAGATGTTCATGTTTTTCCTTCTTTATTCTGTAAACGTGGTGAATTACAGTGATTTCTTTTTTAAACATTAAATCAACCATGTATTTCTGGAATGAACCCCACTTTGTCATGTTATTTTATCATTTTTATATATTGTATTTGATTTATAGTATGTTGTAAAGGATTTTTGCATCCATGTTTTGATTTATGCTATTCTTTTCCCATAATGTCTTTGTCTGGTTTTGGTATCAAGGTAATGCTAGCCTAATAAAGGAATTGGAAGTGTCTGCACCTGTATTAGAGTTGTCCAGGGAAACAGCAGAGATAAAATATTTAGATAAAGATATGTTATAGATATAGATATAGATGTGTAAATATTATGAGATTTATTATAGGAAGTGGCTCACACAACTATAGGGACTAGTCAGTCCAAATTCTGTAGGGTGGGCCACAAGTTGGGAACTCTGATGAAGGTTTCAGTGAATTTCCCAAGAGAAGCTGGTTGGCTGAAGTAGAGTTTGAAATTCTTCTTTTGCACTGCTGAAATTATCAGTTATTCCTTTATGGCTTTTAACTGATTGAATGAGACTTCTCTCATTGCTGGAAGCAATCTCCTTTGTTGATTGTAGATGTAACAAGGCATAGATGCAACCTACTGACTAATGATATAAATTCATGATATGCCCTAACTGTAAGAATCAGACCAATGCTTGCTTGACCAAACAATTGTACACCATAACCTAGCCAAGTTGATACTATAAAATTTAAAAAGAGATGATACAGTTCACCCTTTGTCAACATGGTACCCATACACTTCTCCTTAAACCATACTTAATCTCTGAATAATAACAATAATAGCCATACTTTCACATAATTCAACTGTCCTGCATACAACTGGAAATACACTAACCCTCTCCCTAGAAGAGGATGCAAGTCCGTGGGTAATATTCCCTCTTAAACATGATATCCTATAACTTAAATAATATGATATAAAGTTAATACAACCTAATATTATATGATAAGGGGACAAGATAGGGAAGAAAAAAATACAAGCATATTCATAACAAAACCAGGAAGAAATATTCATAACCATTATAGTCTCATTCCTGCTTATATTTGTAACTACCTTCTCCACGACCCATTCCATATTCCCTTTACCCTGAGAAAGTACCTCAGATGGTCCTGTTTCATTGGCTGGTGAGGTGACCCAAACACTCATTCCTGAAGGGCCTGGGTCATTAGTAGTCCTGCTTGCTTGACCAAACAATTGTACACCATAACCTAGCCAAGATTGGGTTGTTGCAGTATTCCATTGACTTTAGTGACAATGCATGTTAGTACTAAGAGATACCCAAAGGAATATCCTGTATTCCAGACAAACTCTTCCTTTCCTCCATTGTGTAGCAGCAGTCCTAAGTCTCCTTGATTATCAGTATCCATCACTGCAGCCAGTATAGTAATTCCCTTCTTTGCCTGTTGAATCAGAGGCATGAGGGGCCCAAAGTGGCCAGATGGCAGTCTTAATTTCCAGTTCAATGGAATTATTGTTATGTTTCCTGGTGGAACCACTCCTCCTTTTGGAACCTGTACACCAGGAAAGCTGAAGGTCTAAGTGAGAGGAAGCAAAAATTTTTCTAGTGGATCACCAATGGTAATAGTGAATGATGCCACTTCTTTTTCCACACTTTTATTCTTGGACCTGTGAGTCCTTGGCTGTGAGAGAAACAGCACCATATAGTGGACACTGATTTAGAGCATATACATTCTCCTTGAGAACACTACCCCAGCCCTGCAATGTATTGCCATCCAGTTGGTGATGAAATTGAGTCTTCAAAAGGCCATTCGACTGTTCTATCAATCCAGCTGTTTGGTGATGATGGAAAACATGGTAAGTAAATAAACATGTCCATTTGCTGTAAAGTGGGTTCTGTGAATGGAAGCAATGCTGTGTGGAATAGCATGATGGTGGATAAGGCATTCTTTAATCCACGGCTAGTAGTTTTGGCAGAAGCATTGCATACAGGGAGAGCAAATCTATGTTCGTATTCCAGTAAGAACAAAATACTTACTGCCCCTTCCATGATGGAAGTGGTCTGATGCAATCAATCTGCCACCAGGTTGTAGGCTGAGCAGCTCAGGAAATGGTACCAAATTGGGGACTAAGTGTTGGTCACTGCTGCTGGCAGATTGGGGACTTAGCAGTGGCTGTAGCTAAGTCGGGCTTGGTGAGTGCAAGTCCATGTTGCTGAGCATAACCTCCATCTCTACCACCATGGCCATTTTGTTCATGAGCCCATTGGGCAATGACAGGAGTGACTAGGGAAAGATGCCGAGTAGTATCCACAGAATGGGTCATCCTGTCCACTTGATTATTAAAATCATCCTCTGCTGAAGTTACCTTCTAGGGAGCATTCCCACAGGGCACAAATATCTACATGTTTTTCACCCATTTAGAAAAGTCCACATACTTCCTCCCCAGACCAATCATATTCCTTTCAAGTCCCTGATTATCTAGGCAAACCATTGGCCACAGCCCATGAATCAGTATACAAATACACCTACAACAATTTCTCCTTCCAAGCAAAATGAACAACCAGTTGCACAGCTCAAAGTTCTGCCTGGTGGCAGGATTTCTGTTTACCACTTCTTTCAGGAATGCCAGAGAAAGGGACTGTAGTGTTTCAGCTGTCCACTTCTGGGTAGTGCCTGTATATTGTGCAGAACCACCTGTAAAACAGACCTGTTTTCTTTCCTCAGTCAAGTGATCATAGAGTACTCCCCATGAGGCCATAGTTGTTGCTGGGAAAGAGAAGGTAATGTGGCAGGAGTGGGGGCCATGTGCATTCGCACCAGTCCCTCCTGTAAATTACTTGTGCCTTTAGGGCCTGCTTGAGCAGGATCTCATATATACCACTTTCATTTGATGATGGAGTGCTGCTATGCCCACTCAACTTTATGGATTATTGGGTAAAACAACACCCAGTTTATGATGGGCAACTCAGGTGTCATGGTAACTTGGTGGCCCATGGTTAAGTATTCAGTTCCTATTAATGCCCAGTCATAGGCCAAAAGCTGTTTCTCAAAGGAGAGTAGTTATCTGCAAAGGATGGAAAGACTTTCCTCCAAAATCCTGATGGCCCGTGCTTTGATTCTCCTATAGGAGCCTGCCAAAGTCTTCAGACAGCTGTGGCTCAAGTGGCAGGCAAACTTTCATTACAGCATGGACCTGTTGCATATCCTCCTTTTGTTCTTGTTCCCACTGAAAAGTACCAGTATTTTGGGTCACTGAGCAAATGGACTGGAGTAGCACACCCACATGAGTAATATGTTTTCTTATTGCTGAAGGCATTCTCCTTTGTTGATTGTAGATGTAATCAGCCATAGATGCAGTCGACTGACTAATGATTTAAATCCATGAAATACCCTAACAGTAAGAATCATCCCAGTGCTTGCTTGACCAAACAATTGTACACTGTAACCTAGCCAAGTTGACAAATGAACTTAACCATCATACTACATCCTCTGTTTTCTGAAAGATTTTGCTCTGTAAGATTGGTCTGATTTCTTCCTCAGTCTTAAGTAGAATTCACCAGTGGAGCCATTTGATTAGGTTGTTTCTTTTGGGGTAGATTTAAAAATCATTCCTTCAGTTTCTTTACTAGATACAACACTACTCAGATTTAAAATTTCTTCTATCAGTTTTGGTAAACTGCATATTTTAAGAAATCTGTCCTTTTTATCTCACTTGTCAAATTCATTGTTATAAATTTGTTCATAATATTCCCTTGCAATCTGTTCAGTGTATATAGGGTCTGTAGTGTTCCCTCCCACATAGTTTTGCTACTGGTAATTTGTGTCCTTTTTGTTTTTTTCTTGAAGATTTTAGTGATTTATCAATTTTATTGATATTTTCATGGAACTGCCTTATGGCTTAATTGATTTTTTTTTCTTTTGTATGTAGTTAGTAAACTTTTACCAGAATTAATGTAATTATCTCTTTTCATGCTAATAATTTCTTCTCCTTCAATATAGGTAAGTGATTTAAAAAACTGCCTTCATCAGTTTTCTTATTTTTTGAATTGCTTCATTCAATATAATCCAAAATTTCTAGTCAAAAAGAGTTCCTCTTTGAGATAGAAGATCTAAAATTTAAAAAGAGATGAAAAATATGTAGGGACATTTTCCTTGGTAAAGAATGGAGGATGCAATCCTGTTTTTTATATGAAAAAATTAAAAATTTGGTAAGGCCCAAATTTGGCTTCCTTCATTCAGATTTTAAAACATTGGTAGTAAGCCAATATTTCAGACACAGGTCTTGTTTCAGAGATATTTGTGGTATGAAATTGAGAGGCACTATTTTGTAGAAAGAATATTAATCTTTGTAGTTTTGACTTTTGGGAAGAAAAATAAATAGTTTTATTTTTATGCTAGTTTTTAAAATATAGGGTAAAGGGAAAATATTTTTAAAGGCTGTGGCAATTTTAAAAGACAGTAGTTCTTCAATTAGCAAAGGAATTAGCAATAATAAACATGTTCAGGGTTTTCCAACAAATCATGTAGGCGAAAGATTAAATGCATTTTTATCCTTTACATGCCTCTTTGTATATATGATCCCAATTATTGAGTTACTATAGAAATGATCTGTAAAGTTTGGGTATGCCACATTATTTTATCAAGAGATCCTGTCTTTATAGCATCCTTGTCAGTTATCATTTCTCTGGCTTAAAAAAAAAACACATTCCAATGATCATCACTGTGGCCTTCCATATAAAAATGAAATCCCTTTCAATGTTTCCTAAAATTTGCTGATGTTGATACTTAATAAATAAGTCAGAACTGTGCTAGAATTTTTTGTCATATTTTCTCTGATTATTAAAATTATACTTTGGAAATTTTAGGAATGTTGACAAAAATGAAAAAAAAAAAGAAATGTCATTACACACATTTTGATCTAAGATAGTGTTATTTAAATAAAAATATCAAAATGATACCTGAGGGTTTAGGGCATTTTATTTTACATTTCACGATATTTAGACGTTTGTTCTATGTATGCCTGAAATTTATGATACTTTGTAGAAGGTTCCTACCATCCTCTTCCCTGCCCTACTCTTTCTTCCATCACTTTTCCTGAGAAGCTGCTTTTTCTAATTCACTGCCACTTCTTTGGTGAAATGCTGCAGTAAGAGAGCTACAGTGCCGAGACCTCTTGCAGAGTAGCAGCAGTCTCCTAGGGAAGCTGCTGGTTTGAGGACCCTGTTCTCAGCCCTGTAGATCCTGAAAGTTGAGTCTTCAGTATTTCAAAGTTTCTTGGTCTTTCCGGGATAGATTCCCGAAATTAAGTCATAACAAATATGAATTTATTAATTTTTCCTTTCCAGTTTAACCCCAAGCAAATGGATTTCTATTTCAATCCCTGAAGCCAGCTTAACCTAGTGAGCTTCACAGGGCTGTCATTCCAGTTGCTGCCAAAATGCCAGTTCTTTCCTGGTAATCTGGCCCTCTCCCCGGCTCAATTAAATGCTCTTCTCTGACTCTTTTTCCCTACCCAAGTCCCCTGCCCCACCCCCAACCCTTACAAACCTCTGTAGGCCCCACTACATGGCTTAAACAAAAGAAAAGAACTTCTTAAAGCAAAACAGTACATTTTTCTATATTCTTATACTTGTCACAGAGTTCTCTCATTCTTCTTCCTGTCCTGAACTAAAATCTGCAATTTGGAGCCACTTTCCCAACGAAGACCCTTTGTCTCTTAGTCACTTAGGCTTTCAAATGCTTGCTTCTGGGACTTTTTTAGATGTCATACTCATTCTTCTTTGAGTATATTGTTTTTTTTGAGGAAAAATACAAAGGGTCATGTTTAAGCTGTCTTGTTCATACTTCCTTTATCATTCCTTTTTGAAGTAACATGTGGGTCATCTTGATTTTGTACATTGATGTTTAGATAGTTTAATGTCATGTTTCCATGCTTTTTTTCCTCTCTCTCTATAAGTGTATATATATGTATTTTTTTCTCATGAGATTTTTACAAACGGCTTTTTTTTTTAATTCACATTAAAATTTGATTCTTCCCAATTCATTCTCAGAGCATTAACTTTATTTCCACTCGAGGCATAATATTTGTTGTTTTTCTCTTTACCCACTCTGGTATCACTAGTGTATTTTTGTTTTGGGAAAGCTATCTCCAAAAATACTGTGGAATTTCTTCCTGTGAAAGCTTTACCGACACTATTTGGACCTTGGTTTCTCATTAAATGACAGAAATGGCAGGGTTAGCATTTCAGGAGAGCTTCTCTTTTGTTAACTGTATCTTTATCCTTTCATTAGTTTAATTCATGATAATAATCCAGACAAGCTGTGACCATTAAGTCCTTTCAGGCAGAAGTGTTTCCCAAAGGCCATTCTAAGTTTTTAAATAGTTTCCTCAATTCATTTCAATATATGAAATTGATAGTATATGGAAATTCTTTTTCTTTCTGATGCAATAAACTTTCCATTAATGTAAGAGATTAACTTTTATGCTTTTATGCTTTTTCTTTTTCTATAGAGTATGCAAATAGGGTATTTTATTCTGTTTAGATTAAATCTCTTTGGGGATGGGGGTGGGGTTGTGGTTTTATGGCTGTTCCCTGACTCTGTTCCTGCCATCACACCCTTTTCTTTTACTGCACAGGAAATGACAAGGTCTCTCTAAAAAGTGTTTATGAAATCCCCAAGAAACCCTAATAAAGATGCTAAGATTGAGTTGTGTGTTTTGTTTTGAAAAAACTGCTCAAAGAAATTTGAAAAGCCATGTGTTTGGGAATCTTAATATTATAAAGCCATCTACTCAGTTTTGAAAAATTGCTGTTATGTCTTTCTTATTTCTGACAAATGAATCAAATTAACTTCAAAGAATAAGAGAATCAACCTTAACTTATTTCTTCACAAAATTAGAAGGGAGTCTCACAGAATAAAATACAGGATATTCTAACTTTGTGTAGTTGTGATCATAGAAATGAAATCCCAAAGCACTTTATAAGACAAGAAAAAGCATTGCAGAAATAAATAATAGAGATTGTATGTTTCCAAACAGTAAGTATATGTAAATAAGTCAATAATTTGCTTTTTGAGACTGAGCTGCTTAATTTATTCAGTCAAAGATTTGTTGCTTTGATTTTTATGTGATTTTCTCTTGAAGGAAGGACTGAGAACACATTCATACTCCATTAGTTGCTAATTTTACTAGTTGGTATAATGATGAAATGATTTATAAATGGCAAATGTTGTTTTAGTTTAGGAGCCCCTGGCCTGAGCAAAATAGGCCTGCAGAGCTTGGCATACAGCAGTCTGCGTGACCTGGGCAGCTAATGTTTAACCTATCATCTTTGTCAACCAGTAGAGCAGGAATACCTATAGAAGCCAGACACCACCCCCCACCCCTTACCCCCACCTCCCACGTAACTCTCACCCTCCTGTGTCCAGTGTTAATCTATAGCTTACTTCCTTCCTGAACTTCCTAAAATGTTATCACTCTTGTGGTTATCTACAAAGCCCACACTTTATAATCCTCCTCTCCTTCTTGCACAACATAATGGATCACCACCCCACCCTACCCACCATGTCACAAGACCCTGTTTCCGTGCTTATCCCTTAGGAATGTCTTTGTCCCAAACCCTTATAACTGGCTCCGCTGACCTCTTGAATTGCTTGGTTTGCCTGCCTGCTGAATGCTGCACCCACCTGGCAAGAGAGAGCCATTATGATCTCTACACCACCCCCCTGTAAGTAAGCCCTGAATAAAGGTTCATGCATCCAAAAATGTCCGGTGTCTTCTTCGGCCTCTCAACTGGCAAAGCCCTCATGGGCTGCGACATTTAGTTTTTTAGATTTCTATAGTGCTCTTAGAGGAAAAAACAATTGAAGCACTTTGAGGACACACTAGAACAGAATAAGGAAATGGAGAGTGGAAAATACATAGTTAGAAATGCATTTGGGTTTTTAAGTTTGTGTTTTGGACATCTATGCAGTTTCAGAATTCCAAATGATATTTATATAAAATCATCATTTATTTTCTAAAATTTCAAGGATGGGGCAAAAAACTCAGTTAATGAGCTATCTTGAGGATAGTAGGATAAGACTGAACTTGAGATTTAGTGAGTACTATATCAAGTTGCAAGGTCACTGGAGCCTAAAGTAAAGCTAGGAATGTTGTCCCAGTAATTTTCTCACAAGTGAGTCATATTGAAAACCTCTTCTTAAAATCTATTTTCTGTCACATCCTTTCCTGATATAGCAATGTTTTTCTTTGAGACTGGAACTAGAAGTAATCAAATAAAAGGTGGTAAGTAGTAGAAATTTCGACACTTGTCATATTTTCTATAAGTGAAGCCAATCAGAAAAAAAAAGAAAACATTCTTCTTTTTACTACTGTTTTAGTGGGATGACTACGGATACACACTGCTTCGGCTTGAATCCTTGCTCTGCTGTTAAGCTGCTGTGGAAACTTGATTAAGTTTATTTCCTCAAATATGAAATGGGGGCAGGAAGAGCCCTTCTATGGTTATCAGAAGAATTGTTAATATATATAGAGAGAGAGTTCTAGAAGAGTGCTATATATGCGTTAGTTGTTTTGTTATTGCTATAGTTATTCATGCTAGACTTCATAAAGTGAGACCTTATTTTTATTCAGCAAATATTAATTAAGCCTCCACTATGTGCTAAGCACTTTTTTAGATGCTGGCACACAATAATAAAAAGGCAGACAAAGACCCTGTTCTCATGGGTTCTGGAGGGCAAGGAAGGAATTCAACAAGTAAAAAAGCAATCAAAATGTCAGGTAGTGGTAACTGCTACATGGAGGTTAAAATAGGGTAATGAGAAAGATTAGAGTTCCAGTTTGCTAATGCTGCCCTTTGCAAAACACCAGAAATAGATTGGCTTTTATAAGGGGGTTATTTGTTTACAAAGTTACAGACTTAAGACTGTAAAGTGTCCAAGGTAAGGCATCAACAAAGGGTACCTTCACTGGAGAATGGCCATTGGCATCCAGAAAACCTCTGTTAGCTGGGAAGGCATGTGGCTGGCGTCCGCTTGCTCCCAGGTTGCGTTTCAAAATGGCGTTCCCCAAAGTGTTGCTCTTGGGGTGTTTTGTACTCTCTCAGCTGTAGCTACTCTTTCTTCAGATGTCACTCTCAGTTGCTCTCTGTCTGGGCCTGTGTGGCTCTTTTTAAAGTACTCCAGTGATCCAATAAAGACCCACCCAGAATGGGTGGGGCAACACCTTCATAGAAATAATCCAGTGGAAGATCTCGCCCACAGATTGAGTCACATCTCCATGGAATCACTGAACCAATAAGTTCCAATTCCATCAACATTAATACGTCTGCCCGCACAAGATTGCATCAAACATAATGGCATTTTGGGGGACACAATACATCCAAACTATCAGAATTGGGTAGCCTAGAAAGGCTTCTTTCAGGAAGTGACATTTAATTTGAGAGCTGATGATAAAGAACCAATCTTGTGAAGATCTGGGAGCAAGAGCATTCCAGTGAAGAGTTTCTGGGATGTGCTCAGAGAACAAAAGAAGACCTGTTATGCTAAAGGGTAGTGGGCTGAGAGTGAGTAGTAGGAGGTACAACCTGAGAGGCTGTTGGGGATGTGGTCTTGTAGGGCCCTTTGGGCCTGACTAAGAGTTACAGAGAGCCTTTGGAGAGTTTTAAAGCAGGGGACTGGTATGACCTAATTCACATTTAAAAACTATTTTGATTAAGGCCTACTGTATATAGTTATAGTAAGCAAGACAGTGTGGTATTGGAGGAAGGATAGATACATAGATCAAGGGTACAGAATATGAAACCCAGAAATAGATGCATAATAATATATTTTACAAAGGTGCAAAGGCAATTCAATGGAAGAAGGATAGCCTTTTCAACAAATGGTGCTGGAGCAATTGGACGTCCCCAGTTAAAAAAATGAATCTAGAACTAAACTGCACATCTTATACAAGAATTAATCCTAAATGGATCATTTATATTCAAATGTAAAATATAAAAGTATAAAAGTTGTAGAAAAGAAAACAGAGAAATCTTCAGGATCTAGGACCAGGCAAAGAGTTCTTAGACTTCGCAGCAAAATATTATCCATAGAAGGAAAGATTGATAAATTGGGCCTCATTTGCTCTGTGAAAGCCTTTTTTTAAGAGGATAAAAAGACATGCTACAGATTGGGAGAAAATATGTGCAAACCACATATTTGACACAAATCTAGTGATCTAGAATGTATAAAGAACTCTCAAAACTCAACAATAAAGGAAACAAAGCAAAACAAAACAAAAAAAACAACCCAGTTAAAAAATGGGCAAAAGACAAGAACATCTCACAGAAGAGGGTACACAGATGGCAAAAAAGCAAATGAAAAGATTTTGACATTATTAGTCATCAGAAAAATGCAAAGTAAAACCACAATGAGTTATCACTACACACCCATCAGAATGGCTAAAATCAAAAAAGTGGTAACACCAAATGCTGGTAAAGATCACTCATACATTGCTGATGGGAATGTAAAATGGTGTAGCCAGCTGGAAAACAGTATGGCAGTTTACCCCCATAATTGTAACCATGCACTTACCATGTGACCCAGCAGTTGTACTCTTGGGCATTTATCCCAGAGAAATAACAATTTATTTTCACATCAAAAGCTGTACGAGAATGTTCAGAGCAGTTTTATTTGCCATGACCCCAAACTATGAACAATCACAGATACTCTACAGTGGGTGAATAGTTAAATAAATGATGTCCCATAGGTACCATGTAATCCTACTCAACAATATAAAGGAATGATACTTGAGAGAACTTGGCTGAATCTCCAGGGAATTATGCTGAGTGAAGAAGCCGATCCCCAAAGGTCACATTTCGAATGATTCTACCTTTATAACATTGTTGAAATGACAAAATTATGAAATGAAGAACAGATTAGTAAGTTTCCATGGTTCAGGACCAGAGGTGGGGTGTCTATAAAAGCACAATAGGAGGAATCCTTGTGGTGATGGAATTAACTGTATCGGTGTCAATATCTTCCTAGTTGTGATTTTGTATTATAGTTTTGCAGATGTTACCACTGGGGAAAACTGGTAAAGGATACATTAGGATCCTTCTGTATTATTTCTTACAACTGCATGTCAATTTACAGTTATCTTAAAATAAAAAGTTTAAAGAAAAAAATCATGATTTTGTCTGGTCTATAGAGAATGTATGGCCTCCAGTCCTAGTTATTCTGATTTAATTGGTCAAAGGTGGGGGTCAATGTCTTGTAGTTTTAGAATGATGGTTAGGTGATTCTTACGTGCAAACAGGATTGAAGACCTCTGCAAAGCTATAAACAAGTTTTTATGGGCTTTAAGTGCAGGTTGTTGTCCACAGGCTTTTTAGGTTATGATATTTGTTACAGGCATTCAGCTTTGTAAGCCTGTGACCTGATCCCTGAGGACCAGTGCTACTTCTCCACTGAGAGCCATTCAGCTGAAAATGCCTAAGATAACTATATCTATCTATGAAAATCTTAACATTTTTCTCTTCAAACTATGTTTTACTCCAGGGCTTGTTTCCAAGGCCCATTCAGCTTTTATTTTAGACACCTGTTGAAATGATTACCTTCCTTACTTGTAGTTACTGTAATTTTGTCAACAAGGATGCAGCCACTGCTTATTGGTGCTAGCAGATCGCTGTTAGTCCTTTTTGTTCTCCTTTCTCTTTAATATGGGCTCTGCCTGGGCATTAAAATCCTGGGCATAAATATGACACATTCAAGTCGTTGTGCATGATAGCTACAAGATTCTCGAGAGTTTATTTAAAAAGAAAACCAGCCAATATTTAATTCATGTATGAGATTCCTCTTTTGAGTGCGTGTTGCTTAAAATCAGAAACCACAGTAATTGTATCACCTCATGAATAAGTTTAATACCTTACTTTCCACAAGACTTGCTTTCTTTCTCCCTTATTAAATAGAGAAGCACATATTTCTTTTTCCTCAGCTTCAACTACACGTTTTAAGAATATTAATTCTAATATTAATTAAAAACACAATTCTGCATTACATTTTGAAGATCATTTATTTGATGTGGAGCCCAGCTGAACATCTAGCACATGGTAGTTATTCAATGATGAATACCGAATAAAATGAACAAATATTCAGTGATCACTGTTGTGTACCACCACAGTGTTTGGCATGTGGGCAGTGCCATCTTCATGAAGATTTCAATCAATTTTGCCGCAAGATATGTAAATGCTGAAAACTATTCAAGACTTCTTGTTATCAAAATATGCCATTTATTGAACATGATGAAAATTCTTTCTGAAATGTCTTTGATACATTTGTGCATGTGTGTTTAACAGTGCACTAGCCTGATGTCCTCTGGCTTTGCTTTTGTCTCTCCTCCTCTTTTCTGTGTCTAAGTATCATCATTAAACACCTGGTATTCATGGTTCTGGTAATTCAGGACACTAGTGAAGTCTGTAGGTTATTCTTTATATCATCCAGGTAAGTTTGCTTTTTGACTGTACTTTTTATGATTTCAAGTGCAAAGAGTTTGCTCATGGCAAACTCATCTCCTTGATCAGTATATAGGCACTCTTTTATTTTACTTATTACTTTCTTCTTTTTTACCTACATTCCCCTCCCTCCATCAAGTATCTGTGCTGAAGTTCTCTGCATGTTCCTGCCATTTTCTCTCCATTAGCTTATTTAGATATATATGTATTCTTGTAAAAAAGTTGTGCTGTTTTGTTTGTTTTTATTAATGTATTTAATATACATTTATATAGCCCAGATACTGTTTTATGATTTTTACAAATATTAATCCATTTACTCCTCACAACAGTCCTGTGAGATAGGTACTATTATTCCTACTGCTACAGAGAGGTTGAGTAATGTGCCCAGGGGTACATAAAAAGAAGTGCAAAGCCAGGAGTGAATTTTGGCAGTCTGACTCTAAAATCCACCCTCTTAACCCCTGCAATAAGCTGCCTCTCCCCTCAAAGCAAGGTTTTTTGCTATAAATACCATTTCATTATTTCCTTTTTTCCTTATTGACATGTGTATTTCAAATTCATGACTTCTGACTGCTACTTGATATTCTTTTGAAAGTATATACCACATTGAAAAAAACACTATTGAGGTATAACCCACATACAATAAAATGAACTCATTTTAAGAATATAGTTTACTGAGTTTTGACAATGTATATATCCATGGAACTAATATCATAATCAAGACATAATCAAGACATAGAATATTTACATCACCCCAAGATGTTCCCTTGTGCTCCTTCCTAGTAAGTCTTATCCCTGATCCCAAGAAACCACTGATCTTTCTGTCACCATGGATTTTTTTCCTATTCTAGAATTTCAAATAAGTGGAATCATACAGTATTTGCTCTTTGGGTCTGATCTCATTTATTTTGTTTAGCATAAGGTTTTTGAGATTCATTTATGCTATATCTTGAATCAGTAGTTCATTTCTTCATATTATTGTACAATTTTCTATTGTATGGCTACACCATAATTTATTCATTCACTCGTTGATGGACAATTGAGTTGTTTCCAGTTTGGGCTGGTATGAATAAAAGTGGTATGAACATTTGTATACAGTCTTTGTGTGGGCATATGTGTTTATTTCCGTTGGGCAATACGTAGGAGTGGAATCCCTGGGTCAAGTGATAAGTATATGTTTATAAGAAACTGCCAAAATGTTTTATAAAGTGATTGTGCCTTTTTATATTCCCACCTGTAATTAATGAGTTTTAATTCCTCTACATTTTAAGTATTCTAGTGGGAGAATATTGTACCTCACTGTGGTTTTAATTTCTGTTTCCCTGATGAATAAGCATGTTGAGAATCTTTCTGATTGCTTATTGGTTATTTGCACATCTTTTGTGAATTGGCTGTTCAGATTTTTGCCTATTTTAAAATTCAGTTATTTGGCTTCTTATAGAATTGTTAAGAGTTCTTTACTTCTAGATACCAGTCCCTTGTCAGATATAATGTATTGCAAATATTTTTTTCCTCACTGTGTGACTAGCTATTTCATCTTTTAAATGATGTCCTTTGCAGACTAGATGTTTCTAATTTTAATGAAGTTCAATTTATTCATTTTTACTTCTATTGTTAGTGTTTTTTACATCCTTTTTAAAGAAATCCTTGACTACTGCAAGGCCATGAAGACTGTCTCTTGTTTTCTTCTAGAAGTTTTATAGCTTTTGGTTGTACATTTACATCTATAATCCATTTTGAATTATTTTTGTTCATGTACCATATTTTTATTATCTAGCCACCTAGTGATTGTTGCTTAGGTTTGCTAGCATTAATAACACTGATGAACAATCATCATTCATGGCTCCATTGTATATATGGAAACGTATCTCTGGGTAGTGAGGCATATACATATATACGTGGGTGTGTGTATATATATGTATATATGCATATATATATATATATAAATTTCACTAAGTAGAAGCAAATTGCTATTCACATGGTTTCACACATTTATATTACTGCTAACATGGTAGGAGAGTTTCTGTTTCTTTCCTTTTGACTTCTTATGAATGATCATATTGTAAGATTTTTCCTTCTCCTCACTTGCTACCAAAATCAGATTTTATGAAATGTTTTCAGCATGTGTCTTTTTGACAGTCTTGTGACTCTTTTCCAATTTACTTATTCTAATCTTTTTTTGGAGGGGAAACAGGTGATCTTAACCTTTTCAAATTGTGTCTACATTATTAGTACGTAAGCTGACAATGAAGGCTGTAGGACTGCATCAATAGTTTAGTTCCTGGGCTTTGTGGTATCTGTTTTGCCAATGTGGCCCCCGCTTTATCTCCTCACATATAGTTCTTCTTTTTCCAGATAGTAATTGGTGACCTCAGGTAAGTGAGATATTAATACATACAATTAAGTGCCAAATTGTGTGAATATAATTTCCTTATATCGGTTTAATGCTATACAATTTTAGGTGAAAATATGTATGAGCAGATGGTGAGGTAAGCAATAATTTCAGTACCTTGGTAACAGGTCACACCTTAAAAGTCTCTTATCTAGTAAAGGACAAAACTGTCAGTTATAAAAATCCTGCAAAATGCTGTAATATGCAGTTTGAAACTTTATGTGTTATAAGAAAAACTTGTATTGAACAGATGTTTCAAGTCATAAGGGCTGCAGTATAAACCAGTTTAATTTACATAATGGTCTCATAGGCTAAAATATTAGTTATCTTCTCACTGACTGAAAAGTCCATTTATTGCTAAATAACACTTTGGGGTAAGAAATACCCATACTAATCTTTATGCCGAAATCTGACTAAGAAAATTGCATGTGAAAGTAAAATATTCCTTTTTTTTAGTTTTCTTTTGCTAAGTTCTTTGAATATTATTATCAGCTATGAATTATATTAATAGAAAGTGTCGCTTGCATTAAATGTCACTTGCATCTGGTGAGCATTATTTCACAGTATCAGCAATTTAGTTTGAATCTGTTCTTGCCAGTTTTGGTGTCAATGCTGGGAAATACTGGGAAATATTTGTGAAGCTGACAAGGTACTGATGGTTTCTTTGCTAGGTTCACTCAGAATGAATAATCTTTTCGTTTCTTTGTTAGTTTAGTGTTTAAATTATACAAATATTTTAAAAAGGAAAAAAATCCCAATGAATGTAAAGGCTATTACTTCTTATAGATTTATGTCTAAGTTCAAAAGTTCTCTATCTTCTTAACAACAACAGAAACTTCACTTCACCAAAATTTTTTCCCACCATGTTTGCTTGATAGTCCAATTTTGATTTATTTCTAAAGCCATATACTCCACGTTTTTGGTTTGCCCAGAATAGTTAAGGTTTGTACCTGAGTTCCTGGTGTAGATAATATCATCTTCCTTTTTCCCTCCCCAAAGTAAAATACACCTTATAATAGATCTCTCAAATAAATATAATTACCAGAGCTCCGGACGTTTTTCTGACTCTTCCACCAGCTAGCTATATGACTATGGGTAAGTCATCCAAACTCTCTTTGAGTTTCTTCATTATAAATTGAAATAGTAGGACAAATGATCTCTGAGTAATCTTAAAAGCTTTGAAGTTTCATGTTTCTAGTTGCTTATTGCTTCTAGTATAACATACTGGTTTAGAGCAGTGACTTTAAAAAAGGTTTATTATTTCCCTTATTTTATTATATACGGTCCTATTCTGTCCTTTTCCATCTTATCCCATCTCTTTACCTCCTTTCCCATCCTCTCCCATCCTATCCTATCTATTAAAGTAAATGTTGGTCTTGACTACTAACTTGATTTCATGACTAGAAGTGTGTCAAGAGCCATCTTGATTTCAGATATTCTGAATGTCAATCTTAGCTGTGTCACCTTAGGCAGTAACTTACCCTCTCTAAGCTTCAGTTTCCTCATCTACCTGTCTTAAGGGTGTTGTGAACAATTACATGAGAGAAGTAAGCCATATAATAAAGCTCTTAGCATAATGCCTGGTGTAAGGAAGAAATAATTTTATGTTAGCTATTCTCATTATTTATTCATATTATAAACATAGTTTTCCTCTGCTAATATTACCATATAAGAATACTTTTTTACCATGGTGAGAAATCTTTTAAAAATCAAAGTTATAATTATTTTATTCTCAATCAGCTATTTTTGAAGTATATTCACAGGTGCTATATCAAATAGTAGTTATGTTTTTATAATACTCCTAAGACTGAGTTAATCTGGTTTTCCAGCTGAGTTGGCCCCCCCTAAAAGGTTAAATGTCAGGGAAGTCATCAGAGAAAATATATTATTGATATTCTGTCCTGTTCTACTTAGGATAAGCTCCTATCTTTAAAAAAATAGAATTTTTTTCACCTAGGTTTTTCATTTAAAGTAATATATAGGCTCTTTACATTGAAACATATATGCCTTTTTGAAATAATGCAATCATAATGTTTTTACAGTGAGTGAAAAGCACTAATATTTTGATCTTTGAAACAACATGCTATTTTTTTCTCTTTTGCTAGGATGAAATGTTAAATTTATACCGAAACAAAGTTTTTTGAGCTAATGCTAGTCAATACACTGGGAAAAGTAGTCAAATTCAGATATTTGGCCTCTAAGCTTATTTTTCCTGTACCAGGTTACTGTTTTCTGAGTTTTCCTGCATTTTTCACATTGCACAACCTTTCTTATATCATATTACCCATGCTCCTACTGCTCCACTGCCTGAAAAATAGGGGATTGTGAGCTATATGCCAAATGCTAAGTCTTTTGACTTATTATTATTATTTCAACCAGCCTTTCATCCTCCACACTGAATTTCAGCTTGAAGTGGAATGAACCATTTTGGTATTTATTCTTATGCTATGAAAATACTTTAAAAATGACTAAAGGTAACATAATGAATATATATGTTATATACTCTGCTATTTTGTTTCCATCATTAATTCATTTCTCATGATAACTTTGTGAAGTAGGTAATATCCCTGTGTTATCCTCAGAAAGGTTAAATATTTGCCAAACAGTTCTGAAACTAATAGATAGCAGAGTTGAAATTCAAACCCAGGATTGGCTAACACATTCTTTTAGGCTCACTTTGGGAAATTCATGGAAGTGGATTTTGAATGATACTCTCCAGATCACAGTCCTCAGCCAGGAGTCAATGCATTTTCTTTAGTGACACCTTATATGGTAATATCACCAAACCAGGCTCAGATGCCAGTACTCTGGGGAAAAAAGGATTACAATCCAAAAATAGTTGTGGCAAGTTGGAAAAACTAGTAAATGTAAACAGGGTATAGCTCAGTAGAGGTACATGCAGGATAATTCACATAGGGAGGAAAAACAAACTGTACAAATGCTAGAGTAAATAAAATTAAAGGCTGCTAGGAAAATGCTTGTTTTCTCCTGCAGCCCTAGTCATGACTTTATTATGTAGAATTTTGGAGAGAATCCAGAGGAATCCAACAGAAATTATTAAAAGGTTTGAGAAATCTCTGTGATGAAAGACTGAAGAACTGGGTTTACTTAGCCTAGAGAAGTGAAGTCTGAATAGATACTTAATTACAGTCTTCAAGTTCGGTGAAATCATAGACACAGAGGCCATAAGTGGCTCCCAGGAGAATTGTCTTTTGACAGGCAGGTCTTCGCTGCAGGGAGATAAGCAAAAAGAGCTTAAATCACCACAGGAGCGACTTAGGGAGAACTTTTCAAATATCCTCGGAAGCTGGTGGAGATTCCTTCAGTAACGACTTTTTTGTTGTTGTTGTAAGAGGTTTAATTTTGTGTGTAGATTGTCAGGATTCAGAGGGATAGATTTTAGAGTAAAAGGAAGACAACGATTGCATTGCCCTTTTTTTCCTGATTTAAAGATAAACACATTTTTTTAGACTGTTTCTAAGCTCTGAGAAAGTATGAGAACAACTGTCAAAAGTTAAGCTGGATGATAGGCATTTTCGTTTAATAATTATAAGCTTAGCTCAGTTTGATAGAGCTAGAGAAGGATCGCTGAGATGCTTGTAGGCCAAGGCCCAGGAGAGCCCTGACCTCTGAGAAAGGGCACTGAGGTGATGCAAGCTTCTGACTGCTGGTCATCTGCAAAGGCCTCCAAGTTTTCTTTCTTTGCCCTTTTTTTTTTTTAACACCAAGAGCTTTCTTCTGTTTGAATCAACCCCAAATAGTGGAATTATCACCTCTGCCTCTCTATTGCCTCTTTTTATCTAGAAAAACATCCATTCTCTTAGTGGCTGGTTTCTGATAGGTTTTAGGGAAGAGGGTGGTTGCTAATTAAAATAACATAGTAAGTTATGAAATGCAGATAAGTAGCTCCTATAAGATCTTTATTTGGGTTACTTTCTCTCCTTCCTTCCTTTCTTCTACCCTTCCTCCCTACCCCCCTTCCTTCTTTCCTTCCAAGTATTTACTGAACTCCTACTATGTGCCACTAACTGTTCTAGGCACTGAAGATACAAAACAGACAGAAATCTCTACCCTCTTGAAGTTTGCATTCTAGTTGGAGAGATGGATAAAAAATAACATACAGTGTATTGGATAGTGATAAGTGCTATGCAGAAAAATGAAGCAGAAAGAAGGGGATATACCTGTCAAAAGTTCAATTTGAAATAGATTTGTGAGGAAGGCCTCACATTTCTGTGCATCAGAGATATTTCTGGGTTGCCTACTCTGGACTTCCACCTCCTTTCTCCCTTGCTTGCCAGAAACAAAAATTGGCAGCATTGGCACATCACTCCTACAAGGTTGCTGACCTCTGATATAAATAGAGCCTGCAGGATTAAAGTCATTTTTCAGTCTTCTTTTCAAAAAAAGAAGTCAATTATGTTTTAATAGCCACTAATTATGTTTAAAAATTACTTAGACGGCATTTAAAACATCCCAATGACTCTAAAAGTAACTGGAATTTAACAGTTACATAAAGCAGCATATTTACCTCCCTCTGTATATTTAGAGGAGTATTTCTCCTCAGTTTTATTTCATTTCATGCTATGTGTTGTGTATATGAGTGATTTTTGCAAAGGGCACTAGACAATGCAGTTTGAAAGGATTCAGAAGCCCTACTCCCAGAAAATCCACTTACTGCATATGATCCATTGATGGTGAGGCAATAGTATAGCCTTTGTCTTTGAAGAAAAACTCACTTAAGACAGAATTAAGAATGATGAGGAATTACTGCTATGTGCAAGGGCTGTGATTGAACTATGTCCTTATTTTCTTTGTGTAGTGGTGGGTTGCTGCGGGGAAGACATTAAGAGATACAGTGTAAGCTAGAGATTTGCAGTAAGGGCGCGTGCATGTTAGGATGTGACTCAATTCAAGGCTTTGTGTTTGAGGTGGCAGATTAAGAGTGATTCAACTGCTATCATGTTCAATAATAAAATTTGAATTCAAAGTACTTTTAAAATTACCTACCATCTGGGGCTGTATCAATATAAAAATTCTTCTGAGGGTACAGAACACCTAAATTCAAAGGCAAAACAATAAGGGAAATAGGCATAGTTTCCTTTTTTGCATGAAGCCATTGAGGGATTCATGAAGGAGAGCAGGCATAGGAGAGCTTGAATCTCTTCCATAAAATTTCCAGAATTGTTGTTCCAGAGTTGTATATTTCTTTGAAGCTACTGATAGAATAACCCGAGATACTTACCTGGTGCTGTAATTTTAGGTCCAGATTCAGTTCAGTAATCACCATTGCCTTATAAATTACCACAACATTTAAAGCCGTTTAGAATTTGCCAACAACTTGTTTTTCCAGGCTTTTCCTACTTCTTTACACATACTTTAATTCAACCAAAAAGAAATTGCTTCTCTTAGAATACCTTCTTCTCTTTGTCAAAATTTTGTCTACCCTAAAATAGCACATCTGCATTCCTACTTACTGCTGCTTGTCTACAGTTGGATGTGATCTCTCTTTTCTTTGAGGCTCTATAGCACTTTTGTTTAATGTACATATTTCAGTTTCTTGGAAACAATAGTAACAACAGTAAGAACATTCAAAAAAAGTCCGTAATTAATTGTGGGAGAGTCTTCATGTGATTCATAGAAATTCAAGGTTAGCAGTTTTCGCTTTGATTTATCTATGGAATGAATTTGATTATTGAGCTTATGGAAATCTAGATTCTGTTTCATTTAAATTTAGGTAGTTTACGTTTTCCAGCTTCATGAACCAAGATCAAATGCCACAGACTTTATGGTCTCCAAGACTTATTTTGCTGGTTTCTTGTAATTATTCCTCACTTAGGAGGACCTCATTTAGGTTGCCCAGTGAAGTTCCCTTGTCTGCTGGACTGCTCAAGGGCCATTTCAAAAGGCTGGCTTCTGTCCCTCGCCCTTGTTTTTCTACATTTCCAGAACCAGTTCTCTGTGATTGGACTCAGAGTCTGTACATTTTTGAAAGGATAGTCATCTATTCCCCCAAATCTGCACCCAAATCAGAATTATGATGGTTTTTAAGTTCATGCCAACTTTGAACAAAACTAGCAATCAGCTTTTACCATTTTCATACTCAATTCCTTGAGGGAAACATCTTCATGACAGTGCAGGCTTTGTTTGCTTATTAAATTGTGTGTGTGTGTACATATGTGTGGGGGGTGGGAGTGGGGGTGGGGGTGGGATCTTGGTTTTGAAAGAACTGAGTTCTTTCTGTGTCAGTGTTATAGGCACCCTGCTCCCTCCTCTGCCCAGTTTTGGTGTTTTTACATCAATTTCACAGTTACAATCAGGGTCTTTCAATGTTCTGACAGCTTAGTTAATACTTGGAGCAGGTAAAGCAGGAACATGTCTGGAGCTCCCTTTTGGAAATTAATGACTTGATACACTTCTAGTGAGCAGCATGTATCCCCTTTCTCGCTCTTCTTCCCACCTAGAGAAGAGAAAAATAGGTTTCTTTCCTATGCTGGTATCATGAATTTATTACCACATACTGGGAATGGGCTTTAAAGAAATCGTTTCTGATATCTAATTATTGTCAGTAAGAAAGGTTTCATAGCATTTTCTCTAAAATCAATTGAAGACATCTGCTAACATTTTATTGGTTTGTAGCTAACAACCCTGTAGAGCAAGTCATCTCATTTAATTATCTAGGGAAAGTACATTTTGCAGCCAATTTATCTTGAAAGTAACATTGCTTAATGTGAATTATTCTAAAGGTGCCTTATTGAGTCTTTTCCTTTACAGCATGGCAATTGATAATGCTTCTCTTGAAAAATGTATATGCTGAAATCATTCTGACCAGACTTCAATACGCCAGGACATTCATCACCCATTCATGGGTGTCTAAAGAGGACCCAGGACAGGGCTCTGAGAAAAATCATGGCCGCCTTCTATTTGGCAGTGGGGTAATGTCCACATGCACACGCTTTTAGATTTTTATGAGTTTATGCAGTCATGATGCTGGGTGGCTGATACTCCAAGTTCATGAATGTGCCCTTAATTGACAACAGAAAATATATTGTTTCTTCTCAGATATCATAGTCTCAAACTGTGTGCTGCTTTCTATTTATCAAAACTCAGTCCTGATAAATAATATATGTGGAATATTCTTGAGGGTTATGTAATCCATCATTCTGGTAGAGATTAGATCTTTTTCCTTGATTCAAGCCCAGAACATCAGGGAAAGCCGTGTTGTAGCTCCCTTGAGGTTTACTTTTAGTGAGTTGTATTTTGGCATTATGTCATTAGCCAAATGCATCATGGTGGAGCGGTCAAGGAGATGGCCCACACATCACACAGTGTTTGCTTTATGAACACCTGTAGAAGAAAGTTCTCAGAGGTATCAGTGTCAAGAAAAGCAGAACTTCCCCTGAATGACTGTTGCTGAGAATCCTCTTAACTAGTGATTTTGCTGTTCATCTCTAACTGAACTGCTGTTAAAGTTTTTATGAACCACCCTGACTCCATTTTATTTTCTTATTATTTTTCCTTTTCCTGTATTTCCTCAATAACTAGTCTTTTTAGTTACATACAGTTTGTATTTTTGTAGGCTGTAACAAATCCTTTTGGAGTGAGGTAAGGAATGAAAAATAAGTACGAATGTTTTCTTTGGTATAACCTTTCCCAGGATTTTGTATGGTAGTCACTATGTCCTTACCTATCCTCCCTACCAGATGCGAGGTCTTTAAAGGTGGAGATTGTGTCTCTCATTTTATTGCACAGAAGTATTAAGCACAGTGCTTTGCATTTAATAGGCACTCTGTGAATATTTTTGCATTGAATAAGTGTGCATTTATTGAATCCAAATACTGTTTGGGTGTACAGATATGGATAAAGTATGGTCCTTAGCCTAAGTACATTTTTTTTTTACAGTGTGAAGCTACAGAAGGAACACTGTGCTAAGGGCTGTCATTTGCTATAGAAGTCTTGAAGAGGGAGAAATGAATTCTGATTGGTGAGAATCTAGAGATGATATTAAATGAGTCTGAAAGGACGAGCAGGATTTTACCAGAAGAACACTGCCTTGAGGAAGTCTATTCTTTGTAGAGAAAATTGAATTACATGAGCATTTATATAATGTAGTAACTCTCATATGCTGCAGAATCACTTGGTGTGTTTTTTCAAAGTATGGATACTCAGGCCTTCTCCTTAAATTTTTATTTAATGAATCAAGGATGGGGACACACATATTTTGAACATGCACTGTAGGCAATTCTGCTGTACACCCTTCTTAAAAAATCCTTGGTAGAATTCTCTTAAGTTGACAGGTAGTTTTCTGTACTATAGGTGCTAATGCATGAATTTGGGGCAGTATGATGTATGTCAGACTCCCAAATTAGGAAATGACTCAGCTCTTAAAAAACATTGTTTTATTCTAATATTCCAGTATGGTTCTGCTGTCCATGGATTAATATAATTTTGTCTGTGTATATTGTTTTTCTGTGTTGCCAGTTGAGGATTTATTGAGTTCTGTAACTTTACTACCAGCTGTTTGAAGCAGCACTCCACTTCTTTCTCCCTTAAGTTTAAAGCATCCACCTTTAAGCTAGTGTTCTGAGATTTAGAGAATAATCCATTACTGATGTCATTCAGGTTTTTATAGGCTTCAGTCCTCTCCAGTCCAAAGTTGAGAATCTTTACCTTTACAGGTTGTCTTTTTATATTTTCTTCCCTTCATTTTCTGATCATCTGAAAGACTTTTTTTTGGATGTTCTCAAGTTCAATTTGATCTTCCCCAAGGAAACATTTTTTAAGCCATTGTTTGTAAATTGTGATTTGGGATTGTTTTGTTATTTTTGTTTTCCTCACATTGCATCTTATTTAGAAGATGTTTCAACTTTGAGGTTGTTTGTTAGGCTGTGACATTGCTTTAAGGCCCTTGGTGCTCTTTGTCCTGATGATGTTTCCAGCCCTGTGGTCCCTTCCTTCCTATTCATAAGGTCTTGGGTAAAGCTGTTGTTTCTCCCTGGAAGTCTTTTGTTGGCTGATGCTCTCCATGCAAATTCCTTCTCATCCTTGATGCCTCATTCACCCTAGAAGCCTTTCCTGGTCCCTCAACACAGTCACTCCATCCCTGCGACTCATGACTCTAAGTACAAGGTCCCATCAGTCGTCACTTTATAGACTGCAGGCAATAATTTACATTTCTTCTTTCTTAGTAGATTTGCGTTCCTTGAAGGCTATGGCTGCATTTTATTCATCTTTCCCCAATGCATAATAGAGTGGTGTGTTGCTCTGTTTTGCAATTTTCTGCCCAACCATAAAGATGCACAGTCTTGCAGTATATCAAAACCTCTTGAACGTTCATTGCCTCACAGAGCTTATTGTCATGTGCTGATTTCACTCTGCACTTTTTTTATAAATGTGTTAAATAAGTAGGGCACTAGAAAGGGTCTCTGAGGAACACTTGTTTAACTTTTGTTGAAGTTCCTGTTCATTACTGCCTCTTTTCTTCTCCCTAAATTAAGTAGCTATTTGCGACCAGTATAAAACTAGGCAAATGTTACTGAGTTATTGTCTTTTTTGCAGAAAGTTTACAGGTTTTTTTTTTTTTAAATAACTTTGAATCTATTTGTTTTATCATATTCATTTTGGGTGACAAGGATTATATCCTGCCACCCTGAATAATGTCAGACAAAGCCCTGGCCTAATTTTATGTTCTCAAAAAGTTGGTTTAAAAAACTTTTTCATTTGAAATTTGATAAAAAGTTTCTCAGATGTCATGTTTCCTTATTGAAGCCATAGATCCTTTCCTCCCTGGATTATGTGTTCTTAGATGTCTGTGATTGTGCATCACATTTACTAATAGAAAAAAATGTATTCTTAATTATTTCTGTATTTTGCCTGTATATTTGTTCACCTTTAAACTGTGAGCAAATTTACTGATTAATATCTGGTTCCATCTTTGCCTTCTGTTATTTGCAAATCATAAGAAATTCTTAGTAAACCTGTAGTAATTTACAACAAGCTAAAATTCAGAAATTGTTTGTAAATTCTTAAAGTATTGGCTACATTTGTTTTCTGTAAATGGTTCCTTGACTTTAAGTCTCAGTGATAGTTAGACAACTAGTGCTATTCTTGTAATTTTACAAAGGTAGGAGCATTTCTGGAAGCCCCATGGGTGAAATTATTTTATGATGATATCTCCTCCATGCAGGATACAATTAGGCAAAAATTTTTATTTTGGTGATTAAATTGCTACTATTTTTGCAAAGATTAACAAGTTTTATTACAGCAGTTATAGGTTTATAGAAAAGTTGTGCAGATAGTACAGAGTTTCCATATACCCCCCCTCACACACTGTTTTCCCTATAATTAATACTTTGCATCAGTATGGAACCTTTGTTACAATTGATGGAACAATATTATTATAATTATATTATCTATAGTACATAATTTACATGAGGGTTCACTCCTTACGTTGTACATTTCTATGTTTTTTATATTTTTATTTTTTACAACCAAAAATTAATCCTTTTAGCCAGTTACAAGTATACAATTTAGTGATGTTAATAACATTCACAATGTTGTGATGTCATCACCACTTCCATTACCAAAACTTTTCCATTACCCCAATGAGAAACTACCAATGAAGCATTAACTTGCCATTCCTCAGTCTCATCCCTACCCCTGTAGAATTTACCCCTGTAAATTCTAATTTCTGACTCTGAACTTACATGTTCTATTTCAAATATGTGAGATCATGTAATATTTGTCCTTTTGTATTTGGCTTATTTCACTAAACATCATGTCTTCAAGGTTTAGATTTTTTTTAAATGTCTGGAAAAACTGAGTTTGTATTGCTTTATCCTGTTTATTTTAGTTGACAGAAAATGTAGTATGCCAACATGAATCATATTAGGCAAAATACTGTATGTTCTATAATCCCTTGCTACCCAAAGCATATCTGTGGACCTCAGATATTTGGAAATGAGGGATATTTGGTCCCACTTTAGACCTACTGAATCAGAATCTGCATTTTAACAAGACCCCAAAGTCTTGCACATAAAAGTTTGTCAAACTTTTCTACACACACACGCACACACACGCACAAGCATATTTTGAAGGCACTGAAACCTAGATTCTTGCTTCTCCTGGTGGTCTGCATACTGTCAGTATCAGTGCCACCTGGGAGCTTGTTAGAATTCCAGACGCTCAGGTCCAACCTCAGACTTATTGAATTAGAATCTACATTTTAACAAGATCCCTAGGTGATTTCTATGAACATTAAAGTCTGAAAAGCATCTAGATTATATGATCTTTCTGAAGCTAGCTAAACTTGAATTCTAGTTTTAGAATAATATGCAGTATTACTCTTTTTTCAAAATGCCCCTTTAGAAGTCTTAGCTGGAACATGGCAATTCAGTAAATAAATATGGCTAGGGTCTCTGAGTATATAAGCAAAAGAAGAATCTAGTCGTCATCTTTAATTGTCATATTCCTTCTGACATTCACTTGTCTTTCCCTTAACTATTTCTCTCAAAACTCTTCGATGGACACCTCTTCTATTCCTGTTGATTCTATGAAAACAAGGATGGGGGTTCTCATAATTTTTTCTACCTTTTATGATTTATAGAGCATTGTTTTGCAACCATTATTTAGCTGTTTCTCCTATGACAACCCTCCTGCATCTGCCTATCCTATTCTCCCTAGGGCTTCATCTCTGCTGTTAGTGACCCTTCTGGGCATTATCCCTCTTTCCTCAATGGCAGTTCCTTATTCAGATTTTATTCTCCCCTCAATGCCTGCTACCTTTCTTGTCCATGGCATTTCTAATGCCAAACCTTCACAGTGATTCTCAGCTCTGTTGACTTTTATCTCAACTTTACTGTTGCTGTCTACCCTGAAGCGATGTCATCTTCATTACTCTGACTTTCCCACTTGGACCCGTCACTAAACTACCCCACCTCAAGAATCTTGAATTTTCCTTCTGTGAAATACAAACTTCTCGCCAGTTTCTCACTCCTATTCTTTCAGTCCAAATCTTGACCTCATTTGCCCAATCACCACAGTGAGCCATGGTAATAGTGCCTTTACTAGCATCTTCAAAGTTGTTTTTCTTTTGATGTTCCCCACACTTATCCTTTAACCATGGTCTACCACCGCCCTCTGCTTTATCTGCTTTTGTTTTCAGGCTGTAAGATTTGCTTCAGAAGATTATGAATAAAATTTTGGCTTTCTAACCTAAGCTGGATGGTCTCTTCTGCTCCTCTGTTCTTTTATGCAATTTCTGTGGTACCCAATCCCATATGCATCATTTTAGTTTCTTATGAGGTGTGAGAGATAGTCTTTTCCATAACTAATGGTAAAGCTTTATGCTTTCAGGTTAAATTTGCTGGTAGACTTCTAAATCATTGTGTTCTTATTTCATTACAGTTTCCTCCAGTAGAGTTATAATATTTGTCACATTACTGCACTGCATATTTTATTATAGTCTTTAGATGCAGCTGGTTTTTACCTTCTTGTGGTTATTTAAAAAATGGTAATAAAGATTCTGTGCCTTAATTGGTCTCATTCTCAATTAAGCATTGTTGTTTTAAAAACTGTTATATATAACAAAGAGTAGAGGCTGTTAAAATGTCTTTGCTAGTGGCATTAAAGGGCAAGGAAATGCAATTCAGTTACAATTTCTTCAATTATACTGAAAAGTCAGCAGGGCTAACTGGGCAAAATATCTGCAGAAGTTTTGTACTATTTGTGCAGTAAAAAAAAAATGTAATTGTGTCATTAAATCTCTGCATTGTCCCCAGCATTGTACCTGTAACTGTGGAAGGACCAGAGAAGTACAGGGTATTTTACCTGACTTCAACATGTGTTCTATGCTGAGGAGAAAATCGTAACATACACGAATGTGTTAAGATAGAATGTGACAGAAAACACAAATCTGGTTGCGTCACTTCCCTGTTTACAAACCTCTGATGATATCCTTATATGAAATAAAGTTCATATTCCTTAGTTTAGTGTACTTTCTCACTAACACTCTGGCTCTAGTCTCTCTTTCCAGCATCATGTTCTTCTACGTCTGCCCTCCTATCACCTTTCTTGCACTCCAGCCATTCTGAACTATTCATTATCCCAGGATAAAGACACTTTAATACTTCTCTGGTTTTGGTGAGCTTCTTTTTGTTTTGAATTCTATTACTCCCTATCTTTGCCAAATAAATTCATGTTTGTCTTTTAAGACCCACCTAAAATGTTACTGCTTCTACTCTGCAGAGCTTTCTTGCATTTTCCTAGACAGAATTATTGTCTACTTTCTATGCCTTCTTTAGATTCTTGCTATCTTCCATTCTAGAATTTATTACAGTGTTCTATATTGTCTTTTTGTGTGTATATGTCCCTATTCCTTAATAGCCAATGAATTTTATAAGCCTTATGAGGCTGTGTTTTATTTATATTTGTTTGCCCAATACATAGCACAATGCTTGGAATATTTAATATAAGTGATTCTTAAATATTTTCTATTTTGCAGTATAGTTTTGAATACTGAAATTTGGGGTGGTACTCTTGAAGGTATAAAAAATCAAAATAATATTAATTAATTTAGCAACAATTATGAAATATTTGTTCTGACAGTTTAACAGTATCCCATAGTGCCTATAAAACAACCATTCTTGTCCTGCTGCTCCTGTGGAATCTTTTCAGTGCCCTGTCACTGTCAAAGGAGAACTGTTTATTGCCCAAACTAATGTATTGTCACTTACGAGATTGAGTTTCTTGGTTTTTTTGTTGGCTGTTGATTCCACTTGACATCAACTCTTATCCCTACTTATGCATGGTACTGTCTCCCATTTATATAAAACTGATACACAGTATGTTCATACACCTGTTCAGTTCAGCCTTCTTTTTGTTTTTTTAATGCAATTTTATTGAAATGTATTCCCATACTGTACAATCATCCATAGTGTAAAACAGTTCTTCACAGTATCATCATATAGTTATGGATTCATCACCACAATTTTTGAACATTTTCATTAGTCCAAAAAGTAAAAATAAAAATAAGAATAAAAATAAAAGTGAAAAAAGAACAAAAAAAAATCCCATACCCCTTCTCCCCCCTATTATTTGTTTACTTTTTTCCTCCATTTTTCTACTGACTTGTCCATACTGGGTAAAGGGAGTGTGGGCCATAAGATTTTCACAATCATACATTCACAACATAAAAGCTATATAGTTATACGATCATCTTCAACAATCAAGGATACTGGATTGCAGTTCAGCGGTTGCAGGTATTTCCTTCTAGCTGTTCTAATAAGTTAAAAACTAAAAAGGGATATCTATAAAATGCATAAGACTTACCTCCAGAATGACCTGCTGACTCCATTTGAAATCTCTCAGCCACTGAAACTTTATTTTGTTTTATTTCTCTTTTCCCTTTTGGTCAAGAAGACTGTCTCGATCTCATGATGCCAGGGCCAGACTCATCCCTGGGAGTCATGTCCGCGTAATGGAGGGAAGTGAGTTTACCTGTCAAGTTAGCTTAGAAAAAGAGGCCACATGAGCAACAAAAGAGGTTCTCTGGGGGTGACTCTCAGGCACAATTATAAGTAGGCTTGGCCTCTCCTTTGCAGTAACAAGCTTTATAAGGATAAGCCCCAAGATTGAGGGCTTGGCCTACTAAACTGGTAGTCTCCAATGCTTGTGAAAATATCAGGGATTCCACAGCTGGGGAAGTTTAATATTTCTGCATTTTCCTGCAGTTCCTCAAGGAGGCATTGCAAATATTTTTTATTCTCTGCCCAGATTACTCTGGGATATATTGGGGTTTCACACTAACATGTAAAAACCAATCAGATCTCACCTCCTATTCAAGGTTCCATGAATTACATGGTGTTTGAATAAACTAACTATTTAAGTTAACTTATATAATGTGCCACAGAAAATGTAGATTTTGCAACAAATAAACATCTCTTCCTTTGGTCCCACACAGAAGCCAAAGTTTTAAAACACAGTTAATGTCATCCTCTACACTTTAGTCTAATCTACCCCAATCTCAACCAAGTCCATTTCATTCATATCTCCAGATAAAGTCTGATCTCCTTTTCAGCCTCTTTAACAGTTGCTGCATGGGGCAATGCCAAGATTCACAGCTGCCCAACACAGACACCTGCCGCTCCAGGGACCAACCGGGTCACACACAAACAGCTCAACATCTCAAAATTTAGAAATAACTGTTAACAACTCATGAATAGACATGACTGCTGTAAGAACTTACAATCTAGGAACCTTTACAATAAGCCTTCCCCTGATAACCCATGTTCCCAGATTCAATTCTCAGAGTTTGCACATTATTGTTAATGCATATTAGTGAGGTGTTATAATGTTTGTCTTTTCATTTCTGGTTTATTTCACTCAACATACTGTCTTTAGGTCCATTCAACTAGTTGCATACCTCACGACTTCATTTCTTCTTGCCATCACTCAATATTCCATTGTATGTATACATCACAGTTCACCATTCTGTTTACCAGTTGATGTACCCTTAGGCCACCTGTATCCATTGCAAATTGTGAATACTGCAGCCACAAACACTAGTATGCAAATCTCCACTAGTGTCCCCACTCTCAGTTCCTCCCAGTATATAACCAATAACAGGGTTGCAGGACCATGTGGCAACCCCATACTTAGCTTCCTGTGGAACCACTACACTGCCCTCCAGATGGCTGCACCATTCTACTTCCCCACCAACACTGAATAGGTACATTCCTAGCTCCACATTTGCTCCAGCACTTGTATCCCTCTGTTTATTTCTTAAACAGTTTTACTCACATCCCAGACAATCCATCTTTAGTAAACAATCAAATGAACATAGCTATGCATTTACCACCACAATCTATATGAGGTCATTTCCATGTCTTCCACAATGAAGAGGAAGAGAAGAAAAAAATGAAGAATATAAAAAGATAGAAGAAAAAAAAATACAATGAAAAGGTCATACAATACCACCACCACCAAGAATCCGATTCCACTCCCTTATATCCCCCTCTTAAAAACCTTTAAAAAGCCTTTTAAAAGCCTTTGTTACAATTAATGGAAGCATATTACAATGTTACTGTTAACTATAGGCTCGAGTTTGCACTGATTGTATTTTTCCCTTATACTATCCGGTTTTCAACACCTTGCAATATTGACATTCATTTGTTCTCCCTCATGTTAAAACATTCTTATATTATTGCGCTTAATCATCATCATTGACCACTCTGGGTTTGACTAAATTATAGAATCCCAGTCTTCACCTTCTATCTTTCTTTCTAGTATCATACATGCCCCTAGCCTTCCTCTGTCACCCATGCTCACACTCATCTTTGTTCAGAGTGCTTACTGTATTGTGCTACCATCACAGTATTTGCTGTTCTGGATCTATACAATCAATCCTGTTGAACATTCTGTACTCCTTCAGATGCCTGATCTCTACCCTCTTTCTATCTCCTGATAACTTGTGTTCTCAACTTAAACTTTCAAGGTTCACTCATTAATGTTAGTTCATATTAGTGTGAACATACAGTATTTGTCCTTTTGTTTCTAGATAATTTCACTCAATTAAATGTCTGCTATCATTTTGTCTTTTGGATTTTATGTGTCATGTCATTTTATTGTTATTTTTTCTCTCTCTCTTTTTACCCTTACTGATCATCTTCATTTCTATACTGTGCTCCAAACCTCTCTCTGTCTTTTCCTATCTGTCTGCAGTTCTCCCTTTAGTATTTCTTATAGAGCAGGTATCTTGTTCTCAAACTCTCTCAATGTCTGTTTGCTGAGAATATTTTAAACTCTCATTTTTGAAGGACAGTTTTGCTGGATATAGAATTCTTGGTTGGCAGTTTTTGTCTCTCAGTATCTTAAATATATCACACCACTGCCTTCTTTCTTCCATGGTTTCTACTGAGAACTCTGCATGTAGTCTTATTGAGCTTCCCTTTTATGTGATGGATTGTTTTTCTCTTGCTGCTTTCATAATTCTATCTTTGTCTTTGGTGTTTGATAATCTGATTATTAAGTGTCTTGGCATAGGTCTATTCGGAGCTATTCTACTTGGGTTACACTGCGTTTCTTGAATCTGTAATTTTATGTCTTTCATAAGAGATGGGAAATTTTCTGTGATTATTTCCTCCATTATTCTTTCTGCCCCTTTTCCCTTCTCTTCTCATTTGGAACTTCCATGTGCTTCATGTTGTCATTCAATTCCCTGAGATGATGCTCATATTTTCCATTCTTTTCCCTATCTGTTCTTTTGTGTGTAGGATTTCAGATGTTCTATACTCCAGTTCATGAATCCTTTCTTCTGCCTCTTCAAATCTGCTATTGTATGTCTCCACTGTATTTTTCATCTCTTCTGTTGTGCCTTTCATTCCCATGAGTTCTGCCATTTGTTTTTTCAAGCTTCTGAATTCTTTTTTATGGTCACCCAGTGTCTTTATATCCTTATCTCTTTTGCCACATTTTCCTTCACCTTGTTGATTTTATTTAGAAGATTTGCTTTAACATCTTTAATTAGTTGTTACAGCTCCTATATCTCATTTGAAGTGTAAATTTGTTCCTTTGACTGGGCCATATCTTCATTTTTCCTAATGTGACTTGTAATTTTTTATTGTCTAGGTATCTGGTTTCCTTGATTTCCTCAATCAATCAGATTTTCCCAGACCAGATGGGCCCAGGTTCTCAGGAGGAAAGTGTAATCAGTATCAAGTTTCCCTGAGGATGAGACCTAGAAGGTTGTCAGACTTTCCTGTGATGTCCCTTGAGTCTATGCTTTTCCTATCCTGCACAGCAGGTGGTGTTTTTTCATCCCACAGCTCCCTGCTGGTGTCAGAAGCCAATCTTAAGTTGTTTCTGGGTCCTTGCTCCCCAGGCCCTGGGGTCTGAATTCTCTGAGGGAGGGCAGCCACTTGAGTTGTGCTACACCCTCCTTTTCTTAGGGAAGATACACCCTTAAGGGAATTATCTCCTACACTTGAATTCCTCCTTTCTCTCTCTGACTTTCTTAACTCCACCCTTGCCTGGGTCAGTGCTGACAATTGAAAATGCCTGAGGATTTCTCAAATGAGCTACTTAGAATGGGAGAAAAAAAAAAGGAAAAAGAAAGAAATCCCCTTTTCAGAGTCAGTTCCCAGCCCCAGATTTGCAGGTCAACTGGAGTTGGTACCTGTGCCCCTTTTCTTGGGACACAGCCATTTCCCAATATTCTGAGCTCAGCCATATCCAAAAGCCTCTGTTTTTATTTATTATTTTTTTTCTGTCAAGCCCACCTCCTCTCTGCTGGGAGAGACCTCAGGGTTCCTTTCATGCTTGTTCTGGGTTTATCTATGCTTGTAGCTCATATTCAGTAGTCCAAATTTGTTAATTAAAACTGCAGTTTGTTTTCAGTTGAGTTACTTTCCCTTGTTTCTGATAGCCTGCTTCTTTTTTTTTTCTTTTTAATTTTTATTGGGATTGTTCAGATACCATACAATTATCCAAAGATCCAAAGTGTACAATCAGTTGCCCCTGGTATCCTCCTACAGCTGTGCATCCATCACCACACTTAATTTTTGTTCAATTTTTAGAAGCTTTTCATTACTCCAGACAAGAAATAAAGTGAAAGATGAAAAAGGAAAGAAAAGAAAAAAAAAAAAGAAAAAGAATGGAAACTGGAATCTTCCCATATCCTTAACCAACCCCCCTCATTTGTTGACTCATAGTGTTGGTATAGTACATTTGTTACTGTTTATGAAAGAATTTGAAATACTACTAACTGTAGTATATGGTTTGCAATAGGTATGTATTTCTTCCCTATATGCCCCTCTATTATTAACTTCTAGTTGTATTGTCATACATTTGTTCTGGTTCATGGAAGAGTTTTCTAATATTTGTACAGTTAATCATGGACATTGCCCACCAGGATTCAGTTTTATACATTCCCATCTTTTTGACCTCCAGCTTTCCTTCTGGTGACATATATGACTTTGAGCTTCCCCTTTCCACCTCATTCATGCACCATTCGGCACTGTTATTCTCACATCTTGCTACTGACACCTCTGTTCATTTCCAAACATTTAAGTTCATCCTAGTTGAACATTCTGCTCATACTAAGCAACCACTCCCCATTATTAAGCCTCATCCTATATGTTGGTACCTTATATTTCATGTCTATGAGTTTACATATTATAATTAGTTCTTATCAGTGAGACCCTGCAATATTTGTCCTTATGTGTCTGGCTTATTTCACTCAGTATATTGCCCCTGAGGTTTTATCATCAACCCATTTTTTTTTAAGATGGTTTTGTTCACACACCATATACTGCATTTTAAGTAAACAATCAGTGGTTCTCTGTATGGTCACATATTTATGTGTTCACCACCTTCACCACTATCTATATAAGGGCATCTACATTTCTTCCACAAGGCAGGAGGGAGAGTCAAAGAAGGTAGAGAGGCAAAAGAAAGAAGAAAAAAAATGACAGCTAGGAAGTAGCAAAAGGAAAAATAACCTTAAATCAAAGTAGAGTAAAGAGTCAGACAATACCACCAATGTCAAGTGTCTGACATGCCTCCCCTATCACTCCTTCTTATCTGCCTTTACCTCGGTATATCGCCTTTGTTACATTAAAGGAAGCATAATACAATGATTCTGTTAGTTACAGTCTCTAGTTTACGTTGATTGCATCCCTCCCCCAATGCCTCCCCATTTTTAACACCTTGCAAGGTTGACATTTGCTTGTTCTCCCTCATAAAAAAACATATTTGTACATTTTATCACAATTGTTGAACACTCTAGATTTCACCAAGTTACACAGTCCCAGTCTTTATCTTTCCTCCTTTCTTTTGGTGTCTCACATGCTCCCAGCCTTCCTCTTTCAACATATTCCTAGTTATCTTTGTTCAGTGTACTTACACAGCTGTGCTACCATCTCCCAAAATTGTGTTCCAAACCACGCACTCCTTTCTTCTCCTGTCACTCTGTAGTGCTCCCTTTAGTATTTCCTGTAGGGCAGGTGTCTTGTTCACGAAATCTCTCATTGTCTGTTTGTTGGAAAATATTTTGAGCTCTCCCTCATATTTGAAGGACAGCTTTGCTGGATATAGGATTCTTGGTTGGCGGTTTTTCTCTTTCAGTATCTTAAATATATCACACCACTTCCTTCTTACCTCCATGGTTTCTGCTCTGAGATCCACATGTAGTCTTATTAAGCTTCCTTTGTATGTGATGGATTGCTTTTCTCTTGCTGCTTTCAGGATTCTCGCTTTGTCTTTGACATTTGATAACCTGATTGCTAAGTGTCTTGGCGTAGGCCTATTCCAATCTACTCTGTTTGGAGTATGCTGCGCTTCTTGGATCTGTAATTTTATGTCTTTCATAAGAGATGGGAAATTTTCATTGATTATTTCCTCTATTATTGCTTCTGTCCCTTTTCCCTTCTCTTCTCCTTCTGGGACACCAATGATATGTACATTCTTGTAGTTTGTTTCATCCTTAAGTTCCTGGAGACGTTGCTCATATTTTTTCATTCTTTTCTCCATCTGCTCCTTTGCGTGTAGGCTTTCAGGTATTTTGTTCTCCAGTTCTTGAGTGTTTTCTTCTGCCTCTTGAGATCTGCTGTTTTATGTTTCCATTGTGTCTTTCATGTCTTGTGTTGTGCCTTTCATTTCCATAGATTCTAGTAGTTGTTTTTTTTTTAACTTTTGATTTCTGTCTTATGTATACCCAGTGTTTTCTTTA
The DNA here is from genome assembly GCF_015220235.1 of Choloepus didactylus. NCBI lineage: Eukaryota > Metazoa > Chordata > Mammalia > Pilosa > Megalonychidae > Choloepus > Choloepus didactylus. The sequence goes on from NC_051311.1 coordinate 83,141,168, forward strand.
CAGCGTCTATCTCTTTTGTGAAATATTCTCTAAACTTTTTGAATTGATTTAGCATTAGTTGTTTAAATTCCTATATCTCAGTTGAAGTGTACGTTTGTTCCTTTGACTGGGCCATAGCTTCATTTTTCTTAGTGTAGGTTGTAGTTTTCTGTTGTTTAGGCATCTGATCTCCTAGACCACCCCAATCAGGTTTTTCCAGATGAGAAAAGGCTTAGGTAACAAAAGGAGGAAATATTCAGTATCGGGTTTCCCTGATGGTTTTCCTTAGAGGATTGATACACTTGTGCTTTTCTGCCCAGCACTGGCACTTGTCAGCCTGTCATCGGCTGGTGTAAGAGGGTGTGGCCTGTGGCTCTCCTCCCCCAGGCTTTGGGGTCTGGTTCCGGAAAGGCGGGTAGTAGAGCTGGGCCCCTCCCTTACCTCTTGTGAAGCTATGCCCCCTCCAGAGAGGTCATCTGCATATAATGAGTTCTTTGTTTCTCTGACTCTGCTGATCAAAGTGTTTTGATTTTAAAATGGCTGAGGCTGTCTTTACTGCAAAGTGCTGCAGGCTGAAAATGGCTGATGTTTTCTCCACAGAGAGAGAAAGGGACAGAAAAGCTCCCAGATTCACCCATCAGGCAGAGATAGCACCGGGTCCTCTGGGCTCCCTGTCTTGAGACAGATATGTCCCCCGACTCTCCCAAGGTCAGTTATCACCAAAGCCTCTGCCTGCTTGTTGAAGATTCGCTGTCTGTATTGAGCAGTTAACATTAAAACCCCAGTTGGAGCTGGGCTGAGAGAGTGTTGCTCTCTAGCACCATGAGGCTTCCATGATGGAGGGGCTCTCGGCTCTCAGCGCAGGTCCACAGTTTTTACTTACAGATTTTATGCTGCCATCTTGGGCATTCCTCCGAATTCAGGTTGGTGGATGACAAGTGGACAGTCATGTTTGTCTCCTCGCAGTTATTCCAGGTTATTTACTAGTTTTTTGGTCATTTATGAATTGTTGCAGGGGGTAACTAACAGTCTTCCACTCCTCTCTATGCTGCCATCTTAGCTCCTCCTCCAACCTGCTTCTTTTTTCCACAGGGAAGTGTTCCAGCTTAGTTTGATGTGCCAGCGGGGGAGGGTGCCAGCTCTGCAGTTTTGGGAAGTTTAGTTACAGTTCTATGCTGCTATCTCATCCATTCCACCCATTCCAGGCTGGCATATGATGTGTGTCCAGTCACAAATGGACGTAGTTGTTCCAGACTATTTACTAGCTGTTCCTGGCTATTTACTAGTTGCTCTAGAGGACTAACTAAATTCCATACCTTTCTATGCCGCCATCTTGCCTCAGCCTTCTTTTTGATAAATATGGATATAATAATGTCTCTGCTTATTTTGTCAAAAATAACTTTTCCATATTGGTCAGATTGGATGGCACCTCCATGTTGTTTAGTAAGCCTCCTGAGCATCTTTTTGGTACTTAAGAGTTTGACTACTTTTGGATAAATCAAAAGCTAAACTATGAAGTAGAAAATGCATATGCCCTAGAGTCATCCATGTAATCTAATCTATAGGGCTTAGGATTATTTCTTGATGTTCTATATTTCTGCCTCCTCTATCCTGTATATTTAAAGGGCCACTAAAGTTCATTGCCTTTATCTTCTAAAGGTCTTTAAAATCACACTTTCATTGCTATTCTAACTGATTAAGTTCTGATTTAGGCCTTTGAAGATTCATCACCAGTTCGTGGTAAGAGCCTCCTAATTTATCTTTCTTTGATCTATGCCTTTTTGAAGCCATTCTACACTGTCCTCTCCAGACTAAATTTCTTAGAATGCCAATTAATCTACATCATTTGCTTTATTCCTCTCTGTAGATGTTTTTTGAGTGGTTGCCATGCATTAGCCACTGTTCTGGTTCCTGTGGTTCATGGTAAACATGCTCTCTAGTATCTTCTATTTTGTATTGAGATAGGTAGTAAACCAGTAAATAAATGAGATTTTTACATTTGTGATAAGTCCTATGCTAGTCATAAGCTCAGTGAAGGAGTAACTGAAGAAGAGCACTTTAGGTAGGTGGTAAGGGAAGGCTTCTCTGAGGGAATGTCATATGAGCTGAGACATGAAGGGTAAAGATGAGCTGGCCAAGCAGAAACTGCCAGAAGAAGACTCCATGCAGAGGAAACACCAAGTGCAAAGGCCCAGAGACAGGAAAGAGATTGGCATCCTTGTGAAAGAGAAAGGAGGCCATTGCAGCTGGAGTGTAATGAAAATGAGAATAATGATATAAGATGATGTCAAAGAGGAAGATAGGAACTAGAGCATGTGGGGCCTTGCTAGGTTATGAAGGAGTTTGGACTTTATTCTAAGAACAGTGGGAAGTCATTGATTATTTTATGAAAAAGAGTAAGATGACTTTTTTTACAAATGATAAATCTGGATTCTAATTGGAGAATGCTTTGAAAATGCAAGAGTAGACATAGAAGACCACTAAGGAGGTTAATACTCAGTCTAGGTGAGTGACACTGTTATCTTGATCTAAGATGGTGGCATTAAAGATAGAGAAAAGTGGGTAGATTCAAGACGTATGCTGGAGGTGGAGCCATTGGACTTGGTGATACATTAGAGCTTGGAATATTTGCTGTTTACATGCTGTTTTCATGGCCAAATTTCTTTTTCTGACTTTTTTAAGGTCTCTGTAGCCTGGTCTCTTTTTATGTATGTTCATTTCCCTTTATACTCCAAGGTATACTTTGTTCTTCAAGCAAAAGTGAATATGATAAGTATAAAATAGTAGTTAAAAGAACATGTCCTGGTGCCTGACTTTCTGAGTTCAGATCTTTGCTTTGTCATTTCCTACGTGATCTCAGGCCAGACATTTTGTTTGCCTTAGTTTGCTCATCTGAAAAATGGGAACAGCAATAGTTCTAACTCAGGATTACCATGAGAATTAAATGAGTTAGCCCATGTAAAGTGTTTTGAAAAATGCCTGGCACATAGATGCTTAGCTTTTTTTTTTTTTTTAAATCTGCTAAAGGCCACATTTCATTTCACCTTTGCTCCCATTCTAATGTTCTGTAAATCCTACCTAATTTTCAGACTGGTTTAGGCCCTACCGCTTCCATAAAATAGCTACCACCCTGATTTGTTCTCTTCTTCAAGTAAAATCAAATAAGAAAAAATGTTTGAATGTAAGTGGTAATAAAAACAGCACAAGAGACTTGCTCTCAATAGACTACTTATATGCCTTCCCTTTTATTGATTATTCAGTTACTTCAAGTTCCATTCTCCATGCTTCATTTCTTAATGATTATGAAAAATATTTAATTTTCATAGACATTTGTTTCAGTGACCCAAAAACCATTAAAAATGAATATTTGTAATTCTCTTAAGAAGAAAAACTATTTTGAAAGTTGGACTGGAGATATGGTTTTAAGTCTAATTGCAAGGTGCAAGCTAGGCATAGATTCCAAGGAAATAATTTTGTTCTCAAAATCTAGATCATTGGATTTTGTGAGAAAGGTAGAGGAAGAAAAATGCATATAAGCTACAAAATGGTAAAATAAGTTATGAAAAAAAGACCATGCTTCATTAGGTTTTCCTTCCTCATCTTCAAATTCGTAGCTTAAAAATCAAAAAGTCTTTAGGTGGAGATTTAATACAACATATGTAAAAATCATTTCTTATTACTGAGATTTACCTTGGATGTGACTAACTCATGTGTCTATGTATATGCCTAGAAACATAACTGAAATAATGTTTACTGCAGCATTAGCAGTGATTATCTCTGAAGGATGGGATTTTTGGTGATTTTTTTTATTTTTAAAACCATCGGTTCTGACTGAAAGTTTTTTACATGAAAATGTGCCATTTTACAAAAACTGTGATTGGAAGAGGGTAGAAGAGTTAAGAGTGGCTTGAACTACCAGACCTGCTTCCTCCAGTTGCACAAGCAGGTTTGTATGTTTACCCATGTTCCATATGATGAACATGTTTTCTTTATATGCCACAAGGTGGAAAAGATTGAGAAATACTGCATAATGTATATGTCAAGGCTTAATTGTGTTGCTTTGTGAACAATTCACACACATACATACCCTGGACCAAATAAGATCTATCTGATTTGTTAAAAGTGTTGGAAACTTCTGAATATAATTGCTCGCTTTCCTTCACCAATGCCTCACAGTTGTTTTTTGTTGTTGGTTTTTGTTTGTTTTGTTTTTATTTTTGAGGGTGGGATGGTTATAGGAAGTAATTCAAGTATAGAGAAATGTTCATGGGGAACAATAATTCTGGTCCAAAGGCATTAACAGTTCAATCCAGAACATAAATTTCCATTTTAAATAAACTGATTTCCTCTGGCAATATTTGGTTTTGTTGGTCGGAAATGTTTATGTAAGAATTCTTTACTGTTATCTGCAGATAAGGAGACATTTTGGCCCTGTCCATGTTTCATAGAGTTCCCCCATTAGTGGGCAATGTGGTTTTATTGATTTATAGGCACTGACCTGTATTCTTTGTGTCCCTCTGAACAGATCCTCTTGGAGCCTCCATGGGATTCCTATGAACATGCAACCGCATATCCATAGGAAAGTTCAATTGCATTGTTCCAAACATGAAATAAATCAAATAGACTGGAAACTTGCCAAGTTTAATTTTGACACTTCTCAAGATTAGAATGTCAGTGTAAATGGAGAGGCACGGTTGTGCCTTGGTGCTACCGATTTGGGATCTGAGACTGGGAGATGTTAAGCAGGCAGAGTTGTAAATGATTGAGCTTGAGTGCTTCTCATACTGAAGGGGCATGCTGATATTTTTTCATGTCTGCACTCTGTTACATCTCTAAAGCATTATAGTCTTACTCTTTCTGTTGGGAATCACACAAGAAAAGCTATTCTATCTGTGTTCCCTGCTCTTGGGATATGTGCTATTTGCTTAAAGACTGGTCTTTGAATTTGGGGTTGCAAAACAGTTGTTTATAAAACAACCACAGCAGTACGCTTCAGAAAGCCCTTCTCTCTTTTGAGATATAACTGGATTGGTGATTCGTGTCTGTATGTTAATTGCAATAAAGCTGCTATTGTAATTTAGAATGCTTGTTAAGAACAGTCCAACAGTCCTCTGAGGGACAATAGATAACCTGCTATGTGTCTTGCTTAGGGAGATGGTAATTATTTTACTGTAAATGAATCTAACAATAGTCTATCGGAAAACCACAAGAGGGGCAGGCTTGGAGGGAGGAGTGTTAAAATCAAGACTCTTCTTTATTGACTGCATTCGTCGGCTCAAATTACTGGCAATACGGTTTTCTTAGAGAAGTGAAAGTAAAGTGAGTAAAATAAGAATCTCTTCAGTTACTGTAAACAATTCTTAGTGTGAGCATATCACTTAAAACTCACTTTAACCTTCTTTTTAATGGAAGTTTTAATACTTCATATTACATAATGATGACTTTTTGCATTCTAAAAGGCTGTCCTACCAGATAAGAGGCTTGTAAAATTTTCCTATAGAAGAAGTTTTTCCTGCTTGATAAATTTCACTAATATTACATCTTAGAGCTTGTATTTTGTGTTAACACTGATTGTCTCTTTTCAATAGAAAACAGTTGTAGGTAAAACTCAGGTGCAAATAGTATTTTTGGGTGGTATTTGGCAGAGTAAATAAAGGAAATGTTAGAAAAGCACACTTTCTCCCCATGAAAAGACTTTTAGAATTGTGGGTTGGCTGAGGAAACCCTAGGTAGGTTATACATTTTCAAAAATTTCAAAAAATATATATTTCTTAGTGCAATATGGAGTTTGTTATAAATTTAACTGATGACTCAGGTATTTGCATCCTCCAGCATTAGGCTCAGACTTCCAGTTCTACGCATTCCCTCCTTCCCTTTATGCCAACAGTGCTCTAACCAAACATAACTGTTAGCTCTGAGAATAATCCCGGCACCTTTATGGTTTGGGTCATGATATTCTCTCAATCCTGTATGTTCCCTGACCTCATCCTCTGCATGTCCAAAGCTTAACAACCCCTTCTGACCCAGCTCCTTCTGGAAGTGTTCATTCATCAGCTGCGATGAATGTCTCTTGTCTCTGAAGTTCCACAATGTGCCTGGACCTCCCTGGATCCTTAAAACAGAAGCATGTATGCCCTGTTTATGTTTGCCCCACTCTCACGGTAAAATAATTGCTCTCCTCCTGTCCCCTAAAACTTCCCTTAATTTAGAGCTTGCCACTCTGTATTATGTGTAGTTATCCAGAACTTTCCTGTTAGGCAGTGAGCTCTTAACTTCCTCAAGCATTTCTTCTCCTCTATACTACTACCACTACATTGGTTGAGGCCTTCATGGTCTCTATTAGATGGATGCAGTGGCTCCCTTTGTATCTGTCCCTGGTCTTGTGCCTTCGAATCTCTTCTTCATAATATCCCCTCAGAGTATCTATCTAAAATGTATATATGATCATGTCAGTCTTCTGTGTAAGTTTTTACAATGGTGTCATTTGCCATGAGAATAAATTCTAAGCTCCTTAGTATGTCAAATCAGGCTGCCTGTGATCTGACCCGTCTTTCTCTTGCAGCTGAATTTCCCACCACTTGGGGCTTTATACCTTATGTTCTGGCATTGCTGAGCTATTTTTACTTCACTGCAAGGGCTCTGATGTTCTATTATTCTGACTTTGCTCAAGGTGTTCCTTCTGCTTGTAATGTTCTTTCTATTCTTCAAAACATAGTTAACTTCTGATCATCCATCAAGGCTCCACTATTGCCTCCTCAGGAAGACATCTAGATAAGTTGGCTGATTTTCTTTGAACTATTAGAGCATCTTAGTTTATATTTCTATATTATAATCTAAAGTGATCTGCTTAAAGGGCAAGGCTCATTTCTTATTTATTATTATACCCTCAACATCTAGCATGGTACTTGGCACACAGTAGATGCCCAATAAATATTTGAATGAATGGACGGGAACAGATATAAGAATATCCCAGAAGTCATATGAAAGCCAGGACTAACAACTTGGAGCAAAAACAAACGGGAGTTTTAGGGCAAAGATTAAATAGCTTCCAACTTAAAGGATGAGCCTGTGGGGAGCAAGGACTAGCAGTATAACTTTTGGTTGAAGCCTATATTGGTTCTGCAATAAGCATCCATTTGGGGCAGGACAGAAGCTTAGTGGACAGGAAGGTTCAGATATGTAGCTATTATTGGGAAAGTTCTTAAAAGTATTGCCTAGATTTTATCTTTGTGAAATCGGGATTCAGAGGTATACTAGGTTTTGAGTCAGGAAAACAGTTACTGGGGAATCAGGCTGAAATACAGTCTCAGAGAGTTTGTACAAAGTCAGAGTATAAGGGAAATAAATGATCACAGAGCAACTATTCAGAGATTGACTAGAACAGCTGTGCTAGAATATTTAAGCCAGCGCAAGAGCGTTACTAAGAAAATGAGAAGCTGCGTTGGAGGTGTTTATTCTCTTTCTGGCAAGGGCCGGTATTATTCCTGAAGTCTGGGGTGTATGGGCTCAAAGAAGAGGTCTAAATGAACACCCTGGAAAAGGCTGGAGCCATGCTTTGTGAGGATGCTCAAGCTGGACATTACAGTGTATTTAGCCAGTTGCTTCTATTTTTGTCTACTTCCCATCTCTTTTAACACATCATAATTTTTACAGTTTTGTATAAATCACCAATCATTGTTTCATTGGGAACAATAATTATGTGTTAAGTACTGCACTAGGCCTTGGGGTTAAAATGGTGAGCAAGCTGTAAGGTTCCTTGTGGCGCTTAACGAGTGGGGTAGATATACAACAAACAGGTAATTCCAAATATAATCAAACTGAAGGGGCTGTGCACAGTTCCTTGTGACAACATAGTAGTGATTTAACTTATTCTGGGGAATTCGGGAATGTTTCCATTGTGTGTGACATTTGTGCTGAAATCCAAGGGTTGAGGGGTTTGCTATAAAAAGCAAGGTGGAGGATACATAGAGGTACCAGATTGAGCACAAGCCCTGAAGTGGGATAAAATGAGGGATGGTGGAAGGCCAGCATGGTCAGATGGGAGAGTTTATACAAGGTGATCCTGCGGAGAGATAAGACAGGGGCTTTATCTTGGAGTCTATGGTAATTAGTGATTTAGACTGTGTTTAAAAGGTAAAGGAAGTCATTGGAGAGTTTTAACATCATCATATTTGTATTTTAAAATGATTGCTGTATGTGCACTGTGGAAAATAGATTGGAAAGGGGACATACATAGAAAGGGGAGTGTCTGGTTAGGGGCCTATTTTCCTGGTCCAAGCATGAGATGATGCTGGTGTAGATCAGGTGATAGTGGGGATAAAGTGAAGTGGATATATTGGAAAGATGTGTAGGAATAGAATAGATGGTCTGGGGGCAACTGATTATATGTGGCTAGGGAGAGATTAATTTAGAATTACTTCTAAGCTTTGGACATCAGCCACTTGCTAGATGGTGGCACCATTTTTTTTCTGAGAGAGCGAGGAGGTTTTGTGTAGAAGTTCATTGTTGGACATATTGCATTCAGGGACCAAATGGGCAGTTGGTTAGATGGGCATGGTGTAGAGATGGAGATTTGGAGTCATTTGCATGTAGATGATCATGGAAGGCACCTGTGTGGATGAAATTACTTAGGCCACTGGTTGGTGCCTCTTCCAACAACATCAGCATCACCTGATGTTAGGAACTTGTTATAGATGCAGATTCTGAGGCTCCAGCTCATACCTACAACATCAGAAACTCAGAGTGTGGAGCCCAATAATTTGTGTTTTAATAAACTTTACATGTGTTTCTGATGCATGCCAAAGCTTGAGAACCACTGGCCGAAGCAGTGAAAGGTAGAGGGAGAATAAAGTCCTAGTGCATAAGTATATTTTTATTATTTTATTCCAAAAGTATTCTTAGTTTGTGATAAACATTATTCTATGTTTGGCTGTTCCATCAGCCAGGCATATCTACAGACAATGTGGAAGTCTTGGCAAGAGTTATATGGTCCTCAGACTGTACTTTGCTTTGAGACTTTTAAAATTGCTCATGCAATTTAGGCACCCTTTTTAGAGATGCCATTCTACTATGTATAAGTAAAATCCAATTGTTATATCTTTCTAGAGGACCGAGGAAAAATGCTATGAGTAAGTAAATAATTAGATAAATACTTGTGCTTTCATTAAATGACGGTCTCTTAGGTCACACTTACAGTCTATAAATTACTGAAATATAAGTATTGTGTAGAAGTTACTTCAATTAAACTCTTTACCTCGGAAACTACTTTCTAAAGGGATGCTATTTGGTAAGCCTTTTAAAGTTGCTTTTGACAGATAATTTGCTCACATAATAGCATAAGGTTTCTTCTCTTGTGCTTCATACTACTTAAAGGAGAAAAAATATTTTTTTCCTTTATAATGAATTCTGATAAATTTATGAGATAATTGATGGACTATGTCTGCATAAAAACAATTTAAGTTGCTAAATACAATGCTCATGACAAATGGAATGCATTTAGACTCTTCTGTATAGGGATTGCATTCTGTCACTGTGTTCAAGAATAATACTGAACATTATGAAAAAATGAAAAGTAGATCAGTAGAAGAGGTTTCTTTAAGGCAGCACTGAAGTCTATTTATCATAATGGGAGGCAGGTAATGATAACTTTCACGTAATGGAAGCTATGCTATAGTACATTCCCTTGACACATTTTCTTTGAATGAAGTAAAGTAGTTTTTGTGAATAGAGGTAAACTAGCTTCCTCCTGTCCCCATTTATTGGGCTACATATTAGGCACTAGAAAAAGCAAATGGGTGAGTTTCAGATAAGTTGGGAAGATACACACACATACCAATGCACACAAAGATGGTGTGATAGGGATTGCACAGATTAACAATGTGCAAATTCTGAAGAATCATGCCTGAGCTGAATCTTGAAGGACAAAAGGAGTTTGCCGGTATGGAGAGAAGTGTTCTAGATTCAGGACACAGTATGTGCAAATGGCGAGTGCATGGAGGTGTTAACATGGCACATTTGGGGAAGTGCAGGTTGTCTAAGACAGTGTGGTCAGAGCATTAGGTGCATAAGGAGTAGCTGCAGCAGTGATGCTAGAGAAATAGGTAGATACATGATTGCAGACACCCTCCTGTGCAAAGCTAAGAAGTCTGACCTTTATGTTGAATACTTTGGGTTGTTATATATGGATTTTAAATAAGGAAGTCATATGCTCAGACTTGCATTGTAGACAGTTCACTCAGGCTGCACAATATTTGTTAGTATGTTGGAAAAGATAAGCCTGAGAGAGACATGAATGGCTCCCAGGTTTTGTCTTCACTAGAAATTTCTGTTCATCTTTCTGCCTATTTTTTCATTTTTCAAAACCAGTTTGATGCTTGTAAGGGGTATAGAATTGGGAAAAAGTTACAGGGAAGCATTGGTCAGACAGGTAGGAGGATAAGAAAAAGAGCATGGTTCCTAGAAATGTGGGTGACTCAGAAGTCAAGAGAGGGGAGCATTCCAAATAGGAACAAATGGCCAGCACTGTCAGATGTCAGGTAGAGATTAAGTAAGGGTAAAAACTATCTATTGGGTTTGACAGAAGGGAATGTCACTGGTCACTTGATGGCAGCAGTTTTGAGAGGGTTGTTTGGGACAGGCAGATGTGGGATTGCTGATGACTAAATAAAGGCTGAAGGATTAAAGTGGGAAATGTAGTTGTTATTTCAAGAAGCTGAACAGTAATGGAAAAAGGGACATAGGTTGGTAAGAAATGGGAATATGTGAGAGAAGTATTGTTAAATAGCAAGAGGCTGGAGATTTTTATGGGCTTAGGTAAAAGTGCAATAGGGAGGGAGAGATTAAAAATGTGTATGAGGGAATGGAATACAGTTGGAAAAAGGTCTCTGTGGGAGGTGAATGAATAGGATCCAGCACAAAGCAGGAAGCATTAGTGATAGAGAAGGATAAATGTGCATTCCCTGAGAGAAGGTATAGGTAGCCAAGGATGGTGCAGCTCTAGGTAAGTTTCTAAGTGGACTTTGCTTGTACACATTAGGCGAGCATTGCTTTGTGGTGTTGTTTGTATTGTGTCTGTCAAATGGGGTAGTGGGGCATAGCGGAATTTAAGTACATAATTCCATATTTTGGTAATATAATTCCATATTTTCTTAACTCTTCTTTTTATCATGTGAATATTGGTAATTGTTTATTTCTTGAAACTGTAATTTTAAAAAAACTACCATACATCAAAATTTATGTTTAATTTCATATGCAGCATAACACACTATGGTGTTAGCGATTGCATTCAATATCCTATATCTTCCAGAGATATTGCCTTTTAAAAAACCAATGTCTGTAGGAAGTAATATATAACATCTAGGAATAAATCTCAATAGGTAGAATATAAGACATCTTGGGGGGTGGTTGATGAGTGAGAAGATGGGGGCAGAGGCCTTCTAATTCTAAAGCAAATTTTATAAGTCACTGCCTTCTCTGTTTTTTGTTTTTTAGAATTATCATACTTAAGTATATTGATAATAAATTAATGAACTGAGATCATTTTTATGTAATGACTCATGAACTCAGAGATATGAGGGAATGATCATTGCTTAGCATTTCAATTTGTGGTCTATCTTGGAATCATATTTTAATTAACCCAGCCAACACCTTTGTGGATATGAAGTAATAGTTTCCCTGGAGAAGAGTAAGTAGAAAAAACCTAATATAACCTGAAAGTTTGAGAGAGAAAGAAAAAAGTTGCCCTTATCAAGTCTGTTAAAGATTGGGTTAAAGAGATGGCCCAAGGTTAAGAGTGTCCTGCTAAGCAGATGCCCAGTAAATCAGTGAGAGAATTGAGAGAAGAACATCTGAGCTTTTGGCCTCTAAGGGCACAGAGTCACTGTTTCCTTTGAGGCTATGTTTTTAATCACACTAAGTGACCTTGGGAGACAAGCGCTCCTAGCAGTGAAACAGATGGCATGCTTCCTCCATCGCCCTTCCAGCTCATGAGCCATCATGCTAATCAACTGGGATACAAATGTTAAATAATAGTGAGTTAGGATATGTTTAAATAATAGCAATGCATATTTTTCAAAACAATTTACAATTATTGTTATTACTCATTCCCACTAGCTAAAATTTCCCTAATTCTAAATCTATTGTGTTTCTTTTTGATGCTTAAAAAAAAAAGTCTGTCTGGTGAGACCATGCATAGTATGATGGCAAATTTATATTTAGATGGAAACAAGGTTATCAGTTAAATTGGGTAAGGTCCTATGAAAGTTTTTAGAACTATAGCATGTTAGTACTAAAAGGAATTTTGGAGGTTATGGGGAAATAAATTTATGATTGTGATTCTTAGACCAAACTCTTTATGAAAACCACCCAGATAACAGGATATTAAATCAGTTAGGGGTGGCCTTTGGGGAAACAAGCTTTCTGGAACATTGGAAAGCTAGGGCAGAGTGATTGATCAAGGACATCCAGGCTCTGACTCTGCTTTCTTCTCTGGATGAGACTGTGACCTTGCTCATGCCAAGTGTTACTCAAGAACTGTAAGAGCTGCTGTTTGTAAACATTCCTTTGAATGGAAGCCGGTCTATTACAGTTGAAGTTCTTTCTAGGTAAGCAATTTTAATCCCATGTATAAAAGGACATGGCATGGCAGGAATTTGGTTGTTTCTTAGATCCAGCAGGAACACTCCATATCTGACTAATTAAATTGGGAACTTAATCGAATCCTACAGTAGGCATGCATAGGCCCCCCTGAAACACATGTTTAATTAAGCCCTGATTTTACAGATGGGGGAAATGCAGTTTATGGAAGAAAAATGACTGCCTCAACTGATAGACATCAGTGTTAGAACTGGAGATAGAACCCAGGTCTGTTGACCCTTCCCTAATGCTATTATATGACAGCATGTGGTGTCGTGACTCAGAAAAGAAAACCCTGACCCCATGTTTTTTTTGTTAATGACAGTTTTTCAGTTCTTTTTTGCCTTCATTTATGCATTCATTCATTTTGTGAATATTTAGTAAGTACTTGCAATGGTAGGGACAGAGCAGTGAACAACACAGACAGAAGTTCCTGTGCTTATTAGCCTTACAGAATACTCAGGGAAGTCAGACAATAAACTAAAAACACAAATTATATTGTATGCTAGATGGTGGTAAGTGCTATGAAGAAAAATCAAGTGGAGAAGAGGCATGGGGTATGTGAGTGGGGTGTTGATTTGAAGTCGGGTAGTCAGGGAAGGTCTCACTGACTGGGTAGTCAATTGTTCACCTACTCATGTAGATTCTATGGATATGCCTACAAAACTTGTATCTTCCTTTCCATTTCCTTGAACAGAAAGCCTCCATTTTATCTCTTTTTGACTAAAGATGCACCCCCCCGCCCCACTCTCTCTTTCTCTCTCTCTCTCCCTCTGTCTCTCTCTTTCTCCCTTTCTCTCTCTTATATTTTAGGGCATATATTATCCTTCCTCCAGCCTAGTTTTCGAGAACTCAATCCCAGATCACAATACACCCCTTCTCTAAAATCTTCAGTGACTCCTCATTCAGTACAGCCCGGCCATCCACTCCCTCCCTGGAGGCCCTCATGCCACTTACCTCCCACTTCCTTCCTGCCTGGGCAGGCAACTTGCTGGTCCCCGAACATCCAGAACTTTCCCTCTTCTTGGTCTCTGCTTGTTTTTTCCCTCTTTTAGAGATACACTTCTACCATTTGAAAACTTAGCCATCCTTCAGAGTCCATCTCAAATGATGTGTATTCCATGAAATTTTTCCTGATCCCTCCCTGTGCCCTGCCCCCCGCCCCCAAAAGAAAAATATCTAGAAAGCCCCTTGAAGGTAAGAATTGTTTCTTAATCATCTTTTTTATTAGCACAGCTTCTGGCATAATTGTAGCTGCCTCATAAGGATTTGTTGAATCAAATTGAATGATATGTATCAGATTCCATTGAAATAAAAAATCTCAATTTGGGTTCAATATACTGCACAAGAAAAAGCAACCAAGGCATGGAGGTGGGTTGGTGGGGGGTAGTATCTAATAGTGTACATTTCTAACAGGAAGAAATTTTCAGTAATATACCTATTCTATGTTCAGGGACAGTTGGAGAGAGAATATACTCATGTAAATTTATGTGGGAAGCTGGCTGTCAGCTGAGCCATGTGGAAATGAATCTGCCTTAAATTGTTTTCTGCTAAAATAAGCAACCTTTTAGAAATGTTGTCTGTCTCTTTAGATTAGTACTGAATTATCCCACAGCTCTTTGAAGCTCATCAAGTTGATAATTGTTCCCAATGATCTGTAAACAAGCTTGCTTTAAACAATTACCCCTTTTGCTTATTTGTGCAGAAGACTCAGGTAACAAAGGATTGGGAGTTAATAGGGTCAATTCAGGCTATCAGTGTCCCCTCTTACTGGCTTCTGCCATGCTCGGTGCTGCGCAGCTGTAGGTACCAAAGACTTGCCTCTGGGAGATTTAGCCCATTGCACGTCCCTGATTCACATTTACTATGATCTAGGAGCTGCTTCTTCAATAGGGAACAGGGTCTGGAAATGGACGGCTGCTCCCACAGCCAGTGTCCCTGGCTTCAGGGTGGTGAGGCAGCCTCCCAGTTAGCCTCATGAATTTACCCTGGAAGCCAACCTCCCCATCTGATCTCTTTGACTAGTCAGTCAGCTTCTGTTCTGTATGTTTGGATTTCTGATTTATAGTCGATTCATGGTAGTGCTGGTAACCAGCTGAAATTCCGTATCCATAGGTTGGATACCTGCTGTGCAGAAACCTAAAAAAATCCCTGCTCAACCAAATAGTTTCTGCTGGGTGAGAATACCAGAGGTGTATTTGCCATGGGATTACATATAAACAAAACAAGACAAAACAAATGAAAAAAAAAAATCTCTGCTGTTTCTAGCAGAAATGGTTTGGAAGTTATCTTTCCTCTCCAGAGGACTCTGTTGGGCAAGGTCTTTGACTCAAATCTGAATCTGTCTTAGAGGGACGAGTCCTTTTAGTACAAGATCATTTTGATGGTAGGTGGACCCATTGCTGTCCTTATTTTCATAATAGACAGGATCTCATTTTAAGATCAAAGTAAAATACATAGCGAATTTTTTATGCTCTGAGACTTTGTTTAGGCTTTCTGTATTAATATGTTGGTATTTAAATTTAAGTGTTAATACTTTATTAGTTAGAAATGTAATTGTGGATTTTTCTTAAACTCTGAAGCTGAAGGAGAATCATGACTGAACTTACTGTGCTTGTGAATTTACTAGCACCCTAGCCAGAACTGCAGGAATCATTATTAGATATCTGAGATCTGTGTGTTCTACCCGTTAAACATCTCATCTGTTCTTATTAAGGTCATCAGTGATCTACATGCTGTTAAAGCTAATGAACAAATCTTAACCCTCATTTTTCTTGCCTGTCAGTCAAGATGATGCAGGTGATCACTTCTTGCTTGAATTACTTCTTTTCACTTGGCTTCCAGTGAAGCCATTCTTTCTTGGTTTTCCTCTGATTTCACTAGCCACTCCTTTGCAATCTTTTTTTGTTTGTTCTCTCTCTCTTTCCCATTTCTAGTTACTAGGGTTCCCCAGTGGTCAGTTCCTAGACTTCTTCTTTCACAACACTTTCTCGGTGATGTGATCCAGGCTCATGGTTTTAAATACCATCTCCCAAATTTATTTCCCTATTCCAGACTTCTTTCTGGAACTCCAGACTCATATATCCAAATGTCTACTTGCTTTCTCCATTTGGATATCTAATTAGATTTGAAGCCCAAATATCTATCCTATCCAACTTACTTCTTCTATGGTTTTCCCCATTTTGGTAAATGGTTATTTCGTCTTTCCAGGTATGCAGGCCAAACAATTGGGGTCATCCTTGACTTCTCTTTTTCTCATACTCCACATCCAGTCTGTCAGCAAATTCTGTTGGTTCTATCTTCAAACTATATCCAGCATACAGATACTTCTCACTACCTCAGCCTCTCCAAGCCACCGTCATCTTTCACCTACATTGTTATGACAGATTCTAACTGGTCTCCCTACTTCTACCCCCTCTATTCTTTTCTCAAAGCACCAGTCACAATTATCATGTCACTTATCTGTTCCAAACCCTTCAACTGTTTCACATTTCCCTCAGAGTAAAAGTCAAAGGCCTTACAATGACTTATATAGGGCTCTATATTCTCTAGCTCTTCATTTACCTCTCTGAATTCAGCTTTTCATGACTATTCTCCCAATCACAATGTCCCAGATACACTGGCTTCCTTCCTATTTCTCACTGAGCTAATGTACAGGATCAGATTGTCCAACCAGACAGCAAACATACAGGATAAAACCAACATAAATCAGAGACCTTGTCCTGTATCACATTTTACCAAATATTGTCAAGGATATGGGCAATAAAAAGACTGTGGGAGAAATCTCACATTGGATCTGTCTCAGAATAGATGAGGTCTCCATATGAGGGTCACAAGATTACCTCATGCAGCAGAAACATTTGAATTATGAAACATCTCCCACAGAGTTGTATTTCTACCTGATATTCTCCAGGGAGACATACCTCATACATCTTAGGTTGTATTTACTATTGATAATGCTTAGTTAGGGACATGATGCTATGGGCATTTCAGAGTAAGTTTCTTCCTTCAGGACAAGTATCATTAGTCTGTTTACCCAGAAGTCCAAGTGACAGGGAATTAGATAGAGTCACCTGCCTTTTCCATGCCCTCCCCGCACTGTGCTACCTCCCTCCCACCCACAATGCTTTCCTCTCAATCATACAAACACACACCTCCTGCAGAACCATTGTCCTTGTTTTTCCCTCTTATTGAAATGCTCTGAACCTAGATATTCTCATAACCTGCCCCTTCGCTTCCTTCACATTTTTACTCACTTTCTTGGTGAGACCCTCCCTGGTTAGCCTATGGAAGGTTTCAACCTCATCCCTAATACATTATCTTCTTTCTCTTTTTTCTCTCTGAAACACTTTATATTTTACTTATTCATCTTTATAGACTGTTTCTGCCATAAAAATGTAAGTTCCATGAGGGTAGGGATTTTTGTTCACTGTTACTCTTTGTGCCTAGAACCATACCTGGCCATGGTGGGTGCTCACTCTATATTTGCTGAATTCATTCCTGTCTTTTTATCCCTACTACCACTGCCTTGGTTGAGGGCCGTGCCATTTTTCAGTTACATTACTGCAGTTAACTCCTAACAGGCTTCTGGCATCTGCTTCCATGCAATCTTTCTAAAACTCAGATCTGGTCCTGTCACTTTCCTGCACAAAATTTTTCACTGCCTCCCCATTGCCTTTATTATAAAATCCATATTTCTTAGCACGGTGCCCAAGGACCTGCTTACCTCTTCAACCTCATTGTCGTCACTTTCTCTTTCATACTCTACATTGTGTGTGCCTTTTCCCCCCAAGGTCTTAATACATTTTGTTCCTGAATTTTTGTGCCTGAAATAACCTATCTGAACGATCTGAATAATTAGCTCCTTGATGATTTGTCCTAGGGCTCTTTCCTGGAATGTTTCACCTGACTTCCTGTAGTCTGTTTCAATTGCTTATTGCATTAGAGAAAACAATAATTTCATTGTATATTTCTCATAAAAATTACTATTCTTGTACATTTCTTTAAGTAACTCAATCCATTATGATTAAAATAATTGAGAGAGATTTCCAAGGTGTAGAAGAGTAATGTTACGAAAAGGTCCTTACAGTTAAGGACTTTCGCATTGCCTTATAGGTGTCACCCCAAAATATTTTGTCTTTATTGCTTCTTCGGTTAACAAAGTCTTTCTAAATTGAGTCCAAGAATGACTGATATTTTTATGCTCTGTAATGACTGGCCAAGGGGCTGGTGTAGGCTAATTTTTCTTCATAAAGCCAATAATTTAAATGGGATTTTTATAAATATGAGCCATTATATAGAAGATACAAAAACATGAGTGAACAAATGAAGGTAATTAGTGATTGACTGAAGGCCTTCCCTCTGCTTTGTGAACATCTTTTATATTTTACCCTTGACCTTCTCATTTTGAATCAATTCACCTTGTTTCTTCTCAGGTATGCAAGTAGTACTTTCTTGTGATCAGTCCACAGTTTGAGGAATGACATATTAACTGGTCTTTCACTATTTCTTCAAGTATCTTCTTTACTCAAATTTGCGAAAGAAGGAAGTATAAAGGAACAACTCTTAGTTATTGTTATTTTTGTGATGTTCAAAGAATTTCTTTATTAGTCTTCATGCAAAATTGGGGCATTTAGTAATTACACATCATTGTGCTAGGAAAGCATATCTTGCTTAATTACTGAATGAAATGTCCTTTGGAAAAGGGTGTTTTAAAGTTGTATAAGGATATATTTTGTACCTAATGTAATTGTTGCTATGTTGTATAAACAAATAAGTCAGTTTAAATAAGCTTATGATGAGTTTTTAATTTATGGAGAAATGAATCAGTAGGGCAAAGAGAGGTGCAAAGAATTTGTCTTGTATAATAATTGAAGAATCATTTGAGTAAAATCCCCAATGAACTAGCTTTTGTTGGACAAAAAGAATGCAATTATATTAAAAATTAATACTTCAGTGTAATATGAAACCAGTGCTGCCTAAATTGTTGTGTGCCAAATTAGGTTGCTGTAAACAATAACAAAATGGTTGGTTGTGCAAATGAAAGCACTGAGTTATTTAAACTTGCTGTAACATGTTTAATGAGATGCAGTGAAAGCAGAAAATGTTTAATTTAGTAACGGGTGACCTGAATCCATCTGTCCTACAGAATAATAGGCTTTGGACTAATTTTCAGTAAAACAAAATAACTGAATGTCTGTCCCTTTTAATATATAATGTTAACTATTTCATATTGTTTTTTTCCTTTTTTTTTTTTTTGTAAGGGAAATGATAGCTTTCAGGGGCAATTCCAGTAATGAATCATTTTAAGTAGAAAATTTATTTGTAAAATGAATGATCACTACCTTTCTCTCATTACATCTCCTGCCACTCCTTTGTGCCAATAATTTTGTTCTCTGAAATTTTTGAGTACTGTGTTTTAAAATTAGTGTCTGTTGATACTGTATTTGTGATGTCTTTGAAAATGTAGCCTCATGGAAAAGATAGTGTTCAATTTATAGTTTATGCTTGAGGTTTATTAGTTAGCTAATTATGGTATTTGCAGTGCTTTTTGAAAGGGAAGTTAGTCTCTCAGTATTGGTTCCCATTTTGATCATTGTAGGAAGAACCCCCCCCCCACACACAAAAAAAACAGTACAGTTGGTGGAAGTTATAATACTAGAGATGGAATTGCTATAGAACTGTCAGTTTCAATAGTCTACAGCTAATTGATATATTAACTTGGAATGTAGATTAAAATATAAAGAGTTTTTATATTTGGGTTTGGGATCATGGATAATTAAAAAAATTGAATGTTCATTGAATTACATTTGAGAAATACACGTATGTGTGCTATGTAAAAATTAGGTAAAGATTTGTTTCCAGAAGGAAAGTATACAAGTTAGATACACATTTGTATGTAACCTTTTTTTTTCTATTTTTTTTTTTGGGGGGGGGCTTGCCTATAAAATGTTAGTACTCTGAGGCACAGCAATTATCCAATAAGCCTGATATTATGTATGCAGATGGTTCACCTTGAGGATTAAAAAGAGCACTTTGAGTGCAACAGTAGGTAGTGAAATGTCCTATTTCAGAGAAGTTTCTCAACCGTGAAATAGCCTTCTTGTGTCCATTTGTTAACCAGATCAGAGATGGGTGAAACAAAAGTATTTGGTATTTATTATGGCCTATATTTGTAAAGTTCCCCTTTGCAAATTTGCATACATTCAGAGATTTTAGGATCCTTCCAGAATGCCTTAGGACTAACCATTTTACTTGTGATAAGCTATAAAACAACAACAAACAATTTCTGTCAAATAAAAATTAGTTAACTTGCTCTTCTGTACCTCTCATAGCCACCAAAGTAAAGTTTTAAAAACCTTTATAATTCAGAAATTTCTTCCAAGGAGGATATTTGCCTGGGTTGGGGTAGGAGTATACCTAACTAAAATCACAGGAAACTTGATGCATGAATTCTATGCCCTGGTCAGCTTACTAAGGGCCTCTACTAAGCTCATTTGCTTGTTTACATTACTTGCCTGAACTTTGGCCTAAATAATTCTCTGACTTCGGGTAAAACTTGAATGTAGCAGGTTTTAAGAGCCTTAATACACATTGATGCATATTTTGTGATTCTTAGGTAACAAAATCTGACCCCAATCAGTTATATGAACTTTCCTCTCCTGATTAAAGCTCTTCCAGGGATTCTCTCTCTCCTTGGAGCTCTGATGTTACTTCTGATGACCTTGGCCTGACCTTTCTCTCAGGGCTTTATTTTCTTCCAGTTCCCATGGCCACAGAATCACATCCAACTTTCTCTCACCTTTAAGTATTTGCATGTTTGTATTTGCATGTTCCCTTGCCTCCCTATCTAGGGTGCTGCCCAGCCCTTTTCCACCTGGTTTACACAACCTCCTCCCCCTTCCCTGGAAAGCCTTCCCTAAGGCTCACTTCTCTGAGACACCCCCTCCCTACCAGACCTCTGAGCTCCTTGAGACCTGGCTGGCACCTCTCCTCCCCCTCTCCCCCCACCCCCCACTGCACTCTCTTAACCTCAGTAAATAAATGGCTATTATGTTTTTTGGTATCATTTGCATGTCATAATTCTCACATATTGTTGAACTTTAGGTAGTTTACATTTTGGGGAACATTTCATTTTAGTGAATTTTTACTCCCCTGCCCCACC
Source organism: Choloepus didactylus (assembly GCF_015220235.1). NCBI lineage: Eukaryota > Metazoa > Chordata > Mammalia > Pilosa > Megalonychidae > Choloepus > Choloepus didactylus. The sequence continues at coordinate 83,161,944 of NC_051311.1, forward strand.
CCCATAAATACTCCGGGTGAAACATATATCATAATAAATTTTTATTGGATTGCCGTGAGTCTTATCTTCCAAATCCTATTTCTTACCTTATTTTCTACTTTTGAAAAAAAAAAATTGCAAACATTTGGAGCAATTAGAGGAAGCCCAAGCAATATAAATAACATTTGTAACTCATATTTTTTTTAATTAAAAAAAAACATTTTATATAGATACCAACTAAATTTAGTTCTCATAGGTAATGGCATGTCAGTTTTGGAAACTGGTAACTTTGTAAATGTCGTGTCCAGCAAGACACTAAGGTTTTAGAGTATGCAATAGAAGAAACCATTTTCTATGCCACAGGATTTAAAAATACCCCACAAGTTTATGTATCTGAAGCAATAGCAAAAGACATGTCTGAATACTTATCTGAATTTTATGCCAATGTTGCTAATCTTAAGTATACTCTTCATGAGTTCTCACATTTAGATTTTAGATATTTATAAAAACAAATTTAATGTTGACTTCAAGCCTAATGCAACATTGGTGCCACCTATTATTCAACAGAGGCTATTCCTTTCCTTCCCTGCCTTCCGTTCCAAATTACTCCCTTTGCCTTCCCCTTTTCCAGTGACTATTCCACTAGACTCTCTTTTCAAATTCTGTGGTAGCTATTTAAAATATACTTATGACAATATTTAGGGTGTATGGCAGCCCAGGGGTTGGAACCCCTCCTCCCCCACCTTTGGGAATAGGTTGGAGCCTTGAGCACGTAGAGTCCCGTGACCAGAGCACAGACATTGAAGGTCATTGAGCCTAATCACTGTTGGTAATCAACTTTTAGGAGACTCAGCTAACATTTCTCTGCAACCAAATCTAGAGAGGCTGTGCTGAAATAAACTTTCAGGAGACTCAGCTGAGGCTCCTTTGTAAACAAAGCTATTGAGGCGCTGCTGCACTATATAAGGCACTCCTCTTCCCCTTGTTTGTGTGGATCCTTCACTTCCTTTTCTCAACTCGCTGCTATTAGGAAAGATCCTCCTGTAAGTCAGTCCCTAACTAAAATTTATGGGAAACTTTTTGCCTGGCATGTTCTTTGGTCTTGGGGTTGAGTTGGGCTGCAGCAGGGTGCGTGTACCTCTGTGGTAGTAATTTCTATCTTGTGGAATCTATTTTCCAGGTCTGAGTTTATACTTCCCTTTTCAGAACTTTTTGCGTTGGGGTATTTATAGTAGACAGCCCCAACACACACATGAACTGACTTGTGCATGTGCAAGCATACTCAAACACACTTCACATTTGTTTGCTCTTGTTGGTTGCTGATTCTAGCTTTCTATGTACCACCAGCTGTGTCATACTGTTGCTTCACTTGAACTCATTTAGCACAGAAAGAATCCTGCATAAGGGCTTAGAAGAGAAAGGACCATGCTTCTTCATATTCCTGAATGACCTATTTTAAGAAGTGATAAGTGGTAAGATTTTGAGAAATGGTTTCCTCTCACTTGGTTAAATCAAATTCTGTTTCTCATTTCTGCTCATGTCACAGTTTTCATAGATATGATAGTGTTCCATTAGGAAAGAGGTGACTAGGTAGGCTTTAAGACAAGTTATATATTAGGGAATGAGACTCATGAAGAAAGAGGCACCCGAGTGGCACATTTTTAGTTGTAAGATGGAAGTTCAAGAGAAATATTAACATAAAAGCAAATGACTGTTTATATTCTTAGAAGAAGTTTGTAAGTATTTAGTTAAAATAACCACAAGAAGTAAATAAGGAGTTGAACCATTTACTTTTCTAAGGCATATCACATAGAATTGCAACCCAATTCATGAACAACTTTAGGTTCTGTTGTTGTGGAAATACTAATCCATCCAAGAATATCAACTTTAACAAATTGGGAATTTACTAGTTCAATGTGCATTCCTGTAGGTGTGCTTCAGTTATATCACAGTTTTTTTTTTTAATTCTCTAAGAATTTCAGATGGAGAACTACTAGTGATGGAGAACACATTCTGCATAATAAATGTTTCATAATTCAGCATATAGTAAATTGTTTACCTTCAGATATTTGGGTCACAAGAAAAGTATACAAAAAGAGAATTGTTATATGGCAGAAAAAAATAACTTAAGGTCCCTTTTGCTTCCCTAGTTAAACACAGCTTAGTAAATATAACAAATTATTTTTAAAATACCAATTATAGAGCACCAAATAATAGATAGTTTATAAATAATTGAGTCATAATGAAAGATAATAGTATTTGAGGTCCAAAACTTAGTTAAGAAATATTTTAAGTTATTTATCTTTTCCTCTTAGAAACATTTTAACACATTTCCTGTTTTTAGTCTCCCAAATTTGGTCTCTTGTAATCATCAGTCATGAGCTAATTGCGCTATAAGATTTGGTTGAGTTGAGGGAACGTTGGGAATGGTGTCTAACATGCCCAGCAATTCCGGGGTCCTGGAGGCCTTCATGAGGAAAGGGATTGTAAAAACGTCTCCAGCGAGCTTATTTGTGTGATACGAATGGCTCACTAGGTGAAGTTAAGTTGATGTGCAAAGTACATGGGTAGTTCAGGTTAGTGAATTTGTGCGTCGTAGCCCATTGGGTTTTTTACCACTCCAGAAAGTGCTTTTCCCAGTGTTCTTTAATTGGGCCCTGGGGTTGTGAAGTTCTGTGAGGCAGTTCCCTTTTGTTTTCTTTTATGCTCTGGAGTTGAAGCTGCGAAAGGCGGATTCATTTATTGTTTAGTTGAGAGGGAATGACTGCAATTCCAAAAACAAATTGGATTTCAGTTAGGAGTGCTTTGTCATAAATAATCTTGGAAGAGATTGGATTCTCTCCTCACTGATATACTTCAGCTGTGCGTTAAAATCACAGGGGCTAAAAGGATTGATTTATTGTTGAACTGAGTGATCACTGAGCAATGTACACCTGTCCTTGTTCTGCTCTATTGTTGCTGTCTCTATTTCCCTAAAGTGAATAAAGAAAAAGTTTATGATAAGGGAAACAAATATTCTATTTTCTGAATTATTCTTTTCATTTTACTCTCCATTAAAAAAATCAATTCTATGATGCACAACCCTCTCGGTGAATAGTTCTTCATGATCAGGAAAGAAAACCTATTTCATAGATTGGTTAAGGGCATGTTCCATGGTTGGGTCAGGGAAACAAATTTTTACATATACTATTAGGACGTTTTAAGTTTTAACAACATGTTTCTGCTAGAGGTCATGAATACTTTAGCAATACCTGCAAATACCTCTTTTCATTGACTATAAAAAGGTTTTTCCCTCATTAAAGTGTATTTCATTTATTTCAAGTTATTCAGTTCTATAAATCATCCTAAGATGTAAAAAACTGAGTATTTTTCTCCTCGGTGGGTTACGTGTCTGTGATGGCCAGGGTAATAATTTGACTGCCAGGACAATGCACTTATCTGAAGTAGAAGATAAACCTTGTTCTGGATGATCAATTTACCCTAGGCAACATTGATTATATTTGCAGTTTTCTATAAAGAGCCTACAATCAGGTTAAATGCAGTAATTCTATATTCTGGGTCTTCTGTGATGTCTAAAGATAAAAGTTAAAGTATACCAGACATATGGCTAGACCCTGGGTACGTAACAAGTAGCACTTTGTTTCCTTGATTCAAACAATGTTGCCATGGTCAGTTATACTGATGGGTAAGAATCATTCCATGCACAGGTTTGTCCTTCCCAACTTGCTATTTTTCAACCCTTTTTTTTTTCCTGATAGATGCTTGACATATGTTATTTAATTTTAATTTGGAGTGAATATTACTTCCATTTCAGCAGATGAGAGATCTAACAGAACTGTTAAATAACTTGCCCTTGAATCACATGAGTAAGTCATAGAGCTGTAATTCATCTCAATGTCTGTCTAGTTCCAAAACTTACATATTTTCATCTCTGCCTGTTTCTCCCTCTTAAGTATGAATGAACTTTTTTACAAAGCAAATAATATTTTAAATTTTGTTACATAATAGAAATAGTGGTGAATCTGTTTTTAGAGTGACTTTTTTCACAAAGGTTTATTTTTAACTTTGGTTTATTGTATATTATTTTCTTTAAGCACACCCATAATGACTTGGAGTGTATTTACAGATGTTTTATATGGATGTAATTGTTGATAATATTCAAGATTATATTAAATTAATATTTTTTAGAAAATAAGACTAAGTATTTGCATAATTCAAATATTAAAAACATAAGATATTGTTTCCTTAGGTTTTACAAAGAAAGTGGTCATGACACTGTAGACTTTGCCTTTGTTCAGTGTCCTCATTTATTATTATTGTACCATATGTGATTTAGGTGCCTTGTAGTTTGTATTTTAAAAACATTCAGTATTTATAGCAACTCAGTCTTTCTTAGACACATGACCTGACTAGGTCTGATATTTAATGCGATGTTGGTAATCAGAGCAGTGTGGCAGAGAGTTAAGTGTGACATTGGAATGAGAATGATAATGTTTAATTTTTCTGACATCAGACTACTATGCTTTACAGAGAAATTTAGCAAAGGTAATTGGAAAGACTACCAATATAAATTAGGTCAATAGCCTAGACCTTAGAGTATCAGCCTTTATGACAGTCTTGACAGCAACACAAATCTGTTAAAAGAAAATGGAACTGTCTCAGACATGAAATAATGGGACTGTCATAGATATAACATGTTGTAGAGTTTTTCCTCTTAATTACCATATCAGAACAAAACTGTTTTTTGCAGCTGGTCCTTCTTCATTTTCATTTACCTTGACTAAATCTCACATCTAGGGGGTTTGAAACATGACAGACAACAGGTGTGAATCTGTATCTTATAACTGACTGCAGTTTCCCTCCTTTCTTTAAAAATTGTCTGTTGTAAATATCTGTAACGCTAATAAAGACAGTCTTTTTTTCTTATGTGTAAAATGCTTTGCAAACCATGGTTATATTATATGTTTGAATGAAATCACAAACTTAAATAAGTCAGGTTATTAAATTACTCTTGCTTGAAGAAGAGATTTAAAGGAATGATGAGTTTCAGTCGGTTTAAGTACTGCTGAAAAGCAGCCATTCATTATGACCTAATGTGACATTGATTTTTGAGTGGAAGAAATGTAAATGTAACAGTAACTGTGTATCCTTAAGGAAACATTCTATGTTATTGATACACTTTGTTTCCTTAAAAGCCACTACCAAAACTTTACTCAAATTGAATTTTGATTGTGCTGAGGAAATCTACTAAAAACATTTATTATTTTGAAAATAAGATGGGAATTTGAAACTATTACCTTAGCAATTATTTGTACCACTCTTCCTTAAGGACAAAAGGTGTTTTATTACAGACAAGACCTCTTTTCATAGGCAGAAATTACAAAATATCACATAATTACATTTAGGAAGAACACTTATTTATTGTACATATTAAATAGACTTGATTAAATGTCTTACTTATTGTACAGATTAAATAGCCTATAGAAACGAAATCAGTTAATTTGGCTCATTTTTTTTACCTTATATTTTCTACAGTGATTACTGCTCCCATTTACTTGCCGAATTGATGGGAATTGGCAGTGAAAAATAAGCTGTTGAGAATATGAGAGAAGATTTCACACAGTAGCATCAAAGTTAAAGAGATTTCAAAAAGAATTTGTCTAATCAGTTTGATATTCTGCATCATGACCTTGTCTATTATCTATTATAGTAAACTAGATCTAATCTAAGAACCCTACTTTAAGAGAGAGTGTTATTTTTGGTTTTGAGATTTTGATAAAATGGTAGATTTATCCAAGAAGGTGTTTGTATTTCTTTCATATTTTCTCTTTGTCTTGTCACTAAGTGTGAGAATGTTAGATTCAAATTTTATTAAAAGTTTGTAAAAATTCGCAATGGTACAGTGTTCAATTAGCATAAATTAGACCACCTTGAGATTAGTGCCTTGATGATTGAATGCTGGCATTTGAGTTCAGATCATTCTGAATGTTATACATAATCAAGTACATGTGTATGGAATATAAATGAGGGAGGTAATTTCAGGAGAAATAAGTAATATTTACTTACAACTGTAGCTTGGAATATGAAAACACATCAAGATTTGTAGGATATAGCAAGAATAGTACTTAGAAGGAAATTTATAGTACTAATTATATTAAAATGACCATTGTACTACATTACTTAAAGTTACCAGTTGTTAATTGTCCTTTAGTATTTTTCCAAAACAGTTTCTCTCTGTGGGGACAAATTTTAGCTTTGGAGTAAATATAGTATTTAATTAGCAAAATGGCAATGGCAAGCTGGCTACAGAGTAATTGGTGTATAAAAATTATATTCTACAAGATTAATGCACATAAGTCAGTAATGTTTCTATATGCTAGAAATGAACAAACTGAAGAGACACTCAAGAAAAAGATACCATTTTCAATAGCAACTAAAAAAATCAAGTACCTAGGAATAAACTTAACCAAAGATGTAAAAGACCTATACAAAGAAAACTACATAACTCTACTAAAAGAAATAGAAGGGGACCTTAAAAGATGGAAAAATATTCCATGTTCATGGATAGGAAGGCTAAATGTCATTAAGATGTCAATTCTACCCAAACTCATCTACAGATTCAATGCAATCCCAATCAAAATTCCAACAACCTACTTTGCAGACTTGGAAAAGCTAGTTATCAAATTTATTTGGAAAGGGAAGATGCCTCGAATTGCTAAAGACACTCTAAAAAAGAAAAACGAAGTGGGAGGACTTACACTCCCTGACTTTGAAGCTTATTATAAAGCCACAGTTGCCAAAACAGCATGGTACTGGCACAAAGATAGACATATAGATCAATGGAATCGAATTGAGAATTCAGAGATAGACCCTCAGATCTATGGCCGACTGATCTTTGATAAGGCCCCCAAAGTCACCGAACTGAGCCATAATGGTCTTTTCAACAAATGGGGCTGGGAGAGTTGGATATCCATATCCAAAAGAATGAAAGAGGACCCCTACCTCACCCCCTACACAAAAATTAACTCAAAATGGACCAAAGATCTCAATATAAAAGAAAGTACCATAAAACTCCTAGAAGATAATGTAGGAAAACATCTTCAAGACCTTGTATTAGGAGGCCACTTCCTAGACTTTACACCCAAAGCACAAGCAACAAAAGAGAAAATAGATAAATGGGAACTCCTCAAGCTTAGAAGTTTCTGCACCTCAAAGGAATTTCTCAAAAAGGTAAAGAGGCAGCCAACTCAATGGGAAAAAATTTTTGGAAACCATGTATCTGACAAAAGACTGATATCTTGCATATACAAAGAAATCCTACAACTCAATGACAATAGTACAGACAGCCCAATTATAAAATGGGCAAAAGATATGAAAAGACAGTTCTCTGAAGAGGAAATACAAATGGCCAAGAAACACATGAAAAAATGTTCAGCTTCACTAGCTATTAGAGAGATGCAAATTAAGACCACAATGAGATACCATCTAACACCGGTTAGAATGGCTGCCATTAAACAAACAGGAAACTACAAATGCTGGAGGGGATGTGGAGAAATTGGAACTCTTATTCATTGTTGGTGGGACTGTATAATGGTTCAGCCACTCTGGAAGTCAGTCTGGCAGTTCCTTAGAAAACTAGAGATAGAGCTACCATTCGATCCAGCGATTGCACTTCTCGGGATATACCCGGAAGATCGGAAAGCAGTGACACGAACAGATATCTCCACGCCAATGTTCATAGCAGCATTATTCACAATTGCCAAGAGATGGAAACAACCCAAATGTCCTTCAACAGATGAGTGGATAAATAAAATGTGGCATATACACACGATGGAATACTACGCGGCAGTAAGAAGGAACGATCTGGTGAAACATATGACAACATGGATGAACCTTGAAGACATAATGCTGAGCGAAATAAGCCAGGCACAAAAAGAGAAATATTATATGCTACCACTAATGTGAACTTTGAAAAATGTAAAACAAATGGTTTATAATGTAGAATGTAGGGGAACTAGCAGTAGAGAGCAATTAAGGAAGGGGGAACAATAATCCAAGAAGAACAGATAAGCTATTTAACGTTCTGGGGATGCCCAGAAATGACTATGGTCTGTTAATTTCTGATGGATGTAGTAGGAACAAGTTCACTGAAATGTTGCTATAGTATGTAACTTTCTTGGGGTAAAGTAGGAACATGTTGGAAGTTAAGCAGTTATCTTAGGTTAGTTGTCTTTTTCTTACTCCCTTGCTATGGTCTCTTTGAAATGTTCTTTTATTGTATGTTTGTTTTCTTTTTAACTTTTTTTTTCTTTCAGTTGATTTGAAAAAAGAAGGGAAAGTTAAAAAAAAAAAAAAAAAGAAAGAAAAAAGACAAACAAGGAAAAAAAAAAAAAAAAAAATGTAGTGCCCCCTTGAGGAGCCTGTGGAGAATGCAGGGGTATTCGCCTACCCCACCTCCATGGTTGCTAACATGACCACAGACATAGGGGACTGGTGGTTTGATGGGTTGAGCCCTCTACCATAAGTTTTACCCTTGGGAAGACGGTTGCTGCAAAGGAGAGGCTAGGCCTCCCTGTATTTGTGCCTAAGAGTCTCCTCCTGAATGCCTCTTTGTTGCTCAGATGTGGCCCTCTCTCTCTGGCTAAGCCAACTTGAAAGGTGAAATCACTGCCCTCCCCCCTACGTGGGATCAGACACCCAGGGAAGTGAATCTCCCTGGCAACGTGGAATATGACTCCCGGAGAGGAATGTAGACCCGGCATCGTGGGATGGAGAACATCTTCTTGACCAAAAGGGGGATGTGAAAGGAAATGAAATAAGCTTCAGTGGCAGAGAGATTCCAAAACGAGCCGAGAGATCACTCTGGTGGGCACTCTTATGCACACTTTAGACAACCTTTTTTAGGTTCTAAAGAATTGGGGTAGCTGGTGGTGGATACCTGAAACTATTAAACTACAACCCAGAACCCATGAATCTCGAAGACAGTTGTATAAAAATGTAGCTTATGAGGGGTGACAGTGGGATTGGGAATGCCATAAGGACCAAACTCCACTTTGTCTAGTTTATGGATCGATGTGTAGAAAAGTAGGGGAAGCAAACAAACAGACAAAGGTACCTAGTGTTCTTTTTTACTTCAATTGCTCTTTTTCACTCTAATTATTATTCTTGTTATTTTTGTGTGTGTGCTAATGAAGGTGTCAGGGATTGATTTAGGTGATGAATGTACAACTATGTAATGGTACTGTAAACAATCGAAAGTACAATTTGTTTTGTATGACTGCGTGGTATGTGAATATATCTCAATAAAATGATGATTAAAAAAAAAAAAAATTATATTCTATATTTTGAATTTCTTAACTTTTACATTGGGACTTCCATTAGTAGACTCTTTGTTAAAATTTTACAATAATCAGATTATTGGTGGTTAGTTTTTTAAACTATTTTGTATAATTTGAATATTGATTTCAGAATTGTCTTCTGTTACCAATTCACACTATTGATGCTGGCACTACATGCCAATAAAATACATTTAAAATTCAAAATTTAAAAATTAGTAGTTTTTACTTCCTGAATAAATTAATTATTGGTGATTTTTGCTCTATTTAGTCTAATTTTTGGATAGCTTTTCACATTATGCTTGTCTTTTTTCATTTATTTAATTCTAGAAATCATCTCAATGAAATGATCATATAGTTAATTGGTCAAATACCATTGACTCCATTTGGCTATTTCCCTAAATTCTGACTTTCCTTTAGATATTAGAGACTATCTTGTGCCTGGCATTATTACAAAGGGTGATTGAAGGTGTTTATTTCATAGAGTGATATTTGGCATTTTAAAAATGCGGATCACAGTCTCTTTTAACATACAAAATAGAATAATCAATCACAAAACTATTTAGACTAATAAGCTATAGTTTTAAATATTAGGGTATATGTGTTTTAATCATTCTATATAGGGCTAACGTATTTTAAAAAGTGGTTAACTTCTTTACATTCATTGAATGTAATGTATAGCATTGAAATTTACATTCACTCAGCAAACATTTATACATTCAGCAAACATTTATTTGGCAGTTAAGATGTGTCAGGTTTAGTATTGTCAGTGAGAATACAGACATGAAAGAAACAGATCCTGTCCTCAAGCAGGATCTTGCCCAGTGGCGGCGGTATGATGCAAAACAGAAATTGCGTACAGTGAGATGTGTGCTAATATGGAATTATAATCAGACTGCTTTGGAAGCCCAGATTAGCAACATCAATATAGCCTGTTGAATAAGGTAAGTCCTTCCCAGAGGAGTTGACTCTTTGAGAAGGGAATTCCAGGCAGGGAGAACAATAAGTGTTCAGAATTGTTGGCTTACAGGGTGTATGAATTAGAATCAGCAGACAGGAAAGTAAAGGTAGCAGAGATCAGTTAGAAAGTTTAAATTTTATCCTACATGCAATGAGAAACCATAGAGTGAGTGACATAATCAAATTTTCATTTTAGGACTGTCATTCTGAAAGCATTGTGTAGGATGAAATGGAAGAATAATAGGTGACTGGGAAGAATGGTTTTCAGAGTAATTGGTCAATTCTTTTTTATTTCAATTCAGAAAGTCCAATACAAGATGGCTCACCAATAACAAAAAAAAGTATTAATTTGAGAAATTGAAATTTCCAGAAATAGATCCAGCCAAGTTCAGGACCCATCTGCCCAGTCCATCTTTGGTGAATGTATTGCCTTAACATGGAGTTTGTTTCTCTCCAGGTGGTGGCTGTTGAGCTCACATATCATTAAGAAATGTGCTCACTTTTTAAAAAAATTTCTCCCCCAAATAAGTCAACATAGTGCATTAATAAGGAAACATATATGCATTTCTGTGGGATTTCTTGACTGTTTTTATTGGTGTTTGTAAATTTTTAGATTGAAAATTCTTTGTTTCACACATTCTTAAGTACTTCTAGGTTTATAAATACAAATATAATGGCAAAAATTCTGTATCTTCACTTTTCTCTGAAGTTCATAAGAAGGTTAATTTTGTTGGTGTCATGTAAATTCACGTTACTTGTCTATACTTGTTGAAAAACTTAGCTGTTGAAATACTACACATATTTATTCATTTAGTACACATTTATTGAGCACTTCTTTTGCATCATATGTGATATTTAATTTTGTGTGTATGAAAGTAATTTTATTTAGTAGAGATTTTTATTTTTGAGAACTCTTTTCCTGTTTTCCAGTTTGAATTGTCTTAAAATTCAGATTGACTTCCTAGAGAGCACACTGAATTTGGCAGTAGTCCTTATAGAAAAAAATATTATACTTGACAGTTGTATCATATATTCCTTGAGATATTCTCAGTGGAGTGTTTCGGTTATTTTTAAAATGCTTACCCTTAGAGAACTTTTTTTATGGAGATTGTAGTTCTGTAGTTTACTGTATTTTACTGCAGCTACTGAGTCATCATTCATATATTCACTCAATCAATAAATAAATATTTACTAAGCCCCTAACATATAGTAGCTCTTGGTCGATAAAATAAGACATGGATATTTGCCCTCACTGGGCTTTGACTGTATTGGAGAAGGCAGGTATTATAAACAAACAAACATACTAAATTGACAACTCATATGAAGGAAAGAAATAGTATGTTACGATAGAAAATAAAAGAGCCCGCATGCTACGTTAGAGTGAATACGTAGGGAGAGAGTTATTGGAGATGGAAGGTTCAGTAAAGATCTGATGGGTACTTAGGAGATATTTAGCCTGGTAAAGATTTGGGAGAAAAGCCTGAATAAATACCCTAAGGAGGGAAAGAGCTGGACTTTTCAGAAGCATCAAAGAAGACCTGCATGGCAGTTAAAAATAAAGGCTAAAGTTGTACAAGATGGGGTTTTGCTATTTGATGGTTTCCATTTTTTCAAAAAATACGAGGTAAGGTTTGTTAAGTAATCATGCATTCATTACAGTAATAGAAAATGTATAATAGTATAAAATAGAATAATTCACTTTAATCTTTTAAAAAAATGGAGACAAATCAATGTTATTATTGTTTATTTTCAGTTATTAAGTACTTAGAAAGATGGACAGACCAAGTAATCTGATTGCTACATATAAATTTGACATCTAAAAATTCTTGATTCAGTATTATGTATGTTTTTATTTGTATATACACACATACCTACATATATACACACACACCATTTACTTATTTAGCTATTGTTCTTTAAAGACTTCTTACGTGTATTGTTGATTAAAGTGTTTCGAAGAAATCTCTATTAAAGACAATATGTATATTCCACATTCTCTTTAAAAAACCAGACTGGTGTGAAGTTCCACTTCTCCTTTTTTGAGTTATCTTCTTGGAAAATGAAAACCACATTCTTTTTCAAGATTTATGTTCTAATCAGCAAAAGTGAAACAAAAGACATTTACCTATAGGTTTTTGTATATCTACAAGTGTGATCACTTCAGGGAACAGTGGAAACAGTGGTAACAATGATCTTTGAACTAACAATATGATTTAAATATTTTTGTCTAAATGAGCTGCTGGAAGCATATTTTTCATTTGTCACTTGGGAAATTCCTTTTGTATTTCATTGTCTAAAACTATCACATTTGTATCGGTGAGATCATACGCTATTTGTCCTTTGGTGTCTGTCTTATTTCACTCAACATGATATCTTCAAGGTTCATCCATGTTGTGTATATCAAAACGTCATTCCTTTTTACAGCTGGTTAATATTCCATCGTATGTATATTACCACATTTTGTTTATCCCTTTATCAGTTGAAGGATGCTTGGGTTCCTTCCATGTTTTGAAAACTGTGAATCGTACTGCTATAACATTACAGATATCTGTTAGAGTCCCTGCTTTCAATTCTTTTGGCATAAAATATCAGCATTAACCCATAAACATATTCTTTTTTCTTTTTTTTAACCACTTTATCAGATTAGTCAAATAGACATTTACCTGAATTTGGAAGGAATGAAAAAGATGTTTAAATTTTATTATGGGGAAAGGTTAAACAGATCCTAAAAGTGTTACCATATTGGTGAATCTTCTATTTAAGTTCTTCATCCACTTGAGAATTAATTTATTTTAAAAGTTTTATTTAGGTCTTTTATCATTATTGTGATTACTAATACATTTGTATTGAACTTGTTTCTACAGTGTTACTTTTTTATTTTGATTTTTCTCATTTTTCTATGCTTATTTGCTCCTTTTTAATCTTTTTTTTAGTAAATGAGGCTTATTTTTGTTATATATGTGTATGAACATTTTAACTCTATTTCTATACTTTTAATGGGTTTCTTGATCTTTTGCTATACTTATTTTACTTAACAATATATAAATTTAAAGAGTATCCTAATCCAATCAGCCGTACTAAGACCTTAGAAATTTTAGCTTGGATCACCTTCTCTCACCCTCAAGTAAAATGCTATCATCGTCTATTATTTTTGCTTGCTTTATCAAAGTTCACAAATTCTATATTGTTATTTTATAAATTTTTCTTAGATTTATATATAAATATACCATTTTATTTGTTCACCATTTCTTCCTGCATATAAACTATTTCATTCATTGTTATTTGTAAGTGTTTTTATTTCACTCACTTGAGTTCTTAGATATATAATTCTAAGTCATGGGTTATTTTCGCTCAACACTTTAAAGATATCATCCCACTTTCTCTTCCACTGTTGCTATTAAGAATCTACAGTCAGTGTAATCATCACTCATTTGTTGGTAATCTGTATTTTCTTTCAGCTGTCTTTTTGATTTGTTATTTGTTGTTGATGTTGTGCAGTTTTTATAAGTTGTGTCCAAGCACGGAATTCTTTTTTACTTATCCAGACTCAGTTGCGTTATTCTTACTAACTCCATAGATTCGTATTTTTCTGTTTCATAGGAACCTTTAGACTGAGGCAATATTTTACTCACTCATTTATTCCACAAAATATTTATTGATGACATTTATTTTCTTTACAGCTGAACTATGAAGTCTATTTACTGTTTTGTAAATTATTTAACACCTTTATGAGTTTATTAATAACATAAAAAATACTGTCTTGAAAATACAGATAAAATAAGTATTTCATCTTGTTGATTTTTCTTCTGTATTTCTTCCTTTTTAAATCTCTGTTTCCCAAATTCTTGGGTGCTCTAGTGTATGGAAGACCTTGCTATTGTTAGAATTGATACTAGAAGATACTGAAAGAAAGGAACTATTTATAAGACAAAAAGACAAAAAGCTGTCCTTCACATTTATTAAATTGGTTGTAGAAATGATGTAGAAACTGAGCACTTGCTGCCCCATTTTCATGATTAAAACAAATACCCCAAGCACACATTTCTTTTTCTAAGCCATCATAACAAATAAAGATGCTGTTGGCCCAGCAATTCATTATTGTTTGTTTTCTATTTGGTGCAATTCAACAAGGTTTTTTTGTGGTTATGACTGGGAGTTTATTAAAGCTCTTAAGTCCCTGTTGTTTCATAAAACTTAAAATAAACTGCTTGCTAGCCCATACCACACTGTCCAAGTTCTTTTTGAAACCAAATTTTGAAACCAAATTTTGAAACCAAACTTTGAAACCTGTTGAAACCAAAACTTGTCATGTTGGCAACTCTAACAAATACGACTGATTGATAGTAGAAAAGTTCTTCTAATATCATTCCAAGGTACTGATTTACTTGAAGTGTCATAAATACCACTCTGGATTAATTTTGGAATGGGCTACCGTGTGATAATTTTTTCTTGAAGATGGTAGAAATCTAAGAATGTTTTATTGATAACTTTTTAAATGTAGAAGGAGATATCTGTGACAAACTTATGTACCGAGCACCATCCGTTTGTGTGCTTGCAATATTAGCAGTGATTTATTCCTGGCTTACAGAATTATGAGAGCAGCTTTATTGACTGTTTCTCCTTAGTTTTTGTCTTTATAGGCACTGACTTTTTGTAGATACCATGTGTGCTGTGGGATTCCTTTTTAACTTTGTCTTCTGGGGCTGATAAAGGCAGTTTTAGGCATATGTAGGTTCCTGCAGAGCAGGTTTTTGTGACTAGTGTTTTCTCCTGGGTACTATAAAAGTAACTGGCCCTTACAGGCAAAGCCTAAAAGAAAACAGCCAGAGATTCTGTACTATATCATACCTCCTTCTTTGCTTATTGATTTTTGGGAATGTATGTTGGCTAGAGGGAGAAGTTTGTGGTCTCTTAAGATTTGGGGAGCAATTGAAATACAGGAAATTCAGAATAGTGTGAGAAAAGTTTATCAGTCTAAACTGAGTACTGTATGGCCCTTTGCAAGTGGAAACCAAGCAGTAGTGGAGGCATTCCATGCCAGGCGGTGATGACTGGAACTACTGAATGCAGGCTTGCTCAGCAACTCCACCCCCCCCCCGCCCATTTTTTCCCCACCTCAACTTTTTCTGTGTGATCATTCTCCCTCCCATCCATTGCCTTTATTCTTTATCCCTTTCCTTTCCATTTCATCAGGGACAGCAATGCATCAATCTTCCCCCTATGTTTTTTTACTGATGTCTCAGTCTTTTCTCTCACTGGTATCATCCTGACCCATAAACTTGCTCATGTCTTTCCTAAGTAGTTCTTTCCATTCTTTCTCGACACACTATTGCTATCCTATTTCCCTTTCTTTTTAGTCAGTTTTCCAAAAGAATGTTACAATTCTTGTGAACTCAAAAATACTGCAACTGATAATTCCCTTTCTGAAAAATGAGTCAGAAATTGATAACCGAAATTTGCTTTTTGTGGGCATAGTTAAAATTCCTTCCTTCACTTTTCAATTGGCTATAATTATGTTGATAGAAGATGATGCTGTATGTTAACCCTCCTTTCATTTCAGTGCAAGTCAAATTGATCATTTACCAGAAAATCAAAGAGCAGCAATGCTGAAACAATTGAATGAGTTTCTGCCAACGATCTTAGCTTGGATTCCCTGAAAGCAGATAATGAGATGAAGATTTAGTTGAAAATTATTAAGAAAGTGAGAAACTCATTAGGGAGTGATGGAAATGAAAAGACATAGGGAAGAGGAAGAAGAGATGCGACTTTAGGCAGAGTCTTTCCAAGGGTAGCTTCAACATAATCCTGAGTGGGAACTCTGGAGTATGAATTACGCCTCCGTTCCAACCCAAGTCAAATGAGTTGGAGTTTCATACTTCCATATCTGTCAGCCATAGACTAAGGACCACAAGATGGTGCAGGGAAAGATACTGGCCACAAGAGAGCAAAGTGGCTCTGGTAGCCTGAGGACAGCCCTCTGAAGAGGACTTTCGGGTGCTGTCTTTTAGAAGCAAAATTACACTGAAGCCTGGGAAAGGCACACTGTGTATTGTATTGTTCACAGGTGTTGCTAAGGAACCATGTAATAGAATTGGATTATATACTTTACTTTTCCACACCACTCCACTGTATTCTGTTGTTTCAGTTTTTGGTGTCACCCACTACATCAGTTTCACAGCCACTTATGTATCATGAAATAAGTTTTGAGAAACATGGATTTAAAGCTGAATTTCTCAAACTTTTTGATTGTAGAATCCACTTTACAATCTTAAAAATGTCTGAAAACTGCAAGAACCATTTCTTTTCTTGTGGTTTATATCTATTCACATTTGCCGCATGAGAAATTATAATAGGCATATTTAAATATTAATTTTTAAATGGCAGTAACCCACTGTATCTTAACATAAATCTTATTATCTTATCTTAACATAAATATTATTTTATGTATCTTAACATAAATATTATCTTATCTTAACATAAATATTATTTTAGGTAAAATAGCTATAATCTCGCAAAATAGTGCAAAGAGGGCCATTTTGCAAACCTCTTTAATGTCTAACTTAAAAGAAGACAAATTTCATATTGCTTCTGCATTCAATCTCTTACAGTACTTTATAGTTTTGGTTGAAGCATATGAAGGAAAGAAAATAAATTTAGTTGGAAAAGGGAGGAGCACTTTAATAGCCTTTTTGGGTAATTGTGGACGTTCTTTGATATTACACTAAAACTCAACAAGTGGTACTCTCTTAAAGATCAGTTTCAATGTGGAATCCAAAATGATATCTCGAACTTTTTTGTATTCTCTTGCTCTAAAATTCATTGGACTCTCTTGCACTTTGAATGAATCTTTTACCCATGCATAATTTTGTAAAATCGTGTACTGGTCATTTGGTAAATATTGACTTGCTGAGTAATGTAGATCTTCCAAAGGTTGATGCATTTCATTACACAGCATACAGAAAAGCAAAACAAAACACATTTGCTGTTATTACCACTAATCTCAATAGGAAAGTCAATGTATTAGGAAGATGTTAAGGTCACCGTGTCAGATATAAGTCTTTTGAACTTTTAATTTTCACTTGAAAGCTTTAATGTTATCACTGGCAATGAATACTGCCAGTTTTCCTTGCAGTGACAAGTTGACCTTATTCATTTTTGAGAAAATGCAAGAAACGCAAGTCTGAAAAATGATAACTTGTCTGCCAACTTTTCCTTTTTAAAAAAATGTTCCATGAGAAAAGTGGCTAGTTCAGCTTGCAACTACAACAATCACACAGAATCCTTTTCCTTGAAAAGGCCATGGTATTTCAGTATGGAGGAAGTGCTTTAGGCGTATTTGCCATTTCATCACACAGAATAATAAAGTGAATTGAACTAATTGAGTAAACTGAATTAAGAATATTTTACTGCATCATCAAGAACATTCTTGAGTAAAACGGGCCATTTATGTGTGTGTGTTGTTTTACTGCAAGTGTGTGGCAATGAAGAATACAGTGACTATTAGTAGAGTTTGGTGCCATGGATTTGATCTGTAGTAAGAAACCAAGAGTTTTTCCTTCATTGCTTTTACACCACCTGCGCCAATATCAATGTTGTGAAAATGGCAAATGACTTTCATAATAATATTAAGATTTTATTTTGTCCTCAAGGACTCCTGAAAAGTTCTCAGGGACCCTCTGGGGTCCATTGGGCACTGTTTAAGAACCTCTGCTTTAAGGAAGTTGCTTTTAGGAAAACAACAGTGCTTGGTATTCTCCATCTTGCCACCCCCTTTCAGCTCATGCCCACTTTAATTTTTGCACACAAATTGTAGACACCATTTAATGAAGTCATTGAATAATTTTAGATGAGAGTACGTTAGACACCTTTCTTCAACTTCAATGGGACTACTTCATTTAATAGAGTTCCATCCTAAAATGACATTATCTGTTGTTTGTTTTTTTCATGTAAGTTTTTCAGTGACAGATGCACTTACTTCAGACCATATCTTGCTGAGGCCATCAAACCAATTTGCCTTAATCTAATGGTTTATGAGAACTTCAGTATATACATGTCACAAATATATCCTTTAGCTCTGAAAGAATCAGAATAATAATCACTCTTTCTGGTTTGGAATGCTTCATATTTCACAAAGCACTGCCACATGCATCATTGTTTTCAGACCTCACACAAATCCTGTGAGGTTGGTAGTATGCTGTCATCCCCACATGAGCCAACCCATGTTGAGAGAGGGTAAGCCTAAGGCCATATGGAGAGTTAGTGGCAGAAAAAAACTGAGATTCAGCTTTCTGTGTCCAATTTCCTCCACTAGTAGAGCACTGTTTCTTGTATCAATTTAGAAAGTATTTCATATTGTTCTCCCTAGTCTGTGCAGCATGTTTCTTTTATCAATTCCTATCTTAGGATGCCTACACAGACTGTGACTTAGATAAAAATACGGTGCAACTGATGAAATAGCAACTACTCATAGGAGCTGTGGTCTCACTGAAGGCCCGATATTGCTCAGAATTCTGTTGTAACCATGAAGGTTAATATCTTTTTAACTTTGGTAAATATCAGCCAACCCAGGTATGAAACTTTCAGTTGCAAGCAGAACTGCAGGAAACAATTTAAGTAAAACCTACAGCCAATATGAAGCAAAATAGTACAGAGAATGTAGGTTTCCTGGGTAATTAAGCAAGTTAAAAAATTGACTAATATATAATCATATGCTGTTATTAATAATACAAAAGGTGGAAGTAAATGGTGTGAATTACTGTAAAAAGATTTTGAAAAGTTTACAAAAACACAGTGTATTTTCATATTGTAAAAATCAGAATTCATTTATTACGTTTCTTTTCAGTACTCATTTTTGTCCAAGAGGGTTGAACTGGGTGTTTTAGAGTTCATTTTGTTTAATGAGACTTTTAAAAACATTTTTTAAAAAATTGTTAGAAAATATTTTAAAAACAGTGAAAGTTATAGAGAATAATGATAAATATCCATGTACATACCATCCAGTTTTATCATAGTGTAACATTTTGCTATATTTGCTTCTTTTCATAAAAAAGATTACAGAGAAAATTGAAACTTCCTGCCCACCTCTTCCTGAGGCTATGCCTCTCTCTCTCCATGGCTAATTCATAATTATATTATGAATTTAATGCTATTCATTACCATTCAGGATTTTTTTTTTAATAGAAAAGGTGTGGGTTTTATAGAAAAATCATGCATAAAATACGTAGTTCCCATTTATCACCCTGTTATTAACACCTTTCATTGGAGTGGTATATTTGTTACAGTTGATGAAAGCTCTGATTTTAATTTCACATATTTGTGAATTTTCCATTCTTCCTGTTATTGATTTCTGGCTTCATTCCATTGTGGTCAGAGAAGATACATTGTATGGTTTCAATATGTTTGGATTTATTGTGACTTGTTTTGTGACATAATATGAGGTCTGTTTTGGAGAATGATCCATGAGCACTCAAGGATATGTATTCTATTGTAATTTTGTGAAATGTCCTATAAATTTTTGTTGGGTCTAGTTGGTTTAGAGTATCGTTAAAGTTTTCTATTTTGTTATTGATTTTCTATCTAGATGTTCTATCCATTATTGAAAGTGGTGTATTACAGTCTCCTAGGATTAATGTAGATCCATCTGTTTCTCTGTTCAACTCTGTAAGAATTTGCTTCATATATTTTGGAGCTCTTCTGTTAGGTGCGTATATATTTATAATTGTTCTGTCTTCTTGTTGGATTGATCCCTTTATCAGTATATACTGATGGTTTCTGTCCCTAATAGTTTTTGGCTTAAAGTTTATTTTATGTGATATTAGTGTTTTTACCCCAGCTCTCTTTTGTTTACTACTTGCATGGTGTATTTTTTTCCATCATTTCACTTTCAACTTACTTATGTCTTTGAATTTAAGGTGAATCTCTTGTAAACAGAATATAGTTGGGTTACGCTTTTTTGTTAACATTTTGCCCATCTCTGCCTTTTAAATGGAAAGTTTAAACCATTTACATTTAAAGTCACTAGCTGATAAGCCTGGACTTTTTCCTGCCATTTGCTATTTTGTCTTTGTAAGTCTTAAAACCATTTTTGACCCTCAATTCTTCTGTTAATGCCTACTTTATATTTATTTGATTTTTTTTAATTGTAACATATTGAGTCCCTTTTCATTTGTATCTGGATGTATTTTCTTTGTGGTTACTATGGGGTTAAAATGTAATGTTATATATGTTAAATATATATAAATGAAACAATCACATTTTGAACTTCAATAGTATACACATACAGTCTTCCTATACCTCTCCAAACCCTTCTATTTTTTTTTTTTTACTTAGTAAAAATTATATCTTTGGACATTGTATTTCAAAAAATGTAGATTTATATTACCTTTTATGCATTTGCCTTTTAGCATCTGAAGTAAGTAAGAAGGGTTGTTACGTACCAAAACTTCAATTAAATAGTACTGGCATTTATAATTACCCAGTTACCTTTACCAGAGTTCTTTATTGCTTTATGCCACTTTGAACCACTGCCTGAACCTTTGAACCTTTCATTCTGAAGAATTCCCTTTAGCATTGTTTGTATGCAAGCTGTAGTGGTGATGAACTTCCTCAGCTTTTGTTTATCTGGCAATGTCTTAATCTCTATGTCATTTTGGAAAGAAAGTCTTGCTGGATATAAAATTCTGGGTTGACATTTGTTTTCTTTCAGCACTTTATTTCAACCCATTGCCCTCTTGCCTCCATGGTTTCTTATGAGAAATTGATACTTTATCTAATTGGGACTCCCTTGTACATAATATATGGCTTTTCTCTTACAGCTTTCAGCACTTTCTCCTTGTCCTTTCTCCTTGTCCTTTGCATTCTACAGTTGATCAATATGTGAGGCGACTTATTCTTCTTCAGGTTTATCCTGTTTGGTGTTCTCTGGGTTTCTTGAATGTATGCATTTACATCTTTTGCTTTTGTTTTCTGGCATTATTTCTTTGAATATTCCTTCTGTCCCTTTCTTTCTTTTTTCTCATTCTGGGACTCCCATAATGCATATACTAGTATGCATGATGGTGTTCAGAGGTGTCTTAGACTATTTCACTCTAATTCTTTTTTCTTTTTATTCCTCCACCTGATTTATTTCAATTACCTTGCTTCAAGTTCACTGATTCTTTCTTCTGCCAACTCCAATCTGCTGTTGAGAATCTCCTGGGAATTTTTAGTTTCAGTTATTGTGGCCTTCAACTCCATTACTTTTGTTTGGTTTCTTGGTAAAATTTCTATCTCTTTATTGAGTTTCTGCTATTTTTCATTCTTTATTTTCCTGATATCTTTTATTTCTTTCACTTTTTTTCCTTCATGTTCTTGATCATATTGACTGTTTTCCCGATATTCTTTAGCTTTCTTTGTATTTTCCTTCCTCTCCTTTCACATATTGAAGATTATTATTTTTAAAAGACTTTGTCTTCTATGTCCACAGTCTTGTTTCTTAATTGGCATTTTCTGGATTTTTATCCTCTTCCTTTGGATGGAACATTGTTTCCTGTTTCTTTGTCTTGCAATATTTTCTTTCACACTATATATTTTAATATTTTAAAATGTTATCTCTGGGATGTATTCCCTGTCTGTTTCTTGAGTTTATATTCAACTGCTGATATGACAGAGATTTTCTTGAGTGTATGAGCTAACAAAACCAAGCAAACCTGTTCAAAGAACACCTTTCACCATCTGGGCAAATTGACTTTGTTTTGGCTGGTGTTCCCCGTCATAGTTCAGCCCTCCTCTGAGGAAGTTCACCCCAAAGTGAATACGAAGTACAGGATCCTCCTGTCTTTTCCGGGCCTGTGTTTTGTCCAGTGGACTTAGTAGTTCCCTGTTTACAAAGGTTTGAATATCCCCTTTACTTCCCAGGAAATAGACCCTCTTCCTCTAGTGATTGTTCCAGTGAAGGACTTAGGATAAGGAATTTGCCCCGGGCTGCCTGACGCAGTTGTAATGTTACTCTGCTTTCACTGTCTGCTTTTGCTGGAGAGCAAATTCTGAGAGGGCGGGCACATACCAGAGAGGAGTTTGCCAAGTGAGTCTTTCCCAGCCCCAACAAGTCCAGGTACCTACATGGAAGTGCCTGTCAGCTCCAAACTGCCCTGGGGAGGGGATGAGGTTGGGGGCAGGAAGGGTGCCAGGAACTTCTTCCAGGCCTCCCCAAAGCTGCACTTTCTTGACTTGGCATCTGTCCAGCAAATGCAGCTTTGAGGAAACTACCATCTTCGTTTTCGGCTGCCTTTTTCTGGGCAGATTGGCACAATGACTGCCCTCAGAGCCATGCCCCAGTATTTTGATTATTCTGGGGGAGGTAGTGATTCCTGGAGCTTCCTATTCCTCCATCTTCCCACAGTTCCCCCATGCATGCTTTTTGAATATTTTTATATGCATATTTGTATCTATAAACAAAATATGTAGGACTTTTTCATGTTTTAAAACTTTATACAATTAATATCACTCTGTATAATTTTTTCCATATTTCCCCCCTTTACATTGCTTTTGAGATTATCCATATTAACATGTTTAATTCTGATTTAGATATATAATGTATAGTATACAATTAACGAATATGCAATAATTCAAGTATACATTCTATTATTAATGGCTATTTAAATTTCAGTTTTTGTCATAAGGAACAATGTAATAAGAAACAAATGTGGACAACAGCTTCTCTAGGGTATATAGCTAGAAGGAGAATTGCTGGGTTTGGAGTCTGTGCTGCTTCAACTTTATTAAATATTGTCAAATTAATCTCAAAAGTGGTTTGGTATTTTACACAACCATGCGTATTATATGAATGTTCCAGTTTGTTTATCTCATACACACTTGGAATTGTTAGATTATAAATTTTAATCTAACCATATAGCATTTCCTTTAAGTTTTATTGTTTAGCTAACTGCTACTGAGAATGAGCATCTTTTCATATGTTTATTGACTATATTTTCCTCCTTGTTATATGTTAGTTGGTATCCTGTTTCCATTTTTCTATTTGGTTGTTAGCTTTTTTTAAAAAATTGATTTGTAAGTTCTCTTTTATATTCTGGATAATATTCATTTTTAGTTTTAAATATGGAAAATATGTCAGTTTATGGTTTATCTTTTAATTTTGCTCATGTGTTTTCTTTGTACAAAAATTAAAAATTCTATGTACCATGATTTTTTTTTCTCAAATAAGAGATTTCTCTTACTTCCATTTTCCTGTAATTTGTATTTTTTTGTTGTTGTTTGTTTGTTTTTTGTATATTTAGATCTATTAAATCTGGAATTGACTTTTGTGACTGATGTTTGGTGGAGATTTAATTTTTTCCCCATGTGTTTCCCACTGATCTGCAATTCTTCCTCTGTCATATGTTCAGTGTCCATGTTGGCGTGAATCTTGTTTCACTATTCTTTATTCTGTTCCATTTGTTTAGCTGATAGTCTCTGCCCCAAGGCCATACTTTTTTAATAGTGATAATCTATGTATTTGGTGGGAGGAATCCTCCTACCTTTTCCTTCTTTTACACAGTTATCTTCATTATTCTCAGTTCTTTGCCCTTCTGTATGAATTTCAGAATTAGATCATCAAGTTCTGTGAAAAACACTTTCTGGATACTTTGGGGGGGTGATTTTGAATTGACATATTAATTGACATTGATTTGCTATCTTTATAATGTCTTCTTCCCATATATGAACATGGATTAGTTTTTCATTTATGTGCATCTAATATTTTATAATTGTGACAAGATTTTAAAATAATACTGAATTCTTTATTACTTATATATAGGAAATTTGTAATGTTTACTACCAATCTTAAAACCACCTACTTTTTGAAGTCCTTTGTCCTAATAATTTGCGATACATTTTATTAGATTTTTCTGTTTGGGCAATCAGAACATCTACAGATATGGATAATTCTTTCCAGTTCATATCATTTAATTTTTTAATAGTCTTATATTAAATAGAGTCTTCAGTAAAATATATATAGAAGTAGTAAAATAGCTATGTTTCTCTTTCTTTCTCTTATTTAATGGTGATATGACTAAATTTTTAGTTAAATTATAATAATTGCTGTAGGATCTTGGGAGATATTCTTTATCTGGTTATAGAAGGCTTGTTTTATTCCTTGTTTTGTGAATTTAACAAATGCTTTTCTTGCATTTACTGAGATAATAAAGAAATTTTATGCTATTGGAACATCTTTGAAATACTGGAATTATATCTAGCTTCTAAATCCAAATCTTTCAAAGAAATGTCTCTGAAATTTGCAGAAACATCACCAAATTTGTTTTAAAACCCTAAGTTCAGGTTTTAGCTTTTAGGAACTAAGAACCATAATATCAAACAATATTTTACTTTTCATTTTTTATATCTTATATATAAAGTATTTTATTTCTGGCTTAAATTAGAAATAGATTATCTCTTAACTTTGAAATTAATTTCTTTTTCCTTTTCTTTTGTGGTCCTTTGCTATTTTAACAACGAGGGGACAATAAGTGGTTTATTCTTAAAACTACTTGGAAAAATTTAATAGATGAATGGCATAGTTCTTTAGTTGAACTTGAAGAAACAATGAGCATGAATTCATAGTCTAAAAATTAGGTTCAGAATTTATTTCATGAAATTTATTTTCCCATTAGCCATTTATTGGCTTCAGAGAAAAGAAGTTAAAATAATATTCCCATTGACTGAATCATTCTAGAACTACTGTAAAATAATTTGTTTGTAAAAGCTTTATACCTCATTTACTTCCATAAAGGATTTGAGAAAGCTTTTAAAATTAGACATAATAAAAAACAAAAATACAAAAACATGATTTAGTTCCTGTTAAATACAGCAGAAAAATTAGTGGTACCCTTTAATTATTGCAGTTTGCACATTTGTTCAGATCAAAGTATCCATATAACTAAGACAAAAATTCAAACAAATTAGAAGTGATTTCATTATTTGATAAAAGAAAATATCTTAAGGAAGTGTAATAAAAAATATAAGCAAGAATAGATACTCAATTTGCATAATGAAATTTAATGATATCAGTAGGGCTAATGTTTGTGGTGAGCTAGCCTACCTTATTTACTTATAATTCATGCAGTGGCAAAAACAACTCAACCCAGTATACAGTTAATTCAGGTTTTTGTTGAACATTCAAGGACCTGAGCATCACTCCCAGAAATTTTGGTTCACCAGGTTTTAGGAAAGACCTGAGAATTAGCATATTGGACGTCAAAGGTGGTCCTCTGATGACACTTTGAGAAACACTGCCGCAAACAAAAAACAATAACACTAAAACAGTTATGATCTTATTGTGGCTGGGTCAGTATTCTAGAATTTTAAAGAGGACTTTATAATTCTTTCGGTTGTCTGGTATTTCAAAGTACAGTAGCTTAGAAATTTTCATAAAAATAATTTTAATGGAAATTAATAGCTAAAGCCAATCATTATAATATATAACAGAAATTAGTAAGTCAGCCTTGCAATCTTTCCCACTCTAGCCTAACACCTTTATTTTCTTAAGCATTTTCATAACCTCCTTAACTCCTTCACTTGTTTTAGTAGCTCAGTATAGATGATTTAATAACTTGTACAGATCTTATAACTTGTTAAAAAGAAAAATATTTATAAATATATACATTTATAACTT
The DNA here is from genome assembly GCF_015220235.1 of Choloepus didactylus. NCBI lineage: Eukaryota > Metazoa > Chordata > Mammalia > Pilosa > Megalonychidae > Choloepus > Choloepus didactylus. The sequence continues at coordinate 83,187,864 of NC_051311.1, forward strand.
TATGGAAGTAAATGAGGTATAAATAAAATATTTATAAATCTATAAGTATTTATTTCTGTTATTAAGAACTACCATGGGATTCTTAAAAAATCATTATTTTGGTATTAGAAGAGACAGCCCCCAGACTTCCAAGATTTATTACAGTTATACAATAACTGGCTTTAGTTAGGGGTCCAGATATCAGAATTTTTCATAGGAAAGTAATTTCCATGGGTGTTCTTGCTAACCAAGTGAATGACTTTAACATACGTATATATCTCTGGCCTACAATCAGTCAGCCTGAAATAATCAGAAGCCACAACTATTTTAGTAACTGATTAAATTCAAACCTATGGTCTCTTTCAGGTTATAAACCAGGTTAATTGGAGATCTTCCTACAGTTGAACTTGCACAACTCTTGTTGGGTTAAGGAAAATATCTTGGATCTTGCTGAGTGTAGCCTTGGATGTTTCTTTGATTTCTTTTAAGACTATATGGGGAACATTTTATTTATATTGCCTGGGGTTTGTTGGCTCAGCTCCCTTTAACACAGTAGTGGGAACAACTGATAAAGTTCCGAAAATATGCTGAAACTTTACTTCTTTGTTTCATTAAATGTAGCAAACACAGCATGTAATAGCACAGGTACATGAATTCTTGATTTGTTGCTTCCTCAGGAGGAAGGCATTATTTTAGTAAGAATTGTGACATTTACAAGGATTGAATAGTTTAAAAGGGTGTGCATAGAAACTGGTAGGACTTGTAAAATATTGCTGTACTAGGCCTGTTTGATGACTCATGAAAGAAAACTTTAGAACAGGAGCAGAGAAACTTAGTTCCCTGTTTGAAGCAGTTGCTTAAATTTTGGTATATATTTACTAAGACCATAGATGCTAGCCTAAACAAGTCATGCATAGCCTGTTTGATGGGAAGGATTAAAAAGTTTGAAAGGACATTCTCATTTTTGTGCTTATAATTCAAAATTTCTGTCTACCATAGAATCTTTTGAATTTTACCATTATTATTTACCAAAGATGGTAGGGTTTTCTGTAGCTTATTATTTTGAATCAGAAAGTGAAGAACATAAAAAACACTGCTAAATCTGTGCATTCTCATTTCCCCCCAAGAGATATAATGAACATTAGTATTTTACAAAAATTTGCAGTGAAGATGTAAATTTTCCAAATCACTTAATTTTTTAATACAATTTTATTGAGATATATTCGCACAGCGTAGAAACCACCCGAAGTATGCAATCACTGGTTCATAGTATCATCACATAGTTGTGCATATAACCCCATGATCAAATTTAGAACATTTCATTACTCCAGAAAAGAAATAAAAACAAAAAAGAAAACACAAAACCTCCCATACTCCTTATTCCCCCCTATTATTGACCCATAGTTTGGTGTGGTACACTTGTTACTGTTGATAAGAGTATTAAAATATTGCTGATAATTATAGTTCATAGTTTGCAATAGGTACATTTTTTCCCGTATACCCCTCCATTTTTAACTCCTTATAATAGTGTCATACATCTGTTTTAGTTCATGAAAGAACTTTTTTATATTTACAGTTAACCATGGACATCGTCTGCCAGAAGACTCACTGTGTTATACATTCCCATGTTTTAACCTCCAACTTTTCTTGTGACATACCTGAGTCTAAACGTCCCCTTTCTAGCACACTCACTCACGATTCAGCACTGTTAATTATTCTCACATTAATGTGGTAACATCACCTTTGTCCATTTCCAAACATTTAAATTCATCCTAGTTGCATATATTAAGTAACCACTCCCCATTCTTTAGCCTCGTCCTATATCCTGGTAACCTATATTCTATATTTTATGTTTCTGAGTTTACATATCATAATTAGTTCATATCATATCATACAATATTTGTCCTTTTATGTCTGACTTATTTCACTTAATGTAATGTCCTCAAGGTTCATCCATGTTGTCACATGCTTCAGGACTTCATTCCTTCTTATTGCTGAATAATATTCCGTCATATGTATATACCACATTTTGTTTATCCATTCATCTGTTGATAGCCACTTGGGTTGTTTCCATCTTTTGGCTATTGTGAATAACGTCACTATGAACATCGGTGAGGAAATGTCTCTTCGTGTCCCTGCTTTCAGATCTTCCAGATATATTCTGAGTAGTGGGATTGCCGGGTCATAATGCAACTTTATATTTAGGTTCTTGAAGAACTGTCAAACTGTCAGTCCATAGTGGCTGGACTAATTTACATTCCCACCAACAGTGAATAAGTGTTCCAGTTTTTCCACATCTTCTCCAGCACTTGTGGTTGCCTGTTTGTTTAATAGCAGCTATTCTAGTAGGTGGGACATCTCATTGGGATATTGATTTGTATTTCCCTAATAGCTAGTGAGACTGAGCATCTTTTCATGTGTATTTCCTCTTTGGAGAAATGTCTATTCATGTCCTTTGGCCATTTTTTAATTGGGTTGTCTTTTTATTGTTGAGTTGTGGGATTTCTCTATATATACTGGGTATCAAACCCTTATCAGATATGTGGTTTCCACATATTTTCTCCCATTGAGTCTGTCGCATTTTCACCTTCTTGACAAAGTCCTTTGAAGCACTGAAATATTCAATTTTGAGGAGTTGGCATTTATGTTTTTTTCTTTCATTGCTTGTACTTTGAGTGTAAAGTATAAGAAACTACTGCCTATCAACTAGATCTTGAAGATATTCCCTATATTTTCTTCTAGGAGTTTTATGGTATTGGTTCTTATATTGAGGTCTTTGATCCATTTTGAGTTAATTTTTGAATAGGGTGTGAGATAGCCTCTTTCATTCTTTTAATTATGGATATTCAGTTCTTCCAACACCTTTTATTAAAGAGACTGTTCTGCCCCAGTTGTGTGTGTTTGGGAGGCTTATCAAAAAGCAACTGACCATAGATCAGAGGGCCTATTTCTGACCTTTCAATTCAATTCCATTGGTCATTGTATCTATTTTTATGCCAGTACTATGCTGTTTTGACCACTGTGGCTTTATAATATGCTTTAAAGTCAGGAAGCATGATACCTACCACTTCATCTTCTTCAAGATGGTTTCGGCTATTTAAGGCCCATTACCTTTCCAAAAAAACTGATAATTGGCTATTCCATTTCTGCCAAGTAGTCTGTTAGAAATTTGATTGGTATTGATTGAACCTGTAGATCAATTTGGGTAGAACTGACATCTTAATTTAATGACATTTAGCCTTCCAATCCATGAACACACAATGTTTTTCCATTTATTCAGGTCTTTGATTTCTTTTAGCAATGTTTTGTAGTTTTCTGTGTACAAGTCCTTTACATCCTTGGTTAGGTTTATTCCTAGATATTTCATTCTTTTAGGAGCTATTGTAAATAGAATTTTTTTTTCTTCATTAACTCCTTGGGTAGCTCATTACTAGTGAATAGAAACACCATTGATTTTTGTGTGCTGATCTTGTATCCTGCCACTTTGCTGAACTCACTTACTAGCTCAAGTAGCTTTGCTGTCATTTTTTCTGGATTTTGTAAGTGTAGGATCATGTTATCTGCAAATAATGATAGTTTTACTTCTTCCTTTCCAATTTGGATACCTTTTTTTCTTTTTCTTGCCTAATTGTGCTAGATGTTCTAGTTAGAGCAATGCTGAATAACAGTGGTGACAGTGGGCATCCTTGTCTTGTTCCAGATCTTAGTGGGAAAGCTTTCAGACTCTCACCATTCAATATGATGTTAGCTATGAATTTTTCATATATGCCCTTTATCATGTTGAGAAAGTTTCCTTCAATTCCTACCTTTTGAAGAGTTTTTATCATGAAAGGATGCTGAATTTTGTCAAATGCCTTTTCTGTGTCAATTGAGATGATCATGTAGTTTTTCTCTTTTAATTTGTTAATATGGTGTATTACATTAATTGATTTTCTTGTGTTGAACCATCCTTGCATACCTGGAAAAAGACCTACTTGGTCATGGTGTAAAATTCATTTAATATGCTGTTGGATTCTATTTGCAAGTATTTTGTTGAGGATCTTTGCATTTATATTCATTAGAGAGACTGGTCTGAAGTTTTCTTTTCTTGTAGTATCTTTATCCAGCTTTGGTATTAGTGTAATGTTGGCTTCATAGAATAAATTAGGTAGTGTTCTCTCTTCTTCAATTTTTTTGGAAGAGTTTGAGCAGGAGTGGTATTAATTCTTCTTGAAATGCTTGGTAAAACTTGCCTGTAAAGCCATCTGGTCCTGGGCTTTTCTTTGTTGGTAGGTTTTTGATGACTGATTCAATCTCTTTACTTGTGATCAGTTTATTGAAATCTTCTATTTCTTCTCAAGTCAGTGTAGGTTGTTCGTCTGTTTGTAAGTACTTGTCCATTTAATCTAAATTGTCTTATTTGTTGGCATACAGTTACTCATAGTAAACACTTATGATCTTTTTTACTTCTTCAGGGTCCATGGTAATGCCCCTTCCCCATTTCTGATTTTATTTATTTGCACCTTCTCTCTTTTTGTTTTTGTTAGTTTAGCTAAGCGTTTGTCAATTTTATTGAACTTCTCAAAGAACCAGCTTTGGGTTTTATTGATTCCCTTTATTGCTTTTTAATCTCCATTTCATTAATTTCTGCTCTTATCCTTGTTATTTCTTTCCTTCTGCTTGCTTTGGGATTAATTTGCTGCTCTTTCTCCAGTTTCTGCAGTTGTATTTTTAGGTCATTGATTTTAACTCTTTCTTCCTTTTTAATGTAGGTGTTCAGGGCCTTAAATTTCCCTCTCAACACTGCCTTCACTGCATCACATAAGTTTTGATATGTCGTGTTCTCATTTCCATTCATCTCGAGGTTTTACTGATTTCTCTTGCAATTTCATCTTTGACCCACTGTTTAAGAGCATATTGTTTGACCTCCATATATTTGTGTATTTTTCAGTTCTCCGTTTGTTATTGATGTCCTGCTTCATTCCATTATGAGCAGAGAAAGTACTTTGTATAATTTCAGTCTTTTAAAACTTATTTAGACCTGTTTTGTGACCCAGCATATTAGCTATCCTTGAGAATGTTCCATGAGCAATTGAGAAGAATGTGTATCCTGCTGTTTTGGGATGCAGTGTTCTATATATGTCTGTTAGGTTGAGTTCATTTATCATATTATTTAGGTTCTCTGTTTCTTTATTCATCCTCTCTTTAGTTCTATCTATTAGAGAGATGGTGTATTGAAGTCTCACACTATTATGGTAGAGTTGTCTATTACTCTGTTCAGTTTTGTCAGTGTTTGCCTCATGTACTTTGGGTCACCTTGATTAGGAGCATAGATATTTATGATTATTATTTCTTCTTGTTTAATTGCCTGTTTTATTAATAAATAGTGTCCTTCTTTATCTCTTGTGACATTTTGCATTTAATGCCTATTTTGTCTGATATTAGTACAGCTACCCCAGCTTTCTTTTCGTTACTACCTGTGTGAAATATCTTTTTCCATTCTTTCGCTTTCAACCTATTTGCATCTTTGGGTCTAAGATGAGTCTCTTGTAAACAGCATAAAGAGGGATCATATTGTTTCTAATCCATTCTGCCAATCTGTTTCTTTTGGGGAGTTTAACCCATTAACATTCAAAGTTATTACTTTAAAGGCAATTTTGAGTCAACCATCTTATCCTTCAGTTTTTATTTGTCAGATCTGTTGGTTTGTTTTTGTTTTTTTTTTCTCTTTCTCTTTTTATCCTTTCTTTAAGTTACCCTTGCTAATATTGTTTAAATATGTACCCTCCTCCAGACCTCTGTCTCCTGTCTTTTCTTTTCATCCGACAGGACTCCCTTTAGTAATTGTTGTAGGGCCAGTCTCTTATTAATGAACTCTCTCAACTTCTGTTTATCTGTGAATGTTTTAAACTTCCCTTCATTTTTGAAGGACAGTTTTGCTAGATAGAGAATTCTTGGCTAGCAATTTTTCTTTTTCAGTACCTTAATTATATCATATCACTGCCTTCTCGCCTCCATGGTGTCTGATGAGAAATCAGCACTTTGTCTTATGTGGCTTCCCTTGTATGTGGTTGTTCTGGTTTGCTAATGCTGCTGGAATGCACAACACCAGAAATGGATCAGCTTTTATAAAGGGGGTTTATTTGGTTACACAGTGTCCAAGGTAATGTATCAACAATTGAGTACCTTCACTGGAGGATGGCTGATAGCATCTGGAAAACCTCTGTTAGCTGAGAAGGCATGTGACTGGCGTCTGCTCCAGAGTTCTGGTTTCAAAATGGTTTTCTCTCAGGACATTCCTCCATAGGCTTCAGCTCCTCAAAAATTTCCCTCTTAGTTGCTTTTGGGATATTTGTCCTCTCTTAGTGTCTCCAGAGCAAAAGTCTGCTTTCAAAGGCCATCTCCAAAATGTCTCTGTAAGCTAAAGCTCCTCTCTCAGTTCCTGTGTGTTCTTCAAAGTATCCCTCTTGGCTGTAGCAAGCTCGCTCCTTCTATCTGAGCTTAAATAGTGCTCCAGTAATTTAATTCAGACCCACCCTGAATGGGTGGGGCAACACCTCCATGAAATTACTGAACAAAGATCTTGTCCACAGTTGATTGAATCACATCTCCATGGAAGCACCCAAAGGATTCCAAAATCTAGTCAACACCAATATGTCTGCCCACACAAGATTGCATCAAAGATAATGGTGTTTTGGGGGACATAATACATCAAACTGGCACAGTTCTCTTGTTACTTTCAAAATTATTTCCTTATCTTTGGCATTTGACAGTCTGATTTACTATTTGTCTTGGAGTGGGTCTATTCAGATTTATTCTGTTTCGAGTATGTTGGGCTTCTTGAGTTTGCACATTTGTCTTTTTATAAGGGTTGGGAAATTTTCAGCCATTATTTCTTCAAATTCTTCCTGGCCCTTTTCCCTTCTCTTCTCTGGGTCACCCATGATGTGTATATTTTTGCACTTTGTGTTGTCAATCATTTCCCTGAGACCTTGCTCAAATGTTTCCATTTTTTTCTCCATTTGTTCTTTTGTCCATTCAAATTTGGTTCATCTGTCTTCCAGCTGGCTGGTTCTTTCTTTTACCTCTTCACATCTGCTGTTGTGTCTCTCTAGTATATTTTAAATTTCATCTGCAGTGTCTTTTATTTCCATAATATCTGTTTATTTCTATGTATTCTTTCAAATTCTTCTTTATGGTCTTTCAGTGTCTTCTTAATACCCTTTGAATTGATTCAAGAGATTTGTTTGTACATCTTTGAGTAGTTTTTCCAGATTCTGTATCTCCTCTGACTTTTTGATCTTCCTTTGGGCCATTTCTGCTTGAGTTTTAGTATGCCTTATGACTTTTTGCTGATATCTGGTCATCTGATTATACTGATGGGTCAATTCCAAAGGTTGATTTCCCTCTTGTTGAGGGTTTAGTTTTGGCCTGGGTTTGTATTAGGGTACTACTTTGACAGTTGGTTTATCCATATTTCTCAGCCAAAACAGGACCAGGTACCAGTGCAAGGGCTGTAGACCAGTTCTGTTGGGCCTGGGATAGGGTTTGGAGAGGCTCTGAACAGCCCTGCAGTTTTCCTGCACTTTCCAGCCTGCTTAGCAGATGGTGCTGTTCAGCGACTTAATTGTTCTCAGAAGCTCTTTACCTGCTTGAGTCCTGGCAGCATCTGATTGGGTGGGGCTGAAACTGCAGGGTTCCTTTGCCCTCACTTCACCAGCCCAAATCTGCCTCAATATGGGGCTGTGTCTCCTGCTCTACTCATGGCAGAGGATTCCCCCAGCTTCCCCACTCTGCAGCTGTCTCCTAGTCAAGGATCAGGCCTCCCACTGCTGTTTTCCTCAACGGTTTGGGATGGGCACCAGGATCCAAGGCTGTAAACACATTCTCTCTCCATGTTTTCTCAGACTGTTCATCCCTCACTGACGTGGGTCTTGATGTCTTCCCCTGTCTCCTGGGGCCTCAAACAAATGATTTGGGTGGTTTCTACCTGGCTACTTGCTACTTTTAGGGAAGATTTTGCAGTCCCCGCTCTGATCCTCCATTTTGGAAGTTCTTCCTTCCTGTCGTTTTGTATTTCACCTTCCTTCACAACTTAAGTCCTGCTCTGGGTCTCTGTGGGCTTAGATCTCTGTGTCCAGATATGGGTAGGGATCTGTCTCTCTGCTGTGAGTGATTTTATAGTCTGTGTCCCTGGTGAGAGGTGGGAGGGATCTGGCTGCTGCCTCTGGCCACTTTCTGAGCTTGATGGGACTGAGTGATGGGTAGGGGAGAGGACTGGCTGGTCCAGGATGGAAGTTTCCTATCTGATATGTCTCTCTTTCTTTGATTCAGCATTTGTGGACTCCTTCACCAATCTATACCTTCCTCCAGAGTACTGAACAAGTGAGAATTGTCCCTTTTTTTTTTTTTTCCGCTGACTCTCTTGGGAGAGGTTTTCAGTCTTAATTTAATTTTTATATTAATAATACAGTTTTTAGACTATGTAGGTAAAATTGATAGTTATTTTATCTCTAATAGTTCTTTTTTTCCCTTGTAGTAGAATTTCATTCCTAATTCCTGGTGATTATTCTTTGGCTTCATGGATTTGAGGTGAAGGATTTCCTCAAATAACTGTAAGCTGCTTCTAATTAGAATATAAATTATACAAGCTTTAGTTGTTTATGAAAGCAAAAATACCAGAAGGAGAATAATTTAATTAAGACTCTTTCTGACCCAGTGGACATTGTTAGTTGCCTGTTCTGCATCCATTTCTCTTTACTCCTTTCCTTACTGTATTCTTATTTTCTTCATTTGGCTACTCTTCTCCCTTCAGAGAAATATGACTGAACTCAATCCCAGCTCCAGGAGTGCATTTGACTTGGCTAAGGTGGATGCCATCTTTCTTTCATCTCTAATTGTTTCCTATGAAATGGGTCACATGACACATTTAAGACTTCTGGTCTGGTGTTAGAAGTAGTGTTGGTAGTGCCTTCTTGGAAAAGGTATTCTTATTCTTCCTGGGAGAGCTTCCAGGATTGATTCTCTTTCTCTCCTGCTGGGCTACTGGCTGCTAACATAATACCAGAAAGAGGACATTTTTAGTACAAAGACTCACTGTAGATGACAGAGCAGAGCAAAGGTGGGGAGAGTGGGTTTTGTTCTTGAGGTTCCTGCTCAGCCCTAGGTTGAATCAGTCCTGACAGTTCCTGTGTCTCCAAGGTTTCTGTTAGTTGACTCTGTAAATAGCCATTTTACATTGGGACTTTTGTTACTTGGAATCCAAAGCATCCTAATTGATGATCCTAACCATGATCTTTTCATCCATCATCTCTTTGAGGTGATAATATAGAATAAGGGAAAGGGAAATAAAGAAAAGGAGAAGAGAATGGATTTAAAAATTAAGATTATAGGGTGGTTTTTAGCAAAGTACAAGTGATGGAGTTGGTTAGGACTCTCAAACAGGAAACACAGTAGTGGTGACATCTCCTGTTATATTTTTCCCTCTACAACAAACGTCACATTGATACTTGGGGTCACGGGATGAAAGTCATATATATTGCACTGAGGCCATGTAACTAATATTGAAATTTAAGAGAGCACATAGGAAGCACTTCACTCTACCAGGCATTCCTGTAAGTTAATAATACATAAAGGTTTTCTGATAATCTGGTATCAAAGGGAAGATATTTTTCCTTTTTCTGAAATATTCATTGAGCACTGACTATGTTCCAGTCACTTTGTGTTATGCAATAAACAACACAAAAATCCCTGCCGTTGTCAAATTTACATTCTAGGATGAACCCTTGATAGACATCTTTAGAATTGAAACTTGAGATATTGTACATAATAGAAAACATAAAATAAATAGCAAATAAAGGCTGGTATTTTTAAAACTTGTTCACATATTTTCTTTTTTTTATTTGGTAGATATTGAAATTTAGTTAAGATTCTTAGGAAATAAATCTTGGCTTTCTTTCATTGTTTAAAACAAATTCCCTTGTCTCTGATGTTACCCCCAAGTATATTGGTCTCTGTTACCTGGTTTATGTTCTGTTTACTTCTGGTTTAGCTTTTGATCCACAGTGTAAAGTTATTGTATTCTCAAAATTATGTTTTTAGCATTGCATGAATATTTGAAAATCCGTTAAACGTAATCTTAACAAAGGACATCAACACATTGGCCTTTATAGTGATGGTAGTTATTGGCAGTATAGACTAAAAATTGAAATCCAGTTAGGATAGCCTTATAAATTATTTCCATAAAGCTACCATACATAATTTGTTTGCACAATCCCAATGTCATTCCTTCTCTTTTCAGGCCTACCCATTTCTTTTTACTATCTGTCATACTATAAAATATCTTATCTCTATTACCTGCTTCTTTGTTTAAAGGGCTAAGGCAGGCATAGTTATCATTTCTGTGATGTGCTTCATTACTGAGCACATTAGCATTGAAAAGCATTCCTAATTGGATCTCTGTTGTATTCCACAAATTTACTGAATACTTGCTATGGAGAAGGTACTTAAATTCTAAGATTACAGCTTTGAAATCTGTTTGGATTATATGACATTGTGTAGTTGCTAAGGGAAAAGAATTCAAAGACACATTACTAAGAGTTCCTGCTCTTAAGAAACTGAAAATATAGTAATTATTCCTTTTTGGTCGCTATGCCTACTTTTCCAAGTAACTCTCACTAGTTCATGACAGCAACATTTATAATAGTTTTGATAAATAACTGATTATCTATGGGCATGGATGTGTCACCCAAGGAAATCAGAAGTTAAAGTCTTCTAGTCCGTCACTTAGGATATTTTTGAAAACAATATAACTCTTTAATAATGATATGATACATCTTAATAAAATAATGTGATTTATATATTTTTATTAAGACAATCCTATTTTAATTTTAAGTATAATTTTAACACTTTTACTTGGTATATAGGTGGTCCCCAAGATTGCCCCAAGAGTTAATGATTTGCTAGAAAGACTTGCAGGACTCGTCATTATACTCATGGGGATGGTTCATTCAGCAAAAGGATACAAAGCAAAATCAGCAATGAAAAAGTATGGCAGAAGTCTGGAGGAATCAGGCACAAGCTTCTAAGAGTACTCTCGCAACTGAGTCACACAAGATACACTTAATTCCTCTAAAAACAAACTATGGCAATACATGCCGAATCTTGTCTACCAGGGAAGCTCACTTTACCCTGACAGTTGGGAGTTCTTATTAGGGGCCTGTCATGGAGGCATATAGTGCCTGTATACCTAACTGCAGTTTTTGGAACTCCAGATTCCTCAGAAGGAAGGCAGGTGTTTACCATAAAACACACTGTGTGTACAAACTATTTAGACAAATTGGTACAGCGTGGTTCAAGGCTTCATGTGTGCTAAACACTTATCAATTAGAGCATTCTAAAAGTTCAATTCTCAGGAGCCGGCAAAGGGTTAGTCATGAAAGTTGACCCATCTGGGAATATGTAGGTTTGAGTAACTCAGGCCCTGCTGAGTCAGTCACTCTTTCCTGCACACGTGGGTATAGAGTTTGGCTTTCTCTTTGATCTTGTTTTAACCCAGCAACTCCTAATCTAATTAGAATTTACATTAATTCTTCCATGTAATAATAAGTAATCCTGAATTTTTGCCTCCAATACTGCAGACTATTTACTTAATTTTGTTGGTTTTGAATGCCTAAAACTGCAAATGTCAGAACTGATATGAATTATCTACTTTAATTATCAGAGCCTTTAAATTCTCTAATTTTTATAGCCATAGCTTTATCAATATTTAGGTTATTACCGATTTTGTGGCTTCATCTTCTACAGTGTTGTTTCCTATATGGTTCAAATGAAAAGAAAACCAAACTTCCACAGGTAAATAAGTATTATTTGTGGCCAAAATTAAACCTTCTTAAATGGGCTTTACAAATTGAGAGCCGATAAAGCACTTTTATACCCTTTAAGTGAAAACAGATGCTAGAAAACCATTTTATAATGTGTACACATTTTTCTTCCTAAATGATATTATTATACAGAGATAGAAGGAGTTGTCTTAAATGTTATTATTATACAGAGATATAAGGAATTGTCCATTGACTTACTGTAAGAGTCTCTACAAATCCTTGGTCATTTTCATAAAACTTTCTGATAAAGTTTGTTTTACAATGTAAGAGCAGTAGACAAAGTACTTAATTGAAAAAAGACATCCAGTACAACTAAGCGTTTTATACCAGTGCAGTGTAAGTATGGAAAAATATACATCCTTAAAGCATCATGGTTTTTCTACTTTCAGTGAATACAGGGGAAAGTGGTACAGACTTGTTAATCATATGCTAGAACCTTTTTATAAAGATATTTTTTGTTGTGTTCTTGTTCTAATAAAAGAATCAATGTAATAACTTCCATTCTTGTCATTGATATCAGTAATACCATTGGGGAGTACTTTGGCTAGGTGCCTTAGGGAAATCTGGAATACAGTATCAGTGACCAATTATTATTTATGACCACAGAGAATTTGTTCCTGTTCTAGTTTGCTAATGCTGCGGAATGCAAAACACCAGAGATGGATTGGCTTTTATAAAAAGGGGGTTTATTTGGCTATACAGTTACAGTCTTAAGGCCATAAAGTATCCAAAGTAACACATCAGTAATCGGGTACCTTCACTGGAGGATGGTCAATGGCGTCCGGAAAACCTCTGTTAGCTGGGAAGGCACGTGGCTGGCATCTGCTCCAAAGTTCTGGTTTCAAAATGGCTTTCTCCCAAGACATTCCTCTCTAGCAAGCTTGCTCTTCTTCAAAACATCACTCACAGCTGCACTCCATTCAGCCTCTTTAAGTCAGCACATTTATATGGCTCCACTGATCAAGGCCCACCCCGAATGGGTGGGGCCACACCTCCGTGGAAATATCCCATCAGTTATCATCTACAGTTGGGTGGGGCGTATCTCCGAATCCAAACATTCCAACTTAATCCCCACTATTATGTCTGCCCCACAAGATTGCATCAAAGAATATGGCTTTTTCTGGGGGACATAATACATTCAAACTGGCACATTCCACCCCCTGGACCCCAGAAAAACATATTCTTTCCAAATACAAAATACATTCATCCCACAATACCACAGAAACTTAAATCATTTCAGTAACAATAGTTAAGTACAAGATCCCATCAAAATCAAATATAGGCATGGTCAGTCCTAAGGCATACTTTTCCTTTAGCTTTGGATCTGTGGACTTAGAACAAGTTATATGCTTCCAATATACAAAGGAGGGACATTCATAGGATAAACATTCCCATTGCTATAAGGCGAAACAGTAAGGAAAACAGGGTTAACAGGACCAAAACAGTTCTTAAAACCTGCAGGACAAACTCCATTAGATTTCAAAGTCTGAGAGTCATTTACAGAACAACGTTGCGTCCTTGGGGCTTGAGAGAGCGGGAGCCTAACCCTTCCTAAGGGCCTTTTCGGCAGCCCTTTCCTCTCCAAAAGCTTAGGTGAGTGCTCCAACATACCCATACATTGGGGAGACCACCTTCTCGGCCCCACCTTCCTCAAATATTGGGGCAGCTCCCGGATTCCCTTCCATCTCTGGGGCACAAGCTCAACCCCTTGAGAACAGTGTGGTGGCAGCCAGGCTCTCCCCAATTCCCTAGGAATGTGTTCCACCCTCTTTGGGACCTCAGGTGGCAAAACTCTTCCAGAGCATCGAGGTGGAAAGCCCACCCTCGACCTCTGGGGCAAACTCACCCTTTCCAAGTGTGTGGGCTGCTCTGCTCTCCCAGCCCGAGACCTCCTGACTCCAGACCTCAACCTCCATGGCTCTGTCTTTGAAGAGATTTTTCCTTTAATTTTTTCCTTGTCTGTCTCCTCCAGTCCAGACCAGCAATGGCTCTGTCTATAAAGATCTCGCAAAAATTCTGTTGGCTTTGCATGAAGCATACAGGGGTCAAAGCCATCAGACAATAGGACTTTCCACAAATCCTTTCTGCTTAACTCCTTTTCCAATCTTGGCTTGTACTGAAATGGTGGCTGGGTTCCATGTTTGGTTACATCCTCACGTTGGGCTGTAGCTTCTGGGATTCCACCCCCTGGAGGCTCATAATTTTCAGCTTCTGGTCTCTTTGAACCCAAGAGTTCAGTTCTAAGTCTATCTCTTTCCGCTCGCATTTTACTATAAGCTGCAAGGAGAAGCCAGGTTACGTCCTCCACACGTAGTCTGGAGATCTCCTCAGCTAAGTATTCCAGGTTGTTGCTTCCAGATTCCTCCTTCCATCTGACACCAGGGCTCAATTTTGCCAAATTCTCTGCCACTTTAAAACAAGGATCGCCTTTCTGCCAGTTCACAATAAAATGTCCATCATTTCTGTTCAAGACCTCATCAGAAGTATCTTTAGAGTCCATATTTCCACAAACAGTCTCTTCAAAGCAGTTTTGGCCTTTTCTATCAAACTCCTCACAACTCTTCCAGAAACTCCCCATTATCCATTTAAAAAGCCGTTCCAACATGTTTGGTATTTGCAAACACAGCAGCAAAAGAACCCCACTTCTCTGGTACCAAAATCTGTTCTAGTTTGCTAATGCTGCGGAATGCAAAACACCAGAGATGGATTGGCTTTTATAAAAAGGGGGTTTATTTGGCTATACAGTTACAGTCTTAAGGCCATAAAGTATCCAAAGTAACACATCAGTAATCGGGTACCTTCACTGGAGGATGGTCAATGGCGTCCGGAAAACCTCTGTTAGCTGGGAAGGCACGTGGCTGGCATCTGCTCCAAAGTTCTGGTTTCAAAATGGCTTTCTCCCAAGACATTCCTCTCTAGCAAGCTTGCTCTTCTTCAAAACATCACTCACAGCTGCACTCCATTCAGCCTCTTTAAGTCAGCACATTTATATGGCTCCACTGATCAAGGCCCACCCCGAATGGGTGGGGCCACACCTCCGTGGAAATATCCCATCAGTTATCATCTACAGTTGGGTGGGGCGTATCTCCGAATCCAAACATTCCAACTTAATCCCCACTATTATGTCTGCCCCACAAGATTGCATCAAAGAATATGGCTTTTTCTGGGGGACATAATACATTCAAACTGGCACAGTTCCTTAAAAACAATTATACACAACTGTCATGATTCTGTCTAAAATTCTTCCTTTCACAATGTCCTTTAAATTGCATTGTTGACAAAAACCTCTGAGACATTCTACAATCTTATTAATACTTGCATTCTATGGTTGTCCCCAACCAGGAACATCATAATTCCACCTTGTATTTTTTCCCCCACTGTGTGTTTATTTGTGGTGTGTAATCAGTAAATGGGAGCATACTGGATAAAAAAATCTACATCTACATTTATTTTGTTCAGAATTTTACAAAGGGAAAATGAAAATGTGCCATTGGGGTTCTATTTCAAATATTCATATTAACCAAGTCCATGCAGATGTTTGATATAATATCTTTTCTTCTATTCCCCTCCCCGCCTCAAAGACACTTGTTTTTCTCACTGAAGGATTTCAAAATGCTTATGTTGTTGACTGGATACAAAGTCAAAAAACCAAGCCTTATGAAGTTGGAAGGCTTAGTGCCTGGAATGATGTTCTTTTGATGATATACCTAGTTTTCTAGTATTTGCATTTTTTAAGTGCCTCAAATGGTAGGATTAGATTTCTTATTTTTTACTCAAAAGATGTTATAATCTGAGCATCTATTTTGTTGTTAATTCCAATTTATGAGAAATTATACCCCAAATTTAACATTGAAAGCAAGTTTTAAATGTAGAAAGCATTTTGAACTACTCCCTCATTTCCCAAGGAATAAGGAAAATGCAAATATAGTTAGTCCTTCATATTTACCTCCTGTTCCATCCATCGGTAGCATATAAAATAATGCTTTTGAAAAGAGAATACCTCAAAGAAAACCTGCAAAGGGACCTCATAGGATGAAGGTGAGATGGCAAAATTGGTGATGTGTGACTCCATACTCCAGTGACAGAGAAGATAAATATAGACTGGTACCTGGAGTGATTTTGTAGGTGAGTTGGAATTTTCCAAGAGAGAGCAAAGATGCATTTGTGAAAGGAAGAAAGAGACATTTGGGGGGTTGGGGGATGGAGTTATTTTAGCCACATATTCTGGTTGTATGTGATTTAAAGAGTTTGAATTTCAAGAGGACAATAAAAAAGAAATTATAGTAATCAAGATAGGAAATGATTAAGGGATTTAAGAAAATTTCAGCTGAGGGGAATGTGAAGATTAAGTATAAATTCTAACAGTCTGGTTGACAAGTTGATGAGCACATTTACAGATGAGAAATGTAGAAGGAACAAAAGACAACAGTTTTGTCTAAGAGCCAACTTTAGATTTGTATTAGAAAGAATGAAAGTAACATTTTAGGAAGAAAGTTTCTGAAAGAAGAAAAACAATAATGTTTTGCAAAATTTCCCTCTGAGGCTTCCCTGAAATGGACATGTTTTTCGTTTACATGTGCCACTTTGGGGGTGGTCTGGTGTTTTAAGTATCTATCTTTTATTGTTGAGGGAAATAAGATGAGAATTCAGGGAGGAGAGAAAGTGTTTATCATTTTTGAAGTTACACTAAATGGGTACCTTCCATTTGTTGCCTGTTTGTTGTGTGTAATAAATTTGATTTTATGATGTAAAAATGAGTATATGCAAATAGACTAGAATCTCTTCATAATTCCTGTTTTGGGGAAATAACTATCACTTATTTTATACTCATATTATCTGTACCAAAGCTGGAAAACCAGTGAATTTTGGATCTGAAGATTCAGATTGAAGTTTAGTTCTGTTACTTAGCAGCTTTTTGACTCAGATCAAACTGTTTAACTTCTTTAGGCTGAAGAATATGGTTGTAAGTAGGCTTGGGAGGCTCTCCAAGGAACAGAAGAGCTTATATAGAGGATCTGGAAAGCCCTGAAATGCTGAGGAAATAGTGCTACACTTACAGTGTTTCTGTATGGAGGCAACCTACTGGTAAACAATTCAGGATGGTGGGAATAGGGCAAACTAGCAACTGAAAACTTAGGCTCAAGAGTGTAGTTTTTACTCAGTTTAAAGGAATTGTTGACATGTGGGAATGCAGGTCTAGTTTGGCCAGAACTTCCAGTATGTGTGTGTGTGTGTGTGTGTGTGTGAGTGTGTGTGTGTGTGTGTGTGTGTGTGTGTGTGTTAGGAGAAGGCTAAAATCTGGATTTTTCAGTGAAGTTTTCCCATTTATATTTATAAATAATCCATCAGAAAACAATTTTACCACATTGGTGTGGCACAAACAAAAGAAGTCCATGGGCCAGATCTGGCCTGTGCCTGCAGTTTGTGTCTTCTTTTTCACAGATGTGTATTGAGTTACTTTTAAGCTGCATCGTATAGTGCTAGACTCTGTTTAAATGTTTAGTAATATTCTGGGTAATTCCTAGTATCTATGTTTATGTAGATTAGATTTATACTTTTACATAATTAAAAAAATTACTTTATCATTCACTGGATTAAAAATAAAGTTCTAACAGTATGTATACTATTAAAACATAGGAAGGATTATAAAGGAAAGGATGACTGATTTCATTTCCTTAATTTGATTGAGTTATTACCATGAATTTTGTCTTCAACCTTTCCTACTAAATTCCCTAAATAAGAAAGAAAGATACCTTTGGAAGGTTTTGTGAATACTCAAAAGTGAAAAACGATGAATTTTTCTAAAATACTTTTCTTCAAACTGAGGTTATTACTTGTCTATTTAATTCAGTAATTGTGTATTTTTAAAAAATTGTTTCTATCCTCATTGTTACCAAAGTTAACTATTAACGATGTATTTTGCATTAAAAAATATGGATACTGGAAACTCTTCCTTATTTGTATGATTCCAGTCCTTCTTTTGTTTGTCCCTTTTCTTTTTTTCCCTCTATTCTTTGGCCATGGAGTCGCAAATAAAGGATAATAATTTAGTTTTGGCTCTAGAAATGGAGGAAGCAGCCATGTTTTGACTCACATTACCCTTACAGACAATTGATTTTTGGAATGGGCATCCGATCCAAAGATAGTTAAACTGTATGTCACTGGTTCAAATAAATGTCCTGACTCAAAAATAGAAATAGGTTATTCAGATCAGGAGAAAGAGTTAGTAGTTGAAATGAAGCTAAAAGAATGCATGAAGTAGCAAGGAGGGGTCGTGGCAAGCCAAAATTATGCTGAAATAGAAACTATGAGTAAAATGAGGAAGAAAAAATTATTTGAGATAGAAAAGAAAATTTGCAGAATGTGTGTCTGTGGTGGGAGCACATGGAATAAGCCAAGGCGAAATAAAATTACTACTGTAAGGATCAGGCACATGAAGAATAGTTATAATGATAGTAATTAAAGGCAGAGAACCAGAATGAACACCCATGAACACCTAAGGTTGAGGCCTCTGAGCTGCTTTACATCCTTTTAATTCCTGAACTATGTTCCAGCCGCTATCCTGGTTCTTCCTTGGTTCTTCTATTACAGTGTGTTCTCTGGCCCCTAGGTCTTTGTGAGCAGTGGTCCCTTTTCTAATTACTCCAGTTTCCCTATTCTCCTTCACTCCTTTTCTCCCCTGGCATTTCCTTTAAGGCCAGCTCTCACTCTAGATTTCTCTTTCTTTTAAGAAATCTCTGCTGATTCATTCATCCATTTTAAAAGCAAAAACAAATAAAACAAAAACCATGAACCCCCTCCTGGAATAGATGTCATCCCACTTTTTTGCCCCCACCCTTTTTATGATGTCTGAATTTCTACTGTCCCCTGTCTGCCCCCCATTTCAGATGGGTTTATAACTTCCAAGCGCTCCATTTTTCCCATATCAGCAGGTATAGTATCCATCTTTAGAATCTCACTTGGACCATGGAATTAGCTCCTGAGTTTCTAACTGCATTCTCCCTATATACATCTTCACATTCTTTTTTAAAGTTTAGGAAAGAATCATATCACTCTGGTTAAAACAACAACAATATGGATTCTCTAATTCCTAATTAACTAACTATAAATTAATTAAGCCTAATAATGTAGATTTTCCAGAATGAGATTCTAGTTTCCTGTTCAACTCTTCTGACCACTACTCACTTGTGAGGATTCTATGAGGAACTGAAACTGCTTACTGCTTTCACTCTTTTCCTGCTCAGCAACCCTGTTTATACCATTCCTACCTCCTGGATTTCTTTCTCATCCCCCAGTTTTTTCTAACTGTCATTTATAGTGCTACTTCTTCCATTCTGCTATGATTCTCTTGTTTTCTCATCACACATACATGCTCATATACAAAGGACATAGGGTAGAACTTTATGTACTGCCATCCTAAAGCACAGTGGTGAGGAGCCTGAGTACTACTTCTGCCTCTACCTCTTACTCTGTGACCTCAGAGGTGTTATGTAACATTCTTTACCTTAGTTTTGTCATCTTTAAAAAGGGAATAATTGGTTCCAACCTTATAGGCTTGTTGACAGGATTGAATGAATTAATACATGTAAAGCACATAGGACCATACCTGGCAGTTGTAATACTGAATAAGTATTATTGTTATTGATATAGATTATCTAAGTTACAAACAAATATCTGATTGCAGTGGAAGTAATTGATTTCATAGATTAGTACGGAAGGGAGGGAGGGACTCTGTCACCAACAATAGAAATTATTTAGTCTGGGTAGGGACTTAGTGAAATAGTAAATAGAGGTATTCTCCATTTCATTTGGGGCTTGGGCAATAAACATGTAACCTTTTAAATCTAATTTTGAGTAGTTTTCTCAGGTTTTTAAGAGTTCCATTAAAGGAATCTCAATTTAAAGATGGTTACTTTTTCTTAACAGTGAATTTTCCAGTTCCTTAGAGTAAAGGTAAGATCTGTGCTTATTTTTTCCCTATTCAAATTTTTGATGTTTTTTTTTCTCTCATATGAGTTCACTTAATGAGAATGCTTTCCAAACCATGGCTTAGCCTGTCTACTTAATTGTGTTTCTCAGGAATAATAGGCTGTTTTGTAATAATTGCCTGAATGACTAGATTTAAGCACAAAGATGAGAAAAAGTTAAAGAACTTGCTTCAGTTTCAAAATGTGACTTCCAGTTTGAAAAATGTGTGGTGTGGAATACGATTGCTAGGATAGAGCACTAGTTAAGTCTTGGGTTGTATAGTCAAGTATCAAAGGCTTGTCCAGGATGAGTAATATAAACTGTCTCTAACTGCATTCAATATTCAAATGAATGAATTTGGAACTGTGAAATTGGCCTGAAGCTGAGATTATGGACACCATAGTAGATACAAGAATTCTTTTTCCTTCCCTGGTGAAGCTGGTGTCCATCTTTCCCTCCCCACCAAGGTGCTTAACAGCTGGGATGTTATTCAGGCTGCACAGATCATTTTGTTCTGGGCTGAACATCATGATGTATTTGTATTTCAGGAATTTTTTTTTGTTGCAAATGACAGAAATCCAAATCAAACTAGCCTAAGTAGACATTTTAAGGGATGCATTAGGGAATTTGGAGGGTGGTTTATTGATTCTTGAAACTGGGAAGCCCAGGGGTAATACTGGTCTCTGAAGCTCTAACTTCTCAAGTGGTGTTGTTACATTTCCCTCTTTTCTCTCTTTACCTCATTTTCGTTTCTCAGCTGTGCTTCTCTGTATATTTACTTTATTTTCTCCTACATGGGGCAAAGTTAGAGAGGAATATTGTGGTAGATATCTCCAGACATATAATATCCTCCAGCTCAGCTCCCCAGAAGGAAGATAGTCCCTTTCTCTAGTGAACATTTATAAAAACTTAAGGAGCAGCTCTAATTGACTTTCCTTTGGTCCTCTGGCCACCCATTGTGTCAGCCATAAGGGATAGAGGTTCCAGGTTCTGTCATTGGCTCGACCCTTGGCAGAGAATTTGAGTATAGAGATTGAGGATGCTACTAGACACATGGAGTGAGAGGAGCAGTCTGCCCAAGGACGGAGCAGAAAATGAGAAGGACACTGGGCAGATGTAAAGAGTGGATGGCCTATCGTATTCGTAAACCTTTCCTTTACCCTCAACACCATTCTTCTCTTCTTTCAACCTAACTCTCACTTTATGTAATAGCTGTTATTTCTTCATAACTGACTTTAAACGTAATTTTTTTCATCCATTGTATGTATCAAAGTATTTATATTTTTATGACAGCAAAAACATAATTATTGAACATAAGTTTGCTTTTTGAAGGAATATGTATACTGTACTATTTTATAAAGTAGAATTAACCTTCTAAATCAGAGTTCCCAGATCTGACTCATCATCATAATTCCTTAGGAAGTTAAAAGAACCATAAAAGAGGGAGGGGGGAGGGGGAGGGAGGGAGAGAGGTCTGGTTCAGGAAGGTTGAGGTGAGGACTGGGGATATTAGTAGTTAGGGTGATTTAATGACTCACCTAGTGCCATTCATAGTATAGAAACACAAGAGCAACATCAAGTAAACATTCAGTGTCTTACACTGGATGTTTGAAGCTTGCATTCTTTTCACAATCTTCTGCTCATTTTTATGTCCTCATTTCTTCCTTCCCAGGTGAACAGGGCCTTCACACTGCCCCCTTATTGTAAGACCACCTACATTTCTGCACTCTAGTCTTCTATTCTGGCTTCAAAACTTACGTCAGATGTTCTTGTCCCTCTGAATAACTTTTTCAAGGCAAAGTCTGTCAGAACATTCCCAAGTACCAAAATAAAACAAACAAAAACAACCTTACACCAAAAGCCTGAGTTCCTAAATGTAAAATGTTAAGTTCCATAGCAGGCTGGTTTTCTAACTCTCACCATATTGACTGACTACTCTCCTGCATGGCATGTATGGCCCTTGGAGAGAAAAATTGGACCATGCAAAAATTGGGTTAGGAATTCTGTGTGATATCTAGTTAATTCTTGCCATTTGGAATTAATCCTCTTGATAAATCGTTCTCAGTTTCTCACAAAGGATACTTCCATTTGCCTCTTTAATTGACTAAAATTGATTCTTGCCTCTTTAATTGTCTAAAAACATCTAAGTTATTAACATAATGTCTTTCTCCATCTTTTTTTCTGCTCTCCAAATTTTCCTTGGACTTTTTATCCCATTTCACCTTTTTCTGTGATCTTGCTTAAGCAATTATTTTCCTCTCTCTCCTGTATATTCCATTACTTTCTTTTGCCTGACTATACCAGCACACTAAATTCCTCCCATCTATCATATTACCTCTTCAGGCACCCATATCTCAACACTGCTGTTCACCATCAGATTTTGCAAAGGAGAGGGAGGCAGGTGTGGGAGTTGCTTCCTCTTACTTATCCCCCAGTCACTTCTTCCTCCCATGCCATCTGATTTCTACACCAGCCACTCTACTGAAACGACTGTTTTTGAAGGTCATAATTTGTCAGCTTCAGTAGCCTTTTGTTAGTATTTTCTTTCCATGAGTTCTCTGTAATATTTATATTACTGACCAGTGTTTTCTTCCTAAACTCTTTCTTTTGCTTCAGTTTCCCTAGGCCCACCTCCTCTCGTCTGTTTGCTAATCTTTCGGCTTGGACTCTGCTTTGGAATCCCTATATATATGTGATTTCCTGGGTACCCTTCTAAGCTTTTTTCTCAGTGCTTTCTCCTTTTTTATCTCATCCCATTTTATGGATTCTACTGCTAACAGTCAGGCTGCTGAATATCCCCACATCTGTATTTCCATTCTTAATCTTTCTTATGAGCTTCTCTTCCTTAATCTAGCTGGCCATATCTAGTATATCTTCCTTACTTTTAGCTCTCTGTCAGTTCCTTAAACTGCACTTGTTCAGTCTCACTGATGCCTCTCTAAACGTCCTTCTATTTCATTTCAATTAATGTGATTTGATCTCTTAGACACAGGTAAGATACCTTGTAGTTTTCTTGGCTGCCTTCCTTTCTTTTTCTTTCCCTTTTATTTTCATTTATTTTCCTGATTTTCTCAATTTGAAGTGTTCCAAATTAATTTTAATTAAATTTAAAATATCACTATATTTAGTAATATTAAAGTCACAAAAGATAACAAATACAGCACATATACTGTATAAATCATGTGCGTGTGTGTGTATGAAGCATGGTAACAAAATGAAAATTCTCAAACCCACTATGCAATTCAAGAACCAGAACCTTTTTGTGTTCCAAATTTATTTCTTCCTTTCTTTTTTCATTTCCATAAGTTCAGTTTAGGACTTGTATTTTAATAACCTCCAAAGTTTTCTCCTTGTTTCATTTTATGCTTTAAAGTTACACAACATTTCTCTGCTAAGCTTCAGATCATCTTATGTCCTTCATCAAATGCCTTCTCAGGTTTCCCATTACTTACACAATTAAATGGACTAAACCCAGTAATCAACTCCTTTTTGATCTGAACCAATCTATGATTCCAGCATTATTTCCTATTCACATTGAATTGCTCCATGCTTCAAACTCAGAATATTCTTTCCTTCCTTCATTTCTTTTTTTCTGTTTATGAGCAAGCTCTTGCTGTCTACTTTTCATAATTTTGCGTATGTACTTCCACTTTGAGCCATTCTTTGGGATGCTCTCTCCCCTATCTCCCTTTGTCAAAATGCAATGCATCCTTCAGGGCCTATCCGTAATATTTACATATCCATGAAGACTAATCATATGTGATATTACTTTCTTCTGAACCCCTGTCTCTCAGGTATTGAAGTACTTATATTTTCTTTTATTTTTTCATGTCCTTAAAAGGCTTACACAAAGCCTTATTTATAGAAAGGACTTAAACATTTGTTCAATGACCTGGTATATGGAGCAACTGAACTGAATATATTTCTTTTTTATAAATGAGCAGATAATTTCTCAGTTAACTTTTTTATTCTACTTGCCTTTTCCTTTTTCCAAGAGAGATTCTTGGGAAGGCTGGCAGCTCTGTTCACATCAACCCTCTTGGGATGAGAAAGTATCACCATGTTGTCAAGTTTTTAGGATTATTTCCCATTTTGACTTATGTCCCAGTTCTCACTCTCAGAAAAAGATTGCTCATTGTAAATGTTAAGATTTCTTACTTGGGGTTCTTAACTTCAAGACTCACACTACTATGAGGGCAGTTTTTGTTTTCTTTAAGACCTTCCCCTTAAGAGAAATAACTATGATTAAGGATATAAGTATAGGTGGTTGCGGTATTTCTTGTATTTTAACCAGTTGGTGAAACTAGAAAGTGAAGCACTTAAAAATGTATCAGGCATGGACAAAGGGAAATATTTCCTGCCTGTGGTAGTGAGTTGACACCTTAATGGGGTTATAAAATAAGATGCAGATAATCCTTAGAGTTTTCTAAGAATAATGAGGCACCTTTTTGCCTGGTTGAAGAGTTACCTATAAGCCAGAGAGTGGATTACAGGAATTTTGCAAGTTTTTTAAGCTTTCAGTTTACATATGAAACAAACCCAGTGTGAAAACTTCAAAATGATGACTAAAGTAGAGATAGCCACATAATTATGTTGAAAGTGTGTTCTGCCTTTAAAGAAGAACTTTGTAATTTCCAAGGACAGATTTACTAACTGACTCTTTACTCTTCTTCAATTTGGGGTCTCTTTCTTTGGAAATGCCAAGAATGGGGTAAGGTGAGTCAGGGGGTCAAGAACAGAAAATCCAAAGTCTTAACCAAAAAGAGTCTCTGAAAGAGAGAAAAAGGAGAAGAGTTTAATTGTTTTCTATTGACAAGGGATACCTTGCTTGAGATCGCAAAGAACAGGGAGACCGTTAGTCTTTCCTTTCCCACTGACTTGCCTCCCACAGCCTGGAACAGGGCTGACAGGCAGGCAGCATGGGGCCTGCAGGCAGGTTGGATGGGACCAGAAGACCACGAACACCTGGGATGTTTTTCTGTACATGACCCAAATCCTCAGGTCTACCTATAATTATCCAAACCACCTATATTGGGGCAGACCTTATATGTTTTATTTGTATATAAAATAAAGAATAGTGAATAAAAGTTTCTTTATAGTTCACATAATGTTCTGTATTGTTTCTCTTGAGAGACTCACTTAACAATTATGTCCTTTGAA
Source organism: Choloepus didactylus (assembly GCF_015220235.1). NCBI lineage: Eukaryota > Metazoa > Chordata > Mammalia > Pilosa > Megalonychidae > Choloepus > Choloepus didactylus. Next base: position 83,212,832 of record NC_051311.1, read on the forward strand.
AATTTATCTACCCTTTAAGGCTAATTGAACCATATTTTGGGTTATTGTAGGAGGGTACCTTATCCAGAAAAAGGTGATGATTTTTTATCTAGGCAGTATTATTGATTAAATATAGCTAAATGTTTGGCATTTAGGCTAAAAAATACCTTTAAGCTTTATTGGTATGTGGATAAACTGGAAAGGAAAATTAGCTTCATCAATTTTACTAGCTGAAACTACATATTCATTTTGAGTTTAAATGTAATTTGTAAACTCTCACTTACTGAAAATTGTTTTCAAATTCTGAAGAAGTGAATTGTGCTCTTTAGGTTTTCTTTACTGTATTTTCATAAATGCTATTTTAAATGCTAGTTTTAAACTATAAACATGGAGCTGGGACCCATGGTATTAAGGTAGTGAATATTTAAAGCATTTGTGTATAAGCTGCCTCAAAGGGTAATTAGATGATTATAATGGTACTTGCTTTGAGATAGCTAATTAAAAAATCTATTGCTCCCAAGTCTAATTATTTGATTAATGATAACATTAGCAACTGTGAAACGTCAGTTAAAAGCCAACTCCACTGAAGAAAAAGAAAAGTAAATATGTTAATAACATTTTCCAGAAAGATCCAATGGGTGGCACCTGACCAGTCTCTCAGTTTTCTATTCTGTATTCTATGTCCAACCTCCCATTCCTGTGTACTCTAAACCACCTACTCATGTATCATCGATCTGATTTCACTCTATTTGTTTTTATTCAGTTAATAACTCTTCCTTTGGCATGAGGGAGATAATTTTCTAGCTCTTCTCCACCCTTTGTGAGTTTCTGAAAGAAAGCTTTTGTAATTAGACTTTATAGCTTTAACAAACATTTCATAACCTGCCAGTAAAAATGTCAGTTCTCTGGGCCAGTGTATAATTAAATGAGTAAGTATCAGTGTGGTAATTCAGCCTCCAAATAAAATAATTTAAGAGGGTTATTAATTAAGGGATTGCTTTGATTTTGGAATTCTAATCAATAATGAGCTTTGTTATAGAAAAAATCTTTTGCACTTTCACCATTCCCATTCCTTGGCCTAGTAAAGTTATTAAATAAAACCATGCTAGTGAGAAAAGTTTACTTTATCATTCTTCTCTTCAATGATTAATCCACCTAAGAGTATCTTGTTAAAATATCAACAAATTGGATATAGTCAAAATGAATGTTTTGTTGTGTCTTTAAAAGTAAACCTCAGTGATAGAAGAAATATATAAAGCTTCTTAATGGACTCTGTTTGAGGCCCTTACTTCATGATTGAGGACTGAAAAAGAGGAAGAATTGAGTCTTAGAGGCTAATCCTGGTTTATTTGATAGGGAGTCCTTTGAACTGAGAGCAGTAGGAGTGAGACAAATGAGTAAAGTGATGGGCACTTGTTAGGACTGGGTTCTATAAGGATGGATTAACTCATGGTAGCTCTTGGAATATCAGAGAATGAAAAGTTAATTCTGACGATAAACAAAAGACTGGTGGAATAAGACTAATCTATAAAATAGAAAGCCACTATCAATTGCTAAGAATTAATTGGCTATTCTATCTTTTAAGACAGAGTTGAAGTCTAGAAATGATAAGGTGATAAGGGTGTGCAATGACTTAGAAGACAGCATAGTAATGACTAATATAAATCAGGGTCTTATTTTGCTCTAGGGCCAATGGTAAGTGGTTTATATGTATCATCTCAATTAATTCTCTTTATGATTCTGAAATAGGTCTGTCATCCATGAGGAAACTGAGGCACAAAGATTATTTAATTAGTAGCCAAACTGAGACTTTTATCCCAGGCAGCCCTATTCTAAAACACATGTGCTTGGCTACCACTCTATCTTACCTCCAAGGTAATATTTTATTGCTTATGATGCTTTAAGTACATTTCAACCCAGAACTATGTCCTAATGATGGTTGTCAAGTGGCTATTACTAAATGAAGGGTAGGGAACTCCAGAAAGTTTCACACTATCAAACAGCAGAGAGACACCCCAAAGTTAAATCATAAACTAGATTTACTTGACAATCTCAGAAAAAGAGTTGAAGAGTGATTAATGGCAATTTCTGGTGTTTTATCTACTTATTTAAGTGTATACTTGGTGTGCCCATCTGAAACCTAAGAGTAACAACTCAGGAAAAATATTCTTCCTGATGATGCTTTTTGTTTTTTTGTTCTGTTCTGTTTTATTGTGCCTTGTGCTTTGGAGATGAGAATGAGCTTCTAAGTTATGTTCTCATTTAAAATTCTGAAGTTCAGATTCAGATTGATTGGGTCACTATATACCAAAAGAACATAAACATAGAACCTACCTTTCCTGCAGTCTGAAATGCTGATTTTGGAGAACTAATTGAAAGTCTGGAAAATTGGTAGTAACTCTGGACCATGTAGCTTAGAAATGGAAAGGCTAGGGGGACTTACTTGGATGAAGGGATATTAAAACAAACATGGTTTTGTTTATTTCCTCTGGATGGACAGAGAGGAAATAGGCTTAAATTAAAGCCAGGATGATCTAGTGTTCTAGGATAGATGTAATGAAAAACCTCCAGACTAGTAGTGAGGTTTGAAAGAGTTTATAGTTTTGTTTTCTTTTTAATCACAATTTGTGTAAGAATAAGATATTATATGAGATAGTTTTAGAACAGTCTAGTGCATCATTAGGAAAACAGATTTGGTATCTTTTGACTGGCTTTAGGGATTTAACATTATATATTGTAACATGTTTCCATTATTGTATGCACTTGGGTCAGGAGCTGTATAGACATCTTCTGCTTAGAGTGATTGCATGTCTAGATGATGCAGAAAGGCTTCCAGCCAGTTTCGCTCATGTTATTATGTAACGGCACTTAGTGCAAACAGGACACAAATGAACTCGCCCCAGCTAGTCTGATTCTTGATGTGAATCAAATTAAGTCTCCCCTAATCAACAGCCTCAGCTTGTTCCCATGGGCTTCTCTGTGGAACTCTGTACAGAATTAGATCCAGCTATAGAGGAGAGGCATCTGAAGGAAAGGAGAGGAGATGAGCAAAATAGCACAACCCACAGTTTCTGATTTGATCTTCTTTCAGCATGTAAACTCCTGTTTCTCATTACTACTTATTGGTTTTATACTCAAATGGTTAGTTTGTAAATTTCATTTCATGAAATCAAATCACAGAGGTAAAGATGGAAGGTAGGAAAAAAATATATTTTGCTAGCAGGAGAGACTTTTGACATAATGTCCTGTGACATTCAGTGGGATGGATTTCCTTTGCAGTAAATTGTCTCTGCGACTGTCCCCATAGAGACATTCTAAAAGTGATTGTGGCACTTTTATACAATGTCCTTGAAATAAATATAAAGTCTACCAAGTGAAAAATACTTTGAAGGGCTGCACTCATTTGGAATATGAGGTCCATATATTAATGAAAAAGAATTAATTCTCGTACTCTGTAGTCACACCTTACATCCCAATCCACCTTCCAAAGAAAAACATAAACCTTCTTACAATGTTCATATAACGAGTGCAACAATAAAACGTCTCTTCTAGGACTTTTAGATGGAATAGAAAGACTTGATTGTGTTGGTTTTGTACCTTTGGGACTTGCCATCAAGTTTTTTTTCTTTTTTCTTTTTCCACACTGTGAGGAAATCATATCATGGGATCAAAGCAAGAAAAAAAAATTGTGGTTCCATTGAGGGTTTGGTTCATGCATGAAAATTTTGCATGTCCGCAAAGTACAGGCTGTGAGTGTGAATGCTAGTTGTATGACAGTGCAGAGCTGGAGGACCTACATTATCTGCTCCAGGGAAATTTGTTTTGAAAAAATGAGAGTGGTAAAATGGACTTTTATTTAAAGCCATTTTCTCAAAAGCCATTAGGGATTACTAAATTTCACCCAGACTCTTTCCTTATACATTCATATTATATAACACTTAATGTTTTGTGTTATGATTGTCTACTTTGCCCGCTTTCCTGTGTCATCTTGGACTTCTTAAAAGACAGGAACCTGTTTAATCTCTTTTGCTTTTCCTGACACACAGAGGTGCTCAGAATATTTCTGCTTAATCAATATCTGGCTTTCAAAGTCTCCCTGCAAAGGCCACTGTTTAATTCTGTGACCTTGAGGGTTTATTCCCCTTTTTCTTTTTGTTTCTGTAATATGTGGAATATTATTTTTTGGATTAATTTAGAGATGTCTGGGGACTCTCTACACTGTAAAATATATAGATGCATGATTTATAGTCTTCAAAATAGTTAATAAGCGTGATGTTTTATTTCTCTAGACTTTTTTAGCATCAGGCCTCTGGTAAGGATTATAACCCCACATTATAGTTTTGGTTCTGTGAGAAAATGGCATCAACATATTATTCTGATCTAATAATTTTTTTTTTCCTGGAAGGATGTTAGACTCTGCTTCTTTGTGAAAGACTGGGATTTGAATCCTAGGCATATATTTGTGACCTTGGGTAAGTCAGCTAATATGAAAATACTCAGCGTGATACCTTCATGTAGGTGGTGCCCAAGAAGGTTTTTTTATTTTTTTATTTTTTAACTAGTCTGTAATTTAAATAGCAAAGTTATAGTATATAGAATTATCATGGGAAAAGGGACCTTGTAGACACTTTAGACTCCATTATAACATTATTAGATATAGCTACTTTGTGTTTATGTGTATTAATATACATCAATCAGGCAGCATTGACTGACTACTCAGCATACACAGAAAATTGTACAGAACATTATATTTTAATCAGAGATGTTCTTTCATGAGTGTTGTAATGCAGAGGTGACTTTATGCTTTGGGGTTTATCATAAACTAAAATGAGATTTTTTGTTTTATGCCTTGCAGTTCGTATTGCAATTTATTTAAATAGAGGGACTCATAAATTGCATTTTAAAGGTAGATGCCTCTCATGAGACATTTGCTTCAGTGAGCACCTTGGGCTTTTGGAAGTATTTTCAAAACTACTCACAGGAGGATTTGTCTCAGTCATTGAAAAATTCCTGAACAGGACAATAATTTCTCATCTACTAGAGAAATGATATTATTTTAGAATAATATTTTAAAATTCAGATACTGTAAAAGGTGATAGATGACTACTCTAAAATGAGATTTATTTCCTTTTCAAGTATAGATTGGGATGGTTGGACTTGAAGAGCATTACTGATCAGTGAGTCTATTCTATTCAGCAGTTCTATGGTGTATAGATCTTTTCTATTATTAAAGCAACCATTTAAAAAACTTATATCTAACAAAATTCTTACACAGGTAACAGATGTAATGGTCCCAAGGCAAAAAAAAATATTTTGAAAGAGATATTTTAGATCTCAGTGATTTTTCAGATAATGGGGAGCTGTCTTTTTAGAGATTGCATTGCTCTGCTACTGACTGTACTACGTGATATCCTGAGGATCTTTTTAGTTTTGTGGTTCTTTTTATCAAACCCATGCCTCTCCTTCCAGAAAATGGAGAACAGGTAGCCAAAGGTAAATGATTTTACCTAGGGTTTGACAGTGATAGAGAAAGAACAAGTAGCAGTATGAATCTAATTTCTTGGTTGTCTTTGTTCCTACAGTATTAAGTTTTAAACATGAAATTTCTTTTAATGTAATATAATTCTACTCTAGTGTACCCCAAACATTATTACTTCTTTTCTCTTTCTTGCCACTAAGATGACTGCTTCTTTTTTATGGAAGCATTTGTTTCATGTATCAGTTCATCTCAAGTGAAATATCACCTCTTTAAATAATAGCTAGTTTCATTTTCCTGGTATATGTATCTTAATATATAGTCTTTGGGGAAGTTTTAAATTTCACTTTTGATTTTTTAGATATCAAATGACCTTTTTGCAAAGGGCTAGATTGCTTCCCCATGATTACCATTGGTTGTAGTTTGGGGCAGGATACCAACTCTTAAGTCCTCTGTACTAAGCATGATCTCCCAGCGTGGTGGACAACTGTGAATTTCTTGATTTGTTTGCTTGCTTACATTTCAGTCCACCATTTTCCAAAATAGATTTCAGTAGGCTACCTGTCTACAAATCCACAATGTTCCATGCACACAATTCTCCATTTGTACTCTATTAATCAGTATTGGGTCAACCAGAGTTCATAGAGTATAATTGCTTATTATCTCTTTATCCCATTCCTAAAGAGAGGTAGTCCATTTCCCCAAACTCCCTTTTTGCTCAGAGAATGTTTTTCTTTGATGCTATATTTTATCACTGTTTCAGCTAGTCTCTGTGAAGAGTCAATTCTACATATCCTCTCTACTGTCGTTCATTAGAGTACAGCAACCTGGAACAAAGTAGAGGCACTTGAATCATTGGCTGGGTTTGTGAGTGAAACTAACTGTGAGAACACTCATCTTTGCCCCGCTGGGTATATTTGGAGTAGAGCAGTATAAATGACAGGCCTCCATGGGAGGAAAGGGAGATAATTCTATAACAATGAAATTCTGCAACAATGAAATTCTACCTGACAGGTCTATGAGTGTATGACATAGACAAGTGCAGTAATTTTTGATTCTTTAAATTTGTCATCAGAGAAGTGTTGGTCTAGTAGACGTAGGGGCCAGCACTCCAGTTGATAGCCCCTCTTTTCCAGAAAAACTTAAATTCCATTGTGGATTTTAATTGCACTGACTTTTTTTGCCAAGATTGGGGACCATGGAAGTTAATAACCTGGTATTAAAGGAAATGGAAATCCTGCATTTGGCTTCTGAGTATTTCTCAATGAAAATCCTGCTGTATCCCAGAAGTTATGTTTTTATCACGGTGTTTGAAGGCTGCTTAGTCAAATTAAGAAACTACCTTTCAAAACCTGTGCTTTGAGGTTAATATCTAATTTTACATTTGGAATGCGTACGTTGTAGGTAATTCTCCAAAAATTGCATAAAGATGACATTTTTGAAATTGAAGGAATTGCCTGTGGATTTGACATGATAGATATTGTTTGGGAACAACACACTGATTTTCATTATACAGTTGTAGGATGTAGACACATACTCTGCATATCCGTTTAATAAATTGTTTCTGTTAAAAAGATGGCTTTTGGCTCTCCTAGCACACATGTGTGATACTAGATTTTTCATTTGGTTTTCTTGGAAGAGCAGATGCAGATTGTTCCCAAACATTGTAATAAGCCAACATAGAAATCAGGATGTTATGAATAGAATCTGATTTTGCCTTTATGGAAGAATTAATCCAAAAGTATATAGGGAAAAATTCCTTTGCTTTTCAATGTAGTATTATGGTTTTGTTGAGATTATTGTTGAAACAAGTAAATAAGAATGAAAATATTAATTTGTAAAGGAATGCTAAATTTTATTAGCAATAATGTTGTGTGGACTTGTTCATTCTACTGTTTGCAATGTGTTTTCATCTTTTATTGTTTGGTGAACTCCTAGTCATATTTAAAGTTCTAGATAAAATGTCTCCTCCATGAAAGTTTTTATTTTTCTCTGCTAGTCAGAGTTGTTTACTCCTTCCTCAGAAACCCCATAGTTGTTCTGAATTATCTATTATATATATATAATTATTATTATAGCCATAGCACAATGTATTATAATTGTTCATATGTCTGTCTTTCCCTTTTTTTCTAGCAGATAGTGAGTTATGCTCATATCTCCATGAGCAGAGATAACACATTAGTCATTTTTAAAAAAATATGAATTCCTTATACAGGACTTGGTATACACTGGGTTCTTTCTTTGGGAGAGTAAACAAATTAACAAAATGTCCTGTAGATAACTTTAGTTCATTTGAAGTTATATGAACAGTTGCAAAAACAATACTAGCCCTATACACAGAATTCCATCATACCCTGACCCCCCTCCCCCGATAGCTCAATCCACCAACTTTAACATGCTGTCACATCGCTATTTCTTTCCCTCCCTCCCTATCTATCATCCATTATCTATTGCTCTGTCTTCTGAACATATGAGAGTTAGCTGTACACATCCTTGAGCATACGCTATAATTCACGTATACACTTCCCATGAGCAAGAACATTCTTTTATGCAATCCCATTAAGCGCAGCTAAGAAGTACAATAGATTCAACAATGATACAAAGCTTACATTCTATATTTCCTTTTCCTTATGTCTCAACTGTGTCCCTTTGAGCCATCTGTCCTCTATCCTCCAGTCCCATCCAAGTTCATTCTTAGCATTCAATTGTCATCTAGTTAGACTGTTTTTTTTTTTTTTTTTTCAGTTGTGGAAACATATATACAGCCTAAATCTTCCCATTCCAACCCCTCCCTAGCTTTTCATTAGTGGGATTACTAGAAATTTCCCTTCACCTCAAACAGCAACTCCACCCTCATTTCTTAACTCCCCATTGCCCCTTCCCCCATTTCTCTTAACCCAAAGTCTACTTTTCATCTCTATGGTTATATTCTCTGATAATTTCTTTGTGTTTACTGTGGGGCTTAAAATTAACCTCTTAAATCCATATCAATCTTGTTTTTCTTTGATACCACCTTCACTTCAATAGGATACATAAACTATGTTCCTATACTCCTTCATTCCCCCACCTTTATATAGTTGTCTAAAATTACATATTTTACATTGAGTTCAAAATCACTGATTTGTCCTTAGAGTTTGTGTATTTTTTATCATGTAGGAAGTAACTAGTGGAATTACAGTTCAAAAATTATTGACTTCTATTTGTATTCCATTATGGTTGGAGAATGTTCTTTGAGTATATTCAATTTTTTTTTCTAAATTTCTTGAGGCTTGTTTTATGTCCCAGCTTATGATCCCTTCTGGAGAAAGATCTGTGATCACTAGAGAAAAGTGAGTGTCCTGGTGATTTTGGATGTAAGGTACTATATATGTCTGTTAAAATTCTCTATATCTCTTTCTCCTTTCCCTGTCTCTCCGCCAGCAGGGCTCTCCTCAGAATCTGAAGTAGGGCAGGTCTTTCATCAGCAAAGTCTCTCAGCATTTATTTGTCTGTGAAAAATTTAAGCTCTCCCTCAAATTTGATGGAGTGTTTTTCTGGATTAAGTATTCTTTGTTGGAAATTTTTCTCTCTCAGAATTTTAAATATGTCATGCCACTGCCTTCTTGCCTCCATGGTGGCCGCTGGGTCGTCACTACTTAGTCTTATGTTGTTTCCTTTGTATGTGGTGAATTGCTTTTCTCTTGCTGCTTTCAGAACTTGCTCCTTCTCTTCAGTATTTGAGAGTCTGATCAGAATGTGTCTTGGAGTGGGTTTATTTGGATTTATTCTATTTGGAGTTCGCTGGGCATTTATGCTTTGTGTATTTATATTGTGTAGAATGTTGGGGAAGTTTTCCCCAACAATTTCTTTGAATACTCTTTCTAGACCTTTATTCTTCTCTTCCCCTTCTGGGACACCAATGAGTCTTAAGTTTGGACATTTTATTTTATCTGTTGTATCCCTGAGATCCATTGCGATTTTTTCAATTTTTTTCTCCATTCTTTCTTTTGTTCTTTCATTTTCTGTTCTGTGGGCTTCTAGGACACCGAGATGTTGTTCAGCTTCCTCTAGTCTTGTATTGTGAATATCCAGAGTCTTTTTAATTTGGCCAACAGTTGCTTTTATTTCCATAAGATCTTCTATTTTTTTATTTACTCTTGCAATGTCTTCTTTATGGTCTTCGAGGGTCTTCTTTATGTCACTTATATCCTGGGCCATGGTCTTCTTGATGTCCTTTAAATCCTTTGCCATGTTTTCGTTCCTCAATTGCAGTTCTTTGATTAATGTTGCGAGGTATAGTGTATCTTCAGGTATTTTGATTTGTGTGTTTGGAGTTGGATTCTCCATATCTTCTGGTTTTATCATATGCATTAAGATTTTCTGTTGTTTTTGGCCTCTTGGCATTTGTTTTGCTTGATAGGGTTCTTTCAAGTTGTAAAGAAAAAGGGATATCGATCTAATTTTTCAGGAACACAGTTTGGTGACGTACACTTTCTCTAACTAACCAGCAGATGGTGTCTGTGAGTCACCTATATCCCTCAAGTCAGTTCTCAACCTTGTTTCTGCGTTGTGTGGGGAAATGATTCTTGTGGGTTCAGTTGGAGAACTCAGTTTGGGTGTGTTGCTGGAGCTGTCCGCCCTGAATGTGGAGCGTGTGTACGGGTGGCCAGCGAGGAAGGGTAGTTCTAATGTTCAGATCCCCCAGGATCCCAGAGATTCAAGGCCGTCACAAGAGTCTAAGCCTTCATTTCATTTCAGCCCCAGACCCTCTCTCTCACCGATCCATAAACCACCAGACTTGGCGTAGTGTCCCTGGGTTCTCCAAGCGGATCCCCCCTCCCAGCTGTGCTCCTCCAGGAGCTCAGCCGAGGGAATGCCATGCTGCGTCACCAGTGTGCGGTCCCTCAAGGGAAGCCCTGGGCCGCTGGGCCGTGCTGGGGTGCTTTCAGCCCGAAGCAAAAATGGCTGAATGGGGCGTCTCAGCCCCCTCCTCCTCGCACAGTTCCTCCTTCCCAGCTCTGGGACAACTGGCGGGGCTTTGGGCTGTGGGCATGGCCCCGGGCAGGAGTTTATCCAGCCCTCCGGGAGCCAGCTGCGAGCCGCGGGGTTTCTTTCTGCTTCCGGCTCTCCCCTCTGTTACCCCGAACCCAAGGGTATCTGCTGCAGGCTATCTTCCCAGCCAGACACCAAGAGGCCGGCCCAGCCCCCTCTTGCTGTGCTTTACTGCGTGGTTCCCACAATTGCTGCTGGAGCTGCTCCTTTTTTTTTTAAAAGAGCCAGCTGGTCTCCAAACGTTGAACCCTGGCTTTCCCAGCCCGCCGCACGGCTGTGGGTCTTCCAGCCAGCTTACTCACTCGTTTCAGAATGCCGACTCTCGGTTTCACCAAGTATGTGGCCCCTCTGGAGCTAGGAGCCCTCGTCCAGCTGGCGCATTGCTGTAACCGGTATTCTAGGTCACTTTCTGGTTCTTAGCTAGTGTTTTTCACGGAGGCGTTTTTTTCGCCCTGTCTCAGCTAGCCGCCATCTTAGTTTCTCCAACTTTAGCTCATTTTTAAAAGTCCCTGTTGTTGGGCTTAAATCAACCTTCCATGGCATAAGTGAAGCCAGTATGTCTGAAATTTTATGTTTGTGCTATGTATAATAAAGAAACTGATTGAAGGTCTACAAAGTTAAATTGAACAGTGTTACACTCTCCAGTGTACCAACAAGTAAATTTAAAAGCATTTTATTATATTTTATTCTAAGAAAAAGGCAATATCATGAATCCTGCTTTATTAATACCTAAATATGTTATATATTTTTATTTGATCATTGATTGATCTTGAAAGGTTTTCCCTGATGGAAGGGATATAGAAAGAATCAGACTTGAAAGAGATTTTAATCTTCTGCACTTTTTCCTGTAATTGTGTAAACTCGCATTCTGTACATGTCAGTAAAAATAACTCTATATCTTTATTAAACTTCAATATCTGCATTTATATTTAGAGTGGTAGCAACATAAAATTGAAAACATTAGAGTTGTGAAGGATATAAAGTCATGTTTTAATACAGAAAATAAATTGCTCCTTCAAAGAGCCTATAAAACTGAAAAGCATTCATTATAAATGTAATAAAAACTTATAAGTCCCATTTTATTAAAACTACACCCAGTTTCCTGAAGGGACTGGAGCATTTAGAGGTAAACCAGTGACACTTTATATCTAGCAACATACTTTATGTCTGATAAGATATCTACTGAAATGAGGTTGGTGGTTTTAACATGGTCCCTAGTGGACAGTCATTTATGTTATAAGATGAGAATTTTTACTTTATCAGAGTTTGCAGCTTCTGATAATAACAGGCCCAGATCAGGTTAATGACAATAGTAAATTACTTACTCGTCTAAGTTTCTCAAAGCGACAGAACAATAGTGAAAGATAAATCTTACCTGCTTCTATTTGGTGTGTTATATCACACTATCATTCTGAAAACTTCTTACTCAAGTCAAATTGTATAGATCAACATTGTTACAGGATAGTAATCTTTTTGTGATTGCTGTTGTGCATCCCCTCCCCCCTTATTTTTTTCCTGTTAACTATAGTAATCTTTTTAATGTATTGAAGGAGAATCATTCTGTTTCAGCCCTTGGCTATTTTTCATTGCTCTTTATACTTTTACATATTCCATATTTGTTACATTTTCCATATTATTTTAATTGATTATGGTAGTACTGGTGGTAGGGTTTTAAAAATGTAAAAGTAAATTATAGTGATGTGACAGCTAGGTTGCCCAGTTACTCTTATTTTTATGATCAAATAGCTTTATTAGAAAGACTTGAATGTTGAAATGAGAGAATTAAAGTATTTGAGTTAATATACCTAGGGTGTGTTGATATATTCAGAAAATAACACAGGGCTTCTGGTAAATGGTGGCAGAGTAAAAGTGTGTTTATTCTCACTCCATCCTTGAAAGCTAGCCCACAAATAAATAAATGCAAAATAATAGAATAAATGGGCAAAAATTATATCAACAGCAAAACTAGAATACAATTATAATTTCAAAGCGTAGTGACTAATGTATCTGTCAAATTCAGTGGAATTTGTAACAGATTGAAGGAGGACACTGATAGCTCATAAATACTTTTTCAAATCTTTACCAGTTTGTACCTACCTCTGAAAGTGAATATATCTTCTATTCAAACTTCCAGTTGAATAGATAATTTTGCATTCACTGTGGTAGGAATTGAAGAGGTTACAACAACTAAGATCATTCTTTCTAGGACCTTAAAATCTAAAGAGAAAGATATGACAAAGACATACAAATATTAGGCCAGATGTAATTGTTATGGAAACACAATAATTATATCACAGTGTAGGGATTCTGATAATAGATGAGAATAGGAGGAAAGGCTTCATAAAGGAAATAATATTTGCAAAGTGTTGGAAGAGGATAAGATTTCAGTAGATAAAGTTCAAGGAAGAAGACCTCAGTTGTAGAGGAAGTAGCATGATGAATAAAATGAGAAAACTACAGGCCATGTTTAGGGAATAGTTAAGGGTTTCAGTTTCCTTGCAGCGTGAGATACATGCTAGAGAGTCATAGTCATTGTGTCATAATGAAGTATGATTAACTAGTGACCTGCTACTGTCACAGTACTAGTCACTTTGCATTCATTATCTCATTTAATTCACACAGCAGTCCTCTGAGTAAATAACTACATATACAGACTGGGAAAACAAGACTCAGAGAACTTACCTAAAGCTCCTGTGGAGTGGTTGAGCCAGGGGATGTGAAGCCCTAGGCCTTCTGACTCCTCCCCTTACTCACTGTATCATGTGATCCTAAAGGAGGTCTGGGGCTGTATTTAGAATCTTACTGCCAGGCCAAACCTTAAACCAGTTCATGCAGAGTAGAGAGAACCTTTTCTTCTTTCATTCAAGATGAACAGAAGGAAAGCCTTCTTCGTTTTCCCATTAGTAATTGCATCCTCGTGTCCTAGAGAGCAAGAAAAGTAATTCATAGGCTCAAAATGCATTGAATCCTTGGAGAAAAATTATACTTAAAACCTAAACATTCGTAAATTTAGCATATGTGTGAAATTTCTGTTCTTTGGTGCAATGTTACCTATTCCTAAATTATATTCAGTTAATGTCTTTTCCTTCTTGTTGTTACTGTAGGGCACATCTTTGTCTCTAAATCCCTTCAATGTTTGAAAATTTCAGAGTATGAAGAATCTTTTAATTTGTAAGTAATGGATGGGGATCAAGAGAAATTTACAGAGGAACTAACTGTTCTTTAACTTTTGAAACTGTACTGTTAGCTGTTGGAATCAAGCCATTTTATCCTACAATGAAGTCCAATAGTATTGAGTAAACACATTAAAGGCTATCACATGGTAAACCAGTTCTTCTGGGTTTTTAAATCTATTTTCCCCATCTTTCATACTGATACCACCTTTAAGGTTTCTTGGAATTGGCATTCACATTTAAGTTTTTTTTTTGTTTTTTCATTATTAACTAACCACAGACTACGCTTTGGTTTCTGGTTGCTGTATTTCCTCAAAAGCTTCGGTATTTTCTGGGTCTTAGGTCATATGAAACAATCATTATTTCAAGAAATATTTAGAGAAGAGTTCATGGAAGTTTAGGGCTGCATTGTTAGTAATAGTGAAAAACTGGAAATAGCCCAAGTCAAGCTCAGTAGAGGTAAAAGAAATCTGATACACCCACAAAATGAAATACTATGCTGCCAGGAAGCAAGTTCTGTATTTTCTTTTACAGAGAGATATCTAAAATATATTGGACAAAAATTAAATATTAAAAGTTAAATGTAGAATTGTAAAAATATGAAAGCATGTATGTAAAAATTGTATAAAAAGTTGTATAAATTACAACTACACAAATAATAAACACATATATACCGAAAAAATTAAAAAAAAATCCAAGGAACTGTTAACAATGGTTCTTCTGGGGAAAGAAATCAGAAAGAATGAGGAAGATCTGTATTTTAATTTTTTCATTTTTTATTTTCCTGATTTGCTTTGATTTTTCTTATTTTCATTTTTCTTTTCCTTTTCCTTTCATGAAAAGCTTTTTGTAAAAAGTTCCTGGTCACTTAGCAAACAAAACAAGACAAAACAAAAAACAAATAGGAGCCTCTTCTCTTTGTGTCTTCTATGACCTTTATTGATGAAAATTTGTAATCTTCTGTTAGTTTACAATGATTGTAAGAAAACTTTTAGGAAATATACCACATTATTTAGCTCAGATCTTCTATGCTGAATGGGCAGCTTCACTGAAGTATTTTTTTTTCCCTAATTTGATTTTGTTTGATTATGGAAATGAAGAGCAGGGTTATGCCTCTGCTTGGTGGTATGATGTTAAAGGTTAGTACTATAAAGCATTTTATTCCTTTCAAAGAATGATATAGTCTTTTACTTCATTCTAAATTATTAATTTTCTTGATTTAGTTCTTATAAGTCTGGAATTAAATCTGGTTTTGAAAACTAGACTTCATTATACATTGTAGCATCCTTTGCATATTGGCCAGGTAAATTTACAGGCTTGGAGAAACCCCAGATAAACTTTTTTTTGTGTTAGTTTTAAGTTAATTTCATATTTTGCTTCTGAGTTCTAAAAATTAAATGCATAAAGTTTTGGAAAAAACATCAAGTTTGGAATCATACTTTTGAAAAAGAAATCATAAGGTAGTTAAAATTAAAGTAAATAAGATAACATATGTAAAGCATCCTGAACAAGGGGTTGGCACGTAATAGACCTGCAATAAAAAATTTGTATGCGTTTATTTTTACAAATAAATATCCTTTCATAAATAAAATTCCTACATCATAAAAAGGTAATGTAGCAATTGATAAAGAACAATTGAAATTTTATATTGTATTTTGATCCTTTATCTTTGATAAACATATTGATTTCTCCCAGTAGAGTTACCTGTTACATTCTTCCAGCCTCTCTTTTTTGTTTCTTTGCAGCTTTATGATTTGGTGAAATTAGTCATCAGAAACAACTGATAATGGCAGTCCATTTTGTACTGAGACCACAAAACTGGTATTAGTTGAATCTGAAGTGATGTTTTGAAAAATTTGTTTTTCTAACCTCTCATTCCACCTTCCAAAAGTACTAATGGGATTAAGTTTTTACTGTCCTTATTACTATACATTGGGGTATGTGGTGTCAATCCAGTAGATTTACTAGAATCTTTATAATTCTATATAAATATAAATGGAAGCCAAAAGTCTGTTATGTGATGTCTCTTTCATATAATTTACAATGTAAATTTTATTTGAAGCATATTACCTCTTCAAGACTTATAAGGTAGCAAATGTTGTCAGGTTTAATTGTGTTATTTTTAAATAATTTATTCTTTGTTAATAATTCACTGAAATATACTACCTGACGCTTGTTATACCTGTAAAAAGTATAATAATATATTTCTGCATATGGAAAATCACCCCAAAGAAGTAAAACGTTGTTTTACTGCAATTTTTTTTTTGCATATTACAAGCATATAGTAAAGTAACTTGAAATCTAGTGTATGCATTCTAAATATGATTATAGAAGTTGATACTGACTAGAGCTAGGCAGATACGTTCTTTTGATTTTGTTACCTGTAATATAAATTTGGACATAATAGTAAACCTGCCTGCCTCTCAGAGTTGATGAGAATAACGTATAAAAGAAATTTTGAAAAGGAAATACTATAGGTTTTAGATGTTACTCTTTCATTTAGAAACAAATACTGATTAATATTTTTATCTGCTACACATGGACTAGTTGGATTATGAAGTAATGAATAAACATTCCTTCAACAAAAGTTTATTGAGTGCTTGCAGTGTACTAGACAGTATGTCACATGGGGGCAGAGTGATAAATAAGATTAAGTTCTGGCATTGATGAAGCTCATAGTTATTGAAAGGGAGGAAGCATTAAAAATAATAATTATGATACCAACTAATAAATGTTGTGAATGAAAGTTAGTGGAACAAATGAGACGTTGAGTCTGCTGGGGTGCTCATGAATCCTTCCCAGAGGCCATGCTCTTGAAGCAGAATAAAAAAGAATGTTAACATAACAAAACGGTAATGGTTATCATAGGTAGACTGAATATCAGGGAAACATTTACTCCAGTATTAAAAGAATACTAAAAATATAAGGAGGGCAACACTCAGTTCATCAGATGTTTTGAAAGTCCACTATGGACAAGTCCCTGTGCTAGCCATTCAAGATACTAGAAAGCCAAAAGTTCCCTGCTCTAAAGGGGGTCACATTGCAGTGGGAGATGGATGCATGCTCAGAGCTGTGCTCCGAGGCCAAGTAAAGGGGCTTAAAGAATGCTAGGCCATCTGACCAGGCCATGGTATAGCTGCTGAATCCCAAAGAGACAGATGAGACTTCATAATTTGGTCTCTACAGAAAGAAGTTAAAAATGGATTGACATGAAAGAGAAGAAATTTTAAGAAATCAGTGATGTTTCAAAAACACATCTGTGACCCAGCCTTGAACACTTAAAGTCAATTAATAGTGGGAGGCTGACCCATAGTATGGCCAAAAGAAGTGTTATAAAATAATATGTATACGTGAGTGATGTCTAAAGGAATCTAAAATACTTTTGGCTGACCCAACTATAATCTCCTAATATTTACTAGGACTTCCCCTATTGATTTCTAAGTCATTGCCCCTTCAAAGGAAGAGGCTCCTTCCAATCAGACCTCAAAACTCTAGTCAAGATCTCTGAGTGTTAATGACTTCCTATGCACATGTTCATATTTAGCACCCCTCCCCTCCTGTATCCCAAACGATCACTCTTGAGAAGTCTATCTGGGTGACTTAGAAAATAAAGATTGGGGACTGGTGTTCAATGCTGATGATTGCTTATTCCATGCTTATGATTGTTTCTGTTTTCTCATTCCAAATCTTTATCACATTTCCTCAACTAAGTGTTCCCCTTGCTCTTGCCTCCTACTTGGTACAGGCAATGAACATGAATTCCTTCTTTTTTTTTTTTTAACTGCATATTTAAATGCATATCTATCCACCTATTTTTACCTGACTCCTTCCTGAGGTGGAGGAAGAAGCATCCTGACTGATTTCCAAGAGTAAAGCTTGTGCCTGTGCCCTTGAGTACCCATCACTTCCTGAGTCCTTTAAGAGCTTGCTTGCCACTCATCGACTCTCTCTTTTGTATTTTCATTTCTTCCCTCAGCCCTCAAAGAAGTTCAACTCTCCACATCCTTAAAAAAACAAAACAAAACAAACAAAAGAACCCAAAAAACAAATAGGCAATCCCTTACACTAATTTCCCCTCAAACTTTTCCTTTTTTTCTCTTCTTCCGTATTTAAAGGGTTGTTTTCACTCAGTATTTGCATTTATGCATTTCCAGTTCATAGCTCTGTCCACTGAAGTTTGGCTTCTGCCCAGACCATCCGTTCTACTGAAGCAGAGCTCACTAAGGTTGTCAGGGACTTCCCCATGGCTGAACTCGACCTCTCCTCAGATGCTGGATCACTGTGTTGGCTACATGGTCGGCCGTCCACTCTCTAAATTCCTCCTTTACCTCATTATGTACCTATGGCTTCTTACCTCTCTGACTTCTTTTCAGTGTGTCTAGTTGTTCTTTTTGTCTTTATTCTGCTTAAAAATGTTGTTCTCTGCCTTAGTTCTATATTTGATCCTCTCTTTTTAGACTTTACTCTCTTTTCACTTTCCTTGATTAAATTGCCAAGTATGACTCCCAAATCCATAGCTCCAGTCCAGATTTCTCCTGATCTCAAGATTCATGGCTCCATCTGTGTGGACCAGGCATTTCAAACTCTGTATGCTCCAAATCCTTTATTGATTTATGTCTGTTGTCAACTAGAATCAAGACTTCTCTCATTCAAAATAAATAATTCACATATTTTTATCAAGATTAAATATTTTACATATTAAGTTGCATTGGAAGTAGTAAAAAGAAAAGGAATTATGGTTGGTGACAGTATTGGATTGTCCAGTTGGTAAACTAAATATGTGTTTAGGGCACTGGCATAGTAAGAATATAAAAATAAATTCTTTGAAATCGGTTTACATATGATATTTTTAAAAGCAGCCATCATAGGGGGAAAAAAAAACTCTGTTGCATTTCCTTATTGTGTAGTATTTTTATTTTAAAATATTTGGCTTTGACTTTAGATAATAAGTGAGGATGGGTGGGGTAGGTCCCATAATCTTTTCAAGCATAACATCTAAAATCTGATCCTGGTTGATGAGGGTTATAAAAATCCATTATTGTATTCTGTTTTTATTGGCTTCTAGGTAAATCTAAAAGAAAATTGCTTGTTCTATTTGGGTATATCAGCCAAACTCTAGGTGATACCTGATGAACCTAGTAAAAGTGCCAACCACGAGATTGCCTTTTATGTAACTTCTATTTGCTCCTACCTAGATCTTGATAACCACATGGCTGCCAGAGGGGTGGGAGGGGACCATTTGGCCACCTCCCTCTCCTGCTTCTGTCAGGAGTGAGAGACGCTACAATCTTCTTGGTAGCTGGATTGTGCTACTGACCTAAAATACTTCGAAGTCAGAAGGAAGGAATATTCATGTATTTGCCATTGGGGGGTTGCTTTTGAGAGTTCATTGAAAGTCAGTCCCAGTCAAGCAGTTTGCTTAGAAGAAAAAACATGTAGGGGTAGGGGTGTGTTTGTGCATGTGAATTTGAGCAGCAGCACTTTACCTAGCTAGGGAGCTTTTTTCTAGAAGTATTCTGTTAGCAAACATGACTGCGATGTAACAAATGCATTTTACATGCAGTAATGGGATTTAAATTGTTCCCTAAAGCTAAGATAGGTAATCTACTTCTGCCTCCCCGCCCCCGCCCAGTTTGGAGGAGGTATATTGCAAAGAATATTTCTAAAAAATCATTCAAAATGCAAAATTAGGTACTGTATACTGTATTAAGTCATATAACTACATTAGGCTGAGTACTTATAAGCCAAGCTGACCCTGGCAAAAATTGTTAGGCAAGATGCCTTTGTTGCTTCTCATTCCTACCATCTCTGTGATACCCTCTTATCTCGCACTTCATATAAGCAGTAGTCAATCCACTGCTGCTCTTTAAAGCCTGCTCTAAGGAAAAGGAAGTAGCTTTACTGAATATTTACTATGTGTCAGGCTTTATATTGGATGTTTTGCCTATATTTTCATTTAGTTCACCTAGATAATATCAAACAAGTGATAGCAGGTCTCCTTCCCTAGTTCCAAACTCCAGTTAGTTAAACTGCTTAGTCAAGTTTGTTATAGACTTTATTTACATTGCGTGATGATACACACACACACACACACACGCACACACGCATATACACATAGATAATGTGGCATACACATTAATAATCCTGTTTTATAAAGAGAAGCAGTGTGCCCATAGTAGTGTAGAGTGTGGACTTTAAATCTCAGCCTTGTCACCTACTACTAGCTATGTGTCTTTGAGAAGGTGTAAAACCTCTTTGTGTTTAAGTTTTCTTTTTTTTTTTTATAATAAATTTTATTTTTAAATAAGTTCAATCTTACAGGAACAGTTGTAAAAACAGTACAAACCCCATACATAGAACTCCATTATACCCCAAACCCTCTCCCCTGATACCCCGACCCATCACCTTTAAGATCCTGTCATACCACTGTCTTTTTCCTTCCCTCCCTAACACCCATCATCTATTGCTCTGTCCTCTGAACATATGAGAGCAAGCTGCACATATCTTTGAACAAACAATATAATTCACATATACCTTTCCCATGAACAAGAATATTATTTTATGCAATCTCATTAAACGCAGCTAAGAAGTTCAAGAAAGTCAACATTGATATAAAGCTTACATTCTATATTTCCTTTTTTTTTCTTGTGTCCCATCTGTGTCCCTTTGAGCCTCCTCTCCTCCGGCGTCAGAACCCATCCAGAATCACCCTTGGCATTTAATTGTCATCTATTTAGACTGTCTTTTTTTTTTTTTTTCAATTGTGGAAACATATATATAGCCTAAATCTTCCTATTCCACCCCTCCCTAGCATTCCATTAGTGGGATTAATCCCATTTAGAATGATGCAATGCTATCACCTTCTGACCATCCATTTCCAGAAGTTTCCCTTCACCCCAAACCAAAACCCCTACTCTCATTTCTTAACTCCCCATTGACCCTTCCCCCACTTCTTGAAACCCATACTCTACTTTTCATCTCTTTGGTCATATTCTCTGATACTTTCTTTGTGTTTACCATGGGGCTTAAATTTAACCTCTTAAATCTATAACAATCTTGTTTTTCTCTGATACCAACTTAACTTCAATAGGACACGTAAACTGTGTTCCTATGCTCCTCCATTCCCCCACCTTTGTGTAGTTATTGTCAAGAATTACATATTTTACATTGAGTCCAAAACCACCCATTTATCATTACAGTTTATGTATTTTAGATCCTGTAGGAAGTAAATAGTGGAGTCATAAATCAACAATACAGTAGTATTGGTCTTTATATTTACCATGTGATCTTTACTGGAAATCTTTATTTCTTCATGTGGTTTCAGTCAATTGTTTAGTGTCCCTTCCTTTCAGCCTGCTTAGGACTGATCTACTGGTGATGAAGTTCCTCAGCTTTTGAATATCCGGGAATGTTTTCATCTCCCCCTCATTTTTATCCTTCAGGTGTTTGTGAATTCTCCAAGTCTCTGATGGTTATTGACTTCTATTTGTATTCCATTGTGGTCAGAGAATGTGCTTTGAACAAATTCATTTTTTTATTTTTTATTTTATTAAGGCTTGTTTTTACGCCCCGCATACAGTCCATTCTGGAGAAAGATCCGTGATCACTAGTGAAGAACGTGTGTCCCAGTGACCTGGGATATAATATTCTATATATGTCTGTGAAAAGTCTATATCTCTCTCTCCTTTCTTTGTTTCTCTGTCGGTAGGGCTCGCTTTAGTATCTGAAGTAGGGCAGGTCTTTTATTAGCAAACTCTCTCAGCATTTGTTTGTCTGTGAAAAATTTAAGCTCTCCCTCAAATTTGAAGGAGAGTTTTTCTGGATAAAGTATTCTTGGTTGGAAATTTTTCTCTCTTGGAATTTTAAATATGTCATGCCACTGCCTTCTTGCCTCCATGGTGCCGCCGAGTAGTCATTACTTAGTCTTATGTTGTTTCCTTTGTATGTGGTGAATTGCTTTTCTCTTGCTGCTTTCAGAACTTGCTCCTTCTCTTCAGTATTTGACAGTCTATCAGAATATGTCTTGGAGTGGGTTTGTTTGAATTTATTCTATTTGGAGTTCGCTGGGCATTTATGCTTTGTGTATTTATATCGTGTAGACGGTTTGGGAAGTTTTCCCCAACAATTTCTTTGAATACTCTTTCTAGACCTTTACCCTTCTGGGACATCAATGAGTCTTAAATTTGGGTGTTTTATTTTATCTATCATATCCCTGAGATCCATTTCGATTTTTTCAATTTTTTTCCCCATTCTTTCTTTTGTTCTTTCATTTTCTGTTCTGTGATCCTCAAGGAGGCTGAGTTGTTGTTCAACTTCCTCTAATCTTGTATTATGAGTATCCGGAGTCTTTTTAATTTGGCCTACAGTTTCTTTAATTTCCATAAGATCTTCTATTTTTTTTATTTACTCTTGCAATATCTTCTTTATGCCCTTCTAGGGTCTTCTTTATGTCTTTTATATTCTGTGCCATGCTCTTCTTCAAGTCTTTTATATCCCGTGCCATGCTCTCATTGCCTGTCTGTAGTTCTTTGATTAATTCTGCCAGGAACTGTGTGTCTTCGGCTCTTTTGATTTGAGTGTTTGGGTTTGGGTTCTCCATGTCGTCTGGTTTTATCATCTGCTTTAAGATTTTCTGTTGTTTTTAGCCTCTTGGCATTTGCTTTACTTGATCATTAATTTGTTAGAATTGCAGCTTTGTGACATACACTTTCTCTAACTAACCAGCAGATGGCATCCGTGAGTCACTTATTCCCCTCAAGTCAGTTCTCCCCAACTTTGTGGTATGTGGGGATCTGATTCTTTTGGGGTCCAATTGGTGCCCTTAATTTGGGTGTGTTGTCGGTGCTGTCTGCCCTCAATGAGGGGTGTGTGCCTGAGCAGTTAGGGAGGTTTAATAATCAAACCTCCCAGGTGTTCCCGGAGATTTAAGGCTGTTCGCTGCCTCTGACACAAAAGTCCTTGGTATTGGCATAGGTTCCCTGGGATTTCCGAGTGGTTCGCCCCTCCCTGCTGTGCTTTTCCAGGACCTCTGCTGAGGGGGGGAGGGCCGTGCCATGTCACAAGTGCATGCCGGCCTCCAGGGAAGCCCTGGGCCGCCAGGCTGTGTAGGGGCGTTCCCAGCCCACTTCAAAGATGGTTGAATGGGACGCGTTAACTTCCCCCTTTCCACACAGCTCCGCTCTCCCAGCTCCGGGATGATCAGCTGTAGGTGTATTCAAGGCCACTGTCCACGGCTGATATTGTGTTGTGTGAGCGGTGCTGCAGGAAAAACTCCCTGTCAGGCTGGGTTTCTTGGCTCGGCTCTGTGCTGTGTGTTCGGCCCTGGGCAGGAGTAGCCCCGCCCGCAGGAGAGACGGCTGCAAGTCATGCATCTCCCCTTTGCTCCCCTGGACCCGAGACAATCAGCAGTGGGTGTGGGAAGGGGTATCCTCCACCCCAAACACTGAGGCGTTAGTCCAGACCGCTCCCGTCTTATCTATAGCTGTTTCTGGGCTTCTTTTTTTTTTTTTTTTTTTTTCTTAAAAAAAACGTCAACCCACCATTTCCCCACACCGCAGCGTGGCTGAGGGATTCAGCCTACTCACTCACTTGTTTCAGAATGCAGACTCCTGGTTTCATCAAATGTACATTCCCTGTGGCTTTAGCAGAACTTGTTCGGCTGGTGCTCCTCTGAAAGTGGTGTTCTGGGTCCTTTCTGTTTTTTTATCTAGTGTTTTCCATGGAAGTGTTTTTTTCTCTGTCTCACCTAGTCACCATCTTAGGTTCCTCCTCCTAAATTTTCTTCTTTGTAAGATGTGGATATTTCTTTAAATATTTTATCTATTCCATTCTTTCTTTTATCTCTCTGGGGATTTAATTACCTGTATGTTAGAACTTTTGAAATTGTCCTTAGATCCTTGAGGCTCTGTTAATTTTTTTTCCCTCTCTTGAGATTAGGTGATTTCTATTGATCTGTCTTCAAGTTCACTGACCTTCCCCTGTTTCCTTACTTCATTTGCAATTAAACCTATCTAATGAAATTTTTATTTGAGTCACTGATTTTTTTTTTTCTAAAATTTCCATTTGGTTCTTCTTACATTTTCTCTCTCTCTGAGTTAGTTTGTTTTCATTCATTATGAGCATATTCCTTTACCTCACTGAGCATAGTTATAACGGCTGTTTTAAAGTCTTTTCTCAATATATCTCCAGGGTCAGAGTCATTTAGGGATTGTCATTTTTTGATTGTCTATTCCCTTGAGATTGGACCACATTTTCCTGATTATATATTGAGTAATTCTGTTCTGTATTTTGGACATTGTATATGGTATGTTGTAGAGATTCTGGATTTTATTATATTGTTCCAAAGAGTGTTAATGTTTTTGTTTTAGCAGGCAATGAATTTGGGTAGTCTCAAACTATAAAATCTCTCATCTGTGATGAGTGGAAGCTCAGATATAAATTCTTTAAGCCTTAGCTACATTCTGCCTTTAGTTTGTCTTATATGTGTGTGGAGGAAGGGTCAATCAGAGACTTGGCCTCATAAATAAAAAACTTGGGGTTCTCCTTCTATGACTTGTTCCTTTACAGGGTTCCCCCTTGCTCTTTGGAAGCCCTGCTTGCCCTTGGTGCTTTCCTCTGGTATCTCTGACTGGAATGACAGTGGGCTTTCTTATGAAGTTTTCACTGCCCATGCATCATACTTGTGCAACTCTGGCCACTTTCATGACAAAGCAGGGGGAGGGGGGGGGACGGGGAAAGAAGTCATTTTGTGCCAATCACTTGTTCCAGGTTTTAATTCCCCTCTAAAATCTTTTTGCTTTCAGATAGTTCTTGTTGCTGGTGTTTTTGTCCAGAGTTTGTAGCTGCTATGTATGGTAGTATCAGTGTGTTGTGGATTCACCCTCCATTCCAGAATTGGAACTTACTCTACACATGGATATTTTTAAATCATTGCTTTTTAAATTTCTAGGATGTTTTGCTTTCTTGTGCTCATTTTTAATGGTTAAATACTTGGCTTTTGATACTTGTAAATTTACTTGAGGTTCAGGAAGTTGTGTTTAAAAAAAAATGTTAGTGGGCTTTTCCCAGAGCATTTTTGACTTATTTGTTTCATATAGTATTGACGGTGATTAAGAGAAAAGGTGATTCTAGCTTCATTTTGCTCTTTTAAGGTGCTAACTCAATATAGAAAATTTTATATACTCAAAATTCAACTATGAATTGCATAAATATAATTTCTTCAGAGACTACACTTTTGTCCTTAACTTTTGTATACATTTTAGCCATTTGATCAAATATTGAAGTACTAATGCATCTGTATATGGTGATTTATATTTATTTTGGAGATTCTTTACATAGATAATTTATAGGTTAAGAAATAGAAATTAATTTGTATGTCTAAGTGCTGGCTTTTTGTCATTCAGTAAGCAGTGTTGGCTTTTTGTCATTCAGTAAGCACATGGTATTTTAATATTTAAAATGTAAGCTATGTTCTTTATCCTTTTATTCAATATACATTTGTTACAATTTTTTCTAATATGAGTATGAATACCTCATTAAGAATGGTTTTTATTTATTTTTTAACTTGGATCTCAAAAGTCATTATTTTTAGCTACCAAGAAAATATACCTCCTCTATTTGGAATAAACATTTTATTACTGTATACAAGCTAAGCTTGTAAGCCTCTTGAAGCTAGGGACTAAGTTTTTAAAATCTACTTTTAATTTGTGTTGTTACTGATGAAAAACGTAGTAATATACAAGGTCATGTCTAAGTGCTTTCAGTTATGTTGTTCTACTAAGAGTCATGATGATAGCTAGAGGGTGATGACTATGTGCCAAGTCTATTCATTATCATTGATTCGATCTTCACAACAGCGTTATGGAGGAGGTAACATTGTTCTCATTTTGCAGATAGGAAACTAAGGCCCTAGAGTTTTCCACCTGCCCAAGGTCACATATAATTGTAACATATCTAGTAAAAATATTTAACCCAAATGTGACTGACTCCCAACTCTGTTATTCCAACCACTACTCTCTACCCTACTGCCCTATTTGTGAAGTGCATAGAAGAGTGAATTGTTTCCCTCTTTGCTTCATTTTTTGTTTGTTATATATTTCATTTATTTTAGGCAGAACAAAAAAAAAATTCATTTTGGTAAGTCTAAAATCATATTTGACGGTAGATGAAGAAGCATTATAATCTTAATTTGGTGATATGGTAATGCTAGATTTAATTTTTAACTGAAGCCTTAAGGAGTAGTACAATCAGAGAAAGCCTTGTTTTTGCTTAGGTGTCATTATTTACCTTGAGCATGAAAAACAGAGCAAGTAGTTGGAAAGCTTAGAGGAATAAAAAATAATAGCCATCATGCTTCCCTGGAAATAAAACGAAATGATAAAGCATGTATCTACCAGCTCAGTGATCAGTGATTTTTGCTATTGCCCAGACATTTAATTTAGTATAAAAAAATAGTGTGAGATGATGTTTTGAAACCTACATCTGCAAACAGTTTTTGTGTCATTATTTATTTTTCTATAGTGACAGCTGGCCACTTTAATTTCCACTGATAATACAACTGAAATTATCTCATCAACATATATATTAACACTCTACCATCCCAGCACACCCCACAAATTTAGGATTGTCCTGTAAACAAGACCTTATTATCCTCAGACAGTTTGAGATATTGAGGCTAATCTATAATAACAGTTTATCTGACCAAGCATTTAGACTAGGAAAGGTATCCTTTCATCTTAAAGGTATAGTCTTTTCTTCCCATGCCAATCCTTCTCCCCATCCTAAGGGTGAATTGGAGGTGGGGAAACAGCCTTACGTTAAGTCAGTTCATGAGCATAACAACTAAGAAGAATGGCAGTCCTCTGAAACTTTTCTGTGTTAAAAACATCATCCTTATTCTCTTACCTTCATTTTTGTCCCAGTTCTTTGGTGAAGGATGTCATTATTTCTTCAGTGTTTGTAGGGTTTATTAGAACCTGACCAATAAATCTTCCTTCTTTTGATTACTTTTTGTAGTTGGGCTATCAGTGATAGGGAAGTTAAAGTTAGAATCCATGAGTAGAGTATAAAAACATTAAAGGAAAGCTCTTGAGAAAATAACTCTGCCATATTTATTAAGTATTAGTGCAGTTTTTCTGGTTGTTAAGGTTGAGCTAATTTCCTTTCTGGCAGGCCTTTGTAATATTTCATTTTTTTCATTAAGAAAGGTGGGTTACATGAAAGCATCAATGTCTTTCAATCATAATAATTGATGTAGAGGCCTCTCAGGCCTCTGGGACCACAGGAGCAAAATTTCTTCATTCCTTCTATTCCCCATAATTGTTTTATTTTAATCGAAACTTCTCGTTTTAAGGCATGGGATCCTATAATGCCTTAATCAGAGAATGATCACAATAAAATACACATGAGAATTGTCTCCTTTCATTTGAGTAGCGTACTGTAGCTCATGGCGTATAGAGATTATTCGCTAGAGCTCTCTCCCTGTTGCTTCTTGAGGGCAGTTTTCTCTCAACAATACAATACCTAGTCATCTAATCACAATACGTAGTCATTGTGATTAGAGTTCCTGACTGATATTAGTAGGAAGTGCATATCTGTTAAATTTGCTGGTGAAGGACATCTACCAGGCTCCTACTGGAGTCTCTTCAGAATTGTTCATCAAAGTCTTTTCTACTGTATTCATACCTGCCCACCCTGCTTTGTGAATTTTATGGTGCTATATAAATAGAAGTTGGATGGTATAGTTATTACTATGATTTGTACTGGTACAGTAATGTTAGCCATACTTGCATGTGAGAAACTTTTATCAGAATAATTTTTTAAGGTCTGTCTTTACATGAGGTTAGCCAGTTGGGATGAGGTCCTTGGCTCAAAGTACCTTATTGAGTAGGAAATATCCATACTGAACAAGGAAAGATTATTACACAGGATTAATAGCTATGTAATAAGCCAGTGTGAGTGGTGGCAAGAGTTTCCCTTTTGGGTGGTTGTCAGTGTCTTAGTTTGTTAGGACTACTATAACAAATTACACAGACTGTTTGACTTAACAGGAATTTACTGTCTCAGTTTTGGAGGCTGGGAAGTCAGCAGGCCATGCTTTCTCTGAGGTCTGTAGTGTTCTGGTGGCAGCTCAGGCTCTGTCTCGGTCATGGCACGCTGTCTCCTTTGGTCACTTCTGGCTTCTCCTCCTCCTTTTCAGTTGTCTGTCTGTCTAGATTTCCTTTCCTTATGAGGATTAGAGTCATACTGGATTACAACCCATCCTGATTCAATTTGCATCATCTAAATAGGATCCTCAAAGATCTCAGTTACAAATGAGCTCACACCCCAGGACCTGGGGTTAGGATTTGAACATGTCTTTGTGTGAGACATGGTTCAATCTATCACAGCCAGTAACACCGGGTTTGTCAGCTGGCCACTCTCTGGGCTTCTTCCCATTCTGCACAGGTACCTGACTGTCATTTCCACTGGGAAACCACACGTAGCTCCTTGTAGGACAAAACTGTTCTTCCCTCAGAGGGCAGGATTCAGCTACAATAGGCATGGCCCATCAGTGAACATCATAAATTGACCTTAGTCATGTAGAATGTAACCTTTATTTAAACTTTTATTAAAGTAGCAACAGAGAACTTAATCCACGCAGTGACTAAGGCTGAGGACAAGGGAAACGTGGGAACAAGAATGGTGGAAACTGGAAGGGAGTACGAGAATTGACTTCTACTTTTCTTCTCCAGAGATACCCTGCTGGGCAGATCCTAACTCTTCCTACTAAAGTTTCTTCTTATCCTCCAGGTCCCAAATCAGCCTGGCTGCTTCCTTCTGGTAGTTATACTCCTTCACCTTTGTATATTACTTTTATATTTCCTTTTGGAAGCAGTATTACCAATACAAATGTAAACCTTATTCGGACTTGGTAACATGGTGAAGTGGTTAAGGCCTCATTCTGAACAGAGATTTCCTGGAATTGATTCCCAGATTGCAACTTACTACATAAAGTGATTTTGGCCAGATGATTCAGTTGCTTCCTCTGAAAGTAACACTTGTGGGCCTTGCAAAATGAATTAAGTGATAGAATAATTGTAAAGTATTTAAACTTTGCTTATGTTAGGTTCTTTATAAGTGTTTGCTATGATGATGATGATTACTAAAAATATAACCTTGACTAAAGTCTACAGCTCTCTCTTCCGTCTTGTGCTGAGTACAGCTTTCATTCATTAATCCATTGATTCACTCAGGAAATATTTATTAAGAGCATACTATATGCTAGGCATAGTATTCTTATCTGTCCCATTCTTAATGGGCTTTGAACTGTAAGTAAGGCTAGAACTTATTAAAACATAGCAGTTTGAATTCGAACCCCAGGGCTGTGTTCGAAATATAAGGACTGTGGCTTTTAGCTATATATTTTTAAAGGTTAGGTGTGTAACTTGAGCTTGGGCATTATTGCCCTGAATGTCTGAATATTCTTGCTAACTGTCAGGATTACACCCAGCTGGTCCTAATGGCAGAATTTCCCCCTTGTTAATGCAGTTACTCTGCTTCCTGAGTCCCACTGATAGAAGGGTTATGACCCCCTTGAAAAAGACAAGGAAATACCTAATTTCCTTTGGACCTTGTGCTGTTGAAACAACTGTACCTTCCCATTGCTTCTCCTGCATCACTTCGTGCCACACGCTGCCTACCTGTGATGTTCCTCTCTGGCTAAGGAGCCTCCTTTTCCTTTTCCTTTGGATTTAATGAGGTCTGGAGACACTGTTAATGTTTACTTGTATTTTACCCATACTTGTTTGCATTTCTGTTCCTTGTCTAAAGGGACTATTCATTCAGGAAAAAAAGAACCTAGTCATAGATCTACTCCCAGAACTAATTATAATTAGACTAATTTACACTGTTTTGGGAAGACAGGAAGGTATTAAAATAGAAAAATGAGAAATGTTTCAGGAAATTGCAGGGGGTGGATTTTCAAAAGACAGATGTGGCCACTTCCCAGTGTTGCCTCAGCCTGACCCTATCCTGATACATGGATCTCAGAGGTTCTTGAAGAACTGGGCAGTAAGAGCTATTCTTAGGTTGTATATTGAAATTGATTTCCTCATCAACCTGCTTACAAGAGTTGAGATAGCATCGTAGATACTTAAAATGTGGGAGAATGATATTCAGGTAATACTGAGAGAAAAAGAAGAACAAAGAAGCCAGGCAAGTAGGCACGAGGGAGTGAGTAGTCCCATAGATGTAACTCCCATTTGTGACAACCACATGAAGCATATACATTGACATCACTGTTTGTCTGCCTGTCTGTTATGGTTTCTTTGCATCATGAACTCCTTTGATGGGAATCTACTGTAGCCTACACATTTCTTTTCAGAATAAACTTTTAAATGCATAAAATAAAATATATAGGTTACAAATGAAACCAGTTATGTTGAATGCATTCACCAAAATATTAAAAAATTTGTGATGTTCTATATATATGCTTTTTCACCATGTACTTAAAGTGTTAAATAGTGTGATCTAAACTTAGGTCCGAAAATGACCATAATTTCAGAGAAGTATTGAGAGTAAAGAATATTTCAAGCTACATAAAACATTGGAAATGTTATATAAAAATAAATAAGATTTCTATTGGTGACCATGTGACAGGAGCTGCTAAAATGACTGTGGTTTTTTGCCTGCATTCATAATAGAAAGAAATGCTAACTTTTTGGTAGAGGTTAGCAAAAATAATGTATTTTTTTCCAGCCAAGTTTACAGTTACCCTCATATATATGGGTGGGTGGCTGGGTGGTGTGTGTATATTCCTTATGATAGGACTTAGAATAAAGTGTATTTTCCTACCATCAAAAAGTTGAGCAAGCTAATCACCCATGTCTGTTTGTACTTCTCATATTATTTGATCTGAAACACTTATAGCTATTAAAATAGAGATAAGTCTTGAATCAACAAAGTGGCCGGACAGTAATACCAAGGATGTGATGAACAATATGCTATAATCTCCTTGCTATTCCTTTAATAAAGTATATAGAAATTTAAATTTTCTGTTTTTGTTCTAACCTATAAAAATACTCTTAAAGAGTTCTGGTAGTTACTGTTTGCTTACATATATTGATCTTAATATTTTGTTTTGTTTAATTCATTGGCTCTTTTAAAAGTAAATCCTTGGATATAGTATCTCTAGAATCTGTAGTTTTTTATTTCACTGTCTCTTTCAGTTCTTCAGTTCTCATTCCTTTTGACATCCAGACTTATTTCTCCCTGTATCTTTTATTTCCAGTTGCTAAATGCAATGAACAAAGTCAGACATAGTCAGAAGGAAAAGGCCTGTGAGTAAGGGGTGATTGCTTTTATGTATTAACTGTGCCTATGGAAGTTCTCATTAACGCGCACAGCATGGGGAATTTTTGCAGCTACCACACAGAGCTCAAAAGAAAACAACTGCAAAGCAGGCTTGATTGTTTATGTCTCAGTATTTTTATTTGAAGCTTTAAAGGACATTAACACAACTTCTTGGGACAGGTGGGATGCCATATGGCACAGGGACTGGACCACAGCCATAGCTTTAGAGATTTATTGAAGCTTCTCCTTCTAGTGGGAGTGATATGAAGCTCTTGGAATTTTTCCATTCAGTGATGACATTCATGTATAGATGACAATGAAGCTACTTTTATTTTGGAAAAACAAAAACCATCTAGAAAGAGACTTCTTGTTTTAATATATACTTATTAATAGGGCCTGAAAGAGAACATCTTTATTTACAGTGCCTTTATTGGATTCAAAACATATATTTCTATACTTACAGACTTATTAAAATTTCATACAAATACTATTGTGGGATAATTTTGGGGTGGGATGCGACTGGGGGATATAGATACAGTGGTTTGAGTACTCTTAAATCCAAGTTTTATGTGTTCCTAATACTAGAAGATCTAAAACCTGAAAAAAAAAAAAAATCTATGTATAGTCCTGAATGGCATAGCCATTAAGTGTGTGGGGCACTTTGGAGGTAATGCTGGAAATCACACCGTTGCTTTTCTGCCATCAGCACAGCCAGCCTTCCTCACTGCAGTGTTTTTATGCCAACGTTGAGACAGGGTGGGAAGAACTGCCTTTTGGGTGCTGCTTGCCACAAGGGCTCCTAAATGGTCTCTGTGGCAGTAGTGAGACCAGGAGCTCTAGAGAAGAAGGCAAGGGAAATTATTTTAAATTCTTGAGAGAATGAATGGGTTGTGCCCTTCTTCCATAGAATACAGAGAAATACTCTATTTGTAATTATGTCGCTGGCTTCAAATTATCAATTTATATGTGTGGAGCACGTTGCTACAATGGTGCATCACGGGAACCCAGGTTCAGGGCACAACAAAAACTTTCAGCAAATGATGCTTTTATTACTTGCACAGCTTAAGTGTCCAGAAATGGCAGATAATCTCTTTGTCACTTACACAGTACAGGTTGTCCAGAGGAGCAGGGGAAGTCCCATCAGGGCTGGTCTCCCAGGGTGGCTAAAACTGATCTTGGTTAGGGTCGGTAGATGGCAGCTCTGCACACCCCACTTCACATCAGAGAAGAGATACAAATCTATACAGTTTGAGGGTGGTTTTTATTGGGGGGTAGCAGGGTGGGAGGCTGCCACTGAGAATTACTGTTCTGATGAGCATCTGGAGCTGCTTGCTCCTGGTTTGGTTAAGGTCTGGCAGGATCTTTTTATTAGACTTAACATCTCTCCCAGGATGTAGAATGGCACATGGTAGGAAAGCATATGGGAGGAGTAGCGGAAGTGTGTGTTTGTCACTTCCTCAGAGAAGGAGGTGGGGTTAGGTGAGGTTTTAGCCTTGGCCACTTAACAGGTGTCTGTGACTTCCCTAACAATATGTACTTTGGAATCTATGCATAATTCATTCGTACAATATAACTTTTGTAAATAGCCTTTGAGGCAGTATGTAGAAATCGGTGCCACAAATAATTTTAAGAGTAGAGAATGTAGAACATTTGCTTATTGATTCATTTCTACTATACTAGTTTTTCCCCTATTTGTCTTTGATTCTTAAGGCAGAATCATAATTTCTCTCAGGAAGACCCCAGAGTATGCTTTGATTCTTCATGGATGCCAATGCATCTGTAATAAGTAGTGAAACATAATATGGAAAAAAAGTCTTACATTGAATATAAAATATAGTAACTACCATTTATGGGCACTTTATATTTCCATAAATGAGCTAGACATCTTATATTTCCCCTATTATTGTGAAAATAATGCAAACTAGGTGTTATAATTTCCATTTTATAAATGTAGAAAATAAGAGCAAGAGATAAGTAACTTCCCCAACTTCTCATATACATACCTATTAAATGGCAATCTGAGTTTTAAAAGCACAGAGTTCATGTGATTTCCATTATGCCTGAAATTCTGTCTTGTGTTTCATGGCAAATATTTCCTAGGGATTTGCAGTTTCTTTATGCAGATGTTTTGCCCCTTCAATTTAAAGGACCAGGATGAACTACAAATAAGCCCTATGAAAAGAACTGCCCATTTGGGGGGAAAAAAAAATCTCATAAATAAGAGGAGACATGCTAATGAGAAACCATACACAATGTAGCTGTCTAGGAAAGTGCCAACCCAACTTCTGGCTCTGAGTCTGAGAATAAACCTTCTGCCTGTCCCAGTTAAGCTCCGAATGCATATGCAGTTATTTCCTTTTATAACTCTCCATGGACACAGCTTGCAATATCAGATCTAAAATGATACAAGTGTCTTCAAGTAAAATGAAGGTGAGGAAGCTATGGCCTAAATTTAAACTCTTTTTTTAAAAACTGGTTTCCTTACTGTGCTTGCCAATTTCCATAATTAGTCAGAGGTAATTACGTATCTTAATTAATTTGATCTTTATGGAATTTCAGCATATTTTGTTTTGTAATCAGAACTAAATTTGAGTATATGACTGATATTCTTATAAAGCTTATCTTTAGCATACATCAAATGTTTTACTTCCCTTCCAGGATGGAGATATTTTATTGGCATAATTATGACATGCATTTCATAAAAACACAATGTTTATGGATTATTGCAGGCATAACTCATTTTATTGTGCTTAGCTTTATTTTGCTTCACA
This sequence comes from Choloepus didactylus, assembly GCF_015220235.1. Lineage (NCBI taxonomy): Eukaryota > Metazoa > Chordata > Mammalia > Pilosa > Megalonychidae > Choloepus > Choloepus didactylus. The sequence goes on from NC_051311.1 coordinate 83,246,593, forward strand.
GATGTTGCATTTTTTAAAAATTGAAGGTTTGTGGCAATCCTGTGTTGAGAAACTCGATTGGCACCATTTTTCCAACAACATGTGCTTGCTTCATGTCTTTGTCACATTTTGGTAATTCTTGAAGTATTTCAAACTTTTTCATTATTATTACATCTGTGACAGTGATCTGTGATCTGTGATGTTTGATGTTATTATTGAAATTGTTTGGGGGCACACAAACTGCACCTATGTAGGATAGCCAACTTAATAGATAAATGTTGTGTATGTTCTGTTTGCTCCACCAACCAGCTGTTCCCCATCTCTCTCCCTTTCTTCAGCCTTCCCTATTCCTTGAGACACAACAGTATTGAAATTGAAATTAGGCCAATTAAGAACCCTACAATGGCCTGTAAGTGTTGCTGGTATGGAGAAAGTTTTGGTGGTCTAAATAGAAGATCAAACCTGCCACAACTTTCCCATAAATCAAAGCTAAACCAGAGCAAGGCCCTAACTCTTCAATTCTGTGAAGGCTGAGAGAGGTGAAGAAACTGAAGAAGAAAAGTTTGAAGCTAACAGAGGTTAGTTCATGAGGTTTAAGGAAAGTAGTCATCTCTATAACATCAAAGTGCAAGGTGAAGCAGCAAGTGCTGATACAAGCTGCAGCAATTTATCCAGAGGATCTATCTAAGATAATTGATGAAGGTGGCTATAGTAAACAAGAGATTTTCAAAGTAGATGAAACAGTCTTCTACTGAAGAAGATGCTATCTAGTACCTTCATATCTAGAGAGAACAATGCCTGACTTCAAAGCTTCCAAGGACAGACGGTCTCTCTTGTAGGGGCTAATGCAGCTGGTGACTTGAAGTTGAAGCCAGTGCTCATATACCATTTCAAAAATCCTAGGTCCCTTAAGAATTATGGTAAATCTCCTCCTCCTGTATTCTGGAAACGGAACAAGAAAGCCTGGATGACTACACATCTGTTTACAATGTGGTTCTCTGAATATTTTAAGCCCACTGTTGAGACCTGCTCTTAAAAAAAGATTCCTTTCTAAATATGACTGTTTATTGACAATGCACTTCATCACGAAAGTTCTCTGACCGGGATGTACTGTGAGATTAATGTTTTCATGCCTACTAACATAACATCCATTCTGTAGCCCTTGGATCAAGGAGAAATTTTGACTTTCAAGTCTTATTATTGAAGAAATATATTTCATAAAGCTGTAGCTTCCATAGATAAATATTACATAAACTGAGTTGATAAAACAGCAGCAGGGTTTGAGAAGATTGACTCCAATTGTAAAAGAAATTCTACTCAAGGTAGAATGCCATCAAACAGCATCACATTCTACAGAAAGAATCAATTGATATGGCATATTTCATTGTTGTCATATTTAAAGCAATTGCCACCCCAACCTACAGCAACCAGCCCCCAGATCAGTTAGCAGCCATTAACATCAAGGCAAGACTGTCTACCAGCAAAAAGATTATGACCCACTGAAGGCTCAGATGATGCTTAGCATTTTTAAAAAAATAAAGTTTTTTAATTAAGGCGGGCACATTTTTTTTAAAAGATGTGATGCTATTAGACTACAGTATAGTATAAGTGTAACTTTTATATGTATTGGGAAACTAAAAAATTCACGACTCACTTTATTGCTATATTTATTTTGTTGCATCTGGAACTGAACCTGTGATATCTCCAAGATATGCCTGTACTTATTTGAAACATCAAATCTCTGTCTTCAGGCAGTTTGGGGTTAAGCAGAACATAATAGCTTTTCTTTATTTTGATTGATTGATTTGATGTCGATGTAGCTGCAAAATAAACATGTCTTAAACACTTTATATGAATGATACTTCAAATTTTGGGCATAAAATATCTGTTAATATAAAAGTTTATGCAATCTAGTAAGGAATCAATTTAAGAGAAAGCTGCCGACTGGTGTCTGTAAGTTTTAGCATTCAAGTCATAGTTCAAATGAAGGTTGAGTTGATTAGCAAATTGCTGAACTCCAAATTTCAATTTACCTAAGCACTTGAGAGAATCCAAACTATCTGGAAACTAGTCTGAGTTCCCTGACTTTCTTTTCTGTGACTCTGCTTGTAAGCCTTTTGGATGCATCTGTAGGATTAGGTCTTTTCTTTCCTATTTGCAACTAAATCCTTTCTTGAAATCATGACTGCCCTAGATTCATACCACACTCCATCCCCCTGCCCCCCACCCCATCCTTTAGCAGTGTTCTCTGAGGAACATCTATTAATTTTCTTAAGCCTATTTTTTTATCCTCTTGGGACACTTTAAGGTCTGCTTTTAAATTTTCATTTTAAAAACTTATCTTCCTTTTTTCCATCTTTAGCTGATAAATAAACTGACAGACCCTATCTTGAGTCCCTGCTGACTACTCTTTTGACTTTTTGAAAAAGTCTGAGGATTTCTTTGAATGGAATGCATCATGGAGGTTGGGAGGACTGGGCTAAGAGGCATCCTGGCTTCTCTGAAATTTTATTCCTTTGAGTAACTTCCTTAATTATAATGGGACAAAGAAGCAATGATAGTTAAATACCCGGTAGAAGTAAAAACTAGTAAGCAAATAATGGATTTCATTCCATTAGTTCTTTTAGCCTCGGGTAGGCAGGATTACCATCCCAGTGTTCCATTGCGCACTGACCACTTGAGTCCTGAAAACATAAAATTGATGGACAGTTAAACAGGATCGACTACACTTAAAATGGGACTAGGAAGGAAAAAATAAAATTCTGCATTTTGTATATCAATGCTCATTCCCTTATCTGGCACTTAGTGGAGAGAAATTCAAAATTCCCTCTTTGTTCTTTTATTAAATTTTATTTTTTGCTTATTTTTAAGCTTATTTATTTTTATTGATGTAAGTAATGGTTGTGTATATTTTGAAATGCTTATTTTTAATGCTTGTGGAGCCAAAGAATTTTATTCAATACTTCTTCTATACGTAAGCAAAGTTGGAGCATATCTAACGTGACAGATTAGCTAGCTATGAAATTTATAGCTATTGGTTTTAGCCATAAGTAGTAATCTGTATTGTGGAAGCAATGGTAAGAAGCCCTTAGTATTGTATATTCTTGTGTTAGTTTTCATCACAGAATTTGAAAACATTGTTATTGTTTGTGACATGCAACTAGATTAAATAATGTTGGTCACTTGTTTAGGATTATAGGAAACCTTTGCATTTATCTCAGTACCCACCTTCAAAACTGGAAAGGCTAACAGTGTGTCTTAGGGCAACAGAGCCTTCCTTTATGCCCCTATTGATTCATCTGGTTTTGGACTCATTGTCTCAGCTGGGGGTGCCCATAAGTGTTAGCTCCTCCATATCTTCTTTGTAAACCATTACCTATTTCAGCATTTCAGGGTGCACAAATACAGGATTTATTCACTTATTAAATCTATTTATTGAGCATATATGCTATGTCAGGCATTATTCAGAGCATTGGGTATACAATGAACAAGATAGGCACGGTACCTGTTTAAGGAGCTTGCATTCTATTAAACATAAGAAAATATCAGAATAGCAATAAATGTGACACAAATATAGGACTATTCATTATAGTTTATATTATAATATGTGGCTAGAGGTAGTAATATCCATTCCTACTTTGGAAAACCACATGTAGATAGTGCTTTATTTATTGGCCAGCCAACCACAGCAGAGGAAATTGGGCTTAGTGACCTTAACACGTTCTCACTCTATGTGTGTTAAACATCTGCACAAATTATTTACTGGCATCAAAAAATTGTATGGTAATAAGGACAGCAGACAATGTATACCACTAATTACATTTAAATATGTCTACATATGGAGATAATGATAAGATAACATAGTAATAACATTATCATATTTGTTAATTATAAAAACTAAATATCCTTTTTCTAATCATCAGCTAAACACCATGAATGTATGTTAGTTTAATAAGCTGGGTTCAACTTTGAGCAATAATTTTTTTTATCCTAGAAACACCATAGAAACCTAATATACAGTTTGTAATTTTTTTCTTTATTTATAAAATCAAGCTCATATCCCGCATAGAGTAGCCAAAATGGAAAAAAGTAGAGGCTTTGTCAATATGTCTACATAAATGGGTTGAAAATAATTAGACAGTACATTCATTTCAGTAAAATTTTATTATTTGGTTCTGTGAATCAGGGGAAAGATACTTTGGTTCTTGACCGATGTAGATGCCTCCTAGCTAATTGGAAGTAGTAATGTGAGAAGAAGTTAACATAATCAGTCATGTACTATTTTCCAGTCATGGTATTAGATGCTTTTTTAAGTTACTTGTTAATTCTCCCTATTTTTACAGTAAAAGAAAATGAAGACCTGGGAATATTTATACATGGAATGGGAAAGCTAGCATTTGACTTCCTGCCCTCTGACTCCAAGGAGCATGCGGGCTTTTCCCTCTGTAACATGCAGCCTTCAACCCACAATTCCTGTCATGGTTGACGTACTCCATGTCAGTGAAAGAAATTTCACATGTACTTAGCCTTCAGGGAAAATTTTAGGGCAAAGGCTGATCTAGATAAACTCGTGAGTCGTCTCCAAAGGCCATTAAAAATTTGGTTTTAGTTTACTTCACTGAGTAAAGGATCTGCTTTACCCTTCTGAGTAAAGGATCTTTAGGATCTGCTAAGGACATAGCAAAATTCACAGATCTTTACCTTTTAAATTTGGAGATGTGAAAATGAAAGATGATAATAAATAACAGAGAAGGCCAAAGAAAAGAGAACAAATTTTCATACAGTACAACTGGAAACACAATACTTAAGTGAAGTTTCTGTTGTGCTGAAAAACTTTTCCTGTCCATTTTGTTACGAATTTCTCATGTAGTACTTCTCAAAATTCGACATTTTTTCCTACCATTTTTTTCATCCACATTCACCAGTAAACTTAAGGGTTGGTAGTCATGAAATGAAGTACAGATTCAGGGAAAAAAGAATTGTGTGACTAAAGGAAAAGATATTAAGGTGATGTAGAGTCTCCTTTTCTTTCTAATTTTCACTGTGTTTTAAAAATAAACTAGATTAAAAGTTGGTCTATATTTGAAAAAAGATCATTGAAAAACCATTGATAATTATGCCGTAATGATAATTAATAAGAGAATCAGCACCATGGAAAATTCATTTTTGTTCATACTTTAAATGGAGTTTTCATTTTACATTATTTTTAAAAGGCTTATTTTAATTTTCATGAGTTAATAAGAGGTGGAATTTAGATGTCTTTGTGTTGATTTACATTTGAGAGGAGATTTATGATAGGCTGTCGATTTAACAAATGATAGCACTATGTCTAAGATAAGTTTTCCAAACCCTTTGGTTCATATGAATTTCATATATGTATATATGAATGGATATATGTGTATATATAATTATATATTTAATACTTAAAAATGAATGAAAGCAGTGTCAACATTATGGGGTAGAGGAATGAAACTGGTTGATGTTCTTGGAAAGACTGGTACCTCTGGGTTTCAGGGCTTATTGGTGTGGGAACAATCTGGAGGCTTTAAGTTTCTGAAGAAATAAACTTGGTAAGAAACTTTGATTGTAATAAGGCCAATATATTGCTTTTATTGACTTGTTTAGAAATGTATTTCCTGATATAAAATTTAATTCTACTTTTCATTAAAGAAAAATTATATTGCTTATACTTAAAAACTTTTCCTTTATTTAAATTATTGTTTACTTTTATTTTTAAAGCTCTACAGTGCATTTCATTTTGCATTTCTTCAGATAATTAACAATATTTTGACTCATGTGATTTCTAATGGAATATATGCTTTTTTGCATTAACAGTTTTTAGATTCTTCTTGACAATAAACCATGAACAGTCTACATATATCCCCCCTCACATTATATTCCTACTTGACAATATATGTATTGTATGATTTAAGAATTAAAGTAAAATCTAACCCAACTTAAGTGACCTTACAATCTAGGTGGCAGGAAAAGAAATCCTTGTAAAAGGGTTTTGGAATAACTGTAAGGTAATTTATTTCAGATGCCTCAAATTAAAAATGTAACAAATAAATTCTTGGAATAATTCAGTGATGAACATAATGTCAAAGATGGGTTAGTGGACAGTGCTTTATTGTACCATTGTCATCCCTTTTGTGTTAATCAGCAATTTTTTTGGTCATTTGTTTCTCAGATAAATTTTGCTTTGGTATACAATTTTGCCATTTTTCTCTGAAGTCAAGAGAGCTTTTTTGGACAATTATTTTTTAAGGTAAAATTTTCCTTTTCTAGATTGTTACTTAGTTTTTGGCATACCACTCTTCTTTGGACATATTTCTCTCAAGATATATCTTGATCAAGATATTTCATATTTCTCTCAGATATTTTTCATATCTGTTTGGTTTATTTTATTTTATATTCTTTATTAGCAATATATTATTATTATTAATAATGCATTATATCTGTGTAGTGTTTATAGTTTTCAAAATATTATCACCCAGCATTATACTGAATGAAAGAAACCAAACTCAAAGTCTTATTTACTGTATACTTCCATTTATAGGCCATTCTGGGAAAGGCAAAATTATGGGAACAGAACACAAATTTATAGGAGATAACAACTAATTTTTTATTTTATTTTATAAAATAAATAAATTTACTAATTTATTAATATTTGATTGCATCCTCTGATCAAACATATCAGATTGACTTAGTTCAGTTTTAAAGTCACTTTTACTTTGTCTCTAGAAATAAACAACTGCACAGAAGTCTCAGCTACTTTCCAATATAGTTATGTTGCAGGCAAAATGCAAGGGAGACTGACCTTCTCTACCATGTTTCTTTGGGAGATCCACAGTGAATTTGTGCAGGACTTTTCTTATGTTTTCTTGGAGTGTGCCAAAAAGTGCACCACTACCATCTATTACAATGAAGCCAAACTTGCAATCATCTGAGCGTAACACTGTAAGAACCTCTGTATGGAATTTTCTGACACAATTCAGTGATGTATTAATTGGTTTGAAAGGCTCAAAGTCAGTGTTGACTTTCTTTCCCTTTCCTTCTTCCATTACAGTTGTTCCACAGTAAACAATCAGACCATTTGGAGTTAACTTTATTATAGAGTTTGAGTCTTTGTTGTACAGATGTAATGACTTCCGGGACTGAAAGGACTTAATGTTAGATGCAGTTCCAAACTCGTTTTTTAACATTTTTACCACTCATGAAATCCGTTCTTTGGGAGGAATTGTCAAGGAAGTCATGCTTGTGCCAATTCCAGAGGTCAAGAAGGCAGGAGTTGGCCACTGCTTGGTTCCCCTCATGCAGCCGTGTGGTACGGGGTGGCCATCCTGAGGGGTCCGGGAACCAGGAGGACACTGGGGTGCTGGATGCGGTGCTTACCCATGGGCCACTTCCAAGCTCTTATTGAGCTTCTTGATCTTCCAAATCTCCATGCTCCTGTTGGCAGCACTGGGGTCTTCCACGATCTTCCCTCATCTTCCATAAGGCCCAGTACTGGGCAACAGCGGCTGCTTCTCCCCTGCAGTGGCTCTGACGTGGGATACCGGCACCCCTCTCCAGGCAACTGCATGTGGTGCAGTCCACTCACATGGGGCCTGTGACATCTAGCTTACAGTTTTGAGGCCGAGAAAATGTACAAATCAAGACATCATCAGGTGATGCTTCCCAAAGACTGGCTGCTGGTGGTCCTTGGTTTCTCTGCCACACAGCAAAGCACATGGTAGGATGTGTTGGTTTTTTCCTTCTCTTCAGGGTTTCATTGATTTCACCTTCTTGCTTTTGTGACCTTCTCTTTTGTCTCTCTGCTGTCTTTCCCTTTTGCATCAGTTTTTAATTTTGTTGTTAATACTTAAATTTCTATTGATGTAGAAAGTTATTTTAGAAACCTCTTTTAAAAAATAATTTTCTAAAATGTTATCTGTCAAGAAAATACAATATCTGACACATATGCTTGTATTTTATTGAAAGAGAGAAGTATTCTAAGTTTTTAGGAGCCATTGTCTAATTATGTTAAATTCTGTAAAAGAAAATTCAAGTTATTAAAAACCTTTCTTTGACTGCAACATTTTTGTAGTTAATGCTCCGAGAGAGAAAGCTGTACTTCTAGGTGATAAGAATCTCCTGGGGCTTTTATGGCCTAAACTCTCAGTTGTTCTTTGCTGGAATTCTTATTGACTTCATGTATTGTTCATTTGTCTATAGCATGTGGTGTAGTAACAGCTCCCCCCCCCCAGCAGGTTATATTTTCATTTATGCTGTAACAGAAAACAGTAGTTCTATTGCTTACATAGGTTATTGGCTCAGTAGTTTTTCTAACATTTTACGATGTGTTTTCTATCATTTTGTCAATTCCAAGTTGATTTTAATTAATTTAATGGTATGTTGCCCTTTAAAAATACTTTTATAATGTGACATATGCAACCCCCCATTGAAGAAATGTTGACAGATTAGCACTTGCATTTTAGTGTGTTCCAATTTATAGATTAAACTCAATATTGAATCCAATATCTTTGATAAATAAAGCTACTAAATTTCCTTTCTTCTTTCTCCCCAAAACTTGAAGTTGAACGGATTCTGCTTAGGAAACAGCACCTTAATGCCTATGGTATTACTAAAGTTTGTTACATTTCATACCGTTTAGAAACAGCTTTAGCAAGTGACACATATACTTTATTTTCAAAATGTAGTCTCAAAAAGACATATGCCCACAATATCATATAAATTCTTCTGGACATACATTCCTTTTTTGATTGAAACTCATACTGTTTTCTGTTAAGCCGGACAAGAAATTCCAAATGTCTGTGTCCTTGTTTCTTTTCCTACCCCTAATGTCACTTTATTACTTGGTCCTTTTTTTTTTTTTAGTTTATCCTTTATTTAATATATTTTAGTTATATTTTATATGGTTTTAGTATATGCTACCTGAAATATTTTTTTTGAAAGCAACAGTGTTATAATTGAAAAGAGAAATTCTTCATGCTACTTCTTGGTCAGAAGGCATCCTACGACATGGCCTAAGCAAAGCCAGGTCTGATCAGAATGCACGTAAATTCCCTACATCAGGATTTTATTCTTTCTCTGCCCCACCCCTGATTCTTTTACTCTTAACATTATGAATATAGTCTTTAAACATCTCACTTTATGTGATATATTTTTCATAAATGTTCAATTGACCATGTTCTCTTTTGAGATAGAGGAGTTGAAATTGGGAAATAGAAGCCAGAAAGCCTGAAAGGATTTATGCTCTGCAGGTTGTCCTTTAAGGGTTTCATCTCCCTTGCTGGGCTTTAAAGGCAAATATTTAAATAGCTGTTGTGGTATTTATAAAATTATGAGGTTTAAGTATTATTTCCCTTGAGATCAGTGATTCCCAACATTGGTTTTATGCTACACCAATGAGTTTCTAATCATTTTAAGGTGGTACAATACTGAGAAGGTCTCCTGGGAAAATTGATTCATGCTAATTTTAAATATAAAGGTATGTCATATGGCACTTTCTTTTTCTCTGTCTCTCTCTCTCTTGCATGCATTTCGCTCCCCCCACCCCCAACCCATAACCCCTACCCCCTGGGAGAGGATTGTAGAAGCACTCATGAAGTAAATTGGTTGAAATCATTGCTTTACACTTAGGGCAGTTGAGATTTTTATACTGTTTTCCAAAGGCAAAAATGGACCAAGGAAATAAAATCAAGTACACAATCAGGACTATCTTCTTACTCTCTGAGCAACTGGCACTATTCAGAAATAACTTGATTATAAGATAAAAATACTGTCTTCTTACATATATGATCCTTTATACCAAGCTTCATGTTTACTATTCTAAGAAACTCTCCAAGTCCAGGGAATAAAATGAAGCCAACAGCTAGTGAGATGATGATAGGAAACCTTTGAGCTGGTTATTTAGACCTACCAGTAAATATGTAGGTTTGTAGGATCATAATTTCTGGAGCTATCATATCCATCAGATCATATTCTTTACGTCTCTGCATCCATATCCAGTGCTATCAATTTCTTCTGGAATTAACTGCCATAGGCTTGACTTCTTAAGGGTATTTGCCTAAATCGTTGTGTCATGAGTACTTCTTCTGGTTCAGCCTTCTTTTAAACAACTGTATTTCTGGTCTTTATGTTCCTGCCAGTTGCTTTGGGCTTTTGTCCCCCTGCGTGATCATCTGAAGTAACCACAGAAGCATGTAGCTCTGTTCTTTAAATTGGCCTCTATATCTTTGCTGCTGCACATACTGATTCCCTATTTTGGAGGCTGCCTTTATTTTTTAATTTTTTGCTTCCTTAACATTTTTTTTTTGTTTGTTAGAGAAGTTGTGTGCCTGTGCTGGTTTGAATCTGTTATGTACCCCATAAAAGACTATGTTCTTTTAAACTACTCTTGTGGGGGCAGACCTGTTATGGGTGGGAGCTTTTGATTATTTTGTTTGCATGGAGATATGACCTCGCCCATTTCATGTTGGTCTTCATTAGTTTACTGGAGTCCTTAAGAGAGTTCAGGGAGAGAGATGATTAGACAGAAATGCCCCAGGAGAAACAAGCAGATAGCAGAGAGAAGTTAAGAGAGGAAACGTACAGAGACATTTGGAGACAGTTGTTGAAATCAGAACCAAGAGAGAAGTTAAGAGATGAAATCCAGAGTTGGCCCCAAAGAAGCTAAGAGAGGACCCCCAGACACTTAGAGAGAAATGCTTGGGAGAAACAAGCAATGACTCACAGGAGCTGAGAGAAAGAAACTAAGACAGAAGCCCAGAGACATTTTGAAGAAAGCAACAGAAACCAGAATCTAACCCCAGGAGGGCCCCAGCAGACTCCAGCCATGTGCCTTCCCATGTGACAGAGGAACCCCAGATGCCACTGGCCTTTTTTCAGAGAAGGTATCATCCTGTTGATGCCTTAATTTGGACATTTTCATGGCCTTAGAACTTTAAATTTGTGAACTAATAAACTCCCATTGTAAAAGCTGATCCATTTCTGATGTATTGCATTTCTGGCAGCTTTAGCAAACCGAAATACTGCCCCACCACAAACAGCTTGCATTGGTGTGGAACAATTGTTACAATTGATGATAATATTTTTTTTGTAACTGTACTTTTTTTTTAACAGTGATTAACCTTTATTACAATTGATGAAAGATTATTAAAATAGTACTATTTACTACTGTCCATAGTTTACATTAAGTGTATTTTTCCCATATACTAGCCTATTATTGACACCTTGTATTAGTGTTGTGTATTTGCTATAATCCATGACAGAACATTCTTATACCTTGTACTATTAACTATAGTCCAGTGTCTAAAATAGGGTTCATACAGTCCTATGTTTTATCTTTTTTGTTTTAGTAACACATATGCCCTAAAATTGCCCCTTTTAACCACAGTCACCTATATAAACTGGGTGCTGTTAATCACATTCACCATATTGTGCCATCAATACCATCATCCATTTCCAAGCCTTTACAATCAACCCAAACAAAAATTATGTACAAATCAAGCATCAACTCCCTATTCTCCAAACCCAGTCTGTGCCCTGATAAACTAAATCTAGATTCTATCTTCATTGAATTTGCTTGTTATGTATAAGTTCATATCAGTGAGATCATACAATGTTTGTTCTTTTGTGTCTGGCTTATTTCGCTCAGCAAAATGTCCTTAAGGTTCATCCATGTTGTGGCATCCATCAAAACTTCATTCCTTTTTACTGATAAATAATATTCTTTTATATGTGTATACTACATTTTGTTTATCCATTCATCAACTGATGGATTATTTTTCAGCTTATTTTCACAACTTTGGTCTCCTGAAGGGGGCAGAGGGGATCTAAAACTAAAAAATAAGGAAACCTTATTTTGTTTTTATTAGGAAAAGATTCTTAGAATTTGGGCTTTTTATTTCAAATGCTAATGCATACTATGTATTAAATACAGTAACTCAGTTTCAGCAGTTTCTCCTATTAAAATCCTTGTTACTTGTGTGTAACTAAATCCTGCATGTATGTGTATATAAAGAAGAAAATTATGAATATATTTAAACAGCAGTATATACATGTTATTACAAATCGATTTTAAAATTTATATGTCTCTCTTTTCTGAACTTGAATTAGCTTGGGTGCTTTTAAAATTTAATATGAAAAGTTTAAAAAAGAAAAACAAACAAAAGGAGACCACCAAGTAGTAGAAACACTGGAAATACTAGGGTGCCAGTGTATCCTCTGACACTTCTTCATGAATGCATTTAATTCAGTAACAGGTGATCTAATATCTATTTAAAAAACCTTAGCAACTTTACTTTTAATGTCAGTTTTAGAGTCCAGATTATTTACTCATGATAAATTATTTCCGATAGAAAAGAATGCAAGGAAAGTCTAGAGTATCATTTGCAACCTTGCTTGAAAAGTGTACAAGTAGCTCTTTAAGGTTATCTTTAGATATATTTCTCAAATTAAGGAAGTTCTTATTAAGTCAAATCTGTATGACAGTATGGAAGATGCTTCAAAGGCAGAAGTAAAAAAGGAAAAAAAATTAGCATAGGTCAATAAATGTGTACATTTGTACAAAAAGAAATGTCAGCTGACTTAGCAGCAAGCCTCCTTTCTTCTTTAATGATGTGCTGGTTTAAAATGCACTGACCTGCTCTCAACTTACAAGCCTGGCTCACATCCAGACCTTCTGTTTATAGATGCTGCTAGATGGTTTGCTTAGCAACATACTTAATGGAGCCAGAGGGAATTTGGTTTTCCAGCTAAATGAGTTTAGAATGCTCAAATAAAAGCAAAGGTTCAGGCTTAAAAAATAATAATAACTTAAGAAAACCCACTTGTAAAAACCAATCACAGATAAGTAGATTGTTTGCTAATTGTTTTAATCAATTTTTTGAAAATATATATTCATAAATAATTTTAATACTCAAAGTTAAGTCAGTTTTTGTAGAAAACATATCTATGAATTTCTACCAACACGAAATCAGGTTTCAAATTTCCCCAGAAAGATGTAAGCATCCAGTGTTCTTTATCCCTAAATGAATTTACTAAGAATGAAAACTGTTTTTATGCAACAATTTTACTGTTTTAATGAAGTAAGTAGAAATATCTTGTTCATCTTCTCTCCACTGTAACAACAACAAAAAGAAAACAATACCTAGGTTTTTAGGCAAATATCTACAAAATAAAATAATATTCTTAAAAAAAATACAGGGTGTATGGTGGAAGTGTTATTGATGGAAAAAATATCATCCAATTCATGAAAAGAATTCTTATAGTATGAACAATAGTTGAGAAGCCAAATCTTGGCTGTTAACTTAAATCACCGTAGCCAGCATTCTTTTGTCTCTCTCAATATTATTTTACTGTGGGTTCTGAGAGGGATAATACAGAATACTTGGGCCCTTGTTTTTCCCTCAGGGGCAGTTCTTTTGTAGACAAATGATGTTAAATCTGTAGAATGTTAGGGGATAAGCCTAATATTTGATTGTCTCTTGAATCATATCATGGGGGAAGGTAGTCACTTGGAAGTGTGTTCCTCAGTACACTAGACATAAGACAAAAATACAACCACTCATTTGTTTTGGGCAGTTTGGAGTAATATGATTCCAGTTGGTGACTTTCTGATACTATTTGGGTTCCAGTTGAGATGCAGCATTGTGAGGGTGTCTATTTAGTTTTAAATTTGAATGGGGTGCCTTTAAAACAATTAGGCTGCACATTTCCCAGGTAATAACCTGGGAGGGTCCCAGGCAAAAATGAGGTGTATGGTTGTCTTTAGCAGAGCAGACCAATCCCCTATGGTGAAAAAAGTGTTTGGGGATTTGTGATCTTATCAGTGGAGTTAACAAGGTGCCCAATGAAGAAACAGTCTGAAACAGTGTGGTGATAATCAGTTAGATGAGACTGAGTCAAAATTAGCTGAAGGTCCTTTGTTATTGGAGATGAACAGAGGAAGAGTTGAAAGTAGGCTGTGAAGAAGGTGGGAGTGGTCTCTGAGTGTAGTCAGATCAAGCCCCTTAGCTGGGGCAATACCCCTGACTGGAAAAATAAACTAGAGGTCAGATTGAAAACATTATCAAGTGATATTCAATGGAAAGCTTCATATGGGCCTGGGATAGTATTGTGTTTTTCAGTGGTGTAGTGTGTTGAATGGTGGCCCCCTAAAAATAATTCCATGTCCTGGAACCTGTGGATGCGACCTTATTTAGAAAGGGGACTTGTAGATTTACTTACATTAAAGATCTTGAGATGAGATCATTCTGGATTATTCAGGTGGGCCCAAAATCCAATGACAAGTGTCCTTATGAGTGACACCTAGGAGAGAGACACATAAAGAAGAGAAGTCAATATGAAGGTGGAGGCAGCAATTTGAAGGATGCAGCCACAAGCCAAGTTAACACCTGGAGCTACCAGAACATAGAAGAAGCAAGGAAGGATTTTCCCTTAAAAACCTAGGGGGCGCATGGCCCTGCCAACATCTTAATTTCAGATTTCTGGCCTCCAAAACTGTGAGAGAGTACATTTTTGTTGTTTTGAGCTGCCCAGTTTGCGGTAATTTGTTATTGCAGCCATAGGAAGCTAATACATTTGGGGACACGTACAAACAATTTCTAATATTCTGTAATTTACACTGGCTCCGGGTACTAGGAGCTACTTCTTTGGAGATTGAAATCTGGTCAGTCTGTGTTAGAAATTCCCTGAACTTGAGGTGGGTTTCTGAAATCCTAGTTGTGATTGTTAAAGGTTTGCCCTTTTGTTTTTTGTAGTTTAACAGGATGTAACTTAAGAGGATGGGTGCCATTATAATAATTTGTAAGAGGAATCCTGGTTTCTTAGTAAATTGATTGTACTTCTGGATAAGAACGTTTCAGAAAGTTTGAGGACTAGATTCTGATTTTCTGTAATTTAAAATTTTGTAGAGACTACAGTCACCATTAGTTGTATATCCTGGATTAGATTTAGGCTTTGCCACTAATTAGCTGGGCAAGTCAGTTTCTTAACCTGTAAAATGGGGATAATAATTCCCCATAGCTCATGGTGTTTAATAGAGATTATAAAAAATAACAATCAATAAATTCCAATTGCTGTTTTTCTTGTCTTTTTAAAAAGTATTATAAAAAGACTGAATATTCCTAGAAATTATATAATAATATTCATAGCTGGATTTTTGGTCTCTCTTTGGGGAATGGATATATTGCTGTTTAATGAGAAAAGTTTCAATTTGTATCTTTGCTGACTGGCTGAGAGTAATCATTTTTATCATGAGGAAAATAGCCAATATTTACTGAGAGTTTACCACATTCTTGGCCATGTACTAAGGGCTTTGCATGCAAATGATAAGAGGTGGAGCTAGAATGTGACCTCAACTTGCTGTCATGCCAAGAGTCGAGGAGACTGACTACTCAAGATGAATTTGTTTTAATGCTGTGAAAACCAGGAGAAAAAAGTGTGGCCTTCCTAGTTTAGGTAAAGGACTCATCCAAGTCTATTATCTAACTTTTTAATAGGTAATTAAAAATTAGCAAGAAGTATTAGCAAAATTAGTAAAATAGCAAAATAAATTCATTAAAAGCCAAAGTAAATAACTTAAGAAAAATTCTAGTCATTTTACAAACAAAAAGTGATGCCTCTTCCAAGCTCTTTATTTGAATCAAGTCACTTAAAACTGAGCAGATGCTGTTTTTGAGCCCTACCTACTTCCCATTCTTAATCCTGCCCTTCCTTTGCCTTTCAAACCTGTGACAACAAGAGTTCACAGATTTAAAGTGTTTGAGTCCAGTTTCTTGCGACTTAACGTTGAGTCACCCCGTACTTCACTGTCACTGCCCTGTTATTGATAACTGGGCTTCATTATGCCTTGTTGCAGGATCCCACCCATCTTCTCCTCCCTCTCCTGATAACTCCTGATAATCTCAGTCTCTTCTGAGCCCATGGTGACTCTCCTAGTGACCCAGTTCTTCCTTACCTGTAAATGGGGCCTCTCTGCTTAGTGACAGGTCTCCCTATGTTGCCTTCTAGTCTTTCTAGCTGTCCTTGTATCATCACAGATTTCTTAGTGCTCTAAGCGTCAGCACTCCCCATTACTCCTGTAAGGCCTTCCTCCGTCCTTCGTCCCACCATTCTTTACTCACCAGAAGTTTATCTGAATTATTAGGTTATTAGTTTTTTCAAAGAACTAACTTTAAGCGTTGTGTTTCCCCCTGTAATCTTTGTTTTCTCTTCCTTTAATTTTTGTTCTTATCTTTTTTATTACCTTTCTTCCAACTGTTTTTATGTTTATTTTACTTTTCATTGTCTAATTCTTGAGTGGCATGCTGAGCTCACCTTTATAGTATTTCTTCTTATCTTCATAAAAAAATTAAGCCTTTAAACTTTTTTTATAATTAAATTCGGTTTTATTGAGATATATTCACATACCAACCATACAGTCATCCATAGTATTCACATACCATACAGTCATCCATGGTGTACAATCAACTGTTCACAGTACCATCATATAGTTGTGCATTCATCACCTCAATCTATTTTTGAACATTTTCCTTACACCAGAAAGAATCAGAATCAGAATAAAAAATAAAAGTAAAAAAGGATACCCAAATCATCCCCCTGATCCCATCTTATTTTTCATGTAGTTTTTGTCCCCATTTTTCTACTCATCCCTCCGTACACTGGATAAAGGGAGTATGATCCACAAGACTTTCACAGTCACAATGTCACCGCCTATAAGCTACATTGTTATATAATCGTCTTCAAGAGTCAGTGCTACTGGGTTGGATTTGTATAGTTTCAGGTGTTTACTTCTAGTTATTCCAATGCATTAAAACCTAAAAAGGGTTATCTATATTGTGCATATCTTATGTGACCTTTCAACTCCATTTGAAATCTCTCAGCCAGTGGAACTTTTTTTGTCAAGTTGACTTTTTTCGTCAAGAAGATGTTCTCATTCCCATGATGTTGGGTCCAGATTCATCCCCGGGAGTCATATCCTGTGTTGCCAGAGAGATTTGGGGGGAGGGCAGTGAGTTCACCTGCCGAGTTGGCTTAGCTAGAGAGAAAGGGCCACATCTGAGCAACAAAGGAGGTACTCAGGGGAGACTTTTAAAGCCTTTAAACTTTTAACAGAAGGTACTTTAGATATACGTGGCTATGAGTAAAGAGATAGTTGGGTTATAGATGTTCATTAATTATGAGGCTCACATATAAGCAAGGTGACTTATTCATCATATCAGTCTTGAAACATACATGATTTAAATTTGAGTGTCAGCACAAATTTCTTCGTATAAACCACAACTGTAAAATTTGAAAATTGTAATAGACTGCTGAAATATACATGGATCCAAATAAAAACACAACTAAAAGAGTCATTAGTAGGGATTTATCATTTTTCCTGTATGTGACAATATTGAGTATTTTGAGTATCATTACTTTTTAAAAATTTCAAATGACTTTATTATAGTACAAGCATAATTAAAACATATAATTTCATGTTAAATGAAATTTGTCTCTAATTAATTTACATTTCATTGTTTGGAGGTATTTAATACCAGTTAATTCTGTTTGCTGATATTTATGAGATGAGGAAGAACTTAGCATCATATCATCATTGATCAATTTTAACCAGAATTAGAAATGGAACAGTAAAATGTCCTTTACAAATCATATAGTTCAGAAGTGAAAAAGCACAGGTCTAAAGCTGTGCTGTTGCAATATGGTTCCACTAGCTATGAAGCACTCAATTTGAACTAGCCAGGCATGAGTGAGATGGGCATTTTATTTTCTGTTTATTACCATTTTCTGATTTTGTTGTCAGTGTTACCAGTATTGAAGTGTGGCTAGTCCAAATCGAGATGCACTAAGAGTATAAAATACATATTGAATTTTGAAGATTTAGTAAGGAAAACAGGTAACACATCTCAATAATTTTTATATTGATTACATGTTGAAGTGATAATATTTTGTATGTATTGGGTTAAATAATATATCAAAATTATTTTCAGCTGTGTATTTTTATTTTTTTAAGGCAGTTTTATTCATACACCATACAAACCTTTTTACTTTTTTAATGAGCCTATTAGAAAAATTAACATTCCATATGA
This sequence comes from Choloepus didactylus, assembly GCF_015220235.1. Taxonomy (NCBI): domain Eukaryota; kingdom Metazoa; phylum Chordata; class Mammalia; order Pilosa; family Megalonychidae; genus Choloepus; species Choloepus didactylus. The sequence goes on from NC_051311.1 coordinate 83,264,670, forward strand.
GGCTTGCATTATATTTCTAATGGACAGTGCTGATCTAAAGAGTTTAAGTCCTCCAAGCAAACCCACATGGCAAAATACAGGTCTACTGATTCCCTCTTTATGTACCTTACCTATTTCAAAAGTAATTTCTTTTCACCTCTTCCCTTTTTTTAGTGAGTTTTTTTGTTTTTTTTTTGTGGGGTTTTTTGTTTTTTTTTTTTTTTGTTTTTGCTGGCTGAGTGTTCTCTTAATTTGGAGACGTTAAAAGAAAACACAGGGAAGGCTGTTGTTTCTTCAAGTAAAACCCATAGACCAAATACAAGTTTTAAATTATAAACACAGTTAGCATCAACCTGAACAGAAAATCCCCTGATATAGCAGAATGCTGTCAGAAACACTTAGGTGACATAGTTTAGAATTTCTAAAGGCACAGTATGGCATTCATTAGAAATATAGTAGATATTAAGTAGATAATAAGAAGATTCTCAATTTAATTTTGGTCATGTTTATTTCATTGAGAGCCTAAATTTAAGTGGATCCACCAAAGCATTTAATGGAGAAAGGTCAGACCAGCCTCTAATTTTAAATTAGACTTTATGTCATCCATGGGCTGAAAAATTTGCAATGGCATCTTACCTTCTACTCACACAGGACAACTTCTTTGTTCTTCAGTTTGATAATTCAATAAAACTGGAATAAAGAACCCCATTTATTGTTTACATTATCCAGAATAATACGTATTTGTGTGTCCTTGAGAGAATGTGTACACAGTATAGCTTCTCACCTGCTTAGAAACAATATTATAGAGAGTTGTATAGCACCCATGAATACCACAGTGTCCTAAAATAAGTGAAAGATGTGTGATTTCAAAAATTAGCATTTTGGATAGAAGTTAAATTTGCATTTCATAACAGTTTTTCATTCTAAAATTACACTTAGCAATTGTAAAAGCACATAATTACTTCCAAGCTTAATTGCCACTATTTTCTGTATGAAATGAGCAGTGTTTAGTCAGAAGTGCTATAATGCATTATATTATACAATTTAAAAATGTCACCTTTATGACTCATGTGTTGACAGTCTGTCATTGATGTTGGGTTTATTTTCTATGCAGCATAGTTTGGAGATTCTCTGTGTATGTATATCTGTGTATTATCTATCCATAATCGGACTGCTTTGAAGAATTGAAAATGATGGAATAAATTTCTATGACATGCAAAATAAATGCAGTAATCTTATTTTATAATTTTCTGATTCTATGCCAAAGCATGCTTTTGCTTCTTCAATAGTAAAAAAACTGTAAAAAATGTTCATTTTGTAAATAGTATATGGGAACAGAGAACGCTCACATGCCAGAGAACTGTAATAAACAAATCTTATGAGTAGAGCTGACAGTAATGCCTTTTAATGATATCATCATGGAGACTAGATTATACCCTGCTTCTGTTATATGGCAGAATAAGTTAATATAATTGTTTAATAACGATAGTATCCAGATTTTTTTTTATGATTTTGTTATATTTTTCTTCTTTTTTTTTGGACTTTGTAGGTCCATAATATCATGTTATTTTAAAAATAAAAGGTAGAGTTCTATGTCACTCTGTAAACTTTTAGCTTTTACCCCTTTGGAAAGTTTTGTCATGCAGGAAAAATCCATTTTTATTAATGGGTGCTTATGGTTATTCGTAATAGCATTTGAAACAGTTTTCACTAGGAGATAGTTCTAGAAAATTATAGATTCACCAGGCAGGATTCAGTGACACAGGTGATTTTGACTAATTGTTTAGAATCACAGCATTCTACAACCACAGCCCACACCTCTGGGCTGGGCAAAGAATTCATATTATAAGGCAGATAATTTTCTTTCCATTTCCAATTATTTCTAGGAATAGCAATTGCATGGTTACTAACATTAATAAGTTTTACAGGGACTCAAATATTATGCAGCATTTTCCACAATAGTCAAATGGTGGAAAAAACCCTAGTATCTGTCAACAGAGAAATGAATAAACTGATTGAGTATTATCTCAGTTTGGAGAAGTTAAAGGAAAAACACAGGAAAGGCTATTATTTCTTCACATAAAGTCCATGAACCACATGAAAGTTTTAAATTATAAACAGTATGAGCACCAGCCTGAATAGAACCTAAATACACACAATGGGATATTATTAGGCTATCATAGGAATTAAGTTTTGAGAAATGCTGCAACATGGAAGAAACTTGAAAACATGCCAAGCGAAGTAAGCAAGACACATAAGAACAAACACTGTATGATTTCACTTATATGAAATATGTAGAAACAGCAAATTTGTAGAGACAAAAAGTAAATTAGAGGTTACTGGGGATGGGAATAGGGGAGAAGTGGAGATTGTTGCTTGGTAGGTATAGAGTGTTTGTGAATTTTGGAAATTTTAAAATAAAGTTAATAGTGAAAAGTAAGACTCAGTATTCAAAATCCTGTAGACATTACAATATGCTGCAGAATCATTTTGAATATAGACGAGTGCATCTGTCAGGAGGCTAAAATTCTTAACCATATGAATATTACTTAGTGACTTGTGAAAGGAAGGAAATATTTGTTTCATCATTAGTAATGAAAAATGAATGGTTTTACATCCTTCTATGGTACATCATTATAGAAATAATTATAAAATATTAAATTGTACATGTGAGATGTTTATTTTTAGTGCTGTGGGGCTGAATTAGCATAGTGCAATAACTTTCATATTTCGTTCTAAAATACATCTGGAATACATGAAATCAAACCCTTTCTAGGACAAGAAAACATTTTTATGATTAGACTAATCTATAAGTGCAAAACATTTGATACCGTGATTTTCTCTTCTTGACTTAAAATCATAATGTTTAATTGAAAATCTGCTTCTCTCTTTAACATGAAATGCTTTCCAGCTGGGACACTAATTTGGTGCAAATTTTCTAGACAGGAATTTAGCAATATGTATTAAGAGTAATATTGTCTTCTAGAAATTTATCTTATGTAAATAACAAAAGATGTGTACAAAGATTACAAGAATGTTTACAGTGTTTATTTCTAATAGTAAAAAGTTGGATGACGTATAACTTTCAGTAAAAAAAGTGATCATTTTAAAAAAATTATAGGACGTCTAATGTAATGTGTCACTATGTAGCTTATTTACTACTGTACTTTTTAAGAATGTCAGATATTTGTTAAATAGTACAATATAATGCTAAGTAAAAAAATAAAAGGATAATCATCAATATATATGCTATAATGTCAATTTTATATGAGTAAAAATTTGCAACAAAATATCGTGAAGAAAATATGCCAAAATATTAATATTGGAAATATTATTAGGTGATAGGACTATGCTTAATATTTTTCTGGACAAGCATTGTCCAGATTTTGTTTAGGATGAATGTGAATTATTTCTATAATCAGAATAACTCACCCTAAGTATTATTTTAAAAACCAAAGCTCTGTTAGGATTTGCAAACTCTGCATTTCAGCTTTAGACACGAGGCAATTGGTGGTCAGCATGGAGACCCTTGTGGATGAAGGCAAGATTGCAATTCATATATTATGAATTACTTCAAGGTTAGGATCTTGTATTGTAGGTCTCTGCTTCATCTTTATTTTTTCATAAACACTTTTATGTCCCCCCCACTCTTTCGGAGTTGTTTTCCTACTATGCATCATGCCCTGTGGGGGATACAATGATAAATAAGGCAGAACTCTTAGGCTACAGATTTTTTGTTCATGAAAACAAAAAATTTTTAAGAGTGAAAAAGCCAGTTTATATGTCTTTATCTAGATACTAGTTAAAGCTATACCACAGAGAATGTAACCATCTCACTTATTTATTCTTTGTAGATAATATAGGAGAAAATAAAGACACATATAGATGAAAATTTATGATATTGACTTATAAGGTTAATAATGATGGATAGTAAAGGGACAGGATCCAGGCAAATCACTTTCTCACTTCATTTACCAAATATGTGAAGACTGTAGGATTCCCTGCCTTTAACATGAATGAATTCAGGTCCAGAGATGCTGGTATCTTGCAAAAATCTCACAATTCATAGTGGGTACACTGGGATTTGAGCAAAGAATTGCCTTTTACTTTAGTCTTCAATTAGTGCTCATACAGACTTAAAATTTTAATAGCTCAGTTGATTTAGATTTTCTTTTCATATAATATATTTGGGAGGGAACTTCCATTTTCCGTAAGGTACTAGCCTCTTCTTCCTGTCTAAAAGAACCAAAGAAGCTGTTTGAAGGCATTAGAGGGAAACTAAGACATCCAAGATACCACAGATAGAGAAAGGCACCGATGTGATCATCATTTTCTCAGTAGTTGAGGATTCTCATCATAGAGCAAGTGTGGCTGATAGAAAGCAGTAGCCTGTTACCTTGTAGCAGTGACCATTAAGCAAAAGCAAAAGATGATTCTGATATTAATTAAAAGTCTGTTTGAAATTTCTGAGTTAATACAATCAATAAAATAGATGAAAATATTGAAGATGTCACTAGAAAACTAGAAATTATAAAAATAATCCAATGATAAACCTACCTAGAACTAAAAAAAAAAAAAAAAAAGAAATATCCACATTGAAACACAAACGAAAAATCTATGGAAAATACAAAAGGAGCATATGACTTAAAGGGTTTGGTGAAAAGATCTAACACTTACGTAAATGGAGTTCCAAACAAGGAGAGGACAGAGAATGTGGCATAAGCAATATTTGAAGAGACAGTGACTAGACATTTTTCCAAATTAATGAAAGATGCCAAGCCAGGACTTGAAAGGCTCTATGAATCCAAATCCTAATAATGAACAACTCGGTACATCCTAGTAAAACTGGTAGAAACCAAAGACCAACAAAACAAAACAAAATAAGGCAATAAACCTTAAAATTGATATTGGTGGTAGAGGTGGCTCTGGGGAAGCAATGCATTACTTTCAGTGGAATGACGATAAGACTTTTAGCTGACAGGTCAACAGAAACAGTGGTACCAAGACTGTGGAATGACATCTTTTAAAGTGCTAAATGGCGATATTTGCCAATCAAAAATTTTCTACCCAGGGAAAATATTGGTTAAAGGTGAAGTCAAAATAAAGATGATTTTAGACAAAAAGGATCATATACTAGATGAGAAATTAAGCTCAGCAAATATGTAAGGATTGCAGTCATACATAGTATGTACACTGACCATAGTGGAATTATGCCAGAATTCCATAACAAGAATGTTATATATGTCTATAACTAAAATATGTCAAAAATGTTGGAAATTGTATAATGCATGTCTACATAATTCCTTGGTCAGAATAAATTATAATACAATTTAGAAAATATTATAAACTGAATGAGAATCAAGATAAAATATATCGGAATTTGTGGTATATGGTGAAAGGACTACTTAGAGGAAAACTTATAATCTTAAATGTAGATAAGAGAAAGAAGAAAGTTGAAAATCAATGATATAAGCATTTATCTCAAGGAAAATAGAAAAAGAACAGCAAATTAAGTGAAAAAGATATGATAGAAAGAAATAATAGTTGAAAATAATGAAACAAAATACATTTAGAATATCAAGAAAGCTGAAAATTAGTCCTTTGAAAAGATTAATAAAAATTGATAAACTAATAGAGCAGGTAAAGAAGATAAAGATCCTACAAATATTAAAGGAAAATTTAATATTTAAAAATTTGAGTGAAATGGGCATTTTTTTTGAAAATCACTGCTTATGACAACTGACACTAGGAGAAATAGAAAATCTAAACAGTTATGTCTAGTAATGAAATAAAGTTCATAAATGAAAACCTTTTTATGGAAAAAAAACTTCAGACCCTGAATACTTCACCAGTGAATTCCTCCAAATAGAGAAGAAATATTATAAATTTTCCAAGAAAATCTATAAAGGATGGAACCAAAGAAAGGACATTGCCAAAGTTTATTTCATTAGGCCAATATATAATTGATATCAAAACTTAACAATGAATTTATCAAGAAGGTAAATCACTAACAGGTCTCTCTCACCAACAGGATATAAAGTGCTAAAGGCTGGATGTGAAAAATTCTTATTGACAAGTTTGACATTTCAGATCAGTTAGGGATTGGTCAAAAAGACATGTTTATCTGCTATGATGTCCCAATGTATTTAACCAAGGTTATTGTACTCCACAGAAGGAAAAGCAGACTATGCAAAGCAAGTCTAATTACAGTTCCTTTTAGAGTGATTATTCCTTGGCTCCCTAGTTCCCTATTGGGTAAGCAGTTATCAGGTGCATTCTCCTCATGGGCAGAGCCAGCCAGAGTTGGATGTTATGACACCACTTTGCCATTGCCCCTTTATCCTCAGGGCTTTTCTTACCACCCTCAAAGACTGGACATACAGCAGTGATCTGAACAGCTAATTGAAATTTTAGAAATTTGGGGTTCTTCTGTTTCTTAAAACCAACTCAGAAACTGAAAGGCCATGTATATATTCTGATCCTGGGGAAGATGGCAGAATTATTGACATACGTCTTTGAACATATCTCTCCCCCCATCAAAGTTTTAATAATAGTTAATTTACAGTGATTTTTATATAGCATCAGTCTTCAATGAGAAATGCAAACTGAACTGTTACCAAGGACCTTATTAATTATCCCTAGTTCTTAGCAACTAAGATGCAGAGCATAGAGGTTCTATGTTCCGTTTAAAATCTCTTTGTAGACATCGTTTCCTGTATTGGTCAACCATTGCCTTTTTCCCCCTGACTGAAATTATTTTGAATGTCAGATGTAATACTTCAGTGATGAAAAGGGATTTTTTTCTTCCTGTTGAATTTTGGACTTACTTGATATTTTTCTTATTGTACTTAAAAAATAAAATTCCATTTGCTCATACGATGCTCATAGTTCTCAATGGGCAAATCCTAAATAATATATGCAGGGTTGGGTAATAATGCTAATGCCTGTCTATCTGTCTAATCTACCATCATTTATGTTTTTAGCAGAACTTTAGAAATAAGCAGCTAGCTAGGCATTGAAAGATAAATCAGTAAAGATAAGACAGTGGGGTTTTAGAAATAACCATCAAAGGTATTTTAGAGTAGTTTTTATTTCACTTTTAACATTTTTAAGCAAACCATTGAATATAATAGTGTGGCACAACAGGGCATATGCATCTTTAATTTCAATAGACTAAGAAACAAGATTAAGTAATGAATGAATCATTGTACTGTGAAATTAGTGGGGATCCTTTTCTTTTTCATAAAGAGCAAAAGGCAATGATACATGAGAGCCTTGTTAGTATGAATCTGACTGGGTGGATAATTTGATGAAACGTGAAGACTATCTGCAGTGCAGTTTCTAGTCCAAAGAATTTGAATAAGTGTTAGGAAATATGAATTTGTTTCTGCTTCATCTAACTAGATTTGGTACAATAGGGTGTGCAGTTAGGGAGAAAAAGTCTCTGGTACTTAATAAGGCAATAATTCATGCTGAATGGATATAAGCAGTCATTCAATGAAAAATTGATTTTTATAGTATCCTAGACTTGATGACTGTTGAAGATTTGTGTGTTTATTGTGCAAGTACCATAAAGAAAATATATAGTTCTCATTAAAAGGTGAGGGCATTTTTTCTGTGCTTGATATATATTTGTTAAAAGTTAAAGCATTTTTCATTTGCAATTGTAGACACCCTTGCTGTTTTTCTAAGAAGAGTGTAATATAAGAGAAATAACAAAGTTCCAGAGTTCACTGATTTCTGTTAGTGAGGAGTAGGGGCTTCAATATAAAGTGGTTAATTTCCACCCTTAGCAAGAGAGGCTGGGCATAGTTTAGTTTACATTGTAAATCAAAATATCCTTTAGCAGTTCAAAAGGTTACAAAGTCAAACTTCTCATCAGAAAATTAGACTATTTATTATGTTGTAAATCATCTGGAACACTGCACTAATTCTACATGGCAGCATAGTATTTATTGTTAGTTTGTCATAAAATCTGTAAACAAAACAAAACAAAAGACATCTTTGGTAGATATAATACCTTGCATTTACATTTTAATGATAGAGAAGTTTGAGTGCCTATAAATTAATCTGCTTTGAAACTCCTCTTAAGTTATGATGACTTATAAATATTGCTTTCAAAAGAACTTTCTTTTAAAAGTTGAATCACTATTTGCCTTAAGGCTGTGTTCCAAACATATAAAATACTATTTTAAAGAGAGATACTTCCTTTCTACTTATCATGTAATATATTCTCTTTTGGCATACCAAAAGGCCTTTAGAATTGTTTACATACAGGTTTTCTAATTTATATTTAACTCTGAGAATACCAAAGAAGTATTACTTTGGAGCTTGGTATCCATTCATCTATCCATTAAAAAAAAAAATCTGCTATATACTGTGTACTTGGCACTATGTTGAGTCCTGAGATACTAAGAAGAATAGCAATTGTTTTCCAGCTTTTAAACTCACACACAATCCAGTACAGTAATTATGATATTAATTTTAAAAAGGGAGATTGTGGAGGTGGATTTTAAAGTCAAATAGGGATTGCTGATTTTTTTCAGTAAAGCCTTGGGGAAGATGAAATTATGGTGTTTCTGTGTATCAGTGAGGAGTCGTCGAGGTGTAGATAAAGGTAGAACATCCTGCTAGCAACTGCTATGTTCTGATACAGAGTTTTACGGGCAGAACTGAAGCTACATAATCTTGCTTATTAGGGAGGGTTGTGAAGTAAGAACTTTGGGTAGGTTATTACTAACAGAAATTACTAACAGAAACCAGTGGACTCTGGAACCTGGTTATTTCTCTTATATTACACTCTTCTTAGAAACATGGCAAGGGTATCTACAATTGCAAATGGTTGTTTACTTTACCGGGCCGAGTAAATTTATATGGTTTAGTTTCCTGAAATATTTTCTATCCCAAAATATTTTCTACCAAAGAAGTTGCCAGTGGGAGAAACAAATATTTAAAAAGACCACAGTACTAAAACGTGATGTGTGTAGTAATAAAGGTATGTGCAAGATGCATGGGAAGAACACGCACCATACTTTTGCTGAATTCAGGAGAAGGATAGGGAAAAATTACACATGGGAGGCAAGGTGGAGGAAATAAAGGTAATATGGTACTCAAAGACTAAAACTTTCCCTCTCTTTAAGTATTTTAAAACTTTTTATTATGGAAAACTTCAAACATATTCTAAAGTATAACAAAGAGTATAGTGAACCACCATGTACCCATCTCCCAACTCCCTTCCTTCCTAGATTATTTTAAAGCAAATCCCAGAAATGATATTTCATCTGTATGTATTTCTATCTGTATCTATAAAAGATAAGGTCTCTTAAAAAAATAGTCACAATACCCTTGTCACACTTAAAAATTTGAAAATAATTCCTTAATATTAAATATTAAGCCAGTGTTCAAATTTCCATGATTGTCTCATAAATACTTTTTTTGCTTTTTACAAACAGGATCCTAAACAAGGTCCACATGCATTTGGTTATGTCTTTAAATCTGTTTTAAAATCCATAGGTTTTTCTTTCTTTTTTTCTCTCCTTCTCATTGCAATTTATTTGCTGAAGAAGCCTGGTTAGTTGTCCTTTAGAGTTTCCAACGTGATGGATTTTGCTGACTTTTCTGTGCCCTATGTTTCATGCAAATTGGTTGTTACATCTTTCTAGACATTGCAAAGATCTGGGGGGAAAAAAGAATGAAAAACAGCTGGATTAGCCCAGATGGTTATTGGTAGAAGTGAGGCCTTCCCTCTCTCAATTATTATTTAAATCCAACAAATACTGATTGAACCTTTGCTATATTCAGGTACTATGATAGGTGGCCTAGGCCTTTTTACAGGTAGTAAAATTTATGTGCTATTTTCAAGTGCTTGCAGTAGTTCCCTATTATACAGGAGCCATACTAGCCAGCTTGTTCAAAGCTCCCTGGGACAATTTTCTCTATAGCATCATGACCCTAACACAGGTAGATAAAAGTCATCAGTGCATATAATCTCTTCAGGCATTGGGAATGGATTGCGGTTAATGAAATGGCACAGTTGGTCTTATGGAAGCCATACAGAAGAGCGGGAACCTGAAGTAATCTGCTAGGAGATCAAGGGGAAAATCCAGCTCAAGAAAGATTAGTATACTGATTTAGAAGAAAATTATTATGTCTCTGAGAAAATAGTGGTAATAAGGCTTGTGTTTTGGCTATAAAATGAATGTATACATATTTATGTCTATAGTCATACATACATGTTTATATTTGTATTGTTTTTTTCCTTTGAGAGCAAAATTATATAGCTTTGAATATTTTGAGTACTTACTTAGTGAAAAAACAAAGCACAGAAAATAACCAAACCTTGCTTCTCCTTAGTTGGCTTTGTTTCATGCTTGAAATGCAAAGTCAGCTTGTGGCAGAGCCAATTAAAGCAAAGGTCTGTCAGACTAACTCCCAAGGACTCAGTTGGAGGTTTGGCCCAAGTTTGTACTGTCAAGTTGAGTGGTTTGTTAGATGATCTTAAAGGCAATAGCAGGTAATTCACTCTTTAATGCCAGGAAGTTCATTTGCCTGTAGTGGGAAGGGAGCAGCAGCTAAGCGAGTTTTGTCAGTGTGTCAGCATGAGGGCCACCATTGACCAAGTACCTAGGGATGAGATGAGAGCATGTCGTGTGTCTTGGAAATGATTGGGAAATTAAGGAATTATTTGAAAATACGATGAGAGAATTTATTTGAAAATTCAAAATAGAATGCATGCATCTATAGTGAATTATATCAGTCCCTTTATCAAACTGCAATATAATATTAAACTAAAAAAGAGATTAATGGTGTTCTTTGGTTTTCATGTTACAGATGAAATTTTAAGTTTCCTTGAAAGTCTTCTCTCAGTAAGAGCAGGTGTGACAAAATCAAATAAAGAACACTGAAAATGAAATAAAACTAAAATAAAAAGTAAAATAAAAGTCTGCTAAGGTTTGGCTTTCTGACACAATTCAAATTCACTGGCAAACTGCCAATGTATTACTTCACAGATATGAGAATAGCTCCTAACTGAAGTTTGGATGGTTGAATAGAAAATTGACTAGTCATATGTAATAGATACGCCTCAAAAGAAAGACAATCTTGAAAAGAAAGTGATCCCCTGTTTCTTTATAGACATAATTGTAGATGGGTCAGATATTTATTTAGCATTTTATTTTATTAATTTCATTACAGTAGTTATTTCAAAGTGCATATATAAAATGTACGGATTTAGATATATTTCTTTTTTCTGCTCTTACGCTTCATGAAGAAACTGATTCTTTATGTGTATCTTCAACATCACTTTTTTTTTTATCACTGGAGCCACTTTTTGAGTCATATAATGGTATTTCAGAGCACATCATCTTTTTGTTGAAGCTGATTTCTGACATGATGTTATAACTGGGAATTATATCCCAAGCTCTAGGACCCTAGTCACAAAACATTATGAAACTATTGTTTTGTTTCGTTTTTCATTCTCCCCGTGGTAAATATCTGTGGTGTCTTCAGCATGACCACTTATTGTATTGCTTTTAACTTGTTCTTTAAAAGGTTTTATTGCAGAAGCAGCATAGCATGTGGTTAAAATCACAGCTCTGCACCCAGTCTGCCTGGATTCAAATTTCAGCTTCATTACTGTACAACATCTGTTACCTTGAGCTAGTTAACTTCTCTGTATTATAGTTTTTCCTCTGAGGTTTATAATAGTACTAACCTCTTTGAGTTTTTTTGAGAACTCAGTGAGTTATTCCATGTGAAACACTTAGAACAGCTATGTAAGTTCAATACTTGCAATTATGAGATCATGCTCTCAGAGGTAATTTCTAGAATGAGTAAAGATGGAAGCAAACACATTGTTAAAGTGTTTGCTCAAAGTACAGAAATTATTTTGATTACTTTAGGTTAATATGTCTTTTTTAAATGGTATTTTGTAAGAACCACCATCTACTGAAATGTTTTTTTAAAACAACTTTATTAAGATATAATTCACATACCGTAAGTTTTATCCTTTTAAAGTATACAATTCTAGTGGTTTTTAGTATATTCAAAGAGAACTGTGCAATTATTACCACTCTCTAATTTCAGAACATTTTCGTCATCACAAAAAGAGATTCTGTCCTTTAGCAGTCATTTCCCATTTCTTTCTACTTCACCAGCTCTGGCAAACACTAACCTAGTTTCTGTTTTGTTTTTTTGTTTTGTTTTGTTTTTTAATCGCCATTTCATATAAATAGAATCATTTGTGACCGCTTCTTTCATTTAGCATAATGTTTTAAAGGTTCAACCATGTTGTAGCATGTTGAAGTACTTCATTACTTTTTATTGCCAAATAAAATTCCATCATATGGATCTACCACATCTTATTATCCATTCATCGGTTGATGCACATTAGGTTGTTTCCACTTTTTGGCTGTTATGAATAATGCTGCTAGAGTATTGTGTAAGGTGTTTTTTGGTTCTGTTTTTTTTTCAGTGTATTGACTGCAGGTTTGTTTATAGTGTATTTTAAAGGGTACATCCACAAGAGTTCTTTAAAAAATTTTATTGTATTTAAAGATCATGTGTATATCTTCTTTGAAGAAATGTCTATTTAAGATCCTTATCAGATGTATGATTTGCAAATGTTTTCTCCCATTTTATAGATTGTCTTTTCTCTTGCCTGAGATTGTGTTTTGATGTACAAATTTTTTTTTTTTCATTTTGATGAGGTTTAGTTTACTTTTTTTTCTTTTGCCACTTGTGCTTTTGATATCGTATATGGGCAACTATTACCTAATCCAAGGTCTTAATGATTTACACTTATGTTTTCTTCTAGAAGTTTTATAGTTTTAGCTCTTACATTTAGTCTTTGACCCATTTTGAGTTAATATTTGTATGTTGTATGAGGTAGGGGTCTAATTTTATTCGTTTGCATGGGGATGTCACGTTGTCCCAGCACAATTTGTTGAAAAGACTCTTCTTTCCCCATTGAATTGTCTTCTCACCCCTGTTAAAACTCAATTGATGATAAATGTAAGGGTTTTCTTCTGGGCTCCCACTCTTTTTTTCATTAATCTATGTGTCTAACCCTATCCCCGAGCAATGCAGTTTTGATTACTGTACCTTTGTAGCAGGCTTTGAAATTGGGTAATACAAGTCCTCCAATTTTCTTCCTTGTTTTTAAGATTGTTTTGGTGATTCTAGGTTCCTTACATTTCTGTATGAGTTTTAGCATCAGCTTGTATTCCCTTAAAATCATTTTTATATCTGTAAAATTGGTAGTGAAGTCCATCTTTCATTCCTGATTTGGTAAGTTTATTCTTCCCTCTCTCTCTCTCTCTTTTTTTTTTTTCCTTTTGGTCACTCTAGTTAAAGGTTTGTCCATACTATTGATCTTTTCAAAGAACCAACTTGTTCTTATATTAATTTTTGGTGGTCTCTCTCTAATTTTAACAAGCAAGATTGAAACAGGCTATTTATTATTTGGACCTTAATGGCAATTTCTCTGTTTCCTCTAAGAATGCTTTACTGAAAGTATTGGTTTCCAGCTTCTTAACACTTTTTAACATCCTGAATATTTGATAAATTTCTGATTCTGAAGGAAAACAAACACCACAGGGGGACCTTATTTTTTATTTTTCTCCAGTGGGCTTTTTTATTAATTGAAGAGTATGAAAAAGGATTTGGAATTGCATTCTTGACAAATGTGAGTAGAAGGGAACTTACTTTTTAAAAAAGGAAAAAGAAAATTGATATTAAGGCTAGCAGGAAATCAGAGAACAAGATAAATTCTCTTTCTTTTTTTTTTAGTTTTCATTAAAAGGTATGTTATAATAGCAAGAATGGTACAAATCCACATATTTTGAATTTTCAGTCACCTGAAAAACATTTTTAGCTATTACACTTATCTATGGGTATATCACAGTATAACTTTTCTTTACTTTTTTCCTCTGATCCTTGGATATTTTTTCCCTTTCTTTAGAGAAAAGAAATAGTTGTTGTTTGTTTTGTTTTTTGGCATTCCTTTGATACCTCCTAGTAAGTCAGGGTGTCTGGACTCCATACTTTTTAGCTGCTACTTTGAGTGGGCTTTGGGTGATGAATAGAGCCAGCCTGCCCAGAGAACAGCTTCCCATTAACATTGCCTTGACAGTGCATTTTCCAAAGCCATGCTTTGGGACAATGTTTTTCTTTTCTTTTCTTTTCTTTTTTTTTTTCTATTTCCCTTGAGTTTTACACATTGTTTTCTTCCTTCCCTCCAGATTTTGTTTCACAGAATTGTGATCTTAAGATTCTTGAGAATCCGTTAACATTGCATTATTGTTCATGATTACCCAGATCCAGCATTCACCCAGATGCTCAGTGGGCACCCTTGAAAAGGAGTGGAAACCTGCACCTAGTGACTCATCTAGGAGGCCATTCCCATAGCATCTTATCATTTGGCAGTTACGGGTTTTAGTAGTTCAGCTTATCCATACACCTATCCCAGAAGAGTCTTTTAAGATTTAAGGTAAGATTAAAGCTTATAGTAGATATTTGCCATCTGTGACTTGTTTATAATTGGATTCAATCATCCAAAAAGAGTCAGTCCCATTTTAACTCAGTTCACTCTGCCGTTTTATGCTGCTCGTAAGGCAACTCAGATCTGTTTTTTGTTCTTCTCTTTACTTTTGATAAGTAAAGATCAACATATTATTAAAATTTTATTATTTGAAAGAAAAAATTGATAACCTCAGTTTAAAACAGATTTTGCTAATGGATTAAAAAAAATTTCTAATAGGGGATCACTCTAGATGATCTCATTTATTTCCATGGTTTAATTACCATTTACATTCTGATGGTGCGCAAAGGTATGTCTCTAGCTCACATCTCTCCTCTGAGCACCCAGCATCTATACCTGCCATCTCTGTTGGGCGCATTAAAGGTATCCCAAATGCAAGCACGTGAAAAGCTGATTTTCTCCTCAAATCTAATCCTCTTTTAGTATTTCTCCATAAAGAATGGTACCACCATCCATTCAGAGGCACAAGTCAGAGATCTAGGATTCATTTTTGACAGATTCTCTTTTGAACTTCCATGAGGAAGAATTGTTGATTTTACCTTCTAAAAATGCCCATCATTTTGGACTTCTTACCCAGACCAGTAGTAGCCTTCTTTTTGGTTTCTTAGCACTCACCCTTCCTCCAATCAATTCTAACGGAGCTAAGTGATTAAAATATAGAGAACATTGTTTTCTTTTAAATAGGTAATAAATTTATGAAGATAAAATTCAAAAGGAACAACAGTTTGTATAGTGAAAAGTAAGTTTGTTTCTCACCTGTGTCCTCCAGCCTCTCATTTCCTCTCTTCAGAGGTGACCACTCTTAATTCCTTTAGAGATATGATGTGAATATATTAGCAAAACCAAACCTGATTATTACTTTTTGCTTAAAACCTTTAGTCATTTCTTACTCATGAAGAGTCCTTAAATTGGCCTTTTAGACCTTGCTTGATCAGGCTCCGGAGTTTATTTCCTCAGCTGTATTTCTCAACACCTTCTCTTATCCTCTGGGCTCCAGTCACACCAGCCCTTAATCCCTTCTTTTAATTTGTTGATCCTGCCTTGCTTTCCCAAACTCTTATACATGCTATGCATTTCTCTACCCAAAGGTTCACGTATTTTACCTTCATAGCATTTATCACAGTTTGTGCTTATATAGTTAGTGATAGTTTGGTTAGTGTGATAGTTTGTGTTTATATATTTAGAGATGGTTTGTAAAACTGTACATCCTATTAGGGCTTGTGCTTTTCTTAACATTATTTGCCCATTATTAGCACATAAGTAGTCAATAAATATTTATTAAATACATGCTTGAGTAGGCTAATTCATCTTTGGGAAGAACTCTCTCAAAGTATCAATTCAATTTTTCCTTCCTGCCTGATTTCTAAATCTTTATACAGCCTTCTCCCCTAACTTCCATCCTCTGTGGTCTTAATATGTTTTACCTTAGCAACCTTCAAATAAGCAGCACTAAGTTTTCTTGATAGTAAGAAAGGTGAAAACTGTGGGAACACAAGGAAAAGCATGATCTGGGGCTTCTAGGAGTGGACTGGTTGCATTTGAGCTACTCTAGCAATCTGATCAATTTTTCTATGTTTTCTCCCTTAACAAATGTATCCACTCCTGGCCCATGTGGCTTTTCAACTCCAGGATCCATGAGGGCAAAATTGTGATCTGTCTTGCTTGCTGCTTTATCCCCAGTACTTTCCATTGTGCCTGGCAAATAGGCATTAAATAAATATTTACTGATTTGAAGTTACTTGACTTGCAAGTAACATTGTCTTGTAACATGTAGATTTTTGACAGTCAGACAGTCAAGCAACTAAATCTTATCTCTGGGCAAGGTTGCAGTATATTAACTATGACACTAAAACTAAAATAATAATTATTTTTAAAGCTTTCTAAAACAGGGCAGGATAAGGAATGAATAAAAGAAAACTACTTTAAAGCTTAGGTTAGGTCACTAGTTTGTGCATAAGGGTAGTTTAGAATATATGGTATCTGAGTTGGATGTCTCTCTAAGGCGAAAAGAGTACTATTGTTATCATTTAAAATGAGAATGCATTTTCTCCCAGTAGACCTCAGGACAGATATCCTTAGTCTCCTAATGGCCCCGATAAAAGGATTAGATGTCGGTGGGATTCAGATTTACTTTTTGTGCCCTTCCATTGTGAGAGCCCTCTTCGTTAATGTTTTATTCCTTTTCTTGCCTTCAGTAAGAAATATCTGAAATATGCTTTCTTTGAAATCAGTGAAACTGGAAATTGGAAGCAAAGGAAAGTAAATTTATAAGAAATAAATATTTGTAAAAATGACCCAAAGTGAGTTTTTAAAATGTAGTCAGGATAGAACATTTCTATTTTCTTAAAAAAAAAAAAGTAAGAATAATCCAACCAGTGTTAGTCTCTCACAGGGACTATCTTCAAGGAACTTTTAGGGTAACTCACTATGTTGTGAATTTAATCCTAAAATTTTTGACCTGAGAGTCAATGCTGCATGATCTAGAATCATGGGCATTTACTCTACTTAATTAAAATGGGGCACAGGGGATCTCAACCTGTACTGGAAAAGTTAGGTATTTCTTAGTAGTTATATAGTGTCATAATTATGTAATCTATCACCCCCCTTTTAAAATCGATTGCTTATTTCTCATTTGTATAATAAAATGGCAGTTTCCAATGATGAATACCTTTTTTTTAAATGACATGCTGTTTTTTCCACTATTATCTGCAAACATTTATGTCTTTTTTACCTCAAAACAAACACAAGGCATGAACAGCACATGCACCAAGTTACATTTACACCTCTTCAGCCACTGAATAGATATAAACCTAGAAAATATATACTTCTCTTTAACTTTAAAAAAAAAAAAAAGTACCCACAACTGTCCAGTGTAGGCAGTAGTGCAGGACAGGTTATTGTCGCATGCTTTCAGTCCATAATTACAAATACATCACAATCTAAAAATAATATCAGAATGATGAATTTCAATGACAAATAATATTAAAAGTTTTGGGGCTAGGAGAGTTGTTCGTCTAATTGAGGGCACCCCCTTTTCCTTGTCATCAGGTAGAGCATATTGTTCCATTTTAAGCTATTGTGGGAGAAGGGTTTTATATTTTAAATTGCAAGCTAATAAATGCTCTTTTTCTCATTAACACACATGACCTCTATGATTTATGCTCCCATGCACACTGACCTAGTTTCTCAGTTCCCGTTTATGGTTGAGAACTTCTGTTTAACATGAATTATTTTCTAACTGAATCCCCATAAATTCACAATAGGTGTTAATTGTAGTGATCAGCTCATCCTGTTCAGGACAGAAACATATCAAAATGATCCCTGTTTGTTACACCTTTTCTGATTTCCTCAACATGTGTATAAAATAATTGCATTTTGGGGACTTATGCAGACAGCTTTGTCATGCTTCTGATACCGGAGATAATACATGAGCTTCTTATTTCAAATAATTGGCTATTTGCCATTCAAATAACAATTAGTGCAACTGGAATGAGAAAGACAGATGAAGGATAACTAATAATTAGATTTCAGTGGTGTCCTGTTTTATACTCTTCTTAATTTATAATGGATTAAATATTCGCGTATTGTTTTGCCTTCCTTGACAGTTTGGTGTGGAATTTGGGTTTATCTCCAAATGTATAATGCCCTCAGTAGAGTCCTAGAAAATGATAATAAATGCATTTCCTAAATCTGTATATTTAATTGATTGAGCTAATTTTTAATTTTTAAAGGTAGTGAAGAAGAAAGTTTAGGTAATAGATTTTAACAAAATTTGCAGCTCAGAATAAGTGGATTCTATTGCATTTTTTATTGTTGTTAAATCATTTGATAAGAGTATCAGAGTATCAGGTTTCCATAATTACCACAAAGATATTTTTTATAGCCCTCATTTTGACTAAGATGGGGGGGTGGATTTTGGCAGCTGACAAAATCACTCCATAATTGGGCAAATAGATAAAGTACATTTTATAAAGTAGAGATTTATAGAATATTAGAGCCAGAATGCAACTAGGGAGAACATCCAATTCAGACTCTTATTAATACAGGCAAGTAAACTAAGCCCCAGAGTGATAGTGATTTGTCACAAGTATTTTCCAAGTTTATTTAGGAAACAGCCTAGAATTCAGTTTTCTCTACTTCTTGTCTGTGATTACCTGTCTCTCATAATTCATGCTTAATAAGAATGTATTTATTTATTTTTATTTTTTAAGACAATGATATGTATATTTATTGTAACTAAGTCACAGACTCCTAGACCCCACTGTGACATATGAAATGTGGTCAAGATTCACTTTGAAATATAGTGAAAAAACTTAAATATTCTTTGGTAGCATCTTGTCCATAGAAGGAACAGCACAGTCGATTAGCCCTTATTATTTTTAACGCAATTTTATTGAGATATGTTCACATACCAGATATCATCCAAAGTGTACAATCGTTGGTTCACAGTGTCATCATATAATTGTGGATTGATTATCCCAATCAATTTTTGAACATTGTCTTTATCGCCAAAAAAAAAAAAAAAAAAAAAAACCACAAATACAAATAAAAATATGAATATAAATAAGAATTAAAAAGGAACACCTAAAACATCCAATACCCCTTGTTCTGGTTTTAATCTATTATGTCCCCCACAAAACCATGTTCTCTAATGCAATCTTGTGGGGTCAGACTTACTAGTCTTTTGATTAGGGTGGGATGTTTGATTAGGTTGTTTCCATGGAGATGTGACCCACCCAACTGTAGGTGAGACCTTTTGATTAGGTCATTTCCATGGAGGCGTGATCGTGCCCATTCTGCGTGGGTCTTAATTAGGTCACTGGAGTCCTTTAAGAGAGCTCACAGAAAGAAGGAGCTCAGAGAAGCTGAAAGAGACATTTTAGAGAGAAGCTAAGGTATGTAATCCAGACTTGGACTCCAGGAGAAGCTAAGAGCCAACACAGACCCACATGCCTGAAGACACTGGGAGAGGCAGACAGAAGGACCTTTGGAGATGCTAAGTTTAAGAGATGAAGCCCAGAGTTTGCCCTGGAGAAGCTCAGAGAGGACTCCCAGATGCTTAGAGAGAATGCCCCAGGAGAACCAAACAGAGAGCCAAGAGAAGCTAAGAGAGAAAGAAGCGCAGAGACATTTTGGAGAAAGTCATTTTGAAATGCAACCTAGGAGCAAAGCACCAGCAGACGCTGGCTACATGCCTTCCCAGCTGATAGAGGTGTTCTGGATGCTGTCAGCCGTTCTTTAGTGAAGGTATCCTCTTGTTGATGCCTTAGTTTGGACACTTTTATGGCCTTAAAACTGTAATTTGTAACCTAATAAATCCCCTTTATAAAAGCCAATCCATTTCTAGTATTTTGTGTAACAGCAGCATTAGCAAACTGTAACACACTCCCCCCCCATTATGTATTTATTTTTTGTCTTTGTTTTCTTAACTCATTTGTCCATATGCTGATAACGCAGTTACAGTCACACCTTAAGAGCTATATAGTTATACAGTTATCTTCAGGAATCAAGACTACTGAATTACAGGCCATTGGTTTGAGGTATTTCCTTCTAGCTATTCCAATACACTAACAACTATAAGGGATATCTATATAATGCATAAGAATAACCTCCAGAATGACCTTTCAACTCTATTTGAAATCTCTTAGCCACTGAAACTCGATTTTGTTTCATTTTTCTTCCCGAAGTGGTCCAAGAAGTCTTTCTCAATCCCATAATGCCAGGGCCAGGCTCATCCCTGGGAGTCATGTCCCAGGTAGGGGGGAGGGCAGTGAGTTTACCTGCAGTGTTGGCTTAGAGAGAGAGGCCACATCTGAGCAACAAAAGAGGTTCTCTGGGGGTGACTCTTAGCAGGCTTAGCTTCTCCTTCGCAGGAATATGTTTCATTTCATGAGGGCAAGCCCCAAGATTGAGGGCTTGGCCTATTAAATTGGTAATCCCTAATGCTTGTAAGAATATCAGGAACTTTCTAGGTATGAAAGTTTAATATTTCCACATTTCCCCCAGTCTCTCAAAGGGGCTGTTCCAGTTTGCTAATGCTGCTGTTTTGCAAAATGCCAGAAATGGATTAGCTTTTATAAAGGGGGTTTATTTGGTTACAAAGTTACGGTCTTAAGGCCATAAAGTGTCCAAGGTAAGCCATCAACAATAGAGTACCTTCACTGAAGGATGGCCATTCGTGTCTGGAAAACCTGTGTTAGCTCAGAAGGCATGTGGCTGGCATCTGCTTGCTCCCAGGTTGTGTTTCAAAATGGCATTCTCCAAAATGTTGCTGTTTGGGTGTTTTGTCCTCTCTTAGCTGCAGCTCCTCTTTAGTCACTCTCTGTTGCTCTCCAAAATGTTACTCACAGCTGCTCTCGACTCCTTCTGTTTGTCAGCTCATTTATATGGCTACAGTGATTTAATTCAGACCCATCCTGAATGGGTGGGGTAACACCTCCATGGAAATTATCCAAAGTGTTGCTCACAGTTGATTGATTCACGTCTTCATGGAAACACTCAGTCAACAGTTTCCAACCTAATCAACACTAATATGTCTGCCTCCACAAGATTGCTTCAAAGATAATGGCATTTTGGGGGACATAGTACACCCAAACCAGCACAGGGCTTTGCAAATACTTTTTTGTTCTCTGCCCAGATTATTCTGGGATGTATTGGGGCATCACGCTAACCTGTACAAAGCAACAAGATCTCACTCCTTATTCAAGGTTCCATGTAATTATGGTGTCCAAATAAACTGACCATACAAGTTAAATTAGATAATGTGCTACAGAAAATACAAATTTTGCATCAGATAAACATCTCTTTCTTTGATCTCACACAGAATTTGAAATTTTGAAACAACGTCAATATCATTCTTTACCCTTCAGTCTGATTTGCCTTAGTCTTCATCAGGTCAGCTTCATTCATATCTCTAACTGAAGTCTGATCTCTTTTTTAGCTTTTTTACCAGTTGCTATATGGAATAATACTGACTCTCATGGCTACAGAACTCTTGCTCTGATTCTCAGGTGTCACATAAATACCCAAAGTTCCAGGGACTGACTGGGTTATACACAAAGAGCCCAGCATCTCAGACTTTAGAAATAACCATAACAACTCAGGATTAGATGTGACTGCTTTAAGAGCTTACAATTTAGGAACCTTTACAGTAAGCCTTCCCCTGATAACCTGTCTCTCAAGTCAATTCTCAGAATTTGCACATTATATTTAGTCCATATTATGAGATAGTATAATATTTGTCTTTTTGTTTCTGGCTTATTTTACTCAACATGCTGTCCTCAAGTTCCATTCATATAGTTGCATGCCTCACAATTTCATTCCTTCTTTCAGCTGCTCAGTATTTCATTGTATGTGTGCACCACAGTTTACCCTTCCATTCATCAGGTGATGACCCTTAGGTGACTTACATCTATCACAAATTGTGATTTCTGCTGCCATAAACACCAGTGTGCAAATGCCCATTCATGTCCCTGCTTTCATTCTTCCAAGTATATACCTAAAAATGGGGTTGCAGGCTCATATGGCAATCCTATACTTAGCCTCCTGTGGAACCATCCCACTGCCCTCCAGCAGGGCTGCAACATTCTCCTTCCCTTCTGACAGTGTATAGGTACATCCCTCTCTCCACATTTTCACCTGCACTTGTATCTTTCTGTTTATTTTTTAAACAATTTTATTCACACACCATACAATCCATCCTAAGTAAACAATTTGTGGTTCCAGGTGTAATCACATAGTTATGCATTCACCACCACATCTAAATGAGGACATTTCCATTTCTTCTGCAAAGAAAAAAGAAGGAAAAAATAAGGAATAAAAAGTAAAAAATTAAAATAAAAAGGAGAAACAACAATACTAATAATCCCATGCCACTCCCTTATATTCCCCTCTTACTGACATTTAGTTCTTATATATTGCCTTTGTTAAATTTCATGGAAGTATATTACAGTGTTACTGTTAACTATAGACTCTAATTTGCATTGATTGTATTTTACCCTATACTGTCACATTTTAAACACCTTGAAATATTGACATTCATTAGTACTCCCTCATGTAAAAACGTTCTTATATTTGCACATTTAATCACCATCATTGTCTACTGTGGGTTTCACTAAGTTATGCAGTCCTGGTTCTTATCTTCTGTCTTTCCTTTGGTATCATACATGACCCTTGTCTTCATCTTCCATCCCTACTCACACTCAGCTTTCTTCAGTGTACTTACAATATTGTGCTACTGTCTACCATTTTGTCTTTTGGATTTTACATGTCCTATCTTATTTTTTTTAATCTCTCTCTTTTTTTTTTTACCCTTTCATTTCTACACTCTTCTCCAAACCTCTCTCTCCTGTCTTTTCCTATCTGCCTTTAGTGCTCTCTTCAGTATTTCTTGTAGAGTAGGTATCTTGTTCACAAGTTCTCTCAGTGTCTGTTTGAAAATATTTTAAACCCTCCCTCAGTCTTGAAGAACAGTTTTTCCGGATATAGAATTCTTGGTTGGCAGTTTTTCTCTTTCAGTACCTTAAATATATTATACCACTGCCTTCTCACCTCCATGGTTTCTGTTGAGAAATCCACACATAATCATATGGAGCTTTCCTTGTATGTGATGGATCACTTTTCTCCTGTTTCAGAATTCTCTCTTTGTCTTTGACATTTGGCAGTCTGATTACTAAATGTCTAGGAGTAGGGCTATTTGGATCTATTCTGTTTGGGGTATGCTGCACTTCTTGGATCTATAATTTTATGTCTTTCATAAGAAATGGGAAATTTTCAGTGATTATTTCCTCTATCATTCCTTCTGCTCCTTTTCCCTTCTCTTCTGGAACATCCATAGCACATATATACATGTACTTCATGTTGGCATTCAATTCCCTGAGTCTGCTCGTATTTTTCCATTCTTTTCCCTAGCTGTTCTTTTGTGTGTAGGATTTCAAATGTTCTGTCCTGTAGTTCACTAATCCTTTCTTCTGCCTTTTCAGATCTGCTGTTGTGTATCTCTGTTTTGTTTTTCATCTCTTTTATTGTGCCTTTCACTCCCATAAATTCTGTCAATTGTTTTTTCTAACTTTTGAGTTCTTCCTTATGTTAGTCCAATGAGTTCTTTATATCCTTCATCACTTTTGCCATATCTTCCCTCAACTCATTGATTTGATTTTTGAATTGATTCTACATGTTAGTTTGAACATCCTTAATTAGTTGTTTCAACTTCTGTATCTCATTTGAAGTGTTAGTTTTTTCCTTTGGGCCATATTTTTGTTTTTCCTAGTGTGACTTGTAATTTTTTGTTGATATCTAGCACCTGCTTTCCTTGATTAGCTTATTCTAGAGCTTGTTTTCACTCTTTTACCTAGGGTTTTCTTGTTAGTTCATTTTGTTCTCTACCTATTCTTTGGTGTTCAGTTCAACTTATTCTAGACCTCTAGCATGGCTTCTGTTTAACTGATCAGAATTAGCATAGCTTCTGTTTAACTGATCAGAATTTTTCTCTTCTTGTTATTCTGGTTCTTGTCCTGCCTATATGGAACCTTTGTTTTGATGAGGGTCTACCCAGATATGCTCAACCCCAAACAGATTTTCCCAGAACAGACAGGCTGAGGTCTCAGAAGGAGGGTGTAATCAGTATCAAGTTTCCCTGAGGATGAGACCCAGAAGGTTGTCAGACTTTCATATGAGGCCTCTAGACTCTGTGCTTTTCCTATCCTGTTCAGCAGGTGGTGCCTGTCAACCCACAGCTCCCCACTGGCATACAGAGGTGCCATGCCTTTAATTCTCAGCAGACCCTGTCTCTGCCATGGGCATGGTTAAGGGAAGCTTAAACTTTTTCTTTTTTTTTTTCCAGCCCTTGGGGTCTGAATTCTTTGAAGGAGGGCCACCACTTGAGCTGGGCTCCACCCCCCTTTTGTTGGGGAAGATACATTTTTTAAGGAATTATCTCCTTCTCTTAACTCCTAACTTTGTCTTTCAGACCTATTTTAACTCTACTCTTGCCTGGGTCAGTGCTGACAATTGAAAATACCTGAGGCTTTCTCTAATGAACTATTTAGAATACTTTACAAAAAAAGAGAGAGAGAAAAAAAAAGAAATCCCCTTTTCTGAACCAGTCCCCAGTCCCCCAGTTTCACCAGTCAAGAGCCAGAGTTGATACCTGGCTCTATGTGCCCCTTTTCTTGGCTCACAGCCCTTTTCCACATTTCTGCACTTGACTGACACCCAAACCCTCTCTATTTATTTATTTATTTGTTTTTCCATCAGCCCCACCTCCTCTCTGTGGAGTGGGATCTCAGGGTTCCTTTCCTGTTTGCTCCAGGTTTATCTATATTCATAGCTTGCATTCATTAGCCCAGTTTTGTTCATTAAAACCACAGTTGGGACTTGGTTGAGCTACCTTCCCTTGCTCCTAAAAGAGACTGCTTCTTTTTCCCATGGGGAAGTATTTCAACTCAGCCTGCCATGCCAGTGGGGGAGGGGCACCAGCCTTTCTATTTGGGGGTCTTTACTCACAGTTCTGTGCTATGGTCTTGGCCCTTTCACCCATTCCATACTGGTGTATGTGTATGTCCATGGTCAGAGATGTCCCCCAAACAGTTGTTCCAGACTAATTATTAGTTTTTCCAGGCTGTTTATTAGTCTCTCTATAGGACTAACTAAATTCCATACCTCTCTATGCTGCCATTTTGCCCTGCCTCCTCTGTATTTATATTTTAAGCAAAGTGAACGACGAAGCAGTGGAAGTCACCAAATAGAATAGATGGAAGCATTGGAACATATATACAGTATGACTCCTCAGTGTTCCATATGGCCTTTTGGTTGACAGCTGACTTGGTACAGGTCAAGTGTGAGTCAAGTTTGCTATGGATTGTAGAGCAAGGGCTTGGAATGCCTGCTCCTCTCCATTTGGGTAGCATTTTGCTTTCTCTAATAAGGAGCTGTTTGTGCTTAAGAACATGGAAAGGAAAACTTTGCTAAAGATATTTTTCACATTTGATTATGTCGCACGCAGTTTCCACACTTCTTGAATCAAGGCAATGTTATATGTTCTAAAGCTTTGTTGCTCAAAGTGTTCTTCTTACACCAAAAGCATTGGTATCTTCTGGGTATTTGCTAGAAATACAGATTTAATCATAAGCTGTCATTTAACAAGATCAGTAGGTGAATCAAATGCACATTAAGGTTGAGAAATTTGCCCTAAAGATTGGCGATGATAAGGCATTAATGTAAATCCATACCCTCCACTGGAAAAAATAAAGATGAAAATTCTGACTTATTTTTCATCTGCCAACCAAAACTAATTTGTTATTGATAAATTCTTCCATGAATACTCACTGTGGCACTGTTCTCTTTTTGACTTTTGGCATTTGTTAACATCTCTTAATATTTCAATATTGCAAACAGGTATTAAAAATACATCTCTAGCTCCTGACTGTGTGATACATATTCAAATGTGGAAAATATCTTTAGCATATATTGTCAGATGAACATGTGTTTTTCTTCTTTCCTTGAACTGTCAGTAAAATGACAATAGGGAATAAGAAAAGCATAAACTCATCATTTTGAGAATGGACAGGAAACTGTACTAGGTAAGAAGTGTTTGTAGATGCATTATTTTGTAGAGGGTTTTGGAATGAATTGTATGTCCACAGAAAATTAAGTAAATTATCAAAGACAGAAAAAACAAGGCATTGATTATTTGTAGGGAATACAAAATTGTACAAGAAGGGAAATATGATCATAGTATATTATGTGGCCCAGCTGTGGCTAATAATTCATGATAATGTATATACTGAATATTGATTTAACAAAAAGTTGTAATATAATTACATTTCAAGGAAGGATTGGGAGGGAAAATGTGGAGGGATACAAAGGAACTAAATTCTCATTCTTCATAGTGTTACTTCTGGTAAGTAAACTATACCTAAGACTAAGTATAAGTGTGAAATATGGGCTAACACTAGAAGTAGTAGCTGTGTTAATATTTCTTGCCTCTCTTTTGCCCTTCCCTAACCCTAACCAAGCCAAAATATTCAGATACTGATGCATGGTTTAGAGACCATTGAATTAGCAGTCCAAGATCTAAGTGCTATTCCTGACCATGTGTCACAGTATAATATCTCTACTGAGGAATCTGATAAAAAGACGCTGACTCCTTTTTTCTAGATAGGGATCATACAGCTAAGGAGCCTTTTTGTTCTCTTATACCACCTGATACTTTCTTTTCTGATAGTAAAGAACCAGCTATTCCTTCTGATATAGAAGCATATTTAACAAAACTTTTAACCCTAAATGCTCAAATACAATTTCCAAATGATGAAAAGTGGAAAGGCCTTACTGTAATAACTGGGACAAACAATTCATATCCTTCAAATCCTTTATTAGAAAATTTTAACTGAAGGAGAAGCTGAACAGTTAAAAGCTGTGAATATTTTCGGGAAATCAAAAGCCCTTCTCAACCTTCTAAGATATAGGTAATATGTAACCATCTTGTCCTCTGTGTAACAAGAAAACAGAATGGGGCTGTAGCTGTTTCTTCAATCATAAATAAATCATAAGTAATATAACAAGTCTGAATAGAGTTTTAATAAAATGTACACTTATCAACATGATGTAATGGTTAAACTAATTATAGAATAAAATAAGAAAACTGTACTAATAATTTAGATTTACATAAAAGTAATCTCTCTTCTAATTTTTAATTTTAATATAAGTAAAAGGTTAATTATTGCTCTTACAGAAGTCATAGCTTAATTAGAATTATTTTTAGAGTTTTGCAAACATTCAAGGTTAAGTTTGAATCTCTAATAATGCTGTAAATACTTTCCTTTGTTTTTATTCACTCGTGGTTCACCATCTGTAGTTCACCGCCTGTGGTTTAAACATAAAAATATAATATGACTTAATTCAATGTACCCTAATTCAAAGGCTTTATAAATACTCTGTAACTTAGACTGGAGGGGTCTTCTGATCCCATATCCAACTACATCTGGAAGAGACAGAAGTCCCCAGGCTTGGTAATGTGTCAATTTATTTTTACATTGTAAACTTGTTCCTTTTAAGTGCTCCTTTAGTAAATATGTGTAGAATTTAAATTCTTGTCTTGAGTGCTCTTTACTTTTAAACTATTTGTCTGTCCCTATACTTTTACTTGAGTGGTAGGTTACTTAATGAATCCCAAACCGACTGAATAACTACCTGATAAGGCTCAGGCCTTTTCTTTTTTTCTGTAGGTTTCAAGAGTTTTTCCTAATACTTTTTCTAAAATTTTACGTATGCATCTGTCTCTCCATATCACCCACAAACATGCATGTGTTTCAATAGCATAGCAGATTTGCATGACTATTAGGAAGCATGAGACTTGAAACTTGTCTGTATTTTTGCTTTCTTCTGTCATCTGAATACTCTGGGAGAACTGAGAAGCCCTGTCTTTTAAGGTTTTGATATATACTGCTGTTCTGTATTGCTACCAGTAGGGTAATGGTGTTGAATTCCAGGAAATCCTGCTGGAATCCCTAGGAATAGAGACAACATGTTAAAGTTTGGGGTTCAATCTGTGACTTTAGGTGCTAATATTAGCTCATTTAGCTACAATCTCCAGGTATCAGCATGAGTGCCCATAAGGTAGCCAAGACTTGTGTTAACAACTACCTGACCAACTAGGTGGAGCTTGTAGGGTTGGAGCTATACTTTCAAAGAAGTTGCTCAATCCAAATCTGAAATGACTAAAGTAGTTCACATCATTTTTTGACTCTTGAACTCCACTGGAGCAGGAATAAGATGTTGTCTTCTATTCCAGGAATGAAGTCTTCAGGTAATGTCTCATGTGGTATCTGAATTAACTGGTCATCATAAGAATGCAGAGACCATAGTTTCTCTAATTCATGGATTTCTCTGGTTTCTGGAACCATCAAATGAATCACCATGCTGCCAAAGTCCACACAAAGCCAGTCATCAGTGTTCAAGAAAACACAAATCCTCTCATATCCCCCCCCTCCATTATTGACCCATAGTATTGGTGTGGTCCATTTGTTATTATTGATGAAAGAATATCAAAATATTACTGTTAACTATAGTCCATAGTTTGCAGTAGGTGCTATCTTTCCATATATCCCTCTATTATTAACTCCTTGTAATAGTGCCATACGTTTGTTCTAGTTCATGGAAGAACTTTTTTATATTTGTACAATTAATCACAGACATTGTCCACCACAAGATTCACTGTTATACATTCCCATGCTTAAACTCCAACTTTCCTTCTGCTGACATACATGACTCTGAACTTCCCCTTTCCACCATATTCACACACCATTCAGTACTGTTAATCATTCTCACAATAATGTGATACCATCGCTTCTATCCATTTCTAAATATTTAAGTTCAACCTAATTAAACATTCTGTGCATATTAAGCAATCACTCTCCATTCTTTAGCCTTATTCTATATTCTGTTAACCTATATTCTATGATTTATGTCAGTAAGTTTATGTATTATTATTAGTTCATATCAGTGAGATCATACAATATTTGTCCTTTTGTGTCTGAATTATTTCACTTGACATGATGTCCTCAAGGTTCATCCACGTTGGCGTGCGCTTCAGGACTTCATTCCTTCTTACTGCTGGATAATATTCCATCATATGTATGTACCACATTTTGTTTATCCATTCCTCTCTTGTTGGACATTTGGGTTGTTTCTATCTTTTGGCAATTGTGAATAATGCTGCTGTGAACATCAGTGTGCAAATGTCTGTGTCCTTGCTTTCAGATCTTCTGGGTCTATCCCGAGCGGTGGCATTGCCGGGTCATAAGGCAATTCTATACTTAGCTTCCTGAAGTAGAAAATATCAGGTATTGATTCACCTGGATTCAGGCAAACATGGTTTTGTCCAAAAGGTTGTTAGCAAGTCACTGCCACTTCTTCTATCTTTGCTAACTAACATTTTACAGTGCAGTAGAGAGCAGGTGATAATAAATACAAGCCAGCATTTGACGAGGGCGAATAAGCTAACAGTTCAAGTTAACAGAGGGCTGTGTGCTCTGAAACCCTCCTGAGTTTCAGTCTCTGTCTCCCTCTCCCGCCAACTTCATGTCTGTTTTTTTTGTCCCTTCATTCTCACCTTGCCTTTTAGTGTTTTCTGTTTGGCTCTTTTTTGGGATCATTTGCTCTGTTTGTGTCTCTCCTCTTTCTTTTCTGTTCCTTTTTTCACTCCCGTTCATTGGGCCCCAAGAAAATAAGTTAAGTAGGAAATGGAATTGTAATTTGAACTGTGGTTTAGTAAATGAGACAATGGAAGGCTAGGAGGTAACTGTAAAAATAAAATTAGAAGTTTTTGAAGGAGTCATGATGCCAACCAATAGCATAAGGTAGTCTTGTCAGAAAAAGAATCATCCTAGTTCTTTCTTTTGTTGGGTAAGGGGAACCAACTTTCCAGCAGGTGAAATATATCTTAATAAATGCTCTCTTTTTCTAGCTTAAGATAGGATTTTTAATTCAAGGAAAAATGTATTTTCTTTTCTTTTTCAATTTGGGAAAATGGAGATCTATTGCTATTTTTATAAAGAGGATATGTGCTATTTTATGTATCTTTTGTTGCAAAAGGAAGAACTTTCTAGATTGGGCAGATGATTAACTCAAATATCAGGATCAGGTTAATTACTACTGTCTGGAATTTTCCTAAAATATATCAGGAAGCTACTTAATTGGTACAGCATTCTTCATCTCTCTTTCCTCCCTCATAGTTTTTCCCACCTTAGAGAATTCTCTAAATTCTTACAGTGAAGATGTCTATCTCGTCCATCTTTGTATCCCCTGAAGCATCTAGCATTTTAGTTTCTTAGTAAATACTTATTGAACTAAAGAATATCAACCTAGATCACTCTCTGACCTTTGTTATAGTTTGTTATCTTCACAGAATCATTTAAGATTTTTGCCTCTGTGAATAGTGATGCTGAGAGTCCCAGAGCAGTAAACTTATGTCTTAATTTAGCCCTTTATTAACCCAGTTCCAAAATTTGTCATGAATGTAGAATGTAAATAGGGAAAAAATAAAAATTCCAGGCTTATCCCCTGTGTTGTTGAAATACTTGATATCAAATGGACATCACATCACATTCATTCATTCATTCATTCGTTCATTTATCCTCACAATAGCCAAACAGAACTTTAAATAAAGGGATCATGTCAATTTGAAAAAACTGAGGAATGTGCTGTTTTTTGCTTTACTTGTGGTATTTGAGTGTATCATAATTGTGAATATTTCTCCTTCCTATAAAATAGATGCAGGCAGATCTGATCTTAAAGAATCTTACTAGTAAGTTATATTACTTGAAGGCACAGGAAGTCCAGCTATTTTAGGCAAGTGACCAAATAATCTTTGGGATTTGTCACTGGCAAAATAACTAAACTTTTAAGTTTATGAGAGCCAAAGATGACTTCAGATGAATTAAAAAAATTATAGAAGTATATATTGCTAGCAATTTATCTCTGATCTTATTCCTAGCTCTGCTTCCACATTCCTTACAGTGCGATTTTGATTTATTGCAAGTCTTTTTACAGGGTTTTATCTATAAGTTTCACCTAGCTTGGAACAAAAGAAGCCGTTTGTTTCTGGATGGCTATTAAAATTGAAAATGGATTAGCAGTTATATAAGAAATGATGAATTATATTTCTTGTGTAATAAAAAGTAGCTACCACAGCTAAACAGAAAGGCACACTGTTTCCTTCTTAACTTTGATACTGTGGCCCCAGGAACCAATGTAGGGCACTGAAGTGTCAGTGCTGGAGAGAGGCCAAGTCATTGGACGAAGTCAGTGTCTTTGGTTATTTTCTTTATGAAACTGTCACCCTAGATGTGCTATTGCTGAACGGAGAAAAGGAGATGAAACCTTTAGCTAAAGGGATCTTATTTCTTCTGGTGGAACAAAAGCATCAGGATTACTCTAGGCAATATGACATTATCCACATTCATTAAGTACATCAAGGAAAAGAATCAATGAAATACCTTTCTGCATCCTAAAGTCGGTTTAGCCAAGAGTATTCCATCTATATTCTCTTGTATTTTGAGAGTGAGGCTTTTAGCTCATTCATATTAAAGTTCTCACAAAAATTTCATCACTGATTTCTGTTCTTCTTTGGTAAATTCCTTGAGGTGTCTCGGTTTTAAGAAACTGAGAAGCTTTTGACTTTGTGCCTTTCTCATTCAGAACATTAAAGCAGTGTTTTAATATCTTTAAGACCCTCAAATCAAATTATTTGTTCCTATCATTTGCTCTGCTTCTTGCTTATCAAGCTTGATTACATTTGCCCCCTTTTTTTGTAGCTTTAAGCAATGTGGTCTGAAAGTGTGAAATAGAAAAAAAATATCTTTTTAAGTCTATGAAGAAATACGCCAGTAAGTTTTGTTTTGCATGATGGATAATTGTGATTCTGGAGAAACACCTTTTCTTTTTTTTCCCCATGATTAGGAAATGGTGAAATGAGTCATTAGCAACTAAATAAACACTGATTAAAAAATTCTTTACCATTTTTAAGACATCAAATGGCTTTGCTAGCATGCTAATTAGTACAAATTGAATACAGAGTGAGCCCTTCTTGAAAATTCATTTTACTTTATTTTTATTTGCTTTTTTATAACATGGTAAATGCTATCATAGAACTGAGGTAGAGGAAATAGGAAAACCATCCCATCCCAATCCTATTGCCATTAGAAATATAACTGACCTTCCATGTCTTTGAAACATTCCAACTTGACAAAAGCAAAGATTTCTCTTTCATATTCAACTAGTGAAAAGTTTGGATTTATGCATTTCTCTCCATTCCTTTCTTTGGATGGAATGCAAAAAAACGTTCTCAGCTGAAAGCCATGAAATCTATCAGTGGAGATTCTTGCTTAGGCATCTTATTTCTCTGCTTCTGTGATATTTGCTGATACTAATTAAGTCATAAGACTCACCCCTTCTACCTGCTGAATGCAATTTATCCAAGAAGTCATAGTAGTTCATGTGAGGACTCCCAGGGTTTATAGTAGGTGTTAGCAAGCCAAAAACCTGTCAATTTGCTTCCACATGGAAACCAAATCCCTCTCACTACTGCCTATAAAAATTTACCATCTGTGTCTTGAAAGTTACTTAAACTTCCTACACCTAAATTTTGTGATTATATTTTGTGAATAAAATGGTTAATGATAAAGTCTTCCTTATAGGGATTAAATGATTCTCAGCATTTTGTAAGGGCTGGTGATAATGGTATTGACGATGCTCCTCACCTCAAGATTTGGCATCAGGTATGATTACCCTTGTCTGCCTACAGTTGGCTCTGCTTCTTCTTCAGTATAGTCCAGGTATTTAGTTAGCACTGCTCCCCAGCAAAATAAGATTAGAGATTGGCACTTCTAGAGGATTGCATTAAATTTCCAGTACTACAATTTAGAGAGAGACTTTGAAGGCCTTGAACATATCATATCAGAGTCACCTGGGTTGCTGCAAGGACATTAGTTTATTCAGTATGGAGCGGAGAAAACTTAGGGATAGGATAACATAACCACATGATCTGCAGGGCTGCCCCTATGGGATGTAGGTTAGATTTTTTTTGCTTCTGTTTTTGTTTTCTCCATAAAATAGAGCTAGTGAAGAGTAAAGGGAAACAAATATCTCAGGCTAATATGAGTTGGGAAAATCTTTTTACTCCTGGAGCTTTTAAAAAATATAATGGCCTGACTTAAAAGGCACTGGTCAAGTAGAAGATAACATCTGTCGTTCATGTCATCAGATTATTGGTCTGGGTGGGGAGAATCTGTGCTGAGACTGAAGTTTTCTTTCCTTCTGAGAGTGGAGGTCTTTGATGCCACTTTTAAGGGCAGGAAGCTCTAGTCTTGATTAAGAGTGAAGATATTGGAGTCAGAGATTTATTATAAACTTTGTGAAAGGCAGAATAGCCAGCTTTTGTAAGCATTACATAGGGTGACAAGAAGATTGTGAGGCTCTGTTCTGTATTTTCCTAATTTTATGTAAGTATGTTATTTTTGTGATAAAATATAAGATAAAATAATATCAAAATAATACTATATTTTAAAACAATATTATATTTTAAAAGAATTATGTGTCATCATGATGAAAAGCTTGGGATTTCAAACCAAAGAGAACTTTGGGAGACGTTTCATATAAAAGCTCCTCTCTGAATCCGGACAATATAAAAATCAGAGGGTTGGCTTTTCCCAAAATAGCAAAAATCTTTATAGATAGGTCCATCTTCACAGCAGAAAGCACCCAGAAATGTTTGACAGTGTTCAGAAATACTCAGTGAACATGCAAATTTGTCTGATGGTAATTTTATTGGACATCTCTTTCTTCATGACAAATATTTCATCAAGGTAGATTAGCATAACTTTTCTGATATCATGGAGTAGGTATGGATAATATATTTGTGTGCCAGAAATAATGTATATGAAAATGTTCTCATACCTTAAAAAGTACTTTACAGACGTGTAATCAATAGAGTTTTATAACTTCCTCATAATTTTAAGGTTTTAACTTCAGTTCCAAAATCAAGGGCTACTGATTTATAGATATTCTGGTGTTCTGGTATTCTGTATATTCTGGCTTCAATGGAACTAAAACTTGACTTGTTTTTTCAAGAATGAGGTGACATTCTCAGTCTGTGCTGAGCAACTTGCATACTCTTACCTGGTATTCTGAGTATGCACACTGGGAAACAGTAGGCAGGAGTGGTACAATTGAGTGCTGGTGCAAGGTTCCTCTTATCAATACAAAAAAATGATCTCTATTGTTACATTTATCTGGTAAACATATTGTCTAAAAGGCTACCTGGGTCTGTATCATAGCGAAATGAGAAAGTCATATATGCCATGGTGAGTTGGAGTCCTTGCTGCTAAATTAGAAGCTAGTATCAGGAGATTATACAAGGCTTTCTCGGTATACACAGATAAACTAGCATTTTAAATAGCATGGGAAAATGCATGTGCTTTTACCCAGTTAATTTTTGTCTGGAATTTTCCTTTTAGTTTCAGATGAAAAATCTCCAAAAAATTTTTTGAACAAAATGTAGTGAAGATTTGAAAATTAATTGTTTTGATACTCTATATCACAGTTACCCAAACATTTTCAGGAAAATTTAATAGTGAAAGTGTCTTCAAATTTGTATGTTTCCCATTATAAAAGAAATAACTTTATGCTTTCAAAGTACATCTTCAAAATTGAACTTAAAATTGCTGTAGCATAAGGTACTTCTTTGTTTTACTAATCTATATTAGACTTATTAGATAATCTTAATATTTTTTTCTTAAGAGAGCTTAGTGGCGAGAAACCATAGAAAATCTAGAATGAATGTCCAATTCATGTGGGTCACTATATCTATAAATACTCTTTCCTATATTAGGATATTTCAAGTTCAAAGTCCTAATTGGAAACATATAATGGAGGACTTTTTCTATGTCCTCTATTTTGTATTAAAATGATACCCATAAGATCCAAGTAGTTAGAACTATATCTAGTATTGCATAAATCATTGTCTAAAGAAATGAAACATGATTTTTCCCTGGTTTTCCTGTATTTATTTTTATACACTTATTAATCTCTTTGTAAAATTTGTGAAAATTTTGAAAAAGATATACAACTGACAGCAGAAATAGAATTAGGTCAGTTGTAAATTCAAAGACATAAGACTGCAATTTTAGATTATATTTTGATTTTATGTGTAAAACTGCCCAGAATACCATTGAGGAGATGATAGAGAGCTAGAGGATATTTTGATCCTGTTAATTTCATGGGAGATGTATTTTTTAAATATCTAAAATTGGGATATCCTGTAAATACTGGAGTATTTTAACCGTGAAAATGAAAGGTGTATCTCTGAGGTGTGCTTGAGAAGTCTTCTGTATGTATGCATGCATGAGTATGCATGTATGGTTTTAGGCTATGGGAGGCCTGAGAGTTTGGATTTTAGAGGGTCATCTCTATTTCCCCTTTTCCCCCTACTTCTCATATTCCCATCTATGTAGAGCTAAGGACTGAATGGGAGAACTGGGCTGGACTACAGAGAGAGAGAGGATTAAAATGAGCAAAGCTTATCTTTGCAGCCTTACAAATCAGTCCTGATGTTTTAAATTTGGCCTAGTGATTTTGCCTGGGATACTGACTTTACCATGGTCAGAATTAATAAAATTTGATTTTTACCCATCTCCCCGTTCATCCTGTTCCCCATGTACACTCTTACAAAAGCCTGCCATTCTGCCTTCCACAATTCTATAATATTATCTGTTACTCCACAATCTTTACCCTTAATAAGCATGTGTTACTTTTGTAATAAAATATAAGATAAAATAGTGTCAAGATAATACTATATTTTAAAATAATATTATATTTTAAAAGAATAATGTGGCTTTATATGATAAGCTTGGGATTTCAAACCAAGGAGAATTTGGAAGGAGTTGAATATAAACATTCATTTCGGAAAACCAGCTCCTTCTTTTTCCTTCTTCAAAACTTTCTGTCCTAGTGCTGTTTGTTCTGTCTTTGTCAGGTAGTAATTGAAAGTTGATAAGGGTACTTTATCCCCCAATTCCTGATGCAGATCTGAGACAGGAATTATAAAGGAATATGTTGATGGGGATAGTTGGAAGATAACAGGCAAAAATTAATGAATTGACATACTACTGAAGGATTGTTCCCTCTCAAGAAAATCACCTGTCAGTTATTTTTCTGGTATATGGCAGGCTTACAAAGTGCTTGAGTGTTATTATTTCTCATGATGTATTTTTTTTTTGCCTGTAAGTTATTATTATCATCTTGGGAAACAAAATTACTTAGCTTCTCTGCAATGCAAATGCTCATCTATAAAATGAGAATGTTAACATTGAACTTAGGGGAACTTCATGAGGATTGAATTAATTGAATTATAATATATATAATTATACCTATATCTATTTCTATATATATAGAGAGAGAGAGAAATGGATGGATACTTGACACGTAGTAAGATTGTAAATATCCATTTTTCCTACTCGCCTTTTCTTTAGATCTGGAATTCATTTCCAAAGACAATAACAAGTTGTTAGTCTGGCACGTATTCAGCATTCATTAAATTATCCCTTCCTCCCTCTCTCTCTCCCTTCCTTGCTTCTTTCTTTGTTTATACCTGATATTCAAGTAAATATAAATGTATACTTAATAAAATATAATAGTATATCAATAGTATATGTATTAATTTATGTGTGTTTTATGTGCCAGGAAAACATCTCAAGTGCTGCATTGTCATTTCAGCACTTAGTCTGGACTGAGGCATACATAATACATTGAAAGGCAAAACTAAATCCCTTTAGGTATTTTTTGTTTAGTTCATTTTTCCACTGTAATCAATTAATTCCATTTTATTTGTGTGGATAAAAATTTCATTGGGAGTAAGAAATGAATGTTATTTCTTTCTATTTTCATAACCTCCTATATTATCCATGGTTAGAAGGATTTTTTTTTTTACATCCAAGGATTTGAGTTGAGCTGTTAATATCACATAATTATGCATTCATGTGTTTTATGTAAAAATGTGTTTTTAAACCTGATAAAATAAACAATTTTACATGAAAATTATATATTGAAATGTTGGTTTATTGTTTGACTAAGAAACATGAACAGAAAGCACAGAGATATTAAAGCTATGACTGTAACTTCCAGTCATTGTGTTTTGGAGACGTGATGCTGTATTCTTTATTGAATAGGTGACTCCTCTTTGGAACATTATTAAAGGGATGTTTATCAGATGTATCTAACTTTAATCCAAGTTCTGATAATGGATTTCAATTTTATTTAGACTCTTTTGAGGAACATTTTTCTGTGTTTGGCTATATTGCTTTACTAATGGCACTTTTGATTGTTCAAGTACTATTTCTGTCTTTACCAGCCTTGAATCCAGCACCACAAAGGTTAGGGTGGTTGTTTTATTACACTCTGATTCTCTCAATGAAAGGATTAGGAGGGTCAATTTATATCCCAAGCTTACTCCTTTATTTGTTTCAGAGGCTGGTAACCATGATAAATGGATATCGCGATTGGATTTTGAATCAATAACCTCAGACACCAAACCATATGTTTTAATGAGAAGCTGGATTTTCTTACAATGGTCACATAATGCTATTATTTTCCTGAAGATATATTAGAGTTAGAAAAGATAAATATAAACACACAAAGTACTGTAACATGTTTAAATGCCGTTGTAGTTCATTCTTTTGAAAGGCTTGCTAAGGTCAACCATAATTCTTTTTGCTGTGCTTTGTTACTTTTGGCGACTGTGTGCAACAATTTTGAAATCATGTATGAGATTTGCTCTCAAGTTATTATTTTACTGAAGAGCTCAGTTTGCTTTTAAGAGAAAGTCCTAATGATGTGCTTATGAGGTATATATTCTGTTAGTTGGGATATTTTATATGGCTTATTTTGAAGATGAGTCAAGAGCTCATGAACACATTTACAGAGGTGCATGTAAAGTACACTAGAATAGGTAAATTCAAATCTATATAGAGATGTGTATTTTCTCCAGGATTTTATTAAAAGGGATTGTCTCTTATTTCATATGATATCTTTTCACCTGAGAGTACTGAAGGCTTATTAATTAATCCAGGAGCACCTCTGAGTATATCATTAATGAAATGTTTAGGCCAGATTTTGGAAGTAATCTATATTTCACTGGAACATTCTTTAAAATTCCTCTTTTAATATTTTTTCTTATGATTGGATATATGCACTGTGTATGGTCCTCACTTTTCTAAAGACACATGAAAGCAGCCACTATTGTGTTTAAACTGGAGAAAATCTCTTCCTTTTTCCAGAACTCCTTGATTCTAATTGTAGCATTTTGATTCTAGTCATGGCTGTTTCATTCCAATACAATGCTGAGGTGCTCCCAAGCAGTGACCCAGTTAGCAAAGCATTAGTCAGGGTAAAATGAGATTCTACGAGTGAGAGCTGTAGAACCAAAGACAGAAATATTGCAATCTAAAAAAGTAGTTCATTGTAGTATTTTCTATTTATATTGATCCTAAAATAGTCCCTTGGCATCTTAGGTATAGTAAATATATCTGTGCTAATCACATCCTTTCCAAAAACTTTTACTTATTTCCTCTAATATGTCCTGGAAAATGAAAAAAAAAAAATAGATTGGATCAAAGAAAATGTAGCCACATTTAAATCACTATTCATTATACCCCATCTCCTAGAAACTCAACATTGGATGGCATATACAATTAGAATTTTTCCTGATATTTTTGATAGCTATGGGAACATTTTATTGGAATTTTCCCTTTTTTAAGCCAATTATAACTTTAAACTTGTAACTGTATATATTGCTTTATTAGTCTCTGATAACATCATTTATGATTTTTCATCTAAAAGGCTAATCTATGGAATTTAAAGTTTTCCTTCATAGTTATTAAAAGATCTCATAAGAGTTAGTGTGGATACAGTGCATATTTCTTGTGAGATATATAAACATTTTGTCAGTGTAAGATTACCTTCTTAAATTTAACTTGTCATACTTTGGGGGTGATCAATCTTTCTGTGTTTAAAATGGAGCAAACATAAGAATTATATATTTATATCACTATGCCTAGAAATAATTTATATTAAGTTGACATGCCTCCTAATTTAACCAGTTTAAGGTTAGGATTAGCCTAGTCTCTGTAGAAAGAGATAGTGAATAAGAACAAAAATTGGAACAAAGTTTCTGTATCAAAATGTTGTGACATGTAAATACATTTTAGGACAATGAAGAGTATCTTGTGATTTTTTAAGTATTATGGTTCTATGAAAGTATGGATTGATGGTGAATATTATTTTGTGAAAGTAGGAGAGATAGTTAAATGAATAAACTAATTATAGTTTTAAACTCATGCTTGTCCATATGTACTTTCTGTCTAATTAGAATAAAAATTCAAGCACTGAAATAAATATTCAAAGACTGATATATGCACCATGAATCTAGTTCATTTCTTTCTAAGTAAAATTGTTGGTATGATATGACTGGCAGCATATTGCTGCTTGTCTGTTCTGAAAGTTACACATTTTGCTCCACATTGTTTTTATATCTTTTGTATTCAATTGGACATGCTTACTTTTAGAAAATTTAAATTTTATCATGTAGTTTAAATTGGAAAATATGTAATTCTTTAGAAATCATTCTTGTGATTTTGTGAATTTTATGATTGTGATCACCACATATGGTAAGGGGCTCAGTTGGCATTCACAGAGGTTAAATTTTGGAATTTTATTTGTTGTGGGTAAGTTTCTCTGTTGCAACAGGAATATCCATATGGTATCATCAATTTGGAGGTTATAACTTTGAGTACTTTGACCAGTGCTTAGGTAATTTAATTTGAGTTTAGGAGTTAACAGAGAGAGTATAAAATGCCATTCTTGTTATTGAAGGAAATGTGTTTTCCCTCTCAATGGAAATTTAGATTAAAATTTAAGCAAGTAAATTGGATTATGGTTTGCTTTGAACATCTGTATTTATTCAGCTGAAGCAAAATACTTCATTTCTGGGCTCACTATTAGGTGCCTATTCAGAGTGCATATTACATGCAGTTGTTCTAAGAAATACATAGGTTGAAATGGGATTCTCAGCTCTAAGGTATATTTGTAATAGTTCTCCATGCAGATAAGTTTAAAAAAAGAAACATACAAGATACCTGAGCAAGTTCTTGCTGACCTGCACAATACCTGCATCATAATAGGTCATATTTCAGCTCCTATATTTTTGACGAATAGCCTTGTTCTAAAAAGCTCTGTTCATGGTGCTGAAACCTCTTGTTATAAATGAGCATGTCGTGCTGATAAATTCTAATGTCAGCCTTTGTGTGATAGTGATTCATCAGGTTGTAAAATGTGTGTTCAGGAAACACACTGGATTATCAAGTTCCATATTTTGGGTGTGTTAAAATTAACACAATTTGTCCTTCCATTTTAAAGAGTTCAGAACAATTACCTTCTGCACTGTCAAAAACAGCTAGGGTTTAATTAGAAACTGTCAATGCAATAAAAAAGCAAATTTTTATTATTGTCAAATAAATTGGTATGACTACAGTATTGGAAATGTTTATAGGCCAGTGACATGTTGATAATAATGCAGCAAGCTACCATAAGAAATGCTAAACACTTGAATATCAACAGGCACAGAAGCAATTAATATGGAAACCTTGTCACTTTGTAGACCAAAGTGATTTGCCTCTAAAACTTATTGCCTATTATCTTCAATGATTTTTTTTATTTTTTTGGAATGTTTCCTTTGTACAAAAAGTATACTTATTTTGCAGGACTGTGTTTTTTGTTTGTAAATACTGTAAAAGGTATTGTTTTTCTTTAAGTGAAATCCTTTTATTTCTTATATAAGAAAATTAAGTAATTACTAATTTTCTTGGCATTAAATTCAGTGAGGCTCTAATTTTTTTTAGCTGTGGTTTCTAGATGTCTAGTGTACTGTCATAGAGGACTGCACTAAGGTAATTTTTTTTTCTTTTACTCTAAATTAGTCTCAGAAGCATTTCAGAAAACTTTTCCTTTGGTTAGCAAAACTCTCCTTTTAAAGTGTTATTAGATTCTGGAATTATCATTTATGTCATTTTTATATAGGGATGGTTTAAATAAAA
The DNA here is from genome assembly GCF_015220235.1 of Choloepus didactylus. Lineage (NCBI taxonomy): Eukaryota > Metazoa > Chordata > Mammalia > Pilosa > Megalonychidae > Choloepus > Choloepus didactylus. The sequence continues at coordinate 83,305,830 of NC_051311.1, forward strand.
AGGGATAATTAAAAAAAAAATCAGACTGAATAAACTTCTTCTACCACCAATTCAGTATATTTTAAAATGAAGTTCTAAAATCAGGTCTTAGAACAGGGCATGTTTTTTCATTACTGTATTTGCAGCATAGCAAGTTATTAAGTTGTTTGCTTGTTATTACAGTGAAGCCCATTAAATGTTTAGAATCAGAGATAGATTTAAGAATTATACCTCAATTGTAAATCCTACAGAAATTTGGCAGTCCTTTTGCAAAGCAAATAACCTAAAGCTGAGCTCCTCCTAATTATTAAAATAAGACTTTCAGCTGAACAGATATTAGATTTACATTATCTGAACTTAATAATTAAATCCACTCTAAATTCTGCTTGTTAAGAAAAGAAAATCTATAAGTGAATACATGATTTCCTAGATGATTTGTTTCTGTCAGTATTAAAGGGTCACAATGTTATTATTGCCTTTTAATATTGATAAAGTGCTTTCTGAAATCCATTTTGTGCATTACAAAAATGTACTTACATAACCCAATAAAGATATACTCTCAGTGTTCCAAATTTCATTATAGAAAAACACTTTTTAAAACCTTTATCATTTAAATGATATCTGGTCAGATGACATTTCCCAGAAATTATTCTTTATTTAGAAACAAAAACAAGACAAAATCAATTGATTTTAATCCAAAATGTATTTTTTTCCTTATAAAAGAGGTCCACATACTCACTGTGTCTATTCTACAGTATTTGTCCATTTTATTACACCATGTGTCAATTCAAGTTTATCTGGTCACCGCAAAAACTCGTGGCTAATATGTGTAATACAACACAGGAGGAGGTATTGCTCAGTTCAGCTACTCTTACATACTTAAAAAAAAAATACAGAAACTTTTTTTGTCCACTTTAACTGTATTCCAGACAGAAAAGTTACATGAAAGGTCTAGAAAATTGTTTGTTTGTTTTTTTGGTTGCCACAGTACCCTTTGAAACCAGTGAATTAAAATGCTGAATGTTGAACTTGTACATTATTTCCATTGGTCAGGAGTAGCATTCATGAAGCCCAAACTTCTTTCCAGAAAGAAATATTTCTCTGCCTTTTACTTCGCACAACTGCAGCCTTGAGCTTTTCTTTGAAGTAGGTTTAGTTGGTTGTTTTTAGGACGTATTTGTTGGCACAGCTATAACAGTTGCTTTCACTTCCAATTCTGTACTTTTTTCTTTGCCTGCTTCCCAGAGATTGATTGGAGGAGGATAAAGCTCACTGAACACAGAGGTTGGTTTCTGTAAATAATTCCTCACATAGCTGTGTCCACCATCATAGTTCATCTCTTGAGAGAGACAGCTGAAAAGACATACCACACCAATAATCCCCAGAAGGCCTCCAAGGCAGGCAATAAATGTTGTAGTGTTATTCTTTTCATATTCTTTTCGATCAGGATCCAAATCTTTTGTGGTGACATTCACACATTGTTTTCTGTTTATCTGATAAATGGTGGGGACATCAACACAAATTTTGTACTCAGTTGATGGGTTCAAATGAGTAAGATTATATACCTTGACATTGGATGGTATTCGAGCACTTTGGGCAACGTGGGGATTTTCAGTCTTGACAAAGGCTGTCCACTTAACACTGGACTTTAGAATTTTAGAACTTGCTTTCCAAGACACCAGAACTGAACTGGCCTGAATATCTTTTATTTTAATATTCAAAGATCCATTGTCATCCTGGGGCAAAGAACCATCCACTTTGATCATAACAGACTTCAAATCAGCACCAACTAGGTTAGTTGCTATGCAAGTATACAAACCCTCTTCTTTTGGGGTCATGCCACTTATATCTAGTGTGCCTTCAGAATGGACATAGAACTTGTCTGTCAGAGTATTAGGCAAGAGTTTTTGGCCAGAAGGTGTGATCCAGTAGATTTCAGGCTGTGGCTCTGCAGTAGCTCTACAGTGTAAGGAAACATAGCTCCCAACTTCCAAATCCAGATTAGAAGGAAAGCTCTCAGGAGCTATAAGAGGGAGGCAGATCTCCATCATTTCCCTGAAATGCACTTGTCGAACATTCTGGCCTTGGAATTCAGGTGGGTCCACACAAAACAGAGACTCTGGCTCCATAAATCGAATGTTGGTTTTGTTCATATTAATCCAGCGGATCACACAGTCACACCTGATGGGATTGCTGTGTATGCTGATTTCCTTGAGGTTTGGCAGAGACTCGATTGTACCATGGTACAGGGCACTAAGGGCATTGCTGTTAAGCATGAGTGATTCCAGCTTAGGTAGTCTGAAAAATGCATTTGGGTGAATGTAAGACAACCTGGGGTTGTTAGTAGCTTCTATTTTTCTTAAATCTGGCAAGTTATCCACAGCCAGGCTGTCGATGGAAATCAGTTCAGGCATATTATTTATGCCCAACTCTTTTAAATGTAGCATATTGCTGAAATCACCCCTTCGTATTCTATTAATAGGATTTTTATTTAGATCTAAAAATTTGAGGTTGACAACTTTTTGAAGAGCAACATGGGGCACTTTAATAAGCCTGTTGTCATAAAAAGAGATGCTTTCTAAATTTTCAAGCCCAACCAAGGCATCATCTGGTATTTCCGTGAGGTTTATACCAGCTATCACCAGGCTGCGAAGATTGAAAAGTGGCTTAAAGTCCATATCTTTGATTCTGATGATTGGATTTTCCCCAATCATCAGAATCTCCAGATTTGGAAGAGCATCAAACCACTGACTGTTGATCATCTGTAGTCTATTTGAATTGAGATGAAGCCGTAGGAGATTATGTAGGCCAGTAAAGGCTCCAGGTGAAATTTTAGACAGCAAGTTGTGATTAATATAAAGTTCTTGCAAATTGTTTAGTCCAGACAGACATTTTTCAGGTAGCTCAGTAAGTTTGTTTTCTTCTAGGTATACAGAAAGGAGCTGAGGCATCTTTTTTACATTAATATTGGTAAGTGATGATAAATTGTTTTGAGATAAATCCAGGCCAGTAAGGTTTACTGGAAAGTCTATGAAATATTCAATTTTTGCAATATTGTTAGTCTGTAAGAGCAGAATCTGTGTGTCAGCAGGTAATCTTGCAGGGAAATTTAAAAGACCTAAATCATTACAGTCCACTGTAGATGCCTCCATATAGACGGATCTGGGTGTGAACCAAGGTCTGATTTCACATGTACATAATTGTGGGCAATCCACTTTTTTATCTACAGCTTGTACTAGTGTAGTGATAGCTAGGCCAAGTAGCACATGAATTCTGAGTGGTATGTCCTTCATCTTAGCTTTCTTCTTCAGAAATTTAATGGGCCCTTAAGGATTCCACAGTCACTGCTAGTATGTTCAGTAGGAGCTGATTGATAAGGAAAATACTTGCAGTTGTCAAATGATAAATGCCGTAGAACCATAAAGTATTTCTTCATGTAAATAAGTGTCAGTGTCACAGTTGCATTGTGCAAAAATGTCATGCATATTGGAGAAAAGAAACTCACTGTCTCCTTGATAGTATAATATTGATATACTTTGTGAAGATGGGGTATGTATAGATGGTCACAGGAGATTGAGTAATTCATTTATTTAGGAGTATAATATTAAAATCCCATGCTTGTTCAGTACTTTCAGGAATGGCAGCATGATGCTAAATGTAATAAAATAAAATATAATATAAAAGGAAAAAGAGAAAAAGAGAATTAGTACAAAGGATTAAATACTATAATTAATATCAATTGACTAATTACAATTATTTCCTGTATAAATAATATATTTAGAGTTTATTTCAATATGTCTTTTTTACTTCATCATTGTTATAACTGTCCTTCATAGTTAGCTGACTCAGACATTGGACAGGCAGTGAAATTTAATCTTTAGAAGGCTATAGTTTCATTAAACATAATGAATATGCTTCCAAACTTTTTCTCTTATTTCAAAAGTTTACTTGTTTACACTATGTAATTTCGGTTATTGTAGTTTTCCTTCTCTTTGACAATTATGTATAGGGGAAAAAGAGAAAACACTCCTTTAATAATTTTTTTTTTCTCTTAGAAAGGCAAAATAAAAAGACTGTAAGTAAATAATACAATTCAGTTCCTATCAAATGAGTTAGCCTATAGTTCCTCAGGCCCTTAGAAGACAGCATTTAGAGACATGTAAAATGCTTGCTGAATGAATTAGAAGTAGTGGTATTTAACTGGATTTTCCATTTCATTCATACATTTTTCTATGTCTCCTTTGTATAACGTTTCTTGAATTTTGAAGCATTTGGAAGGGATTAACGCTAATCCCTTTGTATGTTGTCATTCTTAACTGAAACTTGTTCTAATATTTGACCGTTTTATTTTTCCCTGAAAACAACTTATATACCATTAGTTACTAGCAATGAAAATGTAACTTGATTACATCAGTAGAACAAGTGTTTAGCTATTCCTCATTTTAAATGGATACTGAAGTCTTTATCAAGAAAAATAAATGTTTCCAAATCCAAGTTGCAGTTTTGATATGTGTTGTGTTATAAAACCCCACACTACTTTTTGGTACACCCTCCATTCATTTAGATGCTGACAAGCTCTCCCTTCAAGAGGAGAGAAGGGTAGGGTTGGACTCTTCTTCAGGGGATTCTGCCTACCAATGATAATGATCTACTGAATAATCAGGCTGTGGACATTCTTCCTTCTTTCATCTCTGTCCTGTATCGACATTCTTAATGGCATTGGCAAGTGACTTTAGATAGGTGGGGCTTCATTGTCAGTGATAAATATATTTAGAGATGTGGTCTCTACAGAGAGACAGAAGCACTTTTTTTTCCCTTGGTAAAAAAGTTCTTGTTTTTCAAAATTGTAAAATATTTGTAGTTAAAATTCGTATCTAATTTGCCTCTTACCCTTTACTTGCAGAGATGTGATTTTATCTAAAATCTAAACCATGAGATCCCAATAATTGCTATGTTATCTTGAATTAAAAGTCTCTGCTATTTTTTTCATTACTCCATCTGCTTGCTGATCTTAGTTCCATTTTCCTACTAAAGTTTCAGCTAGTACTCCTAACCTGTTTTAGGTAGACTCCAATTCCTTTGAGGGAAGACTTTTCACTAAGATGCCTGATAAATCCCCCTTAGCCCACAGAGCCCTCCACAGTCTGGGATCACTCTTCTCTCCCCCCATGTTTAGCCTCATCTGCCAGTCTCCTGCCTGCAGCCTTCTCTCTTTTGGCAGAGCAGAGTTTCAGGGCCTCACCCTGTAGTCTCTGCCAAGAATGTCTTTTTCTTTAAGTTAACTCTTGCTGTTTTTTCCAAACTCTGATCAAGAACCTCCCACTTCAGGAAGCCTTCCTTACTTTCCTCTCCACCCCCAACCCCCATTTGTACTTAGCTGCCTCTCCTTAGTGATCCTATGGCAATGAGAGCATTTTCTTGATTCTCTCCCTCACAGTCAGTAACCTCCTTGACATCATGGAGCTTGACTGACTTTTTATCCCCAGCTCCTAGGCATGGTAATTAGAATATAGGAGGTGCTCAAGAAATGTTTTTAATGGATAAATAAATGCTTTTTAAAATTAATAAATGCATATATGCATTTTTACACATATAATTTAAGAAAATCAATCTGCCTAATTTCAATAAGTTTATCTGCTTTAACTTGCATGAATCTATAATTTAACACAGAATATGTGTTACTATAGTACTAAAATCCAAAGATTCAATTTGAGGCAAATACAAAGGAACATTAGGCTTTAAAAAAAAAGTCAATCTACTATTATACCCATGGTTTATTCAACATGTATTGAACACCCATTATGTGCCAGTTATTAGATTAATAGCCAGAGGGGAAAAAGATGACTTAGATTTTGTCTCTCCCATAGTAAGCTTTCATTCTGGAGGGGAAACACAAGTAAACAGATGGTGACAATTTGATTTGGGGACTGATATGGGAGTATCTAGGAGGCACACCTGAGTAAAACTGAAAATAGAAACGCATTGCTTCTTTATTGAAGAAAATTGAATAAAAAGCCTAGATACAAAGTGCAAAATACATTTCTGCAAGATTCCTATGAGTTACTCAGTTGAGAACTGAGAAACCTTAACTTTTGCCAATTCATCAGTCTGCACTTTCTACAGCAGAATCTGAGATGCCTATATCCTCGTTTAAGGTAACTAGAGTACTGGAAATGTTCAAGATAAAACCTTCTTTTATGGAGGGAAGGAGTGCTAGCTTAGTGAAATCATTTTTTATTTTGAAATTATTCTGATGAGTGCATTTTAAAATTTATATCTATGTTTAATTAGAAGCTGTTTCTTTTCAAACCTCATTTTATCATTTACATAGCTGTATGCCAGAAACAAACACATTTTGAACTAGGTTTATTCTGGAAGCCTTTGAAAATAAGGAAAGTTTTTTCAGTGGTGAAAAAAAATTCAAATATTATTTCCCCTAGTCTTTATTAAGAAATTGTCAGTATGTGAAGCATAATAAAGGACATAGAGATTTAGTATTTATTTATTGTAATATTGACTTTTTTCATGTCTGTGGAAATGACTATGATCCTTTCACTAATGGACTGTTTGGCATGGTTTGTCCGCAGGACAGTAAGACAATAATAATACTATCTTATATCTTAGTGCTTCCTGGTTTCCAAAGCCCTTTCTTATGTTATTTATTTTAACAATGACCTAGTGAGATAGGTTGGGCACATACTTTAATCTCATTTTTTATGCGTGGGTATTGAGGCCCCATGAGATCTCACAGCTAATAAATGATGCGGTGTGATTAGAGCCCAGGTTTTGTCTTGAGGCTCTCAGATTTTTTTTCCAGCAAGCCACATTACATGAATATTTATATAGAGAGAGATTATATGAAATAATTTAACAAAAATATAATGTAGCGATTTTATTTCTCAGGCAGGGCTAGCATCATTTTGGTCTTCTGGCATTCAGGTTTAGAAAATTAATTTTTATCAGTCCACTAACACTGACCAGTATGTGATTCACACAAACCAAACTCACAAGGGATTAATATCCAAAACCAGAATGCCAGCTTATTACAATGAGAAATATGACTGTCAAAAGAGTACAAATACCTGAATCTGCTAGTCAGTGCCTTTGCTCCCTTTAGAAAAAATGTACATGGAAATATAAATTATTAATCTGCAAGTTGTTTTTGAATATAGAATCAGAGGCAGGTAAGTCAGGTTAGAACTTGTAATTATCATAGTCATCGGAAATTATAACCTGAAGTATCTGCTTTAGTAAAGAATATATTACCATGGGAACTGGAATTCTTCAGTCTTTTGTCCATGGTGTGACTTGAAGACCCCAGATCCCTGTGAAGGAAAGCTTTTCCTGGGTTCATCCTTGTTACCTCTCACTGTACCTTAATCATTTGTTTGCATTTCTTTTTTCCCTTACTAGACATGAGATTATTTGGTAGGGACTGTGTTCATCTCACCTTTGATTTGATTATATTAGGACATTTAATTGGTTGATTAATAACTAACATAGTACCTCCTGTGTAGAAGTCATTAGCCAATCTAAATGATAGCTCACAAATATTTCTCTTTTTAATTTGTTCTGGATAAGAGCATGTGGAACAGTGATTAAAATGACCATTTCCTCCCAAATAAGTGGCAAAAAGTCAGGAAAGAATAAAGAGAAAAAGATACACTCTCAGATTTTTAGAGAATGTTTTCCCAATTGTCTGAGGGTTATAAAAGTAGAAATGTCCCAGTTATGCTGCAAAGTGTCCACTGGCAAAAACGGAAAATGGTTCACTTTACAGGCACCAATTTCAAAAAATAAAGCTGTTCTTCAGAGCTACAATCTAGCTTTACCACTGAAAAAACAGTTTCTGCTATTGGCCATTTTGGGATTTGGGCCAGATTCTAATGATGGTACTGATTCTAGAAGGGGGGATTTTCATTTTTTTATATGCATCTCTATTAGAATTTTTAAAAATAACAAACTAAATTATATCATCAAAAAAAAAAAAAAAAGAAAAAATGACCAGTGTAATGGCATTTTCAGTTGCTGAGAATTTCAATTTCCTGAACACTCTCATTTATTCCCTCCCTCTCCTCCAATTGTCCTTCTCCCAAATCTCCTTTCTGAACATGTTGAATACAAAATAAACCCTTTGAAAAACATTTTCAGGCTTACAAAAACTTGAATTGGATAATGATTATGTACTTACATAATTTCCTATACTCTATCAATTTGCTTGGATTTTTTTTTTCTTCTAAAATAAGAGAGAGATATTATACTTGGAAAAATAAGTATTTCAATATTGGGTTTCAAGGGTTTAAGACTGTTGCTTATGGAGATGCTCTAAAACCTAGCTTAAGGACTTGAACATAAGCTTTTAATAAGTACATTATAATGAAGGGATGAAAGAATGGGTGAATGGATGGACAGATGGATGAAAAGAAGATAATGTGTAGGTAATATATCTTGCTTTTCTTCCTTAAAATATGATAAATGAACCATGTGCAAGTAAATGTTATTAAAATAGAAGCATTTTCATTAAATGACTTTCTTTTGTTAGGGCGAACATTCATATATGTGGTCTTACTCTTAGGAGACAAGAGCCAACTCATAATTAACTATTGCTATTTTCTTTTGCTTTATCATGTAAAAAGTATCTTAGAAGGTCATTTTTGTGCCTTCCTTTAGTATGGAAGGCAACAACACTCTTCACATATTAAAGCAAAATAAATTATAACAGGATATTACAAAAGTTCAGAAGATAATGTTATTAAAATTTCATTAGGTATAAAAACCCACATCTCAATGGGATGGATTAAATAAGAGCTCTTTTAAACGGTTTGAATGAATGACTCGTGCAAGCTCAAAGTCAGACCTTATTAAAGTTTATTAAATATCCACTCATTCATTTATTCATCCACCGAATCTCTTAATTGTTGAAGCCCTACTGCATCAATCACTGTGCTTTCATTTCTAATCTCTTTAGGTGAGAAGATTTTTAAAATGAAAAATGAAAAATAAGTAATTTTCATGGACTGTGTAATTTGGCAATTACCTTTAAGACATTTTTTCTTTCTTTGCATGTGGGTTGATTTGAGACTTTTTTTTTTTTTTTCCTAAAAAGCATTTTAAGATGCGGACTTTTCCTAAGAGAGATGTCCTTTGTACTTTCTGAATTTTCCTGTGTTCCTTCCTTTTTCTTATTGGCTCCCCAAAGCAGATTTTGCCTTAGGGAGAGCCAAAGATCTAAAATGATTTATATAAGAGGCTGCAGTATGAAGCTTCACAGTTTAGGCCATTAAAAGAGAGCAATTTTAGGAATTCTCATGTCATCATAGTTTTAGTACCTGTGGATACTTGTCATTCAGCGTTATTTAATTTAAAAATAAAGAATATTTTTAGTAACAATTATATGTGAGCCTTTTATGGAAAAAGCTAGTTTCTCCTGATAAAGAGGTCTTCATTCTTTAACATCTTCATCTGCTTGTTATTTGTCATTTATAAAACGCTGATTGAGCACCTACTTTTTGGCAGCTACTGTTGTAAACACGGGGAAATGAGTAATGAATATGATGAATCTCTGCTCATCTAGTACTCAGTTATTGAAGGAGTCTGAGGCAAATATGGTGCAGTAGACTTGACTTACAGTAAAAATATGTGCAATGCTCCATGGATGCACGAAGAAGGGGATACTTGGTTCTCTCTCTCCAACAGGAACGATCTGGATGTTCTTGGTCTTTTGTAGCATTTATAAAAAATAAACTGAAGTATAGCGGGGAGATGTGTGTAAAAAGATTTAAAATCCACTATCTTTCTGATGAATGTTTTACAATGCTAAACCTTAAGAGCAAAGTGTGGCTTCTACAGTGTATTCATTATGCATATTATAAAGATTAAAGAGTCTGAAGAAGTGAAGCATTTTGATACTTGGCGTAAGTTCAAAATTGGTGAGGATAAGAAGTTGCCATGGCTACATTAAAGCCCAGTTTTTTTCTTTCCCTTTATAGCAAATTGCTAGCTAAATTCATTTGTATAAAGAACTTAAATTCTATTCTCCCTTTATTTGACTTTATATTACCTTGTTCTAAGACAGTCTTTCTTTAACACTAATTGAAGGTTCCATATCCCAAGGTATTGATGAGTTATTCTAAAGTCGTGTCTATAAAAGCCTATTCTTTTTCACTTGGGAAATATTTATTTTCCCATTTTTAAAACTTAATTGTTTAAATGTTGTATGTCAACTTTAGGAAAGGGATAATGGTTAACTGTTTAGAATAGTTTAGTAAGTGCTATCATCAAAATATTGATCTATTTCTAAGAAATTTATATACGGAAAGAAAACTTGCTTCTCATTATGAAGGTTAACTAATTGAATTTGTAGTCATGGACAGGATTCTCACTTTCTTGTGGTGCAGATTATTCATCTTTAAAATTTAGAAATTGGGTTAGATGATCTTTATGATTTCTTTGCAATCTAAACTTATGTGGGTTTTAAAAAGATATCTAATAATTGGCAGTGTGTAAACTAACTTTATCTGCTTTGAACCCTTGCATGTTTTAATTTATCACAAAGCTTATATTCAATACTCTAGTTATATGTCATTAACAAATTGCAATCAGTGAATTTTAGTCATTATGGGCTTTTAAAGGCTATCAAATTAATTACCTGCCATTATTCCTATTTCATTTTATGTTTATATCTATGCAGTAGTAAATGAATTAGAGAGGTACTTTAGTGATTAAATTAAGGCAAACTAACCACTAGGAAGTAAATTGCTTGGATTAGTTCCCTTGATCAAATAAATGAAGCAAAAAGGAGTTGTCAGAAACTATTACTATTGATATAAGGACAATTTATTCATTATTTTTTTGCTAACTTTGAAGATTTTTGATAGAATTGAAGTTTCAGCTTCCTGAACAAATATGGTGTTATATAAAATAAGCACATTTTCGATGTCATAGAAATTTTTTTAGAAAGGAACATACAGATCCATTGGTTCTCAGTCCCATTTCACTCATGAAACCCTTTGTTCAAATGAAGTTATGCCTGGATCCCCAATCCATAGATGATCTAATTTCATTAGTACAGGGAGAGAGGGAGGAGAATGTGGTGAGGGGGGTATATGGAAAGGTCTGGATGGCTCCCACTGACTTGGCCTCCCCTGCCCATAGCATCTGATCCTGAAGGAGCTCCAAAGAGTTCAATTTCTAAACTGTCCATCTACTCCCAAGCCTTCTTAGGAATAAAGTAATGAAGATCCTCAGTCATGCAGTGACTGATGCAAAATGTTTCGCTCAGGAGGGGTGTTGAACATTTGGAGAGACTCTAGGCATTCTTTCTAACACAAATTCCCCCATCTTCATCTCAGTCTATAGGTCTGCTACATCAAATTGACCTAGATTGAATAAAACTGGCCTGTCTCCATCCAAAGTGGGGAAACCCCCAAGTCTGACATGATAGTACTCAGCACAGATGGCAGGTATTAGCTACAGAAGGGAGAGGGCAAGAAAGGAGGACATACTTTTGGGGAGGGTGGGTGTGGTAGGAGAGGTTAATAATATATTGAAGGCTAATGCATTCCAAGTGCTGCTGTTTTCGTACTTTACATGAATTCTCACAGGTAATCCTCCTGTAAACTTTTTATAGATACTATTATCCTTACTTTTCATATAAGGCAAAAAGAGGTTAAGTGACTTAGTTCACACTCAGACACGAAGGAGCTGAGATACAAATCCCTTTATTCTGCCTTCAAAGCCCAGTTTTAACTACTAAGCTCTACTGCCTCTCAAATGTTTATTGAAATAGTATCATTCATTGTAATATCTTTTCAGAAAGAAGTTTCCTCCAACTGTATGGGCACACTGTTTTTTTTGTTTGTTTGTTTGCTTATTTCTTTCTTTCTCCTCCTGTGATAGGGAAGTTCTATTCATATTAGGTGAACTTTAGAATGCAGTTGTGTCCCAAAGTGGAATGGGGACTAGAATCAGAAAACTTGTTTTCGAGGCCTAGTTTTGCTGTTTGATTCAGACAAATCATGTTGCTCTGAGGCTTAGTTTTTTATAAAATGTGGGGTTTGGACTAAATTTTTACTGTCGTTTCCAAATTGATCGTTAATGTTCTATATTATCCCATAGAGCTTTCTTGTAGAGTCACATTATAAAGAAGTCTGTTTATTAATGTACAGAATTTATGTACTAAAGTGTATGTCATGTGTATCCATATATTTAAAGGACACTTTCTTTTAAAGTGGTTTCCTTAGATTTCTGATATTTTCAGATTCTTAAATGTAATACCTTGAAATTCTTCAACTGGCTAAGATTCTCCTTTGCTATGATGATAGGAATAGCTGTAGGGTTAAAAAAAAAAAAGTGGGGGTTGATATTATTTTGTGCCCTTGTCATATTTAATTTCCTATATTTTGACACAGAGCATATTAATGCAGACCTTAAATAAGTCATATCCTATTTCCATTCTTCATGAAACTAGGTTCAGTTGACTCTTTTAAGTTAAAATGTAGGCCTTGCAATAAATTTCTTTTAGAGAAACCAGGAGTAACTTAAATAGCACAATTCTTTTCTCTCCTGAATCTTAAAATATGCTTCAGATAGATTTTGACAGAAACTTGGACATTTTATCTTTTTTTCTTCTACTGTTTACAGAATTTGAAGCTTGTGCTATATATGTGGAGATCAGATCTATAGGGATAAAACAAAACATGATCAGGATAGTTTCTTTTAAAAAGTCCAAATGTGGCATCCCAAAACTTCAGATGTGTGGGAGCTAGTTATAGCATGGCTGTGGTTCAGGAAGGATAATTTGTAGTACAGAAATTATTCCTTTATAATTTTGTTTTAGAGAGTGGGAAATGAAATCCGAGTCTTATGAGTGTTTCATATTGGTGCAGTCATTTCTGCATACTCATAAATTACCAGCTTGTCATGATACTATCATTTCTAATTATGGAAATAACTCTGATTTGTATTTATTTTTAATTATAGTTTTTGCTCAACTGAACACTTCATTAATAGCATTATATGTGAAGTTGATTTTTGTACATGCTTAGCAAAACAAATGATGTTTCTAAGCCAGAACTTATCTCTTTATGCTTGTATTTCTTCTATGAGCATCTCTCCCTGTGCTGGGGAACTCTAATGCCCAATATAGCGTAAAAGTACTTCATTAAATATTGTTTGAGATCCAGTGGATTTTGATTGCCTGATTTGCTTTAACTTCCCTTTTATCATCCCCTTGTTATTTAGCATTTGCATAGTCCCAAGTGTAGGCATCTGGGAGGGAAAGTATTCATTTCTGCATTATCCTTAGTGTTCATTCATTTTTTATTGATGCATAATCATCTTATTTTCCAAATTGGGAAACAAAGTCATGGAAACCTAGCTTCAGGTTTTAGTGAATCATAGATCTCTATTTGTTTGGTTCCCCTCTGCTAAATAAGCAGCAGGGTATTGTGAAAACATGCAGACAAGAGTTAGGAGTCCTTGTGACCTTTAGGACCTTCATAAGCAATACCGTCAAGCTCTATAGTTATATAATTTTTGTAATAATCTGAAATAAACTCAAAATTGTTTCCAAATAATATTTCCTTATGTACAAAAATGATGTAATGTTCTTGAACAAATACTGACAGGATTTATGCAGAGATTTCATATCTTCCGATTTTTATCATGTTTATTCACATGCTTTACATGTGTATCAAACAATGGTATTTATATAAACAGGGTGTTAATTTCACTAGGATCAGAAGTCATCTGATCCTTAGGAGCTGTGCAAATTCATGGAATATTTGAACATTTTCTTTTTACTTACATGTCAGGAACTGTTTATGTACCTTGGCAAGAGAAATAATTGTTCTCTTGGCAAAATGTATGTGTGCACGTGTGCATGTGTATACTGAGATAACTGAATGTGGTTCATTGAAGTTTATGTACTAGATAAGGTTTCTCATCTTGTTCCAATTTTTATTCCTGTTGATAGGTGTTTTGGATGATTGAGTCATGTCGGCATCAGTTTGTATTTTAAAAGTTTCACATGTTTAGGAGTCTCCCCAAGCATGCATTCTTTGTTCCCTTGATATTTTTGGTGTCTAGAAACACTTTATTTTCCAGTTGCAGTTTATTTGGGAAGCTAGTGCAGTGAGATGATTTTAAAGGATGCCATGTTTTATCTTCCAAAGAATTTCCAATTAGATTTGGAGACAGTTTCTCTGCACAACTCCACTGATGAATGGTGGGAGAAACACTATTATTGTGCCTTGTAGTACAATGAGTTGGAAATGCATGTTTCATGTAGACCTGCTTTCAGTCATTTTACATTTCAGATGAAAGCATTTGGGGTAATTATCCAAATAATTCAAGCAAGTTTTGAATCATTTTCTTCTTCATTGGAAGATAACCAAATATATGAAGTCTTTGAAGTCTCCATTTTTTGAGTCACCTGAAGATTGTTCATCTCCCTGATCTACTTAAAAAAAAAAAGAAATACAGTGATTCCAGCTTGAGTGGATTCTGTGGACAGGTACATGTGGGCTGCCTTGTGCTTTCTGATCTTGTGAGCACTGCTCTCCCTAGGGTCTTATACTTGGCAGCACATGACAGGCATATATACCCACTCCCCCAAAAAATCATTCTATATTGACTGTCACAAATAAATGCTTTCATACCAATCTCAGGAGGACTGCTTTCGAAGCAGAGATATGCCATAAAAGGATGGCAGCAAAAATGTTTTCATCATATTTGTACTCTTTGATTGAGTTACTCAGTTTGGCAGAACAGAAAGTCATTCGTTTGTAAAGAAGATAAGGAAGCCTCTGAACAAGAGTCCAATGATGTACTATAGATCGAGACTGAAGAAATACTTCAGGTGCAATATTATTACAGAAAACCCAAAATTACATTTCAGAGAAGAGCATTCGTCTGACAGGAACTCAGAGTACATGATTTCTGTGTAGTTCCGTTTCTGTTCCTCGTATAATAAAATACTGGGTTTCATTGCTTTATTAAAACAGCATGCACATCAGTGTTTTATATTTTTACTACGAGTTGAGGAAAAAATATTTAGAAAAGATTTGAAATAAAATAAGCTCCTGTGATCAAAGAATTTCTTCAAATTCAATAAACAAGAGAGTAAATCATAGCGCCACATTTTCAGGTGGGCCGTGGGTCAGCCCGTGCCTTCCATGACTTCAGTGATGGATGATGCTTTTCTGTTACCGTAGGTAAGGGAGCTGATAATACAGATGCGGCCTGTATTATTAGTTTCTATAATGAGTGTGGAACTGTTTGTCTATTTTCAGTTGAAAAGTGTGCCGATTTCCCTCATGCTCTGTAATTTCCCCGCTTTACTTTTGACAATCTGCTTAAAAATAATACTGCTATATTTGTGTCTAGGGGCTACAAGAAAGATTTTAAAATAGAACAACAGAAACGCTACTGAAAGCTTGAAAAAAAACTTCATGAATTAGGGTTTTGAGTTTCAAAAGTAATTTTTTAAACAAAGTTTAAAAACAGTTTTTATGCCTGTGTGCATATCTTTGCATCTTTCTGTGAGTAGAAACTCATTACTGACTAGGTTGTGAGTTCTTCCCTAATATTGGTGTTGATAAATAATGTATATGAAATGACCTCCTGGTGGTACTTAGAAGAAGCCTGCAGGGATAGGCAGAGGTAGTTCTTGACACACCCCAGGTCTGCGATCCTTTCCTATTTATTTCACGTGTGAAAAGAAAAGGTCCAGTTCGCAGACCAAAGCCTTGGGTTTCCTTCTTCCTGTCACCTAACTACAGTTACTTAACTTTATAGGCACTTCACAGAAGCCCTTTACTTGGGGTTAATTATGTAGACTGCCTTATATAGACCACCTTGTGAGATTTGGTTGCCTAAAACCTCCTTGAATTCATTTAAAATTATTATTGACACGGGGGCATGATTTGGTTCACAATAAAAGTACATATAATCAGCTTTATGGTGAGTTATATTTTAACAAGTTTCCAGTGATATTTGAAAACTATGCTATTTAAGCATTAGGCTACATCTGGGTAATGAACATTCGGGGAATATGAGATCCCTAAAAAATAGAGGCATAGGAAAAGAAATATGTACTATCTTATAAATATTGAATAGAAAGGACAATGTTAATTTAAGGGAGAAAGCAAAAAAACAAAATAGCTATTTCTTTGAAATGGAGAGTAGTGTAATTTGTGATACCTAGCAAATTTTAATTTTGTCTTAATGGGCAATATAGGCCCTTGCTAACATTAGCTCTTTTACAACAGCTACTACATTGAGTTACTTGGGCAATATGCCACTTAAGCATGTATTTTGTGTGGCTGTATCTGGCTGGACAACCAGACACAGAAGGGAGTTCTAAATCTTAGATGGGGAGAAAGGATTCCTTCAAAACAAGGTTGTAAATTTCTACCCATTTTACAGTTAGAAGCCTGGTTTTCATCTCATATACAGCTTAGGTGAAAACTAGGAGACAAATCACCTATTTGGAAGAATTTCTTAGCTGATAATCTCTACAAATAATTTAGGAATATGTTTCAGTTTAGGCTGAGAAAATAAATGACTTCTGTTATAGCAACTTCACAGGGTAGGATTTAATATTTTTTATGGATAAAAGGAACTGTGTTCAATTACTGGATTTGAGTTATGAAAAGAAATCTTCCCTTTACATAGTTGTATGATTCAAAACTTAGAATTCTTTAAATTTGATCTGGGACATTTGCCTAACTTTACTATCCCCATGTTCCCAAACTATGTAGTAAAGTTATTTAATTTACTGTTAATTTCTTTTCCAGGAATATTTTACATTATGCAGTGAAGATGTCTTCAACATTAATTTCATAATTACAAATCAATTTTCCAACATTAATTTTATGTTATGGAGAAACTTTATTTGAAGCTTAGAAGTTGTATTTTATACTTACATTTTTAATTTTATATTTATGTTTTATATTTGTTATTCAAAAACAGCCATGTAGTAAAGATTAAATTAAACTACTGTGGATGTGGAGTTCAATATACAAAATTTATCCAAATGGAATAAAACTTTTTTCCTGATTTCTGTTAGTTATAGTACATGACCCTATTTAGTAAGATATAATATGTCTTTGTGATCGTTCCTAATTGTGTTTAGGTCTTTGGGAAGATACGGTTTTGTTTCAGTGGATAAAAGCTATCCTTAATGAGGCTGAGAGATTTAATGAGTTAGTCCAGGTGAAGGACTAGTAAGTGATGGTTCCTGGGCTTGATTCCAGGTCCCTGACACCACTGTCAATCATCTTTCTGCTAGGCTGTGCTGCAGAAAGCCTTGTATTATAGATACACATGTACTTGATGGTGCCCTTTACTAGTTGTAAATAAAGTATCTTTAGGTCTAGACCTATGTCTTATTTGCTTCACAAGCATATACAATGCTGACTTTTCTTCTTTGTACAATGAAATTAGATATTATATTATAATTATATTATATTTGTGCTTAGCAAAAAGCTGGCAAAGAACTTGTTAAATTGTATGGAACTATGTAAATGCAATAATCATTTTAAACATCTTTTCTTTAATTTGGCTTTTAATCCTCCTACTCAGTTATAGCTCAGTTATTGACCACCTTACCTAAAGTATACCCTTGAGTTATTCTCCCCATTGTATGTTCTTTGTAGCATTCAAGATTATCAGAATTTATTTGCTTTTAATTTGTTGCCTGTTTCCCACCACCCCTAGAATGTTAGTTTCATTAAAACAGTTTCCTATCTGTTTTCACAGCTATATCCCCAATGCCTAGCAAGAACAGTGGTTAGCACTGTAGCTCAAAATTTTTATTGAATGAATGTCAGTTATTTTTAACCATAAATTTCCATAATATTATAAAAATATCTTTTTTAAAAAGACACTCATTGGCCACCTTGGTTTTGTTGATGAATGCTGTGTATGGACTATTGAATGATGATATAAATTTGGCAAACTGAGAAATGTTTTGTTGTAAAATAAATATTTAACAGCACTGAATTATATATTTGAATGTGGATAAAAGGAAAAATTTTAGTTTGTATGGATGATACTAAGAATAAATTTTTTAAAAAAATCCACGGAACTGCATAATATATTCTCAATGTCTAGAAATGCCACAAGCTTTGATAAGTAATGTACATTTTTTTATATTATTGTAAAAAAATGTTTTGATGTTGTAAAACAACAATCAACCAGTAATACAAATTAAGATAATTGAATGTAAGTGTTGAGTCAAGTTCTCTAGAAAATGCTCTGGGCTTCCTTGGTGCTGATTGGTTTGGTGTGGCTGGGGGATTGATCTTGCTTGTTGCCAGCTGATAATAATCAAATGGAAGGTAGTAATTGTGTCAACTAGCTGAGAGGTTTGAGTCTTTAATGAGACCTAGATTACAGTAAAGAATCTTAGTGGGAGAATGACATCTACAGGAAACAGGGTGTTTTCCTAAATATTTTAGTGCACAATAACACCCTAGTTGTAAAGAGATTCATATGCACTCTGTTAAGGAAAAAAGTTGATAGAAATGAAAACAATATCTCCTTTGAGTTGAAATTGTTCAAATATTGTTGCTACTAAGTTTCAGCAGGGAAAACCCAGAGTCCATGCAGTGCATATGAAATCAATAAAATTTACTTAAAAATTTAAGCTCTGCATAATAGATTTTATACTATCATCAGAAGAAATGGAAATACATAGTATGACTCAGAGCTTTGAAACACACAGCTGAGCACTGCAAATACATCTTTGGGAGTTGATGATTACCCAACAAAATTATTGCTCACTAGATATGAAATAAGAAATCTGTGGTCTTGATATTTAATCAAAGCATGAAACATATTTATTGAATCTCATATTTGAGATTATTACTTCAGTATCTCTGCAATTAAAGCATGTAGTTTTTTAAAAATTACAGACAAAGCAAAATATAAAATGCTTATTATACATGCACAGAATCTTTTTATTCATTACTTCACGTACAGTTGCCTTTCTTGAACATTCTTATTTAGAGTTTTTAATGAACAGATATGTCTCTAATGGAAGTATGCAAAGAACTAACCAAGAATTCTTTTTAGAAACAAAGGACCTAGAAGTTTGAAACTGCCCATATTCCCTTGTAACTGTGAATGTAAACTATTTATCAAACAGTGTTGAAAGGGATGTTTTGATCTGTTGTTGGGCTAGTATTGTAACATAAGGCAACTTTACATATGTACATAAGTTAAATTATTGGACTTTAAAAAAAACTCTCTTGCATATTTTGTGTAAAGAAAGAGGAGAGAGAGAGGGAGGAAGAAAGAGAGGGAAATGAGAGAGGAAGGAAATCCCTGCATTCCTAACACCTTCTTTTTCACATTATAATAAGAGGAATTGTAAGTATTGTCTATTCATGAGAATCTGCAAATCACATTGCTGCTTAACTGTCTCTTCTCTGATTTAATAGAAACTCTGATTGCTTTCTAGGATTTACATCCAGAGTAATTGTTTTTGCATTTTAATATAGAAAAAAAATAGATTGAATAAATGCATAATATATTAGAAATGCTATTAAGCAAATGCTTCTGTGGTATTGTAGAAAAAGTGTTTTCCTTTCCTTTTCTGAACAAAACACACATTTCTCCAATTATTTTAAAATTGATTATTCTCTACTGTTGCCCAAGGAAAAGTGAAAAAATTCTATTTGTGTGTTCATTCCATTTCTTCGGTATGATTCAGTCGGAAGCAGCAGAAGACCAATACAGAATACAGTCAGGTACTTTTCCCTCCAAGATCTGTAGGGGAAATCTTTATCTACATCCTGGATACATAATGGTTTCACACACCAAGACTTTAATTCTTGTTGCCTTATTGTTATTCATATTATCAATCTTTGGTATCTTTTAGCAGCCACACCTCACCAATCCTTGCCCTATTTCAGTTCCTGCCTTAAAATATAGCAAACCCTTCACTCAAACATGGGGTTGGGCGTAGCTGCTCAGAGAGGGTTTTCATGTCAGTAGTGGTGGTGCTGTAGGACTTATCTAGCGTTTTTGTATGTTCGTTTTTCGGCAGCCCAATGTTTTTTAGAAAGCTGTTTCAAAATCAACGTGCTTCCAAGGAGAAGAGACTTCTGTTGTTTCAAAGGCTGATAATTAAGCTCTTTAAAAATAGTTCACCTTTCTATATCAGACCAATAGCTGGAGAGTTTGAAAAGTTATCAAACTTGCCATGGAAGTAGAACAATGACATTTGTCAGGGACCTAAATGTTCCACATATTTTTAACCTCCCTTCTTTTAGGTCCCAATGGAGAAGTAAGTAGGTAAGGGATGTTTTTCGTTTTTTCCTTCTCATTTTATTCAGCACATAGATGTTAATTTTCTTTCTCCAGTGTGCAAAGATGTTGATAACATTATGTGTTCAAAAGTCCTGATCAACATCCTTGTGAATGGACTATGTTATATGTTACTATAAGATTATGTTTCTAAGATAATTAATGGTCTCCTATTTGCACCTTGCTCTTGTTTTTGGTTTAGAAAAATAAACTTGCCTGTGCTGATCCTTATTAGACCCTGGTTGTGTTCCAGGGAGTATCAAGCATGGATTTGATACACAGATTAGAGGAATTAAATTGACTAAAAGAGCTGTCAATGATGAATGTGGGGATGGTATAAAAGATAAGGGTCCATCACATTTATGTGATTCAGGCTATCTGTATCCATCCCTTTTGATTTGTATGGCTTTTTTTTCTTTTCCCTACTTGCATAAATTCTTAGTATATGTAATATAAATGCAAATGACAGAAAGAAAGCCCATTTTTAAAGGTATGAGAAAATAGACCTGCTGTTAGGAGATTTGTTCTCGTGGGGTGGGAGAAACAATAAAAATACATCATGTCTTAGAAGGTACTTGGAGGGTTGTGTTTTTTCCCCCAGCACGGGGTAGTTGCCACAGCAACCCATTTTTGTGATTTGCAGAATAAGGGAGCAAATCAGAATTAAACTGTGAATCAATAAGTTTCTGTTGTCATGGAAGATGGTAACATATGCAGTCTCATTTGGTCAATTTATTTACTTCTGTGGTAGTTTATTCTCATCTGCTTCATTCAGCATGCGCTCCTGAATCAGTATTCCATTGTGCTGGCTGCACAATTTGTGAGTTTCAGAAGTGATGTTAACTGGAATAGCTAGATGTCAAATTCATAGAAGGTTGCTGTTGCAAAAAGGAGGTTATGTGACATCGGTTTTGTAATTTTTCAGCATATTGACACAGATTCTTTGGTTTATCTCATGAAGAAGAATCAAATTATTTTTTAAAGGGCACTTTAAAATGTTTTGTGATTATTTTACTTGGAAATACATGTTTGCCTTCTACTGAGATAAAAGTACATTTTTGTCTCAGTTTACTGTGGAAATGCAATTTGCTCTGCACTGGTTGCCTCTGGAAGTCTCTGGCCTGCCTCTGCTCTCTGCATTCTGGCCAATACACCTACATGTTGGACTCAACTTACTCCTCGCAGCTATTGTGTCTCCAACTTCCCTTCCTTTCTTTTTACTTCTCCTCTTTTGTCTAGGACTCTATCCCCTTCTCCCTGCTTTTGCTTTCTTCCCCAGTGTTTCAGAAGTCATAATCCTCTCCTTCGGAAGATGTTTCCCCACTGCTTTCAGTGGAATGACAGCCTGAATATTTGTGTGCATATTTTTAATTTGATAAGTAGTACAGCTTCCTGAGAGTACCTTAATGTCTCTTCCCTTCCCCACCCTCCTTTGGAAAACCCCCCAAACTTTCCATCCCTTTCTTATACCTACACTTAAACATCTCTTTCTTCAGCATTTGTTCGAAAGTCAAAAACTGAAAAGACAACAAAAACTGAAGACGACAGAGAGGGATTAATGATAAGACTTTTCTCTTTCTTCGCACTGTTTAAAACTACTGCTGGCTCCCTGTCACACCTCACACATCTCAGGCCTTCTGAGATGAGATCACAACACAGGCTCTGAGCACCAGGAGAGTCTGGAATGCCGAAAATGGATCTTAAGGTGAATTGCCGAGCCTTGGGGACAGATGTGAGAAAAACAGCTATGACTCAAAGACTGAATGAGTTGCTGCTGTGGCAGCAAGCACTGGTGAAGGCAGGGTCCAGCAATGCTGAGGAGAGAGAAGTAGCCAGACCAGGCCCCAGAGCCATGCAGCACTCATCAGGGGCTGGTCTGAGGAAGACACAAGGACCAGCAAGCTGACCGTACCTG
Source organism: Choloepus didactylus (assembly GCF_015220235.1). Taxonomy (NCBI): domain Eukaryota; kingdom Metazoa; phylum Chordata; class Mammalia; order Pilosa; family Megalonychidae; genus Choloepus; species Choloepus didactylus. The sequence goes on from NC_051311.1 coordinate 83,328,040, forward strand.
AATTTCCAGGAATGCCCTTGGACCAGCAAGGCCAAGCCCTGGGGAGGAATGTCATTGAAAGCCAGGATGCATCAAAGCGACAAGACAGCGAAGGATCCAAGGTAGCAAAGCTACTTGCTGAGAACTGCATGTTCAGTGGAGAAAAATCTCCCTGCTCCTAGGAGGGAATTGCCTTTGTCACCTGATATCCTGAGTTCTTGAACATTGATCCCCACTGATGTTTAGACAGTGGGAGAAGGCTCAAGAAGGATCTGTGACATCTTGGAATTTCCATGCGTGGTCCTAATAGACCTGGAGGTTTGACTTCTACTAGAGATTATAATTATCTGTGGATGCATTCAATCTCAGCATCATCCTAACCCCTCTAAATGAGGGGAGGAGTTCCCTGGGACTCTGAGGGATATCATCTGAGTCTTTGTGAGGGATAGCGATAGTGATGTGGATGAAAAGAGCCAGTCACCTTGACCTGTGGTACACTCACCAAGGATGTGCAGGGACTCTTGGAGCCTGTGGTGAATGGTCTCTCCCAACAAAGATACAGCATGTTATGTAAAGAGCCAAACACAGTCCCATAATAGGTGCTCAATTAAATCGTAACCTATGCAGTACCACCCTTGGTACCACAGTGGATCTCCAGGACTTTACTAGATTAAGCAGGGAAAGTAATTGACATCTATAATTATGCCTCAGTTATTAAGTTATATAAACTACAGTAACACAGACTTAATTTATAAAGACTTAATCCAATAGAAGTTTACTTCTTGTTCACAAAATAATCTAGGTGGATATAAATGTCATCTGAGTGGCTTTCACAATCCTTCAAGTCCTAAACTCCTTCTGTCTTATGGCTCCCAATCCTTAAATCTCATCCTTGATTGAACTCAACCAACTGGAGAGGAAAGAGCATGGGGAATGGCACAGAGGAGGTATTTAGGGGCCACTCCTAGAACTGGCACACAGCACTTGGAGAGAAGTTAGTCACACTTAACTACAAGGAAGACTTAGAAATATAGTTCAGCTGCTTGCCCAAAGAAGGGGAGAAAACATTTTGCTGTACAATTAGTGATCTCCATTGTGGTCTGCCCATCTGGCCCCCCAGTTTCCATACATACCCTTTTTCCCCACAAAACAAAACAAAGCAAAACAAAATAAAACAAAACCAAACTCACCCCTCCTTAAATGGGCCACTCTCTCCCTCCAAAAACAAACAATAAACAAACAAACAAACAAACAGTTGCTGCAACCAAACTGAGTAGTGTCATGTATAACATCACACTGCCCCTACTATCAGGAGCAATAGAAGTAATGACATAAGTTACTAAACTGATAGTATATAAGGACACTCAAAATATGTAAAACAATGGAGCACTGGAAATGGATGTGAGAACACAAAGGTGGCATTTGGTAATCTAAAAGAGATGGCATATTTATGGGAAGATGGGCCACAGTGGGAATAAGAGAAAGAAAATTGTATCACTTCTCTGTGTTCTCTGTCTGGGCTTCTTCATCACTTTCAACTCTGTAAAGCTGGCTCAAGATGTGAAAAGTGGAAGGCATGCATGTGCATGCATGAATAAATAACGGAACCGTTTAGCAATAGGTGTCATTTCTTCTAGCATATTTGATTTTCTAAAAGATTGCTTTACTAGAGGCCCAAACCAAGATTCATGAAGGGTGTTGTATTTGGGAAGTGAAAATGAAAATGTAGCTTTTCCATCCAAACACAGATCGTAGGAATATCACTTTTCAGTGTTCCCACCTTGACCCACATTTAACCCCCAAATTTCTTAATTAGCAAATGAAAGTGCTTTATCGTACTTTCTTGCTCTATGACAGTCTCAGAATGATGTTTGGTAGAGGCAGCTTAGTGATTGATTAAGTACAAGGACTTTGGGATCAGATGGGTACTGCAACCATGTCACTCTTTCCTCATCTATTAAAAGATAGGTTTTAATAGTACCTACCTCATAGAGATGTGAAAATTAAATAAAATAATGCATTAAAAAGTTCTTGGTACAAAAAAAACCTTAGTACAGTACCAGACACACAGAGTGTAATCACTAAATGTTAGTCACTACAAATTAATAATCATAATAATGATAACTCAGAATTAGTTATAACTTAATTTGGAGGTGAAGATGTGTGAACAGGAGAAATGGCAGAGCGAAATAGACCTACTTGAATGGTATTTTGCTCTGATTTCCATAAAAGGTTATAGAGTTTTATTTGCTCAGTGGATTTTTTCCCAAATATTTCTATGAAAATAACTCTTACAATGTACCACAACAGTTGTCATCTCAGTTATATGGTGTATCTTAGAAGAAGAAAATTCATTGGAAACTGGGTACAACTAAGGGTGGCTAGACTTAATTGAAATGTTTGTAAACTGGTAAGAACTAGTAACAGTTGGCAAATGTTAAAAAAAAAAAAAAAATTCCGGTAGTTGTGTTTGTATGAAAATGTATGCATGTGTGCCTGCGTGCATGTATTAAGTTGGTATTGGAGTAGACATATAGAAGTGCATTTGATAACTTACAAATCTACAAAAATTCTGTTGCAAGTTGTATAATTTGATGAATAAGACTGTTGTTATTTCTTGAATTGTGGATACATTTTGGAGAAAACAAAGTCTTATAGGGATTGTTAAAATTTAATTTAAACTTCATTTCCACAAAAAGCGTTTTTTAAATGAGAGAAAAATGAAAATGACCTCTGTGAAGCCACTATTATAAATGTACACTCCTGATCTTAAGATCTTGTTATTATCAGCAATTTTTAAATTTTATTTTAGCAACTCAGGGCCTTGAATGCTACTTTTTTGAAGGGAAACTTACAATGAGCTTTTAAAAAAGTTTTTAAAAATGGATTTTCAATGATATTTTTATAATTTCAGAATTGTGATTATTCTGTATATATTATAAAGCATTTTAAGGCTCCAGCAGTGAAGATTAGAGTAGAATGGGCTTAGAGCCTTTTTAATTTGAGATGTGATGCCAAGAGGAGTAGAAATTTTTGACGGAGTAGCCCAAAGAAACTGTATCATTCTATTTCTATTTTGGATAGCTGTGAAACCTGACATTTCTATGATTGTCATTCTTTTATTTGTAGGTTTCCACTTAATAGTTTTTTCATTTTTTATTTCTCTGATTGAAAAAGAACTCTTCAGCTGAAATCACATTAGCGCACAAATTCAAAACCCCAGTTCCAAGTAATTAATATGCTTAATGCAGCAAAACAGCAACAAACACATTACTGTCAATAAAATGCCGATCTTGAAGAGGCATCTTGAAAAGTGGCTGGAGATCAGTGAATTGGGCTTCTGCCAGACTCCAGCAGCTAAGGGGTAATACACAGAAGGCACTGTCGAGTTTCTCTATACTATTAAGTTTGGGAACCTTTTGGTCATCATGGTGCTTAAAAACAAGGAATTATTTCATAGGAGAATATGGTCCAAACCCTTTGAGGCTCTATGATCATAGTCAGTGTGCTCTGAAATAAATAAACATTAGTGATGCTTAAGTCGTCTGGTTTCTGGTTCCACTCTTGTCTTTAAATAGTGGGGTCACTTTGGTCAAGTGACTTAATATCTGTAAAATCTAGACCAGTTTAGTGATTCTGTTACTCCAATTTCTTGACTCCTTGTATTATTGAATGGCATTTGAAAGTAAATCAACAGGTAGTGTAGAATTCATTAATTATGTTGGTGGCAGTTTCTTGGTAACCTTCAGTTGTGCCCCAGCTGGTATAGTATTTGGAAATTGGACTTCATGAATATTGTGGGCAAAGTGTGTCCATTTTGGGGAAAGCTCCTCCTAAGGATATATAAAACTTATCACAGATATCATCTGAGAGCCAGTAAATGACTGTGCATGAAGTATCTCTTTAAATTTGTAGCAATGGAGATACAGTCTCACTTTAATACATTTTAAGAGCATTGTCTTGAAAGTCTCAGTCAGATGGCTACAATCAAACCCCTAACTTATTTAGCCATACTCTATTCTCAATCTTGGGAAAAATATAACACAGTATACCAAGTGTATGCATAGTATGTATACGTTCAGGCAGTTAATTGTTTATTGCAAACAAGCATTCTTCCTAAACATAAAAAAAAAAAAATGGCAGACAATGGGCAAAGAAAAATGACTTGATTCTTTACCCATTAGTTCTGAAAGTTTGTGGAAAAAAAAAAAAAATCACTAGTGATTCTTAGGAGCCACTCTCAAAGATTCTGAGATTCTTAATTTAAAATAAGCTCACAAGTGATGTAGATCATTACAGATTCTACTTAAGAAACCCTGCTTTCTTGTATAAAAATGAAGCAAAATATACAATGTATATAGCAACTTCTAGACTATGCATGTGTTTAGCAATACTTTTGAAATATGGTGCCTTCAAAAATCTTGATAGAAAGGTGTCTTTTAAGATAGGGATAGAAAAGCACCTTTTAAGATAGGGAAATATATATTATTTATCAATATCTCATGGTTCTATTCATTAACTATGGATCTGTCTGTGGACATAATCACTGATTAAATGACCATGGTGTGGTATGTCTAAATGAATGACTAAGTGGCATAATTTTATCTTAGAATAACTCTGCTTTCAAAGGCTCATAAAATTCTCTATCAAGTCAGTAAACAACATGATAATGTTAAATGAGAAGCCCAGGCTTGAGTGGAGTTAAGAACGCAATATACCTGTTACTTCAAGATGGTAGTAAGACATTTGTTTTAATGTCAGCACCTTGCTCTTTGATTTAAAGTTGAAGGTTATCTGATAGAAACTATTTTTTTAAATGTTTTAGATTAAGTATTGTCTGCCTAATAGGGTGAACACAAGAAACATTCAAGTTAAAGGCACAAAGGATGGCACATACTACTTTGTTGTTTTGAGGAGGTGGGCAAATTTTATTTATTCACTGAATTGTAATTTTTTTATGCTTCCCTATTTGTTTTTTCCCTCTAGCTTTCAATACATCTCTTTGTTCTTCACGTCCAAGGTACCTTAGTTAATTCTCACTGGAGACTTCGATCTTCCTAACTAGAAAGTGTTTGTTGTTGGTGTGAGAGAAGAGTAGTCCCCTTCTGAGTCTGTCTAGATATTTATTTCTACATGGACACCAGGCCTTCCACTGCGGCTTGTGGATTAAACAAAACATAGGTGGGATTGGCTTTAGTACTTCAAGTAAATATTTTTTTGGCAATTTCTTGAGGCTATTGCTAAAATTCTTCAGAGCTGTATAAAATTCTGAAAACTTTATTTTTTTGTTAAATTGAAACTAATCACATCAATTTTTTTCCTAACATGCTTGTTAGTTTCAGAATAGTAATTTGATATCTTTTAAAAAAAGCATTTTCAATTCCTTAACTTGTTTACATACTAGCCCATGTGATCAGCAAAATCAGATGATTTATTCTGAGCGTATTTTCATGTCCTCCAGCCATTGCCTTCAGCATGATGGGTGGGCAAGGGGTGGGGCAGTGTGTGGTTAGTTGAGGAGGAATTACTGTTAAGAAAGAAAAAATTCTTTGTGGGTACATTTATACCTATACATGTTCACCATCCCTCCTAGATGTGCAAAATATAGAATAATACGAAGAATTTTTCAAAGACATCCCAACTCTGGCAAGCAACACTCAAGGGAGAAAGGGTTGAAACATTGTTCTACGATTTCAATTTCTAAAATTTATAAGGAAAACCTCTATTATTTCCTTACTAATTTCCATTCCCTAAGAAATGATAAAGAACTTAGGTGTTCATAAGTCCTTCTGGAATTAAACCATGATCATTTTTTAAATAACATATGTCACTTCTAAAGTTATACAGAGTAATGAGAATGTTTAAGCTGAAAATCCACAAGTAATTTTTTTAATTTTAGATTAGTTGAATTATATTAAGTGCTCATGATATTATTCATGAAATAAGATTATATTAGTCAAGTTACAACATGTGGTAAAATTGTAAAGTTTGATTAATTATGTTACATAGGCTTTCTGATCTTTGCTGAGGAGAAAGATTCCGTTGTTGGATGCTTCTGTATAAAAAGTAAAACGCTTCCAAAAAGAGAAGTACTTTAGGCTTATTTTAAGCAATATGTGATAGGAGAGGCACAATAGTATGATTTTTAGTAGAATGGATTTAAGAGTCAGATATTTGGGGTTCAAATCAGGGCCCTACCACTATGTAAATTTGGGTACATGCTTCCCCATTCTAAGCCTTGGATTCCTCGTGGAGCTGTGAAGTTAAGTGAGATGGGGTGTTTAAAGAACTTAAGCAGGTTTAGGCTGTGGTAAGTGTTAAATAAATGTTGGCCAGCATCCCTGTCCTCCTCTTCCTTTTCCTCCACTTCCTTGTTTGTTGTATACGCGTGTAAAAAGTAGCAGGAAAAAGGAAACAACCCAAAAGTTTAATTTAAAGTTATCTGTGCTGTTCTTCTTTATTTCTTGCATGTTGTAATTAACTTAGGTTATCCATTTTGCACAAATATTTTACTGTTTTATCACCTCAAAATTGAATTTCATTTTTTAGTTGTCTAATTATATAAAATTAAAAAAAAATCCACTTCATTCTGAAAAGAAAATGCGTGTGGACAAGAGCTCTTTAAACCCCATTTCTAACCATTGGGGGAGCCCCCAGTAACATTTTTGCCTTAAATTCACATTCAGCTTTTCCTATGTAGGACAGTCAAATTGAAGGACTCCCCTGATAGCCCTCTGAGGAGGTCACTTAGCAAGAAATGCTGAAGTTTTACAAACAGCTGGTATCCAACACTTGCGCTGAAGTTTTAGATTTGGTTCAGCATGCTCAGTTTGAAAAACAAATCATAGCTTTCATCAATTAAATTTACAGAGCTAGCAGCTTATTGATACTGAGGAGGATTTATGAATTTCATTGAAAATTGATGGTCATTACTAGTAGTGAAACAGTATTCACCTTCCTTGTTTAAAAGAGAATGCATGAAGAAAGAAAGGAACCATGAAGGGATTGTTATAAATAATGAAAATTGAGACTTAGGAGCTAAGCTTTGCATTTTTCCTTTGTGCCAGTTATCGTACTGCACAGATAAGCATATTGAGTTCTACTTGATGGAAAAATGTTGAAAGAAGACTATAAGCTGCCAGTTCACAGGTCTGACTATAAACAGAACTGAAAAAATCATTTCAGTTTATCCAGTGGATAATAGTGCTGAAATATAAATAAATAAACCATTACCCCCATCTCAGAAAAGAAAAGGAAGAAAGTATAAATGAATTATGCAAAGAGATAACATCCCAGAATGATCAGAAGGCATGGTATGAAATGATGAATGGGGTTGTTATAGAATGAGTGGAGAATCTGAATCCTGAAAGACAGTATGAAATAGTTATGTTTAGGCAGTACCTGTGAGAGGCAGTGGTGTGTTGTGTGAACAGGCACACTCTTTAGAGTCAAACTGACGTGTAAGTTCCTTTTCCTAGCTGCCTTGAATTTGTTGTAGCAAGTTGCTTTCCTTCTCTAAGCCTATTCTCCTCGTTTTTGAAATGGGGTCAGTAATAGTACTTATTTCTTATGCTTTTCATGAGAATTAAGTGAGAAAATGTATATAAAGTGCTTGAGAACAATGTTTGGCCCAGGAAATGCTTGTAAGAAATGATACTGTATCATTTCCTTAGCCCTGAAGGGATTATCTATGAGAGATGATATGACTTGAACCCATAAGGTCTCTGTTTTCATTAATTTATTGTTAAAATGTTTATTTTAATTCTTCATTTCTTTGATCATTTTGTCTAATTGGCAGCGTATTGTAACAGCTTTGATATTTGGATGGAATTTGCTTGATTGTTAAAAATAAAGTAACAACTTTATTTTTACTTCAAGGAAAATTAAGGAAATGGAAGTTTGCCAAATGCCTCACTGATTTTTAAAAGTTAGCTAAACATCACCTTATTGACACTCTTTCAGCAAATATAGTGTTTATGTGTAAAATGCATAGGTGAAAAACTACAGTAAGAGGAACAAATACAAAGTATGTCTGTTAAGTGAATCTCTTCAGCTATTCACACAACAAATTTACCTGTTGGATGAGTATCGTCTAATCTCGAATTGTACAATGGCATTTTATATGCTTTTCATTCAAGAATTATTGCCCATAGAACTTCCAGTTTTGTATGTACTTAGGATATATTTCTCTGCCATATATGGTGGTAGCATTGTTTTGCCTTTCCATTAACTACATATTCCATCCTCTTTGACTTTCTCTTCAATGATATAGGATAATAACCTAGACTAAGTCCATTTTTGCTTTCCCTTTTTTTGTTGTTGTTTTGTTCTAAATGATTTAGGCATGTGCAGTGTAAAACTATTAATCCTTTGGCTTTTGCTGAAATCAAAATATAATTTGTCCAGATGCATTTGGGAATTATCCCCTGCAACTACTGAAATTTCAGTAAAGGCAATTGTGGTTCCATTTGTTCTATAGATATGAATATTCTTTGTGGCACATATTCAGTAGTTGGTATTTCTGACTTTTGATGAAAATAGAATTAAGCATAGAGTCCATAAGCACTGAACAAACAACAAGACTAATGTTTCTTAGGCATATAAATATGGCAAGGAGGAGAATAATCTAGTCATTAAAGCCAATATGAATTGTATTTCTAAATATACATGTATTTTTTTAACTTTTTTTTTTGGTTTTAATTTTTTTCTCAACAAAAGTAAATTGCAAATCAGTTGACAAGGTAATTTAAATGGCTTAACTGTTAGTAACTATAAGTCTGCAAGATATTATGGAACAAATTTTATGTCAGTGGAATGAATATACTAAAATATTTGTCTTTATTTTGTTATAGTCATTTTATTAATTTTGTTTTAGAAACAATTGTAAAAAACCCAAATCAGTCATCTCTATGCAGTAAAAACAAGGCCTCGTAAATATTTGCTGTAGTGAAAATAATCCTGTGTTATTCATATCTTTGGTAAGTGTTGTAAACCCTCAACCTTCTGGAAAGCCACTGTTTCAGATGTGGTACATTAGTGGGCTTAGTCCCAGGTGGATACATTCCCCCATTCCTGGACTGCTTTGTACATGTCAGGAAACCCTGCCTCATCAACTCCTCAGAGACTTAGATCCCAGGGGTTTCCAGCCACTGGAAATAGAAAATGCTGCCTGTGATCCAAAGACTTTAATTAATCCAGTTGACCTTTGGGTAGTCAGTTTTGATGCAGAAATGCAAAACGGTGATTTTACACTCCGTTTTTGAACCAAGTAGCTGTTTATCTGTGGAATGCTTCATCTTTAAGAAGTAAAGCTTCACTTACAACCTTTAGAACATGTATTTTAAAGTTTTTCATCTATTTCTGAGGACTCTTTTACTTTCGAAAGTCAAAATCTCCCCTAGAAAGGACTCTTGGAAACAAAATGTGAATAAATTTATTGGCACTTCAAAGTCTTTGTCCCTAGTATTTTTGATCTGTTTAGTGTGTCATTTTTTCCTCTTGAAAGGCTAACCCTGAAGGAGTTGCCAAAGAAGTTTCCTTTTTCTTGCAACTTTACACATTGATAGTACTTCAATTGACATTGGGGATTTTGTTCATAACTTTCCAGCAACCTGGAAAGTCCCTGAGTAATTGATTCATCCTGTTTCATCAAAATTTTCAAACTTTTGGCAAATATTCTGTTTATCAAAGTGCCAATGCTGTCAGACAAACATATGGACTAGCAGGTAGAACAACATATGAACTTTTTCTCCAAGAATTGCTACTGTTGTGTTCTTCTTACTTAACTTGGACATAACATGAACAGTGCCTTAAATTAAGATATACAGATTTTTGTTTGTAAAAATTCATTCATATATAGTTTGGTATTGTGGAAGAACATAGAATTTGGAAGGATGAGTCCAGAGTGGGAGTTCAGGAAAGAGGGAACGGATATTTACTAGGGACTTACCAAGTGTTGGGTGCAGTGATCAGTGCTGTACCCAGGCTATCTCCCGAACTTTGGAGTTGGAAGAGCCCAGCTGCTCTACACATAAGCTTCCTGACCATGGCACGTCTCTAACCTCACAGATCTCATTTTCAATTTTAAAGGAAAGGTGATCATCATACCTACTTCACAAGGTTGTTGGGAGAAGCAAATGATATTGGATAAAAATTGCTCTGTAAACAGCATAGCTCCAAGCACATATTCACTATTCAGTTTGTTTACTTATTTGTATCCTTCTTTACTTCCCAAAAAGTTTTGAGTCAGGTAGTTATTATTATGTTAAGCCAAATTTGGAGGGAACATTTAGAAACAGAGAAATTTGCAAAAAAAAGAAAAAAATAGGGTTGTGAAGTTAAGGAGATTTATGTCATTACCTACAAAGTCTCACAGTGTAACTTTGGAAATGAGAAAGTTAGGGAAGATGAGGGGGAGGGAGGGAAGCAAGGAAGGATTGTTATGAGAATACGCTTATGCTCCGGTAAGGTATCTAAGTGAAGCATGTTCTTGGGAATAGACACTGGCTGTAAAGAGGGCACATATAATGCCTTAAAATATTTATAGTGAAACCAAGTAAGAAAGGATGTGGAGAGTCGCTCTTGGTATTCAAACTTAAAAAGGTAAAACTTATAGTGGATGATCAATAGCTGATCTCTAGTGAATGTCAACAGTATTATTATCAAGATATTTTAAAAACAGGGCAAAGATGGATTATGAATTTGAAATATTTAGTTAGGTGTTATATACTTAACAAATTATTACTGCTTTTTTATTGAATATCTGCCTTCAGAGTACTTGAGTATGTGGATAAACATTTCCTTATGTTTTTTTTTTTATGCCAGCACATATCTATTGCCTTAAAAAAATAATAAAGAGCTGTATGATTTGGGATAAAGATATTAAACCCCTTGGACCTCAGTTTCTTCACCTGTAAAATGAGCAAATTAAGACTCACTACTAAAGTTCCCTTTTGATCCTAAAATTCTATTATATGAGAGCATTTCCCCCTTTTTTGCTTCCCTGTGCTGAAGCCAAAGTGCTTTTGTTAAAAGCACCTTAAAAATAAAACTCTCCCTCATCGTGGCCTAAAGATGAATGAGTATAATAGCAAGCAGCTGTGTACAAACTTTCAACTATGCAAATACAGTGGATGTCCTGGTATTGTACTTCTTCACAAAGATGTGAAGATTAGTGTTATGTCTTCTTTGCTAATCCTGTATTTAATGACCTCTAAGTAGTGTTTATTGAGATCTCCTTCCACCCCTTCCATGGAGTTAAGGAAAACATTTTGATCTCTCATTGTTACTTTTTTCCATCCTGTAGCACCACCTACTTTCTTTATATTAGAATTTAATTTCCTTTTACGTTTTGGCAGAAGGACTAATTCTTATCAGGTTCTCTTGGTGGTTTCCAAACTAAATAACTAGACCTCACGCTATCAGTGGAGAGTGGGCGAGGAACTCACTGAGCCCTGTGCAGTGCCTATATTCAGGTGCCACACAGCAAAGCTTCCCCAAGCACTCATTGCATAGTTAATATCAGAGATTTATCTTTGTGCTCACAAGATATATTGATGTATTGCCTAGAGTTTATTTGCTTTACTTAGTTTCCTATACCAAGTAGTGATAGATAAGTCGCTAAACCCTCAGATCCAGATCTATAAAGGAACATTTTAGTGACTGCAGATGTGTTCACTGTATCTCCAGGTTGGCTGGAGTCCCTTTATTTTAAATTTGTCTTTGGAGGCATCCTTACTGAGGCTAAAAGTAGAGACTCATTTTTTAGCATGCCATGAGCTTCCTGTTAATGACCTCCTTCAGGCTTGTCAACAGATAACTCATCTCTGATGAGCTGGAGCTGTTAATTAGTAATAACAATTAAAATTCCATAGTGTATGTGTCTGTGTGTGTGTGTGTGTCATACACAATCTCTTCCAATCACCTTAATTAGTTTGGAATAAATGTAGCAATGCCACGTTACATAGGAATTGTACACCAGAAAAAAATCAGAGTGAGGAAAAAAACGTAAAACAGCAAATCTATTTTGGGTCAAAGCTTTAGATTTAAAAAGGACAAAGAAACAATGAAATACTGTTAGTGCATCATAAGTTTATCACTTTTCCATAAGTCCCTAAATCGCTGGCCTTTAAAGCTAGTAATACTGTCGATTAAGCCATTAACAAACCCAACAACAACCCGAGGAAAAACTGCCCCTACTCATCAGCATTCTAACTCGGCATGTTGCCTGTGAAGAGCGACATCCTGAAGAAATGGTCCTTTGAAGCTTGTCCTGACCAGAAAGCTATTATTTCTGATATAGATACATGATTGGGGAAAGCTGGGGAAGTCTTCCAGGCATGTTTGTATGTCCATCATCTGGAGTTGGTAGATGCTGATCAAATCACCAAACTCAATGGGACACTCTGAGTAAGAATACCTGGGCCTCAGTGCCTGCATTTCTCAGATCAAATGGGCACTTAACTGATCTCTGTAATCCACAAAATATGTATGTGAGCTTTACTAAGGTTAGAGAGGGAATCTGCTATTCTTAGGTGTTATTGATTGCAGTTTTAAAATAGTCCGGGTAAGATTTAAGAATGTGTGTTTTGGTATGGAAAATTTCCCCCAAAAAGGTCTAAGGAAAACTGAAATCAATACTGCAATGCCACAAAATAGGAGTTTGAAATCGGGAGGTTGAATATCTACTTAAAGCCTTTCCTCTTGGTTAAGAACTTAGGAGGAAACTCACAATATCAGCTATGTTCTTCTGTGTTAGAAGCAGACTTCTAATGAATAGAAGGAAATCAAATAAAATATATTTTCCTCTTTGTAATAAATCATTTTATTTTTTCTATAGATTGCATGTGGCACTTGAGGCAGAGCGAGCAAGCCTGCCAATATTGTGAGCTAATGCTTCAGCACCTTTCATTTTTCACTCTGAGCAGGAAACCTCTTCTTATACTTGTTCATTTTACAGAGGGAAAATCGAAGCCAGTGGCATATTGTCAGAGCTGCTTTATTGTCATCATTTACAAAGGTCACAGAAATTAATTGACTTCTTATATTACATGTTGTAAAGTGACTCGTTTTTTGACACGTTTATGGGAAAGTAGCAGGCTCCAAGTTGCTGCTTATTGTCTTTTGGTTTTGGCTCATATTATAAATTAGGAGCCCAATAATAACTTTGAAATCATAGTTATGAAAACAAATAACAGTACAATTTCAAGGAAGCGGATTCCATAAACTATTTGGTTAGATTAACTAGAGGAAGTGAGGAGAGACAGAGATAAAAATATAAAACTAGGTTTGTTTTAATGCCTTTAAATGACCCTTTATAGGGATAGTGAACATTTCCATGAACATGCTAAATTGGTGTTGTCTGTTTGAAAGCACATTCTGAGTAGCTAGCTTCCTTTTACAAAATTGGAAGCATAAATTAATCCGTCCTGTATTCCATGAATCATCACGACGTGGATGCTCATAGAGTTTACTGAGAGTAATTCTGCCTCAAAGGCATTGCTTCTGAAACTAAAGAGGAGAAATGTAGGATATGAGTAATATTTGTACTACCAGGACACATTATTTTCTAGGTAAATATTTTAGATTCTTCTTCTCTTTTTATTTTTCTCATTGCCCCCTTTTCACTAAATTATGAAGGTTCCACTCTAATTCATAGGCTGCTTTCTCCAAAATTAGAAGCGTGGAAACAAGGACATATTGTTAAAAAGGAATAAATTAGAGCTGAATTAAGCCATCTAGCTCAATAACAGCAAAGGGAATATACATTTGGTTTGAACAATCTTCTTAAATAGGAAGTGTACTTTAAAGCCATCCTGCTGTGATCCTGTTAATTACCAAAGAAGATTAGAACTCTTCTGGTTCTTGGGATCCTTTTACCTAGTGTGTGTCAGTTCCAGCTGCATTAGCAATCAGACATTTGCACTCTCCCTTCAGACTGGCTAGGGGATGTTATTAAAGGGAAGTCATTTACCCCAATCCGTAAGATGTAGCTTGGCAGAAATTCAATATCTGTTTGTGATATGCTCATTCCACTACTCTGCTTGATGGCTTTAGCTCTGAACAAACAACAATATTTGCCTTAATCCATCCACTGGGTGAAAAGGGGAAAAATGCCCCATTTGTGGGGGCCAGTTTCAAAATGCAAAATGATGTGTCTTTGCTTTTCATTGCAAATAATGTGAAGAAAAAGGAAAATATTTTCTGTCCCTGATTCTGTCTCTGTCTCTCTCTCCCCCTCTGTTCTCTTTTCCTTTTCTTTCCCACTGTCCCCTTCTCTTCTCTGTCCCTCCTCTCTCTCTCCTCCCCCAACACTGCTTTTTCTCTCCCACTCACATCCTCTGATGGGCATTCAAGCTAGTAAAATGCATGTTGGAGAATCTCACAAACACAGCTAGGCACACACGGAGCCAGAGGGGTTTTGCATTTGAATTTCTCCTCAAAAGTAAAATGTAAAGACAAATGCCCTTAGAATTCACACGAGAAGAAAACATCAGAGGAAAATTTAGGTGTCAAAACATGAGCATCAACTAAACAAGAAATAAAGCAATTTAAATATAGATGTATATTTTAAACTTACCTTGGAAAAGCAGTTTCTGAACCATCATCCCCTGTGTCTCTGCGTGCTGGGTTCCTCAGTTTCTTAGTTGAAATAATAACATGGTTGTGTTCTTGCCTGGGTGTAAATAGGTGTGTGTGTGTGTGTGTGTGTGTGTGTGTTTGTGTGTGTGATAAAGTATACACAAATAGGTACTACAGATATGCACATATGCAAGCAATCTTATTTCTGTATTCTGAAATATAAAGGAAGGCAGGAGGCTGCAGCTAGAATTCCTCCTTTTTTTTCCGGAACTCTTTCTCTCAGCCGGAAGGCTGAGGCTCTCAATCCAGTGAAGAGAGATCTTGCAAACTGGCTTTATTTCTCCTTGTTTCCATGGTGGTTAGTGGTGCATCGTTCAGCCGATCAGTTGTCACACTGACATGGTGCTGCCTGTTCAGCGGTCATTAATAACTGAACAGCCTCCACTCCCCAGAGAGGAGCCAATCGCTTCAGACTGCTAAGATATAGCACTCGCAGCTGCTCCAGTCTGGTTGGCTGAAACAACCTGTCTGTTCTATGACACTGCTGCTTAGGATACAAATAAATGAAACAGGCTTGCATATTTTCCTAGGTATCATTTTCTTTCCTTCTTCTTCTTTTTTTTTTTTCCCAGGAGGATGTTGGGAATATTTGACAAGTTTTCCCACTTTTAGGTTATCAGTCATTCAGACGATTAGTGTTTTCTCTCTGAAAGTAGGCAGGGCATACATACTATTAATAAGGATTTACCAAATATTAAAACCACCTGATAGGCACTCACGGCATCTGACTTACTCTCTGTGAAGTTCAGCAAGGGCTGTATTATTTAAGAACAGCTTGAAACTGTTTTGAATGGCATTTGGTTCTCCACAGAGAACTACTTAGCATATGTGCTTGCTGTTGTTCAATAACACTTTTTTTTTTTGAGCGATAACATTTCTTATCTGTGTTGATCAGATTTTAAAAATAAAGCATATATTTGCTTCTGCATAATTTAAAACATTTGCATATGAGGGGCTATTTTTATAAATACCTATTTCCCATTATAGTCACTCACTTTTCCTTATGTGATGCAATAAACCTACCAGCCACATATGAATGGATACATGTGTAGGAATGTTCGCATGGGAATCTGTGTGTGCAATTTTTTTTTTTTCCAGAATGCATTTTCTGTTACTCTGGGGAAATATTTCAACCGTGATTAATTAAAACCTCTAACAAATGATTTATCTTTATGTTTAGACCTATTAGCTCTGAATGGATATATACTGGGAAAACATACTACAGAAAGCCACATATGTAAATCACTTTTTAAATTACCAGAAATTTGGAAAAGAAAACACAGAAAAGCATAGCAGTGTATATTTCTTAGAGAAAATCTATGAATAAATATACAACAGTTTTTAAAATGCGAGTTTTGCAACCTTAATTAGGATATTAGAGAAACATCTTGTTTAGAAGAATGGAACATGAGGATTAATTATCACCAGGTCAAAAGCAGGCTAGATTCAAGTCTAGCCCTAATTTTGAGAGATTACCCTCTAGTGGAGTAAAAAGAAATGACATCCCCATGTTATTAAATTTACTTGAAAAAAGTGTTCACATAATTGCTCCTTGAGTGTTTATTGATGTAACATAGACCAATAGTTTGCAGTTATTATAATCGTAATACCAAGAAATTTTGAAAAGAATGCCTTTGCTTTCTGATCATTAAATATTTTCATCTCTTGTTTTCTTTAAATAGTTCTTGAATGCTTTAATTTTTCTTCTATAAAAAATTGTTCAAATGGTTTATAACCATTTGAATAAAAATAAGTTCAAGATAAAAGTAATTCCTTCCCTTAATGTAGCAACACATATTTCAGAAAGTTATTGTAAGGGTCTATTATTTTCTCAACCCTCTCCTGTTTACTCAGAAAACACAGTCAATTCTGTAAATGTTATGGATTTATGGTTAAGTGTTGAGGATGTTGTACTGAAGTGTGTCTACATATAATTTAGTATTCTTGTGATCATGGCAATAATCATCCTTATTCCTCATTTTTACTCTCTTCAACTCTAATTTGCTGCACTTCCCCAAATCATTACAGTCATCTGTAGGATTTATTTCCACGTATGGAAGAATTATATTAAATTTGTGATAATGATTTGATGAAGGAATTTTAGTTTTATACCTTTAGCTCCTTAAATGTTTGATTTTGGTTGATTGATATCAACTATATAATTGACAAACCCTGTAATAAAACCAATTATAGTACACGCCCATAATGAAGGTAAGTTATGGTAATCAATGAATATATGAATAACTACTTTCTTGGTTTATAAAGGAAACTAACAATCATACTTAGAATATTAAATTTCAATCTCTTTCAATATCAAATAGTCTTTTTAAGTTTTAATAGGTTAGAATTGAGGAATATTTAAATGCTACCTTATATTTATAGGAAGTTGTTTTAACTAAATGATTTTTTTTTTTTTTTGGCAGCTGGGGTATGAGATTCCTCTTCCTATAATTGTCCTTTCAATGTAAAAGCATGGTAGATGAAAAACATTTCATTTTTGCTTTTATTAATTTAATGTCATGGAACATTAAAAGTGAGATTTCAGTGTGTTGAAGGAGAAAATAACTCTGGCTTTGAATAACAAGGATGAGGATTTTGTTTTTTGGCTATAGTTTCCTTTTGCTGCAAGAGCACCAACGGCTTAGAATCAACGTGTGTTTTAGGTGATTTTTCAGTAATCAGTCAGTGCATTCCTTTACTAGAGATATGAAAGGTAGCTCTCCCAAAATATACTTTAAAAAGTTATTTCGGTATCACATCTATATAATGAAGTACCATTTGAAGACATTCAGGGCATTTGAAATAGTACAATTGTGAATGGCCATCGAAAGAGAACCATGGAAACTTAGAACTCTAATGTCCTAAGTTCTTGAAGGCCAAGAGCCTTACCTAAATGCACAAAGCTGGTCTGAGAGTACCAGGTCTAGATTCCTCTACCATATCACCAATTCATCTACTAGATAATTGACAAAACTCTGCTCTTTCTTCTTTTCCTTTTTCCTTCCCTGCTTCCACCCCCTTTTTCTTTCTTTTTCAAGTTCCTTCCTTTAGAATCCACTAAAACCTCAGAGAATATTCACATTACAGATGCACTGTCTTACATGGGTGTGTGTGTCAGCTATCTCATAGTAACTGTCTGCAGGGTTTCCTGATTGAAAAATGTAGGGTTTTTTTGAGTTCCAATGAAAATATATTGGAATGATGTTTTGGACATACCAAAATGGGTTGACTTTTTCAATGGAGATTTATTAGGTTACAAATTTACAGTTCTAAGGCCATGAAAATGTCCAAATTAAGGCATCAAGATGAAGATACCTTCTCTGAGGAAAGGCTGCTGGCATCTGGGGTTCTTCTGTCACATGGGAAGGCACATGGCGATGTCTGCTGGTTCCTCTCTCCTAGATTCTGGTTTCAATGGCTCTCTCCAAAATGCCTTTCTTCTATCCCTTTTAGTCCAGGCTGTCAGTGGTTCTGTTTATACAGATCCCACAACAAACTTGTCAGTTTAGCATGCAGCACACAGTGGTCCCAACCATCAGGCAATAGGACTTTGCAAAGATCCCTTCTGGATAATTCCATTTCCAATCCTGGCTTGTCCTGAAATGGCTGACTGGTTCCATGTTTGGTTAAATCCTCTCATGGGGCACTATCCCCTGGGGACTTATTTTCCAAAAGCTCAAAATTTTCCAAAATATCAATTTCTGGTTTCTTTGTACCCAAGAGTTCAGTTCTCAGCTTATCTCTTTCCTCTTGCATTTTACTATAAGCTGTAAGGAGAAGCCATGCTGCATTTGAAAATTTCCTCAGATATCCCAGCTTGTCACTTTCAAATTCTGCCTTCCATCCTACACCAGGACTCAATTTTGCCAAATTCTCTGCCACTTTAAAGCAAAGGTCACCTTTCTTCCAGTTGGCAATGACACATTCATCATTTCTGTCTAGGGCCTCATCAGAAGTACCTTTAGTGTCCCTATTTCTACCAACAGTCTCTTCAAAGCAATCTAGGCCATTTCTATCAAGCATCTCACAGTTCTTCCAGAATATTCCCCTTATTCATTTATAAAGCCATCCTAGCATTTTTGGGATTTGCAAATCACAGCACCCCACTTCTCTGTTACTAAAATCTGTTTTGGTTTGCTAAAGCTGCCAGAATGCGATATACCAAAATGGGTTGGCTTTTAACAAAGAGGATTTATTAAGTTATAAGTTACAATTCTAAATCCATGATAATGTCCAAATTAAGGCATCAACAAGAGGATACCTTCTCTGAAGAAAGGTTGCTAGCATCTATGTTTCCTCTGTCACATTGGAAGGCACATGGTGACATCTGCTGGTCCTTCTTTCCTGGGTTCTGAACTCCTGTAGGTCCTTCTTGCATCTCTGGGTCTTTCTCTCTCAGCTTTCTGGGTTTTACTGTCTTTTATCCTCTTCACAAAGGACTCTAAAAGGATTAAGACCCACTTTGAATGAGGTAGGTCCCATCTTAATTGAAATAGCCTAATCAAAAGCTCCCACCCACAATAGGTCTGTCCCCACAAGAATGGATTAAAAGAAAATGGTCTTTTCTGGGGTACATAACGCATTCAATCCATCACAAATGATTTTACAAAAAAATAATAACAGCCCTTAAATCATGTGGAAAAGAGTTCTGCCTTCATCAAATAAGAAAATATTGGGTTGCAATAAATATTTATTTATTGATTTAGTGGTCAAAGTTATGGCTTTATGACTGGTTTATTGTTATTTCAACAAATCCTGGGCTTTTCCTCTGTGCTTTTCTTAGAGAGATCGTCTGGTGCAGTGGGTCAGATTGAAAGTCCTGGAGCCACTCTGCCAGGGTTTGAATGCTTACTTTGCCACTTCCTAGCTCTGTGACCCTGAGAAAGTTACTTAACGTCTCTACATTTCAGTTTGCTCCTAGGATTGTTATGAAGATTACATTATTTGGTATGTGTACAGTGCTTCGAAAAGTGCTTGGCACACAGTTAGCATGGATGCATGTTTCATACCATTATTTTTGAGATTATTATCATCACCATTGTTGTCTTTGTCATCATCATCATTTTTTTTCCAGCTTTCCCCTTTGTTTGGGATGTATTTTTCTCCTTCTACTCCAAATTCCTGACTCTTATGTCTCTACCTATTCTTAAGTAGGTTACTTTAGTTTAAATGCTACTTCCCTTATAGGATCTTCACTGACCCTCTAACAAAATATGATCTCTCATTTGACCACAATAGCATTCTTTATCCCTCTTATCACTTATCCTTTTTTCAGGATTATAATTGTTTCTATAATTTGACGTGTTTTCCCTTTCAGCTTGTAAGGTTACCTTGGTGAAGGTCTATGTTTTATTTATCTTTAATCTCTATGGTACATGAAAGCATGAAGGAAACATCTGCAGAATACTGACATATGTCTATGTGTGTTTTAAAAGTCTTTTAAACTTCACAATACCTTTAGAAGATAGATATTTTTATCTCCATTTGACAGTGTAGAAACATTGGCTCAGAAAAGTTACGTTACTTGCCCAGTGTCTCTCAATTATTTAGTAATGAAGCTAAAATTTGAACCCAGATCTGTCTGTCTCTAGAGCCAAGACTCTTTCCAGTGCACAAGGTACTCAATATTATTTGATGGATTAGCCAACCAGTTCAATGTTATGCACAACAAAGTACACAAACAATGAAATACTATTTTTTAAAAAGAGAATTTTATACAGTAGACAGAGGATGTGCTGTTCAGTTTGATTAGTGCACACTGATACTCACTAGAAACTTAGAGCATCATATTTCAGCTGTCTTCGTAACTCCCTTTTATCCTTATATTTGCCCTCAGCTTCTTATCCTGTTATCTTCAGAGATGTTTCCAAATTCTGGCCTCTCTTCCACGTTCCTTCTTAGGATCTTCTTAGGACATTGTCATTGCTTTTAACTTTGCTGAACAGGAGCCTTTTGTGGGAACTCCCTTAATCTCACCAACTCACAACCTCCTAATGTGTGTTAATCCACATTCATTATTCTTTCTTTTTTGTAGTCTCAAGGGATGAGACTTTTTCCCATTGCCAATATCTAGGTCCTTCTTTTTCTTCCTTCCAGTTCATCCACTTATGTGTTCTTAGGAATTTGTCTCCAACAAGTTTCCTCTCCCTGCCCCCCAAAATGGACATATTTTCCCTAAATCTAAACATTCTTAATTCTTACTCATACTAAATTAGTAGCAACAATCTTCCCTTTACTCTATTCTATCTTTCCATCTCTATTCTCTTCATATAAATCTTTCAAAAGAGCTGTCAACATTTGCTCCTGCCACATCATCACTTATTTTTTTCAGCTCATTTCTATCTGGTTTCCACTCCATCCATGCTATTGAAACTGCTTCAGAATCTCACTAGCGCCCTCCCAATTTGGTTATTGCACATGAAAGCCCCTAGTTGTGCTCATGATCATCTGAACATTCCATTTACTGTCACTGTAGGCTCCTTATCTACCTCTTAAATACTTATCCTAGGATCTATCTTTCGCCTACTGCTTTTCATATGGTCTCTTAGATAATATAATCTCTTTCACTTATATACTTGTCATTCTCAAACCTATACCACTGCTCCAGTAATTAAAATTCTTCTTCCACACTTTCTTATATATTTATTCCTCAAACTGTTTAATAGATATCTCTACTTGCATGACCCCCTCCCCCCAGGCCCTCAAGCTCTATATGTCTAAAACCAATCTCTTAAGCTTCTGTTACAACTGGCTCTTTGTTTATTCTTTAGTTCAGTTTGTGGTATCACTATTCCGTTACTCAGAGAAGTCCAGGGGTCATCTTTGATTCTCCCTCTGTCTCACATCCTGCATTGATTCAATCACTAAATTGTGCTTATTTTACTTCCCAAATTTTCTTGAATCATGTTCTGTCCTTGTAGATCTTCATCATCTTTTGCCATGGTTGCTACAAATGCCTCCTAACTTTTCTGCTTCTAGTCTCATGCCCTCCAATCCATCTTCTAGATCATCTCATTCCTCTCTTAAAACCCTAACTCTTTTTCATCACAAACAGAAAAAGCCCAGGCTCTTTAGCATTCAGGTCCTCTCCTAACCTACCTCTTAGGTCCAGGTACTCCTTATTTGCTCCAACCATGTAAAATGTTTTGTTGTTCCTCAAGCACCATGTCAGCTTTTCTCTTGCTGATACCACTTAGAACACTTGGAGTGCTGATCCCCCTCAGACAGTTATGCACATGCTTTTCTTTTGCAAGGCTGTCTTTCACTGTTTATCCTTTAATCCTCAGTTCATATATTCCCTCTTCTGAGAAATCTGTTCCCTACAAAACCAGGCTGAGTTTGGTGCTCTGCCTCTGGGGCCTGTAATACAGAGTAATTGATCAGAATGTATTGTTGAATTAATGGACAAATGAATTTTGGGTAGCGTTTTGGTGGATGAGAAAGTAAAATTGCAAAGTGTTTAAGCACCACAGCCTTAAATCTTTAATTCTATAGTTGTGGATGTGTAGACTAGCATAAATGAGAACAAAGTTATACTTTAGTACTTGTGTGAGACCATTAGCTACATTCCATGGCTCACTGGGTCAGAAATGCCTGCTCTTGACCACACAGAGAACCAGATGTGCAAATATAAACCATGAGGAGAAATCCATCACAATTTCTGGAAAAAGCTTATACTTATCAAGGATGGGAGTAGAACATTCTCTTTGATAGCAAATATAGTAATGTTATTTTTGCTGTTACATTTATTGTTATCGTTCAGGGAAATACAAATGCTTTTCCTTGAGCTGTCCAAAAGCACAATGAAATAGATCAGCACTTGAAATTTGTACCGCTATGCAAATGCAGAAATTATGTATGCTGAAATATATAAAGTACCTAGAATAATAATAAATAGCATTTCCTGAGTGTTAACTACATGCAAGGCACTAAAGTATGGTAAGTACTTCATACATATGATTTCATTCTTACAACAATACTGCGAGACAGGCAGATGTATTCCCCTTTTCACAGAAGGGGTAAATGAGGTTCAGAGAAGCTGTTTAATTTTGCAGTCACAGAAATAGTGAGGAGCTAGAGCTAGAGCTAGAATACAGTTCTTAAAACTGTATTTGCCTCCTTCCAAACCTTCTGAGGCCCTAGTTATCCTGTCCTTTGCATGTACTATAAGACAATTTTGTTTCCTTTGTTTGCTTCACTTGTAACCAGAGTGACATAGCACATTCATGGTAGAAAGCAAACAATATTTTAGCTGTACCTCACTTCTTTCATATCAAAATCTCTGATTATATTCCTATCATAAACTGGATGATTTTAACATAGTTTTAGGATATTTATGAACTATTATCATCAAGGACAAACATTATATCAACTCAGATAATTTTTTATTAGTTTCATATTTGTTTTTATTCTAGAAGAGTTGTCTCTATTTGACTCTTTGGTCAATATTTAAGATAAATGATAATTATATTACTTTATTAGAGAAGCCAACTGTTTTTCTAAGTGTCATATTGTCCTAGAAATATGTAAGTAAATGAATAAATAAATAAATGCAAACACTTAGAACTTAAACAATGGTATACATAAAACCACTTTACTAATTTTTTTATAATGTTAGAGACTATATAAAGGCAAAATTTGCACCCTGTCTTAACTGAATTTCAAAGCTTTATCAAACATGATTGTTATGCAGTAAACTGGAAGAAATGGTCTTTGGGCATAGACAGAAAAAGAATAGGACTAGCTTAGGTGTTCAAGAAAGTGTTTTAAAATATAATCAAATCAAAGAATACCATGTTTCTTTTGTGAAATTACTTATCTTTCTTTCCACTCCATAGACATGATGCAGAAAATGAGTAAATTAATGCCCACCATTACTTCTAACATCCTTAGCCTTTTATAAAAAGGATATGTTTTATTAGAAATACAATGAATATTCAGTGTTTTGACCATTTCACACTTTGGGGGTGCCCCCAGCTGTCTAATGCTCATTAAAAGCCCATGTGTGAACCACAAGCCCCGAGAGAAGCCTGGCTGGCTGGAGAGGCTGTGCTGAAGGCTTTCACATCATTCCCATTACTAAGGAAACCACTCGTTTTGTCTGAACATGCTCTGAATAGATGTCTCATTTGAAGTCTAGTGCTCAAACCATGAGGATTGCATTATGGAGCCGAGAAAGAAATAAGGGGAACAAAAAAATGCTTGAAAATGCCACCAAGCATGCACAAAGCATCGTACTGTAATAACATTCCATGAGACAGAAGGTGCATTTATTTTTGCCGCACACCGAGTTATTTCCATGTTATAAAAGCAAATTCTTTTGCCTGCCCACGTAATCAAAATAAGCAAAGCAGATGTTCTTCTGACCTATTCTTAATTCCTCCTCTTGTTAGGGTCTTACTGAGAAGTGTGACATACAGCACAGGAAGAACAAAATATGGATTCTCATATTAATCTAGATTTTGCTCCCTTGTGCTGTGTAACTAAATGGTATAGTGCTATCTCTGTGCCAATAAACAAACACATGTTCAGAGTCAGACCTCAGACTTTGTAACCTCCAAATTGTCACTGTAAAATTCAGAATGGCTACTGCAAGCTGGTGCTTGGTGCTCTTTAATGACTATCCAATTCAGATTCAGAGTGAGAAAACATGGCTTTTCCGAGGCTCCTATTCCCCTCTCCAGCTCACTCCTGCCATACCACAAAAAAAAAAAAAAAAAAAAAAAAAGCTACAAAAGAAAGTAGCTACTAGTGAAAAATTCTGCGATCTTTCTTTCTCACTCTGTAAAGTAAGGTTTATGGGACTTTGTGCCAACAGTGTCCCCATTCTTTGATATTGGCCATTGACATGGTTTCTAAACATATAAAGTGTCATGCAGACACCCCAATCAGAGGTTGCCACCTCTAAACCCATATAGAAGTTTAAAATTTAGGAACTGCCACTGCAGGCAAGGGAGGCATTATCATCTCCATTTTGAGCCACTTTAATCCATTTGAGGATAAAAAGATGTACCAATATATCAACTAATTTTCAAACATGGAAATTAATATTTAATGGGTTACTTGCCGTATTAGTATTTTGGTGAGAATAATAACAGTTAAGTGACTTCTCTGTACCAGAGTTAGTGACCGAATGAGATCTTTGGTGTCTTAGCCCCGTGCTACAGACCTTATGTGTAGAGGCTGCTCAAGTTTCTCCTTGGAACACTAGTGTTACTCTGTATAAAACCTAGAAACATAATAAGCAAATACAAGTTTATTTCCTTCACAGATTCTCAAAGATCAATAGTATAAAATTAGTAAGTGTGGAAAGCAAATAACATCAGAAAGTCTTGTGCTTTTTCACTTTTTCCCTTTTTTCCCTATACCTAGTTCCCTTAAACTTATTGACAATTGTGCATTGTAAATAAAAGTGCATTTCAAGTAAATGTCTCATTTAGATTTCCTGCTGCAGGAATCTAAATTCAGTAGAATTGAGTAAGGATAACCTGAGTCATTTTCTAGCATTTAATGGGGGTCCCAACACTACTGAAAAAAGCCCTAAATTTGTAGGCATGAAAGAAAGTTGATTTTTGTGAAAATACATAAGTCCTTGTCCTATTGATATCTTCACTAGTTCTGATTAAGACTTTTCAATTCATTTTGAAATGAACAGCCTGAAGCTGCCAACTGTTTCTGATCTGATATGCCTACAGAGTATTTTCTTCAAGTATATGCTTAGTGGTTTAGATAGTGTGGCTGCTGACAAGAGAATTCTTCTAATACTGAGACTTATTAAGAAGTTTCTGTTTTCAAAATGAATGTACATTAAATTCCTTTTAACTTATGCTGTCAAGGTTTGGCAGAGACTGGGATGCATGCATCTCTGTATTCCTGGTACAGAGCATGGTGCTTGGCATATAGTAAGTGTTCAGTAAGAGGAAGTTGAACTCAATTGTTGGATATGAGATAAGTATAGCCAACTCAGCATTTATAGAGGACCCTGAGCCTGGCTTAATTAAGTGTTAAAACATTGGAAACATTAAATGTTTAACTTTATTTAGCATTTAGCTAACAAGGTCTAATTTTGCCATATCCATTTTCAATCACCTATAACTCTTTATGAAATATTCTTTGTGTTTATAGAATAGTGATAAAACAGCATTGTAATGAATGAGTTAAATCTGTCTCTCAAAACTGCTCAGTTTTTTTCCAAGTCTGCAGTGGTTATATTTGTATTTCATACATTTAATCGGAGAACTCTCAAAATGTCTCCAGGTACCATGAAATAGCAGGTATTCATTATACTTCTATTTCTGTCGTTAGTCTGTTGTAACAATTATTCATTTCGATTAACACCAAGTGTCATCTTATTTGAAGAAATAAGTTCTGTCTAGAAGGCTTAAATTTATTAGTAGACCAAAGAGATTGTAATTTGAACAAGAATGGAGAACTTACAGTTATTATTCAAATTATTAGTACATATCTATAATTTGAATAAATTAGAAGCTTATTTGATAATATTTTTTTGAAAAGTTACCAGCTTCCACATACCTATGCAAACATACATATGTTTTGAATTATGAGATATATCATCTGTGATTTGGGAAAATGTGTGCAGGCCTAAGTCAAAATTATCTTCCCTGGGAAGATAGCATTGTAAGGATGATTTAAATGTAATTAATTTAAATATAAATAAATAGCCATTCATACAGCACTGCATATAGAAAGAATGAGTTTATAAAAAATGTAATGCTGCAATTAACTCAATGAAGCTTGTACTGATTCCTTTTGTATTATTTAACTAACTGTTGAATTAAAAAAATTTTTTTTAACAAAATAGCACAGGCTTATTGTAGAAAATTTAGAAAGTTCAAAAAGGTTAATGAAGGGAAGAAAAGAAACCATACACCAAAGGAGTCATGGTGTACAAATGGCATATTATGTTCTGGTATGTGTTTTGTCCTTACATATTTGAAAATATTCTATATTTTTAAATTACATCAGGAGAATACAAGTTTCCATTGTTTTTAGTGTATATATTCATAGCAAATGGATGATCCATTCCTCAAATATTGGGCATTTGTTTTTTTTTTCTCTATGTTTTATATTATAAATAATGCTGCTATGATCATCATAGGCTAGGATTTGCTATGTGGACTCTAAACCAAAAGATTTGGCTAATTTAAGACTCCTAATGCATATTAAAGATTGCTTTCCTGGAAGTTCATACCAAATCCACACAGCTATGTCTGAGTTTCCATCTTACCAAACCCTCACCAGCATTATTTATTTATTTATTCATTCATTCAAGAAATATTTTGAACACCTGTCAAGGGCTAGGAATTGTTCTAGATGCTGGGTATACAAAGGTGAAAAATAAAGTAGTTGATTTCAGAAATTTTATCTGTTGAGAGAATATAGGAGACATTTGATAGATAGGCAATGATAAATTTGCAAAGTAACTAATAAGCTGCTTCCAGAGATTGGTCTGTATTGTTAAAAAAGTTAAAACTAGGTAATAGTATAGAGAATAACAAAGAGGGGTGTTTAACATACAACATTCAGGGGGTTCCTTCTGAGAAGGGGATATTTGAACAGAGACATACATACCTTTTGCAAGGAGAGTCAGTCCGGCCAAGATAAAAGGGCAGAGAGAGCATTCCAGGCAGAATAACAGTGCACGCAAAGGTCTTATAGCAAGAAGAAGCTTGGCGTATCCTAGGGACATAAAAAGGCCAGTGTGCTTAAGAGAAAGTGGTAGCAGATGAGGCCCAGATGGTAGGCAAGGGTGAGATCATCTATGGTCTTGCCATCTATGGAAAGCAGATTAATTTAATTGTAATGGGCAGCCATTAGATAGTTTTGAGAAGAAGAGAGATATTATCAGGTTTATCTATTTTTTTTTTTTTATTAAATGTTTAAAAGATCAATAGGCTGCTTAATGGGGACTGCTTAGTGGAAGGCACGATTTAAGGGGAGAGGCCAGTCAGGAGCCTATTGGAGTAGACCAGACAACAGATGCTGATGGCTGAAATTCCATTGTAGTTGAAAAGATGGTGAGAGATGGTAGGATCCCAGAGATATTTTTCATTGAGACCTAAAAATATTGCTAATGGATTGCATATAAGGGGTTTGAAAGGGATGATTTAAGCAAGACTACTATGTTCTGGTGTTACCACCCAGGTAGATGGTGATAATATCATGATGTGGAATTGGGAGAGAAGAACAAGTTGCCCCGCCACAGTTCTGTTTTGCCTGTATAATAAAGGGATAATGCTTTAAAATGTTTAGAATGCTTTGATCTGTTCCTTGACTTTGTGAAAAATAAAACCAAAAAACCCAAGCCAAACCACCACCACCACCACCACCACAACAACAACAAAAAAACAAAAAACTTTGGAACAATAACAACAACAAAAAAACTTTACTCTCATTGGCTCTAGTCATTCATTTTCCTGGAAGGAGATTAGAATTTGTAATAAAAGGAATTCCAAGAAGTAGTCAGTATAATATTCAGCTTTTTTTTTCCAAAAATATAATTATGCAATAAGCAGAAGATATAATTAGTACAAATCCCTGAGGTGCAAATTTCTGGGCCAAATATGGCAAGCCCAGTTATCTTGAGATAAGATTTTCCTGATTCCAACTGAGCTTGAGTG
Source organism: Choloepus didactylus (assembly GCF_015220235.1). Lineage (NCBI taxonomy): Eukaryota > Metazoa > Chordata > Mammalia > Pilosa > Megalonychidae > Choloepus > Choloepus didactylus. The sequence continues at coordinate 83,356,299 of NC_051311.1, forward strand.
ACTCAGTTGATGAGTTTTTTTTTTCTCCCATCCACACTATTAAGATACCCCAGCTAGAATCAGAAAGAAGGAAAATAAGTAGTGGAAGGAAAAGAAAAGTTTTTTACTTTTCCCTAGTGTGAGGACTTACAGGGAGAAAAGAAGGGAGGGGAGCAAAGGTGGAGGTGGTTAGACAGTGTCTTCCAAAGTGTCCATGATGGTTGGGTTCATGTGTCAACTTGGCCAGGTTATGGTGCACAGTTGTTTGGTCAAGCAAGCACTGGCCTGGTTGTTACTGAGGACATTTTATAGACTTAAATCATCAGAAAGTTGATTTCATCTTTGGCTGATTGCATCTACAATCCAACTGAGGAGATTACCTTCAACAATGAATGAAGTCTCATCCAATCAGTTGAATCTACTGCAGCCAGCCAGCTCCTCCTAGGGAATTCATCGAAAACCTTCATCAGATTTCCCAGCTTACAGCCTGCCATATGGAATTTGGACTTGTGCATCCTCATAGCTGCATGAGACAATTTTATAAAATCTCATAATATTTACAGATTTCTCCTGTCAGTCTGTTTCCCTACAGAACTCTGACCAATACAGTGCCCTTGTGGCTTTAGTTTGGAAATACATAGTGGTTTTAAATAAATAATAATAACATTGCTTAGGTCTCTGGTAAATATTACCTCTTTTGTGTATATTCCCCCATCACTTGTACACTTTCACTGTGGCATAGCAATCAACTACATTATATGGTCAGCAAGTTCCACAAGATTTAGCTTTCCTGAGCCATGGGTGCTGGGTTGAGGACAGTGGACCAGTGAGCATTGCATTTCTGCAGCAGAAGCTGGGGCTAGTTCTGAGCTCCATCAAGGAGGACAAGTCAGTTATTTAGGAGTTAGTTGCCAATGGGAGCTGAAGTGAGGCTGATTCAGCAAACCAATAGAGGCTCTGAGGAAACCAGTGGAGACTGAAACAAACAAACAAAACAAAACAAAACAAATCCAGCGACCGTAACAAAAAACAAAAAGCAAAAACAAAAATTTCATCAACCATAGATTGGCAGCTCTGAATGCCAGCAGACAAAGGAATACCCAGGTGCATAATGAGTAGATGTCAGCTCTGCGGTGGTTCTCACATTTAAGGTGCTTGAGAATCACCTAAGGGTCTTGTTAGAGTGTAGATTATGCTGCAGAGGGGCTGGAGTTTAGCCTGGATTCTGCAGCTCTACCAAGCTCCTAGGTAATGTCAGTGTTGTTGGTCCACAGACCATACTTTGCGAAGAGCCATGCACGTGCAGGACTGTCACCACAACCAGTGAACCCTACCCACCAATGTTATGAGGGTTGCTATTTGAAGAACCAATTTTTTTTCCCCCTGCAAAGAAATTAGATACTATCTGAAAGGTTTCTCAGACTATCAGACTAGATTTAGTTTAAACTGGATAGGATATTTAGTTCATTTGATTTTCTAATAGCTAGTAAGTGGAGGCTGGGGAGAACAATTATATTATTAATAAACAAAAGTAAATCATTACATTTTTTTTCTGTGTATCCCAGAATAGTGGATTAAGCTCGGGATGCCTTTTAGCCAAATAATGGGCATGTCACATTTTGGATATATAAGCATGGAGTTCAGAAGAAAGGTGAGAATTTAAGATGCAAATTTAGAAATCATCAGTTTGTCTTTAGATGAAATCACTTGAGTAGAGGGTATACAAAAAGTCAAGGACATCTGAAGATCTTACCCTGGAGTGTTGAAAAAGCCAGCAGAGGAGAATGAAAAGGAACAACTAATGAGAAAGAAAACCAGAAAAGCTTAGTGTTATGGAAGCCCAGAAAAGAAACTGTTTTCAAAAACAAAGAAAATAAACAGTATTCAAGAAGAAAGGAGTAGTCAACGGTTTTATATGCTTCTGTGATTTTGAGTATTATGAAAGCAGAAGATTGACCATCAGTTTTGGCAACTACTAATGTATATTAATGATGTATATTAGTAAAACTTTCAAGAGCTTGTAAACAAGCTATTTGGAAATACAACCATCAGATTTTTTGTTCCCATTACAATCAAACTTTTTGAAAAAGTTGGCCTATGGCCATTGTCCCGACTTCCCTGCTTCCCATGGTTGCTTCAATCTATTCTAATTGGCCCTTGATCAGTCTCTCCTCCATTTTTCCTCACCCTCCTCCCCATCTCTTTATTCTTTGAACTAAAGATACTATACAGATTTTCTCTTGAAATTTTTCAGCATTTCTGTTTTTTTTTATCATAATCAAAAGTAGTACAAAACTACTCTTGTTGAAATCTGATATGTGATTATGATCTTGTCAAGCCAGAAGTGAAAGGAAAAACAGGTATCCAAGTGCTTCTGGAATTTTAAAAAATATTGTACTGTAAGAAAAAATGAAACTCTTGTTACCCTCTTGTATTGCAGGCAAGTCCCATTAGTAAGAACATTAGAATGTTGTTCCCCAGCAGTATCTGTATGGATGGATTCTCTGTAAGCCAGCTTCCCTTTTCCAATGTGGTCTAAATATTGTTCAGAGAATTCTAGTTAGTTGGCAGAGGAACAAGCATCTAGACAGAACTGTGTCCAGAAATGAACAGGATGAAAGATATGCCTCATGTGCCCATGTATTTCACATGGTACCAAGATTAACGGGGCTTTCCCAGAACCTTAAGAAATAAAGCTCTTTCAAGCTTTATTAGAAATAAACCTTACCTTGAAAGTTTATTATGTCTTGTTCATGAAAAGCGAATTAGTATTCTACAAAGTCTCAGGCATTCAAAGTGATAATCAACTAAAGGACAGACCCTGAACCATTTGATGAGGCCTCGTGGTAAGTGGAAAGATCACAGGTCAAGGAATGGATAGATGTGTTTTTTTGCTTGTTTGTTTTTTAATTCTAGCTCTGATCTCAATTTAATGCATTAGTTTGGGTAGGTCATTTAACCTTTCTGGACCTTGTTTGTTTATCTATAAAATGAGAGAATTAAACTTCTTTGTTTTTGAGGTTTGTCCCTTCCAGCTCTGACATTTTATGGGTCTGTAGTTCAAACAGACAAAATCACTAGGTAGAAAACAGAAACCAAGGAGTGTTCTCTGCACAAAAATGAATTCCATTTAAGTGACTGAAACATTAGGCATGGTCTAGGTTCTAAGGGCAGTCAGTCCGGGACAGGACAGTGGATGGAGAACAGAGTACTGGTCAGTAAACACATACACACTTACACTCAACACTGTATCCCCAAAACAACACTTCTCAAATTTCCCTACAAAGAAGCCAAAGGAAGTTGGCGTACAGACCATTAATTAGAAAGAAATGTTATCCTACCAAATGGCAGAATTCTGCTTCATAATTGGTAACACAATGAAGGAGGCATTTAAGGGAGACTCTTATTTCAGCAAATGAAAGTTAACTGAAGATCCCTCTCGGGAAGTGGTAGAATCTCACACATTTGAGACTCTTAAAAAGGAGACAAAATAGCAGTAAAGATAATGCCACAGGGAATAACTTTGCACTGGCAAGCAAATAGACTTGGTAAGCAAATGGGATTCCTCATTTCTGTTTGCCATGTTTCTAAGAAGAAAACGGCAATTTGGAGAGAATATGATTGAGAAGAGAGTCTCAGATCTGTGCAAGCATACCAACTTGAGTGAAAACAAACTATATCAGAAATACCACCCTTTTTTCTTTTTTAAAAAGTTTTTAGCTTTTAATTTTGAAGAAATATTCAAACTTGTAGAAAGGTTACAAGAATAGTATAATGAATCTCCATATATGCCCTTTACCAATGAACATTTTGGTATATTTGCTCTCTTTCTCTCTGTGTGCATGTATGTAATGGGTGTGTATGTGAATTTATTCATATATATGTATACTCACATATCATTGTAATTATTATTACTATTATTGCCATTCCATTTGAAAGTAAGTTGCATATATGATGACTCTTTATCCCTAAACAGTTCAGCATGTACTTTCTAAGAACAGATTCTTCTCCTACATCATCAGTGTACAATTACCAAATTCAGGATGTTTAACGTCAGTACAATGCTATTCTCCAATATAGAATCCATATGTAAATTTCACCAGTTGTCCCAATAATATTCTTTATAGCTATTTCTTTGTCCTAACCAAGTTTTCAATCACTGTTCTTGCATTGCAATTACTTTTCATAGCTCCTTTAATCTGGAAGTTTTCAGCCTTTCTTTGTTTTTCATGACTGATATTTTTAGAGTTTTGGAGAATGTCCCTTATTTTGGGGTTTTCTAATGTTCTGTTATGAATAGATTCAGGTTATGCATTCCATATAAGCTCATGACTTCAGAAAGTACATGATGTAAATTTGTTCTAGTTTTAGTGATGTTAACCTTGCTCTCTTAGCAAAGCTAGAGTCTGCCAGGTTTCCCCACTGCCAGGTTTCTCATATAGTAATAATAATAATAATGTTAACTTTTTGTAATAAATAATATACTTTAATTATTCCCTTCTTTCAGCCAGTAGTTTCAGTATCCACTGATGATTCTAGCCTGAATCAAGTACTATTACAATGTTGCGAAAAGATTATTTATAACTCTTCCATTCCTTTTACATTTATTAGCTGGCATCCTGTTGTAAGAAATAGCTTTCCCTTCTTGCTTGTTTAGTATCAGTAAGGACTAATGGATTCTTTTTTTTCTTTCAATGAATTATAAGCTATTACCATCATTGTTTATTGTGATTCTAAAGTGTCCCAAATTTGCTCTGTGGGTAATATATCCTTTTAAATTTCTCTTTCACTCATTTGTTATGATCCCATCATTGATTATGGACATTAGTCATCAAATTCAGGGAGTCTGATATTAATTTTTCGTAATTCATAATATGTTATTTGAAAACTAAAAACCACAAATGTTTTTAAAGTCATGTTTTTTTCTGATCTGAAATTTAAGTTGAGAAACTTGACTCAATAAAAATTTAAGTTGAGAAACAATAGTGGCAAGAAAAATATCAAACAAATAGTACTTTTTAATTATTCAACTGAAATTTGAAGTTATGTCTACTTTGGTGGTTTAGAGCGATGTACCTCAGAAAAACATGTTCTTAAACTTAATCTATTCCTGTGGGTATGAACTCATTGTAAGTAGGACCTTTTGATGAGGTTACAGCAGTTAAGATGTGGCCCAACTCAATCAGATAAACCTTAATCCTATTACTGCAGTCCTTTACAAGCAGAATGAAATTTAGACAGAGAGAAAGCCATGGGAAGCAAGAAGCTGAAGGTCAATGGAAGCTGGAAGAGAAGGGAGAGGCCAGGAGAGGCCAGCAGAGGCCGCTGTGTGCATTGCCATGTGACAGAGGAGCCCAGGAACAAGGGTCTCTGGCAGCCAGCCCCAGAAAGCCAGTTTTCAGGAAGAAAGTATCACTGTGATGATGCCTTGATTTGGACTTCTCCTAGCCTCAAAACCGAGAGCCAGTAAATTCCCATTTTAAGCCAATACATTGTATGGTATTTGTTTTAGCAACAAGGAAACTAAAACATCTACTTATATATAAAATCAAGAAATAGAGATTAAAAATAAAATATCTGGGATTCAGTTGAAATATCATATGCTTTGTCTGCTGTCCAAGGCCACTTCAGTGCAGCAGAGTAACTCTGGGGTCCCCAGTGAATCAGTAATCCAAACTGTCAGGGGGAAAAAAATCATTTTTAACTCAATTAGTATTTATCTGTCAAAGCTCAATTTGGCAGACTTGTAAAGTCTAGTTTGCAAAAGCAACTTACCCTAAGTTGTTACCAGTCTTTCTTCTTTTCTTAACCAAAAATTCTAGTTCCTTTCTAGACAAATAACATTTTTATTTAACAACAACAAAAACTTCCTTATAGTCATTGTCTCCTTATATAATTACTTCCCTACTTACTATTTTTCATTAACAGAAAAATAATCACAATTTTCCCTGACAGTTATCGATAGTGCAGTCATGGAGTGTGCTACTTTTGAACTTTACTAGTATAGTTTGCAGTGCAAGCGAGTGCTGGTATTTTCAGATGTAAAGCTTTCCTTATGACATGGAGCCTTCAACCCTTTACAGTTTTATGATGCTCACTTTTTTTTCCAATTGAGTTTATATAGCTTTCTTTCCATTATTTAAACCTTCCTTGGACTTTACACTTTAGCAGGTGTTTTTCTCACTATCATTTTACATCCAGTCCTACATTCCTGACAAATATGTGAACTACTTTAGCTAAAAACCCTTTTCCTTACAACCTATAAATCTGTGTTGTAAGATTTCAGATAACATTTATCACCTCTCTTCCGTTATATATGGAGTATCTTTGAAGGAGGGCATACAATGGATGTGAAACTTCAGGGATGGCTGCACCTAAGGCTGAAATGTGCCTTATTTAATGATACATTTGAAAATTATTGAATAACTATTTTATTGGAAATTATCCTGTATTTGGCTTCAGAAAATAGTTGAACAACACCCTCTGGAGAGACCTGAAGAGAGCCTGGGAGTCAATTCTTCGTGATTTGTGTAGCTGTCTTTCTACTTTAACTGCCTCTTCAGGTAGAAGAACAGTTCCAGATGGCCCCGGCTCCCCTAAATGGTACTTGGGTGGGGATTAGTGAGTAGTACAGCAGAAGGTGTCAGGAGAATCATTGCTTTGTATATCTATATGTTTGGAACCAAATACTGCTTAACATTGGTCAATATAGTCATCAATGTTCATCTTCATCATTAATCTCTAAATTTCAACAGAAACATTAAAAAAAATTTCTACCTAAAAACATATAATGTTCTAGTTTTAAGAGCTCCTAGAGATTATACATTATAACTTTCTAATTTTATAGATTAAAAAAACTCTGGCCCCATGGTCTTGGCATATCATTATAGATTAGTCCATTATTAGTCCTCATTATCCCAAATGTTTTGAGTTCAAAGGACACTTAACAATCATCTAGCCCAGACTTGTAAATAAGAGCACTCCTTTCTGAATCCTCACAGGCAAGACATTGCTAATTGGTCAAAGCTTTCCTTCCTGGTAAGCCCAAAGCATCCTTCCTGGTTATGCCCAGCAATCGTTACGAGTAAAAAAGGAGTTGGCACAAGGGAAAGAATTTATTTGCTTTACCAGATCTAGTCCAGTCTCTTCAGCTTAAAGATGAGAGAATTAAAGAAAAATAATGGTGAAATTATTTACATGGGTTGCAAAAGGCATTATTTGCTGAGCAGGCCTCTTGACTCTTGGTATAGCAAACAAAATTTTTGCCAGAGGGTACCCATGAGCCCACTTTTCCCTGATAGCTGATTACCAGACAGAGTGTTGAGTAGAAAGCAACTCTCTTAAGGAATTCCACTTTTATTGTTACTGGCAGAGAGATAGCTGGCTTCATCCTTTATTAGCCCATTAATTCAATGGACAAAACATTAAAAGGATTTTGGTTAGACTTTTAAGATGTCTTTTCTAAAATTAGCATGACTTCATGGTTTGTTCTGGGAAGCCTATCAGATAATAGACAGAATGTTGTTCAGCATTATTATTCCCTATATTTAAATTTTAGTTGGAAAATTAAAAGGAACTTTTTCGCTGTCTTTTGATATCACTCAAAGGTTTTCTTTCTATTGCCAAAGGTTGGTATGCATGCTATTATAAATATAAAAACAACAATAAGTTGGAATGATCATAATTTATTGGTTGATATTTTTCCTCAAAAACATTTTGTGTGTGTGTAATTAAAGTGTCACTGCCAAATTTTAAAGTCCATACCTTGTACATTTTGCCATTTTCCCCCCAGAACTGGAACTCGGTAGTGTTTTGCAAAATATGCATAAAATGACAAATTTAAGCTGCATGTTGAGTTCATGAAAATATGAAGATCAATCACGTTTTTTCTTGTTGCTTTTGCATATTAATATATATAAGCTTAGAAATGGAGAATTATTTATACTAAGTACATTTTTCTCTGTCAAATTTTATTGTGAAATATTCCTTTTTCCATAATGAAAAATACTGCCCAGCAGTCACAAACATTTTGGCAGAACTATTAGTGATATGTGATATAAATTTCTCCATCTGTCTCCTCACACTCTTTCATTCCCTTTGTCTATATTCTTTATAGTCAAAACCTTTAGATATGTGTGTATATGTATGTAAATCTTTATATGTTTGTGTATGTGTGTGTGGATACCCTGATGCAAATACCCCCACTCTCACACGCTCTATTCTTCAATACAGTTAATTGACCTACAGTGCATAACATTTATGTATATTTATTTTTAAATTTTTCATTATTTAATGTCTCATTTCAAATATCCTGTTTTCATGCTGGTTTAATTCAAGGGTTACTGTGCATTCAGGCTTCAGGCTCTCTTGCTTCTTTAAAGGATTCTATACCTTACTTACTGCTCCCTGCCGTATCCCCAACTTTGTGCTGAAATTCTCTCATTTGTTGAAATCTGTGGCCATGCAGTTCCCTGATTCTCTGCCTGTTTCTCTGGTGGTTCCTTCTTTGTCTCCTTTGTCAACTTTTCTTCTGCCTTTTTTACTGGAAAATTGCCTATGATCTACCTGCCATTAGACAAATCTTGCTTTAAATCTTAGTCTCACCACTTACTAATTATATGACTTTAAGCAGTTATTTTGCCTCTTTGAGTCTCAGTTTTCTTATGAGTAAAGTAGATACAGTGCTTTCCTGTATCAGTGAGACACCCCACAGGAAACAAATGGCCAACTCAGATTAGGTGAATTTGGAAAGGATTTGTTTGCAAAGGTACTAATTACAAAGGTGTAGGTGGGATATAGGATGTCACAAGGAATATAGTAGTGCAGGAATCCAGGGTGAGAAGAATGAGAACTCACCCCATTATCTTTTATCTCCCCATCCCCTTTTCTTTCCAGAAGGGCAAGGGTGGAGAAGATTTAACCAGAAAGAATGTGAAAAAATCCTGTAGTCCATTCTGCCTTGAGAGGAACAGTAACTTTCTGTCAAAGAGGGGAGGAACACAGCCACTCTGAGGCAGTCTCATTGCAAGAGAACCACAGGAATAGACTCCAGCCTCACTTTCTTCCCTCTGGCCATGTACTCTCTCATATCCCAGAGATTGAACACATTTATGTAATCCATGCAGTCAGCTTCCCAGGTCAGATATCATCGTGGAAAAGAATGGAGAGTGAATCTGGAGAAGCAAATCTTAGCTATTTGGCCAACTACCTTTAAGAATTGCCTCAAAGATTAAAAGAGACAACCAATTAAAGCATCTAGTATGGTGCCTGGAACGGGATTCCCATCTGTTTAAAATGTTATCTTTTTAGCAGTTTCTTTGCTCCTTCTCTCATTTTTCTTCAAAAATATCACTTATTCCTATTCCTTCACCTTTGACTTTTGAGTGAGTGATTCTCATGTTGTTAAATCCCACTCATTTCTTTATTCTTTATTCTTTAACTTATTCACTCAATAAATACTTGAGTGCCTAGTTTTCCCAGTACAAATGAATGGTTCCTGCCTTCATGGAATTTAAAGCCTAGTACAGGAGACAAACAAAAACCAACCAATTTAAAACAAAACAAAACAAAGCACAGCAACAACAACAAAAAACAGAATAGTTCTGAATTGCAGAAAATACTTGAGGGAAAAGAAAGGGTACTGAGTCAGAGAATAAAAGTGGAAACCTAATGATTGGGGAAAGAGAGAACCTTAGAACTGATATTCTAAGGTTGAAAAGGAGCCAGCTTTGAAATGATTTGCTATTGGCAGGGAGAATATTATAAAGAAGGATTGGAGCTGAGGCAGGAAACAGTTCAATGTGGAGAAGTGAAAGAATATAGTGTGGTTAGAACATTGTGAGTGAAGGGCTAAGAAGAACATAGATTTTAAAGGAAATATCACAGGAAAATCATTGACGGTTTCGTTATGCAAATAAATGACATCATTAAATGTACATTTTTAAATATCACTGGCTTCACTGTGGAGAATCAGTATATTTTAGAAACTGAATGGGAACAAGGCAAAGTGGAGCCCAAAAGGCCTCTTAGAAGTTTGTTGCAGCAAAGAGAACGACCATGGTGGTTTGTCCAGTGGAGATGGCAGTGAGTATGGCAAAGAGTCTGTGTACCTGAAATATATTTAGAGGAAGATTTGACAAGATTAATAGATGAGGAATGTGAGGGAGAGGAAGGAATAGAGGATGACCCTGCCTCCTTGCTCTCCCCCACTTTGAGGAGTTTTTTTTTTTTTTTTTTTTTTTTTTTAATTCAGTTTTATTGAAATATATTCACAAACCATACAGTCATCCATGGTATACAATCAACTGTTCACAGTATGATCATATAGTTATGCGTTCATCACCACAATCTATTTCTGAACATTTTCCTTACATCAGAAAGAATCAGAATAAGAATAAAAAATAAAAGTGAAAAGAGAATACCCAAACCATCCCCCCATCCCACCCTATTTGTCATTTAGTTTTTACTCCCATTTTTCTACTGATTTTTTTTCAATTTTTTAACTTTGTTTATCAAAAAATTAAAAACAAACAGGCAAACAACAACCAAAAAAAACCCCACAACATTTCAAACAAAGCAATGGATTAAGGAAAACAAATAACCTAAAATAACTACTTTGCTTCCAATATGTTCCTACCATACCCCAAGAAAATTAATAAACCATGTCCAAACAGAGGAGTAAGAAAAACAAATAATCTAAAATAACTACATTGCTTCCAACATGTTCCTACCATACCCCAAGAAAATTAACAACCCCTAAGAAAACAAAGGAATAAGAGAAAAAAAAAACCTAAAATAACTCTATTGCTTCCAACATGATCTTACTATATCCAAGAAAGTTTACAAACCATAATCATTCCTGAGCATTCCCATAACATTGAGATTACCCTCCATAGTTTATGTGTTCTTATCAGATTATCATTCCCCCTCCACTAATTGGTATCTCTAGGTCCCGTACATTCTACAGTATAAAACATTGTACATTTTTCACAGAATTCACATTAGTGGTAACATACAATATCTCTCTTTTTGTGCCTGGCTTATTTTGCTCAGAATTATGTCTTTTTTTTTTTTTTTTTTATCTTCATTTTATTGAGATGTATTCATATACCACGCAGTCATACAAAACAAAACGTACTTTCGATTGTTCACAGTACCATTACATAGTTGTACATTCATCACCCAAATCAATCCCTGACACCTTCATTAGCACACACACAAGAATAACAAGAATAATAATTAGAGTGAAAAAGAGCAATTGAAGTAAAAGAGAACACTGGGTACCTTTGTCTGTTTGTTTCCTTCCCCTATTTTTCTACTCATCCATCCATAAACTAGACAAAGTGGAGTGTGGTCCTTATGGCTTTCCCAATCCCATTGTCACCCCTCATAAGCTACATTTTTATACAAGTGTCTTCGAGATTCATGGGTTCTGGGTTGTACTTTGATAGTTTCAGGTATCCACCACCAGCTACCCCAATTCTTTAGAACCTAAAAAGGGTTGTCTAAAGTGTGCATAAGAGTGCCCACCAGAGTGACCTCTCGGCTCCTTTTGGATTCTCTCTGCCACCGAAGCTTATCTCATCTCCTTTCACATCCCCCTTTTGGTCAAGAAGATGTTCTCCGTCCCACGATGCCAGGTCTACATTCCTCCCCGGGAGTCATATTCCACGTTGCCAGGGAGATTCACTCCCCTGGGTGTCTGATCCCACGTAGGGGGGAGGGCAGTGATTTCACCTTTCACGTTGGCTTAGCTAGAGAGACAGCGCCACATCTGAGCAACAAAGAGGCATTCGGGAGGAGGCTCTTAGGCACAACCATAGGGAGGCCTAGCCTCTCCTTTGCAGCGACCGTCTTCCCAAGAGTAAAACCTGTGGTAGAGGGCTCAACCCATCAAACCACCAGTCCCCTATGTCTGTGGTCATGTTAGCAACCATGGAGGTGGGGTAGGCGAATACCCCTGCATTCTCCACAGGCTCCTCAAGGGGGCACTGCATCTTTTTTTTTTCCTTGTTTTTTTTTTTTTGTTTTTTGTTTTTTGTTTTTTAACTTTCCCTTCTTTTTTAAATCAACTGTATGAAAAAAAAGTTAAAAAGAAAACAAACATACAATAAAAGAACATTTCAAAGAGACCATAACAAGGGAGTAAGAAAAAGACAACTAACCTAAGATAACTGCTTAACTTCCAACATGTTCCTACTTTACCCCAAGAAAGTTACCTAATATAGCAACATTTCTGTGAACTTGCTCCTACTATATCCATCAGAAATTAACAGACCATAGTCATTCCTGGGCATCCACAGAATGTTAAATAGCTTATCTGTTCTTCTTGGATTATTGTTCCCCCCTCCTTAATTGCTCTCTATTGCTAGTTCCCCTACATTCTACATTATAAACCATTTGTTTTACATTTTTCAAAGTTCACATTAGTGGTAGCATATAATATTTCTCTTTTTGTGCTTGGCTTATTTCACTTAGCATTATGTCTTCAAGGTTCATCCATGTTGTCATATGTTTCACGAGATCGTTCCTTCTTACTGCCGCGTAGTATTCCATCGTGTGTATATACCACATTTTATTTATCCACTCATCTGTTGAAAGACATTTGGGTTGTTTCCATCTCTTGGCAATTGTGAATAATGCTGCTATGAACATTGGCGTGCAGATATCTGTTCGTGTCACTGCTTTCCGATCTTCCGGGTATATACCGAGCAGTGCAATCACTGGATCGAACGGTAACTCTATATCTAGTTTTCTAAGGAACTGCCAGACTGACTTCCAGAGTGGCTGAACCATTATACAGTCCCACCAACAGTGAATAAGAGTTCCAATTTCTCCACATCCCCTCCAGCATTTGTAGATTCCTGTTTGTTTAATGGCAGCCATTCTAATCGGTGTTAGATGGTATCTCATTGTGGTCTTAATTTGCATCTCTCTAATAGCTAGTGAAGCTGAACATTTTTTCATGTGTTTCTTGGCCATTTGTATTTCCTCTTCAGAGAACTGTCTTTTCATATCTTTTGCCCATTTTATAATTGGGCCGACTGTACTATTGTCATTGAGTTGTAGGATTTCTTTATATATGCAAGATATCAGTCTTTTGTCAGATACGTGGTTTCCAAAAATTTTTTCCCATTGAGTTGGCTGCCTCTTTACCTTTTTGAGAAATTCTTTTGAGGTGCAGAAACTTCTAAGCTTGAGGAGTTCCCATTTATCTATTTTCTCTTTTGTTGCTTGTGCTTTGGGTGTAAAGTCTAGGAAGTGGCCGCCTAATACAAGGTCTTGAAGAAGTTTTCCTACATTATCTTCTAGGAGTTTTATGGTACTTTCTTTTATATTGAGATCTTTGGTCCATTTTGAGTTAATTTTTGTGTAGGGTGTGAGGTAGGGGACCTCTTTCATTCTTTTGGATATGGATATCCAACTCTCCCAGCCCCATTTGTTGAAAAGACCATTATGACTCAGTTCAGTGACTTTGGGGGCCTTATCAAAGATCAGTCGGCCATAGATCTGAGGGTCTATCTCCGAATTCTCAATTCGATTCCATTGATCTATATGTCTATCTTTGTGCCAGTACCATGCTGTTTTGGCAACTGTGGCTTTATAATAAGCTTCAAAGTCAGGGAGTGTAAGTCCTCCCACTTCGTTTTTCTTTTTTAGAGTGTCTTTAGCAATTCGAGGCATCTTCCCTTTCCAAATAAATTTGATAACTAGCTTTTCCAAGTCTGCAAAGTAGGTTGTTGGAATTTTGATTGGGATTGCATTGAATCTGTAGATGAGTTTGGGTAGAATTGACATCTTAATGACATTTAGCCTTCCTATCCATGAACATGGAATATTTTTCCATCTTTTAAGGTCCCCTTCTATTTCTTTTAGTAGAGTTATGTAGTTTTCTTTGTATAGGTCTTTTACATCTTTGGTTAAGTTTATTCCTAGGTACTTGATTTTTTTAGTTGCTATTGAAAATGGTATCTTTTTCTTGAGTGTCTCTTCAGTTTGTTCATTTCTAGCATATAGAAACATTACTGACTTATGTGCATTAACCTTGTATCCCGCTGCTTTGCTAAATTTGTTTATTAGCTCTAGTAGCTGTATCGTCGATTTCTCAGGGTTTTCTAGATATAAGATCATATCATCTGCAAACAATGACAGTTTTACTTCTTCTTTTCCAATTTGGATGCCTTTTATTTCTTTGTCTTGCCGGATTGCCCTGGCTAGCACTTCCAGCACAATGTTGAATAACAGTGGTGACAGCGGGCATCCTTGTCTTGTTCCTGATCTTAGAGGGAAGGCTTTCAGTCTCTCACCATTGACTACTATGCTGGCTGTGGGTTTTTCATATATGCTCTTTATCATGTTGAGGAAGTTTCCTTCAATTCCTACCTTTTGAAGTGTTTTTATCAAAAACGGATGTTGGATTTTGTCAAATGCTTTTTCAGCATCTATTGAGATGATCAATTGATTTTTCCCTTTTGACTTGTTAATGTGTTGTAATACATTGATTGATTTTCTTATGTTGAACCATCCTTGCATGCCTGGAGTAAACCCCACTTGGTCATGGTGTATGATTTTTTTAATGTGTCTTTGGATTCAATTTGCAAGTATTCTGTTGAGGATTTTTGCATCTATATTCATTAGGGAGATTGGCCGGTAGTTTTCCTTTTTTGTAGCATCTTTGCCTGGTTTTGGTACTAGATTGATGTTAGCTTCATAAAATGATTTAGGTAGTGTTCCATTTTCTTCAATGTTTTGAATGAGTTTGAGTAAGATTGGTGTCAGTTCTTTCTGGAAAGTTTGGTAGAATTCCCCTGTGAAGCCATCTGGGCCTGGGCATTTATTTGTGGGAAGATTTTTGATGACTGATTGGATCTCTTTGCTTGTGATGGGTTGGTTGAGGTCTTCTATTTCTTCTCTGGTCAGTCTAGGTTGTTCATATGTTTCCAGGAAATTGTCCATTTCCTCTACATTATCCAGTTTGTTGCCATACAGTTGTTCATAGTATCCTCTTATAATTTTTTTAATTTCTTCAGGATCTGCAGTTATGTCACCTTTTTCATTCATTATTTTGTTTATATGGGTCTTCTCTCTTTTTGATTTTGTCACTCTAGCTAGGGGCTTGTCAATCTTGTTGATCTTCTCAAAGAACCAACTTTTGGTGATATTTATCCTCTCTATTGTTTTTTTGTTCTCTGTGTCATTTCTTTCTGCTTTAATCCTTGTTATTTCTTTTCTTCTACTTGGTTTAGGATTGGTTTGCTGTTCATTTTCTAGCTTCTTCAGTTGATCCATTAGTTCTTTGATTTTGGCTCTTTCTTCCTTTTTAATATATGCGTTTAGTGCTATAAATTTCCCCCTTAGCACTGCTTTTGCTGCATCCCATAGGTTTTGGTATGTTGTGTTCTCATTTTCATTCGTCTCTATATATTTAGCAATTTCTCTTGCTATTTCTTCTTTAACCCACTGATTGTTTAGGAGTGTGTTGTTTAACCTCCAGGTATTTGTGAATTTTCTAAGTCTCTGATGGTTATTGACTTCTAATTGTATTCCATTGTGGTCAGAGAATGTGCTTTGAATAATTTCAATCTTTTTAAATTTATTGAGCCTTGTTTTATGTCCCAGCATATGATCTATTCTGGAGAAAGTTCCATGAGCACTAGAAAAGTATGTGTATCCTGGTGATTTGGGATGTAATGTCCTGTAGATGTCTGTTAAATCTAATTCATTTATCAGATTGTTTAGGTTTTCAATTTCCTTATTGGTCTTCTGTCTGGTTGATCTATCTATAGGAGAGAGTGATGTGTTGAAGTCTCCCACAATTATTGTGGAAACATCCATTGCTTCCTTTAGTTTTGCCAGTGTTTCTCTCATGTATTTTGTGGCACCTTGGTTGGGTGCATAGACATTTACGGTTGTTATTTCTTCTTGCTGAATTGCCCCTTTTATTAGTATGTAGTGGCCTTCTTTGTCTCTCAAAACATCCCTGCATTTGAAGTCTATTTTATCTGAGATTAATATTGCTACACCTGCTTTCTTTTGGCTGTAGCTTGCATGAAATATTTTTTTCCATCCTTTCACTTTCAGTTTCTTTGTGTCCCTGTGTCTAAGATGGGTCTCTTGTATGCAACATATTGATGGTTCATTTTTTTTGATCCATTCTGCGAATCTATATCTTTTAATTGGGGAGTTTAATCCATTTACATTCAACGTTATAACCGTGAAGGCATTTCTTGAATCAGCCTTCTTATCCTTTGGTTTATGTTTGTCATATTTTTCCCCTCTGTCTATTAATATCCTTTATTGTATCCATACCGAATCTCTTTAGTACTGAACCTTTCTCCAAGTCTCTCTGTCCTTTCTTTGTTTCTCTGTCTGTAGGGCTCCCTTTAGTATCTCCAGTAGGGCAGGTCTCTTGTTAGGAAATTCTCTCAGCATTTGTTTGTCTGTGAAAAATTTAAGCTCTCCCTCAAATTTTAAGGAGAGCTTTGCTGGATAAAGTATTCTTGGCTGGAAATTTTTCTCACTCAGAATTTTAAATATATCGTGCCACTGCCTTCTCGCCTCCATGGTGGCTGCTGAGTAGTCACTACTTAGTCTTATGCTGTTTCCTTTGTATGTGGTGAATTGCTTTTCTCTTGCTGCTTTCAGAACTTGCTCCTTCTCTTCTGTGTTTGACAGTGTGATCAGTATATGTCTCGGAGTGGGTTTATTTGGATTTATTCTATTTGGAGTTTGCTGAGCATTTATGATTTGTGTATTTATGTTGTTTAGAAGATTTGGGAAGTTTTCCCCAACAATTTCTTTGAATACTCTTCCTAGACCTTTACCCTTTTCTTCCCCTTCTGGGACACCAATGAGTCTTATATTTGGATGTTTCATATTATCTATCATATCCCTGAGGTCCATTTTTATTTTTTCAATTTTTTTCCCCATTCTTTCTTTTATGCTTTCATTTTCCATTGTGTCATCTTCGAGGTCACTGATTCGTTGTTCAACTTCCTCTAGTCTTGTACTATGAGTGTCCAGAATCTTTTTAATTTGGTCAACAGTTTCTTTAATTTCCATAAGATCATCCATTTTTTTATTTAGTCTTGCAATGTCTTCTTTATGCTCTTCTAGGGTGTTCTTGATTTCCTTTATCTCCCGTACTATGGTCTCATTGTTCATCTTTAGTTCTTTGAGTAGCTGCTCTAGGTGCTGTGTCTCTTCTGGTCTTTTGATTTGGGTGCTTGGGCTTGGGTTATCCATATCGTCTGGTTTTTTCATATGCTTTATAATTTTCTGTTGTTTTTGGCCTCGTGGCATTTGCTGAACTTGATAGGGTTCTTTTAGGATTTGTAGACCAATTGAAGTCCTTATCTCTAATTTATCAGATCTACAGCTTCGTGAAGTACACTTTCTCTAACTAACCAGCAGGTGGCGTCCATGAGCCACCTGTTCTCCACAAGCCAGTTCTCCCCTGCTTAGCCTTTTTGGTGAGTGGGGGAGTGAGTCTTGTGGGGTCCAATTGGTGTACCAAGCTTGCGTGTGTAGTTGGTGTTGCCTGCCCTGTATATGGGGCGTGTTTCTGGGCAGTCAGGGAGGGGGGGTGGCTCTAACAATCAAATCTCCCTGGTGATCCTAGAGTTTTAAAGCTGCTGCAATAGTCTAATCCTTCAGTTCCGTCCTGCCACAGTTTTTCTCTGCCACTGACCCATAAGTCCTTGGTATTGGCGTATGGCTCCTGAGACTTGCAAGTGGACCCCTCTTCCAGGCCGTGCACCCCGGGTCCTCTGTTGAGGGATGACTGTGCTATGTCACAGGTGAGTGCCGTCCCCCCAGGGCAGTTCTGGGCTGCTGGGCTGTGTAGGGAGGCTCCCAGTCTGCTGAAATGATGGCTGAATGGGGCTTTGTTAATTCACACTGCTCTACCTTCCCAACTCTGGGACAATCAGCTGAGGTTGCAGGGAAGGCTAATGTCCATGCCCAGTTTTGTGGTGTGTGCCTGTTATTTGAAGCACTTCCGTCACACTAGGTTGTCTGGGGCAGCTCTGGGCTATGGGGCTGGCGATGGGCAGGAGTGTTTCCTGTCCACCAGGATGATGGCTGTGAGCGGACACCCCCCTTTTCTTGGGAAGTTGTGGTGTTTAGTGAATTTTCTCAGCCACTGGATTATTGCATTTTGTCTCAGAGCTCTCCTAGTTCTGCTCTTGACTTGACCTGCCCAAATAGTAAGTCTTTGAAGCTTTCTGTATTGGGCTTCTTAGAGTAATTGTTTTAGAAAAAGAAAAAAGGATTAAAAAAAAAAAAAACAAAAACGGGCCCTCCTCAGAGATCTAATGGGTTATTGAAATGCTAAGAGACAAAGCAACCAGGGCCATTAAGGAAAGGTCCACAGGGCAGAGAGATCAGCTTTTCTTCGGGATTTGCATATGTGCCTCAGGGCCCTTCCCCTTTCTATGTTCACCAGAACTCCAAAAATCCTCCGCCTTTATTTTGGAGTTTTTCGTGTTGTTTTTTTTCTATGCCTGTCTCCTCTCTGCTCGGCTGGCTGCTCTCAGATTCTCTGGTGTCTGGTCTCAGTCTATCTATGGTTGGATTTTGGATCAGTAGAATGAGTTTCCGATGAGGGCTGCCACTTCAGTTCTCCCTTCTCCTTCCCGGAGCTGACAGCCCCTCCTCCCCCGGGACTGAGCCTGGCAGGGAGGGGCGCGGGTCCCCTGGCCGCAAAAACTTACAGATTTCGCTGATCTCAGCAGTTCCACGGTTTCATGAGTGTTGTATGAAGTATGCCCAAAGTCAGATTGCTCTGTGGTGTCCAGTCCACGTAATTCCTGGCTTTCTACCTACTTTCCTGGAGGAGTAACTAAAACATACAGCTCACCAGTCTGCCATCTTGCCCCCGGCATTCACTTTGAGGAGTTTTGATGCTGGTCTCTAAGCCAGGAGACACTCTCCATCATTTTCAGCTACCCACAGACAATCCGATCTGGACTTCTTGCAAATTATTTAAGACCAACAATCCTCATTGCCTGCATAACTAAGTCCAGACCCTGACAGTCAGTCAAGGCCCTCTGTGGTTTGATCCTGACCTTTCCTGCTTTATCAGCTACCTCTCACCAGCATATATACTTGACTAGTCTGTCTGATTAGTCACAGTGTTCCGAATCTACACATTTCTCTCTGGTCTGGGAACCTGACTTAACCTGAATTATCTGCCATGTTCATTATCGAAACTTTATCTGTCTTTGAAAGCTAACTGATATGCCATCTCCTGCATGAAGCTCCCCACCTACCACCATACTCCCCACCCCCAGTAATTAAAGAACCAGATTTAAATGTTTATATAAACAGTCACAGTCATGCATTTTAGGTATGCCACCAGAAACATGAAAGCAAGCACTGTTCTATACCTGTTCTATTTTATCTTTAATTATGCAGAAAAGATTATATAAATTTGGGGATGTTTTAAAAAAGGGCATTGGGTCATAACTTGATCTAAGTCCCTGAAACTTAGTGTCACAGATTTCTTCTAATTCGAGAGAGTGAAATTTAATCTAAGTTAATGAAATACTAATTTTTCAAGACTGTTTCTGAATCAAAGCAGCGAGAGAAAGCAAGCTCTGAAAATATACCCAGTATTCATTTTCACAAGCAGCCGATTTTTAAATAATACATCCATATCAATAAATAACAATATCTAACTTTTATTGAATTCTTAATGTGTCACAGGCATTGCCCTAAGTACTTGACATGAATTAATTCATTTGGTCTTTTAAAGGAACCATTGAGGTAGGTACTAAAATATCTCCACTTTGTAGATTTAAGACTGAGGCTTAGAAAGTTTAGATAACTTGCCCCAAAGTGTCACAACTGGGTTTTGAGCCAGGACTCAAACAGCTCGACTCCCAAGCCTAGATTCAGAAGCACCCTGTGGTGCTTCTTCATAGAATCCGTGTGTAAACCTGAAGGTTTGTGTAGGCGTGCTGAGGGAGAAAAGTGGAATTCTTTAGTATTACTTCATTTTGTAGATTTATATTATCAGGTTTTCCTGAAAGGTCAGAAAATAATAAGGTACGCGAGTAAAATAATGTGATTCCTTGTATAAAAGCCATGGGAATGCCAAATTGAGGGCATTTTTAAATTTGAGTTGTGGTCGAACCTGCAAATGCAGTTAAGATAAATGAATGACTAGTTCATGTAGTCCTTCTGAATTGTCACTAATAGGCTTGGGTAAAAAGGTCATATCCATCTTGAGAGCAAATGAATATTTATTTTTTTAAAATTTGCTTTTTTGGCTTCCTTGAGTTTATCACACTGCTGTTTACAAAAATAAATCAGTGAAAACTTGGCACATTGCAGACTCTGTTTTCTAGACACTGAAAGAAATGCTGGAAACATTTCCATTAGCTTACTAACTAATGAGACAGCGTTGGCTACTTTCACAAGACTTGGATTCTGGCAGGAACAGCTCTTTTTTTTTTCCTCCCACAATTAGGTATTTAATCTTAAACTTATTACCATATGCTAGAAAGTGAAAAATATATTTATATATACATATCCTGAATGAGAAGATTCTACCTTCTTATGGCATACAGAGTGCTATAATTTTAGACACTGAAAGCCACCAAAATGAAAAGGCAAAGGTGTTAAGTTCATCCTTGGGAAGAATTTGCTTTGTAGTCTCCGGCTAAGATTTTGAGCATTAGCTCAATGCCCATCCCACTTGGTCAGCAGAATACTTAGATGACAAATATCTATGGAATAATGTAATCTGTAAAATCAATTTGGGGAACATTTACTGAGGCCCTGATATATCTCTGCCACTATTTGGGACCCTGAGAGAACTAAAGTGATAAGAAGACACAGTTTTTCCTTCATAAAATTGTCTAACCTAACAGTGGAGAACATATATATATATATATATATATATATATATATATATCTAAAACAAAATATTTTTAGGAACTAAGAGCTACAGGCTAATATAGTGGGTTGAAGAGGTGAAACTGCTTAATTTTCCTTGGAACAACTAGAGGCGGCTTAAGTTTTTCACTATACTATACATTAATATATAAGCTCATGTACTTTAAACAACATGCTTAATTTCATTTTAATTTATGATCCTGTTTAAATGGCCAAACTACTGGCTATTTAACTATCAGTAATAAGTTAGGAGAGAAGAAAAGGAAGAGAAACAATGAGAAAGCATCAAAGTGATAAAATATAATGTTTTCTTTTTAAAAAAAAGGAAAATTCAAGGTAGTGTGGAGCAAGTTGCTGTACAGTATGTCATGGAACACAGTCTCAGGCACAACAGAAAGTTTCAGCAGATGACCACTTTATATTACTTACACAGCACAAAGAGTAGGGGGAGAGATCCCATTTTGGCTGGTCTTCCTGGAAGGCAAACTATGGAGGTCAGGGTCCTCCCACTTGGCAGGGAGAGGAGAGACTAATCTGTGCTGCCTGAGGGCAAGGTTTTCATACAGCCTCAGGCTGAGAGGGCTCTGCCACTGAGTTCCCGCCTTGGTGAGCAGCTAGAATTGCTTGCTCCCTGTTTCTGGTTTCTGGTAGTCAGGCCCCTCCAATAAACTTGTATTCTCTTGTTGGCTATAGAATGGAAACATTAAAATATCTGCCCAAAAAGAAAAGGAGGGGTCTAGGCAAGGGCTGGGAGATGGCCACTGAGTGTGTCCGTGACTTCCCCAGCAGATAGTGACTTCAGCTGTTCAGTTTGGTTTTCAAGAGTTCACTTTTTAAGATAGAAATTTGGTAGTAGGGCTTAAGTCAGTAAATGCTGGATCATGTGTTAAAGGTGGGAATTTCCCTAAGATTTTTGCTAATTTTACTGAAGGGCGGGGGAGGTAGCATTAATTTGGATAACTGTTCTTGGGTTGCTATATGCCTATGTACTTTGGGGGTTCTTAATCCTTCATACTTAAGACAGATGGGTTAGTAAATAGTGTGGCAACTGTAACTGTAGATTTATTTTTCTGCCCTTGGTTATCTCATTTTCATAGATACTAAGAATTTGATTTTTAAATATATAACATAAAGAACCATGTTTTCTTTAATTGTCATGTTATTTGAAATTCTGTCCTGAGTTCCTATTTCATGGGAACAGACTGAACTCATCTAAGAGTTTATGTGTTCTCTACAAGAACTGTTTACTCTTTTATATCTGACGTTTGAATAATTTGGAACAGCCAGTACATTTAATAAATGTACCTGAAGTATACATTTAATCTTGTAGTGACATCAGGATAGTCCTAGATTAAATCTATATAGATGTATTTTTACTGTTTTTCATTTGAATTTATAATAACTGGAAATTGTCTTTGACCTCTGAAAGGATGTGGCTTTACTCTCTCTTTGGGGTGCCTGTGTTTACTTTTTATGGCTTTGGTTAAGAAGAAAGAAGATAAGTTTATGCATTTATGGAAATTCAAGGCCTTACAATTTGTAGTTGATCAAATTCTGCCTTTTGAAGTAATGGAAATATTTGTTAACTTAGTCCTATATATTGTGATGGTAAGAGATCTGCAGAAGAGTCTGTAGAAATACATCTGAATAATATTTAATTTACAGTATATATATTATATACATACACACCATATATATGTATATGTATATATAAAATTGAAGAAACACTTCATGGATAAGAATGTTTTACATTGAGGAAGGAAGTTTTATAATGCTTATTTTCTTTTTATTGCTGAATAATTATTTCATCAGGCTTGAAAGCACCAAATAATACTTAATGGGCATCCATTTGATTAGAATTTTGACCTAAGGGTTATGCCTAGTATGTATGATTCCAAATGATACATTTATTATATTTAAGGGTACTAATGCAACTGACAGGTGTTATTTCACTGAAAATCTTGACTTACAGGTTATCATTTCCTAGTTCCATTTAATACCAACATATTGCTATGTGAAGTTTCCAGGAATGATAAATATTGTTAAACCTTCTTTAAAGTAAATGTTCATAGTATATTAACCAAAGGATCATTTTTATTTATCATATTATTTTAAGTATACTTGCATTTCTCTTCTGTGAGACTTCCAAAAGAGATTTATATTGGTGTTGGACAGTAGTGAGTAAGAATTGTAATTGGAAAAGATTATTTGTAAAGCCAACTTGGAATCATCCTTTCTCCTCTGAGTATGAATAGCTCAAAGCAATGTAAGTCCCTCCAGTGTTCTGAAGGGACGGAAGAGTCAGATGGCCTGTGCTTATCTCAGGGAAGGAATCAGCCTGCACTGAGGGCTTATATCTCAGAGCAAAAATGAAGGAATTCAAGGTAATTACATCCAGAAGTAAAATCCAGCTTAATATGATAAACTCTGTGTGTGTTTCCTAGACTGCTCATGCAAATAACTTGCAAATGGATGGCTTAAACAATGGGAGTTTAAAGGCTCATATTTTTGAGCCCGGGAGAAAGTCCAATTCAAGGCATCATGAAGGCAATGCTTTCTCCCCGAAGACTGGTGTTCTGAGGCTGGCTGCCTGTAATCCTTGGTCCCGGGCTCCTCTGTCACATGGCAAGGCACATGGTACCCTCTCCTGGCCTTTCTCCTCTCTTCAGTTTCTTACTTCCCTTAGCTTTCTCTCTCTCTGTTTGAATTTCATTTCTCTTATGAAGGATTCCTGTAATAAGATTAAGACACATACTGGGCTACACCTTAACTGAAGTCACCTCATCAAAAGGTCCTACTTACAATGGGTTCACAGGTTCATACCCACAGGAATGGATTAAGTTTAAGAACATGTTTTTCTGGGGTATATACATCTCCAAATCACCACACTCTATTAAGTAGATTTGGAGTTCAGATATAAATATTATGAAAGGCTTCACATCAAACACTTTAAATATCATAGCTGTTTGGAACAATGCTGATATATTAGCACATTTAGAGTTATTTAGCCACATGAATATCTTTCCAAGTAAATGCTGTGTGCAAATATAAGGGTTCCTTTTCTTGTACTCTTACACCTCAGGTTTCATCTTGACTCGAGGCATTAAGAGCCATGAAGAAGATATCACTGAATAAAATTATCCATGCCATTGCTCAGCCTTTTATGGTTGACAGAATGTCGTTAGTATAGGATTTTATGTAATTGAATGCTATAAGAGGAAAAAGACTGCTTTAGTGTTATTCATTATATTTTTACCAGAAGACTTCCATTAATATTAACTCTGCTAAATGCCATGCCATGTTAAATAGGTATGAGTATACTCATAGACATATTATTTGTTTAAATAAACAGCTTACACTTAAATGCATCTTTATAAACTTAGAGGTACATTTAAAATAGCATAACTTATTGATAAGATAGGCTTTACTTGATAAATATAAATAATGAAAAATATAAAAACAAGTTAAATGCCATCAGTTTTTATTAAATATACCAAATCTAGAAGCACTAGCCTAAATATGCTATTGCTACAGGTACATCAATAAAATTAACCACTGGTGTTAGCATGAATTAGCTACTAGAATTCACCTTATCATATCCCAAGGTTATAAGAAGACATGTTTAAATATAGAGAATAATTGCTGGTTAGGCTGGTGTTTATGGCTTAAAAGCCATTCTTCTCCCTCTCCTGAATTTCCACATCCTCTGTCCACTCTGACCTTTGAAGCCTAAAGTCTCACTTTTTAGTTAGATATTATTGTACTTCTTTGTGCACAGAGGCAAAGAACTGTGTTCCATGGAAGGGTCCAACCCAAGGAAGCAGGTGAGCAGTTTGCTAAGACAGGCAGATTAGGAACCAGCACCCAGGAGAAAGTCAGATAGCACACTGGAGGTTAGAGGTTCAGGCAAGGTTCTGAGAACAAGTTAAGTAGGGAATCCAAACTGACATGTATCTTGGCAACAGATACATGCTTCCAAAGAGGAAGTAAGGGCAGCCAAAGCACTAGGTAGAAGCTCCTTGGGTGTGTGGCTAGACCTGGAACCACATTCAGAGAGTGGCTGGAGAAAGGCTGAAAGGGTGGGATCAGTGTTACTCCTAATAAACACCTTTGATCCAAATTGACTATTTTGTTTCCTGTTTGTTTAGTGCCATTTTTTTTTCTTTAACTGAGTGAAAAAGCTATAGATTGAGCGTGTAACTTTACTAATAATTTTCTTCTATCCTTTACTATTTTGTTCTTCAAATTTATAAAACTGAGATGACGTTTTCTGAACTGTTGAAGAATTAACCAATAGAAAGAGGCAAAGTACAGAGGTTTTCCTCCTGCTACTATTTTTAGAACCTGATGTGGGGAATATGATTTCTAACAGAGGGAGGTGCTGGCAGAGTTTCATTTTCTTCTGGCATCACTGCCTCTCCCAAGGAAGGCATTTCTGATCATTGTATTCTGCTTAAAAAGCCCTTTCTCTTAAGTCAAGACAAACAGCATCTCATGGATCTTTGCAGGGATTTATATGCTTTGTTCATAATGCATTGGTAAAGATAATTCTGCATGAGGAACTATTTGACATTTCTTGGGTACATTTAAATTGCATACTGCAAAGACTGCAAATGGTTTAATTGGGCCATTTGTGTGCCCTAATGCCAAGCATGTGTGCCAGTTGATGTCCCTTTAATAGTTTCTTCAAAATGAAGTATTTTTAAATACTTGTTATGATTAAAAAGGGAGAGGG
Source organism: Choloepus didactylus (assembly GCF_015220235.1). Lineage (NCBI taxonomy): Eukaryota > Metazoa > Chordata > Mammalia > Pilosa > Megalonychidae > Choloepus > Choloepus didactylus. The sequence continues at coordinate 83,381,914 of NC_051311.1, forward strand.
GAGAGGAGCATTTAAAAAGTCAATAGAATGATTAAAAAGTCTGTCCTTAAGGCATAGATTTTTTTTAAATGGCATAGCTATATATATAGGTGGATTTTAAATCCTGATATATTAAAATATATCAAATAGAATTCATTTTCAGTGAAATCTTTAAAATGTTTGCACAAAGAAGATGGTAGTTTTAAAGACTTTAGTGCACTGACTTGCTTCTTTCCCTAGTGATCCATTTTTTTCTTTTCCTTTTACTGCAAATTACCGCTTCTCTGAGTCTTCCCTTAGTATTGTAGTGATTCATATAAATCTAATTTCTCTTTGAAAATTAGTTGTGTTTTTTCTGGATTACCATATTCACTACCATAAAGATTTTCATTAATTTGAATTAAAATACTGAATTAAAAAATGATAAATTTGTTTAGCAATTAAGGGCTTTAGTATTCTGTAATCTAATATTGTTTCCTCTTGCTAAATCATGTGGAATTGATACAACAGAGAGACATTTATTTATCAAAAGATCGCTTGGTGCATTTGACATTGAATAGTTTCCTATCCCTGATGTATTTCTTGGAATTCTTTCTTAACTATATTTTATTGCTTGCCCTCTGATACAGAGCTAAACTATGTGCTAATGCATTTTGGTGGGAGAAAACAGAAACCCATTAGGAGATAGAAAGAGCAGGGGATAGAACAAAATTAGAAGCTGATTATTAATTTAAGCCGTAGAGCTGGAGAAGGTCCTTTTCAGAAGGAGTAAACTAGACTATAAAATCTTTTCCTATACTTTCTCCACAGGCTATTAGTACTATTGCTATTGATATTCTTATGATATTATTATGATGTTCTTATGATCTATTTTAAAAAACAGGCCACTTATATTTAATCATGATTATTCTTAAAAGGATAAAACTTAAGGTTGAAAAAAAGATGTTTCCATTTATAATTCTTTGAAGGCTTTTTTTAAGTGCCTTCTGTGATTAGCCACAATCAGAGTGAGTCTTTTTGTTATAGTCAACATAAATCTCAAAAACTAGACATTTCTCAAATATTTTTCCTAGATTTTCAAGTATGAAAGCTGAGTTACAGTGAATCTCAGAGTTTTTATACGGACATAAGCAGCCTTGTATTTATAGAGGAATTTTTATTAAAGGACTTCAAAACACTGTAGAAACATTTTCTGATGATAATAAGAATAGACATGACTCTTCAGAAGGCTCAGAACCAAGACCCATCTTCTGGTTTCTTTGTCCCATGGTCTAACAATTAGATGAATTTACTCAGAATAAACAGTCACATACTAGCCTCTCTTTGCCTTTGTTTTTGAAGTGGGGGAGATGCAGAAAAACATTTAAAACATTAAAGAAAGCTGTGTTATGCCCTCCCAGCATTGGATGCTGAATATTGCTTCTTTTATGCATTCTTTGTCAGTAACTCAAGTTAGCTCTCTTGTTTGTTGGTTTCTTTTCCTGTAATTAGCTAATTCTGCCTTCAATGAGGTTCTCAAAACAAGAGACCTGATGACTGAAACAATTTGAGTATATGCTGTGCTTGTGGACTAACCCAGTCCTGATTTCTTTGACAGAGAGAGCCCATGGATATCACAGATGAGTGCTTTTTTAGGGGTAAAAAAAATACTTCCGGAGAGTATGTAGTATATATGAGGCACAAAGGCTTTTGAACCAAAAGGAGTGTATATTCTAAATTTGCATCAATAGATAGACAGTAATTAGGTTCAACACTGAGTCATCCACAAAACTGAGATAAGCAGCTAAAATCGAGACATAATAGATAATTCAAATATCTGATAAATTCACTTTAAAAGACTCGAAGTCTGCCAGGCAAAAGGCAGAAAAAGAGGTTTTCACTTTATAAGCCACGCTATATAATATTAATAAACCTAAAGAAAGAATATATCAATAGAAAGGGTGAGAGAATGTGACCTAAAGTATTTGCAGTACCTGTTGGAATTATATTGAAACTTTCCATAGGTTGTTTCCTTTATTCTTTACCACAACCCTCCAAGTAGATTTATTATCTCTTTTTGATAGATGGGAGAACTGAGCTCATAGAGATTGAGATAATTTCCCCAAAAAATTCATAAGGAGGAAACAAAAGAGTTATAATTTGAAATCTGGTAAATTTGACTCCAAAATTTGTCAGGTTCTTCCCTATACCATATTGCTGTCAGCCCCATCATACAATTTTTATGCAGTGAAAACTTTTGGAGGTACTGGAAAAAGTCTTTGTATGTGGACAATCTAGGGCTATTCAATGAGGTTTTTTGAGGGCCTATTTTATACTTCATTCCTAGACGGGGAACTGTTGGGGCACAATCATTTGCCTTTACTTTAGTTAGCACTATTAGAATGAAATGAATTTCAGAATATGAGAATGTAAGCTCCTGACTCCAGTCCTCAATCTTCCTCACATCTGGTTCAGGGGAGACTCGAAACTTGAACATTTGACCAGGGAGAGGTGAGTTACTCCACAGTCCTCCTCAGCCAATCCCTGTTCATTAGATTTCTTAGGTGAGGATCAGCCTTAGGCCCTTTGAGCCTCCAACAGGTATATGCCGGCAGTTCCTCTGATTGCCCAGCCTTCCCTCATAGGAGGAGTGGGACCTAAAGCTTTTCAATAAATTCTCTTTTAGTATGTAGTCTTTCCAATTTCTGCCTTAATCCCTTTATACCCGTCAGAGTGACTGTTGATCTCTCAGGCTGATTTTTGACTACTTCCTTTTCATGTCCTACAAAAGTGGTCTAGTATTTCACTTTGCAATTTGCTTTAGAATTATTGCCTACTAGCTTGCTGTTCTCAACTTTTGGGGGTTCATATGAACTGGGACAAAAAGACCCAATTTAATACCCTTTTGTTACATACTATTCCATGAAGAAAGAAAGAAAATCACTAAGTAATGTAGAATTTAGGTGGATCAAAAGGGGGAAACTTTCCAGAGTAATCATGGCCTTCTTACTAGCAGCTGCCAGTTATCTGGGCTTTTAAAAGAATCAAAAAGTCACTTAAATATGGGCTGAAGTTGTAATAACCCCTAACAGTTTTTAAAATTGTCATGAAAATCCATACCCTAAGCTTTAAAAAGAGCAGTTTCTTTAGCACTGTAATCTTAAAAGATGCCCTGGAGGTATTTGGCTGTTGGATATAATGGTATAATTTAAGCTGGTCTTCCCTAGTGGTTAAGAACATGCAACCCTGAGTCCACATAATAGACAATTTTTCTTAGATTTCAAACTGATGTATGTAGTGTTTGGATATGTCAGACTTTCTTTTGAGGACAGGGACCAACTTTGTGTCCCTGAAGTACTTTAGAATAGTGTTTTGCAGAAGATAGATGCTCAGGAAATACTGATTGATTCTTTGTTGAAATGAATCTGTTTCTTGTCACTTCCTCCATATCCTGCTTTAAACAAATTGCCCTTGTGTAGTCTTTATGAAGCACAAATATAATGTTCCTCAGAGATTTTGCTTTAATGATCACATCCTGATTATGTAGATAGTGCAGTATACGTTTTAACATGTCATTTTGGTTGTTGATTTATTTAACACCTATTTGTTGGCAACAGTGGTGAGCAGCCTAAAGTAAAAGCATCTAACGATAATAAGAGTCAGTGTATAATTGAGGAATACCACGGCACCTCAATGAGAAAACAAGACTGGTGGTCATGAAAGCCTTTACAGAGAAGGTGGTATTTGAATCAGTTCTAGAAGGAATAGAGAAGACATTTCCCAGCAGAGGTAACAGCATGTTTCCCACTCAGAGATAGGAAAGAGCAACAGCTTTCATGCAAGCAAATGACTCTCTGCCACTTACTAGCTGACTACCTGTATGATCTTGAGCAACTCCTTTAACTTCCTTGCATCTCAGTTTTCTCATCTTTAACATGATACCTATCTCATAAGTACTTGGAGGATTATCTTATGATGGATGCAAACTCTTGGCCCAGTGCCCAGCACTGGGGGTGATGAATGTAAAGTGCCGAACGCTGGGCTTGGCAGGTAGTAAATATAAGAAATGTAACTCACTGTTGTCATTTCATCTCTTGTCCCCATTCCCTCATTTATATAGACTAAATGTCATTAGTAAGTTAAAACAGAAACGGGTAATATTGAATACAATCCCTAACCAAAGTTTGGGGGCATTTGACAACAAATTATTTACAATAGGTTGTTGAGACAGCAAAAGCTAGAGTTGATCAATGACCCTAGAAAGTTACACAGCCTGTGACTGAGTTTCCTCTTTGGTTAAAAATCATGTTCTGCCTTTCGCTTTCAAAGTCGTTTGGAATGTTTACCATGAATCAACACCAAAAACAATAATGATATTCCTGGTGGGAGGAAGTATTTAGTTCTGCAGAATTAACAAGGCTTATGAGAAGACTTTAATGGGCAAGCAAAGAATGCCAACCACATGGTGGCAAGTACCACTTTTTTGGGAATGCCGTGGGCTTACATGGTCTCACTGAAGAAGAATAGGTCTTGAGGTCAGTTTTTGATATCAGTTCAGTGGTGGCAGCAGCATTTTTAGCCAGTGCCATTTATAATTGATTAATCAACAAGTCTAAGGAAGCATATATTCAATAAAACAACTGACAGACTTCAAACATCTCTATCCAACTTGCTCTGTTTCTCAAGATAACCATGCTTAAAAAAAGTCTATGTCCCTTTTTCTCACATAGTGGAATAGAGAAAGTCGAAGCTTTACCTCTGAGTAAGACTGAGAAGATGTAGTATTGGGGTCGTAGGCTGTGGGGCAGCCATCGATTTAAATAGGAGTCAAAACTATCCTCTTAGATTTCAGAGTTGAGGGGTTGGTATCGTGAGCTCATCTGCACACCCAACTACTCTCAAAAGTTGGAGAGGCAGTTCTGGCCAGCACTGCATCAATGCATAGGGTGTGTTATGGTTGCCTCAAACAAGGAAAGGAATCTTGGATGACCTGTTAATAAGGGATCAGTAACTTAGTTCCTGCTTTGAGATCACTGTCAATAGTAACTTGTTACCATCACAAGCGAAATAATCAGATAGTTTCCAGAGTAAAATATGCCTGCATTTCATTTTCTTGTTCCTGTTCTCAGCATCTCTGCTATTGGCTATCTTCTCCTGGCTCCTCCACTTTTCCTTGGATGGACATTGACATCTGAATCCCACCTGCAAATAGATAAATAAATACCACCTAGAAACAGGCAAAATGTTCATCAAGTCCATCTCACGTCCCAACTTTTCAGAATTGAGTGAAGATCAGTTGCTTATACATAGTACATTATTCTAAAATGTCAAACATGGCTGTATTATAAAACTTACCCATTCTAAGGAACACTTAGAATAACTCTTCGTAAGAATTCTATTTTCCAGCTCTTAGACTGAAAGCTCATAAAAATATTTCTCTGTCACACTTAAGAGAGGTAGTATGTTTCTTATCCCCTTTAATTGCTGTGCACCTTGAATTTAACACTACTATAGTATTGGGTCTGGGCCCCACCCCAGAGATGATGATTTAGTTGATCCAAGTTATGGGCTACATTTGGAATTTTTAAAAGATCCCCAGGTAATTCCAATGTGTAGACAATTTTGGGAACCACTGCAATACAATCATCTAGGGAGCTTTTAAAAATCCTGCTGTTTCAACCCTAGCTCACAACATTCAAATCAGAATCTTTGGAATAAGGCTCAGCATCAGTATTAAAACAATGCTGATTTGCAGCCAGGATCACTGCTATTTCCAAAATACTCAAAATTGCCATCATTCTTAAAAATGGAAAATTGCAATAAAACTGATAACTTTATTAGTCCTCAGTCAGTTATTAATTGGACATTTCTAAATAGTTGGGTCTATGAGTTAATTTACTAAGCATTCTAACTAAAAATATAATTAATTATAAATGTATAGTATCTATCCTATCTCTAGGTAAACTATAGAAAATGAGTATAGTTGGTTGGTCAATATTTCCTCATGAAGACAGTAAGTGATTAGATCTGCGTTTCCTCACTACTAGCTAACTTGCTTTGCTGTCATTCTAACTTACTGAACTCCCTATCATCTCTTGAAGTGCTTGTGGCTATAGACATTGTGAGTGGTTTATAGATTCCCCTGGAATTTATTTGGGAGTCATCTATAATTAGATAAACGGTAATCAGCAACTACCCTTACCAAAGATTTGCTGGCTATATAGAAGTTCAGTTTCCTTTATTAATTTATTTTACAAGTATTAATAGACTATGAACTGGGCATTGTGTTAGGTATTGGGAATACAATTTATGAGTAAAACATAGTCCCTGACCTCAAGGAATTTACAGGCTATCATTCATTGTCATGAGTTCTAAGATAGTGGTAAGTGCAGGGTACCAAACATCTTTTTTTTTTTTTTTTTTTTAATGCCACTAGGAAAAGTGGCTAACCAGGCAGTGAGCACCTGCTCTTTTGCTCCTCTTCCTTTTTTGAAATAGGATTCAGTAGGTTTCTTCATAGTGTTCAGGCAGAGATTTACATAACCCTCCTGCATCCCTTTCCCTCCTCAAACTGATCGGCAATCCGCTAAGAAGAGATACTGAAATATGATCTCAACACTGGTAACCTGTTGCTGTCCATTAATATGCTGACTCACACACATTTTCTGGATACCTCTTAAATGGAAAATAAAGTCAGTTCACTGAAGAGCTCAGCTCATTTTAGTTTATGATTCTCATTTAATTTATTTCACAATACTTTTGTTGAGATAGGGAAATGTTCTAGTTTGTTAATGCTGCCGAATGCAAAACACCAGAAATGGATTGGCTTTTATAAAAGGGGGTTTATTTGCTTACACAGTTACAGTCTTAAGGCCATAAAGTGTCCAAGGTAATGCATCAATAATCGAGTACCTTCACTGGAAGATGGCCAATGGTGTCCAGAAAACCTCTGTTAGCTGGGAAGGCATGTGGCTGGCGTCTGCTCCAAGTTCTGGTTTCAAAATGGCTTTCCCTAGGCTTCAGCTTCTCTTCAGAATGTCACTCTCAGTTGCTCTTGGGGTGTTTGTCCTCTCTTAGCTTCCCCAGAGCAAAAGTCTGCTTTCAAAGGCCATCTCCAAAATGTCTCTGTGAGCTGAAGCTCCTCTCTCAGTTCCAGTGCATTCTTCAAAGTGTCCCTCTTGGCTGTAGCTCTTCTTCAGAATGTCACTCTCAGCTGCACTGAGTTCCTTCTGTTTGTCAGCTCATTTATATGGCTCCAGTGATTTAATTTAGACCCACCCTGAATGGGTGGGGTAACACCTCCATGGAAATTATGCAATCAGAGTCATCACCCACAGTTGGGTGGGGCACATCTCCATGGAAACACTCAAAGAATTACAATCTAATTAACACTGATAGGCCTGCCCACACAAGATTACATCAAAGATAATGGCATTTGGGGAGACATAATACATTCAAACTGGCACAGAAACATTTTATTTTCATTTTCTAGATAAAAACAGCAGGACATAAAATATTTGTAGGGGAAAGAATGCAGGGAAAAACTAAGGTTCCTTATTTACAGTCCAGCATCTTTTCTAATAAATGACACAGACTTTGAATTTTGTTAACTATCACGGCCCAAGAGGGCTTTTGTAGCCAAAGGACTAAAGAAAGCACCAGACATGTTCTGAGCTTTTATTATAGGGATTACCTACAGGGTGGGGAAGTCCAGTCATGTTGCCCTGGAATCAGGAGCTTCTCTGAATGGCGGACTGTTCAGAACACAACATGGAAATAGTCTGCACTTTGGGGGGCTGAATAAGCTGGTTGTGAGGGCTCGACATTCCAATGGGTATGAGAGCATATGGCAGGGAGCGGGGCTGTGCAAAGTAGGGAGGGGTTGATTGTAATCAACGGGGAGTAGGGAAGGATTATAGAGATAACTATCTCAGGGAGTCACAGGAAGGAGGTAGTTTTGGGTATAGATTACAGTTAGCACCTGATATTACAGGGAGAATAGGTCAAACCTCAGCTGTCCTAGGTCAAGCAAACTGCTGTGTGCAGTTTTCAAGACACTTGGGGGCCAAGGGCTCCCACAGTTAACATATGACTATATGACTAGCATGAAGGGCTTCCCAGGCCATTCTCTGAGTGGGTCCTGGTAATGGTCCCTTATACTGTACAGCTGTTATCATCCTAAGTAGGATAAGCACCCGGGAATGATGTTGCCCTCCAAAGGGTTCAAGAACAACTCCTAATGATGGATGTGCACTCTTGCTAACTAGTTCAGTGTTGCCAGCCCTAAGTGTATGCCCCGGCGTGATTGGTTACAGAGTCAAGAATTGTATTTGTGGCAGAAATAATTCTTCATTACCACCAGATGATAAAAAAAAAAATTCAATTAATAGCTACACCTTCTAAATATATGCCAGATTTTTTGCTATATCAATCATAAACCTGGGTTTTTCAGGCCAGTGATTTTTCCACATTATGCTACCTTCTTCCTGACAAAGACCTTAGTATACCTAAACTACCCATGTAAATGTCAACTAGAATTTTTTAATCCATCTTTTTAATACAAAATTTAGTTACTTTTTATACTCTATTATCAAAACATGTTACCAGTTTCTATGTTTAATGTTATTTCCATTCCACTCCTTCCTCTGGGTTCACTTTTCTTTTTGCTGAAGTCAAGAGCAGATCCAGGTGTTGTGGACCTGAAGCTTGTAAATTTGGCTACCTTCTTTAAGGAAAAACAAAAATTCAAAATGGAATTGAATATTTAGAATAGGAAACAGAAGAATCATAAATTGAGCCTTAGAGATCCAGGTCCTTCCATCTGAGATGTCATTGAGTAGTTTACCAGAAGTGCCTCATAGATATGTGTGCCCTTTCTATCTGAAACATTCTACAACCTCCCAACATCATCCAGCATTATGGGGCCTGCACAGATGAGGGCCTTGGAGCTAAAGCTTCATTGGTTTTATGGTAAATCTACCTCTGGCTGATATGCAGTCTTTTTTTTTTTTTTTTTTTTTTTTTTTAAAGTTCATTCTTGATTGAGAATAGAGTTCTATTCCTTCAACATTTTGAGGATAATACTTAACAGTCTTCTATACTCTCTTGCTAATGAGATATCCTGCCAGTGTAATTGTCTTCCTTTGTGGACAATTTTTTCTTTCTGTAAGCATTTAAACTTTTCTCTTTATCTTAATGTATTAGAATTTCCCTATGATGGTTCTACATGTGAATTTATCTATTTATTTATTTTTGTTTTCCTGCTTGGTCTTCAGTGTGCACTTTCACATATATCTTTCTTCAGTTCTGGAAACTTCTTAGTTATTATCTCTTCTAATTTTGTTTCTCTACTTTTCCTTCTTTATGTCTTCTCTAACACCTGTTGGATGTATTTTGGAGTTTCTCATTCTCTCCTCTGTGTTCTTTAGCTGCCTCTCCAAATTTTTTTTTATTGCATTATCTCTCTGGCATACATTCTGGGTCTCTTCTCAATATTATTTCAAATTTTCTAATTCTTTCCTTGATGATTTTAAATTTACAGATTATTCCATCTATTGAGTTCTTTAATATATATTAAAAACTATATATATATATACATATTTCCAAATTTCTAATTGATTCTTCTTATATAGACTTCCTCTTGTTTCATTTCTGCCTGTTTTAAATTTCTTATTGTTTATTTTATGGACTTATTCCTACTTTCATCTTTTGGAAGTTTCTACCTATCCTTATTTTTAAATCATTTTGATTTATAGTCTTTTTAAAATTTCTTCTCTAATGAATGCTTCTCCTAAATTTTAGTTGCTTTCCTCTTATCATTAGTTTTTTTAAAAAATATGTTTTTGACTTTTAATCTGTATTCTTACCTCATGTGGGAGGTTTTGTTCTAACCTGTATTAGTTTCCTATTGCTACCACAAATTTAGTGACTTACAACATCATGTATTTATTATTTTACTATTCTGAACGTCAGAAATCTGACACAGGTCTCACTGGGCTAAAATCAAGGTGTCAATAAGGTGGTGGTCTTTCCGGAGGCTTTAGGGAAGAATATGTTTCCTTGCCTTTTACAGACTCCAGAAGCTGCCTCATTCCGTGGCTTGTGGCTCCCTTCCATCTTCAAGTCAGCAATGATTGGCCTAGTCCTTCTCACATCGTATCATTCTGCCGTTGGCTGTTCTTCTGCCTCCTGCAGAGGGAAAAGTGGAAGCAGGAGGCAGAGGAAGAGCCAGTGTCAGAATGTGATCACGTTGGGTCAACCTGGGTAATCAAGGATAATCTTCCTATTTTAAGGTCAGCTGATTAACAAATTCTGCAACCTTAATTCCCCTCTGCTGTGAAACATGAATATTCACAGTTTTGGGGGATTAGAATGGGGACATCTTTGGTGGGCTATTATTGCACGTGCCTATTGCACGACCCCACCATCTTTGCTTTCTGCCTAGCAACTTGCACTTGCTTCCATCCAGCTTCCTGAATTTTGTAGTCTGCAACTGAGTGGCTGCCTCCACCCAGTCTCCTGGGTTCTGTAGTCTGTAACTCCCAGCTGCCTTTAAATGCTTCTGGATCTGGGGTCTAACATCCTAAAGCCTGCGACTCTGACGGCATTGTGTTTTTGTTTGGGACAGAAGTGTTGGTCAATTCCATGGGCCACTCCGAGGGGGCAGCATTTACATCGTATTTGAGGTGACTGGGGCCCTTAAGAGCTGCTCAGCTTATTATTTTTGGTGGTGATGATATTTTTGTGGATGGAAGGGTAGGTTTGACTTTTGCTGAGATGTTGGTCTTTCTATAGCACAGCAATGTGTTCTTAACTTTCTGTTCTTTTATTTATTGTGATGTTACTTTATGTTTGTCATAGAGGTATAGCCACAAGGAATGAAATCACAATGTCCTCATGGCTGGAAAAATCTTCCCAGAATTACCTTCTGAAAAATATTTGTGTTGGCCCCTTTGTTCAGCTAGTTATGGGAGTGAGGTTAGATTTATTTGTGAATTTCCACTAGGGTGGACTCATTATGTGTCCGTCTCTGCCACTACCTGGCTGCCTGCTACTTTACATGCCTGGTACGTGAGCAGATTCTCTACTCACCACAGCTCCTTTCAAAAGCCTGGTATGGAGATACAAAAGTTTATGGAAGATACGCAGTCCAGCCATCCCTCTAGATACTCTAAGATATTGATTGTGTTAGACCACAGAGAACTGTAGGCTGGAAACACCCATATTGGCTTTCACTTCTCCTGTACAGCTGCTTTTACTGAATTATATATTGTCATGTCAATATCAGCCTATATTTTAAGGGAAAAAAAAAACTCTCATTTTTTTTTGTGGAAAAGTTTATGTCTGATCCCATTTTCTAGAAATTTCATGTTATTGATCTCTGTCCCCAAATTATGGCAACTGACAGGTTCTCTGTTAAGGTAAAACTTACATTTTAGTTGGGGTAGGGAAAAAGACAGTAAACAAATAGCAAAAAAAAAAAAAAAAAAGAATAGATAATTTCATTTAGAAATAAGTTATGAAAAAAATAAAACTGGATTATATGGCTGCATCTATATGTGTGTATATGCACATTTATTTTCAGTTTTGAGTGAAGGTATTATTGAAGAGGTAATATTTGAACTGCATTTTGACAAAAAGTTGTTAGTTATGCTAAGGCCTAAAGGCTGAGTGTTCTGTGCTGAAACAAGAGCACTACACAGGCTGTAAAGCACAAGTGAACTCGGCATATAGGAAGAGGAGAAAGGCGGCCAGGGTGCTGGAGCGTGCTAGGCCGGGGCGGGGGGGTTGTCACAGGAGAAAAGTTCAGAGAGATTGTCAAAGCCATATCACAAGGGTCACAGGAAAGGGCTTGGATTTCAATGAAAGTTCAATAAGAAGTCCCAGCGTTGTGTCCAGATTGTATTTCTGGTTTTAAATGATCTGGCTGGCTATGTGGAGAACAAACTATAGAGAGACCAGTTAGGGGGCTCTTTGAATAATCCAGATGAGAGGGGTAATATATTGAACTAGGGTGACAGCATTGGAAATAGAGAAGAGTGGGCATATTTTGAGGATATATTTTGGAGGTAAAACCGATCATATTTGCTAATAGACTGGCTGTGGGAGGTGAAGGGGAAGAAAGACTCAAAAAAGGCTCTTGTTGTTTGGGCCTACATAGTCCATGTAGCTGTTTAGCAATTAATGAGCCAAACAGTTGTTTTTCTGTAGAGGTGCCAATTTTGTTTTACCTTATAGCTATTGTGATTTTTGTATCAGAGAGCCCAGAATGAAATTTTTGAGCCATTTGTAGAAATTTCTTCTAGCAGAATTTCATTGTCTGCAATTTTTATATTAATCTTACTATTATCTCCTTATGATTTTCCTATCCTTATTTTCTCTCTACCATATCTTTCTCATTTTTAAATTGTTTTTCTCCTTATATTATTCATATCTTTTTAAGTTGTATTAAATCAAGGCAGGGTATAAATAAACTACAAACAAACATAAATAGATTATAATCAGATAGGATTCTGAGTAGTCACTTGCCCACTGTCTACTTATGTAACCTCTAAAGAGATTGTCATTCATTATTTCATTTCAACACACATATATCTTGTTGATGGGTATTAAATGTGTTCATTTGTTAAATTTTTGTCATGCCCTTTTTTGTGTCAGAATTGTATACTTAAGTGTTTCGTTGTTGTTCTGCTGCTACCTCAGCAACCAATTTTGAATAGTTAAGAATAAGGCAATTATAAATTGATAAATGACCCATATGATTCTGTCTCATTTTTAGTAATTAAAAGCACTGTCTTCTATGGTACTTCTTGGCTGATATATATTAACTAAGACTTCTTCATTACACCTCTTCTGAAATGGCAAGAAGGCGGCCACTGATGTATATTTTTATTAAAAAAATATATTGTTTTTGTACTAAAAACTATTATATCAAAGGTCACACAATAATACTGGCATTTATCAGTATTAAAATACAACTTTTCAGTATTCTGTATGTTCACTTTTTTATATCTAATTTTTAACCCTTAGTATTTAAAAGAGAATGAGTTCATACCTAGTGAAAAAATCTGGAGTTCACCTAAGAGGGAGAAGATAAAAGTTCTGTAAGACTGAACTGGCAGATGCCAAATTGCATCCCATTTAATGTTTATGTATTTTCCTACAGGCATTTTGGGTACTGTGTAAATAAACTGTTAAGATGTTAATATTGGGAGGAGGAGGGGAAGAGGGTAGAATGTTAAGTAACCATAAAATTCCATGCCTCTTGGTTGAATTATAATACCTCATCACTGTACCATATTAATACTCTTTGTCAACGTCATACCACTTAAAAAAAAAATCAAATTGTAGGAAGTGTTTAATTCATGAGAGACTTTAAGAAAGGATATTATACAAGTGTTTGCTTTTCTTTCTTCTTATTTTGAAAATTAAGGGAGGGTGAAATAGAATAAATGCCCTTGACACTACAGGTAGGGAAATCAGCAGATCTTACAGAAAGGCAGGAGTCTGTGGATGGGGGTGGGGGGTGGGGGGTGTAGGGTGGTATGGCTGATTATGTAGCAGGTAGAAACAACAGTATCTGCTTTTATCCCATTCACTTTTAAAATTCTTTTTAATTTTAGTAAAATTTGGTTGCCTTTTTTTCTTTTGCTTGCCTAATTGCTCTGGTTAGAATTTTCAGTAGTATGTTGAATAACAATGATGGCAGTAGGCATCCTTATCTTGTCCCAGATCTTGGAGGGAAAGCTTTCAGTCTTCACCATCGAATATGATGTTATCTGATGGTTTTTCATATATGCCTTTATCATTTTGAGGAAGTTTCGTTCTATTCCTATTTTTCTAATTGCTTTTGTCAAGAAAGAGTGCTGGTGTTTGTCAAATGCCTCTTTTTTTTTGCATCAGTTGAGATGATCATATGTTTTTTTCTTTTTTTTTTTCATTCTGTTAATGTGGTGAATTACATTAATTGATTTTCTAATATTGAACCACCTTTGCATACCAGGGATAAATCCCACTTGATCATGGTGTGTAATTCTTTTAATGTGCTGTTGGATTCAGTTCACTAGTATTTTCTTGATGATTTTTACATATATATTGGTCTGTAATTTTCTTTTCTTATGGTGCCTTTATCTGGCTTTCGTACTAGGGTGATAGTGGCCTCATAGAATGAGTTAGGTAGTGTTCCCTCCTCTTCAAATTTCTGGAAGAATTTGAACAATATTAGTGATATTTCTTCTTGGAATGTTTGGTATAATTCACTTTCAAGTTCTTTGGTCCTGGGCCTTTCTTTGTTGGGGAATTTTTGATGACTTATTCAATCTCATTAAATGTAATTGGTTTGTTAATATTTTTCATTTCTTCTGTAGACAGTGTAGGTTGTTTGCATGTTTCTAGGAACTTGTCCATTTCATCTAGTTTACCTAATTTGTTGGCGTATCATTGTTCATAGTATCCTCTTATGATCCTTTTAATTTCTGTTTGGTCAGTAATAATGCCCCCGCCCCCCCCACCTTTGCACTTTCATTTTCTTATTTCAAAGATTTTATCCTCTTTTTCTTCTTTGTCAATGTGGATAAAGATTTTTCAATTTTATTGACCTTGTCGGATAACCAACTTTTGGATTTAATGCTTTTGTTTCTTTTATTCTCAATTTCATTTATTTTTGCTTTAATCTTTGTTATTTCTTTCCTTCTGCTTTCTTTGGGATAACTTTTCTGTTATTTTTCTAATTCCTCCAGGTGTGCAGTTAGGTTTTAGATTTCAGCTTTTTTTTTTTAATATAAATATTTCAGATTATAGATTTCCCTCTGAGCACTGCATTTGTTGTGTCTCATAAGTTTTGATGTTAAATTCTTTTCAATTGTCTCAAGATATTTACAGATTTTCCTTGTTATTTCTTCTTTGATCCATTTTGTTTATGAGTGTGTATTTTAACATTCACATATTTGTGGATTTTCCATTTCTCCACCTGTTATTGATTTCCAGCTTCATTCCATTGTCACCAGAGGAGATGCTTTGTATAATTTCAGTCTTTTAAAATTCATTGGAGACTTGTTTTGTGCCTAGCATGTCATCTATCCTGGAAAATGATCCATGTGCACTTGAGAAGAATATGTATCCTGCTGTTCTGGTCTGCAGTGTTTTGTATGTGTCTGTAAGGTCTAGTTCATTTATCATATTATTCAAGCTGTCTGTTTCTTTATTGATCGTCTGTCTAGTTTTTCTATCCATTGAAAATAGTGGTGTCTTGAAGTGTCCAACTATTATTATAGAGGTGTCTGTTTCCTTCTTCAGTTTTGCCACTGTTTGCTTTGTGTGTTTTGGGTCACTTTGGTTAGGTACATAAATATTTATGATTATTATTTTTCTTGGTGGATTGACCCTTTTAGTAATATCCAGTATCCTTCTTTGTCTCTTGTAAAAGCTTTTGACTTAAAGTCTATTTTGTCCTATATTAGTATAGCTAACCCAGTTCTTCTTTGGTTACTATGTGTTATGGATTATCTTTTTCCATCCTTTAATTTTCAATCTATTTGTGTCTTTGGGTCTAAGGTGAGTCTCTTGTAGACAACATATGGTTGTGTCATGATTTTGTATCCATTCTGCCCATCTGTGTATTTTGACTGGGGAATTATTCTGCTGACATTCAGTGTCATTACTGTAAAGGCAGGAGAAACTAAAGCTGTTTTGTCCTTTGTTTTTTATATGTTTTATATCTTTTTTTTCCTTTTTCTTTATCACAGCTTCCTTTTGTGGGAATTTATCTTTTGTGATGTACCTGACTGATCCCATTTTCATTTCCATTTCTGGATATTTTTAAAATACTTTCTTTGTGGAGTTTGTATTATACAACCTAAGTTTGTTATATACTACTAGTTTTCAAAAATACCAACTTAACTTGAATGACATACACTTTCTCTGCTCCCATATACCTCTGTTTCCCCTCCTTTGTTGTTTTTGTCCCACATTACCTCTTTATATTTTACATGACCATCATCAGGAAATATGATTATTTCTTTTTCAACTATATTCCCAATATTATAGGAATTAAGGAATAATTATGTATTGAGGATACAGTACTCTTGAGTTGTGCATTTACTCATTTAGTTACCTTCAGTGAAGATCTTCACTTCCTCATACTGTTCCAAGTCACTCTCTCCTGTATTTTCCTTTTACTCTGAAGAACTCCCTTTAGCATTTTTTATAGAGCAAGTCTTTGGTGATGAATACTCTCAATCTTTGTTTATTTGTGAATGTTTTTAACTCTCCCTCATTTTTAATGCAGTTTTATTGAGATATATTCATATACCATATAATCCATCCAAAGTATACAGTCCATGGCTCACTGTATCATCATATAGTTGTGCATTCATCACCACAATCAATTTTAGAACATTTTCATTTCTCAAAAAAAGAAATAAAAATAAAAAAGAAAACCCCAAACATCTCATACCCCTTAAACCCCTTATTATTATTATTTTTGGTCTTTATTTTATTACTCATATACCCATACACTGGATAAAGGGAGTGTCAGTCATGAGGTGTTTACAATCACACAGCCACACAATGAAAGCTATATAGTTAAATAATCATTATCAAAGATCCAGACTGCTGGATTACAATTCAGCAATTTCAGGTATTTCTTTCTGGCCCCTCCAATACACCAGAAACCAAAAAGAAATATCTATACAATGAGTCAGTCATCACAATCATTTGTTAAATCCTAATTTCTCAGTTATACCTTCTCCCTCTCATTCGATCATTCTCTCAATCTGCAGGGATATCTGGGCAATGACCATTTTAATTGCTTCGTGCTGGAAAGGGGTGTTAACCTTATGGGGTTGAGGGATGAAAATGGTTGATGTTCTTGGAGAGACTGGTACCTCTGTCCCCCTCATTTTTGAAGGACAGTTTTGCTGGATAATGAATTTTTGGTTGTCTGTCAGTTTCTCACTTTCACTACCCTAAATATATCACACCACTGCCTTCTCGCCTCCATGGTTTTTCATGAGAAATCAACAATTGGTCTTAACGATGGATCCCTTATATGTGACAAATCGTTTTTCTCTTGCTACCTTCAGAATTCTCTAACTTTATCATTTGACATTCTGATTAGTATGTGTCTTAGAGTATGTCTACTAGGATTTATCTTGTTTGGCATATGTTGCAGTTCTTGGGCATGTATACTTATGCCTTTTGTGAGAGTTGTGGAATTTTCAGCCATTACCTCAAACAGTCTTTCTGCCCCTTTTCCCTTCCCTTCTCTTCTCTTTCTGGGACTCCCATATTGCATGTGTTGGTACACTTCATGCTGTCACACAGATCCCTTAGACATGGCTCAGTTGTTTTCTATTCTTTTTTTGTATCAGTTCTTTTCACTGTTTGATTTCAGTTGTCCTGCCTTCAATTTCACTGATGGTTTCTTCTTCCTGTTCTAGATCTCTCTATATTTTAAATCTCCATTACTGGGCATTTCACCCCCATAATTTCCACTACATTTCTTTTTAAACTTTCTAATTATTCTTTTTGCTTATACATTGTTTTCTTAGTATCCTTTAGCTATACATCCATATTTGTTTATTTCTATCCATATTTTCCTTCCACTCCTTTAATTAATTTAGAAGATTTGACTGAATGTCTTTGTTAGTTGTTCCAATGTCTGTGTCTTCCCTGAAGTTTTACTTTGTGCCCTTGACTGAGCTATATCTTCCTGTTTCTTAGTATGGCTTGTAATTTTTTGCTGATGCCTCGGCATCTGATTATTTTGGTATGCTAATGCTGAAGGTCAGTTTCTCTGTATTGACTACAGTTTTATTGTAGATTGACTATGTGATAAGGCTCTTCTTTTATGTTTGATCCAGTTTACACTGAACCTTTCAATCAGCTTATGCTTAACTGTTCAGATTTTCTCAGGACTTTTGTATCTGTTTCTTACCCTGGACATATGGTGCAACTTTAAAGATTGCCCTTTTTGTGCAATTGCTTCACCTCCAGGGGAAGGCTTCCTTTCCTTTGTTTCTTCTCTAGAACATCTGATCTGTTCTGTGTGTGTGTGTGTGTGTGTGTGTGTGTGTGTGTGTGTGTGTGTGCAGACTTTTCTCCACTGCTCTTGTGATTTTCTCACCTGGTCTCCCTCATTCAGCACACCCTTTTCATTACACTTTTCCATCTTAGGACCCATCCAGCCTTACAGAAGTTCAGTTTTCCCTTTTTTTCCAGGAGGATTTTTTGCCTCCACTAACTTCTATGTTATGGTATCCCCCACAGGGAGCCCAAAGGAGTCAGTGATCAAGAACACCCATTTTTTTTTTTTTTTCATTTAGTTGCTCCAGCAATTAGAGACCAAGTTGGGTGTGTGTGCCTCTTGCCACCATTTCTTCTGTGGGTCTCTTTTGTTTCTTGGGCCCCTTTTGTATGCACAGCATTAGCCAGCTGCTTGGGATCTGTCCTGGTTCTATATGTGGCCTTGGATCCCTGTGCCTGGATATCTGTGGGGTTCTCACTTACTGCTGTGAATGGCCCTGTGGTCTGCATCCATGACTGGAAGTAATTGGGCCCTAGTGCTACTGTTGTGCAACTGTTAAGTTGCCAGGTCCGAGTGAGGGGGAAGGGTCCAGTTTGGTCCAAATCATAGATCTCCTACCTTCAATTTTGGTAATTCCTTTCTTAAAAAAAAAAAAAAAAAGATTCAGCATTTGTGGAGTCTTCTCCAGTCTCCATCTTCCTCCAGAGTCCCAAGCAAATAGGATTCATTCTTTTATTCGTTCTTTTTTAGGGAATACTTTTTGAGGGATGTCTTCTGTCGCCATCTTGATGACCTCAGACATCCTGTACCATTTACTTTTGACATTTATTCTTTCATTCAAGAACTATTTATTGAACTCCAATTGTATGCCAGGCACTCTGCTAGATGCTGGGATATAGAAAAAAAGACATGGTCTCTACCTCTCCAAAACTGATAGCCATCTTTCCCTTTTTTATTACTTTTTCTAGCCTACTAAAGGATGGGAAGAGACCAGATTATCATAGATTAGGGGGTATGGGGAAAGGTTGAGAGTTGTAAACTTCTTTAAAATTCTGAAATCCCAATTTAGATGTTTGCCATCTGATGTGGCATAGCAGCAAAGATGCTGGGATCCTAGGCATAGTATTTAATACTATGTTAAGCCCTGCCCTAACACCCTGCTTACATTGTCTAACTAGAGACTCTTTGACTTTTGCCAGTATCTAGAATCCTGCTTGAGATTGTTACTTCCCCAAATGCTTTGTGTTCCAATATTACCTGTGGTCTAACTCTTATAAGAGATAAAATCTGTAAAGGATGTATATGATGGCTATATTAAAAATTAGACTTTACAATAGAAGTTTGTATAAGGGATTATAGGAGATATTTTATGAATCTTAAATTATAGCATTACTTATTTTAAGAAATACTTTATTTAATGTTTTTCATAAGCCATGATCCATTCTAAGCTCATTTCATGCTTATGAGGTAGATTATTGTTGTTATTTTTATCTCTATTTTACAGAAAAGAAAATTGAGGCATTACATGATTTGTTCAAATTCATACAACTGCTGGCCATGGGATTCAAATTCAAGTATTCTGGCTCCAGAGTCTGAGCTCTGAACTGAGACTGCCTCATACTTCTAAATTACATGTACAGGATATTCAGATGTCTATGCTTAGTAGGATGTACATGGCAGAAGCTAAAAAGAAAGTCATGAACTGAAAATAGATTAGAATAAATTAATACAGATGGTGTTGAGCCACAAGAGTAGATAAATTCATCCCAGAGGGGAACAAATAGAGTGATGATAGGAGACATTCAAGGATGGATCCCTGGAATTCAGCAACAATTAAGTGACTACAAATGGCTACAAAAAGGGGGGGTGGGGTGGGTGGGTTTGAAATGATTTCAGTAGCTCTTTAGCATATGGAGCTCTTTATAATAACAGTTAGATATTAGTTTATATTTTCCTACATGTTTTCATGTAGCTTTCAAGGATGATTTCCTCTTTACCTTGGTGGACTAATAAACTCCTTGAAGATAAGGATTCTTGCAATTTTTTATATGATGTCCCATCATATGTAATATGTATACATCAGGGACTAAGAACAAAAAACCATATATAGGTTTCATAGATTTATTTATAAAATAGTAATGTCTTTATTATGTATTAGATGTCAGCTATGTTTCCAAAAGGGAATTGAGAATATAATAAAGTTTTATATTTCTGTCTTCTCTTCCTTTAGACTCTCACTCTCTTTCTTTGCCTTTTTAATTCTGTAAGTCGTTTTGGATGGACACAGGATCTCCTCTTGATTTAGGATCTGGTGCCAGACCTACCAATGATTATGAGATCATTCAAATTAAGGCTTTTCATTGCAACATTTGCTAGCTGTGGTGTGGCTGATGTTTCTCTGGTATTTTACCATCTCATAGTGGCCTATAGGAGATTTTTTTTCTGTTTGGTTAGACTTTTTATGCACAGATATTAGGGAGAGTTGGCACATTAGGGTATCACTGCAGCTTTTTTACATCCTAAGAAAATAGAGTACTTTTTGAAGTGCCATCTGGAAATGGATATGTGAACTTTTAACACCTCTGTGTTTCACTTTCTGTACATGATAATTTTTTTTCTCTTTTCATTACCCCTTTATTAGATTATTTGAAATTGAACATAATTAATTACCTTTAATTGTTTTAGTAAACTTACTTTCATGCTGATATTGAAAAGGCCACAATTTTATTATACAAATTTCAATACATGAGAGAACCCAGAAAGTAAACACTTGAATAGTATCTACCTGCTTTGAAGAGAAGACAACTGGATTTGTTTATATTGTAAATATTATTTCACCATTCAGTCAGTTACCTTGCTGGGTAATAGAAGACCCTGAAATTAAAATGACCTCATTTCACAAATATAACTGTAGGATTCACTTACTATAGAGTTGTCTTGGTTTGATATTACTTCTCCTGAAATAGAAAATAATATCCCACTAATGCATCTGAAGTAGGCTTTAAACCATCCAAGTCACTCTTGTGAAATTAATGACTTCTACTTTTGGCCTCAGTTACATCTTGTGATTCTCCTATACTATGCTCAATTTTCTTTTTTCCCTCTACCTTTATAATATATCTTATTGGTTACATTCCAGATCTTTTAGAAACCTCCACTTCAGAAGGAGTATATGTTTACAGCTGCCTTGGAAACCTTTAGACCTCCACATATTTGAAAACATAAATCTCAAGATTAATGCTCCATACGATGTATAGTAGTTTAAGGACATCTTAGCCTTTTAAATATTAAAGCACCTAACAGCTTGATCAAGAATATCAACTTAGAGCGGAACAGTGTAATGATGACAAAATGTTAATTACATTTTTCCTTGTAAAAAATTTCATTTTCTGTCTGAGTGAGCCTACACAACAGTGTTATTAGCTAAGAGGGAGAGCTCTGCTCAGCAGTTCTGACTGCTCATTACTGGTCCTTGACATTTAGTTCGCATGAACGTTTATTCTGTTACAAAACATTTTATCACTTGAAAACATTAATAAACAAAAATATTTCCTTTTAATTGCAAAACTCCCACATGGTGGCTTCTCATGATATCATGGAGACATTTACAATCTTAATAGATTTATTAATAAAAGTGATACGAATTTTGAATATGTTAAGTACCTTATTCAACTATCCAAAATTACAGAAACCGTAAAGTTATTCTGGTTTGTAAAATACCCTTAAAATACCCTTTTTACAAGATTGCATGATGGAATTGAACAGTTTTTTTTTTTTTATCATGTAGTAGTATTAATAAAAGAGATGTATAACATCAATAAAGTTCCAGATTGCTTCTGGAAATACTGATGGCTTTATTAGTTCTTTATTTTGTACTCAGTGGGCATTTTTGGCTAATCATCTAATTTCTGAATGAGTGAAGTGCTATGTTGGAGAGAAAGATAAAAGAGAATAAATATCCTGCTCTGGAGGATCCTAATGCTTATAATCTAGTTAAGAGTCTAGAGATAAATTCGAAAGTGTCAAAAGCCAAATTTAAATGTCATATAAATACATTAAGGAACACAAGAAATTTATAAAATCAGAATATTAGAACTGAAAGGGACCTTAGTAATCCTCAAATCCAAACACTTTATTTTAGGAATGAGTAAGCTGAGGCCACCAAATGGGAAGTGACTTACTTGAGGCTCGCCAGCTGGCATAGGTAGAACTGAGACCAGAATTTAATTTGCGGTATTTACTCTCCGTGTCTTTAAAGGGCTGGGCTTAAACAGAGGAAGGCTTAAGGGAGAATGCAAATCTTGAGCTTCAAGGAAATAGTGTTATCAACAGCAGTGAACTGGTTCTAGAGATACTGGTTTCTTGTGTCATCTTTAAGGTTTTTCTAGTTCAAAAATTCCCTATTTCTTGATTTAGATTTTAGCAAAAAGGGAATAACATGAGCAATAACAATGAAAATGGTAGTAACAATAATAGCTAAAAGTTGTAGAACTTACTATGTACTAGGCTATGTTTTAAGCACTTTATATTCATAAGCTCATCTAATCCTAACAATAACCTTATGAAGAGGATGATGTTATTCCCATTTTACACGTGAGGATACCAAGGCACAGAGAAGTTAAGCAGCTTGCCCAAGATCAAACATAGAATGTTAAGATTATGTATGTGGAATAACCAGCCCCATCAGTGTCAGGTGACTCTATTTAGGAGCAGAGGTACTATATTGAAGAATAGAGGTAAGAAGGGCTTCTCCAGTGAGAATTGTCTTTGAAAAGAAACAAACACCAAAAACCTAGTAATTCCTTATTGCTATCTAAGATAAAGTCCAACATTTCTGTAGCTTCCTCCTAAAAATAGGGTAGAATAATCAATACTTTGAAAGAGCATCCCCTGTAGCTTGTATCCATAATTCTCAAAAGATATTATTGCTGGCAATGTTATGTCAGCATGCATGCAACTGTGGAAAGAAATATGGCTACACGTCACATGTCTGTTTGACCCTTTTCACATGTAGCCTGTCATGCTTGCGGAGTAGTCACTGTTTACTGTTGTATTCCTGGTTCGATGTCTTATGCTAACCAAGCAATCCCATCTCTGAATGCTGTTATAGTTAATACTAATGTTGTTCTATGTTTTTGTTTGGAGTTGTGTGATATATCCTATTTCTTGCTTGCTTTATAAAAATTTATTTAGCTTTTTCACTGCAGTTTACTAACTACCAGTTGTTTGTGTGGGAAGATGTGAGCAGGGTGAACTGCTGATGTATTTTTATTCTGTTCTTGTCTTTGCATTTTAGGCATCTGCAAGTGTTACTGGTCAAAGGGATGCAGAAGATACAGAATATCATGGTAGTAGTTCTAAGTCAAACTGCCCATTTTTGTATACCTTTTGAATTAGGGCTTTATTTGATACTCTCTCAAAGGGGTATTGGATTCCTTAATGTTTTCTGGTTTCTTTTAACAGGCTGTTATTGACTTGACTAACAAAATGACAAAAAAAAATTACTGTAACTCTACAGGCAGGGTCTGTAATGCAAGTACAGTTTCATTATATAATGGGGATTCCTTTGTGTAGTTCAATATACTTTAACCATCTGTTTTGTTTTCATTCAGCAATATTTACTGAGCTCCTGTTAAGCATTGGGAACTGTTGTGGATCCCAGAATATGCATCTGGTATTAGGGTCATTAACCCATTATTACTCTAGGTTACCTATTGAAGTAGGTAAGTTTCTCAGAGCATCAGATCCAGTTTTTGCAGCTAAGATAAAATAGATTTGCAGTGTTATATAACCCAAATTTATTCTAACTGTTCTGCAGAAGCTATTAGACATAAAACACAAAATAATCGATTCTTATGACACAGACTAAGTCCTGGGTAGTACTATTGCCTAATGCAAAATTTTGTCTGCAGCTTGCTCCTTTCTTCCTTTCCCTCCCTCTCTCCTTCCCTCCCTTCCTTTCTCCCTCTCCCCCCTTCACTCCTTCCTTCCTTTTGGACATAATCATTGGAAAAAATGTAAATTAGATCTATGAGTTAAACAGATTTTTTATTATTCCTAGCTAGTGAAGATCAGACTATTATTTGGGCCATTGGTAATATCTAGAAAACATATTGAGTAAGTTCTAAAATTAATCTGATACTACCAAAATACAATTTAAAATTTGGAATAATATTTAATAAAATAATATCAAAACAAATGAGTTACATAACCAGATATATTGAGGTTGATGTACTCATAAACTTTGTTTCTATCATTATAACTGCTTTCTTGGTATATTATATCTGGGATGACCAGCTCATCCCCATTTGCCTAGAACTTTCCTGGTTTAAGCATTGAAAGTCCCAAATCCTAGGAAATCCCTCAGTCTTGGGCAACTAGGAAGGTTGGTCACTTAAGTAATATATAAATATGAGGATTGTGTTTTCTCATTTTCATGGGTGAAGAAGCTAAAGCACAAATATCACACATAGACCTATTTATCTAAAGGGTACATATTACCCTTTCTGTCACTAGAGTTTCGCCTTTCTAGAATTGTATATGAATTTTATGTCTGACTTCTGTGACACCATAATGCTTTTTGAAGTTTATCCATGCTATTGCATGCGTCAGTAGTTTGTTCCATTTTATTACTAAATAATATTTCATTATATAGGTATTCCATAATTTATTTATGCATTAACCTGATGCTGAGCATTTAGATTGTTTCCAGTTTTGTTATAAATAATGCTGCAATGAACATTCACATACAAGTTTTTTTGTTGACATATGGGTGAATAACCAGGTGTACAATTGTTGAGTCTTATGGTAAGTGTATATTTAAGTGAATAAGGAATTTCCCCAATGCTGTGCAAAAAGGCTGTATTATTTTGTATTCAAAACAGCAACTTGATGAGAATTCAAGTTGCTCTACATCCTTGCTAACGTGGTATTGGTCAGTCTTTGCAATTTTAGCCATATTAGTATGTGTGTGATGGTATCTCATTGTGGTTTTATTTTGCATTTCCTGAATAACTGATGATTGTAAGCATCTCTCTATATTTATTTGTCATTTGTGTAACTTCTTTGTTGAAGTATCTGTTCAAATATTCCGTGATTTTTAAAAATCAGTTCTTTGTTTTCTTGTTACTGAGTTGTAAGAGTTCTTTTTATTTTCTGCATACAAATCTTTATCAGATAGATGTCTTGCAATTATTTTCTACTACTCTTATCATATTTTCTTAACAGAGTCTTTTGAAGAGTGAAGATTTAAATTTTGATGGAGTACATCTTACCAGTTATTTCTTTTATGGTTCATGTTCATGCTTTTTATTTCCTGTCTAAGAAATACTGTCATAACATGAGGTAACAAAGATTTTTTCCTATAGTTTCTTCTAGATGTTTTATAGTTTTAGGTTTTATATTTATGTCTATGACACATTTTGAGTTTATTTTGTATATGCTTGAAATAGACTCCATGGTTATTTTTAAATTTCTATATGTGTATCTAATTGTTTCAGCATTTTTAGTTGAAAAGGCTATATTTTCCCTATTGAATTCTCTTGACACCTTTGTCAAAAAATAAATATGCAGTTTTATTTATGGAATCCAGTTTATTCTATCAATCTTTATGTTTATTCTTAAGCCTCAAACACTCTGTGTTTATTAAAATAACTTTACAGTAAATCTTGAAATTAGGTAGTGTAAGCTAGTCAACGTCATCTTTTCTAAAAATGTTTGGACTATTCTAGGTTCTTTGCACATTCACATAAATATTAAAATCAGCTTCTCAGTGTCTACTAGGATTTTGATTCCTGCCATCATTCATTCTGTTAGATTGATCCAAACTTGCATCTGGTGTCATTTTTCCTTCTGCCTAAAGAATTTCTTTTAATATTTCTGTAGTGCAGGTCTAATGATGACAGGAAGTTACAAGAAGTTACAAGAAAAAATTAAGACAAGCCTTTTCAAAATTTTAGCAAATTATATCAGTTAATACTATATGAAAAGGATAACACATCATGCTTGAATAGAGTTTAATCCCAGGAATGTGAAGTTGGTTTAACATTAAAACATTAATCAATGTAACCTACTGTATTAACAGACTAAAAAAAAAAGAAGAAACATGATCATCTCAATAGATGCAGATACAACATTTGACAAAATTCACACATTCATTTTATGTATATATGTATACATATATATACACACACTATATATATATATGTATGAATCTATCACAAACTATGAATAAAAGGGATTCGTTAGCTTCACAAAGAAGCTGTAAAAAGTCTAAAGCTAATATCATACTTAGTAGAGAAAGATTGAATATTTCCCTCATAAGGTTAGAAACAAGACAAAGATGTCCACTCTCATCACTTTGGTTCAAAATTTTACTGGAGGTACTAGCCAGTGCCAAATTTAAAAATAAATTCTATGGTAAAGAAATCTTAATACTCTCTTTTATTCAATATTGTTCAAAGAAAGAATATTTATTAAGCACTCTGCTAAGCTTTGAGGAAGCTTACAATCTAGTGGTGAATACCCTGTTAGTTTTCTTCTATTATCTTCTCTTTGGGAAGATCAACTTTGTCAGTCAACATTTCTTGCTATTATTGCATGTGCATGTTAGATAACTTACAGGAAATCTTTTAAAGTGGGATTATGTTGTAGGAATTAACATAAAAAATAATGAACGAGTTAGATTTTGCAGGCTATGGCTACTCTGCATCAGAAGATTTAGCTTGTCATAAGACTATATATATGTGTGTGTGTATGTATATATACACACACACTTTTGCAATAGCCTCATAAAAAAACTTACGTTCTTAATCACTTTTGTAATACTACACAAATGTCGGTGTTAAAAATGAAAAACTTTCCATTTCTAAGAATTGTTGTAGTGTGGCAACAGAAAAGAATACACATTTATCAAAACAACACCCTAGAAATGACTTCACAGCATATTGGATCCATAATAAGAGAAATGTAATTTAATTTTGTTTCATGCAGATTGAACATTGAATAATGAATAATTAACGATTTCTTTTCCTATCCAAATCCTACCCATGTATCAGAGCCCAGCTCAAATTTCTCCTTTGAAGTTCTTCCTAACCAGCCTCATTGGAAATAATTTCAATAATTTCTACCTCCTCTCAATTTTCCTGTGAGTTACTATCTCTACCACTAAACATATTTGAACTTGCATTGTATTGTCCCTTAGTTTTCACTGTTGCATGTGTAGTATTTAGACAGCTAAAACTGATGTAAGAATGTACTCCAAGGTATTTTTCTGTTTATCACACAGAGTATCTTGAACTATGGCTCCTCTGATGTAGAAAGCCCCCAGTCACAAGTCACCTCCTTTATGCAGCCTTTCCCCATAATCCTAGGCAGTTAGTGATGCTGTGTTTTGTGCATTTTAAATATATACCTCTGAGGACACTTCAGTCTGTATCATAATTAATAGTGGGCAGTTTTGTGTGCCCTGTAAGACCATGAGCTCTCTAAGTGGGGCAATTCTTTCTTGTTAAAAGCTGTATCCACAGTGGCTGGCACATGGGAGTAGGCTTTGGTCAGTGTTTGTGAGTCACTGTGCAGGGGTTTTCACCAGATAGACCATGTTTCTTACCCAGACTGTAGGCAATGATCAGTGGAACCTTTTTATTTTTCAAAAATCCTTCTTATATTTCATAAGTGTTCACTTCTGATAGAGTTTCCTTAAGAAGAGAGTCTAGGGCAGCAATTTTTCCTTATAGGTGACTCTCTAGCAGGTGTCAGCACACTTTTTTTCTTTAAAGAGTCAGTTAGTAAATATTTTAGCCTTTGTATGCCATACAGTCTCTGTTGCAACTACTCATCTCTGCCATTGTAGTGCAAAAGTAGCCTTATATAATATGTATATGAATGCTCATCGTTGTGTAACATTGATCATTTTTTACAAAAACAGGTGGTGGGCCAGATTTGGCCCATTGACCATAGTTTGCCGGCCTTAACACTATAGAAACATCATTTTGACTTATATACTAGTTAGTGCCTTACTTTCTTGGTGAAAGTGTAAATTTTTGTTCCTCAAATTGAAGGCTGACTGTATATGATTTCACTTTCTTGTCAAGATAGTCTGTGGAACATAGGAACAATTGGACAGTTTCTTTTTTAATATACTTTAATTTTTAGAACAGTTTTAGATTTCCAGAAAAAAAATTGAGGAGATAGTACACAGATTTCCTATATACCCTGCAACCAGTTTCCTTTATTACTGATATCTAATATCCATAAGGTACATTTGTTACAATTAATGAACAATATCAATATGCTATCACTAAAGTCCATACTTTCCTTAATTTTTATCCAATGTCCTTTTTCTGTTCTAGGATCCTCTCTCCTTAGGTTCCTCTTGGCTCTGACAGTTTCTCAGGCTTTTCTTGTTTTTGATGATATTGACACTTTTAAGGATTACTGGTTAGGTATTTTGTAGAATGACTGTCTTTGAAATTTGTCTTGTGTTTATTCTCATAGTTAGAATAGATTTATGGATTTGGGGGAGGAAGACCACAGAGGTAAAATGCCTGTTTCATTACATCATATCAAGGGTTTGATATTTATCCCGGTTCATGTTGACTTGATCATCTGGCTGAGGTAGTGTCTGCTGGGTTTGTGCACTGAAAAGTTACTCTCCCTGTACCCTCCCTTTCCTTACTGTATTCTTTGGAAGAAAGTCACTATGTGCAGTCCATACTGAAGGAGTTGGGAGTTACACTCCCTCTCCTTTAGGGCAGAGTATCTCCGTAAATTATTTGGAATTCTTCAGAAGAGGATATTTGTCTCTTCTCTCCCATTTATTTTTGTATTCAACCATTTTTATCAGCATAGACTCATGGACATTTATTTCATAGTTTGGGTTATAATCCAATCCTTCATTTTGTTGCTCATATTGTTTATGCTTTGGCTATTTCAGTTGTGCCCCTTTGACATACCCCCATCAATGTAGGGATGTTTTTGTTTGTTTGTTTTTATCTGAGCAATTCTTTATTTTCTGGCACCACAAGATGCCCCAGATTCATCCTGTATATTTTCTGCCTCAGTCCAGTCATAGCATCTGCCATTTCTCTAAGGAGCCCTGGTTCCTTTTATTGGAGAATGGTATTAGAAACTGAAATCTGGCTGCTAGGAATGTACTCCTTGCTACTGGGATGTAGTTGCTTCTAGGCTCTCTCACCTGACAGGGCAAAGAAATAAATGTTTATAGACTAGCCTATGAATAGACACATATCTATACATGTTTCTATATGTAACCATCTGGTTTTATATTAAGCTAAACGTGAGATCATACTAATATTTCCAACTCTGTTTTTACCACATGGATCAGCCTAATCTCCTCCCTTTACTTACTTATAAACTCCCACTTCATCAGTAAGACATTGAGTTCCCACCATTCATTCACTTAATTGTTCAATTCTAATATACTTATATAGACAGTTTTGTTTTTATCTTCCTTTTGACACATTTTTCTGTCTGAAATTCTTTAGCCTTTTTTAAGTTTATGCATTTCATTTCTCAGCCTTATTTAAGGGTCAGCCAAATAAAATGTACAAATGAAGGGTCTCAGTTTATGTAGGGCCAGTGAGAAAATGTACATGAAAATGCTTTTTCAACTGGAAAGTGCTGTAAAAATATGATATTTATCCAGTTGTCACTAATATTATAAATATTTTTATGTTGCCATTTTATCAGTTCAGTAATTCAGCCTGATCATTTTATAAAATCAGAATAGTAACATTGATGATCCTTTTTAGCTTTCTTTTTTTCCTCACTGTATACATTTTTATTTGACAGTATAGTAGATACTGTGGATAACTAAGTAATCAGTCATTATTAGTGTAAATAAAGCCAGTGCATTTTTATCAGCCTCTCATAGTTGATTGCTTCAGTAGCCCTTCCCCTGTTCCCAAGGAGTTTGTGGCCTGGAGTCTTGCTGGTAGCAGCTCAAGGAGACTTCTTCAGCAGCTGTGAAGCAAAAACCGTTACCAGAGTCAACACTGGCAACTTCTTTGTCTTTCCCCATATTTATTACATAGATCCTTCCAACCATACAGAGGACATGTGAAGTGAAGGGGAAAGAAGCAAAACTATTTCATAATAGCAAAATTAATTGTATAATTTATTGACATTCTTATATGATGATAGGTTTTCACATCCAATGGGAAAAGAGTGAAATGTTTGTCTTATAAAAGGAAACAATTAATTGGTATCAATTTTCAGCACATTTTATAGATTTTTATTCCACTTATTTTTCTTAATTTGAGATGATGAGAATGGTGTAGAAAGTGACTGATTTTTTTTAATAAGAAATTTTATTTTGAGATAAATTCAAACTTACAGAAACAGTTGCAAAAACAGTACAAACCCCATACATAGAACTCCAGCATATGCTGATCCCCCTCCCGATACCCCGATCCACCACCTTTAACATCCTGTCACACCATCGTTTCTTTCTTTTTTTCCCTCCCTCCCTCTCTCCCTATCATCCATCATCTATTGCTCTGTCTTCTGAACATATGAGAGGAAGGTGCACACATCCTTGAAAAAACAATATAATTCACATATACATTTCCCATGAACAAGAACATTCTTTTATGCAATCCCATTAAACACAGCTACGAAGTTCAAGAAATTCAACCTTGATACAAAGCTTACATTCTATATTTCCTTTTTTTTTTGCTTAAGTCCCATCTGTGTCCCTTTGAGCCTACTCTCCTCCATCCTCAGATCCCATCCAGGATCATCCTTGGCATTTAATTGTCATCTATTTAGACTGCCTTCTCTTTTTTTTTTCAATTGTGGAAACATATATACAGCCTAAATCTTCCCATTCTACCCCCTCCTTAGCATTCCATTAGTGGGATTAATCACATTTAGAATGTTGCAATGCTATCACCTTCCCACCATCCCTATCTAGAAGTTTCCCTTCATCCCAAACAGAAACCCTACACTCATTTCTTAACTCCCATTGTCCCTTCCCCCACTTCTTGTAACTCATACTCTACTTTTCATCTCTATAGTCATATTCTCTGATATTTTCTATGTGTTTACCATGGGGCTTAAATTTAACGTCTTCAGTCTATAACAATCTTGTTTTTCTTTGATACCAACTTAACTTCAATATGACACATAAAGTATGTTCCTATACTCCCTCATTCCCCCACTTTATGAAGTTCTTGTCAAAAATTACATATTTTACATTGAGTCCAAAACCACTGATTTATCATTACAGTTTATGTATTTTAGATCCTGTAGGAAGTAAATAGTAGAGTTACAAATCAAAAATACTAGTATTGGTATTTATATTTACCATGTGATCTTTAGTGGTACCCTTTATTTCTTCATGTAGTTTCAGTCAATTGTTAATGTTCCTTCCTTTCAGCCTGCTCAACCCCCTTTAGCATTTCTTATAGGACTGATCTACTGGTGGTGAAGTCCCTCAGCTTTTTTCTGTCGGTAGGGCTCCCTCTCCCTTTAGTATCTAAAGTAGGGCAGGTCTTTTATTAGCAAACTCTCTCAGCATTTGTTTGTCTGTGAAAAATTTAAGCTCTCCCTCAAATTTGAAGGAGGGTTTTGCTGGATAAAGTATTCTTGGTTGGAAATTTTTCTCTCTCAGAGTTTTAAATATGTCATGCCACTGCCTTCTCGCCTCCATGGTTGCTGCTGAGTAGTCACTACTTAGTCTTATGTTGTTTCCTTTGTATGTGGTGAATTGCTTTTCTCTTGCTGCTTTCAGAACTTGCTCCTTCTCTTCAGTATTTGACAGTCTGGTCAGAATATGTCTTGGAGTGGGTTTATTTGGATGTATTCTATTTGGAGTTCTCTGGGCATTTATGCTTTGTGTGTTTATATTGTGTAGCAGGTTTGGGAAGTTTTCCTTAACAATTTCTTTGAATACTCTTTCTAGACCTCTACCCCTCGCTTCCCCTTCTGGGACATCAATGAGTCTTAAATTTGGGCGTTTTATTTTATCTGTCATATCCCTGAGATCCATTTCTATTTTTTTGATTTTTCCCCATTCTTTCTTTTGTTCTTTCATTTTCTGTTCTGTGGTCCTCGAGGAGGCTGAGTTGTTGTTCAGCTTCCTCTAATCTTGTATTATGAGTCTTTTTAATTTGGCCAACAGTTTCTTTTATTTCCATAAGATTGTCTGTTTTTTTATTTACTCTTGCAATATCTTTTTTATGGTCTTCTAGGGTCTTCTTTATGCCCTTTATATGCTGTGCCATGCTCTTCTTCATGTCCTTTATATCCTGAGCCATGCTCTTGTTGCCTGTCTGTAATTCTTTGATTAATTGTGCCAAGTACTGTGTGTCTTCTGATCTTTTGATTTGGGTGTTTTGGTTTGGGTTCTTCATATTGTCTGGTTTTATCATATGCTTTAAGATTTTCTGTTGTTTTTGGCCTCTTGGCATTTGCTTTACTTGATCCCTAATTTGACAGTACTGCAGCTTGGTGGCGTACACTTTCTCTAACTAACCAGCAGATGGTGTCCGTGAGTCACCTATTGCCCTCAAGTCAGTTCTCCCCCACTTTGTCTTTGTGGTGTGTGGGGTTCTGATTCTTGTGGGGTCCAAGTGGTGCACCAAGTTTTGGTATGTTGCTGGTGCTGTCCGCCCTGAATGTGGGGCATGTGTCTGGGTGGTTAGGGAGGCAGGGCAGCTTTAATAATCAAACCTCCCAGGTGTTCCTGGAGATTTAAGGCTGTTCCAGGAGCCTAAGCCTTCATTTCAGTTTTTCCACCAATTGTCTCTGCAGCTGACCCACAAGTCCTTGGTATTCACGTAGGGTCCCTGGGATTTCCGAGCGATTCCCCCTTCCCAGCTGTGCTCTTCCAGGACCTCTGCTGAGGGAGGGCTGCACCATGTCACTAGTGTGCGCTGGCCTGCCAGGGAAGCCCTGGGTCACTGGGCTGTGCAGGGGCGCTCCCAGCCCACTTCAAAGATGGTTGAATGGGAAGTGTTAACTTCCCCCTTTTTGCACAGCTCTGCCCTCCCAGCTCCGGGACAATCAGCCATGGGTGTATTAAAGGCCACTGTCCACGGCTGATACTGTGGCTTGTGTGTAGTGCTGCAGGAAAGTCTCCCTGTCACACTGGGTTTCTTGGCATGGCTCTGGGCTGTGGGTCTGGCCCTGGGCAGGGGCATCCCCCGCCCGCTGGAGAGATGGCTGTAAGGAATGTGTTTTTTTTTCTCCTTTTGGCTCTGCTCTACTCCTCTGGTCTCAAGACAGTCAGCAGCGGGTGTGGGAAGGGGTATCCTCCACTCCAGACACCGAGGCGTTAGCCCAGCCCACTCCCGCCGTGCTTCACTGCACAGCTCTTCCCATCCTATCTGCAGCCACTCCCAGGCTTTTTTTTTAAAGAACTAGTTCATCTCCAAACGCCAGCCCACCGTTTCCCTACACCTCAGCATGGCCGCGGGACTTTCAGCCAACTCACTCACTCGTTTCAGAATGCAGGCTCCTGGTTTCACCAAATGCATGTACCCTGTGGATTTAGCAGACCTTGTCCAGCTGGTGCATCGCTGGCAGTGGTGTTCTGGGTCACTTTCTGGTTTTTATCTAGTATTTTTCATGGAGGTGTTTTTTTGCCCTGTCTCACCTAGCCGCCATCTTAGGTTCTCCTGATTTTTAAAAGTAATTGTTTCAACTCTAATTGTTTTTTTTCCTTCAGTTATTAGATGCGGTAGGCTCATTTCTGAACTCGGTCCTTCCTTGCTGTTGCTCTTTGGCATTTGAGGTAGGGCCCTACCTGGCAGAATCCAGGTTTCCTTTTGTGGTAATCAGCTAGAATGAGCTTCCTGGAGAGAATCGGGAATTTTGGATAATAGAGCAATGCTGACAGGTCAGGTTTTAGAATTTTGTGATTAGGAGTTCTGTCACTGTCCCATTAGAGTGACCGCCTTTGTATTCCCTTTTTACATTGCTTGTGAAACCACTCTTAATGCTGTTGATATTTTTTAAAGCTGTTCTTTTTGACTAGCAATGAGTTTCTTAAAAATCAGGACTATCAGGTTCACTCCTTCAGTCATTTCAGAAATGTATTGCTGTACTGAAGTGGCTGAAATTATAGCTGTTGTGGAAAATGATGAGCAGTAACTTGAAATACTCAAATGCCTTATTTTCTAAGTATAACAGTCATTTTATTTTCTTCTGACATGATACACTTAAATTTATAGTATTCATGACAAAAGAGTCAGAAGGCATTTTACCCTTACTAGTGGACTCTAGGATTTGATAGGGTATTTAGGTCTTTCATTCTCTTCTGTGGCTAGGTGACTTTAATTAAAACCTTTGGTTCTTGGGGCAAAATAAGTCATTGAATATTTTTCCCTGCCTAGCCAGAACCTCCTGATGCAGAGAGGCAAGTGCCTGTATCTGTTCAGCTGCTTACTAGTGGTTTAATGTAAATATGTTACTTGAACTCTCTGTGTTTCAATTTTTGCACCTCTTAAATGGAGTGCCTTCCCGGAGAATCCCACTGCTCAGAAGAGCACTTCGGAAATTTGAAGACATTGCTGTTCTTATCTCATTTGGCCCTCAGCAAGCAGTGAGCTGAAACCAGATCTTTCCCTGATGTAATTCTCTGCTTGAACTTCTTTGAACTATGTTCCATGAAAGTTGTTAAACTCTCACCCAGGTTATGCTACTGGTTTATGGAAACTGTATCAATGTCCATGAGTTTTAAATCTCTTGAGAGCTCATGTAATAAGTGACCGATTTATCATGACAGCTGATCAACTGTAACCACATAGAAGAAGCACGTTTGCTCCCTTTACCGTAATAGTCTCAAGTGTTTCTTCAATATTATAATTTTTCAGAAGACTGTTTAATAAAAGCTGTTTACTAGAATATATTATATGAAATATTTAAACATATTTGAAACATTTCCCTCCAATGCTAAAGAACAGTAAGTATTTTATGGAAAGTGTATATAATTTTAGCTGGTGCCCTGTATAGCCTAATCCATTAAGCATATCTCAGGTTTTCTGAAAAGAGGACAGTTCAGATTCCAGTGACATTTGAAGAAAATCTTATTTTATAGCTTACTTTTCACAATACTGATCACAAAACTATTCCAAACCCAATCATTTTAGATTGTAGGCATATGCAATATTTTTTTAATACACAGCCCTTTCCTTAGAAATTGTGATATTAAGAGGAAAAGAAGAAAACAAGGAAAAACTATGGAATACTAATTAAAGCTTAATATATTAGCAGCATTTAATACCTATTAGAGAAGTGAATTGTCAAATAATGAGGCCCATACTGAAATAGAACATAGCTTATTATTTTTTCCAATGAACCTCTCTTTGATG
Organism: Choloepus didactylus; assembly: GCF_015220235.1. Lineage (NCBI taxonomy): Eukaryota > Metazoa > Chordata > Mammalia > Pilosa > Megalonychidae > Choloepus > Choloepus didactylus. The sequence continues at coordinate 83,417,236 of NC_051311.1, forward strand.
TTATATTTAATAAGCAGTTTCACACCCAACTGTACCGTCATTCATATTACAAATAAATTACATAGTTTTTACATTGCATAAAAATTTCATCATAACCTTTTGCTGTTACCTTGGTTAAAAAGGTGATTATTAAATACATTCAGCAGTAATGGCAGACATAGAGATTCCCCTTTGCTGATTATAAAATCTAATTTATGTAATATGTAGAAAAACGAGAGAGCAAGGAGAATGTGGTAAAGTAAAAGGAAAAAGGCACGTACCAAACAGTGTATTAGCAGTTTATTGGTGACCCGTGTATTCAGTTTGAGTGTGTTTAATGTAGATGCTAATGACAGAGCTACCAAGTTTATGATTACTAGACTCGACAATGCAATCATTTTACCAAGTTTTGGCTAAGGTTACAAAAATCTTATTTTCAGTGCTGCACTTAGTGACTTATTTGTAAGTATTAATAAACATTAGTTTTACCCGTCAGGGTTGTTCAGATATCTGTCAACAGAAATAGCAGAGGTTGATTAAAAATTGTTGCACTAATACTCTTTTTTTTTAAATTAAAAAAAAATTTGTTTTGTGTTATGTACTTTAACATATATACATAACAGTGATAACTTTCAAAGTATGATTCAACAAGTAGTTTGAGAACAAATTTCAAAGAATGTCATGGGTCACAATTCCACAACTTCAGCTATTTCCATTATTGTAAAATATATCATACATATTAAAAAGTGTTTACTTTTGATGTACAACTCAACAAGCAATTATATAGGAAATTTCAAAAATTGTTATGGGTTACAGTTCCACAGTCTCAGTTCTTTCCCCATTATGCAATATAAGATATATGAAGAAAGGTGAAGAGTTTCAAAGCACAATTCAATGAATAGCTATACAGCAAATTTCAAAGGATGTTATACGTTACAGTTCTACCATGTCACTTACCTCATTCCGGCTATTCCCACACCCCAGCAATCTAATATATATATATATATATATATATATATATATATATAATTTCAGTATTCATAGACCTTTGCTAATCTTATCTTGTTTGTTGCTACCCCTTCCTGTCACTTAATCTCTTTCTCCATCTTCAGGGGTGTCTAGGCAGTGAGCACCGTAACTTGTTCATATTGAAAGGGGGTATTGATTGTTTTTCTTAAAGAGGCTGTTGTCTCTGGGTTTTAGGACTTGTCTGGCATAGGAACACTCTGGTGGATTTAAGTTTCGGAAAGATAAAACTTAGTGAGTGAATCTTTTATAGAATCTCAGGTAAGGACCTAGGTATTTGGGAACTACTTTTGGTAAGGGCATGGCATACTGTGGCCATTTGGGATGTCTTGCTGGTGCTTACATAAGAGAGACCTCCAGGATAGCCTTTTGACTCTATCTGGGATCTCTCAGCCACTGTGACCTCAACTTGTTACCTTTCTTTGTTCCCCCTTTTGTTCAAGTAGGCATTTTCAATCCGTCACTGCCAGGGCCAGGCTCATTCCTGGGAACTGTGACCCACATCACCAGGGAGATTCATTCCCCTGGGAGTCATGTCCCTCATTGCGGGGGTTGGGGGTGGAGATTAATGAGTTTATTTGCCGAGTTGGGCTTAAAAAGAAAAAGGCCACATCTGATCCACAAAAGAGGTTCCCTGAAGTTGCCTCTTAGGCATAATTATAGGAGGTCTCAGCCTCCCATTCACAACCCTAAATTTCACAAGAGCAAGCCTCAAGTTGAGGGCTTGATTTATTAAGTAGTGGGTTCCTAATTTCACTTACTATATATTTTATCCCAAGATGAATGGTCAGTTTCTTACATATCCTTGCTTAGTTGTGCAGTCATCATCACTCTCAACTTTAAACAATTATCATAACATAATACATCCCAGAGCTCTTATCAGCCGCTGATTATTCATCCCTAATATTAGTGTACTGTTGGTAAGATATTTCTATTAAATATAGTCTTTAATATGTAATGGGTGGTTTTTCCATGGCACTTGGTTAACTCTTTTTAAAAAAAGGCCCCACATTTGTTTTAACTTCTTAAACTTTTAGACATATGCATCTTTAAACTATAAACTTCAATAAACTAAGCCTCTAGAATACACGTGACTTATTTTCACTCCATGTATTCAAATCTCTTTACCAAGTATGTATTATTTTGCCTTTGCTATTTATTTTTAAAGAAATATCTTAGTCTGTCTTTCTAAATGGTCAGGCTTTTAAATTAATAATAATAATAATGCTTTAGTTTATGAATTCATATTTCTTCCTATTCTAAGATCATTTTACCCCAGGTAAATATAAAAGTTAGATTTTTTTCTCTTCCTATAGTTATAACAAAGTTTGTACCTGAATACAGTGTTTCACTGCCCTGAGGAAGATGCATGCAGTTTATCAATTGAAGATGCAGTTTATAGAAGTAATTTTTACTTGTGCTACAGCTATGTCTGTAGACCAAAAGTGTTTCTGCCATGTGCACTGTCCAGAGTCCCCCCGCCCCCCCCCCCGCCAGCCCTGCCCCAGACCAAGGGTTTTCCACAGCCCTCATCTCTCCCAATATCATTTTTCAGTGGAGCTATTTTAGTTTGCAGCATTTAATCTGTAATAATCCAGTGAAGTAAATGTTTTCAGGTATTTACATAAAGCAAAAATTGTGATATATTCCCCCCCATAAAACCACTTTCAATATTATTTTAATGCATGAACAGTTAACAAAACCAGTCGTCTTTGCTCTGTGCATCTATCTAGACACACAAGTGAATTCCACAAACCAGAACTCAGCACTTACCAGTTACAGACAGAGATGTTTGTTTACACCGTCTATCAACACAGTTGTTAAATTTCATTGGAAGTTGAGGTGGCTCTTCAATAAATGTAATGGTTAATCTGTGGCAAATTAGTGGTTAAAGACAGCTAACGAGGTTATACTCGATTGTAAAATGTCTTCCAGTGGTAGAGAACACGACAAGAACAGAAATGTAAATCAGGTTATCCAGAAAGATAAAAGAAAGCTATGTTGGAAAAAGGTAACTTGTTTCACTTATACAGTTTAAGAGCCACCTCTGAAGTAGATGGGCGAAACCTAAGAGGAAATGAAAAACAGCATTATGTATACTAAACATCACACCACAACTCTAAAACTATGGAATCCTTTTTTAAAAACTTTTCAGAAAAAATGCAATAGTAGTATCTAAAAGAAGCCTTGACTGAAAGATTTACAAGTAGTGTGAGAATAATTTCAATAATTTAAAGAGATGTTGCTTTCTGTAATAAAGTGCTTCTATATCAATTCCATTTATTTTATTTATTTGAATGCATGCTTGTTGTAAACACCTTAAAATTAAATTGAAATGCACCTAACCCATGTTTTCTGAACTACTTGTTTAAGTTTTTTCAAGTACATTTGTGTTGGAATTTCTTAGCTATCTGTATGTAAATGGAAAGTTTTCTGTAATTGGCACACACACAGCCTGCTAGAAGCCCAGTAACCTAATCTAAGTTGCACATTTTTCTTCCTTGTTATACAGTCATAATGACATTTGAGGGCAAACAGTTTGATCCTTGTGTCAACATCACTCTCCTTTGCAATAAGGGGAAGAAATGGGAAACTTTGTTTTAAGGATTAAATGGTGAAATGCTTCTGTGACACACCATCTTAGACAGATCTGCCAGGTTTTATAGGGAGCAAAAAGATATCATTAGCTTCTAACTACTTGAAATAGGAATTTAAATTATTTGCTTCAAGTGGTAGAATGAAAGTAAAATTGTATGATGGTTCTGGCTATAATGGACTTAGTTTTATTGATTTTTATTTTAACATTTTAAATATATGGTGCTTAAGACTTTGGTAACAATAGTACCCAAACAATATTTCTATTTTCACATTTTACCTAATTGTGTCTTTTGGAAAATATTAGCAAAAAGACCTATCAGGTAGACAATAACACTTAACTGTGTTAAGTACCCAGGGACCTTGTTATATGTCCACTACAAATCGTGGAATGTTTAAATTTTGAGAGGTTTGAGAAAAAGTACCTGAATCCCAAATTCCATTCTGGAGGAAGCAATGTTAAAAAAAAAAAAAAAAAAAAAAAAAAAAAAGGAGATTCAGCATTGAATCAATCATATTGAGATTTATTATTCATGCAGCCACCTAGCCATCCATTGATTCACACATCTATTTATTCATCCATTCCTTCAATAACTAGTATACTCATTTATGCTTAAGCATCGGGCTGGATGCTGTGGGTACAATAGTGAGCAAGAAACTTTGCAGTCATTGTCTGTTCATGGAGAGAAGCATTTCATGGAGAATACATGGTTGAAAACTACATTAAAAACATAGTATTGGTCTGAATATTTGCCTTTTCTACATGGTAAAGGGCTAATCATTTAAGTACAACCTGTTTTAGATAGAAATCTTTCTAATATATGACCCCTAAATAGAAAATTTTGGACATAATCTTTTTTTTTTGATGTTCTCAGAATCCTGGTTTTGGATATTATGCTAATCTGTAAAGAGCCTGGGTGATTAATTTGCATTTCTTGTTTTCTAGCTGTCAGACTGTCAGATTATGTCTTCTTGCTACAGTCATTGTCTTTGCTTGTTGAAGCATGAATTTTCCTCCCTCGATATTTACTCTTTTAATCTCTCATGGGTATTGTTACAAGATCACATGGGTTATTAAAATTATTAGAATTATTTCAAGAAAAAGAGGTCCTTTTACAAAGTAAGATGGCTTCTCCTGTGAATTAATGCATTTTCTTTGCTAAATTTATTTTTTTCTGCTCAGAAATCTTCTTTGCTTATATTCTTGGCCCTGTTTCTAAAAAAATTCCACCCTACTATAACCATACTAACTGTTACCAATTAAAGAAATGAAGTCAAAAGGATGTCAATAGAGAAAAATTCAAATGTAAATCAAAGAACGTGTTTTTCAGTATTTGGGGCAATATATCCTGAATTTTCTCAGTACCAGATTCTGTGTGTTCAATGCTACTTTTCTAGGCAGTACCCTGAACAATGGCTGATTTGGTTCTGACCTAGAAGACTTTTGGGTTTATCAAAATAAACCTTTGTCTCGTTTAATTTTCCCAACCTCTCTAAGAAGTAGACCCCATTGCTTACTACATTTATAGACAGCACAGCTGAACTCAGAGAGGTTAAGCAGTGATCCACTTTACTCAGTTACATTTTCTACTTGGCACCTGTAGGTTCTGAGTTTCTGGCAATGGTTTGTTCAGAATCACATAGAAGAGTTGTATTCCTGACAAATTTCAGATATGGGATGGAGTGTGGGAAGATGAGAATAGGTAAAGGTAAGAACTAGAGGGATCCCAACAGATGAATCTGGAAGTCACAATAGTGCCTTCTACTCCTATTTGTAGAATCTAATAATTGAAAAATGGCTATTTATAGATCATCAAAATTTCAGAAGTTCTTACCCTTAAAATATGCTGATTCAATACTCCCTTAATTAAGCCTCTTCAGCAGTCATTTTCTGTTTTCTGAAAATAAACTATTCATTTTGATAATGTCTGATAAGGAAAGTTTGAAAGATAAGGACAAATAGGCAATTGAAAGTCGGGGGTATCTTTTCTCAATTGTCCTTTATTTTCTTCTTCTTTTTCTCCACAAGTAAATAGTGCTATAGCTTTTTTTTTGTTTATATGTGTTCTAGATGTTTGGTAATTACTAGAAGTTAAAGAGGACTTCTACTTTTGACACGGATAGAGTAACAGGATCTAGATTTGCCCTCTAACCTGAAACAATAAAATAAACAAACACGCAAAATATATGAGATCAGATACTTGTTGCATCAGGCAATTTAGGACAGCAACCCCTGGGAGACGGGAAACAAACAAGATGAGCCCTACCATTCTCCAAGTTTACTTCCAGGTCACCGCACAGAATGGAGGAACCCAGGCAGAACCCCAAAGTTGAGGAGACAGAGAATCTGGGGAGGCCAAGGCAGCTGGAGTTAATTGAACAAACTACTAGAGAGGAAAGAACTGCCCAGAAAGAGCATTCCCAAGATATGCAGGGGGCTTATCTAAGTATGCAGCCCATCTAAGTATGATCAGTTTAAGGCATGTGAGGAAACTATCTAAGGCTGGAGAAAAACATCTAAAAGGAATAGAGGCTATAGTGCCCAGTGTTCACAAGCTGGAAATAGTGTCGGTTCCCACAAGCCAGACTGGAAAACTCAAGATTCACAGAGAATTAAGAAGAGTACTCCAAAGGATCTTGCCTTACTAGTAGGGGACAATTAGCACTGGATTGAACACTGCTCCAGTCCCATCTAAGAAATCTTACAAGCAAGACCCAAAGAATCAAACTGTTTTCGAGAAACCTGATTCCTAGAACAAATCTCAAGAATATTTATAGGAATACAAAATATCCAGCACCCCAAAAGGTAAAATTCATAATGTCTGACTCCCAATAAAAAATTACCAGGCATGCAAAAAACAAGACCATATAATCCATAAAGAGGAAATTATCTATGAAACCAATGCAGATCTGTTAGAATTAGCAGACAAGGCTATTAAAGCAGTTATAACTGTATTTACAATGTTTAAAACTGGAACTCTCATACACTGTTGGTGGTACTGTAAAATGGTACAACCACTTTGGAAAACAATTTGACAGAAATTACCTCAGAAAAGTAAAAATACACCTACTATGTAATCCACAATTAGGTATTTACCCAAGAGAAATGAAAGCATATGTCCATAGATGTATACACAGATGTTCACACAGCTTTATTTGTAATAGCCCCGAACTGGAAACAATCCACATGTTCATCAGCAAGTGAATGGATAAACAAACTCTTCTGTATCAGCAAAAAAAAAAAAAAAAAAATAGGAATGAACTATTAGTATATGCTACTATGTGGATGAATCTCAAAATTATTATGCTGAGTGAAAAAAGCCAGACAAAAAGTATGTATTCGTTTCCTGTGGCTGTCATTAAAAAATTACCACAAGCCTGATGGCTTAAAACAACAAAAATGTATTCTTTCACAGTTCTGTAGGCTAGAACTGTGTAGGCAGGATTGCTAACAGGCTCTCAGGCAGAATCTTTTCTTTGCCTCTTCCAGCTTCTGGTTACTGTTGGCATTCCTTGGTTTGTGGCCACATCATTCTCTGCTCTGCCTCTACCTTCACATTACTGCCTCCTTTCTTTATATTTTCCTTTGTGTGTCTCTTTTAAGAACGCTTGTCATTGGATTTAGGGCCTGCCCAGATAATTCAGGGTGATCTCTGTATGTCAAGATCCCTAACTCGATTATATCTTTACATCTGTCAAGACCCTTTTCCCAAATAAGGTGACATTCACAGCTTTCAGGCATTAGGATTTGAACATCTTTTTTGGGGCCATCGTTCAACTAATTGCCCTGTATGATTCCATTTATATAAAATTCTAGGAAATGAAAACTAATATATCGTTTTTCCCTGGAGGAAAGGTTTACCAAGGGCACAAGGAAATTTGGGGGGGATTATGGACCTGCTTATTATATTGATTGTGGTGATGGTTTCACAGGCATCTACGTATTCCAGAAGTTATCAAGTTGTACATTAATATATGTACACTTATATATGCATTGCTTATTTTTAATTACCAAAAACCTTAAGAAAGCTGTTTTTTTAAGGGTACAGAATTATCTTGCTGAAATTTTGACCCGAGGTTTAACTTTTCTCTAGTACCACTTGTATTCTCTATTCCAGTTTTCTTGACTCATATTAAATTCTAGATTTGCAATCTAATGGTAGAACTCTCTGTGGCCAGTATTTGGTTCTATTAAGTTATGGGTTTACATGACTGTCTATAGATTACTGACATTTCCTGATTTTTCTTACTGTATCATGAGATTAAAATTGAATATTCTTTGGAAAATCTACCAGTCTCTCTATATCAGTGATCCTTCTTTATAATTGTATTTCTTTTTTCTTTTAATTTGTATTCTAATAACATATATATGACCTATAATTTCCCCTTTTGACCACATTCACATATTTAATTCAGTGCTGTTAATTACATTCACAGCATTGTGCTGCCATCACTACCATCCATTTTGAAAAGTTTACAATCAACCCAAATAGAAATTGTGTACAATTTAAGCATTAACTCCCTATTCCCTGCACCCAACCTGCCCCTGGTAACCTATATTCTAGATTCTGATGCTATAAGTTTGCTTATTCTAACTATTTCATATCAATGTGATCATATCCTTTTGTGTATGGCTTATTTCACTCAACATGGTGTCTGGCTTATTTCATTCAACATGTTGTCTTCAAGGTTCATCCATGTTGTTGCATGAATCAGAACTTCATTCCTTTATACTGCTGAATAATATTTGATTGTACTTATGTACCATATATGATTTATCCATTCTTCACTTGATGGACACTTGGGTTGCTTCCATCTTTTGGCAATTGTGAATAATGCCACTATGAACATTGGTGTGCAAATATCTGTTTGAGTCCCTGCTTTCAATTCTTTTGTGTATATGCCTAGTAGTTGGATTGCCAGGTCTTATGGTAATTCCATTCCTAGCTTTCTGATGAACTGCCAAGCTGTCTTCCACAGTGGCTGCACCATTTTACATTTCTACCAGCAATGAATGGGTGTTCTTATTTCTCCACATCCTCTCCAACACTTGTAATTTTCTGTTTTTTAATAGCAGCCAATTTAATGGGTGTGAAATGGTATCTCATTGTGGTTTTGATTTACATTTCCCTGATGGCTAATGATGTTGAGCATCTTTTCATGTGCTTTTTGGCCATTTGTGTATCTTCTTTAGAGAGAAGTCTATTCAAGTTTTTGCCCATTTTTCGTTTTAATTTTTTATTAGAGAAGTTGTGGCTTTATAGAACAATCATGCATAAAATGCAGGATGTCCACACACTCCCCACCACCAACACTGACACTGGTGAGGAAAACTTGTTACAATTGATATAGCACTTTTTTTGTAATTGTATTTTTTTAACAGTGGTTACATTGATAAAATTGAAGAAAGATTATTAAAGTAGTATTGTTAACTATTGTCCATAGTTTACGAAGGGGTATTTTTTCCCCATATTCCAACTTAATATTACTATTATTATTTTCATGCATGTTGTCCTGGTTTGCTAATGCTGCCATTATGCAAAACACCCTTTACAAAGGGGGTTTATTTGGTTACAAGTTATAGTCCTAAGGCCATAAAACTGTTCACACAAAGGCATCAACAACAGGCTACCTTCATTGAAGAACACCGATAGCATTCAGAAAACCTCTATTAGCTGGGAAGGCACATGGCTATTGCTGATCCTGGGTTGTGTTCCAGCTCCTCTCTCCACTCCTGTGCATTCTTCAAAATGTTGCTCTGGGGGCATTTTGTCCTCTCTTAGCTTCTCTGGAGCAAACTATGGGCTAGTATCTCCAAAGCATCAGCAGAAGTCTGCTTTCAACAGCCATCTCCAAAATGTCTCTCTAAACTGCAGCAGCACTCAGCTCCTTCTGTCTGAGCTTTTATAGGGCTCCAGTAAACTAATCAAGACCCAAGCTAAATGGGTGGGGCCACACCTCCATGGAAATAATCCAATCAAAGGTATTACCCACAGATGGGTAGATCACATCTCCATGGCAACAACCCAATCCAAAGATTCCAACCTAATCAACACTAATATGTCTACCCACACAAGATTGCATTGAAGAACATGGTATTTTGGGAGACATAATACATCCAGATTGGCACACATGTTGTTCCAGTTTGCTAATGCTGCCTTTTTGCAAAATACCAGAAATGGATTGGCTTTTATAAAAGGGGGGTTATTTGGTTACACAGTTACAGTCTTAAGGCTATGAAGTGTCCAAGGTAAACGCATCGACAGTTGGGTACCTTCACTGGAGGATGTCCAGTGGTGTCCGAAAAACCTCTGTTAGCTGGGAAGGCATGTGGCTGGCATCTGTTCCAGAGTTCTGGTTTCAAAATGACTTTCTCCCAGGACATTCCTCTTTAGGCTTCAGCTTCTCTCCAAAATGTCACTCTCCATTGCTCTTGGGGCATTTGTTCTCTTTTAGCTTCTCCAGAGCAAAAGTCTGCTTTCAAAGGCCATCTCCAAAGTGTCTCTGTAAGCTACAGCTCCTCTCTCAGCTCCTGTGCATTCTTTAAAGTGTCCCTCTTGGCTGTAGCAAGCTCACTCCTTCTGTCTGAGCTTATATAGTGCTCTAATAAACTAATCAAGGCCCATGCTGAATGGGCAGGCCACACCTCCATGGAAATTATCCAATCAGAGTTATCACCTACAGTTGAGTGTGTCACATCTCCATGGAAATGCTCAAAGAATTACAATCTAATCAACACTACTACATCTGTCTGCACAAAATTGCATCAAAGATAATGGCATTTTGGGGGACGATACATTCAAACTGGCACACATCTTTATTTTATTACTTACCTACCCATACACTGGATAAAGGGGTTCTCAGTCACAAGCTTTTTACAATCACACAGTCACAAGATGAAAGCTATATAGTTATACAATCATTATCAAAGATCAGGGCTACTGGATTACAGTTCAACAATTTCAGATATTTCCTTTTGGCTATTCTAATGCACTAGAAACCACAAAGAACTATCTATATAATGAGTCAGTAGTCAAAATCATTTGTCAATCCCATGATGCCAGGGCCAGGCTAATCCCTGGGAGTCATGTCCCATGTTGTCAGGGGGCCTTACACCTCTGGGAGTCATATCCCACATAGCGGGGAGGGCAGTGAGATCCCTGCAGAGTTTATTTGCAGAGATTGTTTTGCCCAGTTTTTAATTGAGTTGTCTTTTTTTTTTGGCTCAGTTGAAGGATTTCTTTATATATCTGGATGTTAAACCTTTATTGGATAAATGGTTCCAAATATTTTCTCCCATTATGTAGGTTGTCATTTTACTTTTATGATAAAGTTTTCTCGACATCCCATAGTTCTTTCTCTGTATTTTCCTTCATCTCCTTGCACATTTTTAAGATTTTTTTTTTTTTCTAATTCTTTGGTATGTCCACATTCTGTTCTTCTTCATTGGTGTCTTTTATATTTTTATCCTCCTCCTTTGGATGGGCCATTATATCCTGTTTCTTTGATTATCTTGTATTCTTTTGTTGTACACTACACATTTTAATACTTAACAATTTTAACTCTGATATTGATTCCCTGAGATCTGTTTCTCAATTTTATAACCAGCTAGTGATAAGACAGAGATTTTCTTGAGCTTCAGCCCTCCTATCAGAAAGGTCTGTCCAAGGTGGACACAGTCTGCAGGGTCCTCCCTGTCTTTTCTGGGCCTGTGCCTTGTCCTGGGCTTTGCTTATTAGTCATCTTGGAGTTGCCCTGTTTACAGGAGTTTGAGTGCCCCCTCTATTTCCCAGGAGACATACCTCCCTCTCCCAGGTGTTTGAAACAGGCATACCTTTATCCCAGACTCTCTGCCCCTACGGCTTCTAAGGCTCCTTTTGTTATCTCAACCTTTTTCTGCCTGGAGGGCAAATTTTGGGAGGGGTGTGTATACCAGAGAGGAGTCTCCCAAGCCAGTGGGCCAAGCCTAAAATAGGGCCAGGGATTCCTGAAAAGGAAGCAGGCTGGCTCTAAAAATCCCTGAGGGAGGGGATCAGAAAGGGCTTCAGGAGCCTCTTCCATACATAGCTCTGCAAAGGTGAGCTTTCTTGACCTGACAAGCAAATGCAGCCCTTCACCTTACTGTACCCCACAACTCGGAAGAAGCATAGCTTCTTTAAGTATCCTCCACCACTTTCTTTGTCCGGGGACAGGTTGGAACAATCGCTGCCCTCAGAGCTGGGCTCCCAGTGATTTGAGGTTGCAAATTAAACGCAATGATCAGCAACTGGCTGTCCCTACCCCTGGTCTTGGGGTGGAAGATTTTTATGTCCTTTTCTGTCACCAGCTAACTAGCCAGGGGCTGGACCCCAAGGCTGCTTGCCGTGAGAGTGGGAGATAGTCACTGGTTAGTAACCACTGTGTGGAGAGAGTTTCTGGTCTTCACTGTAATTTACTAGCCTCATCCTTCCACTCTTCCTGGATGCTGTCAGTGTTCTGTTGGCCTCCAGAGTCTTAAAATAGTTGTTTCAGACAGTTCCTGCTGTTGAATAGTTGTTCTCGTATAAGGAGTGAATCCTGTTTGATTATAATATGGTGCAGTGTGAATTTATTTGGTTATATACTGTTTGGAGTTCATTGTGCATCGTGGATGTGTATATTCGTATCTTTCATTAAATTTTGGAAGTTTTTAGACATAATTACTTTGAATATTCTCTCTGCCCCTTTCTCTCTTCTTTCGCCTTCTGGGACTTCCACAATGCATATATTGGTTCACTTGTTGGTGTCCCAGAGATTCCTCAGGCTCTGTTTACTATTCATTAATTTTTCTTCCTTCCCCTCAGACTGGATGATTTCCATTGTTTTGTCTTCGACCTCACTGATTCTTTTTTCTGCCAGCTCCAATCTGCTGTTGAATGCCTCTAAGGAAATTTTTAATTTTTGTTACTGTGGCCTTCAGCTCTGTTTGGTTCCTTTTTTATAATTTCCATATCTCTATTGTTATTCTCTTTGTGCTCCTCTGTCATTTTACTGATATCCTTTGTCCATATTTTCCTTTAGCTCTTTGAGCATATGTAGGACCCTTTATTAAAAGCCTTTGTCTGGAATGTCCCAGGTCTTAACCTCCTCATTGATTGTTTCTAATGCTTTAATCTTCTCCTTTGCCAGGGGCATCACTCCTGTTTCTTTGTATATTTTGTAATCTTTTGTTGAAACTTAGACATTTTATTGTATTATTGCTGGAATTCAGACCTTGAGGTGTATGTTCCTTAAGCTTGTATCAAGCTAGTGTTATGAGAAATCTTTCTTTGAATGCCAGGAGCTCACAACAACAACAAAAAGGTAAAAAACCAAAACATGTGGATGATTGTATGGTTTGTGAATACATCTCAATAAAATTGAATCATTAAACAGAACAAAACAAAACAGAAAACCCACCTTTCCTATCATTGCAGATTGACCTGTGTGAGTGTTCTTTAGAGCTTATGCTTTCAATGAGTTTAGAGAATATCTCCAGCTAAAGCATAGAGGCCTCCCTGTGCTTTGTTCCTTTCTGTGCATGAGCCTTGTCTTAGGCTTGTATATTTGGCCCTTGTGTACCTAGATACAAATGCCCCACCTCTTCCCCAGGAAACAGTTTCCTCATGGTACAAGGCACTGCACTTAGGCCCTATAGCCAGCAATCCCTTGCCCCCAAGCATTCCCTTGACTACTCTCTCACAGAGTTCCATAGGAGACCTCTGGGAGCCACCTTCTACAGCCAAGCAAGTTCTGGGACAGCAGGTGCCTCGGGCCACCACCAGACAGATGAGGCAAGACATGCATGTTCCCAGTATGTGCACAAGGGTTACACAAATCCCTTCGATACTGAGATCAGGGATCCACAATGGGAGCACAGGCTGGTTCTGTGCTGAGCTGATGAGGGTGGGAGAGGGGTCCGCCAGGCTCCGGAGATCCTAATGCTTTTAAGTAGTCTATTTCTTGAGTCAGACAATCCTTTAACTGTTTCCTGAAGTTTTAAGAAAGATGTTTCTGCCTGTTCTTGCTAGTTTTTCAAAGCTTCTGTGGGAGAACAGAGCCCTGAAACTTCTCACTCCTCAATCTCGGTGAGTCAGGGCTCAATAATTTTTATGTTATTTAGTACTTTGAAAAAAGAAATAACATCCTTCCTTTCTTCTGCTCAAGTGTATATACATATATCCACTTTTTCATATCTAGAATATATGTTAGAATATGAGAATTTATACCAAATACAAAGATGACTTTTTCTCCCAAAAGTCCATTAAAGGTGGCATATCGCACTGCTTTATGGAAATATAGATTTCCTATTGATTTAAAAAGGTTGACCTTTCTCTGTGCAAGACTCTGCTAGGAAAGATTCAAATTCAAGATTCAAGTTCAAATGTGTAAGCAACATGAAGGCTGCTTATTACAAGTATGTTGTCCAATAAGATACTTATAAAAATATGTAATATGTAGTATAATAATTATAATTTAATATGCAATATACTATACCAGAATGTAAGCTCCCTGAATGTAGGCAATGTCTTTTTTTTTTTCTTTTCCATCACTGCCTAGAACAGTACCTGGCACAAGGCAGACGTGCAATAAATGTGTGTTGAATAAAAGAATCAGATACACAAATGACATCTAAGAGCCATATAGGCAAAGTATCATTCCAGTGATCAAGAAAGACTTCATGGAAGAGGTGGAGGGAAAGTCATTTCATTTCCTTTCAATTCCTTTCCAATAACTTTCTGTTGGGGTAATTAACAAGTGTTAGCAGGCCAAGTTCCAGAACCCCATGGTAGCAGGTCCCTTCCAAACACTGGCCTCGATGGCTGAATTTCACTGGCTCTTACAACATGTTTTAGCTCTCTAGGTATGAATCTGTCTTTCTTTGGTGTTCCCTTTCAACCTTGCCTTTTCTTTTCTAAAGTCGTTTTCAAAGGAAGACGGAAGACCCTGAGTAAGAGGAGGCTAAATCCTTTTTTCTTTCAGTTTGACTTCTTGGTTCTTTGAAAAGTAGGCGGAGGCTCTTGCTGCCTGGGGGAGCCCTTAGTCCCTAACTGGATGCTTCACTCCTGCAGCTGCTCCCCTGAGGATGGGGGTGTGACTCACAGCCACTGCTGCTTCCCTGCTGTGGGGCCCACTCTGATTTCTGACTTTACTCTCTGACCCTTGCCCTGCTGCCTAAACTTTGTTCAAGCACAGCAAGGATGCAGAACCTGGGCCGTGTAGCTTTGCAAAGCGTTAGGAAGTCATGGAGCTAAGGCAGCAAAGAGCTCACAGTCATCATTATTTCTCCTTACTCGCACCTCTACCATGTTCTTTCCTCTCAGATATTTCCTTTATATAGTGCCAATTTATTTGCCTTCTATCTTCATTCAGCACATGTATTGAGCGTTTATCTGTGCTAGATGCTCAGAATACAAAGCTGATTAAGACAGTCTCTGCTTTGAAGGAGTAGAATTATCTGCACCATATCTAAACAAAGAATAACCAGTCATCACAGTGGACTTGGTTGTTTAGACATTGTCTCCACACCCACCTTGTGAACAACTTGACTCAGTCGACATTGTATCTTAATTAACTGAACATGTTTATTAGAAATATTGAACTAATATATATGCAGGTATAGTATATGTTAAACATTTAAAAAAAAAATTAATACCTCTGTGAAGTGGATACTGATTTAAAAAAAAAACCAGAAATTGGTTGTGGCGATGAATGTACAACTATATGATGTACTGTGAGCCATTGATTGTGTACTTTGGATGGATTATATGGTGTGTGAATATGTCTCAATAAAATTGCATTTAAAAACAATTTTAAAAAATCTTGTAAAAAATCTAGTAAGAGTGTGAACTCTGAAGCCAAGCTATGTGGTTGGTTCCTTTATATACTAGCTGTGTGGTATAGGGCATGTTATTTAATGTCTCTTAGCCTCAGTTTCTTTATATGTGAAATGAGGATAATAACATTAGCTATCTTTGGGGGTTGTTGTGAGATAAATGAGCATGTTCAAAGGACTTACAACAGTGGCTGGTACATGTGAAGTCCTATGTAAGTGTTAGCTACTGTTAGAAGTGTTTCTACTTTTTAGATCTTGACCATGGTACAGCTTGAGGTTGAATCCCTAGTTTGAACAAAATAAAATGTTTCTTTTCTTTACGAAACTGTCTTAGGTTTCAGTATCCTACCTTTTATACACTGTTTCGCATTAGCTGAAGCTCTACTTCATTGAAATGTCTAGAGATTCCTGTGTACATCATCATGTACAATATGTAATCAGCATCAATGGTTGTTCACAAGAGCTACTAGCACTTTGTCCAATTAATGCTGGGTTCACTGTGCTGCTGGTGCTTCTAATGAATACTGGGGTGGCTTAGCAGCAATGAAAATTGTCTTGCTGCCTTTCAGAATAATGTATTTGTAGGAAACTATTAGATTGTTCCTGTTTGTGAGAAATAACCTGAGTACGAATAATAGAATAGTAATGCTGTCTTAGAATCGGAAAATAGAGAACAAAGACAGTTTAACAATATCTGTATCTAGATTGATAATAGAGTCTAAATGCACTGAAAATACTCATTACTTTCCTTTTCCAAGATGACTGACAGTTTGCTCAGAAAGGTACCATTAAGTAGGTTTGTTGACATGGACAAAGAAGCCTTTGTATTATTCGGAATGACGTCTTTTTTGTGTGTGGATTCTTGTGCCTTTCTTTATGCTCAGTGGCTCTCTTGTCATTGTTTCTGTCGGTTCTGTTCCCCTGGTGGTTCCTACTGTGTCTCTCCACCTACTCCGGGGTTCATTTAGTGCTGCCTGAGCCCTGGGGAGAGGGCTGATGCTGAGATCTGAGCTGGGTCTTCCAGGGGAAAGAATGATCGTGAACATAAGCCCAAAACCAGGGAAGCTTCCTATATGACTCATGAAAAAAAAATTGTCTCAAACATGAAGACAAGTTGAAAGTGTACTGAATGAGGAATAAAAAGTATGGGCAATAAAATGAAGAGGATTTAAGAGAATTTTTATAAGCAAGACTGGGATATGTAAGGCTCCTATATTTTGGTCACAGATCTTATGCTGTTTGGGTTTAGAGGCACATATATAACACTCCTTCCAGCTGAATCATATAATTTCTGTTGAAAGCTAGAGTTATTCTATTATACTAGATTTTTGAGGTTATTGGAAAATAAGTAATGACAAGTAGAATTAAATATAAGCAAGTATATTTAGAAAATACAATTTGAAGTTCTATTGATTATAATTACTATGAAATGTCTATTGAGATGAAGCAACTGCTGTCATCTTGGTGAAATTTTTACCTTATTTTTTCTGCTCAAAATTTCATTAAAATATAAACATCATATATTTTCAAAACAGTTATAATATTATCTTGCAGTTGTGTATTTGCCTTTCTCCTTTCTGTATCCCACAGTGGATTGTGAGGTTCATGAGATCAAGAATCATGTTGACCTAGCTCCCTGTTATAGCCCTAGTAACGAGTACAATGCACAATCCATTGGGCATGTGATAAAAATGTGTTGGATAAAACAAAGCTGCAATGCATGCAACCTATCTGGACCCCCTGTCCTCCACCTAATAGCAGGTTCCCTGATAATAATTTGGTGTGTTCACTGTTTTCTGAAGAAATAAGATACAGTGAATCATCTGAGCTTCCATTGCCTCATCTGTAAGATAAAAGCTTTATCTATAAGCTAAAGAATTGGATGGGATCATCTCTGAACTTCTGTGATCCTATAAACATATATCTTCCCTAACTCACCTAAAACTCCAAAGTAGCTACCACATACATAATGTGTATTTGTGTGTGTGTGTGTGTGTGTGTGTGTATGTATACATGCACATATATATGTTTTTTTCTAAATCTATATTGATTTCCCTTCTAAAACTTAATCTCTAATAAGGTTTATTTTAAAAAAAGTTAATTGTCAAATATGCATCTCTTTCAACTTATGTTTGATTTGCCTCTATTACTGTCATATATAAATGTTACTCTTTGTGAATACCTTCACTGTAAGCTAAAAGCTAAAAAAAAAAAGTAGAGAAATGAATGCATTCATGTTTGTTTGCCTAAACGAAATGCATACATGCTTTTGTTTTACTAGCTGCATTATTATGAAGTACCATTGTTTTACTAGCTGCATTATTATGAAGTACCATTCCCACTGTAATCAGGTATTTCTGAGGGTAATTGTCATATTATAACAGGTGCTGAAGCTCCTTAGAGAAAGAATATAAATTCAAAACAATTATGCAAATTATTGCATTGCTTACCCTGAAAATTCATGCTTGGACATCTCATCAAAAAATGGTGCATATGAGAATTAGATCAAATTTTAACTGAAATAGCCACTGGAATTTCTTTCATTCATTTACCTTTGATCATATTACATTTCAGCTCCTCTGATAATAGAATTCTCCCTCTCTGTGTCTCCTTCTCCACTTTAACTCACTAAATACCTGTTTTAGCCAACATAGACAGAAGGCTGAGACTTCACATACTTGCCTCTTCTTGACAACCCACACATGAGTAGAAATAGCTCAGGAAAAGCAAGCTCCAGGTCATACTCTTCCATATTCTACAAAGCCCCAGAGGGAAACAGGGAATGACAGGGAGTGTTACTGCCATGAACATTTTGTCTTAATTTTCCTCCCAATGTCATAGCAATCGAAACCTTATGTCACACCCTTTCCCACTCAAACCATGTTTTCTTCAGGGTGAGAACTGAACCACAAAAATTACCCAAGGAAATATACAATTTCTCCTTTTGTTCATTTGTTCATTCGCTCATTCTTCATGGAAGAAAGAATCACTTGACACTCTGTTAGTTGTTTCAGTCTATAATACAACACCTTGCCAGAATATATCCTTGCCTAGTTTCAAACGATCAAATCATGCTGAAGTTTCAAATGATCAAATCATGCTGAAGAGACATCTTGACTAGGAGTATAATTACTCACCTATAAGAAAAGATCCTGATCTAGAAAAGAAGCCTTTAGTATCCCCACTGGCTCTTTATTTATTGTCTATCCCCTCCCTCCCCCAGACTTCATTTCAGAGTGATGACATAGTAAGAGGCCCCTTTTCTTAAGCAACCTATTTTTCTCGTGTGTTGCATCCTTGAAGAAAAACTTCCCTTGAGCATATATTTTATGTGTATTTTATTCTTTAATGATAACACAGATACTTGTCCATTCGGGGTGCACATGGCTTTAGGAAAAGGGCAAGAGTAGTATTTCTCCAGGTAAACAGTCTGGCCAACACTTAGTTATAAGTGTTACTGTATTAGATATTAATAAACACTGCTCTCAGAAAATAGACATCCATTCAAAATTTGGTCTCAGTAATTCAACATGAGTAAACCAGCCACACTCCTGTTTTTCCTACATTTTGATCACTGTTTTCTATTTTTCCACTGGTGATTTCAACCACATATTTGAAGATAGTGTTTAGTGGATTTTTTTCTTTCTCTCTGCAGTCACTGCCTGTTCTAACATCCCTACCCATTCACCAATGCCAATCACTTAGATGACCCTTTCCTAATTGTCACTCTCATCTACTGATCTGGGGAGCACTCTGTTGCCTTCTATGGTGATGAAACACCTGTTGCACCTCATCCTGAGAACACTTTCAACACCTGGGCCTACTTCTTGGCTTTTTCAGCTCTGACAGCATCATTAGAGGGTCAACTTTGAGACCATACTTCAAACTTGTCTTCAGTTGAAATTGTGCCACATTTATAGTCTTGAGCCATGAACTCTCTCGTTCTCTGGCCAAAATATGCCCTGTTCTTACAATGCTCTTTTTCCTTTATGCTCATTGGACTTACCCTTTATACTCAGCATGAGCTTCAGTTATCTGATTCCTCTCACAGTACCTGGGTTCCCGGACCAACTGGCTCTGTGACCTTAAGAAACCATCAAATGCCCACAAACCTCAGTTTCCTTCTGTATAAAATAGTTGGCTGGCCTGGATCCTGTAAGCTCTCTTCCATATCTTAAATTTTATGAACTATAATCAGTAATGAGTCTTTTTTGAGATAAGCATGTTAATCAGTCAAATTATAAAATCTCTATAGCTCTAGTATAAAGTATCCATTTCTGTTCCACTATACTTGTGATGAGGATGTTTGATACTATTTTTTTTCTAATCTGAAGTCATCTGACAGAATATATTGCCATGTGGTGTCTGGAGGAACTTATTAAAATGATTAAACATGATTGTTGATGCTAGAAGGAAAAAAAACAAAACAAAACAGAATGACAGGAAGGAAGTTAAGATCTGGCTCCACACAAATAATTGTTAATCCAAAATTCCTGTTACTAAAAACATAATACTTAATTATTTCTCTGAAATCTCTTTTTTGGTGTTAATGAAAACATTTGTATTTTAAATAGCAGGTCTTTTGAAAATATATATCAGAAATGAGATTTAACTAAGAAAAATATGCAGTGATATGCTAAATATTCTACAAAGCCTCATCTGCTCTGAGACTCGACTCTACTTTGTAAAATTTATGGGAAATGTTTGCAATATTTATCTAAGAAACCTGCAGATACACTGATATAGTTAAAACCATAACTGTTCAATTAAGATTCAATTGTAAATCAGCCAATGGCTTGGTTGTTTTAGTAGCAGGGACACTGACACAGGAGTTCATTTCTTAATTTCCTTAGTAAATGAGGGCATACATTTAAAAATAAAAATGTTGCCTTGAAGCAGTATTACAGAACACAAATAATGTTCAGAGCCTTTCTTTAATTTCTCTTTAGCAGCATTCTCAAAGCCACAGCATTTATTTTCAGCTTCTACTCAGGGTGCTCCAAGAATCCTTAATCCATTTTTCCAGAGTAAATATGCATATGAATGGGAGTGGCTTTTCTAGCCTTAGTACTGTGCTCACTGGGTTGCCAAAGATCAGCTTTCTCTTTTTATACACTTTGGAGACAAGCTGAAAACAAAAACAAAAAAATGTATATGGTTAAAGCAACATTTATAACAGGTAAATTTTCAGTGTTTATCATAATTTAAATTTTATCTGCAAGATGCTCTTGTAAACCTGTACTTCATGCCACGGTTCATTATTATTGGCAGTTACTTAATATTTGAGGTACGTTGCTAGGTCCTCTGAGCTACCCGAGTCTCTGCCATCATGGAATTTGTCTTCTTAAAGAAACTGTTAAGACTAAAGCTAAAATGAAAAAAAAATAGGCTGAGAAATATATATGGTCTGCTTTAAATCTGCCAGTAATTTGACTTGCTGATATAATGTTAATAAAATGATTATAATTATAGCTCTTTATCAAATAGCAAGGGCCTTCATTTTGGGTAAACTAAAGAAATTATTTGCAACAGTAAAGTTACTCGTGGGCAAAAATCTTCTATCTAGAACAATCTGGATAAGGTCAGACATCCAAGCTTCATACTGTTTTTAGAGAGATCTACTGGCAGATTGCTATGGAACATACATAGTAAATATACAATAAATATGTATTGATTATATTAAAAGAACAGGCAGAAAAAAAATTCCAAAGTGGTATTGGAGCAAATGCTAGGAGTATGTATTATGGAATTTAGATATGGAAGCAATCAGTGCACACTGAGACTAGTCTGGGAGTCTTCATGAATAACTGACCACTGACGCAAAGTGGCAGAGGGCCGCACATATCCTTTCTTTTGCTTAGAATATCCTCTTCCATTTCTGGAAAACTCCAACTCAGCCTTTGTAACTTGAGATGGGTCAATATTGTATCTTTCCATTGTAATTTTGCTGGGCATTCCCACACGATTACTTCCTCCTCACTACACCCATGACACTTTATTCATTGTTTAATTCACACAACAAGTATTTTTTTAATGCCAGCCATGTGCCAGGCATTATTCTAAGTGCTGACGAGACAGCAGTGAACCCACCAAACCAATATCTTTTTTCATTATTGTGTGTGTGTTTGTGGAGAAAAGTAAAATTTAAGAGGGATAAAAAGTGCCTGGCAGGGTGTGTTTTATATGATTACAAGGGAAGACTTTTTCTAATGCGATGACATCTGACCAGAGGCTTAAAGGAAATGAGGAAGGGAGCCATGCAGATATGAGGGGGAAGAGTGCTCTAGACAGAGGGAGCGTCAGGTGCAAAGTCCCTGAGACTATAGCATCCTTGGTGTGACCACAGAAGAGCAGGATGGCTAGGGTGATGAAGAGCAGAGCAGGAAAGGGTGGGTAGGAAGAGAGCAATTGTGGTTTGGACCAATGTTGGTGGAAGTGGTAGGAAGTAGTTGGATTTTGGATATGTTTTTAAGGGAGAGCTCACAAGATTTGCTGGTAAATTGGATGTGAGTAAGAGATAAATA
Source organism: Choloepus didactylus (assembly GCF_015220235.1). NCBI lineage: Eukaryota > Metazoa > Chordata > Mammalia > Pilosa > Megalonychidae > Choloepus > Choloepus didactylus. The sequence goes on from NC_051311.1 coordinate 83,439,193, forward strand.
AAGGAGCAAAAAGAAATGCTTTCATGTTTTTAGCCTGGGCTACTGGAGGGATGGATTTGTTGTTAATTGCAGTTGGAATGACTGTTTGAGAAATGGTAGAAAAGGTTGAGGGTTCAGGCTTTTGGCTTGGGACATGTTAAGTTTTTGATGCCTATGATACATCCTGTGACAATAGCAAGTAGGAAGTTGTATATACTAATCTGAAATTCAAATCCAGAGAAGTTTGGAATGTTCATGGATTTAAGTGTATGTGTGTACATATCCATGCATATTGGCAGTATTTAATCCGAGACTGGATGAGATCAACTAGAGAGTGAGTGTAGATGAAGAGAGGTATGAGCTCTGAGCCCCAGGGACTTCCCACCTTTAGAGGTCAGGGGAAGGAGGAGGAATCATCAAGGGAGACTAAAATGGTGCAGTCTTTAAGACAGAGAGGCGTAAGAAAAGATTGTATTTCAGAAGCCCAAGGAAGTAAGTGTTTTAAGGAGAAGTGTGATCAGCTGTGTCAAATGGTGCTGACCCTAGCAAGAGCTGTTTCCGTAGAATGTTTGGGACCAAAGTCCAGTTGGATTGGGTTCAAGTGAAAATGGGAGAGAAAGTGGTTGAAGTCAGAAATATGGCAGAGATGTGGGATAGGGGAGTTGCTGTTTGTGAGACTGGAAGTGTTTAAGCATATTTGTGTACTGATAGGGATGATGCAGCAGAGGGTGAATAATTGATGAAGCAAGTGATAAAGGAGAGACTTGCTGGAACAATATCCGTGGCTGGGTTAGAAGAGACAGATCTCAAGGAGCATAATGATTAAGATTTTAGGAAGAGAAAGAAAAGTAGACTCAAATAGTGAGAGCCTGCTAGCAGTGATTCAATAAGGAGGTAGCTGAAACAATCAGTTATTAGCTCCTAGAAAAGACATGACCTGAAGAAATGGAAGTCTTTGAAATCTGGGACATTGGATAAAGTTGTTGCTATTGAAATAAATAGGAAAGCAGGGAAATAACCTTCCTCTAGTATAGTGTCTGGCAAATAGTTTGTGATTAATAAATGTCTCATGAATGAAGGAACATTAAAATAATTAGCTGTGTGGGAAAATGTTAATTTTCCTTGAGAGGATTATAATCTTTTTTCCACCTGGCCCTCAAGTCAACCAGCTCCTATCTTTTGTTTAGCTTTGGCATTCAAGATCAAATCTATATATCATCACTAATATATATTTATAACAGCTACAATTAAGTCTTTCTTAAGCCACATGTGAGGTGTAATCGTAATTCACCCTAAAATGTGAGCATGCCCCCCAGGCCCAGGCCTGGATGAACCCTTGAGAGGGGCAGTGGGGAGGGGTATGTGTGGAGGGCTAGAGCAACTCTGTTTTCATGTGCTGGACCCACTTGACAAGGAGTCCATGGCTTTAAAACTTTAAAAAAAAAAAAAACGACTGGCTTTGTTGAAATCAGTTTCTGTTATCTACTTTATTTTATTATGTTCACCAAGCGGTTTTCCAGCCACACATTCAATTCCCATACAACCTGAAGCTACAAATAATTATCCTGGAAAACAGTCTAAAGCATCTAGTCACACGAAATGAAGACCTTCTTTTCAAAGAATACACCTGTATTCTTTACCCTCTCCTGAATGGTTAATTGGCTTCAAAACCAAACCCAAATAAAGGAATCAGGGTCAATCAGTAATTGTTTAATTATAGGAGACTAGACTCAACCAGAACAGAAACTAATCTGGTCATTTACAATTCTAACTCTCTTTACAGGGATATCAGTAAGTAATGAACTATGTTGACTAATTATCTGCTTAACTGATACCGCCACAAATCCAGGACTCAGATTGCATGTCTTCAACACATGCTGGGTGGTTGTTACATAGGCTGGTGATGTATATTTGGGATTTCAGTAGTTTCCCCAAATTGTAGCATTACAGGTAATACGTATGTTCATTTTCTCTGTGTGATGTGGACCTTAACATATAGGTCAAAACAAATTCCTTATTTATTTGCAAGAACTACTTGATGTAACAGTAGGAAAGGTATTATTGCTAACAAGAAACACAGCATCCAGTTTTCTTCTCTTTTAGCCTATAGGAGAGATAACATAATGATGAAACAATTCTGGCCGGGTATTTGTTGGCCAGCCATTCTGGGTGGATCGATTTGCAGATCTAGGGTGAGACGGGCGGGATTCTAAATGTAGCTGCCCACTTGGAAAGAACAGAGTGGAGCCCTGAAGTAATGTTCATAAAAATACAGGCACAACTTTTTGAGTTTGGAAATATTAGATTCACATATTCCAACCTTTCTGATTATAAAAGTAACTGCCCTTATACTGGACTTTCAAGTTGTTCATGACTTAGTAGCTGTACTGTATATTGGATCTTATTGCAACTTGACACAGTTTGAATTATATTTAACTACATTTATTGAATAGTGTAGATGTGATAAGTGAGAATATTTTAGTTTTCTTTTGCAAATCTACCCTGAGATTTCAAATCCAAACTTTATTTGTATTCCCAGAGGCCCAGTTGTTTTATTAATGGATTTATTTCTAAAATGTAAGGAAATAAACTGCCCAAATGGCATCCCTTGAAGTAATAACCACACACAGATAAGGGGGGGCACTATGTACATAACTAGAAATGCACGCTTCATGCAGAAACTGTACAGCTTTGCATTCCTCAGAAGAGGTGGATGGCTGAAGATATTCTCTGTTTTATTAAGCTCTGGTGAGACTTTATAGACCATGGTTTTGCTTTCATTCTGGGTATAATGATTTGTTCCTCAGAAGATCTGAGAACTCCCCTTTTGCAAGGAGGTAGGAGTTGAAACTTGGGACCTTACCTAACATTTATCAAGTGAAAGGCATTAAGTGCTTTACGAGAATGATTTAAGCCTCAAGGCAACCCTGTGAAGTTGGGATGTTATGATGTCTTCTTTTATAGATGGGGAAACTGAGGATTAGCAGGCTTAGGTGACTTGCCCTAAGATAATGCATATGGTAATACAGCATTTAAACCCTAGGCAATCTGCCTCCAGACAGTCTCCACTGAACTCCACTGACTCCAGTGAGCTGTACAGTCTCCAATAAGCTGTATTGTGGTCCACCATTCTCAGTTTCCTGTCCTTTCATTTACAGAATCCAAGAATTTTGGCAGTGATTCATTGATTTCTTTCTAAAATTTAGCAATATGTACTAGCCAAGAAGATACAAATGGCATCTCTCAATTTATTAACAAATATATTTTTCTGAAAATTTTTGTTAAGTGAAATTTAACATGAGAAGTGCATCCAATAGGATGGGGAAGAGCCCTGGATTTGTAGTTAATACTAAATCACTCAAACACTTTTTTCTTATTTTTACCAATTTACTATTTATTTTGATATTTTATACCCAATCTTAATCTATCCCTAGTTGAGATTTTTAAAATTAATAAAACTAACACTTTAAAGCAATAAAAATTTTTATTTGCACAGTATTCATGGTTTATAAAATAAAAAAAGATTTCATATGTGCCCTGGCCTTATCTAACAGAGATATTTTGATGATGTAAAGTAAGTGAGTGAGTTAGTGAGAGAGTTAGGTAATAAGTAGTTTAGTAGTTTGTTTATAAACTCTTTAATAGAGTATATAGTTTGACTATTGCATCACACAAGTCTGTAAGATAGAGATGATATGGATTATTAATCTCTCTGCTTACAGTAAGAAAAGTTAGGCCTCCAAATTTATCAGTACTAAAAGTTGTAGAGCCAGAGTAAGCCAAGGTTTTTCTAATTCAGTATATGGTACAGTGATAACATAATCTAAGAATAATAACAATAGTAATAATAATGATATGGGAGGAAAAAGTCCTCCCAAAAGGTATTGTGGCTTAAGGGCTTCAATGGCAATGTCTGTGTCACCTGAGAATGGTCTGGATTCCCAGAGTACAGTACATAGGCAGGTGTGATCTGCATGGTGTCATTATCATAGTCCTGGGATGTGCAACTTGGGAAACTTGCTTTTACCTGTGTTCCCCAAGGTGTTCCATCTCTCGGACTCTGGCTCACCCTCACCAAACTCACTAGAACTGATGAAAACAAAACAAAATGAAAACCAGAAAGCAAGTGTATTCTTTCCACAAGGGGTCTTCATTTCAAGTAACCTAAATGTATAAGACTCCTCTTTCCCTGGAGCCAAGTGGCCTGAAACTGAAGTAGTGTCTGGAACACTGCTTGGTGAACCTTCCATCACAATAGCAGAATCACATTGCAACTAAGCTGGTAGTTATCTATTTTGTTAAAGACATAGACTCTTTGGTCAAGTGTATAACATATGAAAGCAGAACTGCTCTAGTCTCTTTATAAGCCTCCCTCGCCCCACCTCATTGCAGCCTCTGAAGGAGCTTCAAAAACTCAAGGCGTAAGATTTAAAACCACTAATCTAGGCCATGAAGTCTGAAGAAGCATCTCAGTATTAAAGTCAAAAACCATCCTTTAGTGAAAAGTGGTGCAAGTCCCTGAAATTTATCATCTCTTTCCCAAAGGACTTTACTGGATAAAACTTAGGTGAATTTGATTGCTCTATAACTTTTTTCCTTGCTTTTTTTTTCTGACCATCCCCATAAGTTAAAACATTTATTCTCCTGGAATGTTTTTACCTTTTATTTGAGTGTCACCCAATCTTGCTCTGCACTTTTTGCAACTGAGAGGCATTCTGTCACTTTAAGATGACTTCTGCCTACATCTCTTCTCTTGTATTCTGTGCTTATTTTATTCAACTTCTTTTCAGAATTCTGCTGGTACCTCACAGGGTCTCTTCATTTGTGCTCCCCGCACTTGACACTCATAATATCAAGAAGATAAGTTAATATTTCCAAACAAGGAGAAAAAGCTATAGTTATTAAAGTATTATTGATTATGTACCAGTGGACATTGACTTTCAATTTTAGTTTGCTCAGTTTCCTTGTAATTCTTTGAACACAAATCTGGATAGTATTTTCATATTAAAGAAATTTGGGCATGGTAAATTTTTCAGTCTTTAGCTGTAATGAGTTCTCTATCTCTAATTCTTTACTATTATATCACAAAAATTGCAATGGATCATATACCTGTTTTTCTTGGAGACTCATTTAGATTATGGTATCAGGCAGAAAACTTTTGGTGAAGGAGTCTGAGTCACAAGTTGGGAATTATAGGTTGACCTTAGTGAATCACTAATGGTCACTGTTAGCTGTGCATATTTGAACTTTGTCTGACACTTAAATATCATTTCAATTATGTTTTGACAATGAAGCATTTTGACAGATACTAATTCTGAGATTCTAATAAATGTTTCATTAATTGATTCATGTAAGGTATAATTAACTATTGTATTAGGGTTCTCCAGAGAAGCAGAACTAACAGGGTATGTGTGTGTATGTAAATACGTATATATTGAGAGATTTATTTTAGGAATTGGGTCATGTGACTGTGGGGATTGGCAAGTCTGAATTCCACAGGGCAGGCCACAAGTTGTGAACTCCAATTATTTCAATGAATTCCCCAAGAGAAGCTGGCTAGTTGAATTAGATGGAAATTCTTCCTTCTGACTGCTGACATAATCAGTTCTTTTAAGGCCTTCAACTAATAGGATGAGAATTCTCTCATTACTGTAGGCAATCTCCTTTGTTGATTGTAGATGTAATCAGCCATAGATGCAATCAACTGATTGAAACCCACAAAATACCCTCACAGTAACAATCAAGCCAGTGCTTGCTTAACCTAACAATGGAACACCAGAACCTAGCAAATTTGACACATGAATTTAACCACAGCAGTCCACCCCTTGTCAACTTGGCACCCAAACACATCTCCTTAAGCTATACTTAATCTGTAAATAAAAACATTAAAATTCATACTTTGGCCTAACATAACTCAACTGTTCTGCATGCACCAGAAGTGTCCTAGCCCTTTCCCCAGAAAAGGATACAAGTCTTTGGGTGATATTCACTATTAAACTTGATATCCTATAGCTTAAATGCTATGATATAAAGTTAATATGACTTATGTTACATGATAAGGGGATAAGATAGATCCTCTTCATATTCATAACAGACAAGGAAGAAATACTCATTACAGTACTCATTTCTGCCACTGGTCATGTGATCGTAACTTGTATTTGTAACTACCTGCTTCCATTATCCATTCCATATTCCCTTTAACCTCAGCAAGGACCTCAACTGGTCATGGTTCTTTACCTGGTGGGGTGACCCAAACCTGCATTCCAGAAGGTTCTGGGCCGTTACTAGTGCTGTCTGGATTGGGCTTTGGCAGTTTTCCATTGCCTTAATCACAGGGCATAGTAGTACTAAGAGATGCCCTAAGGGATCTCCTGTGTTCTAGACAAACTCTCCTTTACCTCCATTGTATAGTAGCAGTCCTATTTTCCCTTTATAATCAAGATCAGTTACCAGAGCCAGTCCAGTAATTCCATTCTTTGTCTGTTGATTCAGGGTCAAGAATGAGGAGCCCAAACTGGCCAGGTGGCCTTCTTAACTTCCAGTTCAACGGAATCATCATCATGTCTCTTGGTGGAAACACTCCCCCTTTTGGAACTAAGACGTTTAGACCAGCAGAGCTTAAGGTCACAGGGACAAGAAGCAAAACTTTTTCTAATGGATCACTAGGAGTAATATTGAGTGGAGCCACTCCCATTTCCACTCTTTGATTCCTGGGCCCATGAATCCTGGATATGGGAGAAACAGCCCATAGACTGGATGCTGATAAAGTATACACATCCTCTTAGAGAATATTGTCCCAGCCTTGCAAGGTATTGCCACCCAGTTAGGACCATAATTGAGTCTTTAAAAGGTTTCCCACTGTTCTATCAATCCAGCTGTTTCAGCATGATGGGGAACAAGGTAAGACCAATGAAATCTATGAACATGTGCCCATTCCTACACTTCATTTGCTGTAAAGTGGGAATTCTCCGTTTCTGTATTCCACACAGAATCAGTTCTTTGTGGAATACCATTACAGTAGATAAGTCATTCTGTACATCCATGGATGGTATTTTTGGCAAAAGCATTGCATACAGGGAAGGCAAATCCATATCCCAAGTATACGTCTATTCCAATAAGAACAAACACTGCCCCTTCCATGATGAAAGTGACCCAATGTAATCAGCCTGCCACCAGGTAGCAGGCTGATTACCTCAAGGAATGGTGCCATATTGGGGACTGAGGGTTAGTCTCTGCTGCTGGCAGGTTGGGCACTCAGCTGTGGTACTAGCCAGGTTGGTCTTGGTGAGTGGAAATCCATGTCACTGATCCTATACATAATCTCCATCTTTACCATAATGGACACTTTATTCATGAGCCCATTGTGCAATGACAGCAGTGGTTGGAGAAAGACGCCAATTAGTATCCAAAGAACTAGTCATTCTACCCACTTATTAAAATCCTGCTCTGCTGAAGTTACCCTCTGGTGAGCATTTACATGGGATATAAATATATTCATGTTTTTCACCTATGCAAAAAGGTCTATCCAAAAACCTCCCACCCCAAACCTCTCAATCACCAACTTTCCAATCATGTTTCTTCCCCTTCCCTACCATCAAGTCAAACCATTGACCATAGTCCATGAATAAGTATACAAACACACATCTGGCCATTTCTCCTTAAAAGCGAAATTAACAACTGTGTTCACTGCTCACAATTATGCCCATTGAGAGAATTTCCGTTCACCCTGTCCTTCAGGGATGTCCCAGAAAGCGACTGCAGTTCAACAGTTATCCACTTTCAGGTACCACCTTATATCACACAGAACCATCTGTAAACCAGGCCCAAGTTTTCTCTTTCTACATAAACTGATTAAGGGAACTCCCCAAGAGGCCATAGCTGTAGTCTGGGAAAGAGAGGAAGTAATGGGACAGGAGTGGGGGCCATAGCATCTGGGCCACTTCCTTGGGTAACTTACTTGTACCTTCAGGGCCTGCTCAAACTCAATCTCATATATGCCACTTGCACATGATGATAGAGTGCTACTGTCCACACTCAGCTCTATGGGTTGTTGGGACAGACAATACCCAATTCATTTTGGGCTACTCAGGTCTCATGGCAACTTTGTGGCCCATGGTTAAACATTTGTTCTCTACCAAGGCCCAGTGTGTTCCTCAAAAAGAGAGTAGTTATTTGCAGAGAATGGCAGGGCTTTGCTCCAAAATCCTAAGGGTCTGTGCTGTGATTCTCCTATAGGAACCTGCAAAAGTTCCAAAAAGCATCTCTATTTGGCGCTGACACTTCCAGCACCATTGGATCTGCTGGATCACTTCCTCCAAGTGGCACAGCATCTTGCATGGCAACCTCAACCTGTTTCAGAGCCTCCTCTTTTTCTGGTCCCCACTCAAAACTACCAGCTTTTTGGGTCACTCAGTAGATAGGTCATAAGAGCACACTCAAAAGAAGACTTTGTTGTCTCCAAAATCCAACAAAAAGAGGACAACCAGGCATTATGCCTCTTTTAAGCTTGTAGGAGCAGCCAGATGCAACAGCTTTCTTTCACCTTAGAAGAAATATCTCTACATGCCCCACACCACTGGCCACCTAGAAATTACACTGAGGTGAAAGGTCCCTGAATTTTTGTTGGATTTATCTCCCATCCTCTGACATACAAATGCCTTATGAATAAGTCTCGAGTAGTTACTACTTCTTGCTTACTAGGTCCAATCAACATAATGGCATCAATGTAATGTACAGAATAATGTCTTGTGGAAGGGAAAAGTGATTGATGTCCCTATAGGCTAGATTATGACATAGAGCAGGAAAGTGTATATACCCCTGATGTAGGACAGTGAAGGTACATTGCTGGCCTCTCCAGGTGACAGAAAACTGTTTCCCATGATTTTTAATAACAGGTATTGAGAAAGAAGCATTTGCCAGATCAACAACTGCATACCAGGTATCAGGGAATGTGTTGATTTGCTCAAATAGTGAAACCACATCTGAAACACCAGCTGTGATTGGAGTCATTAAGTTTACAATAATCCACTGGCATCCTCCAAGTTCCATCTGTTTTCTGCACAGACCAAATAGTTGAATGGGGATGTGGTGGGAATCACCACCCCTATATCCTTCAAGTCCTTGAAGGTGACTAATATCTGCAGTCACTCCAGGAATGCAATATATATATTGTTGTTTACTATTTTTCTAGGTAGAGGCAATTCCAGTGACTTCCAACTGGGCTTTCCTACCATAATAGCCCTCACTTTTCAAATTAGTGAACCAATGTGGGGATTCTGCCAGTTGCTGAGTATGTCTTTTATAATTATGCTTTCCAGAACTGGGAAGATAACCCCAGAACGGGCTCAGGGACTGTGAGATTAACTTGAGCAAAAACTATATTGATCACCTGACCTCCATAAGCCCTTACTGTGACTGGTGAACTGTTGTGACATTTTTGGGTCTCCTAGAATGAACATCTGTTTTGAGCCAGTGTCTAATAATCCCTGATATGTCTCATCATTTCCTTTTTTCCCAATATATATTCACCTTGGTAAAAGGCCATGGGTTCTTTTGGGGAAGCCTGGGAGGAATATGTACAGTATACATTTTTGGAAGTGTGTCAGGGTCCTTCCCCAAAGGAACTCTGCTTTCCCTTCATTCAGTGGGTTCTGAGTCTGTAAACTTTCAAGCCTGGGATTGATTGATGGTCGCTGACTATGTTTTTATGATTCAAGTTAGACTTTTGCTCATTTGACCTAGAACTCTTCTGCTTTTACTGATAAATAGGAATTTAGTAGATTGCCCATCTAATTCTAGGTATCCCATGATCAGTTAGCCAGTGCCATAGTTTTCTTGTGAGTCAGACTATTATGATTACTGTTTTGACTCTGCTATCCATATGGTAGCCATGCCCAACTCATATTTGGCAGTTAAGGTCTGCCATTTGGCTCCTGCCAAACCTGGATCCAATCATTCCTCTTGTGTTTAAGGATCTGAATTCAGAGGCAGCAGTTCTCACAGTAATATCTGACCTACACAGAAGAGTTACTGCAGAGCTTTTCACAGATAATGGAGTTGCTCTCACAAATTTATTCCCCATATTCCTGGTGAAATGTGTGTCCTCTGGGCATTCCTAGGATGGGCGAGCAGGTCTTACATGATAAATCCACTCTAACATTCCAATCTCTCTAAGCCTTTGGACCCCCTCATCTACGTTATACCAGGGCAGTTCTGATGTTTCAGCTTTAGATAACGTAAGCTACCTTTTGGTCCATGCTTCAGCCAACCACCCAAACAGTTACAGTTGTTTCTAACCCCTTGAGCCACAACATTGAATGCAGAATATCTGCTTAGTGGGCCCATATCAATAAATTCAGCGTTATCCAACTTTACATTCCTTCCACTATTATCCCCATACCCTTAATATGCATTCTCACACATATTCTGATCTTTTTCTCTCTCTCTCTTTATATATATATATGAAAAATCATGCAGTTCTTTTGTGGTGTAGTGCACCTCTTCAAGGCTCACCATGATGGACTTCATGGTCTATTGGGACTTGAGTCTGATTATGGGTCTGGAAGAAAAGAGGGCTGGTGAGGGAGGATCATGGGAGGAATTAGCACTGCCTTCCAAGCCGTCTACCTCAGAGCATTCTATTACAGTTTTCTTTGATAAAACAGGGTTGATTTCTTCAGATGGAGGTGTGAGGCTTTTTCCTCAGGGGAAGTGGTTACAGTTTTATCAGTCACAGCAGGGTTGATGGCTTCAGATGGAGGTGGGCTGGATGATTACTCAGGGAAAACTATGGGTCCCAAACATTTTCCCCAGGTCATGTTACAGACTTATCTGTCAAAGATGACTCAGCAGGATCTAGGGTTTCAAGGGTCTCACTGTCATCATTATAAGCCTGTATGTTCCCATTGCAATTTTCATGACCCGATTCTTTCCCAATCAATGTCCTCACTTAAACAGCAGACACCCTGCAAGGTGGGAATTGACTATACTTTATAATTCAGGCATTTGCATGATAAACCTGTGGCTACAAGAAGTAGAGTTTACTTCAGGGTGCAAATAAAAACGTTCATGTCCTTCAAGCAGCATTAGAGATGGAAATTTGAAGCCTTGAGCTCATCCCATTTTAAAAAACTGTATACACTGCCATCAGAGCCTTGCCTCTTAAAAGCATTTGAGTAATAGTATTCAGTGGTGATATTTTGCATGCCTTTATTGCCAATCCATGCAAAGGACTATTAATGCCATCTTGATCTGGAAATAGTGTCATTAGTACCTTTAATCTAATCAGATTAGAGAACCAATTCCCAAAACCCCATCAACACCAACTAAGAAATCTCATCCTTAAAATTCTGTTTCTCAAGAACCACTCCTGGTACCAAAATCTGCATTACTCAGGGTTCTCTAGACAAATGAAACCAACAGGATATATATGTAAATAATAAGAGATGTATTATAGGAATTGGTTCACACAACCATGGGAATTGGCAAGTCCAAATTCTGTAGGGCAGACCCTACACTGGGAACTCCAATGAAGATTTCGATGAATTTCTCAGGAGTTATTCTTTCTGAATGCTGAAATCATCAGTACTCCCTTTAAAGCCTTCAACTAATTAGATGAGACACCTCTCATGCTGAAGATAATCTCCTTTGTTGATTGTAGATGTAACCAGACATAGATGCAATCAACTGACTAGTGATTTAAATCCAGGAGATACCCTCACTAGCAATCAGGCAAGTGTTTGCTTGACCAAACAATTGGACACTGTGCCAGTTTGACTGTATTGTGTCCCTCAAATGCCATTATCTTTGATGTAATCTTGTGTGGGCAGATGTTATCAGTTTTGATTAGATTGTAATTCTTTGAGTGTTTCTTTAGAATGTGCCCCACCCATCTGTGGGTGATGACTCTGACTGGATAATTTCCATGGAGGTGTTGCTCTGCCCATTCAGGGTGGGTCTAAGTTGATCAGTGGAGCCATATAAATGAGCTGACATAACAGAGGGAACTCAGTGCAGCTGTGAGTGACGTTTTGAAGAGGACCTACAGCCAAGGAGGGACACTTTGAAGAAAGCACAGAAGCTGCAGATGAGAGACAGTTTGAAGATGGCCGTTGAAAGCAGACTCTTGCTCCGGAGAAGCTGAGAGAGGACAAATATCCCAAGTGCAACTAAGAGTGACATTTTTGAGGAGCTGCAGCCTAGAGAGGAACATTCTGGGAGAAAGCCATTTTGAAACCAGAACCCTTGAGCAGACACCAGCCACATGCCTTCCCAGCTAACAGAGGTTTTCCGGACACCATTGGCCATCCTCCAGTGAAGGTACCTGATTGCTGATGTGTTACCTTGGACACTTTATGGCCTTAAGACTGTAACTGTGTAACCAAATAAACCCCCTTTTATAAAAGCCAATCCATCTCTGGTGTTTTGCATTCTGGAAGCATTAGCAAACTATAACAGACACCATAACTTAACCAAGTTGATACATGAACTTTAATCATCGCAACTACCTTCCAAATTTCATGTTAAAATAGTTCACGTACTTAGTTAAAATAAAAAAAGATCTTTTTGATGTAAAACCATTCCTCTTAAGTTTAAATATCTTTATAACTAATCCTTATGAGCATTACTTAACTGCATAATATATTTATTAAATAGTTTTTATTTTTTATATTTTCATACATGATTGACTACAATAATTTAAGATATGAAAAGTATGTAAGGTGAAGTTTTGCTTCAATGATTTTTAATTATATTGGGGCCTTCATAGAAGACTGGCTTAAAAAGATGTTTGAACCAATTAAGCATTACATTATTTTATTTTATAAGAGCAACATAAATGTACAATAACAACTGACAGGTGTTTTGGAACCTATGTTATAGATTTTTAAATGTTTTTGCTAATTCTCTTACACTGTGATTCTTCATTCAGAGTTTTATATGCCTTCCACTGATAATTCTATGTTTGTGCATAACCACCAACTTGTGACATGGGGACAAATCTGCTAATCAATATGGTTGTCTACATAGAATTCATATAAACAGTTATGATTCAGTGTTCTTGCTACTAACTATGCCATTTCTTTGTCTTTTATTATCTTTTTTTGCTACATATGCAACACAGACAAGAGACTCAAAATATTGGGTGAGAATTTCCATATTTTAGCCTACTACAGGGGAATTACCCATCTATTTTATAATGTATATAATAAAAAAATAAGTTGTAAATGGCATATAATAAAGGGTGTTTGGAAAATGAAGCCCCTCCTCACCCAAATATATTTTCACCTAGTTGTAATTTTTGTTATATCATATTGTCATCTGATGATCTCTTGAAGTATTTACCTGTAAAGGCAAGGACTGTTACCATGAAGGTTGAGTGTAAGTATAAAAGATTATTAAGGAATTTCAGTTAGAGACAGAAGTCTGGGAGCTTGCCTTCCATCCTTCATCCTTTTTAAAAGGATAAAACTACAACAGAGGTGAAAAATTCTTGGCTCAGAGTAGGCAAGGTCTATAGGGGTTTTGGAAAGAAGTGCAGCTATAAACAGTGATTAATTGAGGGTACCTCCAGCTCTCTCCCCAATTTATGTTCCCAGATACAAGTCATCTGGCAGTTATTCAGTTCAAAAACAAAACAACAATAAAAAAACCTGATGGTTCTTCTGTAAAGAAATTGACTGGATCGACTTAGGAAAGCTAAGGCTTCTAATATAAATTTACTGAAGGGAGTAAAGCTCCTCTTATTCTTTCAGTTGAGAACATTGGTCTTTAACCTACTTTTTTACCTTAACCTACAAGTTGACAAGTTTCGCCATTTGCCTTCGGTTCCTTCATCCCTTACTGCCCACCTCACACAAATATTCCAGGTAGAATTACTCCTCCAGGAAAAGATAATAGTGATGTAAAAGTCCTTACCCAACAGCAGAGGAAACCCACATCAGCAAGTCCATCTTCTGATAAAGGAGATATGATATTTGACAAATAGGTACTTAAGAGAAAGAAAATAAAGAAATAAGAAATTAACAAGAAAATAGTAGAAGACAATAACTCAGACTTGAAGAGGGACATTGGTCATTTGTTTCCTCCCATACAATAACCACAGCTAGATACATCATGTTTAAGTTTTAAAACACTAGGGATAAGGATGAGATAATAAAAATTTCAAAAGAAGAAAAAAATATCTTACAACAGAACATGTATCAGATTTACATCTGCATTCTCCAGTACAGCACAGGATTTTAGAGGACAGAGTGGTTTTGTTTTAGAGAAATGAAAACTTAGGCTCACATGAAAACCTGAACATGAATGTTCATAGCCACTTTATTTGTAATAGTGAAAAACTGGAAGTAGTCCAAATAGCCTACACAGTGTGAATGGTTAAAAAAATGTTGGTATATCCATACCATGGAATACTATTCAGCAATAAAAAGGAAAAGGCCATTGGTACACCAGTTTGGGTAGATCTCAAGGGGATTATGCTATGTGAAAAAAACCAATCCCAAAAGGATACATACTGTATGTTTCCATTTATATTGCATTTTTCAAATTAGAAAATTATAGAGACAGAGAGCAGCTTAGTGGTTGCCAGGATTGGGGAGATGAGGAGAGGGAGGGGGCTGTGTCTATAAAAAGGTGGAGTAAGATATCCTTATGATGGAATGTCCTGTATGTTAACTGTATAGTCACATGAATTTATACATGTGATAAAATTACATAGAACTCAAAATACACACCAATACACACTCACAAAAGTGCATATAAATCTAGGGTGATCTGAATTAGATAGTGGATTACATCAATGTCAGTATTCTGGCTGTGATATTGTACTACAGTTATACAAGATAACCATTGGAAGAAATTGGTTGAAGGGTATACAGCTGTACAGGTATACCCTTTATTTTGCTTCAGATACTGCGGTTTTTACAAATGTAAGTTTTGTGGCAACTCTGCACTGAGCAACTCTAGCAGTGCCATTTTTCCAACAGCATATGCTTACTTCATGTCTCTGTCACATTTTGGTAATTCTCCCAATATTTCAAACATTTTCATTATTATTATATCTGTTGTGATGGTCTGTGATCAGTAATCTTTGATGATACTATTGTAATTGTTTTGGGATGCCACAGACCATGCCTATATAAGACAGTGAACGTAATCAGTAAATGTGTGCTTTCTTATTGCTGCACTGACCAGCTGTGCCACAGTCCCTCTCCCTCTCCTCGGGATTCCCTATTCCCTGAGGCACAGCAGTATTGAAATTAGGACAATAACTTGACAATGGTCTCTAAGTCTTCAGGTGAAAGGAAGAGTCACACATCTCTCACTTTAAATCAAAAGCTAGAATTGATTAAGCTTTGTGAGGAAAGCAGGTTGAAAGCTGAGAAAGGCCAAAAGCTTGTGCTAAATAGTTAGCCAAGTTGTGAATGCAAAGGAAAAATTCTTAAAGGAAATTACAAGTGCTACTCCAGTGAACACAAGAATGATAAGAAAGTGAAACAACCTTATTGCTGATATGGAGACAGTTTCAGTAGTGTGGATAGAAGATCAAGCCGGCCACAACATTCCCTTAAGGCAAAGCCTAATCTTGAGCAAGGCCCTAACTCCCTTCAATTCTATAAAGGCTGAGAGAAGCGAAGAAGCTGAAGAAGAAAAGTTTGAAGCTATGCAGAGGTTGGTTCATGAGGTTTGAGGAAGGAAGTCGTCTCCATAACGTCAAAGTGCAAGGTGAAGCAGCAAGAGCTGATGTAGAATCTGCAGTAAGTTACCCAGAGTATGTAGCTAAGATAATTGATGAAGATGACTACACTGAACAGATTTTCAGTGTAAACAAAACAGCTTTCTGTTGGAAGAAGTTGCCATCTAGGACTTTCATAGCTAGAGTGCAGTAGTCAACACCTGGCTTCAAAGCTACCCAGGACAGGCTTACTCTCTTGTTAGGAACTAATGCAACTAGTGATTTTAAGTTGAAGTCAATTTTTATTCTGAAAATTGTAGGGCCCTTAAGAATTATGCTGTATCTACTCTGCCTGTGTTCTATAAATGGAACAACGAAGCCTGATGACAGCACATCATTTACTGAAAATTTTAAGCCCACTGTTGAGACCCACTGCTCAGCCAAAAAAAAAAAAAATTCCTTTCCAAATATTACTATTCATTGACAATATACCTGGATATCCAAGAGGTCTGATGGAGATTAATGTTGTGTTCATGCCTGCTAACAAAACATCCGTTCTTCAGCCCATGGATCAAGGAGTAATATTGACTTTCAAGTCATCTTATTTAAGAAATACATGTCATAAAGCTATAGCTGCCATAGATGGTGATTCCTCTGATGGATCCGGGAAAAGTCAATTGAAAACCTAGAAGGGATTCATCATTCTATATGCCATTAAGAACATTTGTGATATTTCATGTCAAAATATCAACAATAATAGGAGTTTGGAAGAAGTCAATTCCGACCCTCATGGATGACTTTGAGGGATACAAGGCTTCAGTGAAGGAAATAACTGCAGATATGGTAGGAACAGCAAGAGAACTAGAATTAGAACTGTAGCCTGAAGATGTGACTGAATAGCTGCAGTCTTATTAGTGGATAAGGAATTGCTTCTTATGGATGAGCAAAGGAAGTGATTTCTTGAAATGGATTCTACTCCTGGTGACAATGCTGTGAACGTTGTTGAAATGACAGTAAAGGATTTAGAATATTAACATAAACTTAGTTGGTAAAGCAGCAGCACGGTTTCAGAGGATTGACTCCAATTTTGAAAGATCTGCTGTGTGTAAAATGTCATTAAACAGCATCACATGCTACAGAGAAATCTTTTATGAAAGGAAGAGTCAATTGATGCAGCAAGCTTCATGTTGTTGTTTTTTAAGAAAATACCACAGCCATCCCAAACTTCAGCAACCAGCACCTGATCAGTCAACAGCCATCAACATCGAGGCAAGACCCTGCACCAGCAAAAAGATTACAACTCACTGAAGGCTTGAATGATAGTTAGCATTTTTAGCAATAAAGTATTTTTAAATTAACGTATGTATATACTGTTTTATACATAATCCTGTTGTACACTCAGTAGACTACAGTACAGTGTAAACATAACTTTTATGTGTTCTGAGAAACCAGAAATTTGTGACTCACTTTATTACAATATTCACTTAATTGCAGTGGTCTGGGACCTAACCCACAGTATCTCTGAGGTATGCCTTTACAGGACCTGTCATCATTTCTCACAAGTGCATGTGAATCCACAATTATCTCAAAATAAATGTTAAAAAAATTACTAATAGGAATAGGGCCTGTGTGTTTTTGTAGCATATTCAGACAGAAAGAAGCCTTTTAAAGATACCTTTCTATAATACACCGGTTATCTGGTTCTTTCTCTTCAGGCCTCAAAATCGGAGATCAAAGAGGGTCTATGACCTCAGGTGTTACTTCTCAACAATGGTCACAAAGCTAAAAGGTGCTCTTACTATGTGAATGCCATTCTGGTCCTTCAAACCTTTCATTTAACAATAGCTTATGCTGTCCTATATTGTCTGACATCTGCATAATCCTCCAGCTTCATCTCCTACTGAGCTGTACCTTGCCATCTGTGCTACAGCTACAGTTGCCTTCCTTTTGTTCCTAAAATGTACCATATTTCCCCCCATCGTGTGTTCCCTCTGCCTAGAAAACTCTTTGATGATGTCTAATTAATCTCTTTCCCCCTTCAGATCTAAGCAATAATATCACTTCCCCAGGGAAGCCTTCCCTGATTCTCCAAACTAGATCAGGTGTCCTGTAACACATTCATATGGTATTTTGCCATGTCCTTGCACTTATGAATGGAAGTGTATGCTTGTTTATGCTGTTATTTGCTCTTAATTTTTCAATAGAATAAACTGCTACCTGAGAGGTTTTATAACTTGCCCAAAGCTATATACATAGTAAAGTAATAAAGCTGGAACTTAACCCCAGGTCTGTCTGACACGGAAGCCCTTACCATGATGTGCTCATGTGTGTTATGTGTATTAAAACATTTATAAAAATCTAGAGGATTTTCCTACCTCAGGATTTGATGAATGCTACAGAAGTATTTGTTGAAAATGAGCTAACCTGTAGAATTGTATTTCTTTACTATTGCTATGTCTCAGGTAGGTTACAAATAGGAAGAGAACACACACAGACATACACAGCTTATGATTCATCTGGCTAAGGATATAGAGACTAGCAGAAGCAGGAGGCAGAAATGTAGTTGGCTTTCCCTTTTCCTGGGCCCCTAATAGTATTTGATCCCATAGCTGTTTGTAACAGGGCCTGCAAATGTACATTCTCCCAGATCTGGAAAAAGGCCTGAATTTTTATGGGCCACAATTCTATACTTAGAAGCTTGAACCAGAAAGAACTGTATGCAAAATCTGTGCATCAAACAGGTCCCTTTGAAGAACTATTTGTGAATGTTGGCATCTTCTTGTCATTTAGCCCATCTTAGTGACAGCAGCTCACCTCCTTATCCTAGGGAAGAAGCAGAGACATTGCCCTTGATCTCCTTCATGGCTTCTTGCTGATCATCACCTGGGAAAAGTTTCCTCACAACTACTCTTTGTCATAAATATGAATATGATCAATAACTAAATACATATAAGTATGCTTCAGTAGAGTTCAGTTATTAAGATTTTTCCTTACTATAGAACTTGTCTTAACTCTTAGCCATCCCAGGTAGGTTCTAGCATCTGTCCTGATCCTTCTGTGTTTCTCTTCTTGTATTCATTCAGTTCTTTTTCTCCTCTTGAATGGACCCTGTGTTGGCTTTGTAGCTTCTGTTTTTCAGTACCCTTATTTCCAAGTTTTAAGTCTTTGAAATGAGCAAATGACTGGCATTCATGTTAGTTTATTCTCTCCATTATGCTCTTCAAAATGCCTCCTTTTATTTTTAATTTTTTTTCTGATAGAAATGGCCATGATGTCTGCAGTTCTCTAACTTTATATCTTCTTGAATGTACTGTAGCTGTGGGCATTTTCTAGGAAGATTTACCTTCTTATTTATGTCTGTTTCCTGGAACCGTATTCCTTTCTGTGTAAAATCATTAAACTTTTCTCCTGGCACTGGGATTGTTATCATTTAACCTCTTCTTGCTATACAATAATCCATGGACCATATGTATCATCTGTGATAACAAGTAAGAAAAGTACTGAAAAGATTGCATCTATTATTAGTCTGTTGCATTGGCTACTTCAACAGAGACCAAAATAACAAAGGCTAATCAAGGTAAAATTGTATTTCTCTCATACACTAGCATCCAAGTTACTGGTGATCCAGAAGTGGGCAGGGTATCTTGGGTCTGCTCCGAGAGGTTGTTCAGGAGCCAGACTCTCTTGTTATTCACGGTCGCCTAGGGTATTTCCTGTATCTGCATGTTCAATGAGAGAAAATGGTAAAGAAGTGGAAGGCATACTTCTTCCTTTTAACCCATGTATATGTTCTTTCTGCTCATATCCCATCTGCCAAAATATAGTCATATGACCACATGTAGCAGTAAGGGAGGCTAAATTATATAGTCTTTCGCTCTTGGCCTAAAATGTTTCTGTTGCTAAAAAGAAGAAAGTGAGAGTGGACGTTTGGGGGCAACTTATTTCATATCCAGGCTTGTGGGGAAAGAAACAGAGTTAAGGATAGCCTGATTTCCTGTAGCTTGTTGTAAATGAAGAAGAGAAAGCATAAGAAACTGATTGGGAGCCAAGAAAATATTCTGAGGTTGAGTGGGAGAAAATCATGTGTTGTTTCTCTCTAAAAAATGACATGACAAAATTTTAACAGTGACGAAGGAATGATTGAGAATCAGAGCCATTCCCCAGCATATTAATTACTAATTTAATACTGGCATTAGGGATGGAGTGGATGGAGACACATAGAGACTTAGTTTTATCTTCAGGTAAGAGCCAATGAGGGCTAACAGTGGGGTGTGGATAATGAGAAGGGCAAAGACAGGGCAGACTTGAGAGACATGTGGTGAAAGATACCCCTGAAATTAGCCGAGAGGGACTTGAAGAAGCCAAATCTGACCCTGAAGTTTCTCTAAAAGGAGAGTCTTCATTAAAAGAAACAGGGAAGTCAGGAGGAACTATTTTTGTTTTGTGGTTTGTTTTATTTGTTTATTTGTTTTAGGTTTATGGAAATATGGGAGAAGAGGAAGAGATATATTTTATTTTTATCAGTGTGAGTTTGAGGTATTTATTGGAGGTATAGCAAGAAGAGCTAAAAAAGCAACTACAAAAAACATAAAAAGGAATTCTTATTGGCACAGGCAGAGAATATTAAAGTGAACAGACTCCAAGTGATAACATATTCAAGTGGAAGAGACAAAGTCCCCAGGGTAAAATTCCTAGAGAAAATGGACACAAAAGAATAAATCCCATTGATTTACTCATTGGGAGATCATTATGACTTCTAAGAGACCAGTCTTAGGGATAGTGGGTCATTTTTCTTTACATTCTTTGATAAGATACTATGATAGTGCTTCTTTCTCAATTACTTACATTAATCTCCCCATGATTTTAAAGTATATATAAACTTTTGTTTTTATAAAACAGGAATAGATTGAGAACTCAGTGAGTATAAGAAGGTTATTATATTTTACTTTATGTGTCCCCTTTGATGCAGTGAGTTCCCACAATGAAATGATTGTTTCCCCCCAGTGATTTGTAGTTGGATTCTAGCCAAGTAATTTTAACGTCAAGGATGGAATACCAGTGGCCTACAAGAACAACACTAATTTATTTTCCAAGAAGTTAGCAATTTGAATAAGCATTAATTATGGCAATTTTCCTAAATATATTCTCAATTATAGTTATATTGATATTAGCTTAGAGTTTTGATATATTTAGATGAAACTTCTGTATGAACAAATGAGTGATCTGATTAAGCTTCCTAATGAATCCGTTGTATATTATGAAGCTTTTGCAAAGAAAGTTAGGAACTCAGTTAAGTTTAAAAAAAGTAGCACATCATTATTTGAATTTCAAATATGGTCCCTTTTCTGTTTGGAAATAAAACTAGATTGTGCTTATGATTTATCTTACTTTTGAGGGCTAATAGCATTATTGATGCCTTATAGTTATACCTCCTTATTTGTTTAATGTTTGTGAAATACATACTTTATGCCCAGTATACTTAGGAGTAGCAAATCTATAATTATTATGCATGTTATTTAATAACTCAGCTGTTAAATGCATGGTTGGGTGTTCAAGTTATTGAAAACACAGGAAATATTTACTTTAGTAAGTATGTTGCCAAAATCTGTGGCTGTTATAATCTCTATTTAATAAATATTGATCAAATATTTATCATGTATACAGTAAGCTAGAGTTTGCAGGGAATTCAGAGATGAATCCATGATTTTTCTTGCCCTCAGAGGACTTATAGTCTCTTGGGGAAATAAAAGAAATTCACATATCATTGTAGCTTATATTATAATTTATGTAATGAAAAATATCCAAAATATAGTCAAGGTTTAAAAGAAGGAAGGAAGGAAGGAAGGAAAATGTCAGGAACAAGGATAGGATTCATAAAAGAAGGAATGTTTGAGAAAAGTCTTGGCCAATGGATAGGAGTTGTGTGGCAAAAATGAGGAGGATGTTACAGCCAGAGGGAATAGCCTAAGCAAAAGCAAAGAGAAAGATAGTAAAATCTAAGGTGGGGGTGGAATAGGTAGGCCAGGGGGAGAAGGTAAGCCTGGACGGGTAACTGGGGAGAGTACTGTGGAAAGCATTGCATGTTAGCCAGAAGAAGGTGTTTATAAGTACTTGGATTCATAGATAATAGGAAACTTTTGTAGTGGTTGTTATTGCTGTGAGAGCCATATATTTCATATGCAATTAGCAGACTCTAATAGTAGTATATCTTTCAGAAACTAGGAGAGTAGTCATTTGGTCTGGGGATAAAAGCCAGGACCTTTAAAGAGAGGGCCAGGAAGGCCATATGGATTTGAACTTCTCATTTAGAAAAGGCCTATAATAAGGACTTTTGTTGTTATCATATAGTAACAAAAATACACTGGCAAGATTGAAAAAAGATGATCATCAAAGAACTTGAAGCTTTGTTCCTGTTACTATACCACACCATTATGATGATAATGAATCCTAATTATCTTGTGAGTAGCACAGTTATATGCATTGCATTTTTAAATGTTGAATGTGTTAATCTGTTAAATATAAACATTTAGAACAAGCCTTACTACTTGTAATCATGTTTTGGTCCTTCTTTCCCGAAAATGGAAGTGGCCTGGGCCTTTCTCGGCTTCTGAGGGTCTTTGCCAGGGCCATAACATTTTCTTATATGTACAAAGCATTATCATTTATTAATCTTCTGTATACTTTGCATTGATTATCCTAAATGATGTGGTTTGAAATACCAGTACTATGTAAACAGATCCTAGGATTTGTGCTAATCCAGTGTTACTCATGAAATTTACTTTTAATTATGAAACACACATTTTCATCCTATTGCAGGAAAATTAGAAAATTTTCCTTTCCAAGAGAGGAAAAAGAAAGAGCATTATAATTTGCTGCTAATAAAAGGTGCCACATATAAATATGGGGTTCTTCTTGTCCAGCACCACTTTAGAATTTGCTATTGCTAAGAGTGTATAGCCCAGGACAGTAGGGTCAGCTCTAATAGGTAGATTAACTTTATATATATTATACAATTGGAAAATCAACAAAGGTTATTAAGTAGGAAATGGTGTCCCCAGACTTGTGTTTTAGAAAGGCAGTCCCGTTGGAAGGGTAGCTAAGAGAAGACTGGCATTGTGTTAGGGAGGTTGATCAAGAAGTTTATGTGCTGTCTTTCACCTACAAGATAATAAAGACTTGGATTTGGAAAGTGAGAAGGAAAAGGAAGCTTTCAGAGGTTAAAATCAAAACCAGTCAGTCTTAATCTAATGCCAGTATTTCCAGTCTTCCAGGTTGCCCATGAGAAAGAAATATGACAGGGGTCCTGCCCTCTCGGTGCTTACAGTCTAGTTAGGATATAGCTAATGTAATTAACATTCAGAGTTTAGATGAATGGTGCTAGCTATAAGTACAGCAAAGGTGACTGATGAATGTAGGTATAAAAATATTTTCTTCTGTGGTCTTAAAGGTGACCTTATTTAGCCTATCAATCTACTGTATCAGAATATTTATATATGAATCTTTGGCTAGGATCATTTGTTGATGCAATGGCCATGCTTTTTTTTTCTTTAGAGAAAGAAGTTTATATTATTACAACTCCTCAAGGGGTCGCTGAAAACAAGACTGGCTTTGCATATGATTTACTATGAAAATTGATACAGGCATGGGGCATGATTAGGCGTTTACAGTCTTACAAAGCATCTGTCCAACTTACAAAACATCTGCCCAGTGAGAATCCTTAATGTCCATTTATTTGCTTGCAATTTTCTTGAGATATAGTCACAAACTGTACAGTCATCCAAAGTATACAATCAGTTGTTCACAGTATCATCATCTGGTTGTGCATTCATCACTGTAATCAATTTTTGAACATTTTCATTACTCCAAAAATAAATAAATAAATAAAAGTAAAAAAGAACACACAAAACATCTCATCCCCCTATCCCCTCCTATTATTTGTTTACTTTTTTGTCCCCATTTTTCTACCCATCTGTCCAAACTGGATAAAGGGAGTATGAGCCACAAGGTTTTCACAATCACATGGTCACATCGTATAAGCTATAGAGTTATCCACTCATCTTCAAGAATCAAGGCTACTGGGTTGTAGTTCAACAGTTTCAGATATTTCTCCCAGCTATTCTAATACACTAAAAACTTAAAAGGGATATCTATATAAATGCTTAAGAATAACCTCCAGAATGACCTCTTGATTCCATTTGACATCTCTCAGCCACTGAAACTTTATTTTGTTTCTTTCTCTTCCCCCTTTTGGTCAAGAAGGCTTTCTCAATCCCACGATGGCAGGTCCAGACTCATTCCCAGGAGTCATGTCCCACATTGTCAGAGAGATGTCCCACGTAGGGGGGAGGGCAGTGAGATCACCTGCTGAGTTTGCTTAGAGAGAGAGAGGGCCACATCTGAGCAACAAAGAGGTACTCTGGGGGAGACTCTTTGGCACAATTATAAGTAAACTTAGCCTCTTATTATAAGTAGGCTTAAACTCTCCTTTGCTGTAACAAGCTTCATAAGGGCAAGCCTCAAGATGGAGGCCTTGGCCTACTAAATTGGTAGTCCCCAACATTTGCAAGATATAAGGAATATCCCAGGGGGTAAATTTAATATTTCCACATTTTTCCCCAGTCACTCAAGGGGGCTTTTCAAATACTTTTTTATCCTCTGCCCAGATTACTCTGGGATGTATCAGGGCTTTACACTAACTCCCTATTCAAGTTTCCATGTAATTATTGTATTTGAATAAACTGACCATACAAGTTAAATTATATAGCGTGCTACAGAAAATAGTTTCCACCAAATAAACATCTCTACCTTTGGTCTCACACAGAAGTTGAAGTTTTAAAACACAGTCAGTATTACCCTCTACCCTTTAGTCTGATTTACGTTAGTCCTAATCAAGGCCATTTCGTTCATATTTCTAATTGAAGTTTGATCTCTTTTTCAGCTTCTTTAACATCTGCTGTATGAGGTAATGTTGACATTCATGGCTACCGAACTCTGGCTGTGTGTCTCAGATGTCACACAGATACCTGAAGTTCTAGGGACTGACCAGGTTATACTGAAGAGCTCAACATCTCAGAATCTAGAAATAACCATTACAACTCAGGAATACATATAACTGCTGTAAGAGCATACAATCTAGAAACCATTACAGTAAGCCTTCCCCTGATAACCTGTGCTCTCAAATTCAATTCTTAGAGTTGGTACATTATAGTTAGTCCATATTAGTGAGGCGTTATAATGACCGTCTTTTCATTTCTGGCTTATTTCATGCAATGTACTGTCCTCAAGGTCCATTTACCTAGTTGCATTTCTTCTTATAGCCACTCAGTATTCCATTGTATGTATACACCACAGTTCATCATTCTGTTCATCAGTGATGTACCCTTTTGCACACCTACATCCAGTGTGCAAATGTCCATTCATGTCCCTGCTCTCAGTTCTTCCAAGTATATACCCAATAATGGGGTTGCAGGACCACAGTGCCCTCCAGATGGGCTGCACCATTCTTCTTCCCCACCAGTGGTGATTAGGTACATCCCTCCCTCCACATTTTCTCCAGCACTTGAATCCCTCTGTTTATTTCTAAACATTCCATCCTAAGTAAACAATCAGTGTTTCCTGGTATAATCACATAGCTATGCATTCACCACCGCAATCGATATATGGATATTCCCAGTTCTGATATTTCTCTTCTTCTTCAATTCAGCATCTGTAGGGCCCTTCTCCCATCCACACCCTCCTCTAAACAAGTCAGGGTCATCCCCCATTTTTGCTGAGTATCTGGGGAGAAGTTTTCGGAAGCTGTTTATATCACCATGTTGATGATGTCACCCGGCTGTGCATTTTAAGATATTCTTAAAGAAGTTCACAAAGAGACCTAATCAATGTTATTTAATAGTTTCATGATTATGAGAGGATATTAAAAATAATTTATTGTTAAAAGCATTAAGGATATTGTCACAGCTTTTATTACTAAAATCCTTTCTTCAAGTGGCTATGTAGTCACATGTATTATTTGAATCATTGATTTATAAACCCTTGTTTGTTACTTGATTATGATTCTAATTAGGATCAATATACAGAAAATAATCTATGAGTTTTTAATTGAGCAAGTCTCTTGGGAAATAAATACTGGTGCATCAGTCAAAAGAGATGATTGGTGGCACAAAATAGCATTGACCTTTGTCATAGTGAATGCTCAGAAATGTTGTTTATTGAAATTATGACATAAAAATGTAGATTCCAGTAAACGAAGAAGTTATCAACTTTTTCACTCTCAGCAATGACTTTTACTAATTTTTTTAATGTCTTAAATGATTTTGCCCATAAGATGTGTGGAGAAAGAGATAAAATAAGTGCTCTTTAATTTTGTTTTCACCTTTTTACTGTAAAATAGCCTAAGAATTTTATCATTTAGTTATATATTTATATTCTACTTAAAAATAATTTTTTATTGATACAGTAAATATTTATTACCAAAAAAATGAGAAGATGTAGATAAGGATTAAAGCATTAGATGTCTATATTCCAACAACCCAAATAAGTTACCTGGAAATAACATCTTAATATTTATCTTTCCAGACACTTTCTCCCATATGGTCATGACCATATACATTTTTTATACAAATGAGATCATATTCAGCATATTATATTTATGCCTCTTAATATATTGTGAAAATTACCAGACGTTATTCTATAATACCTTATTTATTGAGTGTATTTTCTCAATATACTTTTCTATTTTCTATCAACATCCTTTTCTGTTTTAGGAACACTATCATTCATTTAACTACTCCCCTACTTTTTATGTTTGCATTATTTTAAATTCTTTTAAAGTTCTTTTTTTTTTGGTGGTTCAAACAGGTTTAATACTGTGCAGCTGTATAGACTAAATTTGTTTTTGTTGTCCTCCCTGTGCTTTGCAACTTTTCCTTACTGGTACAACCTCATTTTTACCTCTTTTCCCCTGTTTTTATGAAACAAAGGCTGCTGTTCACTCAAAACTATGCTTTTCTCTTCTTCCTGTGCACCAGATAGACATGTCACAGATCACCTGCAGTTACTGTGGCCATGTAAGTGTGTTCTAGCCAAAGAAATATAAATGGAAGTGATGTGCACCAGTTATAAGCCTAGCCCAGAAATATCTCTCATGTTTACATGTCTATTCTCCATTACCTTTACTACTAACTGTGATGGAGTCAATCCTTAGAGTAACGTTGGAAGCTGTGTATTGAAGATGGAATAGCCCTGACATCCTGGGCTCCTAGAATGCAGCTGCTCCTACAGAGTAGAGCTGCACACTCCCTACGGCTGCTATCAAACTGAAGCCCATGGACTGTTACTGGATCCAGAAGTGGACTTTGATTGGGGTTGAGCCATTGTACGTTTTGGGTCTCTTTATTAGAGTAGTTAGCCTACACTTACTCATACATTCCTAAATCTTCCTCCTTATGCTTCCAAAGACTGAGATTTCAGCCCCTACTTTGCTCTGTACAGGCAGCTTCTCATACTTATTTCTTCTTCCTTTCTCTCGTTTGTTTTTCTGGCATTCTCTGTTAAACTGATACAAAACTAAGCTGTTAGAAATTTATAATGGGATATACCAACTTTCTGAAGAATATTTCCATTTTCTTAGAATATCATGGGTGATTCAGAGCCTTGGCTGTCAGGGACAACTACAATTTTTAATTAATAATATATGTAAATTAATGAAATGCTTCTGAACCAAATCATAGAACAGTGTTGTTCATACCATCTGTGAGATATTAACAGATTTAGGCAAAAAAAAGAGATTCTGTTGATAAAGACATTTCAGACTCTAATTTGACCTTGGCTCTGTAACCCTCTGTTGACAAAGTACAGTTCATATTAGCATATTAAAGACTTCGAGAAACCTTGCAGTAAAGAAATCCATTTCTCTTTCTTTAGCCCAGTGCTTCCAGGTCTTGCTTTCCCTTAGAATCCTTGTCGTAAATTTCTACTATTAATATCTTGGAAAACTAGCAATCTCTGAAACTAGTGTTCCATGGAACACAGTTTGGACAATGCTGTCCTGGGATATTAGAGTCAAGAATCCTTTGCAGTGGATGACTGAGAGAAGGAAATGGAAAGGACTGTTTTAAATTTTGCATGTAGTTATAATTGGATAACCATTCTGGTTCAAATAGAGTTGTCATTGTGTTTTCAAAAACAGGTTCACTGAGTGGAATACAGTACATTATGAATACCTGTCAACTTTGCTTATTTTTCCCGCTGTCAAGGGTTTAAAATGAACAGCACTTGTTTTGTGAGAATTAAATTATTATTTTCCTCCTTGACATCTTTATAAATATTATAGGTTGTTTCATTTAGTTAATTTGTTCAAACTGTCTCTTTCTTGAATTTTTAACTTGTTACCTACCCATACACTACTGATTAATATGAGTGACTGAGTAATCTTAAAAAGTACATTTATGATACTTCTAAGTTTTCATGATCCCTACCCACTAGTTTGTAGTCTGTTTTTCTGCTATTGTCATTTGGATTAAGAATTTCAGTCAGAGTTAACAGGAGATACTAATAACATTATACATCATTTTTTCTCCCCTTAGGAAAATAGGTGTTCCAAGAGGAAAACTTCTTAAAAGATAAAATATGTAGAACATTATGGTGTTTTCTTGAAGGGGATAATGTAATTGTTTGCTTTTTCACCAACTTGGAAGATCTGTTTCAACCCAACCTAGTCATACTGTCATAACACTGGAGGGGGTTTTGAGGATCACTCTTTATAAATAAGCCACTGGACTCAGAGAGGCTATGTGAATTGACCCAAATTCAAAACTAAGTTTCCTGACTCTTAAGTGTCTGTTCTTTCCTCTACATTCTGTTGCTTCTCATTTATAACTTTAAAATTCTGTTAGCTAGGACAGGCTTCACATGAGGATAGTAGATGACAATCCCTATGGCAGGATTTGCAAGAGATTTAGAAAGTCCCTGAACCGAGATTATTTTCCCCATGAACGGTCCTGTTTGACATGGTAAAGATAAAATCCTTCATATCTTTAAGGCCTTTAGTCTTTTTAAAGGCCTCTTATTAAAATGAAAATTTGCCTGGAAGAATCTTTCCTAAACTCATACTGGGCTAAAATTTTATCTCAGAGATTAGTTGACTAATCTGGTTTCCAACCAAGAGAGCTGAAAACACCCTAGGGTGAAGAGGGGGCATGATAGGCCAGGGGCAGCATAACAGGGTTCCAAGACTTTGCCAACCTTACAAATATAACCAGGAGCAGCTTTGTCTGATATTTTTCTTTTTAAGCTCTGTATACTTTAAATGATGTGGATAGTTATATAAATTCTGAGTGGATAGAGGGAATCACTGATATTGCAAGACATATATTTGAGCCAGGTGGCAACAACTTGGGTTTGCCAATTCACAGTGCATGATAAAAGCATAAATTGGAATTGAGATTTTTAGTTTCTAAAATTTTAATGTTCATTTTTTATTATGAGGCAGGATCTGTTCATTCTTCTGTACTCTCTGTATACTCAGGTTTCGGATAAAATAAACAGTCCAGAATCTAATTCAAAAGACTTTCTTGGGAATTTCCCTCAAATAATTAACAAATTACTTTAACTGGCACACTCTCAATTTTTAAAAGTTCTGCCTTCCACCTAACATGATGCTGGTTATTATTGTAATAATTTGGTATTATTTTTAAAGGAAGAACTTCCAGTGAAATTCACATGCTTGCTAAAGTTTATAAGCTGTGTTATTAAGTCAACATTAGGTTAGTAAATGTGATTAATTGTCTTCGGTGTTCACTTTCAAAAGTTGCATCCTAATACTTCTTATCCTTTTAATGATGATACAGTTTTTGTTCCCTTAATGACATTCAATGCTTGCCTTATGGATATCAAATAAAACAGATGTTTGTTAGTTTTGAGAGAAACTGTGTCTTTTCTCTTACTTTGGTTCTGATTCTGTAACTTGAATAAAAAAGAACATTTAGGAACTGTATTATATCATGCTATTAATGTCTTTATTATTTAGTTATTAATAAGCATGGAGTTTACATTCCAAGATATTAAAACATATACATAGTTTTTAAAGAAGTTTTAAGCTTGACTAACATATTTTGTTTTGTTGTCAGAGTAATATTAACCATGATTATACTCAACACAGCAGTTGAATAGTGAAAGTCTACATCTTGGTACTTGATTTGTGGCACTAATTTACTCTTTGTTTTAAATTTAAGACTTGCTCATCTTTTAAAATAATGGCTGCAACAGTGTCGACTCCACCACCCCCTGCTAAAACCTCTTCCATGGTCACTCCACCTGTAAGAGAATCCAGATTTCCCAACCTGCCTTGCAAGTCCTTTCGGGATCTGTCCCTCCTCACCTCTCTAGCCTCATCCATCATCACTCCCTCTTCTCATAGCACAGCCACACGGAACTACAGGCATTCTCCCAAACTCTCACACCTCTGTGCCTTTGCACCTTGTGCAAAGAAGGAAGGATGCCCTTCCCTTCTGTGGCTATGAACTGGTTCTTCAGGACAAAGATTGCATGTGACTTCTTGTGCTAAGCTTCCTGTGACTCCTTGGGGCTGGCGTGACTGCTGTCCTCTACACTCCCCACAGCATTCTAACATGGTATTGTCTCACTGAATTGTAACTGCCTGTTTACTTGTCTGCCTCTGCCTCTGGTCTGTGACTCTGTGAGTCAAGGGGCTGTGCTCTTCTGTCCACCAATGCATCCACTGAACCTAGCACAGAGTCTACACATAGGAGGTGCTCAATAAATACTTCTTGTTTATATATGTCAGTGAAGGAGTAAGGATTGTCAGGAACCCCATCCTAAGGACCTGGCCAGCAAGGTTGGGGAAGAACAGGGGAAAAAGTGCTGTAAGTTAGATGTTAACCCAAAGTACAGTGGCTTCTAGTTTTAATTAGTCACTCAAATTCCATCCATTTCCTGTCTCCCTCAGCACTGGTTCAGGAGTAGCACAGCCCAGCGGTCAACCTTTGCTGTGGGTTGCTAGGGGGAGCAATGGCAGAGCCTATGGTACAGAAGCTTACACCAGCCGCATCAAATGGCATAAGGTCCTGGTGGCCCCCCGTACTGACCAGGAAGAGCTTGCAGGAATGGGAGAGCCCCAGGGTGGGGCAGATCAGAAAGGAGAATCAAGACTCTGTGACCCTCTGTTACCTGAACACAGGGCACCAGAAGTAAAGCCTATTGTTGTAATCAGAGCTGGGTTCCAGCTTCCTCCTCCTTCAACAGGTTGCAAGTGCAGAGTGTAGAAGCCTGGTTATAAGGAGATTGAGAGGCAGTGAAAGAAACGCTGGGCCAGGATGTCCAGCTTTCAAATCTTTACACAGCCAGTTACTAAGCACAGTCTTTGGCAAGACACTGAACCTCTGAGGCACCTGCAAAATGGAACTTTGGGCCCAGCATATCTGAGAAGCTCTTAGGAATATGGTGCCATGCAAATATCTGGGTAGTTCCTCATATGCCACAGAAGAGGAAGAAGAAGGTCCTGAGCTCCAGCACCAAGAAGGAGGCACCAAACATCTATGGGAGCCTGTTATGGATTGACTTGGGTCCCCTGCAAAGGCATGGCCAACCTCTAACTCCCAGTCCCTGTGAAAGTGAACTTATTTGTAAATAGGATGCTTGAAGATCTTATTTGTTAAGATGAGGCCAAACTGCATTAGGGGTAGGCCCTAATCCAGTATGACAGGTATCCTTATAAGGAAAGGAAATTTGGATACAGGGAGAGACAGAAACAGAGAGAGATGGACAGACAGACACACAGAGACAGAGAAAGAGACAGCCATGTGACAAACGGCAGAGACTGAGTTACAGATTGCCAGCAAGCCACCAGCCTAACCCTACAGAATTCAGAGGATGATACCTTGGTTTCTGACCTCTGGTCTCCAGCACTGAGAGATGATAGATGTCTGTTGTTTAAGCCAATTGGTCTGTGGTACTTTGTTACCTGGCAAACTAAGATAGCGCCTATAGGTGATTCTTCTGATGGATAACACAAACTGGACCCCTGCCCCAGGAAAAGAGACATAGCTGCACATTGTTACCTTAGTGCAGAGCCTGGGATAATAGGCCCATGAACAGGAGGAGAGAGACAGAAGGAAGCACCAACAAGACACCTCACAGAGCTGGGGACACTGCCCTCTTGCCAGCCTCAGCTCAAGCCCCATCCAGGTCCTTTCTTCAAGCAATTCACTTAGAATATGAGGCAGAATATTAAAATTAGTAAAAAAAAAAAAAAAAAAAATTCCAACAAGCAGACTGGTCTTAATTGGATTTTAAAAATGTGTATTTTTGAAGTGACAAATATGAAACTAAAAATTCTGTAATACTCTGAAGCAGATTAAAATGCTTAACAATGCATACAAAAAAAAATAATGGCTGCTAAATGTCATAAAAATAATATGGGATTTTTATTAAAATATAGATTCCCGAGCCCTACATGGCTGGAGGAAGGACAAATAATCTGTATTTTTAACAACTATACCACAGAAAGCAATTTGATAAAACCTACCTGTATCAGTTTCCTATTGCTGCTATAAAAAATTACCATTAATTTAGTGGCTTAAAACAATCCAAATTTGTCCTCTTACAGTTCTGGAGATCAGAAGTCCAGCACTGGTCTCACTGGGCTAAAATCAAGGTTTCGGCACGGTTGGCCTCTTCTTGGAGGCTCCAGGCAAGAATCTGATTCCTTGCCTTTTCCAGCATCTAAAGGCCACCCACATTCCTTGGCACAACTTTACAGCCGGCAGCATAGACTCTCTCTGACCCTGATTCAGTCATCATTTCTTTTTCCTTGAGTCTTTTTTTTCTGTCTCTCTTTTCCACTCTTAAGGACCTTTGTGATTACATTGGGCCCACCCAGATAATCCAGAATAATTTATTTATTTTAAGGTCAGCTGATTAACAACCTTAATCCCTTCTGCAATTTTAGTTCCCCTTTGCCATGTAACTTAACATATTCATAAGTTTTAGAGATAAGGGCATCAACATCTTCGAGGGGCAGTATTCTACCTACCACACTGGATTTAAAAGTTTGAGATTTAAGATCAGCCGTGAAGATACTATTAATTTTTCCTTCCTAGGTATTTTTACTACAATTAGGTCAAACCGTTCCTGATTAGGTTTGCATAACCGAGAGAAATAATAGTATTTTTTGTTTTTCAACAAAAATATTTTTGTAGAGATAGCCAAGCATAAATATTGAGTATAACTAACCACTGATTTTTAAGATAAAATTTCACTAGAAGATGTATAGAAATATGAACATCTAAGCTAAATTATTACCCTTTTTTCACATTTAGTCATTATTACTTAATTCAACACTAGTTTTATTTTAACATTCTTATGTACTCAGTTGTTATAATGCTTATGCAACCTAAATCATGAGCTCTTCTGGAGTATATTCGCAGTTCTAGTGTTTTGAGGTTGAATCTGAAATGTAGCATTTATTAGTTTAGTTTGATAATCCTAACTCTTTTCTTGAATTTGATCTAACAGCACATGGGAGTTTGCTTTTATGATTCTCCTTTTTTTATTAAGAATCCAGGTTCTTCAGTGATAAGTACAGGAAAACATTCAACTAGCTTAAGCAAAAGGGTGAATATTTAAAATTAAATAACAAGGGTATTTGATGTAACTCGTTTCTCTCTCTGTTTCCCCCCAAACTAGGTTTTGCTGTGTCAGAGTATTTGCTACAATCCCTGGTTTACCTCATAGACATGCATTTACAGGTCCTCAGTTCAACAGTCTAAGAGATTGAATAACATCTGAATTCCTGAGAAAGAGGATCTGCTCTGTTTAGTTTGTATCAGGTTTTGACCCTTACTGAATCATGAAATGATGGCAAAGACAGGATTATAGAGTATAAATGTGGCATTTGAGCCCATGCACGTGTGTTTAGAAACAAGAAAACCTGGAGTTTAAATATTGATCTTAGTAACTAAATAAATAGCAAGTGAGGAGTGTCTCTTTTCCCCATTCTCTTCCCTTGGTACTACCTGAATGTATGTAGATATTGGATCCTTAGAAGGGCTATTTTCAGCCAGTCTACACTAGTATGCCTGGTCAGTTCTTTATCCCCCTCCTCTCTTCTCATTGGCCAGTGTTTATTAAATATTTCTAATTTTGCCTATATTTCTTTGTACAATTTTAGAAATACAGGTAGAATCCAATAAATATCTAAGCATACATATAGGAACTATACTTTTCTTAAGTGATTCTTGGCAATGATATTACACTTCTAGATTCTGGTAACTATAATTTCTAAATGATGAGTGGAAGGAAAAAAATATGTGGAGACAGTGATTTCTGAAATGAACTTTAAGAAGACTCCTGTTACTTTAAACTTACTGCAAAGAAGCATTGTTTATTATCAATATGCCAAAATAACAGAATTAGAACTGTATCAAAAATGATTTTTAGGAAGGAGGCCAAAATTTTTGTTTTGCATTTCACTTGTGTATATATTACCTTGGCAATTAGGCTTCTAGGCTTCCTTCAAGTTCAGGGTCAATAAATTTGCTTACCCTAATTCCTTTCAACAATTAGTTATTTTTTTTCCCCTTATAGAATAACTGCCAATGTCTTCTGTTTATTGGCAGAACCCATCAATTTATTTATATTGTGTTATAAAAATTACTTACATGGAATTCATTATATGTTTACATTTCAAGGAGGAATTATTTATTGATAATTGCATGACTATAAAAAGAATCAAAGTTATGCATATGTGATGTTTAATGATGATCAGCACAGTTTTAAAGATAAAGGCCTAAATTGAGGGGTGGGATCAGTTTCAAGGTGATATTTAATAGCATTTAATCTGTGGTTTTCTGTTTGGGGGGTTGAAGGGTCACAGTTAATGGTTCTATAATTTTTTTTTTTCTTTTTCAAATTGGATGTGAAAAATTGTGACTTAAAGGAAATCCACAAGCCATCATTTCCTCAAGAGATGTGAACTGGAAAGATCCTACCTATAAAAGACCTTTATCAACCTGATGAAGGTGACACTAGATTATTTAATATCTGATAATTAAGGAAAACTTGTTACAAGAAAAAAAAATAAATGTGTGGTTGGTATGCATTGCTCTTATCTTTTCAAATACACATTAGTTTTCACAAAATATATTTGTACAGCCACAGTGGACTCTTTTTAGGTAGTTCATGGACCCTGTTGTGATGGCTCCTTCATGATGCCCAGCCAATGTGCTTCATTTCTGACCTAGTAGGACCACCTCTAGGGATCAGAGAGTAGAAGGGATCAGAGACCTAACTTCATGCCTATTCAGACTCAGGATTCTCTACTAAAACTGCCAACAGGGTGCGAATTTTGATGTTCTGTGTATCTTCCTCCCCTAATATGAGACTTATGCAGTAAAGACTCAACTAAAACGACTTGACTTTGAGTAACTAGTGACCTTGCCAGGGTCAAAATGTTGCACTAAATAGGTAGTTATGAATCAATGGCTTCTTCATAGAGGTGTGTACTTAGATATCTGACCTCATACTGAGTATTGTATCTTTGTCTCAGATGGCGCAGCAGGGTCTAGCTCTTGGAGGATGGTAGCTCAAATGTATCTGTATTATTTTTGAAAACATGAGAGTTACAAAGGGCAAATCACTATGTTGTCACAGCTTTTCTAATAGAACCTGAAATCAGATGCAAGTGGTAATAAATATACACAGTTAAGACATAACTAATCCTCACTAGACCATTTTAAAGAAAGTCTTTGAAAATATCTTGTGATGTGTGTTACACGTTAAATGTCCTACTCTCAGTTTTTTTTTAAATTAATTTCCCTATACTTAGTTTCTCATTTCTTTTTCTAAGAAATAAGAGAAGAAAGGTTAAGAGAAGGTACTTATTATTCCAGGTGTTAAATATAGTTGTCTCAACTCTCCAAACTGAGAAAGTGGCAGGTGTTGCTTTTGTGTAGTGCGTGTCTCTATGGAGCAAAGATGAGGAAGGTGGTGGGAAAAGTGGAAAAGGACCAGATGTGGGGAAAGAGGTTCCTTTCCCATTGCAAGAATGCAAATGACTTAGAAAAGGTTTCTACTTAAATAGACGTAAATAGAAGAAGAAGACATTTTTCCTCTTATATACAACATTCTGTCGTGGAAATGTAGTTGAATTAGTGTTCTCATGAAACGTTTTTCAGACTTTTCAAAATCTTCAAAAAGAGTCTTTTGATCACTCAGATATCACATATCACTTCAATCTTTTCATATAGTTTTAATTGGACTTTTTAGGTTATCTTTTTCTTTAAGTAGTCAGTTAATGGTAACCACTTAAGACAACCCTCAAATTTTATTTTAAACATTTTATCATGCCCTAGGAGTACAGTTATAATTGTTATTTTGTCAGGCTAAGTCATGCTAGAAAATTTAGCAAGGTTTTCCTAAATGCTGTTTAGAGCATGGCCAATTGGCTTGATTTGCCAAATAGAGACCTAACTATAGGCAAGAATTGTTAATTAACCACATAATTTTAACAGTGTGACTGCTGCCAAACACAATAATTCAATTCTCTCAAAGGCCTAATTTGGGTTAGTATCTCACTGACCATTAGTATTGATAGAATTAATCAGATCATTACAAATCCTTCACTTTTAATTTGTTTTAGTCCTACCTGGAAGTTCTCATTCTGTTGGGAGTTAAGAATTAGAAAAATTGTCATGATTATTAATTTTTTAGAAAGGTAGTTTGCAAAATATATATGTTTTCATTTTTTAAAATGTACATGTAGAATTAAAAAATATAAATGCCAAAATGTTATCAGTTATTTCTGGATAATGGGGTCAAGGGTGATTTTTGGAAAAACTAAAAAAATTAATAGTAATAAAATGAACATATTGGGAAAGTCTTTGGACCAATTTTGTAATGAAAGCCAGACAGCATGGCACATTTTGCCTCAAAGGAATGTGTACATACTGTGTGGATTCATGTGGAAATTCACCTTGTACAAAAATTACAGAAATTATAATTTTCTATATAGAATCATAGAAAAGTTGTATAAAATCATAGGAAGGTCTAGAAGAATATCTTAATGGATCAGTTGGTCCAATTAATGATCTCTCTGATACAAATATTGAGTATTGACTTAATTATCTCTGTAGACC
Source organism: Choloepus didactylus (assembly GCF_015220235.1). NCBI lineage: Eukaryota > Metazoa > Chordata > Mammalia > Pilosa > Megalonychidae > Choloepus > Choloepus didactylus. The sequence goes on from NC_051311.1 coordinate 83,476,000, forward strand.
TTTTAATTAATATAAATTTCTGTAAGGAATTCTCATTTAAAAAATTATATTTATATATTTTTAAGTTACAAATTTTAAAACAAATTGTTTTGGATTTAGCAAAATGATGAATTTTTTTTTTAAAGAGGGCTTTCTTTTTTGATATACACCTTGGAAAGATTTATCAAAGAATTTTAGAGATCAGAGTATCAGAAAATTAACTGGAAGCTTTCACAAGTACTTCGTATTAATCAGTGCTATCCAACCTGAGATTAAAACTGTCTTCTTTCTCATACAAGATTAGGGCAAGCTTAGGGTAGATGATAATCTTATTTTAAGTAGGATTTGTACAGTTAAGCAATTAAAAGTTTGATCTGTTTATCTCTCATATCAAAATTTATATTGAATAAATATAAAGAATGAAAGAATGAAAACATAAGACTAAGACCTGAATACTCAGTGGGCATTGTGGAGTGATAAGACAGTGATATGACATATTTAAGACTGAAAGAGAAAAATTGCTAGCCAAGAATTATTTATCCAGTAAAGCTCTCCTTCAAATTTGAGGGAGGGTTTAAAATTTTCACAGACAAACAAATGCTGAGAGAATTTCTCAAAAGAGACCTGCCTTGAAAGAAATACTAAAGGGAACTGTGCCTGCGGAGAAAAAAATAAAAGAGAGAGAGATCTGGAGAAGAGCACAGAACTGAAGAGTATTAGGGTAACTTAAAGGAAAAAAAGAGAAAGAGGGAAAAAAATATCTCATAACTAAAATCCAAAGGATAAGATGGCTGATTCAAGAACTCCCTTTACAGTAATAACTTTGAATATGAATGGATTAAACTCTCCAATTAAAATATACAGACTGGTAGAATGGATTAAAAAGTATGACCCATCAATATGCTGTTTACAAGAGACTCATCTTAGACCCTGTGACACAAAGAGAATGAAAGTGAAAGGGTGGAAAAAAATTTTCTTTGTGAACTGCAACGAAAAGAAAGCTGAGGTGGCTATCACTATTTTCAGGCAAAATAGACTTTAAATGCAAAGATGTCATAAGAGACAGAGAAGGACACTGTATATTACTAAAAGGGACAATTCACCAAGAAGAAATAACAATCATAAATGTTTATGCACCCAATCAAGGAGCTCCAAAATACATCAAACATTGACTAAACTGAAGGGAGCAATAGACACGTCTACAATAACAGTGGGAGACTTCAGTACATCACTTTCTTCTATAGATACAACAACTAGACAGAGGACCTATAAGGAAATTGAGAATCTAAACAGTATGATAAATGGCATATATAGATCATTACATCCCAAAGTGCCAGGATATACATTCTTCTCTAGTGCCCATGGAACATTCTCCAGGATAGATCATATGCTGGGGCACAAAACAAGTCTTAATAAATTTGAAAAGATTGAAATTATTCAAAGCACATTCTCTGACTATAATGGAATGCAACTAGAAATCAATAACCACCCAAGAACCAAATCTTTCACAAATATATGGAGGTTAAACAACACATTCCTAAACAACCAGTGGGCCAAATAAGAAATTGCAAGAGAAATTGGTAAATATCTAGAGACAAATGAAAATGAGAACACAACATGTCAAAACCTGTGGGATACAGCGAAGGTGGTGCTGAGAGGGAAATTTATACCTCTAAATGCATATACCAAAAAGCAAGAAAGAGCTAAAACTAAAGACCTAACTGAACTGAAGTGGCTATAGAATGATCAGCAAAATAACCCTAAAGCAAGTAAAAGAAAAGAAATAACAAAGAGTAAAGCAGAAATAAATGATGCATATACCAAAAAGCAAGAAAGAGCTAAAACTAAAGACCTAACTGAACTGAAGTGGCTATAGAATGATCAGCAAAATAACCCTAAAGCAAGTAAAAGAAAAGAAATAACAAAGAGTAAAGCAGAAATAAATGAGCTGAAGAACAAAAAAACAGTTGAGAGAATAAATAAAATCAAATCTGGTTCTTTGAGATCAACAAGATCGACAGACCCTTAGCTAGGCTGACAAAGTCAAAAATAGAGAAGACCCAAATAAACAGAATCAGACATGAGAAGAGGATAATTACTATGAATCCCAAAGAAATTAAAAAAAGTCATAAGAGGATTCTATGAACAACTGTATGTAACAAGCTAGACAATTTAGAGGAAATGGACAATTTCCTGGAAACACATGAACAACCTAGGCTGACTGGAGAAGAAATAGAAGACCTCAACAAACCAATCACAAGCAAAGAGATCCAATCAATCATCAAAAATCTACCTACAAATAAAAGCCCAGGCAGGGCCAGATGGATTCACAGGGGAATTTTACCAAACTTTCCAAAAAGAATTGACACCATTTCTGCTGAAGCTCTTTCAAAACACTGAAGAAAGAGAAACACTACCTAATTCATTTTGTGAAGCTAATATCAGTCTGATACCAAAACCAGATAAAGTACTATAAAAAAGGAAAAAAAAAAGGTTAATCTCCCTAATGAGTATAGATGCAAAAATTCCCATCCAAAGGCACGTTAAAAGAATTATACACCACCACCAATTGGAGTTCATTCCTGGCATGCAAGGGTGGTTCAACATAAGAAAATCAATTAATGTAATTCAACACATTAATAAATCAAAAAGGAAGAATCAAATGATCATTTTGGTAGATGCTGAAAAAGCATTTGACAGAATTCAACATCCCTTTTTGATAGCAACACTTCAAAAGTTAGGAATAGAGGGAAACTTCCTCAATATGATAAAGAACATATATGAAAAACATATAGTCAGCATAGTATTCAGTGGTGAGAGGCTGAAATCTTCCCCCTAAGATCAGGAACAAGACAAGGATGCCCTCTGTCACCTCTGTTATTCAATATTGTGTTAGAAGTTCTAGCCAGAGCAATTCACCAAGACAAAGATACAAAAGGTATGCAAATTGGAAAAGAAGAAGTAAAGCTGTCATTATTTGCAGCTGATATGATCTTATATTTGGAAAATCCTGAGAATTTGATGACAAAGCTACTTGAGCAAATAAAAAAATTCAGCAGAGTGGCAGGATATAAGATTAATACACATAAGTCAATAATGTTCCTATACATTAGTAATGACCTAACTGAAGAGGCAATCAAAAAAAAAATTCCATTATAATAGCAACTAAAATAATCAAGCACCTAGGAATAAACTTAACTAAGGACATAAAAGACCTCTACACAGGAAATTACTAAATTCTGATAAATAAAAAAAGGACCTAAATAGGTGGAAAAATATTCTGTGCTCATGGATAGGAAGACTAAACATTGTTAAAGTGTCAATTCTACCCAAACTGATCTACAGATTCAACGCAATTCCAATCAAATTTCCAGCAACCTACTTTGCAGACTTGGAAAAGCTAGTTATCAAATTTATTTGGAAGGGAAAGGAGCCTTGAATTGCTAAAACAATCCTTAAAAAGGATGAATTGGGAAGACTTAACTTCCAGACTTTGAAGCCTACTATAAAGCTACAGTGGTCAAAACAGCATGGTATTGGCATAAAGACAGACATATTGATCATGGAATCGAATTGAGAGTTCAGAAATAGACCCCCAGATATGTTATTGACTGATTTTTGATAAGGCCCCCAAATTCACAGAACTGGGGCAGAACAGTTTCTTCAATGAATGCGGCTCAGAGAACTGGATATCCATATCCAAAAGAGTAAAAGAGGACCCTTTCCTCACACCTACAAAAATTAACTCAAAGTGAATCAAAGACCTCAATATAAGAGACATAAAGCTGTGTGAAATAAGCCAGACACAAAAGGAGAGGTACTGTATGTTACCACTGCTATGAATTCCCTGAACAATGTAAAATCAATGTCTTATAATGTAGAATATTGGGGACCTAGTGATAGACAGAAGCTAGTGAGGGGGAATGATAAAATGATATGTTCAGATATGTTACTAATAGTGAATTCAAAGGTATGGGCAAGGATAGGGATGATGATTGTTAATAGAATTATAAGTATCAGAGCTGTATTGAAAGCAAATAGGATTGAAAATGGTTTTTTAAAGGCATGTTTCCAACAGATTAGCACCACAAATATAGATAGGTACTTGCATGATATGCTTGTAAGGTATGACACTAGCACAGAGAGTTGAAAACAGAAGGGTATATGGGAAAAATCGACCTATTGAATACGAAAGACTATAATTAATAGGAATACCTTACTGGTACTACACAAATACGAGGGGCAAATAATTAAGAGCTGACAAGAGCTAAAATATGTTTTGGGTCAGAAGAATTGTTTAAAATCGAGAGTGCTGAGGTTTGTACAACTAAGTGATGGTAATGTGAGATACGGAAGGATTATCATGGACATAACTTATGCTATGTGAACTTAGGAACCTCCTACTTTTAAGCCAAACCCTTGATCTTGAGGTTTGTTCAGGTGAAACTTACAGTTATTAAAAAAAAAAAAAAAAAAAAGGGAAGAATGAAAATAATTTTAGGCTGTCACCATCAATAATTCAGTAATTCCAACAATTTTTCTTCGGTATTACTTATACATTTCTTTGTACTGATTTTATTTTTAAATTAAAACCTTATTGCAACTAATGGTGGTCACCATGAGCAATTATAATGTATTGTTCTGAATAATAGATAGAAAGTCTCACACACATGGTCTTGTTCTCAGTTCTAACTATCTAATTTGTGCTCTTTGGAAAATATTTGTCTATAGTATACCTTTCTTACTGTAAAATGTAACTATCATTTCTCTCTTTTAAAGATTATCAGAATTGTCAGAGTTTTTAAAATACTCAGCATAAAAGCCTAGAAAATATACGAACACATGGCACAATCCATTATCCTAGAAATAAAACATTAAAACCTCATGTGGAATATGAGGCTATAGAGCAAACTAATGTCTGTCATTTGTCGGCTTTCTAATAGCCTGTTCTAAATGTCTCTTAGGCCTTGGACCTCTCCATTTGTGCTTGTTTTCAAGGATGTTCTATGAACTATTTGCTCTATTTCCTGGGTAGTTTTAATAAAATATTATTGTTTTCATTTTGTTACCTAGTTTTTAGTGAGGAACAATTAATTAAAATATACAACAGACAAAACAATTGGATTCCCTTCAACTTCCATACAAAATTCATTGATAAAACTTTTGCATTTAAAACTTTTGCATTTCAATGGAGCAATTAAATTGTGCAGTAAGAATACATTTAGCTACAAATTGAACAGCTCGTGAACTGATGAAAAGAAGTCAACAAATTACTGGGTCCAAAAATGGCTTAACCAGTGTGTACCTTCTTGGATTATTAAAAGAGTATAATCAAGAGTATAATCAAGAAGGTTCAAAAAAGCAATGACAAACGAGGAGAGGGGAAAAAAAAACGGAAAGAAGGGAAGGAGAAAGGAGTGATAAAAAATAAGAAAGCATTTGGCATTTATTTGAAAATAAAATCAAGCCTTTTACTTGATAACAGAATTGCTGTTTGGATATAATAGGTCACACCACAGACATTGCAGAATGTTACGCATTGATCTTTGTAGTGAGACTTTCAATTTGTGGATTTAGTTTCAGAAATTATAGCTTCTTTCCTACTTAAAGTAGGAATTGAACCCATAGAGCTCTCCATTATAACTTATCTCATTCTGAGGCTCATTCTATGCAAAGCAGGTGCTGCGGAGCTTATGTTCAGAGCTCATTTGATCTCTACAGTGACATTTGGGAGTTGACAGTGCCAGTTGTCATCATGAAAAAATAGAAGCTATAAAAGGTAAATGACTTGTTCAGGGGGATACAGCTAGCATTTGGGCCTGAACCCTGAAAGCACTGAGAGCACATAGATTGTAACAAAGTCTATTGTAACACAGTGCTGAGCAACTGGTTGTCATTCAGCAAATATTTGTGGAATACTATAAGTAAACTTACTATAAGTAAATTTTTCTGTATCTAAGACCCATAGCCGTGCTGTTATATCACAGTTTCTCTTTCATTATGCCTATTCTGAGTGAGGATTTTTTTGTTTGTTTTTTGTTAGAGAAGTTGTGCATTAATAGAACAATCATGCATACAATACAGGATTCCCATATTTACCACCTCATCACCAACATCTTGCATTGGTGTGAAACACTGTTACAACTGATGATAGCACATTTTTATAATTGTACTATTAATTAAAGTTCATGGTTTAACTTAGGGTTCACTGTATAGTTTAGTTCTGGGGCTTTTGAAAAAAAATTTTACTCTGTTACTGTGTATACAATCTAAAATTTCCCCTTTTAATCACATTCAGATATATATTTCAGTGCTGTTAATTGCATTCACAATGTTGTTCTACCATCATCACCATCCATTACCAAAATATTTTCATCATTACAAATAGGAACCCTGTTGAGTGAGGTTTTTATATTCTAAAAAGTCATTGGAAATGGGATATCTTGCTCTTTTTAAAAAATGTGTGCATTTTTAAAGAAATTTCATACTTTTTTATGCTGAAACCAGTATTATTTGTCACATTCATCATGGAATTTGATGTGGCTTATATCTTCATTGAACATATGAGGAGCTATCCAATATGCAGAATTTCATGGAATTTTCATGTGAGGGTTCCCAATTGTATTGCTCAAAGGTGGACAAAGCCCACCTGTGTTAGAATCACCTCACTTCTTAAAACACAGATTCCAGATTCCCAGGGTCCAACTCCAGGCTTTAAATTAGTTTCCAAACCACTATCTACAGACTATGTCTGTCTAGTCCTTGTTGCGTGAATATCCAAATTGATTTATCAATGTATTGGTACATATAGTAGCAATATAATATAGTATAGCAATGTATTGGTATATTTCTTATGATCAGCATTATCAAATACTTAATTACTTTTTATTTTAGTGTACATAACAACTTGGTACTAGATATAAAGAGAAGGTTAAGACAAGTCACTACCTTCCTATTATTTTTTGGTCCATTTGTGGAGACAAGAATAATATATAAATAGATAAGCAAATAGGAAGCAAATTATGTACAAATAGATAAGTAAATATGTAGCAAATTGAAACTTGTAACTTGATATATAGTGTCAGAGCTAAAAGAGTTCAAGAGAAGATTCTTGATGAATTCCAGACTCTTTCTTTTCAACTTTGTGGTTAGTTTTTCACGTCTAGTCCTTCACTGGTATCAGTTCTACTATACCTAGACATTACAAACACCATTTTTACATTTCCTTGGAAGCTTGTCTCCTGTTCTGATTTGATATTTTAGGATTTAAGTATAATTCTATACTACTGAGCTTAATTTGACTCAAAGTACATAGGAAAATACTTAAAATCCAATGCATTAGGAATGCACATCTCTTCAATTTATTCTGTAAGCATTCCATTTTTGTGGTTGGTAAGATTTGTAATGAAACTAGAGTTTCACACAACTGTGCCAATACAACCCACTTGGAATGCTAATGTGTCTCTCGACCCATATCAACAGAAAGCTTAGGACCAAAGCTGCCATTCAAAATGAAGAGCATCCCTTGGAAGATGATGTGACACCAGGTCAATGTTTTAGTTAAGCTGACTACAGCATAAGACACCTAAGAGCTCTGGTCCTGAAAATTATCTCTCTGGATCAAGATGGCTTGTTAGTTGCCAGTTAAGAAATTCTGTTTGCATTCTGCTAAGCTAAGGCTAGGGTGATAAAGCAGTTGAGACTTTTAACACTTAAAGAAAGGTGGAGGTGAAATGAAATAGCCATTCAAAACAGCAAATAATTAATTGAGTCTCTCTGTTAACAGGCAGGAGGTCAAGTACACATGGCCACAGCAATGATACAGTCTGCATCCTAAACAGCTGAGTCTTTGGCTTGAAAGGGATTAGATTGGATCACTGGGAACTAATTAAAATGAGATTGTAATTTAGAAGGGTTGTGATATAGTTTGAAAGATACTATAAGAGATTCAAATATGACCATTTACCTTACTTTTTAGTCTTTAATTCTGCAGTTACAAACTTTGAGTTCCATTTCCTTGTCTTTTATTTTACTTAAGTCATGTTACATATATATATATATGTCTTAAATATATAAAAAATATTTCTACAGTAGGATATTGATTATGTGATTATATCAGTATCTCTACGAGTCGATTTTATGTATTAGAAGTTAATAAAAAGGAAATCTGACTTTTCCTGAAACTTTGAATTAGCTACCTCTTCATCATAAGAGTCATGTGAATATTGTATTTAAATATTTACAGCCTTGGATTATAAGGATTTAGGGAATTGTAATTGTACCAGGAAATACAGTGTTTAAAACAGAAGCCAAAAGCAAACTTCCATATTATCTAGTTGACAAATGATAATGAGAAGGGCAAGTGCCCAATATATACAGGGGGTGTATTGAAGAAATTCTTTTGGAAGAAGAATTGGAAAGTACCCGGAACATTCTTGGAATAAGCTGTAAAGAATTAAAGGGAGGCTTTGAGTGCCAGTGAACAGCCTGGAGGGATGGCATTGTGCTGGAAAAAGCAAGGCAAACAGATGGCAGCAGCGAGAAAGAACTGATAAAGGGTGGGAGAGACACGGTATGCATCAGCAAGGCTCTGAGGCTCTACATTTTAAAACGAAGCTGAATCAGAGGATTTTTGTGAGAAGTAATTGCTTGATTTGGTTATATCTTTTCCAGAAAGGCATTTTATTTTAGGAAATAGGGCTAGGTAATTTAGAAGTTTTAATCAGTTTTTTAATGTTATTTAAATCAGAATATCTGTTCACATGGTCAACCCAAAACATGGGTGTTTCTGCCTGTAAACCCACTGTAATATGGATTAGACCCCTGCATATAAATTTTTATACTGGAGATCTTTCTTAATCACTGATGCTTGTGTTCATGTCCCTTGGCAAAACACCATGCCACAGTGAAATGAGACTTATAAGTTTCCACCATTCTGATGAAGAATGGTAGGTGGTGAGCATATATTTCAGAGAAACAGCATTTAGTTAAATCAGAGCTTCTGTTATATATTTAAGCCATAGGCATGTAAAACTAGTTGGAGATTATTTCCCTTAATTCTTTTTGACCTTGTTTTACTCTGCTGTACAATTATTTGAGAATTAATTGGTTCTCATACCTGTGCCTGGAAGAGATTCATATTCTTCAGCTGTGGGAACCATATGGCAATCAGGCTGCCTGTGAATTTCATCCACCATGAAGTAGGGATTTGCTCCCATTTTGACACAATAATCTCCAACTGTTCTCTTGGTTTTGAGGAAAGCTGTTGATCACATTTGAGATATAGAATGGTTTCAGAATCTGTGAAGTGTGTAGCTCAAGAAGAAGATCAGCATGACAACTGTAGAGATTACTGACTATTTTGTGTGTACACAGAATTAGAGGACTAATGCTCAGGAAAGCAGGCAAGCCTTCTCACATTAATCTATGTCTTCCAATCTGGATCCAAAGGGGCTTCCTGTAAGGAACAACATGTGGACAGATGTTGCATGTTTCTATTTTAAGTGGTTACCCAATTATTGGCATACAATTTTATGAACTGGAAAAAAAAAGTGGTTATAATATGTATATACTAACACATGATAGAAGAGGTAAATCTGAAAAACTGTAGTATTAACATTCTCATATTTTATAAAAGACATACCTGAACACATTGTATAGTTACTGCTGACTGAACAGTCAACTTAAAATAGCAGGACAGGATCTTTAGGGTACATTCTAGGTTGAAATAGAGTTGTGATTTTTGGAAAGGGCTTCCTTTGACATTCTTATCTGTAGAACACTAGCAACCAGAAGTATGTTGATCTCTGAATTTTCTTACAAAGAACAGAACTTTTCCAGAATAATCTAAACAGAGAAATGGTAATCTCAGCATTGTGAGTAACAACATCATGATAACCAAAACTCTGATTTCTGTCTCTATCTATTAACTCACTAGAACCCACCTACAGCAATCCCGAGGGTCTTCTGCCTCCAAGTCTAGACGTTGGACATTGGTGCTTCTTTCTTTTTTTTTTTTTTTTTTTTTTTTGCTGAATCCCTAACTCCACGCTCTCTTCTTACTGACAGAGCATTGTCCTCTCTGGTCACTGCTCTGTACCTCTCTGGCTTGGTTTACCCTAATAAGGTAACTTTTATTAATTCTTTGAAATATTCTTCCCCCAGTTTCCTTCTGTTGTAACCAAGGTTCCCTTACAATCACTCACAATTCTTTTTTTAATACATTTTTATTGTGAAGTACAACATATACAGAATAGTGATAACTTTCAAAGTACGGTTTAACAAGTAGTTAAATAGGTAATTCTAAAGAATGTTATGGGTTACAGTTCCACTGTTTCAGTTATTTCCTTTTTGAGAAATATAGCATAAGTACAGAAAGGCACTCACAATTCTTTTTAAACCTTCTTAAGTTTTTGCTGTGGTCAACTCACCTCCTCTTACCAAAAGATGTTTATTCTCAGTTACTACAAAACCCTTTCTGAAGTAAGCCCTTCTCGCTACCTTATCAGACACAGCTGGACATGGATTAGTCTCTAGCTCCATGTAATCCAGCCATCAGAGGGAAGAAGGTTGCCAGAAGACCTAGAAACAAACACATACCATTATAAATAGGAATTTAATTCAGAATGAGTAGTTAGTTTAAAGCGTTGATAAACAAACTATCATAGTGACAAGTCATTTGCAGTATAACTAGCATAAAATTAGTTGTATAGTAAAAGTTTCTGAAAACTTAAGAGCTATGGAAGTGGCTGTCAAGGGGAGCAAGTAAATGATAATACTGTTTTCAGAAGTGACCAGTTGCAATTGATTTAGCAAAATCCCAGTTGATTTTCTGAAGAAAAATCCACTAATACTGTTGGGGGCATAAAGTTGACATTTTCAAGGGAGCAAATTTTGTGTAGTTATTGGACCCTAAATGAGAGTTCTTCCACAAAACAATACTACTATATTTTAAAAATTAGTAAGTTTAACAGGATTAGAACTGAAGCAAGCTAGGACGCTTCATGTTCTACTTATATTCTAACCTCCGTGCTGTCAGTATTCTCCAGGATAGTGAGCATTTTAGAGAAATTAGGGTGGTTTCAATGATTATTATAATGTGGTGTCTCACCGTTCCCTGCACACACACCCAACTCAATTTTAATAGGAAATTCTGATATCAGTAGCACAATTGAAACATTAATAATGCATATTACTACGGCTACTAGGGAGTACATTAATCACGATATGCACTGGGGTACAAATCCTTAGGCCATAAAACTCAGGTGTGCATTTGTTTATTTTGCCATTACTGAATTTAAACTTCCTATTACAAGCAAAGATTTAATCCTTTCAATTTTGGGTAAACTTAAGGGTTTTCTGAGGCATTGAAGGCAATTAAGTCTGTTTATGGTTTTCTAAGTCTAAGCTCTGAGGAGCTTATATGTGACAGCATCAGAGGGACATCTGGACCTCAGTCTGCATCTCTGCATGCTGGCATCCCTTAAGAGGCATGTTGGCCTGTCTGGTGACCCCTTTCACCATGCTGGAAACCGTTGAAATGTCCCCATTCCTATCTGACTCTTTGCTATCTATTGCGTAGCCCTGAAAACTGTTGTATGCTAACCCTAGTCGTGGGACAAAAAGGTTGATGGTTAGCACATCAGTTTATACCTCACATCTTAATCTTGCCACATAAATGTACACTGAAGATAACTCCAGTCATATTGTTTGAAGTGTATAGCTCTGATTGGCACTTTTGAATTTAACATCTTATGTTCATCCCAGCCATCAGTTGGGCATAATTAGACAGTCTCCAAAGGCCTAATTCACCATAGATAAAATAAAACCTTCATGTTTATAAGGGTAAAGAAATTAATTATGGGTGAAATAGTAGGTGGTGGTTAAATGCTGGCTCCAGGCAAAATGTTCAAACCTGTCTTTGTTCTCCACTCTCCTCACTTCTCCCAAGATGCTCCTTGCTTCAAGTTTGGCATGTCACATGCCACAATGTAACCAAGATCATGGCAAACCTGTGAGTGAGCTGTGATAGGGACTGGCTATTCCTTGTGCCAACCATCTAATAGCATTCTCTTGCTGACTGCAGATACTACCAACACTTTGCATGGGCATCAGCTTAAATTTCCTGACTTCAGCTTTTATGTATTAGTATTCGTTTTGCACTTCAGGGATCTGCCTTCTCTTTGCTATATTGACGGGTATGCATATAATTCAATATAGAAAATACAAATAGCTTGCATCTTCAGGCTGCTTTGTGATATGAATGGTTTTAAGGCCTGCCAAAAAATATGTGGCACTGTTTCCTAATATGATTGAAGATAAAAAGGTCAAATGCTGGTTAGCTTAAGTTTGAGTTCTGAGGCTAGATTGAGGGTTTTAACTCCTGTAAAGACCAGTTAATTTTATTCTATCCCATGGCTTTAAATGGTACCCTGTTGTGAAGGTATACTCAGTGAGATAGTGTGGTACAGGGGTAAAACCCATATTTACCGCAGAGAAAACAACTCAAACACTTCTGAGTGCATACCTTACTACAAATGAGAATAGCAGTAGTTCTGTATGAAGGTCTCTACATTTTGGAAGTCCCTATTAAGAGAATAGTCAGTATTTATATTTATGTGAAATATTCATCGCTTCCATTTGTACATATATGCTCAATTTGAAGCATATTCAATGTGTGAAGACATGGATTTATAAATTCATAAATAAGGGGATGTTCTTTGCATGACCAACTTTCTTTATAGGTCAAAGGAGTTTCTTTAAATAGCATGATTCCATAGGACATAGTAGAGTTTGATATATATTCATACATATATCCCATTCTAGACAGTCAGGTATAATTGTAATTATGTTCATTTCTGAAGATTGCACTATTTTATGTTTTGAAATGGTTGAATTAATAAACATTGGTAGAAATTAACTCATTGTTATGATTATAGTAAATTCCTTCAGTTTTTCATGGTTAAGAGAAGATACTTGGTTTTCAGAATCAGAAACACTCAATTACAAAACTATTTCAGATATTTTTAATTATAGAAGTTAGAGTCATAGTATACACTTAATTGATTATACATAATCAACGCTGATTTCCTAGTAAGACCACTTGTCATTATTTGCTTATTAAATTTCTTCTAATCCTAGTTAGTGAAAATGAAGCAAGTTTTAAATTTAACAAAGAAAAATTTTTTTTAGTAAGCAACATTTTAATTTTTTAAAGTCCATGCTTTTGCAGTACTATTTCCAGTACTATTAAAGTGTGTTTACTTCTGTAAGGAATTATAGATGATAAATCTGAAACAAACTTGTCATTCCTGCTGCCTTGTTCTTAGAACACTGGAAATCTGGCTGAATGTTCTCTGGTGCCCTGAAAAGTTCTCCTGTTGCTTGCAGCTCAGTAGGCTGATTCAAGCAGTGTGCACTTTGCAGAGAACCGCAAAAGTAGAGAAACTGACATATTACTGAATGCCCTTACTCACCCATCCCCACCCCACAGAATGAACCTGCTGATAAGCATTCGCCCTAGTGCTCTGAAGTTTTACTCTCTTCTCATTAAAGTTTTGTATATAAATAACCCTTTGTCCCTGCCTGGTAATTGCCTTTCCCAGGATCCCCTTTCCCTGAAGAATCTGTTCCCTTTCTAGAAAGTAAGGTGTTATAGAAGACAAATTTGAAATGATAATTTGGCTTCCTGCCACTGTGTCCATCAGTTACCTGCTAATAATAAGGCCCTTGGATTGGAACCTTTTCTGAGATATAAGGGCAAAAGCATCTGCTAGGGATTGGGTATCCATATATCATTTTCTAAAAGTACACCTGAAGCCATAAATTCTAAACCTTTGAGGATTGCAAGAATGAATCTCAAGAGCAACAAAAGTCTACAGTTTCTGTTGCTTAGCTTAAAAGATTCATATGATATAAAGAAAAGTCAGCAAGGAGCAAAATAAATTTGAAATATAGACCTAAATAAAGGTATTGAGAGTATTGATTAATAAAGCTGTACTGAATTTTAAAAATGAATCATTCCAAATGGGACTAAGTTCACAAAGTTCTCACTACTGATTGTGAAGCAAGTATATAGAATAAAACACTGAAAATTACTCATTTTAATTTTGAATTTACAGATAATAGCGTTTAATTTACAACTGACCTGTAGCTTTTCAATATGAATATCATTATATTTATTTTCAATGTCTTTAGTTGAAGTTATGCAATAAAACTTAACCAAAGCTAGAAATGCTTTTCTTGCCCTCCAATGCAAATAATCGGAAAATCCTTTTATTAGAGTATTAAAAAGAAATTCATCTTTTTATGTAAGCCTAAAGAAAAGCACTGTAACAATTTTCTTGAGCTTAGTTCATTGATCTCTTTTATGGATTTATTTTAGGAAGGGACAACTCTAAAATGTACCACAAACCTACTATAGGCTAAGCCTCCCTGCTAGCACTTTCATACCTGGTCTCTCACTAGTTATATGACACAAGATATGGAAGAAACCTTTGTGTCTAGAGGTCCCCAAACTCATATGGCCTCAGCACTAGGCATTTGTGAAGAAAGCTGGTGGAACTACAGCAAATCCTCACTATCCACAAGAGCTGCTGCTTGACTCCAGTGGATTCTTGTTGGCAAGAATATGGGCCCAGGGTTGCCAAATCTTCCTATTTTTTCAAGAAGAACAGGAATTTTTATGTGAAGTCTCCTCTTTTCTGTCAGCTCAAGGTTTTTTGTTTTTTGTGTTTTGTATTGTATTTTTTAAATTATGCAGGGACAAACACTTCTACAAGCCAGATTTGACTGTTAGGCTTCTGGTTTGAAGACCTCTGGTCTAGCCTTACCTCTCTGAAAACGAGACCCAGATTAGTTAAGTCACTTGCCTACAGGAGGCAGCTCACTTGTAGCAGAGGTGGAACAGTAGCAGAGGATTCCATTTTCACAGTATCACAGTGCACGCACTTGCAGGGCATCCCAAGGAGGACCTCCATGTGTTCTCCAAGTGGAGGCATTTAGGCCATGGAAAATGGGTGAGAGTAAAAGTAGAAAGAAAAAGAAGAGTACCCTCTTTCAAGCCCTAACCATCTCTGAAAACCATGTCAAACCCATGTAACATTGTTCAGTACTTTGAAAAAAGAGGCAAGGAGGCATCGTTTTATATGACTTTGTATTGTCTGGACTCCTGATTCTTGTTTTTATGGTTAAAACAACAGAAAAACTTGCCTTTTTAAAATTATGAAGATGTAAAATTAATATGATTTGATACATGAACATCCTTTAAGAGTGTGAAAAATAGCCTGTTTAATATAAAGCATCCCAAAATATTAGTTCTTACTTTCACCTCATTTACTTTAATGAGAAGTTCGAATTTAGACCTCACTGGGATATATGCAATTTAATTAGTGTCTAATAAACAGTGGTGCTTTTGAGGGATCAATCCATGTATTAGACTGCCGTAAAGGTATCTTCTTTTCCAGTTTGCTAATGCTGCTCTTTTGCAAAACACCAGAAATGGATTGGCTTTTATAAAGGGGGTTTATTTGGTTACAAAGTTACAGTCTTCAGGCCATAAAGTGTCCAAGGTAAGGCATCAAAAAAGGGTACCTTCACTGGAGAAAAGCATTTGGCATCTGGAAAACCTCTGTTAGCTGGGGAAGGCATGTGGCTGGCATCTGCTTGCTCCCAGGTTGTATTTCAAAATGGCATTCTCTAAAGTGTTGGTCTTGGGGCATTTTGTCCTCTCTTAGCTGTAGCTCCTCTTCAAAATACCACTCTCGGTTGCTCTCCAAAATGTCACTCATAGCTGCTGCAGCATCTGTTTGGCTCTTTTTAAAGTACTCCAGTGATCCAATTACAATCCACTCTGAATGGGTGGAGCAACACCTCCATGGAAATTATCCAATGAAAGGTCTCGCCCACAGTTGATTGAGTCAAGTCTCCATGGAAACACTGAACCAATAGGTTCCAACCTAATCAACACTAATACGTCTGCCCCCACAAGATTGCATCAGAGAACATGACTTTCTGGGGGACATAATATATACAAACTGGTACAATTTGTAATCCTGAGTTTAATCCTGTGATCATCTGTGTCAATTCTGAACCATGTAAATTTAAATATTTTCACTATTCACAGATGAAGGTTTTAGAATTTTTACTGTAAGTGAGAGCCAAATGATAGTGCCTAGACACAGAATTAAGGTATATGTGTGAATCAAATTGGGGGCCAAAGTCAGAAAGAGAGAGGGTAGGACACATGCTAAGTTTCAGTCTTCAGGCCATAAAGTGTCCAAGGTACCCTTGCCACAAAACATTGGGAGACCCTCTTGGGTATCTCAAGATACCTTCCCAGTGGGTCAAAATTATGACTTTCTGGAAACAGAAAAGAATGTGGAATCAATTACACAGATTATGAGACTTAAGACATGGCTCTGTTTGGCCTGTCATAGGGTAAAAATGAGAACATTTCTATCAAGATGGTAAGGGAAATTCAAGAACATTCAAGTTCATGTTGGAAATCCTATCATGACTAAGCTAGACCCTGCTCCCCACTCCACAGCTGTTATGATTAGAGACATATGGTGCCACAACAAATACATCTACTGAGACCTCTCAGCATAGAGACAATTCTGTCTCCTTGTCTAAGTCTTTGGAGCATACTTACCTAATGAAATCATAAGCGTAAAACAGAATATTTAAAATCCAGGTCCCAGAATTAAATATTATAAAACATCACTTTTTATGAAAACACTAAAATTACAAATTTAAATGCAAATTTTAGTTTTTGTTGGGCACCATACATTGTATTCCTAAAGAAAGGTATAATCCTTTGCCTGTTATTCTTTACACTTTCTAGAAGATAAGCAAGTGGCCAAGAAAATTAAGACAAAGGGAAATTCAATAACTTTTACAATGTATATCTGTAATAACTCTTGTACCACTTCTATTTATATCAAAGTAATGCATTCAATAGCCTAATGATTAAAATATAGATACAGATTTTCAGCAGTAGTGGGATTAATGTTAGTAATAGCTTTTTTTCCATTTTGAATCATTTTATTAGATTCATGAGTTTAATACTACATTGAAATTTATAGATATATTTGAAGTAGTAATTCATAATACTTTAATTATATAGATCTCTCACTTAGCATATTCTATTTTGCCTCATGGCCTTAAAATATAGATTATTTTAAAACATAAAATACAAGTATCTCAAAAGCTTAAAGATTATAGGCATAAAATACTGTTTTAAGTTGATGGGTTTGCTTTGCTTTTCATATCATTCAGTTAATGTTAATCCCATCTCAGTATTAGGTAGAGGAACTTGGCAATTGATTCAGATTCACCCCTATCTTATTTTCTTCTCAGACAAATAGTATCATCCAGATATTTTAATGACTGGAAAATATTTCACTATTTTGATGGTCTATAATTTATTTAAGCAAATTCCTATTGTTGAATTTTCTCTCTCTTTTTTTAATAGATAATACTCTACCTAAAATAGTCCCACCAAGTCCCACCATCACTCTATATCCCTTTCCTAGTTCATTTTTCTTCATAGTACTTCTCACTCGTGACATTCAAAATTTTGTGTATATCCATAATCCTAGAAGTGTAATTATGTTATACTGTATTAAGAGAATAAAAATTGAGACTGTCTTAGAGAAGGCATTTTACATGCCCACACACTTTTTATATAGAATACCCATATTCCTAAACCCTCAATATCAATCTGTATATTATTATTATAATTATTATTATTATTTTTATTATATTTGCCAATACCATAAGGAAGTGGTATCTCATTGTTTTAATATACAATTCTTTGATGACCACTGAATTGAATACTGTCTTACACATTTTCAGTTATCTAGCTGGAGGGACTTGGGATGGGCATTTTCTAAAGGTCTCTAATAGCCCTTCACAGAGGACAAGAATTCCATCAGCTTCAATGTTCCAAGAATCCTCAATCTAGCTATACATGAATGACATTAAAATTATAGAAATATAATGTTAACTCAATGAAGAGGAGCAGTCACAGAAAAACTCTGATCAAATTTCCTTTTAAAATAAATTAGATTAGTAGTTCATATAGTGAAAAACTGTGAAACTACCACAAGTAGATACAGCTGGTTTAGGTGATTTCATTTTATCTTCATGGTCTATTATAAATATAAATGTTATTGAAACTCTATATTGATGAAATGTTACATTTTGAATATAAATAATCTTTTCAGTTTTTGAGCATTTTCCTTCCTTTTTAAAGTAGGTCTGTTCAAAAGGTAGTGTAACTTGAATTGAAAATATTTTGAACTATCCATGATTTTCAAATACATATTAAACTATCACTTGTAACGTTTGAGATGTTTGTTGAAATGGGTCTGTCAAATCTAAAGCCTTTAAATCTATTTGACCATATTAAGATTGAATTATCTATTGCCATGTAACAAATTACCCTGAAATTTAGCAGCTTAAAGCAACAAGCATTTATTATCTCACACATATTCTGAGGGTGAGGGACCCAGAAGCAGCCTAGTGAGGTGGTTCTGGCTCAGGGTTTCTCATGAGGTTGTGTCAAGCTCTCCGACAGAGCTGCAGTCTCTGACGTCTTGACTGGGCCTAAGGATCTGCTTCTAAACTCACTCATGTGGCAGCTGGCCTGTCCTCTCTGTAGGGCTGTTTATGACATGGCTTCACCCAGAGCCAGTGATCCATGAAATTGTGTGTGTGTGTGTAAGACACAGAGAGAGACAGTATGAGAGAGACAGAGAGAATGTACCCAAGGTGGAAGTGGATGTCTTTTTATAACCTAATCTCAAACATTACATACCTTCACTTTTACTATACTCTATTGACCTCACAGACCAAAATGTGTCTGCATTTAGTATATCAGAACCTACCAATTTCTTTTAACTGTCAATAGCCCTGTTTTAACATGCTGAATTATATAATCTTTGAATGCTGTACTTTATAGTTCTCTCATTTTTAATTTAAAACAAATACTCTCACCTTTAGTATTTTTGTGAGGATTTAATTCAACACTGCTCTTTGTTTTAAATGAAAATAAGAAAATGAAGTATGTTATCACTTTAAAGAAATATCTAATCATGTTCTTATATATGAATTCTCTTTCCTATAAGTACTTATCTTTAATAATAAAACTTCTGTATTCATCTGGTTGGGTTTTGTGTGTGTGTGTGTGTGTGATGTTTCAGTGTGACTTCTCTCCTGAAGGTTTCAAATGAGAATTACTTCAATGGTAGCTTCGTTTCATTGGTATCTAAGAAGGAGTGATGCCATGTCATTAGTCCAAAAGATCTATTTCTTGTAGAATTTCTTTTCCATTGTCTTAAAACAACAGAGACGTAACTGACTGTATAACCTTATCTTGTTATTCTAGGTCCCCTAAAAACCCAGAACAGAAGATCATTAAGAGAGTGATTGCTCTTGAAGGAGACATTGTAAAGTAAGTGCTTACATTATTGTTTTTGAGTTCAAGTTTGAAATATCTAGAATTTAGGTTCAGTTTTAAATCACATTACTTAAGAAGTACATCTCAATTGAAAGATGATCGAAGCTTCAGAGACATTCCAGAAGAGCTGGTACATCTTTAGCAAACATCATCAATCGTTTTAGGACATAAGGCATACATAAACTTACTGATCATATTATTACCCTTTAATTGTGAGGGACAGGAGAAAGAAATATTAATTGAACTGAAATTAACCACATTCCTTAAAATGACCATTAAATCACTGCTTTTCAGATATTAAAATTGTTCAGATATAAAATATAAAGCACAATTGTTTTATATTATGATGTCATGGTTAGTTTTAGAAAAATTCAAGAGCAGTTTTTTCATTTTAGAAGCGAGTACAGAAACTCAAAGGGATCCTTTATAATAAAGATGGGGAGACTAGGAAGGGTATGAAATGTAAGCTTATAAATCATTGACAAAAATAACATTGTAATAATCAGATGTTTTAAAATGTAGTGATGTCTTATTTATTCCACTTGCTGATATATATAGAACAATGTTTGAGATTCATCAATTTGGGGTCAATGTGGCATGTTGTGTCTCATTATGATTGCTTATTTTAAATAAGTTGTAGCCATGTCTATAGAACATAGGAGCAAAAATGCTTTGAACATTCTATTCAGAAAGTTTTGTGCTTCTGATTTCCCAAAAAGCTTGATCCTAAAATATCTACATTAAAGATAATAAAGATTAAGCAATCTCACTATAATGGACCTCAATCAGTTCTAGAGCAGAATCTTGGCCAGAAATTTCTCGAAGGATAACCTGAGGACAACTAAGGGTCCTAAGAGCCTTTCAGGGGACCTGTGAAAAAACTATTTTCCACTAATACTAAGATGGTATTTACCTCTTTCACCCTTATTCTGTCATGAGTATACAGTGGAGTTTTTCAGGGACTGCATGTTGTGTGATATTGCAACAGACTGAATGCAGAAACAGATGTAAGAATCTGGCTGTGTTCTATTAAGCCAGACATTAAAAGATTTGCAAAAATGTAAAGTGATGATACTTTTCTCACTGATTTGTTTGTTTGTTTTGGAAAATGTTTTAGTTTCCTAGGGCTGCCATAACAAAGAACCACAGACTAGGTTGCTTAAAACTGGAGCTATTTATTGACTCACAGTTCTAGAGGCTAGAAGTCTAAAATCAAGCTGTCTACAGGGCCATGCTTCCTCTGAAATCCGTAGGAAAGAATCTGTTCCCAGCTTTCTCCTGGCTTCTGGCAGTGGCTTGCCCATTTTATTTTGCATTGTTTGTCTCCTTAGTTTGAGTTATAAGAGGTGCTTTAACTTCATGTTAATGGAGTGAGGGTTTGGGGAAGGATAAATATGTATATGTAATGATGTGATCTTAAGGAGTTAAGTGTACGTAGTATGAAAGTGTTTAGCTTTCATTTCCTGTAGGATGTGCACACTAAGTTGGAAGAACCAGGTAACACTTTTTTATTTCCCCCAAAAACCTATTCAGCCTTCTGGCTTTTGTAGGAAACTGTGAAGGGCAATAAATGTGGAAAACCATTTTATATCTTTCATGAATATCTGAAATATTCTTTTAGAATTTGGAAAGCAGTTTGTGTGGATATGATGCAAATCTCATTTAAAGAATGAGCAAACCTTGAAAATATTATGCCAAGTGAAAGAAGCCAGTCACAAAAGACCATGTATTTATAAGATTCAATTTTTATGAAATATACAGAATAGGCAAATTCATAGAGACAGAAATTAGATTAGTGGTTCCCAGGGCCTTAGGAAAGGGGGAAACAAGGAGTGACTACTAATAGGTATGTTGTTGTTGTTGTTGTTTTAGGGGGGGATGAAAATGTTATTTGATTGTAGTGATGGTTGTGCAACTCTGTGACTACGCTAAAAAATATTGAATTGTACACTTCAACTTGGTGAATTGTATATTATATGAATTGCAGTTCAATAAAACTGTTAAAAAAGAAACAAAAAATTCAGCTCAACAAAACAGGAAAAACTTTCATCTCTATAAAGTAATATAACAGGATTAGGAATGTCATTTTGCATTATAATCCAAAGAAAACATGCCTTTTAATTCTGATGTATCATTATTGGTCACTAGCTGAACAGTCAACAATGTGAGATTGCAAAGGCTTGTCAGACAGACAAAGCTCTGTGTAATCAGAAATCTTGCAGCAGACCTCTCAGAGTAAAAGGCCAGCTTGTTGCTTTTCTGAGCACATTCTTTTGAGGTATAGATCTAGGAACCATCCACTTGACCAATTAATTGATCAGCTGCCTTTGGGGTTTGTGTCCTTCCTTGGTCCAGTGAGCTCTTAGGTAGCCAGTCACCTGGTACAGACCTAGTAGTTATAAGGAACCTCTTGGAAGGGGTGGGTAGGCATGACAGATAGTATGAGGCCTCCTAGAAGGGGACATCACAATTAGTAGCCACTTTGCTCAACATTATCACCCTTTGAAACCTCAATTCAATAAAACCGTAATCTGCTCTCCTTGTTAGTCACTTTGACATTATTCTCTGGGGGGACTTAAACTTCTTTAAATGTGTGCTTTTTTTTTAATTATAAAAAACCACAAGCCTGTCAAATTCAAACAGTTACAAATAATGTTATAATGAACAAACTTGCACATATACCCTTGTGTAATTAGGTATTTGTTTTTATAAAATAGATTGTTACAGGTGGAGTTACTGAGTCAATATTATGTTGTTCTTATTGTTGTTGTTATTATTATTATTAGTTCTGATATATACTGCCAAATTTCCCACCCAAGAGGTTTGTGAATTTACATTTTTACCAATACTGCATGAAATACCCTTTTCAGAGGAAGTTGATTTAAAGTTCATATGTGATAGAGAAGTGGTAGACTTCAGATTCAGAAGTCAAAGCATTTCAACACAAATTCTGAAAGTAGTTTTACACAATCAGGTTATGTTTCATTTAATTAGTTCACTGACAGTGTAGATTGACCTTAGTACCAGTCATTTAATAAGCACTGTTCTAGACACTGGGAAGAGAGAAGTGGACAAAAGAGACATGGTTCTTGTCCTCATGGAGCTTACATTCTAGTGGTTGAAAGTATATAGTAAACAAACAAATATATAGCACATAAAGCAATGTTATGATCAAGAAGTGATATGAAGAGAAATGAAATAGGAAAAGGATATAGAATAGTGGTGGGGACCTTGTGGTACTATTTGAGATAGTGTTCACTGATGACCTCTTAATGAGAAGATATGTGAGCAGACTCAGAAATTAAGGGGGAGAGGGAAGGAGCTATACATGTATTGGAGGAAAGTGCATTCAAGACCAAAGGAATAACAAGTGCAAATCTGAGGTGAATACATAGTAGGTGATTTTAAGGAGTTGCAAGAAGTCAGCATGACTGGACGTTACCAAATGTTGACTGGATGTTACCAAAAGAGAGAAATTGAAGTAAGAGATTAGGTCTAAGAGGTATGCAAAGCCTTATTGGTGAGAGTAAGAACTTTGGGCTTTATTTTCATGGGATGGGAAGCCAGTGGAGGTTTTTAAGCTATGAAGAGATATGATCTGAATGACATTTTTTAAAATTTTAGCACACTTTTATTGAGATATAGTCACAGACCATACAGTCATCCAAAGTGTACAGTTATTCACAGTATCATCATATAGTTGTGCATTCATCACCACAATCAATTTTTGAACATTTTCATTATTCCAAAAAAAATTAAAATAAGAATAAAAATAAAAATAAATGTAAGAAAGAACACACAAAACATTCCATATCCCTCATGCCCCTCATATCCCCTATTATTCACTTACTTTTTGCCCCCATTTTTCTACTCATCTGTCCATACACTGGATACAAGGAGTGTGAGACCCAAGGTTTTCACAATCAAACAGTAACACCATATAAGCTATATAGTTATACATTCTTCTTCAAGAATCAGTGCTACTGGGTTGCAGTTCAACAGTTTCAGGTATTTCCTTCTAGCTATTATAATACACTAAAAAGTACAAAGAGATATTTATATAATGCATAATGATAACCTCTTGAATGACCTCTCGACTCCATTTGAAATCTCTCAGTCACTGAAACTTTATTTTGTTTCATTTCTCTTCCCCCTTTTGGTCAAGAAGACTTTCTCAATCCCATGATGCTGGGTCCGGGCTCATCCCCGGGAGTCATGTCCCACATTGTCAGGAAGATTTACACCCCTGGGAGTCAGGTCCCATGTAGTTGTGAAGGGTAGCGAGTTCACCTGCTGAGTTTGCTTAGAGAGAGAGAAGGCCACATCTGAGCAAAAAAAAGTTCTCTGGGGGGGATTCTTAGGCACGATAATAAGTGGGCTTAGCCTCTCCTTTGCAGAAACAAGCTTCATAGGGGAAGCCCCAAAATTGAGGGCTCAGCCTTCTAAATCAGTAATCCTCAATGCTTGCAAAAATATCAGGAATCCCCCAGGTGGGGAAGTTTAATATTTCCAAAATTTCCCCCTGTCCTTCAAGGGGCTTTGCAAGTACTTTTTTATTCTCTGCCTAAATTACTCTTGTATTGAGGCTTCACAATAACTTGTACAAACAAACCAGATCTCACTCCCTATTCAAGATTCCATGTAATTATGGTGTTTGAGTAACCTGACCATACAAGTTAAATTATATAGCATGCTGCAGAAAATATAGATTTTTGCACCAAATAAATATCTCTTCCTTTGGTCTCACACAGAAGTTGAAGTTTTAAAACACAGTTAGTATCATCCTTTACCCTTTAGTCAGATTTACCTTAGTCCTAAAAGTCTATTTCATTAATATCTGTAATTGAAGTCTGATCTCTTTTTCAGACTCTTTAACGTTTTCTGTATGGGGTAATGCTGACATTCGTAGCTGCCGAACTCTGGCTCTGAGACTTAGGTGTCACACAGATACCCAAAGTTCCAGGGACCAACCAGGTTATACACAAACAGCCCAGGATCTCAGAATTTACACAGTAGCAACTCAGGAATAGATGTGACTGTTGTAAAAGCTTACAATCTAGGAACCTTTAAAATAAGCCTTTCCCTGATAACCTATGTTCCCAGATTCAATTCTCAGAGTTTGTACATTATAGTTAGTCTATATTAATGAGGCGTTATTATGTTTGTCTTTTTGTTTCTGGCTTATTTCACTCAACATACTGTCCTTAAGGTCCATAGTTGCATGCCTTACAACTTCATTCCATCTTGTAGCCACACAATATTCCATTGAATGCATACACCACAGTTCACACAGAAATGGATAGCACAACACTGTGTGATTGTAAGTATAGTAAACAAAGATGAGTGTGAGTACAGTTGAAAGAGGAAGGCCAAGGTCATGTATGACACCAGTAGGAAAAATAGAAGATAAAGAATGGGACTGTATAACTTAGCAAAACCTAGAGTGGTCAAAGATGGTGATTAAATGTACGAATATAAGAATCTTTTTACATGAGGGAAAACAAATGAATGCCAACATTGCAAGGTGTTGAAAATGGGATAGTACAAGGGAAAAAATGCGATCAATGCAAACTAGAGGCTATAGGTAACAGTAGCATTGTAAGATGCTTCCATTAATTGTAATGAAGGCAATATACCAAAGCTAAATGTTCAATAAGAGAGGGATATATGGGAGAGGGATGGGATTCTTGGTGCTGTCATTGTCTGATCTTTTTGTATTTTCTTTTCTTTTATTTTTTTTTTAATTTTCATTTATTCTTTTTTTTTCTTTTTTTATTCTTCATTTATTTTTTCTCCTCTTCCTCTTTCTTTGAGGAAGAATGGAAATGTCCTCATATAGATCATGGTTGTGAAGGCATAACTGTGTGATTATACCAGGAATCGTTGACTGTTTACATAGGTGGATTGTGTGTGAATAAAACTGTTTAAAAATAAAGGGAGGGATACAAGTGCTGGAGAAAAAGTGGAGAGAGGGATGTACCTAATCAATCACAGTTGGTGGGGAAGTAGAATGGTACAGCCCATTTGGAGAGCAGTGTGGTGGTTCCACAGGAAGCTAACTATGGGGTTGCCAAATGTCCTGCAACCCCGTTTTTGGGAATATATTTGGAAGAACTAGAGCAGAGACATGAATGTACGTTTGCACACTGGTGTTTTTGGCAGCAGTATTCACAGTTCACAGTGGATATTTTTTAAAGGATACACTGTGTGGGCAAAGAGGCTAAAGAGAGATAATGAGCCAAGTTAGTAGTCAAAGTATTTCTCTCTTGAGAAAATATCTAGCTTCTTTCAAAAGTAGCTAAATGTCCTTGTATATGACATGAATGATGACTGCTTTGATTTGTTATTTTCAGAATGACTCATAAAAGCAGTCACATTATTAGTAATCAGAGTCATGATTATGTTGACAAGGTGAAATGTAAAGTTGAAGTATTTGTTTAGAAAATTCAGCCTCAGACTCCTAAGATTATAAAAGAAGAGACTCTGGGGAGTCAGAACTTTCTATCTTGATGTCAACACTGATTAAAAATCACAAGGCAACTTGCTTGATTCTCTGTATTACGTAGCTAGAAATGTAGTCATTTTCATATTAACCCAAATGAGTACACTTAGCCGTAACCCTGAAAAGTGAAAAGCTAATGGAATAATATTTAGACAGATCTATTAGTTCCACCAAAATATTTCTCAGTTATTTGCTTTTTCTTATTAATTTATTATGACTCAGATGCACTGTTTTAGAAAAACATAAAATGAATGTAAAGCACTAAACTGCAGCAATTCAATGTCCATCAACCACAAATGAAATTTTGAAGGCATCAACATTTTCTATTGGGGTATTTGTATGTATGTTTTACAAATCTTCTCTGCCCAGTCCGAAATGAAGGCCAACATCTTCTTGCTTCTTATTTAGTAAAATATACTATACAGATTTGGGGGATCTGTGGTTGCATCTGCTAAGCAACTTCAATGAAATAAGTGGAAAGAGTCTTTTTAGTCCTCAGTGGAAAAGGTGGCCATATAACCTATCATCTAAACGAGGACACTTTTGAGAGTGAAAGATGATATTAATTATTACATTGGGATAATGAACTTAAACTGGGACTGCCAAGAAAAAACTGGAACAAATGTTCACCCTATGAGTAAAATGTCATCTGCTTTAAAATCCACTTCACATAGTCAGATTTTGTTTAGTTTGTGGTCCTCCTCGTTCAGGAGGATTCCAAGAAGTGTTCATAGAAAACAGAATCCAATTCTCTCCCCGGGGAGGAGTTAAGAGTAGGGCAGTATCAGTGGTCTTGTGAGAAGCATGTCCTGTCTGCAGCATGGTCATTTTCATGCTGATAAGTACAGTGCCAAGACTTTCTTTAACAAGTATTGGTATTGCAAAGTAGACTGAGGTAGAGAATCATGAGACATCTCTCACTGCAAAATAGTTGAATAATAAATCCTAAACTCTGGAGACTATATTGTAAAATGTCAAAAACACCCTAGTTTATTAAATATAACTTTCTAGTATTAATGAAAAATATCCATTAAATCACTTGAAATTAAATATTGTAGAGCCTGTTGATTCTAAATGTAGTATTAAGATGCAGAAATCAATATTAACCTATCATAGATAGTTGAATCATATTATTTTTCAGCAAATGATGAAGATTTGTAGGAAGAAAAACAGACCTAAATTGAGTTTTCTCTGTAAATCTATAAATATGTGGCTCTCCTTGAAGACCTTGCATTGATTTATATCATTTTTGATAGATTAGGAAGTTAGGTATGCTTTGGTAACTTGAACAGTTCGAGAGCTCTTAGAAATTTTTGAGGCCCTTTAGCCTGTGTTGTTTTGAGCCCCGAATCTTTCCAATTTGTTATGGTATTGCACATTCTTGTTTAGTTACTTGAGTATGACCAATGCTTCTACTTAATAGATAAGGGCTAAGCAGTGAAATTAAATGTCTTAGCATCTGTCCAAGGGTTTAGTTACCACTAATAATAAGAGGCATTTGTGAAAAATCATCCGTTTTCCTCTGTATTTTCAACCTTAGACATTACTAATTATCTTTTGGATATTCTTACCTTACTCTTGCTAAAGAATTATAATTCTGTCTCACTAATGAATTATAGATTGGTAGGTAACACATGACTTTATGGAAATCTTTCTTTTTTTATATATATAGTTGTAGGAGACCTTATCACACTACTGGGTATTAGTGAATCAAAATGGAATGTGTAATAAAAATTGTATGTCTTAGCAATGTGTATTTCTTTCTATACACCAGAAAGGTAGTTGCCTTTAAGTTTATATGTAAAACTGTTCATCTTGATTTTTTTTCAAGTACCAATTATTTATGTAATTAATTTCACAACATGGGAAGGTTTTCAGAGGCACTGTACCACGTATGGTGTACACACTTTCATCAAGGAGGATGTGACAGGTGCTGGTAGTCGATCCACTATTTAGATTGAACTATTTTTTCCAATGATTGTGACATCCATTATTGTGACTGTCCCCTACCTACCTCCCTCAGTGGTCTCTCTGAGTGGCTTCTTTTTTCTACCTTAATTCACCTGTCTCTTGAATAGGGTTCTACTTTGAATTTAAACTGCCATGATTTGGTTTTCAGCTTTTGCCAAGTTACTTGGTACACTAAATCTGATTTTTCGTATCTGTAAAGGGGAAATTCATATACTTCATAGAGCTGTCTTGAAGATTATATGAAATAATGAATTTAATTTGGTTAGCACACACCTGTCACATAAGTATGTGTTTAGTCAATATTAGAGAGTATTAGTAGTAGTTGTGATTTAATCATTATTAATTGCATGTTTTCAGTATTTACTATGTGCTAGACACTCTGCCGGGCTCTGGGAATATAAATAATAAAAATCATGGATAGTTCCTGCCCTTATGAAATGTATAGTCTTACAGAAAGACAGACAACAAAGACATACAATGCAACAGGAAAAGTGCCTTCATGGAGGTGTGCTCAAAGCCCACTGAAGTTTATTTGGAGGAGCACCTGTTTGGCCTGAGAAGCTGGGCTGTGGTGGACAAATCTTTCAGGTTGCAGCTGGAGAGGAAGAGATCTATAGCCTCCTTTTTTTGGAGGGTGGGGGGGGGGTGGAGGGTGGGGGTGGGGGTGGGGGTGGTGGTAAAGAAACTTTTATGGACGGTGTTTTCTGGAAGAGACAAATGTGAAGAGACAGTTTTAATAAGGATGAGAAAGATAGGTATATGGCACAAGTATTGATGACAATTTTCACAGTATCCATAACATTAAAAGAAGGTTCTTTAAAAATACAATCATGACCATTCCATACTGTACCGGTTTGAATGTATTACGTCCCCCAGAAAAAGCCATATTCTTTGATGCAATCTTGTGGGGCAGACATTTTAGTGCTGATTAGATTGGAATTCTTTGAGTGTTTCCATGGAGATATGCCCCACCCAACTGTGGGTGATGACTCTGATTGGATAATTTGCATGGAGTTGTTACCCTACCCATTCAGGGTGTGTCTAAATTCAATCACTGGAGCCATATAAATGAGCTGACAAACAGAAAGAACTCACTGCAGCTGTGAGTGACACTTTGAAAAGGAGCAACAGCCAAAAGGGACACTTTGAAGAAGGCACAGGAACAGCAGATGAGAGACAGTTTGAAGATAGCCGTTGAAAGCAGACTCTTGCTCCGGAGAAGCTGAGAGAGGACAGATATCCCAAGTGCAACTAAGAGTGACATTTTTGAGGAACTGCAGCCTAGAGAGGAATGTCCTGGGAGAAAGCCATTTCGAAACCAGAACTTTGGAGCAGATGCTGGCCATGTGCCTTCCCAGCTAACAGAGGTTTTCTGGATACCATTGGCCATCCTCCAGCGAAGGTATCCGATTGCTGATGTGTTACCTTGGACACTTTATGGACTTAAGACTGTAACTGTGTAACCAAATAAACCCCCTTTTATAAAAGCCAATCCATCTCTGGTGTTTTGCATTCTGGCAGCATTAGCAAACTAGAACACATACATTAATGCAAAAAAAGATATTGATACCCCTGATTCTCTTAAAAAGGACACACTCTGTGATGTAATGAGGAACATCTTCAGCCAGATCACTTCAAGAAACCCCATTATGAATTTCAAGGTTCTTTTTTTTTTCTTTTTGGTTTCTTTCACTTAGCATAATGTTTTTATTGTTATAAATATATATATACATACATACATACACACACATATACATACATGTATACATATTTTTTAATTAGAGAAGTTGGAGGTTTACGTAAAAGTCATATAAAAAATAAACATTCCCATATACCCAGCTATTGTTGGAACTTTGCATTGGTGTGGTAACACGGTTACAATTGATAAAGGAATATTAAAATATTACCGTTAGACTTCAATAGGTAGTGGGAGCATAGAGTGGACCCCGGAGAGCCCTGAGCAGTCCCCCCGCCACCGCTGGCTTAGTTGCTATCACACCCCGGGTGGAGCTGCAGCTGCCGAAGCCAACCCCACTCACCATCACCACAACCATGAGCAGTGAGGCTGAGACCCAGCAGCCACCCACCGCCCCTGCCCTCGGCCCTGCGGACACTGAGTCCAGCGCCCTGCCCAGTGGCACAGGGAGCAGTGTCATGGGCATCTTCACATCTGCAGTGCCTGCTTGTGGGGACAAGAAGGTCATCCAAGGAAGGTTTGGGGAACAGTAAACTGGTTCAATGTAAGAAACAGGTATAGTTACATCAAAAGGAATGACACTAGGAAGATGTGTTTGTACACCACACTGCCATAAAGACTAACCCAGGGAAGTATCTTGACAGTGTAAGAAATGAAGAGACTATGGAGTTTGATGTTACTGAAGAAGAAAATGGGGTGGAGGGTCAGCCTGAAGAGGACTTTTCAAAGTCAGTGTTTCCCAGCCAAAACAGGGCCAGACACCCATGAAGAGGGTGTAGACCAGTTCCAAAGAGCCCTGGGAAGAAGGTCCTGAAAGAGGCCCAAAGCCTTTTTTTACAGCTCCCTGAAGCTGCACTTTCCTGGCCTGCCCAGCAGATGGCAGTCTTCAGCAAACTGTTCCCTGTAGCCCTAGGGAAGCCCTGCATCTTTAAACCTCCACCACCTTCTCCCTTGTTGGGGGCAGAGTAGAAAAATGGTCATGGCAGTCCCTGACTGGGGTGGGCTAAAATAGCAGTTCAGAGTTGGGACCCAGCGATCTAAATACACTGATCAAAAGCCGTGATCAGTACTCAGCCATGTTCCCTCCCCCCCACCAGCCATTCTTAGGGAAGAGGGCTTCCATATCCCTCTCTGTCGACAGCAGCCAGCCAGGGACTGGACCCAGGGCAGCTCACCTCAAGAGTGGGGGATGGCCACTGGCAACTTGCAGAGCAAGTTTCTCACAGTTTTTTTTTTTTTTTTAACTGCCATTTCTCAGTCTTTCCTCCCACTCTTCCCTGAATGCTGTACAGTGATCCCCTGGCCTCCAGAACCCCAGAACATCTTTTTTTCAGACAGTTTCTGCCTGTCTACTAACTGTTTTTGCAGGAGGAGTGATTTCTAGTGTTCCCTACTCCACCATCCTCCTGGAACTTCCCTCTACAGCCTCTTTCTTAATAGCAAGGGTATTGTAGCTTAGTAAGGAAAATTCAAGCAGTACTTGAGCATATGAAGTAAAAGGAAAGTTCCCCTTTTCTTTCACCCTTAATCACTGTCTCACAGGTATAGTCTGGTCGGTATCTATTGTGGATCAAATCCTGTACTCCACAAAATGTTCATGTCTGACTCTGCATTCCTGTGGGTCTAGGCCCATTTGCAAATAATATCTCTGAAGATTTCAAGGAAGTCAGGGTGTGGGCTCATTTATGAATAAGATTTTCAAAGATCGTATTTAGGTGTGGCTAAACTGAATCAGGGTGGGCCTTAATCTGTATGACTGGAGGTCTTATAACAAGAGAAAATTCAAATGCAGTCAGAGAAAAGCCAGACACCAGAAGAAGCCAGAAGTTAAGAGAGGACAGAGAGTTTGCCATGTGACAGAAGACTGCCATCACCAGGACCCTGCCAATCCCGTGAGAGAGCATGGCCTTGCCAATATCTTGATTTGGGACTCCTAGCCTTCAAAATTATGAGGAAATAATACTTGTTTAAACCAATCCATTGTGTGTTATTTGTCGTAGTACCTCTGGCAAACTAAGATAGTATCCTTCTAATCTATATATTCGAATATTTCCCTTGAATATTCCACCAAGAAAAGAATGTATTTGAGATATATCTATATAAGGATTTATGTTTCCCAATGTGTATGTTATACTAGTATACCTCCATCTTACTATCATACTAGTATACCTGTTGTCTTAGTTTGCCTAAGATGCTATCACAAATAAAAGGCCAGTGTCTGAAATGCCTGGTGTACTTCAGGTAGGAAACACATTGGCTTGACTTAATTAGGAAAAAGCCCAGCAGGATTCTCTGATATGGCTCCATCCTAATCCACATCTCCTTGCTTCTCTCTAAGAGATAGTAATCAATTTCTAAATTTTGATATTTTCCACCAAGCTCCTTTCTGTCTTCTGGGGCTGGCTTGGGGACCTAATTCCTCAATTCTTCCATGAGTCTCCTCCACCCTCCCCAACAGATTATGTGAAATGCTCCTTTGGAATGTGATGTTTCCTCTCAGGAAGGGTATCACTTCTGGAGCTGGGTAGGGTATTCGTGTTCAATTACATTAGTGTTCAGTTAGATTTCTTATTGGTGTAACATTTTAAAGTTGTTAGCTCCAGGTAAAAATATAGAGGAATGCTAACTTTTGTATATTCCTTTGAACTAAATATTGTTTTTTTTTTTCCTCTGCCCACAGTAAGTATCAAATATTTTGAAAAGACACATAAGTATAATTATCTCAATAGGAAGCTGAAAAGATTGTCTTTTAAAATATCAGTTTGACTAAGTTTAAGAAGCAGGTCAGAAAACTATAAGACTATTTTGGCCTAAATAATTACTTCATAATTGAGGAACAGACAGCTCTTCTATTTTTGTGCAATTTCGGTTAACCTTCTTTAAACTCAACATTGACCACTGTTCCTCCTTTAAAATGTTTGGAAGAATTTCATGCAGGAAGCAGATGTTCAAGGTATTAGTTTAATTAGTTTTGGATGATTTTTCTCTAAATCTATAACTGCTGTACTAAAAAGAAAATTATTTAAAAAAAAAATCTGACAATTCTGAGTGTTGGCAAATATGTGGTGCAACTGGTATTCTTATACATTACTGGTAGGAATTCAAACAGGTACACCCACTTTGGAAAATAGTTTAACAGTTTCTTATAAAGTCATACATAATACTCTACAACCCAACAGTCCCACTCTCAGGTATTTATTTAAGTGAAATGAAAACCTACATCTACACAAAAACCTATACAGGAACATTTATAGCAGCTTTATTTATAATCACCGAAAAACAACCCAAATGCCCCTCAACTGGGCAATGATTAAACAAATCAAACAATGAAATACTACTCCACAAAAAAAAAAATAAATAAAAGAAAAAAGAAAAAGAAAAGAAAAATGGATTTAACTATTGACATACATAACAGCATGAATGAATCTCAAATGCATTATGCTAAGTGAAAGAAGCCATACTTAAAAGGCTACACACTATATGATTCCGTTTATGTGAAATTCTGGAAATGGCAAAACTAGCAGGACAGAGAACAGCTCAATGGTTGCCAGGGGTTAAGGCCTGGGAAGGGTTTTGACAACAAAAGAATGAGGGAATTTTTTGGTGAAGTACGTGGTAAATGGAACTGTGTTGTATCTTGATTGTGATGATATTCTCACTATCTATGCATTTGTCAAAACTCAGATCTGTACCCTAAGAAGAATTAATTTTACTATAAGTAAATTAAAAAAAACAATGTTTGGAGGAAAATTTTCATGCAAGAAGTAGATGTGTTCAAGGTATTGATTTAATTAGTTATAGATGATTTTAAATTTTTGTAAAATCTTTTGGTATAAAAGATTTTTTTGATTGTCTAAGGACAATGAGAGGATAGCATGATTTAATGGAAGGAGTAAGATGATAGGATATCCAATCCCAACTCTGTTCCTTGCAAGCTCTTTGACTTGGGGAAAGTTACTGACTCTGAATGTTGATTTTCTTTTGTCTATATTCAAGACCATTTTGAAAATCAAGTCAAATAAAAAATATATTCCCAAATACTTTGTAAACTTTAACACACTTTCAAAATATAGTGTAACTGCTTTTCAATTTGGCTTCTATCTTTATTTATCCCAAGTTTAGCAGAGTGCCTTGCACATTTTGTATTATCAACATTCTTTGTTGTCATTACTGAAATAATTTGATTGTGTGGCTAGGTTGAGATATAGATCCATATTTGGTGAATCTTAAAGATGGAAAAAATGAAAACACTTTCAAAGCTTTCCATGCAAGCACTCAAATGCTGTCCACTGCATCTTTGAGCTTTTGAGCTGCTTCCTTCTGTACATTGTTATCTGTTGGCAAGAAATTCTACTTATGGTTCCTTTTGATGAATTGTTCATTCTTGTTTCTATAGCAGGGATCAACATACTTTTTCTGTAAAAAAATAAAATAGTAAATAGTTTCCGCTTTTTGGACCATATGGTCTCTGTCACAACTTCTCCCCACTGTTATCATAGCATGATAGCAGCCATAGACAATATGAACATGAATATTCCAATAAAACTTTATTTATAAAAACAGGTCTTGGACCTAATTTGGCCTGTTATCTACTTTCATTCCCTCAACTTGGACGTCAGCAGAAAGTACAAAACTTATTTCTAGTGCTGGCCAATAAATTAAATAGAAGAGAAGAATTAGCATAAAAGCCATGGATTCCTTGTTTCTATTTATGTTGTTGAGGAAGAGGACATTGGGAGAGAAAAGATTGGGCTGCTACTCTGAGATCTTTGCTGAACTGCTAGGAGTCACATGGGTATACCCAGACGATTAAGTATTTTTCTTGAGTTGGATGGGGAAGAGCTATTATATCACAACCTGCAGAGCATCTTACCTGGAGAGCAGCTATGATGCTCACAAAATAGTATGTTAAATTTCATTGCTCAAATACTTTCTTCTTAATTCTAAAGGAATAGTCCTGCAGTTGGGGAAATCCTATATCAGCATACTGCCCCGTGGTATCTAAAACTCCTGTAAAAGGCCAAAAGTAGAACTCCCATTATCTTTTGGCCTTGTGTTAGCTCAATCTGCCTGTATTGGACCAAACCAATAGTAGAGAGAAGGAGCTAATGACCTAGGGGATCTTTTTTTTTCTTTTTCTTTTTTCACTCATGTGTTATGGAAAATATTGAAATGTTGTCTAACTTATTATGAGGGATATCTGTGTATATGACAGTGTCTTAGTTATACACATGCAGTGATGATTCCCATATTTAAAATTTTGATTTTGAAACTAAAATCTATGCTTGCTGTTTTGGAAAACTTGACAGTGTTTGTTGAGAGAAATATTAATTGTAAATTGTTCATTTCAAAAATGAGTGTCTCCCTAGATTTTTTCCTGAAAAGTGATTCTTCATGAGCACATTAGCAGAATTAATAAAATTTTGAAATGGATCTTCCTCATAGTTGAGATTCAAATGAGAATTTGAGTAAAGAAGCTGTTGGTTGTTATTTTCTTTTAGAATAGTCAATTGTGTGATGAAACTTGTATATTTGTAGTATGATGAGTAATAAGTCATTAACTCCAGGCTTCTGCAACTGAACACCTGGGAACCAAGGAGATTTTCTACCTTGATTATTATGCAAATAAATTCTATTCCCTGACCATTATGCAATTCTGATTCTAATTTGCAGCCAAGAGTAGGAAGTGATAAACTCTTTGCCCCACATTGTCCTACCTATAGGTATACTGATACTTTCAAGGAACATTTCTGGATTATGGATTTCACTTTTACATACATCAAAAAGTAAATGACTATTTAATCTTTTATTATAACATGAAGAGGAGCAAGTAATACATACTGGAGTGGAGTTTAGCAGGATGGAAAACCAAAACTGAAAGATTTTCTGTGTGAGATGAAAGTATAAGCATTAAGCTTTACAAAAGCGTGGAATATGATAAAAGAAGAGATGAATGAACAGATTAGAATTTGGTATATGTATAGAAAAGTAAGGTGACCTTTCATGTATTTTGGGGGCTGTCTTTGGGGAATTATATAAATCAATCCTGAATTCTAAGTCTAATAGAACTATCATTAAAATCAAGAGAATGCTTTTTGCATGATGGAATTTGAAATGACTCCTACCTTTATAATGTTTCTAAAACCTGAATATCCTCCCATGACTTTTAGAAAAATAAGACTTTTTTTATTAAAACTTGTAACACTGTTAGCAATAAAGTTGAAGGAAACAACAAGGATATGATAATGAAACTTACACTAGCAATGTACAAAAATCTCACTGTGTATTGAGCCAACAATGAGTATTATCATTTTAATCTTTGCTAATATGAAAGGTGAAAAATGTTTCTTATTGTTGTTTTAATTTGCATTCTTTTCATTGCTAGTAAGAAGGAATATTTTTATACATTCTTTAACCTTTTGTTTCCCTTTTTAAGAACTGTCTGTTTCAGAACAGTCCATTTTTCTAAATGGTTTTAAATGTTATTTTCTTATCAGTTTGCATATGTTAAGTATGTTAACCTCTTGTCATATTTAGACCCAATATATTTCCAGTTTCTGATTTGCCTTTTAGTTTTATTCATTCCCATAAATTATTTAGGAATTTTTTTTAATTATTTAATCATATTTTTATTGTTTCATATCATTGAATTAGAACTTTAAAAATTGAGCTGTTATAACTTTTATATATCTACCTATTGACTTTATAATTATTGGTGAATTAATGCTAGTCTATGAGTTTTATGAATATAGTGAAATACAAGTTGGCTAAATTTTTTATGCAATTTTATTGAGGTATATTCACATACCATACAGTCATCCAAAGTATACAATCAGTTGTTCACAATATCATCATATAGTTATACCTTCATCATCACAATCATTTTTTTAGCATATTCATTACTCCAAAAAATAAAAATAAGAATAAAAATAAAAGTAGAAAGGAACATACAAAACATCTCATACTCCTTCCCCCCCTCCCTATTATTCATTTACTTTTTGTGCCCCTGTTTTCTACTCATCTGTCCATACACTGGATAAAGGGAATGTGAGCCACAAGGTTTTCACAATCACACAGTAACACCGTATAAGCTATATAGTTATACATTCATCTTCAAAAATCAAGGATACTGGATTGCAGTTCAGCAGTTTCAGGTATTTCCTTATAGCCATTCTAATATCCTAAAAACTATAAAAGGATATGTATATAATGTGTAAGAATAACCTCCAGAATGACCTCTAAATCCCATTTGAAATCTCTTAGCAGCTGAAACTTTGTTTCATTTCTCTTCCCCCTTTTGGTCAATAAGGCTTTCTCAATCCCACAATGCCAGGTCCAGGCTAATCCCCAGGAATCATGTCCCACATTGCCAGGGAGATTTATACCCCAAGGGAGTCATGGCCCACGTTGTGGGGCGTGCAGAGGAGGTGACCAACAAAAGAGGTTCTCTGGGGGTGACTCTTAGGCCCAATTATAAGTAGGCTTAGCCTCTCCTTTGCAGAAACAAGCTTCGTAAGGGCAAGCCCCAAGATCGAAGGCTTGTCCTACTAAAATAGTAGTCCCCAATGCTTGCGAGAATATAAGGAGTTCCCCAGGTGAGGAAGTTTAATATTTCCACATTTTCCCCAGTCCCTCAAGGTGGCTATACATGTAATTTTTATTCTTTGCCAAAATTACTCTGGGATATATCAGGGCTTCATGCTAACCTGTACAAACCAACAAGATCTCACCCCCTAGTCAAGGTTCCATATAATTATGGTGTTTTAATAAACTACCCATCCAAGTTAAATTATATAGCATGCTACAGAAAATAGAGATTTTGCACCAAAAAAACATCTCTTCCTTTGGTCTCACAGAGTTGAGGTTTTAGAACACAGTCAATATCATCCTTTTCCCTTTAGTCTAATCAGGTCCATTACATTCATATCTCTAATTTAAGTCTGATCCCTTTTTTGGCTTCTTTAACATTTGCTATATGGGGTAATACTGACATTCATAGCTCCGATCTCTGGTTCTGAGTCTCAGGTGTCACACAGATACCCAAAGTTCCAGGGATAGACCAGGCTATACACAAACAGCCCAGCATCTCAGAATTTAGAGATAATAATTACAACTCATGAATAGATGTAACTGCTGTAAAATCTAGAAACCTTTAAAATAAGCCTTCCCCTGATAACCTGTGCTCTCAGATTCAATTCTTAGAGTTTCCACATTATAGTTAGTCCATATTAGTAAGGCATTATAATGTTTGTCTTTTTGATTCTGGCTTATTTCACTCAACATATGTCCTCAAGGTCCATTCACGTAGGTGCGTTCCTCCCAACTTCATTTCTTCTTGCCGCTGCTCAGTATTCCGTTGTATGTATACACCACAGTTCACCATTCCATTTATCAGTTGATGTACCCTTAGGCCACCTCCATCCATTATGAATCATTAACATGGCTGCCATAAACACCAGCGTGCAGTGTCCGCTCATTTCCCTTTTCTCAGGTCTTCCAAGTATATACCCAATAGCGGTATAGTAAACCCATAGTTAGCTTCCTGTGGAACCACCACACTGACCTCCAGCTGGGCTGTGCCAGTCTGTTTCCCTACCAACAGGGAATAGGTGAATCCCTCTCTCCACAGTTTCTCCAGCACTTGTATCCCTCTGTTTTATTTTTTAATCAGTTTTATTTGCACACCATACTATCCATCCTAAGTAAATAATCAATGATTCCCAATATAATCACATAATTATATATTCACCACCACAATCTGTATGAGGACATTTCCATTTTTTCCACAAAGAAAGAGGAAAAGGAGAACACAAAATGAAGAATAAAAATATAAAAGATAGAATAAAAATAATGTTATACAATGATAAGGTCAGACAACACACCACCACCACTAAGAATCTCGTATCACTCCTTTATATCCCTCTCTTATAGATATTTAGCGTTAATATATTACCTTTGTTACAATTAATGGAAGCATCTTACAATGTTACCATTAACTATAGACTCTAGTTTGAATTGATTGTATTTCCCCCTACACCATCCAATTTTCAACACCTTGCCATGTTGACATTCATTTGTTCTCCCTCATTTAAAAACATTCTTATATTTGTTCATTTAATCACGATGATTGACCACTCTAGGTTTCAATAAGTTATACAATCCCAGTCTTTATCTCCTATCTTTCCTTCTGGTGTCAAACATGCCCCTAGCCTTTCTCTTTCAACCATACTCACACTCATCTTTGTTGAGAGTACTTACAATATTGTGCTACCATCACACACTATTATGCTTTCTCTTCCATTTCTGGTTCTACACAATTAATGCTGTTGAACCTTCTGTACTCCTTAAGCATCAAATGCCCGATCTCTTACCTCTTTCTGTCTCCTGATAACCTGTGATCTCAACTCTCAAATTTTGCTCATCAATATTAGTTCATATTAGTGAGACCATACAATATCCATGCTTTTGTTTCTGGCTAATTTCACTCAACGTAATGTCTGTTGTCTACTATTTTGTCTTTTGGGTTTTATATGTGATATTTTATCTTTTTTCCTCTCTCTCTTTTTACCTTTATTAATATTCTTCAGTTCTACACTCTTTTCCAAACCTCTCTCTCCTGCCTTTTCCTATTGGCCTGTAGTGTTCCCTTTAGTATTTCTTATAGAGCAGGTGTCTTGTTCACAAACCCTCTTGGTGTCTGTTTGTCTGAAAAAATTTTTAAATTCTCCCTCATTTTTGAAGGACAGTTTTGCTGGATATAGAATTCTTGGTTAGCAGTTTTTCTCTTTCAGTATCTTAAATACATCATGCCACTGCCTTCTTGCCTCCATGGTTTCTACTGAGAAATCCACACAGTCTTATCAAGCTTCCTTTGTATGTGATGGATTGCTTTTCTCTTGCTGCTTTCAGAATTCTCTCTGTCTTTGACATTTGATAATCTGATTATTAAGTGTCTTGGAGTCAGTCTACCTGAATGTATTCTGTTTGGGGTATGCTGCAATTCTTGGATCTAAAATTTTATATCTTTCATAACAGATAGGAAATTTTCAGTGATTATTTCCTCCATTGTTCTTTCTGCCCCTTTTCCCTATTCTTCTCCTTCTGGGAAAGCCATGACACATATATTCATGTGCTTCATGTTGTTATTCAATTCCCTGACATCCTGCTTATATTTTTCCATTATTTTCCCTGTCTCTTCTTTTGTGTGTAGGATTTCAGCTGTTCTGTCCTCCAGTTCATGAATCTTTTCTTCTGCCTCTTCAAATCTGCTGTTGGATTTCTCCATTGTTTTATTTATCTCTTCTATTGTGCCTTCCATTCCCATAAGTTCTACCAATTGTTTTTTTTTCAAACTTCTAAGTTCTTTCTTATGTTTGCCCAGTGTCTTCTTTATATCCTTCATCTCTTTGCCATATCTTCCCTCAACTTATTGACTTGATTTTTGCCTTGATTTAGCATATTTGTTTGAAGATCTTTAGTTAGTTGTTTCAACTCCTGTATCTCATTTAAAGTGTAAGTTTGTTTCTTTGACTGGGCATATCTTTGTTTTTCCTAATGTGATTCATATATCTTTGTTGCTAGGCATCTGGTTTCCTTGATTACCCCAATCAGATTTTCCCAGACTAGACCGGCTGTGGGCTCAGAGGGGGGTGTAATCTATATCAGGTTTCCCTGAGGATCAGACCCAGAAGGTTGTCAGGCTTTACCATGAGGCCTCTAGACTCTGTGTTTTTCTTATCCTGTCCAGCAGGTGGTGCTTGTCGGCTCACAGCTCCCCACCAGCATAAAGAAGTGCCGTTCCTTTAATTCTTGGTGAACCGTGTCCCAGCCAGGGACAAAGGGTGTCAGAAGCCAAGCTTAAACAGTTTTTGTTTTCCCCAAGCCCTGGGGTCTGACTTCTCAGAGAAAAGGCCACCCCTTGAGCTCCCCCCCCCCTTTTCTTAGGGAAAATAATCCCTTTAGGGAATTGAGTTTTGCCTTTGACTCTCTGAATATCTTAACTGCACCACTGCCTGGATCAGTGCTAACAATTGAAAATGCCTGAGGCTTTTCACTAATGAGCTACTTAGAATGCAAGAAAAAAAAAAGGAAAAAAGAAAGAAGTCCCCTCTTTAGAGCCAGTCCCCAGCCCTCCTGTTCACCAGTCAAGAACTGGAGTTGACACCCAGTTCTGTATGCCCCTTTTCTTGGGACACAGCCCTTTTCCAGTATTCTGAGCTCAGCTGACTCCCAAAGCCTCTGTTTTTATTTATTTAGGTACTTTTTTTCCACCTCCTCCCTGCCAGGAGAAACCTCTGGGTTCCTTTCCTGCTTGCTCCATAGTTATCTGTGCTAGTAGCTTTTATTCAGTAGTTCATATTTGTTAATTAAAACCACAATTGGAGCTTAGTTGAGCTATATTCCCTTGCTCCTGGTAGGGACTGCTTCTTTTTCCCACATATTCCAAATCTGCCTTCCATGCCAGTGGCGGAGGGGTGCCAGTCCACAGGTTGGGGAGCTTTTCTTAAAATTCTATGCTGCACTCTCAGCTGTCCCACCCATTCCAGACTGGTGTATGATGTTGTCGTGTCACAGAAGTCCCCCTAACATTTGTTCCAGA
Organism: Choloepus didactylus; assembly: GCF_015220235.1. Classification (NCBI taxonomy): domain Eukaryota; kingdom Metazoa; phylum Chordata; class Mammalia; order Pilosa; family Megalonychidae; genus Choloepus; species Choloepus didactylus. Next base: position 83,517,209 of record NC_051311.1, read on the forward strand.
TTATTTGCGAGCTGTTCTTGGCTCTTTGCTGGTTGTTCTAGGGGACTAACTAAATTCCACCCTTCCCTATGCTGCCATCTTTCCCTACCTTCCTATAAATTTTGTAATGTGTTTTTCTCAATATTTTTCAGTTACAAAATCTAGAAATGTTTTATTGGTGAATACTATATATATGTTTATGTATATTTTATAGGCAGCATAGTTACCATTAAGAGGTAAATACTAGTAGAATATGTCTTAAAGTGTGTTTCCCAGACAAGCAGCTTCGGCAGCACCTGGGAACTTGTTAGACATTCAAATTCTTGATTCTCACTACAGTGATACTGCATCAGAAACTCTGAGGCTGGGACCCAGCAATCTATGTTTAACAAACCCTCCAGGTGATTCTGATGCACTCTGACATTGAAGAACCTGTTCCAGTATTAGCACTCTCACCAATTAACTGTTTTAACTTGAACTAACTGATTTAACCTGCTCAGACTTTGGTCTAATTGGGTACAAAATGATGCTACCTTCCCACTCTATAGATTGTCACATTTTAAATAAAAAATCTCAAAGTCTTCTCCAAGCTTGGTGCCACTGCCTGACTGCTCAAGTCTTAACATTGGAATTTGGGGTTGGGATGTTTGGTGACAAAATGTACACAGTGATGTCAAATCCCCTTGGTTCCCTAGAGTATTTTCATGTAACAATTGCCATATCCTGACCACCACTTCAACCCCAATCATTTTTCTAATTCCCACGTTCTTCAAAATCTCTGCTCCTTCATGTGATCTCAAAGTTTCAGGAAAATAGAAAGCAGCTCACAATAAATTTGAGGACCCTTGAACAAAATGATATCCAATATGCCTTCCAGCTCTTAAATTCTATGATAGTTAATTACTCTCTAGAAAACAAATGGGAAGGCAGTCAATGCATAAATTTTTGCAGAAGGATTAGCACCAGATACAATTTTTTTCCCCATGCCAGTTTTCAGAGCAGCTATTCCAGGGAGCCACTTTGCCCCAAGGACTTTCAGGATGAAGAATAAAGGGGTTGATCCCCCAGCGGAGTCATTCCCTATGGCTGCTGCTTTGCAGTGAGGCATCCTAGACATTGGCCTTGGAGGTCTTCCAAAAGGCAAAAGTGCAAGAGGCAAATGAGAGGAGTATTTTCTCTTACAGTACCCAGGAAGGAAGATTACCAGGCATTCTATATGTCCTCACCAGGTTACCATGGCTGCATTGTTTTTTTTCTCTTGCTCTTGCCAGTCCATTCTCTACACTTCCATGATAATGATCTCTTTAAAATGCTCATTGCATTATACCTCCCACCCTCCAGAGCATGGCATACATGACCCCTCATGATTTGGCTCCAGCTATATTCATTCTCCCATCCTGTTCTAGCCACACTGAGAAGAGCTTGCAGTTTCTCAGTTTCTTGGCAGATGTGTACCTTTCACATACTAACATCTTTGCAGGACACACCTTCCTTTTGTTTTGTTTTGTTTTGTTTTTGCCCACAATGTCTAGGAATTTATCTGGTAGACATACTTGCATATGGGTATAAAGGGTAATTGAAACATTGTGCATAACAGCAAAAGAAGGAAAACTTTCTAAATGTACATCAATACAATTAAGGACATCACGGTACAGTCATAAAATAGAATGCTCTGGAATAATTAAGAAAAGATAGATTTATATTGTGCACATGAACATATATATGAGTAAAGTAACTCTGAAATACATAGTTATCTAGTAACTTTTGCCTTTAGAAAAGGGAAATTGAGGGTCTGGTGTGAGAGACAGATTTTTCACTCTGTACCTTTTAATATTATTTGACATTTTTACCTTGACAAGTGTTTCTCTCTTGCTCTCTCACTGTATGTATATATACATGCATATGTATATGTGTGTATATGTATGCACATATATATACATGTAGACATACAGAATATGAATGCATATTTATAAATGTGTACTACATATTGCACATATATATGTAAGACAAGTGTGCATGTGCAAACCAAAGACTCAGTTCAAGCATCACATATTGTGTGTGTGTGTGTGTGTGTGTGTGTGTGTGTGTGTGTCTAATATAAATCTATCCTTTTCTTCTTAATTATTCCAGACCATTCTTTTTGTGAATGTACTATGATATCCTTAACTATATTGATGTACATTTAGAAAGTTTTCCATCTTTTGCTGTTATTAACAATGTTTCAATTACCCTTTGCATCCATGTGCAAGTAAGTCTACCAGATAAATTCCTAGAAATTATGGGCAAAAACAAAAAAATCTTCCATGGTTGGATTAGATCCCTTCCCTGCTCCTATCTTACACTGTGCTTACCCTGTCATACGTTTACCACCCACAGTAGCAGTTTTTCACTTTCATTTTCTTCTCCTCCCTCTCCCTCTTACACATGGGCACATATATGTACACTTACTATATGCAAGAGATATACTGCCCCAGATTACAAAACATAGGACTTTCTACTTTTGCTCATGTTTTATCTCTTGTGTGGCAGATGCTTCTCCATCCCCTACCTACCTAACAAAATCCTGTATCCTTCCCCTGGCAGAAATGATTATCTCCTTGTGTTTCCATAGTACTTTATTGATCCTACAGGTTTAAAATCTATATGTTTGTGTTATAGCCAGTTTTACATACATCTTTCTACCTGTGATCTTCCTGAGTTCAGGAGCAGTGACTTTCATTTGTAGAGCCCAGCAGCTCACACAATGTCTACCTTATGAAACCTAGCATATTGAGGATGTGTTCAATAAGTATTCGTCAAATTTAATGACTGCAGAAAGTACAGTGCAGTATTTGTAAAATCTCAATCCTGCATATCACTCCATGAAATGATTCTGTTTATTTTGGAAATATTCCAACTTGGACCAATTAGTATCAACCCCAACTCCTTATCTTTAAAGATGTAAACTCTGTAATTTACTGAACATTAGTTTTTATGTTGCTGAAGGTTAAGGAAAGCAAATGATAAAGAAACATAAGTCTCAGCCATCTGTTCTATTTTTTCTTGTTCCAGTAGCATAAATGCCTCAAGGATTGTCCCTCCTTAGCAAATGAGATAAGGATATGCTTGTTTATAATTGAAAAGGCTGTATGTCATTCTGTTCAGACTAAGTTATTCTGTGATAACTAACTACCCCCAAATTTTAAGGCTTACAGTAACAGAGGCTTGTTTTCTCACTCTATTACATGTATGCCATGGGGTGCATGAAGCTCTGCTCCATGTTTTCTTCTCTCAGGGACCCAGCTAATAGGGTATTAATAGTGTCAAGGAGTTTTTATTTGGTAGGGACAGTTTTTAAATTTTGAAAATTTGAAATAAAATTTTCTTAAAATGAAAAAAACACCTCAGGGCAGACTGAAAAGAAACCATGTTGGAACCATGGGTTGCCTCTTGAAGCTCTACTTGGAAGTGGCTCATGTCATTTTCACTCACATGTCATCGGCCAAAACAAGTCACATGGCCAAGTCTGATATCAACATTGTGGGGATTTACATCTCACTCAGGGGTGGGCAGCAAATATTTTGAACAGTAATACAATATACCAAAGTTTATTTTCGAGTTCTTCTCCTGAAAATGAAGTGATTTTGCTCTTGTATCAATGTGTGTTTTAAAAATACACACTAATGGAACACACACCTTGAGCAGAGCACAGTGAGGGATGTGAAGCTAAGTCAAAGACTCTCTTTTTGGAACTCTCAAAAAAGACCTAAAAGTGCATATTATACTTCCCTACATAGTGGTCAGGAGGGTACTTCTGAAGATAGCCCTTGGAGGAGAGAGAGCTGGAGTTGTGATAATGGGAAACTATATGCATTGGCTACTGATCCCTGAAGCATGAGCTTTGTATTTTTTTAAATCTTACTTCTAAGGCGTACTTTTCAAAGATTCATTCCAATCATCTGCCCTTTAATTCTTGTCATCATTTTAGAAAATTTATAGTAGATACATAACATTATTTAATAAATAAATATTTACATGTGTGATGATAAAGCAGTAACACTGATTTTACAATAATTGATCGAAATAGCTGCCATTACCTTATTAGTCATACTCCATGGGTATTAGATTTGTATAGTAGTATACAGAAAACTCTTACAAAAAACATTCAATATTGTATTTTGACAGTATTTCTTAGGTGTCTACCTTTTACTATTCTATCTATTTATTTATTTCCGTTGTCAATTGTTGTATTTCATTTGGGAGATAAAAAATATACTCCTACCCCATGTAAACCTGGTTTTTCTGGTGGCCTGGGAATTGCTATCAAGTCTACTCATTGACTACAATTACTAGTGCTGTAAGCTGTGCGTATGTTTCCATTGGTAGGTTCTTCCTTGCCCATTGCCTCTTAAATATATATACAGAAGGATAATATTTTAAGGAAGGATTAAGTATTTCAAGGGAGAAAAATCATTCTACTATTTCCAGTGCATACTCAGCTGTTAAACTTTAATTAAAAAGGTTTGTAAGAAAAGGGACTGGAGACCAAGTTCATAAAAACAGACAGATATGCTTTATAAATGAAGAAGAAAATGAATTAAGCCAAGCATAGCAGCTTAATATTAATTTTTAAAATACTTTCATCATATTTGTTGTAAATCTTGACATTGCTGTTGCATAGTTCCTAATGACTTGTTCTGTGATTTAAGTTTGACATTTGGTTGTCAGGGGTTTCAAGTCAGTTGAAAACTTATGGTATATTCCCACATTATGTTAATATTTACTGCAGGAAACTTAACTCGTTAATGAAATGTAATTCATCAATGAAAGCAAAATGGTGAACTTATACTTTGGAAATAGAATTTGTTATGTAAGCCACAAACACAATCCAGAGCAACCAGGTAATTTTGTAAAAAATACTAACAGATTTTGTACACAAAAATAAGACTGATAAAACATTATAAATTCAGCTGTTTTTTTAAAACTTATTCTTAAGTCTTTCAACCAAGATATACTTTTTAAAAATTTACTAAAGAATAGCTCTGTGACTTTACCAAAAGTTGATGGTGTCTCTGAAATTTTCTCCACGTACTCCTTGAGTTTAACAGTGCATCCATAATTCTGGGAAAGAATAGCAAAAGCCTAATGAGTTAAAATTTTTTGTGACATTTTCAGAACCTAAGAAAATTGCAGCTACATTTAGTTACTGAATTGAGTTCATGATTACCATTTGTGTTCTATTGTACATGAACTCTGTAAAGGAACATTTTAAGGCATTAGATTTCACCTTCTCTATAGGGAACACATACAGGAAAAAAATTTAAAAACCTAAAGGTGTTTAAATTAAGCCTGCTGGGAATGAATGCAGTAAGTAAAACCAAACTGTGATTCATTTAAATTATTCACAAGTTTAAATACCTTGTCTCTCATTCACCAATAAACCTCCTGCTTTATTCTCTAAATTGAATTTTGAAGTATAAATTAAGTATTCACTATATGCTTAAATTCATTAATATTATTATAAGACTTTCAAACCTTACTTAGTCATAGCTGAAAAGATATCTTTTGCTTGTTTTAAGCAAAAGGATCATAGGCAACATTCATTTAAAAGACCGCCAAAGAATAAGAAGATATTTGAGACTGTCAGTAGTTTTTCCAGCAATTACAATAGCTGGAAATAAATGAAGATTTAGAAACAGATTATGCTGAACAATGTAAATTGTATGGCATACTGTCGTGTGGTGCTTCAGTTGATATGTTATGTAGCCATAATACTGTCATCAACAGAATCGCCTTGAAATTGGGATGTTTCTCCCAGTAGAGTTCAGGATAAAATGAAATATTTTACTTATGCTGGAGGTAAGAAATGCACAAATCATACATTCAACCATAAAGGGTGCATTTGCTGTAGGTTTTGCTTTCCATTTTAAAGCCAGTATTATCATTGATTAAACTGAACGTAGCTCTCCATATTAGTGATTTCTTCTGGAATGCTGGATGAATGTCAGTGGTGATAGCTGGTCCTCAAAGCATTTATCAGGCTGGCTTCCTTCATGGAGCACACTGTCATCATATGATGTGGTAATGATTAAAACACCACTTATAAGCATATTAGTCCTAAAGACTTTCTAAGTTCTTTCATTTTTCTCCTGAGCCATCTAGGAATCTAAATATAGTCTTGTTTTTTTTCTTTCCCATGACACCTGCGGTATTTCTTAATAGTCAGTTAAGTTATGCAGGATGTCAGGCTGCTGAGCAGGCCAACACATCCAAAGTCATTTATTGTTTTGGTTTAATTACTAATTTTTTTAAAATAGAGTAACATGCATTTGTGCAACTGGATCAAAGAACATCAAAGGTCGAGTTCAGTTCACTAATGCTAGAGATGAGGAAGTTGAGACCTGGAAAAGTTAGATGACTTGCCCGGGTTTACATAACTAGCTAAATGAACTAAAACTCAGCTCACCCTTAGTCTAGCTCAATCAGGCAATGCTCATTGGAAATCTATGAACGTCAGTGTAATTTTCTTTCTTCTGTTGGATGGATTGGTTGTTGAATTAGAAGATTCCTAAGACACTTTTGTTCCTGAAAGATCCTGTAATTTAGTGATTTCTAAGGAATGAATACCAACTATGTATATTTTAAATTTTATTTCTATTTATCTATATTATTACATAAGTATTTACATTACTTTAACTTTTTATTAGTTGCCCTATTGTGACATCTCTGAAATTAGAGTTGCTTTATTTCCTGATAAGGAGCCTTTGAGCCAATGGTGGAGTCATAATGTAGTACGATTTTGTCCATATGAGTTTATGATGTCAGGATCTGTTTTATCTTTTAGCAAAATCTGCTGTCTATTGGAACTCTCGCTGGTCTTTTCTGAGCAAGAACTCTTCTGCTGCACTTGCACTTTAGGCTATCGTGTGCAGCTTTTCTAATAGCCTACCAGATCCTTCTTTCATTGGTAAAAGGAGTACAGTCAGATGCCCGTATTTTATTTAAAGTTAACCCCTGAGCTATGCCTCAGTGCCTGCTTAAATGACTGCTCAGTGAAGGGGCATGCTTTTGTAGGGGGAGAAACATTTGTCTTCTTTTAAATGGGGAGACAGCAGAAGTCATTTGACCTACCTAAGATAGGGGTGAGAGATCGAGAAATGGAACTTCACTCATTGCTTCAGAGTGTTATCCAGGCTTACCTTCCAGGTAGCTCAGGAAACTGTGAGATCTTCAGGCCCCTCCGTCAACCTTTGTCCCACATGACCAGAAGGCTTATACACTATTTTCTGACTCCCTGTGTAAGTAGCTTTATGGTTTTGGAACCAACGTAGCTTTCTACAATTTTGCATTAGCTTAGTGGTTTTCAGAAATTTGGACAGACTCGGAAACTCTCGTAACATTAAAAATATGGATTCCTGGAAATCACTTTAAATCAATAGAATTGGAAACACCAAAGAATGAAGCCCAAGAATCTGTAATTCTTAAAAGCTTACCTAGGACATTAAAAAAAAAAAAATACACTTACTGGGCCCTACCCTGGACCAATTAAATTGGAATCGATGGGGGTGATGCCCCAAGATCCATAGCTCTACAGGTGATTGTAATATGTAGCAAGGGTTGAAATCCACCACTTAAACTTTCTTCCAATTTTAGGAGTCAGCTTTGGATGCCCTAGCTTTTTTCTCAGAAGATCTAGAAATGTAATCTTATGCTTTTTAGGGGCAAATAAAAGAATCTCTGCCTGTCATTTGTATGTTCTCAGTGAAGTGTTCTAGTAAGCCCTGTGTCAGTTGCAGAATCTGTACTATTGGAAGCTCAAATTCAGTGGTATATTCAGACTTCCTGATAGATTCAAGAAAAGTGATTTGCATATAAAATGATCTAACTTTCAGATTTTCATTCTATCTCACTCTGCTATCTCATCTTCTGTTAGAAATTAAATATTATATTTTAAAGATATTCTTCCTCCTAGGTGTCTATTAGAAAAAATCTATTTTCTTTTTAATCGAAACTCCATCAGTTCTTATCTAATTCAAATGTATTAGCCATAATCAGCATACATATATGAAATAATTTCAGAGTGATTGTTTGGACTTCTTGCTTCATTTTAAGAAAGGTGTTTATTGGAAGCATATTTTTAGTACAGAAATAGGTTTCCTGACTTAGTTCCTTCAGTCTGTCTCAGAAAATTCTGTCACACAGCACTTTCCCAGGATCCCTCATCTAGACTCCTATAGTATTTCATGTACCCCTCACCCACATTGCTTTTATTATTAAATGCCTGTGTATCCATCTAGACTGAATTCTTTAGCCAGGGCCATTTGGGCAACATCATTTTATACCCCTGCCTCCTTTCTAGTACCTAGGAGAATTGTGACCGCAGGTTAGTATTCCATAAATATGTGTTGAATCATGTTTTGATAATCCAGACTACCTTTTAGGAGGGGTAGATCCTGTAAAATTGTTTTCCCTTATACCTGATAGATGATAATATGACAGTTGGTAATTCAGAAGCACAGAAGAATTGAACTGATGATATACATAATAGGAGAAGAACAAGGTAGAGTGAGGTCTGGGAGGGAGGTTATGAGGAGTAGGAATGAGAGAGGGAAAATGTCCGACGGCCAGTGAGATGACAGAAGGCCACTGCATATGGCAAATTTTTCAATATGTCTTTTAAATTCAAATGTTTGGTGTATGTCAGTTCCTTGTAGCAAGCAGCAGGGGCTTTGTTTGCATCATTGACAGAGCTGTGAAACTTAAGATTTGCAGGAGGATCCAGAGGCCAAAGTAACATGATAGCATAAAAAGTCTCCTCTGCCAGGGCGTGGTACAGAGTATAAAATGGTTTTGTACTTCCACAAATGAGAAATTTATGGTATGAGCCAAGCTGAACTGGTTTTGCAAAGCCTGCAATGTCTGTAAGTGAATTTCCAATACCTATCCCCCAACACCTATCCCCCAGCTGATGAGGTTGAACCATATGAAATTGCCATTTTGTAAGTCAAAAATGACCATATATAAGCAATTTCTTAACATCTAGGTTAGAATGACCAGGATCGTTCAACAAAGAGGCTTGCCATTAGTCTCAGAGCTTGTGAATCACTCCTAGAATTTAGAGCACCCTGCACCTATTCTCAGTTACATAAGCTATTTCAACTGGAGTCCCCTACTCCACCAGCTTCTTCATCCTCAAATTATGCAGCCTGGGTGCACATGAGCCCAGTGGCCCACTCCTCTTGATACCACATTCACAACCTAAAAAGGGGCCTTTATCTATAGTCACATTATACACTATGCCATTTATTACTGTCTTTGCTGTTTGTGTTTGTTTTGATCACTAATTAGGAAAATAAATCTGAAGAGGATGACACTGTACTTTTTCCTTATAAAAAGAGCTGCTGGGGCCAGGGCTAAACTTACAAGTAGTCAGAGCCCAAGGGCCTTTTCCATGTGGGTAGGCTTTGATGGAAGACTGGGAACATCTCCTGAACCAACAATCATACCAGCCTGACCTTTTCCTATCAAATGTGGGTAACATAGAGTGAGGCTGAAGACTTTTTCTAAATCTTCAAGAGTCCCATGTTAAAAGAGCACATACTTTTTATAAAACCATCATAAAATTTCTCTTTTCTAATATCATAATAGGGCTTAATTCAATACAGTACATTCTCTACTGTGTATCTACTGTATTCAAACAAAAGTGCTTGGAAATGGAGAAAGAAAGAGGTGGGAGCAGGGAAAGTTTCTATAAAGGAGGTGAAAATTATCCAAAGACAAACCGCATAGACTTAACCATACTTTCCCGGTGGCATCCTTGGGCACTTCTAGATATTTCAGCCCTGTTCCAAGTGTTGTGTGCCTAAGAACCCAATGTTTAGTTGGTGCCTCACTATCCCCCTTCAATCTCTGGGCATCTGGTTGTCTAGTTCAAATTCAGTGCAACTGTGTCCCCACCAGTCCCTTCCTCCAGGTTGATTTCTCTATGTAGCCTACTGTGAAAATGAAGGAGCAGTGCTTTCAAGTGTGTTGAATACTTAACTGTATATGATAAAGTTAATATAGCTGTCGTTTCCACACATTTCTTATTTGTGATTATGTTTCAAGTAAGCACAGTAACAGCAATCTTAAAAACCCTGTGGCAAAACTGAAGAGAGTTAAAGCTCTTCTCTGATGTAATATTCTTGAATAACATTTCTCCAGTTCGCCTTACTACTGAGGGTGTGTGTAGTAATATATCATGCTAGAAAATTCTATTGCATTAGCCGGAAAGGCAACATGAAATTTTTTACACTATTCTTTCAATTATATCTTTCATCTTCACAGCATAATTCCAAATTTAAATTCCCACAAGGAGGATCACAGTATTAAAAGCATGTATTTAAGGAAAATGTAGGCGACATAACCTCCCTTTATTACTAAAGTAAAAAAATCAAATATTTTCTCAAGTGTCATCTGACTATGTAAAAACTGTATTCAGCACACTTGGAAAGTAAATTCTTAAGCAGAAATTTTAGAAAGGGCATAAGCACATAAGATTTTTAATTTGATTCATTTGTTCATTCATTCATTCATTCATTCATTCATTCAGGAAATAGTTATTTTGCCCCTACCATGTAAATGGTGGTGTTCTAGACACTGTGAATAAATTGGTAAGAGCCGCTACACTTGTAAATATATTCAACTGTGGTGTAAGGAGTTAAGAGCCAGGAATGGGACACAAATACAGACTACACACAAGTAAATAAATAAATGATAGTGGTAAATGCTATTAAGAAAATACAAGGTTAGGTGATAACTGTTGACTGGGTTCAGTGAGACAGAGGTTTGCCAGAGTTTAGGTAGGCAGAGAAAGTAGCCTAGACCTGATTAACATAAAGGAATACACCTGTGAAGATACAGGGAGTAGGTGTTCAGGATAGCAAGATCCTAAGGTGCTAATAAGCTTGGCATGTATGAGGAAGGGAAAGAAGTGCCCTCTGGTAAATATGAAGTGAGTGGTAGTGGGAGATAAGGCCAGAAAATGAAGTAGGGGCAGACCATGTAAATCCTGTGGGCCATGGCAGAGCTTAGATTTTAAGTGAGATAAGAAACCACCAAAGGGTTTGAAGCAAGGGAGTGACATGATCTGATTAGTATGTTTAAATGATCATAGAGGCTGGCATGTATCAGACTGTAAAGGGAGGAGACAAGAATAGAAGCAGTGAGCAAGGGGTCTATAATAATCAAAGCAAGAGAGGGTGGTGACTTGGGCCAGGGTAATTAAATAGAAATGGAAAGAAACTACATCAGATAAAAGACTTGCTGTGGATTAGATGTAGGGACTGAGGCAAAGTAAGGAAACAAGGTGACTCCTTGGGTTTAGATCTGAGTGAACGGATATGTGGTAGAGACGTTTATTGAGATGGGGAAGGCGAAGACAGAGGGGAGAACAAGATAGGAGGAATAAGTCAACAGGAATGAAGTGTAAATTACCTGAACACTCACTCAAGTTGGATTACTTTTGCTTTTGTTAATGCTATCCCTTCTCAGGGATTGGTAACATGTCTTCGTTTCCATGTCAGCCCTCATTTACATTTCCTGGCTACTAAAATAAATACCATGCAGTGGGTTGGCTTAAAAAGTGGGAATTTATTGGCTCATGGTTGTGAGGCTAGAGGTAGTCTGAAATTGAGGTGTTATCAAGGTGATACTTTGTCCCAAAAGACTGTCATTCTGGGGCTGGCTGCCAGTGATCCTTGGTCCTTGGCTTTTCTATCACATGGCAATGCCCATGACAGCCTCTGTTCTGTTGACTTCCAGCTTCTTCCCATGGCTTTATCTCATGTGCCTGAATTTCATTCTGCTTATAAAGGACTTTAGTAACAGGATTCAATCAGTAAATTACATCCTGATTCAGTTGGGCCACACCTTAACTGAAGTAATCTCATCAAATGCTCCTATTTACAATGGGTTCACACCAACAGGAGTGGATTAAGAACATATTTTTCTGGAGTAAATAATTCCAAGCCACCACAGCTCTATATATTTCTGGTCAGGGTAGACCCTGATTCTCTTCTATGCTTCCATGGAAACATTTTGTACTTTCCTGTTCAAAATATAGAACTAATTCAAGTGCAGCTTTTGTGCTTCTCCAACTCAGGGCTCTCCTTCTAGTCCTGATGCTCTACTTTCCACCATCCATTTACCTGTCTGAGCCCCTGCTAAGCATAGCACCCCCCAATCCTCCTCAAGTCCTTGTATGCACCATTACAACACTCGTTCCTGTCCTCACCCCCTGAAAAATTGCATTTTGTGTTCATTTAGTTTTCAGATACCTTTTGATGACCCTAAGAGTATATTGAGATCATAGAATATATTGATTCAACCATTGTATCTTGATCATTTTTATGAACAGCATTGTGCTGGACACTAAAAAAAAATTTAAATGTGTACAAGCATGTCTGTTGCTTTTCATAAACTTAGAAAATAAGTGAAGGTATAATCATATGAATGACTAAGTAATAATATTACATAATTAAGCTCTGTAGAAGCCATGGGCTGATTTTGTCTTCTAGCTTGGTTGTTTACTTACTTCAGTATGGTTATATTGATGTGATTGTAAATTTAATCTTCTCTTATGACTCCAAACTTTGCTAGTAATTCAAATTATTAGCATAAGAAAATAGGCATTGGCTTTCATGTCAAAGTTTAAGCCCTTGGAATGTTTCTTAACTATCCAAATTTCAATGTCCTCATCAGCAAAATGGGAATAGTAATAAAACCTACTTATATGGTTGTTGTAACCTATATGGTTATCTTACCATTGTCAGACACATAGTAAGAAAGTATTTGTTCTCCTCCTTCTTCCTATTATTATTATCATCTGCTGGCATGAATGGCGTAACCAATGAGAGTTTCAGGATGAGCCAATCACTGGAGCTGTTCAAGTTGGGAAGGAGGATGGCCTTGCTGGCATAAGTTAAAAGAAGCAGAGAACAATGAAGGAATCTAGTTGGTAGAGGAGCTGGCCACCATTTTTCCAAATAGTTCTACCAAAGAGGAAAAGGAAGCAAAGGTTTCAGCCCAACAAAGAAGTTTTATTGCTGTGCCATGTTGAAGCACCTTGTAACTATGTATTGACTTAACAGGGTTTCTGATTGACACTGCTCAGTCTTAAGTTTAATGAAATGATTAAGAACAGTGTACTCATTAACTGCAGAACGAATTACTTCTCCTGAGCCAAATCTGCCACCAAGACTGATGAGTCTTTCTTGACAGACTAGTATTTAATATAGCAGATATATTCCCCCATCTACTACCTCCTTTTGTGGTCATTTTCCTATTATTGGAAATTAGAAGAAATTCACAGTTCAATCATTTAGTGATATTTCTCTTTGTAAATGGCAATGTCTCTGTCACTTCTTGATCAGCAAAGCATCAGACAATAAGTGACTCATTCCTGATTTGTTAATGCAAAACTTTTTGTTATTTAATCATTTTGAGACAGTCATAGAAAGTTATTTAGCTTTGAAGATTCTTATAAGTCATGAGCCTGGTTAGGCAGATGTTGAGTAGCTTGTTGAATTATACAAAGTTAAGTTCAAAAAGTCAATCTTGATTTACAGCTGTTGTGTGAACAATTCAGTGCAGGCTCAGTGAAGCACATTATCTGTAAATAACACCCTGTACTTGCATAGAAACAGCCTGAACAGAAAGAGACTTCATTCTATATGATTAACGCACAAGTGCTTGATAAACAGTCAAGCACTTCACTGATATAAAATGGAATTCATGTGGAACATTTATGAAACCATGGGTGGACCTGTCCCAAGAAAAATGAGCTCCTATTGATATCTAACATTATAGGGGACCTTAATTTTCAAAATGGAGGGAAATATCTTAGTGTTATTTCATCCTGTGCATTGCTTCACAGGTTTCCAAGTTTTGTCAGTTATGAGAGCAACTTCCTTAGCCATTAAATCCAGTGAGTATTAAAGGTCAGCCATTCTAGAAATACAAAGTATAAGATATAGTCCTTAAGAAGAACTCCTTAGACTGTGATCTACTTCCACATTCATTCCCAGTAAACAAATAGCCTTGCTAAGTCAGGAGACCCTGCAAAGATTGGTCTATAGATACACTTAAGCCTCATTTGTAGTTCTCCTTTTTTTCTGGGTTGCTGCTTAAAAGCAGAGTAATTTTGCTTCTGTCCCCACATGAGGGGAAATTTTTGCCATTTTTTTTTTTTATAAGCAAGATAGAAAGGAGACAAAGCTGGGTTAGTGATCTCAATAAGGTGTCCAGAAGTACAAATTATAATACTAATGGTTTGATCCAGAATTTCTGTGTATCCAAATGATGTTGGATATAAAAGGTGACAACATCAGCAGGAGTCTATGGCTAGGTCACTACACATTGTGGCTTTGCTTGATACATAGAACCCCAGCCAGTGGTTTTAGTACAAAGGAGAAACAGTTGTACACACTTAATAGGTTGTCCAGTCCACAAGTGGGCTGGGGATTAGGGCAGGTCTCCCAGGTCCAGAGGGGAACTGAGGCAGAAGCTCAGTTACATGGATGGGACTCTCTGTATGACAGTTACAGCCAGTTACAGTGGCTGGTACAGGGGGATGGGAGAGTGGTGGTGCAGGCAGGTACACAAAAGTCACTTGAAACCCACAGTAAGGATCCCACTTCTCCGGTGATAGCCTCTACTGTTCATTACTGTGAACTCTTTGCCCTGGTTTCCTCTCTGCTCAGGAACTAGGGATGGCTGAGCTGCCTTCATGGGGCTTGGTTTCTGAAGATGGGAACCTGAGGAAGGCAGAATTAACCAATTCTGTAGAGCAGTTGCTGAGAGATAGCATGCCTATTGATGTTTTATAATGTTAAAATCTAATACAATACCAGAAATCCTTAGTAAGAATAACCTCAAAAGACCCTTGATGGGAGTGTTAGGCCATGAAAGTACCTTCCTCTTCTTCCTAAGCATGACTATTTTTGTATGCATTTCCTATGCATTTCTGTCTGATTCTCTGTCTCCTCTATCTCCCTGTATACTCTTTCTGTGACTGCGTTACATGTGTACACCAAACTTTTTTTATCATCTTTTTATGTATCTTTCTCTGTCAATCCTGATTTTCACTTGTTCTATTCCTTTTTAGTCCTTAACCAAACAGAATATAAAGCTGAAAGATTATATATATACATATATACACACATATACATATAGGTGTACATATGTATTCTATGTGTATATTTACACCGTTAAATGCATGTGTATATAAACACATTTTTACTGTATTTTGGATGAGAAGTTTTTATTCACTCTTTTTTTTTCTTTATTTTTCTTTATTAGAGAAGTTGTTGGTTTACAAAACAATTATGTGTAAAATACAGGATCCCCCATATACCACCTCACCACCAACACCTTGCATTGGTGTAAAACATTTGTTAAAATTGATGATAGCAGATTTTTATAATTGTGTTATTAACTATAGTACATCATTTAACTTAGGGTTCACTGTGTTGTATAGTTCCGTGGATTTTTAAAAAATTTTTATTCTGTTACCGTATATACAACTAACATTTCTCCTTTTTAATCATATTCAGATCTATATTTCAATGCTATTAATCACATTCACACTGTTATGCTACCATCACCACCATCTATAACCAAAACATTTCTATCATTCCAAATAGGAATCATGTATATTTTAAGTGTTAACTTCCCATTCCCTATCTCCACCCTGTCCCCTGGTAGCCTATATTCTAGATTCTAACTCTTTGAGTTTGCTTATTATAATTGTTTCAAATCAGTGAGGTCATACAATATTTGTTCTTTTGTGTCTGGTTTATTTCACTCAACATGGTGTCCTCAAGGTCATCCATGTTGTCACATGTATCAGGTGTTCATTCCTTTATGTGGCTGAATAATATACCATTGTATGTATATACCACATTTTATTTACCCATTCATCTGTTGGTGGACACTTAGGTTGTTTCCGTCTTTTAGCAATTGTTGAAAAATGCCTTTATAAACATTTGTGTGCAAATATCTGTTCAAGTGCCTGCTTTCAGTTCTTTTGAGTATATACCCAGGAGTGGGATTGCCAAGTGATATGGTAGTTCTATACTTAGCTTTCGAGGAAACACCAAACTGAGTTCCACAGCAACTATACCATTTTACATTGCCACCAGCAATGAATGAGTGTTCCTATTTCGACATATCCTCCCCAATACTTTTAATTTTCCATTTTTTAAATAGTTGCCATTCTAGTGGGTGTGAAATTGTATCTCTTTGTGGTTTTGATTTGCATTTCCCTGATGGTTAAAGAGGTTGAGCATCTTTTCATGTGCTTTCTGGCCTTGTAAAGCCATCTGGTCCTGAGCTTCTCTTTGTTGATTTTTTTTTTTTTTTCCCGTCACTGATTCAAACTCTACTAATAATTGGTTTGTTGATGTCTTCTATTTCTTCTTGAGTCAACATTGGTCATTTCTATGTTTCTAAGAATTTGTTGATTTCATCTAGGTTATAATGTATTGGCATACAGTTGTTCATAGCATGCTGTTACAGTCCTTTTTATTTCAGTGGGGTCAGCAGTAATGTCCCCCTTCTCATTTCTGATTTTATTTATTTGTAGCCTCTCTCTTTTTTTCTTTCTCAGTCTAGCTAAAGGTTTGTTGATTTTATTGATCTTTTCAAAGAACCAACTTTTGGTTTTAATGATTCTCTCTACTGTTCCTTTTTGTTTCTCTATACTAATCTTTGTTATTTCCTTCCTTCTGCCTACTTTGGGTTTAGTTTGCTCTTCTTTTTCTAGTTGTTCCAGTTTGATTTGAAATATCTCTTCCTTTTTAATGTAAGTATTTAGAGATATAAATTTCCCTCTCAGAACTATCTTGGCTGCATCCCATAAGTTTGGTATGTTGTATTTTCATTTTCATTCACCTCAAGATATTTTCTTTAACCCATTGGTTGTTTAAGAGTATATTGTTTAATTTCTACATATTTGTGAATTTTCCATTTCTCCCTCTGTTATTGATTTCTAACTTCATTCCATTGTGGAGAATATACATTGTATAATTTCAGTATTTTTGAATTTATTGAGACTTGTTTTGTGACCTAACATATCATCTTTCTTGGAGAATGATCCATGTGCACTCAAGAAGAATATGTAATCTGTTTTTGTTGGGTGCCGTGTTCTATATATGTCTGTTAGGTCTAGTTAATTTAGTGTATCATTCAAGTCCTGAACTTCCTTATTGATCTTCTGACTATATGTTCTACCCATTATTGAGAGTGGTGTGTTAAAGTCTCCCACTATTAATGTAAAACTGTCAACTTCTCCCTTCAAATCTGTCACTATTTGCTTCATATATTTTGGGGCTCTGTTGTTAGGTGCATATATATTTATAATTGTTACATCTTCCTGTTAAATTGTACCTTTTATCAGTATGTAATAATCATCTTTGTTCCTCGTAACTGTTTTTGATTTAAAGTCTATTATATCGGGAGGAGAAACCAAGATGGCGCTAGGTGAGACAGGACTAAGGAACACCTCCGTGGAAAACACTAGATAAAGAACAGAGAGTGACCCAGAATACTGGTTACAGCGATGTTCCAGCTGGATGAGATCTGCTAGTTCCCAGGGGCTGTATACTTGCTGAAACTGGGAGTCTGCATTCTGAAAAGAGTGAGTAAGCTGGCTGGAAGTCCCGCAGCTGCACGGCGATCTGGGGAAGCCAGGGTTTGGCATCTGGAGACCAATGGGCTCTTTTAATTAAAAAAAAAAAAGAAAAAAAAGAAAAACCCAGGAGTGGCTGCTGGTGCGATCATGGGAACCACGCAGTAAAACACAGCAAGAGGGGGCTGGGCCAGCCTCTCGGTGTCTGGCCTGGAAGATAGCCCGCTGCAGATATCCCTGGGGCCGGGGGAATGGAGGGAAGAGCCAGAAGCCAAAGGAAACCCCGCGGCTAGCAGCTCGCTCCTGGGAGGGCTGGATAAACTGCCTGGGGCCATGCCCACAGCCCAGAGCCTCGCCAGTTGTCCCAGAGCTCGGAAGGAGGAACTGTACTAGGAGGGGGGTGTGGAGACACCCCGTTCGGCCATTTTTGCATCAGGCTGAAAGCGAGCCGGCTCGGCCCGGCAGCCTGGGGCTTCCCTTGAGGGACGGCGTGCACTGGTGATGTAGCATGGCATTCCCTCAGCAGAGGTCCTTGAGGATCATGGCTGGGCGGGGGGACCCACTCAGAGATCCCAGGGACACTACGCCAAGTCTGGTGGTTTGTGGGACAGCAAGAGGGAGGGGCTGGGGCTGAAATGAAATGAAGGCTTGGACTCTTGTGGCGGCCTTGAATCTCCGGGAACCGGGGGGATTTGAATATTGAGGCTGTCCTTCCTCCCTGGCCACCCGTACAAGCGCCCCGCATTCAGGGCGGATGGCTCCAGCAACACACCCAGGCTGAGTTCTCCGGCTGGACCCCACAAGAATCATTTCCCCACACACCGCAGGGACAAGGTGGAGAACTGACTTGAGAGGTATAGATGACTCACAGACACCATCTGCTGGTTAGTTAGAGAAAGTGTACGTCACCAAACAATGTTTCTGAAAAATTAGATAGGTTTTTTTTTTTTTACAAATTAAAAGAAACCTGTCAAGCAGAGCAAATGCTAAGAGGCCAAAAACAACAGAAAATCTCAATGCATATGATAAAACCAGACGATATGGAGAATCCAACTCCAAACACACAAATCAAGTTATCAGAAGAAACAAATTTCCTCGCAGAATTAATCAAAGAAATACAATCAAGGAACGAAAACATGCCAAAGAATTTAAAGGACATCAAGAAGACCATGACCCAGGATATAAGCGACATAAAGAAGACCCTAGAAGAGCCTAAATAAGACATTGCAAGAGTAAATAAAAAAAATAGAAGATCTTATGGAAATAAAAGAAACTGTTGGCCAAATTAAAAAGACTCTGGATATTCACAATACAAGACTAGAGGAAGCTGAACAACATCTCAGTGTCCTAGAAGTCCACAGAACAGAAAATGAAAGAACAAAAGGAAGAATGGAGAAAAAAATTGAAAAAATCGAAATGGATCTCAGGGAAACGATAGATAAAATAAAACATCCAAACTTAAGACTCATTGGTATCCCAGAAGGGGAAGAGAAGGGTAAAGGTCCAGAAAGAGTATTCAAAGAAATTGCTGGGGAAAACTTCCCAAATCTTCTACACAATATAAATACACAAAGCATAAATGCCCAGCAAACCCCAAATAGAATAAATCCAAATAAACCCACTCCGAGACATATTCTGATCAGACTCTCAAATACTGAAGAGAAGGAGCAAGTTCTGAAAGCAGCAAGAAAAAAGCAATTCACCACATACAAAGGAAACAACATAAGACTAAGTTGTGACTACTCAGCGGCCACCATGGAGGCAAGAAGGCAGTGGCATGACGTATTTAAAACTCTTAGAGAGAAAAATTTCCAACCAAGAATACTTTATCCAGCAAAACTCTCCTTCAAATTTGAGGGAGAGCTTAAATTTTTCACAGACAAGCAAGTCCTGAGAGACTTTGCCAATAAAAGACCTGCCCTACTTCAGATTCTAAAGGGAGCCCTACCAACAGAGAAACAAAAGAAAGGGGAAAGAGATATGGAGAATTTTAACAGAAATATATAGTACCTTACATCCCAAAGCACCAGGACTCTCATTTTTCTCTAGTGATCATGGATCTTTCTCCAGAAGGGACCATAAGCTGGGGCATAAAACAAGCCTCAAGAAATTAAAAAAAAAAAAAAAATTGAATATGCTCAAAGCACATTCTCCAACCACAATGGAATACAAATAGAAGTCAATAATTTTTGAACTGTAACTCCACTAGTTACTTCCTACATGATGTAAATTACACAAACCCTAATGACAAATCAGTGGTTTTGAACTCAATGTAAAATACGTAATTTTAGACAACTGTATAAAGGTAGGGGAATGGAGTAGTATAGGAACATAGTTATGTGTCCTATTGAAGTGAAGGTGGTATCAAAGAAAAACAAGATTGATAGGGATTTAACAGGTTAATTTTAACCCCCACAGCAAACACAAAGAAATTATCAGAGAATATAACCATAGAGATGAAATGTAGAGTTTGGGTTAAGAGAAATGGGGGAAGGGGCAATGGGGAGTTAAGAAATGAGGGTGGAGTTGCTGTTTGAGGTGAAGGGAAATTTCTAGTAACGGATGGTGGGAAAGAGCATTACAACATTCTAAATGTGATTAATCCCACTAATGGAATGCTAGGGAGGGGGTGGAATAGGAAGATTTAGGCTGTATGTATGTTTCCACAACAGAAAAAAAAAAAAAAAAGACAGTCTAAATAGATGATGATTTAATGCCAAGGATGAACTTGGATGGGATTAGATGATAGAGGACAGGTGGCTCAAAGGGACACAGTTGAGACATAAGGTAAAGGAAATATAGAATGTAGGCTTTGTATCACTGTTGAATCTCTTGTACTTCTTAGCTGCGCTTAATGGGATTGCATAAAAGAATGCTCTTGTTCATGGGAAGTGTATACGTGAATTATAGTGTATGTTCAAGGATGTGTGCAGCTAGCTCTCATATGTTCAGAACACAGAGCAATAGATGATGGATGATAGGGAGGGAGGGAAAGAAGTAGCGATGTGACAGCATGTTAAGGTTGGTGGATTGAGCTATCAGGGGAGGGGGGTCAGGGTATGATGGAATTCTTTGTAAGGGGTTAGTATTCTTTTTGCAACTGTTCCTATAACTTTGAATTTATTTCAAAATAAAATTTTAAAAAGTAATAAATAAAGTCTATTATATCGATATTAGTATAGCCACACCAGCTCTCTTTTGGTTTCTACTTGCATGGTATAATTTTTCCCAACCTTTCACCCTCACCCACCTTACTTGTATCTTTGACTTTAAGTGTAGTCTCTTGAAAACAGCATATAGTTGGGTCATGCTTTTTTATTCATTCTGCCATCTCGGCCTTTTGACTGTAAAGTTTAATCTATTTGCATTTAAAGTCACTTCTGATAATACAGGACTTCTTTCTGCTATTTTGCTATTTAGCCTTTGTAAGAAGTCTTATCCTTTTTTGTCCTTCAGCTTCCATTAAGACCAACTTTTCTTTTTATTTGCTTTTTAGTGTGTTCCAAATTGAGTGCCTTCTCATTTCTATCTGGATATATTTTCATCCATTTTCCTTGTTGTTACCATGTGGTTAAAATTTAACATCCTAAGTTTGTAACAATCATATTTGATTTGATACTAACTTCAATAGCAGGCCCATATACTTTTCCCATACCCCCTGTGCTCCCCCATCATGTTTTTTTAATACCATTACCACTTAAATCTTTGTACGTTGTATGTCCACAGACCTAGATTTATCATTACTTTTTATGCATTTGCAATTTAGCACATGTAAGAAGTAAGATATTCTTTGCTCTTAAATTGAAAAACAGAAGAATAGAAGGCTTTATTTCCCTGTTTTTAGAAAATATTATGACTAAATTAAATGTCTGTTGTTTCTATCTTCCATTGATGCCCTCCATGGGCTGTTGATCTGCATTGGAGTTTTGGGTTTTTTTTTAACAGAGACAAGGAAAGCAAACTCACTCCTTACTTCATTACTTCTTGTAAGTCATGGTAAATATATTGTTTCAGCCAATCTTATTTATTTATTTCTGGCCCTGTCCTAAAAATTATTTGAGGTTGTGTACAAAAGAACGCATAGCACACGAGAGGAAACATATAAAGAAAAAGGGAAAGTTAGGGTGGAAATAAGTGAAGAGTTCCTTCAAATTTGTCAAAGGTGAGTCATTGATTTGGCTTTAAACTTCATATGGGCAAAATTAAGAAGTAAGGTCACTATTCCAATTATTGAAGAGTATGTAAGCAATCCCCTCAAACTTAGAGGTATAAAAAAAAGTATATAGCTTTCTATCACTACTGTAAAAAATTATAATAAATATAGCAATTTAAAGAACACAAATTTATGATTTAACATTTCTGTAAATCAAAAGTATGACATAGGTCTCACCAGGATAAAATCAAGGTGTTAGCAGGGCTGTGTTCCTTTCTGGGGGGCTCTAAGGAAAAATCCATTTCCTTTCCTTTTCCCCAATTTCTAGAGGTTCCCACACTCTTTAGCTTGGGATCTCCCTTCTCCATTCAAAGCCAGCAATGTTTCATCTTTCTGACCATTATTCCATAGTCACATATCCCTCTAACTCTTCTGCCTCCCTCTTCCTCTTTTAAGAACCAATGCATGATAATTTTGGGCCTATCCAAATTAGCCGTCTTGAATTCAAATGATTAACAACCTTAATTCCATCCTTAACCTTAATCTCCCTTTGCCTAGCATATTCACAGATTCCAGGGATTAGGGCATGGACATCTTTGGGGGGCCTCCCACCCATCAATGATAGCATTTATTCTTGTCATAAATCTGCAGTTTGGGCAGAGCATGGTGGAGATGGTTCATTTTTTCATCATCTGGCATCGGCTGGCATGGCTTGAAGTCTGGTGCCTGGAATCATCTGAAGGTGCTCACACAATTTGACCATTGATGCTGAGAAAATGAAACAGCTAGGGCTGGCACAGCTGTTACTCCGTGAGTACCAATCTCTGTCTCTATGTGGGCTTTCCATGTGGTCCCTGCAGTGTGGTGCCTCAAATATCTGGACTTCTTATATATGTCACCCAAGGCATATGTTAAGAGAGAGAGACAGGGACTGAGAGAGATAGGATGAGAGAGACAGAGAAAGAGAGACAGAAACAGACACATAGGAGGAAGCTGTATTGCCTATTATGTCCTAATCTTCAAAATCATGCAAAGTCACTTTTATCACTTTTTATTTACTAGAAATGAGTTGCTAAAGCAAGCCCATATTTAAGGGAGGGGAATTAGATGGAAGGATTGTCAAAGAATTGGAAGACATATTTTAAAGCTACTATAGTCACTTAAAAGATTTAAAGTATCTCCTGAATAGTTTTTCTTAGGGACAAGAAGTAATTTTTTTTTTCTGTGGGTTGACATGAAATGACATGGTGTGAAATGTAAAAGACAATGGCCTGACTGATGTATGTATAGTAAATGCAGTGATAAATTCATAAAGATGTTTATTTTAGCATTTCTAGGTGCTAGCACCATAGGACATTTCAATGAAAGTAATTCCACAAGTTTCTAAAGCCTTTATTCCAAGTATAAGGGTTTCTAATGGACTAAATTAAATCCAGGCAAAAACATAGATAATGTAGAAGAATTAATGAACTACACATCCTTCAATAGATCCTCCATGACTATTATGTTTCATAATATGATTTTAAAAAAGACTTCAGCATCAAAGAAATCAGGATTATATTCCTTGACCACTACCAGGAGTAAAGATAACCTGTGTGGCCAGTTGAGAGTAGATCCAAATGTACTAGTTTGGCATTTAGTTCTTAAATGAAACAAATTGTTTCATTACCAAATGTGCTTCTCTCCAGATAGTTACCAGTTTCAGATGTAAATAAACACAAACCATTTTGTTATGTATGAATGATGAAAACATATCTTAAAAACGGTTGTTTCAGCATTTCATATAACCATCTCTTAGAACATGTAAATTTGCTATTCTGGGGCTCCCATTCTTGCATGTGATATGGTTACATAATTCACATTTCATCATTAATATTTTTTGCAGATGTTTAAATCTGATTGATAGATTTTTGAAGTTTTGGATTTTGCATAAAATGCATAGAGTTCAGTGTAGGACTTAACTAAATTAGTTCCTATACTAATGTTGTTGAATTATGTTTTACTAAGAGAGCCATCTATAATTTTGTTGCTTCTGTCCTCATATTTTTGCATTATCTTCATTAATACTTCTCCTGTCAGGGATTGAGAAGAGGGCCATTCAATCACTTGTATTCTTAGCAATTAGTGTGCACATAAACAGTCTATTATTTTCTTTGCAATTAAGTAACATAATACACATACCATGCCATGAATGAATAAAATATAATTACATAGCACACTTAATAGAAAGCCAGGTTCATCAACTTTTAATGTTCTTTCCCTATTTCTAGATAATGAAATGGATAATTACAAAGAACTTCTGAATGCCTGTCAAGTAGACTATATCTTAACTCAGAAATTGAATGTAGCATCTATTCTAAAAGTGTTTGGAAAATTAGAGCTATGAGTATATTTGGGGGAGGGACCCTTTGAAAAGTTTATTTTAATTTTTAAATATAGCTTCTCATATAATATTTATGCTAGAAAGACTTTAAAATTGTGTGAGGACATAGCCTTGAAGTTAGAGTTAGCTTATCAAGACCATCCTTAAATACATACAGATGTTTATTCTCTGTTACTCAGCTTACTAAAAATCAAACATGGTTACACAGTTGAATATCTCTCTCTAAAAAATAAAAACTGGCCTACCTTTGTCTTTCCTCTTTAGTTCTAATATCTTTGTTACAGTGTTCCCCCCCCCCCCACATATTGTGCTATGATTTGACTTTTTTTCCAAAATTTTAAAAAATTTAAAAAGAACACCTTTCCTTCTGCTGTAGTCCCATCTTCTTTTTCTTGCTTATCGCATATAACCAAGAATGGCTTGATGTAGTTAAAAAAAATTAGTTTTCCTTTTTGTTATCTTTCTTTTACAGAAAGTATCGTTAACACTTTCTTGCATGATATGTATGAAAGGCTCTGGGGCTGTGTAAGGACAAGGCATAAACTAGAACTTTCTTCCAAATTAGTTAATCAACTGTATTCAAACCCTACTTTGGAGTATTAATTACAGCATGTAGATGGGATATGAAGTGAAATATCCAACAATTATTTGTTTTTCTCTAACTTGATAATTTTGTTCCCCTAGTGATGATATTATCTGTTGTTTATTTACATTATTAGACTGTTTAAAATAGAGCCACCTAGTCCAATCCCCCATAATGACAGAAACATATGTTTTGGAGCTGTGCCAAGCAGACCCCATGACTGACTAGAAAAATGGGATCCATGAGGGTCATTTGCAAGACGCCTTTGGTAAAGGTGCTGCCCAAATGGAAAACTCCAAAGGGCATCCTTTCCCTGAGGGTGAGATAGATTCTAAGATAGTAAGGCAGGGATAAAACAAAATCCTGATCCCTACCCACACTATTTTGTCTGCCTCCAGAACTACAAACATTTTTCGCAGGAACCTCTTCTCAGTTTTGTGTCAGTAAAACGGATCATGGGAACACTGGAGGGAAAGCAAAGCAATGCTGCCTGAATCCTCATTAACAAAAACCTGGCTCCATGTTGATAAAGCTTTACTATTCAAATAAGGCTGTCTTCCATGTGAAGTCACAAAGTGAGGAAGAGGAAGTTTTAGATAGTAGACAAAAATCTAAATAATCATGTGGACAGTTACTCTGTCACATATTAGACTCTCTTAGGTAAAGTTGCCACTGGCAGACAAGGTGAGCTGCACACTACCTTCAAGGCCAGTCAGGAGGGTAGGCTTTTAATTCCTTTATACATCCGTAGAGCACTATCCCTGGGCAAATGTGGATCTGGATTTACTTTGTTAAAGGCTAAAATTAAGGCTACAATGTTGAACAATCAATAGTACATTGAGATACAGCACTATCATTTTCCTGGGAAATCAGATTCAGTCTATCTCCAAGGAAGGCTTAAATAAAGACTAACCTTGTAGTAATAAGAAATAATGTTCTACTTTGAAAATGAGATCTTTTGATTGACAATTGAAATCAAATTAACAAGATATTGACAATCTATTTCAGTTATTGATGAATAATGAAATGTGATTAATACATTTCACTGTAAAGTTATTTGATAGACTACAGATTATGAAAAATTATTGCTTAAATGTAGTAGGCTTAGTGAATAAAATGGTAGAATCTCCCTTACAGCTAAGATGTATGTGTGTGTGTGCACATGTGTGTATGTATCTTCTGGGTAAGTGACCCTGTCCAATGGTTTTGTTTTAGTTAATTTTCAAAATGGTGCTTTTTTTATATATAAGAAATTCTTCTTTTCCAGTGTTCATAGTCAAGCAATAGAAGTTTTCTCAATTAGTAGAATAATTACTATTTCTTGAGAATGATATTAATAGTTATATTTATTGTTTCTTCATCATTGAATGTGAGTTCAAGTTTAGTGAAGATTCACCAGTTATGTATTAGTTTTCTTTATTGTAGTCAAAGAACTAAAAGTCAGAAGAGATGATTGTTGGGGTGGGGTGGCATGGTAGGTGGGTGTCGGCTTGGGCCTGAGGGCCCAGCCACAGGTGGGATCACCACAGCAACTGCCCCAGATTAGTTGCTTCAAGAGGAAGATTTGGAAGAATGAAATGCTTTGAAACACTAATCTAATTGTTGACTGTGCCGTGCAGTGGGACAAATCAGAAAATCAATCAGATGCCATCAGTTCCCAAGTTCTTACCTTGTTACAAGTGAAAATGAAGGTCTTGTCAATCAATCTAATGAGAAAAACATTACATCCAGAATTTGCTGAAAAACCAAGCTCTTGTTAGACCAGCATTGTTGTTATCTGAGCAGCCAAACAGCCTCATTTTTTTCACAATGGGTGGTTGAAGAGTTTTTCACAATTCTAAACAGAACAGTATTGGACCAGGGTCTTTCTAATTTCTGTGGTCCCATCAGCCTAACCCAACCAAGAGAGTAAGTGGAGAATAATAACTTTTTAAAGCATCAAGCATTTATTATGGGTTTTGAATAATTTAATTTTTAAATCTCCTGGGGCAATGGCTATGTCAAGTAGATTTACTTGGTTCAAGTAAGTTATATTTTTAAAAAACCTTACAAATGATTACATCAAATTATAGCAAGCCCCAAATTGATTGAGGGTTTTATATATTGAATATACATGTCTAGTAGGATTATTTAAGCTAGATGTTTGTGCACTTCTTTACGATTTATAAACATTTCCATATACATTATCTCCCAAGCACTAGCCTTTTCAACAACTTTTTAAATAGGTAAAGATTATTTCCACAGTTTCACAAATGCTTCTATTTCAAAGCAAATTAGAATTATTATTTTCATAGCATCTGGGCACTGTGAATATTCTATAGAAGTAGTAGAAAACACTAATGTACTGAAGCTTATTATTATTTAACCAAAGGAGATACTGAGACTTTTTTTTTTCCCTAGCTAATGAACCTTATAGTAAGGCTACAATTTCCAGCAATAGTACAATTGCCTTGCAATATACTGACATGAGAAATGACACTGTAAAAAAGATAATTTCTGACTATTGCCAAGGACTCTGGAGAATTATTAAAAAGCAACTAACTCCCTGACCAGTTATGTTGGAATAATCTACTGTTAAATTCTAGGAGAGATGGAATATCCTCCTTGTGCCAGAGCAATTTATACTTCCAGTTTTCAAATATATGTCAAAATAATGTTCCTTGTGGTGTGCCATGGGTAGTTAAGCACATTTATTATTCCAAGATCCAAGCTTTCACATTACTGAATAAATGGAAATATAATGTGAACCCAGCCAATGCTACTGGTCTGAAAAGAAGAGCAGAAGAAAAGCTAGCAGGCAGGGAGTGGGTGTCATCTCAGGCATTTCTCTCCCTGGCCTGGATTTCTGCCATTCTTATGTGCCGTTTACAGAGAAACTCTAACAAGGGAGAGTAATCTGAAGAAGAACATCTTGTCCTCTGTCACCTAATTGGATAAGAGATAATGCAGAAGAACAATGAGAGATGTGCAAAGGTGCTTGTGCCAAATTGCCTCCTGCTCTGATATTGGACTGTGGAGGAGCTTGTGCCTTTAGTGGGTAAGAATCTTAGTGTGGGAGCCACAGCTAGCATTCTTCTGCTAGAATAGGGCATCTGTAGATGCTACTTTCTTCTAAAACCTCACAAGGTGGACTGACCCTTCTACCCAGGGTAAGGAACCACCTCCAGTTTTAAATAATAATAGAGAAGAGAAAATGGGAAAGTGAAAATTGTATTTTTGTGTATTTAATATGTGACAGAGTCCAGTCAAGTTTATATAAGGAATAGCATATAAAATAGCATCGATCCAAATTTACCCCACTTAAATATTTCAAAACATAAAATAAAAAATAATCTTAAATGTGAATGTCTCCTTTAAGAAGCTGGCAATTCTAATTCCCATTGCTTTTTCTCCTTTAAATAACTGGACTTTCAGTACATTAATATTTTTTTCTAAAATGTCAAGATCCCTGAAGAAAAAGAACATTAGTGGAAAACCTGGTGAAATTGGGAAAAAGTCTGTAGTTTATAGTATTAAATCAATGTTAATTTCTTAGTTTTGAAAATGGTAACATGGTTATATAAGATGTTAACATTAGGGGAAGCTGGGTAAAAAAGAGAACTCTCTCTACTATTTTTGTAACTCTTTTGTAAGTCTAAAATTATTTCAATCTATATTTATTTTTTAAGCTCAAACCAATTACAAGGGAAAGGGAGTGGCATGAGTAAGCACTGTGATAATTAGTGGGGCACACCCCTTAATGATATATATTTTGTAAACCTATGAGTGTAATGGAATCTAGGCGCTTAGGAAAGAATTTTGAATATAAAAAATACTATTTCAAAAATGTTGAAACCCGTGAGAACAATTCCCTGCACTATGACTTACAAATTTACCTGAGGCCTAACAGTCATCCCAATAATATGGGGTAAAATATGGATACTTCTTCCAAAAAAAAAAAAAAAAAAAAAAGAACAAGACAATTTCCTTCCAAATACTTTAAAGGAACGTCTCTTCAATGGCCATTCTCTCTCAAAGACATCTGTGAAATGTTTCTTAATTCCCAGAATAAATCAGCTACCCTTTCCTCTGTAGGCTCCTGGCACTTCCAGTATCACTTGGTGCTTTGAAATGTGTCTGTAACTAGGCTGAACACTCCTCAAAGGCAGGAGCCTATTTTTTTCTCTCCCCTATTGCTTTAGCTCACAGTAGACACTTGTAAAATTTTTTTTTCAAGTTATCAGTGAATGTGTGGAAAGAAATGTGTACATAGTAAAACATTTTTGTAAGAGCACCTCTCCAAAGTGTAACAAGTCAAGAGAGAAACACTTCCCCACAGCCCTAGCCAACTTGAGTGTGCTTGAAAATATACCCTTGCTGCTCCAATAGAATTAAATGTAAATGATCCTGAAAACAAGTAGAGTCTCAATGATAAAAGGCTTGGATAACATAGGCTGAATATGTTTGCTGATTGTGTTCTTTCTAAGTCTACTTATGGTTTCTAATATTAAAATCCTGGTTACTTGAAGGTTTGGGTTACTTGAATGTACTTCAATCACAATTTTGTACCTCCACAAGTTTTCTCTCTTTTGTCTCATTTAAGTGAGTCATAATGGGGCAAGTCAATTAAAAACTAATAATCAGTAATCAGTTTGTCATTGTAAACATTCTATTTAAAGTAATGAAATAAAAGTTACATTTGAAAGTAAATACTACTGAAAGATAAGGTCATGCAAAAGCCGGCATGTGAAAATAAATCGTCCTTAAAAGGTCCTGAATTGGTTTTGGCTTCATCAAAACATCTTGTTCATGGTTGGTGTATTTAGTATGCACTATGGCTGCTACTCGTTGAAGGTTAAGTGTGACCTAGATTTTATTGGTGTTCACTCTAATCTACTCAATTATCTTTGTGAGTTTGTGAGTTTTGGGGCAAGATGAACCACCGACTTCTATTGGCATATTGGGTAGTTGTAAAGATTTGATAAAATGCTAATTGATAATAATGAAAAACCAAGTCACTATTTTGATAAATTATATTCTTGTTCTTTTGAAAAATATTTGAGAAATTCTTTTTTAATAAAAAGAGAAGTGGCTTAATACAGAAAAATCCTTGAAAGAGGAATGTAACCACAAGAATCCTATTTCTTTGATATTTCTGTAGCTCACACATGTTAGATAAGAAGATAATGGTGAAGGCACTACATTTTAGAATAGTAAGTTTGGGAATGGCTATCAGAGGTCATAAGTACTTCCTTCTCCTAACTAAGTCTAAATGCAAATCATCCAGGACAGAAAGTCTCCTCCATTTTCTTAAATAAAATCCAGAGCATAAGAATTCATAATGTCCTCAGTAATCCTTTCATGATCTGTATTTTGAGACATATTATCCTCCACCTGCTTAAGCTACATTATAAAACTTTGGTAACTACAACAAATATGAAGGGAGAGAAATACCTGAAGGAGAGGCTTGTACATTGAACTTTGGGATGTACAAGTACTTAAGGAAAAGGTTCAAAAGAAGAGATGGATGTGTGCAGAATATGTGGAGCAGAACATGCTGGTTGTTGGTGCATTTCATGCATTACTTCAATTCTAAAAATAATTACTGAGTGTGCTTGACTTACTCGTAAAATTTTAAAAAGTAAGAATAGGAGATAATTAAGCTTTAGTGCAGCAGAAATATACTAACTAGATGAAGCCTAGGCTTTGAGATCTATTAACTTACACTCCAGGAAAACATCTGAGAGACGGAAGGTGATAGAAATAAGTAAAAAAGGACCAAGGATACTATTTTCCTTGTTTCTTGGCAAAAACTCAACCAGGCAGTTTTCCTCCAGTCATGGATGATTAAAATAAAAACAACTCCACTTCTATGTAAAGTTATTGCAGTGTAAGGGAATGTCATCAGTGCCTTGGAGAGTCAGAGGAAACTCGTTATCTATGAAAAATATTTTTGAAAGAAACTTAAGAATACCCTTGATTGCATTGTTTCAGGTTTTCTTTACATGAAAGTAAGAAAAAAATCCCAACTCAAACTAATTAAATAATAAGGAACTTCATATCTCATTCAATAAGAAGTCAAAAATAACATAGCAAGCCTGGGTTAATTCAATAGCTTGACAGTGTCAACAAGGACCAGCATTGTTTCCTTCCTCTTCTCTGCCATTCTTATATGTCTCATCCTCAGGCTACCTCTCTCATGGTCATAAGATACCTGCAGCAGCTCTCGGCATCACCTTCTCACAACGAAGTCTATAAGAAGCAATGTGACCTTCTCTTCTTAGTGTCTTTTTTTTTTTTTATCAAGAAATAGTTGAGATGCTCTTCCCCAGAGATCCTTGTAGACTTCCCTCAGATCTCAGTAGCCAACATTGGCCAAATGAAGGAATTGGAACCATTGTAATGATTGGTTTTGATCAATCATGATTTATCTCTAGTGATTGGCAATGAGCTTTACATCCCTGAAGCACAGGATTAGATGGATGAGCATGGATTCTGACAAATTAGGAATTTAGTAGAAAAATATGCAAGCCATGTCCCTCTCTCTCTCTCCCTGACAAATTTGTTTAATTTTCAGCATGGTATTTATCATACTCTAATATTTTCTTGTTTATTTATTGTCTGACCCAACTATATGCTGCCTATAAGAAACCTGCTTTAAATATGAAGGCATAGATTAAAATGAAATGATGGGGAAAGATTATTCAATGTAAAAACTGATTGAGGGCTTCTGGGAAGATGGCAGATTAGGAGACACAGACCAAAAGTCACCTCCATGATAAAGGACAGAAAGCACTACAGAACAGCAGTTCCAGGGTTCCATGGGCTGGGCAGGGACTTCTACACCCATAGTGAGTATGTACTTGGAGAAACCGAGAGACTGCATTTAAGACCAGTGAGTGTTTGGCCTGGAACACCACCAGGGAATGCCAGGGACTAGTGGTTGGAGCAGACAGACAAGCGAAGAAGGGGGCAGCTTTCCATGCCCCATGTAGCCATATTTTCAGTTGGTTTGGGAAATAATCCTTCACAGCCCCACAGCCAAGAGCTTCCTTGAGGGAATTTGGGATTCAACAGCTTGTGACTGCATCCACTGTGCCTCCACAGAAGCCCCTGGTGTGCACAGCCTAGAGGCAAGGGTGCAGCATGGAAGTTCCAGGAGCTCTCCCCCAGTCCCAGGTACTTGTGGGTACACAGAAGATAGAGACTGTGGAGCATTTGAACAGGAAGGTGAGATATGCAGCTCTGCAGCCCCAGAGCATCCTGGAGCAGACTCCCTGCCCACAACCACAGGGTTGGCAGTCCCCAGGGCACATGGAAAATTGGCCCATTGATAGGACTTCCACATGGATTGCACAGCCTCTCAGTACATATATGAAGTTAGGGGAAAACTGGCTTGAGGGGAAGAGATGGCTCAAGAGCACCATCTGCTGGTAAGTCAGGAAAAGTGCACTCCACTGAGCTGTAGTTCTGACAAATTATAGATAAATGTTCAAATAATCCTGCATATCCTAAAAGAACCCTATCAAGAAAACCAAATGCCAAGAGGCCAGAAACAGCAGAAAATTATAAAGCATATGAAGAAACCAGAAGATATGAATAATCCAAACCTCCATATTAAAAAGGCAGATGAGACACAGAACTTGGAGTAATTAATCAAAGAAGTACATGCAAACATAAATGGCATGGCTCAGGATATAAAAGGCATGAAGAATATCTTAGAAGAGAATAAAGAAGAATTTGCAAGAGTAAATAAAAAAAATAGCATATCTTATGGAAATAGATACTGTTGATAAAATTAAAAATATTCTTGAGATACATAGCAGCAGATTTGATGAGGTAGAGGAAAAAATTAGTAACCTTGAGGTCAGAACGATGGAAGTCAAAAGCACAAAAGAATGAATGATGAAAAAATTGAAAAATTTGAATTGGAGCTCAGGGAAATGATGGACAACATAAAGTGCACAAATATAAGAATCATTGGTGTTCCAGAAGGTAAAGAGAGGAGTAAAAGTCTAAGAGGAGTATTCAAAAACATTGTTGGGGAAAACTTCCCAACACTTCTAAATGACATACATATGCAAATCAGATGCTTAATGAACTCCAAATAGAATAAATCCAAATAAACCCACTCTGAGACATATTCTGATCAGATTGTCAAATGCTGAAGAGAAGGAGAAAGTTCTGAAAGCAGCAAGGGAGAAGCGATTCATCACATACAAAGGAAACAACATAATAAGTATTAACCAGTCAGCGGGTAACATGGAGGCAAGAAGGCAGTGGTATGACATATTTAAAATTCTGAAGAGAAAAATTGCCAGCCAAGAATTCTTTATTCAGCAAAGCTCTCCTTCAAAATTGACGGAGAGCTTGAAATTTTCACAGACAAACAAATGCTGAGAGAATTTGTTAACAAGAGACCTGCCCTACAAGAAATATTAAAGGCAGCTCCACTAGCTGAGAAAGAAAGACAAGACAGAGAGGCCTGGAGAAGGGCACAGAACTAAAGAGCATTATTAAGGGTATCTTAAAGGAATTAAAGAGAGAGGGGGAAAATAGATCTGACAAATAAAAACCAAAGGATAAGATGGCTGATTCAAGAACTGCCTTAACGTAATAACATTGAATGTGAATGGATTAAACTCTGCAATTAAAAGATACAGATTTGGAAAATGGATTAAAAATATGAACCATCTTAGACCCAGTGACACAAAGAGATTGAAAGTGAAAAGATGGAAAAAAATATTTCATGCAAGCTACAGTCAAAAAGAAAGCAGGGGCAGCAATACTAGTATCAGACAAGATAGACTTTAAATGCAAGAATATCGTAAGAGACAAAGGACACTATATACTAATAAAAGGGACAATCCACCAAGAAGAAATAACAATCTTACTGTTTATGCACCCAATCATGGTGCTTCAAAGTACATGAGACAAATATTGGCAAAACTGAAGGAAGCTATAGATGTTTCCACAATAATCATGGGGGCTTCAATACACCCCTCTCTTCTATAGGTTGATCAACCAGATAAGAGGACCAATAAAGAAATTGAGAACCTAAACAATGTGATAAATGAATTAGACTTAACAGACATATATAGAGCATTATATCCCAAATTACCAGGATATACATTCTTCACCAGTGCTCTTGGAACTTTCTCCAGAATAGATCATATGCTGGCACATAAAACAAGCCTCAAAAAAATTTAAAAAGATTGAAGTTATTCAAAGTACATTCTCTGACCAGAATGTAATGCAACTAAAAGTCAATAACCATCAAAGATCTAGAACATTCACAAATATCTGGAGGTTAAACAACACTTTTAAACAATCAGTGGGTCAAAGAAAAAATTCCAAGAGAAATTGCTAAATATCTAGGACAAATGAAAATGAGAACACAACATATCAAAACTTACGGGATGCAACAAGGGCAGTATTGAGGGGGAAATATATAGCTCTAAATGCATACATTAAAACGGGAGAAACAGCTAAAATCAAAGAACTAATGGAACAACTGAAGAAGCTAGAAAATGATCAGTAAAATAATCCTAAAGTTAGAAGAAGAAAAGAAATAACAAGGATTAAACTACAATAATGATATGGAGAACAAAAAAACTCTAAATAGAATAAATAAAATCAAAAGTTGGTTCTTTGAGAAGATAACAAGATTGAGAAACCCTTATCTGGACTGACAAAGTCAAAAAGATAGGAGATCCCAATAAACAAAATAATAAATGAGAGGGAGGCTATTATTGTGGATCCTGAAGAAATTTTAAAAAATCATAACAGGATACTATAAACAATTGTACACCAATGAACTAGACAATTTAGAGGAAATGGATAATTTCCTGGAAACACATTAAACAACCTAGACTTATCAGAGAAGAAATAGAAGACCTTAATCACA
Source organism: Choloepus didactylus (assembly GCF_015220235.1). Lineage (NCBI taxonomy): Eukaryota > Metazoa > Chordata > Mammalia > Pilosa > Megalonychidae > Choloepus > Choloepus didactylus. The sequence goes on from NC_051311.1 coordinate 83,551,840, forward strand.
AGTAAAGAAACCCAATCAATCATCAAAAACTTTCCTATAAATAAAGGCCCAGGCAGGGTCAGATGGCTTCACAGGGGAATTTGACCAAACTTTCCAAAAAGAATTGACAACATTCCAACTCAAACTCTTTCAAAAAACTGAAGAAAATGGAACACTACCTAATGTTTTTTATGAAGCCAGCATCACTCTAATACCAAAACCAGATAAAGATGCTACAATAAAGGAAAACTACAGGACAGTCTCCCTAATGAATATAGATGCAAAAAGTTCTCAAAAAAAACCTTGCAAATCAAATCAAAAAACACATTAATAAAATCATACACCATAACCAAGTGGAGTTCATCCCAGGAATGCAAGGCTGTTTCAACATAAGAAAATCAATCAATGTAATACAACACATTGATAAATCAAAAGGGAAAAATCAGCTGATCATCTCAATAGATGCTGAAAAAGCATTCAACAAAATTCAGCATCCTTTTTTGATAAAAACAATTCAAAAGGTAGGAATTGAAGGAAACTTCCTCAATATGATAAAGGGCATATATGAAAAACCCACAGCCAGCATAGTACTCAATGGCAAGAGGCTTAAAGCCTTCCGTCTAAGATCAGGAATGAGACAAGGATGCCCACTGTCACCATTATTCAACATTGTGCTAGAAGTTCTAGCCAGAGCTATCCAGCAAGACAAAGAAATAAAAGGTATCCAAATTGGAAAGGAAAAAGTAAAACTGTCATTATTTGCAGATGGTATGACCTTATATTTGGAAAACCCTGAGAAATTGATGACACAGCTACTTGAGGTAATAAACAAATTCAGCAAAGTGACAGGATACAAGACTAATACACATAAGTCAGTAATGTTCCTATAGACTAGAAATGACCTAACTGAAGAGACATCATGAAAAAGATTCCATTCACAATAGCAACTAAAAAAATCAAGTAACTAGGAATAAACTTAACCAAGGATGTAAAAGACCTCTACACAGAAAATTGTATAACTTTACTAAAAGAAATAAAAGGGGACCTAAAGAGATGGAAAGATATTCTGTGTTCATGGATAGCAAGCCTAAATGTCATTAAGATGTCAATCCTTTCCAAACTGATCTACAGATTCAATTCAATACCAATCAAAATTCCAACAACCTACTTTACAGACTTGGAAAAGCTAGTTATCAAATTTATTTGGAAGGGACAGGGACCTCAAATTGCTAAAAACATTCTAAAGAAGAAAAACAAAGTGGAAGGACTTACACTTCCTGACTTTGAAGCCTACTGTAAAGCCACAGTAGTCCAAAAAGCGTGGTATTGGCACAAAGATAGACATATTGATCAGTGGAATCAAATTGAGTTTGCTGGTTTGAATGTATTATGTTCCCCAGAAAAAGCCATATTCTTTGATGCAATCTTGTGGGGCAGACATATCAGTGGGGATTAAGTTGGAACATTTTGATTAGGTTGTTTGCATGGAAATGTGCCCCACCCAACTGTAGGTAATAACTCTGATGAGATATTTCCATGGAGGCATGGCCCCACCCATTCAGGGTGGGCCTTGATCGGTGGAGCCATATAAATGAGCTGACAGGCAGAGGGAACTCAGTGCAGCTGTGAGTGACATTTTGAAGAGGAGCTATAGCCAAGAGGGAACTTGGAAGAAAGCACAGGAGCTGCAGATGAGAGACAGTTTGAAGACAGCCTTTGAAATCAGACTCTTGCTCTGGAGAAGCTAAGAGAGGACAAATACCCCAAGAGCAACTAAGAGTGACATTTTTGAGGAGCTGCAGCCTAGACAGGAACATCCTGGGAGAAAGCCATTTTGAAACCAGACCTTCAGAGCAGATGCCAGCCACGTGCCTTCCCAGCTAACAGAGGTTTTCCAGACACCATTGGCCATTCTCCAGTGAAGGTACCCAAATGTTGATGCCTTACCTTGGACACTTTATGGCCTTAAGACTGTAACTGTGTAACCAAATAAACCCCCTTTATAAAAGCCAATCCATTTCTGGTGTTTTGCATTCTGGCAGCATTAGCAAACTAGAACATTGAGAATTCAGAAATAGACCGCCAGATCTACAGTTGACTGATTTTTGATAAGACACTCAAATCCACTGAACAGGGACAGAACAGTCTCCTCAAAAAAAGGGGCTGGGAGAACTGGATATCTATATCAAACAGAATGCAAGAGGACCCCCACCTCATACCCTGTACAAAAATTAACTCAAAGTGGATTAAAGACCTCAATATAAGAGACAGTACCATAAAAGCCCTAGAAGATAATGTAGGGAAATATCTTCAAGACCTAGCGTTAGGAGGTTACCCTTAGACCTTACATCCAAAGCACAAGCAACAAAAGAAAAAATAGATAATTGTGAACTCCTCAAAATCAAAATCTTCTGTACCTTAAAGGAATTTGTCCAAAAAGTGAAGAGGCAGCCAATGCAATGGGAGAAAATATTTGGACACCATATATCTGATAAGAGACTGATATCTTGCATATATAAAGAAATCCTACAATTCAATGACAATAGTACAAACAGCCCAATTATAAAATGGGCAAAAGATATGAAGAGATTTCTCCAAGGAGGAAATACAAATGGCTAAAAAACACATGAAGAAAAAAAAGTTTGTCTTCACTAACTATTAGGGAAATGCAAATCAAGACCACAATGAGATACCATCTCACACCAATAAGAATGACTGCCATTAAAAAAACAGGAAACTACAAATGCTGGAGAGGATGTGGAGAAATTGGAACTCTTATTAATTACTTGTGGGAATGTATAGTGTTAAAGCCGCAGTGGAAGACAGTTTCCTCAGAAAACTAGATATCAAGTTACCCTATGGTTCAGCAATTTCACTTCTCCGTATATACCCAGAAGATCTGAAAGTGGTGTCACTAACAGATATTTGTACACTGATGTTCATAGTGGCATTGTTCATAAAGGCCAAGAGGTGGAAACCATCCAAATGTCCTTCAACAGATGGATAGATAAACAAAATGTGTTATATACACACATGATGGAATACTATGCAGCAGTAAGAAGGAACAAGGTTGTGAAACATGATAATGTGGATGAACCTTGAAGACATAATGTTGAGTGAAATAAACCAGACACAAAAGGAGAGATATTTTGTTACCACTAATGTGAACTCCATGAAAAATATAAAATTAGTGTCTTATAATGTAGAATATAGGGGACCTAGAGATAGACAAAGGTTAGTGAAGGGGGAATGATAATCCAGTATGTACAGGTATGATAATGAAGATGAACTTAATGGTATGGGAATGGTCAGGTGTGACTATGGTTTGTTAAGTATCAGTGATGCATTGAAGGCGAACATAGTCGTAAATGGTTCTTTAAAGGCATATAACCCACAGAGTAGCACTACAAACTTAAATAAGTGTTAGGATGATATACTTACAAGGTATGACACTGGTATATTATGTTTTGATAATTGTTTAAAGTTGAGAGTGATGAGAATTGTACAACAAAGTGAAGATAATGTAAGAAACTGTTTAAACATCTTGGGATAGAATATATAATAAGTGAAATTAGGAACCCACTACTTAATAAATCAAGCCCTTGACTTGAGGCTTGCTCTTGTGAAACTTCGGGTTGTAAATTGGAGGCTGAGTCCTCCTATATTTATGCGTAAGAGGCACCTCCAGGGAACCTCTTTCGTTGCTCAGATGTGGCCTTTCTCTCTCAAAGCCCAGCTCAGCAAATAAATTCATTAACCTCCCACCCAAGAGGGACATGACTCCCAGGCGAATGAATCTCCCTGGTGACGTGGGACATGACTCCCAGGAATGAGCCTGGCCCTGGCAGTGAGGGATTGAAAATGCATACTTGTCTAAAAGGGGGAAAAAGAAAGGTGACAAGCTGAGGTCACAGTGGCTTAGTGACCCCAAATAGAGTCAAGAATCTATCCTGGAGGTTTCTCTTATGCAAGCTCCAACTAGACATCCCAAATAGTCACAGAATACCATGCCCTTACCAAAAGTAGTCCCCAGATAACTTGGTCCTGACCTGAGATTCTATAAAAGATTCACTCACTAAGTTTTTTGTCTCAGAAAGTTAAATCCACCTGAGTGTTCCTATACCAGACAAGTCCTAAAACCCAGAGGCAACAGCCTCTTTAAGAACAACAATTGAATGCAGCCCCCTTCCCCATACTGTCGACACCCCCTTTCAATATGAACAAGCTAGGGTGCTCACTGCCTAGACACCCCTGAAGATGGAGAAGGAGATTAAGTGAGAGGAAGGAGTAGCAACAAACAAGATAAGATTTAACAAAGGTCTATGAATACTGAAACTTTATATAAATATATATATTTTTTAAGATGTTGGGGTGTTCAAATAGCTGGAAGGAGGTAAATGACATAGTGGAAATGTACCCTATAACATCCTTTGAAATTTGCTCTATAGCTACTTGTTGAATTGTGCTTTGAAAGTATTCACCTTTCTGTATTTACCCTATATCGCATAACAAGGAAAGAACTGAAACTGTGGAACTGTAACCCATAACAATTTTTGAAATTATCTATATGACTAATTATTGGGCTGTACATGGAAAGTGAACACCTTTCTGTATGTATGTTTTATTTTACAATAATGGAAATAGCTGAAGTTGTGGAAGTGTGATCCATGACATTCTTTGAAATTTGTTCTCTAACTACTTGTTAAATCGTACTTTGAAAGTTGTCACTGTTATGTATACATATTAAAGTTCACAATAAAAAATGCATTAAAAAAGTAAATGTATAAAAACAAAAAATACTAATTGAAAGAAAGCTGGAACAGCCATATTAATAGCAGACCAAGTAGACTTCAGAGTAAAGAATATTTTAGGGTTAAAGAGGGGTATATTTACATAATGATAAAGTCATCAATTCTCCAGAACAATTTAAAAATCCTAAATATACATGCACTAATACAGAGTTAAAAATACATGAAGCAAACAGTAATAAAACTAAAAGGATAAATACTTAAATCTACACTTATTGTTGAATTCAATGCTCTTCTTTCAATATTTGATAGAACAGGTAGAAAAATCAGTAAGGATATTGAACACAATCAATCAACTTGACATAATTGGTGTCTATAGAACAGTCCACTCAACAGATGGCAGAATAGAATTCTTCTCAAGTGCACATAGAATATGCACCAAGATAGATCATTTTCTGGGCCATAAAGCTAGCTTTAACAAATTGAGAATAATTGAAATAATGCATTATATATTTTTGGACCATAATGGAATTAAACAAGAAATCAATAACAGAAAGATGTCTGGGTATCCCCACATATTTGAAAATTAAACAACATACCTTCATATAGCACATTGGTCAAAGATAAAATCTCATGGGAAATTTAAAAATATTTTAAATTTTATGAAATGAATATATATCAAAATATGTGGGATCCAGCTAAAGCACTGCTTAGAGAGAGATCCATGGCATCAAATACGTATATTAGATAAGAAAGGTCTTAAATCAGTAATCTGATCTTCCATTTTAAGAAACTAGAAAAAGAAGGGTAAATTAAATTCATAGCAAGCTGATGGTAGGAAATGAAAAAATTTAAGAGCAGAAATCAGTGCAATTGAAAATGTGAAATAGAGAAAATCAGTGAAACCAAAAGCTGATCCTTTGGAAAAAAATCAATAGAGTTGATAAAACTCTAGCCAGATGTCCACTCCCTACAAAGAGAGAAAGGAAAAGAGGACGGAGGGAAGGGAAGGGACGGAAAGGGAAGAAAAAAGAGAATAAGATGGAAGATACAAATTATAAATATCAGGAATGAAAGAGGGGACATTACTACAAACCCTAGGTAAATTAAAAGCATAATAAGAGAAAATACCAACAACTCTGGGTTCATCAATTTGACATCTTAGATAAAATAGGCCAATTTCTTGAAAGACACAAATTCCCAAAACTCATTCAAGAAGGACTAGATAATCTGGACAGTCCTGTGTCTATCAAAGAAATTTAATCTTTCATCAAAAGTCTTCCTGTAGTGAAAATTGCAGACCTGGATGTTTTCACAAATGAATTCTATCAAACATATAAGGGAAGAAATAATACCACTTCTACACAATCTTTTCCTGAAATAAAAGAGGAGGGCACTCTCATTTCATGAGGCCATGTTGCCCTGATACCAAAACCAGAGAAAGATGTCAAAAGAAAAGAAAACTGCAAAAATCCCTCATGAAAAATCCTTTAGAATATATTCACAAGGTGAATGCAGAAATATATAAACAGGATGAATATCATGACCAGGTAGATTTTAACACTCAAAAATTAATCAATGTAATTCATCATATCAACAAACAAAAAATTCAGAATAAACATATGGCTACTTCAATAGATAAAGAAAAAACATTTGACAAAATTCAACAAGGATTTATGTTAATAAAAAAAAACTCTCAACAAAGTGAGAATAGAAAGGAACTTCTTCAACTTGATAAGGACCATCTATAAAATAAAATGAATATCAATCTTAATGGTGAAATATTGAATGCTTTTCCTCTAACATTGGGAACAAAGGAGGAACAGCTATTCTCATCAGTCCTATTTACAATAAAGCAAGAAAAAGAAATGAAAAGCATATTCATTAGGAAGGAAGAAGTACAACCCTCTCCATTTGAAGATAACAATCATATATATAAAAGATCCTAAGGTAATTTTGCAAGCTAACAAGATATTAGATAAATATTCAAAAATCATTAGTATATCTAAAGACTGACAAAATACGATTGGAAAATGAAACAATAGAAATTCCATTTATAATGGTATATAAACAGAAAATACTTGTAAATAAATTTAACAGAAGATGTATATGACTTGTACAGTGAAAACTAGTATACAACGTTTCTGAGAGAAATTAGAGACCTAAATAAATCAAGAAGTATAACATTTAAGAATTGAAATCTCAATAATGTTAAGAAATCAATTTTCCCACATTGGTCTATAGATTTATACCATCCCAATCATAAGACCAGACATCTTTTTACTTGATAATTTGATTCTAAAATATATATGAAATTCAAAGAATCTGGAAATGCCAATAGAATTTTGTAAAAAAAAAACATCAAAGTTGGAGGAATGACCTTGCCTGGTTTCTAGATAGAAAATCTGTAAGTCTACAGTAAAATCAAGGCAATATAGTAGTGGCAAAGAATACACAGATAGATGGTCCACATGGTGCCATTGGTATCTCATTCCAGTTCCAATATCTGAAAATTATAATCAGGGTTTCTTCTGTATGTGATTTCCATGATGTAAATAATCTGGTCATTTTGCCCATCTTGATGACCTCTCCTGACAGATTAATTATGCTATGATGAGTGAGTCTTTGAATAACCAGAAGACTGAACAGATTTATCTTCCTTTTCCATTCTTGGCCTGTTGTTATGAGTGGAACATAAGGGTGGGAGAGTTATGGCATATTATAGGAATAGGCTGAGTTTTATTTAAATAACAGCAAAAGAGTCAGCAGCACTCCAGCAGTCACCTAGCGATTTATTGACTTGTTTGCTTGTTTTTTTTTTAAGTCTGATATGATTTTAGCTATATATTCAAAATTGTTTCTTCTGCTCAGCTCATATATTGAAAATATTTTCGTTAATTTCTTATCTGTTATACATTTGGGAAATTTTTAAACTTTTTTTAAAACCAGGCAACTGTTCATTTTTCTTTTAAGTTATTATTTGGTTCAGAAATTTTTAAAGATCATGTACACTAGGAGACAGCCTCCCACCTTGCCTCCCATCTCTTTGTTCTTCCTCCTCCAACCAGAGAATTTTAAATGCATATACAAGTAAATATCCTATTTACTTTATAGTCTCTCTTCTTCCCTAGTATTTTTAAATGAAGAAGCATGGGTAGGAGTCAGACTGACTTGGATTTGAATTCTAGTTTTTAGTTTCATTCTCTGTAAGATGAGTTAACTATATTGTCACTGTCATAGTGTTGTTAGGAAAATTAAGAAAAAGACTAAAAACCTTACCACTGTTTCTGACATGCAGATACACTCAGTGAGTGTATTGTCATCATTCATAACCTTTGAATGAGTCCTAGGAAGAGCATGAAAAGAAAAAAAGAAAAAGTTATTCATTTCCTAGGGCTATCACAACAAATTACCACAAACTAGGGCCCTGAAACAGAAGAAATTTATTGTCTCACAGTTTTGGAGGCCATAGTCCTGCATTAAGGTGTTTGCAGGTCTGAGTTCCCACCAGAGGTCTAGGATTGATTCTTTTCCTTGCTGTTTCCAGCTTCCAGTGCTGTTGACATTCCTGGGCTTTGGACAGCATCACTCTAATCTCAGCCTCCCTCTCCACATGAGTTTCTCCTCTTCTTTATGTGTCTCTCCCTCTGTGTGTCTCTTATAAGGATTTTTACTATTGGATTCAGAGCCCAGCTGGATAATCCAGAATGATCTCATCTCAAGACCCTTAACTTAATTACATCTGCAAAGGCTCTGTTTCTAAATAAGGTCACATTCACAGGTACCATGGATGAGTATTTGGACATATCTTTTGGGGGCTACCATTCAACCCACTGCAAATGTCTTTTTGTGATTTATTTTGTGATGATTAACCTATTAACAGATAATGTGTTTTGAGGACTTTAATGTGTTACTACAATATTGCAAATATAGTAGCACTGATTTGCATTTTGTTTTATATCAATATCATATGTAGTAAAAGTTTACTGGTGACCTATGAAATAGAAAATAGTAAAGTGAATGGCAATAAAACAGCCACAAACTAAGAAGAAATACCTTATTTTAGCGAGTACAATTATTTGGTTTTCCCTTTGATTCTATATGTGTATTTGTGAGGGGCAGAAGGAAGGAAGTAGGGTGAGAGGTTAAACTAAAAAAGACTGCACTGATGGGTTTTAATCCTATTTGATAACAGAAACCTGAATTGACTTGTCACATCTTCAAGGATTCACTTTTACTCTCTGTTACAAATTTCTTTTCCCAATGGTGTCGCACCTCTTTCATATAATAGCAGAATGGCTCATCCATTCTGTAATAGCACAAAAGACTTGGAAGATACAGAGGCACCAGATGCATTTTCTCTGTATATTTTGGAACAGAAAAGGTAGGGAAAATGTTAACTTTTTTGTTAAAAATCCATATGCCTCTGCTTCAAAGGACCACCATTTCTAAGAGAGAAAACTCTTGACTGCATTACAAGCATTCAGAGACAGGTACCTGTTAAAAGCTAAATTTCAGTTGTCAGTATCATCACAGTTGCTGCAGTTTGTGCATGATAAAACTATTCAACAAAAGCACTGATTTCAAATTCTGATTTTACTTTTTTTGTTGATTAACCTATAGCAACTCCATACAACATCAAGATAGTAGAGAACTAGAGCCATTGCATGTGCTATTAGCCTTTTGATAAATATATTTTTTAGTTTGCACAATTAAAAAAGTATTGTTTGCATTAAACAATTAACCTCACACTGGCTGAGAAATGCCTTAATAAACTTTATTTAAAAATTTTGCTATACACACACACACACACACACACATACATACACATAACATAACATTGCCATTTTGATCTTTTTTAAGTGTAAAATTCAGTGGCATTAATTACATTCACAATGTTGTGCAACCACCACTACTGTCTTAGTTTCCCAGGTCTGCTATGAGAAATAACACACAATGGGTTGGCTTAAAGAACGGGAATGTATTGTCTCATGGTTTTGGAGACCAGAAATTCAAGATCAAGGTGTTGGTAGAGCTTGCTTTCTCCCAGAGTCTGTAGCATTCTGGCAATTCTACATCACATGGCGCTCCCTCTCTCCTTGTGTCCGCTCCTCTAATTTCAGCTCATTTCTGGCTTCTAATGACTTCTGACATTTACTGACTGAGTCTGAATTTCCTCTGCCTTATAAGGATTTTGGTCAATGAATCAAAGGCCCACCCTGATTCAATTTGGCCTCATCTAAATTGGCCCTTCGAAGATCCTAGTCACAAATGAGTCCACACCTTAACTAAAAACATTTTCAAAGATTCTGTTTATAAATGAGTTCAGACCCACAGGAACACTGATTAAGACTTGAACATGTCTTTATGGGGGACATGATTGAATTCCCAACAACTGCATCTATTTCCAAAACTTTTCCATCACCCAAACAGAAACTCTGTGCCCATTAAGCAATAACTCCCCATTCTTCCCCTTCCCCATCCCCGGTTAATCTCTTTCTTTTTCTATGAATTTGTGTATTCTAGATATTTCACGTAAGTGGAAATATTGTCCTTTTGTGCCTGGCTTATTTCACTTAGAATAATGATTTTGTTATGTTACAGCATGTATCTGAACTTCGTTCCTTTTTATGGCTTAATAATATTCCATTGTACAAATATAGTGTACCACATTTTGTTTATCCATTAATCTTTTGATGGGCACTTGGGCTGTTCCTACCTTTTGGCTATTGTGAATAATGCTGCTATAAGCCTCAGTGTTCAAGTATCTGTTTGAGTCTGTGTTTTCAGTTCTTTGAAGAGTGGAATTGGCAGGTATGTCAGGATTCTCTAGAAAAACAGAACAGACAGGATATATGTAAATGTTGTAATATATGTATGTAAATATTTATAGATTTATTATGGGAGTTGGCTTATGTGACTATGGGGATTGGCAAGTCCGAGGTATGCAGGATAGGCCACAAGCTGGAAACTGATGAAAGTAAAGTTTAATTCCTCAGGAGAAGCTGGCTGGCTTAAGTAAAGGCGGGAATTCTTCTAACTTCTCAAATTCTGGCTTTAAAACCTCCATGATTAGATAAGGAGACTCCCCTCATCACTGAGGGTAAGCTACTTTGTTGATTATAGGTGCAAACAGCCTTAGATAATGACCAGCTAACTATAGATGCAAATCTCACTATCAGGCCAGTGCTTGCTTGACCAAACAACCAGACACCATAACCTAGCCACGTTGATACATATAATGAACTGCCACAGAGAATCAAATGGAAATTCTACACTTGACTTTTTGAGGAAACATTCAGCTATTTTCCACCATGGCTGCAGCATTTTACATTTCCACAAGCAATGCACAAGGGTTTCCATTTCCCCATCTTCTCACCAACAGTTATTATATTCCATTTTTTAAATAGCCATCCTAGTGGGTGTGAAGTAGTATTTCATTGTGGTTTTTATTTATATTTCCCTAATGAATCATGATGGTGAGTTATCTTTTCAAGTGCTTATTGGTCATTTGTATAACTTCTTTGGAAAAATGTCTATTCAAGTCCTTTGCCCAATTTTTAAATTGTTTTTTGTTGTTGTTGAGTTGTAGGATATCTTTATATTTTCTCGATATTAAACCTTTATCAGATAATTGATTTGCAACTATTTTTCCCCATTCTGGAGACTGTCTTTTCACTTCCTTGATGGTGTCCTTTGATGCGAAAAAAAATTTAATTTGGATGAAATCCAATTTGTCTATTTTGTTGTTGTTGCTCCTGCTTTTGGTATTATATCTAGGAATCCATTGCCAAATCCAAGGTCATGAAGATTGTCACTTACATTTTCATCTGAGAGTTTTATGACTTTAGCTCTTATATTTTAGTCTTTGATCCATTTAGAGTTAATTGTTGTCTACTGGGCCAGGTAGAGGTCTGACTTCATTCTTTTGCTTGGGGAAATCCAGTTTTCTTAGGACCATTTGTTGAAGAGGCTATTCTTGGCATCCTTGCCAAAAATTTTCTTGACACCTGTCCAGAATCAGTTGGTCATAGATATATGGTGGGCTAGTTTGGATATATTATGTCCCACCAAAAGCCATATTCTTTAATGTAATCTTGTGGGGGCAGACATATTAGTGTTGATTAGGTTGGAATCCTTTGATTGCGTGTTTCCATGGAGATGTGACTCAATCAACTGTGGAAGAAACATTTGGTTAAATTATTCCCATGGAGATATGGACCCTGCCCATTCAGGGTGGGTCTTGATTTAATCACTGGAGTCCTATAAAAGAACTGACAAACAGAAGGACCTCAGAGAAGCTGAGAGAGACATTTTGAAGACAGCCATTGAAAGCAGACTTTTATTGACACTTTGGAAATGCTAGCCCAGAGTTTGCCCCAGAGAAACTAAGAGAGGACAAAATGCCCCAAGAGCAACATTTTGAAGAATGCACAGGAGCTGGAACACAACCTAGGATCAGCAGACACTAGCCATGTGCCTTCCCAGCTAACAGAGGTTTTCCAGACACCATTGACCTTCCTTTGGTGAAGGTATACTCATGTTGATGCCTTTATTTGGACATTTTCGTGGCCTTCAGACTGTGATTTTGTAACCAAGTAAACCCCCTTTATAAAAGCCAATCCATTTCTGGTATTTTGCATAATGGCAGCATTAGTAAACTGGAACATATGGGTTTATTTCTGGACTATCAATTTCATTCTCAACTTTAATTTAGTACTCACTCCATTTGATAGTAATATTTTAGGAGATGGTATAATTTTCATAAAAGCATAGTCTTTAGTGTATTCTTCTTTCTAAACTTGTCATCCTTAAAGTTTTTCTAAATCCTGTTCAGATATGCTTTCCTGTCTCAACATAGAATGATTTCATTGATGCCAGGTTTTTTTGCAAGAATTTTTGAAGACGAAATTTAACCTACTTGTTATTTGCTAACCAAGAAAGTATATAATTTGTTCTTGACCTTTTGTTGTTCATAGAATCTCATTGTCACATCTAAACCTGAAAGACAGTTGGTATGCACAGCCTCTCACCTGCTGTTCAATACCCAGTGGTTATTAATCTATATTAATCCACTAAGAACTTCCCAGGAAGAAGTGAGACATCTATTCCCACTTCCTTTTTAGCTGACCAAGAGGAAGACTAGACATATCCTAGCAATCCTATATTTTCTTTGACAATGGAATATGAAAAACTACATCTCTAAAGCTGGGACTCTTCTTGACTCCTCCTCTCTTACACATCTTTAAGAGACTTTCTACCTTCCAGTATGTATTTTGCCACTATCCATTCCCTCTCTAACCAAGCCTGTCCTTTCTGCCAGTGTTGCATCCTATGAGTTGCAGTCACTGAATTAATGCAAAATAAAATGTTCTCATGGTGTGTGTTTGGAGGAGATCCAGCTTTGATGTGCAGTAGCCAAGGTTGCTACCCAGTTTTGGAATGTATGCAACTATTTCCTAGAAACTTGTTGGCATATAGTCAAATTTTTTGTTTGCTTTCTTGATCTTACTTGTGTGTTATAAAAATCCCTGAATTGTATGAAATAAAGGCAAGGGCTCCTCTTCCTAAAATCCTTCTCCCATGAGGTAAACATTCTTAACATTTAAATGTTCTCCTTTTATAATTTTTGATCTCATGGAAACTTATGTGTTTTTTTTTAATCCAGGACTTGGATTATCTTTAAGTTGTTATTTCCAGTCAGAGATCCATCATGAACATTATCTATATCATCACAAATCTAACTCATTTGTAATCTCTGCCAGGCATTACAAAGTTTGATTGCATTGCAATTTTAAATCATTTACAAACTGTTGCACACATACATTGTTTATAATTTTTTTTTTTTTTTTTTTTTTTTTTTTTTGCTGTTACAAACAAAGCTGTGGTAATCATTCTCATACACATGTCCTTATGCAGTTTTTGCAGTTGTTTCTGTTTGATAAAACCCCAAATTTGCTGGGCCAAAAAATTCACACTTTTTAAAATTTGATAGTTACAGCTAAATTGTCTATTTAAAAGGGGGGGAAATGGATGACACAGTCTTAGTTTATTTACAGTGTGCTGGGGAGTTTTTTCTTTGATTGCTTCTCTTTTTGCATTTTAAATGTCTTTGGAACTTGGAAGTCCAACCAATTTTTTTTTTTTTTTAATTAATGGAGTTTTATTAAAGTATTTATGGGGAAATAAGGAAGACAAGAAGAGCTATCCAGGCAGCCTCACACAAGAACAGAAACTTGAAAATGGCTCAGATCCAAAGCAGTTCTAGAGCCTGGCTTATTTTGTCACCCCCCTCAGCTGCAGGCATCTATTGCTCCCTTCTCTAGTGCTTCCCAAAGTGGTGACTCAACTACTTTCTGGTTCTATTTCTACAACTACTACTGCTACCAACTAATTTCTTTTTGCTCCCCTCCTTGCTAGTCCATGGCTTTTGCTGCCCCACATCTTCCAAGCATCTTGACTCCGGCAGCTTCATGGCTCTTGTGGTTTCAGTTCCCATAATCCAGGGCCTTTCTGTGTTGTAGCTTTTACTTGCCTTGTAACTCTCGCTGCCGCTTAGATTCTTGTGGCCTTGCTGCCATTGGTTCCAGCTATCTGTGGCTCCGAAGGACCCATGGCTTCTCTTGCTTCATGAATCTTGTTCAGGCCTTTCGCTGCTTCATGGATTTCACGTACTCAAGGTTTTGACTTATGGTTTCTGTGCTCTCATGGCTGATGCTACAACATGGCTCCTGTTGCTTCAAGGCTTTGTGTCCTTTGGCCCTTGCTGCTTCTTGGCTTCTGCTCCCTGTGTCTGTCCCCACAATCTCATGATACACATATCTCATGATGTATGCTGATGTGGTTTTTGCAGCTTTCTCTTTAGTTTCTGGCCACCTCCCATCTACCACTTCTGCCTCACTAAATTTGGATTGTTTGCTTTCTCTGAATGTCTTTCATTTGGCCTCCTGAAAGAGCATCTGATTGCTTCATGCTTTTGCCATTCGATACAGGCCATCCCTGTGAGGTAGAGTTCTTACACCAGGCCACCTAACAGGCAGCTGGCCAGCCTAGACTTCAGCTGTCCTGGAGTGAGATATTATCCCAATCTAATCACCTGTGGCCAGGACTGTGAGGTCACACGGTAAAGAGCATGGCAACTTATGCTTAAGAAACCTCTTAGAAGGAACTGTGGGCATGGCAGGTTTGCTGAGGGTTTCCAGAAGGGGGCAGTGTAATTGGCAAGCATCTTCTTTGGCCTGTCCAATAAATACATCGACCTTCACAGCTCAGCTTAAGTCCTGCCTTCTCCCTCAGTACCTCCGCCTGTCTTGATCTGCGATGGGATGGCCCAAGGATTTGGAAGTGATGTGGAAAGGGAACTTAGAGTTTAGCTCTGGATTCACCACTTCCCAATGTTCCTTCCCCTCTGAGGACTTCAAGAGGGGGATGGACAGTTTCTATGTTCCCTTAAAGCCTGACATTTAGGATATCTCTTTGTTATTAAATAAGGGATAATGAGTCTTACCTGGGAAAGCCCTCAAAAACATCTCTTGAGGTAGGAAAGAGGGAGGCAGAGTCCTGGCTTGGAAGAGCCTCTCTGCACACAGGAGGTGCTTAGCCAAGATTTATTGAACTGGATGAATGAATCAATGGCTGAGGGGAGAGAGGAGCACACAGAGAATGTTTAACTTGAGGGAGAAATTCCAGTTGCTGAGGAGGCTGATTCTGATTCAGAGATGGACAAGGAAGGAGAAAGATTGAGAGGATAGAAATTCTGGATATTAATGAATATTCATTCTATCTTCAGTCACCCTTCCACATCCAATGATCAGTCACCAAGTACAGTTCATCACCTTTCCTTAACAGCTCGCACCTTCTCACCTCCTATTCATTCCTGCTGCCCTTCCCCAGCAGGCCTCCTGGTCTTTTGCAGTAGTTTCCTAACTAACCTTTGTTTTCATTCTCTCCTTCACAAATGCATTCATTCATACATTCACTCATTCAAAAACTATCAGATGCTTATTATGTGTTGGGTACTATTCCGCTTAGCAAGATGCTTACACCTTATTCAGAGAGACAAAATAAGCAAACAGTAAATACAGTATGAGAAGTTGAGTAACAGGGAAACTACAGGCATAGCAACACACAGCATGAGCATCTAATCCAATCCATTTCCACACTGGTTGGTCAGAAAGAAGTTTGTTAAATTCAGATCTGATCTAAACTCTCCCCAGCTTAAAAACCATGGTTCCCTCATTGCTTTTAAGCAAAAGTTCCCAAACCTGGCTGCTCCCTAGAGTCATGTGGTAAACTTTATAAGCACTCAAGATTCTGAGGCCCTGCCCCAGACTTACTGAAACTGAATTTTTAGAGGTTGGGACCCGGGATGCCCCATGTTTCTTGTGTTCAGCCAGTATGGGAACCATGTTGTCCCACAAGGTAACAGGAATTCCTTAGCCAGAGACTAAAAACCTTATTCAAATCTGGTTCCTGACTACCTGTCCCTCTTCTTTTCTGGCTGCTCTCCTCCTCACCCTGCAAACTATGCCTTGTTATTTCCAGAATTCGCTGTTTCTTGCCTTTGGGCTTTTGTTCATACTGTTTCTACCACGTGGAAATTCCTTCCACTCGCTTCACTTGGCCAATTCCTAACAGTCCTTCAAAATTCAGATCACCCCCTAGAGTAGAGGCTGCCTTCCCCGAATCTTGACCTTTTCCTGTGCTCCTGTCATACCATTGATCACACTGTATGCCTCCCTGTGTTGTCATCAACTGTAAATTTTCTCCTTAATTCAACTGTTCCTTAAAAGCAGGATAAAGATTTGACTCATCTTTGTGTTCCTAGACTTGCAACATTGTGACAACCAGAGAGCAAAGTGCTCAATTAAAGGTAGACACTGTTGTGGAATACTCAACTCCCTAGACCAATGCTACAGTGTCCACAATGAGTCAACCTAGTGTCTTCCAAGAAGCCCTAGAGATTCTACTTGCATCCAGCTTGCTTTTGGAAACACACAGCAGTGTCTGCCCTCCTGAGCACCATGTTGCCTTGAGATGATAGGAGGCAGTGTGGAACATGGCAAAGAGCCCTAGGCCAAGCACTAAAGAGATCTGAGGTTAAGTCTAGACTCGGCCACCAAACTACTGGAATCTTGGACAAGTCATCTCACCTCCCTGATCCTCACTTAAATTCTCTAGGCTCCTCTGTAGCACTTTTTGTTCCTGTGTGCCAGTGCCTTAGCCCAAGGCATCTCATGTAATCCTTTCCACCCTGTGAGGTAGGGATTAGTTAATCCAGGTTATTATCCATATCCACTGAATCAGATTTCTAGAGGCAGAACCAGCCAACCAATATTTTTAACATTATATATACCATAGAAAACCTCCTTTCAGGAACTCCTTCTACATTTAAGAGCAGAAATTTCTCAATGCATTTACTGTGATTTCAGTAGAGGAAATTATTTTGATACTATTTACTGTCCCATCAAATGCCTGAAGTAAGTAGTGAATTTTCCAGGAAATCTTGAATAGAAATTGAAGGGTTAGACAGTTTAAAGTAGATAACAGTAAGAGTTATCTCTTTCTTCCATGATAAATATAGGTGAAGCTAGAGAAAATATTTTGTGTTTGTATTGCCAGAAGCAGAGAATAGGGGCATTGCTGTCAAGATGGGAAAGTGGAACATACACAGTTCTATTTAGTGGCATACATTTAATACTTGACCCCCAGAAGATTTTTCAAAGCTCCCCTCCAGCCTCTTTTAGCCATCTCTCCAAGGAAGCAACTTATTTTATTAGAAGTACTTAACATTTACATGTATGAGTATGAATCCCTTTTCTCGTACAGTTTCTGATATACTTTTTAAATAGAGACAAGTGACTTATTCTTTATTCTTCTGTCTTCATGTCCATGAAGACAGAATAATTTCCATATAATTGAAATTAGAGCATGACGACTAAAATAAAGTTTGCCAAATGCTTGAAAACCCTTGGAGGGAAATGCAATTTTAGAATAAATTAATGCCTTTTGATTTACATTTTGTAATGTATTTTTAACTTCACTTTTAAAGTTGAATTTGAACTCATGCATTTTTATAACTTCTGTCTTTTAGATATAAACTTCTTGCCATATAAGATAACTTAGGTAAATGGTTGTTAAGAAGGCATGCAATTCTTGGTTGAATAATTTTCCTTACTGTGCATACTATATATTCTAATTTTAATTTCTAGTTTATAAAAGTTCATTTTTATGACTTGCCTTAAGCATTAAAACACAGACAAAAATATCTTTTAAATTTATATGTGGAATTATTGATGGTTTACTTGAACTCTATCTTATGTAAATAATTCTTTGTGTCCCTTCTACTGTTTGATTTTGAAAGTTCCACTGTCAACATTTCTTTTGGGAAAAATGCACACACACATACATACACACACATTTGCATGTATCTTTATATACACACAGGCACATATTCATAAACACATAAACATACTTCGCACATATTTAAGAGTAAATTATAATGTTTTTCTCACAAATACCTTTGATCTTCGCACGTTATCCTCCCATTAGGTACCTTCTATATTAAATCTCATTAACATGTACATGCAGGCAGAATATTTATATAAAAGCTTCTCCTGAATGAAACATATCCTCCTTAATGACTCGGCATAATATTATGTGTCCCAATTACCTGGGATGTAGAATTAAGTATTGTCAACCAAAATAATGGGAAGAGTAAATTATCAGGACTCACATGTGAACTCCATCTGTCAATAGATAATCTCCACTTGATGAAATATCATATCACCTCAAAATCAACATTTCATAGATGAGTCTTCACTTTTCTCCCCAAATAATCCAATTTTGTACTTGGTTCTAATAGTCTCCTCATCTCTCATTTTCAAATTATAAAGTCAGCTTTGATGCCCCTCTTTCTACTCAATGATTAATCTAGCTAATAATTTCAGAGTCTCTGTCCTCTTCCTTTGTTTCACACTGTTGACACCCTGCATCAGACTTTCCAACATTTATATTAATGTATATCACTGTTCAGTTTTCTTCTATACTTATAGCACCTAGACAGTGTTTGGGGTGTTGTAGAAACTGAGTAAAATATCTTATAGTGAATATCCACTATATAGTGGATATCCACTATATTCTTTATTCTTCTGTCTTTATATCCATTATATAGTGGATAAACACTATAAGATTAATTTAAATAATTTTATTAAAATACAGCTCTCATCATGTTACTTTGTTGCATATAGATTCCCCCATGGATCTTACATATCAACAGGGGAAAGACCGAACTCCTCACCCTACTGGTTAGGGCTCTTTAGGATCTTGCTCTCCTTACTTATTTTACTTTTACCTCTACTCTTCCCTGTCAATGTTCCATTGCAGCCATGCTAGTATTTTTTTTTTAATTTCCCCAAATATTTCACACTTTTTCCCAAGTGTAGCATGCGTGATTTCTTTATTATGTATTTTTGTATCTAGTTTGATTATTTACTATGATCTGTCCTGTCCAGAATCCCTCTCTATGCCCAAGTCTTCACTCAAGTTACAAGTCTTAAAAGTTCTTAGTGAACTTTGGCCAATACTTGGTATTCTTACTGTTTTAATAGTGGCAATTTTTTTTTTTATTAAAGAAGTTATTAGTTTGCAGAAAAATCATGCATAAAATAGAGTTCCCATTACAACCTTCTTATTAACAGCTAGTATTAATGTGGGACTTTTTTTTGCAATTGATGAAAGAACATTTTTATAATTATACTATTAACAATAGTCCATGATTTACTTTAGAGTTCCCTATAGATATTGTATAGTCCTATGATTTTTTAAAATTTTTTTTCTAGTAACATACATACAACCTAAAATTTCTCCTTTTAAACACATTCAAGTATATAATTCAGTGCTCTTAATTACATTCACAGTTGCGCTACCATGCTACCATCAACACCATCATTTCCAAAAGTTGTCCATTGTGACAAATAGAAACTCTGTACAATTTAAGCATTAATTCACCGTTCTTCACCCTTACTCCAGCCCCTGGTTACCTATGTTCTAGATTTTTGCCTCTATGAATTTGCTTATTCTAATTATTTCATGTCAGGGAGAGCACACAATATTTGTCCTTTTGTACCTTGCTTATTTCACTCAACATGATGTCTTCAGGATTCATCCATGTTGTCGCATATATCAGAACTTGATGCCTACTTATGGCTAAATAATATTCCATTATACACGTGCACACACACACACCACACACACACACCCCACATTTTGTTTATCCATTCATCAGTTGATGTGTACTTTGGTTACTTCAATTTCCAATTGTGAATTATGCCACTATGAACAACAGTATACAAATGTCTGTTTTGGTCCTTGCTATCAGATCTTCAGAGTATATACTAGGAGTGGGATAGCATAATCTTTTAGTATTTCTGTACTTAACTTTCTGTTGCCCTGCCAAACTGTCTTACACAGTGGTTGTGCCATTTTACATTCCCACCAGCAATGAATGATTGTTTCTATTTCTTCTCCTCCTCTCCCATTCATAATTTTCTTTTTCTTTTTTTTCAAATAGCAGCTGTTCTGGTGGATGTGAAATGGCATCTTGTTGTGGATTTGATTTACATTGCCCTAGTGGCTAATGATATTGAGCATCTTTTCATGTGCTTTTTGTATATCTTCTTTACAGAAATGTCTATTCACATCTTTTACCCATTTTTTTTTTTTAATGGGATTGTTTGTCTTTTTGTTGTTGTTGTGTTTATAGTTCTGGTTCTTACATTGAAGTATTTGATCCATTGTGAATTAATTTTTGTACATGGTATGAGGTAGGAGCACATCTTCATTCTTTTACCTATGTACATTTAGTTTTCCCAGCACCATTTGTTGAAGGGAATATTGTTTCCCACTTGAGTGGTCTTGGCACCCGTATCAAACATCAGTTGGCCATAACTCGGCAGGTGATCTCACTGCCCTCCCCTCTATGTGGGACCTGACTCCCAGGGATGTAAATCTCCCTGGCAATGCAGGATGTGACTCCCAGGGATGAATCTGGACCTGGCATCATGGGATTAAGAACTTCTAGACCAAAAGGGGGATGTGAAATGAAATGAAATAAAGTTTCACTGGCTGAGAGATTTCAAATGGAATCAAGATGTTACTCTGGTGGACATTCTTACGCACTATATAGATAACCCTTTTAGGTTTTAAGGTATTGGAATAGCCTTGACTCTTGAAGACAATTGTATAACAGTGTAGCTTACAAGGGGTGACAGTGTGATTGTGAAAACCTTGTGGATTGCACTCCCTTTATCCAGTGTATGGAAGGATGAGTAGAAAAATGGAGACAAAAACTAAATGAAAAATAGGGTGGGATGGGGGGGATGATTTGGGTGTTCTTTTTTACTTTTATACATGATGGTACTAT
The DNA here is from genome assembly GCF_015220235.1 of Choloepus didactylus. Classification (NCBI taxonomy): domain Eukaryota; kingdom Metazoa; phylum Chordata; class Mammalia; order Pilosa; family Megalonychidae; genus Choloepus; species Choloepus didactylus. Next base: position 83,572,990 of record NC_051311.1, read on the forward strand.
GAACAGTTAATTGTATGCCATGGATGATTGTATGGTATGTGAATATATCTCAATAAAACTGAATTTAATTAAAAAAATCAATTGGCCATAAATGTGAGGGTTGATTTCTGAAATCTCATTTTGATTCCATCTATCTATATATCCATCCTTGTGCCAGTTATGATTACAATGACTTTGTAGTAAATTTTAAGATCAGGATGTGTGAGTCCTGAAACTTTGTTCTTCTTTTTCAAGATGGCATTGGCTATTTGGAGCCCTCTCCCCTTCCATATAAATTTGATAATTGGCTTTTCCATTTCTGCAAATAAGGTAGTTGGAATTTTGATTGACATTATGTTGAATCTGTAAATCACTTAGAGTTGACATGTTAACAATATTTAATCTTCCAATCCATGAACATGGAATATCCTTCCATTTATTTTGGTCTTCTTTAATTTATTGTAGCAATGTTTTGTAGTTTTCTGTTTACAAGTCCTTTACATTCTTTGTTATATTTATACCTAGAGATTTGATTCATTTAGCTAACATTGTAAATGGATTTTTTTTCTTGATTTCTTCATATTGTTCATCATTAGTATATAGAAACACTACTGATTTTGGGGTGTTGATCTTGTAACCCACCACTTTGCTGAATTCATTTATTAGCTTGTGGATTTTTCAGGATTTTCTGTGTACAGGATCATGTCATCTACAAAAAAGGAAAGTTTCACTTCTTCCTTTCTGATTTGGATACCTTTTATTTCTTTTCCTTGCCTAATCACTCTGACTGGAACTTCCAGTACAATGTTGAATAACAGTGGTGGCAGTAGGCATCCTTGTCTTTTTCCTGATCTTAAAGGGAACACTTGCAGTCTTCCACCATTAATTAAGCTATGGGTTTTTCATATACGCCCTTTATCATGCTGAACAAGTCTTCTATTCATAGTTTTCTAAGTGTTTTTATCAAGAAGGGATGCTGGATTTTGTCAGTTGTGCGTTTTCTGGTTCAACTGAGATGATCATGTGTTTTATTTTTCTTTATCTGTTAATGTATTATATTACATTAATTGATTTTCTTATGTTGAACCACCCTTGCATACTTGGGATAAATCCCACTTGATCATGGTGTATAAGTCTTTTAATGTGTTCTTCATAAGAGATATTGTTGTGTAATTTTCTTTTCATGCTGTATCTTTATCTCACTTTGGTATGAGCAGATGTTGGCCTCATAAAATGAGTTTGAGAGTGTTCCCTCCTCTTCAGTTTTTGGAAGAGTGTTAACAGGATTGGTGTTTATTCTTCTTGGAATGTTTGGTAAAATTCCCATCTGGTCTTGGCTTTTCTTTGTTGGAAGAGTTTTTATTACTGGTTAAATCTCTTTATTAGTTATGGTTTTATTGAGATCTTTGGTTTCTTCTTGAGTCAGTGTAGTAGTTTATATGTTCCTGGAATTTGTCCATTTAATGTAATTTACCTAATTTGTTGGCAAACTGTTGTTTATAGTAGCATCTAATGTCCTTTTTATTTCTGTGGGGTCAGTGATAATGTTCCCCTTTTCATTTCTGATTTTAGTTATTTATGTCCTCTCTTTTTTTTCTTTGTCAAACTAGATAAATGTTTGTCAATTTTATCTATTGTTTCAAAGAACCAACTTTTGCTTTTCTTGATTCTCTCTATTACTGTTTTTCTTTTATTTCAATTTCATTCATCTCCACTCTAATCTTTGTTACTTCCTTACTTCTGCTCACACTGGGCTTGCTTGCTCTTCATTGTTTGGGATCTTTCTTCTTTTTTAATCTAAGCATTTAGAGTTAAAAATTTCCTTCTCTGCACTGCCTTTGCTGCATCCCATAAATTTTGGTATATTGTATTTTCATTTCCATTTGCCTTAAGATATTTCCTAATTTCCATTGTGATTTCTTCTTTGACCCATTGGTTCTTTAAGAGCTTGTTGTTTAATTTTCCATATGCTTGTGAGTTTTCTATTCTCCCTCTGTTACTGTTTTCTAGCTTCATTACATTATGGTAGGAGATGATACATTGTATGATTTCAATATCTTTTTAATTATTTGAGACTTGTTTTTTTTTTCACCTAACATGTTGTGTATCCCAGAGAATTATCCAAGAGCACTACAAAGGAATGTGTATTCTGCTGCTGTTGGGCAAAATGTTCTATGTATGTATGTTAGGCCTAGTTGGTTTAGAGTATCATTCAAGTCTTCTATTTTCCTTATTGATTTTTGGTTGGATGTGCTATCCATTATTGAAAGTGTTGTATTGAAGTCTCCTACTATTAATGTAGAGCCGTCTCTTTTTCCCTTCAAATCTGTCAATATTTGCTTAATATATTTTGGGGCTCTGCTGTTAGGTACAAATATGATTTTAATTGTTATGTCCTCTTGTTGGATTGACCCTTTATCAGTATGTAGTCTCTCATGCCATTTTTAACTGAAAGCCTACTTTTACTGATATTAGGAAAGCTACCCTGCTCTCCTTTGATTACTTCTTGAATGGTATATATTTTTTCCATTCTTTCTCTTTCAACCTTTGTCTTTGAATTTTAGATGACTCTTGTACACAGGATATAGTTGGACTGTGCTTTTTTTTTTTTTTTTTTTTTTTAATCCATTCTGCGAATCTCTGTCTTTTGACTGGAGAGTTTGATTTATTTACATTTAAAGTGTCTACTGATAATTCAGGACTTCCTTCTGCCATTTGGCTATTTTCTCTTTGTAAGTTTGTATCTTTTGACCCTCAATTCTTCCATTAATCCCTACTTTCATATTTATTTGATTTTTTCACTGTACCATTTCAGTAACTTCTCATTTTTTTCTCAATATATTTTTCATGTATTTTCTTTGTGATTACCATGGGGTTAAAATTGAACATATGTTACATGTTAAATTTGAACATATATATATGTAGGTTAAAATCCTACATCTATAACCATAATTTTTTATTTGATACCAACTTAACCTCAATGGCTTACACAATCACTGTTTCTATACTCCTTCTTCACCCCCTTTTGTTGTACTTGTTACACATTATATCTTTATACATTGTATGTCCAAACCATAGGTATATCTTTATTTTTTATGCATTTGAACTTTACCTCATATAAGAAGTAAGAAGTGGAGTCATATACCAAACAATAGAATCCAATATTACTGGCATTTATAGTTACCCATATGGTTACCTTTACTTTCGGTCTTTATTTCTTTAAGCCACTTTGGTCCACTATCTAGTTTCTTTTCTTTCAGTCTGAAGAACTCCCTTTAGCATTGCTTGTAGGGCAGGTCTAATGATGATGAACTCTCCACCTTTTGTTTATCTGGGAATATTTTAATCTGTCCCTCATTTTTGAAAGAAAATCTCCCCAGATATAAGATTCTTGGTTAGTATTTGTTTTCTCTCAGCACTTTAAATACTTCAACTCACTGGCTTCTTGCCTCCAAGGTTTCTGATGAGAAATTGGCATTTAATCTATTCAGGACCCTCTTGTACATAACATATTGCTTTTCTCTTGCAGTTTCTGAACTCCCTCCTTGTCCATTGCATTCAACAGTTTGGCCACCATGTGTCTGGGTATACATCCCTTCAGGTTTATCCTGTTTTATGTTCATTGTGCTTCTTGGCTGTGCAAGTTTTTTTCACATCTTTTGCCAAGTTAGGAAAGTTTTCTGTCATATATCTTTGAATATTTCTTCTGTTCCTTTCTCTCCTTTAACCCCCTTGAGGCTACCATAATGCATATTTTGTATGCTTGATGGTATCCCAGAGTTCTCTTGGGCTATTTTGCTTTTTCTAATTCTTTTTCTATTTCTGCTCCTCAGCCTGACTCATTTTGATTATCTTGTCTTCAAATTCACTGAATCTTCTACCAGCTCCAATCTGCTGTTGGAACCCTCCAGGGAATTTTTTATTTCAATTACTGTGGTCTTCAATTTCAATAATACTATTTGATTACTTTTTAAAACTTTTATTTTTTTATTGATATTTGTGTATTGTTCATTCATTGTTTTCCCTATATCCTTTAGTTCTTTTTCTGTATTTTCCTTCATCGTCTTGAGCATATTGAAGATCATTTTTTTAAGTCTTTGTCTGGTATGGCCATAGTCTCATCATCTTTGTTGATGTTTTCTGAATGTTTATCCTCTTCCTTTGAATGGACCATCATTTCCTGTTTCTTTGCTTTTCTGGTAATCTCTTGCTGCACACTGTGCATGTTAACATTTTTAAATGTTAACTCTGGGATTTAGTTCCTGAGCTGATTCTTGAGTTTGTTTCCATCTAGTGATATGACAGGGATTTTCTTGAGTGCCTAGAGTCAATAAAGCCAAACAAACCAATGCAAAAACACTTCTCACAGTCTTTGCAAATTGATTTCATGTTGGCTTATACTCTCTTTCAGAGTTCAGCTCTCCTATTCAGAAGGCTAGCCAAAGGTGAATGCAAAGTGTAGGGTCCTTCTTATCTTTTTTGAGCCTGGGTCTTGTGCTGGGCTTGTGTTTGCTAATGTCCGTTGGCGTTCCCCTGTTTGTAGGAATTTGAATACCCCCTTTACTCTCTAGGAAAGAGACCTTCTCCCTCTTCAGTTGCTTTCCAGCAAGACTTAAATTAGGTAAGCTTTTGACCCAAGCCACCCAATTCAGTTTGTTTCCTATTTTTTTCCCTGACTCATTACTTCCATTCTTCCTTCCAGACACTGGCACTGGAAGCAGGGAGAATGATAACAGAGATGCTAGAGTTTTCTTCATTTTGGAATAAGAAACATTTTATATCTAAATGACTGGGTTAGCTATGCTGCTTTGTGACTAGAGACTCTGTGGTAACTATTGCGTCTGTAATGTAAGTGAATTTTAAATGTCCACATTCACACTTTTCCCCCTTCTGCCTTTCTTCATGAAAGTGCTGAATTATCTAGAAATATACATGTTTTAATAAATCTTATATATTCTCCATAAATATTGTTGGCTGATCAATAAACTTATTTTGTCATCCACAAAATATTCATTGTGTACCGTAGTCTGGATTCCATTGGGCTGTCCTGTCTTCTTTCATTAAATCTGAACTCGGCATAGCCCGGGTTGTGCTCATTGACCCAGAGTGTTTCACCCTGTAGCCCTGGACCTTTCACCTCATATCTGCCTTAATCATTTTTCTTGAGCTTACTGAGTTCCTCATCTCTGGCTTCATATCCTATTTTTGGCTCTGGTTTTGCCCCCTTGGGCTTGATGACTAGATTTTTGCTTCCCCAGGTGTTCTGGCTTGCTGATGCTGCCAGAATGCAAAACATAAGAAATGGATTGGCTTTTATAAAAGGGGGTTTATTTGGTTACACAGTTACAGTCTTAGGCCATAAAGTGTCCATCAACAAAGGGTACCTTTACTGGAGAAAGGCCATTGGCTCCGGAAAACCTCTGTTAGCTGGGAAGGCATGTGGCTGGCATCTGCTTGCTCCCAGGTTGCATTTCAAAATGGTGTTCTCCAAAATGTCTACATCAGCTTCCAACGGCCATCTTCAAAATGTCTGTCTCAGCTCCAGCTAGCTGTGAGCAACTTCTGTCTGAGCTTATATAGTGCTGCAGTAAACTAAACAAGGCCCACGCTGAATGGGCGGAGCTACACCTCCATGGAAATTATCCAGTCAGAGTTATCACCTACAGTTGGGTGGGTCACATCTCCATGGACATGGAACCCATAGGTTCCAACCCAATCCACACCAATATGCCTGCCCCCACAAGAATGCACTAAAGAATATGGCTTTTTCTGGGGGATGTAATATTTACAAAGCAGGACACCAGGTAAATACTTAATCCATGCCATACCTTCCCAAATACATGTATGGTTTTTGTACTCAAGCTGTAGCTTCGTTCTCTCCCACTCTGCCCAAGCCTGGCCTGCCTCCTTCTTCACCCCCATTAGAGAAAGATCAGACCTCAAAAGCCTTAACAATATAGCAAAAGGAACATGTTTCCCACTAAATGTATATTACCCAAAGGTGAAAATCATTTGACAGTCATTAAAAAAAAGTTTTCTTAGATTTTGTCTTTTGAGAGAAAGGAATATAAGAAGGTCAGTTCATTTGCTATTGGAAAAATATTTAAAAAAAGAACACAAAGTCTTTTTAACTGTGTTCTTAAGAAGCGTATTACTTTCATTTCAGAAGAAGGCTGGCTAACGGAAGTGGGGGGAGGGAGACTCGGGGCCAGCAGAGAAGGAGATGTTGGGGGGCAGCTTTCTTGAAGCCACAGTAGTGGAGACCAGAGCAGTGCCAGCTGAAGCAGACGAGGGGCAAGGACCCACTCTGTTTGGAAATTAAAAAATGAACAAGTGCCAATAATTATTTAATTACACCAAACATTTTAGAGGAAAGTGTGATTTTAGACACAGATAATTCTATGAGAGTGGTCTACTTGGCTTCCAAAAAATTTTTCAAGGGAAAATCAGTGGCTTTAAAGAAAAATCTAGGTTCACAATAAAAGCTTTTCATTAATAACAGAGAAACATATTTTCCCTTATGTATATAGTTCTCTAGTCTCAACCTCCTTTTATTTTAAACAGGCCCACTCCTAACATTTGTGGGCCTGGGGCAAGAACAAAATAGAGGCCCCTATACTATATGCCCAAATATCTAAAAATTATAAATAAAGATAATGAGTTGTTAAATAAAATATGTTCTATCCTCCTACGACAAATATGACAAATATGTTTTCATAACAACAAGGAAGGCCAGGTTCAAATTTAGAATTACTGAACTCCTTGGCATGGTGGCCTGGAATGTGGCACTGTTGTGTGGTGGTGTTCACTCTTGCTGTCCCAAGCTGCTTTTGCCTGGAGAGCATTTTGGGGAGTGGGGGGGGGGGGGGGTTTGAGCCTGAGAGGAGTTTCCCAGGTCAATCTTCCAGGTGGAAGGAAGCTAGGAACTCACAGAGGGAGCACTGGCCAGTTCCACACGGCCTTGGGGAGGGGCGAGAGAGGGGACAGCAAGGGTGCCAGGAGCTTCTCCTCTGGCTCTTTAAAGGTGCTTTTCTTTTTTTTTTTTTTAATTATTATTATTATTCAGTACTTGCCCAGTAAATGCAACCCTTTATTCCATAGTTTGAGGAAGAGCATAGGCAGTCTTTAAGACAGTTTTGCTGCTTGTGCCCAGGGCGGGTTGAAACAATGTCTACCCTCCGAGCCACGCTCCAGTGATCTGAAGTAGCTAATCAAAAGTAATGATCAGCAATGGGATGGAATACCCCTGGATTTGGGGGAACTAGATCTTTTTATTCCATCCTGGCACCAGCGAGCTACATCAGTAGCCGGGGTTGAGGATCTCACTGCTGCCTGCTGTGACTTTGGGGGTTGGGCAATGGTAGCTGTTGCACAGGTAGTGCAATTCACTGGTATTTACCATGATTTACCAGCCTCTTCCTCCTGCTTTTCCCTGGCTGCTGCATAGGGTTCTCCTAAACTCTGGAGTTTCAAAATAGTTGATTTGCACAGTCCCTGCCTGTTTAATAGTTGTTCTGGTGAAGAGACTGATTCTTGGAGATTCCTACTCTGCCATCTTCCCACAATCCTCTTGGCATCCCTCTTTTTTAACACTGCTACTTTTCTGGAATGTAAGGCTTCTCCTCCCAAACTGTGAAGGTAAGACTCCACCTTCTTCTTTCCTTGATTTATTGAATAGCTGGAATGGTAAGTGGAATTCAGAAGCCCTGGCGTTAGCCTGTAGAGAATGGCAAAGGCTGCAATGACTAGACAAATAGGAGTGTGGGGGATGTTGCTGGAGGGCTGCAGCAGGATGGAGAGGTGCCCATGAGGGCATGGAGAGGGGATGATTGGGAATGGACCCACAGAGTAGCCCATGAAAGAGTAGAAAGCTCAGGTATGTTGGGAGCTCACAACAGCTCTAGAGATGAGCATTTTCCTGTTCACAACTTTGCCTTAACATAGCCCAGCCTGGTGTTTCCTGGGCAGTAGTAGTAGAGTAATTTTATGACCGTTTCTCTGGCTTTCAATGCGTTAGAAGTGTTCTCAAGTACTTTTAGGTGAAAGTCATTTAGCCTCATCATATACCATCCTGCTACATAGTTCTGTCTTATAAGGTGCTTCTTTTAGGGCCATCAATAACTGAATTTCCATGTAAAATGAATGCATTTGTCTTGTGAATGGACTGTGCAATTATTTCATCTTCTTTGACTAAACTATTTTTTGAGGCACCTAACCAAGGGAGTAAACATATTCACTGGACTAAAATCCACAATTCTCCCAATAGAGTGCAGTATGTCTTGGTCCCTGCTCCCCCTCCCTCCTCATTTCATATTACTCTCCCACACCTTTGCCTTTCTGCTGCTCTGGCCTTTTGTCAGTTTCTCAAATCCTCCAGGTTTCTTCTGGGCACAGGACTTTTGCATGTGCTCCCAATTGGCCTGAAACTTTCCTTTCTATGTCAACATAGATCCCTTCATTCTCCCAGACTGGGTCATATTCCCCTATTATAAGTTTCTGTGGCTTCAGATACCTGTCTTTCATAGCCTTGACACAGCTATGATATTACAATTATTGAGTGAATACTTGATTAATGTCCTTCTCTCCGACTCGACTTGAAGCTGCTTGAAAGATGGACTGTGTCTGATTTGCCTATCTTTGTATCCCAATGCATGACACCTCTGAGACTTTCAATAAATAATTGTTAAGTTAAATTAACTGGAATTTACATTTCACTTGTGAATCCAGTTATTTTACCCCTCCACAGTCACAGCTTTAATCTGTAACATTTTTATCCCTGTCATCGAAACCATCTAAAAGCCAAAGGAATCCGAATACATATTTTAAAAAAAGCTTCTAAGCATACAACATTGAAAACAGGGTTTCTGTATGTTACATACTTATCAATTTAGTCAAAAATTGATTTTTTTCTTTCACATGATAGAGATGACATATTAAAAGTTCTTTAAGTATGTTCTGCCTCTGTGTAGTTTGAGGAAACTTTAAATTCATTTTAAAGAATCAACATATACCAAATCCAAGCAAAATACACACAGAAAAATCTGAAACACCCTCAAAATCTTTCACATTTTAATAGAGGGAACATAATGATTTTTAATAGTTGACTTTGTTGTACACACTTTTCTCAGTAGATTGAGCACCAAATCAGTTATCTGGCAAGTTCATATTAAAGTAAAGATGTTCAAAGAATTATTCCACAAAGCTTCTCAAGCCTGGATCTTCAAAGAACACCTGCATGGTTTAGTGATATTGAACTATAAATAATTTTGAGAGAAAAAGAAGTTTGATGGCTTAATAAGGAAGGGGTCAGTTCGCTCTGGACACTAATGATACCAGATGCAGGGATACTGTTTATAAAGATAAGACTTGTTTTACTTTTGAAGCTGTTTTTGTGCGTTTCTTGGAAATATCTGCTTTGACTTTGGTACTACTTTCCAGAATTTACCCATAAAAAAAAAAAAGATATGTAATATTTCAGTGTAACCTCTGAGGAAAAAAGCACCATGATGAATATCTTCAATTCCTCCCTTTCATTCAAGATCACATCCAGTCATGCGGTAAGTACTGTCAGTTCTGTCACATGAATAAGTACTGACTCCTATTTGTCCTCTCTATTTGTCTGGGCAATGTCCTAGCTCAGCACCAATAATTTCCTAAATGTTCCCCCACCTCCAGGATGGTCTGCACCCCAACCCAATCCCCCCTCTCCAGTTGGTATGGTCCCTTCTGCAGTGTAAATTTGATCATTCTCACACGTAAAACCTTTAAATTTATTTGTTTACAACAATAACAAATAAATAGTATAAAATGTTAAAATTTTACTATATGCCATGCCTGTTTGCCTTACTAATATTAACTCATGATTAGGCCCAGGACAGTAAATCTTATCAGTCATCACTTTGGAGCAATAATAAGGCTGACATTAACTGATTTCCTCCTTTGACCAGCCACTGTTTTAAGTACCTCACAGTATTAACTTATCTAATCCTAACAACCACCTAATTAATAAACACTATTAGTATCTTTCTTTAAAGTTACAGGAACTGAAACACTTAACAGGGGTTAGGTACTCGCCCAAAGTCATACAGCTAATAAGTGGAGAGATGGTGTTCAAACCCTGGCAGTCTGGCTCCGGAGTCCATGTACTTGAACCACTGCTCTGTATTGCCTTTCCAAATCTCTCTGACTAACTTTATAGCCTGGCTCAGAAAGCTCATTTGGCCTTTCTATCTCCAACCTCAGTTCTCACTGAGCTTCCGTTCTTCTATTTTGCTCTCTATTCTGCCCCACTGAGCTAAACAGAGGTTCTTTTAAATGGATCCTTCAAGTAGACTAACAAGATTAACTCACGTTCTCTATTCCCTCTGTAAAACATGTTGTTGAAGCCTGTGATTTGAAATGCTCATAGCTAAAAGGTTGCTGTCTAGCAACACTATGTGCTTTTGTTCCCCTCAGTTAAAATGTATGTTTATAAAACTGGTTGTGGTTATTCCCAAACCTGTTTATTCAAGTTGTGACAATTGTTGTATCCATACAATTTAATTAAATATTTTGCAAATTTATGAAACATGAGTGAAAAAAGAACAGCCAAATATTTTGAAAGACTAACTTACAACTAACTTACAAGTCGTCTTTTTTTTAATGACTGTCAAATGTGGCAAGACAACTGTGAAAGCCTAGGAAAAAAATTGTAAAATCTAGAAGGATTCTGGACTCAGATTTTGTCACCAGTATTTTCATAATCTCATTCTTGTAAACAGTACAGGATGGGCATGGTTTATGAAAGAAAGACTTCTCAGAACTTCAACTTGTGGGCTCTTACCTAAAGAAAGTGACTTGTACTTATCTCAAATGAATGGTGGATGGATGTGTTATGATTAGGAAATTAAGGTATGATTTTTTGTATAATTTCATACCTTTGTCACTTTTAAAAATTTAGCCTGTCAAGTATTACTCTCATTGTACTGGATAAGAGGATCTTTAATCTTTTTAAAATATGGTACCATTTATACCATCACACGCACATTCCAGTCAAACCACAGATTTCAGGGTTCTTCTAATATTAAGCCATGATGCACTTTATCATCTCTCATCTTCTTTCTCTCAGTGGACTTTCCCTTTGCCTGAAATGCCTTTTCCTAACCTTCTTTCTCTGTTAACTTCTATTCATCCTTTAATTTTAGTTGTCACCTGCTCTGGAACACCTTTCCAAACTTCCCAAAACTTAGGTAGATGTCCCTCTACATGTTAGAAACAACTAACCAGAAACAAATATATTGTAATTAAATATGTGGAGGTAATATAGAATATATTCATCCTTTTTATTGTTTTATAGGGAAGGCTTGATAGTACAAGTTTTAAAAACCTAATAATAAGGATAAGTGTTCTAGTTTGCTAATGCTGTCATTAGGCAAAATACCAGAAATGGATTGGGTTTTATAAAGTGGGTTTATTTGGTTACAAATTTTTAGTTCTGAGTCCATGAAAGTGTCCAAACTAAGGCATCAGCAGAGGATACCTCCACTGAAGGAAGGCCAATGATGTCTGGAGCAACTCTGTCAGCTGGGAAGGCACGTGGCTGGCATCTGCTGGTCCTTTGCTCCCAGGTTGTATTTCTAAATGTCTTTATCCAAAATATGTCTGGGATTCTGTCTTCACTCCTCTCTCTCAGCTCCTGTGTATCTGGGAGTCCTCTATTAGCTTCTCTGGGGCAAACCCTGGGCTTCATCTTTTAGCTTAGCATCACCAAAAGTCCTTCTATCTGTATCTCCAAGCATCTCTAAGCATCAGGAAGGATCTGGGTCTGTGTCAGCTCTTAGCTTCTCTCTTAAGTACTCCAGTGAACTAATCTAGACCCAGCCTGAATGGGTGGGGCCACACCTCCATGGAAATAACCCAGTCAAAGATGTCACCCACAGTTGGGTGAGTCATATCTCCATGGAAACACTCAATCAAAAATTTCCGTGCTAATCAAAAGACTGATAAGTCTGCCCCCACAAGATTCCATCAAAGAACACGGGTTTTTTTGGGGGGTGGGGGGACATAATATATCCAAACTGGCACAGTAAGTAATAAATTAAACTTTTCTAACCCTAATATCCTGTTCTGAATGAATCTATAGGGGAATTGCAGACTCAATCATGACTTCAAGTTTAATGATAGTAACATGGTGCTGAGGATAGAACCCATATAACAAGAGACTCTTGCAAAATTTTGATTTGGGAATGATCAGCTCCAGAAAATTGCAATTTTTTTAGGTGTTAGGAAGAATTTTTAGTAATAGATATACAACCACAGGCAGGTTTCTGATTATGAACACTTAACTAAATAAGACAGTAAATGGTAAAGTAGGGCTTAAGTAGATGGAGAGGTTTCCATGGTAAGCCTATTTCATCTAATCAAAGTAGTATTTTGTAATCATGAAGAGAGTATAATTATGAGCATTTATTATCTAATGGGTATGATTTTTGATAAGGGAAAAACAAGATTGCTTTTGTTAGAATTAGATAGCTCTCCAATCAGAAGAAATGGAGATTATATTAATTACGTAGTTCTTTGCTTAAGAGGGAACCCATGCTTCTCTTGGCTCACTTTCACTGGCAAATAGCAGTTTAGCCTAAGATGAGCTAGAGCTATAAAGCTGAAGTACCTACATGTTTTCTTCCTTCATGATCCTTCTGCAGCAAACCCAGAAGGCAAGATGAGTTGAATGTAATTAGGTCTCAGTAAGAACCTTCAACCAAAAGTGAAGTGGCCACATGCCATGTACACTGAGATATTTTCTGTGGTGGTTTGAAGCAGTATGTACCCCAGGAAAACATGTTTTTAAATATGATGAGGTAACTTCAGTTAAGAAGGTGTGGCCCACCTCAGTCAGGATGGATCTTAATCCTATTACTGAAGTCCTTTATAAGCAGAATGAAACTCAAACAGAAAGAGAGAAAGCCACAAAGCAAGAAGCTGGACTCTGATGGAACCTTTAAGAGAAGGGAGAGAAGGAGATGCCACCATATGCCTTGCCATGTGACAGAGGAGCCAAGGATCACTGGCAGCCAGCCCTAGAATGCCAGTCCTTGGGAAGAAAGCATCTCCTAGATGTGCCTTGAGCTGGACTTTCTTTTAGCCTCTAAATCATATGTAAATAAATTCCCATTGTTTTATCCAACACATTTCATTTCATTTGCTTGAGCAGCTTAGGAAGCTAAAATACCGCCCCTGTAATCATTGAGAGCTTGGTAAGTGTAGAAAGCAAGAGCTCTACTTTAGAGGATCTGGAGAAGTTGTTTCCATTGGCAGCTATCCATTCAGCTGAGCCCATTTTTGCCCCCAGGCTGCTAGTCTAGGGTTATAACTATATATGACTTGGGCACTTGCTCGATCAGTACCCTTCAAATGTTCCCCAATGCCTACAAAATATAGTCTATATTTCTTAGATTGATATTTAAATCTATGATCCATTCCCAACCTATCTCTGGCTAAATCAAAAACTCAGGACTCTTGTAACATGAACCCTGGATGCACTTTATCATTGCCGTCTCGCATTTTATACCACTCATGACAACATTTATATTTCTATATTTTTAAATTCCCAGATCAGAACTAGCCCAGTCCAAATTAATCTTTTTGTTAAAGGAGTACTGAATACTTGTTAAGCCTACAGGCTTTGGAATATCTGGGTTCAAATCTCTTTACTATTTTCTTTGTTTGACAAAACTGTCATTTAGTTCAGTACTTGGTTCATAGTAAGTATTCAATAGATTTGGAGGTTATTATTGCCATCATGATTATATCTTGAATCTAGCATTTACACATACTGCTTTGTGTTGTAGTTTCTATGTACTTATTTCATCTCTTGTAATAGATTATAAAGTGCTTAAGGTTAGAGATTTTACTATTCTAAGCATTTTTATCTCCCAGAGCCTTCCAAAATCATGTATGTTTTAGATACTCATTTTAATAAATGTAGATTGAGTTGAATTGATAGGAATGTACCACATTAAATCATATTATGAATAACCATAAGCAACAGTGAATCTAAATGCTGTATGTTTCAGTAATATTTATTTCTCATGTAGTCTTATGACTTTGATGCAAATCAGTCTATAAAGTTCATAAAATGAAACCATTCAGATAGTACTGGTGGACAATATCTAATTCTACACTACATATTTTGAGAGTTGGTTTAATTTATTATCAGAAGTTAATACCATTTCTATAGACTGTAAGCCATAAATCTTCAATCTTTCAATAAATCCTTTATAACCTAATATAAACTATCTAGTAAATTTTCTATCTAAAAATGCAAGACAAAAGCTCTTCACTTATCAAGATGGCAACAAATAGTCTTCTTAAATAATTCTATTATACCAAGTGCTTATACCCAGATTCAGTTCAAATGTTCTTGAAAATTTAATTTGTAAATGATGCCTATATCAGTGTGAATAAAATGCCGACAAATATAAGGAGAAGTACTGAAGTTTGTTTTTCATCATTTTGATTTTTAAAGGTCAATTAACAAAAGCCTTTGTTAATTGACAAACTATTTTAACCTTTCCATGCCTCAAATTTCTTATTTGTAAAATGACTGTTTTGCATGAAGATTTCTGAAATCCTTTTCAACTCAAGGTATTACATGATACCATGATCAAAATGTAAGAAATAATAATTTGAAATTTATTCATCATTGTTTCGGTTTTCTAAAGCTGCCAGAATATAATATACCAGAAATGGGCTGGCTTTTAATGTGGGGGTTTATTAACTTAGAATTTACAGTTCTTAGGCTGTGAAAATGTCCAACTCAAGGCATTGACAGGACGATACCTGGACTCTGAAGAAAGGCTGCTGGCATCCGGGACACCTCTGTCACACGGGAAGGCACATGGCCGGCGTCTGCTAGTCCTTGTCTCCCGGGTCTCACTGCTTTCAGCTTCTGGTTCCAGTAGTTTTCTCTCCGAGCTTCTGTGGGTCCTCCCTTAACTTCTCTGGTGCTTTTCTCTGAGCTCTCTGGGCTTTTTTTGTGAGCTTTTCTTCATTTCATCTCTTATAAAGGACTCCAGTATAAGGATTAAGACCCATCCTGAAAGAGGTGGGGCACATCTCAATTGAAATAATAGGTCTGCACACACTGGAATGGATTAAAACAACATGGCCTTTTCTGGGTACATAACAGCTTCAGAGTGCCACAATCATATTTTAGTGAGGACTACTACTAGAATCCATCCTCATATGTTTATTTGAGTGCCTACTGAAAATACAAGCAGGCACTATTTTATGAACAGTGATGAGCAAAACAGTTAAAATCTCTGCCTTCATGGAATTTAGACTTAAGTGGGGGATATAGACAAAAATCAAACAGTGAGATGGACTATAAAGCCAGAGAGTGGAAAAGTGCTCTGAAGGAAAGTATTCAATGGGTAGAGAGTGACAGGAGGAGCTATTTTAGATAGAAAGGAGACATTTAAATAGAAGCATAAATTAGATTAGAAAATGAGTCTGGAGGAAGAGCATTCCAGGTGGAGAACAGCACGAGTAGCAAGACATGGAGTCAGGAACATTCTTGGTGTGTTGGAGGAGCAGTGAAGAACATAGTGTGCTTATGGTGGAGTGAGCAAGAGATGAGGTAGCAGATGTAGTCAGGGGCCAGATCATGTAAGGCAGCGGTTGCTCCGAGGGGACATTTGGCAATGTCTTCAGACATTTTTCGATTGTTACAACTGAGGTTAAGAGATAGGGATGCTACTGATAACTAGTGGGTAGAAGCCAGGGATGCTGCTAAACAACCTGTAATGCACAGGACAGCCCCCCACAACAGAGCAATTCAGAATGTCAGCAGTGCTGAAGCTGAGAAGCTGATATAGGCCACGGTAAATCTTTGGGTTTTATTCTAAGTATGATGGGAAGGCATTAGGACGTATTACACAAAGTGGGAGGATGACATGATTGCATTTATGTGGAGAATGACTGAAGACCGAAGAGAGTAGAGACATGAAAACCAGCAGGAGGAGACTGCAGTCTTCTCCCTGGGAGAAGATGATGGTGGTGGCCTGGGCCTGGGGTGAGCTGAGAAGAAAGGAGTAGTGGTTAGACGACAATAAATAAAACTGAATCCTGATTTTTTTTTTCCCCATTTAGCTCTGCCTGTTCTATCTGGTTTCAAAGTTTCACACAGTGATTTATATCATTTAAAAATTTGCTTTAAAGAGAAAGCAATTGGCTTACATTGCAGGGTGTCAAAGGATTTGTGGAAGATTGATGCTTCAATTTAGATCTTCATGACGTTATGAGAAATTACATCTTTTTAAAATTTGCCTTATTGACTTGAATCCAATTTCTTATAGGTCAGACACACACCATACAAATTCACTATACACAAAAGTGTATTTTATGCTGTTTAATATTATTATGGTTTACATCACAAGTTAAAACACCTCATTAAAAGTGATTTCCTATTCTTCCTATCTGAATTGAGCATTCCCTGAATTTTCTCTTCCATAGTAGAAAAGTCAGGCTTAATCTGAAGAGAAAGTTTCTTGTAAGTTGAGAGAATTGCTTTCCAGTTACTTGAGACTTAGAGAATTGATAACAAAGAGTCAGAGTTATATATGAAACAAAATACCCTAGGAAGCTTTAGGTGAACTTTAAGAGTTATAGTAAAGCCACTTGGCCTGCAGGCACTCTGTTCCATGACCTATGCAGAGAATTCATAAGTAACAACTCCTCCACTGTGTAATAATCCTATTTACAGAAGAAGAAAATATCTTTTAAACAATTTACTCACCTTTTTACATATGAATGTTGGTAGCCTGGACATTATAATATGGGTTTGTAATACAGGTTCATGTAGCTAAAGAAATTTGGAATTGAATTAGCAAAATTCCTTATTTTGGTACTTTATAAAATCTATTTTATTCATATTTACATTTGATAAAGAACAATCCATAACTGTCAAATGTGTAATCTAGTATGGCAAGTCTTTCAAGAAGTCATAATGTGCTCTCTATGTAATACTATTGTTTGAATGAAACTGTGAAATAAAGACACTTTTAATAATAAACAGTTGGAAAAATGATTGATGATTAGTAAAATAATCCCTGATAACTTTGAATAGGTAGCCCTACTGTGATGCAACATTCATCATATAAAAGAGATCCCAATTTAAATTTAACCAAATTCCAGTTGATTCTTATGATATAGTCATGTGTAGAAGTGTTACTGATATGTAATTAAAACTTGCAAAGCAATGATTTAAAAAAAAACTAAATGGAAAAGTTCTTTCAAATATACTGCATCATTCTACACCTTAAAGATCAATATTTTCATTACCATGGATAAACGATGAGGAAACAGAAACAAATCATCAAAAAATAAAATTGCAGGTGCCATAAAAGCAATGCAAAAGAAAGTGAATCAGTCAGTACACTGTGCATTTCCCTTGATGAAAGAGTTGTCTTTGTGTCTCAGAAGGCCTAAAAAAGTATTTTTAAAACATTAAATCATTAATTCTTAAAAAAAAAAGAGTACAAAGGCAGAAGGATCCCAAGCTTCCCATGCAGAAGAGGAAAACAAGTTCCTTTCTAATGACTATGTAGAATGGTGGCTAAGTTCTTTCATTAAAAAAGGACTCAGGAAAAAATAATTGATTTTGTAGCTGCAGAGTGTCTTCTGATTCTTTACGAATTAGATGACGGTAATAGCCAGTGCAGACTCAAATCGATAAAAAGTACCACACCCTTTGATTTTTCTCTCTTAAATTAATCAAAGATAAGGAGCAAGCCCTATGGAGGTTTGTTTGTTGTTCGTTTGCTTTCATCTTCCTTATCTATAGAATGAATACCAAACTTTTTGAATTTCGGAATATGAAAACATTTCAGCATCATTACTTAAATAGAAATGATTACGTTAGTAGGCATTCTACCTGATCTAGCATTTGAAAAATCCTTCGCTTAATGCAGAGTGTGGTTAGTTGAAAACCCTTAGATATGACAAAAGGAGAGTTCTGTGAAATCAGATTTCCTCTCCCTCTGCCACCAACATTTATTGATTAATTTCTTCAGTATAAAAGGAAAGGCACCAAATGGGAGGACCGCTGGAGGTGTTACCCCCAAGTAACTCTTCTAGTTTTTATAAAGTAGTGTTTATTTCACTCACTTTTTTTTTTTTTTGGCCTCTTTCACGTCTATGAAATGATTATTAGCTTATCTTTAATTCTTGATGTTATATTTGTATTCATATGTATATATATTTATATTTTATCTTTATTGCAATTACCTTGTGTAATGAATCCACAAATAATTTACACGAAGGCATAAGTATAGTAGTATCATAAATTTTATTTTAAATGTTTGATGTTTTTTCCTTTTCTTTTTGTCTTTGCTCTTCTTTTCTCTATGCTCATATAATTCCCCTACCCTCCACCCAAGTCCACAAACCAGTTCATATCCTTAATTTAATTTTCTTTATGTTGGTACATGCTTCTTATATCCATATCTCCATATATAATGGCTTTTTGTCATTTTTTTCCACAAAAGTGGAAACATCACATGTACTTTTCTACTTTCTCATTCAACAATACTTTTTAAAAAAATCCTTCATGTCAATTAAGTTCTAATTCTTTTTCTTTTTTCTTTTTTCTTTTATGGGTTGTATAGCATTCTATGGTATAGATGTACCACAATTTATTCAATCATTCCCCTATTTATAGGTATTATCTTTTACTAACAGGTTTGGTTTGTTGTTGTTGTTGTTGTTTTTGCCAGTTTGACTAATGTTGTAGTAAACTGTTACCTCTGTTTCCTTATATAGTATTTTCTTACGGCATTGAATCCCAGAGTGAAATTGCTAGGTCATAAGGCTTTTGACTTTTTAAAATTTTAATAGATATTGCCAGATTGCTTTTCAAAAAATCTTCATATTTCCAACAGCAATGTGTTAGTGTCCCCTTTTCCTTATATCTCTGCCAGCAATAGGTGTTGGAGCTCTTTTATATATTTTTAGCTGTTTGTTGTTGTATAGTATCTTGTGTTTACTCTAGTTTTTATTTTCTCGACTACTTGTGAATTCGAGCAGGTTTTCATACGTCTCATCTATAACTTGTCATTCATGTCTTTTACCTTTTTTTCTATTGGACTATTTGACTTTTTTTCAAAAGTGAATGACTTTGTGAAAGCTCTTCGTATAGTGTAGCTGTTATCCCTTTGCATGTCATCTGTGTAACATTTTTTTTTTCCAAACTTGTTAGTCTCTTGACTTCTAACTTTGTTTATGGTACGTTTCCTCTTTCAAAAGTTTTAATTTTTTTTAAATAATCAGATATATTTGTATTTTATTTTATAGCTTTTGGTTTTTAGTCTTGTTTAAAAATAACTTTCCCAATTCTAATTGTACACATAGTATTCCTGTAACCAAGATTAGTTAGATGCCTCTTGCCCGGTTTCCTATTTTACCTTCTGTGTGTTGAACTCATCACTTTGATTTGAAATTGTGTTTAAAATAGTCTGTTTACCTAATTAAACTACAAATTCTTCTGGGCCAGGTCTTTGTCTTATTTTTATTTCCATGTTTAGTGCCTAACAATTCTTGATACCAGTGGGCCCTTAATAAATATTTGTTGAACTAATTTGAACTGGATTCTTAGAAAATAATTTTGTAGCTGTCGTAATTATTATTAGTGTGTCATAAGCATAGCTAAACTTTTTCCTTAATTCATATAGTAATGTCTACCATTTATTGAAGTCTGCCATACCAGGCACTGTTATAAACACTTTACATGAATTATTTTATTATATTTCACTACACCTCTCTGAAGTAGATACTACTGTAATCCTACTTTACAACTGACAATCCTGAGGCTCAAAGGTCCTGCAACTGGTAAGTGGCAGAACTGTAATTCTATCCAAGTCTTTCTGACTTGGAAGCCAGGTTAATTTTAACTCCCTCACTGCTTTCCTGCTTCAAAGTTATCCTACTGTTCATATTTCTAAAGGGATATTTTAAAAGAGCCCATCGTTTGGTGAAACCTTTATCTCTGAGGCATTCATTTTTTGTTTTACTAGTAATTAATTCAAAAGCTCATTAATTTTGTTTGTAGAAAATAAAGAAAATAGTGTAGATTCCCTTTAATACTAAAAAATTACAGTTGTAAGTAAGAGGTCAGAGCATAAAGATGGGAGGTTGTTTACAATTCCTCAAATATCTAAACATTATTGCACCTTACCTAAAAGAGCAGTGGAATGTGTTTGTTCCCCCATATAACTACCATGTGGGAAAGGACCACAAAATTAAATGATGAATGATGCGGAAAGCCAAGAAATTATTTTGAGAGAGGAATTTGTAAATGAGAACAATGCCATTTATAATAAATATTGATTTTTTTGAAAAATAAAATTATGCATTACAAGTTCACTGTTTATTTAAATTGCTTTGCTAAAATGTCATGCATGAAATAATATGAGTAACTTTGTATTCATGATAATGTCTAGTTTAACAATAAGTAAACTGTATGGTATTTACATCTTTAATATATCATGCAATGTATCTTCATTTTAGCAAAAATTAATTTATAATATACATATTTCCAATGCATTATTTTTCTGTATTCAAACAACTTATATAATGCCTTTAATTATGCTATAATTATAATACGATTTTCAACTACATAAAAATCTGACTCTGATTTAAGGCAAGTTAATATTGCATATGTTGTAATAGCACATAGAATATTTAAGAAAGAAATCCATAATATTATCTTTAGAATTAAACAATTTAAATATATTTAACTTTTCTAAACAATAATGATGAATCTGGATGGCTTTATTAGAAGGAGAGTTATAAAATATTTCCCCTAATTTATGATGGTGTTTCTCAAGGAAATGATGCACTGAGGAAAAAAAAACTTTTTTATGTAAATGAATAGGATTTGAATGTCACACTTCCTTCTTCACCTTGTTAATGTTTATAAGGTTTTCATATCTTTATTCAAATATTCATAATGCCTTTCCTAACTATTCCAGCCTAAAACAATGCCATCTTTTGAACATCTATGCAGTTAGGAACATTTTAAATTCATTCATTTCTTTATTCCTCAATTCAACAATTGTTTTATTGCAGATATTTCTAATTTGTGATGTTAAGTCTGTGGTAGTCTAGAGTGTCTCATGAATGTTTCATTGACCACTTTGTTGCTTGTGTTTTGAATCATGGTCTAAGTTATAGTCTTGATAGAAAGAGCTGGATCTTATTCTTTTTTTGTATACCCTTCCCCCCTCCCCAACTCACCATTTAGGGCTAAATAGTAGTCATTTAGTAAGTGTTTATTTATACCAAAAAAGAAAAAGCAGAGTGCCTACTCCAACAGAGTTCACAACCCAATCCTCATAAAATAATCAGAATATACAGATAACACAGCTTAAATTACACACCTTATTACTGGGTTGATGTAAGTATTTGTTATAAACTTGGCCTAATCTAGTATGGATGGAATCTGATACTAGGTAAATGTTGGCCTCTTTCTCAAATTCTCACTTATAGTGGTGGTGATTTTACAGACAGCGATAGGTATTTTTAAAATATATACTTTACAGGAGAAAACATTCTATATATTAAAGAAAATTGTGATGTTTTTGCTCCTATAATCCAAAGTTAGAAAAAAAATACGAGAATATTCATGACTAAACCATTCTTAGCTAAACTAAGAGCATTCATGCCAAATTTATATAATTATTCTGCAACTTTATTGTGAAGATGTGTAAATCAAACTTCCAATTTAAATGAATTAAGTAGATTTCTTCTGATTACCTAGCAACAGTCTATAGTCTATTTAGAAAATGACATTTCATTTCTTTCTAGTGAAAAGATTTTAAGAATTATTTTTCTGAATACTTAATAGTTAAGGTCCATGGTACAGTGAAATCTGGTATCTATAGGCCTTGACTGTCACTAACTAGCTAAGTGACTATATCTCTTAAATGACGTTCCCCTCTGATTGTTTTTATTTGTACAGAGGAGTTATATTAGATCTTTGCTAGGATACTTTCCAACTGTAATTCTAAAAAAATGTAATCACTTGTCAATTGACTGTAGGTGATTCAACTTTCTAGAAATATTATCACCCAATTTGCCTAAATTCATCTACTATTAATTTCATAAACCTAATTTCTCAGTTGATACAAGCTTGGGGAAAAGGAGCTTGAATCTCCATACTTTAGCATTCAATTACAAAGCAAATAACAATTGGCAGCATTTAGCTTTAGAATAGGGAGTGGGTATATTGAGCAGCAAAGAAAAGGCTTGCCATTTTGTGATAAGAGAGTCTAATGATTTTTTTAGTTTATTAACTATGGGTTTTGAGAATCAAAATTAACTTAATCATTAGAGTTGTAAGCTTATTCCCTCTTAAAATCCTCTTATAGGATAAAATAAGCATCCATGACCTTTCATGATCAGGTCTTTGTTGAAACTCCAGCCTCATCTCAGAGACTTGATTTCATTATATGTGATATTAATAGAGTGTTTATTTACTTGATATATCTTATCACTGTCATTTTATTTTCAATTTCTCTGTGTCTTTTTGTTTTATGTGTCTTTCTCATAAGCATCATATAGTTAGAATCTTTCCCCAATTGGACAATTTTTTCCTGTAATTAGCTAGAGTAGTCCATTACTTTTTTATGATTATTGCTATATTTATCATCTTAATTTGTGCTTTTTATTGATCCTGCATTTTCTATTTTTTGTCCTTGGCTGAATTCTTCTGAATTAATTGATCTTTAGTTTTTGTAATTTCATTTTCTGTCTACTAATTTGGTGCTTGTAGACTGTATTTCTTTTATTTAATGATTATTCTCAAAAATTTTTAATGCATTCCAAACAAAGTCTAAAGATAACAAATATCATTACCCTTCACTGAAGCAATTCAAAGACTTTAGAAAATTTTTAACTCTAATTACTCCCCTCCTTTCTTTTGTTATTAGTATAAGTGATGTAATTCCATCTTCTTATATTCAAATTAAACATGATTATTTTTTGTTTTCTTACCTGTTAACAAGTTTCCATGTGCACTATTTCTTTTGCATCTCCGACCTGTCTTCTGAAAGCATTTTCCTTTTTTCTGAAGTCCTGTTTTTCAGAACAGTTAGTCTAAGCCCTTATTGCACATTAGAATCACCTAGGGAACATTAGAAAATCCCAATGTGCAGGCTCTACCATAGATCAATTAAGAATTGTACAGATGACTTCTGTGTCTCCTCATATACATAAGTGCTTTGTGAATTATCTTCTTATGGTTAACAACTAAAAAAAAATGCAGAATATATATAACAGCTGTTTTCAGGCATTGGGCAACAGGCAGCACAGGACCATGATCCCTAAGAGAAGGGAAACAGACCAGTAAGCTCTATGATTGCCCCAGCTTTCTGCCTGGAGGTGGCTTCTAGACTACAGCAGAGAGAGAGGAAGCCCAACCAAAACCTGTCATTGATCAGAGTTGAGAACACAAATAGTGGGTTAGTAGAGGCTGATTAGAATTTGTGGGGCAGAGTACAAGAGGTGAGAGTTACACGGAGTAAGAACTCAGGAGATCTGCAGAATTCCTTCACATATTTCTTTATTATTCATGTATGTATGTGTAGGGTAAAATTTCATAGAATTAGGGAAATAAAAACTGGAAAGCTATAGGAAATCTACAGGGCTGTGAATTTTTCAAGTTCCCACCAGCTAGAGTGGAGAGATCTTATACAAGGAGTCATTGAGTAGAATCCTCAGAAGGTTATCACCTAGTTAGGAGGGTAAATTAATCCTAGACTAAATGCTGCTGTAGGCTCTTCCTAAAAAAAAGCTTAAAGCAAGCCTTAAAAAAAAAATCAATCTTATCCTAAGTAACTTAACTGCATGCTAGAACAAAGTCCAATAGTCTTTGAAGTAATGCAACAACATTCAGCTCTCAACAGCAAGAATTTCATAATATCTGCATCCATGCCAAAAAGTAGAAAAATATGACCCGTAACCCAAAGAAAATTCAATCAATAGAAACAGACCAAAAAATGATACAGATGATGGAATTAGTCGTCAAAGACCTTAAGACTGCTATTATAAACATTATAAATATGTTCAAGGATATAAAGGAAAACATGAACATAATGAGGAGAGAAATGAAAGATATATAAAAAGACCCCCAAACAAACTTCTACAGTTTAAAATCATATTTGTTGAAATGCAAATTCTCTGGAATAGCAATTTTAACCAAATTAAGGAAAAGGAAGGAAATACTAGTGATAACAGTGGAGAACAATAAATTAGAAAATGAACAAGCAAAAAGAGACTCTCTTTGTTTGAAAAGAACAATAAAATTGATAAAGTTCAAGCCAGAATAATCAAGGAAAAAAAAAGAGAGAAGGAAAAATTACCATTATTGGGAATGAAAGTAGGAACACTGTTATATATTCTACTGTTTTTAAAAGGAAATATTTTTAAAAATATCTTATATATAAATTTAAGAGTTTGAATGAAATGAACCAATTCCTTGGAGGACACAAACTACCAAAGCTCTCTAAAGATGTATAGATAATCTAAACAGCACCATATTTATTAAATATAATTAATTCATAATATGAAAAAATATTTACTCAAAAAAATTCCAGGCCTAGATTCCTTCATTGGTAAACTCTATCAAACACTAATGGAGAAATAATACCAGTTCTGCACAAGCTCTTCCAAGACATAGAAGATGAAGAAATACATCTCAAATCATTTTCTGAGGCCAGTATAATCCTGATACCCAAACCAAAGACAGTACAAAAAAAGAGAAAACTACAGACCAGTATCCTTCATGAACATAAATGCATGCATCCTTAACAAAATAATAGTAAATAAAATCCATCCTAAGTTGGGTTTATCCTAAGAATATAAGTTATTTTAACGCTCAAAAATAAGTGAATGCTCATCATAGTCAATTCTGTGCCAAAAAAAAAAAAAAAGTCAATGTATTCATTGTAATGAGTTAAAAAGAGAAACCATATAATCATCTTAATGCCCGTTCACAATATAGACCCTCAGCAAAACTATGAACACGAAGAACTTCCTCAGTCTGATGAAGGTCACTGACTGAAAACATATGCTAACATCATACTTAATGATGAAATGCTGAATGCTTTGCTCTTAATATCAGGAATAAGGCCAAGATATCCACTCTCATATCTTCTATTCAAATGTTTTGGATGCCCTAGCCATTATAACACTGGGGGAAAACATATGATTTAGAAAGAAATAAAGAAGTAAAATTCTCTTTATTTGCAGAAATATGATTGTTTGTAGAAAACATCTGCAAAAATTCTACTAGAACTAATAAGTGAGTTTAGCAAGGTTGCTGGATACATCCTATGTTGATTGTATTCTTATGTAGTACCTACAAAAAATTGGTATTTAAAATTTTAAAAATATTTTTAAATAACACAAAAAATATTAAATATTTACATGTATTTTTAAAAATTAATTTCTAAGACTTTTATGCTTAGAAAAGAGAAATACTGAGAAAAAAGCAGCTGAGAGAATTTTAAAAAGACCTTTAAAATGGAGAGCTATACAATGTTCATTAATTGGAACACTAACTTTTGTTAAAATGTCGATTCTCCCCAAGTTAACCAATAGGTTCAATGCAGTTCTAATCAAATTCATATATAATAGTATACATTCACAAAAAAAAAAAATTAAAAAGTAATGAACTACTGATACATGCACAACATTAATGGCTTTCAACAGCATTAAACTAAGTTAAAGAAGCCAGAAATAAAAGAATGTATAGTGTATTACTCCACTGATATGAAATTCTAGAAAAAGCAAAATTATAGTGACAGAAAGCACAGCAGTAGTTACATGGGGCCAAGGATGTGGGTAGAGGTAGGGTGAGGTGGGATTGCCTGTAAAGGGGACATAAGGAAACTTTGGGTGACTAAAATGTTTTATATCTTGATTGAGATAGTGATTACATGACTATGAATTTTCAACTCATTGAACTTTGAATTTGCTGAGTTATATTTCATGTAAATTGTACTTCTTCAAGGGAATTCTGCTATCAATTTAATTCTTTTCCCTTTGACAGTAATCGACCCTCTTTTCCTTTAGCAGCTTTTCTTTCTTTTCTTCTCTTTCTTTCTTTTTATTTTGTTGTTGTTGTTGGTTGGTTGGTCAGTCTTCACTGTTCTGCAATTACACTGCAATGTACCAAGGTATAATTTCTTTCTATTTATCTTGCTTGTTATTTCACTTTGAATCCAGAAGTTGTAGTTCTTACTTACATCAATTCCAGAACATTCTCAACCACTATCTCTTTATATAGTGTCTCTTTCTTGTTTCTTTTTATTCTCCTTTGAGATTCTGATTAAACTGGTGGCATTTTCTAGTAACGTTCTCCATGTCTCTTTTACATCTTTCATATTGTCAATTTTTTTATCTCTCTGTGCTGAATTGTAAGTATTTTCTTCAGACAGATTTTCCAGTTCATTTCTTCTTTTTTTGGCAGGTACCAGTCTGTTTTTTATACCTACTATTTCGTTATGTCTTTTAATTTTAAGAGTTAAGTTAGGATCTTTTCAGCTGTCTGTCTTTTAAAATAGGATTTTGTTCCTGGCTAATATTTTATAATTCCATTTTTAATGTTTAAAAACACTTAAATATGCAAAATTTATATTCTGTTTGACAAATCCAGCATTTGAAGTTCTTGGGAATCTAATTCTGTTGTTGTTTGTTTGTGCTGACTCACTGATGGAGGCTTATTTTTTCATGAGTTCTGATATCTTTGAATTGTGAGTTCCTATTGGCTGGGATTTATCTATAGATAACCCGAAAACCCTAATTTAAGGGATTATTCCTGAAGGGACTTGTATTTGCTTCTTCCAGATGCCTGGAGCCAATGAAATTTAATTCTTAAACTTTTCAGACCGCACAAGTAGTGTCAATTCGAGCCCAAATCCCACCTGAAGGTAGGCCGTGGATCCTCAAGGGAGGGTTTTCTTCTCTTCCAGAGGCCAAACCCAAGCCTAGACAGGCATGCGTCCTTTTCATTTCCCTTCCCTGATGGTAGGTTCTTTTTTTTTCTAGTCCAAACTTCAACGATGATATAATAGACCTTGTTCCAATTGCTGATGATCTTGATGGGCCCTAAAGCCTTACTCCTGTTCCCTTCATAATTATGAAAACCCAAGGTTCTAGGATCCATGGAGCAGTAAACATACTCAGGGCAGCCACTACTTTGGACGATGATAAAAATAAATAGAAAAGATTGAAAAATAAAGAAATAAGAATACCTTAAATTAATCATGAATTATTAATACTAATTGCCTGAGTTTAAGAGTGTGTGTATGTGTGTGTGTGTTTGAGGGAAATATTTTAAATATGAATGTATTCCCTTATGGTATCCAGAATTACATTCATAATACTTTTGTATTCAACTGATGACATTGAAAAGATTCAGAGAGTTATAAAACATTGTTTTCAAGGTCAAATCAAATTGGAGGCAATCATTCTTCATTCCATTTATAAGGTCTAGGCAACTTTTCTTGGTAAAGCTAGTACTAAAATGCCTTTTTTGTAGGCAGGTAGTTGGAATACCATACAGAATTCATTTTTGACTGTCAAAACTGAAATTATTTGCAAGCCATAGATACATACAACCTTGTAGGCTGACACCTCACTTAACTGTTAAATCACCTAAAAGATTATCTTGTCTTTCTTTTATATGAATTCAGGAGCACAAAGCTATTTAAAATTCCTTCTCTAGAGAAATTCTATTAGGAGTATTGTATTTCTTTGGCAGTCCTAAAAGGAGCCAGCCCAATATTTTAGCATCAAAATGTTTAAAGCTATTTCGGATTATTCTTTAGAAATTAGATTGAAACCTAAGGAATATAATATGTACTATGTTTATGGCATGAATTGTACCAGGATTGTATAGGTCAAAAGAATTTTTTCACATCTTTCTAGTATCTAGGTAAAACACTCTATTATAATAACAGCATTCAAATATGCGGAGTCTAGTAGTTGAAAACACAAATAGATAGATTGTGTTTTCACATGTAAATTTTAGAATGTCCCAGAAGGGCATAAGCATAAAAGAAAAAAGATTCATTGTAACATTAAAAATAGTCTGTAGTCACAGCACAAGCACAACTGAGGGGAAAGCAAATTATTGAAGCGTAGTTCAGGTAATTTTTAAGAGACCAATATTAATAGATAGCAGAGGCTGAACACATTCTGAATTATAAAATGAAAGAAAATAGTGGACAAAGAAAGACAATAACAGTATCAACTAACTACTTATTGGGTTTTTATTTTAAAATAGAACTATATTGGGTGCTTTTCTTAAAAACAATCTAAACTAAAACAATATAATCCACTTATCAAGTGTTTTATATATGCCACTTTTTTCCTTAGAACAACTTTTTGAGTTAGGTACTATTATTTGCTCAATAATATAAATGAAGAAACTGGCACTTGGAGTTTCATCAGCTTGCTCAGGGTCAGGTAAGTTTGCAAGTGTTAAGACATATGTAAATGCCAAGATAGTCTGATTCCAGAAACTATGCTCTAAAGCAACCTCTTTATTATATTCTCATCTAACTGCTAATTTTTACCTCAACCCAATGAGGGTATGTCTAATTCATACCATTTTAAAGAGAATAGAAACTCCAAATAAGTTGCACAAGATTACTTGGAAGTAATAGTATCAAGATCTAAAAACAGTTTTGTTTGTTTTGACTTTCTGTGCATTTTCTCCTGTATTATTCTGACTATGTGGCAGTGTTTTTTGTCTTTAGTCGTTCATTCATTCATTTAGCATATATTTTGTTCACTACTTTGTGAAATGCATTCTTCTGGATTCTGGGTACTTTCTAGTGAACAAAGAGGGCAACTTTCCTGTTTCTGTAGAATTTACATTCTAGTGAGACAGGGAGATAGACAAACAAATAAGTGTATGTCAAGTGTTAATGCATGCAGTAAAGAAAAATAAAAAATAAAGCATTGTAAAGGGCTATAAAATGATGAGAAGAAGGGTGTGTTTATATTTTTGAGATAAGGTAGCCGATCCAAAGAAATGTGCAGCTGTCACTGGTAATTTTATGATACTGTCATCTTCTATCACAAGTATCTTGACTCCTTGGTTATATGACATTGAAACACAGTCTGGATTTTATATCATTCTACTAGTTTCCTGAAGAATATGCCTGACTTAACCATTTCATCGCACAAATGATTTTCTCTGGCTTGACGTTGTAATACTCCTTAAATATTATTTGAAGAGACAAATGAGGAATAGTTTTCTTTTTATATTTTTATCCAAAATACTCAGCTTAATAAGATGAACACATGTTTGGACCTATTTGGAAAGTGCACCTTACCAACAATTAAGTACAAAGGTCTTCTCCCTGTCATTAACACTTGATGTGAGATATTAGTTCTTAGAAGCAATCTCATAATGAAAGCAGCAGTGAAGTCAAGAATTCATTGACTGATTTTAACTGAAGAACACTTATATTACAGAGACACGATATTAAGATGCATTCAACTTGTTTCTGCTTCTCTTTAAAAAGCTCAAAGCCTTCTTCCCAGTAGTAATTAAAAACAAACAGCAGTCATCAACTTACTCTGGGCTTCAAATGGCCACAACATTGCTTCCTTGCATGAGTGATCTACTGATGTAAAGCAAAGTAATTCAATACTGAAATTATCTTGAAAACTAAAATCCATCCTAGATAATGATACTTTCAATTTCTATAGCAGCAGTTTATGCGTAGTTTTCTTCTTTTATTTGTTCTTCTGCAAATATAGAACTTGCTAACTAATAAAAATCATCTTCTAGGGACTACACCTCAAAGAGCAATGTGCCAAGCTCAGTTTCTGGAAATTAACTCAATGGCCTTGGGGATGATACTTATTCATTCAGTCACTCAGTCAGTCACCATTTTTGGAGAAGCTTCTCTAGACCTGTGTTGAATACCCCTCATTCTAAATCTTTGTCCATATTTCTGATTATTTCTTTGGAATGAATTTCTTTAAGTAGAATAACTGGGTCAAAAGTCATGAACATTTTAGTGCCTTAGTTTTCTAAAAACAGGCGAAACAAGGCAAAAATAGATTGTATCATTTTACATTCTCATCAACATTGTGTGAAAGATCCTTCCCTTACTCCATCTCCTTGCCAAAATTAGAATTATAGTATGTGCCACTAAATGTGTGTCATCGTGGGTCTTTAAATAGTCTTCCAAATTGTTCAACAAGAAAAGTTTTTCATTTTCAAGTATAATTTATTCAAATCGGCTAGTGCTGTTCAAAGTTTTTCTACTGACATTGACAATATGTATCAAACAAGATCATCCAGATCATTTTCTTTCTTTTCCTCTTTCTCATATACACTGACTTTTAAAGTATTAAGAGTTTATGAAAAGTGCTGCCAGTTAGTTTGAGAAGTTTATTTGTCTAAAAATGAAGACTGCAGCAGACCATGAGTAACTGGAAAAGTTAAATATTGATGTAAAAGCAAATACTGGAAGACTAATAAATCTGTGGGGATTTTTTTAGGACTTATTGAATTTCATAAGTACATATTTAGTACATTGTGAATTTAATTAAATATTAAATCATTATATTTGGCAGTAGTACATTTTATCTAGGCACAAAATTCCCACTTTGGTAGTAGTACATTTTATCTAGGCACAAAATTCCCACTGCAGAAATATGAAAAGAAAAAAAAATTTGTGGACAGATTTTAAGGGTCCTAATCACATACTACTTAAAAGTTATTAAGTTATAGAATGGATCTAAATAATTTAAATAATGATTTAAATTATTACAGGTTAACCTGTAATAATTTAAATCAGTGTTTTTGCCCTTCCTGAGCTTGTGTGCTTCTCTGTTTGATCTCCTTTCTGTTCTTATCTCAATTATTGTGCTGTTTGTTTCTAGAACCACAGGACACAAAAACCGGTATGTCAGAGTCCCACGTGGTCACATCTGGGTTGAAGGTGATCATCATGGACACAGTTTTGACAGTAATTCTTTTGGGCCGGTAAGTCATCTTGTAATGGATACAATTAGATTTCAGAAGTGACAACAAAAGCATATCAAATAGATTGATCAGGTAATTGAGCCAAGATTGATCATGAATTTTAAGGTACAACAATTTATGTTTGAAAATTTTCTTTTAAATATCATGGATATATAACATAAGCTATCACAGGATGTGTGTGTGTGTGTGTGTGTGTATCTTTGTGTGTGTGTGTTTCATAGGAAAGAACTTTGACCCTTCAGCAGAGTACCAAAAGATGCTTCAGTTGACCAGCTGATTCCAATAGGAAGATTCTTTTTTTATTCTCAAGAATGCTTGGTAGCTTATGTTTTGAGTGAAGGTTTAATGGACATAATGTGTAAAAGCCTATAGGCATCAGTTTTCTAAACTGTTAGTTAAAAATGCAAGTCTGATGGAAATTATGCTATTGGTAAGTAACATTTGTAAGCATTTAATTCATAGCAGAAATGTAGACATTCTTCATTCCATGGCTTTACTCCGTAAAATGTGTCTAAACTGATGTTTTGTAAAATTTTTGGCATTTTGAATGCATAGAGATATTTTCTACTCATGAACACATGCAAAAAATCATTATAAAAAGTGAAGAATCCTTTAGTTAATGGAAATTGCACCTGATTTCTAGTCACTTGTAACATGTCTGTTTGAAAAATTGGATCTTCACCCATTGGATATTCTCCATAGCTGGATATACCTGGTTATGCATCTATAAATTAACATTGAGCTCATAGATTTTGTCTAAAAATTAAATGTTGATCTCAAGTGAGACAATTCCCTTCATATATATTGGGCTCAATGTAAAACCACTAAAGGAGCTGCCACTTTGACTCACCTTTAGCTAAAAATACAGTACCAGAGCTGAGGTTAAATAGGTGTTATGCATAAGAGGAAGGAAACTTTAGGAGATGGTGCCTACTTTTTTTTTCTAGTCCAATGATGATAATAAAGTCTTTTAAGGCCTTTTCTTGCCTTTGAGAAGTAATCATTACCAAAAAAAAAAAAAAAACACAACAATTTAATCTTTGTAGGGTGAGCCAAAGATGAGATGATCTGATTGTAAATGTCTTAGGTTACTTACAGTATAGAAGTTACTGTTATGAAGAAATTTAGAAGCAACCTGAAAGTGAATTTTATTTCCCTCTTGTCAATAAGATTAAGTTTATTAAATGTATCTTGTTGTTAGCCAAGTTCACATTAAAATGTTAGTTAACTTTGGTTGGCATTGTAATTGGTTAGGGTAGTGATTCTGCAATGAAATGTTAGAAAATATTTTTTTTATCAGTCATGAGGTGTGTGGTAAACAATTAGTAAACAATTAGTTATTAATAATGAAGTACTAAAGTTTGGGACTGACTTGCTTTTTCTTTATTAATAAATTAGAGTCAATGCAAAGATATTTTCTTGTATTTCATCTGCTTTCGTATATGGAAAAGAAAAGAATTGAGTTGATAGGCAGGATACTGGAAATTGCACATAACACTCAGAGTATCATATTCATTGTACAGCTCTTCCCGGGCTAATTTTGAGTGTTTTTTTTAACCACTAAACTGTAAGTATACCCATGAAGGTATATTGGATATGGAAATACCCTCTGTCACTTATAAGGGAAAAAAAAAAGTGAGAGCCACATGTGTAGGACAACATCACTGTGTTTACCACAATAAGAAACTGCAGCATATAAAACAGTGGCATAAATATATTGAGTAGAGTTGCTTAAAACCATTTGGTTTACATCTTGCTTTTAAATCAAATCAAAATAAAATATAATTTGTCAATTAGAGCTTGAATCAGTAATTTGAGACAGAGGTAAAAAATTACTTTGAAATTTAGTGATTCTTTTTCTTCCTTTTTTTAAGTGATATAAAAATATCCATTCAGAGTAGTTCTTGGTTCAAATAGTTGAATGAAGCTCTCAGTTTCCAATGAACTAATTAGTGTTGTTTTTATTAGTCAAAACCAGATGAAGAACCTTTTCTAGGGTAAAAAAAATTCTTACATCTTGTATTAGCCTATTTATATTTAATGAGCTATAATACTAATAGTTTTACTTTTAGAATGAGCTCTAATATTTTGTGTTCCAATAGATTTTATGACAAGGGAAAGTTAGAAGTTATTCATAGCCATGCTCCCAAACTAGTTTTAAAGGGACAGGAAGAAAATCAGTGAAGTACATCCCCGACCCCACACAATCCTTATTTAAAGCTAAGCTGTAATGTTTGAGTGTAGAGATTTCTTAATGCATTTTTGATTAATGTTTATCTGAATAATTTGTTAATTATTTTGTCTTCATAAATCCAGAAAAATTAAAATAATTGAAATTTTATGTTCCTATAGACTTGAAAATTCAATTTTTTCTCAATTGAATTTTTTGGCTTGTCAATCAGTGTGCTTGGAGGTCTTAAATGGAAGATCAGTGCTCTCCAGACTTTTTGAATCGTTGATTCATTGTTCCCTCTTGAAAGCAGTAAATGCACTTTCCTTGATGTAAACAATCTATCTGAAGGCAGCCAGAGTTGTCTCTAGGATGCTTATCTTGACTTTGTGGAAATTGATTGAGGTCTTTACCCTTCATTTCCCTTCTGCA
Source organism: Choloepus didactylus (assembly GCF_015220235.1). NCBI lineage: Eukaryota > Metazoa > Chordata > Mammalia > Pilosa > Megalonychidae > Choloepus > Choloepus didactylus. The sequence goes on from NC_051311.1 coordinate 83,606,622, forward strand.
TAACTTCAGAAGAGCATCCAACAACTTTTGAACATCCTTTAACTCTTTGACTAGTCATTATACTTCAACATAGAATCTACCCAATTCTTTTTAAGTTGTTGCCTACTGGCAAACAAAATGGAGTTGATTTTTCCAATGTTCACGTGCACTTTTAGTTGTAATCTACTAATGAAAAATAAGAAAAGAATGGCTCATTTCATTTTTTCTCATTTGTTTCATTATATCCTAGTTATTTCTTAATATTGTATTTGATTTTCTGGTTTGGCTTGCTGCAACTGTATGTAGGCTGAAAAGGGAATTAAATAGTGTTGTAAGTGAAAAATGAATTATGGATTATTAATTTAAAAATAGCAATATTGGGTTATTGCAATACAATGCATTACAACAGAGGATATCTTAGGAATCTTGCAGTCCAACACCTGTCCCTCTAACTTGTTGAGAATGACAGCATGGAAGAAAAGTTGTTCACACTCTTATGAACATAGATAATATAATAAAATGGAAAATCAGATAGTCTTGGTTATAGGTCTTAGTCACTTAAACCTCTTTGGTTCTAAATTTTTTTGTGTATAAAAGGAAGGGTTTCCTTGTCTCAGAAATTATCTTAATTAATTAAATGAGTGAAGATTTTTATAAATATACTCGTTAAAATTTTAGGAAACATCCTGGTATCCTAAAGTAGGAGAACAATTAAATAAAGTATAGTTCATTTAGAGGACAAAATATTATGCATTCATTAAAAACTATGCTTGTGGAGAATTTTAATGATATAATTTTCATGATATAGTTTTAAATGAATACATAAAAATGAAAAAACTGTATGTAAAGTATTATGTTAATTACTTCAAGTTGTTATAATTAAGGTTAATTTATTTTTGTAACTTTGTACTTCCTATCTTTCAAAATGTTTTCAATAAGGTTCTATTACCTTTATAATTCAGAAAAATAATCATTTTAGAAAATAGGATAAAGCTGATTGAAAGAAAATGATTTCTAAGTTTCATTTTGGCTCTAAGTTCTCTAAAAATGTCTTTTGGTGTTATGGCTAGAGGGAAAAATATCACAGATTTCATTGGGTAGGAAATGTTTCTATTATAAATAATATCTCTATGCTGAGTATCTTGAATATACATCATTGCACAATGATAGAAAGTGCCTTAACTTCTCATAACATAGATTCACTAACTAAATGATTTGAGCTTAGAGTTCTAGTGTGGGAAATATCTTTTGTAAGTTTCTTTAAATGTTATGATATTTTCTGGACGTATTGTATAGTGCATTTTTTTTATGCATGTCTTTATTTGATTACTCATCTACCCATACATACACTGGATAAAGGGGGTGTCAGTCCCAAGGTTTGTACAATCACACGGTCATAAGATAAATGCTATAGAGTTATACAATAATTATCAAAGATCAAGGCAACTGGATTTCAGTTCAACATTTTCAGGTATTTCCTTCTGGCTACTCTAATACATGAGAAACTAAAAAGAAATATCTATATAATGAGTCAGTAGTCATAATCATTTGTTAAATCCTAATTTCTCAGTTACAACTCCTCCCTCTCATTTGATCATTATCTCAGTCTTCAGGGATATCTGGGCAATGACTCTTCTAACTTCTTCCTGCTGAAAAGAGGTGTTGATATTATGGGGTAGAGGAATGAAACTGGCTGATGTTCTTGGAGAGACTGGTACTTCTGGATTTCAGGGCTTATCTGGCACAGGAGCCATCTGGAGGCTTAACGTTTCTGAAAAATTAACATGCTAAGTAAAACTTTGATAGACTCTTAGATAGAGCCTAGGGTATTCTTGAGGGTTTTCAGGAATACTGTTGGTTGGGGCTTGGCATACTGTGGCAAATTGCAATATCTGGCTGAAGCTTGCATAAGAGTAACCTCCAGAATGACCTCTTGACTCAATATGAAATCTCTTAGCTAATGAAACATTATTTTGTCTCCTTTATTTTCCCCTTTTAGTCAAGAAGGCATTGTCAATCCCACAATGCCAGGGCCAGGCTCATCCCTGAGAGTCAAGTCCCACGTTGTCAGGGAGACTTACACCCCTAGGAGTCATTTCTTAAGTAGGTGGGGAGGGTAGTGAGTTTATTTGCAGAGTTTGGCTTAGAGAGAAAGGCCACATCTTTGCAACAAAAGAGGTTCTCTGAGGGTGACTCTTAGGCATAATTATAAGTAGGCTTAGCTTTACCATTACAGAAAGCCCTCAAGATCGAGGGCTTGGCTTATTAAATTGGGAGTCCCTAATGCTTGAAAGAATATCAGGAGTTCCCCAGGTGGGGAAGTTTAGTAGTTCCACATTGTTTCTCCAGTCCCTCAAGGGACTTTGCAAATACTTTTTTTATTTTCTGCCCAAAATAATATGGAATGTATCAGGGTATTACATTAACTTGTACAGAATAACAAGATCTCATTCCCTATTCTAGGTTCCATATAATTAGGTTGTTTAAACAAACTGACCAGACAGGTTAAATTAGATAGTATGCTATAGAGAATTTAAATTTTGGACAAAATGAACATCTCTTCCTTTGGTCTTAAAAAATGCTGAAGTTTTAACTTACAGATAATATCTATAGACCATACAATATTTGTCCTTTGGTTTCTGGCTTATTTTGTTCAACATAATGTCCTAAAGGTTCATTCACCTCGTTGCATGCCTCACGACTTCATCCCTTCCTGTAACTGCACAATAGTCCATCATATGTATGCACCACAGTTCACCCTTCCACTCATCCGTCAATGTACACTTGGGCAACCTCCATCCATTGGCTATCATGAATAATGCCTCCATAAATACCAGTGTGCAAATGTCTATTCGTGTACCTACTTTCAGTTCTTCCAGGCATATACCTAGTAATGAGATTGTCAGATAACATGGCAACAACATACCCAGCTTCCTGAGAACTGCCACACTGTCCTCCAGAGGGGCTGCACAATTCCACTTCCCGATCAACAGTGAATAGGTATACCTCTTTCTCCATGTCTCCTCCAGCACTGTGGTTTTCTGTTTATTTTTTTAAAAGCAGTTATGTTCACACACCATACAATCCATCCTAAGTGTACAATCAATGCTCCTGGTATAATCATATAGTTATGCATTCACTAGAGCAATCTGTATTTCCGGAAAGAAAGAAGGAAAAGAAAAGAAAAAAAAATTCCATACCCCTCCCTTATATCCCCTTCTTATTTACATTTAGCTTTGGTATATTGCCTTTGTTACACTTAATGAAAGATATTACAGAATTATATACAGTACATCTTATTACTTGATGTTACTAGATTATATAATAAATGCATCTGATGATTCTGATATGTTGGTTTATGCTTGCTTAGAATATTTGTCAGGCATTTTCCTTCTTAGTAGCTTTTTACTCTGTGAAAGAAATTAGTGTCCCTTTACCACACCTACTTTAATGTAGATGACATTAAACATTTCCTGTTGTAGCCATATTGTTCTTTTCCAGCACCCAAAGGTAACTTGATTATAATACATAATGGTGAATGTTCTGTTTGCATGAAAATGAAAGCACATAAAAAACAATTGTTGTATTTGTGTTTGTATGTGCATGCACAGCTGTGAATTTTCAAATAGTAATTTTCAACTATTTCAGATTAGCAGACTTTATCAATTAAAAATGCATGCAACAGTTCTTCCATTTATTATAAATATTCATTTCAGTACTTATACTTGATCTGTTCTCATAGGTATTCATTCCTTTTGGTGAAAACACAAATGTGACTATTTTCTTGGGCTCCTTTAACTTACACATTTTCTATTCTTGAAACTTTTTGATCATTTTTATTTAGTTTTAACACCTGGGCCACTGAGATACTTTTACTATGCTGGATAGTGAGAAGTTCTAAGGAATATATGTTATAATAGAAATTCTAGTTATTTAGTTATCTAAAATAAATAATTTATTTTAATTACAGTGACTAAAGGATATTAGAAGGAAAACTTTAGTCTTAAACATTCCAAGGGATAAACCTTTCCAAGATGTATAAATAAATTTTGATTTTTAGGTTTGTGATCATAGTTATCACCTTGTGAACAATTTGTGAGCAGGAACCATGAGGCAGCACTGTCTGATTTGGATCCAGGATCTACTGTCTCTATATGGGAATGGAAACTGCAAGTTATACTAAACATAAATTCTTTTTAGTTCCAAGTCATTTGGAAAAGAGATAATCCAATCATTTATTTATTAATCTAATGAAATAAAATATTAACTCCCTAGAGTGTTTTCTTTAAAGGAAATACACTTACTAAGAAATGATAGATTTAGCAATAAGTGAGTGTTTGAAACATTATTTTTTTAAGGAAATGAGCTGATGGACTGCAACAGGCATAATAAGATACAAAACATCTTAAAATGTCAATTTCCCACATACATTACTTCAGCTAGCAATCTCTCCCTAGGTAATACAATTTTTTTCTCTCCTGATCCATTTTCCACCCATCAGTATCCACAGGCCAAAATCAAGCTGGGTAAATAGTAAATGCTCAAAAATGTGTCTTGAAGGTGTAACTGAAAAGCTTGCGTGATATGAAAACATGAACTTTTTCCTTACATCATGAATTTTTGGTGAAAAAGACAATACGTGATTGACTTGGGCAGCAAAAGCAGGGTTCTTCGAAATGCAAGAAGGATGAAGAAGAGAGAAAATAAAGGGACTTTTTTACTTTTTTGAGATCACAGGACAAAGGCAGGAACAGGGAGAGAGTTTGGGGAGACGTTCATCAGATTCAGGAATTACAAGGACAGTTTTCAAGTTGTAGATAAAAAGGAGTACATGGAATCTGAGAGCCTCCCCAGTCGTTTGACCACTACCATCAAGAATGGAAAGAGGCACAGAAACCAGAGGGGCAATAGATACAAAAATACTTAAGTCATAAGCCTTACACTCAAGGGTAGGATAGACTAAAGGGGAGGCAGATGAATAATCAGACAATCACTACACAGTACAGCAAGTAGTGTAGGGGTGAGGGGATGAAAGATCCTCGTGCCCAGAGCTGAGTATTTGTGTACTAAAAACCTCTGAGAAAAACCTATATATTCTCCTAGGAAGATTTAGTAGAACAGAGAGTTTTGAAATCAGTGAAAATAATTATTTGGTAAAATCTTGAATTGCAAAAAGTATTTTAAAACATGTGTGTTTTGTGACTGAAGTGATATATGTGTAGAGCAGTTAATGGGTTGCAGCTCTGCTTATATAATACAGAATGATCTTGTGGACATATGAGGATGAATTGACATCTCATTTTATTCATTGTTGAAGTGTAGCATTTTCCTTGTGTAACTTTTCTAGAGCAGCTAAATCATAGTAGTTTTATTTAAGACCAGCTATTTCCAAATAAGGAAAAAGGACATTAGACTGTGTTGACAGAATCCAAATAAAGGGTTCTATTCACACTTCCTTTTGATAAATGTTGCTCAGGTTTTAATTGGGTGTATTTCCTTGTTGTCTTGTAGTGCTTGTTTTTGTTCATTAAAACATTTGTTAGGGAATAAAATAATCTATATTTTATATAAAAGTAAGGGTAACAACCCTCTTAGGTTTCTTAAAGTCATAAAATCTTACCTTGGTATTTTTCTTCAATTGTTTCACACAGTTCCCTTAAATTAAACAGTGCTGGAACCTGGCAACCCACATATTTTATTTTAGATATAATTTTCATTTGGCTGGGGTAGACAAAGGGATGCATTTTATAAAAAGGTCAAAGCCAATTAATAAAGACATCATTATAATGAAAGTGTCTGTGTAACCAAAGATCTCTAAGTCTAGGAAGAGAGCTAACTCTCGTGTAATATTCAAAACAGAAACTTGCCTGTGCAGAAAAAGAAACCAAAAGTCTATCATGATTAGCATCAGTTTCAGTTGGATTCAATACTGTACACTTACAACATCAGAAATATATGATTTTTTTAAAGAGAGCATGGAAACATAATACCAGCTGGATTGTGGTGAAGTAAATGATGTCGCCTCACCCCCAAGAACAGAAACAATCTTAAGTTTCCATTTCTTCCAAATCAAATTCTGCCCTCCATCTTAATTATTCTGCTACTATAGAAATCTTTTTCCACATGATTTCATTTTCAGATAGGAGAAATGTCAGCAGAATTGTCATTAGACTTCATTTCTCTGGCAGATACTGTTCCTTTGGGCCCCTTGGTTACAGAATTTAGCATGTTCATTTTATTAGAAACATATATTTACTGACAGTGGGTCAGGAATCAAGATTTATTGAAATATATGCAGGGTTATTAATTTAGATATTGTATAAGCTTTCAGAATTTTTTTAAAGTAATGGTTGTAAACCTTATCTTACTCCTTGTAAGTCATAAGTGGTGTACACACAGAAAAATACAATATGAGGGGCCAATAGAGTAGAAAAATCTGCTTTGCCTAGTCCAGACAATTCTAGAAGAAAAATATGTTATGGAATATACAGTTATTCAAGATTCATATTGAATTTCCTCATTATATGGATATATACATATAACATGTTCTGGGTAATATTTTACCCCCCACTTCTCCTAATATGTAAACGCATAGCTAAGTAAAGGGCTTCATCTTTTGATTGCACTTTTGAGAGAGAACTTTATTTGGAAAGTTTTAGTTTTCCTGACCTTCTCAACACATAGTTTTGCTATGTGTCAGAAACTCATTGATCATATGTACTGCAATGAATTTCAAGAGAAATATAATACCAATTGAATGTCAAGGCCTTGTGTGATCCTTTTCTGTGTAATGGAGACTGCAATTAATCCCAATAATCGAGGTTTTAGGCTATCTGTAATAAGACCCATGTGTGTTTGTGGTATGTTAAAGCTTATCTGACTTATGGAATTAAGCAAGTGAAAATGCTATTCTTTATTACAGTGGTCAGAATAAAGAGCTATGAGGTGTGTTCTACTGATGGGGCATCTCAGGCCCCATGGCTTTTGCACTTATTAACAGTGGTCTTGTAACATGAGTCCTCGCAAATTCTGCTATAACCATGGTCACTAGGAATTTTCCTGAAAAGAACTCTGATCATATCATGCTGCTCCTGGAAACAATATCCTCAGCCTGTAGTGCCTATCTTAATGAAGAGATTTTAGAAGCCTTCCCTTTTCAATCAGAAGTAAGGCAAGGAAGTCTTCCCTTGCCTCTTACTTAAGACAGTAAAGAGAAATAAAGGATGTAGGGATTGCAAAGGAAGATTCCAAACTGTTATTTAGATATGATACTGTCTACTTAGAAAACTCAGGAGGAATCTACAGTCCTTAAGAGAGTACTCAAGTTTACTAGCATGAGCTATTATATACAATGATCAATTGCATTTCTATGAATCATCAAGTAGAAAACATACTTTTAAAAAATATGCCATTGAAATATAGTAATAAAAAATTCAAGATAGTGGTTGCTTTTGGGAGGGACAGGAGTGAATGTGATTAGAAAGGGGTATACACGGATGCCAACTGTGGTGGTTTGAATGTATTATGTCCCCCAGAAAAGGCCATATTCTTTGATGCAATCTTGTGGGGCAGACATAATAGTGGGGGTTAAGTTGGAAAGTTTGGATTAGGTTTTTTGCATGGAGATGCACCCCACCCAACTGTAGATGATAACTGATGAGATATTCCCGTGGAGGCATGGCCCCACCCATTCAGGGTGGGCCTTGATCAGTGGAGCCATATAAATGAGCTGGCTCAAGGAGAGGAAACTGAGTGCAGCTGTGAGTGACGTTTTGAAGAGGAGCAAGCTTGCTAGAGAGGAATGTCCTGGGAGAAAGCCATTTTGAAACCAGAACTTTGGAGTGGACACCAGCCACGTGCCTTCCCAGCTAACAGAGGTTTTCCGGATGCCATCGGCCATCCTTCAGTGAAGGTACCCGATTACTGATGTGTTACCTTGGACACTTCATGGCCTTAAGACTGTAACTGTGTAGCCAAATAAACCCCCTTTTTATAAAGGCCAATCCATCTCTGGTGTTTTGCATTCTGCAGCATTAGCAAACTAGAACACCAACTTACTGCTACTGTCTTCTTTCTTAAGCAAGTAGTCAGTATGCAGGTGTTCCTTATATTATGCTTTACTCCCTTTATATATGAAGCATTTTATTCTTTCATTTTCCATTCTTTGGCCCTTCAGGTCGCTGATTCATTGTTCAGCTTCCTCTAGTCTTGTAATATGAGCATCCAGAATCTTTTTAATTTGGTTGACAGTTTCTTTTATTTCCATAAGATCATCTATTTTTTTTATTTACTCTTGCTGTTTCTTCTTTATGCTCTTCTAGGGTCTTCTTCATGTCCTTTATATCCTGTGCCATGCTCTTCTTCATGTCCTTTATATCCTGTGCTATGCTCTCATTGTTTATCTTTAGTTCTTTGATTAATTGCTCCAAGTACTGTGTCTCCTCTGATCTTTTGATTTGGGTATTTGGGTTTGGGTTATCCATATCATCTGGTTTTCTCATATGCTTTAAAATTTTCTGTTGTTTTTGGCCTCTCGGCATTTGCTTTACTTGATAGGGTTTTTTTAGGATATGTAGGATTACTCAAAGACTAATCTCTTAATTTGTCAGATCTACAGCTTGGTGGTATACACTTTCTGTAACCAACCAGCAGATGGTGTCCACGAGTCACCTATTCCCCTCAAGCCAGTTCTCCCCAACTTTGTCTTTGTGGTATGTGGGGGTCTGATTCTTGTGGGGGTCCAATTGGTGCACCAAGTTTGGGTGTGTTGTTGGTGCTGTCCACCCTGAATGTGAGGCGTGTGTCTGAACGGTTAGGGAGGGAGGGCAGCTTTAATAATCAAACCTCCCAGATGTTCCTGGAGATTTGAGGCTGTTGCAAGAGTCTAAACCTTCATTTCAGTCTTGCCACAGATTGCCTCTGCCGCTGACCCACAAGTCTTTGGTATTGGCGTATGATCCCTGGGATTTCCAAGTGGGTTCCTTTTCCAAGCTGTGCCCTTTTGGGGCCTCTGCTGGGGGAAGGCTGTGCTACATCACAAGTGTGCGCCATCCCTCAAGGGAAGTTCTGGGCTGCTGGGCCATGTAGGTACATTCCCAGCCTGCTGTACAGATGGCTCCATGGGGCATGTTAATTTCCACCTTTTCACACAGCTCCACCTTCCCAGCTCTGGGACAATTAGCTGTGGGTGCACGATATTGTGGCATGTGTGCATGTTGCTGGAAACTTTTCCCGTCACGCTGGGTTTTTTGGTGCGGCTCTGGGCTGTGGCTCCGGCACTGGGCAGGAGTATTCCCAGCCCACTGGGAAGATGGCTGCAAGGGGCGTGGTTATTTTCCCCTTTTGGCTCACCTCTGCCTTCCTCGCTCCGAGACGATTAGCCGCAGGTGCACAAAAGGCTATCATCCATGCCAGATATTGAGGCGTTCACACAGCCCATTCATGCTGCGCTTCCCTGTGCGGGTCTCACTGCTGTATCCACAGCCGCTTTTAGGTTTTTTAAAAAAGAACTAGTCCACCTCCAAATGCCAACCCATGGTTTTCCCACACCGCAGTGTGGCTGCCAGATATTCAGCTGGCTCACTCACTTGTTTCAGAATGCAGACTCCCAGTTTCACCAACTGCACAGTCCCTGTGGATTTAGCAGAACTTGTCCAGCTGGTGCATCGCTGGAACTGGTGTTCTGGGTCACTTTCTGGCTTTTATCTAGTATTTTTCACAGAGGTGTTTTTTGCCCTGTCTCTTCTAGCTGCCATCTTAGGTTCTCCACCTGAAGCATTTTATAATAGAACATTTTTAATGACTATGTGAGCACAAGTTAAAAATTGGCATTAGTAGCTCCACATTACTCATGGCAAGCCCTCCCCAACATTTGTGGGGCCCAAAGCAAAAATACCAGTGGAGGTCCACATAGCACATGTCTAAATATTTAAATTTGCAAATCAAGGTAACAAATGTTAAATGGAATATTTCCGTCTCTCTTTGCTTGATAAATATACCTTCTTACTGACAGAAAGCAAACATATCAAAGATGACTGCATTTAATTATTATTATAAGTCTAAAATTCCGCTGAAAGGCCTGTGATGTTTGGAAGAGTAATGCAATAAAAAACATATAATTTATAAACTACTATATGTTTATTCATAAAATTTTTCTGGCTTTCATTTCAGCAAAATCACTAACTATGATGTTTTAAGAAAGATTTTTACAAAATTTGCATTCTGTCGACAATAATATCAAATAATATTTAATTGTATTCAGAATGTAGAAAATCTGAATATATTTTTTTCAAAAATGTAAATAAAAAGTAAATGTAAAAAATTAAAAAGTAAAATTTTTAAAATCAAACCAAAAAGTTCAAAGTAGCATTAAAATCAAAAGGCAAATGCAAATGACCACTAATGAACATTAAAAAAATCAAAATTATTTAAATAAAACTGAATTTTCAAAGTATTTAAGGAATTAATTAAATGATATTACATATTTTTATTCAAAGAGACTATTTACAAGTTTAGTTTCCAGTATCCATGTAGTTGCTAATGTGAAGAGTCAGTATCATGCTTCGTGCATTTAACATCCTGAACTATATACATACAAATCTAAGAGTAATATGAATTGTTTAATATTCATAAAATGTTTCCTCTGTGATCATGTGCAACTGTAGTGGATACTATGCTCTCCTGGCTACCTCCAGAATCACAAACTGAAACAAGAAGAGAAACAAGAAAAAGGACACTCAGCACTACTGGCAATTGATACTGTGTTATACAAGAATTTGTTGCATCCATGCTATTAGAGAAGACTTGTCAAGTTATTTAATTTGCTGCTTCTCTTAACGGAGGGCTTCCACAGCTGACATCCTCCCTATGATAAACCCACAGACTTTCGTGGCTTTTGGACTTAGTTTTGGACAAAAGGCAAGAGATGGGGAAAAGCATTTGCCTGGGTCCTGGTTGGTGTTCGTCTGTTACAGGAAATGTTTAGTGGATTTTCAGGGTTTTAGAGTTACACTGTGCCCCTGCTGAATGCCACATTTTGAGTGACACAGGACTCATGTGTTCTTTAATACATTTAAGTTTTGTACATTTGTCATATGTAGGTTCCTCTAAAATGTGGGCACCAAAAAGGAACTCCTCTTGCCTGGGTCTACTGGCAGAATGACTCAAAGAACTAGTCTAAACTCATTAGCATGACATTCAAAACTCTTCTGAATCTGTTCCCAACCTAATTTTTTAAAACTATCTTTCCTCAATAGCTTTGCATGCCTATGATCATTCCCTAAATTCACCATTTGGTTTTGCATCTCTGTATCTTGGCAATGCTGTCCACCTCATTCTGCAAAATGACGACTTCCAGACTTGCTATAATGTGAGGATTTGCTCCCACTTGAGTCAGTTTCCTCTCACAGCATTTGCACTATAGTTGCAGCATGATTTTCCGTGTAAAGACTGTAAGGTTTGGCAAGGCATTTATGGGAGCACACTACACAGTTTAACAGCTGTTTGGTGACATTAATTAATGACCAATTTACTGGATCTCTGGAGCAGAGGTCAACAAACTATGGCCCTTAGGTCAAATCTGGCCTATGCCTGTTTCTGTGAAAAAATGAAGTCTCTTTATGTGGAAGACCAAAAAAAGGAAATGACAAAGTAATGTCTCCAAAGCTTCTTTAGTCAGCAAAGAACTTGGAGAAACATTTAAGTGAGGGAGTCTTGCCTTCCTGATGAGAACTATGTTACTTTACGATTACATGTGCTCTTCTGACCTTAGGAGGGATAATTGAGTTGTATTCATTGTGCATTAAAACCTATAGTCAAGTGCCATTCCATCAATAACCCTGGCTGTCGCACTTAGCATCCATGAAAACTGATGCACTACCCTTCCCCATTTCACAGACCAGCTCTGCTCTTTTTCCAATGTTTTCACATTTTCAAAAGGTAGAGACTAATGAGAAGGAAAGGTATTATGGAAAAGTAAATCTTTTGGTTGTTAAAATGGCTGATAGAGAAGCAATTATTGGTTTTATTTCTTCTTCATTATTGTTATTTAAAATTATTATTTGAAATGTACATGTACAATGTACATTTATGAAAGTGTACAATATATGCTATATTTCAAGATTAAAATACTTTCAAAAAGAGAAAAGAAATATATCAATTTTGCTGAAGGAAAAATGTAGACTGTTTACAATGATTTCAATTTGCATTAACTAATCTCTCTTCGAAATAAAATTACTATATTAAAATAAGCATATTGATATTGAGGATTGAAAATTCTATAGAAAGTAGACAGTGAAAGGAAAAGAGCAATTACAAGACATCAGTAAGTTATGGGATCAGTTTTTTGATAACTAGCCCTAATTTTCATAAAGATAATTATTTACTATAACCTATTTTGAGACTAACTACTACATTAGGGTGAAATTTTACTTAGACCTCCAGTGATTTTATTTACAGTTGAAGAACTTTGACCAAACCATTTTCAAAGCTATATAAACTCCTTTGTTGTTAAATTTATCTGCTTATTTCCAAAGAGGTTTTAATGCTCTATATGCCTACTATTTACTAGGAAGCTACAGGCAAATTAAACATTCCTCACAAATCATGCATGATTGTGTTTAGGTTGTTCATTTAAATTATTTCTTTTCTTTTCTTTTTTTTTTTTAAATGAGGTTATAAATTATGTCATGTCTAAAAGTAACTTTGGAATTTTGTAGACTCTGGTCAAGGAAAAATTCTGATCTTAAAATATATGCTCAAGAAGCTTTTAAAATAAGCTATTCTGTTCTTTGACATATAAAACATATGAAGTTGCTCAGTCTTTCGAACAAAGAAAATTTATTTACTGAAAAGAGACTAGTAATGCCATTAAATGTAACAACTGGGCTATTGTTTCCAGATATAATGGCATTATCCTGAATTTGTTGGAAAAGAATAGTACAAAATAGGCAAGGCCATTTAAAAGGTCATTCATTAAAGTGCATGCACTTAAGTGCTTAAAAAGCCTTTTTTAGCCCAGATGGACATTGTTGGTTAAATTGCTATATCTTTTAAATCATTAAAAGACACTGTTGAGTCAATAAATTATATTTTATGAAGAACTGTAAATAAGTTTTTTAATTATCAGGATTGTTAGAAATAAATTTAAAATAAAAATTTCACAACTCTCATTTGATTTTATTATAATCACATAATACTTAAAAAAACATTGCTTTCGCTGTAGTATTCTCTTTAGATAAAATAATATTATTTAAAGTACTCTTAGTTTTAGTTCACAGGAAAATCTACCCACAGCATTTACGTATTTCAAATAACAATTTATATTAATGTGAAATTTTATTATATATTTCACCCAGTCCTTATCCCTAACCATTTTACTCCTTGTTCTTTTGAGATTCCTTGTTTGCAATACATTTTTTGTCTCTCCATATTAAATTTACTATCTGTTATAAGAAAGGTAATGAAAATAATGCCCCTTTCTATAAATGGTTTAAGTAGGATATGTGTATATATAGAAACATTACCCTAAATTGATGTATCATCATCTTTTAGGTCCAGGAAGATTGCTCTCTTTATAAGATTATTTTCTGTTCTCCGTTTTTAATTTCTGAAAGGCTCCCAAATGACCATGGAACTGTTATAGTGATCCTTTGATTAGTATATACCCTCAAACATGCTTTTTCTATAAATTCAATCCTGTTTAAAAACAAACCAACAAAACCTACCATGAATCATGAAAAGCAGAATCATTTACAGATACAAGAAAAATGCAACCAATATGTTCTTCCTGATCAGTTGAAAATAAACTGGCCTGGAGTAAATTATAATGTCAAAGCTCATCTTACATCCTTATGTTCTCAGCGCCTGCTTTCTTTTACTTCAAAGTAGTAGTTTGGGAGACCATATCTCTCTTGCTCGCAAAATTACTTTCTTCTTCTCCCCCAAAGGAAGGAATCTAAAAACTTTTCACAGAAAAAAATAAAGTTTCGCAGAATAAGAATACCCATCTCTTGCTAATGTTATTTTCTTTTAACTTTTTATAAATGTGGCATAAATCTCTCTCCTCCACTCAACATCACCATAAAAAGGAAAATAATAATAATCAAATGGTGGAAATCAGGTAGCAGGCAGAAGAATTATGTGTGTGGTGGTGGCTCCCCCAAAGTAACACAGATCACTGCTTTTAAGTAGTGCTTTGAGAGTATTTTGCACCATGAGGGCTAAAAGTATGGCCTCCAGCCTCACCCCCACCACGTGCCTGCTCAAGGCTACCATCCCAAGACCATCTGGATTCACAGGAAGCCCAATCTCATGGCCATGGCTGTGGAAGGCTTCCCAGTATTACACCTCACAGTTTGAGCTGTAAGAGAGGGAATGATTTCACCTTTCCTAGCTCTCAATCTAGAAGGTCAGCTTGGGTCAGGTGCTCAAGCCTAGACAAATTAACTATAACCAGTGGGACAAGATTTGGACGGGAAAGGACTATGATAGGTCTAGCTCGAGTCAGGCACCCATCCTAGAATCCTCGTCAAGGGGTGGAGTACTATGGTTGCCCTAGTTTGGATCAGGTGACTTCTCCTGCACCAATCTACTATAATCAGGGTAAGGGTTATATAAAAATTTTGGCAGCTCCATGGGAAACTTATTTTGCCAATGCCAGCGTAGAGAAAGGGGATGTTGCCAGCCACTGCAGGTTCCTGGGCATCCAAAAAGAAAGACTACACTAGAATATAATAAAGGTAGAGAGCATAAATGTCATAAAAGAGGTTGAAATGAAATGCTGTGAATTTCATAGAAAGAACTGGGAGGGCTTCATTGAGTTCTTAAAGAATACATAGGATTTGGTCTGTGACAAGTGGAAAAGTGGCTTTATAGAAGAAGAGAAAAAATTCACAGAAGCCTGGAGGTGGAAGTGTTTAGGACATGTGTGGGGTATTTTGTTTAGCTAGAAGCTCAACCACGAGAAGGGCAACAACAAAAAGTAAGTCTGGAGCCATCACTGAGGACCTTGACTATTGTACAAGGATGTTTGAACATTATTCTGTAGGCAGTGAAGCACCACAGAAAGTTTTTGAAATGATTAGAACAGCAAATTAGGGACTACTGTCTGGCAGTTTTGTGTAAAATGACTAGGAGAATGAAGAAATAAAAGGTAGGAAAAAAAATGTGCAAACATCCTGCAGTATAGTCCACAGTAAATAAATTAGGGCAGAGGTTCTCAAACTAGTGTGCCTAGGAGACACTTGGGGAACTTGTTAAAAATGCAGACGCCTGTACTCTGCCCCTCAAAAATTTTGATTTTTCAGTGTGTTGAGGGGTTGGGATCTGCATTTTTTTTTTAAGCACAAGTGATTAGGTGAATGTGGTCCAAGTACCACATTTTGAGGACTGCTGATCTTGGCAAATAATTTGGATAACCAATTTAAAGATTATCAAGCATGCAGCTTGCTTGGCTCTCAGAGCTCTGATGGTTAGTCCTGGTCTTGGTGTAATATTTCTGAAGTCAGAGCCAAGCAGGATCTCCAAAGTTTATGTGGGCTCTGTTTCATCTCTCTGTTGATAAGTCAGTTGGAAATTTTACAGCATGACTCACCCAAAGAATAGCACTGAGTTCTGTGTTTCAGTGGGGAGCAGTGCCAGAAGAGATTAATGTATTCTGTTTAAAGACTAAGTGTGATTATTTTATGTGGCTTTCAGATTCTATTCTTTATGGTAACCCATACAAATTCAAATTCAGTGCAATTTAAATGACAAGGGTGATTTGGCCTATTTAACAAATGGGAGGGTGGTGTTACTTATCAGGTTTCTGGCAGCTTCCTTAAGGAGAGATGGAGGAGTGGTAAGTACCTAGGAGCAGTGTGTTTATAGATTTTGCTTAGCTATTCTTTGTTAAATAATTAATTATAAATCTTTTTAAAAAATGTTCTTTAATGTCTCCTGATACAGGAAGCAATAAAATGGTTATTCTGTGCTGCTTGATAAATTCAAAGATCCATGTTTAGCTTGATTTAATATGTGTGCCTGATAGTATCTCATGTTTGCTTTTTTAAAATATTTTTTTCTATTGTGTCTTTCTTTGACAACATGTATGTCTCACTATTGTTTATCTTGGATTAAAAGCTACTTAAGCTCTGAAGTTGTAATAAGATTGCCTTTGAACCCTCGTCTTTTTCCTTTTCACCGTTCTACCTTTCTTCCCCATTTTTTGCAGCTTATCTAGATATCTGACTTTGAAGAGATTGTTCATTCATTTGGCTCGGGGTTTGTCAGGGTTACATTCATGTTGCCAAAACTAGTGGTCTCTTCCAGGTATTCATCTTAGCCTTTCCAAAGTGTGCAATGTGGTTGACCACTTCCTCTTTAAAACATTTTGAGAATTTTCTTAGTTTCCTTGAACTCACATAATCCTCCATGATTTACATTTTCTCCCGTCTCTGCCAGAATTCTAAATGTTGGTGTCCCCGGGTGTTTTAGTTTCC
This sequence comes from Choloepus didactylus, assembly GCF_015220235.1. NCBI lineage: Eukaryota > Metazoa > Chordata > Mammalia > Pilosa > Megalonychidae > Choloepus > Choloepus didactylus. The sequence continues at coordinate 83,623,079 of NC_051311.1, forward strand.
TGGTTGGTTTAATAGTAGACATTTATTGGCTTGTGGTTTTGAGGCTAGGAGAAGTCCAAAATCAAAGCTTTTGTTGCCAAGCAGGTAGGCTTGTTGCCTGATGTGCATAGAAGTCGTGCTATGACACCAGGATTTCAAGGAGAGAGTTTGTTGTGAGGCAGCCAAGCAAGGGGAAAGGTAAAAACTCAAATCTGTCTCCCTGACTGAAAGCAGAGCAGAGTTTTTATGGAAGTATGGTTCTTGAAGGTGGTGTGAGATGGTGTGGGATTTAGGGCAGGGTAAGGTAGAGCATGCATAGTGGAAGATCATGCCTGCTCATACATCACAGGATCAGAAATGGTGGCTTTAATATGACGAGGGGTGCAGATTTTAGTATTATAATTAGGTATAGGTAACTTTAGGTCAGAACTTTGTTACTTCACACATGTGCAGGTATGGGTAGCCAGAATTTTCTGATTTTGTCCAGTATGAACTGGCCAATAATAATGCAAAGGATAGAGCATTACTAAGGACTGGGGTGATTGTTAGGGGAACTACCAAAGCATGACTGGGATAATGAATGGAGTAGTCTGGGTGGCAAGACAAGTGGGCTTTGTAGGTGGTTTTGCTTTCTCCTAAAAGACTGTAGTGTTCTGGGACTGGCTGCTGGTGATCCTTGGGTCCTTGACTTTTCTGTCACATGGTATTTTACTTGGCAGTGTCTTCTCCTTTCTCTTCCAGCTTCCATTGACTTCTAGCTTTTTGTTCTCCCTATCTTTCTTCCTCTTTGGCTTTCTCTATAAGGCCTCCAGTAATAGGATTAAGACCCATCCTGATTGAGTTGGGCCACACCTTAACTGAATTAACTTCATCAGAAAGTCCTATTTATATGTGTTCACACACACAGGAACATGTGATTAAGAACATGTGTTTCTGGGGTGCTTAACTCCAAGCCATCATACCTGTTGTCTATCCTGAACCTTCCTCTGTATTTAAAGCTTTCCCTAAGAAAACTGATCCTGTCTTTCCATGCTGTTTTTATGCCATTGGTGCTTAGATTTATATCCCCAGATCTTACTTGTCCCACCTAGGTGTTCGGTGACATCTAAAGTTTAACATGTGTAAAAGGAAGCTCTTCATTTCCTTCCGTTTCTCCCCCATCTTCTTCCTCAAAATCTTCCCAGTAGATTGCACTACCATCCAGCCAGGTACTCAAGCCAAAAAGTTAGGAATCATTCGTGTCTCACTTTTCTTTCCCCCCAACTGCAAGCCACTTTTAAAGCCTGATATATGTCACAACATATAACCCAAAACTGTCACCTTTCTTCCATCTCCACTTCTGCATTCCTAACTCAAGTCATCATCATATCTCACCACAATACCTTCCTAAGTGGCTGCGCCGGTTTGGATGTATCATGTCCTCAAAAAATGCCATGTACTTTGAGGCAGTCTTGTGGGGGCAGATGTATTAGTGTTGATTAGGTTGGAATCCTTTGAGTGTTTCCAAGGAGATGTGACTCAATCAACTGGGGCGAGACCTTTGATTGGATAATTTCCAAGGAGGTGTTACCCCACCCATTCAGGGTGGGTCTTAATTGAATCACTGGTGTCCTATAAAAGTGTTCACAGACAGAAGGAGGTGCTGCAGCCAAGAGAGACACTTTAAAGAATGCACAGGAGCTGAGGGTGAAGCTGGAACACACCTGGGATCAGGAGATCCCAGCCACATGCCTTGCCAGCTAACAGAGGTTTTCCGGATGCCATTGGCCTTCCTTCAGTGAAGTTATACTTGTGTTGATGCCTTCATTTGGACATTTTCATGGCCTTCAGACTGTAACTTTGTAACCAAATAAACTCCCTTTATAAAAGCCAGTCCATTTCTAGTATTTTGCATAACAGCACCATTAGCAAACCATAACACTGGCCTATATACTTTCCCTCGTAGTCTTCTAAAATCTAATATTTACAAAGCAGTTAGAGTCATCTGACCCTCAGATCAGGTGTCTCTCCTACTTGAAACACTTTAGTGGCTTCATATTGCTATTAGAATTAAAAATTCCCTCCAAGAAGTGTTCATTGACTCACCTTACCATGACCTTCAGGAGCCTTATACCACATGGCCTCTGCATCTTTCTCCTCTCTACACGTGTACTACTCTGGTCTTCTTTCAGTTTCTTGAATAGGCTAAAGGTCTTTTGTTCCATTTGGTTCCTCTTTCTCACATTCTCTTCCTTTAGGTCTTTGAATGGCCGGCTCCTTATTTACCACACCTTAAAGAAGAGTTTTCTGTGCATCCTGTCCAAAATGGAAAACATGTATACATACACATACACACACACACACCTCTGCCCTCACTATCATTACTGTTTTATTATTTTTCATAAATGTTATATTATTTTGTTACTTTATTTGATTTCATATTTTTTCTATCTCTTCCAATAGAAATTAAGCTTCTTGGGTTCAGGGACCTTGCCTTTTTTTTGGCTCAGTATTGTAGAGCAGTGCCTGGGTCATAATAGGCACTTAATACATCTTTGTTAATGGATCATAGGATTCTGTTCTATGAATGAGCTTAGCACTAGTAGTGTCTCCTGTTTCAGAGAAGTTAATGGAAAGTATATCCATGTTCCAAAGGAAATCTTTGGGAAAAAAGAGACTAAAGTCTGTTCGTAGTGGCCTTTGGAAGTTATGAAGAGACTTGTGGCATGATGCATTTCCGGGAAGCATTTGGTGAGACTAGAGAGTGAGATGAATTCCACCTTAAAAACAGGGTTGATTGAATCAAAGAAAACTGACTGGACAGGGAGACACAGGGCTAAGGAAAGGGTTTCTTTCAGGTGGAGCACAGGCTTCCATGGTAGGTCAGTGGACCTGACTGGCTGAAAAATTAGAAAAAGGCTATCATGGCAATGAGGGTGGTAGAAATCTTTGGGGAACACCAAAAGAAGTGCCTCCCTTATCTAGAAGGCCAGTAGAAGGACTACAAGATATTAGTGATATCAGGATATCACTCGTAAATTAAGAAGGCATATTCCAATTTAATACTGGATGGCTTGAAGTACAAGGGTATTCCCTGGGAAGAGAAATCCTGGGAAGACAGAAAGAAGGATGTAGCGAAAGCTTCTGATTCCATCTGAAGCTGTCTAAACAGAATCTTTGTTATTCATTACTAAAATCTTATAGCAATGTTTTTCAAGCCTCAGTGTGTATCAGAATCACCTTGGCTGCTTGTTAAAAATAGAGATTTTCCCTGGCTTCTTGGGATTTCAGTTTAGTAGGACTTGTGTGTGCTTTGGGAAGGTGCATTTTAGTAAGGGTTCCTTTCCTAAGTGAAACTAATGCAGGTGTAATGCAAGGCCAGGCATTCCTTAAGAACACTGGCTTGTAGGAGCCTTTGGTTTTATCTATTGTCACACAGCACTCAATCAGACTTTAACAAGTTTGAAGAGGTATTTTATTTGTTGTTTAGATAGATATTGTGGTATTCCAGAGGCATCTCATTCTAAAGATTAGACATTCTCATTTATATTGCATTTATGCATAACCTCCCCTTTCTTTTTTTGGTTGAGGTTTGAAAAGTGTAATTAATTATAGATGATTTACAAATTACAGAATCAGATTTTCAATTAGGAAAGTTGGCAGGAGAAATGAGAGAGTATGTCAATTAAATAAGTATTTTCTCTTATTAGATGTTTTAGTAGCCTCATATACAATTGCTTCTACCCCCCTGGTTTTCCTGAACTCCAGGAGCAGAAATTCCACTATTTGTTATTTACTTAAGTGGTTTATGTATGAGCAAGTAAAAACTGAAGAAACCAACTACTATTTTTAAGTGAAAATAGCCACCATATTAAAAATGATGACATTCCCTAGGGAAAAATATTCTTCTTGTCTTAGAAAAATTTAGAGCTTCCTTTTCTAAAAGAATATTAAAATAGTTTGATTCTTCTTTACTCTTTTTTTTTCCTTTTTTTTTTCCTGGAAGTTTTACTCCTTTTTCAGAGATTTCTCTTTGCATTCTGGTAGGATCTGTTAAAACTTGGCTGTTTTCCAGAGCAAGAAATTGATTAGATTGTGGAAAGAATAATGGAGACAAGCTGGTTGATTCAAGGAAAACTGTATATGTAAAAAGCACCAAATACAATGCTTAGTGGAGTATTCTGTGCATTACAATGATTCATTTTAAGGCCGTAGCTGGCTGAGTGTGTAAACAGAGCACTGCCTGCCCAATGCCAGTTCAACTTTTCTACTGTTAGAGATTTTCTGAAGATAGAAAATGTCTGAGTACTCTTTGTGTCTGGTCTCCTTTGCATAGCCCAGTGCCTGGCACGCGAATGTTTAATGATGGTCTATATAAGACTAGGGCACTTTGAATAAAATATGCAATAAATGTACTGTGATTTGAGCCCTCTCGCCTCTGGGCCAAGATTTGGTCAAAATTATAATAATATAACCTACTGTGCTATTGTTATATCTGGGATGATTGATTTTGGTTCTTGTGGCTGAACTAGCTCAGGATTTCTTGATCCAACCTAGCTACTATTGCTGTAATTACTGAATCTGTACATTTCATGCCTCTTTTGTTTCAAACAGAAAAAAATGGGCTGGGGTGGGGGGTGAGGGATGAGAAAAACAAAGAAATCCTTAGCCAAAATAATATACACCAGATGTCCTTTTTCTCAGCTTGATTTAGTTAGTCTTGCTCATCCAATACCTCATGCTTGTCTCAACATATCACTGAATTTTAAAGTTGGTTACACATTTTTTAAAAACTCACAATAATCTTGTATTCAAAATAAAAGGAACTGCAGATAGAAACTTTTCCAAGTTTGAGTTTGTGTCTCTTTGAAGGTCACTGCCTTCAGTTAATTGCTCTGTTTTGTAGCTCTGCACCGTATGTTAATAATTTTCATCAGAGCCCTAAGACCCTTGGGGGAGCTCCCCAGGGGGCAGCGCCTTGACTGCAGCAGCGCATTTGGGGGCTGAGAAATGTCAGCATCAGAAACCTCAACATGAGTATAATGAGTTCAGGCATTTCAGAAACCAACCAGCTTCAGAGAATGGCACTTGAGTGTAGTCATGCCTATTTTTGAAATATAAGAGCTTGAGGCTTACCTACTGACATAAAGAGTTTTCAAACAGAAGCCTGGAGGAGCCTGAATCCAGTGCTGCTTTAACAGTCAGGGGAATGCATTACCCCTCAGCTTGCTCCAAAGTGAAATCTGGGAAAAGAGAACAAAGAAGAGTTTCTTGGAGATAAATTCACAGAAACGTCTTAATTAAGAAAAAAATTACATGGGAAGATTTTTGGGGTTAATATTGTGTTCTTATCTCCCACCATTTACCTCCTTGCATACATAAAGATAAATTTTACTCCTCCTACTTTTGTTGTTGTTCATACATTTCATTGTAGAAATGTCTTAAGGAATTGGGGCAGTGTTCTCTCACATGATAATAATTAGTCACCATATTAATGGGTTGCTGGATAAGAAGGGTATGAATAAAAAAATAAATAAAATTCCCTTTTAATGAATAGTCCACAGGAAGTGTCATTTTCTTTTTGGCACACATAAATTTGCCACTGTGTTTGCAATTGGTAATTGTGCTTGAGGTTCTTTTCAAGCATTTTCGGTCTTTGAACACATTGTAAAATACTGCCATTCGGGCCAGTGAACAGGCAGATACATGTATTAAGCCTTGATTTAGGGAGCCTGGACATTTCCCCCCAGCCAATTGCTAGATGTGAAATGCCTGAGATTTGAGATTCATTCCTTAGGTTACAGCTTTGTGTCTCAGGCAAACCCTGAAAATGTCAGTATTCCTAAAAGAGTAATAAATGGAAAATTTACTTTTTTTTTTTCTCAACATGGAGTAATTTTTGAGATGAGCGAATTGTTATTTTAGAAAGGCAAGTTAAGACTGGGTAAGAGGAGATTGGAACAGGGAGGTTTCCTGGTGAGGAGGGTATGCCCACACAGATAGGATGTTGGAGGGGAGAGCACCCCCTGAGGGAGAACTCAGGTTGCAAAGGAAGAGCTTATGGCGTTGAGTATCTGGAATATGCCAAAAGGAGGAAATACTCTGACCCCTCTGATCTCTGTGGCTCAGGAACTCTTCCTTCTCCTGCCTCTACCCTATAATCTGAATGTTTCCAGACTGCTGCCTTTGTGCTGTTTTAGTCCTTGCTCCCATGTCTATCAACTGATTGTCACATATTTACTTGACTCTTACATTTTGCCTATCTCCATTTACAATGCTTTCACTCAGGCTTGCTGCAATTAATGTTTTTCATCTTTTCTTCTCTTTACCACAATGAGAAATGGCCCAAAATACAGTAACAGCAAAATGCCTAAATTTTGAACCAAACAACAAGCATTGTGGATACAACATGGATAAAGATTTGTAGTCAGGCTTTGCCATTGAAAAAACAATTTTCAAAACATGTCAATCATGCAAGTAGTAAGTAGACCATCCAACAGGTTATAGAAATCTCTTAGCTAGACAGAAGGCTTTAACTAATTTTTCTCAAAAATACTTTTGTTTTCTTTCTATCCCTTTACTCTGTGGCTCCCAATATTTAGATACGCTTTTGATGTGCCTAGATGATTTTTGAAGAAGTTCCACTTTATTTTAATTTTTAGTCTATACTTAAATACACATATCCACATCCTCCTTTAAAAAATAGTTTGGTAAATGAATGCAGGGTCTTTAGTTTATTTCCCTCATTAAAAATGGAGATGAAATCAGGCTAAATACTATAAACGGAAAGCTGGCTTACCTGCTAAACTGCTTAATTAACGAATAGAGAAAAATATATGAGTCTATATCCGAGATGACTTTTTCTCTGAGTTCATATGTGTTGCCTAGCTGATTGTTTCTTGAAGGAGTGTGTCTTTTGTGATTAAGTCACTTGTCAGATATGCATTGATATGCAAAGTATCATTTTACATCTCAAGAAGCTCCACCATCTGTTGCTAACATTTTTCCAGCAGGAAGTTCAAGAGAATAGCATCTGTAAGGTAAAAATACATCAGCCATAGCTAGAACTTCAAACAATTGTCTATAATTAAGAAATAGAACTCGGAGTAAATTCTGATTGAATAGTGTTGGTAAGAGTGAAATAAAGGATAGCACTAGAGAGTAGAGGCAAGTTGTAAAAATGCTGAAGGTTAAGAAGTATGTTTACATTTCTTTTTGAAAAATCAAAGAAAGTCTCAATCTTAATACTTACTTTAAGAGGATGTTATCAAGTTATATATGTGATGTTTAGTTAAAACTGTAGTATTTGTCTAAACTCATCTTTTCACTCATCCTGTTAATTCTTATTGGATCCAACAATGAATGAAGAACCATGTTTAAACTGTGTGTGTGCAGATGCATGCACTTCTTGATGCTTATAATCTTAATAGGGCAGAAAATAGCTAAAATTTATTTTAAAATACATGAATTTAAAATACTGAAGTAAAAAAACTTTTACCTTATAAATGAGTGGACAGAAATAGTAAAATATTTCAATATCCTAAATAACATCAGATAAATTCATGATTTCGAGGAGTAAAGCTACCTAGTGTCCTTGAATGGATCATAACCACTTAAGAAACGATGGATGTGGTTAGTGGGTGAGCAATGGAATTGCCACCTTAAGTTGAACAGAAAATAGGGAGAAAAAGATTTGGTAGAGTGAAGTTGATTGACACTGTTCTTGGAATCCCCAAATCACAACTTGTGATTTGAAATGAGGCATATAGGGTAAGTAGACAATTTTTAATTGGCTGACTGGCCTCAAAGTAGAGCATGTTTGTTTCATGCAGAGCCAGAGTCAATGAGCTCAGAGATTATTGAATGAAAAGATGGCTCGATGGATGGTTAAGTCATAAAACAATCTAATAGAAATGTCAAAAATAACCCTTTATGTACTCTGTGTTTCTTGGAGATGATTTTGAAGAAGAAAACAGAAAAATTCAAAAGGGAACATGAGAGATGCTAAGCATGCTTGCTAAAGAATTCTTCTAGAAAATGTGGCTGTGATTATTGAATGATGGTTTAGTTGAAACTTTTCATTATGTATATATTTGTTCTGTTAATAGTAGCAGTAACATTTCTCTTTACTCCTCTTAAAAATATGTTTTTCATGTTTGTGTGACTGTTTTTGTGTATATTTGAACACATGGCTTCCAACTGCATTGCGCGTATTCAGATGTGTATTATCATCTTATTGAGCCCATTTCTGTGAAGATTTTAAAAATAATCATCAGACTTTGGTGCATTCTTTTCTATCATAATTGTAACACAAAGCAATGAGATACAATTTTGAAACATGCACTAGGTCTTTTAAAGTTTGTCCTAACAGCTGTCACTTACATGTGTGGTAGAACGCATTATTGTCCTCGTTATTTATTTCCCCTCCTTGAAAGCGAATCATGCATCCTTGCCTTTTGCCATGTGGGATGAAAATACTTCGGTTCTCCCAATATGAAGAAAGTACTTCCTCACCTCATCATTATCAAGCTTGGGGAACAAATTTGCTTTGCCAACAGAATATGTGTGAAAGTGATATAGTATAATCAAACAAAAATTTTAAAAGCCATAGAGTGGCTCCTCCATTACTCTTTTTCTGGTGCCATGAGAAGGGACATGTCCCAGGTAAGAACTGCTTTTTCAGCCTGGATCCCAGAATGAAGAAGATATGTAGAGCAAAGCTTAGTTGGCCCGTGGTGACCCACAGCCAACATGAAAAGTGAGAAAATAACAAAACTGAGAAATAATCCTGTGATTATAAGCTCCTGATATTGTGCAAAAATGCAGGAGACCTATGGAGAATTGTCTCCCAACCGTTGTCCCTCAGCGTAACCTAGCAAAAGTTCCCAAATGTATCATGTATCAAAGCACTATAATCGAAGCTTACCTTATACTCTCACACTTACCAAAGCCTTCAAAATTTTTGATTAATCATCATAATAATGATTTATCTAGTGCTTATTATGTATGTGAGCTGCACAATGCTAGAAACATATCCTGTCAAACTTTGCAAGGTAGTTTTGCAAGTATTGTTGTTGTTATGATTATTATTTATCTTTTATTGATGAGAATACTAAAATCCAAAGAAGTTAAATAACTTGCCCAAGGTGACACTATTATTAATCTGAGGAGCTGGGATTCAAACTCCAGTCTTTTAATAACACGTGTGTGCCCTTTGAGCCACTATGCCCCACTAACAGTTATGTTAACTTGCATAAACATGTTTCCAAATCTTTATGATGAGATCAGCAAGGAATGATTCTAGGAAAAATACCTGTGATAACTGATATCTATCCATTTATCAGTAAAACTCTTTGGGTATGAGTTTTTAACCAAGTTTAAATCCACCCAACTGGATCTTCATCCAGCTCTCATGTCACCATTTTGTCTATAGGAGATTTTGAAGGACTTTGGCCAAGCTAGTTCATCTAGCCATCAAGTAACTATCACGAAAGAGGACACAGGATAAATTTGTATTTTTTTTTTCTAATTAAACACAAATTAGCTCCTATCAATCATTGTTTTCCTTTGTAAGTGATTGCACATGCATCTATAGTTTCTGGGACCTACTTTTTGTATATTATGTACTTTGGCAAGTTAAATTTCACTTTTTGAAAATCATTTATAGTTTAAAATCCCCTTGAGAGGAAGTACTGTTGCTTATTTTTATGGGATATATAACAGAAGAAATTAAGGAATAGATATTTAGCCTAGCCCTATAGCAGTTCAGGATCTATTTTGAAAACAAAATAAACCTCTGAGTGAGTGCATATGCACTTTCTTTTGAAAATCTGTATGTGGGATGCTGAAGATCTTTATTTGTACAATTTAGCCTGGGCTGCATTTGGGACAGTTTTATTGAATTTTTTTTTTCCCAATCAAATGTTAGCTTAAGAAGTGAAAAAAACAGTAATGGCATCTTCCTTTGTGGCGCTTGCAAGTAAAGGGAAGAGACATTCATTAGATACCCACACAAAATATAAAATGAAAACTATGGTAAATGCTATAAAATAAAACTACACCATGTAAAAACAACTTACAAAAGAAGCACCTGAACAAATCTTGGTGACGGGTGATGAGGGGAGAAAGAGGGAGCAGTTCAAGCAAAGGATTTCAGTGGGACAGAACATGACGTGCCAGGACCTAAAGGAAGAGCAGTATGGCTGGAGCTTAAAGAGAATGAACCATTGTTACCAACAGGGCACAGGCCTTGGGAGTCTCATGACCAGAGCTGGCAGGATTCCCCTGTCCCAGTATGAGAGTTGGGGAGTGAGAAGATGGACAAGCAGGATGAGCATGGAAGGGGGCTGCCACTTGGGAAGATATGGTAGTGGTCCAGGCTTGAGAAGAGATTAATTGGGACTGGAATATTGGCAGTGAAGAAGAAGAGTAGGCAGACATAATAGATGGTCCTGAGGTTAAATCTCCAAGAGGGTACAGTAGTGTAAATTGTCCAGAATAGTTTAGAAACTGGATAGAGGTACTGCCGTTCGCTTAGGGGAGATGGAAAGGGGACTAAATTGAAGAAGAAACATAGTAATGATGGTGAATGTTTCTGTAGGTAACATATCTCTATATATGTGAAAGTATGATTGATTTAGCTGCATACATTCATACTTGTTCTCCATATTGCAACCATATTTTTAATTTCAAAGTGTTTGGTAAGAAGCATAAATAGCTGTAATGTTGAAAGGTTTGTTATAATGGTTCCATAGCTATTGAGATATAACTCTGAGAGGAAAAGTATTTGTTACAAGAAATGAAATTTTTTTTAGAATGTTTGATGTTTAAAACTGTGTCTATTCACTTAAAGTTATTGACTATATTTGCCATAGGAAGTTATCTTAACATGTGAGAATTAATTTGCTGATTACAACCCCATGGATCTAACTTTAATTTATACAACCTATTTGAAAGAACTGTGCATATTCCCTTAAAGTTAGGAACATAAGTAATGACATTTCCTTCCTATTCTTACAAGCAAAAATAAAGAAACAGATTAACATTAAAACACAATGCAGATAGTTATCTTGAGTTCATCTTGTTTCATAAGTACATACATGCTTTTGTATGTATGTATGTTTCAGTATGTGATTGTATATAGTCTTATACTTTTTTGATAATCTGCCGGTAAATTGGAGTGGATGCAACAAATGTGCCATAAATAAATGGTCTTCTTTCCATGGAAATCTATAGTCTGGAAAATCACCAATTTGAGCAAGCAACATCACAATTTCAAGGCAATGATTGGCAGAGAAATTTTCTCCAGCAGCTTTAAGTTGTCCAATTAATTTGAGCCTGTAAATCATAAGGCAGAGACATATTCTCTTGGATAGTATTAGGTAAACAAATAGGTATTTAGGGCTGGGAATTATCCTGGCTCTCAAGGAGCTTCCATTCTAATTGGGGAAGGATAGCTAAGGAAAGGTGACATAGATAAATAATATAACATGTGAACATGCATTAATAGACTTATATGAATATAAACAGAAGATATTTTCTCCTAATCAGGAGAGGCATGACAACTGTTTTCTTTCCTTTTACAGTTTCAAAAGACTGAAATCAAATCTAATATTTTCTTTTCTATCCTCTACATTTTTTCCAGCCTTAATGTTCTCTCACCTTCATACATGTTTCTTGCTTAAAGCAAAAGAGCAATCATGTAGAACAAACTATGACATCAGTCAATTTAGAAAGAATATGCTCAAGATTATCACATTCTCATGACAGAAAGTGGATGTTTGCCCTTATTTTGCATTATTATTTGGTGCAGTTATAAAACTAAATTACTGCCCTTTGCTGAACAAGAGACTGTTTATGCAAAATATATTAAGTTCAGAAAACAAAGTCTTTATAGGCACTAGAATAATGGGGAAGGTTTAGTTATTTTGAAAATCCAAAAGTAAAGTACTGTTTTCTATTGCATTTCACTTTGTCTACTTCCCTAAAGAAATTCCTAAGTCCCACTGAGCAATGTGCATGTATAAAAATGCACATGTATTTATGAGTGTGTAATATGTGTGTGTGTAAACAATTTGAGAAACACATGATATACTGGAGATATCAGAAATTTCTAAAATACAAATTAATATGTTTTCCATATTTATCACTTAAAATATTTACTTTAGAAAGAAATCATGCTGGTCCTGAGGACATAATTTATATTTGTTGTAGTATAATCATGTTAAATGGAATTAATTACTTTGTTTTCCATGTCTTCTGAATATATCATAGGCACTTGGATATTATAATAAATACTTATATTTTCACATTACTATACTTTGGCCCAGCCATTACATTTGGTAAACATATTAACACATTATATACCTTCTGACTGTTCAAGAAAGATTTTCAAACTAGAAATATGCTTACAGTTGGTCAAACTTTTAATAAATAGTTGAGAAAAGAGACATACTTATTTCTGACATTTTTCCTGTCCTATGGTTAATTCACAGGCTTATGCAACCTTTGAATTTTATTTTCAGAAATATTAAAACTCAAACTCTTAATAATCACAGTGAGAAAACTGTGTGTTTCCTGGAGGCAAGGCTCCTCAAAGGTTTGCTGAAGTTTTGGAGTATAAAGACTTTCCCAATTTTTTTTAATTAATAGAATTTATTATTTAGAATACTTTTAGGTTTACAAATAAAGTGAACAGGGAGTTTAGAGAGTTCTCATAAATCTTCCTCTCCCTAGTGCACACTTACCACTTATTAACATCTTCTTGGATAGTCATGGACAAGCTCAGCGAAAGTCTCTCAGCCCTCACCTACCTCCTCCATTTTCCTTCTTGCTTGTTCTCATGCAGCTCTTTCAGTGTTTCCATTTTGCAGCCCAGGGGAGATGTTAGGTAACAACCATGAAAAACAAGCCACGAGAAATAGAATGGCCTGACCACCTGACCTTACCTGAAACCTAAAACCAGGAACAAGCTGCCTTAGCTGCTTATCAGGGCGGAAACTCTGCACAAAGTTTGCGTGATACATACTCTTTGCTCAGTGGCAGGGACCCTTCCTCCTGTGGTGTACAAAAACCCAGTTCTCAGGCTGCACAGGGTCCCTCATCTCCAATGCAAAGCAGGGCATGTGGAGCTGCCATCTACCATCCCTGACCTGAGCAGTTGGCCTCTCCGGGTAACCAGCCATGATGGGATGTTACACAAAAGGTAACAGACCTTTTGTGCTGTTTAAGTTAATAAAGCAGTCAATTGTTAATAATCTCCGTTGTGCTTGAGTCTGTGTTCCCATGATGCACCATGACAACTTGCTCCACAATATATTGTTTTAGTGTGGTTACATTTTTTACTAAGGTCTATAGTTTACATTCAGGTTTGCTCTTTGTGTTTTGCAGTACAGGTCTTTACAAATGCATAATGTCCTGTATCTGCCATTACAGTATCATACAGAATAGTCTCACTGACCTAAAAATCCCCTCTCTATTATCCATTCATTCCACAACCCCCAAACCCCTGGCAAACATTGATTTTTTTTTATCTGCCTCTATAGTTTTACCATTTCCAGAATGTCATGTAGTCAGAAGCATTTGTGGTCTTTATAGACTCAGTTATTTCATTCAGCAATATGCATTTAAAGTTCTTCCATGTCTTTTTGTAGCTTGATAGCTCATTTCTTTTTATTGCAGAATGGTATTCCATTGTATGGATGTAGTACAGTTTATTTATTTATTCACTGCTTCCAGTTGTTAGCAGTTATGAATAAAGCTTCTAGAAATGTTCAAAAGTTTTCATGTGGACAGAAGTTTTCATCACATTTGGGCAAACAGTCAGGAATGCAATTGCTAAATTATATGGTAAGCCTATGTTTAACTTTGTAAGAAACTGCCAAGATGTCTTCCGAGGTGGCTATACTGTTTTGCATCCCCACTAGCAATGAATGGGAGTTTCTGTTGCTCCACATCTTTGCCAACATTTGGTGTTGTCAGTGTTTGGGATTTTAGCCATTCTAATAGGTGTGTGGTGGTGTCTCGTTGTTTTACTTGGTAATTCCCTAATAACATATAATGTTGAGCATCTTTTCATGTGCTTGTTTACCATCTGTGCATCTTCTTTGATGAGGCATCTGTCTAGATCTTTTGCACATTTATTTAATTGGCTTGTTTATTTTATTATTAGTAAGTTTTAAGAATTCTTTGTATATTTAGGATACAAGTCCTTTATCAGATAGGTGTTTTACAAACTTGTCTCCCAGTCTATGGCTTGTCTTTTTATTCCCTTAACAATGTCTTTCGCAAAGCAGTTTTTAAAATTTTAATGAACTCCAACTTTTCAACTTTTTCTTTCATAGACCATGCTTTGGGTGTTGTATCTAAAAAGTCATTGCCAAATCTCAGGTCACGTAGATTTTCTCTTCTTATGTTCTACAAGTTTTATAGTTTGAGGTTTTATGTTTAGCTCTATGATCCAGTTAACTTTTGTGAAAGGTATAAGGTCGGTGTCTAATTCATTTTTTTTCTTTTTTTGCATGTGGATGCCCAGTTGTTCCAGCACCATTTGTTAAAAAGATTATCCTTTCTCCATAGAAGTGTCTTTGCTCCTTTTACAAAGATGAGTTGACTCCATTTGGGTGGGTCTAGTTTTGGGCTCTTCATAATATTCCCTTTATCTATTTGTCTATATTTTCACCAATAACACCTTATCTTTATTAATGTATCTTTTTGGTAAGCCTTAAAATCAGGGAGGATCAGTCTTCTGACTTTGTTCTCTTTCTTCAGTTATATTTTTGTACTCAAAAAATAATTTCTTGGGATTTTTATTGGGATTGTACTGAATTGATAGATCAAGTTGGGAAAAATGGAAATATTAACACTATTAAACTTCTTGCCCACAAACATGGAAAGGCTCCATTTATTTATGTCTTCTTTGATTTATTTCATCAAGGTTTTGTAGTTTTCCTCAAATAGATCTTGTTCATATTTTGTTAAATTTCTACGTAAATCTTTCCTTTTTTTGGTAATAATATGTAAATGATACTGCATTTTAAATTTCAAATTCCAATTGTTCATTGCTGTTATGTATGAAAGCATTTGATTTTTGTATATTATCCTTGTTTTCTGTGACCATGATGTAATTGCTTGTTAGTTTCAGGAGATTATTTTTGATTCTTTAGGATTTTATGTATAGATGATCATGCCACCTTCAAACAAAGACATTTCCATTTCATTGTTCACAATATTTATAGCTTTAGTTTCCTTTCCTTGTCTTTTTGTATTAGATATGACTTCTAGTATGATGTTGAATAGGAATGAGGAGATGTGACATCCTTGTATGATCCATATTTTGGGGGAAACATGTAGGTTCTCACCTGAAATATGATGTTAGTTGTTGGGTTTCTGCAGATGTTCTTTATCATGTTGAGGAAATCCCCCTTGTATTCTAGTTTGCTGAGCCGAAGAATTTTGACAAATCATTTTTTCTGAATCTATTGATAACATATGATTTTTCTTTTTTAGTCTGTTGATGTGATGGGTTATATTAACTGATTTTAAAATGTTGAAGCAGGCTTGCATACCTGGAATAAATCCTACTTTGTTGTGGGGTATTATTTTTTGTATTCCATTTTATTGAGATATATTCACATACCCTACAATCATGCAAAGTTTACAATCAATTGTACACAGTACCATCATATAGTTTTGCATTCATCACCCCAATCTATTTTTTGAACATTTTCTTTGCACCAGAAAAAGTGAAAATAAGAATAAAAAATAAAAGTAAAGAAGAATACCCAAAACACCCCCCCTCCCACCCTATTTTTCATTTAGTTTTTTGTCCCCCATTTTTCTACTCATCCATCCATACACTGGAAAGGGAGTGTGATCCATAAGGCTTTCACAATTAGACTGTCACCTCTTGTAAGCTACATTGCTATACAATTGTCTTCAAGAGTCAAGGCTACTAGGTTTCAGTTTGATAGTTTCAGGTATTTACTTCTAGCTATTCCAATACATTAAAACCTAAAAAAGGTTATCTATATATTGCATAAGAATGCCCACCAGAGTGACCTCTTGACTCCATTTGGAATCTCTCAGCCAATGAAACTTTATTTCATTTCATTTCACATCCCCCTTTTAGTCAAGAAGATGTTCTCTATCCCACAATGTCAGGTCCAGATTCATCCCCAGTAGTCATATCTCGAGTTACCAGCAAGATTTACACCCCTGAGAGTCAGATCCCACATAGAGGGGAGGGCAGTGAGTTCACCCACTGAGTTGGCTAGAGAGAGAAGGGCCACATATGAGCAACAAAGAGATGCTCAAGGGGAGACTTTTAGGCACAATTATAAGCAGATTTAGCCTCTCCTTTGCAGTGACGAGCTTCATAAGGGCAAGTTCCATGATAGAGGGCTCGGCACATCAAACCACCAGTCCTCAATATTTGTGAGAATATTGAGGAAGCCCAACACCTCTGCATTTCCCCCCAGCTCCTCAGGGAGGCCCTGCATATATATTTTTATTCTCTGTCCAAATTACTTTGGGATATGTTGCTATTTCACACTAATCTATGCAAACCTACCAGGTCTCACTTCCTATTAAAAGTTCCATGTATATGGTATTTGAACGAACTGTGCGAGTTACATTGTGTGGAAAATATAGATCTTGCACCAACTAAACATCTCTTCCCTTGGTCTCACATGGGATTTGAAGTTTTAAAACGCAGTCAGTGTTGTTCTTTACCCTTTGGCCTGATTTGCCCTAGACCTAACCACATCTGCTTCATTCATACCTCTAGTTGAAGTCTGGATTCTTTTTTAGCTTTTTTAACAGTTGCTATATGTGCTAATACTGACATTCATATATGCTGAGTTCTAGCTCTGAGTTTCAGGTGTCACGCAGATACCCAAAGTTCCAGGGGTCAGTCAGGTTATACACAAAGGGATCAGCATCTCGGAATCTGGAGATAGCCATTGCAATTCAGGAATAGATGTGACTGCTGTAAGAGCTTACAATCTAAGGACTGTTAGAATAAGCCTTCCCCTGATAAGCTGTGCTCTAAGGTTCAATTCTGAGTTTACAAATTGTAGTTAGTCCATATTGGTGAGGCATTATAGTGTTTGCCTTTGTTTCTGGCATGGTTCACTCAAAATACTGTCTACAGGTTCCATTCACCTCGTTGCATGTCTCATAGCTTCACTCCTTCTCGTAGTAGCTCAGTATTTCCTTGTATGCACACACAACAGTTCACCATTCTGTTCCTCATTTGATGTACCCTTAGGCCACCTCCACCCATTGCCCATCCACCCATCATGTATACTGTCATGTATACTGATTACTATCATGTATACTTGCCCATCCACCCATCATGTATACTGTCTCCATAAATACCAGTGTGCAGTGTCCATTCGTGTCCCTGTTCTCAGATCCTCCAAGTAAATGCCCCCTAATGAGGTTGCAGGACCTTATGGCACCCACATACTTAGCTTCGTGTATAACCACCCCACTGTCCTCCAGAAAGGCTATACCATTCTGCCTCCTAACCCACAGTAAATACATACATCCCTCTCTCCATGTTATCTCCAGCACTTGTATCTCTGTTTATATTTTTCCATACAATTTTACAGAGCTATATTCACATACCATATAATTATCCATAGTATACAATCAGTTGTTCACGGTATCATCATACAGTTGTGCACTTACCACCACAATCAGCACTTGAACATACTGATTGCTGCGGGAAAAAAAAAAGGTTCCTTTTTTTTTTAATGAATAATAAGAAAGATAATAAAAAGAAAAATAAAATATCATGCAATATAATGGTAGGGTCAGACAATAACACCACTATGTGGTGTATTATTTTTATACATTGTTTGATTTGATTTGCTTTTATTTTTGTTGAGGATTTTCACATCTATCTTAATGAGAGAAATTGGTCTGTATTTTTCCTTTCTTCTAGTGTCTTTCTTGGGTTTTGGTATTAGGGTAATTCTGGCCTTACAGAATGAGTTGGGAAGTTTTTCTTCTGCTTCTGTTTACTGAAAGATACTGTAGAAAATTTGTATCATTTCTTCCAGAAACATTTGGTAGGATTCACCAGTGAAACATCCTGGGCTTTGGGCTTTCTATTTTGGAAGGCTATTAATTGTTGATTCCATTTCTTTAAGAGATCTATGCCTATTCACATTGTCTGTTTATTCTTGTGTGAGTTTGAGTAGATTGTTTCTTTCAGGGCATTGGTCTATTTCATCAAAGTTATATGTGGGAATAGAGTTGTTCATAATATTCATTTATTATCCTTTTAAAGTCCATGTGATTGGTAGCAACGGCCCCTTTTTGATTTCTGTTAGTAATTTCTGTCTTCTTTCTTTTTTTCTTAGGTAATCTGGCTAGAGGGATTATCAATTTTATTGCTCTTTTATGTTTAGTTTCCTCTTTTTTTCTCTGTTGATATCATGTTTTCAATTTCATTAATTTCTGCTCTAATTTTTATTATTTATTTTCTTTTGCTTGGCTTAGGTTTATATTGCTCTTCTTCTATATCTCATTTCCTAATGTGAGCTGAGATTATTGATGTTGGATCTTTCTTCTTTTTCAATACATGCATTTAATGCTATACATTTCCCTCTAGGCCCTGTTTTCTCTGCATCCTACAAATTTTGAAAAATTGTATTTTCATTTTCATTTAGTTCAAAATATTTTTAAATTTCTCTTAAGATTTCTTCTTTGAACCATGTGTTATTTAGAAGTGTGTTGTTTAATCTCAAATATGTTGGGATTTTCCAACTATCTTTCTATTACTGAGTTCTATTTAATTTCATCATCATCCGAGAGCATACTTTGTATGATTTCTATTATTTTAAATTTTTTAAGGTGTGTTTTCTAGATCCAGATGTGGTCTGTCTTGGTGAATGTCCCATGTGAGCCTGAAAGAATGTATATTCTGCTAATGTTAGATGAAGTATTCTATAAATGTCAATTAGATCCAGTTGATTGATGGCACTGTTCAGTTCAACTATGTCCTTACTGATTTTCTCCCTGCTGGATCTGTCAGTTACTGATACGGAGATGTTGAAGTCTTCAGCTATAATAGTGGATTTGTCTGTTTCTCCTCACAATTCTTTAAGGTTTTGACTCATGTATTTTGGTGTTCTGATGTTAAACACATAAACGTTAAATATTGTTATGTCTTCTTAGAGTTATTGATCCCTTTATCATTACATGTTTGCCTTCTTTGTCTCTGATAATCTTCCCTGCTCTGAACCTACTTTTTCTGAAAACAACACAGTTATTCCAGCTTTCCCTTGTTTAGTGTTAACATGGTATATCTTTCTCCATATCTTTACTCAATCTATCTGTGCTTTGTGTTTAAAGTGCGTTTCTTGTAGACAACATATAGTTGGGTCTTTTTCTTTTTTGTCCACTCTGGCAGGCTCTATATCTTAATTGGGGAATGTAGACCATTCCCATTTGAAGTAATTATTTATATAGTTGTATAAATATCTACCATATTTGTAACTGTTTTCTATTTGCTGCACTTGTACTTTTTTTTTCTTCCACTCTTTTTCTGCCCTCTCTGGTTTTAATATATGATTCCATTCTCTCTCTTAGTTTGTCACTTACACTTCCTTTTAAAAAGAATTTTTTATTAGTTCCACTAGAGTTTGAAATATACATTTATAACTAATCTAGGTTCACTTTTAAATAACACCATACTGCAGGTACCTTGTAAGAGAAAATTTCCAATTCCTCCCTCCCATCCCATATCACATTGCTATTATTAACTTTACTTACCCACAAATATGTGATGCTTATTCATAAGCAACAATGCAGTACTTTGTTGCTACTATTATATTGATAGTTGTCTATTAGAACAAGAATAAGAAAAATAATTTTTTTTTGCCTTTACTTATTCCTTCTCTAATGTTTTGTTGTTGTTGTTGTTTTTCCCTTTCTTTATGCACACCCAAATTTCTGGCCTATATCATTTTCTTTTTCTCTGAAGAATGTCTTTTAACATTTCTTGCAAGACAAGTCTATTACTGACAAATTCCCTCAATTTTTGTTTGTCTGAAAAATTCTTTATTTCTCTTTCACAGATACAGAATTGTAGATTGGTAGTTTTTCTGTTTCAACACTTTAAATATTTCACTCCTTTTCTTCTTGCTTGAGAGGCTTATGAAAAGTCCAATGTAATTCTCATCCTTGTTCCTCTATAGGTTAGGAGTTTTATTCTTCTGCCTTCTTTCAAGATTTTCTTTGTCTTTGGTTTTCTGCAGTTTGAATATGATATGCCTAGGTGTAAAATTTTTTTAAATATTTATCCTCTTTGGTGTTCTCTGAGTTTCCTATTTCTGTGGTTTGGTATCTGTCATTAACATGGGAAAATTCTCAGTCATTAGTACTTCAAATATTTCTTCTATTCCTTTCTTATTTTCATCTGGAAATCCCATTTCATTCAATTACCTTTTGTAACTGTCTGACAGTTTTTGGATATTCAGTTCTTTTTTTTTTTTTTCCTTCTCTTCATTTTTTTTCTTTCTCTTGGATTTTGGTTTGGTAAGTATTTGTGGACATATCTTTAAGCTCACTGATTCTTTCCTTGGCTGTATCTATTATATTGATGAGGGCATCAATGGCATTCTTCATATCTATTCTAGTGTTTTTGATTTCTAGCACTTCCTTTTCATTCTTTCTTGGATTTTCCATCTCTCTTCTTATATTACCTATCTGTTCTTACATATTGTCCATTTTCCATTTTTTTTTTTCCATTAGAGCTGGTAGCTTTAATCATAGTTATTTTAAATTCCCAGAATGGTAATACAAAATCTCTGCCATATCTGAGTCTCATTCTGATGCTTTCTTTGTCTCTTCAGACTATATTTTTTTCTGCCTTTTAGCATGCCTTGTAATTTTTTGTTGAAAGCCAGAAATGATGTATCAGGTATTGAGAACTGAGGTAAAAAGGCCTATAGTGTGGGGTTTTATGTTAACCTGGCTAGGAATCAGTGTATGTTGAATGTTTGCTATAGCTGTAGATGTCAGAGGTTTCAATTTCCACTAGTTTCCTTATTTTTGTTTTCCCTGTTGTCTTTGGGTTCCCTGGAAACTCCTCTCTTAAATAGAGTCTGTATCTTGCAGCTCTCTCAGTTGTAATTCACATTATTATACAGGAGCTCTGTTGATATGGTGGTAAGGTATTGGGGAGGAAAAGTGTTCAGCTTATGATTAAATCTCCTTTGTTTTAGTAGGCCTCAGTCACTGGGCTGTGACTTTCCGAAGATTCTCTTAGCCGTCTTTGTTTTTTCCCCTTACGTGACAAAGAAAGAGCAAATGGGGCTGAAACTGTCCAATGCCCTCCCCCTCAATCAGACAATGCTCTTGCAAAGCTTTGTCCTCTAGGGAAGGACCCTGCCAGGGAGAGAAGATCACTCTGGGTGTATTTCAAAATGGCTGCCTTTCCCCAGGCATATTTTTAAATGGTTATTTTACTCCCCTCTTGCTTCAATCACAAGGAGATTTTTCTGCAGTCTTCACTGTGAGAACCTGGTCAGGCTCTTGGAGGTAGATCTCACAAAAGTCTGAAAGCCCTTCTAAGAGTGGGCCCATGAGTCTTGAGCACTCATGCTAGTCTGTACTCAGCTTCCTAAAATTACTCATCAGGTAAGTGTTCCCACCAGTGCTGGCTCCAGCAGCGTCTTTTGTTCCCAGTAAGCTATAATTGTCTATATTTGCCTATCTTTCCAGTTTTCAAGGTGGTGGTTTCCTCTGTGACCTCAAGTCTCTGATCAATCTCAGAAGAGTTGTTGATTTTCATTTTGTTTAGTTATTTTTCATATTAAGAGGATGAGAGTGATGACTTCAGAAATGCTTTTATAAAAATGTCTTTTTCTCGTTAACCAAAATGATCAATAAACATTTCACTGCTGGGTATATATTTGATTCTCTCATCTTAAAGAAAACTAAATTAGCAAAAATTATTTTAGCTCATCTGCCTTCTCTTTATCTTACAGTAGGTCCCTTTCCCACCATCAATGACACAGCCTAAGGTGACTATTGGTGATTAGCCATTCTTTACCCTCTTGAGATTGAGATTTTTTAAAAATCCTTTGAAAATCAGTAACTTTTTTATAATTAGAAAATATTGATCTGTATCTTCTGCATAGTTGCTTGGATTAGCTTCGTACACTTTTATCCATTGTTATTATTTATCTAGTTTCATGTAAGTATGAATATTTCAGCTTTTAAAAACAAAAGTATTGTTCTAATTTTTTAATGAATAAGGAAATTTAGTTCAGTTTTGTTTTAGTTTTCTTATTCCCCCTACTCCCAAATATGGCTTTCAGAAATGCAAAGGAAGTAGGTGAATTGATTTCCAAACTATGTTTGGAAGACAACTGTTCTGGTTTGCTAATGCTGCCATTATGCAGAATACTGGAAATGGATTGGCTTTCATCAAGGAGATTTATTAGGTTACAAATAACCTAAGTTCTAAGGCCATGAAAATGTCCAAATTGAGGCATCAACAAGAGGATACCCTCATTGAAGGAAGGCCAGTGGTATTTGGAACACCTTTGTCAGCTGGGAAGGCATGTGGCTGGTGTCTGCTAGTCCTTTGCTCCTGGGTTATACTTCAAAATGGCTTTCTCCAAAATGTCTTTGGGCTTCCGTCTCAGCTCTTCTCCCAGCTCCTGTGTGTCCTTGCTTCTTTCTCCCAGGGTGTTTCTCTAAGCATCTAGGGGTCCTCTCTTAGCTTCTCCAGGGCAAACTCTGAGCTTCATCTCTTAGCTTAGTATCTCCAAATGTCCTTCTGTCTGCATCTCCAGGCATCTCCAAGTGTTAGCATCTATGTCATCTTTTAGCTTCTCTTAAATACTCCAGTGAACTAATCAAGACCCACCCATAATGGGTGGGTCACATCTCCATGAAAATAATCTAATCAAAATGTCTCACCCACAGTTGGGTGAGTCACGTCTCGGTGGAAACAATCAAAAGGTTCCACCCTAATCAAAAGACTACTAAGTCTGCCCCCACAAGATTGCATTAAAGAACATGGCTTTTCTGGGGGACTTAATACATTCAAACCAGCACAAGGGCCCATTAGAATTTTGGAGCTGTTGATGACAGATATAAAGGCAGCTTCTGTAAATTTAATCTCTATATTAGTGAACTGTCAGTACAATTATAACACCAATGAAAGGAAGAATTATTTCTCTCCAATTCTATAGAAAATGATACTAGCACTAATCCAGTTACATGAATCTCAAAACAAAGCTTCTGGTAATACCTTTATTGTACCAACTTTTTGATATTGACAGACACGCTTTCAAGGAATAAGGAATTTTTTTTTAGCTTCCAGTAAGTTCATTTTTCAATCCTATACGTGTGTCTGTGAATAATAAATTGGCCAATAATAGGTATTACTTCCAATTTGACATTGTTATTTAACTAAGCTTAGGGAATTCAGGAACACTCTATATACACAATGCCTCTCCAACAGATGTAATATTTACTATGCAATTTATTACTCTAGTTATAGCATATGCAAATGACAGAAATATTTTATAAATGTTGGGATACATGCAGAATGTACTGTTTATAAGTTGGATGCTTTAATTCTGTATTTTCCTCTTTTCCCCGATCTGGTATGTTTACTTTGCCCCGTTCCCTAAATGGAACATAATGCTGTCCAGCAGTTGATTTGTTTATTCTAACCATCTCACCGATTGATGTAGATATCTGTTTAATCAACTTTAAATGAGTCTAATTATTGATTATAACAACAGCAAAATAAACAATTATACCTATTTCAGGTAGTTTCATGTATTTCTAATATTAATGTTTTAGGCTTAAAATATAATATCTGATTAAGTCAGTAGCAAATAAGACCAAGTACTAAATTTATAATTCATAATTGTTTACAATACAAATATGATTATGAAAGATGGTCTCTAATAATTTAGACACTGTTTATTCTAATTTTAGGACTGTAAAACTGCCCTTTACCTTTGACAAAGGAGACAACTTTTAACATTTCATATGTATGACATATCACTCATGAAAGACATATCAAATTTTTAGTTGGCAAAAATTAGTATATGCACTAAAACTTTAATCTCAAACTTTGTCCTGAAATATTATCTAAGAACTATCTTTCCTGAATTTCTAACACTTTTGCATTTAAGTTTTTCTGTGTGGCAGAGGTATCAGGCTACTATAGTCAAAAGACTCACAAAAGACTTTTAAAAAGCTCTAAACTCTAATAATACAGTTAGTTCTCTTAGTCAAAAGGCTTCACAGAGATATTTAAATTCTCAGAATTTTGAGAAGTGCTGTCACTTTTATCATGGAATTATATTTGGATTTACTAAATGCCAGAACCACCTTGTACATTAATCAAAGCAGTTAATATGCTAGTCATTTCTAGTGAAAAGGAAAAGAAACAATAAGGAAAAAGGAAGAAAGCCAACCAGTTTCTTATCTGGTCTGGACTATCTACGAAGCAAAATGGTTGACCTAATGATATCAGAAAGATGCAATCAGAAAATGGAAAACAGTGATTTTAGAGTTCTTTCAAATTGTTACCATCTTCCTGCAGACCTATTCCAGCCAAATTTTGTAGGTCCTCATTATTTCTAATCCACATTGCTGAAGTCTGAGTTATCTGTTCATATTGGCAGGGGACCACAGATTTAAAACTGATTCATGGTTAGTTTTGATCCTCTCCCCTCTGCTATTCAAGGAAATTGATTTATCCTAGAGTATTCTTTAATCTGGAAACAGTAATCATCTCTCTGGAGTTCTAAGGACTAAGGATGCCATGTGACTAATCTGTCAGTTCAGGCAATTTAAGAGGAAAAATAGAACAAGCTCACCCCCAAAGGACTACTGATGAATATTCTAATTCAAAGAAGATAAAAATGATAAAACCACTATAATTTTTATTTGAGAAGTTTTTGTACTATGCCTCTTTCCAAGTGAACTTTGGAAACTTTTTTTATTTAACTTATGAAAAGAATTAATACAAATCTAATTGACAGGGGGACTGAGTTCTAAGAGAAGAGAGGAAACATATACTTACTGTGAGAGTTAATATGATTGCTGTAATTAGGCATCAGTTTGCTTCTCAGCTTCTTGGCAGCTCAAAGGGGAAGGGGAGATATTATGAAAAAAGTAGTTTCCATAATCAGGAAGGAGATTCATACCATTCCTTAGAAAGAGTTAGAGCTAATACTTAGTGTTTCTTCTCGTTTCCTGGCTGCTAAAACAAATAATATGCAAGGGGTTGGCTTAACCAGTGGGAATTTATTCATGGTTCATGATTTTGAGGCTAGGACAAGTCCAAAAACAAGGCATCATCAAAGTGATACTTACTCCCAAAAGACTGTGGTGCTCTTGGGTTGGCTGCTGGAGATCCTTGGCCCTTGGCTTTTCTGTCACATGGCAATGCACATGGCGGCTTCCCATTTCTCTTCTGGATTCTGTTGATTTCTGGCTTCTTCCTTTGGCTTTCTATGTGTCTGAATTTCATTCTGCTTATAAAGGACTCCAGTAATAGGATTAAGACCCATCCTGATTCAGTTGGGCCACACCTTACCTGAAGTAACCTCATCAAAAGGTCCTATCTACAATGGATTCACACCCACAGGAATGGATTGAGATTAAGAACATTTATTTCTGAGGTACATAGCTCCAAGCCACTCTATACTAACAATTCTGTTCTTAACATTTTTATGGCAAAGGCAAAACAGAAATCACATAGCTGTTTTGTGATGATGATCAAAATAAAAGAAATGTTAACATTAACATAGATGTGTTCACATGATCAAGCTAATTCTGCAAATGGTGAGTGTAATGAATTCTTAGAGGTTTAGTGTAACCCAAAGATAGAAAAGCCTCCAGTGCCTTGAGGATTGACTGCATTCTGAACCCCTTAGTCTACTAGTTCTCAAATTTGAGTACTCATTAGGATCAAATAAAATCCTTATTAAAAAAATAGATTTGAGGACTCTATTCCTAGAATTTCTGATTTAGTCAATTGGAGATAAGATGCAGGAATCTTTGTATTCACCAGTTATCTGGAATGAATGTAATGTAATTTGTGTAGGTTGCATTTGGGAGCCATTGTCTTGGGTCTTTTCTTTTAAATTTCTTTTATGCCAACCAAAATTTTTGTAGGAATTAGCTAGCAAATAGTTCAGTGTTATACTATCTGAAGATAGCTTAGAGGACAAGTATTCTATATTGCTGAATAAGGGTAGATCTATATGAGATCACGTAGATGGTAGGACTTTAATTCTTTTATGAAAATTATAGAGCTAGACCAGTACCATAGACTAGATAAAGGTCAGCCAGCCATAAGTTTCCTGTGGTGAAAACCACATTTTCTTTAAAAAACAGTTTTAGGTTTGCTCTAGCACTTAGCTCATTGATAAATTCAAATGTCAAATTAGAACAAGGCAGAGAGAGTTTTTGAGTTTGAAAATCTTTGGAGAAAGTGTTACCAATGACATACCATGGCTATTCAAAAAGCCTTAGTGATGACCCTGTACAATTCTGTAGATCCACTTGCCAGCATGAGTGAGCTGCTAGATGTACCCTGGACAACTGAGCACACCAACCTGTTATGTTGTGCTATTTAATATCTATCAGACAAATGTCAGGTAATGTCTACCAAAGGCAGTGGTTTTGTTTTGTGAAGGTTAATGATGAGTCATCCTTCCAAACAGCTTGGTGGATCCCAGGACTCCTTGACTCTTAAGGTCATTCCTGCTTAATGAATATCATCTTATCAGCATTTAGGAGACCTGAACTATGGAGTATTTATTTCTCTATTAATGACCACTGATCCCAGCCTTGTTGGTTAATTGATAACATTTCAAAGCATATCTTGATGATTATTATCTGTTGGTTTTTTGTGACAGAAAGGAAAAAAACTGGGACATTCTCCCCTTTCCAAGTAAATTTCTCCTAAGTGGCAAATTGAGTTGACGTGTCAGTTCTTGGTAGCTGCTCAAGACACTTACCTAATTTTTTATCTTTTTTAAGAAAAGAAAGCCTGCTTTTCTCTTTTCATGAATTTGTATCAGATATAATAATGCCACTTCCACTCTAAATCACCAGGCTTGTGGAAGGCTGCTTTTGTCTTGCCTTGATTTCCAGGTGGCATATTGT
This sequence comes from Choloepus didactylus, assembly GCF_015220235.1. NCBI lineage: Eukaryota > Metazoa > Chordata > Mammalia > Pilosa > Megalonychidae > Choloepus > Choloepus didactylus. The sequence continues at coordinate 83,650,202 of NC_051311.1, forward strand.
AGGTAACTGGTTTCCCTTCTAGAAATTTACATTGTTTTCCCACCCATATGAGCAATGGCATTACTCTGCCCTTAACTAAGTGTAGTTATAGCCTTTTAAATTCTGGGCATGCCTTTTCACTGAGGACCTTTTTATTTTAAAATTTGACACAAAAAGGAACCCTTGCTTTAAAAAGAATAGGTTAAGTCCTTTAAACTGCCTCTTTCTTACAAATTCACTTTACTAGACATGATGGTAAGTGTTTCCAAGTGGTAGTTTTGATGCAGTTCTCAGTTTTTTACTGAAAGTTCTGTATAAAGTACTGAAAATTTTGTATAAAGTATACTAAGTCAGAAAAATGGATGCAGTTGTGGATGAGCAGTTCAAACCTTACAAAAGGTATGTGAAAAAAACAAATGGAGATTTTTCATATTTTTGAAACTTATTTTTGGAAATCGTTTTACTATAAGGATATAGTTTTCTATTGTTGGATCTATCAGATTATTTTCTGAGCATTGAATTGATTGATTAATTAATGCTCCCATAATCTGAGTATAATTTGTGAGATTAACCAGACAAATACCTATATATAAGTTAAGATATGGATTGATAAGTGTATGTTAATTTTAACTATAAGGAGTGGCATATCTAATTAAAATATTGTGGGACTGATTATAGGGACCAAAGAAAGGTCAAATACGTTTGGCAAGGAATCTTGGAGGAGATGAATTTTGAAAGAGTAGAGTTTTGAAGAAAAGGAGTTTTGAAAGAAAGAAGAGGGATTGGAAAAATAGAAATGTCACTCAAGTTTAATTAGGTGACAGATGGCTAAGGATATAAGGGATACTAAATATTCTCTGTTAGGATCATGAAGAATTCCCTCCCTTCCGTTGCAGAACCTGCTTCAGCCCAGAATGGTTCATATTAGAGATATTTGAAAGATTGACTAATTCATCCTGCTCATTACACCTTATGAAACAAACCCCTGAGATGTGAGTTGATTTCCCCAGGGTCAAACAACTGCCAGTGGTGAAGCTGGTTCCAAAATGCTCCATTTCCAGTGTAGAGTTTTTTCTATTATTTCACTACTATATCACCCTATAGGCAATTTAACTCTATTATCCTGAACATTTTAGTCCCACAGAGCAGAAAGAAGTGCTCAATATACAAGATTTTTAGGTTATGTAACTTTGGGTACCCATTAATTATTTTTTTCTTTTATACAGCTCTTTTTTTCCTTTGTCAAAAACTTTAGAAATCATTTAGAATAATAAAATTTCTTTCTAAATTTTGATTGATATTGATTCTCCACCAAGCTGAGTGTATTTGGTCTGTCTTCTTGGTGTAAATTTTTAAATTGACTGAATGCTTTTCAACTGTTCTCATCTTGGTGTGTTTTCTTAAATTGTGATGGAATTGGCACTAAAAATATCTGTATAACTGTCCCTTCATGGGTTACATGAGTTTGAGAATATGGGGCATGTGTTCTTTATACTCTTTAGGGAAAAAATGGAACTCTAGGAACCTCACTTTCTTTTCTCTTAATTCAATTCAGAGAAATATTTGTTTTACACTCTGGTAGCTGGAGCTGTATATGCCCCTAAACAACATGTTCTTAAACTTGTTCCATTCCTGTGGAGGTGAACCCATTGTTAAGTCGGATTTTTTGAAGAGGTTACTTCAGGTAAGGTTGTGGCCCACCTCAATCAGGATGGGTCTTAATCCTATTACTGGAGTCATTTATAAGTAGAATGAAATTCAGACCAATAGAAGAGAAAGCCACAGGAAGCACGAAGCTGAACCCAGAAGAGAATGGAGAGGCCGGGAGAGGCCGCCATGTGCACTGCCATGTGACAGAGGAGCCCAGGACCAAGCATCTCTGGCAGCCAGCCCCAGAATGCCAGTCTTCAGCAAGAAAGCATCATCTTGATGATGCCTTGATTTGGACTTTCTCTTAGCCTCAAAACCATGAGCTAATAAATTCCCATTGTTTAAGTCAATCCATCGCATGGTATTTGCTTGAGCAGCCAAGGAAACTAAAACAACATTTACTGTTTTATGCATAATCTAGGCAATGAAAATCAGAGCTGCATGTGAACAGTCACTGACTACAAGAACATTGCAGTCTAGTAGGGGACATAGACAAAAAAGCAGAAAATTACTAGAGACTCAAGTGAACCATTTTATTTCAAGGTGGTGGTATGCAATTGGAGGGCTGATCATTTGATAAAGCTCTATCTAGCTGAATTTTATATATTTTTATTCAGAGTCTGTGTGAGTTAGATATGTTTTAAATGTAATAACAATCATGAGTGCTTACAAATAGGTAATCTTTTAATGTTACTTCATTTGGCCAGATTGTCATGGGATTCTAAGTACAGTACATGGCATTCTGTTCAGTAATATTTTAAGTATATGTTCATGCTACAACATTATTAAAATGGAGGGGCATAAAGCATATTTGTATTATTTTTACAGAATAAACCTTAATGTAGAACACTTGAGAAGGCCAATGTTTTGTATTAATAATAATAAAAACTCTATAATTCTCTCCTGTGAACTTTCCAAAATTATTCGATATGTGTTTTCCCTGTGACTACTCTACAGGATTTGTTCCAATGGCATTTAGTAGAGCATAATGGGTAAAATGTTCAAATATATTCTTTATGTTAGTTTTCCAGTGACATATAACAATAGTCAAAAATAAAAAAAAAGAAGCTGTAAGTGTGCTAAATAAAAAGCAAGCAGTGATATTTCTTTCTAAAACTCACGGTATGATAAATACTTAGAGAAGGGTAGAATACCTATATTTAAAAACATAGTCCATTCTCATTATTTGTCGATTCCCTATTTTTGAATTCACCTACTTGCTAAAATTTATTTGTAACCCCCAAATCAATACTTGTTGCACTTTCATGGTCATTTGTGGACATACATAGAGTGGCAAAAAAATAGAGTTGCCCAACACCCAACACACACGTTCCCAGCTGAGGTTGAACAAGGCAACATTCTGTCTTCTTGTTTTAGCTCTCATACTGTAAACAAGGTCCTTTACACAGTGTCTTTAGTGTCTAGTTTTTTGTTTTATTTTGTTTTGTTTTGTGCTTTTTTTTTTTTTTTTTTGGTGATTTTGCTGATTAAATTGTCCCCCAAGAGTAGTTCTTAAGTTTTGTCTTGTGTGCCTAAGGATAAGAAGGCTGTGATGTACCTCAAAGAGAAAATACATGTGTTAGATCAGTTTCATTCAGGCATGAGTTATAGTGAAGTCGACTGTGAGTTCAGTGCTAACAAATCAACAATATATACTGTGCTGGTTTGTATTTATTATGTCCCCCAGAAAATCTTTGGTGCAATATTGTGGGGGCAGACATGTAAGTGTGGATTAGTTTGGAACCTATTGGTTCAGTATTTCCATGGAGGTGTGGCCACGCCCATTCAGTGTGGGCATTGATTAGTTTACTAGAGCCTTATATAAGCTCTGACAGAAGGAGCCCACAGCTAGCTCCTTGGGAATGGCCATTGGAAGCTGATGCAGACATTTTGGAGAACACCATTTTCAAACACAATCTGGGGGCAAGCATACACCAGCCACGTGCCTTCCCAGCTAACAGAGGTTTTCCGGATGCCAATGGCCTTTTTCTGGTGAAGGTACCCTTTGTTGATGGACACTTTATAGCCTTAAGACTATAACTGTGTAACCAAATAAACACCCTTTTATAAAAGCCAATCCATTTCTGGTGTTTTGCATTCTGGCAGCATTAGTTAACCTGAAACATATACTAAAGAGTCTTTAAACAGAAATACACATAAAACTAGGTATGTATTGACTATTTGACAAGAACTTTGTGACCAGTCTTGGAAGAACTTAACTCTATAACTCTTCTGGGAGCAATGATTTAGTACTCACAGTGTCCACAGTGACTTTATAGAACATAACTACCATGAATAATGAGAATTAACTTTATATATACACCTACCTAAATAACACTAATTGAGCTTAAGAATTTGGGGTTATTTATTGATGATTGTAAGAAACATGTTCTTTTGAATTTTGATTGACTAGTATTCTTACTAAATATTACTTCCACCTTTTAAACAATAAAATGATTCTGTGTAATGTGAGAATAACACTTATAATATGTTTATTTCCCATAAATATTGTGACAGTTTTTGTTTACTCTAGAAGCTATAGTTTCTTTGGCATTCCATTCTAAAATATATAGTCCAATGGACTACAGGTTTGCCAAGAAATCTGTATATAGATAGTCATTATTGACTAGTTTGCTTTAAAACTATTTCATTAACTGAATTATCTGGTTTTGTAAAGGAAGTTACATTAATTTATCATATATCCACCATTTTATCTTCAACAATTGTAATTCATAATTGTATATATTTAGAATTTTCTTAAATATGTTTCACCAGATACTTCTAGAGAAAAATTAGGAACATGATACTCCAGATCAAGTTTCAATATAATAACAGATTAGGCACTAACTATTTTCATGTATAGGAGAGCATTGTCTTCCTTTCAAGTCTCTCAAGGTCCTATCATCTCACATGGTAACCAAGGTGTGCCAGTTTGAATGTATTGTGTCCCCCAAACGCCATTATCTTTGATGTAGTCTTGTGGGGCAGACGTTTTGGTGCTGATTAGATTTGCTTGGAATGTACCCCACCCAGCTGTGGGTGATGACACTGACGAGATATTCCCATGGAGGCTGGCCCCACCCATTCAGGGTGGGCCTTGATTAGTGGAGCCATATAAATGAGCTGACTCAAACAGAAGGAACTCAGTGCAGCTGTGAGTGACGTTTTGAAGAGGAGCAAGCTTGCTAGAGAGGAACGTCCTGGGAGAAAGCCATTTTGAAACCAGAACTTTGGAGCAGACGCCAGCCACGTGCCTTCCCAGCTAACAGAGGTTTTCCGGACGCCGTTGGCCATCCTCCAGTGAAGGTACCCGATTACTGATGTGTTACCTTGGACACTTTATGGCCTTAAGACTGTAACTGTGTAGCCAAATAAGCCCCCTTTTTATAAAAGCCAATCCATCTCTGGTGTTTTGCATTCCGCAGCATTAGCAAACTAGAACAGATTCTGGCACCAGAGAAGTGGGGTGCTATTGCTGCTGAGTTTGCAAATAACAAACATGTTGGAACGGCTTTTTAAATGGGTAAGGGGAAGATTCTGGTAGAATTGTGAGGAGCTTGATAGAAAAGGCCAAAACTGCTTTAAAGAGACTGTTTATGGAAACATGGACTCTAAAGATACTTCTGATGAGGACTTGAGCAGAAATGATGACTGTGTTGTTGCAAACTGGAAGAAAGGCGATCCTTGTTTTAAAGTGGCAGAGAATTTGGCAAAATTGAGTCCTGGTGTCAGATGGAAGGAAGAATTTGAAAGTGACAACCTGGAATACTTAGCTGAGGAGATCTCCAGACTACATGTGGAGGATGTATCCTGGCTTCTTCTTGCAGCTTATAGTAAAATGTGAGCAGAGAGAGAGAAACTTAGAACTGAACTCTTGGGTTAAAAGAAACCAAATCTGATGGCTTGGAAAATTATGAGCTTCCAGGGGGTGGAATCCCAGAAGCTACAGCCCAACGTGAGGATGTAACCAAACATGGAACCCAGCTGCCATTTCAGAACAAGCCAAGATTGGAGATGGAATTATCCAGAAAGGATTTGTGGAAAGTCCTGTTGTCTGACGGCTTTGATCCCTGCATGCTTCATGCAAAGCTGTGCCAGTTTGAATGTATTGTGTCCCCCAAATGCCATTATCTTTGTGGTCTTGTGGGACAGACGTTTTGGTGCTGGTTAGATTTGCTTGGAATGTGCCCCACCCAGCTATGGGTGGTGACTTTGGTGGGATACTCCCATGGAGGTGTGACCCCACCCATTCAGGGTGGGCCTTGATCAGTGGAGCCATATAAAACATGCTGACTCAAAGAGACTGAAACGGAGTGCAGCTGTGAGTGACGTTTTGAAGAGGAGCAAGCTTGCTGGAGAGGAACGTCCTGGGAGAAAACCATTTTGAAACCAGAACTTTGGAGCAGACGCCAGCCACGTGCCTTCCCAGCTAACAGAGGTTTTCTGGACGCCATTTGCCATCCTCCAGTGAAGGTACCTGATTACTGATGTGTTACCTTGGACACTTTATGGCCTTAAGACTGTAACTGTATAGCCAAATAAACCCCCTTTTTATAAAAGCCAATCCATCTCTGGTGTTTTGCATTCTGCAGCATTAGCAAACCAGAACAAAAGCCAACACAATTTTTGCGAGATCTTTCCAGACAGAGCCATGGCCAGTCTGGACTGGAGAAGACAGACAAGGAACAAACTGAAGGAAAAATTTCTTCAAAGACAGAGCCATGGAGGTTGAGGTCTGGAGTCAAGAGGTCTTGGGCTGGGAAAGCGGAGTGGCCCACATGCATGGAAAGGGTGAGTTTGCCCTGGAGGTCGAGGGCGGGCCTTCTGCCTCGATGCTCAGGAAATGTCTTGCCACCCGAAACCCCAAAGAGGGTGGAGCACATTCCCAGGGAATTGGGGAGAGCCTGACTGCCACCACAGTGTTCTGAAGAGGTTGAGCATGTGCCCCGGAGATGGAAGGGAATCCGGGAGCTGCCCCGACGTTTGAGGAGGGTGGGGCCGAGAAGGTGGTTTCCCCAATGTGTGGATATGTTGGAGCACTCACCTAAGCATTTGGAGAGGAAAGGGCTGCCACAAAGGCCCTTAGAAAGGGTTAGGCTCCCGCTCTCTCAAGCCCCAAGGATGCAACGTTGTTCTGTAAATGACTCTTAGACTTTGAAATCTAATGGAGTTTGTACTGCGGGTTTTAGGAACTGTTTTGGTACTGTTAACCCTGTTTTCTTTTCAGTTTTTCCTTATGGCAATGGGAATGTTTATCCTATGAATGTCCCTCCTTTGTATATTGGAAGCACATAACTTATTCTAAGTTCACAGATCCACAGCTAGAGGGGAATTATGCCTTAGGACTGACCATGCCTAAATTGATTTTGATGGGATTATGTACTTAACTATTGTTACGGAAATGATGTAAGTTTCTGTGATATTGTTGTGGGATGAATGTGTTTTGTTTTTGGAAAGATAATGTCATTTTGGGGTCCAGGGGGTGGAATGTGCCAGTTTGAATGTATTGTGTCCCCCAAACACCATTATCTTTGATGTAGTCTTGTGGGGCAGACGTTTTGGTGCTGATTAGATTTGCTTGGAATGTACCCCACCCAGCTGTGGGTGATGACACTGACGAGATATTCCCATGGAGGCTGGCCCCACCCATTCAGGGTGGGCCTTGATCAGTGGAGCCATATAAATGAGCTGACTCAAACAGAAGGAACTCAGTGCAGCTGTGAGTGACGTTTTGAAGAGGAGCAAGCTTGCTAGAGAGGAACGTCCTGGGAGAAAGCCATTTTGAAACCAGAACTTTGGAGCAGACTCCAGCCACGTGCCTTCCCAGCTAACAGAGGTTTTCCGGACGCCGTTGGCCATCCTCCAGTGAAGGTACCCGATTACTGATGTGTTACCTTGGACACTTTATGGCCTTAAGACTGTAACTGTATAGCCAAATAAACCCCCTTTTTATAAAAGCCAATCCATCTCTGGTGTTTTGCATTCCACAGCATTAGCAAACTAGAACTCAAGGCAATAGAAAAAATGGAATGACATTTGTACTTTAAGTGACACCAGCTTCTGTCTGAAAGCATTCCCATTTCTAGCCTAATTACTTTATAACACTAATGTAAGTACTGTCTGCCTACTGTATAAAAACTTGGTGGAAAAGATAATACAAGAAAGAATAAAAAAAACTTGTAAATAAATAGTCCATACATTAAGGTGTATACACATTTTTTATAAAAGCAAAAATAATTTTTAGGATAAAGTTAATACATCTTTGTTGAAAATTAAAAAAAAATCAATTAATATACGTATGTATAAAGTAGAAATTTTTAAATTCCCACCAGAACGAACGATTTTGGTATAATATAATTTTTTTTTTATGTTTGTGTTCTCTTCTTCCTATTTCTACAGAAGTATGTATATGTGTACACAAATACATATCTGCAAATGTAATCAGGTTATACATTTTGTTCTTGAACTGCTTATAGAATTTAACTTATCATGCACATTTTCCCATGTTATTTCAGTAACCCATTGCTGCATTACAAACCATTTCAAAATGTGATGGCTTGAAGTTATGACAGTATTTTTTTTTTCTGAAAAATCTTCAGTCTGGCTTCGGCAGGAATAACTCATCTCTGCTCCACTTGACCTCAGCTGGTGCATCTTAAGTCTAGGAGCTTGAATCATGTGAGGACCTATGCATTCATGTATCTAGTGATTGATGCCACCTGTTGACTTTAACCTGAGCAAGGCCTGTCAATTGGAAAGTCTCACATGGACACTCCATGTGGCCTGGGTTTCTGTTGGGAATCAATCTCCATGAATATATCATATTTCTGCATGGTCCAGGTCCTCTACACATAGATGTCTGCAGTCAATTTAAGAATGTTTGTAGAAGGATATATTCTAGGATGGTAAAGCTTAGAGATACCTTCCCTCTCCAGAGACAATCCAAGATAGTAAAGATCTGTCCTTCTCCTCCCCAGAGAAAATTTGCTTACATTCAAGAACAAACATGAAGTTTTTCTCTCTCCTAACGGGAGGACTGGCAGGTTACCAACAGCCCTAGATAAGATCAGTTTCCTAATTTTGAAGTTCCTCTTCTATAATGTGCCCCTCTGCATGTGCAGGTACTATCTCTGCATCACTGTGTCACACTGCAGGAACTGGGGCTTAGGGAAAAGCTGCTGCTCTTGCTGCTTTTCCTGTGAGTAATAAACAGTCTTTGTTTCTGACCCAGAGGCCTCATGTTTTCCGTGTGTGTGTGTGTGTGTGTGTGTGTGTGTGTGTGTGTGTGTAAATTTGGCAGTCTAAATTGTTAACTTGCAAGTAAGGTAAAATCTCAGACCTTTCACAGTTTGTGATGTAATAGTTTCTTCACAAAATGGTGGATGTGTTCAAAGGGAAAGTGTCTTGAGAGAGAGAGCCAGGTGGAAGCTGTATCACCTTCTGTATCACAGCCTTAGAAATCATACATTGTCATTCTTCTAGATTCTATTGATCAAGTACTCACAAAGGCCTGCAGGTTCAAGGGTAAATTTTAGGCTCCAACTCTTGATAAAATGGTGGCAAGTTTCTGAAAGAACATGTAAGACCAGAAATATTACTAGGCCATTTTTGGAAAATTAAATCTGCTACACTTCAATACGAATGAATCTATCTCATCGTTTTATACACCTGCATAATTTAACCTTCTGTAGATGGGAATTTAGAGTTTACACCTTTGTCTTAGCCTGGAATTTTTCAACAAGCAAAATATAAGGCAAAGGGTTTTGTTCCATCACTTTATGGGTTAGTCCAATCCTAGTGAGTAGATGTGAGGGAGAAAGAGTAGGACAAGTATAGCAGGAAAGTCAAAATAAGGGTTATTTGCTGAGTTGACCATTGCTCAGTATCAAGTGCAGTACCAATTGACTGTAGAACTGTATTCTAAGAGGCCACATAAACACCTGGCTTCAGAACAAGGAAGGAAGGAAGAAAACTTTGTCTGCTACCCTTCATCTGCCATTGGTCAAATTTTGCTCATGGGACATTAGTTCCTGTATTTATACTGCACCTGCTTGGGTAGTGCAACTTCTATGTTGGACTTGGTAAATTTTGAAGTGACTTAAAAGGGATGTCTAATAATTTCTTTACTTTCATTAATTCTGCTGTAAAAGTCATCTATCTACATAAATCTGCCAAATGATATCCTTAAAAAGTTGTAGAATTAAAATTGCAAGATCATTTCCACATTTTACATTTTGTTGTCTCTTAATATATATTACTGATTTTCCCTTCATAAAGTTTATACTCATTTATACTCTCCGAGGGATCAGAAAGTAAACTTAACCTCATGCTCTCGACTTAATCAATACCTTAATTATTGCCAATTAGTAAGCAAAAGAAAAAAATCTTTTCATTTTCCTAGTTTCTATTTCTATGATTTTTTGTGAAGATGAACATCTTTTCACATGCTTCTTGATTTTCATTTCTCCTTTAGTAAATTGTTTTTTCATGTCTTTTTCTGTTTTTCTCTTGAGAGCTGAGTTTTTCTTACTGATTTTTGTAGCTTGCTACACAAATTATGGAGGAGTCTTTGTCTAAATTTCAAAATATATTTTTCAGTTTTCATCTCTTAATTTTGTTTGTCATCTCTTTTGTCAAACAGAGCATGAAAATCTATCAGTCTATTGTTTTGTAGTTTCTGGCTTTTGAGCATTTTATCTTATGGGTGGTTTTCAAAAAATTATATTCTCTAATTTGTTATAGCTGATATAAAGGAAAGCTACTGATTTTTCCCCTTGAATTTATTTCCTGATTAGACATTATACTGTCTGATTCTAGTAGTTTTCCCATTGATTCTCTTTGAATTTCTAGGTAGATAATTGTATCATCTTTAAATCTCATTATTTTTTACATACGTTTTCATCTCTCAGTAAATATTACATTATGAATATTTTCTAAGACTGCTAAAAACATAAATATTAATTAGTGAATTACTGTTATGTAGCATAACCTAATTTTGGACCTTCAGGTTGTTTGTGTATTTTAACATTAACAAATATTGCTAAGATAATCATCTTTTAAATGAATCTTTTCCATATTTCTGATGATTTCCATGGAGGAGATTTCTAGAGGTGGAATTATTGGGTTACAAGTAGGAACATTTTTAAAGCTCTTCATGCATATTGTCATATTGTCAAATTGCTTTCCAGAAAATGTTTATCTCTACATAATTCCAGTAACAGTGTATGGGAACATCCATCTTGCTTGTACCTTATTAGCACTGTGTTCTATCCCTTACTTTAATTTTTATTAATTTGATAAGTATCATTATTTTATAAGATATTGTTTTAATTTGTAGTTCAATTTGATTACTAGAAGAGTAGAACATTTTTTCATATGCTCATTAGTGATTTGTATTTCCTCTGTGAATTTTTCCTTTTTATGAACTTAGTCCATTTATTAATTGAAATCTTAGTGTTTTCAGTTAAATTTATATAATAAGAACATTAGCAGTTCAAGAGTTATATATTTTTCCTACATTGTGGTTTCCTTTTTAATTTCCTATACATATATACTTTTTGTTTAAGTGTGGTCAAATCTCTTGATTATTTTACCTTTGTGATTCATCATTTCTTGCAAGTTCATCTTCATCCAGAGATCAAATAGATAAACACATTAAGTTTTGTATATTTATATTTGACTATTATACATGGAATTTCTTTTAGTATATGATATGTGTATCTAAATTAAATGTTATGCAAATGGATTTTATAGCATGATACCTACTGAGTCAGACTAGTAATACAAATTGACAAATTTTTTCCTTCTAATTTATATGTAGCATTTCTTCTATAATAAATTATATTTTGTAAGTGCAACAGTGTTTATAACAGCAAAATATTGAAGATACTTAAATTTAAATTTGTTAAATAAATTAGGATATGACTATAAGCAGTATAAAATAAAATAATTTAAATGTATGTGTATTGATATGGAAAGCTGTTCATCATATGTACTTAAGAGAACAAACCTATTGCAAAGCATTATGTGTAATTTTCCATTTTGAAAGAAAAATAATATATATTATCTCCCCTGTTTATTGACTCTTTTTCAACTCAATGTGGGTATAAACATGAATTGATTTTCCTCCAATTCTGTAATCACTGCTTTCAACCAGGCTGTTTTGATTTACCCTTTTCTGCCCTTTAAATGTTGAACAGAAGCCGTATCTTTCCAGTTATTTAAGCAAAACGGTTGAGTTTGAATGTTTAATTTCAAACTCAGTTTAAATCCAATTTCCTTTCCCTGGCACAGGGTTCGGCTAAGCCCTGGACAACTTGGAGTGTGGTGGGGCTGATACAATTCAGGCTCTGAAATAACTTCCTCCCTTTCCGAGGCCTGACTGTACTGTGATGTAGACGAGAGAGGGGAAGAAACTGGCCAGTACTGTCATCCTTTCTTGGTGGTTGTTTCTCATTTTCTCATTCTCTGGCTCATAGTGACCAGTTGTTGATCCCCTTCATATGGCAGTCATCCGTGTGCTCTTTGCTGGGACAAATGTGAAGGTGGCCGAGAGGGCCTCTGCCCACCATTCTCGGATGTGGAAGATCTGGTTATTGTTTGAACTCTTCGACTCTACAGCGTCACCCACACTTTTGCCAGCTACCACTCTTCATCCTCTTGCTGCTGGGGTCCCCATTCCTTGGGGTCCTTCCTCTTAGGTGGGGTCCTTTGGCCTAGCCACTTTCTTTAGGGACAACTTGTCTTAACAGGATGCTTGAGTCCCTCCAATAGCGTCCCCTTTTGAGCACAGGATGAAATTCAAATCCCTTAGAAATAAATAAAATATCCCCATCCATTTGTTGGTAGCTTACATTTCCCAGCTTCTTCTTCCCACAGTTTCATCACTGAACTTATTTTGTTTCCATTCCATAAAATATTCCTTTGTGCCACCATTATTTTGCAGTTGTTACTATCTGGAATATTTTCCCCCTCTTATCACCTTTCAAGGCCCAGATCAGTGTCTATTCCTTCTGTGAAGTTTTCCCCTATTCTCCTTAAGCATTTTGTACATACCTCTAATATATAATATTTGTTTAATAATTTGTTACATTTCTTGAAGGCAAAGTCTAGGCCTTATTTATCTTTACATTTCTCTCCTCCTCAGTAGAATTGGCAAACAAAAGATGCTGAAAAATATTTCCCAAATGAATACTAAATGAATGTACTCACCAGTGTGCACTGGGATCCAGAGACCTGATCTCTTCTGCAGCACTGCTAGCTCAACAGTGGCAGTGATCTTTTAAAAATGCAAATGCTATCATGTTACTTGCCTGCTTAATCCCATCCAAAGGTGCCATACTCTCCTGAGGTGTGGGTAGTTATCCACACATATTCTTTAAACTTTTACTATAAGGTTAGGAATGAATGCAATACTATTAGAAGTCCATTGTCACTATCTTTGTTTTTTTCTTACTCCTTTTAAAGGATGAGTTTCAGAACCACCAGCACAGAGCTATACAGACCATCCTGAGTAATCCAATGATAACCATGCATTTTATCTCATATAATTTTTTATATGATTTGATATGGCTAATTTAGTTTTTTTAAGCTTTAGTTTTAAATCTAATTAAGACATCTTAAATTGCTCAATTTCCACTGGAGTAGCCTGCTTTGCCTGTAAGTTTAAGGTTTTCAAGACTTCTCTAATGAATTTCTTCCATTGTTTTTCTGCAATTACAGCCCTCTTCCATTAAGCTCTGTCAGGCTTAATCATGAGGCAGCCTGCTAACCAATCAGTCTCACTAATTAAGGGGAAAAGAGTTCTAAGAAAATCCCTTTGTATACAAGGTGATTTAGGAGAATGACCTATGTTTTGCAAAGGCCCACATGTTCTTTTCTCAGCATAGCAGGCTATGGGTATTTTGGAAACAGATTTTCTACCCCTTCTTCTTCACCTCTTTTATCTCCCTTACCTTTCACACTGCCCCTCTCCACCCTTTCCTCACCTTGAAAAAGTTAAAAATACAACAAGCCACCACATATTAAGACACAGTGAGTGGCATGAAGAAGATGACATTTGGTTTGCCCTTTGGCAGCAGCACACAGTAGCACTTGCCAGCCCCCAGCCTTCCGAGTTGAATATATTACTTGCAAGGTGCAATCTGCTTCTGTTGTCCTGTGGCCTGTGGACCTGAACTCAAGCCTCTGTTTAATATAGCATTATGTTACGGCACACCATCTGGTCAGCTGGCCCTGCATCCAAAGAGATTTGGAATCGCAGTGCAGAAGAGCTAATTATGTTCAGTGAGTGTTTCATGATTTGCTATTCTAGCCAAATCAACAAAAATAAATTATTGAAATATTTTCTTTCTCTTCTCCCTGTTCTGTGGCTTCAAAAGTTTAGGAAAAAGAAATCCCCCAAATAGTTACAAAATTATTGGAGAAACTATTGAGTTCATTTTGCATAACTGGTCCTGCATATGTTCTAAATTGTAGTCCTTTTGGACTTGAGATTGATGAGAATGTTTAATGTGCTTCCACCCCATTTTACAGCAGACAGTTTTCACACTAAGTGCTTTAGTGTACGTCTCCACTGCTAATGTATCACTTCAGGCTGTGCAGTTCAGAGGTTTGAGCGCACGTTAGGAATCTGTGATTTATTGATCCACTGTTTATTTTTTCTAAGACATATTTATGTTTGTACCCTTTTGAAAACCATGTCATTGGAACAGAGGCAAGTTATTTTACATCTTACGTCTGTTCTTAGACAATTTAACATAGTCATTCTTCTGTACAGTTATTTCTGCAAATGCTTAAGTTCCTTTTGTTTAACAAATCCAAATATATTACAACTTATATTCAGTGGCTTCTGCCAAAAATTAATTTTCCCCTAAAGCTCTAGTTCTTTAAAAAAGACTTCAAGCAATAGTATTTTGCTATTTGTTTATTCCGTAATACATTTATTGAAGTTATGTAAAATTTTATTTCAGATGCAGAGTGTGAATGACAAATCTATTACAATAAAAGAAAGTCAGGAAGCGGTAAGGCAAGCAAGAACATATTCACATAGGAATATTTGTCTAAACTCTAACTAAAATAAAAGATTCCAGATTAGCCTTACATTTATCTAAAAATAAATACTCATAGAGAAGCGATCCTACTTTATAATCTATCATTAATTTTCATGCATAGAACTTCCATTAAAATTTTAAGTAAATAGCTTTTTCCCCCTCTCACCTGTAGCTTATATAATGACAAAATATAAATGTCCATTAAAAGTTTTTGAGTAAATAATATATTGAAAAGCATGTATTATGCTAATATGTTTGTTAATCCATCTGATATATGACCAGTGATTGAAAACTTAACTTTAACTACTCTTGTAAAAATGCTGTTTTTTCCAGTTGATTGAATAGACCCTTGAATTAAATAAACACAGTCAAATTGTATCCTTTTTGCCAAAAGCCTAGTGCTTTCTCACTACTAGAGCCCAGACAAGTGTTTGTGATAGTTAAATTGTTACCACTTTGAGTTTATCCCCATCAAATTGCTAAAATATATAATTATCAGTTCTAGTAACATGAAATAATTTCAAATATTCTAAGAAAGTAAGTTTTAGAATGTGTGGGCATGTACTATATTGTATAGAAATATTATATAGAAAACAATATTATGTAGAACAATATATTTCATTGCATATATACCAGTTTTGGAAAAGTAGGTTCATTCTGTCATGTGGAGATTCAAATTATTTCAAGCAAACAGAGAACAAGTCATCCCATGGAATTTTCTACCTTTTTTTTCCCCCTTCATTCATGTGACAATACTATCACCTGTTTATTACATATCTAAGTAGACATTAGTGATAGCAGATGAACCACAGCTATCTCCTATCCTGGATTATAAATTGTTTGAGAGCAGAATCAATTTCTAACTTATTTTTATGAGTTTTGGAGCCCTTAAAAGAATCTTTGCATGTTTATAAGTGTATGGGGTAGGATCCCAGATGAGGTAGATGGCACGCTTAACTGGTATAATTGAAGAGAGTACAATAAGGAGATTTACAAAGGTGTTGAGCGGGGATAAGGGGGAACAAGAAGGCAGTCAAAGCACTCAGGGGCTGGCAATAGAAGGAAGCTGTTGCCATGCCTAGTTCTTAAGGGGCAAAAGAGGGCAGAGTCAGCAGGACCTGAAAAGAGCTGTAGCTGGGGCTATAGCCATAAGAGAGAACTACTGGCTAGAGCTCTGGCCTTTAGAGGAACCCAGCCACTGCCAACCTCCTGCCCAATAGAAAGGGAGCCAAAGAATAAATACTCTAACCTCACCCTCTGATGCCTTGCCATTGCTTCTCGTTGACTTCCCATTGGCTATAATTGAACAAAAACCAGAGAGTAATGTAACCCACTGATGTACTCCATCAGAGACACCATCTAGGGATGCAGAGCAAGATGGAAAAAGGTAGAGAGTGGATGAAAGCAAAAAGGAATGTGTGCAAAAAGATACTATCCCGTTAGTAGGTATTCAGTTAGTAAGTGGAACAATGATAAAGTCATTAAATGTTTCAATGTACTAAAATATGTTTGCTTAATTCTGGATGACAATATAGGGACATAAATGCTTAGATAAACTTCATTGCATTCTCTCAAACCAATAACCTGGGCCAAAAGATATCTGAGTGCCTGGGGGATGGGAACAGCTATAGGATGAGGCAGGAGTTCAGGCAGAAATAACCACTGTTGTATTAGTTAGGGTTCTCTATGGAAACAGAATCAATGAGAGATATCTATGAACATAAGATTTATAAAAGTGACTCAGGCAGCTGTGGGTATGCACGAGTCCAAATTCTGTAGGGCATTCAGCAAACTGGCAACTCCAATGGAGATGTTCGATGAACTCCTCAGGAAACAAACTGGCAACTTCGACGAACCCCTCAGGAAATGAACAGGGATCTTCAATGAACATGTTCGTTGAACTCCTCAGGAAACAAACTGGCAACTTCAACGAACTGCTTAGGAAATGCTTTGCTGGTCAGCAGAAGAAGAAGTAAAGGTCCTCTCTCTGTCTCGCTTAAAAGTCTTTAACTGATTGATTGGATTAAATCCAGCCAACTGCATTCTCTTTTTGTGGAAGACATGCCCTTCCTTGAGTCATCAGTCACAGCTGCAGTCAATTGACTGATGATTTAATAAACCAGCCTGTTGGTTTATTAACCAGCCACAAACATCCTCGCAGCAATGGTTAGGCCAGTGCTTGCTTAACCAGACAGCTGGTACCATCACCTGGCCAAGTTGACACATGAACCTAACCATCAGATGTGTGTTTCTTGGGATCTCTGCATTCCTCTTTGGGATCTATGGTTTTACAGGTCTAATGACTTATCAAGTACATTGGATACATGGAACAGTTTATTTTAGTCAGAAAAATATATTACAAAGATGAATCTCTGATTGCCATTCAAGTGTTGATCTTAATATAACCTTAAATGTTTTAAGTTCTAGTGATTGTATTTCCCTTGGTTAGTTAATAATTTAGATCTATTAGATGTTCTTACTAACATGGTTGATATTTAAAAAATAATCAGTATCACTGCATTCTTCAGAGATCAGTTCTGCCTTAGTTCAACAACTTATTTCAGTACTGTTGTTTGCCCCTTAAGTTCTTTTGTTTAAGGTATACTGATATAAAAGAAATCAGACTTAAAAGATAACTAGGAGATGATTCATATAATAAAAAGATTCTTTGATTTTATGACGGGTATCTCTATCTCTATCTCTATCTCTATCCCTATCTCTATATGTTATAGATATACATCAGTGGAAACATCAGATGAACACATTGATATTCATTTGGAGTTATAAAAATGCTTGGCTAACAAAAAATCATAATAGACTAACATTGTGCTGAAAAGGTAATTCGTTTTCAACGTAGATTAATACAAATATCATTCTCTGTAGATCTGGGTATAGATGTACCAGAAAAGAAATCATCTTTATGATTGAAAAAAATGGTTAATTCTTACAAATGACATTTGTTCTAGTTTGCTAATGCTGCTGGGATGCAAAACACCAGAGATGGATTGGCTTCTATAAAAGGGGGCTTATTTGGTTACACAGTTACAGTCTTAAGGCCATACAGTGTCCAAGGTAATGCATCAACAATCGGGTACCTTCACTGGAGGATGGCCAATGGCATCTGGAAAACCTCTGTTAGCTAGGAAGGCCCGTGGTTGGCATCTGCTCCAAGTTCTGGTTTCAGAATGGCTCTCTCTTAGGGCATTCCTCTCTAGGCTGCAGCTCCTCAAAAATGACACTCTCAGTTGCTCTAGGGGCATTTGTCCTCTCTTAGCTTCTCTGGAGCAAGAGTCTGCTTTCAATGGCCATCTTCAAACTGTCTCTCATCTGCAGTTCCTCTGTCAGCTTCTGTGCATTCTTCAAAGTGCCCCTCTTGGCTGTGGCAAGCTCACTCCTTCTGTCTGAGCTTATATAATGCTCCAGTGAACTAATAAAGGCACATGCTGAATGGGTGGGGCCACACATCCATGGAAATTATTTAATCAGAGTTATCATCTACAGTTGGGTGGGTCACATCTCCATAGAAATACTAAATCAAAAGGTCACACCCTAATCAAAAAGATTAATCAATCTGCCCCACAAGATTGCATCAAAGATAATGGCATTTTGAGGGACATAATACATTCAAACTGGCACAACACAGAACAATCCATTTGGGGGGTACATTTAAAAAAAAACAATAAAATATCTACTTCTATTTATTTTTATCAAAAAGCTGTCACATGATTGATTGATAGTAGAACATATGTATTGTTTAAATAAATTTCCATTTATTTGGAGTGCATGTTCAAAAAATTCTTCAGGAATACATTATCAAAGGCCCAAATAACTGCTGATTGAACCTGGTTATTTAGGGAGCTAAAAAACTAGACTATTGAGAATTCTAGTTACTATTTCTACCTAAGGTACTAAATATATATCTTAAGCCAAGTCTTTTCCTGAAAGAACAGTGACATTTAATTATTCCAAGGATTTATCAGGCAAAAAATATATTTGGTACCCCTTGTGTAGGCTCGGAGACAATATGTTTTTACATGGTTTGTTGGTCTGTCAATATGAGTTATCTCCAATCTAGAAATTGGAACTTACAGGTAGAAATTGAAGACTCAATTGCCAGGCCTTCCAGGCATTTTCATGTCCAAAATATGCAGGGATTCTTGCTGAGAGGAAAAACAGCTTTTAGTTCCCACTCTCACCTCAGACATAGACTACCACCCAAGTCTTCTCAAAGGTTCATAGAATTAGAAACTGTTTCCTTCTCAGCAAGTAGTTGGAGGTCTCTATGTGGTCTACATCACCTGTATTCTCCAGATTAGGTTGTTGTTTTTTCAACAACAGTTAGGCAACAACAGTAATTCATGCTCTCTGTACTAAATAAAACACTACAGAGTTATATAAAGAAAAATTCCAGTCCTATCCCCTGTATAACCAGTGTCAAGACAGTTCTCTGTAGCATGACCTTCTTTCTTTATGTTCACAGAAAGATAGACACACATGTAAAATAGATTTTTGCATGTTTTCCACCCTTACCTCTTTCTTTCTTGTTCTTTCTTCCTTTTCCCTCCCTCAATCCCTGCCTCCTTTCCTCCCCATCTTTCTCCTTCCCTGCTTGCCTCTCCCCGCCACCCCCAATCCTCTTATTCCAAAGCTGAAATCATATTATTCACATATTCTGTAATTTCCCCTGTTAACACAATGTATCATGCACATTCCCTCCAGGTCAATACACACAGAGCTAATTCATTCTTTTTATTAGGTGCATAATATTCCCTAATATAGATGTGTCAGATTTATTTAATCATTCCTCTATTGGTGAACTTGGAACATTCAGGTTGTTTCCAGTTCTGTTTCACTACTAACAGTACTACAATAAACATCTTAGTGCATAAATCCTTATATATTCATCTTTAAATGTGTGTGACAAATTCCTTAAACCTGTATTGCTGAATCAAAAGTTATCTTTACTTTTAAATTGTGGTGGATTTTACCATGTTACTTTCCAGAATGGTGATGGCAATTCACATGACCACCAGCAATGAATGAGAGTTTCTCTGCATCACTGGACATCTTTACTAGTCTTGTATGTTATCAGTCTCTTCCATTTTCTTCCAATTTGATGGGCAAAATAAAATAGAATTTCATTAATGTAAGATGTTTCATTATACCCTATCAGCCACCTGAAGCACAAGGACAATGAACAGAAAGCCTAGGTTTACAGAGGCTATTGAGGAGCTTCAATAATAATGTATTGCTGCATGATAAGATTTTGCCATATGTGAGTGTTTATAGATACACGTTCAACCCCCAAAAGTTACAACAATACTTGCAAATTCAGGTTTGACCCTCAGAGAATTTCTCAGAAACAGTCAGCTGGAACATATGGTTGACAGAACATTGAGAATGCAAGGACCGATATTTACTCAAGCTTATCATTTCTAACCTGCTTCTAGAGGAATTCTGTCCCACCAGGTCCTGTTTACAAAGTGCTCAGTCCCCCACCCCCTGCTGCCATTTTATGCAATACTGACCAAAATATGTTATCCTATTAACTCACCACAGGATCTGTTATTCATTAATATATGTCATTTGTAAGTGCTTCCAGCTACAAATGAGAGTGAACAACTGGGTGTCTCCCAGGGTCTAAATGTAATTACAATGTTCAATTCAGCATATGCCATGCTCTACAAAGTCAATGACCCATCAGGGTAGATGGTAACCCCCCTAATGTGATGCATTTGAAGAAAGAGTTGTTAAATGAGAAGAACAAGAGAAAACAGAGAATAATAAAGAGGATTATTAAAATATTTCTAATCCTTTAGCATTTATTGGTACAGTGTCATATGTACAGAAATAATAGATCTCATTTCTACCCAGTGAACTCATAAAGAAGAAAAAAAGATGAAGGGAAAATAAAAACAGTTACTAAGATTTAGCTCAAAAGTGTCTTCAGGGAACAAAGGGAAATATATCACGTTGTAGAAATAATTTGAAATTTACCACCAAATAGTTTAATTTTCCTGGCTTTGCTATCCCTGTTTGTTTTCTCTGATTTATGTACTTGGTTTCAGCACTCTCTGGATGTTTGGAGAGAGCTGGTTGATGAGCCAGGGACACGTACTTCTTGACAGCTTTGTAAGAGTCTCAGTTTGATGATGCAAGTCTGAGAGATCTGAGGACACAAATTTCATAGTCTATAAAAAGCAATGCCATACTCCATATTGGGCAGGTGGGTTGCCCCTGTGGTCTCAGGTAATAAACTCCTTTATTTTCTAGCATACCATTATAGAGTCGTATTACCAGCATCCAAACACGGTTGTTTTTTGTTTTGTTTTGTTTTTTTCCACTTCACGCCTAAAGTAAGCCCCTGGGCCATATCCCTTTAGAGGCTTTTGCTGCCAGGTTTTAGTGGAAGCCAAAGCTTTCCCTGCTCCCGGCACCAGAGGGAAAGATGTAGTTACCTGTTTTACATACATATCCCTCCCTGAGGTGCTCTGGTGGTGACATTATGAACCCAGATGGCACAGGCAACAAGTCTATCTCTGGGAAGAAATTTGCAGGTGAGTGCTTCTGCCTGAAGCTCACCAATGATGGCTTCTTTTTCTCATGTCATATACTGGACCCCTGATGAAAACTCTGTTTTATCTTCTTAAACTGGCTGGTTATATGGCAAGCTCGTAGCCTTCTGCTAGGGGGCAGTTACACCTCTGTCATGGAAACCAGGTTCTGCTCTGCTCCTTAAAGGCTATGATCTCTGAGAAGATCACCCCTATGTCTGATCAATTCTTCTAACACTTTCTGTTAAATTTTTCTCCCTCCCTAAAAATCTCTTTGTAGCAAGGGGCAGCCACAACCCTAGTTTGCTTTTATGCCCTGTACTGTCACATGCTATAATTTTCTCTTTTTTTCAACCTGGCTGAAACTCAGAGTTAATTTTTTGATCATATAAACACTAAACTATAAAAACCACAATCACAAATATTTAGTTCTTTGTTACAAGATGGTATAATGGTGACATGTTGGGAGGAAGGAAGACAAAAGCTTTCTTCCTCCCAGTGGTTGTGCTGTATCTCCTGTTCCATTACCTGTTATGAAGAGTTGCTAGAACACTGATTAGGGCTTCTTGGAAGGACTGTTTGGGGCTAATATATGGACTTAAGCCCCTTTTAGCGTCTTTGTATTAATATGGTGAAAAGATCTGATTGATATTTAGTGGCCATTTCGTTGATGATAGACGGCTGTGAATGCACAAGGCAGGGCTAGCATGGGAAAGGGCTATACTCATTGAGTGGGCTCCTCTGTGTATTTCTGTGGAAGCCCCTATCTAAAATGTACATTTAAGATTCATTTATTATTTATAAAGAAGATCTTAAGAGGCTTTAAAAATAAGATTACGAGAAAACAGTAGAAAATCAGAAAAAATATCTCAGAACCAAAAACAAAATTATAAAAAGCAGAGAAGGAAGTTTGTAGGAACTTCAAATGAGCACTAAACTTAATGCTGAAGTTATTGGCAACTAAAGCAAAAAAGAAAATAGTTTAGTTTATCTAGTTCTTGTTGTTTAACTGAAGTGAGTTTTCCTACTCGTCTCAGGAACTTCCAGGGGCCAGGCAGGTAATTAAATGAATGACGTGACTGGGCATGAATCCAAAGAAATGGTACAGCTGGGTACTTGTCCCTTCCAAAGGTATTCAAACTAAACCATTCCAAACCAAAAATCTTTGGCCAAAGAAAATCAAGGGATGGGGATAGGACTGGACACCAATGAACAGTTCCTGAACTAGAATTGAAATCCAAAAAAATATTTGTCACATGGCCTACTAGGCATTCTGAAACATAAAATACAGTTGGCAATGTCTAAATTATTTTATTGCGAAAGCACAGAAATGGCCACTGCTTTAAAGGGTCTTTCTAATATTGAACTTGTGAAAAAAGCAGAAAGACTACTATTATTATTTTTATTTTTTTTGCCTCAGTAAATATTCTGTGAAGTCTAGAAGCCAGACATGCCCCCAAAATGGCCTAAGAATGCCCCTAGGTGGCAGGACACACTCAACTAAGGATACTTAAATTTAAGGATTAAGGCTCTTCTGGGTACTCCTCTTTTCCTTGTACTAGGATGAATTTCTCCCATTATTGAAACTTAGCAATGCAATAAGTTTTCTGTGACCCTTGCATTAAACAAGAAGCAGTGCCATTCAAGATGTTTTGATTACAAGCTAGGGTATAGCAGGGAGGAGTGGGGCATTGCCCATACCTGTAGAGCTCCCAGTGGAAAACAGGTGAGATGATGTACAGCAAGGAGCAGAGAAACCTCTCTTGGTCCCTTTTCTCCTACTGGCCTGATTACCTCAGGTCAGCTTCCCAGGTCAGAAAAAGTCATCACTACTTCTTGTCCATGTCATATATGGTTATGTCATTTAAAAAGGTCAGAAAATATTGGATTCTCCCCCTGCAGTCTCACATTATTCAGTAATTTTTGGCCTCTAGAATTCCTATGAAGAATTCTAAATTGCTTGGTGGTACTTGTGAAAGAACAAACTTTTCACTATTGTAAGTGTCAAATATCTGTGAAGTGACTGTCCAGGGCAGATTGGCAGGTCATGTGACATAAATGCGATTCTGGGTGACTGTGGAGGGAGATGCATCCATCACTCACAGCTCCAGCCTCACAATATTCGTACATGACCAAGGGACATTAGACCAAGTAAAGCTACAGAAAAGCTACACAAAATGCCACCAGCCCTTTAGATTATGAAATAATTAGGGGAGGCTGATAACCAGCTGAAGTGAGTGGTGGAACATCTGACCATTGGCTACAGTATAAGAGGCACAGACCACAAGGATGTGTCAGCTGCTGGGAATCCCTGAACTTCAGGAAAGAGCAAAACGCATGAATATGCCAGGATAAAGACACTGTATTCCAAATACTAGCTGAAATCAGAATGACAGAGTGGTTTTGAAGTCAAATCAGTTTGAAAGCAAGTTTCTCAAAACCCAACTGGGATTTTTTAGATTCAATTAGGGATTTTCATCTAGGCCTTTAACGTGTCTCAGAGTGCTGTTTGTTTCAAGCACTAAGCACTTTAGACTTCTCCTGGAAAGAGATAACACCTGGGCACTTCTAAATAAATCAGTGACCCCGAATGTCTAGAGAACAAATGAAACTTCTGTCCGCCCTTTCACTCTGTATTTTTGTCAGGCAAAGACGTTTTTCTTTTACTGCATGCTTATTTTATACTTGCTGTTTCTAACCCTTTATAAGTTTATTTAAATATTTGTAACCTTTCATAAAAGTCCTCTATTATCAGTTTTCATTTCACTCATTTTGCTGACTTTATCTTTTGGTTATATGTGCTATATATCTTAGGGGATTCAGGGAAGTTTGTTTGAGAGACTAGGATATTATTACAGTGTGGTAGGCAGAATTCTCAAGATGCCCTCCTGTTCTAGTTTGCTAAGCACCAGAGATGGATTGGCTTTTATGAGGGGGGTTTATTTGGTTATACAGTTATAGTCTCAAGGTCATAAAGTGTCCAAGGTAACACATCAACAATTAGGTACCTTCACTGAAGGATGGCCAGTGGAGTCCGGAAAACCTCTGTTAGCTGGGAAGGCACGTGGTTGGCGTCTGCTCCAAGTTCTGGTTTCAAAATGGTTTTCTCCCAGTACGTTCCTCTCCTGGCCATAGATCCTCTTCAAAATGTCACTCTCAGTTGCTCTTGGGGTGTTTGTCCTCTCTTAGCTTCTCTGGAGCAAGACTCTGCTTTCAACGGCCGTCTTCAAACTATCTCTCCTCTGCAGCTACTCTCTCAGCTTCTGTGCATTCTTCAAAGTGTCCCTCTTGGCTGTAGCAAGCTCGCTCCTTCTGTTTGAGCTTATATAGTGCTCCAGTAAACTCATCAAGTCCCAGGCTGAATGGGCGGGGCCACACCTCCATGGAAACTATCCAATCAGAGTCATCACCCACAGTTGGTTGGGATACATCTCCATGGAAACACTCAAAGAATTACAGTCTAATCAACATTGATACTTCTGCCCACACAAGATTACATCAAAGATAATGGCATTTGGGTGCACATTCCACCCCCTGGACCCCAAAATGACATGATCTTTCCATATGCAAAATACATTCATCCCACAACAATATCACAGAAACTTAAATAATTTTAGTAACAGTAGTTAAGTACAAGATCCCATCAAAATCAGTTACAGGCATGGTCTGTCCAAAAGCAAAATTACTCTCTGCCTCTGTATGTGTGAAACTTAGAACAAGTTATCTGCTTCCAATATACAAAGGAGGGACAGTCATAGGGTAAACATTCCCATTGCCATAAGGAGAAAGTGAAAGGAAAACAGGGTTTAAGGGACCAAAACAGTTCCTAAAACCCACAGGGCAAACTCCATTAGATTTCAAAGTCTGAGAATTATTCACAAAACAATGTATCCTTGGGGCTTGAGAGAGTGGCTTTCCCACACTTTCCAAAGGCTTACCCGACAACCTTTTTCTTGCCAAACTCTGGTTGAGTGCTCCAATTATCCACACACTGGGGAGACCACCTTTTCGACCCCACTCTCCTCAAACATTGGGGCAGCACCTGGATTCTCTTTCATCTCTGGGGCACTCGCTCAACCCCTTCAGAACATTGGGGTGGCAGTCAGGCTCTCCCCAGTCCCCAGGTAATGTGCTCTACCCTCTTTGGGGCCTGGGGTGACAAAACTTTCCCTGAGCATCGAGCTGGAAAGCCCACCCTCGACCTCTGGGGCAAACTCACCCTTTCCATGCATGTGGGCCACTCCCCTCTCCCAGCCTGAGATCTCTTGACTCCAGATCTCAACTTCCAAGGCTCTGTCTTTGAAGAAATTTTTCCTTCAACATGTTCATTGTCTCTCTCCTCCAGTCCAGATTGGCAGCGGCTCCATCTATAAAGATCTCGCAAAAATTCTGTTGGCTTCACAAGAAGCACACGGGTCAAAGCTGTCAGACAACAGGACTTTCCACAAATCCTTTCTGGATAACTCCATCTCCAATTTTGGCTTGTACTGGAATGGCAGCCGGGTTCCATGTTTGGCTAAATCCTCACATTGGGCTGTAGCTTCTGGGAATACACCCCCTAGAAGCCCAGAATTTTCCATATCATCAGTTTCTGGTTTCTTTGAACCCAAGAGTTCAGTTCTAGATTTCTCTCTCTCAGCTCACATTTTACTATAAGCTGCAAGGAGAAGCCATGCTATATCTAGAACTTCTAGTTTCAAAATCTCATCAGCCACGTATCCCAGCTCATCACTTTCAAATTCTGTCTTCCATCTGACACCAGGATATAATTTTGCCAAATTCGCTGCCACTTTAAAACAAGGTTCCCCCTTTTTCCAGTTGGCAATGACACATTCATGATTTCTGTTCAAGGCCTCATCAGAAGTATCTTTAGAGTCCATATTTCCACAAACAGTCTCTTCAAAGCAGTTTAGGCCTTTTCTATCAAGCTCCTCACAATTCTTCCAGAATCTTCCCCTTATCCATTTTAAAAGCCATTCCAATGTTTGGTATTTGCAAGCTAAGCAGCACCAGCACCCCACTTCCGGTACCAAAATCTGTTCTAGTTTGCTAATGCTGCTGGAATGCAAAACACCAGAAATGGATTGGCTTTTATAAGGGGGGTTTATTTGGTTATACAGTTATGGTCTTAAGGCCATGAAGTGTCCAAGGTAACACATCAACAATCAGGTACCTTCACTGGAGGATGGCCAGTGGCATCTGGAAAACCTCTGTTAGCTGGGAAGGCACATGGCTGGTGTCTGCTCCAAGTTCTGGTTTCAAGATGACTTTCTCCCAGTACATTCCTCTCCTGGCCACAGCTCCTCTTCAAAATGTCACTCTTAGTTGCTCTTGGGGCATTTGTCTTCTCTTAGCTTCTCCAGAGCAAGAGTCTGCTTTCCACGGCCATCTTCGAACTCTCATCTGCAGCTCCTGTGCTTTCTTCAGTGTCCCTCTTGACTGTAGCAAGCTTGCTCCTTCTGTCTGAGGTTATATAGTGCTTTAGTAAACTCATCAAGGCCCGTGCTCAATGGGCGGGGCCGCACCTCCATGAAAACTATCCAATAAGAGTCATCACCCATAGTTGGTTGGGGCACATCTCCATGGAAACACTCAAAGAATTACAGTCTAATCAACACTGATACTTCTGTTCACACAAGATTACATCAATGGTAATGGTGTTTTGGGGGACATAATACATTCAAACCGGCATACCTCCCAAGATTCCTATCCCCTAGTTATTCAATTAAACACAAATTTAGGCACTGCTGTGAAAGAATTTGGCAGATAGAATTAAGATTACCAATCTGATGACCTTAAAATAGGGCAATTATCTGAGTGGATCTGATGTAATAATGTGCCATTAAAAGCAATAGAAGACTGCAGAAGAGTCAGAGTGATACAAAAGAAAAATCGAGGCAGAGGACTGATGAGACAGAAGGGGGAGGTCAAAGAGATTCAAAGTTTGAGAAGGACTCATCCCACCATTTCTGGCTTTGGGGGTAAGCAAAGGAGGACATAACACAAGGAATATGGGCAGTCTCCGGAAGTGGAGAATGCCCTCTGGCCCACAGTTGGCAAGGAAACAGCTCTTCAGCCCTACAGCTGTATGGAACTGAATTCTGCCAACAACCTCAGTGAGTTTAGGAACAGATTCTCTCCTGAAATGAGCCCAGCTGCTGTGCACCTTGGTTTCCACCTTCTGAAACCTGGAGCAGAGAACCTAGCCCAGCTAACCTCGACTTCTGACCTACAGAACCATGAGGTAATAAATATGTTTTTTTAAACTGTGAAGTTTGTGGTAATTTGTTATGGCAGCAATAGAAAACAGATACATACTATAAGCCTCAGAATGCCTTGGAGTGCCCCAGAGTGCCCGAAGTGCTTGAATTCAATTATAACTGGTCAGAAAGAGAGATGGAGAGAGAGAGGAAGGGAGAGAGAATGAAAATTAAAAAAAAATAAGACATTATAAACCTGGACAGTTAGGCTGCTATTCCTCTTAGGGATCCAAGATCTGAGTGGCTTCTCACCTGTCTCATGGTAATAGCATCTTGCAAAACTGAATGTGACTCTAACATTTAAATATTTCAATGCCCTTTTTTTTGGGGGGGGGCGGCATATGATGGCCCTCTATTACAAACTGTATATTATTCTGGACATTATATTTACGTGTAAAAACAAGGTTGTACTGTATATGCAAAACCATGCAGGCCATATTTTAAGGAAAATATAAGGGATCTTCAAGGGTAGTTTGATCATAGGTCATTTTCATCTGACAGGCTGATTTTAGAAACTAACACCCATGAAAGATGCAGCATCATTGTCCTGAATGCTGCCTCAGCCTTTCAAGCCTGCACTTCTAGAGGGAGGAAGTCTACAGGAAAGTGAAGGAGCCAAACTCTTGGTAACTAAAAAGGCATGGGGCTGATGAGTGTCCTGTCAGCTCATACATTGCCCCAGATTTCTACCTACCTGAGATGTTAGTGATAATCTCATTTGATCTGTGAAAAACTAGAGTGTGAGGGAAAGGCAAGAACACCAAGCTAACGGTATGATTTGCCCCAGCTTTGTTCCACTGTTGGTATCCCTGATATCCAGGAAAAAGAACTGGTTGGGATAAATTTCCCCATCCATGATATCTTTCTCTGTGGTTAACCTAGCTTCAATGTTGATCCTTTCTCATATCTCTTTGTAGGTTTCTGTGTAGGAAACTGTGGAGGCTGTCTGCCCTCTACAACCTTCAGGAGCCTTCAAAGATGAATTTAATTATACATATTCAAAAAGGAAACCAAACTCAGAATTGTAAGGGTTGCAGTATTAAACCCAAATTTATTATGTTCAAAGTTGTGTCTGGATAAAAGGCAAGTGTAACATTAAAATATTAATCCATTCATGCAGTTTAGTGATTTGAATTATTCTCAGCTGCTTGTATTATTTTTATAACAATGACTTTTATCTCTGAGGCCAATCAAATTGAAAGGAGTATCTTCTACTTTTAGAATCCTTCCCAGTTGGAGTTTTAATATAGGATCCCCCCTGTACATTTTATGTACTGTATTCATAAAGCATTCCATTTGGTTGAAGCAATTCAGAGAAAAACTAGATAAATTGAGTACTAACAGCTAAAGCAAAATGCTAGGTAACTATTTCCAAATTTAAAGTGCTATGAAGCTGTTAAGCTGTTAAACACAACTCTCCCAGACTTTCCTTCCTCATAGAATTATACAGGAGATTATTATAAAATGTTTGATATTATCTGCTTTTAGTGTTCAGTCTACATTCTATAAGCTGCTTTGGGAGCTTAGCCTTAGGCTGTCCCCATTTCCTGTGATTAAATCAAGAATAGTAAACCAAGAATCTTCTAGGTTCAGAATGATCTTGAATTTCTTCTTCCTTATCTATAAAATGACAATAATAATATTTATCTTTGCCAAGCTCATAGGGTAAAGAAGCCAAATGATGTAATACACATGAAAATAAACTCCAAATAGCTATTCAAATATAAGGTATTAGTGATTATGTTACTTCTAACGTTGTTATTAGCAATAACTTTACAGACTCAAGAGAAGAAGACTCAGAAGACACAGAACTTACACTCAGTCAGGCCCTGAGACAGAAAGATCAATCAGACCTAGAATATTTTATTTCTGCTCCAGTATTTGATGGTTCCAAGCATGTCCATCACCACCTCCTGCCACCCATTCCCTTCTTTTCATTTTTTGTCAATTCTTTCAAGCATTTCTCATTTGCTAAAAAAAATTTCAGAATTTTCCTGGTCCCTGGTTGCCATCCTCTGGACAGTCTTGTTAGTTTTTTATTAAGAATTGAACTTTATGTGTTCTATGACCCATGCGGAGTGGGGCAGCAACCCGTCTCTCACCCCTGTTCATATAAGAAAGAGGTTTTCATTTAATATCATTTAAAGATAACATTCCTTTTTGGCGGCCTCTCCACTGTTTATTCCGTGATTCAATGACAGGAATATCAGGTGGAAAGTGAGTTACTTTACAGTGATTCTCTGGCTTTAGAAAAGGCCATTATTGATTATATGGTCTAAATATCCTTGATTTGACACAAGAAATAGAGTCCCATAGAGGTAAAGGAATTTGCCTAAGACCACACAGCTGGTTATTAGCAAGAGAGGAATTAAAAGCCAGTTCGCCTGATTTTGAATCTGATGTTCTTTCCATGACAGAGTAGAGGGGAGAAGGACACTGGAGATGTGGCTTAGAGCAATGGTCAGAAAACTATGCTCCATGAGCCATTTGTGGCCCACCACCTGTTTTAGTAAATAAAGTTTTATTGGAACTGCCATACCAGTCATCTATATATTGTCTATGGCTGTTTTCCCACTACAATGGCAGAGTTGAATATTGTGTCAGAGATCTTCTGGCCTAAAAAATTTACTATCTGGCCCTTTACAGAAAAAGTTTGCCAACCTCTGGTTTAGAGGAATGATGACTAACAAATCTGGTTGAGACACTTAGTGAATAGTACCTTAATTTCATACAGTTATTTCTAACTGTGGTTTGGAATAAGTTGTTTGGATATTATACAGAATTATCAGGCTCTCATGATTAATTGCTGATGGTTGTTAATCAATGGGTATAAATAAACTTACAGAAGAAGGATCAATACATATTTTCAGAAGGCATTTCCCATAAAATGAATTTTTTCCTATATTCATCTTCATTATATGTTCTTGGATATATTTATGGAGATACTTAATTCGAAGTATTGGAAACTTATTCAGAACACACTATAGCTATATTCAAGCATGTGAAGGAGTAGTCTGTGAATAAAGGGATTAGATGTATTTGTCCTTCAAGTCCAACTAAAATGCACATTTGCTGTTAAGCCCCTGATCCCCCTCCTCCTTTCTTTGGGCAGAATTAATCACTTTCTCTTCAGTGATTACAAAATACTTTGTACAGAGTACTACTATAGCATTTATCATACTGCATTACAGGTAGATGTTTACACATTTGTCTCACAAGTCAATTGTGAAATCCTTGAAAGTGAGTATAATCTCTTACTCATTTTGGCATCTCCATCATGGTGTTCACTCCCTAGCTCATAGTAGAAGGAATCTAAATGTTTGATGAATTACTATGTACTATAATCCCAGAGGGCAAAGCACAGATCAATGTGAAATCTTGGTAAAAAAGAACTTTGCAACAGAGCTGGTAACCAATAAAAAGTTCTTCTCTGGCAGTGCTGTGTAGTTATCAAAAACAAGAGCTTGGAGTCAGAATGCCTAGAATTGAATTTCAGCTATTCTATTAACTGGGTGTCTTTGGGTAGATTACTTAATCTCTGAGCCTCAGTTTTCTTGCCTTTGAAATGGAGTTGATATGGGGCAGCAGTTTTCTGGGGATCCCTGAGACCCTCAGGGTGTCCGTGAGGTCAAAACTATATTTATGAAAGAATGTTCACTCATTATTTGCCTTTTTCTCTGGGTTAACATTAACATTGATGTTGCAGAATCAACGGTAGGAAAACTGCTGGTGCCTAAGCACAAATCAAGGCAATGATTTATGAAACAAGCAGTCATTGCATTCTTCACCATTATATGCTGGCAGAAAAAAAAAAGACATTCCAGTTTCATTTAAGAATGCTTTTGGAGTAAAATTATTAAATTTTAAAATCTTAACCTTTGAGTACAATGTCCCTTTTAATATTCTGTGTAATGAAATGGGAAGTAGGCATAAATCAATTTTACATATTGAAATGCAATGGCTGTTTTGCGGAAAAGTACTTGTGCTGTTGAGTTGCCAGCTGAACTAGCCATTTCTATCATGAAACACCATTTTTAATTGAAAGAATGATTTACAGTCAAACTGTAGTTATTCAGACTTTAGTATTTGGCTGACAGATTCTCAGACATTAATGAAGTTGTAAACTGAACTTTCTGTGGAACCACCAAACTGTTTTCCACAGCAGTTGCACCATTTTATATTCCAGCCAACAATGATCAAGTGATCCTGTTTCTCCACATGCTCTTCAACACGTATTTTCCTTTTTTTAGTAGTAGTCTTTCTAAAATGTGTGAAATGATTGTAAGTCTGGTTTTGATATGTCCCTAATGACTCCTGATGTTGAACATCTTTTCATGCACTTATTGGTCACTTGTATCTCGTCTTTGGATAAATGTCTGTTCAAGTCCTTTGCCCATTTTTAAATGGGGTTGCTTGTCTTTTTGATGTTGAGTTGTAAGATTTCTTTATATTTTCTGGATAGTCAACCCTTATCAGATATGTGGTTTCCAAATATTTTCTTCCATTCTGTAGATTGTCTTTTTACTTTCATGAAAATTAAAAGTTTTTAATTTTGAGGAAGTCCCATTTTTCTTTTTTTTTCTTTTCTTTTTTTTTTTTTTTTGGCTGCTAATGCTTTGGATGTAAAGTCTAAGACACCACTGCCTAACACAAGGTACTGGAGATTTTCCCCAAGTTTTCTAGAAGTTTTATAGATTTTGTTCTAATACTTACATCTTTTATCCATTTTGAGTTACTTTTAGTATATAGTATGAAATAGGGATCCATCTTCATTTTTTTTTATATGAGTATCCAGTTTCCCCACACCATTTGTTGAAAAGACTATTCTTTCCTCATTGAGTTGATTTGAACCCTTGTCAAAAATCAATAGGCCTAACTATGAGGGTTTTATTTCTGAACTCTCAATTCAATTCCATTGGTCTTTATGTATTTTCTTGTGCCATAACCACACTGTTTTGGTAACTCTAGCTTTGTAATAACTTTTAAAATTGAGAAGTGTCAGTCATCCAACTTTGTCCCTTTTTACAATTGTTTGTAGCTATTCAGGGCCCTTTACTAATCCATATAAATTAAATGGTTGCCTTTTTTTATTGGACTTTTGATTGAGGTTACATTGAATCTGTAAATCACTGTGGGTGGAACTGACATCTTAACAGTATTTTGCCTTCTAATCCATGAACATGGAATGTCTGTCTATTTATTTAGGTCTTTCATTTCATTCAGTGTTTTATAGTTTTTCCTGTATAAGTCCTTTACATCTTTGGTTAAAATTTATTCCTAGATACTTGATTATTTTAGTTGCCATTGTAAATGGAATTTTCTCTTGAGTTCTTCAAATTATTCATTACTGTATAGAAACACTGCTGATTTTTGCGTGTTGAACTTGTACTTGACCACTTCCCTGAATTTCTTTATTAGCTCTAAAAGCTTTGTTGTGGACTTTTTAGGATTTTCTACATATAGGATCATGTCATTTACAAATAGGGAGCATTTTACTTCTTCCTTTCCAATTTTGATGCTTATTATTTCTTTTGTTTGCCTAACTGCTCTGGCTAGAACTTCCAGTAAAATGTTGAATAGCAGTGGTGACAGTGGGCATCCTTGTCTTGTTACAAATCTTAGAAGGAAAGCTTTCAGTCTTTGATCATTGAGTATGATGTTAACTGTGGGTTTTTCATGTATGCTCTTTATCATGTTGAAGATGTTTCCTATATTTCTAATTTCTTGAGTGTTTTTATCAAGAAGGATGCTGGATTTTGTTAAATGCCTTTTCTGCATCAGTTGACATGATCATGTGGTTTTTCCCCTTGATTTTATTAATGTGGTATATTATATTAATTGATTTTCTTATGTTGAACCACCTTTGTATGCATAGGATAAATGCCACATGACCATGGTATATAACACTTTTAATGTGTTGTTGGATTCAGTTTGTTATTATTTTGTTGAGGGTATTTGCATGTATATTCTTAAGGGATATTTGGTTGTAATTTTCTTTTCTTGTGGTATTTTTATCTGAATTTGGCAATAGGATGCTGCTGGCCCATAGAATGACTTCATAAGTGTTAACTTCTCTTCAATATTTTGGAAGTGTTTGAGCTGGATTGATATTAGTTCTTCTTGGAAAGCTTGGTGAATTTCACCTGTGATGCCATCTGGTCCTGGATTTTTCTTAAGGGACGTTTTTTATTACTCTTCCAATCTCTTTACTTGTTATTGGTCTGTTGAGATCTTCTCTTTCTTCTTGAATCAGTGCAGGTAGTTTCTATGTTTCTAAGAATTTTCTATTTCATATAAGTTATCTAATTTGTTGGTGTATAATTATTCAAAGTATCCTCTTATAGTCCTTATTTCTGTGAGTTCAATAATAACATCTTCCCTTTCAATTCTGATTTTAGTTATTTACATCCTCTCTCTTTTTTCTTTGTCTGTCTAGCTAAAGGGTTTTCAATTGTATTGATCTTTACAAAGAAACAACTTTTTTTACTCTCTGTTTCATTTATTTCTATTCTAATCTTTATTTCCTTCCTTCTGCTTGCTTTAGGTTTAGTTTGCTTTTCTTTTTCTATATCCTCTGTTTGTGAAGTTAGGTCTCTGACTTGAGAACTTTCTTTTTGTTTAATGTAAGCATTTAGAGCTAAACATTTGCTTCTCAACACTGCCTTTGCTGCATCCCATAAGTTTTGCTATGTTGTGTTTTCATCTTGTTTCACCTTGAGATATTTCCTAGTCTCCCTTGTAGTTTATTCTTTGACCGTTGGTTTTTTAAGAATTTGTTGTTTAATTTCAATATATTTGTGAATTTTCCAGTTTTCATTCCATTGTCGTCGATACATTGTACAATTTCAATATTTCAAAATTCATTTAGATTTGTTTTGTGACCTAGCATATCATTTATCCTAGAGAATGACTCATGCATTAGAGAGGAATGCATATTCTTCTGCTGTTGCGTGAAGTGTTATATATACGTCTTATTAGGTCTAGTTGGTTTATGGTATCATTCAAGTCTTCTATTTCCTCCTTTTTTTTTTTTAATTTTTATTGAGATTGTTCACATGCCATACAATTATCCAAAGATTCAAAGTGTACAATCAGTTGCCCCCGGTACCCTCATACAGCTGTGCATCCATCACCACACTTAATTTTTGTTCAATTTTTAGAACCTTTTCATTACTCCAGACAAGAAATAGAGAGAAAGAAGAGAAAAAAGAAAAAAAGAAAAGGAAACTCGAATCCTCCCATACCTTAACCAACCCTCCTCCATTGTTGACTCATAGTATTAGTATAGTACATTTGTTACTGTTTATGAAAGAATGTTGAAATACTACTAACTGTAGTATATAGTTTGCAATAGGTATATATTTTTTCCCTATATGCCTCTCTATTATTAACTTCTAGTTGTATTGTCAAACATTTGTTCTGGTTCATGGAAGAGATTTCTAATATTTGTCCAGTTAATCACAGACATTGCCCACCATAGGATTCAGTTTTACACATTCCCATCTTTTTACCTCCAGCTTTCCTTTAGGTGACATATATGATTCTGAGCTTCCCCTTTCCACTTCATTCATCCACCATTCAGCACTGTTAGTTATTCTCACATCTTACTACTGACACCTCTGTTCATTTCCAAACATTTAAGTTTATCCTAGTTGAACATTCTGCTCATACTAAGCAACTGCTCCCCATTCTTTAGCTTCATTCTATATCTTGGTACCTTATACTTCATGTCTATGAGTTTACATATTATAATTAGTTCCTATCAGTGAGACCCTGCAATATTTGTCCTTACGTGTCTGGCTTATTTCACTCAGTATATTGTCCTCAAGGTTTCATCATCAACCCATTTTTTTTAAGATGGTTTTGTTCACATGCCATATATTCCATCCTAAGTAAGCAATCAATGGTTCCCTTTATAGTCACATATTTATGTGTTCACCACCCTCACCACTATCTATATAAGGGCATCTACATTTCTTCCTCAAGGCAGGAGGGAGAGTCAAAGAAGGTAGAGAGGCAAAAGAGAAAGAAAAAAGAAAGAGGAAGAAAAAAATGACTGCTACGAAGCAGCAAAAGGAAAGATCACCTTAAGTCAAAATAGAATAAAGAATCAGACAATACCACCAATGTCAAGTGTCTCACACCCCTCCCCCATTCCCCCCTCTTATCTGCATTTATCTTGGTATATCGCCTTTGTTACATTAAAGGAAGCATAATGCAATGATTCTGTTAATTACAGTCTTTAGTTTATGTTGATTGCATCCCTCCCCCAATGCCTCCCCATTTTTAACACCTTGCAAGGTTGACATTTGCTTGTTCTTCCTTGTGAATGAACATATTTGTACATTTTATCACAATTGTTGAATACTCTAGATTTCACCGAGTTACACAGTCCCAATCTTTTTCTTTCCTCCTTTCTTCTGGTGTCCCACATGCTCCCAACCTTCCTCTATCAACCATATTCATAGTTATCTTTGTTCAGTGTACTTACATTGCTGTGCTACCATCTCCCAAAATTGTGTTCCAAACCACGTACTCCTGTCTTCTCCTATCACTCTGTAGTGCTCCCTTTAGTATTTCCTGTAGGTTGGGTGTCTTGTTCACAAAGTCTCTCATTGTCTGTTTGTTGGAAAATATTTTGAGCTTTCCCTCATATTTGGAGGACAGTTTTGCTGCATATAGGATTCTTGGTTGGCAGTTTTTCTCTTTCAGTATCTTAAATATATCACACCACTTCCTTCTTGCTTCCATGGTTTCTGCTGAGAAATCTGCACATAGTCTTATTAAGCCTTCCTTTGTATGTGAGGGATTGCTTTTCTCTTGCTGCTTTCAGGATTCTCTCTTTGTCTTTGATGTTTGATAATCTGATTATTACGTGTCTTGGCATAGGCCTATTCAGATCTATTCTGTTTGGAGTACTCTGTACTTCTTGGATCCATAATTTTATGTCTTTCATAAGAGATGGGAAATTTTCATGATTATTTCCTCTGTTATTGCCTCTGCCCCTTTTCCCTTCTCTTCTCCTTTTGGGACACCAATGATACGTACATTCTTGTATTTCATTTCGTCCTTGAGTTCCCAGAGACATTGCTCATATTTTTTCATTCCTTTCTCCATCTGCTCCTTTGTGTGTAGGCTTTCAGGTGTTTTGTTCTCCAGTTCCTTTTGCCTCTTGAGATCTGCTGTTGCATGTTTCTGTTGTGTCTTTCATCTCTTGTGTTGTGCCTTTCACTTCCATAGATTCTGCTAGTTGTTTTTTTTTTTGAGCTTTTGATTTCTGCCTTATGTATGCCCAGTGTTTTCTTTATAGCCTTTAACTCTTTTGCCATATCTTCTCTAAACTTTTTGAATTGATTTAGCATTAGTTGTTTAAATTCCTGTATCTCAGTTGAAGTATAAGTTTGTTCCTTTGACTGGGCCATAACTTCATTTTTCCCAGTGTAGATGGTAGTTTTCTGTTGTCTAGGCATCTGACCTCCTAGGCCACCCCAATCAGGTTTTCCCAGAGGAGAACAAGCTCAGGTCACAGAAGGAGAAAATATTCAGTGTCTGGTTTCCCTGATGGTTTTTCTTAGAGTATTGACACACCCTGTGGTTTTCTGCCCAGCAGGTGCAACTGTCAGCCTGTCATAGGCTGGTGTAAGGGGATGTGGCCCATGGCTCTCCTCCCCCAGGCTCTGGGGTCTGGTTCCAAATGTAAGGCAGGTAGTAGAGCTGGGCCTCTCCCTTTCTTCTTGGGAAGCTATGCCCCCTCCAGAGAGTTCATTTGCATATAAATAGATTCTTTTTTCTCTGGCTCTGCTGGTCAGAGTGCTACAATTTTAAAATGGCTGAGGCTTTCTCTACTGAGCCGCCCAGGTTGACAGAGAGAGAAAGGGACAGAAAGCTCCCATATTCACCCATCAGCCAGAGATAGCACCCGATCCTCTGGACTCCCCGTCCTGAGATAGATATGTCCCCTGACTCTCTCAAGGTCAGTCATCACCAAAAGCCTCTGCTTGTTGGGGATTCGCTGTCTGTATTGAGCAGTTAACATTAAAACCCCAGTTGGAGCTGGGCTGAGGTACACTCACTTGTTTGGAGAGTGCTGCTCTCTAGCACCACAAGGCTTCCATGAGGGAGGGGCTCTCAGCTCTCAGTGCAGGTCTGCAATTTTGCTTACAGATTTTATGCTGTGATCTTGGGCATTCCTCCCAATTCAGGTTGGTGTATGATGAGTGGACAGTCACATTTGTCCCCCTGCAGTTATTCCAGGTTATTTACTAGTTTTTCGGTCATTTATGAATTGTTCCAGGGAGACAGCAGTCTTCCACTCCTCTCTATACCACCATCTTAGCTCCTCCTCCTTCTGTTTCCTTCTTGATCTTCTGTTTGGATGTTCCATCCATTAATGAAAGTGATGGATTGAAGTTTCCTACTATTAATGTAGTCCATCTATTTATCCCTTCAAATCTGTCAATATTTACTTCATATATTTTGGGGCTCTGCCATTTGATACAAATATTTATAATTATTATGTCTTCTAGTTAAATTGACCCCTTTATCAGTTTATAGTGTCCTTCTTTGTCCCTGGTAACTTTTTTGACTTAAAGTCTATTTTATTTGATATTAGTATCACTACCTCAGCTGTCTTCTGGTTCTATATGCATGGAATATTTTTTTTCCATCCTTTCACTTTCAGCCTACTTCTGTCTGTGAATTGAAGGTAAGTCTCTTGTAAACAGCATATAGTTGGATCATGGTATTTTATCCAGTCAACCAATCTCTGCCTTTTAACAAGAGAGTTTAAGGAATTTATGTTTAAAGTAACTACTGGCAATGTAGAGCTTTCTTCTGCCATTTTGCTATTTGGTCATTGTAAGTCTTATACCTTTTTTGCCTCTCAATTCTTTGGAAATGTGGAAGTAGGCATTATCATAGGCCTAAATTTAACATCCTAAATCTATAACAATCACATTTGATTTGATTCCAACTTAACTTTAATTGGATACATGAACACTTTCTAGCCCCTTTGTCCCCCCCAACAATTTTTGTACTTTCTACAAATTATGTATTTATACATTTTATCTCCAAAACCATAGATTTATCATTACTTTTTATACATTTGCATTTTAAACCTGCAAGAAGTAAAACATGGAGTTACACACCACGGGATACAATACAAAATACTGACATTTATAATGACTATATGGTTACCTTTACCTGAGAGCTTTACTTCTTTCTGCTGCTTCAATTCACTGTCTTATATTACTTCTTTCCATTTGAAGGGCTCTGTTTAGCTTTGCTTGTAGGACAGGCCTAGTGGTGACAAACTCCCTCAGCTTTTATCTGGGAATGTCTTAATTTCTCTCTCATTTTTTTTTTAAGTTAAAAATGCTTCCTTTATTACATAAAGCCAATAACTACTACTTCTAAGTTCAACTGTTTGTGAAAAATATGGAATGCTTCACGAATTTGCATGAATCCTTTTGCAGGGGCCATGCT
Organism: Choloepus didactylus; assembly: GCF_015220235.1. NCBI lineage: Eukaryota > Metazoa > Chordata > Mammalia > Pilosa > Megalonychidae > Choloepus > Choloepus didactylus. The sequence goes on from NC_051311.1 coordinate 83,689,181, forward strand.
AATCTTCTCATGTGCCGCTGAAGCAAACACGCTCTCTCATTTTTGAAAGATAGTCTCACTGGATATAAAATTCTTGGTTAGCAATTGTTTTCTTTCATCACTTTAAATATTTCACCCCACTGCTTCTTGCCTCTGTGGTTTCAGTTGAGAAGGTATCACTTAATCATATCAGCTCCCTTGTACATAACACATTGCTTTTCTCTTGAAACTTTTAGACATTTCTCTTTGTCCTTGGCATTTGATAGTTTGACTACAATGTTTATGGGTGTAGTTCTCTTCAATTTTATCCTGTTGTGGTTCATAGGTTTTCTTGTATGTGAGTATTCATGACTTCCATTAATTTGGGAAGTTCTCTGCCATTAGTTCTTTGAATATTCCTTCTGCAAGTTTCTCTCTTTCTTCTCCTCTGGAACTCACATCATGTGTATATTGGCATGCTTAACGGTGTCCCACACCATTAAGGCTTTGTCCTCTTTTTCTCATTCTTTTCTTTTTTCTGCTTCTGTCTAAATCATTTACATCATCTTACCTTCTAGTTCATGTATTCTTCCTTCTGCCATCTCTAATCTGATGTTGGAACCATCTAGGAAAATTTTTACTTCAGTTATTGTGGTTTTCACCTCCAATATTTCTGTTTGGTTCCTTTTTCAAGTTTTGATCTCCTTATTGAGATTCTTATATTGTTGAACTATTATTGTCTGATATATTTTTGTTATTCATATTTTCTTTTGTCTTGAACATATGGTAGATCATTTCTTCAAAATTCACTTAATCTGTCCAATATCTGGTATTCTTCATTGATAGTTTCTGAGTTTTTACCTTGTTTTCTTTTGAATGAGGCATCATTTCTTGTTTGCTGGTCTTGTAATCTTTTGTTACCTACTTTACATTTTAGTATTTTAATGTGTTAACTCTGGAGTTTTGTCCCTGAGCTGTCTTTCTTTACTTAAGTTTGTATCTAGTTACTAATGTTACATAGATTTCCTTGAGTGACAGCAGCTAAGAGAAACAGAAATCTCCTTTCACAGTCTTTGCAAATTGGCTCTGTGTTGGCTGGTGTTTTCCTTCAGAGTTTAGCCCTCCTATCGAGAAAGCCTGAAGTAATAGTTTGGATTTCTCTCTTTTCTGAGCCTTTGTCTTATCCTGTGCCTGTACTCATGGCTTTAGTTATTCCCCTGTTTACAGGAGTCTGATTATCCCCTTCCCTCCCTACTAAATACTTGACCCTCCTCCCAGGTGCTCTGTTGTATGTTTGCAAGTGGTAATCCTTTGTCCCAGGTCACTTTGATTTGATTGTTGCTTCTGTTTTAACTGTCCACTAACTGTTCCTGCTTGCAGGGCAATTTCTGGGTCAGTGAGCCAGAGAAGAGTGTGCTGGTTCATTCTTTCAGGCTGCCACCAATTTATTGGCACTGACATACCCAATATGCACACAGAAGTTACTCAGATTTCTCCAAAACGGGGTCACGGACCCACAATGGGAACTCAGACTGGCTCCACACTGCATTGGGGGGAAAGGGGGTTGAGGGAGAGGCAGCAAGAGTGCCACACACTTCTCCTACCTATTTTAAGTTGCATTTTCTTTACTTGTACTTGCCCAGTTACTGCAGCCCTTTAATTGTTTTCCAGAGTTCTGAGGAAGATGGCTCTGCCAGTTTTTACTAGTAATTCAATGATTCTGTAAGAGAACAGAACCCTAAAGTGTCTTAGGCCACCATCTTGGTCAACCAGAATTTCTCTAGGATTGAATTACAATGTTTTATGATTCTATTATTTACAAATAAATAGCCATAACATTTTGAGAATGAAAGTTCTTTACCAAATGTCCTCCACCAAAAGGTTTTTCTAAACAACTTATATTCTTCAGAATTTTCTTTCCACCCAGTAATTCTCCTAGCATTCACTTTTTCCCTTCAGTTTTGTTCTTTGTGTTTGACTGAACCATTGGGACAAATAGGCCAATATTCAGTTAATTTTGTGTAATGCCATGATAGAAAGCACAGTGATTCTTTTATGAAGTTATGACAAGAATTTAGTTGCCTGTTTCACACTAGCCAGTTCCATATATTGAGATTCTCTTAGTAGAATACCCCAATTCTTAGAACAAGTTTTAGCTCATTACATAGATGGTATAGTTTGTCTTCTCAAAATCAGGAATATTCCAGATTTCATTGTAGTATTCCTTAAAAATAATTTATCAATTTCCAGTAGTGCTTTTTGAAGAGTCTTTCAAGAAAAGTGATTGCATAAATGTTCATAATTAAAATTGTGTGGCTCTATATACAAATACATTATTATAAAACAATTGGGGCTTAGATCATCATGTGAAAAATAGGTAGACCTTTCTGGAAGAATAGAAAATAATAATTTATTCTAAGCCTCTTATTGAAAAAAAAAGCTAATTACATCTGAATAATGTTGGGATATAAAGCATGCCATTATTATTCTTTATTTTATTAATTAGGATACAAGAAAACTCAATAAGGTTGCATTAAAAAGTCATAAAACATTTTTAAAATCTTCTTTCTACATCAGTCATATTCATAAAAATTGGCATTTCTACTTTAATGGTAATTAGTAGCAATAGGATTTTATTTAGTGATTCTAACATCATATGGGCTCATTCATTTACTCTCTAGACATTTAATGAATGTCCACCATATGCCAGGCCCTGTACTAGGTACCAAGGTGCCAGCATTGAATAAGAAATGCTCCCAAAGAACTCAAGGATCAATTGAGCACACAGACATATAACCAAATAATCAAGGAAAAAACATGGTGATATGTGAAGAATGTGGGTTTTTGGCAATTAATAGATTGCAAACCTGAGCTTTCCCCTTTCTGATTTATGTAGCCTCTTGACCTCTTTGAGCCTCAGAGACTTCAATTGTAAAATGGGGTTAATATTATAATGTTTATGTCTCTTTTAAGGACTAGAGAAAACATTCAAAGCACAACGCCTGGCACTTAATCTCATCAAATGAAAGATATACATTACCATTAAACTACAGTATAAAAGGTGCTATAATAATATGGGCATGTGCAAGAGAGAACAAAAGAAGGATTAATTGGGGTTGGGAACAGGTAAGGAAACATTTCATGGGGGTGGAAGCATTTGGAATAAGGAGGGACTCACAAGACAGAGGGAAATTCTGGGCAGAGATTTTCACGTGCACAGAACTTGAATTATGTATGATGAACTGTGAGTAGTTTGGTGAGGCTTATAGCCAGGGCACAAGAGAGTTGAACTGAAGAGGACTATTTGTGGTGGTCAATCACAGGGACCTTCGACATTCTGCAAATTATTCTTAATTTTATCTTTTAGTAACTGGGAATTAAGGGATTTTAACAAGAAAATAATGTGATTAAATTTACTTTTATGAAAGATAATGCTGTAGAGAGGAGAATGGATTGGAGGGACAGGAGACTGAAGATATTGGAACATGGAAATATAATGTGGCCCTAAACTAAAGCAGTGCCAGTGGGAAAAAAGGGAAATAAATAGATCTGAGCAATGTTTTGAGGTAGGGTTTATGGAATTGATTGACATCATAAGGATGAGGGAGAGAAAGGAATATTCTTCCAGATTTCTGGTTTAGGTGAGTAAATGTCATCATTAATCAGAAGAGAGAATTTAAGAGAAAAAATAGGTTTGGGGAGAAAACGATGGCTAACATTTTGGGTATACTGAATCTGTTTTGTCTGTTAGATAGATAGGTCAGGACCTTAGGCAGGAGAGAGAGATATGTTGCAGAAAATATTTCAGTGTGCTAAACATTTAGACAGGAGTGGAAGTCAGAAATTCTAAATTTTAATCTTGGTTGTGTGTCTAGTAGGTTTTACCTTTTCTTGTTCTATAAAGGATTTAAGGTGGCTTAACTTTGTAACTTGGAAGTCTCATAATGTTTAGGTCTTAGCTCCAAATTTTCTCATAAGTAAAATGCAAATTTAAAAATACTGTCACCATCCTTCAGAGAGTTTTTTTTAGGATCACATTTTTAATATCTGTGAAGTCCTTTTAGAATATTGCATATACAAAGCAGAGAATTAGATTTAACAATTACAGATTTGATTTAGATTAATTTCAGAAAAATAAAGCTATTAATAAATCTGTTGATAACTCTATTTATAGTTCTATCATAAAACAATCATTTATTGTCAAATAGCATAGTAGTTAGAAGAGTGAGTTCTAAGTCAAACTGCTTAAATTCAAATATCAGCCACTTATGAGCTCTTTGACTTTGGGCAGGTTATTAAACCTCATCTCTAAAGTGTAGATAACCAGAGCATCTTCCTCATAGGTTGTTGTGAAGTTTAATTGAGTTCTTGTGTTTAAAGTATATGGGACAATGGCTGAACCATGTCATCACCAGAAATAGTAGTGGCATAATAATCATTTATTATCATTAAGTGGCAAGATTTTAGTGCAGGAAGGATGTTGGAGATAATCATATTGGTCTTATAGATTAGGGAAAGGAAGCCCAGAAAGATATGTTGAAAGATGTACAGCTAGTGAAAGACAGCACTATTCAGATCAGTGACTTCTTGTTACCCTTTGTTAAAGCAGGACCTTGTGCCTTCATAAATGGGTTTAGCAAAATGTAATTTTAGTTGGTAATTAGTATGGCTTACTGACAATAGAATCGCAAATTCATTTATTAATGAATTTGCCAATAGTCAGAAGTTCCCTCTTTGTGGATGTTAGTTCAAATTTAGCATGAACTATTTGGGTGTATATGGCAGTGGGGAGTAGATATTATATATATAAAATCAGATAATATTCAACAGTTGTCTAAAAACTACCTAGTGTTCAATGGTAGACAAACACCAAGATACCATGGGACACTTTCTTGATATACCTTTGATTTTATATATTTTTTCTGATTTATTATGTAAACTGAACTTATTTTTATAAGTCTATGGTAAATTTTAGACCTCTGATTAAAGTTATTGAACATTAGCACAGATGCACACAAAATACTGATAGCATCACAGAATATTATTTAATAATACTTATTTCTTATAAAATATTTTCACCTGTAGAGCCCTGAGCATTTCATAAATATAGATGCTGTTAATCAAATACTTGAATAAATAGATGGATTTTGTATTGTGCCCTGAAGATAAGTATATTTGAATTCTTATTGGATTTCTGTAGTCTACTTTCAGAGTTAGGTAGAGGTGATAAAAACAAGCACAGATTTTTATCATCTGCCCATAATACGTGACACCAAATAAAACATTTGAGAATGTTACCAGAAACAAGCAATTGCTGAGTTGTCAGATCCTAAATATGAAAAACCAAGATAAAGATGGTAAATTTAACAAAACAAAATGAACAGTAATTGAAACACATATTAAGTGGTATAGAGAAATTAAAAAATGGAATTGATCTATATAATGCATGTTTATACTGTCTTAATTTAAAGTGTACCATGGATGAACAGCTATAGTTTTGCTTGGAACGTGTAGTTTGTAGTGATTATTTACTTGGGAATTTTACCCTCTTCCTTTTAATTTACATTTTCATTTATTTTGCCCATTCTGAGCTTCTTTAGCTCTAAAATTCACATGATTTTCTGCAATGAGATATTTTGTTTAGTAAAGTCATTAGGGTGTACCTTACTAAAAAAGTTATTCTTTGGGATTTACGAAGTTTCACAGTGAATGCATAGCAAGCTGAATCTGCTGTGTCACTGCTTGATTGCTTTGTGATTGTGGTGCCTTGGGTTTCACAGAAAGAGCAGATGAAAGCAGGGCTCCACCAACACATTTACTAATTCCCTTGCCTTACTTCTACCACATTAATATCAGAGGTTAGTACTTCTCCCGACCCCGGGTACCCTTCACCTGAGTCAAAAGGGCGCATTTCTGCATATCATCCAAAGTGTGTACGTCACATTTGAGTGTAGAGTAGTGGCCATATCACCTACTAACTGCTTGGACTTGAAAACCATTCTCAGTCCTGTCTCAGGCTTGTTTCCCTAAAGTCCCCCTAACTTCCCCAAACAAACACTAAGCGGCTTCTCTTGCCCTTTCATCTCTCTAGAGCCTACCTTCCATCAAAGGCCCCCACCAGTCCTGTTCTTCAAGAACTCTTTGTGACTGCTCCTCGTCACACAAATTTGTTATATTGTACTCCTGGAGCACACCCTCTTGGCTCCTCTCAGTTGAGCAGTTATTGTTCAGTGTGGTTTTGTGAGGCTTGGTATTGTCACAATTAGATTTTAAGCCTCTAAAGAGAAAAGACTATTTGTTTCCCCTCTGTCACCTATTGGGTACCTAGTACAGTGAGCAGAGTTAGGTTAAATATCATAAACATCTGTTAACTTAGTGATCTCAGCAGGATTCCAAGTACAGTATACTGTGGCAAAACCTTTTTATGATGAGGTAATTTTCCCCTGAGCAATCAATTATTAGAAATGATTTTTACAAAAGTAAATTTTAATTTTATAAAGTTCTATCCTTGACAAATTGTTTTTGTTGGAAAGGATGAAATGACTGGAAATCAGGCTATCCTGGAAAATATAGCACCTATGGTGACTCTAATGATTAAAAGTTTATTAGTTTGGATGATATTTTTAGATATAAACAATATCTGCTTTCTTATTATTCTGTTAGTACTATCGATAATTCTTATACTTTGATAATGGTATTTTGCTATATAAAATGTTTTTACTCTGATATTTTCTCAAGGTTATGTATATATTAATCTTACAGAACAATAAGTTGAGGGAAAATACTATCCAATTTTTTGTTTAGCCATAGTAAAGTAATTTTAGATGCCAAAATATGCAAAAATCTGATAAAAATTAAAAATTCAAAGTAAGCCTTACTAAATGATTTTCCTATCTACCATAAAAATGTACACCATTACTGTGACTTAGGAAAAAATGCTATATAGAGGAAAAATAGGAATGGAATTTGGAATGTTGTTTGTAGACTACTCATCTACAGCTGCCACTGAAAAATATAATTTTCTGTTTAATTTCATAAGCATAGACAGCCAGAATCCACCAGTCATATTCAATGAGTCTGCAACTTCTTTCACTGGAGATTGACGTCTTTGATCTACATTCATAAGCCTAGAAAATAATTTACGTTCTGAATTGAGTATAGAAAATATGTTTGTGTGTGGGAAATTAGTTTAGATGAAATTAGTTTATCTGAAGAAGCAGTATAATAAATGCCTTTCCTTTTTTGTAATTTTAAAGTGTTCTTTTTTTCTTTTCAAGTTGGATTAAAAATGTACTTTAGAAATTAGATGATGTGAATTATTTTAGTTGATAGGGATTTAATAAATATTAAATTAGCCCAGGGCAATATCTATAGGAAATGAAGAAATTCTTAAGTATTCATTTTGAATTTCTGAACTTTTGATACAGAATTTAAAACTTTAGCTTTCTTAAATCATAGTCACAATTAACTAGAATAATACATCCTTTTCCCATTCCCCAAAAGCTCCCTTCTGATTAAATTTTTTAACGTAACGTTTTTAGACACAAATCTACAGATAATTTAAAAATTTCAAACTCAGTATTGGACTGAAGAAATACCACGAAATGGTTAAATTTTTCCTGCTAAATAGGACCCAATCAAGAAGGAAAAATTGTTTTGACTTCATTGTTTGGTCAAATGAATTCAGTAAGAAAGGAAGTTTCTTAGTTTAGAATGGGGATTAGTTATTGCATGAGGAGCAAAATTAAGAGGAGTTAGAAAGTTAGAAAAAAACTCTGCCTGTACCTCTTTCCACTCAATATCCTTTGATTTTATGACAATTTTTTCACAATGTTTTTAATCTTAAAATGAGAGGGTAGTGCTAAAATGTAGGCAAAAACACATTACAGTGATTTCTCTGACTGTTTTAGTTCATACTTGTTTTAGGTTTTCTAAGGGGATTTATTAAGCAAACTAGCTGGCCTGAAAAAATTGCAGTATCATTTGAAGATGCCAGTTATGTGAGTGTATGTATATTTTGAAATAATAAAAATAGATTTGGCATTTGCTTGACTTGCCTCTTTTTTTAAGAAGGGAAAAAAGTGTAAGAAGTCGACTCTATATATAGAATTTTAGGTAAGGACGGAAGAAAAGCAAAATGAAGCTGTTATATCTCATCAGGTTCAAGCTGTGTCCTATTCTTAGTTACTTTGCAAAAAAACAAAAGAAAGTCTCACTTCATAAAATACTATGATGAATTAAAGTACTTAATTTTGAAATGAGCCTTTTTTTCTTCTTCCCTAGGCTCTCTCTTTCTCTTCTCCCCTTCCTTCATATCTTTCCCATTTTCTTCTCTCTTTTCCTCTCCCTGTCTTTCTCCTGCCCATCACAAATCATAGATAAATTCAACAAAACATATTAGCCATGCCAAGCACATAATTAGGTGGTGAACACACACTACAAAATAAAAATCATGATCTCTTTCCCGAAGGAACTTAAAATCTAGTAAAGACTTTAAACAAATAAATAATTAATTAAATTTCCATAGATATGAAGAAGTAAAAGGTGAGGGCTATCAATTTTCAGCAATTATTCTGCATAATATATTTAGTATTCTTGTAAATATTTAATACATATGGTTTCTGACCTAAGGAATTGATAACTTAAGACACACTGTTTGCTGTAGTTAACATGTGGGAATTATTTGTGCATTGAACAATTAGATTAATACATACAGTTTTTGGCTTTGGTAAGGCCAACCCATGTAAAAATTTTACATATGAACCCATGAACTGCCAGTGGTCCCCTGGGGCTCCGTCTTCACCCATTTGAGATCTTGTTCTCCTTTTCCCTCCTCGAGCCATTTCCTTGAATGCTGTCTCTGTACACCGCAGTCTCCAGCCCCTGTGCCTCACCACGGCCTCTCCTGTGACCATCCCAGGGAAGGTTCATGGTATTCCGTGTTGCAGGTCTGATGGAAACAAGTCGCTGGGTCAAGAAGGAAGGGGGAGATGCTTCCATTCTTTCTTCACCTCTTCACTCCTTCCCAGAGACCTCAATCCCAAACTCCCAGTCCTGATCCAGGATTGTGCCACAATTCCAAGACTAATCTGAGCATGGTTTTACTAGAACCAACATATGACTCAGTCCTCCTGCTAAAGAATACCTTCACATGCTAGATCTTTGTTTATCAGATGAGATTCTGAGGAAGATAGCTATGAGACATGATTCAGATTATTCTTCTGAGTTTCCCTAAATCCATTTCCATTTTCCTCAAGAGTGACTTCTTTCACAGGACTCTCTGTACCTTCAGCAACGTCTCCTTCTTCTAACTCTTCTCACTTAAGATGTGCTAAATAATGATACAAGAGCTGACCCAGAAATGAGGCTATTGCTTCTAGAGGATGTTGTTCTCCTTTCATTGCCCACTCTGGTGTAGAACATCCTGCTGGTTATGTTCTCAATTACGTTATCTCTATATGATAGAATACTCTGCAATGATTAAGTAAATTAAGGTCCATGTGTTGCCTTAAAATGAAAAGATATAAATAATCTAAGTTTGAGTTAAGGAAGTAAATTGTAATTTCATATATTATGCCACTCTAATGAGAACTTTTATTTTTATGTTTATATACATGTATATAGCCACATATGTGTGTGTGTGTGTATCTGTGTGCATATGGATAAATAGGGCTTTTTTTCTTAACAAACATATGTGACAGAGAAATAAGTCTGGAAAGATATATACCAAACTATTATTAGGGATTATCCCTGGAGAAGGGGAATAGATGACAGAAGTAGCATAAAATTCTAAACTTGAATCTTACTGAATGACTTAGATCACACATCTACCCTGAATCAATCACTTTGGCCAGAGGGTTAGTGTGCTACTCTTGTTGGGAACATCCTAAAGCCTGGGGTAACGGCATCCCCACCCAAACTGCATGGACTAACAAACAGCTGGAGAAGGGTGGCTGCCCAAAAGAAAATCAGGATGCTACTTTCAGAAGGTGCACAGGGTGCTGGACAGTAAATGCAGCAGCTATCCATGATCATACTCTCCTGGATTGTTTGATTTATTTATAGTGTTTATGTACCACTTTAGTAATTTAAAATGTTACATATGTAAAACTTAAAAATTAAATGGAACAAAAAATATACAGATTTTTAAATTTTAATTAAACTGCTATAAAAATTGAACTGTGATGCCAAGAATCATAAGAATAGAAATAAAGAGAAAAGAAAAGGGAAAGTTGTTTGTTTACCTGTCCTTCACCTCTACAGACACTTTGATGAATAAGCCCCGTATGGTATTTATCTCAAATTGCCAATCGTTATAGTTGTCTATGAATATATTACCCTTTATCAAATTTCTCACTAGACTAAGTTTGGCATTAAGTCCTTGTAGATTTGATTTTAGGATTTTCTGTGACATCTTCTTTATTAGTTGCTAAGATCATTCAAGAATTGGCAAAGCAAAAAGTTTATTTTATTTTATTTTATTTTTTTGCTTATTAAACCTTATGGTGCTTTTGGGTTCCATGAGAAAATTAGAATATTTTACAATGCTGTAGAAACAGAGAAAATTGGTAAAAAGTAATAATGCTTGTTCCTTTCCTTAAAAAGAATAATTAAAAAAAAGATTAGCAATCCAACAAAAAGCTAATAAATTTTTACTCAGTACCCAAGTATAATTACCTGCCATACAAGTCAAAAACATCCAAGCAAGTGGGGCCAAGCATCAGAAAGCAGAGACTAGAGAGTTTTCATTCACCTGCAGCCTCCATCCCTTGTGCCCCCACCACAGCCTCACCCACATCCCAGGGGAGGTACATGGTATTCTCTGTTGCAGGCCTGGTTAAAACAGCAATGATTTCAGCTTTACCTATGTCTTCATATTTTCAGGGGAACTTAAACTTTGGATTATGTTGATGACTATGAATCATGACACTCATTTTTGAAGAAAGTCACATATTTGGAATCCAAATAATCTCTTGGTACTATTTTAAAAATTCATGTATTTAAAACATTAAGTATCCCTATTTGTTTCTCTCATCATGACTAACCCACTCTCTAACTGAATTAGGTTTCAGGGGCTCTTTCTCCTCAAGCTTCAGGCTTGACCACCGTGAAGCAATAGCAATCTAGGGCTGTCCAGGGCCAGTTAGATCTTTATCACAGCAAAAGTACTGACAAGCAGCTAGCTGTGTGTGTCAGACTTAAACATTCATTCCCATGTCAACAAATCAGCATCTGTTCTTAGGCTGTTTAATAACAGAAATATTCAAAAAGGGCCCACATGCCTCCCAGTATATTAAAATGTTTAGAGGGAAAATAAAAATTAGCTCCTGTAGAAACATGCTGTATCAGATTTTAACCAATTATTTCTTCAGTATGTTACAGCAGAACTTTACTCACTTAAGGATTTCAAGTGGAAAGCATCTTTTTCACTTGTTGGACCAGAAACGATCAGTAGCATATGTGAATTCTGTACATAGTCCCTTTTAGCTGAACATTTACAAGTGAATTCAATGCAGCAGTTGCCCTGTTTTTCCAAGTTAAGTGAAAGGCAAGCAAGTGAGAATAAAGAAATTAAGAGGACTAAACAAGGGGGAAGCAAAACATTTTCAGCTGAGTTTTGAGAATGATGAGGAAGCTGGCTAGGTAGTGAGGATGTCTGCTCCAGATGGCAAGCATTTAAGAAAGGAAGAAGTCACACCAGCAACCAACCACTTTGAGTCTACATGCTTATGGTTTGTCTTTCCTTTTTTTCATAATGCAAGGCTATTGCTATTTTCCAAAGTGTTTGAAAGACATGAAACTCAAGTATGGAGGGGAAGAGAGCATTGGAGAAGACGAGACGGTATTATTTTTATTTAGGTTTTTTCGATTTTGTTGTCAGTGGACAGTAGGGCTTCAAAATATATTTTGACAGATGAGTTACTTTGCTGTTTATGATTCATGAACTGTTCAACTGATGAAGCACATAGCTGCCCTGTTAGATAAATTCAGTAATTATTTATTTCAGTTTTTGAGGATCTTTATTTTAACACTGAAATTTCTAGGAGCTTTCAGAATACAAATGAAATTACTATATTTACCTAATTCATACCTGTTTTAGTTTGCTAATGCTGCAGAATGCAAAACACCAGAGATGGATAGGCTTTTATAAAACGGGGGTTTATTTCACTACACAGTTACAGTCTTAAGGCCACAAAGCATCCAAGGTAACACCTCAGCAATCGGGTACCTTCACCGGAGGACGGCCAGTGGCGTCCGGAAAACCTCTGTTAGCTAGAAAGGCAGCTGGCGTCTGCTCCAAAGCTCCTGCCTCAAAACGGCTTTCTCCCAGGACGTTCCTTTCTAGCAAGCTTGCTTCTCTTCAAAACATCACTCCCAGCTGCACTCTCTTTTTCTCTCTTTGAGTCAGCTCATTTATATCGCTCCACCGATCAGGGCCCACCCTAAATGGGCGGGGCCACACCTCCATGGGAACATCTCATCAGAGTCATCTCCCACAGCTGGGTGGGGCACATTCCAAGCAAATCCAACCATCACCAAAACGCCTGCCCCACACAAGACCACAAAGATAATGGCATTTGGGGGACACAATACATTCAAACTGGCACAATACCTTATGTCCTATCAAGTAATATCACTTTTTGGATGGGACCATCTTATTATTAATAAAGTATGTAGCATAGTCTTTTAAACATTTTTTTTCATGGTAACATGACAAAAAATTTACCATTTTAACCATTTTTAAGCCTACAATTCTTTGGCATTAATTACATTTACAGTGTTGTACCACCATCCCCACCATCCATTACCAAAAATTTTCAACACCCCGAACTGAAACTCTGTACCTATTAAGCAATAGCTCCCCATTGCCCACTTCCACCATTCCCTGGTAACAGTTTATCTACTTTCTCTCTCTATAAATTTGTAAAATGGTCTTTTAAATAACTTTTTATTATAAGAGTAATATATGTTCAAAATTCAGATTAATCCCTGACCAAAAGAAAGTTAAGAAAAATTATCTATAAATACTAGTCATTATTCAAGAAAGCACCTGATTATTAAAAAAAGAAAACAAATCCATAAATATTAGCCATTATCCTATTCATAATCTTATCCATAATCAGAAACTGATACAGTATTAATATTTTGGTGTTCTTCCTTCTAGTTAGGCAATAATGTGCCTGTATATATGTGTGTGTGTGCATATTTATATGCATGGTAGGGGCTTTGTTTGCCTAGAACAGTTCTGAACACACATTCATGTAACATGATTTGTTTTTAGTATTAATATCTTAGTGTTCTACAGTAGGTTTTATATATTATCACTACCGGCTGGAATATTAACAGGCCAAACCCATTCATTGATATGACATTGCTCTTTCCTTGCCTACTAACCAGACTTTTATTTAATATTTTCATTCTGGCAAGGTAGAATAAATGATATGAGGTTCAAATGGTAATTGGGCTTCTCTGTGCATTTATATTTTAAAAGGATGGCGTTGTGCTAGGTTGCCATACCAAGGAGGAAGAATGAAGGTTAACAGACTTCTCTGATTTTGAAGTAACTCTTTTAGGGGCAAGTGATCTCTGCTTTACCCATCTCAGCATATTGCCAGAGAATCCTAAACTTTTGATGATGTTGAGGATTATGAATCATGACACCCATAATTGAAGTTTCAGAGAGATTTAATTATATTGTTACTTTGAAGAAAACTACATAGAACAGTATTTAGGTATAATTTCAAATACATTTCATTCAGTTTTCATGTCTCTGTTTTTCCTTTTAACTATCTGGTAAACATCCAGAGATTCTGAATGCTTCTCTCTGATAGATGCAGAGAGCATTTAAGCTAACACTCAGCTGTTTGTTTATTATGTTTTCAAACTTTTTCCAGTTTCTGTTTAGTATTCAGTGAAATGGTGTAAAGAAAACCATCTGCACTGCAGCTGCAAAGGGATTACCTTCAATTCTTCTTTCCAAAAAGAAGCCAAATGCCCCCTGTGTACAACCGTGGACAGTTGCTTAGATCTTGTGCCATATGTTATAGACAGTACTCTTGGAGCTAAGTCAGTTAATAGCTCAGAAGATACAATTAGCCTTTTAGTGACTGCGTTCATTCATAAAGGGCTGTGTAAAATAAAGAAACTCTTGATTCCTTGCCCCTATTATAATTGCAAACTAAGGGATTTGAAATGTTGGATAGCAGCAAATGTACTGAGACATTCTCATTAGCCCATAGTGGATGCTCTGGTTTATATAGCCTATTGTCAGCAGGCCAAATTCATAGGTGTTTATGTGTTAGGATATTGGCACAAAATAGAAATGGGATCATTCTCCACAGAATAATTATTCTCCACAGAAATATAACTGAATTTTACAGCTCTTAAATTGTCTTGAGATAGCATTTATCTCTATCCAAATATATTTTTTAAGCAGACATTGAGTGGGCAGTGTAGTGGTATTCATGTAGTAAAATGTAATTATTAAAGTGAAACTCCATATTTTACAACTTAGCTTGGCAATGTTTTTTTAAGGTAAAAATTTAAACCCTTTGAATATATTTCTGCAAATTCACTTGTAACTTTTTCTTAAGCAAAAACTTCCAGACCATTTGTAGTTCTAGAAACCACTATAATCATAACACCCAAATAGTAAGCCCAACGCATGTCATCAACTAGGGCAGAAGTTAATACCAATTTCTTCCGACTTACAGCTGGTTTGAGGAAAGATCTTCAGTGTCTCAGTGGCTTAGCTGGGAGTCAGTATTTTTGTGAAAATGATGGGACTTGTATACAGAATTGAAAATTTCCTGTCTCCTAAGTAGGATGACCCCTTAAATAACTATAAAATTAATGAGGTAGTATTAAAAGGATAGATTTGTAGGTTTCCATGTAAAAGGTTTTAATCCTTTTGTTTGAAACTTAAATATATATAAATATTTAAGTGATGTTCCCAAATTGCTGTTTTGAGAATGCCAGTTACTTTCTTGTAAGTCCTAAATAATTTATTTCAAATTTGCAAATATTTATTTGGGAAAAAATAGGTTTTGTGTCTGTGTAACTAGGAGGAAGATGGCACTAACAAAGGGAAGTTGTCAGGAAGAGGTGGGGGGTTTGTTCAAGATAGGGTGGATAAAACAAATACTGCGAGAAAATGCAGACACACAGTCAAACTGGTTTTGCCGTGACCCGACAGAGAAATGTTCTTCTGGAATGATAAGAAAGCAGTACTGTATTCGACAGAATCGAGCTCACTGTGCCAGCTTTAAAATGGGACAGAACTCCATGAGTACTAGAAACACCAGCTCCAGGAATAATTTATTGCTTCCCAAAGATGGAAAACAAAGGAAATTGTCTATAAGGAATATATAAAATTAGAGCACAATATTGGCTTTAATGTAAAAACAAACACAATTTTAAAACTAAGAGCCAGAGCGAGTCTCCTGAGACATTGACCAAAAAGTGATGCAGAGATGGAGCCTGACTACTTGATTATGGGAGCGATTCATCCAAAGGAAGTATTTATTTATTTATTTTTATGCTTTTTACTTTCTAAGATTTCCTTGTATTTTCTGGCAAGATTATGATTTCTCTTTGACATTGCCATACTCTGAAAGTGCCAAAAAATTTCAGAGGAGTGTTAAAAAAGAAAACATTTAGATCCAATCATATTTTTATGTTGGGATGTTAATCAGAAACTTGGCGATCATAAATCTGAGACCAGAAAGATTTCATTATCTTAGTTGCTACTTTAGTGTGCAGAATCCTTTTAATTGGATATATTTTTGAGGCCAGCCATTTCTTAGTTATGCTTTTAAAAATCTTTTTTGAAGATTTGTTAAAAATTCTTCGTGTTTAACATAGAATGAAGAAGATTATCTTCTAAAGCACACAGATAATAAGGAAAGAAACATGGAATACTTTTGAAACTAAGGCTAAGTCCTCTAAAATAATAAAATCAGTTTAATGCTATCTGGGATCTATATCATATCCTTTTTTCCAAACACCGATCTCTATTTTAATACATTTTATCATGCTAATCTGTTCAGGTCTCCACGAAATAAATGGATGAGAAATAATATCTGCATTGAACATATTGAAAAATTATGACTTATTGATGTTTAAAGTGAGTCACCCATAATGATATAGGAAAGAATTTCAGAGCCAGAATATGAGCCAACCCTCTTGAACTTCCACTGACATTTGAGCCCATGGCTAAACACATAGCATAGGCTTTGCACCGTTTTTTCTCACTGTTTTGTGGACTTACCTTATCCATCTTATTACTCCCCAGGCCCCCTCTTTGTTCAATAGCAAGCATGCCTAATTAAGGGCCCTTTCTTTGGAATAGAACGAAGATAATTGGCCCATTCATTGATTTATTGAATTAATGGTTTTGCCTGCATTAGCAAGGGTTGAACTAACTAAGGAGCTGACTAAACACTGACAATAGACCAAATAGATAGGGCCCAATATAAATTTCTTTTGGTCTTTTCAGCTGGTGTAAAGTATATGCCCTGGGTATAGCATTATACCATTTAATTAATGAATAATTTTTAGAAAATTTTCAAAATACTGTCTCTGAAGCATAACCGATACAGTAAAAGCATGTACAAGACAAGCCAGGATTGTAAGGCCAGTGTCGTTCCCTGCACAGGTGTTGATCCCACGGGCACTCTCTAATAAACATCCTGAACACTAAACTCTGTTTCAGATGCTGCCATCCTGGAGGCCTCAAACAAATAGTAATGATTCAGCCTCCAGTGTCTTATGTGGTCAAACAGACTGAGTACAGGCTCTGCAGTCCAATATTCCAGATGACATCAACTGACCTTTCTTAAACTCTGGAGCTAATGACTCTTCCTACCAACCCCTCTCCTGACAGTCTGATCTTCACTATCCCCTACACAGCTCCTGCTGAGGATTCCTGTCCCGGGGATTTTGCCCAGTTTTTCCCCACTACCCAAAATACCCCTCCAGTACTGTTTTTGCCTGCCCTAGTCCTATATATTCTTCAAGGCTCAAATCCAAACACACCTATTCCTGGACAACTTTCCTATAAAACTGCTGTGAAGCTGATTTTGTTATTCTCCTAGTAATTATGCTTACAATCTATACTTCTCACCTTGTGCTATTTCTATGGTAACATCATGTAGTATTGAAAATATTCATTTACTGTGTCTTTCCTTCCAAACTGTGAACTCCCTGAGGGTGAAGTCTATACCTTTAGTTATCCTTCAACAGATGACTGGCACAGAAATATATACTGAACCATAGTACCCAACTGAGACAGGTGCACATGTCACCTTGTAATCTATTTCTCCACTAGCCTTCCACGTGTATCTTCTCGTGTCATTCTCTTTACACATTCCTCAGGGACAGGGTTTTGTTTCATGGCTTTGTTATAATCTCATGGTTCTTAGTGCTGTGCTTTCAAGAAAGCAGATGCTTAATAAATATTTAGTGAATAAAGGGGCATTGTTTAGTTAGTGGTTTTTATGGCCCTTACAAAGAAAATATTGATAATATATATTCTGAATAGAAGACCGTATCTTACAATTTTAATATTATTTTTCCATATTTGAATGCTTATAGTGTCCAAAGATAATGAGTTATTCGTAGTCTGAATATTTTAATAGTTCCTTTATAAATAAAATTAAGAAATAAAGATACCATCAGACATTAATTTGAAATAGATCACTCTATGCCACCTAACAATGTGGGGAAAATATAATAAAAAAGAATATAGTGTTATGCCTACAAAAACACACCAAAAAATTGTCTTTAAAATAAAAATTCCTCTTTAAAATGCAATCCGTTCCGCAAAATTAACCTCAGGGCTTCCACTCTCATGAAAATTCAGAAGATAATTTTAGTAATGTAAATTTCTTTTAATTTTAATTCCAAGTCATAATTTCTCTGTGTGCTAGGTTAAACCAAGGAGTCTTACCTAGATTCAAAGATGGGTGAGATCAGTGACTTGGATTTAGTTCAAATTTGCTTCTACTCTATTTCACTCCTATAGCAGCAAAGAAGATGTATATGTATAAAACATATAAAGCAGGAAAGGAGATATATTTATATAAAACATAAGGCTGCAGGTTTATGAGCAGGGCTCCATGTATTTAATGGAGACACACCCAAGGCCTTGCTTGCATATGGAATGAGATGTCTCTGCCAAAGCAAGAGGAGCCTACAACTGTGGGCATGCTGCCCTTTATAGCCTCAGCCAAGTCAGCACCAGATGCAGCAATATTTCACTACTCAGCAAGCCATGTCATCCAGCCCAGTTCCTGTCACCCAGGGTTGCAGGCCTTAACATTCCTGCTGTGCCAGCACTGGGAAATCTTCCCTTTCTAGTGATTTTGTGCAGGGCCTAGGTGCTTTCCATTATGTTCCCTTCAGGGCTTTCTGTGGGCAGGCCTGGCCATAACATACCTCCCTTTTTGGGATTAGAGAGTTCACAATTCGAGGGCTGTTGTTTTTGCATTCTACAAAGCTATCCAATTTCTAATTCTGGCTAGAATTATAAGTAGCATAAACAGGAATGTCATTTCTTCTCTTAACCATCCTCTATGATCTAATTAAAAGGCATCACTATTTATAGTCTTTGGCAATTCTTATTGTTCAGAATCTCAGCCAACCTTTATGAGGTTAGTCCTCATAGAACAGCAACAAGAAAAAAAAAAACACTTAAGTCAAGCACGTATTTGGAAAATCTACTTTTGAGACAGAAGTCTACAGAGCATACATTATAAAGTCTGGGCAGTTCAAATAAAGTTCAGACAAGCAGTATACAGGAAGGCTTAATTTGAGCAAAATAGATTCAAACAGCTACACACCTCTAAAGGGGCAAGGACAGCAGCTAAGTAAATGGCATATAACACATGCAGTCTCTGTGTGAGGGAATGAGTGGTTTTGATTTTCAGCCAGACCTAGATAGCTGTTGGAAACCTAGGACTAGTACAGCAGAGTCAATGAGCTAAAAGGAATCGTGGGTGATGGTGTGCTGCTGTCTATATATAAAAAGAATCTACTGCCCCACCAGCTGTATTCATGTGCTTTGATTGTTTGATTTAATTAGGGGATTTTTTTTAAATGCTTGATCTACATTCCCTATGAAGGTACCCCTGTGACTGGTGGCTCCCGTTTATGAGGTTGCTGACCAAGGCTATAGAACAGAACAGTCTCATCTTGGGAGCCACCTTTTCATCATACCTCACTGGCATTCTGCCCTAAACAATGGTGCCTTGTAAAAATCTTATGATTAGATGTTGTATATACAGGTAAATGAGTCTGACATAGTAACATGGTTGTGGTCTCATGGTGCTAACCCAACATTGTTTCTAAGAAAATGTGGAAATTCCCTTTGCTGCAATGAGTAAAATTACTATGATAATATGTTTTTAAAAGGCTAATTTCTATGGAAATTTTGGGGACAGTGTTTATTATGTTCTGGGAAAATATTTTTTATGTATGCAAAAATATTTTCATTCAAACTTGAGTATAAGAATTCCCAGGCAAAAATCATGGTTCCTTCTTATAACTTCTCAAACATTTGGCAGGGAAAGCACACATAGGCACTTTATGAATTTTTGTTAATTTGATCCTTTTGTTGCTTAATACATATCTGCATATTTCCTGGTTTTATTTCCATCTCTCTTCTTGGTCATTTTAAAACTCCTTCATAGATCCTTAGAAGACTCTTAAAAATTAGCCTTCCAGAGAGAAGACACATCATTAGGTTAGATGGAAGTGCCCCCAAGCTGTGGGTGGGAGGAGGGCTTGATCTTTTGCTATCTGTAATATCATTTTCATTCTCAGATGCTTCTAATCCTCCAGAAGTAGTTTCTGTTTCCTCACATTTCCTGCCTGGTACTTTATCATGTTTCTTCAGAATCTTCCTATTAGATGTTTTATTTATGGAATATATAACAACAAACTAGGACTTTGTAAATGACAAGAAAATAGCGATGAGAAAAAAACAATGGAATGCCTCTTTCAAGTGCATGATTTCTCTGCTTGGATGGATATGTCTGCAATTAAAAAAAAAGACTGATAAATATTTCAAACATTATGCATTTAATATTTTAGCAAATCTTTAAGGTCAATTATGTGTTAAAATAATTTATAGCACAACCTCAGGGAACAGTTAGGGAAATGTATTCCAAAGTCCACCCCTCTTGTCATGGGATGGTTTACAGTGGAGTTGGACTGGGTTGCATCACTGCTAAGCTGGTTATGTTAAGAGATTTCTTGGGTGAACTAAAGCAAAAGTTCTACCAGTGTATTTGGTAATTCAAACAAACTGTCAATAATGTCAATGTGTCATCCATCTCCTTAGCCTACAGTGTCTTGCCTTTGCCTACAGATGCTACCACTGACATTTCTGTCTTTAGTTCGGAGAAATCTGCCTCCAGTATGTTCGTCTTTACCAAAATATTTGAGCAATTATGTAGATAATTCAAAAGGAAGATAATCCACACTTTGTATACTTTCCAAAAACAAGTTCGATGGGCTAAGAAGTAGAAGATGATTTTAATCTCTTTTCTTTTAAAAACAATTTTATAATGTAAATTGATTTTATAATATACCCAACAAATTAGTCTTAAAGTTATGCACTGGCCTGAATTCCAGGAAGAAAGACAAGTTGCTCATTTAAATTTTCTTGAGTTCTGTTTTACTTTGTTTTAGTGAAAAGAGTCCCCCTTTTAAAAATGGTTTTTTAACATCCTCAAATACAGCCTATTATGTCTTGATTCTACACATACATGTGCTAAAACTTCCAATTAACAAGCGCGGGAGTCTTCACTCTGAGCATTCTTGCAAAAACCTCAACCTTGAATTAACTACTATTTGGCCCCTGCCAAAAGTATTAGAGAGACCACTGGTATTTGAGATCAGAGGTATTTACCATATATTCCTCTACCTGTTTTCCAAATTTTATTTATGAATCAATAAATCAACAGAAAACAACAACTTTAACTGTCAATAAAAATGTCTTATTTGATTTACAGTTTATTGCCAGTCTTTATCAAAAGTCAGTAGAACAAAGGACCACATGAATAGTCTTTCTATATCTGCAAGAGGCTGTAGATATCATTGACCATTAAATTACCCAGAGTCCCTAATATGTGTTTCTTATATGCAAGTTTCTACATGAAAAATTTCTTTTATAATTTAGTTTCAAGACAATGTTTCTTTTTCTGAAGACTGGTGTTTTTTGTTTTTTGTTTTTTAATCAGACAGTAAGAACTACAAAATTAATTGCTTCCCTTTTGTCTTCCTACTAGGACATTCAGAAATAAATATAATGCTTAATTGAGGTAATCATCTTTCCTCAGCTTTCAGTGGTTCCCTCCCCACTTTGTATTTGGTTTCTAGTCTCTCTCTTTAGCATTAATTTTAGCTCTCTTACTGAAAACTGGTACAATTTTGTTTTTCTGGAAATAGTTGAATATAAGCTACTAATTTAAGTGACAAAAGTTAGAGATTCCATCATTCATTTATTCCTTTATTAAACTATCAGTTTATCTAAGTTTATTTCTTCAAACTATTAGTTGATTATCTCCACAGTGTCTATTGGACACTGTGGACAGAATTGCAAATGAGGTATATTCACTGCTTCAAGGAACTTCCCCTCTGCATCATCTTGGTAATTTCCACAATGCTAAGTACATGGGATAGTAACTGTTCAGCAGAATGTGTTGTCCAACATTGCTGCTTCTCTTAGTTAATTACTTTTCAGGCCTAATCTATTTGAATTCTTCAATATAAGATGAATTTTATCTGTCTTAATTAGTTAGCTAGAGCATCCAAACCTTAAAATTTCTGGGCATTTTTTTTCTGTAATTGTGCCATTGGGTGAATATAATAACAAAGAACACAATATTTTAAAATTTGGTTTATAAAATTTAGGCATAAACTCTATGACTTTAAAGGAGTTCCTCCATCTTTGTGATTAATTGCAAAGCATTACTTTCCTTACACTTTGATATTTCTTTTATCTTAATAATCATGGTGTTTGCCCTTCTGTCATTCTCTAGAATGATAGTTATTTTTATATCCGTTTTCCTCATCATTTAATTTTTCATAGGCAAATACAGGGATTCATTTAAAAACAACATATTTTATGTGATTTGGCACTTCTTGACACTCACATGACTTGATTTATACTACCACCCACTGTAATCACTCATGTATCTTTTTTTTTCTTTTGAGATTGTTCACATGTCATACAATTTTCCAAAGATCCAAAGTGTACAATCAATTGCTCATGGTACCATCGTACAGCTGTGCATCCATCACCACAATTAATTTTTTTTTGAATGTTTAGAACATTTTCATTGCTCCAGAAAAGAAAGACAAAAAAAGGAAACTCAAATCCTCCCATACTCCTAACCAACCCCCTCCATTATTGACTCACAGTATTGGTATAGTGCATTTGTTATTGTTGATGAAAGAATGTTAAAATACTACTAACTGTAGTATGTAATTTTCAATAGGTATTTTTTCCCTATATGCCCCTCTATTATTAACTTCTAGTTATAGTGTCATACATTTGTTCTAGTTCATGAAAGAGATTTCTAATATTTGTACAGTTAATCATAGACATTGCCCACCACAAGATTCACTGTTTTATACATTCCCATCTTTTAATTTGCAACTTTCCTTCTGGTGACATACATGACTCTGAGCTTCCCCTTTCCAACATATTCACACACCGTTCAGTACTGCTAATTATTCTCACAATGTGCTACCATCACCTCTGTCCATTTCCAAACATTTAAGTTCAACCTAGTTAAACATTCTGCTCATAAGCAACCACTCCCCATTCTTTAGCCTCATTCTGTATCCTGATAACTTATCTTTCATGTCTATGAGTTTACATATTATAACTAGCTGATATCAGTGAGACCCTGCAATATTTGTCCTTATGTGTCTGACTTATTTCGGTCAATATAATGCCCTCCAAGTTTCCTCATCAACCCATTTTTTTTTAAGACGGTTTTGTTCACACACCATGCATTCCACCCTAAGTAAACAGTCGATGGTTCCCTGTATAGTCGCATATTTGTGTATTCACCACCCTCACCACTATCTATATAAGGACATCTCCATTTCTTCCACAAAGAAGGAGAAAGAGTCAAAGAAGGTAGAGAGACAAAAGAGAAAGAAAAAAGAAAGAAAAAAAAATATGACAGCTAGGAAGCAACAAAAGGAAAGATAACATTAAACTAAAGTAGAATAAAGAGTCAGACAACATTCCCAATGCCAAGAGTCCCATACCCCTCCCTTATGTCCCCCTCTTATATGCATTTAGCTTTGGTATATTGCCTTTGTTGCATTAAAGGAAGCATAATACAATGTATCTGTTAATTATAGTCTCTAGTTTGCATTGATTGTATTTTTCCCCCAATACCACCCTATTTTTAACACCTTGCAAGGTTGACATTCATTTGTTCTCCCTCATGTAAAAACATATTTGTACATTTTATCACAATTTTTGAGCACTCTAGGTTTCACTGAGTTATACATTATACAGTCCCAGTCTTTATCTTTCCTCTTTCATTCTGGTGTCCCAAATGCTCGTAACCTTCCTCTTTCAACCA
Source organism: Choloepus didactylus (assembly GCF_015220235.1). Classification (NCBI taxonomy): domain Eukaryota; kingdom Metazoa; phylum Chordata; class Mammalia; order Pilosa; family Megalonychidae; genus Choloepus; species Choloepus didactylus. Next base: position 83,712,751 of record NC_051311.1, read on the forward strand.
TACTCACTGTCATCTTTGTTCAGTGTACTTACATTGTGCTAACATCACAGAAAATTGTGTTCCAAACCTCTCACTCCTGTCTTTTCGTATCTGTCTGTAGTGCTCCCTGTAGTATTTCCTGTAGCACAGGTATCTTGTTCACAAACTCTCTCATTGTCTGTTTGTCAGAGAATATTTTAAGCTGTCCTTCATATCTGAAGGACAGTTTTGCCAGATATAGGATTCCTGGTTGGCAGTTTTTCTCTTTCAGTATCTGAAATATATCACACCACTTCCTTCTTGCATCCATGGTTTCTACTGAGAAATCCACACATAGTCTTATCAAGCTTCCTTTGTATGTGATGGATCACTTTTCTCTTGCTGCTTTCAGAATTCTCTCTTTGTCTTTGGCATTTGATAATCTGATTATTAAGTGTCTTGGCATAGGCCTATTCAGATCTATTCTGTTTGGGGTGTGCTATGCTTCTTGAATCTGTAATTTGATGTCTTTCATGAGAGATGGGAAATTTTCATTGATTATTTCCTCTATTATTGCTTCTGCCCCCTTTTCCTTCTCTTCTCTTTCTGGGACGCCATGACATGTACATTCATGTATTTCATGTTGTCATTCAGTTCCCAGAGACGTTGCTCATATTTTTCCATTCTTTTCCCTATCTTTTCTTCTGTGTGTAGAATTTCAGGTGTCTTGTTCTCCAGTTCCTGAGTGTTTTCTTCTGCCTCTTGAGATCTGCTACTGTATGTCTCCATTGTGTCTTTCATCTCTTGTATTGTGCCTTTCATTTCCATAGATTCTGTCAGTTGTTTTTCAAACTTTCAATTTCTACCTTATGTTCACCCAGTGTTTTCATTATATGCTTCATCTCTTTTGCCATATCTTCCCTAAACTTGTTGAATTGATTTAGCATTAGTTGTTTAAATTCCTGTGTCTCAGTTGAAGTGTAAGTTTGTTCCTTTGACTGGGCCATAACTTCGTTTTTCTTAGTGTAGATTGTAGTTTTCTGTTGTCTAGGCATCTGATTTCCTTGGTTACCCTAATCAGGTTTTCCCAGACAAGAACGGGCTCAGATCTCAGAAGGGGGCAATATTCAGTATCAGGTTTCCCTGAGGGTATGTCTTAGAAGATTGACACACTCTGTGAGGCCTCTAGCCATGGTGCTTTTCCTAACCTGCCCATCAGGTGGCATCTGTCAGTCTGTCACTTCTGACTGGTGTAAGAAGGTGTGTCCTGCTTAGTTTCTGTTTCGGCTGTTTTTCCCCAGTCTCTGGGGTCTGGTTCCGCATGGGTGGCCAGCAGTAGAGCTGGGCACCACCTCCTTCCTCTTATGGAAGATACACGCCCTAGGGAGTTATCATCTGCATTTAAATAGTCTCTTTGTCTCTCTGACTCTGATCTCTACACCCTTGTCTGGGTCAGAGTGCTGAGAACTGAAAATGGCTGAGGCTTTCTCACTGAGCTGCCCAGTTTGAGAGAGAGAAACAGGGGCAGAAAGCCCCCCTTCAGGTCCAGTCCATGGCCCCCTCAGCTTCACCTGCTGCCCAGAGAGAGCACCTGGTCCTCTGAGCTCTCCATCCCGAGACAGAGAAATCCTCCAGCTCTTTAAGGTCAGCCATCACTAAAAGCCTCTCTCTGCTTGTTGGGTATTTGTAGCTTGTATTGAGCAGTCCATGTTTGTTAATTAAAACCCCACTTGGAGCTGGACTGAGGTATATTCGCTTGTTCAGAGAGTGCTGCTTTCTACTACAGTGAGGTTTTGCAGTTTGGGCTGCCATTGGGCGAGTGGGCTTCTGGCTCAGGTCCACAGTTTTTACTTACAGATTTTATGCTGTAATCTCAGACATTCCTCCCAATCCAGGTTGGTGTGAGATGTGTGGACAGTCATGGTTGTCCCCCAGCAGTTATTGCAGATTATTTACTAGTTGTTCCTTGTTGTTTATTAGTTTTTCCAGGGGGACTAACTAACTTCCACTCCTCTCTATGCCTCCATCTTCTTGGTCTCTCTCTTTCAAATGTATGTTTTAACCCTGTTGGTGGATTTCAAGTTATTGAAAATTAGGAAATATTTTATAAATTCATGTGTCTCCTACAGGACCCAGCAAAGTATCTTCCCCATGGTAAGTACCAATAAATATCAGTTGAATAAATTAATCAGTCATGTCCCATTGTAGAATGTAGGTGTGTAGAAAAGAAAATATTCTTATACTAACACCTTGTATGCTCACACAGGCAGTACTCTGTCACTCTCCCTCTGGCAGAGCAGGATCAGGGAAAGGGAAGATGACATTTAAAACATGCTGTAATTCAACCTAAAAATTAAAACTTTTTTCATTGAATTGTTAACCTTATATAAAGGCATTTTTTTGACACCAACATTATTTCCACCCCCAGAAGCTGCTTCTGATATTTCACATAAGGTACACCATGTGATTTTTGTGAAGATTCAAATTAGGTGAGATGTTCCATTTAGTATCTTTTTCACTTCAATTTTTCAATTTGTTGAAAGAAGGTAATGATAGTTTAAGTTTTACAGCAGACTTTTTGTATGTGCTGAGACTGAAGCAAAGATAGAACTGTTATTCCCAGAGCAAAAAGATTGTGAAAGATAACTCTGCTCTTTGCCTTTAAATTGAGAAGCAACATTCTCTAAATCCCTGCATTTCAGTACTTAGATCACTTACATCAGAGTTGTTAACCCACATAGAATGAGACAAATGGTAGGGACATTTTTCAGGGAGGAGGACGTTCTTGATTTTAATTCACTCTTTGCTGCCTTTTTTAGTCTTCTTATACTTATAATGTGAATTAACTCATTACTTGCTGAGCTTCCAGTGGTCAATAAGAAGGTGGCTGCTCTGGTTTAAGATGTTTAGCTCTACTATGTATGGATTGCAAATGCACTAGTTCCAGAATTCTCTAGTAATTCCCTATGGATATTCCTGATTGATTAACCAAATGCAGAAAGAAGGAAGCCCATGGAAGCATTTTCTGGCCTCTCCCTTCTCTTCTGGCTTCATTGCTTCCAGTTTTTGGCTTCCCTGGCTTCCTCTCTCAGCTTCTGTGGCTTTTTCTCTCAACTTCTGTGTCTGAATTTCATTCTCTTATTCAGGATTCCAGTGAAAGGATTAAGACCAATCCTGAATGAGGTGAGTCACATCTTAACTTGAGAGCCTGCTTACAATGGGTCCACACCCAGATGAATGGATTAACTTTAAGAACATACTTTTCTGGGGTTCATAAAGCCTCCAAACCATCACAAGTTCTATACCTGCTTCTGCCTTAAACTTATTTCGTACCTTTCTGGACCTTTGCTTCCAGGGAGAGCATTAGATATTCTAAGTCCAACCATCTTTGACTCCCTACAAAGCTAAGCATGGCTTTGAAGTGCTGTCCCTGAGGGCAAGAAAGCTGCCTCACCTTCTCTGTATTTTTGGAGGAGACTGGGATCCATTAGCTGCTTCCTGAATTTGTGTTCATTCCTATTGAATTCCCAGATATATAGCCAAAATCTAAGAGTGATTCCCTGCATTAATGCACAGGGTATCAGCTGTGGGGCTAAAAAAGCAGGATTTGGACTTGAATGCCAGAGGGACTGCTTTTCCATTGCCCTTTTCTCCTTTTATTCACAGACTTCATGTGTCTCCAAATTTCTGGTTCAGCAGATGCTTCTCTTTGGCTGATATGCTTGAGTTAGTCATCAGGGTTGTTAAATAAAAAGCACTGTCAGCATACTGTCTTGCCCTCAAGAGAGAACGTAACTTGACTTTTATGACAAAGTTCATCATTACTGAAATAGGCTAGAAAGTCTAATAATGACTCACTTGCTTGATACCTCATATATAATCTATAGTAGAATACTAATTTTTTTAAATGGTGTGCTTGCTTTAGACTTTTAATCATCACTAAGTAATAAAATGCAAAATCATGTGACAAATGCCGTCAACAGCCAGAGAAATTGTGCTAGTTGTTTCTAAGATCAGATAAGAAGCAGGGCTGGGAGCAGGCTACAAATATAGGATCTCACCCATAATTATAAAGCATATTTCGTTTGAGACCAAAACACAAAGTTGACACTATTTCTCTTCAGAAACCGCTTTCTGTATTCATCCTTTTCTTTATTCTCTTTTTTCTGAAACCATCTGGTGTCCTAAATCACCACTGACTGCCCAGGGTCCACACAACACCCCCATCTGTGTTTCCCTACACATTTCTGAACCAGAGGAAAAATTACTGGAGTTAGAAAACTGGACCAGGACTAGATCCTATCACTAACTAACAATGTGACATTAGGCAAGTCATTTAAACTTTCTTTCTAGTGGTTTCTTCATTTTTTTTTTTTAATTAGAGATTTGGTACTATAATAAAGTTCCTTTTGAATCTTAAATGTATGGTTCTATAGGGTCTTCATCTCATGATCATAACATTATTTTGCTTTCCACATTCTTTACTAAGGGCACTACTTTATCCCAAGGAGGCAATGCAATAACCATGTAATGTGGTGTAGTATGATGTAGTCACTAGGAACTAGGAGGCTGGAGATATTTGTGTTTTTTGTTTTAGTCTTATTTTTTTTTTTTTTTTTTTTTTTAAGAATAATGTCCTTTAAATGCCTTAGCTCAAAAATTGGAATGTCTGATGATAGAATTTAGACACTGGAGTAAGAATAATGGAAGATACATTTTTTAGAAAGGAATCCTTCGGCAGCAATGAAGGCCAGTACCTCCAACCTGGAGTTTAGTCTCAATAACTATCAAGAGATAACCGAGTGATCTGGGAAGATGGTGGCATAGAGAGATGTGAAAGCTAAGTAGTCCCGCTGGAACAACTACAAAAAACCAGAAACTACTAGTAAATAATCCAGAATAACTGTAGGGGGACAAACAAGACCATCCACTCATCATACACCAACCTGAATTGGGAAGAATGCCCAAGAACACAGCATAAAATCTGTAAGCAAAACCTGCGGATCCAAGTCACGAGACCCCTTCCCCCATAGCCCGAGCTGCAAAGCCTCGTGGTGCCAGAGAGAAGCTCTCTCCCAGCAAGCGAATATAGCTCAGCTGAGCTCCAACTGGGGTTTTAAGTAGCGAGTGTGAACTGCTCACTACAGGTACGCAGCCCCAAAAAACAGACAGAGGCTTTGGGTCACAACTGACCTTGGAGAGCCGGAGGGTCACCTTGGACTGGGTCTGAAGGGACTATCTGTTTCTTTTTCGGCTCAGTGGAGAAAGCCCCAGTCATTTTCAGTTTCCAGGGCTGTGACTCTGGGAAGGGTGGAGACAGCACAAGCAGAGAGCAAGACCATTGAAATGCTAACGACCTCCACCTGGGGGGTCTGTCTTCTCTAGGAGGAAAGGGGTGGGGCCCTTTCCTTTCAGAACCAGACCCCAGAGCCTGGGGGAACACAGCCATACCTCCTCACACCAGTTAAGAATTATAGGCTAACAGGCATCACCTGCTGGGCAGAAAAGCACAGTGACCTGAGGCATCACAGAGCGGAGCAATTTTCTAAGACACACCTGCAGGGAAACCAGATACTGAATATTTCTTCCCTCTGGGACCTGAGCCTGTTCTGGTCTGGGAAAACCTGATTTGGATAACCAAGGAAACCATGCCTAGACAACAGAAAATTACAACCTACACTAAGAAAAACAAAGTTATGGCCCTGTCAAAGGAACAAACGTACACTTCAACTGAGATACAGGAATTTAAACAACTAATGCTAAATCAATTCAAAAAGTTTAGAGAAGATATTGCAAAAGAGATAGAGGCTGTAAAGGAAACACTGGGCATATATACAGCAGAAATCAAAAGTTCAAAAAAACAACTAGTAGAATCTATGGAAAAGAAGGGCGCCAACACAGGAGATGAAAGACACAATGGAAACATACAACAGCAGATCTCAAGAGGCAGAAGAAAACACTCAAGAACTGGAGAACAAAACACCTGAAAGCCTACACGCAAAGGCGCAGATGGAGAAAAGAATGAAAAAATATGAGCAACGTCTCCGGGAACTCAAGGATGAAACAAAGTACAATAATGTACATATCATTGGTGTCCCAGAAGGAGAAGAGAAGGGAAAGGGGGCAGAAGCAATAATAAAGGAAATAATTAATGAAAATTTCCCGTGTTTTATGAAAGACATAAAATTACAGATCCAAGGAGCGCAGCGTACTCCAAACAGAAGAGATATGAATAAGCCTACGCCAAGACACTTAATAATCAGATTATCAAATGTCAAAGACAAAGAGAGAATCCTGAAAGCAGCAAGAGAAAAGCGATCCATTACATACAAAGGAAGCTTAATAAGACTATGTGCGGATCTCTCAGCAGAAACCATGGAGGCAAGAAGGAAGTGGTGTGATATATTTAAGATACTGAAAGAGAAAAACCACCAACCAAGAATCCTGTATCCAGCAAAGCTGTCCTTCAAATATGAGGGAGAGCTCAAAATATTTTCTGACAAACAATGAGAGACTTTGTGAACAAGACACCCGCCCTAGAGGAAATGCTAAAGGAAGCACTACAGGGTGATAGAAGACAGGAGTGCGTGGTTTGGAACACAATTTTGGCAGATGGTAACACAACAATGACTGATTTTGAGCCACCCCAGACTAGGAAAATGGTGTCTTCATCGTGGAAGTGGCTGCAGAGCAGGTGGCGCCAGGAAGGTGTCGGGGATACGGAGAGCGAAGGAGAATGGAGGAAGGTACTGTGTCATCCACTGTTCTAAGTGCTTCCCACATGTTGGGGATTGAACTATGTCCCAAACAAGACATATTCAAATCCTAACCCCTGGCCCTGTGGGTGTGAACTCATTTGTACACGGGATCTTTGACGATGAGGCCAAATAGAATCAAGGTGGCTTTAATCCAAATAGGATTGGAGTCCTTAGAAGCAAAGGGAATTTGGACACAGAAGCAGAAGCCAGAGGACAGAAGGAGACAGATCACTGTGTGATGGATGCAGACATTAAGCCACCACCAGAACACTATAGACTCTGAGAAGGCCTGGCCTGCAGGCACCCTGATGTTGGATGTGACAATAAATTCCTGTTGTTTAAGCCAAAAAAAAAAAAAAAAAAAAAAAAAAAAGGAGATAACCGAGTGACAGGACCTGAAATAAAGTTATGGGGTTTGGTTCAATACAAATTTTAATCTCTAAGCTGGTCCTGACTTGGGAAAGGGAAGAAAATGGAATTAATTCAGCATTTGTGTGCCAGGCCTTTCATTTTTATTTCCATTTAATTCTAATAAAACTCTGGGAGGTAAGTATAATCCCTTTGCCAATAAGAAAATTAGATTCTGAGAAGTTAGATTTTTTGCTAATTCCCACAAACTAGAGGTGGAGGGAGCAGGATTCAATCCTGTTTATATCTCTCAGTACCTAACAGCCACCAATGGCTTCACACAAGTATATGAGGCAACCAAAAAGGGGAAAGATGTGTAGACGGTTGGTAAAAATCCAGTTCCATGATTGGAGAAAAAATTCATTTCCTTTGTCCAACTTTGGAAAATAATAGAGAAGAACATTTGTTCCTAACTCCTCATATTTTCATAGAGGGAGGTGATTTCTACTCTACTCTCTAGGATGGTGAAGCATGTGAGAAAGACATTCTGGTTCTCTCCACTTCATCAGTTGCTCCTTCCAGAGCATGAGTGACTTCTCTGAGTGTTGAGACTGCGAGAAGGAAATGAGTCTGTCCAGATCACTCCTGTTAGTTTGTCCATGAGACATTCTCTGCTACTCCCCATCCAATGAGCTTTCCAGAGAGTGGCTGGCAGTTGTTCAACATTGTCAGCATCTATCCAATTCAGGGGTATTAGAATGTATTAAAGGGCCCACTATAGTCACACCTCTAAGCCACATTCTTTGATCAGCCTTAACAGTAATACAGCTTATATTTTGATTTCTTCTACTTAAATATTTCTCAGTTGGTTCCAAAAGAGGAAAGAAATATTTTATTTGCTCACCTTCAGAAACCTCAGAAAAACAGGTAGGATAATGTCTAGAGGGTCCAAATTTTAAAATTTATGTATGTCAGGATAATGATCATTAAAAATTACAGTAATAGTTTTCATTTCTACTTCTGGTTAGGGGGTCAGAGGAGGGTGGTGAGAAAAACCACTGGCAGAATATTTTAAGAACACTGAATGGCAAATATGTTAAAAGGGTTATTAGCTAATGGAAGAAAAGAGATTTTCAGGTGAGCTTGCTCTTTCTATTTTGATAGCACCAAGCCAGTGGAGCCCATTTTAATGGCTGCTTCCTACAGAGCTATACTTCTTATTATGATGCTTCATTATTTTATATTCCTTTTTGGTCCTGGTCAGCAGGTTCCTACAAATTTGTTTTCTTTTATATGAATTTTGGAATAAAAAAGTAAGTACTTAATTCTTTACGTGAGTGGTATTGTTTATCTAGCCATTCACTGGAGTTCTTAGTGTGATATTTTTCTTATGTCTCTAAATGCCCTGAAGAGCTACGTTTTCTTGGGCAGAAATCTGTGTCTGTGGAATTTGCTCTATGACTTGCTTGCCACATATCGGGTCTGTGAGTCTTCAGGGTGCCTAGATAAGGCCAACTGTGATCTGTGCATGCAGGTGCCAGGGGTGCTTCTCCAAGACAGTGGCACACATGGGGGTCTCCATTCCATGAAGGAGTCACTATTAATCTTTTAGCATATTTTTATCCAAGTTTTTATAATGTGTCCAGGGCCTGGGCAATCTTAAGAATCAAATAATTTGCAAACTGGTTTGCAGAACTTTAGTTTGACTAAACCATAGTACAAATGAACATTAGTTTGTAACCTGCTTGCCTACTCTGTGAATTCATCACATGAAAATAGGACCCTTGTTTAAAGTAAACCTATTGCTAAAGTGGTATCGCTGTTTAACCATTTGCTGAGGCCAAACATCTAGGAGTCATCCTTGAGTGCTCTCATTATCTCATATCCAGTACTCGACTTGCAAAATCCATCCTGTGTCTGACCACCTCAGACCCCTCTGTCACTATCATCACAATTCAAGCCACCATCATCTCTTGCTTGTCTGGATTACTGCGAAGCCTCCTAACGGGTCCCCTGTTCTTCCCCTCTTGTTCATCATATAATCTATTTTCCACAGAGAAACCAGAATTACCTTTTAAAAATGCCATTCAGATTACATCACTACCATTCATTTTCTTCTCATGAGTCCTTGCCATGGCCTGGAAGGACCTACATGACTTTATCTCATTCAGTCTCCCCCATGCTCCCTCTGGCTCAGTTATACCGTTGCTCAAATCAGACAAGCTGGTTCTTACTCCAGGGCCTGTGTACTTGTTCTCTCTGCTTGGAATGGTCTTGAACAACAAGAAATATTTCATGACTTGCTGTTCTGCACAGGGACTAGTTTACATCCTGGGATTAGAGCTTTCAACAAGACAAAGTTTCTGCCCTCAAGAAGCTTTCATCCTGCAGGAGGGAGGCAGACAATAAACAAACCAATGAATAATAATTCATTCAATGATGATACGGCAGGATAAGAAATGAGAGTGATGGGAGTAAGTTGTGCTCTTTTATGTGAAGTGTTCAGAGAAGATCCCTCTGACAAGATGACTCTTGAGCAGAGACCTGAGGGAAACAAGGGAGTAAAGGGAGTAGCTACATGGCTATTTGGGGGAAGTATACTCTAGGCAGAGGAAACAAAAAGTACAAAGGCCCTGAGGCATGAGTATGCCAGGTGTTTTTAAGGAAGAGCAAGGGGGCCAGTGTAGCAAGAATGCAAGAAGCAAAGGCGAGAGTGATAGGAGATGAGATTAGAGAAGTGGTAAAGGCCCGGATCCTAAGGGCCTTGTTTTAGCTTTCCAGCTGCTAAAACAAATAATCATACAATGGGTTGACAGACAACAGCAATTCATTGGCTCATAGTTTTGAGACTAAGAGAAGTCGAAAATCAAGGTGTCAGTAAGGTAATGCATTCTTCCTGAAGACTGTGGCGTTCTGGGGCTGGCTGCCAGTGGTCCTTGGTCCTTGGTTTTTCTGTCACATGGCAATGCTTATAGTGGCCTCCTCTCCTTTGTTTTCTGGGATCTGTTGGTGTCCAGCTTCTGGCTGCTGCCACAGGATTCTCTCTCTGTGACCTTCTCTATAAACCTTCAGTAATAGGATTAAAGACCCATCTTGATTCATTTAAGCCACACCTAAACTGAAGTAACCTCATCAAAAGGTCCTATTTACAATGAGCTCACACCCACAGGAATGATTAAGATTAAGAATGTGCTTTTCTGGGATGTATAACTCCAAGCCGCATAGGCCTTTTAGGCCTCTAATGACTTCAGTTTTTAAGCAAAAGCTATTGGAGGGTTTTAAGCAAAGAAATGACATGATCTGACATAGTTTTAGTGGATTATTCTGCTTGTTGTGTTGAGAAGAGACAGTATGGGAGGGAAGGTAGAAGCAGTTAGAGACTACTGTAACAGTCCAGACAAGGGATTTTGTAGTATGAAGTCATAGCATCCTGGATGTTTTACAAAGGAAAAGCTGGATTTCACAGGATTTGCTGATAAATTGATTGTGAGTATCAAAGATTGGAAGAAGTTGAAGATGACTCCAAGAGGTTTAGCCAGAGCAACTTCTAAATCTGTTCCCAGTTACTATTGCTGTGTAACAAATCACTCCAAATTTAGTAGTGTAAAACAAGCATTCTATTATACTCACAGATTTTCTGGACTAGGAATTCAGACAGCACAATAGGGACAGAGTGTCTGTGCTTCACATTGTCTAGGACCTCACCTGGGAAGACCCAAAGGCTACAGATGCCTCAAAAGAGGGGCCTGGAATCATCTGGAAGTGTCTTCATTTGCATGTCTGACACTTAATGCTGGCTTTTAGTTGGGACCTCAGCTGATTGGCAGCTGGAACTCTACATGTGGCCTCTCCCCGTGGTCTCTCCACAGGGATGAGTTTGGGCTTCATCACAGCATAGCATCTAGGTTCTAAGAGTGAGCAACCTGAGAGAGCCAAGTGAAAGTACATGGTGTTTTCCTGATCCAGTTTCAGAAGTCAAATGACTTCACTTCTACCATACTGTATTGGAAGAGGCAGTTACAAAGGTCCACCCAGATTCAAAGGGAGAGAATATAGTCACTACCACTTGATGGAAGGCATGCCAAGGTCATATTGTAATATGAGCATGGTGGATGGGAGACACTGTTGCAGCCATCTTTGGAAAATACAATCTGCCACAATGGGGAAGGCTGTGAGAGTAGCATGTGGTGGTGGTGGGGCATGGGGGTGGGGGTGCAAAATTAAGAATTAAATTTTGGATCTATTTTGTTTGTAATATCTAATAGACAACTAAGTGGAGATATCAAGCAAGCATGTGGATATGTGAGTCTGGAGAGGTCTGTGCTGCAGATATGTTTGGAAGTCATCAGTCTGTTAAAAGCATGGGCCTGCATGAGGCAGAGTGGATGGAAGGTCAAGCACTGAGCCCAGAGCACTGTTGTGTCCAGCGTCCAGGAAGATGAGGAGGAACCAGCCATGGAGACTGAGATGAGCAGGCAGTGCTATGAAGAGAATGCTGTGCTAGAAACCAAGAGAAGAAAGTATTTCAAGAAGGATCCACTGTGTCAAGTACAGCCGATAAGATGAGGACTGAGAATTGACCCTGGCAATACAAAGGTCCCTGATGACCCTGACAAGATATTCCCTTGAATGCTAGACCTCAAAAGCAGCTCAGTGTGTGTTCTAGTTTGCTAATGCTGCTGGAATGCAAAACACCAGAGATGGATTGGCTTTTATAAAAGGGGGTTTATTTGGTCACACAGTTACAGTCTTAAGGCCATAAAGTGTCCAAGATAAACACATCAGCACTCGGGTACCTTCACTGGAGGATGGCCAATGGTGTCCGGAAAACCTCTGTTAGCTGGGAAGGCACATGGCTGGTGTCTGCTCCAAAGTTCTGGTTTCAAAATGGCTTTTTCCCAGAACATTCCTCTCTGGGCTGCAGTTCCTCAAAAATGTCACTCTTAGTTGCACTTGGGATAATTGTCCTCTCTCAGCTTCTCTGGAGCAAAAGTCTGCTTTCAATGGCTGTCTTCAAACTATTTCTCATCTGCAGCTCCTGTGCTTTCTACAAAGTGTCCCTCTTGGCTGTAGCTCCTCTTCAAAAGGTCACTCACAGCTGCACTGAGTTCCTTCTGTTTGTCAGCTCATTTATATGGCTCCATTGATCAAGGCCCACCCTGAATGGGTGGGGCCATGCCTCCATAGAAATATCTCATCAGAGTTATCACCTACAGTTGGGTGGGGCGCATTTCCATGCAAACAACCTAATCCAAATGTTCCAGCTTAATCCCCACTAACATGTCTGTCCTCACGAGATTGCATCAGAGAACGTGGTTTTTTCTTGGGGATATAATATATACAAACCGGTACAGTGTGGGATCAAGAACAAATGGAAAGAAAAGAAAAGAAGATTTTGAGTTTAGACAACCACTTTGATGAGGAGTTTGGCTATAAAGGGAAAGAAATGAATGGGATGGGTTTTAGAGGGAGACATTAGGTCAAAGGAGGTTTTTATTTTTGTTTTAATTTTATTCTTTAGGATGGAAAATATTCATGCATATGTATAAGCTAGTGGGGAAAAAGCAGAGAGAGGCATAAATAATGATGGAGAGGGGACACTTGCAGAAACAAAGTCCTCGAACAGGCAAGAGGGGAAGGCATTAGTGTAAAAGAAAATTATGTGCTCCCCTTCCTTGCCTCATCAAGATTCCTACTCAAATGTCGCCTCCCTGGAGAAACCTTCTCTAACTATTTATGTAAAAGTCCCTATCCCATTCTCTTAACCTGCTTTGTTGTTTTTCATGGCATTCTGCCATTAGTACATATTTAACTGTTTCTTTTCTATTTCCCCATCAGAATGTGAGCTCTATAAGGGCAAGGATTTTGCTCTCTCACTCATAGTCTTAGCCCTAGCACCTAAAACCTAGCATGTAGAAAGTATTTAAAAAAAATGTTTTAGATGACTGCCTGAATAAATAGAAGATTGCATATTTCTATAGAGATCATTTTGTTTGGGCTCAGCACCTTTCAAAAGTATTTTATAAACCTAAGTAATTAAAATGTGATTTTTATATCATGTTTATATTAGGGTATCAGTAGTTGGGGACTTCTGAGAATTAAAACAGGATTTAGTGGGAAAACAATTTGGAGGATTTTTATACTGCCTAGTACTAAGTTTATCCTTAGCAACTTGATTACTTCTGAAAATGGATCCTCATTTGGTAGACTTCAGGGATAAGTTGTTAGTGTATACCCTCCCCTGTCTCTTAGTGTTCACACTGAATAGCAGGTTAGAGAGGACTGAAAATCAAGAGATAAAAGCTGCAAGAGAAGTGCTGCAAGGATCTTAGAGAAGTACCCGTCCATACTCTAATTCATCTTACCTGCTAAGAAAATGTACATAAGAACACATTAAGACTTCACAGGGATTCTATTGAAACATTATGAATTAATATTTTGGAAGCACTTTCAAATCTTCAGATAAAAGGCACTCTGTAAGTTCACAGTATGATCATCACAGTAACTATGACAAATGAAAACATTCACCCCACTTTCCTCTCTTGTAAGTCTCTTATTGATTTGTCATATCAGATAATATTGTATTTTCTTACACATAGTTTCCCTTTTTCCTACTTTAAAGAAAGTAATTTCACAGCAAGAAAAGAATACTATTGTGTGGAATATCATGCCATATATTCTAAGTTCCTTTCATTTGACGAGCACTCCAAATTCAACTATCGACTTACAAAGCTGTGTTGTTTTTCATTATGTTATGTTTTTGGCTTTCAGTGTTATTGAGAAAAGCCTGATTAAAAGGAAACCTGCAAGTTAAATCCCAACATGCCCTTTGGCAGCTTTTTCATTTCACTTAGAGGTGGGAGCAGGTGGTGTCATTTAGAATTAAGTACATCATATCTCTGTTGGCAGGAAAATAGCATTCTATGATGAAATATCCCTGCACTGAATCTCATTAATTGTTCACCAATTTGGGGTAACTTTATTTATATTTGTACACTGTAATACAAGTACCATGAGGTGTCATATATTTAGATTGTACTTAGCGTTAAATTTAGCTGTAAGCCATAAAAGGGCCTTGTTATGACAGCACTAGAGGGCTGTTGTATGAGTGCCAATCCATTTTCTACAGCATGTCCCCCAAAATAGTCTTGTTTCATTTCCTCCATTTTCCAGTGAAGTGATAGCAATTCCTCCAAACTGTGGCCCAGCTGAAGCCCACTCTATTTTTAGCATCTTTACTCTATAAAAAGAACAGATCCTATTTGAACTCTGATATGTTTTCAGAGTCATAATACTCCTGCAAATTACAATGTATTGCTGGCCTTTAAATGAATTTAAGTGTCAAAGGGCAACTGAAAAATCTAACTGATCTGTTTTCTGTAGAAACATATATATAGATTCAAGTAGCCACACGTTACATTTGATGCAGTTCGTTGGAGAAATCTAAGAACATGAGCTTAAAATAATTATTTTCCTTTTACACTGATGTTTACATCATGGAATATATAAGCGAATATGAAAACTTATTTTAGTTTTAAAAAGGCATTACAGAGGCTGGGCAAGATGGCCGCATAGACAGGTATGGAATTTAGTTAGTTCTCTAGAGCAACTAGTAAAATAGCCAGGAATAACTAGTAAATAGTCTGGAACAACTGTTGGGGGACATCCATGACTGGACACACATCGTACACCAGCCTGGGATGGGTAGAATGGCTGACATCACAGCATAGAACTGTAAGTAAAGCTCCCCAAGCTGCAGAGCTGGTGCCCCTCCCCCACTGGTACTGCAGGCTGAGCTGAAATGCTTCCCTGTGGAAAAAAGAAGCAGATAACCTGGAGTGAGGGAAAGTAACTCAACAAAGCTCCAATTGTGGTTTTAATCAACAAATTTAGAGCTACAAGCAAAGAGAAACTCTGAATAAGCAGGAAAGGAACCTGAGGTTCCTCCTGACAGAGAGGATACAGGGCTGATGGGGAAAAAAATACATAAATAAATAAAAACAGAGGCTTTTGGAGACAGCTGTGTTCAGAATACTGGAAAATAGTTGCGTCCCAAGAAAAGGGGCACAGAGAACCGGGTACCAATGCCGATCAACCGGCAAAACTGGGGGGCTGGAAACTGGCTCTGAAAAGGGGCTTTCTCTCTTCTTCCTTTTTTTTTCTATCACTCTAAGTAGCTCATTAGAGAAAGCCTCATGCATTTTCAATTGGAAGCACTGACCCAGGCAAGGATGGAGTTAACAGAGTCAGAGAGACAAAGGAGGAATTCAAGTGTAGAAGACAACTCCCTAAAGAGTGTATCTTCCCTAAGAAAAGTGGGGCTGGACCCAGCTAAAATGGCTGCCTCCCTCAGAGAATTCAGATCCCAGGGCCTGGGGGAGGGGGACACAAACAACTTAGGCTTGGCTTCTGACACCCTTGGCCCCTGGTCAGGACAGGGTCTGCAGAGAATTAAAGGGACCACACCTCTTTATACCAGTGGGGAGCTGTGGGCTGACAAACACCACCTGCTGGACAGGATAAGAAAAGTACAGAGTCTAGAGACCTCTCAGGAAAATCTCACAATCTGCTGGGCCTCACCCTAAGAGAAACCTGATACTGAATACAGCCTCCTTCTGAGACTTAGGCCTATATGTTCTGGGAAAATCTGATTGGGGTTATCAAGGAAACCAAATACCCAGACAACAAAAAATTACAAAACACAATAGGAAAAATGAATATATGGCCAAGTCAAGGAAACAAACTTCCACTTCCACTGAGATACAGGAATTGAAACAACTAATTATTACTCAAACAAATCTCCTAAATCAATTAAAAAATCAAATCAGTGAGCTGAGGGAAGATCTGGCAAAAGAGATGAAGGATATAAAGAAGACATTGGGCAAACATAAGGAAGAACTGAAAAGTTTGAAAACACAATTGGCAGAACTTATGGGAATGAAAGACACAATACAAGAGATGAAAAAGAATGGAGACATACAACAGCAATTTGAAGAGGCAGAAGAAAAGATTCATGAACTGGAGGACAGGATATCTGAAATTGTACACACAAAAGAACAGATAGGGAAAAGAATGGAAAAATATGAGCAGCATCTCAGGGAACTGAATGACAACATGAAGCACATGAATGTATGTGCCATTGGTGTCCCAGAAGGAGAAGAAAAGGGAAAAGGGGCAGAAGCAATAATGGAGGAAATAATCAATGAAAAATTCCCATCTCTTATGAAAGGCATAAATTACAGATCCAAGAAGCACAGCATACCCCAAACAGAATAGATCCAAATAGATCTATGTCAAGACACTTAATAATCAGATTATCAAATGTGAAAGACAAAGAGAGAATCCTGAAAGCAACAAGAGAAAAGCGATCCATCACATACAAGGGAAGCTTGATAAGACTATATGCAGATTTCTCAGTAGAAACCATGGTGGCATGAAGGCAGTGGTATGATATTTTTAAGATACTGAAAGAGAAAAACTGCCAACCAAGAATTCTATATCTAGCATAACTCTCCTTCAAAAATGAGGGAAAGTTTAAATATTCTGAAACAGACACTGAGAGAGTTTGTGAACAAGATACCTGCTCTACAGGAAATACTAAAGGGAGCACGTACAGATAGATAGGAAGAGACAGGAGAGAGAGGTTTGGAGCATTATACCGGGTGATGGTAGCAGAATAATGTGAGTACATTGAGCAAGGATGACTGTGAGTATTGTTGAAAGAGGAAGGTGAGGGGCATGTAGGACTCCAGAAGGAAAGACGGAAGATAAAGACTGGGACTATATAACTTAGTGAAACTTAGAGTGGTCAATGATTGTGATTAAAGTTACAAATATTTATTTACATGAGGGAGAACAAATGAATGTCAACTTTGCAAGGTGTTAAAAATATGGTGATATTGGGAAAAAATACAATCAGTGCAAACTAGAGTCTTCAGTTAACAGTAACATTGTAATATGCTTCCATTAATTATAACAAGGCAATATACCAAAGCTAAATGTCTGTAAGTGGAGGATATAAGGGAGGGGTATGTGATTCTTGGCATTGGTGGTATTGTCTGACTTCTTAATTGTATTTTATTTTTTCTATTTCTTTGTAGTTGTCATTTTTTCTTTCTTTTTCTTTTTCCTTTTTCTTTTTTCACCTCTTCTTTCTTTGTGGAAGAAGTGGAAATATCCTTACATAGATAATGGTGGTGAATGTATAACTGTGATTATACAGGGAACCATTGATTGTTTACTTAGGATGGAATGTGTGGTGTGTGAATAAAACCTTCTAAAAAACAAATGAGTACAAGTGCTGGAGAAAATGTGGAGAAAGGGATATACCTAATCACCATTAATGGGGAAGTAGAATAACACAGCCCAGCTGGAGGGCAGTGTGGTGGTTCGAAAGGAAGCTAAGCATAGAGTTGGCATATGGTCCTGCAACTTGGTTACTGGGTATATACTTGGAAGAACTGAAAAGAAGGACATGAATGGACATTTGCACAGTAGGGTTTATGATGTCAGTGTTCACGATTTGCAGTGGATGGAGGTGTCCTGACTGATGAATGGAATGGCAAACTGTGGTGTATACATGCAATGGAATATTGAGCTGCTACAAGAAGGAATGAAGTTTTGTGAATGGACATTGAGGACAGTATGTTGAGTGAAATAAACCAGAAATGAAAAGAAAAGCATTATGACCCCTCACTAATATAGACTAAGTATAATGTGCAAACTCTTGAGAATTGAGTCTGAGAGCATAGGCTATCAGAGGAAGGGTATTGTAAAGTTTCCTAGATTGTAAGCTCTTATAGCAATTACATCTGTTCCTGAGTTGTAATGGTTATTTCTAAATTCTGAGATGCTGAGCTCTTTGTGTATAACCTGGTTGGTCCCTGGAACTTTGGATATCTGTGTAACACCTGAGACTCAGAGCCAGAGTTCGGCAGCTATGAATGTCAGCACTACCCCATACAGCAAATGTTAAAGAGTCTGAAAAAAGAGATCAGACTTCAGTTAGGGATACGAATGAAATGAACTTGGTTAGGACTAAGATAAATCAGACTAAATGCTAAAGGACAATAGTGATAGTGTTTTTAAAACTTCAACTTCTGTGTAAGACCAAAGGAAGAGATGTTTGTTAGGTACAAAATCTATATTTTTTTGTAACACACTATGTAATTTAACTTGTATGGCTAATTTAGTCAAACAACATAATTACATGAAACATTGAATAGGGAGTGAAATCTGGTTGGTTGTACAGTTTAGTGTGAAGTCTTGATATATCCCAGAGTGATTTGGGCAGAGAATGAAGATGTGTTTGCAAAGCCCCCTTGAGGGACTGTGGGAAGATGTGGAAATATTAAATTTCCCCACCTGGGGAACTGATATTCCCACAAGCATTGGGGGCTACCAATTTAGAAGGCTGAGCCCTCGATCTTGGGGCTTGCCTTTATGAAGTTTGTTACTGCATAGGAGAGGCTAAGCCTACTTAAAATTGCGCGTAAGAGTCACCCCCAGAGAACTTCCTTTGTTGCTCAGATGTAGCCTCTCTCGCTAAGCCAACTGTGCAGGTAAACTCACTGCCCTGCCCCCTACATGGTACATGACTCCCAGGGGTGTAAATCTCCCTGGCAACGTGGGACATGACTTGTAGGGATGAACTTTGCCCTGGCCTCATGGAATTGAGAAAGACTTATTGGACCGAAAGGGGGAAGAGAAAGGGAACAAAATAAAGTTTCAGTGGCTGAGAGATCTCAAATAGAGTTGATCTCTAAAAATTAAAGTATTGCAGTGAAATTTCAGATGGGGAATTCTGTCTGCATAGTTTCCTTTTGATGATTCATGGTTAAATATTTAGAGCCATTTACTTTTCTTCATCTAAGTGAGGGGTTGGCAAAACACAGCTCACAGGCCAAATCTGTCCCACTGCCTCTTTTTATAATAAAGATTTTTTGGAACATGGTCATGCTCATTTGTTTATGTATTGTCTAAGGTTGCTTTCATGTACGACAGAGATGAGTAGTTGCGACAGAGTCCAAATGACCCATAAAGTCTAAAATGTCTACTCTTTGGCTCTTTACAGAAAATGTTTGTTGACCCCTGATCTAAATCACCACATTTAGCTGAAACTAGTTTAATGAAAAATGTTGACAGGTTAATTTCTTTTATTTCAGAAGAAAATTGGAATTCAATTATTTGAGATTGCATGGGACCAAAGTGTCTCTCCAACTAGGCCAATGACCATCCTACTTCAGTTTGATACTTGTGCCTTGATCAACTGCTTAGGAGTTTTACCATGCACTCTTAAGAAAGGAAAAAAGTGGGCAAGTCAGAAAAAAGGAAAGAAGCCCTGTACCTCATTGGCCTGATTCACACACAGACTCAATTTGCAATAATAAGGATCCAATACAGTAATTAATGATGAGATCATTGGGCCTCTAGACTTGGGGTAGACTGGAAAGGGAGGGAGGGCTCATATTAGTGCTTCTTAAAATCTTTTTTTTTTTCTTTTTTTTGCATTGAGTATCATCATCTCTTCAATATAATAAAATGGAACTCTAAAAAATATATCTCTAACAGATAGAATATATTAGATTACATGAACTAAAAATCAATAGTGTTAACTGCAGTTACATTTCTATAATGTAACATATTTCATTAAAGTGCAAGTATTTTGTCTGATTTATTTTGCTTTTTATTTACTTTGCAGCTTTTAAAACATTGACATTAATCATTAATGACCATCACATACATATTATATTTGGTAGTAAACTATAAGGCTAAATAATGATTCACATTAGTATGTAAGAGAGAATTGTAGAGGGAGGTTCTCTTAGAAAACTTCTACTCAGGTAACGAGAAATAATTTGCTAAAACATTGAAGAATTATGTATTCTCTTCTTAGAAATGTTTACAAATTCTCTGTGGAATTAGGCAGCATCCTTTCAGTTATTCCTTTCTTTCCTTATAGAAGGCAATATTTTCTTTAGTATATTCATGAATAATATAATTCTTATTGCCATGCTAAAAGCAGATTTTTGTTCTCATCCATGATTAGATCTTAGTAATAAAATATTAAAATATGAAAAACAGCATTAAGAGCATATATATTTTTTAAGGAAAATAAAATGCTCACTTTAAAAAAAACAACAAAACATTAACTTAGACTCCCAGGATTAGTGCAGAAGGTTTTCTAAAGTTTGTTTTGCACATATTAGGAATAGAGTTTCTATTTGGTCCACTAACAAGTGTTTTGTAGATTCAGTGTTTCTAATGACAGTTTCTATACTCTTGATTCTGGTATTAGGTCAGCTATTCAGCACATATTCGTTGAATGGCTACCAAGTCCCAGGAAAAAAAGGATATTACCTCGCCTTTCACAGAGAACTGGGCATCTGATAGTCACAGAATTGCGTGTGTGTGTTTGTGTGTGTGTGTGTGTGTGTGTGTGTGATGCCCATGTTAGGGAAATGTGGTCTCTTATCCCTTGAGTGAGCCCTGAAGGATGACTTGGAGTTAACCAGAAAAAAAAAAAGTTAGCTAAGAAGGAAAGCAGCCCAGGTAGAGAGCTTACAAAGATCTTGCAGTGGGAAAGAGCAAAACGAGTATCAGAAACTAAAAGAAGGTGAGTGGCAGAGCAGAGAGGAAAAGGGAATGGGGAGCTGGATAAGGCTCTACAGTGACGCTGTCTGATAGAAATATAATGCAAGCCACACAGGTAATGTCAGATTTTCTACTAGCCACATTAAAAGGTTAAAAGAAACAGGTGGAATTCATTTAATAATGTTTTATTTAACCCAGTATTTCTGTTATATTATTTCAACATGTAATCAATGTAAAAATTATTGGGATATTTTCCTTTCTGTTTTTCATACTAAATCTTGGAAATCTAGTGTATATTTTATAGCCACAAGACCTCTCTATTCAGACAAGCCACTTTTCAAGTGTTTAATAGCCTCATGTGGTGAGTTATTATTGAATAATGTAGCTCTGGAACAACAAAACTTCTCAGCCCTGGCTGCACAGGATTGGTCTCTGGGGACCTTTTAAAAATCTTGCTGCCCAGCCCCACACCTGACCAACTAAGTCAGCATTTCTGGAGGTGGGACACAGGCATCAGTGTTTTCCAGGTGTTCAAGGTGCAAGTTTGAGAATCGCTGTGTGGATTGGAGACCATGTTGAGGGATTTGGCTTTCATTCTAGAATAATAGTAAACCGTTAAAGAGTTTCAAACAGAGATAAGACGAGATCAGATTTAGATTTTTGAAGATCATTCTAGCCAAAGCACAGAGAACAGATTAGAGGGAAATAAAGAAGATGCAAATGCTGGCAGATACTTTACATGGCTTTGACAGTAACCCAGTTGAGAGATGATGGCTCCCTGGTAGCTGGAGGTAGAATCAGGAGTTATTTAGAAGATAAGAAGTCTTGATTACAGATTGAATGTGGAGAGTGAGGGATGTGGGAGAAGCTGTTCAGTGTGATGGAGCATACTGCAAGAAGATGCAAAAGTTACATGATTGTTAAAAGATCAAACCCACAAAAAAATTTGTGCCTCATGGGTTTTGAGCCTGTGCTTCCAGATACTTAAATAGGTACAATAAGATCTTTCCAGTGCCAAAGAAATCCATGGTTCCTACTGTGAAGTATTTAATTCATTAAATGTAACACTGAAGGTTTTAAGAATTGTACAGCGAAGAATATTGGTTGATTTATTCCTGTTACCTAGAAGGAGAGTAATATTGTTATTATTGGATTCATGACTCACTGAGGTCCTTCTGAAGAAAATGATTTACAGAATTTGTTCCAGAAATAATTTACAGAATTAGCAGTCAATTTTGAATTTTATATGGTTGTAAATGCATTTAGTGATAGGTTAGTCCCACATCTTTTTATAGAGGGATTGAAGATCCAGGGAGGTGAAGGAATGTGCTCAAGGTCACACAGTTCTTATCACCTCTCCCTGTCCTCAGGGCAGTTCTCATTCCTCCACACAAATTGAACTTGTTGAATAGGTGACTTGTTCTCCATAGACCCCCAGCTCCTCAGAGAGCTTGCCTCTCCACGTTTGTGTATGTTAACACATTTTCTTGAGTTTTTATACATTCTTCCACTTCTTGTATTACAAGTACAACTTAATCTGAAACAGATTTGTAATGTCCCTTTTAATTATTTGCTCTTGAAGTGTTCACAGTTCCCTGATGCTTTAAAGTGCTGTAAAAACCCGATACTCAAATGTCATGTGTTCCACTGACCAAGAATGTCAGTGTACACCATTAGTAAACACTTTTTACCCAGTTTTCCTATTGATCATACTCTTGATTTTCTTCAGTTCTGTAAAACCTTACATTTCAACACGTGAACGTTTGATAGTATCCTTTTCTGATATGATAAAGTCACATTGTAACGAAAGGAACATCTCATTTTAGCTAGGAAGAAATTGTGAGTTGGGAAACAGCTCTGTGACCTTAGACAAGTTAATTACTTTTGCTGAACTTCAGTTTCCTCAGTGTATTTGAGGATGATGGTACCTACCTGACAAAGTTACTACAAAAATTAACAAAGTTAATATTATTATTGTGTTTCAATCTGCAGCAATATGGTCATTAATATATGGGGCTCCAAAATTGCAAAACCCAACTTATTAGCATGTTAATATTCTCTCTGTACGTCTGTACCCTGATAGCTAAGTTTGAGCTACTTAGACCCAAGGTAGAGAATAAGGAACCTAGTCACCATATAGTCCTGAAAATTCATTCTTCCTACGGTAGCCCCATGTAACTCAAGTGCTCCTATCTCAAACCCATGTCCTCCTAAGAAAAAAATCACATTTAGCCCTTGCTTTTTCTTCCATTGCCTTAGCCTACACAGAGAAATTTATTTTTGTTGTTGTTTAAATTATCTTCACTAGGGCTTCAGGGTTGTGGTCCTTTCTGAAGCATCATTTTCAGGGTCTTTTCTGTTCTTTCTACATCACTATTGGGTGAACCTGTTTATTCTCTTAGTCCAAGGGGGCAATAACTACCCACACTCAAGAAAACACCTGCTAGCCACTTTCTCTATCCCAAGGCAGGTGATAGTTTTGCACATAGCTGAAGATTTAAATCAAAGCTCAGCAAATAATTTCTGGAGGATTTGGTACTCTAAAAAAAAGATATCTAATGGAAATATCTAATGGATTGCCTCACATAATAGAAAGCACTATAAAGTGTTAGCTTAAGCTTTGAGTTTATCTGGATGTAAACAGAACTTTCTTCTATTTATTTTTCTACACGAAGGGACTGAATATATGCATATAAACATGCCCTAAAAGGAATTGCCTTAAAGTCCATCAAAATAGTAAAAAAAAAAAAAACAATTTTTCAAAAGAACTAATGTGGGCATACAGGTGCCTTTCCATCTGCCCCCTCCCCCAAGAAGGTTGCAGGCTGCATTAACACATTTATGCAAATGACATTGTCAGAAAAGGAAGCTGTCAAATTGGAAATGCTAAGTTAAGGTCTCCTAAAATTGTCAAAAATACTTACCATGTTAGAGGCTTATCCTGTTTGTTGATTTTTTTCTCCTACTGTTAATTCCAATTTAAAATAGTCTCATGTGTCTATCTTTGAAAAATATAATCTTCATAAGGATTGGAATTATAAGTCTATATTTAGACTTAAAATATGTTTACAGTCATAAATTATAAGTCCAGTGAATGTCTCAGAATCTCTTCTTTGTGTACATCTGGATTTGAAGGCTGGAGATGATCAAGAGTTCCTACTGAAGCAAGGCTGGAGGAAGTCCAGACAACTGCCCTGGACTGGGTCAGACCTCTTTCCAGGGGCTTTTTGGGCTGACTCAGCTAGCAGCTAAATTAATCTTCAGGTCTCATCTCTTACACATACAACTGGATTATAAAGACACTAGCATAATGAGCTAATCTTCTCATTATTAAAAGAAGAAGATTTTAAATTAATTGAATAAAGTGATCATTCTCCTTTATCAGAAAAGACAGTTTAGTTTCTATTGCCTATTAATTTTTCAAAGAAGTTTAAGGGCTATATAGCATATCACCTTAGGTATATAACTATGGTGAAACTTTTTGTTATTAAAATAACTATAATTAGGTAGACTGACTTTCCTTATAATTATCTCTTTAAAGTTTTATTTCAGGCGCAGGCTATTGTTAATATTTTATATAGATCTGTTTTATTTTGGATGAGGATTTTTGACAATTCATAACATGTTGTCAGATGAGTTCCATTTATATCTTGTCTAAATTATATTTGAATGTAGGAAAATGAATATTTTAGTTCATTTTAGGAGCATATTCTGTGCATGGTTTTCTTTGAATAAAATAT
The DNA here is from genome assembly GCF_015220235.1 of Choloepus didactylus. Taxonomy (NCBI): domain Eukaryota; kingdom Metazoa; phylum Chordata; class Mammalia; order Pilosa; family Megalonychidae; genus Choloepus; species Choloepus didactylus. The sequence goes on from NC_051311.1 coordinate 83,737,148, forward strand.
AAAACATCTTTAACTTAGAAATAAGATATTGAATAGGTATTGAGTAGATATTTGATATTATTGACAACCAAATATAATACCATAGTAGCAATTTAAAATTTGGTAATTTTTTACTAATTTTAAATTGGAGAATATATTTTAATATACTTACCCAAGGAAAAGCCATGCATTTAATTTATTTAAAAATTATTTGAAAAATCTAATAATGTGCAGAGTATACATTTACAATTTAATGATATATATCTGTAGAATAAAACATTGCACCATGCTGAGAATTTTTACTCAGTATAATGCATATAGATGTTTTGTACTAGTGGAGAAAAAAAAAAGGAGCTCATTTCCTCAACTGTCAATTTAATAAATAGATGATTTTGGTAGCACAATATAAAATAAATTTCTCTGGAAAATACACATACTTTTTGGTTTGCCCTTTATTAATGTCAAACATGGTATTTATAACTAAGAGCCTCTTTGGTAATCCCTGAGTTCTTAAAAAAATCATGATCAAATCATTATCCTTAAATTTTGCAAAGTTGTTAACAAGTGGAACAGATATGTAAAATCTTAATTTCTAGCATCTTCTCCAGTTCCTTCAAGGATCTTACTGTAGTCAAATCTCAATTAGCCCCCTAATTAAAAGCCTATATTAGCAGATAATATTCCCACACAAGTGGAGCTACTGTCACATGCAGTTTCTGAACTCACAAGTCCGAGAATACAAGTAGTGAGACAGGCAGGGGCACAGAGAAAGAAGCCTAGGGCTCTGACCCTTTGCTATCAGGAACTTAAGGGGTTTGGCAAAGGTTCCCTCCTTCACCAAGTAAGATGTATACCTTTGAGTATGGGTAATTAGAGGTCTCTAGTTTAAATGAAGAAAAATTTTTAAAGAAAGATGCCTAGATTTTTTTATCAGCTGACACTTTCGCAGGGATTGTTTGAGTCCTACTTAAGAGTAAAACACATGAGAGTGGAATATCGAGTTAGCAACCTGGAGAAGGAGCAGTGGTAATGGGGAGAGGTACTGGGAGGGAGTAGGCAAGGTTGTGTCCATGAAGAGTTGTGAAGTGAGAGATGGAAGGAGTCTAAATCAATAGAAATCTGCAAGTTTACCTCTGAATATACTCTTAATTTATACATGGGAGTTAGTCCTGCAACCATTCACAGAGATATAGAGACTTTGGGAAAATGTTTTTCTAAAGTAATACATTTCTTATCTACTGCCAATGGTGAATTCTCTTTTCAGCTCCAGTATAAACACAAAGTTTGATTTTTCTTTCTCCCACACAATACCCTTTATCCCTCTAGTATTTAGAGAAGTAACCCAGAGTCAGCTTCTAATTCAATTACAGGAATTGAACATTACACTTAATTTCCTGAATACCAATTTGGGTCAACCTTGTTTCTAAATTTTGGGGTCAAGGCACTCAAATTATAATGAAGTAGAAAAAGGAATAAGGAGATCTCAGCATTTCTTCAAGAGATTCTTAGCTAGGCAAGCCAGATAAATAGCTCATGTAACAACGATGAAGTTAAACATGGTACAAAGGTAGAAAAATAAAATATGAGCTACTGACTTTATTTAATTAGCATTAGAGAATATGATCTTGACAGCACTCATGCTCAAAAGCTTGTAGAACATGGACATTTCATGCATTTCTTTTACAGCCAACCTGTAGTTTAAAAAGTATATAACCTGATGTCAAATTCAGATCTGCTACTAACTTCTAGGTAGATAATTCCCTGGGATCTTTACTCCTCTATTTCCCTTTCTGTGGAAAGAGCAATAGCAATTATCGCTGTCACCACAGCCCATGGAAGGCTAAAAGACCAGGATCCTGCCAGGAAAAGTATTTTGGTTACTTAAGTAATATTTAGTTAATTTATCTCTGGTAGAATACTCTATGGTGTCCTAGGGTCCTGGGAGGTGATAATACACTTCTTGAATACTTTTTCCTTGATTTTAAGTAGAAGTTGGGAAGTGCTAGTTAGGCCATCTGGCTATTCCCCTCAAAATGGCTGTGTGCATTATGGACTATTTGGCCACATATACTGTTTATAGTTTAAGAACTAGCTACACACATTAGCACATCACCAAAAATGACCATATTCCCCCTGAACCTCCATTATTCATCGTTTGTAAGGAGAGTCCCCAGCCACCCTAATTTGCTTTGCCTCCATAACAATGCATTCACAGCAAGTCACTTTCTCTTTCAGATATGAAAGAAGTTTGATTAAAAAGACAATTCTTACAGTCACTGCATATAAAAATAATACTCAGTTTGATTTTCTTATATATATAAGGATAACTAGTAGATGGTATAGAATTTTTCCCTTTATTTCTAACCTGTAGAACAAACCAAGGCAAAGTAGATCAAGTAAAATGACACTTACAGCCAATGGTGTCCTGGAGCTGGCTTGTACTGTCTTGCAAGAGCCATTTGTTATATTTTCAGGAATTTTGTGAGCAGTTGTTAAAAAAACTGCCATCATTAACAGTAAAGTTACATAAACTTACAAATAAATTACTTATATTAAAAACATTAAAGAATAGGTCCTCAGGGCTCATCACTTCCTAATTATTTTATTACATTTTGCTGTTGTCTATGCTCTTGAGGTTATTTTTACATACTATATCTGTGTGATGGACATAATTGTGTCCTACTGAGTGTTTGTTCCTAACTCTGTATTCAGTGATTTCACATTGGTAGCTTGAATTTGGCCACGGGAGATGTATTTATACCCCAGAAATAGGTAGATACTACAAATAAGCCTCCCTTCCTACCACTGAGAGCTGGTTACTAAACATTTACCAGCATACCACAGCTTAAAGCTGAATTTTGTTGGAAAACACAAGTTAGGTGCCGTTGGTTCTTAGGGCAGCATATCTTAAATGGAGGTTCCTATATAAATCCATGTTCCAGTCCTCTGCTGGGCTTATTTTAAAATGTAGTTTCTTTGGTCCTGTCCGTGACTCTTTCATCAAGATTCTTTTCTCCAAGTGATTATTTTATAAACTGAAATTTGAGAACTACTGTCTTAGGGGTTACGAATTATGGAAGAAATAAAAAATAATTTTGTTTTCCATGCTTTTGTTTATTTTTATTTTGAAACAGAAAGTTAACTCTGGTGATAACAGAAATGATAAAGAAATAACAAAATTCTTATATCAGAAGTAAGTGATGATGAATGCATGTCTCTTACGAGGTTATCTTCATCTTTATATCTCTAGTGTGTGTCTTCCAGTATATGACATAGATGCAAAATAGATGTTTCCGAAATTGAAGACAACATTTTGAGTTGTTTGATGTCTTTTATTTCCTGTATTTTGTATAAAACACTGTTTTCTTTATGGTTCTTATTTACTTGCACATTTGAAAACACCCACTGAACTTCAACTCCATTCTTCTTATTAATCATAAAAGCTTCTAGATTATCTGTCCATTAGATTTCTTCACTGGAAAACTTTTATATGACTAAATATTTTTCAATTCCTAGATTTTTCCTTCATTTTGGTGGCTCTAGAAGCCAGATGTTCATCTTAGTAAAGTTGACATATTCTCATCTTCTTCTTCCCAAACCAGCACTGCCTTAAAAACTGCCAAGAAGTTTTGAGTGTGGGTGTTTCAGTAAAAAGGAATTCACTGCTGTCCATCAGTTAGAAAATGTTAGGTTTCCTTTTTTAGAGTAGCAGAACAATAAATGAAAAGCAAGTCAAAGTCTTAGAACAAGAAAGGCTTATTTTTGGTATCTTAAGATTAAAATAATTTATTAGTTAGTTTTAAAATAAGAGGCTGCATATATAATCACCACGCTGTATCTTTTTTGACAGTTTATTTGGTATTAAGATTATTTTCTCTCTTGTTAACTGTCAATATATAAGTTTTAATATAGTGAATCTGCAAGCCACCACTATAACAGATCCTAGGAATAACACATATTGTAGCAAAAATAATGCAGAATGACACTTCTGCCAAAAGTATTTATGGAATGAATCTTATATAACATAAGACATCCTATTTTAGAAGCAGTATTCATTCTCTAGCTCTGCAGCTTTCTTAGCAGTATTCCTCAATATTATTTCTGGTATAAAACTTTCATATTAAATTAATGGGCTAAAGAAACTATTCAATTTATGGGGTCTTATTGGAGCAGCACATTTAAAACTAGGTTCTGGAAAGAAAATGTAGCATAGGAAATTTGTATGAGTGGCAGATTCAATCGACCCCAAAATTGTCCCAAATAATTGCATCTTGCTCATTAATACTGACACAAACCCACAGAGAAGCAATGGCTTGTGGGACTATCATAGCTGAGAAGAGTTGAATTCATATATTTATTTAGTTATTGCCTCTGTCTTCCAAATGTGGTCTTACCAGGAGATTGCCCAGTACACCTGCTGAGATCAGCTCTTATGTCAGTTGCCCAGGGGTGCAGAGTCCTACCCAAGAGGTCCACAGCCACAAATGATGAATTGATGAAAAGAAGGCCCATGGGAAAAGATTTGCGACATTCCTAGGAATTTCTAGTGATGCTAAGCCCTCAGTACTTCTATTCTTCTTTCTTTTCCCCCTTCTGTTTACCATAGAGCCATTACCAAACTCACAGCAGCAAGTATTGATGAGCACCATCCTGGGAAGATAGAGGCATGACGTTTACATGGTCCCTACTCAAACTTCAAAGTGTAGAGGAATTCACAGTCAGTGGAGAAAACAAACATTCCAACAAAAATCAATCCTTGCAGTACTGTAGAATAGATACAATACCATACACAATGAGAAGTAGAAAGGAACAAATAGTCTTTTCAATTTGGGGAGGAAAGGGAAAGCTTGACCTTGAAGGAGATCCATGAGCTGAGTTTTAAAAAGGAAGATGAGGTGTTAACTAGCCAGGCATGGAATGGGTGTGTGTGTGTGTGTGTGTGTGTGTGTAAAAGGCCATTCAAAGTAAAGTAAACAAAGCCATGGAGCCTTATAACAGTATCACATGTTCATGGATACTTCTGGTAATTCTCAGTGGCTGGGGTTCAGGGTTCAGGGGAGGAGTATTTGGTTATGAAGCTGAAGAAACAGGCAGGAGAGATAATCGCAGTCAGTTTTCTCTGTCATGTTAAAGTGTTTAGACTTTATCCTAAAAGGATGACGTGTCACTGAATGGTTTATAAAAACGTTGAACTATGATCTCATTTACATTTTTAAAACTTAAATTGGGACTGGTGCGAAGGGTAAATTTGGATTAAGGGCAAGAATCAAAGAAAAGAAACCAGTTCAAATGCCATTGCAATCTCCCAGACAAGAGATCAGAGTGGCAATGTAGTTGAGAAGATGGCATAGATTCTAAAAATATTTAAGAAGTACAGTAGTAGAGAGAGTGTAATTGATCAAGAAAAGTAGAACAGGGAGTTGGGCAAGATGGCGGCATAGAGAGGAGTGGAAGCTAAGTAGTGCCCCTGGAACAACAACAAAAAACCGAAACAACTAGTAAATAATCCAGAATAACTGCGGGGGGACAAACGAGACCATCCACTCATCATACACCAATCTGAATTGGGAGGAATGCCTGAGAACACAGCATAAAATCTGTAAGTAAAACCTATGGATCCAAGTCGTGAGACCCCCTCCCCCATAGCCCGAGCTGCAAAGCCTCCTGGTGCCACAGAAAAGCTCTCTCCCAGCAAGCGAATACAGCTCAGCTGAGCTCCAACTGGGGTTTTAAGTAGCGAGTGTGAACTGCTCACTACAGGTACGCAGCCCCAAAAAACAGACAGAGGCTTTGGGTGACGACTGACCTTGGAGAGCCGGAGGGTCGCCTTGGACTGGGTCTGAAGGGGACTATCTGTTTCTTTTTTGGCTCAGTGGAGAAAGCCCCAGTCATTTTCAGTTTCCAGGGCTGTGACTCTGGGAAGGGTGGAGACACCACAAGCAGAGAGATAGACCATTGAAATGCTAATGACCTCCACCTGGGGGGTCTGTCTTCTCTAGGAGAAAAGGGGTGGGGCCCTTTCCATTCAGAACCAGACCCCAGAGCCTGGGGGAACATGGCCATACCTCCTCACACCAGTCAAGAATTATAGGCTAACAGGCATCACCTGCTGGGCAGAAAAGCACCTGAGGCATCACAGAGTGGAGCAATTTTCTAAGACACACCTGCAGGGAAACCAGATACTGAATATTTCTTCCCTCTGGGACCTGAGCCTGTTCTGGTCTGGGAAAACCTGATTTGGATAACCAAGGAAACCATGCCTAGACAACAGAAAATTACAACCTACACTAAGAAAAACAAAGTTATGGCCCTGTCAAAGGAACAAACGTACACTTCAACTGAGATACAGGAATTTAAACAACTAATGCTAAATCAATTCAAAAAGTTTAGAGAAGATATTGCAAAAGAGATAGAGGCTGTAAAGGAAACACTGGGCATATATAAGGCAGAAATCGAAAGTTCAAAAAAACAACTAGTAGAATCTATGGAAATGAAAGGCACAGCACGAGATGAAAGACACAATGGAAACATACAACAGCAGATCTCAAGAGGCAGAAGAAAACACTCAGGAACTGGAGAACAAAACACCTGAAAGCCTACATGCAAAGGCGCAGATGGAGAAAAGAATGAAAAAATATGAGCAACGTCTCCGGGAACTCAAGGATGAAACAAAGTACAATAATGTACGTATCATTGGTTTCCCAGAAGGAGAAGAGAAGGGAAAGGGGGCAGAAGCAATAATAGAGGAAATAATTAATGAAAATTTCCCATCTCTTATAAAAGACATAAAATTACATATCCAGGAAGCGCAGCATACTCCAAACAGAAGAGATATGAATAGGCCTATGCCAAGACACTTAATAATCAGATTATCAAATGTGAAAGACAAAGAGAGAATCCTGAAAGCAGCAAGAGAAAAGCGATCCATTACATACAAAGGAAGCTTAATAAGACTATGTGCGGATCTCTCAGCAGAAACCATGGAGGCAAGAAGGAAGTGGTGTGATATATTTAAGATACTGAAAGAGAAAAACTGCCAACCAAGAATCCTGTATCCAGCAAAACTGTCCTTCAAATATGAGGGAGAGCTCAAAATATTTTCTGACAAACAGACAATGAGGGACTTTGTGAACAAGACACCCACCCTACAGGAAATACTAAAGGAAGCACTACAGAGTGATAGAAGACAGGAGTGTGTGGTTTGGAACACAGTTTTGGCAGATGGTAGCACAACAATGTAAGTACACTGAACAAAGATAACTATGAATATGGTTGAGAGAGGAAGGTGGGGAGCGTGTGAGACACCAGAAGAAAGGAGGAAAGATAAAGACCTGGGACTGTGTAACTTGGTGAAATCTAGAGTATTCAACAATTGTGATAAAATGTACAAATATGTTCTTTTACGAGGGAGAACAAGCAAATGTCAACCTTGCAAGGTGTTAAAAAGGGGGAGGCATTGGGTGAGGGATGCAATCAGCATAAACTAGAGACTGTAACTGAAAAAAAAAAAAAAGTACAGTAGTGGAACTTAGTGAGTGATGAAGGAGCACAGTGAGATAATGGAGCAAAGGAAGTCTAAATTGGTTTCTAGGTCTTTGTTTTCACGGAAAATAGAAGATGGTGCCACTAACCAGAAAACAAAATGCAGGCAGGCAAGAATTTTAGGGTCAACAAGGGAAGGTTATTCTTGTGGATCAGTTTGAGTCAATTTGCCATTTACAATTGTCAGACTCTTTTGACAAATGTTGGTAGCTTCCAGAAATTGAGACTAAGTGCAAGACTTAGGTCACTTACCCCGTATAAAAATGAAAGCAAAATTCCATCCAAATCTTGCCATGTATTTTATTAGCATGCACAAAACCAGTCCACAACTCATTCATGTAAGAGTAGTCAAATTTCTACTCTTTGCCCATTTAGGAACCATTACCTTTAATGAAAACTTCACTCTAGAGAAGATGCAATAATTTTATGGTGACAGGATCAGCAGTCCTTCTTGCCCTGATGACAGCATCCTCCATTAAGAGACATAGCTATAAGGAACTTCAGATCTAGAGTACTGTTGCTATTGGACCTGCTGGGTTCTTCTATTTTGTTCATGGAAGGGCAGAAATAATGTACAGTCCTTCTAGGCAACCGCCTCTTAAATACCACTTGCTTCATCAAAGAATTATTTTTAATATTAGTGTACCAATCAACACATCCTGTGGTACAGGTATAATGGTGATATTTTAAGTGCATGACATAGCCATCTCTGGAGTGTGAGCTCCTGGTTATGACCTTCAGATGCTAACTACCCCAGAGTATAAATTTCTGATTGGAGTTCTTAGGTGTTAATTAAATATGCCCAGGGTGTAGTTTCAAGTTAACTTCTGCACATCTACAGCCACTGTTTATTATGAAGTATTTTATGTAAATTACAGAGTATTTAACAATGATGTTATAGTTGACCAGAGTATAGCTGTTTTATCTGTGTTTGGGGGTTTATAAGTTCTTTCCTTGAAAAGTTATTTCTTCATTGGCTCTGTTTGGTTCTTTTGTGTATTTTTGTTTGCTTGTCTGTTCTTGTTGTTCAATAGCCAGTTGACTTTTTGTTGCCCCCAGGTTTGCACAGAGCCAGGCTAATGCCAGGGCACAGCTTCCTAAGGAGGAGCAGCCCCCATCTTCTTTCTGAAGAAAATTGGCAGTCCTTTGTCTCTGGTGGCTGCTTTACTCTTACTACTCTACATCTAATATTTTGTTTTCAAAGTAAAGAAGAGTAACATTAGATGTAGCAAAAATAAAATAAATTTTTATTCTTCAGAGCTTTCAATTATGAAAGGCTAGCACTTGAGCAAGGTGAAAAGTATTGGAGGGTTCCTCTAAGAATGGCTTTGAACTAAAGACAAGTGTGTTTGTTTGAAAGTTTAAAAGTCTCAACATACACCTTTATATCTTGGAATAGAGAATGAAACCTGCATAGTCTTTTTTCCAGTCACAGTTTTCCCTACCGATTTTGTTCTAGAAAAGACTTTATACAATTATATTCTTTGGTTTCCAATTACTATCAAGTATTTACTTGGAATTTATGTAGACTATTTTGATTTCAGGTGATGTCATCCTTAGCAATGAGCTCAACCCACTGTCAATTCTCTGCTTTTAAAACTGTGCAAACTTTTAGCTACAAATCCAAGTTAATGATAGATCAGAACCAAATGTATATACATACATGACTGTTTTAAGCATTATATACTAATTATAGAAAATTTGGAAAATACAGAAAAGTTTAAGAAAGCATGCATAATCTCACCTTCAAGATATATGGTTAATACTTAATATATAAATGTATTTCCTTCCTTCTGGTATTTTTATATGAATATGTTTTTTAATTTCAAAATTGCTATACTGTATATAAAGTTTTTTATCCTCCATTTCACCTTCTGTGAGCATCTTCCCATATCACTAAATAATCAGTGAAAGTATGATTTTTATTGGCTACATAGTATTCCATCCTATGGATTTACCATGGTTTATTTAACCCTTTATGCTATTCTTTGGAATTTAGGATTTTTTTGTTTACAATTTAGAATCTATTTTCTGAAGATATATATATATGTATAAATACACAGATGCATGTATGTATTTAAATTAAACATAAGGTTTTAAAACAGATTTAAATAATTTTGTGATGTAGTGAAGTTTTGTTTTTTGTTTTTATTTTTGTTCCATCTAGATAAAAGTAATAAAAATATCTTTACAGATAAAACAATATTTTTATAGATGACCATTTGCTTTGGGGGCCCGGAAAAGTAGGTGAGGATATTTACTTAGTGTTATGTTTGCATAAATAATTTTGCTCATTCCATGCTCAATTCATGTGGTTTGCAACACAGTTACTCTGACCAACCCAAAAGCATGATCAAATTGACTCACAATTTTGAGTAAGAAGGTTTTGGGTGACTGAGGGTTTACTAATCACTGATTCCACTATCTTTTCTGTTTGCAACAGGTTTTCTATCTTCTAGGTAGACTAGTAGTCCTTAAACTTGGTGAAACTGTAAAACACCAAACAATACTTTTATTGTGAAACTACAGAGCACCCAGACAACCTCAGATAGCAACAGTTATCAATGACAAAATGAAGTCATTTTATTTCTAAAGATCCAGGAAGAAAATATGTCTGTTTCCAACACTACCATCATTTTAAATGTTTATTTATATAAAGTTTTGGATTAGTTTTCCCAATGTTATTATTGGGAGCCCCAACAGAAAATAGTTTAAAGAATACTAGTGCATACACTTTAAAAAGAGCAGACTATTCAATTGCCACTGAGTTCTTGCCTGATTGCCCTCCAGACAGCCTAACCTCCAAGTGAAATTAATGATTTCAATCTGTCTGTCCCTTCTCACCTAGAGCTGTTCTTTCCATTGGCCAAGTTGTTCTGCTGTAGGGAATTTGCTTTTCAGTTTATTCTTGAATGGTTTTTTTTTCCTAGATCTGTTTCTAAACAACCAGGTTAGTTGGATGATAATATTAGCAAAACTGTTTTGTTGTTGTTAGTGTTTTTAGTTTGATAGCACTTTGGGAAATATAGTCTAAAGAAAATTTTCCTCACAGATATATGTGGCAGGACAGTGTTTGGCCAGAGTTCCAAATTTAATATTTTTTCTGCTCCTGATACTTAATAACTGATTTTTTAAACTTATAGACAGAACCTCTGACATGAAGAATTCCATAGTACTAGATTGAGATGCTGGTACATGATGTTGTCAGATAAGAGTGATCTAATGAGTCATTTTTACTGTTTTCTGAAACACCTGAATTTTCTGTGACTGTGTCTCAGCCAATGAGGAGGTAGATTTAGTGCTCTTAGCTCAAAGCATTTGCAAGCCTATAGCCCTAGGCAAATTGTTCACATTTTGTCAGTATAGAGACCTTGTAACATTGAAAGTCTCAGTAGTTCATTTGTTTCTGTATTGAAAATCCTTGGTTTTCTAGCGCAGCCTGACTAAACTAATAATAGCATTGTTTTCTGCTTGACGGTTTCTTATGAAACCTTGCTCCAAAATGACCAGTAACCTTTTTTAGATCTCATTATTTTGAACTTATGTATTACCTTAGGAAGAAAAAGTGCATGCAAACACACACGTCTGTGTATGCATGTTATATATGCTTTCAAACTGAATGGTTTACTTTTTAAAATTCAATGTTTATAATTTTTTTAAGAGTAGACAAACTTGAAAGGACAAAGGAAAAAAAGAAATGAGGAATACGGCAGACATTTCTTCTAACGAGGGCTTTCCTCTGCACACTTCAGAGTACACCTAATTTACCACAGTTGGTCCCTAGAGAATACAGCCCCTCCTGCCAATAACAGTGTGAAGACCCAAAGTCCCAGCTTTCCCCTCCCCACGCTCTGTGCCCTTTCTCTTGGGCACCCAGGGGTTGTTGCTTGGCACTTGCAAATGATTTGAGCAGGGGAGTCACGACCAGCTTGGGCTGTTCTCCCTGCAGTGCTGTTGAGTAGAAACTGATCAGGATGAACATTGTCCAATGCCAGGAATGCTGAACAAGATGCCCCCTCCAGTGGTACCCAGGGGTGTTAGGGCAGCATCACCCCTCGCAGGAGAGAATTTGCCAAGTCCTTGACATCACATTCACTAGGAGGGGCTCCCAGCCAAGCTGGCCACAGCTAGTGTGGAAGTGTGAGCTGTGGTTGAACAAGGTCTCCTAGCAGCAGGGTGCTGCTGTTGGAGCTGCTAGGGGTTAAGCGGAGGGGGTGGCTGCCTGTAGCAGTGAAGCTGTCCTTAAGGTCCAGCAGGCAAAAGCTGCATCCTCTGCCTAGACACCAGGGCAGAGCCTTTTGGAAATAAAGAGAGAAGGGAAAAGGCTCTATTCTGGCCTTGCCCTCAGATGTGGGGCCTTGAGCCTTAATATACATATCCCAAACTCCTGCAGCTCTTTGAGATCATCATTCGCCAAGCTGGCTATCCCACAGTGGGATTCTTGACCTAATCTCAACTCCCAACTTCTAATAATTCTGCAACGAAAGCAAGAAAACAGTTTCTTTGGTGATACTCTAGTTAGTTACCATTAGGATTCTCCAAAGATTAATTTGTCCCTGGCTACTGTCACAGGCTTTCTCTCCCCACCTTACTGTGAGGTTTTCAGTCTCCAGCCCTACCCTAATGGGTCGGAAGACTTAATAGGGATCAGTCCCATGGAGCAAGTGTCATGTAAATCCTGACAGAGACAAATCGGCTGTGTGAAAGCCATGTTAACAGTAATGTGGAGATTTTGCTTAAGGTATTGTCCTTTCACCATGAAGTGGTGTGCACGGCACAGAAGCACCAAGTCTCCATGGCATGTATTTTAGAGGGCCAGATATTCCAGCAATGCCATATCTACCCGCTAGCACTGTGCCTGTGGGTACCTCCCTGTTCCTGAACAGCGGCCTTTTGTCATACTCTCCTTAATGCAGTAACTATCTAACTAAGAACATTAGCACAGTCTTCAGTACCTCCTCTGAGGATGAAAAGCTGCTGGAAAGGAACATTTGCCATATTGTATATATAAAAATAACTGAAGAAATAGCTACAGCCACAATGCACATCAAAAGGATTTTGACAAGGTCAAGACAGAGCATGAAATGTAAGGATTTGAACTTCTATCAGGAAATTTGACCTGGGTAGGAGGTGGTGGTACTTCATTGTTAATTTTAATGTATTCAAAAAAGTCTATGCAATAACATACTTTTCACTGATGTCTTCTAAGTATAAACAAAGGCTAATTTCTCTTAAAGCATTTAATATATTCACAGAAATGTTTGTACATTCACTAATGAGTGCCATTATATTGAGAGGCACTTTGCACACAGAGGATTACAGTTATACAGGAATGACCCTGCATAAATGCAGATGGCTTCAAATTAGCTGTAAGCGAATTATGGATAAGAACCCCTGTCCACTGAGTTCTTGAAAGAAAGTAATCAGTTAGCTATTGCTTTACTTAAGTGCCTGGGATTTTATAGCATTCTTAGTTTTATCTTGTAGATTTTTTTTAGAAAGAATTCAACTCTCTACGTCCCTTTAGGATCAGGGAAGTACTAACTGTATGTCGTATAGTTAGGTGTGTATGTTTGCGTGTGGACTCTTCAGTGGCTTCTATCTACTTGAACAAAGATTATCATTATAAAACCGAATGGGTCAGTTAGTCAACCTGTTGGTTTTCTTAGTCTATTGTGTGCTTAATTATCAGTTGGATGTTTATTTGTCCACAGATTTGGACTGTTTCCCATCAGGTGACACAATCAGTGGAAACTGCTTCAAATCCAGGGTAGCCTCTACACAGTCAAGAGCTAATAAATATATGCCTTTGGCTGAGCCATACTGCAGTATAACTTCTAACTCAGTTCTAACCCTTTTTCTTCTTACTTTTCAGTTATCACTAACTTTTATTTTCCCCCTTCTGCCCATTTTCTTTCCAATTATCCATGTTAAATGGTGACCAGAAATAGCATGGATAAATGACATCCATGAACAGTTTATAATTCTCAATTGAGCCAATAATTTTCCACCTTGTCTTCTATCAGATCTTTTTATGAGAACTGCTAAAATGACCAAAATTGATTGATTTGCATTTCACTTCCTCTCTGAAGTTTTGGATATTATCTACTGAAAATACAGAAATGCAGTGGCTGAAAGATGTTCGGCAGGAGAGCTGGGTAATCTATCAATTGGACAATTGATCTCAGAGTAGTTAGGAATTAGCTGACTACTAAATTATTAAGTCTGTATGCAAATGGATGTTGGTATGGAGCAGCATGTGTGGTCTCTGCTCGGGAAGTCATTCTTTTTATGTTAGATGAATACAAAATGATACCGAAGGAAATGTGTATGTTTATGAGTTAAAGAGGTTGGACATGAAATCTGAAAGAAGGAATATCAATCTAGAACGGTACAGAAAATAACAAGGAAAGAGTACCAGCAATCGAGAAAATAATTTAGGAAAGTAACAGGAAACAGTGGGAGAACACAGTTGCACTTTAGGAATGTGCGCTGAGATAATGAAAGTGCATCCAAAAGATTGTACCAGAATGATTGGATTGAGGTAGTTATGAAATTGTGCTGTCAGAGAAGTACCAGAACATTTGCAAGGATTAAAGGAGCATACTCTGTTTATTTTCTTTAAAAAAATTTAAGCATACCTCTAACTCTGTGCCTGTCTTTGTAAAGCCTTCTCTACCCTGTAAGCACTCAGTGGTCACTATTACTAAAATCTCCTTCATTCATTTAGAAAATAGGCTTTGACTGCCTGCTCTATATTAGGCTCTTTGCTAGTAGTGCTGGGTAAAGAGGCACTGGCTAGGCAAGTGTGTGTTGTCAAGAAGCCTATGATTCATTGAGGAAGGTAGAAAAATAAACAGTCGCAATGTGCAATCGGTGCTGTGATACTAAAGCTTGAAAGCAGAAAGGAGGGGTGTCTGACTCAGTCTTGGAGGGAGAGAAGACTTCCTCCAGACAGTGATGTCTGCAATCAGAGACCCAAAGCCTTAGTGGAAGCTGTCCACTTGAGGGGAGAGTGGGGAGGAGATAAGAGAGCTGATGGAGAGGAAGAAAAGGTATTGAGTATTCTGGGCAGAAGGAGCAACATGTGCACAAGCCTGGAGGAAAAGCATGGAATCTTGTGGGTCCAAAAAGTAGTTCAGTATGGCCAGAGCATAGCATGAGGCAAGAGTGGGAAATAAAGAAGGCTGAAGGGAGCTTTTAATGTGTAAATCAGGTCACTCCTCTCTCTACTTAAAACTCTCTAGTGGCTTCCATTGCAAGCAGAATAAAATTGAAAGGCTGCACCGTGGCCTGCAAAGCCCTGTGCATCTGACCCTTTTTTAATGCTCTGGCCTCATGTCCTTTTACTCTACTTGACTCTGGCCTCTTTTTTTTGTCCCCTTGTCGTTTAAATATATCAAGCTTTAGTCTAGTCTCAGGGTCTTTAAATTCAGGGTTCCCTGTAGTTTCTATATGTTTCTGCTTATTATTCAAGACTCCACTCAAATGCCATCCCCTCCTAGAGCCTTTCCCAACCACTTTCTAACTAAGCAGCACCCCAAATCACTCTTTATAATGTTATATTATTTTATTCATAGCATTTATAGGTCCTGACATTTTTGTGTATGTCTTTGTTTACTTCCTTTCTACGTTAACAGTTAAGACCTTGTGGACAGGGACTCTGTACTCTTTTACCAGTGTATTTCCAGTATCTGGAACAGTGTTTGACACATAATAGGTACTCAATAAAATTCTCTATAATTGTGGTTTTCTGTCCAGCAGTAACCACGGTGACGCAATGAATTACTCGAGACAAAAGACAAGAGGAGCGAGAGTGAGAACAACTCAAGGGACAGTGTCCTACCAAACAGTTCTCATTTTGGTTTTTATTAAGATTTTCGGGGTAGGGAGATGTGCTGGCATTTAAGGCTGTTTAGGGAGGCAGGAGGGGAGGCAGGACATTTTGACCTTAATAACACAAAGATCGACAGGCAAGTAGACAACAGATAAGCCTGGCCTTGGGAAAGGAATGTACTACGTGCAACATAGCATAGCAAAGTGAGACATTTTAGTTTACAATATTTTATCTATAGAATTCCACATATAATCACTTAGAGGAGAGATCAGTGGACACCAGCTCCATGAAATGCCTTAAATGCCCAGAGCTTTATGCTGAAAGCAATGGGTTTTAAGCAGAGAAGGGACATTATCACAATTTTGTGCTTTAGAAAAATCATTCTGGCTATAACATAGAGCATGGATGTGAGTGGGTCTTATTAGAAACAGGAAGACTTAGTTAGTAGACTGTTGACATTTTTCTGGCCATCCTCTTCTACCTCCACTCCCTCCAAAATGCTGACTTGTACTAAGGGAATGGCTTTGGGAATAGAGTGAGATAGAGACAGAACACATTGTATCTGATGACTAATTGGATCAGTGTAGGCGGGAAAAGGAGGAGTCAAGATGATATGTGGGTATTTTTCCTGTATAACTGAATAAAGAGAGAGACGTGCACAGGAGATTTGGATTTGAGCGTCATCAGCAAATAGATGGTAATGGACCCCTGAAAGGGATGAGATCAGCCTGGGAGAGGGTGGAGTGAGACCAGGCTGAATTCCTGAGGTATGCAGATAAATTCAAAATAATTAAAAACAAAACAAAACAAAACAAAAAAAGACCCAGCTTAAACCCTTGTTGAAAGTAAATTAGCGTAATTAAAAAATTTAGAGTTGGGAATATAATTTCCTCCCTATGTGAAGGCTCCTTCTGAATTTGTCTGCATGTGTCTCTGGTTGAGCTTTTCAATTTTGCTAAAACAGGTGTATTAGTCAGAGTTCTCTGGGGAAATAGAAACCACAGGAGATACCTTTAAATATTATGAGACTCTATAAAATTGTCTCAGGAAGCCATGGAGATGCACAAACTCAAATTCCGTAGGGCAGGCTGCAAGCTGGGAACTCCACTGAAGGTTTTTGAGGAATTTCCCAGGAGCTGGCCATCTGAAGTAGGGAGAAAATTCTCTCTTCTGACTGCTGAACTCATTACTTCTCCTTTAAAGCCTTCAACTGATTGGATGAAACGTCTCTCATTGCTGATGCCAGATGTAATCAGCCATAAATGCAATCAACTTACTGATGATTTAAGTCCACGAAATGTCTTTGCGGTAAGTTAGGCCGGTGCTTACTTGACCAGACAAATGGTTGACAAATGAACCTAAACATTGGAACAGGTAAACTAGTTCCGCAGTAGGTAAGATTGTATTTAGACAAGACTGCCCAACTCATAAACAACGATATAGTTTAATAGGATAAATAAACTATATGACAAACTGAAAGGTCAGTTTTGCATCTTGCAAAATAAATATTAGCAAAAAAAAAAACAGAAAAGACTGAGCATTTAATGCCTCTAAAGTTAATGCATGCAGGTAATCATTAATCAAGTCATTTTAAATGCCAAACAGGCATTGTTTACCTCTTCTCACACAAACAGGATCCAATGACCCAATTAAATGTGAAAACTACCAGAAGTTTCATCAGAAGCACAGGAACCCAAAAACCAGGTCTTACCCTCTGAATACTTATTGCCTGAAGTTGCTTATTACAACTTCTCCAAGTTCATCAGAATTTCTAATTATTTGTGACATCTTCTTTATCGGAAGACTAGAAAGAAAGATATAAAGTGCGTTCTCTTGAAATGAAAAGTTAGGCCCAATGTAAATTCTCAATTTTCATAAAGAGAACACAGTTCAAAAGGGATTTTAAAAATCATAAATAAATGTGGTTTTGTTTCTTGCCCCCACCTCTGACATGAAAGTCTCCTATTCCCAAATAAGAAATGAAAAACGGTTTTTCTAGTTCACATACATTTATTCTGTTGTATTAATATTCAAGAAGTTAAAGTCCTTCAGGATTGGAGTCAAACACAAGTTTATTAGGAGCCAGAAAGTAGTTGGGATAGCCTTTCTTTAGATTGTTTTTCATCAATTAAGCTACTTAAATTCCCCTCCTATGTTATTTGGAAATGTTTAATTTATTCTAGTTGAGGATTAGTCAGTAGTCAATAAAGTCACAGCAAAGTCTAGTATTTAATAAAATCATTAGAAAAAGCAATTACATGACTTCAAAGATTCCAAAAAAAAAAAAAAACAATTATAGCCACATGATACAGAATTTCTCCTGTAAGGTGATATATGTGGTTCTAAAAACACACTTAACCTGCAGAACCACACACTAAGAATAACTGAATTTATGGGGAAAAGTAGGCTTGTTGCAAATCACTCAACAGCTACATAACTTTGTAACCAGAGAACTAGCAAAAACAATTTTTTAAAAACCTAATAAAAATACTAGCCCAGTTGAAAAGACATGTTAAATTCCTGTTTAATAAAGAGGTGAATGCTATGGTAAATATAGAGTTTAGTGTTGAAGAAAAGCTGAAGGTAGTTTCATGGAGTAGGTATAAGGAAGGATTAAGGCTGCTCAATTATAGAAACAAGAAAAGGACAAAATGAATAGGTTTATGGGAGAACTGCACATTAAGCTCTTTCAAGACAGAGAGTGTAGACAATCTGAGCCCAGAAGGACTGCATGAGATGAATGGGCATCATGTAAAGTGCTGTATTCCTCTGTGACCTGCTGTGTTCAGATGTTCCAGAGTACACTGCATTCAGCTGCTGTTTCTTGCTGGGAAAAACATTAGCAAATTGCATATGAGGCAATGTGGCACTCATGTTTTACTGACATCATTTCTCCATTTACCAATTGTATATGAGTTAATTTACATTACAGAAGCACATAGTGTGTTATATCAGGAAAGAGAATAACTGCATTTGAATTGTGGATGTAACTTATTTAAAATTTGATAATTTCTACTTAGATTTTGTTTTGAATGTTAGTGAACTACACGTGGGCATATCCATGGGTTCTTTCTTAGGCCCAAAAGTCTAGCTTCTCGAGTTTTCTTCCTTCCTTTCCTGGCCCCAATCATGTCCATTTTTCTCCCTTGGCAGCTTTAGTTGGGGTTCCTCCTGCCCAACCTGATTTGTAAATACAGCTAAAGGTTACACAGTTCTTACCTTAATGACCCCTGGTTTATATTTCTGACTCTTCCTGAGGGGATGAACAACTTCACCTTTGGAGACAAAATGTCTGATTGCAATCCAGGCTCTTCCATTTCCAATCTGGGCTGTTTGGGGAAAGTTACTCCACTTCTCGAAGCCCCTATTGTTCATCCATAAAACGGGGCTAATAACATCAGCTGCCTCCTAGTTGCTGTGAAGGTTAGAAAAGTTAATGCAGGAGAATCGCTGGCCATAGTGGCAGGCACACAGAAAGAGCTCTGTAAAGTTTATTGTCATGGTTGAGTGAAACCCTTTTGGCCGTCAGCCCTGCAAACTGCCTTCCTTCCTTCCCCACTTTAGAGATGTTCCATCTTTTTGGCCTGAAGATGCCATCTTGGTTAATCTCATGCCAAGTCTTCTCTCTATGAAGACATCCAGATGGGGCTCCTAGTTCTACCCACGTATCCAAGAATGATGCATTTCTTGGGGGATTTCCTCATGGTGAATTAGAGCAATTAGGAAAGAAAGTCACGATTTAACCGTAAACTTTCCTTTTGTAAATTTACTGTTTAGAGATCTTTATGAATAAAATAAACCCCCTTGTGCCCCCACTCCCCCAAATGACCATTAGGAGTCTTTTTCTCTTCACTTCTAAAAGGAAATTATACTGTATGGAATATTTCTTTTTGCCAAGTAATCATCATGGAGTTTTTTTTTTTAATGCAATTTTATTGAGATATAATCACATAACGTATCATTCAAAGTGAACAATCAGTTGTTCACAGTATTGCCATATAGTTGTGCATTCATCACCACAATCAAACTTTGAACATTTTCATTACTCCAAAAAATAAAATGAAAAATTAAAATAAAAAACAATGTCCAAAACATCCCATTCCTCTCCATCGTGGAGTTTTATAGCATCTTATGACTATAATTGCTCTGTCATGAACTCTGTAGGAAAAGCAGAAAAGTCAGAACTTAAAAACCTCTCCAATGACTTTTTTTTTAAGCAGCTTTAAACTTATAAAGAAAATAAAATGATTGGGGCACTTGTAAGTTTATAGAAAAATCATGTAGAAGTACTATATTCCCCTCACCTGTGGAACGAGTTGCTCTATAGTGTGTCGTGGGAACATAGACTCAGGCACAACAAAGACTTTCAGCAAATAACCACTTAATTACTTATACAGCACAAAGAGTCCAAAAGAGCAGAGGGAGACATCCCATAGTGACTGGTGCCCCAGGGAGGACTGCTCGCGTCAGGGTCCATGGATGGCAACTCCTCACACCAGCTTTGGGTTGGAGAGGAGAGACTAATCTGTGCTTCCAAAGGGTAGGTTTTTTATACAACCCAGGGGGGAGGTAGCACTGCCACTGAGAGCTCCCCACGGGATTAAGCAGCTGGAACTACTTGTTGCTGGTTTGGGTTTTGGGTTTAAAGTATGGTCAGGCGGGTCCATTAGACTTATCATTTCCCCAGGCTGCGGAATCAATTTATTGAAACATCTACACACAATAGAAAAAGGGTGGGGGTGGAGCTAGGTGAAGGTTGGAGAGTGCAGCTAGGAACGCTTATTATTACTCCAGCATCCCCCACATACGGTCAGTTTTCCTTTTTATTAACATTTTTCATTAGTGTGGTACCTTTGTTACATTTGATATAACATTACTAATATATTAATGTAATTGTATTATTAACTATAGTTCATGGTTTACATTAGGGTTCACTGTGCTGGTCAGTTCTATTCTGATAACATACATACAACCTCTCTTATGACTTACATATCTGGAAATACAGGAAGCTAGATGCTCTGAGGGACATCCTATAGCAGTACAATTATATGCAACAAAAATTATTTTTAACAACTTCTTGGCTTATAAGAAAGTGAGGGAAATTTCCACAGGTAAAAAAAAAATCTCAATTATAACTATATTGCAGAATTCTTAATGCAAATATTAGTAAATCAAGTCCAACATTACATAGAAAGATCATTTATCATGACCAAGTGGGTTTGCTAAAGGGATGCAAAGGTTTAACATTAGAAAATATAATGCATCTTATTAACAGATTAAAGGAGAAAAGGGTCTGGCCTTCTTATTAGATGCAGATAATGTGTTTGATAATATCTGACCTCCATTTGTTATTTAAAAATTTCTCCGACAAAACCACGAATAGAAGGGAATTCTGTTGTCCTAATAAAACATATTTACTGGAAGTCTACAACAACTAAGGTAAGAAGTTAGACATTCCTTTTAAAATTGGAAGAAGACAACATATTCTGCTATTGGAGGCCTTATATCAGAAAAATAAAGGAAATAGAAGGATTTGAAAGGAAGAAATTAACAAAATATTCATATTTAAATTTCTAGGGAAATCACTAAAAGAGTACATTTAGAATGGAAACTGTCAAACTAGTAGAGGGAAAAAGTGAAATTGTAGAAAATAATAAATGCAAAAAGGCCAAGGAAGAAAGAAAAATAGAAAAAGTGGGATAGATTTAAAGCAAAAAAATATGATCCTGGAAACCGACCTAAATCTATCAGCAATGAAAATATGAAATTGGACTAAACAACCCAGTTAAAAACAAAGATTTTTTTTTGAAAAAAAAATCAAGAAGGTGATAAACACAAAATATTGTATAGGTATTACCTCTTGGGGAGACAATGGAGAATGAAATTGTAATGACTCATAAGTAGCCTAAACAGTATCTGTCAGTATTTAATTCTGAGATAGAATGATGGGGCCTTGGGTATTCTTATTATTATTATGCTACGTATCAATTATTATACAAATAAGTGATGCTATATATAAAATACATGTATCAAATATTAAAAAGAAAAATGTTTTTAAATATGTATTTAAAGGTAAATTTTATATATAATATAAATACAGTTTTTAGTAGGCACTTTTAAGATTTCTTGAATGAATTTTATCCTCAGTGGTTATGGCCTGAGCATTACTGCTGTCTACTGGTAGCATACCCTAATTACAGGTACAGTACTCAGTACTGAACCTGTAATCCTAAATATACAAACTATTATGGTAATGTCATATTGGGAGAAAAGTCATTTTAAAAATATTGAGAATTCCCTCCTGTCCATACCATATCCCCTCTAAGAATAAAAATCTTCTTTTGTGGGCACGTGTTGAGTCATGATAACTCCTTTAGCCAACCCACAATTTCACAAACATGGGGTCTTATGAATGATTTTGTCTTTTCCTCTGGGGCATAAATATGTCTCTCACTTTCCTCTTAAGCATTTAATTTCCTATGATGATGTTTATGGTTAGAAACTTATATTCATTTACCTAAGCAATCATATAGGCATATAATATTTTATGAAGGTAAAAGAAAACTGTCCCTCTCATTCTATCCCATTTTGCATAGCAACTATGTAGCTTTCAAATATACAAAACATCTTGTATCTTGATTTTGCATTGTATTCCAAATAGTAAGCTTTTCCTTTCAGATTGCTAAATAAGAATGTATCGATTGAATGTCCAAGTCAGCAGTATTTCTTCATTTTACAAATGAAAAAAAAATGAGGTTTGGAATTCAGACTCAAGCCTGTTACTGCAGTGATACAGTTTTCAGTAGCTTTTTCTTTTATCATCTTAGATGAATACAAGAAACCACAAAGATATTAAGTAGTTTTTAATGTTTTTGGAGGAGTAGCATTAATTTTGAACTTGATGGGTGTATGAGTAATGCTTTCAAGAGCAAGGAAGCTACATTTAAATACTAACACTTTCCTCCGAATTAATTTGGTAGCATAGAAAAAAAAGTTGAGTACTTTTTTTCCTCTTTGGGGTCATAACTGTATTTCATTGACATGCTCATTTCTCCTACGTTTGAATTTTTTATTATTATAATTGTTACTTTATGAGCAATCATTTCAAAATAGATGTTTGTTAATTTGCCAGGCTTGCAGTTTTTTTTTTTTAACAGAAGTTTTGTTGAAATGAAATTAATTGTGCCTTATACAGAGAATTCCCAACACCAGTGAGTTATTTAAAAGTTGGGCATGATATGCTGGTGTTGTAGAAAATATTTTGTGTAACTACGATATTGTCCTACTACTTAGTTTCTTTCTGGTGTAATAATATATAAACTGGAATATTTGACATTATGGGGGAGGCTCATAAGCTGTTTTATGATTAAATGAATTCAAAACCTAAACACTAGAAATCCTCTTCAGTTTATTATTAATATGTAGAAAGGGTGGTGTACTTCTGTGATATGGTGAGACTCACTGCAACTAAGAAGAGGGGATAAGTGACTTGTTCCTTCTCAAGTGGTTGCATGGTTGGCATTGTCAGTAGATGATCAGAGCCCTCATCTCTGGCCAAAAAATATACTTTAAAGTGATTTGACTTAAAATTTGTTATGGGCTTTTTTTTTTTTTTTTTTTTTTTTTGCTTTTATACTTAGAAAGTCCTTCCCTACTCTTAAGAACAGATATTCACCTATATTTTCTTCCTACAAAAATTTATGATGTACTGTACTATTCGACACATACAAAAGAATATTGGTAAGTTGCCCTATATTTTTCTTGTGGTTCTTAAGTGTATTTTTTGGTATTTAACTTTAGAATGGAAGGAAGTCTAGAGCCATCTAGCCAGTTGTGTCATAGCCATTTGTTGAATAAACCATGCATTCTTCACCTTTATCATATGCTGAATTCTTAAAGTGAAGAAAGTGCTTCTTAAACTTTTTTCCTATTTTCTCTTTGAAGTTGCTTTTTTCTTCCCACATTTTTTTCTTTGTTGGACTTGGTGGCGGGCCCATCAGCAGATAATCTTTTAGTCATTCACCTGACATATTTGATCACCTGCTTTGAGCCAGCTGACGCCCTGAAGTGGCGCGATTCTCATTCATTGAGGGGATAGGGCTGTGGAGGTCAGGTTGCCATCTGACCACAGTGCTTGTTCTGGAAGACTCGAGAGGATAGTGGATCTTCCCAAAAGTATGTTTTAGATAAACCAGGAGGAATCCAGAGTTCCGTGCATGTGTGTGTGTTACATCTTGCTGTATAAGTTAGAGCTTTAGAGTAGACTGCGACATAAGCATAGTTTGTTTTCTAACTGATGTAATTGCAGGCTCATTTTTGTCTTGAATTACAATGAGGGTTTTTTCCTGTTGTAACATTTCTATGTTTGGTTAGCTTGGTTGCGATGGAATAAAAGTTGCCTACTGATAAAAATGGTAATTTTCTTTTATGGTGATTTTGAAGCTTTTCTGTAATAGCTGCTACAAATAAAGACATGCTTTTGGTGAAAAAAAATAAATAAATAAAATAAAATAAAGTGATTTGACTGTTGTTAGGTAGTTTTCCAGTTCTGTAACCCTGCATTCAAGTCAGATTTATATTGATCCAGATTGTTATATTCATTCGTTGGAAACGAGGATGCATCACTTCATCTAAGGCCTCTGTGAATGCAAAGCTTTGAGTAAAACCTAATTAACCTGAACCCCATTTATCTAGAGGATGTAATAATTTAGAAAAGTGCTGACACTGCACACCCTTAAGCACTTTAGAAGCACACATATACCTGAAGACAATCTAAACCTGATGCACAATATTCTTAGACTTTCTTGAAGCAGATTGTTGTCCAGCAACAATGATTTAAACTCTCATATAAATAAGTTTAAAATGGCCTGTATTTGAAATACTTCCCTGATTCACTATTACCCTGCTTTAAATCCAGTTACTCCAAATTAGTGAGCTTTGGCTGGGTTGTTTGTTGTGTTACTTAGTGATGATTCAAAAAGTGGGTAAGAAGACCATTCACAATTAGTAATGTTCAGGTGGAATTTGGGTGTTTAGTTTCTAGAAAAAGCCAGCCATTTGAGATGTGAATATTTAATTCATTCTGGGCACCTGGGCACATACTTTTTCATAAAGATTCATCCTGTAAAAAAAAAACATGAACCTAAGTACAATGCCTTCTGCAGGGCCTTGCCTTCACATAGAAGACAGCCCAAAATGTTGAGTGAGTGAATGAATGAATCTATTTCAGTAGATGCTGGGAAGTGTGACAGCAAGGTAGGAAGTTCTTTTCTGATCTATTGAATAGAAAATACATTTTTCATTTTTTAAGGGAGCTAAAGAAAAAAGATTTATTTTAAACCTTGAAATTTCATAACTAGCTTATTAACATTTTTAAGCTTAGTGTGTTGCTTGACTCCATTTCCCCTCCCTCCTCCCAATTAGCTCACAAGATTGCTAACTTCTTTCTCAGGATGTTATCCCAAGGAAGGAAAGATACCCAATGTGGAAATGCATCATTTTCTTCCTCCTCCTTTTCTGATCTGTGATCACACACTAAAAGCTCCATCCTGTGCTGATGTTTGAGAATCTGTTACCATGGAGCTATTCCCCAGCTCAAAGGATGGTTTTATTGTATACAGGGAAGGAGAATGATTAAAATTAAACCTAAAAAAAAATCTTGATTAACAATAATAGAAAATGGGGAAAATGTTCTCAAAATCAAATACAGGGTGCAAGAATACATTATTACAATTGCTCTTGCTCTCTAAATGTTTCCTTTTATTTTCTGCTTTCTGCTTTGGGGAATTTTATTTCTTACAGAAGACCCTGCTGTCCACTAGCTTCTGGGCATTTGTCCAAAATACGAGTGGACATTAATGCAATTCAGCAGATAAGATTTCCTTAGAGACCGCCAAAGGACTTCACTAGTCCATTCCCACCATCCTGCCTCTGACCTGTGCCCTCCCTGAAAAAGCTACTTAAAGAAAAAATAATAAGATTTGGTGCTTGTGTAGAGGTCAAGAAGGATACAAAAGAGTGAAGGATAAATACAAGATTTTTAAACAAAGGTAGCTTGGAGAATGAAGGTAACCCTGACACGAGGCAGGTCTGGAGGGGAGTTGTTGAGACAATGTGATAAGCTCTTCAAATAAAGGTCAGTATCATATACGGAACCTGCCACTTTGTAGCCAGTAATGATCCTCATGTGCAAGCTGTCATCTTGTTTTCTTACATGGATCGAGTGATCAGGACTTACAGTTTTTGCAGACCTGCAATTTTTGAAATTTAGAATTTCTCAGTTGTACCAGAGCTCAAGTAATTTTGTACATTTTAGGGCTCTTTGAAGCACATTAAAGATGAAAAAAATAAGTGGTATTTTACCAAGAGTCTCTTTTCCAGATAACGGGAAGTCTGAAAACTTATCTTTTACAATTTTTAGGAGAAATAAAGTTCAGGAATATATTAGAAGGCAAATGAAATGGGTTCCAATTAAATCTTTTTAAATGTCTTAAAATAGCTAAGATATTTTGATTCTTTGATAGGTAAGGGGCAATTACTTTGTTGGAGAAAGAATTCAAAGTATTCTCGGTTGACAGGACCTCTGTTTCTAAGGTAGAAGCTCAGGGGTAGGCCAGGTGCTGGGATGTGGATCCAGCTGTCAGCGTGGGGAGCTATGTTGGCAGTATTCAGCTTTGGCACAAACAAAACACTTGAGATACATTGCTTAGTAGTGATACTTGCCTATATGACATCAGGGATCAGAAGTTAGAGAAATCAACAGGTTGTGACTTACAGTCAGTGTGAAACAGAAGTTAAGAGCTCAAGCTTAGCGTTCAAATCCTTATTCTTCCAATTAATAGTTCGGTGTTTGTTTAAACTCTTTAAGCCTCAGATTCCTCATCTGTGAAATCAGATTCATAATGGAACTTACCTCAGTAGGTTGTTGTGAGGATTAAGTTAGACAATACATGTAAAGTAGCTCAGCTTAGTTTCTAGCACATAGAATGAATGGTTATTTCTTTACAATTTATAATCTCTTCTTTGATTTTATTCCTGTAGGATACATTGAATTTTGGAGATCATTAGGAAGGAGTACAGTAAATTGTACTTGATATCTTATTATTGACCTAAATGGGTTTTGGAGGTCATTAGGAAGGAGTACAGTAAATTGTACTTGATTTCTTATTATTGACCTAAATGGAGATGTGCCCAACTCCACTCTAATACTGTAGTTCAGTAAATAGGTGAAGAGTTTAAAAGTTTTCTGTGATGGAAATTACATCATTTATCATTTGAAAGCTCTATTGTCTGTATAATCAACAGGGTTCCACATGAAGTGGGTAAAGAGGAATGGCTATGCTTTTCTTTCTTTACCACCCCAATTCTCAAGATGTCATCATTTCTATTAAGCATGCCAGTGTCTCTGGTAGTGTGCTAGTATTCCACAGACTGAGGAGCCACTTAGTATTCTCGTCTGGAATATTATGATTTTAGAGATATTTTCAGAGACCAAACGTCCAAAATTTGTTTGGCTGAAAGCTGGACTAACTTGGAATCTCAGCTATCCAGGGAGAATATACCAACAGCTCTCTTTCTCCTTTACCCACCTCTAACGGCAAGTCCTGTTTTTGGCAATAAATGCTTTTAATTCACCAGTTTTCCTTGACATTTTTGCATTGCAGTGTTTCCTTTCTCTTTAGGATTAAGGATAACTTATAAATCTGGCTGGACTTAGGGTCTTGCTTCTGTGTCTTTTTGGGCCCTAATTTCCTGTGGGGTCTGTATGATCCTTGCAAAGTTCCTGTGGGATTAACGTATCTGGTATTCCACTAACACTGGTAATAAGAAATGGGTGTTTAGTCACAGTTGTGACAACGGTCAACAATCTTTTTGAGATTTTCCAGGTATTGAAATGCTATGAGAGATTATCAAGTAAACATACCTTAGAACAAAAATAAAGCACACACAAAAAACCTAATTTGCCAGTGTGTTTGGAGGAAAACAAAACCAGCACTCTCTTTACCCCCTTTCAGTGTGGGCTGGTTTCTTCTAGGCACTTCATTCCTTCCAAGTGGTTGCCCTCTTGGGAGTTGGGGACAAAAACAGTCTTTCTTATAAGTTGAAAGCAGTAAGTAAGAGATGAAAGCCTCCAACTTCTTAGTGGTTGGTATGAGCACTTCTTTTCTGACCTTGAATACATTCAACTACACAAATAACTAATAATGTAAAGCATCAGCTTCAAAGCCCTTCACAGCTCTGAAACATTTTCATCTATTACTGAGTTATTATAGTTTCCTGAAGACAAATGGGACACAGATTATCTTTATAGGAAAAAAAAAGTGTTTCCAATTTAAACTTAATGTGAAGGGTGGTCCAACATGGGATGTAAACAACTTCTCTGAAGCAGATGCAGATACACACTAACAGAGAGAATGATTCTATCTTAGGCCTGGACATGGGGAATTAAGACTGAGTTCTCAAAGTGGCACAAAGGCAAGTGAATCCTAAACCCAATACTGATAAGTAGATAATAATTAGAAAAATAAAACTCTTCTCCTTTTTCGGTGGCAAAGCACAGATGTCTCCACTTGATTTCATATGAAATGGAAGGCTTAACTGCCATTGTGAGGGAAAAGTAAGCTTTTTTTCCCTTTCCTCAGAAAGTGCTGAAGCAGATTGTCTATTAAAAAGCTTAATAGAGAATTCAAAGACAGGGACCTCACAGCAGGGGAAAGAGAGTAACTAGGTTGGGAAAGAGGAATCTAATAGTAAAAAAGCAACTTTACTTCTGCCAGGCAGTTCAATGCTGAAAAAGTCACATAATGTAAACTCAATTCATTTATATCCCTTCCGATTTGAAAGTCTTAGAGCTGTGGCTTCAACAGTTCATTGCTGTCAAGATTTCCCTAGAAATGAAAATTGAGCAAGGGCATTTATTTGTGTACTTTCTTAAGGTAACAAGTCCAACCCTGAGTTGTGTGACAGAGAGGAAGTAAAACAATTCTTAAATCTGCTCTTAATGTTAAAGCCTAGTCAAGAAAGCATGCCCTGACTGCTTACGAAAGCAATCCTTGAAAACTAGGGTCTCTCTATAAAATACTCAGAATTGGTAAGTATATGTACTACAAGTCTATCTTTTCCATGAGCCTTTAAAGAAACTTTCTATCTTAGTACCCATTTGTTTCATTTTTTTTTTCTTTTCATATCACGTGGTTTTATTTGAGCAGACCCTGTTCAGAAATTTCTAAGTTTAAAATCATTCATTCAGGAAATATTCATCTCATGTCTACTCTGTGCAAGTCATTGAAAATTCAGATGAGAGTGAGATTAGGTCCTCACTGCCTGGTGGAGGTGACAGAAAAATGAAGAGAATCTCAATTCAGCCTGATCAGTGCCATGGCACATGCATGGACATAGTGTAGTGGGTACACAGAAGAGGGAACTCAGGAGTGCCTCCCAGTGACACTGATATTTGAGCTGTGTCTCAAAGGAATCCAGGATGTGTTTAAGAATCTTGTCATCAGGCTTAACATGCAAAATTCTCATGGATATAATGGTAGCTAGAACACTAAAAGTGTTCTGTTTATATAAAAGATGTCTTCTCAGAAATGAAGCTTTATTATACAGAAGGTTAAGGCATAAAGAGTAAATATATTTCATTAGAATGAAATTTAAGAAGTCCACAAAGCAGGAGTAGTGGACTGTGAAAAGACCTCCCCATGAGTATTGGTAGGTAAACAATGAGTCTACAAGGACTTCATTTTCCCTCTCTATGGTATTCTATAGCAGCAAGCATGAGAGATATATGTGGTGCCTGGGCATGTGCACTTACATAACATTAACTTTCCAGGCACTGCAATGACCAGTAGATGCCACAATTCATATTCAAAGGTAAACAAAGTCATATCTGGGGTCTTGGAGCTAATCAATGTCAAAACAGAGAATTGAACTTCCAGACCTTGGGCATATACTAATGTCCTAACTGTTCAGGAGGTTTTATTGTAGAAAGACTGAAAGTCAATACTGATTGATTATTATTTACTAAATAGCACAGTGTCACATACCCTGGAACTCTCTCTTCTCATAGCTAAGGCCAGCACTCTTCTTATATACTAGACCTCATTCCCTTTCACCTACAAGGATATTGCTCTGGCAATTCCTATCCTCTCTTCTACGTCATCAATATTTCCCTGTCTATGAGGTCTTTCCTAGCAGCATGCTAACGTGTTTTTTATTCTATCTTTAGAAAAGAATAAAAGTTCTCTCAGTTCCACTTCTACATCTAGCAATTTCCTATTTCTCTCCTTTTCTTTGCAGCGAAGCTCCTTCAGAGTTTTCTGTACTCCTGGTCTCTATTTCCTCTTCTCCCATTCTCTCTTAAGCCCACTCCAATCTGGCTGTCGCCCCACACCTCCACAGAAACTACTCTTGTCAAGTTCATCACTGAGCTCCAAAGTGTTAACTTCAGTGGCACATTTTCCATCCTCAACTTATTTGACCTATCACCTGCATTGACACAGTAAATCCCCCCTTTTTTCCTCCTTGAAACACTTTCTTCCCTAACTCTCAGGAAACTATATTCTCCTATTTTCTTCCTGTCTCACTCAAAAATATTTGGATGTTTCATAAAAATTTCAAACTTATAATGTCTGAAGCTGAACTCATAAGCTATACCATCACCCCAATCTCACTCCCTTTTACCACCTCCCGCAACTCAGTTAATGGCAACTCCATACTTCAAGTTGCTCCTGTAGGAAAACTTTGACTCAGTTTCTCTCCCTCTCATACCCCACATTCAGTCCATCAGAAATCACGTGTGTTCTACCATCAAAATATATCCAGACCCTGAGCCACTTCTCACCACCTCCACTGCTAACATTCTGGTCCAAGCCCCTATCATTTCATTCTTGCCTTATTGCAATAGTTCTCTGACTGATCTTTCAGCTTCCATACTTGCTTAAGCCTATTCTTAAGCAAAAGCCTCAGCAATCTTGGCAAAATGTAAGTCCTCTCTTCAGAATCCCTTAATTTACCCATTATGGTGGCTTGTAAAGCTCTATGCATTCTGGCCTCTTATTTTCTCTCAGACATTGTTTTCTATTACTCTTCCCTTCACCCAACAGACTCTAGGCTCTCTGGCCTCCTTCCTGTTCCCTTACTTAGGAGCTGGAAAACTTCTCCTGTAAAAAGAAAAGACAGTAAATAATTTAGGCTTTGTGGGCCATATGATTTCTGTTGCTGCTATTCAACTCTGCCATTGTAGCACAAAAGCAGCCACAGACAAAACACATAAGTGGGTGTGGCTACATTCCAGGTAAGCCAATTAAACTTTATTTAAAATAACAGGCAGCAGATTAGATTTATTCCCTGTGCTATGGTTTGCAGACCTCTGCCCTGATTCTTGAGGCAAACCCCTACCTCAGAGCCTTTCTTTACACTTGCTGCTTCTAATGCCTGAAATGGCTTCCCCCTCTACTGTCTTAGGAATTTGCTCATGTGTCACCTTCTGAATGAAGTCATTTCAGTCAGAGTGCTGGCAGGATACAGATGGCATACTCAAATTGGAATAATTCAAGGAAGTTTTAACAAAGGGATGTGGAGGGCAAAGGGAAACTAGAAGGGATACCAGTATCCCAGGCTTGGTTAAGCAGAGTTGTTCCTACTGCTGGGCCTAAATGTAGAAGGGATGGAGAAGTTACCAGAACTCAGAAGAGAAAGGGGGTAGACAAGGCACCTTTGAGAGAAGCAGTGACCTTCTGAACCTTTGCTTGAGCTCCCCATTAATCTACCGAATCAGAAGCCAGAGGGCAAATGAGTCCACTGATGCAGTCTATGCAGGTCACCCTCCTGGGACAGAAGTCTCCTTTGTTGCATGCTGCATATAATGCCTAGTCCACTGTATGGCATGTTGTACATGTAATAAGTAATTTAAATGAATAAATAATTTAAATGAATAAATCTTCTCCTGAAGAAAGGAATAAGAAAGGCTACAGGAAGATAGACCCTTACTGATTTTCTTTGGTTTCTTTTCCACAGCGTGACCTCTTTCTCTCTATTACTCGTAACTCAAGTACAGACCAGTATCTACTATTGGAAAGGATAATTTTTTTAATTCTCAATATTTAATATCATTGGTCTTAACAATTTCCTATATAAGGGCAGTAATCAAAACAAGACCTTTAACTTAAATTAATAGTGTAGAATAGAAATATACACATGATTATATTTTTAGTTTTCTCATGGTTGTTTTCCTAATTTGGACTTATGTAATATTCTTTGTGGTCTGTCTATCCCATAGTCAGTGTTTCTCAGAGTTCAGTGCTTGGCCTACTTCTTCTTCTTCTTTTTTTTTTAATTCATTTTTTTTAATTTTATTTTGAAATAAATTCAAACTTACAGTAACAGTTGCAAAAATAATACAAACCCCATACACAGAACTCCAGCATACCCCAACCCCCCTCCACTGATACCCCAATCTACCAACTTTAATATTTTGTCACTTAACCATTTCTTTCTTTCCCTCCCTGTCTATCATCCATCATCTATGGCTCTGTCTTCTGAACATATGTGAGCAAGTTGCACACATCCTTGAACAAATAATATAATTCACATATACATTTCCTATGAACAATAATATTCATTTATGTAATCACATTAAGGGTAGTTAAGAAGTTCAAGAAATTTAACATTCATATAAAGCTTACATTCTGTATTTCGTTTTTTTCTTATGTCCCAATTGTGTCCTTTTGAGCCTTTTCTCCTGTATTCTTAGATCTCATCCAGGATCATCTATGGCATTTAATTGTCATTATCTATTTAGACTGTCTTTTTTTTCAATTGTGGAAACATATATACAGCATATATCTTCCCATTCCAACCCCTCCCAAGCATTCCATTTACTGGGTTTAATCACATTCACAATGTTGCAATGCCATCACCTTCTCACCATTCATTACTAGAAATTTCCCTTCACCCCAAGCAGAAACCCTACACTCATTTCTTATTAACTCCCCATTGTTCCTTCCCCCACTTCTTGTAACCCCTACTCTACTTTTCATCTTTATGATCGTATTCTCTGATACTTTCTTTGTGTTTACCGTGGGGCTTAAATTTAAACTCTTAAGTCTATAACAATCTTGTTTTCTTTGATACCAACTTAACTTCAATAGGACACATAGACTATGTTCCCATACTCCTCCATTCCCCCACCTTTATGTAGTTCTTGTCAAAAATTACATATTTTACATGGAGTCCAAAACCATTGATTTATCATTACACTTTATGAATTTTAAGATCCTGTAGGAAGTAAATAGTGGAGTTACAAATCAAAAATACAGTAGTATTGGTATTTATATTTACCATGTGATCTTTACTGGAAATCTTTATTTCTTCATGTGGTTTCAGTCAATTGTTTAGTGTCCCTTCCTTTCAGCCTGCACAATTCCCTTTAGCATTTCTTATAGGACTGATCTAATGGTGATGAAGTCCCTCAGCTTTTGATTATCCGAGAATGTTTTCATCTCCCCCTCATTTTACCCTCCAGGTGTTTTTGAATTTTCTAAGTCTCTGATGGTTATTGACTTCTATTTGAATTCCATTGTGGTCAGAGAATGTGCTTTGAATAATTTCAATTTTTTTAAATTTATTGAGGCTTGTTTTATGTCCCAGCCTATGGTCCATTCTGGAGAAAGTTCTGTGATCACTAGAGAAGAATGTGTATCCTAGTGATTTGGGATGTAATGTTCTGTATATGTCTGTTAAATTTCTCTCTATCTCTCTCTCTTTTCTTTGTTTCTCTGTTGGTAGGGCTCTCTTTAGTATCTGAAGTAGGGCAGGTCTTTTATTAGCAAAATCTCTCAGCATTTGTGTTCTAGTTTGCTAATGCTGCTGGAATGCAAAACACCAGAGATGGATTGGCTTTTATAAAAGGGGGTTTATTTGGTCACACAGTTACAGGCCATAAAGTGTCCAAGGTAACACATCAGCAATCGGGTTACTTCACTGGAGGATGGCCAATGGTGTCTGGAAAACCTCTGTTAGCTGGGAAGGCACGTGGCTGGCGTCTGAGCTTGCTACAGCCAACAGGGACTTTGAAGAAAACACAGGAACTGCAGATGAGAGACATTTTGAAAATGGCTGTTGAAAGCAGACTCTTGCTCCAGAGAAGCTGAGAGAGGACAAATATTCCAAGTGCAACTAAAAGTGACATTTTTGAGGAACTGTAGCCTAGAGAGGAACATCCTGGGAGAAAGCCATTTTGAAACCAGAACTTTGGAGCAGACGCCAGCCACGTAGAGGGGAGGGCAGTGATTTCACCTTTCAAGTTGGCTTAGCTAGAGAGAGAGGGCCACATCTGAGCAACAAAGAGGCATTCGGGAGGAGGCTCTTAGGCACAATTATAGGCAGGTCTAGCCTCTCCTTTGCAGCAACAGTCTTCCCAAGGACAAGTCCTGTGGTAGAGGGCTCAGCCCATCAAACCACCAGTCCCCTATATCTGTGAGCACATCAGCAACCATTGAGGTGAGGAAGCCCAATACCCCTGCATTTCTCCACCAGCTCCTCAAGGGGGCTCTGCATATTTTTTTTTAAATCAACTATATAAAAAAAAAATACAATTAAAAAAAAAAAACATTTCAAACAAACCATAACAAGGAAGTAAGAAAAAGGCAACTAACCTAAGATAACTACTTTACTTCCAACATATTCCTACTGTATCTCAAGGAAATAACCTAATACAGCTGCATTTCTGTGAACTTGTTCCTACCATACCCATAAGAAATTAACAGACAATAGTCATTCCTGGGCATTCCCAGAACATTAAATTTACCCATGATAGCTTATCTGTTCTTATTGGGTTATCATTCCTGCTTCCTTAATTGCTCTCTATCACTAGTTCCCCTACATTGTATATTATAAGCCATTTGTTTTACATTTTTCAATGTTTACATTAGTGGTAGCATATAATATTTCTCTTTTTGTGCATGGCTTATTTCACTCAGCATTATATCTTCAAGGTTCATCCATGTTGTCATATGTTTCACGACATTGTTCCTTCTTACAGCTGCATAGTATTCCATCGTGTATATATACCACATTTTATTTATCCACTCATCTGTTGAAGGACATTTGGGTTGTTTCCATCTCTTGGCAATTGTGAATAATGCTGCTATGAACATTGGCATGCAGATATCTGTTTGTGTCACTGCTTTCAGATCTTCCAGGTATATACTGAGAAGTGCAATTGCTGGATCAAAGCGTAACTCTATATCTAGTTTCCTACGGAAGTGCAAGACTTGACTTCCAGAGTGGATGAACCATTATACAGTCTCACCAACAATGATAAGGGTTCCAATTTCTCCACATCCTCTCCAGCATTTGTAGTTTCCTGTTTGTTTAATGGCAGCCATTCTAATTGGTGTGAGATGGTATCTCATTGTGGTCTTAATTTGCATCTCTCTAATAGCTAGTGAGGCTGAAGATTTTTTCATGTGTTTCTTGACCATTTGTATTTCCTCTTCAGAGAACTGTCTTTTCATATCTTTTGCCCATTCTATAATTGGGCTGTCTGTACTATTGTCATTGAGTTGTAGGATTTCTTTATATATGCAAGATATCAATCTTTTGTCAGATACATGGTTTCCAAAACCTTTTTCCCATTGAGCTGGCTGCCTCTTCACCTTTTGGACAAATTCCTTTGAGATACAGAAACTTCTAAGCTTAAGGAGTTCCCATGTATCTATTTTTCCTTTTGTTGCTTGTGCTTTGGGTGTAAAGTCTAGGAAGTGGCCGCCTAATACAAGGTCTTGAAGATGTTTCCCTACATTATCTTCTAGGAGTTTTATGGTACTGTCTTTTAAATTGAGAGCTTTGATTCACTTTGAGTTACTTTTTGTGTAGGGTGTGAGGTAGGGGACCTCTTTCATTCTTTTGCATATGGATATCCAACTCTCCCAGCCCCATTTGTTGAAAAGACTGTTATGTCCCAGTTCAGTGGCTTTGGGGGCCTTATCAAAGATCAGTCGGCCATAGATCTGGGGGTCTATCTCTGAATTCTCAATTTGGTTCCATTGATCAATATGTCTGTCTTTGCAGTACCATGCTGTTTTGACAACTGTGGCTTTATAATAAGCTTCAAAGTCAGGGAGTGTAAGTCCTCCCACTTCATTTTTCTTTTTTAGAGTGTCTTTAGCAATTCAAGGCATCTTCCCTTTCCAAATAAATTTGATAACTAGCTTTTCCAAGTCTGCAAAGTAGTTTGTTGGAATTTTGATTGGGATTGCATTGAATCTGTAGATGAGTTTGGGTAGAATTGTCATCTTAATGACATTTATTGGCCTATTTCTTTTCTCACCATGACCCACCCCAGCAACCTCATCTGTAGCTACAGATTCAAATAGCATTGTAATCAGATGAGGCATGAACACTTATCTCCAGCCTATATCTTCTACTTAGGCTTCAAAATCTTTATGCTACATCCAACCGCCTACAACATATCATTATTTGCAAATCTCATAGTAATCTAAACCTCACCCTGTTTGTAACTGTATCTCCTTTCCCGCACTCCATACCAACAGCCTATTCTTCCTGCTCTCTCTCTCTGAAGATGGCATCCAAGATCCACGCCAGAAAACTGGGAGACACTGGTGCCTTCTCCCTCTTCCTCATCCACCATCTAATTAACCACAACAGCCTATTGTTTTTCACCTTCTAAATATCTCACATATCTGTGATCTCCTTCTCATCTCTATATCTGTTCCTCTGGTTCATGTGCTTATCATTTCTTGTCTAAATTTTTGCATTGGTCCCCTAAGACCCCTAGAGGTCTCCTTGCCTGTAATTGTGCCATTTAATCTGTCATCCACAATGCTACTAATGTGGTCTTCTTACATGCAAAGTTTGTCAGGTCCTTCTTGTGTAAAGTTTGTTCAGTGGCTTCTCTTCACCTACAGCATAAAACCCGAGCTCTTTTAAATGGCATATAAAATCTTGCAATGCATTATCTCCTTCTATATCCTTGCAATTTATGCTTCAGAAATACAAACTACTTGCATTGATTAACCAGATCTTTTCCATGGTCTCTAATACCCCCATGTCTTTGTACCTCATGTGGTTTTCCTCCTGCATGAAATGATTTCCCCAATCTTATCAGCCCAGTAACCTCTGCTTCTCTTCTGAAACCTACCTCCCTCCTCTCTGTTTCAGCTGTACTTTGTAATAACTGCAGTATGGCCTTTGCATAGCATATTGTAATGATTTGGTTTGATATCTGTCTCCCCACTAGATTCTAAGCTTCTTCAGAGAAGATGCATTTTTTTTTTATCCCCAGTGCCTAGCACAGTATAGTATGTGCTCAGTAAATGTGATGAACAAATGGTACATTTAGCTTTGCAGTATCACATACTATGCATATCTTTGTATAAATTCAAAACAGAATCACAATTTTTAAACAGGACTTAAGTTTTTAAACATTTAAAAAATAATATTCTAAATAACTAATCATCTATTCACTTTTCTATCTTTTAATCTAGAAGGTGCTAAAGGAACCTAGTTTTATATTTTCCTAATGATTGTGAAAAAGCTGCTTTTTATTAGGCTTGTTAAAATGTTAGCAACACATGTAACACAAAATTTCCCGTTCTAACCATTTAAGTGTATACTTCAGTGGTATTCAAAAATAGTCATTTGTAATTGTTAGATTTATTTAAAAGCTTTAGAAAGAAAACTAAATATTTCTTTCTAAATGAATATACA
Organism: Choloepus didactylus; assembly: GCF_015220235.1. Taxonomy (NCBI): domain Eukaryota; kingdom Metazoa; phylum Chordata; class Mammalia; order Pilosa; family Megalonychidae; genus Choloepus; species Choloepus didactylus. The sequence continues at coordinate 83,774,238 of NC_051311.1, forward strand.
CTAACACAATACTTACTACACTTAGAAACAAAATATTTCAAGTTATGTTTTAAATTACTGTTGTATAATTGAAACAGGATCAACCATATTTTAATTAAAACTAATATTTTTAGACACATATTTTATATTGCAATTATCATGACATATCTGAACCCCATATCTGTGTCATTCTTTCAGTTCAAATATATATTAATTTTATACTATGATATCAGGGCCAGATTGGTGGCCAGATAAAAATTTGGCGATGAGATTGGAAAAGAGTAGAATATGCTTTAACCATGCAAACATCCCTGGTTTTCTGAAGGGCACATTAAAAGGATAATGTGCTTGTTGGAGGGATATATAGGGCAATAAACAGTTTTGTGAGTGATTAAAGAGTGAAGTGACGCCGAATCTCCTGATTACCACCAAAAGGCTCTTACTGCAAATATGCTACAGTGCCATGAAAATTTCCATTTGTATATTAGTTTTTATAACATTCAATAAACTTTATTGTTATTAGCTTTATACTAAGCAGTAAGCAGATGTGTCTGTCCCTTAAAATATCCTAAATTGAATTTCCAATATTCAAAATCCAATTTAATATCACTAGAACCAAAAAATAACGTTTCCCTTTCTATAACCTATTTCTGTATTCATAGAAAAGCAGAAAGAAGAGAGGACTGACATTTAATCCAGAAAAGATATGCCTTTGGGTAGATACAGCTGCTGAGTAAAGCTGACAGATTTCTACGAAAAGAACAGTTCATAGATAGAAAAACTGTACTGTACATCTTCAGGCTATTAAATCTAGACTTTCTGAAAAAGACCAACTGGCTAGCCCAGTCATCTTTGAAATAAGGTATTAGACATCTTGTAGTAGCATTAATATTTGCTAGATTAACTGGAATATCATTATTTTTTTAAATAGCAGTGAAATAGAGAAAAAGAACTGGCAAACAATTGCATTTCTTTTTCCTTCTCTGGCACTGTGAATTGAATGTTGATATCTTTTACCTTTTGACCCCATTTTTAAGGACAAGTTTCAAAAAGAGATAAATTATTTGATGGCAATGTGTAAGCTTGGAGAAAGGAATAGGAAAATGCTAGCCAGAAGAACTTCTGCAATACTGAAATAAATGTGATTTCATGCTATGCAACAAACTTTTAGAAAGAAACTTAAGACCATTCTACTGGGACACTTGCATGACACCCCAAAACCTTTATGATAGGAAGTAAAGATATCTGTACTCCCATTTGTATTTCAATATCCATTGTAGAGTGACTCAAGACCTCCTGAACAAAGGAACCAGTTAATCACAGTGGTGTTCAGACACAGTTTCCCAATATTGCCTACATCCTCTTCTTATTTCATCTCTCTCCTTCTTCCAGTGACTACACACACACACACACACACACACACACACACACACACTTTCAAATGAAAGCTTCTTCCTCTTTGGTCATTTCCCTTTGCCTATCTTCCTTTGAAAAATCAAACATGATGTACCATCACATGCCACTGGTATATACCAAGGAGAATGCCAATTTAAGAGCCATCAGTTATGAATAAATTTGTGATTCCTGTATAATTGTGATTGTTAGAAAATTGAGATATCTTGGTATTGCTGTGAGAGTTTAGGATTCAACGTTTTATTGTAACATGGGCTCCTTTATATAATTTCATTATAATAATGTGTGGCATTTTGTTATAAGAGCTAAGTGTCAGAAGGCACATGGCATGCCCATTTGCAGGGGTCAGTAATGAAAATAATCTGGATCTCAGCTTCTTAGTTAGAAATTAGCAATGAAAGAGTTCTGACCAAAGGAAGCCAAAGTGGATCATACACACCTCCTTCTATTCCCTTTTCTAATAACTGAAATCTTTTTGAGTGGAGTCTTCTATTTGAGCAGGTGGTCTGAAAGCTAATTGGACTATTAGAAGTAGAAAGATTTGAGAAGATTTTTAAAAAGTAACTGTTGATTTATGAAAAGCAGTGGAGTGAAAGAACGTTTACAGTCTTTTCTTCCACTCTGCTACCTGCTCCTCCAACACTAAGCAGGAACTCCACAATCAAGCATTTCCCATAGAGCATAAAGCATGACTGCAATGGAGGAAAAGCTTACATATTTCCTTAGTGATTAAAGAGAATACATGGAAACCATAATAAACTGAGCGTTACCGTGGTGAACCATGAGATCTTTTCTTTTAAACAACCTAACAATTAATCTTTCCCTACTTCTCCTTGCTCATTGGTAAAATGAAGGACCTTAATTTATTTCCTCCCTCAGATCTATTTCAGCTTTTAACATTCTATAATCTGAGATGTTTGGTTTGCTGCAGATTCAGTTCTTTTCTTTCTGTTTGTCACTAATGGATCCAGATGTATTCTCAAAATAGCCTCTTTCAGGGAAGTAGTTTCTCTTTTCTTCCCCACATCTCTTCACAATATGGAGGTTTCCTCCTTGATTGGCTGAAGGCACACATGGTTTGGTGGCCTGCCTGACCCCTCCACAGCCTCCCTGACGCCATAGAGAAATATGTATCAGATGATCTTCTTGAGGCAGAACAGCCATGCTGCCAGGACAGTGGAGGGTCAGAGAAGCCAGAGACTTGAAAACAATGTAAAATATACAAATGGAGAAAAAGTTGGTAATCATAGGCTTTGATAATCTAGGACACTGACGTATTTCGGGTGGGGGAAGACAGGAAATCCTTCATAATCTTTAGTTAGACATTCTAAGAACAAAGTGAAGCATCAAAACACACTTTAAAATTGCTTTATTTTTTTCCCTACAATAATGTCCAATCAGGAGCCCTAAGTATACAAACTACTGCCATTACCGTAAGAGAGGAAATGATTTTATATTTCTAATGGGGCAAGAAAGACTGAATTTGAAAAGATCTTTTATCCTAGAAAATACTTTGTAGCTGACCAATTCTATAGTACTAAACCCCAAAATCTATCCCTAAGAGCTATTTCAGTAAAGCCTATTTTTGAAAGCCCAAATTAAACTCTATTACTCAGCAGTGGTTATCAAACTTTGATAAGATATATGACAAATGCCAGTGGTACTTCTTCAAAAATGCAGTTTCTGGGTTCCTAACCCTAGAGATACTGATTTAGGAATTTTAACATGGGATTTAGGAATCAGCAATTTCAATAAACTTCTAATCTCCCCATCCTCAGCCCCTGTCCAGGGTAGTCATGATGCAGAATCTGATGAGAGTTTATCAGATGAGAATCTAGAGTGGAATAGAGCACTCAGAAGTTTATCAGGTTTGTTGGATACATATAATCTTCTAAAGCTAGAAGCCATGTATTCTTTCATTTTATTTAAAAATGTATTAATGTACTTTAAAAATCTGAATCCATGTAATCACTGCATTATTAATTTGGGACTAACTGTAATAGAATACAGTCCAGGTTTAAACAAACAAATCTAACTTATTACATATCAGAGTTGCCTGGTTATTAATTTGTTATGTCACTGCTATGAGCTTAACTTCTTTACTTTATTACAATTTATTAGGTTACAGCTAGATCTTGTTTCCGTGTTCCAAAGAAAATTTCCTGGAGCACTGACTGGTTATCAGGGCTATTCTTTATTCTCTTTAGTGCTCTTGCTTTTGTTTCTTGTGAATGTTTCATCTTATTTCCTCAAGGCCTCTTAGAGTTGCTTGAATGTTGGCTTTCTAAAAGATTGTTTGTAAAAGGCTTGGGGAAATAAGTAGAATTGTCTAGGCAAAGAAAAAGCAGGAGGTTATCCAAAGATTAAATATATGTACTAAAGGAGTATTATAATAATATTTTTCCCTTTATTTTTTCCTTTGCTTACCATCCCTCATATGTAATGAGATTTGCCTTGCAAATACCAATACGTTATTTTTCCATAATGACTTTCTTCAGAAAACGTCTGTGTCTTACACACTATTTCTTTTAGTGAAAGACAAAAAGTGGCAATATTCTGGACAGGGTTTTGTCATGATGTCCTCTAGAGAGTTGCTTAAAGAAGATCCCAACATATTAAAAGTAAGCAAGATATTCTGCTAAAAAGATTCGTCTTCTTTTCACCCTAGAAAATACACCTTTAAATTTTATACCTGAAATAGTGTCTCATTAGCCTCACCCTCTGTTATTATTAAACTGTGTAGAGAGAAAGTACAATATTTTGAAAGCATTAACAGTAGATCTCAGAAACCAGCACAGTGTCCAGCCCAGTGCAGACACTCATTAAATTGGATTAAAATTTTGGTCAGCCTTAGTTGTTGCAAGTTTTTCTTGTCTATCTTGGGGTGAAGCACCATCACTGCTATTGATTTTTTATTTTCTTGATATTTTATGTTCCTTTCTATTGCTGTGATATAAGGAATAAGGAAATTTAGTTTAAAAAGTACAAAAATAAATGCAATTTTAAAAAAAGTACACACTTTGCTTCTATTTACATTATCCAAAATAACCAATAGATACTCAGCATTTTCCCAAAGTTGCCTGTTTTTCCAGGGGTTTCAATACTTCATAGAATTATTCCTTTAGAATATGCCCTTGAACAATCCCTTTATGGACATGAAATAAACAGAGTGCTGAGTCTTCCTATAATTCAGTGACCTTGCTTTGAATTGACAAAAAAAAAATCTCTTACAGCTGGTTCTTATGTACTGCCTGTATTGATGTATTTCTGAAGGCCCGGATCAGTGAGAAGAAACAGTAACTATGTACTCTCTTTGTAGATGTTTAAAAAAAATCTTCAGACCATAGAGATTTTTAGTAATATCATTTTAGATTGAATTTGCACTTGGAAACTTAAACCAGGTAATCCTTTCAGTGTTTATATATTGGAAAGTTTTCATTTTAGTGACATATTTATGCTACCATGGTTTATTCCTGGCAGCTTTCTAAGTAAAACCATTACTTTCTGGGAGCTGGATCTTAGCTGCAAAAGGTTTGCTCCCTTCTGAAGTTTGACATAATGGCAATTTGTTGAACAGTTTAAATAAACAGCATGCCTTATTTTGATTAATTTTTATTTAACACTTTGAATATTGTCTCTAAGTAATCTGCATATTCAAATTCAAATGCATTATTTGATAATGCATTGTTGCTATAATACAAATAATTACTATCTGAATTATAATTTAGAAATTTCCTGCAATACTAAATAAAATTGACTATCTGAATGCAATCCTTCAAAATACTCTTTCTCAGCCTCAGGGGCCAACTGTCTTTATTGTGTACCACGGGACCTGTACAGCTAATTTTAATATTTATTAATTTTGAGAGTCTGCATGCTTATATGTCCTATTGAGATAAATTTCAATGAGATTGATTTTCAGTAACATTGAGTTCTGATTATATAAATGCATCACATATTTACACCAGGGAATTTGGAAGAGACAAAAAAAACTGTAAAGATAATAAAAATTGCTAGTCAATATTGAAATTTAGATGTGCTTCCTTTTAGACCTTAATTTGTGTAATATATACATAGGAATGTGCATGTGTTTGGAGGAGAGAGGGGGGTGTGTGTGTGTGTGTGAGAGAGAGAATTAATTTATTATGTTGTTTTCCTCACTTAATATTATATCAAGGGAATTTTTTTCATGTCATAAAATAGTCTTTGAAAATATATTTTAATACTTGCATGTAACATCATATAGCAGTATCATAATTTTTATGATTTAGAAGTTTTAAACCATTTTTGCCTATTGTGGGATAGTTGCTTCTAATTGTTATACTGTGTTGTTATAAATTGTTCTGCAATGAACATCTTTATTTATAAATCTTTCACTGAATCTCAGATTCTTTCCCTAGGATCAATTCTTAGAAGTTTACTCATGAGACATAAACATTTTTAAGACACGAGATAAATATTACCATTGTTCTTTCCTGAAGTGTTGCTATAATTACATTTTTAGAAAAAAAGCCCCCATATAGAGGAAATATACAAAAAATAACCTCAAAGTCTTTATGTAGCTAATACCCATTAATTGATATTGTTTCTATTGTCCAAATTTTTTTTCTGTAACACTGGTGTTTTCACACGCTAATGTTACAATACTTGAGGCTACATGTAAAACTTCTAGCCTTGCCAATACTCAGAATTAGTCCAGCAGTCTGAGTGCTAACTTGCCACAGTGGAGATAGAATCTTCCTTAGTCTAGGACTATCTAGGGAATACCTCATATCCATATAGACTTTCTAGATTCTGTAACTATTTTCTTGCCAATCCAAAGAAGTAGAAACTAAGTGTTTTTACTGATTGACTCATAGACTAGTGGTCCTTAAAGTGATTTATTCATGACAATCCAGTGAGGTTGAAAAGACAGTACTGGAAATTTCATTTATATTTATATTTATTTTATTTGTTGAAGTTACCTTCTTTGTCCATATTTTATAATTTCTATAAAATAATAGTATAATAAAGTGTGTACGTGATTTATAAATAAGCATACATATATTGAGATTACATGCTCAAATTTTTTCACTAATGCAAGTATATGCTTATGGCAGAAATTGAGAGTTTCCCTCCAAAATCCTTCCTTCCTTCTTTTCTCTCTTCTTTTCTTAGAAGAAGAATAAAACATTTTTTCAGCTGGGTACTTTGCCACCCATCTAAAAAGCAACATTCCTTGGCCTCCCTTGGCAGTAGGTGTGGCCCTGTGACCACATTGGAACCATAATATATAAGCAGTGCTATGTGCAACTTCCCAGAGGGTTCCTTAAAGGGAGAGGGCACGCCCTTCCTCACTTCTTCCTCCATCTTACCGCATGGATTCCAGATGTGATGACTGGAACTCAGCAGTCAGCGTGGGATATGAAAAGACCTTGGGAATAGCAACTGGCTATGGTAGAAATGAAGATAGAAGGACTAGTCCCTGGTAACACCATAGAACTGTCATACTAGCACTGGATAGGTAAGCCAAACAACTGTTTTGGGAGTCTGTATTTCTTGCAGCCAAATCCAATTTATCTGATAAAGTATCTAAGAAGTTGAAGTCCATTGTCCTCAAACACTCATCTTTTCCATTCAGCAACTTCTACCAGATACCTGGGTCATTTACTGGGCCAAAGGCATCTAGTAGCTTATTCTGCACTTAAGAAATCAGTAAATTGAAAGAAACGATTGACAATTTTCTTCAATTACTTAGCTTAGGGAACATTACTTTTTCCATTGGGTCCTGATGTTCATGGATAGTGGGAAAAACCCTTATAAAAGCAGATGATGTAAGCCCAAAGGAAACGCCTCCTTCCTGCTAGCTCGGTCCATTCTATTACAGAGGCCATGAATTCAGTACCGTTTTCTGAACTCTCAAATCATAATGCACAGCACCAAAAGTGGGGAAGGTAGTTTCAGAGATCTCCTTATTTTGTAACCAGAAAAAGATTTAGAGTGGCTTGTTTTAGGGATTCTCATGCCTCCCTTTTTTATTACATTTTGAAGCAATTAGCTATTATTACTACTAACCAATAGAGGAAAGATATGAAGATACTTCACATAAGCAAAATGTTTTTATTGTTCAGTATTATTATTCTTAAACTTTTTTTTCCAAGGAGTCATAGTTCATAAGGCCTTTAATGATCCGGCCCCTGGTTACCTCACTAGCTCCCTTTCTGTGCACTACACCTTTGTCTGGCCACTGAATTCTTCACGCTCTCCAGCCTCCTGAACTTCATTTCACACTTGTTCTCAGTACACATGTCCCCCTCCTCTCTTTAGATACCAGCTTTGACATCAGTATAAGAGGGAACACTTCTGAAAAATCCCTCTCTTGTGGGCTCCTCTAGCTTCCAGTACTTCTCCATTCCTAGCAGGTATCGTGCTGCTTCCTGATTGCTGGTTAATTATCATTCTACCTAAATAGTCTGTAAACTCCACAAAGAGACCACTTTTATACCCAGCACCTAGTTCAGGACCTGACACACAGTAGGTGCTCAATAACCATTGAACGATGTGTCAATGAAATATAACTAGGTGTGACTCTTTCATCTCTTTCATTCTGAGGTCAATGGAGAACATATATTTCTTTATCTCATTGCCAAGATATAAACACTATGAATTTTGAGCAAGTCAAAATTTCACATAATTTTTGCAAGGCATTTAATGTCATTTTCATGTTTGTGTTTGTATATTTGCCTGAGTGCTTAGAAAAAATCTATGAAAACATTGATGTGAGTTTGAATTCCATATTCAGGAGCTTAGTACATATCCTGTGTCTTTGTGAAGTCCCTTCTCTTGTGTCTTTCCCCAAACTACAGAGGCTGCCATTGGGGTTCATTATACCAATGATAAGCATATAAGGCCGGTGCTCCCCTCTTTCTGAATGCTAGATTCATTCTTATTGATTGTAAGAAACTCAGAGCATCTGCATTAATTTATTTAACATTTACTGAATATTTTCTATATTTCAAGTATTATATACACTTGGGCAGCTAAAGCTTTATATTTAAATTTTTGGTGATTTTCTATTTATTATAATACAATAAATTTTCTTATAATACACATAATAAGTGCTGACATTATAACAGTCTTTCTTGGCTTAAAACAATGGGAGCTTTTTACATGTATATATATTTTCCTTTAATTCTGACAACCAATTCCCATTTTAGAGATCAGGGGCCTGTGTTTAAGAGAACTTAAATGAAGACAGGAAGGAAGCAATGACTGTTCAGAAGAGTTCATCTGATTGGATATTGTACTTTAACTTTATTTAAATTGCTACCTCTTTCTATTCACACCCATTAAAAAGAACCCATCAGTTGCAATATGTTTTTAGTTATTATTTGGTTTTATGTGCTCTAATATAAAACCTTTCACTTGACATTCAAAGGCAATCTGTTTGATTTTACTTTATAATGTTCAATATATTCCCAACAAAACCTGAGATGAAGGTTTCCTTCTTCATAGAATATGCATTGCTTTAATAGAGTTGCCTGTGACCTTTAGTGAAATCCCTATGATATGTAGCATATTAAACATTTGGCCCATAAATGAAAGTTAAATTTTTATTAACAAAATAATTTTGGGTTATAGTAAATTGGCAAGAAATGTTGACAGTGACTGTATCTCTGGATTCTTCTTCATCCTAGTGTTACATGAGCAAAGACCTTAACTTTTTCAAGTCTGAGTTTCTCATCAGTAAAATAGCAATAATAAGAGTAGGCATCTCATAGAGCATGGTAAGGGATAAATAAGGTGATGTGTGCAGAACCCATAGTACAGGCACTCAAAATGTTAAGTTGGTACTTTTTTGTTTTATTTGAGGCTGGTTTTACTACCATTCATTTAATGGAAGGAGCCTCAGTGGCAGTATTTGGGTCCATTGATCTGAAAGTAGCCAGAAAGTGATTAGATAAAACATAACAGAAGTGAGCTACCATGATTGTTCTTTACAAGTAAGGTAGTTGAAAAAGAATATTTTAATACTCGGTAATAATGATAACAACAATAATAAGCATGTCAAATTTCATTCGTGGAGAGCTTACTGTGGGCCAAGAGCAAAATTAAATGCTTCCACATATTCCATTTATATCTCCCAACAACACTTGAAGTATATACTATTATTAACCCTGCTTTACAGATGAAGAAACTGAGGAACACTCAGCAGTTTAGCTCCAGAGCCAAGATTCTGAAGCTTCTTTCAGAGTGAACCCAAGTGAACAGAATTACATGGTGTGCAGGTGCCCAATGGGAGACGTTCTGCAGAGATTGTTATATTGTGGTTGTTTTATTGACCAAGCACAACTTGTTGGATATATTTATAAAGAAAATCTGTTTTAAATCCCTTAAAATCCACTCTGGAAGTTCTTTCCTTGCACCTGAATATAACTTCAGTCAGGTCCCATGATTTTTCTGGAAACTGTTGAATGATAATGTCCTTTAGTACTTTTTGGGTAAAAACACAGATTCAATTCAATAATTTAAATATCCAGGCCATGTAATATTTAATATTCTAAACTTTATTTAAAAATCAAAGATTCTCCCCTTAAGCTCTCAAACTCAGGCTTCCTGTAGGCAGGAAACCTACAATGGGGGAAAAGGATGGTTAGTATCCTCTCTCTTTCCTCATCTGGTCTTCTACTCCTCCATCCTCAATTTTGCTAGCATCAGTTTCTCTAGGTTTTATGACTCTGGGTTTGGAGTACTTGAGGGAGGGAGGTAAACGGGACAGGAAAGTTTTTCCTTGATAGGTACCTTAGTGTTACTCTGTCACTGCTACTCTCTGGACTTGGAGCATATTTAAAGCTGACTTTCATGTGTTTGCTTCCATTGGTTCTTTGTAGATGCTCCCTTCTACAAGTGTTTTAATGGAGGCAAAAAGATCTCTATTCTAGCTAACAAAGCTAGTGGTCCCTCCAGTTGTTTTCTGTTGAGGTCCGTTCACTGTTTCCAGTAGTCTCCTTCGTCACAGCCATAGGTGATCCCATTCTGATTCCCTCTTGCAAAATGCCCACATCTGGTCCATAGAAAGCATTCACACATTACTTATCCCAGTGTACTCTGGAAATTAGATCATTCCCAACTCAGCAAACTCCCTTTTGCTCCACCTTAAGTAGAGCTAGCCAGTCATTTCCTAGGTTTCTCACCATTAGTCCAAGTGCCCATCAAATTACAGGGGGCATATTAAAGTCTACAAGAGGTCCTGTAGAAGTCTCTTTTCTTAGGCTGAGGTGAGGAGCAGGCATCTCCTATCCTTAGGAGTCATATTCCCAACATATCAAAAATGATAATAGGGCTACTAAAAAAAGTTCATCAGCTTTCTCCAAAGAAAATCTGCCTAATTTCCAACTCTAGAACTTTGATGTGTGTGTGACACTTAAGAACCATGTAACCAATTCTCAGAACCCTCCTTCGGAAATTCAGCATATGGCCTAACACCTCCTTTGGAATGTGTTAATTGTTGTCTTGCTGCTGCAGCCAAAACTTCCATTTAAATATCCAATTATAGATATGAGAATTACTTCTGGATAAAAGGAGGGAATGGGAGGCTTTCCATACATTTGTAGTCTTGCTTCCCCACCCCCAGCATATTCTCTTCCCTTTCTTTCTTTCCTATCAGGACAACTGAATTGGAGGAATATGGTGGGAGGAGGTCTAGGTCAGTAAGGGAGTGCTATATATTTTGCATATCTACTCAGATGATGAGGGAGTTGTTCAAGTTGCCCAGTGACTGAAGGCAGCACAATCATTTTTCTCAGAACTCTTGGTATGAGTTCTATATTCCACGTGTTTGGATTGGCCTATCAGCCCTCCTCCTTAGCAAATTTCTATATCAGAGGCAATTCAAAATTATGGTTATGAGCACAGATTCTGGCACCAGACAATCTGAACCAAATCTCATCTCCACCACTTATTAGTTTTGTGTCTTTGGGCTAGTCATTTAATCTTTATGGACCTCAGTTTCCTCATCTGTAAAATCGAGTTGCTGTGAGAATTAAATGAATCAATATAATTCAAGTTCTTAGAACGGTCTGGCACATAGAAAGTACTATGTAAGTACTGGTAGCAGTAGTAATTGTTGTTGTTGTTAGTCCTTTAAGGTCCATTTTCAATATCATCTGCTTTGTGAAGTCTTTTCAGGATGGTACCAGTCAGGATAAACCATCTTTCAATCTGTGGCCTCATAGCACTTTCTTTTTTCTATCACTACCCTTGCCACAGGTTACCAAAGTAGTGTTAATGTATATCCCTTCTCTGCTAGCCAGTGACTGTTTCAAGGTCACTGTTTTTCGTGCCCTACACTGTGCTCAAAGCATAGTAGACTCAGTCAGCAAATTTTGAGTTTCTTTCTCTCACATTTTGCTGAATTCAGTATCTTAAAATCTAAAAATGAATTTATAGTATTTAAAGAAAATTATAAAGTGTGAATATCCTTGTAAAAATTTGGGTGCAGAAGGAAAATTCCACGCAAATGAAGAGAAATGCTTTTATAAATAATTATTAATGAAGTCTGCCATAGTATTTGCAGTTGCAATGTTTTTTAAAATAATTATTAATGAAGTCTGCCATAGCATTTGGAGTTGATGTTAGACAAAGAAAACATATTCAATTTTTTACAATGAGCAAAAAACTCCAAAATTCACTAAGATACTGACTTCTTTAAAAAATATGAAGCAAATATGTAGAACAAAAATTTTCTTAGTAACTGAGCACATATTAATACAAAATGAAGACCTGGATCTAGGTTTTTGTATATATTGTCATTTCTAGTTTCCTCTGTGAAAAATACAGATGGGCAGGTCTGACCTGTCTGAAAATGCCTTTGTGGCAGCAGTGATAAGGTGAACTGTGACAGTCAGCATAGTTTCCAGAGCAAAGACTTTTAAAATACCACAACTAGTTATAACAAATGGGTTGTTTAGAAAGGCTCTGCCTCGTTTTATCTGTCTCTCCCAAGGGACTTGGAGCTTTACTATTCTCATACTCCCTCAGTCTCAGTCCTGTCATCCAGTACAATGGTGTAGTTAAATGAATTGTACTTGGAAATGCTTTTACTTTAGTCAAGGTCGTGAAGGTTTTAACATCTCACAGTCAATTCTTGATAAGCTACTTGCAGGTATATGAAACCCTTAATGTTAGAAATCCTTAAATGAAAAGGAGGGGACAGTCGATTGTTGATGGGAGGAGGATTAGTTTAGTTCTTGTAATAGCCATTAAAAAATTCAGCTATTTAAGGATCCTGTTTATAAAAACACATTTACGAAACTATGGTAATGCTTTTCTTTCCTTTTTTTTTTCTCCTGACTCCACTTTTTAAGAAATCTCCTTTCTGACACACACAAAAAGGCTAAGGACTTTTTCCCTCATCCTAGCAGCCTTGAAGGGTCCACCCCCAACATCCCTCAGGGATGCTGAAACTTTAGTCTACAGGAAGTTAAAGCAGTTTATCTAACTAGTGCTTTCCTACAACATAGCAGAGAAACACTTGGATTCTAGAATCTTCATGAGGGCAATAGCAAAATTTCTTGATAGAAATGCTTTACAAAAGTTGTTACTGAGAGGATCCAGTTTGAAAGCTTAGGCATTAACTCCAACACTAGTGCCCATGTAAATTTAGTTTAGGAGAGTTGGATATGGAGCAAGGTCTAGCTAGTAGTTGTCCTTAATTCTATTGAGGTATAAATCTATTTTGAGTGGAAAACCACACAAACTAAAATTGCCAATCAAATAAATGGTGATCTTTGAAATCTGTTTTATAGTTTTAGATAAATCTCAAAATATTATCCATGCTTAAAATATGAAATGAAATTTTGATACAGTCACAACTTGGTATAAATATAGCAAGTATTCTACAATACTTTGAAGGGTTGTTGATAAGAAGAATACATAAGGAAGAGAAAATAACTAGAAATGATATTAGTCATAGTAAGATAGTGAAATTTAGCATAGATACTTTAGTTATTATTATAATTCATATTAGTTATTTAAGACCTTTCTGCTAAGCATTTGCAAATGTTTCTGCTAAGTATTTCCTAAGTAGTATTTCCTTCATAAATTCCTTGATTTTACTGTTCCAAAATATTTATTAACTGTGGGAATCATTTGAAATTTCAGCTGAGGGTTACATAATAGATCTATATAATTACTTCTGTTTCCTAATCATTTGTCGTCATGGCCACAACCAGAAGATATAAAATAAAGGATCCAGTCAACATCACTGAAAACTATGGGGTTTTTGTTTTGCTTTTTATAAAATAAGCATTTTATTAAGACATATTTCCAAACATATGAGTGTCTTTCCTTCTGTCAGTAACTTTTTAAAACTACTACAATTGCTAATCCATGAAGATTCACTAAAATTTTTTCTTAAAGCAACTTCAAAAAATGGGTCACTACCAGTTACTTTCTATTCCCTTGGGACAGTGAAAATGGTATTAACTCAAGGAAAATAAAAAATAAAAAACAATAATGAAATAAAAATTAAAAATAGAAAGCAGTAATGAAATAGGTAATACATTACCTATAAAACAGTAGCTTCCCAGCTTATATTTGATGGGCCTGTGTTTTAGAAAATGCTTGCCAATATCCTAGGTACAAGAAATCTTCCTTTTAAGTAAGACTTGAGAATGAGGCACAGAGCTGAAAAGAACTTTGGCAAGCTGTCAGGATTCCCCAGCTCCAGTTTGTTTCTGCCCAGGCTGTGCCAAATTCCACGTCTTTGTGGAAGCACAAGAGAAACTTGCTTTGCCCACACATGTCTCTGCTCCCTACCCCTTCCCGTTCCCTTGGTGATAATAGACTCAAACCATCCCTGTTGGTAATTAGAAAAGGCAGGGCAGAGCTAGAATCTCTTATTGTAGGAAGGGCCTAGAAGCCAGGCCTTAGTTTCCTTGTCAGAAAGAATGAAGTATGTTTTAAGTTTGCCTTTTAAACCTTTAACATTTACCATAGAAACAAAAATTGGAGCGTATTCTCACTTTGATTACAAGTTATATCATCTATTTACAAAAAAGAAAAGGAGGAAGGAAGGAAGGAAAGAATGAAAGAAAGAAAGAAGGAAAGGAAAGGAAAAAAGATAAACAAAGATCAAAAGAATGAAAGAGAGAGAAAAGAAAGAAGAGAGGGAGAGAAGAAGGGAAGAAAAATGGAATCCAACCATATGAAGACGTTTTCATATAAAAGAGAAAATATTCATGTGTATTAAGCAAATAAGTTTTGAGGTGTGTTAGATCTGTTTGAATCCCAACTTCTTTACCACTTTTTACCTATGTGGCCTCTAGTAAGTTTCTTGATCACTCTGTCCCTGGTTTCTATTAAAAAAAAAAATGGTACAAATCTTAAAGAGTTGTTTTTGAGGATTAAAGATAGTGAACATGAATGCATAGTAACTACGTAAGTGTTGGCTACTTGGCTAATTCTACCATTACTAATATGTTCCTGCTGCTGCTCCCACTCTATTGTTATTATTATGAATATTATTCTACTCCTCTCCTCAGAACCCTTCAGGCTCTCCAGTGCTCCATCCCCACCCTATTCTGCTTACTTGACTATTGCTCTTAGGTATGTTTTCCAAATATTCCAGAATATTTCGATGTTGTCACTCATCCTAGAATGAACGTTCTCTCCTTTTGCACGTACTGAAATCCTGTTCATCTTCTAAGTGCCCGATCAAATGGGTCTTCTCACTAATTCTTGGTCAGTCTACCCAATTAAAATCAATCCTTTACACAACTGTGCCCTCTAAATCCTTCAGTTTTCACCTTATTATAGCACTTTAATTCTTTCTCATCTTATAGTTGTTTGCAACTTTCTCTTTCTTCCCCTCTCTCTTTGTATTCTAGGGTATTTGGAATACTTTCTTAAGTATCTTTATCCTCTCCTTTTACATCCAATCCCCACCAATAAGCTCAACGTTTTTCCCACATGGTTATAATTCAATCAATACTAGTTGAATGAAATCGAATTAAATTCTGAACAGAATTCTCTAATGCAAGCATTTCCATTCTTTGCTAGTAAAATGAAAATTGATGGCCATGTAGATAACTCTGAGGCAATACAAGAGATTGATGCTTTCCAAATAATCAAATCACAGTCAGCATGTTTTAGAATTGTGATTACTTTTTGTCATATTTTATTCTTTTGCCAGTTGGTCACCCATAGATGGCGATTCATTTTTTAACCAGAATTTTCAATTTATCAGAAAATCTTATTTCCTGATAATTAGACCCTCTCAAAATACTAGAATGATTCCTCACAAATGAAATAATAATGAGCAAATAATAGAATACAGAGGATCTGTAAAATTTGCTTATTAGTAAGGAAAAAAGCTATTTGATATATTCATTTCCTATAACTCTTCATAGTCATTATTTGGGAAGTTTTCATTTGATAAATTATTTGCAAGGGAAAATTGTAATAATCCATAATAATAACAATAACAATATAAAAAATGGTTGGCCTTGTTTGAGCACTTACTATTTGCCAGATACTACCCAATCACTTCTTAGTGCATTATTTCCTTTAGTTCTTGCAACAACCCTAAGTAATACCATTTTTTAGCACAATCTGAGACTTAGCACATTAGTGGTGTTGGAAAATGGCATCTGTCTCCTTATGCCTATCTCTGGTATCAGCCACAATCTGCCTGATGCCCAGGTCCATGCATTTGACCATTATACTACACTGCCACTCAGTGAGTGCACTAGATATAGGAAGGATATAGGGTGGTGATTTGATTGGCAGATGAACAAGGGAACTCTTCCTGAAGCTGATTGTGCATAGCAAACACGCTATTTTTACATGGTATATATTAAACTTGAGGGTGATTGGAGTGGGGTGGGGCAACTGAAAGAAGACTGAGGGGCTAAGTCCTCCCAAAGCACCTCTTGTTTCCATAATTGCTGCCAATACAGTCACAGAGGAGAAATCTGTTCTCAGCTACCTGTAAATGAAAATGCATTTCTGAATTCCACCTATTCTAGAAAAACAGGTTGGCAGAAGTCCAAAAATATTTCTTTACTATTTTAAAAGCATGATCATAACCACTAAGAGAAACACACTTGAAAGATTTCAGTTATTCAACATAAATACTGGATCTCCGAGGGTCATACTTCAATGAACACAAGAAAGCTTCTAGAAGAACAGAAGGGCCACAGGCCCAGCTCCTTGCCAGCCATCTTCTTAAATGTCTGATCCCAGCCAGAATCATATTCCTCAGCAATTAGTGGTAGAACAATGATGAGATTACATATTATTTTCTGAAATTTAAGTTGTTTTTAGTGCCTGTGCATAACTCATCATGTGGCTTCATTATTTTAAGATAATACTGACATAGATATTTTACTTACAAACCTGTTATAACAAAATTCCCCTGTGATGGTGAACTGTTCCATTATTGTTTATATGCTGACTTTAGCTCATCCCTTCAGTCCTCTTTTATTTCTTTTGCTAATTGTTACAACTACCCTGAAGAACTATTACTTTCTACATAAATGTTTTGTTAGAATAATTGCCAGGCTCAACTGGGAGCTCTGATTCTTTATCCTTAGCTGACTTCCTAGAATAAAACAGAATCCATTATGTGTGGTCATTCTGTTAATAGTGCCACCTTAATTCCAATTTGGGTATATCTTAAATTTTCATTAATAATCTCTTGCTTTTGCCTTTGAAGTTAATGGCCCCTTACTGTGATCCTCCTGAGTTTCATCCAGTGACAGTGATCTTCATGTCCTTCTTAGCTAATTTCCCCGACATCATGAGATTTCCAGGATTTTAGCTGGAGTGCAGCAGGTCTTCCAAACTTGTGATTTTTATACCTCAGACATTGAGATGTAAAACAACTCTTCAGCTTTACAGCTGTCAGGAGCAAGAACATATTGAATTGGTTTAAGCCAAAAATATTTCATCTCCAATTTGATTTACTTGATATTTTGGCTAGAAGTACAGAAATGTCATAAATAGTGGGTGGACTCTAAATTTCACCTTTGTGTTGCTTCTCTTCTGTGTCGACTCATCCATGTGCCATAAGGCCCATGTCAGCTGGCACGTGAGGCCAATTTGTAATGACTATCGTAGATACTCTGGCTTTATTCCTCTCCTTGCTCTTCCATGTCCAATCCAGAGTTTACCAGGATTCAGATCCTATTATCTTTGCTTTGAATCTTTCACCTTAACTTCCTGAGCTATGCTGTTAGTCATTTGATTTCCCTCATTTTGACCATCAGTGTTTCCTAAGGCACAATTTTCCTACATCTGAGTGTTCTGGCACAGGCAGGGAACAGGCTGGAATGGGTCACAGGTGTGCCTGAGATATTGAATTGCTAGGCAGTAGGACCTCTTGATCCAGTTGCTTCGAGCTTCAGGCAGCCTCATTTCTTTACTCCAGTACACCAGACAAATTTTTACTGTTTCGAACGTGTGCTCCAATTCCACCCATCCCCCTAGCTCTTGCTATTTCTGGCAATTTCAGGGAAGTACCTGAGCTGACCTAGTGTCTGCACCTGAGGCTCCCATCCCAGTAAAGAATCATACCCAGCTAAATGTGCCTTTTATTCTGGGCCCTTTCACTCCCACCCTGAGGGAGGGATTCAGGGCCAAAATCTCTTTTCCTTGTGGCTCCCGCATTCCTTTGCCCCCTCTAATACCCCTTGCCTGTTACACACTTGAAGTCCTTTAATCACTTCCACCCCCTCTTTTTCAAACATAATCTGTTGCCACCCTCTTCCCTCTCCACACAGCTTCCAAGTAATCAATTCAAATATTCTCAACAACCTGCCCCCGTTTATTCTTTTTTACTTCTCTGCCAACTTCCAGCCATGGATTAAACCTGCCATTCCATTTTCTTCCTATACCAGGGCTACTGAATGCCACTAGAGAAAGCCAAGCCACTGAGTTGATTAGTATAACCAATTAATATGCATGATCTCCATTTCAGTTGAAAGGTAGCCCTTTCTATGTATCCCTGTTAAATTCTCTAATCCTGACACTAGAGGTTGCTTCAAATATCTGCCATTCTCTTCAAAACCCTTTCTAAAAGGATGGCATCACTGCTACCTTGCTGAGAAATATGAATCATAAATGCCCTCCTATTTCCTATTTCTACACCTATAAACATGCTTGTATTTGCACTTATTCTTACCTCTTTCATCATTGTAGAGATGGAGAGGTTCCCTCTTGTGGTCTTTGATTCTGGCTTTAAAACTTACCCTCAATGTATCAGAGACCATAGACCATAGTTTATCTATTATACCCTCTTTTTTTCCTTTCTTTTTTTTTTTTCTCTTCAATTTCTTCCTCCCATTGACTTCTTTCCCAACAAATAAACCTGCTCAGAACTCTTCCCAACTTGCCAAAAAGAAATTCTCAACTCTGTTCCTCCTCCAGTTTCATCTTTAATAATTCCCAGTCTTCTCTGCCAGTCTTTTTGAAAGAGAAATCAGTCTTCAACATATCCCCTACTTCATTATCCATTTGCTCCTCAAAAAATTCCAATCTGAGTTCTATCAACAGAACTCCACAGATGCTTCCTAAGCTTTCTAATGACTTTATTTTTGCCAAATCCAGAAATTACATCATAATAAAAGATCCCTACCTTAGTGAAACTTTCTGCATTCATTTTTCATAACATCACTATCTTGGTTCATTTCTTCATTTATTTAGCAAATATTTATTAAACTGTATTGCAGGTGGTATAATAGATGCCGTAGGTAGGTACAATGGCAAGCAATATAGACATGGTGCCAGCCCTTGGAGAGCTTACACTTTGGATCTCTGGATCATCTGTATTTTGGATTGTGCCTTTATAGTCTACTTACATGCCTCCTCATCTTTCACATAACCCCTTAGATGTTGCTGGTCAGTAAGATTCAATCTTCTGCCCCCTTTCTCATTCCAAGTGGTCTCCTGGACTAACTTAGTTTCTTGTTTGGATGACTAGCACCACCACCTGATATCAAAGATCTGGGAGTTATCTTTGATGCTTCTTTTCCCCTCACTTCCCACATTTAATCAGTCAAAAGAAGATCTCCATATTATATATCTTTAACATTAATAACGACCATTTACTCTTTTCAGAGTTGATTGTTCCTTCCTTTACTAATACTTCTACCAGAAATACTGGGATTTAAAAATGCTCTGGCATAAAAGTGAAATAAAATATTTTGATCCTCTTCAACCCTTTGAATTTATTTCAAGACATTTTGTGACCTTTTATCGAATTAGCAACATCAGCTTACTGAGGGAATATCTCATAGGACTTGGATAAATCAATTCACAAGAAGAAGATATTTTTCTTAGTAAGTAAGAGTACCACAAAGTAAATTTAAAATTACACTTTTTTTTTCAGCCTAGGATATATCTTGCATTTACTTTTTGTTGACATATTCTGCACTGTTTACTAGAAAACATTTAACAGACTTTTTCCTCTAACCCAACCAACTGTTGAAAATAGCACATTTGAGGAGGTGTTACAGGTGTTTCAGCCAACTCTTGATTATGCTTGGTAATGGATCAACATGAATGACATTCACAGATCATTTTAAACAGTGGTTTTAGTCAGCAGCTAAAAATTCCTCCATTACAGAATCCCTTATGACAACTGCTAATAAAGAGCAGAAAGTATGTGTCTGATTTTCTAGCTTAAGTTCCTTTTAGTTTTCTGTGATTATTTCTGGTAGAAATAATAATAATGAGCTGATCCTATACTAAATGACTACTAACCTTTTATCATTACATTATAAAATGTGAGTTGACTTTTTTCAAAAAGATGCGACTTGATCTGGTCCTAGAAAATGTTTTACAGGCAAGTTTTCTCAGATTTGGGGTATGCTATGGAATGAGGGTAAACAGTGGTAAGTAGCCTAGTGTGAAACACAGGGCAGAGGGGCAGTGTGAGACAACCAGGATGAAGAAAAAGCTTCACTAACCTCCCAAACTTGTTCATTAATGTAAAGATGATTCTCACCATTACTTAATATTTTCCCTAAGAGACTTCTGAGCTTATTTTTCATGATATTCTTACTTTATTGTGTTTTTTTCTCCTGAACAAGGCAATTTCTTCTTAGTCTAACAAGTCAAGTGAAAAGAAACCAAGTGAATAGACATTGGCAGTAAGAACACGAGAACTTGACCAAGTGGATCAGCCATGTTAATAGTCTAATGAGTAGCTTACCATGCAGTCCAATGTTTCACGTTGTCACTCAAGTTCTTGCAGGGACAGTTTCATGGATCACTGCACGTAGTGGCTCTCCACAATGCTGAATTTACCACATAGCAAAATGGTTAGGATAGAGTCTCTTGACAATTATCACAAGGGAACTATAAATACTACTGTGAATAGTTGATAGTTACATACTGCATTAAAAAGTTGCACTGTTTAATAGGTGTGATAAGTAAGAGAAACTTGGAAATTTTAAGAAGGAGTGATATTCATAAGGGAAATCATTCAACCTGAAGTAACTTAGGCTTGGTTTTTCTTATTCAGCAATCTAGAAGATGTTACTAACACATTAAATCAGTGATTTTTCCCACTACACATATTTAACAAATATAGTTACTTTGTTTCTTTAGAAATTATAAAATCATTTGAAAATATTAGGAATTTGGGGAGATAACTCTTAAAGATTTAAAAATCCTCTTTTAATAGTTATTAGAAAACTATTTTTCTATGTAATTAGAAATCAATGCAATTTGAAATGTTACACATTTTATTGTGAAACCTTGTCATTATAAGAGAAATATTCTTCATCAAAGACCTATTAGAAAACATCAAAATTTTATTTTTTGAATGTAGTATTCTTGTTTTTAATGATATTTTTAATTTCTTTGCTTCCCATTACTTTTCAAAGCTCATACTTCTACATTATTTCTACAAGGCAAACTGATTTTGTATATTAGTCTATTTCAAAATATAAATGAGCTACACAGTGAGATTTTGGTATACCTAAGTAAATGAAGTTATCTCTGGGGGATGGATGGGTGTAAGTGAAGCAGATATGGTGCTGGTAAAACTATCCTGAATTCTGGACCTCTATTTTATATTTATATAACAAAATGTAAAAACGAGAAGGGAACACTTCCTAATTCATTTGATAAGGCAAGAATTACTTGATATCAAAACTAGACAAAGACATTAAAAGGACAGAAAGCTACACATTAATATTCCCATGAACATAATCACAAAAATTGTTATGAAAATATTAACAAATTAAATTCCACAATATGTGATAAAAAGATAATATATCATAACCAATGGAGAATTATCCCAGGAATGCGGGGTTGGTTTAACTTTCAAAAAGCAATCATGACCCTACTAACAGAATAAAGAAGAAAAACCATATGATCATCTTAGATGAAGCAGAAAAAGAGTTTGAAAAAATTCAACACTCATTTGTTATAAAAATTCTGAGAAAACTTTGTATAGAACGGAACTTCCTCATTCTATAACAGGTATCTATAAAAACCTACAACAATATCATAGTAAATCATAATGTTTTCGTAAATCATAAGCATTTCATAATTATAAGGCATCAAAAATATTTTCTCTTTGATATAACATACAAGGTAAGGATAGCCCATTGCACCACTTTTATTCAGTGTAGTACTGGAGGTCCTAGTTAGTGCAATAGGTCAAGAAAAATAAATAAAAGAAACAGATTGGAAAGTAAGATGTAAAGTATGTATGCCTGAAAACAATATGATTGTATGTGTAGAAAACACTAAGAAGTCTACAATAAAGGTAATAGAACTAATAAGTGAGTTTAACAAGATTGAAGACTACAAGCTCAATATACAAAAGAAATCAACTGTATTTCTTTATACTAGCAGTGAAAATTGGAAATTAAAATCTTCAAACAATATTACCTACTATAGCATCAAAAGCATGAAATATTCAGGGGTAAATTTAACAAAATATATCTCATGCTTGTAACCTGAAAAGTATAAAACATTACTGAAAGAAATTAAGTTGTAAATAAATCAAAAAATGTACTATGTTCTTGGATTGGAAGACTCAATATTATTACGATGTTAATTATAGTCAATTTGATATATAGATTCAATGTAATCCCAGTCACTTAGATTTTAAAATTAATGATTAACAGCTATTTTCCTGAAAGTATGATCATTACTTCAATTTTTTAATTTTCGTTTTTTGATTCATAAGTATTGTTGAATCCAAACTTTTTATACATATAAAGGCAGATAATTTGTTGAACAAAAGAAAAAACAAAACAAAACAAAAAAAACTAATTTGTCTCCTAAATTAGTCACATGTGCTTCCCTGCAACAAAATTGGATAACTAATCATTAATCAATGCAGTTTATTAGACTATAAAGATACAGGAACAGAATCATAGCTAGTACACCACAGTAGTTAAGACATTAAATCAGAAGTCAGAAAAACCTGGGTTTCAATCCTGGTATGCAATTATATGATCTTTGGAAATTTATCTAGTGTCTTTAAGTTTCTATTTTCCTATCTATAAAATCACAATAATAATTCCTTTGTTAACATGTTTTGCCAAGATTTAAGGAGATAATGTATGAAAAGTACTTAAAATAATGCCTGATACTTAGTAAGCACTAAATAAATGGTAACTATTATTGTTGAAAATAATAGTAAACTTATTAGTGGCAGTAAAAGTACAACATGTAGAATATCAGAAATACCCAATTTTTAATTCAATTCATTTTTGAAAACTAGAGTATGATAGATTGAAGTGGATAATAGTTTTTTAATATGAATTTTAAATAAATTTTTGGTTGATAAATAAATATTTGAATACAATTTTAATAAATATTGATTCCCGTCCTGTTCAAGGATATTGCCTCAAGTATCAGAAATGTGACATACAGTATGTCATAAAACATAGATTCTTTAACCGTAACCCTTCATAAGAGTTAATGGTTGTTAAAAAATAAAAAATTATACTGCAAGATCTATGAAATAGATGTAAATATATGGCATATATTCATTTGATATTACAATGCATCCCAGTTTCCCAAAAATTAAACACGTAAATTATACATACTACAATAGTACAAGGACTAATATGCTGGTCATAATAAATAAACATTTAATGCTGAATTTGCTTTGATTTCTTAGAATTGAATGGTTTTATTTATTTGTTTTCCTTTTTTGCTTTGCTTTGTTTTGTTTTTGTATTGTTTTGTCTTAGAGGTCTAGAAGGAAGGAGAGTTTAAAATAACCAGACGAGAAAGCCCAATATTCAGGATACTCTAATCTCAAGTTAGAGCTCATGTAAGCCCATGAGCACTGGAGGGAGTGGGATAAGGCAATAGAGATCCTAAGAGGTAGTGATTCAGGGAATTACAATGGCCAGGATGCCGGGGAAGTATTTCTGGAAATAGACTACAGGTGGATATTGACTAGGAGACCTGTCCATGAGAAATGTCTGTATACTAGGGAAACAATTGTTGTATGAGGTTTGCAGTAGTTAGGACTCAGATATTTAGAAAGATTGGGCTCAGCAAAGCGAGGTAAAATCTACAATGAAGAATGTGGGGGTGTGGGGTATGTGGGAGAAGTGGAGGTTCTTAGAAAGATGACCAAAGCTGAAGTATCAATGCTGTGAACTAAATCAAAGAAGGATTTCAGTTAAGAAGACTGTGTGAAAGCCAACAGTGTGGCAATGGGCCCCAGGTCAAGCTGGAAACAAGGAAGCCTTGGGAATTATGTTAGTTTTCTAGGCTGCATAAAAAATTACCATAAACTTAGTGGCTTTAAAGAATACATATTTATTATCTCAGTTTCTTTGGGTCAGGTACAACTTAGCTGGATCCTCTGCTCAGGGACTCACAAGACTGTGATCAAAGGGTTGACTGGGCTGCATTCTCGTCTGGAATCTTGACTGGGGGAGAATCCACTTCCAAGCTCATCCAAGTAGTTGTCAGCATTAATTTCTTTGTGGCTGTGTGACTGAGGGCCCTGGCTTCTTACTGTCAGCCAAAGACTGCCCTCTGGTCCTAGAAAATCCCAGTCAAGTCCCTACACATGGCCCTCTCCATAGGCAGTTTACAACAGGGCTGTTTGCTTCTTCAAGGCCAGTGAGTGAATCCCTCATATTCCATTCTGCTAAGATAGAGTCTTATACAGTATAATGTAATCATAGAAGTAACATCCCATCCCCTTTGCCTTTAATGTGACCTATTCAAGGGAGTGGCATCCATCACTTTTCCCATATTTCATTGGGTAGAAGCAAGTAACAGGTTCTGCTTGAACTCAAGGGCACGGGAGCCATACTCAGGGATGGAGATCATGGCACCCATGATAGCAGAGATGAGCAAGGGAGCAATGGCAGGAGGGGGTGTGGGGAAGGGTTATCACTATTTCCTCGGTGGGTATCAATCTTTTAGCACCTTGGTTTCAGATCAAATTAAGGCCACCAAGAATAAGGGCTTTAAAATCCACTCACCCTTCACTGCCACAATCTATTTGACACTTTACTGATAGCTGTCAAAGAACCTCACCTTTCACTGGAAATCTACAAAAACAATTACCATATCATTAACATTTATTTTAAAAATAAGAATGCAAAATATTTTTCAAAGTAGCTCAGATGGACTTAAGGCCATAGACTATCCAGGAATGTTCTGGTATTTTGTCTTTCTGTGTTTCAATCTTTTTGTAAACATTTGAATGAATTACAAACACTATACCTAGTTAGGGAACATCTTATGATTAGAATGGTATAGTGGAAGGGTGAGAAGTTGAATACTGGATAAATATAATGCATAATGTTGAGGTTAAACTTGATTTTGGATTACAGAAAATCCCTTCTCTTACTCTTAAGTCCAGAGCTCTTCTTGTCTTCCAGCTCAGCTGTCCTTAGGCATCACTTTTAGTTCTAAGGGCATATAAAGTTTCTATGTCAATTGTTATGACTGCTGAGATCCAGCCGTCACTTCTAAATTCCAGAAAGAAATAAAGAGGAGGGCAGTGGGAGTTGGGGGTAAGCTAGAGGGCATCCTCCTAGTCCCATTCTAAAGAGCCTTCTTGGATGCTCTACCCACTAACTTCCATTTTCATCTAATTGACCACTCCTGGTGTGATGGTTAAGTTCATGTGTTAACTTGGCCAGGTTTTGATGTCCATTTGTTTGGTCAAGCAAGTACTGGCCTGATTGTTACTGAGGACATTTTGTGGACTTAAATCATCAGTAAGTTGTTGCATCTATGACTGATTACATCTGCAATCAACTGAGGAGATTGCTTTCAACAATGAGCGAAGTTTCATGCAATCAGTTGAAGACTTTCAAAGGAAAAATGATGATTTCAGTGGTCAGAAAAGAGAATTTCCATCTCTACTTCAGCCAGCCAGCTTCTCCTGGGGAATGCATCGAAAACCTTCATCAACATCATCAACATTCTCAGCTTGTATTCTGCCCTATGGAATTTGGACTTGTGCATCCCCATAGTCACATGAGACAATGTTTATAAAAATCTTATTATATTTAAAGATATTTCCTGTTGGTTCTGTTTCCCTAGAGAATTCTGCCTAATATACCTAGTAAGAAAGGAGGTGGGAATATGCAGTCTTTACAGGTATATTGCCACTATGCAGAAAATCAATGTTATCATAATAGAAAGAAGGAGAAAAATAATGTTGGTTAGGCAATAGAAATCACTGCCACATACTACAAACTCTGGTGGGGTCTACTGGAAAAAGGATTACCCACCTATCCATTTCCTAAGCCAGCCAGCCAGCCAGCCAGCCAGCCAGCCAGCCAGCCATCCATCCACTTAACTATCCTTTTACAATTCCAGACTCTAAAGTTGAGTTATTATAAAGAGACAGGAATCAGACATTTAGAGGCAACTGCTTTGTAAGTATTATCAGTGAGGGCTATTTTTAAATTCTTTTTTCTTATTGAGACATCTCATTAAGATCTGAATAATGACTAAACCTATTTTTTCTCATTAGGCAGCAGTTATAAATGATGGGCTTCTCTTTGGAGATAACCAATTGCCTTTATTAGGAACTTCCTAACCTTTATTTCAGCATATTTTACAATTACATATTGGCTCTTCTTACCAGTAAGTAGTTGGTGACCCTATAGTGGAGGGTGTGGATAGGAATTCAGATCTGACATATTCCCCTGTGTTTAATTCCCAAGAACTGCTCTCTCCCCACAGAATTTTAATAAATTCTTCAAATGGAAATTGTTGATGCTTTAAAATATTGAAAGTCAATTTTTATAGCAGATGCTTTGACAAAGATTAACACATACACATAGTGACATGTACAGTTAGCTATGTTATTAGGAATTAAACATTTAAGCCACCCAAATTATTAAACATGAAGTTAAATGTGTATACTGTACAAAGATAACATGACATGTTTATCAAGTTCCTTCAAAAATAATATTCATGAGTAACTGTATCGTATCATTCTTTTGAAATCATTTCCTAAGAATTGTTTCTGTGGTCAGTTTTAGTTAAAATTCTAAACCATGGGATAGCTTTTCTATAGTATTTTAAAACAATAAAACATTTTACTGTAGTGCTATTGGAGGTTCTTTTCAGCTACTCAGTGAGATGGATAAGTCAGCCATTTAAGATAATGAAAATTTTAGTGTCAATTTAATATATTTTAAGTTCTGTGTGTTTGTGGCCAGGTCAATACTGATGCCAAAATGTGCTTCAGGTATAAATACTCAACCAGCTGTGAACCCATCTCAATCTCCTTTTGTCCCTGACAGGTTTCTCTTTTAGCCATAAGGATATCATGAAATATCTGTCAAATATTTAGCTGAAACCAAGATACACCATGCCTAGAAAACTTCCCTGTTACCTAGTCTAAATACCTAGTCACAAAGGAATGGAGGTTAATTTGCCATAGTTAGTTGGCTATAAACTCGTGCTTGCTGCAGGTTGATGTCTTTTCATTTCTCCAAGTGCTCACAACCTATCTGCATAACAAACTTCAATCAAATTTCAACCGTCAAATCTATGTGGCTTTCTCCAAGGCTTCTAATCTCCTCCGTCAGGCTTTATTACTGTCAATTAGGCAACTCTACCTGGATGTTGTACCTGTATTTCAAACATAATTCATACAAAATGGAACTCATGTTTGTGCAACACCCACCTTCTGTCTAATTACCTACAATATCACCTCTTTTAATGACAGAATTACCATCCCAATCTCCCCAGATCAGTTACTTGGAGTATTCTCTTTGTCCCCTACTTCCAATCAGCTTTCTAATATCTATTCTATCTGTCCCTCTTTTTCTCATCCCATGGTCACTGTCTCACTGCAGATGCTTCCTCCCTCTTGCCTGGACTATTGGAGTAGACTTTTAACTGCTCTCCCTGCCTATAGTCCTTTTCTCTTCTAATCTATCCTACACATACCTGCTAGATTAATTTTCATGAAGCAAAGCTCATGTCATCCACTACTTGGAAACCTCCATGGCTCCCTATTAACTAATGAATAAAATCCAGACTCATTAGCCTAGCATTCAAGCATCAACCTGGATAAGAAAAGTGTTTTCTCCTTTTCTGAATGATCTTGGAACTCATCTTTACCTCCATTATGGCACAATACCTTCCTTGTTACAGCTGTATTGAAGTATTAGCTTTTGGAGGCAGAGACCTCCCCTTATTAACCTCTGCAGTTCCCACAGTATATGCCATCATGGAAAACTTGATTCATCTTTTGTCTCTATGTTTTGCATCCTTAATTGGACAACATTGTTCTCAGTGATCTGTCTGATTAGATTGTCTGTGTCTTCCTTTCATAATTCTGTTGCTTCTGTGTCTCTCTTCATTGCTAGCCTCATGAAGTGCCCTGCATTATGCTGCTACCTTCAGGTATGGGCTATGCCTACAGGGATATCACTTTCTATCCTATACTGTTACGCCCCCTTCTCTCTCTCTCTCCTTCCCCCTACCCCCCTTCTCTTTTTATTCAATTGTATGTTCAGTTCTTGGCACCTTCTCACAAAGCTTTCATGATACTTAAGGGATCATATTTGCTACTCTGTGTCAGAAGTTTTGCTCTGACTCACAGGCCATTAAGGCCCTAAATACTAACCTTGACTTCCCTTCCCATTAATTTCCCCTTGAGAGTTATGGGGCTCTCCCTCCAGTAGGGAAGGTTCTTTTTTCTGCATCACACTCTACTGTTCTCTTTTATATCTAATTTTATCTGGGTTTACAACATTTTCATTTGGTGGGCAGATCTGTAGAATGCTTTTTTCTTCTTCATCTCCTTGAAATTGTGCTCTGTCCCTTGCCAGTAGCCAATCATTCCAAGATTATAATTTCACCATCCAGGAAAAAAAAAATTCTAGCCCATTCCTCTTTTTTAGCCAACTATTCATTTGTACATGATCTTTTCTTTTTTCAAAGGCAGAACTTTAAGTGGAAAAAGAAGGAAAAGACTCTGTAATCTTTATGTATCCCAGGGTTTTGCAAGTCTGCATGGAGATAGTTTTTTTGAATTACTTTATTATTCTCCCAGGGTCAGTCATCAGAAGTGTGATGTCTGCAGGCTCTTTCCTGTACTGGGATACTTAGATAGGAAGCATACCACCTGATTAAGATGACGAACCATCAGTGTCCTCAGAAGGGAAGCACCCATTGCCAGCCCATGACCTTCCACTTGCCAGGGTCCCCATAGACTCCCTTATGTCATTGCTGCTGCTTCTATTCCAGAAAGATTGGTTTGGTCTGCTTATTACAAGAAGCTGATTTATGTCCAAGAGTTCCAGAGGCCTGGATGTTCCTTTTTTCTTTTCCTTTACTGTGAGGTTCTACTCCACATCAAACTTAGGACACAGATTTGGTCTCCACATCCACACAGCATCTTCCTTTGTAATAAGCCATTATAAAAATCTGCCATACTTTCTAATAAGCCAGAGGAAAAGAGACTCTGCATAAGCCCTTTCACTCATTTGTCCAACAAGCATTTATTGAGCCTGTATATGTGCCTGACACTCTTCTAGGCACCAGGGACACAGCAGTGAACAAAACAAAATCTTTGCTCTTAGAAAGTTTACAGCCTCTGAATAGATGGATATAGATGTGAAAAAAAATGAATAAATGTATAATATGTAATATATCAATGGGTTGTAAGTGCTGAGAGGAAAGTAGCACAGGGTAAGGAAAACAAAGAATAACCAGATGGTGCTGTTTTAACTATGGAGGTCATGGAAAGGTTTTCTGAAAAGGTGACATTTGAAACCAATGTAATGAAAATTCTGGTAAAGGATAATGGTGTCTCAGACTAGAGTGGTTGGGATAGAAGTAGTTTTCTTAGATCATATTCTCAAATAGCTGGGGGATCACTTTGCTTTAGAGCACATAAAACCCCTGCCCTTTTTAAGAAATAGACTCATTGAGTAAGTATCCTACAGTTCATGTAAGGTGTCTTTTGTTTTCATTCTTCTTTGTTTCAAATCAGTCTTTAATTCTTTTTTATATGACCTATATTTTCTCAGAGAAATTGTTGCTTTCACACATTTAACCAGTTGATCTCAAATTTGAGTGTGGAGAAGCATCACAGGTAGGGATTGTTTAAAATGGAAATTCAAATAAGCACCTTGGGAAATTTTTATGCAAACACTACTCTTAGCCCTTTTCTCTCCTATGTTGATTTGGATATATTATGTCCCCCCAAAAGCCATATTCTTCAATGCAATTTTGTGACGGTAGACTGACTAACCTTTCTGATTAGGGTATGACCTCTTGATTGAATGTTTCCATGGGGATTTGACCCCACCCAGTCAGGGTAGGTCTTGATTAGTTTACTGGAGTCCTTTAAAGGGAGTTCACACAGAGAGCAGAGAGATGAAAACACGCTGGGATATGCTAAGCCAGTAGACCCAGATGCTTGGAGACACTTTGAGATGCTAGCCCTGAGTTTGCTCCGGAGAAGCTAAGAGAAGACAAAACACCCCAAAAAATGCTTGCTGATACTTAGAGATTCTTGGAAATTCAGACAGAAGGACATTTGGAGATGCTAAGCTAAGAGAAACCCAGAGACATTTTGGAGAAAGCCATTTTGAAACCAGAACCCTGAGGCAAAGAATCAGCAGACGCCAGCCATGTGCCTTCCCAGCTAACAGAGGTTTTCCAGATGCCATCAGCCATTCTTCAGTGAAGGTATACTCTTGTTGATGCCTTAATTTGGACAATTTCATGACCTTCAGACTATAAATTTGTAACCAAATAAACCCCTTTATAAAAGCCAATCCATTTCTGGTATTTTGCATAACAGCATTAGTGAAACAGAACATCTCCTAAGACCCAAACGGCTAGCAATAACAAAAGCAATAAAAATGACTAACATTTATGAGGAACTTCTGATCACAACAACTCTAAAAGAATGTATTGTCAATAGTAGGTTAAAAGTTTTATCTAAATTCACACAGCTAGTAACAGGCAGATCTAGAATTCAAATGTACTCTGTCCTACTTCTTAAGCTGTGCTGGTTCCTCTGCACTATAATGCTAAATTGTTGAAGGTTATTAGCAACTAACAGAGTGATTACTAATGTTCTTCTAATTAGCAGTCACGCTGGCACTTACAATAGCTAATAGAATCGCTTGCCTTTCACAGGAATAAGCAATATTTTGATCTCTTGCTTCTAGCTGTTTTCAGGCGGCTTCAAACTGCTCTGAATTGTAACTCCTCCTAGAAAGAGCTATTTACACTTCCAGCTGTGATCTATACCAAAATAAAATAAAATAACAAATCTCAAATAATTGCCAAGTTTTGATGATAATTTTCTTTAATAAAAGACTATTTTCAGCTTGAAAATCAAGTGTAAAAGTTCCATTTAACAATCCATAGATTTGAGTCTTGAGATAGTATATTTAGCAGAGCCTACCTCTAATAACTCAGGTGGTTGTCTTTTTTTTTCTTTTTAACTGCAAGAGCAAAATAACAACAATATTAAAGAAAATCTGGACATCTCATCACTATGGCAAGCTGAGCTAATGTGAAATTCTCTCCTTTTATAAACACTTAGAAATTCTGGATAAAATACAAAGTTGAACTTGAAAAATTAAAAAAAAAAAAAAAAAAAAAGCATGTTTGAGAGAAAAAGAGCAGACCTTAAGTCAAGAGGTAAGGATAAAATCTAAAGTTGCCACGGTTTGGGAGAGTATAAGGCTAGGTGGAGTCTCCAACATTGTAAAGCAGGAGAGGTGGCACTGTGTATGCTGGAGGTGAGTTGGAAGCTGGCACTGAAACCTCTGTGTGAAGCCTGGGCTCCAAGCCTCAGTGAAAGGCTTACCAGAAAAACTCCACCTAATGTACAAGAAACAACTAACTAGTTTATTTTGTCCTGGGACCCTTAATGCAAACAAAAAGACTCCCATGAGAAAAAGAATCCCTAGGCCCTTACTACAGAGGGTATATAGTCTGAATTTATACTACATGCATGGGGCAGGAAATTCTAAACTGAGAAATTAGGCTACAACCTGGTTCTAGAGTAGAGAAATTCCTGAGGTACCTGGCAAAAATAAATGCAAATCCAATATGTTGAAGTACCTCCAGGACCTCTGTCTTTTGAGATGTGCCCTGATGAAACAATTCTCTGAAAATAAGCTCAAAATTTTAAATTACAAACCATATGATGGAAATATCCATTGTGAGAGAGGGTCAGGACATAAAAGCAACAATTATCATGCAAAGAACTTGAGAGATTAGAAGGATTCCAAAGATACTAATAAAAAAGTGTGTTTCAAATAATTAAAGAGACAAAAGAAGGCATACATTCCACAAGGAAATAGAGGTCACTACTTTTTTAAAAAAGTGGATAAGTAGATAAATTTGAAAAAGGAGCAAAATCAAACTTTTAGAAATGAAATATACAATAGTTTGAAATTGAAACTCAGATTAGACATTACTAAAAAAAAGAATCAGTGAACTAGAAAATAGAATACAAAGAGATGAAGAGTTAGAAAATATCAAAGAGAGGTTAAAAGATGTGGAGAATAGAATGAAAGAAATATATGGAAAATAGAGGGAAAAAATAACCTATGCACCCTACTAACCTAACCTTCCTCTTTATCTTTGTTCTTTAGCCACTTGAAATTTTTATAAAGTGAGAGCATATTCACTTTTTAAAACATCAGACAATATGGTAAAGCCATATTTCCAGACTTGACCTACATATATCAGGGTCACTTGGTAGGCATGTCGGAATGCTGGACCCCATCTCTAGAGTTTCTGATTAGTAGGTCTGGGGTGGGGCCCATAAATTTGCATTTCTAACAAGTTCCTAGGTGATGGTGATTCTGCTGGTTGGAGGACCACACATTGAGAACCACTGCCTTAAAGAATAAAGAAAATAGAGATGACCTGTAATTCCAGCCCCTAAGTATAATGACTGTTAATACTTTGGTTTGCATCCTTTTAGGTTTTTTTCTATAGAAACCCACACATACATACACACTCATATATATGGAATGGGAGAATGCAAATAGGGCAAATACATATCGTTTTTTTTTTTATATAACCCAGTATGAGATTATACTCAACAGTTTTGTAATTGGCTTTTTATAGCTAACATATTGTGGAAATTTTAATTGTCAGTATAGTTATATATCAACATTTTTAATGACTACATAGAATTTCAGTATTAGGACAATAATGATTTATATAAACTAATAATGGACATTTATATGCCATAATATATTTTTGAAGGCTTTTACTATTACTTACTTATAGCCTATGTTTCTTTGGTAGTCTTCAGATTATTTTGCAAAACTGACTTTTTAGTGTGCTTGTAATGGAAGGTTAATTTGGAAAATATTAAAGATATTTAACCCATTTCTCATACTGGTTAATTTTTTTGCTAAGGACAATAATAAAGAAGAATTGGTATATTGGTCAGTATTAAGTTTTCTTCAGCAGTATTTAAATTGCAAACATATCTTTTCCTAATTAGCAGTTTAAGATAAGATGTCTTTCTAATGGATAATTTTCCATTATTGCTATATAACAAGCTACATCAAAACTTGGTATAAAACAACCACCTTATTTTGCTCATATTTTATGAATCAGGAATTTGGAAAGGGCTAAGCTGGTTGGTTTGTGTCTTGTCTCTGTGGCATCAGCTGGAGTGGCTGTGGCTGAAGGATCCACTTCCAGCATGGCCTCTTCGCTTAGATGTTCGGCATCTTAGTGTTCCTTGGGCACTCCCTCTCTCTCCTTCCATGTGGCATTTTGTTCCCCAGGGCCTCTCAGTGCAGCTTGAGCTTCTCACAGCATGGTCATCTCAGGGAGTCATACTTTTTTAATGAAAGCCAGTGTCCAAGAGACAGGGAGCAAAAGCTGCCAGGCACTTAAGGGCTATGCCCAGAATGGTCAAAGTAGTCATTTAATACTAAAATTAACGAATAGGTGCATGTTGTCAGCCATATAAATTTAGTGGTTCTATCCTAAATTGATCTTGTGTAAGAGAATGCCATTATTTATGATATTCTATTATTTATTGAATGGCTACTGTGGATAAAGCATTACGTTAAGTATTTCAAGGAATAAAAAGATGAAATACATATAGGTCTGCCTCCAAGGACCTTATAGTTTCTAGGGAAGACAGGGCATATAAACAGATAATATAAATAAGGTAATGAGAATGACATCAATAGAAGTAGGGGTGGAAAAAGAGTCATTAAAAAGAAGCTTTATGGAAAATGTTGTTGGATCTTGAGGGATGGGTAGGAATGAGGATATGTAGGTGGTGATGAAGAATACTTAGTGGGACAGCAGGAGTAAAAGCATACATGCAGGGCAGCCAAGCAATAATAGTGACCATCTGTTAGGTAATTTAGGGCACTAGTTCTCAAGCTTTGGTGGGCACTGAAGTCAGCCTAGAGAATTTGTATAGGACTTGTGTAAGGTAATAGTGAGAGAAGAACAAAAAGGTAGGTGAGCATAATATTGTGACGGTTCTTGAACACAAGGCTGTGCATTTTCTATTTATCTTAGTATAAAATGAAGAACTATTGGAACATTTTTGCATAGGGATGACATGATTGAAGCCAAGCTTGAGAAAATTAATTGGTTACCAATGTGTATAGCACTTGGAGCAAAACAAGATTGGAACTGGGGAGTTTTGTATAGAGGTTACTGTGTTCATCCAGGAAAGAGAAAATTGAAAACTGTCCCTGGATGATGGCAGTCAGAATAGAAAGTTGCAGAGGGATTCAAACAAGAAAGAATCTGACAATTAATTAGATATGAGGGTGATGAAGCAAAGACAGATGTCTAATTATGACTCTAAGGTAGTATTAAAGCGTGAGATAGGAAGATCCCCAAATCGGGAAGTCAGAGCAAGACACTCATTTGGTGAAACCAATAACTGGTGTGTTGCCTACAACACGTTTGGATAATGAGGAGGACACACTATTGGGGATATCCAGCAGGACACTCAGAATCAGGTCTGGAGGTCAGAAGAAAGACTGGAAATAATTCCATAATTCTGGAAATACAGATTTGACATCTTGAGAGACTAGTGGGAATTGAAGACATGGCAGTGGATGAGTTCATTGAGGAAAAGTATATAAAGGAAGGAGGAAAATAGAAAAGACACAACTTTAGGGAATACCTAATTCAGGTTCAAACACAAGCTGGCAAAACTTTATGGTGTGTTCAGAGAACTAGGAAGAGAAATAAGATAGTCCCAGAGAGGACTTTCTCATAGGCAGTGGTTAGCAGGGTTGAATGCAGCAAAGGAAGATGGAGACTGTAGACAGGCCACTGGAGATATTGGCGAGCTTTAAGGAAGCAACTCTGTTGAAAGGTGAGAGCAGAAGCCAGCAGGGCTTGCTGGTGGTCAGGAACTGGCACCATTTATTATGCAGTGTTATTTTGCTAAGAAAAGTCATACTTACAAGGAACCTTTTAGTATGTATTGAAGAGCTGGGTGAAAACCAAGAAAATGTTGCTCATTTAACTAAAAGCAGTTTTTCTGTGATCTGTCATACATGTAATTTAAAGCAACAACAGAGCCCTCCATTCTTCTTTTGTTCATTACTGCAAATGCCTTTACCAGAGGCAGAGTTCTCTTAGGGATGTTTCTTTAATCCAGAGGATTTCATTTTTATTGAGCTCATCTCAGTACATAGAAAAGCTCCTTCAAAGTTTAGCTCTGTATTGAAAAATGAAACATAACAGCAACCATGTTTAATTGCTATCATAGATAGATTTTTCTAAGAAGGAAATTTATTGGGACAAAATTTTTTGCAATTACTTTTATACTTTTAAACTGGTATCACACGCTAACCAAATAAAATCTTTCTCAAAGGCATAACTCCTATCTTGAAACCATTAACAGTTAACAGTGAGAAGCAATATAATGTAGCTATTTTTGACAACTTATTTTCTTATTTCTTATCACTGTATACTACCTCAGGCTTCATCTGTGCCTGACTTACTACAGAACTGTCCTACCTGTTCCTGTGTAACATGGCACTGTGCTAGAGTTTTACAAACCTTAAACCATTTCGTTCTCCTGGCAGCCTTTCAGAGTTGATATTGTTATTCTCATTTTGATAATGAGAAAATTAAGACTGGAAGAAGTTACGTGACTTACCCAAGGTGATGCAACCATTCATTTTCAGAGTATGAATACCAGTCTGGTTTTTCTTACTCCAAAGTTTGTGCTCTCCATATTTGCCTACTGATGCTTACCCCACCCCTGTTTCTCAGACAGTCTGTACTGATGTACAGTGAACATGAGGCAGTGAATTATCAGAATTTTTGATGATTAGAAAATGTGCTGTACATATCTTTATATAGTCAGGTGTAGCAAGGACAAGTGACACCAGAGATGTATGAAAGAAAAATGTATTAGAACTCACTAGTCCTAGAACAGAGAGGAGTGGCAGGTATCTCAGGGCTACACGGAGAAACATAGTAGGAACATAGGTTCAACTAAGCAGGAGGGGAACAAATCGTTCCAGCGGACCTGGGGACTATGCCTTTATGATGTCATATGGGTGAAGCTATGGCAAGCAACAGTGAGTAGGGTTTGAGGAGTTTGTGGTTGACTTTCACAAGGTTGCAAACCCAGGTACGACACAGGAAGGAGAGGGAGAAGCTGTTTTTCTCGCATAAGCAGGTGTCAGTGATGATCACTGAGGGACCTAATGATAGAGTCAAAGATACTGAGGCATTAAGGCAATGCAAAGCCCCTTTCATTACTAATGATTTCTGAGATGCTGAGGCAGCATGATGACAATGAAAAGCCCTATATTATTTTAGTTAACTACAGAGAGGATGCTTTTTCTTTGACTGATGGATTAGTTTGCATGGAGATAACACCCCTTGAGCTAGGATTTCTTTAAAATAATAAAGCAGTTGCATTTTCAGCTCTAACAAAACACAGAAAGCAAACTGGGAAAAAAAATTGAAGGGAAACAGAAAGCTAATTGGAACTACAATGTCAAATGCCAATTAACAGTGGGTACAGTAGACTACATATAGCCAGGCATTTTCATCAAAAGACTTTACCCAAAGACAGGGCAGGTTCCACTCCTGATGCTCTGTGGGTACCTTATTCTACTCGGCTTTGGTAGGGGAACTGATGGATGACAGCTCCTTGACAGTGGAGGGAGATGCAAGGCATCCAAAAGGACGAGAGCATCAGCGTCCAGGTTTTCAATAGGGTGAATCCCCCATCATCAGTTCAAACCTTTCTTCCTCTCCACACCAAGCCATGGGGCCGCAAGGGCTAAACCCACCTCACTCTTCAGACTGAAGCCCTGACAATTTAATATTATGTATTGATAAAGCGTCAAGAGTTTTGACAGTAAACCTGACAATTGTACTACCAAGATTAATCTAAAGGTATCATACAAAAGAATTGTTTTGTAGAAACATTAAAAGAATTTACAAATTAGAGCCACATTCAATTATCTGAGTCAGTGGACTAAAGCCATGGATAATCCATAGCAGTAGATAATCTCAAGATAATTTGCTTTGGAAAAAATAAATTTGCCTCTGTAATCATATTTTCCCTTAGGCACTTATTAAAATTACCAACCATTTTCCAGGTATGTAATGCCAATATAGAGGAAAGAGATATGATTTAGAATTACTCCATATAACTGGAGGAATACCAGTTTGGAATATAAAAATTTTCTGTAAATAAAGCACACACAGATAGCCTATAGTTAGACATGAGAGATTTCTTCTGGTTCATAGTAATGCTGCCAGTATTTATCTTACTGCTATGTCATTTGTGACATGGATTACTCATCCTTTTATAAATTTCAATTTAGAGCATCTATTATTACCAACTTTCAGAAAATAACTGCAAATGCATAACCAAAAGGCTAAGTATTATTTACTGTTAGCAATTTTAGTATATTGGAATCAGGGTATCTTACACAGAGCTTTCTGGTCCTGAGCATTGTACCAGCAAAATGTTTATTGACTGAATGTTGAATAACCCTCAACAGATTTCTCTGAATTAACTACTGTAATCAAAGTACAAAAACAAGACAACTATTATTTTTAGGAACTCAAAATCCCCTAGCATTGTGCCCACATAATGTTTATTGACTGAATGTTGAAAAACCCTCAAAAGATTTCTCTGAATTAACTGCTGTAATCAAAGTACAAAAACAAGTTAATTCCTATTTGTAAGAAATCAAAGTCTTGAGAAAAAAATTTCACAGAGGTAACAAAAGGCATAACTTAATTCTTCCTAATACACCAAGCATGAGGTCTAGATATTCAAGAACTTAATAACTTAATACCAATTTTAGATCTGACATTACACCAATGTTTTCAACATGATCTCAGTATCATAATTTTATTGTTATTTAAACACTTTTCTGAAATAAAAAGATAACCTCAAGAAGCCAACTAGATTCTTTATAAGTAAAGTAGCAAGAATACATATATTTAATTTCTTTTCTTTTGTTTTAATTCATTCAGTAGTTACCCTGATAAAAATGAGTAGATGGATCATAATATTTTTAACTAAAGATTCATACTTATTCTTCATAAATGGTAAATATTAGTCATTTTAGTAACATTTTTTGTTTCACATAGGCAAAGTTTCTAGCCAGAATAGTATTAAAAGCTTGTGCAATTCATTTGAAATTCAGCTAAACATTTTTAAAAGCATTTAATTTACTCCTCTGAAAGAAAAATGTTAATAAAGTAACAAAACATTTACTTCCATTGGAGGAGATATTTTTATTAATTTGCTGATTGTTTTATATCATATGTTTCGTCCATATGAGACGTGCACTTATACAAAAGTATAGCCACATTACATGCACATAATTTTCAGAACTTTAAAAGGTTTTCTCTGGATCTTTATATGTTTTCAAGACTCTTTAGTTAA
This sequence comes from Choloepus didactylus, assembly GCF_015220235.1. Taxonomy (NCBI): domain Eukaryota; kingdom Metazoa; phylum Chordata; class Mammalia; order Pilosa; family Megalonychidae; genus Choloepus; species Choloepus didactylus. Next base: position 83,812,990 of record NC_051311.1, read on the forward strand.
AAGAACTAAAGCTACAATTTTAAAGATGATTGGCAATTATTCCCTCCTCTAATTTTCTACTGCTCTACTCTGTTGTGTCTAGTCTCAATACCAGCCTTTTACAAGCTGAGGAGTGCAACTTTACTTGCACGAGTCTCACAAGTTCTAGTCTATGGGGAATGTATTAGTGCTCAGGTAAGTTTATTGATTCTTGCATATAGTTGATATCTTTCTAGCACCACCCCTGAAATGCTATGTTCCTGAAGTCTCTGTCCTCAGTGCTCTTCTTACTTTCTACTCCTTCACTAGGAAAGCACGTGCATTCCCATGGGTGCAACTGGATAACTCTTGAATATCTAAGTTCTACTTCACACTCTTGCCTTATCTCTTGCACAGAATTTCCAATTACATGCAGGACATTTTCCTATGACATTCGATAGGAATCTCAGATTGAACCATTGAAGACCAAACTAATTGTTTCTCCTCAAATCTGCTCATCCTATTATGTTCCCTCTGATACTAGTGACCTTACCATATTTCTAGACAGGCAAGAAACAATACCCATTTCCAACACCTCTTTTCTCAGCTCCCATGTCCAGTCAGTTGCCAAGTTGTATCTGATCTCTCCATCCACATGGTCTCTAGTTTCATTTATTTACTTAATCAAGCAACAAATAGTTTTTGAGCCTTTTTTTTTTTTAATTCATTTTCATGCCAGGTATTGGAATACAAGACAGTGCCCACTTCAAGAAGGTCACCCCTAGCAGGAAAGAAACAACTAATAAACCATCACAGTACAGTGTGATAATTAATATTTGTTATAAATATGTGTAGGCTGCTAAGACTAACAAGAGGACAGGGAAGTTTGCCGGGAAGAAGTGATACTTAAGCTTTGTCTGGAAGGATGAAAGGGAATTATCTAGGTAGAGAAGAAAAGAGGGTCTTCCGAGAGACCGAAAGAACAGTATGTGCAAATGTACAGGGGTGTGATGGAACAAGGCCTTTTCAAGGAGTTACAAAACTGATTCAGGGTACAAGGTGAGGAGTGCTGAGAAATGAAGCAGAGGCACATTTGTCAAGGGCTGTGCATATCATGCTAAGAAATTTGGATTTCATTCTCAAAGTATCTTTTCTTTCCTTGTCTCCCATCTAAGATCATATTACTCATTGACACCATTACAGAAAATCCTCTTCCTGACTATTCTCTTGGTCGCCAATCTCTTACCTTTTCTTGTCTTACCATAGACTATGATGAAAGTTTCCTTCCCTAATTACAGTTTAGAGTCTTATCTCTCTTTCTAACCCTTCAGTGGTGTTGCGGCCCAAGAGGGCCATGCCAGCCTGAAGGCCAAAGAAGACAATGAGCATTTTCTGATACATGAACTTTTATTCAGGCTTACTTACAGGGTGAGAAGTTGTGGAGAGATCATGACGGCTCTCTCAGACCAGGCAGGCATCACGTTCGCAGGGAAGACGACCAAATGAGGCAAAAGCGACAGAAAGCCTTTTATAAGGGTTTAAGACAAAGGCCTTCCTAAGGGTGGGGGGAGCATAGATGCGGGAACAGGTCACTCTGACCTGAGAGGTGGTGCAGGAAGGACTAGAATAACACTTGAACAATTACATTTTGCTCTTTTTGTGAGACTAAGAGCCTTTCACTTCCTGCCTGCTTCCCATAAAGTTACATATTAAGGTCAATTTACCCTTTTTCTCTTTACTGGCTTAGAAAGACAATAGGTTAAACATTCAGCTGCCTAGCCAGACTGCTGTGCACCAAAGATCTGCAGGCTTGTTTTGCTCAGGCCACGGGTTGCCACAAGTGGCTTGAGTTATTCACCTAATCCTTCAAAGTTTTAAATGCCTCATTTCTTGAGACCTTCACTTCTGCCAAATATATTCCATGGGCCAAGCTTGTGACAACTGTCTTCCCCTCTGAGTTGTAAACTTCTGAAGTCCAGAGTCTGCATCTCGTACATCTGAATAGATTTAGAGCACCTTATCCTGTGCTTTGCACATAGTAGACTTTTGCATACCTGTTGTGTTGAGTGAAGGAGTGCACTTTGGAGTCTTTACACGTTTCTTTATTCTTCAGGGTCATTGATGCACATTGACAACCTTCTCACTGCTGCACTAAGCACTGTCAGCAAGTGTTCCTTACAGCCCAGTGGCCTGTAACCCGTCCTGCTGCTACAAGTCAGGAACAATTCCCAAACAGAGTGGCAGGGCTGTGTACAAACCTGAATGTGCAATGTTTGTTTTTTCCCAGAAAATGAAAGTCCTCACTTTTTCCCCAGGGTAAAAGTATGCTTAGAAAGCATTGCTGCAGGGCCCTTGCCAAACATTACCATTTCCAGGGCTTGACACCTCATTATGCTGATGGGTGTAGTGAAAGGCTTTGAACTAGGAGCTGGGGCTAGGTTTTGAGTCCAAGCTCTAACAACTGAGTGACCTTGGGGAGCATTTCTGGGTTTCTTTATCTGTGAAATTGGGAATTAGACTTAGTTTCTAATATCTATATAAATATTATTCTTTTACCAGTCTTTTGACAGCAGCATAACAATCAGGTATTTTGGTTACAAATAACACAAACACATCCTGATGTTGGTTGTTTTGTCCTGCCTGATTTAAGTAAAGAAGATATCGTTGGAAGGATATTGGATAGCTCACAGAATCACTGAGAAGACTGAAAAAAAACAGGTTTGGGAATTGGACAATTAACAACATATGACACACCTATGTCACATCACAGGAGCAGGGTGGTAAGGATGTCAGTGGTGCCACCAGGCACTTCCTGACACTCATGACTCTGCCAGTAATCTCTGACTCCGCCTGTGTCTTTACACCACTTCTCCCATGTTCATGGTTCCAGATGTGGGTATCCAGTTGGCTGAGCCCAAGTCAGGTGTCTTCCTCCTAGCTGCTGGGAAGGAGGGAGTGGGAGGGGGCTTTGCCTCTCAGCAAGACTCAGACAGATGTGCAAATGTGGTGAAGGCTCTGGTGCCCAAGTGTACCATGCCAACGTCTGTCTTGATCTTGAAGACGTGCATCCTGCTTCACCAGATATACGTTTAGAACTTGAAGCACCTGGAAGGTATTTCTTTCAGAGAAGCTAGTTTTGCTGGGTTTTAGGACACTTGTTCAATTACTTTTAATTTTTTTTAATACTTTATTTGTCCCTTAGCAGCACAGTTCTCTGGATTTTGGTAAGCTCCTGATGGAAATTTAAGAACTACACTTATAGTTCTGACCACCTGAGATGCTGCTTCAGAGTAAATGAAAGGACAAAGTGAGTAAGTCACTGATTCTGACTCACCGCTCATTTACAGATATGTAGCAGGAGTTTGGGATCATGAATTATCTACAGTCACAAACAGCATAGAGTAGATCTTTTATATCAAAAACACAGTTGAGAGAAGTGACATTCAGAGAAGATAATCTTAAGGACTCCCTATCTATCCATGCGCTAAGTCCTTATCATTGGAATAAGTTAGATCTCTAGAAGATTGTATCCAAGACCACATCACCTTAGTTTCTTGGAGAACAATAGTCACCAAATTGCCAACTATTTCAATTTATCTCCTGCCTTTTGGGTTCTGCCAGCTGTGGATGTTGTCCATTATGATGTTCAGAGTTTCCTGTGTTAGACCCTATGTGAGATATGTGAGATATTTTTTGTAGAAATTCAGAGAAATGTTAGCCTCCGTTAAAAACCTGGAAGTTTCCTCCTCTCCTATGGGAGCGGTGTAAGTTGGCATGTTCTCTTCTTCACTCTGCCTTCGAGATAGCTAATACCAGGCCTGGTGCTATTCACAGCAACTATCTTGGCCCTTACAGTTATCTTCTCTCAGCTCCATTTGCTTATTTTGTAAACCTCCTCATTTCCATTTTGAAAGAGTGAAGAAAGGATAGAGTGGGATAAGGGAGAGATGGCTAGATACAGACTGGATGCCGTATACCCACCTCGCAAAGGAGTGTTTGCGCCCACACAGCAGTAGGGTAGGCAGTGGATAATGGATACTGTGCCACCCCCATCCTCTCTTACCAAAAATAATCCAGTCTGCCTCAGTGGCTGCCTACCCACTTGGTACAAATATGGTTTAAAACAATGTCAACAACAATAAAGACTTTAACACATCTCCCCTCATGTATTTATATGAACTGTTTTATCTCCTACATTAAAATAGCATGTGGGACATCAGCTACTAGAGAGAACACAAGTAAACAATGAGACATCAATCAGGAATGTCATCCACCCACTGTGGATGGGTATTGCAAGTTGCTAACTATCCAAATTATATTCAAATATTTCATCACCTGCTTAATCAAGCAGCAAAATAAGGAGTTAGACCACTTCAACTCCAGTGATTTGATTATGTGGTAAAGAGACTGGTGCATAAACATTAATCCTGGGAAATTAATTCATGAAAATTAGCTGAAGATACCCCTAGAGGCTTGTTTTGTATCTATTTTTGCATAAAATGTTGAACTAACTGCTTACTGAGGGTGTCGTGGGGAGACTAGAATGATTATGTATGATTCTGTAGTTATCTAGAGAGAATTGTGAAGAGGCCATGAAATGACCTGAAAATGCATTCTGATTAAAGCTAGGTCTTGAACAGGAAAATTGCTTTGAAATGATTAAAGTTAAAATTGTTGGTAATGAAGGAAAACACTTGTCGTACAATGAGGCCTTTAAAAGAGAGAATCTCATTTTGAAGTTTTGTAAAGCATATGGCTTTACTCTGATTGCAAAATATTGGATTATATCAACCTATCACATTCACTCAACTTTGAAATTGGGTGGAGGGCAAGGAAAGGGATTAGGAGAATGTTCTAGATAAAAATCTGCAGGGTATGTCAAAGGTGAAGGTCTTGTCCTTGGGAGCTGGCCTTGATGCCTCAGCTCAGTGGAGCCTCCCCAGGCTTGGCCACAGCCCCTGTCCCAGGGAACTTGGCTCATTTGTATGTCTAGTATATCAGATTGTATTTCAATTCTTTGTTTAGTCATCTGTCTTTCCTACCACACTATGAATTTCTAAAGGAACGAGATCATGCTTTATTATCTTCCATATATTTCTAGAATCTAGCAGGGTACCCATCCCACCTAGGATTGAACCCATAACACTGATTACATTTATTCTCTTTAGAAAATATCTGCTAATTAAAAACATTTATTTTTAAATATTAGTTGTGTAATGATATTTAAAGATAGCAATAGCCTATCTGAAATCTTGGGGGTGGTGACATGTATTTCATAGAATTCAGATTTTTCTTATGTTTGAAAAGATAATACCAGTGTCTATAACAGCATCTATAAACAATGTCTCAAACATATTTACCATTATCTCTCCCAACACAGTCTGGAGTAACCCCTATAATCAAACACATTAAAACTTCTGTAACAAGATTTATGAGTAGGCATACTGTATGGAATAAATAAAGATATAATTTCATAACAGTTCAGGTCATGTCAAGTTTTGCTACCTCAGGGTTAAAAAAAAAGTGGGTTTTTTTGGAGACCTTGGAATTATAGATAAGCTATTAACCTGTATTACCTCTGTAGGAAGGAAGGAGTTCTTATCTAGGGGAAATTGTCCTAGGTACAAGGACCCTTACTTTTGTCAGTTCAGGGAGAAAGGAAGGAAGAATGCTGGGTGTTTCCAGATGGTGGCATGTTGGTAGAACTGGCAAGGCCATGAGGGGCCCTCAGGAGGGCAGGATCCCAGAGCGGGTAATGGAAGTGGTTCATTCCCCACAAAGAAAACTCTCCCGTTGTTCCTCCACTGCCCAGTGCCTTCTCCCTTACCTGTTGGATCCTTCCTCTTTGTTCTAGCGAGAATCTTCCTTCTCCTTTCCTCCATTTCTGTGTAGTTTTTATTCACCAAAGCTTAGATCTTTGCAGTTTTTTCACTTTCCCTGTTTGCCTTCAGCACAATCCTTTTGCATGGCATTCATGCCCTCAGGCACCTCGACAGCCAGGACTTTGCTCTTACTAGTTTGTCTTTGAGTAGATGCCAGTCAGTGCTTATTCAGAATGGAAGCAGCTTCTGTACATGTTTTTGTTCAGCATCGGTTGTGTTTACCTGTTCTGAACTGTGTAGACAAGCATCTTGGAAATGTATGAATGGATGATAGGCCAATACTCTTATTTTTATGAACCTTGTCTACTGTATCAAAGAATATGGATGAAAATTTCAAATCTAATCTAATCCATGTTTAAAAATGAAGTAGGTAGTAGCATTTCTTCTTTTTTTTCAATGTCTTTTTCATGTTGGTTTTTAAAAAATGCTACTGCTTATTGTTACAAATGACATTTGGTTTTGCCTGCCTTTATTTCTGATTTTCCTTGATTTACTTAGCCCGTGCATCCATTTTTGCCAGTATTTACAAGAAAGCTCACCTTCACACTATCTGTTATTGGAATTATTTTTGTCTTCTCACTCTCTCATTTGTAGTCTCTTAGGCAGTTTTTAAAGTGTTTTTAGTTTGTTGTTGTTGTTGATGATGATGTTGTGTGATGGTGACCTTAGCAAAAAACGATGACCACAGAGGTGTGTGGGGAGCGGGTTGTCAGAAAGGTAATACCTCTGTGCTGTCAGGAATCCCCATCCACTTGCTACATCATGGTGGGTGCAGGTAATGAAGCAAAGGCCATCATTGAGGTCCTGTGTTTTCCCTCAGTGGCCTCCCTCTCCAGCCATCACTCCCAGCCCTGGTCTCAGGAATGTTTCAGTGGCAGCATCCCCCTTTGTAGTACTCAAGTCCAGAAAGAGTTGGAGCATTTTGTCACTGCAGCACTGAGAAACATTCCCTGGCTAACTCTGTGGGCAGATTGATATTGTGTTCTGGAAAATGTTAGTTTGGAAGAGGACAAAAAGCCAGAATGAGTATCAGTTACCCAAATAACTACCAGCAAGCCACCCAAGAGACCAGGGATTAGTTGTAACATACTGCTTTCCTCCCTTTCTCTTTTGAAACTGTATCACATTTCTTTAGTAGGAATAGTTTACTGTCAATCCATTGTGGTATATCATCAGTGATTATGGAAGCCCTCATGTCAGTTACTATTGTTTACCAAAGAGTTACAGATTCTTCTCTTTAAGATAGGTTAGGGAATTTCCTTGATACCTACATCATCAAATACAGCATTTCCAGATTTAAGCTTTCCTTCTTAATCAACATTCATTCCTTCAGTAAATATTTATTGCAGAAGAGTACTTCCCAATCTGTGCAAAAAGCTGTGGTAATTTCTAAGATAGTAAAGGTAAGATAAAGCCTCTACTTCAGAGATGCTGTTGAGTCTAAAACATGTAACAGGGATTGGAAACTATGGCCTTTGGGCCAAATCCACTCCACTGCCTGTTTTAGTAAATAAAGTTTTATTGGAACAAAGCTCTTATTTGCTTATGTATCATTTGTGGCTCCTTTGTGCTACAAAGGCACAGTTGAGTAGATTGCAACAAAGACCATATGGCCTGCAAGCCTAAACTATTATCTGTCCTTCTGCAGAAAACATGTGCTGACCCTTGCTATGGACTTTCAAGCATAAATCATTAAATAGTATTGTAGAAGAAGCAGAATATTACAGGAGGAAGAAGCATGAATTTTGAACCTTGCTTATTTCAAATCCTGGTTCTGTCATTTATCAATCTTGCAACCTTTAGCACATTAGTTAGTATTTCTATGTTTTCTTTTCTGCAAAATGGAAATAATATCTATACTACAGGTTCATTGAAAGGAGTAAAAGAGATAATGTATATGTAAAATGTTCCAAATATAACAATAGCCAATAAATGTCCATTCACAATGTATCAAAAGATTGGGCTGGTGCATAGGTCAAGGGACTATATGTCCTGGGGCCTTCTTGGTTTGTGCCTGTTTTCCCAACATAATTATTAATAGCTCCCTTCATTTTCAGGTGTCCAAATTTGGACAATAAATTACATGGTCACACTATGAATAGGAATTTCTTGACGTTCCATATGGGATTATCTCGTTTTAAAAGATGAGAAGTCAAATTTTTTGAAGAACTATAAGAACAATGATAAGAAAGTAAAAAAGAAAAACGCTTACTTTGTATTGGTCATTGCTGACCTAGTGACCAAAGAGAAAAGTCTCTTTAAAGAGATACATTTATTAAGCCAAAAATGATGAGTTTCCTAATTGTAATAAGTGGGATGTAGAGTAAATGAATCAATAAAAAGAAAGTTGGATTTTGGATGTGAAAACCTGACAGTAAGTTTGGGGCCTGGTGATGAAGTAGGGGGTAGATTTTGGGAGGAGGGAAACTATGAGAGGACTGAGCCTGAGTGAGGATGTCGACGCCATTGTGTTTCTTTTGCTCATTTGGATAAGGTACTGGGGCCTGAACCATCATGGACCCCTTTAAACCTGAAAGTAGGGATCACTTTAAACCTGAAAGTAGGCAAGTTATGGCTCAAGAGGGGTTATTAGTCAACACTGACTACCAACTTTATACTTTCCAAAAGAAAACAATGGATTATAGCTGTATAATCCCCTGGGGCCAAAGGTGGGATTTCAAGGAGAAGGGTTGTCCTACAGATACTTCCTTATATATTTAACTCAGACATATTGGCCTCTTTTCTCTTTTAAGAGCCTGATGTTGGGTAGACCCAATACCAGGCCTTGATTCCATGCAGTAAACAGGAGCACATGGGTATGGGTCAGAGTGGCTGGGAAAGACTGCATGGAAGAATTGGTACTGAGTTGGATCTTTCGGAAGAGTTGGAGAGGGAAGAGGACTACGAATTGGGCTCACAGCAGTGATTAGAAGCTGGAAGGTGGGCATGGGTATGTCTTGTTGGGTGTGCTGTGGAGAGGCCCTTACAGTAGAACACTCAGGCTGAGAAATAATGAAGACGAGTCTGGAAAGATATGACTGTGAAGGGCTTTGGATGTCAGCTTGGAAAGTTGACTTATTTCTTTAAGCCTTGGCAAATCACTACTTCTTTTTGTAAACAGCTTTCTTCAGTTTGGATATTGTTCCAGTTTGATTTGCCTTTCAAAAATAATTGTAGATAATTTAATATTGTAGAATAAGTATGATCTGACTGCTGCTTTGTTTATGTGGAAATTTCTCTTTCATTTTATGCTGGTAAGTGAATTCATCAAAGTCAGATTCTATTTCCTAGTAGCATAGATAAAATATTTCTTTTCCTTGTTTAGAAAATATTATAATCAAATGAACCTGCAAGGTTTGTGTTTCCTCTCATTTCTCACATTGGGCCTCTTGTGACTGTGGTTCTACTTCTGAACATTCTTTTAAGAAGCTTCTTGCTCCTTCTAAGTGTCTTCTTCCTTCCTTATCTTCTATTCTGTGGTTTTCACTCCATCCTGCCTCTGGTCTCTTTTTCTTTTGCTTGTCCTTATCTTGTCCTTGCAAGCTCTTTCCTCAAGAGAGGGTACCTGAAGCTAAGAAACAGGAGTGTTGGGTAGAATGTAGTGGTGGAGGGAATCTGAAAAATGCACAGCTGTGTTCCCTGGAACCTTAAGGGAAGGCTGGGCCTATGAAGGCCATGTCAAAATAACTTCCCAGTGGAGCCAACTTAATCAAAGACAGGCAATTCACTGTAAATTTAAGCCATGTGGATCTTTAGCAATGTGTAGACAAAACAAACCAGCTGACGATAGCACCCATCACGTTCCAGTCAGTAATTTTTGTGAGATCTCTAAAGTTGAGAGTGTGGATATTCAGGGGGTGTGTACAATGGTCCATTGGATGCAGGAAAAAAATATTGTAATTTCTATTTGTACATAAAAAGTAGTAATTTGAGTTTTACTAACATTTGACTTATGCATTAATTTAATTCATGTATTAATTTGTAAACATATAATGAAGGTGAATTCTAAAATTTTTTTTTTGCTGACTGTGGTACACAAGAAATCAGTTTGGAACTACTGTTCTAGGTCCATATTTCCCAATCTTTGGGTAAGTGGTTCCTAACTCTCCCTTGAGGGCAATATAGAATTATTGTAAGAGGCCCATTAATACATGTGGATGGACCCATTTTTTTGTTCAATATATACTAACAATACAGTCATCCAATAAGTGTTTGCAGTGGTGTATGTGATATGTTTTTGTTATTGTATTTAAAAATCTACTGTAAAAGTTGATTCCTTATACCTGAACATATAGTCTCACATGACAAAAGAGTTAGGAGAGGGGAGAATCAAGTCCCAATAAAATGTTAGTTTGGTCAAAGTATTTCACCTATTGGAAAAAAAAGTTTTGAGTGCTTCAGCATATCTCACTCCCCCTTTCTCTCTCTCTCTCTCTCTCTCTCTCTCTCTCTCTCTCTCTCTCTCTCTCTCTCTCAATAACAAAAATGCCACACATACCCTCCCCCCCCCCGTTTCCCCTATTTTATGAATGAGTGAGACATCTGGAGGAACTGGCTTCCATCATAGTGTTTCTTTTTATTCATGTGCATTTCTTTATGATAAATCTGGTTGTCTAAGGGAAGGATGTGGGATTTAGCAGTATCAAAAAATATTATGGCAAGATGTTAATAATAGGGTGATATATGGGGAAAAAATATACCCTAACGTACATTATGGAGTATAGTTAATAGAACAATTATAAGATTCTTCCATCAATTGTAATAAAGGTACTACACTAATGCAAAGTGTTAATAATAGGGGGAGAGTTGTTTTGTTTGCTGGGCTGTAAAAGCAGATACCATAAAATAGGCTAACTTTTAACATGAGAATTTATTTAACTTAAAAGCTTACAGTTTTGAGGTTGTGAAAATGTCCAAATCATGGCATCATCAAGACAATGTTTTCTTCCTGAAGACCATGCTGTCAGTGATCCTGGACTCCTCTGTCACATGGCAAGGCACATGGTGGTCTCTTCTCTTCTGGGTTTTGTTGCTTTCAGTTCTTGCTTCAATGGCTTTCTCTCTCCCTGAATTCATAACATTTATAAAGGACTCCAGTAAGAATATTAAGACCTACCCTGGGCCATGGCTTAACTGAAGCAACCTCATGAAAACCAATTTACACCTACAGAAATGGATTAGCTTTAAGAACATGATTTTCTGGGGTACATACGGTTTCAAACCATCTCAGTGGAGTATATGGGAATGCTTTATTTTTTACATGATTTTTCTGTAAACCTACGACTTCTCTAATTAAAATAATTTTTTTAATTAAAAAAAGAAATATTATGATTTTATCCTGATTTGTCCAGGGCAGGCCTGTTTTACCCTTATTATTCTGACAGTTAAAATAGCGGCCCCTTTGATTTTCTGAAGTGTCTCATTTGGATGTTAAATTATATGATGACCCTGATATAGAAGTGCTAGAGCCAGAGGGCATGTATTTGAGTCTCAGCTCTGCTAGTTATTGGTTTTGTAAATTTTGAGAAAGATATTTAAGCTCCCTCTACCTAGGTTTCATCAACCAAAAAGTGGAGAAAATAATAGTACCTCCCTCAAGGTTATTGTAAGAAATAAATGAGTCACTAGGCGAAAGTCTTTTCAAAACATTGTCCTGCATATAGTAACTCTTAAGTGTAGCAAAGAGGAGGATAATGAATATATTTGGGACACATGTAAGCCAAAACTGCACCTGAATCATAACTCTTAACTTTAAAAATGCTCATGTATTTCTGGATTTTTATCTCCTTCTATACCCACTGTGCCTTTTCAAGTCTATAGACAGTATCAATTAAAAAAATAAAGATCCATGACAAGACAGCTAAGAGAGTGAATAGGTACTTGTCCTAGTTTGCTAATGCTGCAGAATGCAGACCACCAGAGATGAATAGGCTTTTATAAAACAGGGGTTTATTTCGCTACACAGTTAAAGTCTTAAGGCCACAAAATGTCCAAGGTAACACACCAGCAATCGGGTACCTTCACCGGAGGACGGCCAATGGTGTCTGGAAAACCTCTGCTAGCTAGGAAGGCAGCCGGCGTCCGCTCCAAAGCTCTGGCCTCAAAATGGCTTTCTCCCAGGACGTTCCTCTCCAGCAAGCTTGCTCCTCCTCAAAACATCACTCACAGCTGCACTCAGTTCCCTCTCTCTGAGTCAGCTCATTTATATAGCTCCACCAATCAAGGCCCACCCTGAATGGGCGGGGCCATGTCTCCATGGGAACATCTCATCAGAGTCATCACCCACAGCTGGGTGGAGCACATTCCAAGCAAATCTAACCAGCACCAAAAACATCTGCCCCACAAGACCACAAAGATAATGGCATTTGGGAGACACAATACACTCAAACCGGCACAGTACTCTATCTGTATTATTGATCTCATATTTTTAAAAAACATAATATTTTGCATTCCCATTACATGTTTATAAACAATATTGATATTATCCAGAATTTTTACTATTATTTTCACTAAGTGTGAGAAGATGACTTATGTCCTTTCAAGAAGTGAGAACAGTATCTGAAATAAATGTTTGGAATAAAAGAATCATGAGATTAGTTTTGGTAAAATAAGGGTTGATTAAGAAACAGAATTGAATCACTATGTCTAAAACTGAGTTCCAAAAGTAAGAAAGCAAGCAGGAATTCAGCACGTTATAAGACTGGCAAATCAACTTTATGGAAAAAAGTCAAACAACTTGGAAAAGCAAATGAAAGCTTGAGGTACAACTGAGTAGCAGCTATACAATCTAAAAAACATTATTGTGGAAAGGATGGAGACCAGGTATTCTCTAGCTTGGCTGAGCCCAGAGAGCAAAAATAGATAAAAACCGCAGTATGAGAGATCATTTAAGTCTAGGGAAGCATTTCCTGCCAGTTAATGTGGTTGGAATGGTTACTTAGGGATGTTTTGGAATATATTCAATGATTCTTTAAAGTTGATTAAGTTCTACTTGTATGGATGTGTTGAACTTCCTGAAGCTAAATGGAAAGTACAAATCTAGATTCCCCAGTTTGATTCATCAGAATCACCTGGAATTGTTGTAGTGTCAGGGCTTTTGTAGAAAACACAGATTCTATTTCTATGAAAGTGATAAGGGGTGATTTCTAAGATATATAGCTGAGAAAAAAGCAAGTAGCAAAATTGAATATATAGTATGCTTGCTTTGGAGTAAGAAAGAAGAAAATTAAGAATCTGTATGTGTGTGTATTTGCTTATTATTTTTTTTTCCAAAAAAACACAAGAAAGATAAACCAGAAACTAATGAAAATAGTTACCTATTGGAGATGGGGTATGGGGTGGGAATAGACTTTTTTCTGTATAACTTTTGTATTAGTTTCCTATTGCTGTTGAAACAAATTACCATAAATTTAATGGCTTAAAAACAACACAAGTTTATCATCTTACAGTTCTGTAGGTCGCAAGTCTGACATAGGTTTCACTGGACCAAAATCAAGGGGTCAACAAGGTTGCGTTCCCTCTGGAGGCTCCAGGAGAGAATCCATTTCCTTGCCTTTTCCAGCTTCTAGAGTTTCTTTGCATCCTTTGGCCCCTTTCCCATCTTCAAAGCCAACAGCCATATAGTATCTTCAAATGTCACTGACTCTTGACCTTTCCACTTCCCTCTTCCACATTTAAAGACCCTTCTGATTATATCTGGGCCCACCCAGATACTATGGAATAACCTCCTTATTTTGAAGCTAGCTGATTAACAACCTAAGTCCATCTGCAAACTAAATACCACTTCACCATGTAACACACCATGTTCAAAGCTTCCAGAGATTAGGACCCTGGTGTCTTTAGGGAGACATTTCTCTGCATGTCAAATATTTTAAAAATAGTTTTGACTTTTGATCCATGTAAATGTTTATATATTAAAGAATTAAATTAAGTCAAAAAGATGGAAAAAAGCAAACCCCAAAATTGAATGCAGATAAAAACATATGAACCTAATCGTATATCATTGGGTAAGTAATATAGCTGTATACTAAAAAAATAAAAAAAAAGAATTTACATAAATTTTGAGCACAGGGCTCTGCCAAGTCACCCTTAATGAGATATTTTTTAAGAACCAAAATAACTGCAAATTTTGTAAATTAGTTGTTGATAGTAGTGATAGTAGAGTAACTCTGAAACTATTTTGTATGTATTTGAAGATAGGGTAAATGTGTTAATGGTGTGCTAACTGTGGAAGAAGGGAGATACAAATATGGAATGGGGAAAGATGAGGAATAACCCTATGGCGTTGGATTTTTTTATACTGTAGGACCTACTCTTACATGACCAATACATTCTAAGACCCTTCGCTTAAGCTGAAAATCACAATATAATAGCGAGCCCCATTATTTAATAAGTATTTCTTATGCAAACATGCCTATCATTCATTTCTTATATAAATAAGACTAACAATTTTACTAGTAACAATAAGAAAACAAAATTAATCATAGAAATAATTTTTAAAAATCTAAATTCTCTCTCTCTGCCTTTATGCTTTTTGATTGCCAATAGTGTATACCTGAATTCGCACGTCTGGAGTTCATGTAAAATGAGGTCCTACTGAGTTTACCTACTGAAAGGGCAAAGAAGATTGACACCCAAGGATCAATGAGTACCCAGATCTTGGCATCCCTTACTAAAATGAACTAAGGCTTCTTAGGAAATATCCAGATCCTAGATCTGGAACAAGTAACGTGCAAGATAAGCCTGGTATATCTAGTAGTGCCAAAAAATAAGGAAGTGCTCAGAGAAGTTGGAGACATATCAGAAGGACACTGGGAGCTCTCACTGGCCAATCTTGAGACATTTAAGCATATAATAATATAATTGTGTAGATATTGAATTAATAAAGGAATCATTGATATTAAAATAGAGGCAGTTGGAGTTGAGAGGGAAAGTACTGCTTTACAAAAGAATGTCAGCTAATAAATGTAAAAGGCATGTTAGAATTGGAAAGTCACTGTTTTGTAATCTGCAGTATAATAGTGGATCACTCAGGGATCATTGAAGGATGTTAAAACCATTAGATGAAATGTTGACAAAAAGGATATTTGCATAATTTCAAAATATCAGCCCATAAATTACTTATTAATTACAAAAGGAAAAAGACTTGTTTACAGTGGAGAAATCTGTTTAACATCACCTTAACCAAGTGATCAAACTTAGCATCACAAATAATGGGACAGACTGATATTTTGTGCCTTCTGATGTGATGGAATGGGAAGACTATATTATTAACTATATAGCATTCTTGCCTAAAACATTTTTACTTGATTCATCTGGGAAAAAATCAGATTATTCCAAATATCAGATATTTTATACAGCAACTGGCCTAGACTCCAGATTAAACTGAAGTAAAATGGAGCAAACTGATGACCACCAAATGCAATTTATGTCTTTGATTAGATCCTCAGTTTCAAAGATAAAATAGCTATAAAAGACATTATTGGGACAATCAGGAAAACTTAACTATGGACTGCATATTAAGTAACATTATTGAATCAATATTAAATACTTTGCATATGATAATGATGTGTAATTAGGGAAAGGTCTTAATTCCTAGGTGGTACATGCTGAAGTATCTAGGGGAAAAGTCAGCATAATGTCAATAACTTTAAAATGGTTCAGAAAAAAAACAATATGTATACACACACACACACACAAAGAGGGAGAAATGCAGCAAAATGTTAATAATTGATGAAATTTTGTGAATAGAGCTGGTTTTTGTACCAAACTTTTAGATTTTCTGTAGGTTTGATTTTCAATTAACAAGTTGAAAAAAAATATCCCTTATTGAGCCCATCGTAACCTTGCTATTTTGTTTGTATTTCAAGTTGTTCTTAAGGTTTTCTTTTTTCTTCTAATCCATTCCCTCCCTCCCTCTTTCTCTCTCTCTACCTCCCTCCCTCCCTCTCTCCCTCCCTCCCCCTCCCTTCTTTCTTTCTTGGCAATATGTTTCTGGTTAATGTCTTGGAAGTACTCCTTTGGTCTCTTCCTCGGCATCCAGCTTCTTGCTTTGAGTCTATGGGTGGTTTGATTTTCTCCTGCGTGCTAATTAATAGAAGAACTCTGATGAAAGCAATGTTTGTATGTTAATCTCTGTGGAGCTCCAATTTCTAAGAAAAAAAATGAAAATAGAAAGAAATAATGGCTATGTAGTATCTGGTTTATAGCTCAAAATAAATATATGCTACATGTGAGTATTTTTTTATAACCTTCCAAATACAATTAAAATATTTTCTGATAGTAACAACAGCAAAAAGACAGATTCCAGAGGCCACCTCAGACCTACAGGGTAATCTCTGAGAAGAGTACCCTGATCCACGTTTTAAACAGACTTGCTACATTCTTCTGCACACAGGCCTTGAGAATCACTGACTTAAGATGTTTTGAAAGGCTCCCTCCCTGCCTCTAGGTTCAGCCTTAGATCTCCCAGGAGAAGTTCCCTCCTCCTTGCCTCCTCTTCCATCTTGGTAGATATCTGCTGATCTCTGCTGACAGGGTCCTTGGGCATCTGCCATGATCTTTATACTTTATTCTTTTCCTTGCTTCTAATCCTACCCTGTTTGTCTTCCCCTTGGATTTCCACCTTTCTCTATGTGTACTTGTTCTTTCTTGCTCCATGCACTTTCCAGGGGCAACTCACCCAGCTCTGTACCCAACTCTTGTTGCTTTTCCAATGGGGAAACAATATTGTTTGCAAACTATGTATTTTTTCAGTTCTCTATGATGTTTCCATAAATGAAAATCTCTCTGAGGCACCCAGAGTTCATAGAAGATTCTGAGAATATAAAACATATTTATGCTTTGTAAGCCCACGCAAACAGGCTATAGAGCATGGTTTTAAGAATGCAGTCCCTGGAATCAGTCAGCTCAGCACGGAAGCTAGACTCCATGGCCTGGTAGCTAAGGAACTGTTGGCAAATTCCTTAAACAATCTAGGCCTCAGTTTTCTCATTTGTAAAATGAAGATAATAATAGTACCTACCTCAAATGGTTGTTGTGAAGATTAAATAAGTTCACATACACCTAGAAAAATACCATATAAGTGTTTACTATTTTTATTGTCATCATCATCATCTTTCCATGGAATGCCAATAGGGATTCAAGATAGTTATGATGCTCCTTATAAAATGATTTATTTATCATTATCTTTGTGTTCTCTCATGGGTTCAGGTTTCCCTGGGACTTCTGCATGCCCTCGCTACACATATCCTATGGCCTCCAGAGCGCTGGCAGAAGTTGGAATCTGTTCTTCCTCCAGAGCGCTTACCAGTTCAAAGGGAAGAGGAGTGACACTCTGAGCTGCTAGCAGTGGGAAGCCAACACCACCAAGGGGATAGAGAAGAGGAAATTCAAATGGGAAAAGCTTTCAATAAGATGATGCTGTGCAAGAAACATTTACATCACATTAAGATGATCTGTATTATTAAAGAAAGTTCTTTAATATTGAAAAGTATTAAATGGCATAGGATTTTAGTATCTTGTTTAATGCCAAATAAATATGTAGACCTTTGTGATTTGAAAATATCACAGATATGTCTTAAAGGAGGCAAATTTGATGTTAATTATTATGCACGCTTATTCTGTTGATCGTTGGGTTTTGATTTTGGTGCTAGTTTCTAAAAGAATTTGAAAATTGATAGTTTCCTTAAAGTGATCAGTTGGGTAATGTGTCATTTACTGCTAAGATGGAACATGGAGAAACACACATTATACACATAGTGATAGGAATTGCATTATAATTGATGGTATCTAAAATTCAGTGACTGCCAGTTAAGAAGAACAGTAAACTGTAATATAAAAATAAAACACTGTTTTGTTCAGGTCTTGTTTTGGGTGTTTAATTACCATTTAACCAGTATATACATTAATGAGGTATATGTTATCTCTTTTGTAAGTGAGTAATTAAAATAATGGAGAACCAATTCTATCAATACCTCAATACAATCAGACCTTTCTTATTGGCACTTTTTAATCCCAAACTTCTGCCTGCTGACGTTGATGAGTAAACCCATTTACCAGCATTAGATCACTATTTGATAAAAAGTTCTGAGTGAGAAGGAAAAAAGTCACTCCAGACCAACCAAGATTGTTTTCCCCCAATGATTTCTTGATGGTCACATCTCTATAATATTGAAATCACCAAATGCAAAGTGAGGAATAGAATAATAGATTCTGTAATTTGTATAAGTAAGGAGATATTCTGGTTTGCTAATGCTGCCGTTAAGCAAAATACCAGAAATGGATTGGCTTTTATTAAGGGGGTTTATTTGGGTACAAGTTTAAAGTTCTAAGGCCATAAGAGTGTCCAAACTAAGGCATCAACAGGATGATACCTTCATTGAAGAACAGCCGATGGTGTCTGGAACACCTCTGTCAGCTGGGAAGGCACATGGCTGGTGTCTGCTGGTCCTTTGCTCCTGGGTCACATTTCAAAATGGCATTCTCCAAAATGTCTCTGTGCTTGTCTTTCTTAACGTCTTCAGAGCAAACTCTGGGCTAGCATCTCCAAGCATCTCCAAGCATCTGCTTTCAACAGCCATCTCCAAAATGTCTCTCTCAGCTCCTCTTGGGGCGTTTTGTCTTCTCCTAGCTTCTCCAGAGCAAACTCTGGGCTAGCATTTCAAAGCATCAGCAAGCACCTGGGTCTTGGCTTAGCATATCCCAGGGCATTTTCCTTTCTCTGCTCTTTATGAGATCTTCCTTGTGGCCTCCTATTGGTTAGAGATTTAAAAAAGTCTATGGATCAATCCCCTTGGTAGGCCTGGTATCTTTTTCTTCTGTTTCATGTGCAGACAAGATGCCAAATAGTGTCTAGCCATCTTGCAAATATGGGTGCTAACTCATTACCTGGCAGGGAACAGAAAGAGCAACAGCAACAACTACAACCAAAATTCACAAATTAAGAGTATATGTTACCCCTACTAATAATGCATTGGCATCGTAATAGCTCATTCAACAAACATCAGTGAACACTTATGTACTAAGGTTGGTCAGAATGATCTTTTTTAAAAGGAAATCTGCTTAAAAATTTTTGAGGGATCTTCATTCCCCTTCTCAATTTTTCAATTCCATTTCCCTCTTTTCCCCAACTTATACCCCAGGGTCTGATCTTTAATTGCAGTGTCCCAAATACTCACTGCCATTTCAGGGCTTGTGTTGTCTGTCCTCCCCACCCTCCCCCTTGGCAAGATGCATCTCCTGGGATTATATGCAAAATGTTTAATGGATAAGGGTATTGACCCTTTAGTTGCTGGAACACAAGGAGTTCTGGAAGAGGGACTAGAGTACTGAAATGGGGGTACACTAGGGGATAAATGGAGTAGCTGCTATTTACCACTGATATACAAGAATTCAATATTTTCACAGTTCAGCAAACCAACTATCAACTTTGCTACGTTAGTGACTACCTGTGTCATTCCTACTCAAACTATGGACTCAAGACTATAAATCTTCTGAGAAAAGGTAAATGTACTTTCTAGCTACCTAGCACATCTCCAACAGTTAATATTTATTGCTCGTTAACCCAGCTCAAGAGTTACCTCCTCAGAAATACAACCCTGGTCAGAATTCATCACTGTGCATTGGTCACTCTGTATGTTAATGGTTTGTACAGGCATACCATGGAGATACTGCAGGTTCAGTACCAGATCACCACAATAAAGTGAACATCACAATAAAGTGAGTAGCAGGAATGTTTTGGTTTCCCAGAGCATATAAATGTTACGTTTACCCTATACAGTAGTCTATTAAGTGTGCAATAGCATTATGTCTAAAAAATATAATGCACATACCTTAATTAAAATGAGACATATAGACACAATGTGAGCACATGTTGGAAAAATGGTGCTAATAGACTTGCTCAAAGCAGGGTTGCCACAAACCTTCAATTAGCAAAAAAAACACAGTATCTGGAACATGTAATAAAGCAAAGTGCAATAAAGTGAGATATATACTTTTTTCATTATTATTATATTTGTTATGGTGATCTGTGATCAGTGATCTTTGATGTTACTATTGTAATTGTTTGGGGACACCACAAACTGTGCCCATGTAAGTTGGCAAACTTAACAGATAAAAGTTGTGTGTGTTCCAACTGCTCCACCAACCATCCATCCCCCATCTCTGTCCCTCTCCTAGGATCTCTCTATTCCCTGATACACAGCAATAAGAAATTAGGCCAATATGTTTTCAAGTGAAAGTGTCACCCATCTCTCATTTTAAATCAAAAGCTAGAAATGATTAAGCTTAGTGAAGAAGTCGTGTCAAAAGCTGACAAAAAGAAAGAGGCCAAAAGCTAGGCCTCTTTTGCCAAACAGCTAAGTTGCGAATGCAAAGGAAAAGTTTTTGAAGGAAATTAAGTGCTACTCCATTGAAAACATGAATAAGAAAGCAACACCTTCTCTGTTTTTAGTTGTATGAAAACACATCTCTGTTTTTAGTTGTATGAAAACACCTTTAGCATTTATTTTTTAACAATTTTCTGTTGGCTATAGAATTCTAGCTTAGCAATTTTTTTTCGACACTTTGAAAATAACATTCTATTGTCTCCTACTTTTCTTTGTTTCTTTGCTAAGAATCAGTCTTCTTGTTTCTTCCTTGATGGTAATAAAACTCTTTCTCTGTTTGCTAATTTTTTTTAAGAGGAAAAAAAGGGTTTATTTATGCCAGTGAGAGGACAGGGGAAGATTTCCCAAATCAGCCTCTCTGAAGTAATTTTTCAATTGGCTTTTATACCCATCAGAGACAAAGAGAGGTAATTATCTTAGTTAACAGGTAAGAGGTCTGGAGAATTTCACTAATTTAGTCATTTCCTATTTCCTTCAGAAACTAGGTGACACCTGGGAAAGGTGCCTCTGGGTATATAGGAAGATAGATGAAAAGGCTTTATTCATATCTGGGAGGTCTGGGTACCATAGATGAATGCTTATTCAAATCTGGGTGCAGACTTTGCATTTACATTCTGCTTCAGATTTACATTTACATATTGCCCCTTTGTGAGAATAAGAGCTTCCATTATAGCCTGCTTCCAGCTTTGAAGGTTACATTTTAAGGCTACTTTACAATTTCCTGCTTACAATTTTAAGATTATCTTTAAAAAGTCACTGTTAACAATTTCCCCTTAAAACGATATTCGTTTCATTTTAAGAATTGGGCCATCATTGTTCTGGCTACTTCCTGCTGAAAAGTGGGGCAGAGTAATTAAAGGATCATCTGGTGAAATATCTGACTCATAACCTGTAGATAATGTCAATTTCCTTCAGGGGAGAATGGATCATTCTTAGCCAGAGTTCTGGAAGATGAAAAGGGTTTTATATATGTTTGAGTTATAATTTGAGTACATAGAGACAAAAGGCATTTAACTAGAATAAGAATAGATATAGCGATCAGGAAGATTACAAGCACAGTTTGAAGAAGAGTCTGTAACCATGACCCTATTCCTGAAGGTAGCCACTCAATAAATCAGAAAAATTAGAATTATCAACTATACTCATAGCTAGAGCTTGATCATTTAGATGTTCTAGGAGAGAAGAGATGTTACCAGATTCATCTGGAATATTAGGTACAGCACTTTATTTTGACTAGAGCACATGTGCCCCTTGGGAGGTGGTGAGATATTTGAGGTCATTTTATTTTGTAATACTGCTTTGCACATTAAAGCTATTTCTGCACTTACTAGAGTTATACTATGATAGCTATTATGTAATGCATATAGAATTGGTAATTACCTTTTTAACTCTCATAGATGGGACAAATGTTGCAGCTACATGATTATCAGATTTATTGAGTTCTGTTAGGGGTGACAATATATTTTCGTCTCAGATTCCTATAAGTTTTGTACCAATTATTAGCTAATAAAGCAATGGGTTGTTCACAATTTTCAGAGGATAACTGTCCCATTTTGCATATCAAGAAAGGGATGTGTAGCAGGGAATTGTTTTGTTCCTAACAAAGTGGAGCCTTCTGGCTCAGTCTCCTATATCCTGGGTAAGCTAAGCTATTCTATTTTAGAATTGACACGTTCAATTTTTATTCTTTAGTAACATTTTTCCCTTTTTAAATTTAACTGATAGGAATAACATAGCACCATTTCACTAGCAATATTGACAGAGAAAACAAGACAATGTTCTGGCTGGGTTAAATTTACTAGCAAGTGACAGGATCATCTCTGGTGATATTTTTGGTGCTTAACACACTGTATTTTTCTTGCATCTTAATTATTAATGACTTGAGAACTATTTCATCTGTCCCTTATAAAGGGGATACCCACCATAGCAAGCTAGAGACACTAGAGATAGGCTGCTGTATACAAATCCAGCAGTTAAGACTGGTTTGTAGAAGTAGAATATGAATAGAACCTTTGCAAGGAGAGATTACTTTGGCAAGTTGCTACTAAAGGGCACATTAACATTATGGAAAAATAGGTAACAAGGAACATCATAACTAATTTGTCTAGAAAGATTTTTTTAAGCAAATATTTTAGGCCATCCAGCGGTTCACAAGTATACTTACATTTTGGGTTATCAGGAGGATTTACTGTCGCTGCAGCTTTTCATCTACTAGGAGTTGTGTCTCCATCCTGGAACAGTTGCAGCTTGACTCTGGTGTGCTGAATTTCAGGGCTTTATTCCCTGCAATTTTGGGGGGGATTTACGTTCTGTGGTAGCTGGGAAATGTGCCTCCCCTTTGTCTGCTTTTAATATTTTCCTATTTTCTTTGATGTTCAGGAGTTCGACCATGCTGTGCCTAGGTGTGGTTTTCTTTGTATATTCCCTCTTTGGGATTTGTTGAGCTTCTTGGATCTATAATTTGATGTTTTACACAAAATCTGGGGATTTTTCAGCCATTATTTCTTCAAATATTTTTCTACAATGTTTTATCTTCTTTTGATATTCCAATTATGCATATATTAACTCCTCAATATGACTCACAGGTCACTGAGGACCTGGTCATTTGTTAAAATCTTTATTCTTTCTGTTCTTCAGATTGGATAATTTCTATTGTTCTGTGTTTCAAGTTCACTGACCCTTTTTTATTACATCTATTACATACTATTAATCCTAACCAGTGAATTTTTCATTTCAGATATTGTACATTTGAGTTCCAGAACTTCCATTTGTTTTATTTTACAGTTTCCATTTCTCTTTTGATATTACCCCTTGTGGTGATTTGGAACTGTTATGTACCCCAGAAAAGGTCATGTTCTTTTGATCTATTCCTGTGGGTACAGACCTATTGTGGGTGGTACCTTTTGGTTGGGTGGTTTCAATTGAGATGTGACCCACCCAAATCAAGGTGAGTCTTAATCCTTTTACTGGAGTCTTTTATGAGAGGATAAAAGACAGAAAATGCCCAGAGATCTCAGAGAAGCTGAGATACAAGGGCACAACCACAGAAGCTGAGAGAGGAAGCTGCTGAAGCCAGAAGTTGGAAGCAACAAAACCCAGGTGAGAAGGACCAGAAAACACTGGCCATGTGCCTTCTCATGTGACAGAGTTGTCCCAGATGCTAGCAGCCTGTCTTCAGAGAAGGTATTGTCCTGTTGATGCCTTAATTTGGATATTTTCATGACCTTAGAACTGTAAATTTGTAAGCTAACAAATCCCCATTGTAAAAGCCAACACATTTCTGGTATATTGCATTCCAGCAGCTTTAGCAAATTGAAACACCCCTCTATTCATATATTATTACAATCTTTCCTGTAAGTCATGCCAAATATGCAATAGTTGCCTTAAAAAAATGTCAGCTAATTCCGACATCTGAATAATCTCAGGATCAGTTTTTATTAACTGATTTTTCTCTTGATTATGGATCACAGTTTTTTTGTGCCTGTTATTTTACATGTCTAGTGATATTTTTTACTGTATATACTAGAAATTTGGATGGATGCATTATAGAGGTTCCAAATTCTGATATTTTCATCTGGAGAACATTAATTTTTGTTCTACTAGGCTGGTAAATTACTAATGAATCACCTTGAATTTGTAGAGGTTTGGTTTCATACTTTGTTACAGCAGGTCTGTTTTGGATTTGCTCTTAGTCTGAAATATAGTCCTCCTCCTAAGGCAAAGCTCTTCTGAAGTTTCAGTGGAAAGTCCAGGGTGTTTACCAAGCTCCTCTAACTTAGCCAAGACTCTGTCTCTAAACTCTGTTTCCCATGTGCTGGGTAGTATCTGAAACCATTATTTTGTTCTCATGACTTTCCACCTGTTGCTTTCCATTGGGCTCCTTGGAGCCTTTCCTGTACATGTGCCATTCAGGAATCAGTCAAGGATTTTATAAGAGATTATAAACATTTTGGGGGTTTCCCTTTCTGTGGCTTCTTCTTTCTAGGATTCCTCCCTCAAACTTCAACCACTCTGTCAATCCCAACTTTGTCTCCTGACACTTCAAGCCAACACCACTGTGTCTTTCTGTTTGATTCAATTCACCTTGTATTATATGGACTGAAGAGTGCCCTCAGGGGAAAACCCTAAGTAGGATTTTCTTTGAATTTATTCTGCTTGTCTTTCTTAAATCTATGACTAGATGTCTTCCATCACTTTTGGAAACTTTTCAGCTTTTATCTCTTCAAACATTGTTTCTGTGACATTCCCTTTTTTCTCTTTCTCCTAACTTTAATTAGATGTATCTTTTACTGTGCCTTATATGTCTCTTTTACCTATTTTTGCTGTTTAATCCTTTTTTCTTTGTTTGCTTCAATCTGGATATTCTGTTCTGATCTATCTTCCAGTTCACTAATTTGATCTTTAACTATGTCTAATAGGCTGTTTAATCATCCATTGAGTTCTTAATTTCCATTATTATATTTTTCAGTTCTAGAATTTCCATTTGATTCTTTGTATAGCTCACATTTTAATACCAAAGTTCTCCATTTTGTAATCTATTTCATAACATATTGATCACATTATCTTAAAGCACCTTCATGATTACTCCAATATTTGTATCTCACATCTATTTGTTTCTATTGTCAATTTTTTTCTTTTGGGTTGTGGTCAATTTATAAACACACACACACACAAACATGTGTGAGTGTGTTCAATTGAGTTTGAAAAATTTCAAAGATAATTTGAGACTATTTAGAGACAATATTAGAGATAATAAGATAATATTAACTTCTACCATAGAGAATCTCTATTTCTTAGTCCCTGTCTCAGGATGTAGCCTTTCAAGCTTCCAGCATGCAATGTTTACCAGGACCCCTCCTTTTTGAGCCCACCAAAACCTCTACTCTGTTTCAGAGACTCTCAGATATTGCAATTGCATTCAATTTGGCAAATGATCAAAAGAAAATGTAGCCAAATAGCATACACACTCCTCTTGGTTTCCTTTTCTCCATAATCTTGACCATGCAAGTCCTTGGTAGTGGTCATTCTTGGATAATTTACTCAGCTTTCTAGTTATACTTTGTAGGAATCTTGGTCCAAAGAGATGGTCTGCTATTGCAATCACTAGACTCTTCTTTGAGTCTTATGGGCATAATATGGGCTATGGAGAATGATTGGAATTGGTAAATGTGCTGACTTGATCTTCTAGAACTTGTTTCTTGAAATTTGCAACACAGAAAACATTTTAGAATCTTGCCTTTAATAATACTACGTTTTACAGTAATGGAACAATATAAATTTAGGTGTAATTTGATGTACAAGTTAATTAGTACATGTTTTTATATGTTTTATATCAAAAGAATCATACTTTTGGCAGATACTCATCTTAAGTTATCACTTGATTCCCTTCAATTTCTCCTGGTTTTAATGTGAAATCAGATCGAATAGTCATTCATTTAACTTATATATGAATGCTTATTATATGCCAGAAATTCTGTAGCTATTTACACTGTGGAAATATCAGGAAAGAGGAGGAAATGTGGAAGCCAAGATTTAATATTTTTAAAATTTTTGTAGCTAAACAATAATTCTTATTTGCTACTCCTCCTTTCCTGAGTTCCTCTTAAATTTAGACTGAACAGAGTGGGGAAATCAAATTTGGAGGATGGAGGGATTGAATTTTTTTACTGATGGAACATCTTCATTTATTTTTTTATGCTGCTTATCTCAATTCATCAATTATTTTCTAATATTTAAGAGAGAATCAGGGGTATAACTTACTAGAAGAAAATTTAGAATGTAGAGTTTTCTGTCTCACTTTTATTTTTTTGGAGAGGAGAATGGGGAAAAAGTATTTTTAGGTGTTCGATGAGAAAATGTAAGTGTTGTATTAAATAATAATTTATACATTTAATATTCCCATCAGAAGATATCAAATGGTATTTGTTTTAAATTTTATTTTATTTAAAAATGAAGAAAATTCATTAGCTTGTGGAAATTGAACTTAAAACATCTTACAAATTAAGTAAGTGAATCTAACATAAGTGGAGAGGAATCATAGTAAATCTATTAACAGAATAGGAATGTATTCTGGAGTCTATTGCTTTTTGAAATGTAATGCTGAGTGTAACAGTAGTTGGACAGCATTTCTGGTATTTTCACTTCACAATCTTCCCAGCTGTCCTTGCAAATGTAATTTATATACATTGGTTCACAAGAACTTTTAGTGATGGGCTGTTTTTTTCGACCTATTTGTATTGCACAATGAACAATTATACTTGAATCATCTCATCTTATCCACTCTCTTTTACCATTCCTCACTATTATTCACTTAGATTTCATTTATTTTCGGGGATTGCCAAGTTGTCAGCTCTACTCTCACCATGTTAACCAGGCTTCGTGACAACTTATAGTTTTCCTTTTCTATTACAATTTTAAATTTCCATAGGTGGAAGAACGAATGAGCCCCTGGTTTTTTGTTTGTTTATTTGTTTGGGAGTTTTGATAGCAATAAAACATAAAGTGTGTTTCAGGGCCTATATTAAAACCTGCATTGTAGTCTAATACACATAGCACAGTAGTGGGCTTTATATTTCTAGGAATATTATTTCAATTAACCCACTGAATAAAGGGCTTTTAATAGAGATCTTCTACCATAAATGTTGGGAAAATTGTTGGGGTTGTGGCATTTCTAAGGGCTCTTGCCCTTAGAATAAGTTAGACTTCCATGAATTATATTGCAATAATATCTTAAAGTAACTGGCAGAAGTATGAACTAATAAAGCATTTACATCTGGTCTGTATTATAACAGAATAATTTGAAATTCATTTATTAATCATTTTATATGTTAAAAATACAAACTTTGACTGACAAGCTGTGTTTGCTCACTTATCTTCATATACTCACTGTGAAGTTGCAAAACATGGATGCTTTAGAGATTTCCATTTTGATTTACAAGCTTAAGCCTTTGACAGGCTGTGTCACAGGCATGTTCTTCTCTGAAGTTATCACTACCATGTCAGTCTACAGTTTCTCTTCTAAACCTCTGGCTCTTTAGTTTCTAACTGAATGACAGTTAAACATTTCTTCTAATCTAATTGAAATTTATGTCTTTATAGGATTACTTTGCATTATCATCTGAATATTCAATATCCTTATATTAATAATAAATGAAACAAATGACAGATGGAATTTTCTTTTCCTTTCACACAGTTCTTCATAGCTGTTGTTTGATCTGTAGTAGATATCATCTTTACACAAATTATTACTGAATAATCCTGTGATTCTATGTATTAATCTTGTATTTTGGCATTTAATGATCTAAAAATCCTTCATGTATCACTATCATTTGATTAACATACTTTTGATGAGATTATAATGAAAGAAACAGATTTCCTTTGGCTCTCATTCAGCCTCTAAATATAAATGCCTACATCTTCCCAAGTTCAAGAAATTTTTACTTCATCTCTGTTTTTCTGCAGTAGATGCATATACTTTAAATTAAAAGTGGAGACCTTTATAGCAAAACCTAATTTTTCTCCTTAAATTAGGTAGATATATGTATATATTAATTTTTATTGAATTTAATTTTCATATGATTTTTTAAGTAAGATCATTAAATCTCCTAAATGAGGTCAAAGTGCTGAAAGTATAAGACAATCTGATATATGTCTAATGGATGAGATAATTTAAATGTGTTGGGCTTTTTATATCTAAATTTCTGGTTTCTCATTACTTCTAATTTTCCCTTTGAGAGAAAAAAAGTATTGAGGTTTTCTAAAGGGCTGCTTTCTTTCCTATGGAATTCTCATACTCATCCAATCAGTCTGATTTTCCCCCATAATTATTTACAGAGTAGAGCACAAAGAGTTGGTCCCTGTTGAGGACTGAATCATGTTCCCCACAAAAGGCATGTTCAGCTCCCAACCCCTGGTCCTGTGTGTGTGAGCCAATTTGTAAATAGGACCTTTGAAGATGTTATTAGTTAGGGTGTGTCCAACTGAATGAGGGGGGGCTTTAATCCAATATGGCTGAATTCCTTAAGTCAGAAGCTGGAAGTCAGTGGTAAGCAGAAGAGAAAGGAGAAAAGGCCACATATGCATTGCCATGTGATGGAAAAGCCAAGGACCAAGGATCACAGCAGCCAACCCCAGAATACCACAGGCTTTAGGGAGCCTTGCCGATATCTTGATTTTGGACTTCTCCTCGGCTCAAAACCTTGAGCCAATAATGCTCATTGTTTTAGCCAACCCAATGTATGGTATTTGTTTTAACAGCTAGGAAACTAAAACAGTCCCCTAACACCTGCTTGTTCCCTATGACACTATCATGCTATGTAGTAGCAACTTTCAAGGAATACTCCAGTCAATGAAATGATGGCGATGATGATGATGATGGCAGTGACTGCAGCCGTTATTCATTGACTATCTCCCAAGTACCAGACACTGTGCTGACTGATTTACATATATAACTTAGTCCTCCCAGCAGTACCTACCTTAGATGTAGGTTTCTATCCCTATTTTACTCTTGAGAAGGTGAAGGCTCAGATAGGTTGAATTATTTGCCTACGGTCATATAGCTAGTAACTTGTAGGACCAAGATGGGAATCCAGTGTCTGCCTGGCCATAAAGTTCATTGTCTTTCCTTTATCTCAGTGATTTCCAACTTGAATCCTAGCTTGATATTGTCACAATCTCCTGGGGATCATTTTTTAAAATATAGCTACTCATGGATTCTGACTCAACTATGCTTTGGCTAGAGAGATGCTTGAGGCATGAACAAGAGAAGTTATTTCTCCCAGTGCTTTCAAAGTGCTTTTTTCATTCTGGGATATGGGATATAGGGCATGTGTTGTTTGGGGGAATCGTTTTTCATTCTAGATATTCCAAAATTGATCTATTTATCTGCTTACGTTATTCTTTATTATGGAAGAAAAGTATACTTTACCAATCACCAATCTGATGGCCCATTCCTACATACTGTAAAATCCATGAGCCAAGCAGTAAAAAGGTGGTGGTGGAGGATTGTTGAGAGAGTGAATGACTCTGACAATGAGGTACAAGTCTTTTTGCATGCCTAGTCATCTCAAATTCATTCATTTCAACCACATTGAAGTAAGACATAATTGCACTGTCAATTATTTTCAATGAGTGGTCACAATGTGGTTTTTGACCTGTATTTGGATGTTCAAAGAAAACCTCCTTCCATTCCCCATCTACTTATTTATGTGTGAAAAGTTTATTAATTCTTAAATATAGAAAAGTTAAAAAGAGGGTTGATATAGTTGATGATGAAACATATCTCATTCTGTAGATAAATATTCATCTGATAAATATTATTTGTCCATAGATACAAGAAAAAAGCTTTATGTAATTCATTAAAAGATGCATTTCCAATAGATTTTTACTTTGAAATTAAATTATTATTTGTGAAAACCTGTGAGATATTGTTTGATTCAATTGTGTACTAATAGTATACATAGTAATTAGTCAATCCAGAAAAAAATTAATACTGCAAGTCTTATGGCCACAGGAAATAGAAACAACTAAATTTAAATTTTTATACTTATTTTTGTTGCAGAGAAGCATAAGAGGGTAATGCATGAATAAAATATGTTATATTAGGATAAAATTCACTGAGAAAATAGAATAGAAATATGAGTTCAGGAAGAAAAGGAAATGATATTTAACTGATGACTTAAAGGAGAGGTTGCTTTTATGCTGGTTATTAAATCACTATGGTATTTCGATTCTGTGGATACACTTAAAAGAAAGATTTAACAGTTTTATTATAAAATGTCAATATTTTACAATATGCTAAAAATTATATTCTTGCAGCCATTAATATCTATGATGGAAAAATATAAGATGTCAAATTAAATATATGCGATGAGGTTACAGCTTTTCAAAATCTTTTTAGGAGGTATCAGAGCCACAAAATATTTGAAGCCTACTGCTTTAGAATAAAAGATGAGTACTGAGTTGTGGCAAGTATCAATATACATATTTCCATCTATATGTACAATTGTTTTAGTTTACCTTCTTCCTGATGGAATTGGGCAGCTGAAAATATAGTTTGTGTGGATGCTGGCTCCGTGGAATGAGTGTATGGGTGAGAAGCTTATAACCCAAGACCTTAAAGTGTGTATGTTTGGTGAGAAATTTTCTGTGTTCGGTCATTTTTATCTACATTTGCTAAAATGTAGTGACAGTTTCTTTGAATCAGGAAAAAATTCATGGAAACTTCAAGGCCTATAGTCCAGCTGCTTACACTTGTTTAGAAGGAAATTCATTTTAATTTTTAAGTTTATTCAAGAAAATTCCAGAAACTTCATGAACACATTACATGCAATTCAGTTATCCATTTTTGGCACTGCTATGTTTTACAATTTGAGCCCCATTGCTGCCATGATCAGAATCACTGACACTGAGTCAACTATCATCCCTTTTATATACATGTAAACAAAAAGTACAAAACCAGTTAGTAATATGAACAGCATGTTCTTTTATCTGCCTGCCACCTCATCAAGACAAGAACATCCCTCAACCTGAAATCTCCTGAGTTACTTTGACCATTGGCAGTAATATTAATGTGGAAAGACATATGCTGACATTTTCAAATTGTTCCAAATAATTTTCCAAAAGGGCATAATTCCTGTTACAATCACCTCAGAGGCTAATAAGAAAGCAAAAAACTCAACCAAATCATAGTCTAATAATAGTTCGCTGAAACTTAAGGAAGTAGGGGATAAAGTTAGCTTTGCCAAAATTAGCTACTGTGTACCAGAAAAAGCTATTATTTGAAAGTACTTTTTCTTTTACTATTAAAGATTGGGTCTGACTCACTACTATACATTGAAAATATAACATTAGCAAGACTAAGAATCAAGTATAGAAACACAAGTCTTTCATACTAGTTGCCAAAACTTATTTTTTAAAACAACATTCATTCTTAAGTGGCTATGCATATGTTTAAACTCACTTTGTTGTGTATGATATTGTCATAGCAAAGTTGATTTTGCCTGTCTAAACAAAAAGCTAGTAAAAAAGATGGCTGAGTTTTCTTAGAGAATTTAAAGAAAGTTGAAATTAGATTGTGGTTATGGTATGGGCTAATCTCTGCTTGTCTGGTTTGATACTTTCTCATCTCTAGAGCATGGCAGTGATCCGTGGGCAATACTGTGGAATATTTTAACCAAAGATAGATGATATTCTGTAGCCATGAGTCTATGGGGTGTTTGGGGGCAGGGTGAACCAGTCTGTCAGTATTGTTTGTTAATAACAATTGGATTTGTGACTTGTACCTGATTTCAGTGGAGCCTGGGGACTCTTGCCAGGTAAGGCTGGTCACATAGCCGTAAAGTGCTATGTCACTGTAAGAGACCCCCACAATGACCAGATTTGGGGCTTTCAGAGATGCTTCACATGCTCTCAGGCAATGATGGTTTCGAACCTGGAGATAAAGCACATCCTAGCAACACAGGAAGGGAAAGACAAAGAAGCTTGAGCCTGAGATCTCCACACCCCTTTCAATGCACATCCTCTGCTGTTGCTGTACTGTAACTCTTGCCTGTAATAAAGCTGTTTTGTGGCAGCAAACTGACTCTTTTAGCAATTGAACAGTTAATAAAATTAACACATAATTAATACACTGTAATATATAATATGCTTATAGATTTTGACTCATGAAGGAACTGTCTCATGTCAATTGAAGAGAGATAAGCATTTCCATTACTAGAATTTATCTTTCAGAAATGTTGATAATGTTGATAGTCAATAAATGGTTATTAAAATTTGGACCCCTGTGCCAGCTTGGATGTATTATGTCCCCCAAAATGCCAGGTTCTTTGATGCAGTCTTGTGTGGGCAGACGTATTAGTGTTGATTAGGTTGGAATCTATGGATTAAGTTGTTTCCATGGAAATGTGACCCACCCAACTGTAGATGATAACTCTGATTGAATTATTTCCATGGAGGTGTGGCCCCACCCATTCAGTGTGAGTCTTGATTTAATCACTAGTGTCCTTTAAAAATGCTGGCACAGACCCAGATGCCAGCTGGCTTAGTTCAGAGATGCTTGGAGTTAGGACCCCTGATGTTGACTACAGTTTAGAGAGACACTTTGAAAATGGCAGTTGAAAGCTGATGCTGACATTTTGGAGAATGCCATGTTGAAACGCAACCTGGGAGCAAGCAGATGCCAGCCACGTGCTTTCTAAGCTAACAGAGGTTTTCCAGACACCAATGGCCTTTCTCCAGTGAAGGTATACTCATGTTTATGCCTTGGTTTGGACACTTTCATGGCCTTAAGACTGTAACTTTGTAACCAAATAAACCCCCTGTACCAGTTTGTATATATTATGTCCCCTGAAAAAGCCATGTTCTTTGATGTAATCCTGTGTGGGCAGATGTACCAGTGCTGATTAGATTGTAATTCTTTAAGTGTTTCCATGGAGATGTGACCCACTCAATTGTGGGTGATGACTCTGAGTGAATGGTTTCCATGGAGGTGTGACCCCACTCATTCACGGTGTGGTCTGAATTAGTTCACTGGAGCACTATATAAGCTCAGACAGAAGGAGCGAGCTTGCTACAGCCAAGAGGGACACTTTGAAGAATGCACAGAAGCTGAGAGAGTAGCTGCAGAGGAGAGACAGTTTGTAGATGGCTGTTGGAATCAGACTCTTCCTCTGGAGAAGCTAAGAGAGGACAAATGTCCCAATAGCAACTAAGAGTGACATTTTTGAGGAACTGCAGCCTAGAGAGGAACATCCTGGGAGAAAGCCATTTTGAAACCAGAACTTTGGAGCAGACGCTGGCCACGTGCCTTCCCAGCTAACAGAGGTTTTCCAGACGCCATTGGCCATCCTCCAGTGAAGGTACACTTTGTTGATGGACACTTTATGGCCTTAAGACTGTAACTTTGTAACCAAATAAACCCCTTTTATAAAAGCCAATCCATTTCTGGTATTTTGCATTCCAGCAGCATTAGCAAACCACCAAAACAACCACCTTTACATGGATTGATTGCTACGTAGAGGCTCTAAGATATGTATTTCTCAAGGCCAAAAATTTAAGGCAGAGTTTACAAACTGTAGACTCTCTGGACAATGTTCAAAATAAATAGTTTGCAATATTCAAAACTTGAGAGATTTTACATAAAAATCCTGATTGTCTGCTTCATTTGAAATATTGGAAGACCTGGCCACCCTAAATATTATCACCTGGTAATAATCATCTACATATTGGTTTTCCTCGTTATACTAGGCATGGCTGCTTTTGTCTGCCATAGTCCTCATGCAGACTTCACACATTTATGCTATCAGTCTGGTCTAAAACCATAAGGCAATTCAAATAATGTCCTTAAGAAAATAATTGAAAGAGGAGGAAAATTTTAGCCTAGGGAAGAAAAGTCACAATAATTATATTATCATTTTCTTCAACTATTTCAAAGATTTTTACATGGTAGATATAAAATACATGAAAGTAATATGTTTTATGTGTTGTTCCAATAATAATTTTTATACCTTAAATCTCCATAGCCCATTATCTAATTTATTCCTACAATTAATGGCTAAAAGAGAGGCCAGAATTCTGAAACCCATTTTAAAAATGAGAAAAGAAGAGTAAATAGCTTGTCTAGGGTTGCAAAACTCAAAAGGGTATGGAGCTGGGGATTAAACCAATTCTTTTGACTTCAGCGCCAATTGGAGGACACAGATCCAAAGGCCTCAGAAAACTGGCAAGTAACACAAATGTGTGGAGGAGCAGGGAGTAACAATAGGAAGTAGTGGGGCCTGTGGGACATTGGCGAGTGCCTGTGTCAATTAAAAATTTAACTTAAAGGCAGTGGATTGACCAAAACACATCTGTGTTTGGATGTGGACAGGGGCCATGAATCTTGAACTTGTGTTCATTGTATGCTGTCTAGGATGAATGAAGGTATGTTACTTCATAGCAGAGCAGTCCAAAAGTGAATTTGCTGTTGCTGGAGGTATTTATACCATGCAGGAATGCTGTAGCTAGGATGCAAGCTTGTGAAGAATTGAATTACATGACTTTTAAAACCTTTCCTCACTCTCAAATTCTATGACTCTAATTTTTTTCAAGATAAGTTTCAGATAAAATGTGGGTTGCCCAAGGTGAAATGAGTATCCCATTTAGGATGCAAAGGGATTGTGTTTTATGCTACTGAACACAAAGGTAAAAGATATTATACTCACATCTCATGTGTCCTATGCAATTTTAACAACCTACTTATTTGGCCCAGGAGGCTGGTGCTGGGCAATGTACCAGTGAAGCTGACACTAGCTCCTATAACAGTTAAGTCCCAAAATATTGATGGCTCAAAATAATAGACGTTTATTTATCTTTCAGATTAATTCCAAACTGGCAATTCCTGAATTGTGTATGACTCTTCTCCAAGCAGTTTTTCAAGGGTTCAAGCTCCTTCTGTCTTGTGACTGCCCTGGGGATCATCATCTTTCCAACTAGCAGAAGGTAAAAAAGAACAAAGAATATTGCACATGGGAGGTTTTTATGTCAGACATGGAAATGATGCTCAGCACTCTTTCCCAAATTTCATTGGCCAGAATTCAGTTACATGACACACCTAAATGCATGACACATGTAGTCTAGCCATGTGCCTGGGAGAAAGAGGAGATAGTTTGGTGAATTGCTGTTCAATTTCTGTCACAGCACGGCTCAGGCTTATCTTAGGTAAGCATAGATTCCCAACCTTATTAAAATCGACACAGTCAACAATAACTCACCTTTGCATAAAGTTCATCAACATGGTTTCAAGTTCAATACTGCCAGTGATTCTCACGGTCATCTTTTATGAGTGGACTGGTCTTCTGCTCTTCTCCTCTTCTCTGAGCCATGATGTCAATCTAAGAACATGACCTCTGGAGTCAGAGATAACTGGGTCCAAATTCCTTATCAGTCACCTGCTAGCAGATAATCTGGGGTGAATTAAGTTACCTCCCTAAACCTATGATCTTATCTGAAAAATGACTATGATAGAAATAATGTCTAATATGGAACAATTATCACTGTCAGACACTAATAAGTGTTTCATATTAATGATCTCATTTAATCCTAACAACCACCTGATGAGGAGGTACTGTGTTATTGTCCACATTTCACGGATGAGGAAACGGAGGTACAGAAAAACTAAGTGATCTTGGAGGTCACTTGGCTAGGGAGTAGTAGGGCTGGGGTTATAACCTAGACCTGTCATATTCTCAAACTGAGAAGAGTTTGCTCTTAACTACTTGGCTATTCTGTTTCCAGTATAATTAATAACACATACCTTATAAGTTTTGGTGAGGATGAAATTTTTTAGAAGTATGAATGAATCCTTATGTGTTTTATAATGTGACCAAATAGAACTAAACAAATAAAAACATCTCAGCCCTGAGATATTTTTACCAGACTTCATTTTCAAAAAGGTAACCTGCCCTGGTAGTAAAGTACAAAACTGTTCATATGTCTTTATAAATTTTACCAGCTTGTGCTACTGTTATGACAAGTGATCAGTAATACGACCCATGAAAGAAATTTGGTTAGCATTCCTTTTTTTCTCTCTTCCTACACCTTTTCCAAGGTACATGGTGTCATTTTGAGACAGTCCTTTAAAAATATCTCAAATACACTAGCATTAATGTATTTCAAAGAAATCACTTAGCAACTTTAAAATCCATTACAGACGCACCAATGCAGAGCAAAGCCTGACAGACAATGCTGCAGTAGCAGTGGTGATTATAAATGATTCGTCTACAAAATGTGACTCTGCAACCTTGAAATGGTGCCACCGGGGTGTATTATGCGTGTGGCATGGATGCCCACGCAAAGATTTGTAATTACCAAGCACATGTTACAAGATATAATTTCTTGCTATGGGAGAAATAAAAAATCTTGTGTCTCTTAGCTTAAGCATGGCTCACATCACTTTAATGTGTGACAGAGGTACCATATACTCAATTTTACATGTTACCTCTAAATGTCAAACAATGCCCTGGAAATGTCCAGCAGAATCTGTGCACAAACCCCAAACAGGAGGTATGTAACTCAGGACAAATGTTTCTGCGTTTCATTCCCAGGAAAAAGGCTGTTACATTTCCTTGGGGAATTAACTAAACTTTTAAGTTGGAAGAAGCAAAGCTAAAAATAAAAATGCTTCTGAAGAGTAAATCAGGAATAGGCAGTACTTGAGGTCTTTGGATACATTTAAAGACAAAGCACTGTTTCAAAAGATAATGAGATTTCTTTAACCTTGATGGTCTGAGAGCAAATGGAAAAGATAACCCAAAATCTTCATAATCTGAGGTCCTAGAACCTCTATCTGCTGGGAATCACAGCATGATGTTCTGATAACAACTGAAAATGTGACTCTAATTCCTTAGCGCCTGCCTTGTAAAGGTGCCTTGGAGGGAGGAAAAAGTTAAGCCTCTTAAATGCTTCCTTTACTCCTTCTGGAGGAGCTGAGATGGTGGCTAAACCTCCCAATTAAAGATAGGCTAATTTCCATCTTCAAATGGACCATTATGCACAAATAAATCTTCCTTCTGAGCCCACAAATTTCACCCTCAATCCATTCCTACATAATTGTAGGCATCAGAGGTCAACTGGAGTTCTCATCATCAACCTGAATTAAATAGATCAAAGACAGAATTAGTTTCCCTGCCCTGTTCTAGCTCTGTTTTCAGCTTGCATTTCTGACTTATCATTTTATAATGCAAGATAGGGAAGGTAAAATGTTAGCCTTAAAATATAAAATGGGGAAAATGGATATGATTAAAAATTATTTATTCCATCAATTCATACCACACACATTTGTTGTATGTTTAGCATGGACCAAGTTCTGCTTTGTTACTTGGGATGTAGCTATGCACAGAACAAGGCCCTGTCTTTATGGAGCTCACATTCTGGTGGGAGAATGAGAACAAAACTAAAATCAGGTGTGCTAATTTCTTTGAAGGAAATGTAGGGGAAAAAGTTAGAGAGGGATGCAATGGTGAGGGGAACATGTCTCTGAGGAGATCCTCTTTGATTTGAAGGAGCAAGGGGGGAAGCACTTCAAGATGAGTGTGATGGTTTGAAGCTGTATATACCGCAGAAAATCCTGTTCTTAAAGCTAATCCATTCCTGTGGGTGTGGACCTATTGTGGGTAGGGCATTTAGATTAGGTTATTTCAGTTGATGCATGCCCCAGGTGGGTCTTAATCCTCTTACTGGCATCCTTTATAAGAGGATGAAATAGAGAGAAAGAACAGAAGCTGAGAGAAACGGACACACATAGAAACTGAGAGAGAAAACCAGAGAAACAGAGAGGAAGCCGCTGAAGCCAGAAGCTGGAAGCAATGAAACCCGGAAGAGAAGGGACAGACCAGCAGATGCCATCTGACAAGGAGTGAAAGTGGAAATTAGTTTGTCAAGTTCAAGAAGCAGCAAGAAGGTCAGTTATGACTGGGGCTGAAGTGAGGTTAGGGTGAGGGTTTAGGTTGGTAAGAGAGAAATCCAGAGAGAGGCAGGTAGATGGCGTAGGGTCTTGAAGACTGGAAGATGTTTAGAATTTATTTCAAAATGTTACTATGGTTATTCAGAGGGATACAGTGAGGTACTAGGTCAAGAGGGCAAACAGGAATCTGAATTAGGGGAATAGCCAATAGTTCCCTGCATTCAGATATAAAGCCCAAGCATTTAGCATTATGCATTTCGGCTTCTAGCATCCAATTGAACTGATTCTGGAAAATTGGTGGGGAGTATTTATTGTGGTTTTAGAGAGCAGATGCCTACCTATGCAATTCATATTACCTGTCCTGTTATCTATCAAAAACATGAGAGAAGATGAGATGTTTGTTGTGGCCATGCAACTTACTGGTAAAGCTTTTGGGCGATGCAGGATAGATGTGGGGTTTCACATGGAGACTGGTTGACAGCTTCAGCAGGATAAGTTGGGATCATTTGGACAGTGATTTTACTTTGTGACCAGTTAAGGAAATTCAAATTTTTCTGCACATACCTCAAATTATACCAATTTGAGCACACAAGACTCAAGCAAGTGGCTGTGTGAAGTGGGCTTTCTTTAGAGAAGAAGCCATCAACTTTTTGGTGGCAGAGACCCTAACTTTGGGTCAGGAAGAACTCTCCAATCCCCAGCTCTCTAAACATGTATTCATTGTTCTAAAATTGTGTGTATTTTTTATCCCTCTAGTTAGTTATCTTATAAACTGAGAGAGCAGAATTAGCTAGTTTCTCTGGCACACCATGTTAATGGTTTCTTGGAGCAAAGGTGGCAAATTGTCCCAATCTCTGTTATACCCATTTTTCAGTCATAAAATTTCAGATTTTTAGTTAAGCACATGACCATCCAGAATAAAGACTACATTCCCCAGGCCCCCTTGCAGAGAGCTGTGGCCATATGAATGCCTAAGTGGTGGCCAATGGCCTGCAAGGGGAGGTAGTCTATGCAACTTTTGAAAAGTGGCTTAAAGGTTGAGGGAGTGCCCTTCTTTATAACTTCCTCCTTCCTTGTGCCTGGACAGCTGATGTAATGGCTGCAGCTTTGGCAATCATCTTGGACCATGAGTTGGCTTAGAATGGAGGCACGTACAGTGGACCCACAGGATAGAAAGAACCTAGATTCCTGACTTTCCTGGGTTGACTGCCTTATCTGGGCTCTTGAACATGAAAGAACTCAGCCTTCTACTTTTCTGTTTTTCTGTTTCTCCCAGCCGGACCTATTTCCGATATACCTCCTGTGCCAGTTTGAATGTATTATGTCTCCCCAAATGCCATTATCTTTGATGTAATCTTGTGTGGGCAGACCTATCAGTGTTAATTAGGTTGTAATTCTTTGAGTGTTTCCATGGAGATGTGCCCCACCCAACTGTGGGTGATGACTCTGATTGGATAATTTCCATGGAGGTGTTACCCCATCCATTCAGGGTGGGTCTAAATTAAATCACTGGAGCCATGTAAATGAGCTGACAAACAGAAAGAACTCAGTGCAGCTGTGAGTGACATTTTGAAGAGGAGCTACAGCCAAGAGGGACACTTTGAAGAATACACAGAAGCGGAGAGAGTAGCTGCAGATGAGAGACAGTTTGAAGACGGCCGTTGAAAGCAGACTCTTACTCTGGAGAAGCTAAGAGAGGACAAGATACCCCAAGAGCAACTGAGAGTGACATGTTTGAGGAGCTGAAGCCTAGAGAGGAATGTCCTGAAAGAAAGCCATTTTGAAACCAGAACTTGGAGCAAACACTGGCCACATGCCTTTCCAGCTAACAGAGGTTTTCCAGACTCCATTGGCCACCCTCCAGTGAAGGCACCCAATTGTTGATGCATTACCTTGGACACTTTATGGTCTTAAGACTGTAACTGTGTAACCAAATAAATCCTCTTTTATAAAAGCCAATCCATTTTTGGTGCATTCCCGCAGCATTAGCAAACTAGAATACCTCCTAAATAAGAGACCTGAGGATCATTCTCCAGGGTTAACTGTCTTTCCGAGTTTGAAATATCCTGACCATAATCCAACTCTGTCATTATTTTTATTTCCCAATATTTACCCAAATTATCTTTTCCTTTCATTTGCTCAGAAACAGATTTACCATGAAGTTAATGAAGCTTAAGCTTTAGGATTCCTCATGAGTCCTGGGAAGGGACCTTCCCAAGGTCCTGGGGAAGGCCTTCCTAAGGGGTTCTCATGGTCATGCAAAAGAAAGATACTACAGTAGCAATCCCCTAAGGCCACTATTTTTTCCACTTTTATGATCCCTCTCTCACACCATCCCTCATGTTAGGTGGAGTTATGTTGTGAGCATTTGAAGGAGGTTAGAGTTGGGGATGCATTTTGTATGGTTTCAGTATATTATCACATTACTTTTAGCCATCTTAGTGTAAAAATAGCTCAAGAAGTTCTCCTATCCACCATCCCACTGCCTCACAGAGTGCAGGATCAGAGCTCTCACTGTGAGAAGTTATAACCATCAGAGACCAGTATAGGAGGTAAGTGGGTAGTGGAGGAGAAGTGAAGTTGGAAATGTAGGGATCCTCAGGTTTTTCTGTGGAAAATGTTTGCAGTCTTCAAATATGAAAAAAATTAAATTCTCATCAATCCTAACCCAGAGATATTTTGGTACTTGTCAGCTTTTGTAAATGTGTAGTTTTTTTGTGATTTATTCTCACATTCTAATAAGTATTCATTTTTATTTGTAATTTTCTATGTAGTTCTTAAAGTGAGCCCCACACACATATATCTCAAAATTGCATAAATTTCAGGTCCCACAAAACTGAGTCTGTGTTACAGCTTCAGCCTTAGTCCTGGGCAACTCTTCTCTAGAATATAGTGACTTCTACCCCACTGAGCTTCAAACTATCAGGGCATCCCATTCAGGCAATCTTTACTGATTTGCCAAAATGGTCTCCTGAGTCAACTATTTTTGTATTTGTTACTACTTTTTTTTTTAAGGTCCTCCTCTTTCTTCCTGTCAATTTATTGGTACTTATTAAGTAAACGTAGTGAATTTTCCCAATAATAGATCCTGTGAAGTATATTCACGAGGTTTGTGTTTTCTGTCTTGAAAAAGTTTACAAGCTAGCTGGAAAGACAAGACTAATGAATATGAAAAATATCATGAAAGACAGTACATAATTAAGCCCTTTAATTGGTCTGTAAATTGCGCCTATGCCTTCATATCTGCTAGAAGCTCAAGTTGAGGGCAAATGGAAAAGATAATCAATTATAGCTCACTTGTTTCTTGGAACAGAATTTAAATGAGCCCTGGCCTGTAAATGAAAGTACACTGTAACCCTTGGGATGGTTAGTCCACTGTCCAGGCCATATTATCTTCTCCCTGCAGTTTACCTTGCAGCATCTTCCTTCCCAGTGCTCCTCTGGGATCCCCAGTGGATGCTTATGGTCCCAGTTCTTTGACTTCCCATTCATCCCCTTCATCTCCCTTGAGTTCAGCCCTGAAACATGCCCTCTTGATTACTCTGGGTGCCCCTCTTCACAAACTCCTTACCCCAGGGCATGACATTCTTTTCTATTCTCCCTTTCCCTCCCCAGCCTCATGAAAATGTAGCTTTTCTAATGATAGCACTCCCTCAAAATCTTTCCATTGTACTTTTTCTTGCTCTCCCTATGTTTATGGAATGTGCCTAGGGGTCAAGGGTATTATTATTATTATTATTTTAATTTTATTTTGGAATAAATTCAAACTTACAGGAACAGTTGCAAAAACAATACAAATCCCATACACAGAACTCCAGCATAACCCAACCCCCCTCCCCCGATACCCCGATCCACCAACTTTAACATGCTGTCACACCACCATTTCTTTCTTTCCCTCCCTCCCTCTCTCCCTATCATCCATCATCTATTGCTCTGTTTTTTTGAACATATGAGAGCTAGCTGCACACATCCTTGAACAAACACTATAATTCACATATACAATTCCCATGAACAAGAACATTCTTTTATGCATTCCCATTAAGCGCAGCTAAGAAGTTCAAGAAATTCAACATTGATACAAAGCTTACATTCTGTATTTCCTTTTTTTTTTCTTACGTCTCAACTGTGTCCCTTTGAGCCTCCTGTCCTCCATCCTCAGATATCATCCAGGATCATCCGTGGCATTTAATTGTCATTATCTATTTAGACTGTCTTTTTTTTTTTTCCCTATTGTGGAAACATATATACAGCCTAAATCTTCCCATTCCACCCCCTCCCTAGCATTCCATTAGTGGGATTAATCACATTTAGAATGTTGTAATGCTATCACCTTCCCACCATCCATTACTAGAAATTACCCTTCACCCCCAACAGAAACCCTACACTCTACTTTTCATCTCTATGGTCATATTCTCTGATACTTTCTTTGTGTTTACTGTGGGGCTTAAATTTAACCTCTTAAATCTATAACAATCTTGTTTTTCTTTGATACCAACTTAACTTCAATAAGACACATAAACTATGTTCCTATACTCCTCCATTCCCCCACCTTTATGTAGTTCTTGTCAAAAATTATATATTTTACATTGAGTCCAAAACCACTGATATATCATTACAGTTTATGTATTTTAGATTCTGTAGGAAGTAAATAGTGGAGTTACAAATCAAAAATACAGTTGTATTGGTATTTATATTTACCATGTGATCTTTACTGGAAATCTTTATTTCTTCATGTGGTTTCAGTCAATTGTTTAGTGTCCCTTCCTTTCAGCCTGCTCAATTCCCTTTAGCATTTCTTATAGGACTGATCTACTGGTGATGAAGTCCCTCAGCTTTTGATAATCTGGGAATGTTTTCATCTCCCCCTCATTTTTACCTTCCAGGTGTTTGTGAATTTTCTAAGTCTCTGGTGGTTATTGACTTCTATTTGTATTCCATTGTGGTCAGACAATGTGCTTTGAATAAATTCAATTTTTTTTTTAAATTTATTGAGGCTTGTTTTATGTCCCAGCATATGGTCTATTCTGGAGAAAGATCCATGATCACTAGAGAAGAATGTGTGTCCTGGTGATTTGGGATGTAATGTTCTATGTATGTCTGTTAAGTTTCTCTATATCTCTCTCTCCTTTCTTTGTTTCTCTGTCAGTAGGTCTCCCTTTAGTAACTGAAGTAGGGCAGGTCTTTTATTAGCAAAATCTCTCAGCATTTGTTTGTCTGTGAAAAATTTAAGCTCTCCCTCAAATTTGAAGGAGAGTTTTGCAGAATAAAGTATTCTTGGTTGGAAATTTTCTATCTCAGAATTTTAAATATGTCATGCCACTGCGTTCTCGCCTCCATGGTGGCTGCTGAGTAGTCACTACTTAGTCTTATGTTGTTTCCTTTGTATGTGGCGAACTGCTTTTCTCTTGCTGCTTTCAGAACTTGCTCTTTCACTTAAGTCTTTGACAGTCTGATCAGAATATGTCTTCGAGTGGGTTTATTTGGATTTATTCTATTTGGAGTTTGCTGGGCATTTATGCTTTGTGTATTTATATTGTGTAGAAGGTTTGGGAAGTGTTCCCTAACAATTTCTTTCAGTACTCTTTCTAGACCTTTACCCTTCTCTTCCCCTTCTGGGACACAAATGAGTTTTAAATTTGGACATTTTATTTTATCTATCATATCCCTGAGATCCATTTCGATTTTTTTTATTTTTTCCCCCATTCTTTCTTTTGTTCTTTCATTTTCCATTCTGTGGTCCTCAAGGAGGCTGAATCATTGTTCATCTTCCTCTAATCTTGTACAGTGAGTATCCAGAGTCTTTTTAATTTGGCCAACAGTTT
Organism: Choloepus didactylus; assembly: GCF_015220235.1. NCBI lineage: Eukaryota > Metazoa > Chordata > Mammalia > Pilosa > Megalonychidae > Choloepus > Choloepus didactylus. Next base: position 83,856,479 of record NC_051311.1, read on the forward strand.
CTTTTATTTCCATAAGATCTTCTATTTTTTTATTTACTCTTGCAATTTCTTCTTTATGCTCTTCTAGGGTCTTCTTTATGTTCTTTATATCCTGTGCCATGCTCTTCTTCATGTCCTTTATATCCTGTGCCATGCTCTCGTTGTTTGTCCTTAGTTCTTTGATTATTTGTGCCAAGTACTGTGTCTCTTCTGATCTTTTGATTTGGGTGTTTGGATTTGGGTTCTCCATGTCATCTGGTTTTGTCATATGCTTTAAGGTTTTCTGTTGTTTTTGGACTTTTGGCATTTGCTTTGATAGGGTTCTTTCCGGATATAAAAATGCTGATCTCTAATTTGTCAGATCTGCAGCTTGGTGGTGTATACTTTCTCTAACTAAGCAGCAGATGGCATCCGTGAGTCACCTATTCCCCTCAAGTCAGCTCTCCCCAACTTTGTCTTTGTGGTGTGTGGGGATCTGATTCTTGTGGGGTTCAATTGGTGCACTAAGTTTGGGTTTGTTGTTGGTGCTGTCCACCCTGAATGTGGGGCGTGTGTCTGGGTGGTTAGGGAGGCAGGGGAGCTTTAATAATCAAACTTGTCAGGTATTCCCAGAGATTAAAGGCTGTTGTGAGAGTCTAAGCCTTCATTTCAGTCTTGCCACAGATTGTCTCTGCCGCTGAGCCACAAGTCCTTGGTATTGGCATAGGGTCCCTGGGATTTCTGAGTGGGTCCCCCTTCTCAGCCGTGCTCTTCCAGGGCCTCTGCTGAGGGAAGGTTGTGCCACGTCACAAGTGCACGCCAGCCCGCCAGGGAAGCCCTGGGCCACCGGGCCATGCAGGGGTGTTCCCAGCCTGCTGTAAAGATGGTTGAATGGGTCATGTTAATTTCCCTCTTTTCGCATAACTCTGCCTTCCCAGCTCCAGGACAATTAGCTGTGGGTGCCCTAAAGGCCACTGTCCACAACCGATATTGTGGCATGTGCGTGGTGCTGTGGGAAACACTCCCTGTCACACTGGGTTTCCTGGTGCAGCTCTGGGCTGTGGGTCAGGCCCTGGGCAGGTGCGTCCCCCTCCTGCCGGGGAGATGGCTGCAAGGGGCACAGTTTCTTTCTCCTTTTGGCTCCCCTCTGCCTCCCTGGCCCCAAGACAATCAGCAGTGGGCTATCCTCCACGCCAGACACTGAGACGTTGGCCCAGCCCACTCCTGCCGTGCTTCACTGTGTGGTTCTCACTGTCGTAACCGCAGCCGCTCCTGGGTTTTTTTTGTTTGTTTGTTTTTTAAAAGGAACCAGTCCATCTCCAAATGCCAACCCATGGTTTCCCCACACCGCAGCATAGCCACCAGACTTTCAGCCAGCTCACTCACTCGTTTCAGAATGCAGACTCCCGGTTTCACCAAGTGCATGGTCCCTGTGGATTTAGCAGACCTTGTCCGGCTAGTGCATCGCTAGAACTGGTGTTCTGGGTCACTTTCTGGCTTTTATATAGTATTTTTCATGGAGGTGTTTTTTTGCCCTATCTCACCTAGCCGCCATCTTAGGTTCCCTCCAAGGGTATTATTTTATACTTCCATCATCCCCTTCTTTGAATCCATACCACATAGTCACTGTACCCTCTTCCCAGCCTCACTGACATCATCCCCCTACTCCCAGAGCATGCCTGCACATTTCTCAAGAGTGTTGGCCCTAGATCTCATTTTTCTCTCTATCCTACTATTCTAGTCATATATTACTGGGTATAATAAGCAACCCCCAGGCATGGTGACTTAAAACAACCAGAATCATTTTATTATCTCTCACAGTTTCTGCATATCAGTAATTTAGGGAGGGGTACACATAGATGATGGCTGGATGAGGGGGCTGGAGCAGCTGACAGCTGGCTGGGAATCTCTCTCTCTTCATGCTGTCTCAGAGCTTACAAAGGGTCTCTCTGCGTGGGCTAGTGTGGCTTTCTCAGAGCGTGGTGGCTTCCGGGCAGTCTGAGAGCTGATGTGATAACTGAAGGCTGCAAGAGTAAGTGTTCCAGGAAGCAAAGCAGAGGATATGTAGCCTTTTATGACTCAGTCAAGGAATTCACGTAGCATCACTTTCATTGATTGGTCAAAACAATCACAAAAGCTGTCCAGCTTCAAGGATTGGGGCAAAGATAGCACCTCTAGATGGGAGGAGTGTCAAGGTCATACTGTAAGAAGACCACGTAAGATGGGAGATAGTGTTCGACTATCTTTGAGAAATACATTCTGCCCTATGAGCCATCATTCTTAGTGATTTAAACATCCCATATTGGTGACCTTTGTCAAACCCTGGCTTCTGTTTCCATTCTACTTCAGTATCTCTCACACACCACAACTTAGTGAATTCTGTCCTTGACTAGGAATCCTTCACCACTGAGCTATGGAACTTTGAAATTTGCTCCTCTGCTACAGTAGAAGGTCCATGTCTCCCACTTTCTCATTCAAACAGAATCTATTTGCTCTTCACCATATTATTTATCTTTAAAAAGTCCACAGAAAACTTTAGAATAAATCTTATACTGTAGTGCCTTGACCTCTGGAACCAGATGTTATACCAATGGATCAGTATGGTCAGTGCCATTTGGATTTCTGCATTTTATCCTCAGAGAGTAACACAACTGTAGAAGTCAGGATGGAAGGCAGCCGAGCAGAATTGCCCATGCTGGAGGAATGCTTGCTTCCAAAGACGAATGATGCTAATACTCCCACAAGTGCATATTAATTACCTTCTTCTTTTCTTTGGCCATAACTTTAGTTTTCTATTTCTCTTCTTCATAGTGATCTGTGGTCTCTTTTTGAAGGTAATTCTAAGGCCACTGTTTTCTACCTGCTCTATACATGAGAGTGGAACTGTCTTGGCCTGAAAAGAAAAGACAAAGCACTAAAAAAAGACACCCTGAAACTATAAACCAGAACTACTACTATAGAACTATTACTACAGAGTATTCACCAGAAAGCCAACTGAGTCTCTTATGGTGAAGAAAATCATTCTGGGTTTGCAGTACATTGCTAGATGTTTTGAATAATGAACTATTATTCTGCTTCTGCACTTGGCCCTCAAATATTTATGCTTTAAAATTACTTTAACCTTTAAGAAAGAAATAGCCTAATGCCCTTCAAAGAAATTCTATTACCACAAATATGCATTTACAAAGTGTGTTTCATCTCACATTCTCTGTCAGATTAAGTGAAGTCTTTAAAAGGCGATGCCATCAAGAGCCTTATCAAAATGTACATACTGATGCTAAACCTTAGGCTGCCCTTTATGATCAGAAGGGCAATGTGGGCATATGCTGAGCAGGTCAGAGTCTCCAAATGATGGTGCCTCCAAGTATGTTCCTTTTTCTTGGTGAGGAATGGAATTAGCACAGTGTAAGCCATTCAGTTTCTTATTTTGCAACATACACAACACAAGTCCATAAACCCATCTCATTTTCATAACCACATTACCTATAGGAGCATCATAAACATATTTGGAAATGATATTTTCCCTCAAACCTTTAGACTTAATGGAAGATTTTAAGATAGAAGAAAATTCACACTCCAAGTTGTATCCTTACTAAAACTTTTTCTCTTTAATGAAAAAGTGGTCTATAAAGCTATTGTTTTTCTATTACCATTTATAGTTCTTTCCCTGATTGTCTAAGACTTTCTAGGCTATAAGATTCCAATATAGTAGAAAAAGGACCAAGCCAGGACCCTTGCTCCAATCCTGGCACCAACTTACTGATTGGTTATCGTTAGGTAATCTTGAACGAGTCACTAACTGCATCCTGTGCGACTGAGAGAGGATTTACTCTGCCCTCCTCACAGGGTTGCTGGGAATGTATGAATGAATAAATGAATATATTGCTCTTCTGAGGCATCTCCCAGCATCCCTGGCTGATTGGATATGGCTCATTCTTCCTGGTACTGTGTGTGCACTTGAACTGTTCTCTTTATGCTTAACTGTTCATACTCATGCTGATGACACAAACATGACTTGTCCACAGTCAGTTCTTCATGTCAGCTACCCTGAACTGCAACTTTTTTCTTTCTTTAATGCTTCATAGCAATCAACATGCAGCCTATCATATAATAGTTGCTTAATAAAAAAATTAAATCAAAACACATCATTTGCTGATTAGGATAAACATGACGTGTTGCTATAGATTTATTAACTGAAATATCCCAATCATCTTTACTCTCCCTTTATCTATTCAGTGCTGACCAATAGAATTTTCTGCAATGATAGAAATGTTCAATAGCTGTGCTGTCTCTAGCCTCATGTGGTCAGTGAGCACTTAAAGTGTGGTTGGTGCAATTAAGGGACTAAATTTCTAATTTTATTTAATTTTAATTAATTAAAATTTATGTAGCCACATGGCTAGTAGTTCTTGTACTAGATAGTACAAAAATATTTTCTAGGGGCAAGAGAAAGTTTTCATGGCCACTTAGATGCTTAAAACTGTTTAGGCCAAGAATTTACCAGCCTATATAAGTTGTGAAATTGGCTTCAGGTTAAGCTCTATATCTATAGCCAGCAATTTCCTTTTTAAGTAGTTTTCATGGAGCAGACTAACACACATGCTTATTGGTTTCAGCTATGTTCCCCTGGGAGTTAGCAAAGACAAGTGTACTAGAGGTCAGTTATCCTTCCTATGGCTGAAACTTCCATTTTCAGGGGAGACATTTTAGGCATCTTAATGATCACTGACTCTTAGATATGGCTTCAGACTATATTTTGAGATTATTTCTTAGACGCAGCTGTAAGTGAAGAAAAGTTAAGCGGTTTTCCAGTGATGCCACAAGGGTCAATGCTCTTATAGGAACTGAGGGAGAAATAGTTGAATCTGGTAGTCAAATTGTATTTTCAAGAGAATTCCATTTATCTCCTTAGAGCATAAGTCACACATTGAGAGCAATTAGATGTAGGTCTTTTGAGTTAACTTTCTCAAAAACAGTCAAATATTCAAAACTGTCATCTTTACAGTAAGGCTGCTTCAGAATATAAAACAATAGTCCTGATTAAAACAACAAAGATGGGTCAAATACTCTGAGGCCTAGTGACAAACTCCAAAGATGACAAAGAAAGAAGGGTTTGGTTTGACAAGAGCACATATAGTAAATTTGGAATCAACTATATAAAGCATGACCATTTAATAGATTCTCCAAACCTGGATAGTTTGTGAGAAGAAGCACTGTAATTATTTGGGAAAGGAAGTGCAAATTGAAACTGTTCTGAATAAACTCGGATGTATGGTCACCCTAACTTTTTTTTTTCTTTTTTTTTTTAATCATCATTTTATTGAGATATATTCACATACCACGCAGTCATACAAAACAAATCGTACTTTCGATTGTTTACAGTACCATTACATAGTTGTACATTCATCACCTAAATCAATCCCTGACACCTTCATTAGCACACACACAAAAATAACAAGAATAATAATTAGAGTGAAAAAGAGCAATTGAAGTAAAAAAGAACACTGGGTACCTTTGTCTGTTTGTTTCCTTCCCCTACTTTTCTACACATCCATCCATAAACTAGACAAAGTGGAGTTTGGTCCTTATGGCATTCCCAATCCCGCTGTCACCCCTCATAAGCTACATTTTTATACAACTGTCTTCGAGATTCATGGGTTCTGGGTTGTAGTTTAATAGTTTCAGGTATCCACCACCAGCTACCCCAATTCTTTAGAACCTAAAAAAGGTTGTCTAAAGTGTGCATAAGAGTGCCCACCAGAGTGATCTCTCGGCTCGTTTTGGAATCTCTCTGCCACTGAAGCTTATTTCATTTCCTTTCACATCCCACTTTTGGTCAAGAAGATGTTCTCCATCCCACGATGCCGGGTCTACATTCCTCCCCGGGAGTCATATTCCACGTTACCAGGGAGATTCACTTCCCTGGGTGTCTGATCCCACGTAGGGGGGAGGGCAGTGATTTCACCTTTCAAGTTGGCTTAGCCAGAGAGAGAGGGCCACATCTGAGCAACAAAGAGGCATTCAGGAGGAGACTCTTAGGCACAAATACAGGGAGGCCTAGCCTCTCCTTTGCAGCAACCGTCTTCCCAAGGGTAAAACTTATGGTAGAGGGCTCAACCCATCAAACCACCAGTCCCCTATGTCTGTGGTCATGTTAGCAACCATGGAGGTGGGGTAGGCAAATACCCCTGCATTCTCCACAGGCTCCTCAAGGGGGCACTACATCTTTTTTTTTTTTTTTTCCTTGTTTGTCTTTTTTCTTTTTTTTTTTTTTTTAACTTTCCCTTCTTTTTTAAATCAACTGTATGAAAAAAAAAGTTAAAAAGAAAACAAACATACAATAAAAGAACATTTCAAAGAGACCATAACAAGGGAGTAAGAAAAAGACAACTAACCTAAGATAACTGCTTGACTTCCAACATGTTCCTACTTTACCCCAAGAAAGTTACATAATATAGCAACATTTCAGTGAACTTGTTCCTACTACAACCATCAGAAATTAACAGACCATAGTCATTTCTGGGCATCCCCAGAACGTTAAATAGCTTATCTGTTCTTCTTGGATTATTGTTCCCCCTTCCTTAATTGCTCTCTACTGCTAGTTCCCCTACATTCTACATTATAAACCATTTGTTTTACATTTTTCAAAGTTCACATTAGTGGTAGCATATAATATTTCTCTTTTTGTGCCTGGCTTATTTCGCTCAGCATTATGTCTTCAAGGTTCATCCATGTTGTCATATGTTTCACCAGATCGTTCCTTCTTACTGCCGCGTAGTATTCCATCGTGTGTATATACCACATTTTATTTATCCACTCATCTGTTGAAGGACATTTGGGTTGTTTCCATCTCTTGGCAATTGTGAATAATGCTGCTATGAACATTGGCGTGCAGATATCTGTTCGTGTCACTGCTTTCCGATCTTCCGGGTATATACCGAGAAGTGCAATCGCTGGATCGAATGGTAGCTCTATATCTAGGTTTCTAAGGAACTGCCAGACTGACTTCCAGAGTGGCTGAACCATTATACAGTCCCACCAACAATGAATAAGAGTTCCAATTTCTCCACATCCCCTCCAGCATTTGTAGTTTCCTGTTTGTTTAATGGCAGCCATTCTAACCGGTGTTAGATGGTATCTCATTGTGGTCTTAATTTGCATCTCTCTAATAGCTAGTGAAGCTGAACATTTTTTTATGTGTTTCTTGGCCATTTGTATTTCCTCTTCAGAGAACTGTCTTTTCATATCTTTTGCCCATTTTATAATTGGGCTGTCTGTACTATTGTCATTGAGTTGTAGGATTTCTTTGTATATGCAAGATATCAGTCTTTTGTCAGATACATGGTTTCCAAAAATTTTTTCCCATTGAGTTGGCTGCCTCTTTACCTTTTTGAGAAATTCCTTTGAGGTGCAGAAACTTCTAAGCTTGAGGAGTTCCCATTTATCTATTTTCTCTTTTGTTGCTTGTGCTTTGGGTGTAAAGTCTAGGAAGTGGCCGCCTAATACAAGGTCTTGAAGATGTTTTCCTACATTATCTTCTAGGAGTTTAATGGTACTTTCTTTTATATTGAGATCTTTGGTCCATTTTGAGTTAATTTTTGTGTAGGGGGTGAGGTAGGGGTCCTCTTTCATTCTTTTGGATATGGATATCCAACTCTCCCAGCCCCATTTGTTGAAAAGACCATTATGGCTCAGTTCGGTGACTTTGGGGGCCTTATCAAAGATCAGTCGGCCATAGATCTGAGGGTCTATCTCTGAATTCTCAATTCGATTCCATTGATCTATATGTCTATCTTTGTGCCAGTACCATGCTGTTTTGGCAACTGTGGCTTTATAATAAGCTTCAAAGTCGGGGAGTGTAAGTCCTCCCACTTCGTTTTTCTTTTTTAGAGTGTCTTTAGCAATTCGAGGCATCTTCCCTTTCCAAATAAATTTGATAAGTAGCTTTTCCAAGTCTGCAAAGTAGGTTGTTGGAATTTTGATTGGGATTGCATTGAATCTGTAGATGAGTTTGGTTAGAATTGACATCTTAATGACATTTAGCCTTCCTATCCATGAACATGGAATATTTTTCCATCTTTCAAGGTCCCCTTCTATTTCTTTTAGTAGAGTTATGTAGTTTTCTTTGTATAGGTCTTTTACATCTTTGGTTAAGTTTATTCCTAGGTACTTGATTGTTTTAGTTGCTATTGAAAATGGTATCTTTTTCTTGAGTGTCTCTTCAGTTTGTTCATTTCTAGCATATAGAAACATTACTGACTTATGTGCATTAATCTTGTATCCCGCTAGTTTGCTAAATTTGTTTATTAGCTCTAGTAGGTGTATCGTTGATTTCTCAGGGTTTTCTAGATATAAGATCATATCATCTGCAAACAATGACAGTTTTACTTCTTCTTTTCCAATTTGGATGCCTTTTATTTCTTTGTCTTGCCGGATTGCCCTGGCTAGCACTTCCAGCACAATGTTGAATAACAGTGGTGACAGCGGGCATCCTTGTCTTGTTCCTGATCTTAGAGGGAAGGCTTTCAGTCTCTCACCATTGAGTACTATGCTGGCTGTGGGTTTTTCATATATGCTCTTTATCATGTTGAGGAAGTTTCCTTCAATTCCTACCTTTTGAAGTGTTTTTATCAAAAAGGGATGTTGGATTTTGTCAAATGCTTTTTCAGCATCTATTGAGATGATCAATTGATTTTTCCCTTTTGAGTTTTTAATGTGTTGTAATACATTGATTGTTTTTCTTATGTTGAACCATCCTTGCATGCCTGGAATGAACCCCACTTGGTCATGGTGTATGATTTTTTTAATGTGTCTTTGGATTCGATTTGCAAGTATTTTGTTGAGGATTTTTGCATCTATATTCATTAGGGAGGTTGGCCGGTAGTTTTCCTTTTTTGTAGCATCTTTGCCTGGTTTTGGTTTTAGATTGATGTTAGCGTCATAAAATGAGTTAGGTAGTGTTCCCTTTTCTTCAATCTTTAGAAAGAGTTTGAGTAAGATTGGTGTCAGTTTTTTCTGGAAAGTTTGGTAGAATTCCCCTGTGAAGCCATCTGGCACTGGGCATTTATTTGTGGGAAGATTTTTGATGACTGATTGCATTTCTTTGCTTGTGATGGGTTGGTTGAGGTCTTCTATTTCTTCTCTGGTCAGTCTAGGTTGTTCATATGTTTCCAGGAAATTGTCCATTTCTTCTACATTGTCCAGTTTGTTGCCATACAGTTGTTCATAGTATCCTCTTATAATTATTTTAATTTCTTCAGGATCTGCAGTTATGTCACCTTTTTCATTCATTATTTTGTTTATATGGGTCTTCTCTCTTTTTGATTTTGTTATTCTAGCTAGGGGCTTGTCAATCTTGTTGATCTTCTCACAGAACCAACTTTTGATGATATTTATCCTCTATTGTTTTTTTGTTCTCTATGTCATTTATTTCTGCTTTAATCCTTGTTATTTCTTTTCTTCTACTTGGTTTAGGATTGGTTTGCTGTTCATTTTCTAGCTTCTTCAGTTGATCCATTAGTTCTTTGATTTTGGCTCTTTCTTCCTTTTTAATATATGCGTTTAGTGCTATAAATTTCCCCCTTAGCACTGCTTTTGCTGCATCCCATAGATTTTGGTATGTTGTGTTCTCCTTTTCATTCATCTCTATATATTTAGCAATTTCTCTTGCTATTTCTTCTTTAACCCACTGATTGTTTAGGAGTGTGTTGTTTAACCTCCAGGTATTTGTGAATTTTCTAAGTCTCTGATGGTTATTGACTTCTAATTGTATTCCATTGTGGTCAGAGAATGTGCTTTGAATAATTTCAATCTTTTTAAATTTATTGAGGCTTGTTTTATGTCCCAGCATATGATCTATTCTGGAGAAAGTTCCGTGAGCACTAGAAAAGTATGTGTATCCTGGTGATTTGGGATGTAATGTCCTGTGTATGTCTGTTAAATCTAATTCATTTATCAGATTGTTTGGGTTTTCAATTTCCTTATTGGTCTTCTGTCTGGTTGATCTATCTATAGGAGAGAGTGATGTGTTGAAGTCTCCCACAATTATTGTGGAAACATCAATTGCTTCCTTTAGTTTTGCCAGTGTTTCTCTCATGTATTTTGTGGCACCTTGATTGAGTGCATAGACGTTTACGATTGTTATTTCTTCTTGCTGAATTGCCCCTTTTATTAGTATGTAGTGGCCTTCTTTGTCTCTCAAAACATCCCTGCATTTGAAGTCTATTTTATCTGAGATTAATATTGCTACACCTGCTTTCTTTTGGCTGTAGCTTGCATGAAATATTTTTTTCCATCCTTTCACTTTCAGTTTCTTTGTGTCCCTGTGTCTAAGATGAGTCTCTTGTATGCAACATATTGATGGTTCATTTTTTTTGATCCATTCTGCGAATCTATATCTTTTAATTGGGGAGTTTAATCCATTTACATTCAACGTTATAACCGTGAAGGCATTTCTTGAATCGGCCATCTTATCCTTTGGTTTATGTTTGCCATATTTTTCCCTCTCTCTATTAATATCCTTTATTGTACCCATACCAAATGTCTTTAGTACTGAACCTTTCTCCAAGTCTCTCTGTCCTGTCTTTGTTTCTCTGTCTCTAGGGCTCCCTTTAGTATCTCCAGTAGGGCAGGTCTCTTGTTAGCAAATTCTCTCAGCATTTGTATGTCTGTGAAAAATTTAAGCTCTCCCTCAATTCTGAAGGAGAGCTTTGCTGGATAAAGTATTCTTGGCTGGAAATTTTTCTCACTCAGAATTTTAAATATATCGTGCCACTGCCTTCTTGCCTCCATGGTGGCTGCTGAGTAGTCACTACTTAGTCTTATGCTGTTTCCTTTGTATGTGGTAAATTGCTTTTCTCTTGCTGCTTTCAGAACTTGCTCCTTCTCTTCTGTGTTTGACAGTGTGATCAGTATATGCCTCGGAGTGGGTTTATTTGGATTTATTCTATTTGGAGTTTGCTGAGCATTTATGATTTGTGTATTTATGTTGTTTAGAAGATTTGGGAAGTTTTCCCCAACAATTTCTTTGAGTACTCTTCCTAGACCTTTACCCTTTTCTTCCCCTTCTGGGACACCAATGAGTCTTATATTTGGACATTTCATATTATCTATAATATCCCTGAGGTCCATTTCGATTTTTTCAATTTTTTTCCCCATTCTTTCTTTTATGCTTTCATTTTCCATTCTGTCATCTTCCAGGTCACTGATTCGTTGTTCAACTTCCTCTAGTCTTGTACTATGAGTGTCCAGAGTCTTTTTAATTTGGTCAACAGTTTCTTTAATTTCCATAAGATCATCCATTTTTTTATTTAGTCTTGCAATGTCTTCTTTATGCTCTTCTAGAGTCTTCTTGATTTCCTTTATATCCCGTACTATGGTCTCATTGTTCATCTTTAGTTCTTTGAGTAGCTGCTCTAGGTGCTGTGTCTCTTCTGATCTTTTGATTTGGGTGCTTGGGCTTGGGTTATCCATATCGTCTGGTTTTTTCATATGCTTTATAATTTTCTGTTGTTTTTGGCCACGTGGCATTTGCTGAACTTGATAGGGTTCTTTTAGGGTTTGTAGACCAATTGAAGTCCTTATCTCTAAATTATCAGAACTACAGCTTCGTGGAGTACACTTTCTCTAACTAACCAGCAGGTGGCGTCCACGAGCCACCTGTTCTCCACAAGCCAGTTCTCCCCTGCTTAGCCTTTTTGGTGAGTGGGGGAGTGAGTCTTGTGGGGCCCAATTGGTGTACCAAGCTTGCGTGTGTAGTTGGTGTTGCCTGCCCTGTATGTGGGGCGTGTTTCTGGGCAGTCGGGGAGGGGGGGTGGCCCTAACAATCAAATCTCCCTGGTGATCCTAGAGTTTTAAGGCTGCTGCAATAGTCTAATCCTTCAGTTCAGTCCTGCCACAGTTTGTCTCTGCCACTGACCCACAAGTCCTTGGTATTGGCGTATGGCTCCTGAGACTTGCAAGTGGGCCCCTCTTCCAGGCCGTGCACCCCGGGTCCTCTGTTGAGGGATGACTGTGCTATGTCACAGGTGAGTGCCGTCCCCCCAGGGCAGTTCTGGGCTGCTGGGCTGTGTATGGAGGCTCCCAGTCTGCTCAAATGATGGCTGAGTGGGGCTTTGTTAATTCACACTGCTCCACCTTCCCAACTCTGGGACAATCAGCTGAGGTTGCAGGGAAGGCTAATGTCCACGCCCAGTTTTGTGGTGTGTGCCTGTTATTTGAAGCACTTCCGTCACACTGGGTTGTCTGGGGCAGCTCTGGGCTATGGGGCTGGCGATGGGCAGGAGTGTTTCCTGTCCACCAGGATGGTGGCTGTGAGCGGACACCCCCCTTTTCTTGGGAAGTTGTGGTGTTTAGTGAATTTTCTCAGCCACTGGGTTATTGCCTTTTGTCTCAGAGCTCTCTTAGTTCTGCTCTTGACTTGACGTGCCCAAATTGAAAGTCTTTGAAGCTTTCTGTATTGGGCTTCTTTGAGTAATTGTTTTAGAAAAAGAAAAAAGGATTAAAAAAAAAAAAAAAAAAGGGCCCTCCTCAGAGATCCAATGGGTTATTGAAATGCTAATAGACAAAGCAACCAGGGCCATTAAGGAAAGGTCCACAGGGCAGAGAGATCAGCTTTTCTTCGGGATTTGCATATGCGCCTCAAGGCCTGAGCTCTGCCCTTCCCCTTTCTGTGTTCACCAGAACTCCAAAAATCCTCCGCTTTTATTTTGGAGTTTTGCGTGTTGTTTTTTTTTTTCTATGCCTGTCTCCTCTCTGCTGGGCTGGCTGATCTCAGATTCTCTGGTGTCTGGTCTCAATCTATCTATGGTTGGAGTTTGGATCAGTAGAATGAGTTTCCGATAAGGGCTGCCACTGCAGTTCTCCCTTCTCCTTCCCGGAGCTGACAGCCCCTCCTCCCACAGGACTGAGCCTGGCAGGGAGGGGCGCGGGTCCCCTGGCCACAAAAACTTACAGATTTCGCTGATCTCAGCAGTTCGACATTTTCATGAGTGTTGTATGAAGTATGCCCAAAAACAGATTGCTCTGTGGTGTCCAGTCCACGCAGTTCCTGGCTTTCTACCTACTTTCCTGGAGGAGTAACTAAAACATACAGCTCACCAGTCTGCCATCTTGCCCCCCTTATATCTCACCCTAACTTTTTGGAAGAAATTGTTCTAGGTCAGCATTAATGGTCTGAAAGCAATGGTTATGACCATCCTGCTCTATAGGAAGTGTCCTGACTCCTCTCAGAGTCTCAACATTTTCATAATTACCAAGAAATGGGATCTTAAAAGTCAGTAATAGTTTCAAAAGTCCCCATATGCAGCTGCCTTTTGGAGAATATACTTCATAATCCTAAAACTGTATCCAAGTTAGTGGTGTTATCTTCTGTTGTAAATAATACTTGAAATGCATCCACTAGGGTAGACCAGAACTATGTGGAATATTTAGATCAGGGATTGGCAAACTTTTTTCTGTAAAGGGCCAGGTAGTAAATATTTCAGGTACTGAAGGTCATATGTTCTCTTTTGCAGCTATTCAGTTCTAGTCATAGCACAAAAAGAGCTACAGGCAATATGTAAATGAATGTATGACTGTGTTCCAATAAAACTTTATTTCCAAAAACAGCCTGCAGGCCAACTGAACTAGATAAATCCTAGCATGAGAGACATAGAAGTCAGACCAACATTAAAGTTCCCTAAATTCCCATAGGGCTCCTTCTCACACTGATATAGCCTCCTTCTTCCCTCCCTCCCACCCTCCCTCTTCTCTTCCTCCCTCCCTTTTCCATTGGTTCAGCAAATACTTATTAAGAACCAACACTTTACCAGCAATTGGGGTTATAAAGATAAAAAGACGGTGGAATAGGTGAGGCAGAATGGGCTTCTCCTCTGTGAAAGTAACTTGAAAGGGGCTGGAGGACACCAGGGACCATGGTTTTGGGTTGTGACTAGCCATAGAGGGTCCTCCACAGTACGTGGAGGGGACATCCAACAAAAAACAGAGGAGAGATGGTGGCTGGAGAGATGCAATGAGTGTGTTCCCCATTTGGACTGCCCGTCCCACCCCCCGGCTGGCAGCAGCAAAGCTGCTGCCATGCAAGGGAGTGAGCAGCAGCTCTCCACTCCTGTGCACCTTTCTTGACAGTGTTCTGTCTGACTGTGGAGGATCTGGGGGGTGATCCTCCACAGTCAGACAGTGGGAAGCTCCCATGAGGGAACCTGGCTGGCAGCTTTTGCTCCCCTCCCCACAGCAGTCAGGGGGTTGCAATGGCAAGAAGTGTGGAAGGAAGAGGCATCATACTGGTGATCAGGAACCCTTCCTACTCCCCAGACACTTGCAGGTGCAACGAAAGCAGAGAACCAGCAGGCAAGGCCCACATCCCACTTGCGGAGTGCCCTTGACCAGGCTCCCTGCCTACCTGCTTGGAGCCCACTTGCAGCCCCAGGACCAGGATTCCCCAGTGCACATGGAGAACCTGTGCACTGATTGGTTCCTCACCTGGTTTGGACTCCGTCCACCACAAAGGAGAAGTTTGGGGAAGACCTACTTGAGAGTGCCACCTGCTGTTGGGTTAGGGAAACCATTCCAACAAGCTGTGCCTCGAGAGCGCCACCTGCTGGTAGATTGGGAAAGTGCACTCCAGCAAACCAAATTACATATAAAGGCTCAAATAATTCTGCACTACCCAAAATAACCATATAAGATAAGCAAATGCTCCAAAGTCAACAGAAATTTCCAAGGCACTTGAAGGGTCTAGAAGATATGGACAAGCCAAATGAACAAATTAAAAAGCCACAAGAGACAAAAAATTTGGATCAATTAGTTAAAGAAGTGCAAATAAATCTCCAAAACAACTTCAATGAGATGGCTAAAGATATAAAGGAAATAAAGAAGATTCTACAGAAGCATAAAGAAGAAATTGAAAGAGCAAATAAAAAAATAGCGGACCTTATGAAAATAAAAGACACTGTGGCTCAAACTAAAAATATACTAGAGACACACAATAGAAGATTTGAAGAGGCAGAAGAAAGAATAAGTGAACTTCAGGACAGAGTAATTGAATGCAAGCACACAGAAGAACAAATGGGGAAAAACAATCACAAAATTTGAAATGGAGCTCAGAAAAATGATGGACAACATGAAGTGAACAAATACAAGAATCACTGGTGTCCTAAAAGGAGAAGAGAGAGTAAATAAAGGGCTAGGAAGAGTGTTTCAAGACACAGTTGAGGAAAACTTCCCAAACCTTCTAAATGACATCAATATGCAAATCAAAGATGTCCAACGAACTCCAAATAGAATAAATCCAAATAAATCTACTCTGAGACATATACTGATTAGATTACCAAATGCTGAAAAGAAGGAGAAACTTCTGAAAGCAGCAAGAGAGAAGCGATTCACCACATACAAGGGAAACAACATAAGACTAAGTACTGACTACTCAGCAGGCACCATGAGAGAAGAAGGTGTGGTATGACATATTTAAGATTCTGAGAAAGAAAAAGTGCCAGCCAAGAATTCTTTAACCAGAAAAGCTCTCCTTCAAATTTGAAGGAAAGTTTAAAATTTTCACAAAGAAATGCTGAGAGATTATGTTAACAAGAGACCTGCCCTACAAGAAATACTAAAGGGAGCTCTACCAGCTGAGCAAAAAAAGAAAGGAGAGAGAGTTCTGGAGAAGAGTATGGAACTGAAGAGTTATTAATAAGGGTAACTTAAAGGTAAAAGAAAAGAGAGAGGGGAGAAAAATAGATCTAATGACTAAAAACCAAAGGATAAAATGGCTGGTTCAAGAACTCCCTTTACACTAATAACCTTGAATGTGAATGGATTAAACTCCCCAATTAAAAGATACAGACTGGTAGAACAGATTAAAAAATATGACCCATCGATATGCTGTTTACAAGAGGCTCATCTTAGACCCCGTGACACAAAGAGACTGCAAGTGAAAGGATGGAAAAAAATATTCTATGCAAACTGCGATCAAAAGAAAGCTGGGGTAGCTGTACAAATATAGGACAATATAGACTTTAAATGTGAAGATGTCATAAGAGACAAAGAAGGACACTATATATTAATGAAAGGGATACTTTACCAAGAAGAAGTAACAATTTTAAATGATAACACACCCAATCGAGGAGCTCCAAAATGAGACAAACATTGGCTAAACTGAAGGGAGCAATAGCCATGTTTACAATAATAGTGGGAGACTTCAATACACCACTCTTTTCTGTAGATAGACCAACTAGAAGAGGACCAATAAGAAAATCGAGAACCTAAACGATATGATAAATGAATTAGACTTCACAGACATATATAGATCATTACATCCCAAAGTACCAGGTTATATATTCTTCTCTAGTGCCCATGGAACATTTTCTAGGATAGATCATATGCTGGGGCACAAAACAAGTATTAATAAATTTAAAAAAATTGAAATTATTCAAAGCACATCCTCTGACCACAATGGAATGCAACTAGAAACCAACAACCACAAAAGAACCAGATCTTTTACAAATATATGGGGGTTAAACAACCAGTGGGTCAAAGAGGAAAGTGGTAAATATCTAGAGACAATGAAAATCAGAACACAACATATCAAAACCTATGTGATGCAGCGAAGGCAGAGCTGAGAGGGAAATTTATAGTTCTAAATGATCAAATGATCAAAGATAAATAAGATGCAATCCTTTCTAATTTTCCTCTGGATAAACTTCTAACATGCTGGCCCAGGTAAATGATATGGCTTAGGGTTAGAGAAACTGAGGCCCAAGGTCATAGGACAGTTAAAGCAGAGCTAGGATTGGACCTCATTGACCTGACTCAGGTCACTGCATCTTCCATCACCATTCCAGCCTGGAAGATATTTGGATGAACCAGAGGAGAAGTTGACCAACATCAATCCATTTTTAGAAGCTTCTTTTCCAGTTTGCGTTCTATGCAGAGTAACATTTCCCAGATCTTTAAAAGGAAGAAAATTTTTATTTTTAACAGCCCTACGAAAATTAATAATAAATGGGTTTTTCTGTATGGCATTATGTTTACATCATAAACCACTAGAAATATGTAAACAGTATAATGGCAGAGTAATTAGCACTTCCAACATTTTTATTAGATTCTATTAAATATTCTGCTATGTAATATGTAGACAATAATTAGTAGGTGCATTTATGTAAAAGTGCTTTATCTTTCTGCCAGTCCATAGTTTTTTTTTCCTAAATTATATTTTCTTAGAATTGCATGTTTCCCTTAGATCTAATTCTTAAAAATAAAACTGAAATTATATTTAGATGTAATGTTGAGATTGATCTCATGCAAAATGATTTCATTTCTTATTTTGCGGTTGAATTAACCATGATCAGGTCACCAGGAGCACCCCCTGTGATTTACCTCATGTTGCCAATGAAATGCTTTTATGGTGGCTTCAATGTGTTAAGCCAGAGATAGGGCACTCTACCCCACTTCATTTTATTAAACTTGTATATATTTTCTTAAAGAAATGTAGTGTAACAACTAGGTCAGGGTGACTTCTAACTTTTCAAGGTAGCCTCGAGGAATATTACATCATTGTCCTGGCACTCATGGAAATACCTGTTATACAGGACAGAAAATGTGTGTCCAACTGACTCAACAAGATTAATTTGGATATTATATAGATGAAAATGCACCAGACTTCATGTTAATGTCTTCTGTAATTCTCATTTATCCTCATTAAAACCATGTGCGTGTGAGGAAATATAACTTCCCTGGATTTCTTGGTGCTACTGTAAAAGCCCTAGCTTCCCAAGATTTCTTCCCGTTTACAAACAGTGAGAAATCATTTGTCCTTGACGCTTGGCTATGGAGTGTCCAGCTACTCACATAGACTGACTGACCTAGCTTTCATCCCATCACTCTAGGGAAACAGCCCAGGGCAAGTGGGGCTGATGCACTTATTATTCACCATGAGGCAATAAGAAATCTGTCTCTGACCTGGAACACCTTGTATGTACTGAGGATAAAATTAATAAAGATGAATATGAACAACTCAACAGTGAGATTCATTTTTGTTTCACAGATGAGATGATGTACGGTTACTAATATACAAAGAAGTCTAAGTTAACAGATCGAGTATGGAACCTGAAAATTCCTCCTGTCACTCAGATGACAGTTTCTAAAATGTCCCTTGCCTTGCTCCTGGTTGTTGATGAGATGGGAAAGCTCATGAATCAGCTTCCTCTTGACGCCAGTTGCCGTTTTTGACCCAGGGTTTAAGGCTCCACTCCTCTACCTTTTTGAGACTTAAAACACTTGTGGACACTGCAGGCTGCTCTGTCTTCCCCTGTGCATCTTCGTCTGTGTCCTTCCTGCGTTGCTTTCGTACCCGTGCCTTTGGTGAGGATGCAGGAAACCATCATGATTCCCTCCTGTCTGCATTGCTACACTTTTCCTCCGCACACAGATAATGTTCATTCAATCATCTGTTCACTCAACCTTCAAGCTACAAATGCCTTGCAGTTGCTTGTCTCACTGTTTTCTTCCCCCTTATCTGGCTTTCACCTGCCTCTCTTCATATTCCCTTCTGGTCGTTAACCCCTTGTCCTAAATTATGAAATCCAAAATATCCTGAAAACTGACATTTATTTGTTGGTTGGTTGGTTTGTTGCTTGCTTAGGTTTTACCTATTTGGCAGCAAAAACTCTGCTGACCTGAAGTCATTTGGGAGCAAAACCTGGCCTGAATGGGAGAGAGGCCATCTAGAGGCTCTATTTCTCTAACTTGGTGTATTTGTATGTTTCATGGCAGAACCTTAATGTGTTTGCTTCAAGAGTGCTACTTTGTTTCACTTGGGGTGCAGAGGGGCATTCTGTAATGTATAAGCACCGTATTAGCATTCTAAAACCTAAAAAAATATTTTTGACTTCCAAAGCATATCTGGCCCAAGGGGGAAAGAGAAGGGATTGGACGCTGCACACCCTGAGCCGAAGCCCCTTCCAAGCTGTGTCTCAAAACTGTTCTCTATCTGTGTCATGCTTACTTAAGTGCTGTTAGGCCTTCTTACCCCCTATGTTAAAATTAACAAATTCAATTTTCTGCTTATCCAAGAAGAGTTTTGGAGCTAAGACAAGATCTAAAAATTTTACAGACTAGACTCTGTTCAGAGGCAGAAAAACACAGGACTTCCTCTCCAGAGGGAGGGGGCAGCATTGAGTTCTTGCCAGGGATTGAATTCCAGATGGCGATGCTGCCTGTGGGTGCAGATCAGGGGCCTGCTGGCTTCGTGGTGGCTGTTGGGCACTTGTGGTGCTCTGGGACGGTGGACTCAAGGCAAGCTGAAAAGGGGATCATCCAACATTGGAGGGAAGATCAGGGCTTTGTTTTCTAGTAAATCTAGTGGAGGTGGGGGCTCCCCAGAGACAGGAACTCTCAGGACAGGAACTGAAAAGAGAGAGTGAGGTTGTGTTGCTTCAGCAAAGCAAGATCCCTGGAAACCGAGGTTTCCTAAGACAGAAATTTGAAGTTACCGCAGCAAACCACATGAAATGTGGAGGGCTGATTCATGCAAGCAGAAGTCTGCAAACAGGCAAGTTATCAGAGCTGGGGTGTCTGCTCTTTGACATCAGGATGAGATCTGTTTGCACCTCAGTCCTCCATTCTGGGATCAATACAATACCTTCTCTGAGATTGCTCTTAAGTTTTAAGATGTGCAGCTGTGGTTAAGACTGTGGTGAATGGGGGAGGAAATGCCACATGTAAAGTCATGCAAATTTAATTTAAAAAAGACACCCTCATGATGCCAAATTCTTCCACTTTGTGGGTCAGCATAAGAGAATAATTGATGACAGCAGGCAATCCTTTTTTTTAAATTTCTTGTCACTATGGAAGTAGAAGATGTTGATCTTGGTCCCCCATTCCATCCTTTCTTTCAGTGTCTCACCTGTCTTGACTTTCTTAGCTATCTCGTCCTCTATCAATCCTCCTTTCTCACCCCC
Organism: Choloepus didactylus; assembly: GCF_015220235.1. Taxonomy (NCBI): domain Eukaryota; kingdom Metazoa; phylum Chordata; class Mammalia; order Pilosa; family Megalonychidae; genus Choloepus; species Choloepus didactylus. The sequence goes on from NC_051311.1 coordinate 83,876,392, forward strand.
GTTTGCATCCCACCTTCCATCTTGCATGTCTCTCTTGGCTCCATGTGTCTCTGTCTGTTCCACTATTCTTCCCCCTGGAAGTTTGCATTTTCCCACCCTTGCAATAACAACCCATTTAAAATGTTGAAAAGTTTATTTATTGAATAATATATAATTTCTGATTGCAATTTGAAATGAAGCTGAATAGAAAGATTTGTTTACCTCAGAAAATTTTGTCCCTGTCCAACTCCTTCACCCCTATTAAATATAACTCTTGAAACTGTATATGGCTTTTGTGTGATCTTTTTCTTCTATGGGTCACTTATTCTTAATCAGTCTACAAACATAAATGTTTCCCATTATTTGGTATCGAACCCATATGTGATGGTTAATTTTACATGTCAACTTGGCAAAGTTATGTTGTCCAATTATTTGGTCAAGGAAATACTGGCCTGCTTCTTAATGTGAGGGTATTTTTGAGATGGGATTTGCGTCTGTCATCAGTTGATTATATCTACAAGCAACAAGAGTCTGCCATCAGCGATGTGGGAAGTCTCCTCATCCAATCAGTTGGAGGTTTTAAAAGCTAGAACTGAGGACTTCAGAACCCAGAGGAGGAATTTGGTCTCAGCTTCAGCATTGGTTCTTGCCAGAATTTCCAGCCAATCAACTTCCCCTGGGGAATTATGACTATGGACTTCAGCACTATCTTAAGCAGAATTCCTAGCTTGCAGCCCGCTGTATGGCGTTGGACTTGATTCTGTTTCTCTGGAGAAACTGGCTAATGCACATACTAAAGTGTGTGTGTTTTTTTCCTTAAAAGACAAACAACTGTCCTGTTTGAAAGAGTTAATTATAATTCACTGTTAATGGTCTTTAAAAAAAATAAAACATAGTAAAGAGGAACTCATCAAAGATGGTGGCATAGAGAGGAGTGGAAGCTAATTAGTCCCCCTGGAAAAACTAATAAACAACCAGGAACAACTAGTAAATAATCTGAAATAATTGCGGGGGGACAAATGTGACTGTCCACTCATCATACACCAACCTGAATTGGGAGGAATGCCTGAGATCGCAACATAAAATCTGTAAGTAAAAACTGTGGATCCAAGCCGGGAGCCCCCTCCCCCCACAGCCTGAGCAGCAAAGCCTCATACTGCTAGAGAGCAGCTCTCTCTGAGCAAGTGAATACAGCTCAGCTGAGCTCCAACTGGGGTTTTAATTAACAAACGTGGACTGCTCAATACAAGCTATGAATCCCCAACAAGCAGACAGAGGTTTGGGTGACAACTGACTGTGGAGAGCCGGAGGGTGGCTGCAGACTGGCCCTGAAGGGGGCTTTCTGTCCCTGTTTTGGCCCAGTGGAGAAAGCCTCGGCCATTTTCAGTTCCCAGTGCTCTGACCCAGACAAGGGTGGAGATAGCACAGGCAGAGAGAGATCATGCAAATGCTAATGACTCCTCCCTCGATGGTCTGTCTTCCCTAAGAGGAAAGAGGTGGGGCCCAACTCTACTACCTGCCTTCCATTCAAACCAGACCCCAGAGCCTGGAGGAAAACAGCCATGGGCCACACCTCCTTACACCAGTCTGGAGCTACAGGTTGACAGGCGCCACCTGCTGGGCAGAAAAGCACAGTGCCCTGAGGCCTCACAGGATGTACTAATTTTCTAAGACACACCCTCATTGAAACCAGATGCTGAATAGTTCTTCCTTCTGGGACTGGAGCCCGTTTTGGTCTGGGAAAACCTGACTGGAGCAAGCAAGGAAACCATGCCTAGACAACAGAAAACTACAACCTACACTAAGAAAAACAAAGTTATGGCCCAGTCAAAGGAACAAACTTACACTTTAACTGAGATACACAAATTTAAACAACTAATACTAAGTCAATTCAAAAAGTTTAGGGAAGATATGGAGAAAGAGATGAACCATATAATGAAAACACTGAGCATACATAAGGTAGGAATTGAAAGTTCGAAAAACCAACTGGCAGAATCTATAGAAATGAAAGGCATAACACAAAAGATGAAAGACACAATGGAAACATACAACAGCAGATCTCAAGAGGCAGAAGAAAACACTCAGGAACTGGAGAACAAAACACCTGAAAGCCTACACACAAAAGAAAAGATAGAGAAAAGAATGGAAAAATACAAGCAACATTTCTGGGAACTTAAGGGCAAAACAAAAAGCAAGACCGTACATGTCATTGGTGTCCCAGAAGGAGAAGAGAAGGGAAAAGGGGCAGAAGCAATAATAGAGGAAATAATCAATGAAAATTTCCCATCTCTTATGAAAGACATAAAATTACAGATCCAAGAAGCGCAGTGTACTACAAACAAAATAAATATGAATAGGCCTATGCCAAGACACTTAATAATCAGATTATCACACGTCAAAGATTAAAAGAGAATCCTAACAGCAGCAAGAGAAAAGCGATCCATCACATACAAAGGAAGCTTGATAAGACTATGTGCAGATTTCACAATAGAAACCATGGAGGCAAGAAGGAAGTGGTGTGATTTATTTAAGAAACTGAAAGAGAAAAACCACCAACCAAGAATCCTGTATCTGGCAAAACTGTCCTTCAAATATGAGGGAGAGCTTAAAATATTCTCTGACAAACAGACAATGACAGAGTGTAAACAAGATACCTGCTCTATAGGAAACACTAAAGGAAGCACTGCAGACAGAAAGGAAAAGACAGGAGTGAGAGGTTTGGAAAACAATTTTGGGAGATAGTAGCACAGCAATGTAAGTACATTCAACGAAGATGACTGTGAGTATGGTTGAAAGAGGAAGGCTGGGACCATGTGGGACACCAGAACAAAAGATGAAGGATAAAGACTGGGACTATAACTCAGGGAAACCTAGGATGCTCAATGATTGTAATAAAAGGTACAAATGTCTTTTTACATGAGGTAGAACAAATAAATGTCAGCACTGCAAGGTGTTAAAAATAGGGTGGGATTGGGGAGAAAATGCAATCAATGCAAACTAGAGACTATAATTAATGGAAACATTGTATTATGCTTCCTTTAATATAACAAAGGCAATATACCAAAGCTAAATGCATATGGGAGATGTGGAATAGGGGAAGGGTATGGGACTCCTGGCATTGGTGATGTTGTCTGACTCTTTTTTCTACTTTAGGTTAATGCTATCTTTCCTTTTGTCGCTTTCTAGCTGTCATGTTTTGTTATTTTGTTGTTTTCTCTCTCTCTCCTTTCTTTTTCTACTGTATCTATGCCTTCTTTGACTCTTCCTCCTTCTTTGTGGAAGAAATGAGATGTCCCCACATAAATAGTGGCAGTGGTGCTGAATGTATAAATATGTGACTGTATAGGGAACCAACGAATGTTTACTTAGGATGAAATGGATGGTGTGTGAACAAAACCGTCTTAAAAGAAAGGGTTGATGAAGAAAACTTGAGGGGACTATATTGAGTGAAATAAGGCAGACATATAAAGGCAAATATTGCAGGATCTCACTGATATGAACTAATTATAATATATGAACTAATGGACATGAAATATAAGTTACCAGGATATAGAATGAGGCTAAAGAATGGGGAGCAGTTGTTTATTATGAGTAGAATGTTCAACTAGGGTGAACTCAAATGTTTGGAAATGGACAGAGGTGATGGTAGCATGTTGTGAGAATAACTAACAGTACTGAAAGGTGTGTGAAGGTGGTGGAAAGGGGAAGCTCAGAGTCACATATGTCACCAGAAGGAAAGTTGGAGGTTATAAGATGGGAATGTATAGAACAGTGAACCTTGTGGTGGACAATGTGATTAACTATTGTGCTGGTTTGAATGTATTATGTCCCCCAGAAAAGGCCATATTCTTTGATGTAATTGTGTGTGGGCAGACCTATCAGTGTTAATTAGATTGTAATTCTTTGAGTGTTTCCATGGAGATGCACCCCACCCAACTGTAGGTGATAACACTGATGAGATATTTCCATGGAGGCGTGGCCCCACCCATTCAGGGTGGGCCTAGATCAGTGGAGCCATATAAATGAGCTGACAAACAGAAGGAACTCAGTGCAGCTGTGAGTGACCTTTTGAAGAGGAGCTACAGCCAAAAGGGACACTTTGAAGAAAAGCACAGGAACTGCAGATGAGAGACAGTTTGAAGATGGCTGTTGAAAGCAGACTCTTGCTCCAGAGAAGCTGAGAGAGGACAAATATCCCAAGTGCAACTAAGAGTGACATTTTTTAGGAACTGCAGCCTAGAGAGGAACATCCTGGGAGAAAGCCATTTTGACACCAGACCTTTGGAGCAGACACCAGCCACATGCCTTCCAGCTCACAGAGGTTTTCTGGACACCATTGGCCATCCTCCAGTGAAGGTACCCGATTGTTGTGTTACCTTGGACACTTCATGGCCTTAAGACTGTAACTGTGTAACCAAATAATCCCCCTTTCATAAAAGCCAATCCATTTCTGGTGTTTTGCATTCCGGCAGCATTAGCAAGCTAGAACAACTATATAAATATTAGAAATCTCTCTCATGAACTAGAACAAATGTATGACACTAACTAGAAGTTAATAATAGAGAGGCATATAGGAAAAAATATATCTATTGCAAACTGTATACTACAGTTAGTAGTATTTTAACATTCTTTCATCAGCTGCAACAAATGTAATATACCAAAACTATGAATCAATAATGATGGGAGGTGGGGTATGGTTAGGGGTATGGGAGGATTTGAGTTTCCTTTTTTTGTCTTTATTTCTTTTCTGGAGTAATGAAAATGTTCTAAAAATGGAAAAAAAATTAATTGTGGTGATGGATGCACAGTTGTATGATGGTACCATGGGCAATTATACTATACTTTGGATCTTTGGATAGTTGTATGGTGTGTGAACAATCTCAAATTAAAATATGTATATATATATATAAAACAGAGTAAAGAACATAATTGAAGTATTTCTCTCTGGGAAAGCATATACATTAATTTCTTTCTGACCATGAATTTCCCTAAAGCAAAATTCTAACATAGCCAAATATACTTTTCTGTACCTGTTCAGCAATCTAGAGAATTTCATTCAGAGAATGGGCAAATACTGACTACCCACCGTGGGAGATAATTAGAATGGGGCACTGGGATTTGGGAGAGGAAGATGGGGATGGATCCCGTGGCTAAGCAGCAGTAGCAGTTTATCGCAGCAGCCTTCAGAGAGAGAAGGAGGCTGCGGGGTAGGAACTTGGGCTTCACATCTGCCTTCCTGAGGTGGTGAGAGGACTCGGAGATTAAATCCTGCAGAAGAGACTGGTGGAGCCACGTCCCAGAGTCCTGAGCATTCTAGAATCCTCCCAGTGCATAACCCATGTTCAAGGATTTGAAAAACACCCCATTTAGTGCTAGAACAGATGTGGTAAATAAGAAAACACAAGCATGTTTTTATCTGAAGCATTCAGGTTATTGTGACCATGTGGCAGAGTTGGACTTAGGAGAGAAAAGTTAACTCCAATTCATAAATTTAGAACGGTCAGAAGAAAGACTGGAGTCAGGGTAGGGGTGGAGGAAAATACCTCTCAAGGGCACAGTATCTATGACAAAGTACAGTTGATTTCAAGCATTCCTTTGATAATAAATGAAAGGATGATCCTGAGCAAACAATGGAATGAAAAGCATGTCTCAGGGGCAATTATTATTTTTTAATTTATTCAGATGTTACCCGTAATTTCTGTATTTAGTGCAGATGAGTTTATTGTCTTATTTTAGCAAATATTAAAAATATTTTAAGATTCCCTTTCAAGACCTTGGTTATTCTAATATTGCTTATCTTTTAACTGTCTTTTGTTCTTCAACTAAAAATTCTCTTGCTGTGAGGCTTTTCAGGAATGTAATCTTTGAAGTTATTGTTGGGATTGGGTGAAAAAAATATTAGACATTGGATTTAAGGAATTTAGGCGGCCTTTATTTGTCATCAAATTGAATCTCACTCTACTGTGTTACCATATGGCATTCCTGACAAGCAGTTACCTAATTTTTGTTCAAATGCCTCAAGTTGTGGGAAATTCACTGTCACACAGGGTAGCCCATTAATTTTCAGGCAAGACTACTGGTAAATTTTCCTTACACTTGACAGCATTTCCCTCCTGGCAATTTCTATGCATTAATCTCCTTTCTGCTCTCTGAAGTCATAAGAAGTAAAATCTATGTCCTCTCCTAAGAAATGAAGAGGCATTTCATGTATATGGTCCCAGTTGTTTCCCTTAGTACCAAGTTTCCTGTAGATTCCTGTATAACATGCTATTTTTTACTGTATAACATGGTATTTTTAATTATCAAATATGATACTTTGTTAGTGTAACGTCATCATGTTTTTCATAGGTCAGCTGCTTCATCTAATCTTATTTGCTCTCTCTCTAATCCTTCCCCTTTTCCCTTCTGAGGCTCCACCCTTTCCATGACACCCTCACCATCCATTCTCCCAGCACTTCTTTCCACTCCTAAAACTCCCACCTTCTATTGTCCCTGGTTTATTCAGCCTCCGCTGCAATCTGACAAACAAAAGCCTGGGCCTGGGCCTGACTGGGCTTCTCTGAAGTAGACGGATTTCTCCTGGGAACAAGGAGTCAGCCTTGGGCAGGGCCATCTTCAAGACTGTAGGGAGAAAAACTTAAACTGCTGTGACTCAGAGCCACAGGCTGGAGCCGAAAAGCTGCTCTGAGGCTGAACAGGGCAGAAAGGTGCTGGAGTCCCTTGGCCCAGCCACACTGGAGCCTGCAGCTCTGGGGTCCCTGGGAACAACAGGGCACCGGGGGAGGCCAGAGGGATGTCAGACACTGTTTACACATTTTACATTTGAAATGCTTTAAGTACATGGGTACTTGATTTTTGCAGAAACAAATTCCTACCACTTAAAAAATAATAGAATACCAGTGGTAATCCTGGTAGGTTGGTCTTATGGGATATAATGCCAAAATGCAGTAATGCTATTTCTTCTTGTATTACAGTCACTCCATCCCCACCAATCATTTGGCCTGCAGGCTCCACTCATGGTTTCTTCCTCTGTTCCTAAATGACGGGATTTCAACCCCATTCCCTGGAATCTTTGCTTCTTTTAATGCATGGTAAGTTTATGTGACTGGTTTTGTCATTCATCTAATAAAAACAGCTATTAGGTATTCATTCAACAAAGACTGAGTGAAAGTCTACTGGATTCAGCAGTAAATAAAACAGGGGGACAAGAGAGATTGGGGGCTGAGCCTGTGGGCTCTGGAGCCAGGCTACCTGTGTTCTACCCCAGCCATACCACTTTCCAGTTCTTTTAGCAATTCTTTATTATTTTGGTGTCTCAATTGCCTCATCTATCAAATGGTGATAATAATCATAATTGTCAAATAATTCAATTTAATTATGTATTAATCTAAAGACATGAGGTTGTTATGAGGATTAAATGACTTCATACATGGAAAACACTTAGAATAGCACTTGGTAGCTAGTAAATATTGAATAACTGGTATATATTATTATATTGAAAGGGTCCTGCCCTCAAATTGCTTATGGTTTAGTAGTTAGACATGTAAGAAGTCTCTTCTAGTTGACAGTAATAAATGAATCAAAACCTTTGGTAAAGTTCATTTGGTCAATTAAGGATCTACCAACAGCACTATTTTTCAGTCTTTATTTCTCCTTGGATCCATAAAGTTATCTCAAGATTGGCCAATAACCCTCAGAAGCCATTGTTTAACCCATTGTGATTACCTCTACTATGTGTGCAAGGTCTACCAGTGTGATACTTTTGAAGGTGTGTATTTTGTCAATCAGGAGAGACACCTAAAGAGATATCAGCCCACTTCAATACAGGTGTCAGGTTACCAGTAAAAGCACGACTCACACAGGCTCTGGTGGGAAGTCTCTTTTACTCCCTAGAGAAGAGACAGGACAAAGTCAGCTTCACTAGTGGGTGTCAGTTCCCCACAGCCAGAGGGTCTCAATCTGTGGCCGAGGCAGAGAGATGCTCTTTGCACAGCACCCCTCTCTTGTGTTCATGTGTTTCCACAGTGGAGGAGCCCCACTCCTTCCTCACCAGGGACAGATATACCCGCCAGTGTAGCTGGATGTTGTAAAACACACCTACCAGAGTCAGACCCTTGCCAGTGAAATTTACATATGTTCAGGACAGCAGGGGAAGGAATGTAGCGGCAATCCCCTTATCTACTAGGGGATTGTGTTTTATCCCACCAGGCTGACACACCTGGTCCTGAGCACGGAATATATTTGTGGACCCCAGAGAAAGGCTACAGGCTGCCATAGGTCCACCCCTACCATATATTTGCTGTCAAACATCCTGGCTGCTAATCAAATTTCTGTGAGAAGTTGGGACATTTTCATAAGTTATGACTCAAATTCCTCATCTGTAGGGTGGAGATCAGTAATATCAAACTTGTAGGCTTGTTGTGACTCTGGAATGAGATATTCTGTATAATGTAGCCCAATGCTCAGCATTTTAGAGGTCCTTCTGTTAATTAATAACCTACGTGCATAATGGATTTCCAAGAATGTAAACTGGAAGTAGACACATGTATCTTATATTAAACTAATTTTCAGTTGATAGATAAGCAATATTTAACCCTCTTCCTGGTTATCTTTCCACAGAATAATTATTTCTGCAAAATTATTCCATTATCCTAAGAGAAGGACCATGCATGTATGTTTGACAGAACAATCCTAGGTAGTAGATGGCAGCTGAGTGGCGTTTCAGTCTTTTTAATATTCCAACCTTGTCGGACAGAATTTGACTTGATCTTAAACATTGTCGTTCATTAGTGTTTTACTTTTCTAGCTCCAAGAAATCTGTCCTTCACTTTGAGAGGTTTAAATGTTCTCTTTAGAACATTCAAGCAGGTGTCCTGTGACTACTGAGAGTCAAGGAAATAGTCTCAAAAATACTTAGCCTGACTCAGTGGCCTCCATGTGGGATCCAGAGGTTCCCACCACCTGTCACTGCAGGCCAGTGGGAGCTTCCAGCTTGGAAAGAGAGTGATTTTTAAAGCAACAGCTTGAGAGCATGTGGGAGGACTGTCAGCTCTGGGGTCGGTATATGTGAAGGACTCTCCCTTTTGTTGCCTCCTCCTAGCAGGCAAGAATATGCCGTTTGTCAGGAGAGAATGAACAGTCAGAGGCATGAGATCCCTCTAGCAAACACTTATTTGGTCTTTGCTGAAATATTAACCTGTGAAAATAAATGTTTGCATTCTCATACCCCACTTTTTATATCCACCAACAAAACCTTTAGTGAAAGGGAGGTTTTATTCAGAAGCAAATGGTGTATGACAGAAGGCCAGGCTCAGAGTCAGGCAGCCTTGTGTTTCTAGATCCTTCACTTCCAAGTTATGCTGTTTTGAGCAAATTACTCATTCTCTTGTGACTCAGATTCCTTGCATGTTAAATATCCATCTCAGACGGCCCTTTTGAAGATGGAAAATGAGAGGGTAGCTGAATGTATGAGACATTGTGGGTGCTCTAGAGACGTTCCTTTAAATCATGTGCTAGCAGCATAGTCACAACAATATCATCATATTTAATATTATTTCTGTTCAGTTTGAACTTCTATTCAGCTTGAATTTATTTTTTTAAGCAAAAGCCTTTTTAGAAATTAGTGCACTTTAGACTGCAAGCAAAAGAAAACTTAACTGAAAGTGTTTTAAATAGTAAGGAATTTATTTTCTTACAATCTGGAGGCATTTCAGGGATCAGTTAATTTAGCAATGCAATGATGTCATGAAGGACTTGTTTTCTTTCCATTTTTCTACTCTGCCATCATCATTTTAAATTTGCCCTTGAGACGACTGGCTCAGCTTTCAACGTCACACAGGCATTTAATTCACTGAGAGCAAAGGGCAAATTCAGCTTATTAAAACCCCTCTCTCTCTCTTTCACGCTCTCTCTTATTAAACCAGGGAGGAAAACCTATCTCAGAAGTCTCCAGAAGACTTACTCTTATGTTTCATTTGTTAGAGCTGTGTCACATGCTCATGGCCAAAATGGTTATTGGCACGGGCATCAGAAGGCCTGTGATGGAACTAAAATCAACACTCAGCTTCTGGTTCTGGGGACAGGCCTACAAACCACTTAGACTTCTAGGTACCTGCACAACTGTGTGAGTTTTGCTAGCAAAGAAGGGAGTAAATTGCTTTTGAGTAGGCAATACATAATGTTTGAGTAGGCATCCAATAATCTATAGCCTTGATTTACATTTCAATATTATTCAAAATAAAGAAGCAAGTCTGAAAAGAGACACCCTCTTCAGAAAGCAGTTGAAAGGGTTACCAAGGAAGACTTAAAACAATGGCATGGCTAAAGCCAACCTCAGCTGTCAGAAAAATGTGATGGATTTATATATCTGAAAATATGTACAATGACCAGAAGCTGGAAGTTGGAATAAATGTATGTTAGCAAAAAAAAATGTGCACTATTCTTTTCTGACTGGGAAAAAAAATAATTATGTGGAGTGCATGTTCGCTGACCTAAAGGATGCTCTGTCTTGGTCTGTCAGCTCCTTGAGGAGTCTGGCTCCTGACCAAAATCCGACGTGTGTTAGTTCGGGCCCCATCACAGGTGATTATAAAGGCTTTATCTAACAAGCCGCACAGGGGAAGACTGCCCTCCCCACACCAGACGTGGTGCACAGCCAGTGCACTGCAGTTTCTGAAGGGAGTTGCAGTCAGGGGCTCAGGACCCCCTGGCTGGTCGTGCTCTGACCAATATCTGCATTCCTAAGCTGAGGTTTTCCTCAGGCGCCTTATTGGGGTAGGAGGGGAAAACTTGAAGACACTTTTCTCTACTCTGACTAGGAATTCAATATTTTTTTGCCCCTAGTAGTGCAAATCCATGGGGGAAAATGGAACAGGAGGTGCTGGGTCTTTCTCCCGGTTAGCCTCTTGCTTGTACCATGGCAGTAAGTGATAGAAGGAATGATTGTTGCTATCATTTTGGCTTCTGTCTTCATCAGCTGCTTTTGACATCTGGAAGCTCAGCTCCACGTTCTCAGTTCAACTCTGCTGTTAACACTCCTGCCCCATGAAAGGAAGGCAGGGACGTTAGGATCATGACTGTTCTGTCTCTATCCCCATTCTCAAATGCTCCCAGGAGAGACACAGGATAACCAGCCTTAGCCAAGAAATGAGAAAGACAGGGACTCTAACTTTAGGGAAAGTTCAAGTGTTAGAGAAAGACCCAATTCTAAATTTTGAAAAATAAAGGCCTAGAGTAATTCTTGCAGTTTTTTAGTACTGCTCAGAAGATAATTGGACAACGTCTCCTTTTAAAATTAAAGAGAAACATTTACTATTTAAAGGGAAAAATAATGGGCCAGTAAAAAATCATGGAATTTCTTAGCATTCTTGGTGCAGACGAAAGAGCTAGGTTGAATCTAAATATTGCCTTCTGATAGAGAAAGTGTGGTTTTGCAGAAGATAATGACTGTTTTTATCCCACACTGAGATCATGAGAAGAACTTGAGTTTACATTAAAGGTATGAAGTTTTGGAAAAAGTTACAAAAAGGAATTTATTGAACATTTGTGCTATTACAACTCAGAATTAAGTGGCTAGTGGAGGCTGTATCCTATTAATTTGACAATTTCTATGAAAGAATAGCTTTTTATCTGCTGTGGTTTAAGCATGATTCAAGGGATTGGGCCTGAATATATTTCAACTTTCCTACCAGTCCTTTAAAATAAGTCTTAGCCATTTTAACGTTCCTTGGAAAGCATTGGTGTTCAGATTTCCTTCCATGGAAAGCTCTGGCATGTGAGTGTTGGCTGCTGGCAAACCAATAACCAGAAATGGGTGTGTTTCTCATACTCAAACACATTTGCCAAGATATATTTTCCACATGTTTTATTTATCTTTTTTATCCATTAGACTGCTGTGGCAATGGAAGTACCTATATATGTGGTTTTATTTTTGAAAGAAAGTTAAATAGGTGGTGGGTACAGAGGGCTGTCAGGGAAAAATCAATGATATTCCATGTTTGGTAATAAATGAGAGAATGCTGAACACACTGCTGACTAGTCTGAAAACTTCTCTTTGTTCTTAGATATTACATATTAGTTTTATTCAGTAATGATAAAAAGAAAATGGAATTTGACAAATAAGAATGTAGTATAATTTAGCTAATCTATTTCATGTCAGAATTTAGGTGCAAAACATTTTTAAAGGGATGGAGCAAATAAACATTCAAAGGGATATAATTCTGACCCTTCATCTAATATTCCATTAACAGAACCCAGAAAAGAATGTATTTACAGGGAGCTATCACCCTGCCCTAACATGGGTTCAAACACATTTCTTCCATTTTTAGTTTCATGGATAAAAAGTGGCTATATGAAAAAACTAACTAGCTACCAGGGGAAGACCATAGCCTTTCATTACCATCAACATTGATAGGGCTCATCCAAAGGTTTAGTATATTACAGGCCCTGTCAATGCTTAGAAAGGAATTGGATAATTCCCATAATTACTGTAGAAACTAGAGTTGATTTTCTGCTTTGAAATTACATATTAAATTTAAGATGTGAGACTGGCACAGTAATGAAAAATTAGGCACATAAAAGAGGCAAACAAATTATTATATACAGTCAGGAAATACTGCTTAAATAGTGCAATCTAGCAGTTAGGATCTAAAGGGACAATATATAAATGAGATTGTCATGGTTTCAAATAATTCACTGTTGAAATCTAAAAATCAAATTGTCCAATACTTTGTTTCTCTAGCCTCTGAATTTTGTTATCAAAATGAAGCTCTAATTTTAAATCCTATAAATCCTCAAAATGCCCTTGATGGTTAATAAATGGTGAATAAGGGGCATCATTTATTCATTACGTATACCATGATGCTGTATTGCATATTATATTCTGAAAAAATAATTTTGCTTTTGGAAGAAGTCCATGTTTCAAAATAGTAGGTCAACTTTAGCTCTTTTGAACTGTGTCAACCATTTCTTATGATCGTCATCCAGGTTGCCTCATATATGGAGAAATGAAATCCCCCCAAACCAAGCCCTGTTTCATCTGAATATATGAAACTTATATGACCCATATGGCTGGACACTTAAAAAGTTCTTCAAGAATCATGCATTTCTATTGTAACACCCTCTCTCCTCCTTACTTTATTTTTGGAGATGAATTAGCTAGATATGTATAGGAAATGGTCAAATTTATCTGATCTAGATATCATATACATAAAGTCCTGCTGTTTATAATTTCCTTTGTGTTCTTGTCTCTGTTGAATATCAGAAAGGTGAGGAAGGAAGAGCGGCAGGGAAAGAGAGACAGACTTCACATGTGTGTGCCCTTTTTATTAGTGGAAATTTTCTTAATCCCCTTCATTCTTGCTGGAGTCATTGATCATTTCATCAGCAGCTGCTGTCCCAACTGAGCTTGCCCTGACCAAGCAAGAACAGATGGGCAGTATGGAATGTTTGATATTTCTCTTCCATCTACAGAACCAGTATCTAGAGATAGTGGTGGGCCCTGGGTGTGTACATGTTCACTGAAAGAGAGCCTGCTCTTACCCATGACTTGTCTTTTGCCCCAGTCTAACTGGGGTTTAGCCTTAGTTTCCCTGCCTGGCCCTCATCAACTGAAGGCTTTCTAAGGCCTGCTACCCTGCATAATCTTTGTGAACCCTCTGCTCTGGACAGAGTAAGGGAAGATCTATTTTGATGTACAACTTCCTCTACCCCAACTATGGTGATTTGAAGCTGTATGTACCCCCGAAAATCATGTTCTTAAAGCTAATCCATTCCTGTGGGGGTAAACCTATTATAATAGGATCTTTTGATCACTTCTTTAGTAAAGGCATGGCCCAGGGTGGGTCTTAATCCTCTTAATGAAGTCCTTTATAAGAAAATGAAATTCAGACAAAGAGAGAGAAAGCCTTGGAAGCAAGAAGCTGAGAGCAAGGAAGCCTGGAAGAGAAGAGAGAGAGAAGTAGGTGCCACCATGTGCCTTGCCATGTGGCAGAGGACCCAAGGATCACCAGCAGCTGATCTTCTGGAAGAAAGCTTCATGTCGATGATGCCTTGATTTGGACATTCTCATGGCCTCAAAACTGAATCTTGTAAGTTAATAAATTCCCATCGTTAAAGCCTACCCATTTTATAGTATCGGTTTTTAGCAGCCTAGCAAACTAAAACACCAACCCAACACCTTAAGCACTACCTATAACCCCCGCCCCCTTCAATGTAGCTACGGACAGTGCTCTACCTCCTTTATTCCCCAGTGCTTCTGCCCCTTACTCCCCTTCATTTTCTTTATTTTCTTTCTTCCAACTTGTATTAAGCATGTACTTTGTCCCAGTCATTGAATTAGATGTTGGAGAAATACAGATGACAGGTGACATCCCTCTCTCAAGAAAGTTAGAGACTCGTGTGGAAGACAGACATTAAACCAACATCAAGCCAATTGCCCATACTCTGGTAACTACCATTACAGAAAAATCTATCCTGTGCAGTGGAAAGGCATGGGATCCCACTTGGATTGGGAGCTGATGTGGCAGGGGTAGGTGGAGAGGGGGTTACTAAGAGTGATGGTTAACTTGCTAAAATCCTGTCTCTGACTTCCAACTACACTTAGTATACAATCCACATTTCTTGCCTCCCCATGATCTTCCCTCATCTGGTGCATCCTCACCTGCCTGGTCGTCTTCAAGTTTCTTGAATGCACCAAGCTCATTCCTATCACAGGGCTTTAGCACAGGTTGCTTCCTCAGCAGAGAGAACTCCCGATGCTACCTGTGTAAATCCCAGCCTTTCTTTAGGCTCAAGCTTAAGTGTTGCTTTCTCAAGGAGGCCTTCTCTGTCTCTCCAATTTAAGTAGTTTCCCTCAACTTTATACTCTCTGGCTTTGACCTCCTGAGCACTTAGCACATGTTGTAATTATGTATTTATTTGTCTAGAGGAATGCTGCCTAATAGGTAGTCACTGGCCACATGTAGCTATTGAGCACTTGAAATATGTTAGTCCAAACTGAGATGTGCTCTAAGTGTAAAGCACACTTTGAAGACCTAGTATAAAAAAGTAACATCTCATTAATATTTTAATACTGATTACATGCTGAAACGATGAAATTTTGAATATATTGAATTAAATAGAATATATTATTAAAATTAATTTTATCTGTTTTTTCATTTTGCTTTTTTTAAAGTGGTTACTAGACAATTTAAAATTACATATGTGGCTTGCTTTTATGCCTCATGTTTTGTTTCTATTGGACTAGTCTAGTTTGTAAGCTGTGTGAGGGGAAGGACTGGGTCCACTTTGCTCACAATGGTATCCCCTATAAGCCCTATAAATATTTGATCAATAAATGGCTGTAGGAATTTGAGCCTTGTTGTGAAAGGGTCACATAGGAATTAACAAAGTGAAGATGTGGGGGGGGGGGTGGACAGGCAGAGCCTTTCTAACAGAGAGATCAGCAAAATCAAATGTGTGGAGGGATGAAATTAGCACGGGGTTTTTTAGGGAACTGAAATATTTCAGCATGAGAAGGGTAAACATGGGCAGGGTCATGGATTTTTGTATGCCATATGAAGTAATTTGAACCTTTCTGAAATCAATGGGAAGGAGACTCAATGAAGAATTTTAAGCAGGAGAGAAACTTGCTTAGATTTATGATAAGTATCAGAACAGTCGGGGAGAGTCTGAACTGACGGCAGGAAAGGCAGTTTGGAGGCAATTGCTGTGATCCAGACAAGTAAGGAGGTCATGAACAAGGGAGAACGCAGTGCAGATGGACAATATTGGACTAATTTTCTGTGAGACAGACTCACTACAGGACTTGGAGACCATTTGATTGTGGATATGAGAAGCAGAGAGGAGTCTATTGACTCCTGGATTGGGCGACTGGATGGATGGGACAACTCTTAATAAATAACAGATATTGAGAAGACAACCCAAATCATATTTTAAAAATGCACATCTAATTGTGTCAACAACCCCCTTCATACTCACCGCTCTCATCTCCATGTTAAAAGGCTCTAACAGCTTCCCATTGCTCTTATGAGGAAGACTAAAATCCTTAATATGGACCCAACCATCATGGACTCTGGGATCCAGCCCTGGAAGCCCTCTCCACATCCTTGTTTAGCACTGTTCTTCCAAGCAGATGCTCCAGTCATACTGCTTGTGTCTGGATTCCTGCCAGGTGCTACGCTCCCTGCCTCCTCTCACAGGAAAGAGTTTTCTTGTCCCTCCACTTGGCCTTGGGAACCCTCCCTCATCCTTTGGCTCTCAGCTGGAATCACTTCCTCAGGGAAGGTTTTCCTATATGATCACCCAGGGATCCCAGCACTTTTGTTCTGAGATCCCCCAGAATCCCGTTTTGTTTACTTCGTTTTCCTTCATAGCACTCTTTCCATTTGAGTGGCTATTTGATCCATTTATGTTGTCTCCTCTAGACTCTCACCTCCACTAGAAGAAAGACTGTCTGTTTTCCACCACTGTACCCTTTTGGCACATTCTAGGTACTCAGTTTATACTTGTTGAAAGAATTAAGGAAAGCTTTTTGGGGGGAAATGACTAGGTCTGTTATGAACATGTTGAGTTTGAAGTTCTTGTGGGACATCCAGGAGGAATTATCCTAAAAGCAGTTGAATAAATGATTCTGGAGCTTGGGAAGCAGGTTGCAGCTGTAAGTTCCAGTTTACACTTGGATAGCATCTTTTTGGGCCAAGTCAAGTACTGTGTGTTCCTTTGTGTCATGAGCCTTGGGCACCTGCATCATTACCTGCACTCCCAAAATGTCCCTCCAGAGGGCTGGGAGCATCTGCACTCACTTCCCTTCCTTGGAGCCCCCCAGTCCCAGAGGCCTCCTCTTTCTTCCCAGCTTGATTTTCTAATGAGCCTAGCTGACTTTTGCACATATTACATGTTTTGAGCAAGTAAAACAAGTGATTTGGCAGATTTAGTGAAGTATGAAATAGAATATTTGGGCATCTTGATGATCTCAATTTTGAATGTTTTTTTTTTCATTTTTACATAATTTCACAAACTGCTATGTTAGTGGACTCAAGAATTATTGCAAAATCCAGCCACCCAGAAAGCTCACATTTAGATGAATCAACTTTAGAAAGTCTAGAATGTAGAGAAATAGTGATAGTAGACCCTATTTTTTATCATGAATAACTTATGTGATTCTTCTATTAACTGTTTAATGAAATTGCACTCCTCAAGCTGACTCTTAGTCAGAGTGTGTTA
This sequence comes from Choloepus didactylus, assembly GCF_015220235.1. Classification (NCBI taxonomy): domain Eukaryota; kingdom Metazoa; phylum Chordata; class Mammalia; order Pilosa; family Megalonychidae; genus Choloepus; species Choloepus didactylus. Next base: position 83,893,594 of record NC_051311.1, read on the forward strand.
TATTCATTTCAAACTCGGTAATGTTTAATTTGGTTAACTTTGTCTTCAAATACTAAACAGCTGGTTTTGAAGGCTAAATTTCTTTAACACTCAACAACCAGGCTGAAGAGGCGACTGCAGTTTGCCATGCATGTGGTATCTGTATGCAATGATAAATCTTGGTTTAAACTTTAATGTGACACTTCATAAATAAAGAGGGTAAACTGCATAATTATCCCAAACACGTGTACTCGGCTGAGCAATAGTTTAACACATGCAAACTGGCAGCAATCTGTACAAAGAATATCTTAAAAATTTTAATATGACACCCCATGGATGGAAAAGTAACCATTATAATGTTAAGATGATAGTTTTCCCCTGTTGTTTGGAAAATAATTCTAAAGAGTTCAAGGGTAATCTGAGATACAAATTATCTTTAAAAAGGGAACACTGAAGATCCTATGTTTCTTTTAGCTTACCTAAAAATAGTGCCCCTTCCTGGAAGTGGTCAAGAGTGAACTTGTGCATAAGTCAACCAGTCAACATGGCTACCCAAAAAGAAGAAAATGAGCAACCACCAACCTGTTACTACACTAATGATTGTTCACTATTTTCATAAGCATTATTATAGTCAGAGAGTTCTTTTTCACTGGTAAAATCATCTTTGCTGATGTTTTTGTCTATCCAGTACCTCCCCTTCTCCTGACAGCAGAAACTACTGCCCTAGCTATTGTGATGAGCACTGAGCTGAGGCGAGTGGGGGATGTGAGTTGTGTCTATCCTGATTTTTTCAGCCCTTGCTCATATGACTGATCTAAGTGATGGGCAGGTGACTCAAAATAGGGCAGTCACATTTGGGGACTTTTCAAAGTCAAGTTGTGAAAAGAGTCTTTTTTTTCTTCTCTGGTTATAAGATCCAGGAGTAGGATCCCAGGTAAACCCAGAGCTATGTCGTTTGCCACATGGTGAAGATGATCTGAGGGAAGGAAGCTGACTGGGAGACATGAGAGGTGGCGTCCACATCTGCCTTTTCATCAGATGGATAGATGGGTTATATGAGCCAATAAATTTCCCACTGTCACTTTAGCTGGTTCACTTGGGCATTCACTCACTTAAAACAGGAAGAGTCATGACTGACATCCCATAAGTAGGTAATAATGCAATAACATAATGAAGTGGCCACTACCTTCAGGTATTCAGGTATCCTTAAATCCAAATACACATAACATGGTGTTCCGGTTTACTAATGTTGGCATTTTGGAAAATACCAAATATGGACTGGCTTTTATAAAAGTGGTTTATTTGGTTACAAAGTTATAGTCTTAAGGCCATGAAGTGTCCAAGGTAAGGCATCAGCAATAGGGTACCTTCACTGGAGAAAGGCCATTGGCATCTGGAAAACCTGTTAGCTGGGAAGGCAAGTGGCTGGCATCTGCTTGCTCCCAGGTTGCATTTCAAAATGGTGTCCTCCAAAATGTGTCAGCTTTCAACAGCTGTCTTCAAAATGTCTCTCTAAGCTGCTCTCCAAAATGTCACTCACAGCTGCAGTAGTGAGCTCCTTCTTTCTGAGCACTTATAGGGCCCCGGTGATTTAATTAAGACCCACTCTGAATGGGTGGGGCTACACCTCCATGGAAATAATTCAATCAGAGTTATCACCTGCAGTTGGGTGGGGCACATCTCCATGGAAACAAACTAATCCAAAGATTCCAACCTAATCAAGACTAAATATGTCTGCCCCCACAAAATTGAATTAAAGAACACACATGGTGTTTTGGGGGAACATAATACATCCAAATTAGCACACATGGCTTTCACTGTCATTCCACTTTTTTTTCAGATAAGTTTACTTTCCTTAAAAACAAAAAACAAACAAAAAAACCCGCTTCCATAAAACTTCAATGAAATGATCAAGTAACTGTTGCCATTCCTAATTATGAGTATTTTAATTTAAAAGCAAGCATGTTATTCAACCTAATCTCTATAAGGGACTTTCCTCGTAGGCAATCAGGGCTGTCAAAGATAAATATTACATTGTTGATGTAAAGTGGAATTTACATCCGAATATTCTGCTCTGAGTTGCCAGAAGCATTTGTCATGATGTTTTTCAAATCCTATCACCCTAAAGCAGCAGTGTCATCTGTCTTTGCTTGTAGCGATTTCCATGCAGGGACATTAAGAACAAACTTAATTGACAGTCAGTAGGAACCCAAGGGCAGCACACATGATCAATTATCTAAATATGCTGGCGGTTATGAAAGAGAATAAAGTTCATGAATCTCATATAACAAGGTTTTTATGTAAAAAAGATTTTTGTTCTTGATGGCACAGAGCTAGCACCTGAACCTGAGTTATTTTTTATTTCAAATATATATTAAATGAAAGTTCAGTAAGTTTGTAAACTTGAGAACTTTACAGACGCAAACTAATCCTAAATAGAATTACCAGTATTAAAAGTGATAGGTAATCCCTATCTGCTAGGCCTTTTCTGAGTATTGCTCTCTTGATAGAAGATGCTCGAAGGTGCCATCCTTCAACCATTGTCACAGGTTCTGTCACTGTACTGTCAAATTACATTTTGAGAATGGGAAGGGACTCTATTGTGGAGATTGGATTCTAGAGTCATTTTTTCTGGATTCAAAAATTATTGTACATCAAGCCTTTGCTTTAAGAAGTCGCTTATCCTAGAGAAAATTAATTTGGTTTATCAAAGTAGGTTATTTTGAAAAGACGTGACTGAAAAGTTAACTGAGACAAGCTTGCATTTTACATAAAGGATTCTGAATATTCAACAGCATTCTCTGGTTGAGAAGGCAAGCTTTGGTGTTTGGAATCAGACATACTTGGGTTTGAATCCTAACTCTGCCACTGACCAACTTGTAACCATAGGCGAGCTTCTTAACTCTTCAATTTCCTCACTTATAAACTGAGCAATAACAACATAGTGTTGTTCTGAGAATTAAATGAGATGCTGTATGGAAAGGGCTTTGTGCAGAACCAAGCATGAACTAACTATTCAAGACTTTGTGTTTCATTAAGAATCTTTGAGTTTATTTATTTATTTATTTATCTAGATTGATGTATGCATACTGAGAATTGGTTCTTATGGTCTGAAGTTTCTAAGGTCCTTTTGGTAAGTAGATTCTATAAGATCTGACAACAGGTTAGCAAGGCTTATATTTTTATGTTTTGTGTTTATGTTTTTCATGAATTCATAACTTCTTATATGCTAGGCATTTGTGGTAAGTAATAAAACACGGACCTTGACCCCCCAAGAGCCTAAAACCTAGAAGAGTTATTGAATTGGCACTTAGATAACTACACTGGAAGTCAGAAGAGAGAAATAGAAAGTGTTGTAGAAGTTTGAGAGCAGGAGAGATTTATTTCCAGCTGTGTGTTGAGAGCATGATTCATTTTTCTGGAGCGTTGGTCCTCAGTCCTGTCTGAACATTAGAATGACCTGAGAGTTTTAAAAACATACCAGTGTCTAGGCCCTCTCAAGACCAGTTTAAAAGAGAAGTGCTAGAAATGGATTCCAGGCATAGGCAATTTTAAAAATCTCTCCCAGGTGATTATAATATTTAACTATGCTTGAGAGCCACTGTCCTAGAAGGATAAGCAGCTTAGCCAACTGAAATAAGGGTTGGTAGAAATTCCAGGTAGAAACATTGATGTAGACAAAGTCAAGAATATGAGAGGGAGCAAGGCATAGGGGAGAATGGTGAGTGGTACTGTCTCCCTGGAGTGGAAGGAATGTGGTGGAAGGCTGTGTTGGGATCAGATTAGGGGGGAATATGAATTCAATATAAAAGCATTTAACAACTATTTGTAAGACAACAAAGACACATAGTGACATTATCAGATCTGTACTTTATGGGGACAATATGCGTGTAATATGACTATGATACCTGTTGTTCTAGTTTGCTAATGCTGCCGGAATGCAAAACACCAGAGATGGATTGGCTTTTATAAAAAGGGATTTATTTGTTTACACAGTTACAATCTTAAGGCCATAAAGTGTCCAAGTTAACACGTCAGCAATCGGGTACCTTCACTGGAGAATGGCCAATGGTGTCCGGAAAACCTCTGTTAGCTGGGAAGGCACGTGGCTGGCGTCTGCTCCAAAGTTCTGGTTTCAAAATGGCTTTCTCCCAGGATGTTCCACTCTAGGCTGCAGTTCCTCAAAAATGTCACTCTTAGTTGCACTTGGGGTATTTGTCCTCTCTTAGCTTCGCCGGAGCAAGCGTCTGCTTTCAACGGCTGTCTTCAAACTGTCATCTGCAGCTCCTGTGCTTTTTTCAAAGTGCTTTCTTGGCTGTAGCTCCTCTTCAAAATGTCACTCTCGGCTGCACTGAGTTCCTTCTGTTTGTCAGCTCATTTATATGACTCCAGTGATTAATTTAAACCCACCCTGAATGGGTGGGGCAACACCTCCATGGAATTTATCCAAATCAGAGTTATCACCCACAGTTGGGTGGGGCACATCTCCATGGAAACACTCAGAGAATTACAATCTAATCAACACTGATACATCTGCCCACACAAGATTACATCAAAGAATATGGCCTTTTCTGGGGGACATAATACATTCAAACCAGAACATCTGTCAATGTGTTGATTGCTCTGGTTGATTTGACATCCATCCCCACCTTCTTCCTGAGAGAACCAGACTGTGTTATCCAGTTATCCCTCATATGACTTTGGGGAATCTGATTCTACCTTCTCCCCACTTTGGGGATGGATTTTTATTAGTTTAATAGTTGACTGCATGGCTCTCACTTGACAACTTTTATTGTCACTTGTGAATGAAATTAGCCCAGTCAGCTTGAAGGGAAAGAACTATTGGGAGCACAATTTCTTCCTCTTGCTGGAACTAGGACTATTGCCCTAATTTTCATTTGAGTCATCTTGCAACCACATAGGAAACCAGCCTTAGGATGAAATCAGTGTTGAGAACAGTAGAGCACAAATGTGGAAAAAGCCTGTCCTGGTTGATATCATTAGGCTGTTGATTCGATTCCTCTCCACCATCCCTCTGTTCCCTTCCCCACACTGCCTCTGGATGTGCAGTTACACAAGAGAATAATTTCTTTAGGGTTTAAGCCAATTGAGGAACTGTTTCTGTTTCTTCAGACAGAATCATCCCTACTGATCCAAGGGATTTTGGGTAGGAAGGGAAAAATAATAGGTTCAAGGTTTAAAGTTAACTAGGAGAATAATCATGTCATTAATAGAAATAGAAATGTTGGGAGGAGGAACAAATATTTATTCTTATCATGTGTTTGAGAGGCCACTGGGATAAATAGCCATAGATGTCAAGTAGGCTGTTGAATGTGCTGCTCTGAGGCTCTGAGGCTCAGAAAACAGGTTGAAGCCAAAGATACAGATTTGAAAGTCAGCTGTATACATATTATCTGGAATTTAAAAAGTAAATGGGAACCCCAAGAAAGATATTGGAATGGCCTAATCTCACCTCTTTGGTCTACAAAATTGATTTGTGTTTATATTTACATTTTTGTTACTATGACTTCTTTCCTGCTCCTGCCTAAGGAGGAACTTGATCAGAGATCACTATGTGGGAATTGTTTTGGGGAATCCCTAAAGAGAAAATTGCACAGAATGCCAATTGTTCTGATCCCAGATGCTCAGGGGCCAGTATGGTCCTAATTTCACAAAGTGAGAATGGATTCTTTGTTAAACTTCTGCCATGATTTATCATCTGGACCTTGACACTCTAACTTTCACAAAGATTCTAGGAATTAATTATTTCAACTTCTAGGCCTCATCTTCACCCCAAACTGCACAAAGTTTTTCTTAAAAATGCTTTCTTCATTTTTAGCCTGTGTCCCTTCTATGATAGGGCCTCACATTATCAACCCAAAAAGCCAAACCATTCTTTTCAATTTCCTTTTCTCTCCTCCTGGCTCCTGCACTATCAAAAACTTTTCCCTTCCTCTCCAGTTATGGAATAAATATTCATTCATATCAGTTATTGAAAACAGATACAGGGTTGCTGGGGTGGCAGATTATAAGGAATGAAGAGTTCAATATTAGCTGCCTGTTGGTCTAGGCTTGTCAGCCAGCCTTCAAGTTGGCCCCCAATTATCCCTGTCTCTTCTAGTCCCCTCTCAAAATGTATCAGATTTGGTCTGTGTGATCAATAGCACATGGTCACTTCTGAGATTAGGTCATAAAAGATTGTGGCTTCTACCTTAAGTTCACACCCTGAATCAATCCCTCTCTCTCTCGGACCACTCACTCTGGGATAAGCCAGCTACCATGCTGAAATGACACTTAGGCAGCTAATGGTGAGGCCCACATAGTAAGGAATGAAGTCTCTGGACAACAGCCAGCAAGAACTGAGGTCTTCTGAAAACCATGTGAGTGACCTTGAAGTGAATTTACTCCAGTCAAGCCCTTGGGTGAGATTGCAGGCCTAGCTGACAGCTTGACTGCAGCCTCATGAGATACCTTGAGTAAGAACCACTAAAGTCATTCCCAGATTCTTGAGGCACAGAAACTATGAGATAATAAGTGTTTGTTGTTTTGATCTGCTAGGTTTTGGGATGATTTGTTACATAGCAAGAGATAACTAATACATGGTCTTAATGTTACCAAACAAAATGTGTCTTAAACTTTCATTTTCATATTTAAGGAAAAGGCAGATGAAGAAGAGTCAGGAAGAAGACAGAGAAACTCTGAGGGAAGTAGGTGTTTTGGAAACCAAAAAACACCTGTTGTAGTCAAGGAGGCTATGGGCTGCAAAACAGCAATTGGTATTGGTATTTGGGGAGACTTGAGTGTTGGTTGCTACTAGTTTCAGTAGAATATGGATAGAAACCAGAAACTAAAAGTTAAGAAATGAATGGGGCAGTAAAGACATGGGAGCAATATGTGCGGTTTGTTTTTTGAATAATTGGTAGTGGTAATTAGGAGAAGGATTAAGTTGGGAGAAATCATATGGTAGGGTGGAACAGAAAACATATTATGTTTTTTTGTTATGTGTATATGTTATGACATTTTATTTGGCTTTGGAAAGCAGAAACAAAGTAGTCTTACCCCAAAACACACAGAAGTATGAATTATGGATGTTACCTAGGTATGAACCTGTATTATGATTAGTGAGGTCTGAGTTAATAAGGCTTTAGAATACTAAGTGCAATACTTTCTTTTTCACAGTATCATCACATATTTGTGTATTCATCACCATGATCATTTTTAGAACATTTGCATTACTCCAGAAAAACAAATAAAAAGAAAAAAGAGGATCTAAAACACCCCCTACCCCTTACCCCTCCTTCTTATTTATCACTAGTATTGCATGCTACCCAATTATAAGACTTGCAATAGAGGTAGGTTAACTAAGACAGTGTAGTATTGTCAGAGATAGATATCTAGATCAGTGGAACAGAACAAAACATCCAGAAGTAGATCCATACAAACATGGGCAACTGACTTTGTTGTTATTGTTTTTGCTATATAATTATACAATCATTATCAAAGTTCAAGGCTACTGGATTACAGTTCAACAGCTTCATGCATTTCCTTCTGGCTATTCTAAAACACTAAATACTAAAAAGAAATAACTATATCATGTGTCAGTATTCGTAGTCATTTGTCAAATCCAAATTTCTCAGTTACACCTCCTCCCTCTCATTTGATCTTTTTCTCAATCTTCAGGGATACCTGGGCAATGACCATTTTAACTTCTTTGTGCTAGAAAGTGTGTTGACCTTATGGAGTAGAGGCATGAAACTGGTTGATGTTCTTGGAGAGACTGGTATCTCTGGGCTTCAGGGCTTATCTGGCATTGGAAAGTGCAATATTTTTAATGCATCTTCCAATACTCATTGCAACTAACCTGCATTACACAGTCTCAGTGCTTTTAAGGAATAAAATAGTGGACACTATAGGGGTTAAAAAGACTTTAGAGAAAATACCTTGAGGAGGTATTTTGTAGCGTGTCCTTCAGCTTGAATTGTCTGAGTTTTTTCTCATGATTAGACTAAAGTTATGGGTTTTTGAGAGGGAGACCACAGGTGTAAAGTGCCATTCTCAATACACCATTTCAAGAATGCATGCTATTAACATGGCTAATAACTGATGATTTTAAATGTGAGCATGCATTTTTGAGGTATTTTTGTTTGTTCAGCCCTGAGGGCCATGTATTCAGATACTCATTTACTCACTGGGAGATGAGAACCCAGAAACTGGGGCAATTTAATTGGAGTTGCACCTTGGTGAGGGCTGCCTGTAGGGTGCAGAGTCATAGAGATAGTGAATGTCTTACTAAAAAATGTTACCACAGAGAGGCAGAAGCTGCTGCTGTGAGACTGCCACCCTTCCTTGAGGCAGAGCAAGGGAGGGGACATACCCTCGCTTCTTCCTCCTCCAGCAATCCAGTCATTCACCAACATCTCCCACTGGCTCAGCTTACCTGGAAGCCAGTTGGCAAGAGAGCAGGGGTATTGTGGTCCCACTAGACAGGGCAGAGCAGGGGAAGGACAGGAAAAGGATCTGAGCATCAAACTGGCTAAAGACTAGAACCACATGTAAAGGGTGCATGTGGTAAAGATCCACAGAGGTCAATGTCTTTGTAGATAAATGAAGACTGATTTGGAAAACAAAGAGAACAAATTTGATTGCCACTAAATTTGAAGTGGTTGGGCTGTCTCACTAAAATCCAGAGCTCAAAAGTTTAGCATCTGAAGGAGATTTAAAAATCTGCACATGTAATTTCTGTATGAAGAAACATATGGAAATTATATATGGAATATAGTAATAAATAGTATGGAGGTTTGTAAATATTCAAAAGAAAAATGGCTTTAGGAAGTGACCTCTAAATACAGGCTCTGTTGCCTGGTATTGAGCTTGGTCTCATCTTCAAGAGAAAATCTGCCACTAAATTTGAAACCTTTGTTTCTTTAATTGAAAAATGGGGATTTTATATACTTCATATAACACATCCACAACGAGCAATTACAGAGGCATTTTAAACACCGAGCATTACCACAAATAAGGTAACACTAAACTCATTGCTAATGCCAGAGCTCAGAACATAGACCATGATTTCAATTCTCAAACTATTACATGGTCTTAAATAAAACCATATGTATTTCCATACATAAATATGAAGTTCATTCACCTTGAATTTGGCCAAGCTGCCTTTGGCTGCTAGCACTTAGGGAAAATGTGACCTTTTTGCTGAGGTATTTTTAAATTTGGTTTATAGTTTTGGGACATATTATCCCAATTCCTTAAATGCAGAAAGTACATACAACAGTGACCTTTTTTCTGACCATGTATCTTTATGTGAACACTGAGTGAATTTGTTTTACATGTGGTTCTAATGAATTGCTGCTTGAGATTCATTGTGTGTTTTACGACTGAAGAGAGGAAAATTACTCATATACTCGTATAATCAGATCCCTGGGAAGAGTAGTATCCTTGCACAAAAAATGCCAAACCCTCTACAGACACTTCTATTAACAGAACTTGATTCTTTGGGTCCAGAAGGAACTTCCTTATAGGACCAGAATTTACTATGCCTTCCTTATCTGAGCCTTGTTAGTCATCCTGATCTGAGACTTCCAAGTCTCCGTTAAACAGTTTCTGAGAAAAAATAAAGAGTTAAAAAATGTACCAGAGTAGAGGGAGGGAAAAACACTTGAAAAAAAAGGGAAAAGTTCTTATATTTGGTAAGTAAAATGGCAAGGAACTTCAATCAATTTTGTGTAAGACTTGAATATGTTTCTAGCAAAAACTGTTGCCTCATTTTCTGGATCTGAATTGCCTTAATATAGCATGATAACATTTGAAATTTTAGAATAATTATCTTAATAGCTGCAGCCAGAATTCTTTTAGAAGGGAACATGCCTTTACTGGAGAATTTCCTTTCATCAGTGCTCATAGTAGAAGAGAAGCCCACGGTCCTGGCCATCACTCAGCCTCAAGGCTTCTGACTGGAGAGTGAATTGCTTTGCCAATGAAGAATATTGTTGGAGCACCAAGAACTACAGAGCAAGGAGGAAGTAGGGTTTGAGGGTAGATGAAGGCTTAATGGTCTGTAATATAATCACGCTCGTTGACCTCTAGTTCTTCCGTAAGATATACTAAACTCATGATTTTAGGTATGTGTTTAGTGGAAACCAGTAAAGGGGCTTAGTTTCAGGTCTGTGGTGATACAGTGTAAATAGAAACTCCATCTCCATTTGTAGGAGTCCAGAAGTCAGAGAAGCCCGTGAATGTAGATAGGACGTTCCAGAAAATTTGCAGAAGTCTTTTTTTTTTTTTTAAATAATCACTATTTATTCAAACTAAATAAGCCTTTTCTTACAGGGAAAATATGAAAGTAAATTTCTATCCCCCTTGCCTCTAAGACAGAACCCACATTCAGGGTATGTTCATTTTAAAAAGAAGGAAAAGATTTTCCAGACTAACAAAACTGAAAATTTAGGAACTTCAACCATACATTATTTCTTTGAAAAATAAAGATTTAAAATAATTCATGTGAAAAAAGTCACAGGTTAGAAAAAACATGTTTCTTTTGTGGCTCATTTTAGCAATTTCTCCAAGTACCCCTCTATCTTTAAACTGAAAAGACACCTCTCCTTAGAAACAAACCCTTCACCCACTCTTGTCTGCTGGAACAGGGGCATCCCTAAAAGCTGTCTCTATGACAGGTTCCTGCAAAGCTGTGACATTTTAAACTGGGTGGTAGGAAGAAAGTTACAACTGGGAATGGTGCTTCCTTCCAGTTCCTAGCGCTTGAGAATCCAACACCTGGTTTTCTGCAAACTAAGTAACTTGGTCCAGTTATTCTGCAATGGAGAGGATGTTTCTTTAGCAGCCAAAGTACTCTACGTACCACGTTTTCCAATATTTTCCAAATCCTCAGTGTGCTCAGAAAGCCAAACCTACATCACAAGGCCTTTAGAAAGCTTTACAGGCCATGTATCCAGAGGGCTAGTGACTATACGATGAATTCACAGCTTTGTGCCTAGGAAGCTGAGCGCTGACAGACACCACTGCACGTGTCCTTTCACTCTGGTTGATTTCCAAATTCAACAGTCATACAAAATACATTAGGCCACCGAAGAACTGAGAAGAAAAAGACCACAAAGCCCCCTCTCCTTACCACAAATACACAAAGCTCACGCAAAAGACCTCTCTTCCTATAAATTCAAGTTCATCATTTGAGAGGCTGAAGCCTCTAAACATTCTTCTAGTTCCCTAGCACATTGATTATATGCTTCCAGATGTTTTCTCCAGATTTTAATGTACTGAGGCTCTTCGTTTCCACTGGAGCTGGGGGAACATCTTCTGTGGAGCAGCTTGGGCCCAGCATGGGTGGACTGGGAGGGGAAGGAGGCCCAGGCTCTCCCACCAGTTCCTTTTGCAAGTTCTCTAGCATGGCCTTGTATGCCTGGTGGGCTGCCATCATCAACTCAACCATCTTGTGGAACTGGTGCTGGGCCACATGGTAGCTGAAGATCCTCACCACGCTGACGGGAACAGCTTTGTTCAGTCTGCGTCCCAGAGCTTTTCAATTGAGTGCTAACACAAACAGAATGTTCTGCTCACAGGCGTAGTCAATGATGGTGTGCAAAATGTCATCCAGTCCACCTTTGGATTGTATCTTCTCACAGTTTGGAGAAATGATGATGCATTTTAATTTCTTGAGCTTCAGGTGTTTGAGAACTTCTCTCAGCCCCAACATGAGTCTGCGTTTGGTCTTAGCCTTGACTGGGTCTTTCTGGTACATACGGTCCTGGAAACATACCAGTTCTTTTAAAAGATCTGTAACACAAGCATCAACTTCTTTACTAAGCACCTGGTTGCAGTAATCCCTAAACCTGCAGCTGTGGATCTTCTGGAGGCTGGCTGCATCGGGGCCGGGATGGCAAGGCTCTGCATCACTCTGAAGCTTTGCTCCAAGTGGCTCTTTTGACTTGCTTTCCGCTAAAAGAGCAGAAGAGACAGATTCTTCTGTTCCCCTTGGAGCTGAGGGCTCTACCTGCTGGAGCAGCTGCTCATCACCACCACTGTCTCCATCCTGCACAATGTCACTGGCAGCAGCTGGGCTTACAGCATTTTCTTGGAGATGCTGCTGCTTCTTCTCTTCCGGTTCTTTCAAAATAATCTTCAACGAAGTTGGTTTCTCGGCCTTGGGAACTTCCCTCTGCTTCTCTTTCCTCACCAACGGAGCACCGGAGTCCAAAGGGTTATGAGGGGTCTTCACCTGGTTTGAGTGGTGGTTCTTAGTCCCTGATGTGGATTCTTTGGAAAGGACTGGCACCTCACCGACTGAGAACACCAGCGGTTTGGGGGACTGCTTTGCATTCTGGGAGTGCTGCTTCTTTTCCAGGGCTGTCAGCATCCCCCTCAAATCCAACTGTACTGGAATCTGACTCTTCTTTCCACTCTTTTTAAATTATTCTGTGGCTGCTGTTTAGAATGAAATTCTGAACAGATGCAACTGCCAGATTGGGAAATTCTTCAGCGTCTTCAATCCTTGGTGGCTCTCAAACTGTCAGGATTTCATATTTTGATTTGGACTTTTCTTTCTTTTTCTTATTCTTTCACAGGGCTTCATTTTGTTCAGGGTCACCCCCTTGTGATGCTTTAGACTTTTTAGTAGGATTAACAATGTGTTTCTCTTTGTTGTAGGAAGGACTGGAAGATAAAACTTCAGAAGATGATGCTCTAATGTTTCTGGGATCTGCTGATGAAGCAACTGTCTTTAGGTTTATCATGGAAGTAAAATTTTTAGAGGTTGGTGACAGTTCTGTAGCTAATGTCTGCTGAACAACATAACCCATTGGTGTCCAAGGTAACTCTCTTGTACATGAAGGGGAATTGGCAGCAGTATTTTCAGTTAGAGGTTCAGTTGGATTTTTATTCTTTACCATTATTTCACCCTCTGCTAATGCTGCAGGTGGTTTTCTTACTTCTCTTAAGAGAGAAATGTCAGTCGTAGTGGAGCGTAAAGGGCCCCATTTGGATTGCCTTGGTATCTCTGCTATATCATTGTTCTTTGCACCCTGCAGTTCAGGAAAATCCAACCTGCTAAACTCAAACTCAGGTTTGGAGGTAGATCCACTTTTCTCAATGATCCTGGATTTCCTGTCTGTTTATGACAGCCATCTGATTTCAAGCTGTTTTCAGCATGAATGGATATATAATGGGAACCTTTTGCAGATTTTATGGCAGATGGTATAGTTCAGTCAGCCCTCTTAGTGTCCAATTTTTGCTCATCATATGTTTTTTTCTCTTCATATATTTTCTTCTTAAACAGACTTTTAGTTTCTTGTGGGAGAGGGCTCATGCGCTCATTTCGGGGCTTTGCCTTTTGAAAAACTGGTTAACGCTTAGGTCAGTTATAATCATACTGGGAGCCAGGCACTGAGCAAACATTTTGTGCAGACTCAACGGTATAAGGAGAATAGGTGTACGGATGAATAGTTATATCAGAAGACAAATACTGTGGTGGAAAAGTTGACGCTTCAAAGGCCAGATCTTCAGCATGCATTTTCTGTCCCACGGCCTGGAGAAGGCCAGCAGCTGCCCCAACTGCTGACTGGGCAGGCAACGCCTGCAGAAGGCTTGAGGTAGTCTCTGAACGTGTATCAGCTGGGGAATTGGTGTGTAGGGAGCTTGTGTTCAACTAACCTGACTGCAAGTGGCAGGGAGAAGCCTGGCCACTATCTGGGTTTCACTGATTACATGTTATGACAGTCCTGACCAACTCCTTCCACACTCAAACTGGGAGAAAGACAAAAGGAGACAGTAAAAGGATGTGCAAGATAGGTTTGAACGTGAAAGACCTAAGGCAGCAAGGACTAATATGGGCAGTTGAGGACAGAAAATCACTGGCATGATTCGAAGGTCATTGTGGTCATTGGGTCTTTTCAGAATTCAAGGGTACTGAACTTAATTCTCTGCCTCTCAAGCCTTTTATGTTTTCTACAGATGCTTCTTCCCCATCACAAGTCACTGGTTTGTAAGTTGGTCATCAAGGTTTTTAAAAAAATTAATAGTAATCATGTCAACAGTAATACTTTATTCTGTATAGATAGCTCTTAATTTGCAAAATATTTTATAGTCATCTCATTTGATTCTCACAATAGCCTTGAGGGTATATAGTACTTTATTGTTATTGTCATTTGCAAATAAAGAAAAGAAGTTCCAGAGGGGTCATGTACTCACCCTTAGTCACACAATTAGCAAGGGATGGAGTTAGCTTTTTTTAAAAACACTTTTATTGATAAGTAATTGACATACAATAAAATGCGCTTTTGGTAAGTGTATAATTTGATGAATTTGGACATATGGATGCACCCATGTGCATCCTCAATCAAGGATTGAGCTCCTCAATCAAGATTATGAACATATCCATCACCTCCCAAAGTTCCCTTGTTCCTCTTTATAAGCTCTCCCCATCTCTTTGGCACCACACCAACCCCCATCTCAAGGCAACCACTGATCTGATTTCTGTCACAATACATTAGTTTGTATTTCCCATAATTGCATATAAACAAAATCATACAGTATATGTTCTTTTTTTCTGTCTTCTTTCTCTCAGCATTATTGTTTTGGGACTCATTCATGTTTTAGCGAATATCAGTAGTTCTTTTTTATTGCTAAGCAGTATTCCATTTATGGACATTTGGGTTGTTTCCAGTTTTTGGCTATCACAAATAAATATGCTATGAACATTCATGTACAAGTCTGTATATGGGCTTGTATGTTTTCATTTATCTCAGAATGAAATAAAGTGGAATGGCTGGATCATATAGTAGGTATATGTTTAAATTTTAAGAAACTGTCAAAATGTTTTCTAAAGTGATTATACCATTTTGCTTTCTCACTAGCAGTTTATGAGACTGTCAGTAGCTCCATGTTCTTGCCAAAACTTCTTATGGCCAATCTTTTAAAATTATAGCCACTCTATATCTTATTGTGGTACTAACTTGAAATTCCCTAATGACTTTGAGCATCTTTTCATGTGCTTACCTGCTATCACATAGCATAACTGGTGAAGTGTCTGTCAAAATTTTTTCCTATAATTAAATTAGATTTTCAGTCATCTATTTTTGAGTTGTAAGAGTTATTTATATATTCTAGGTACAAGTCTTTGATGGATACATATTCTGAAAATATTTGTTCCCAGTCTGTGGCTTAGTTTTTCACTTTATCAACCATGACTTTTAAAACACAGGCATTTTAAAATTTAAGTCTGATTTATCAATTTCTTCCTTTATGGATCATGCTTTTGGTTTCTCATCTAGGAAAAAATGCCAAGAGTAGCAAAGTTACCTCTGTTTTCTTCTCGAATATTCAGTTTTACGTCTTGGGCTATGAACCGTCTTGAGTTAATTATTATATGGTGTTTTGAGCTATGGATTGTAGTTCATTTTTTGCATTGAATTTCCAGTGGTTCCAACTCGATCTCTTGAAAAGGCTATCCTTTCTCCACTGACTTGCCTTTGTAATGTCCTGCTGATTTAACAGTTCTCGAGCCTTGGAGTAGGAAATAAAAGCCTAAAAAATCTATGATTTGAAAGTATTGGATTGAAGGATGTGGGGCTTTTAAATGATCTCTTCATTTTGAATAGGAAATGCCATGATTCAAAGAGTCCTTTTAGTCAAAGACCAGGGATCTCTTGTCAACCTTTATGACAGTCATCATCTTTGGGGCATAGTATCCAATGCACTTGTGAATAACTGTGCTAATTAAAATGTCTAGTCCCTCTTAAGCACATGCCAAACTCTCATCTGTCAGTCAGACAGATCCAAGAAACATTATGCCCGCAGTTGAGTAAGTCTTATTATTATATATGGAAAGGACTCATTGAGATCATCACTGTCAGGGAAGTCAAAGGAGAGTATATAAATGGGAGAATGTAATGCATGATCTGATCCAAAGCAATTAATATAATTTGCTATTTAGGTAAAATTTTCTGATGTGACAATAGGCAGGGTTTGATTCATGAGGATTGGGTTTAAACCCTGATAGAAATAAAGGAAATAAATCTGGAAAAGAATGAGATTTAAGAATATCTCATGATAGATTTCCTTATCATTGTTAATTATCATTAATATAACAATGTTAATTATATTATCAGTATTATAGTGATTATTAATATACTGAGGAGACTTCTGATTTGAAAGGGGAGTCATTAGCTAAGACTTTGGTTATTGGTTGTTTGTTATTTTTCATTTGGAATTGAGAAATGACTCATTTTAGCTTAACCTATATAATTTGAAAAATTGTTTAATAATTCCACAGTGAACAAGAAGTAATGTCTTCTCAGTGTTTTATGATCCTTTTGTTTCTATGTTTCTAAGAGACCTTTTCTTATTAAAACAAAATGTCTATCTTGCCTGAAGTAACTTGGAAACCTCCTCATTATGAAGTCTATGAGGATACCAAAGAATCACAGAGAACTGTTACCCAGATATATCTTCTCCTTTATTCCTAGGAGCATTTGTAGCTACTCCTCCAACACGGAGGAACAATTCTGTAATCATGGTCAAGGGTTGATTCAAGATTTGATTCAAGATACCTAAATATTCTTCATTTGGGGAGTCACCTCATGTCCCTTTGGGTAGAGGTGGTCTATTTTATTTTGATGCTCTCAGTGCTACCAGGTTGCCTGACAGAGAACAGGTACTTATTTAACATTTATTTAAAAATGTGTGCAAACATTTTTAACTGACTGATTATGATTACACTAGTCTTAATATAAGGCATGTCATATGAGGAATGTCATTAGATTTGATCATTTATGTCTCTTTATGAATTTGAATTTTGGTAATAGAAATTATATATCATTATTTGGTGATGTCCTATTTTCAAACACATTGGCTAAGAAATTTTAATTGTCCAGAAAATGAACATTATGAATAGTTGGTTCAGATAAAAGAATGATTAGTCATTTCATTAACAAATGAATCTGGCTGCCTCTGTGACAACGTTCTCCCTTTTCGATTACAGAGTTGTAAGTCAAATAAATAGAATGCTCAACTAAAACTAGCCTAAAACAATAGGACTGTTTTGATTATGTTAGGAGAAACCCAACTGCTAGGTAGTACTTGGCAGTCAGTGGCTTGGAGCTGCCTCATACCAATTTCTACCTCCATTGTCATGTGACCTTCTTCCCTGGTATTTGTGTGTCTGAATTTCCCTCTCTCCTTCCCCTTTCTCTTAATAAGACACCAGTCATTGAACTTAAACCCCATTGTAACCCAGTATGACCTCATCATTGCTAATAACATCTTCAAAGACCCTATTTCAAAATGAGGTCACATTCTGAGGTTCCAGGTGGACATGAAATATGGGGGGGACAATGCTCAACCCAGTACAGTTCTCCCACTAGCACCTCCAAATCCACATCCTTCCCACACGCAAAGTACATTTACCACATACAAACATTCACAAAAGACTTAACCCATCCCAGCATCAGCTCTAAGTCTAGATTGTGAGATTCACTGGATGGTTATTTGATAGGGCTGTTTCCCTGGGAAGCCCAATGTCAGTATCGTTAGTTTTCTGTTCCCTATCTCCATCTCGTGTACATTAGATTTTCTTCTGTTGGCATGGTGCAGGGAAGAAGGTTGATAGTTTCTGAGTTCACTACGTAAACTTTACCTCATTCTTGTTTTCAATATAGTTTCCTCACCCTCAAATATGCCAGAGACACTCTGTTTACTCATCAGGGAATAAGCCTCCAGGCCTCTTCTAAGTGGAAGAAGAGTAGTTACTTCCATAAATGGAAGATAATGAAATCTGAGAAAAATCCTTGAGCACACAGAGCTTATGGTTTTTCATCTGGTTGCTTTCCTTTTTCGCTTTGTTGTTTAAAAAACAGTTTTTTTCTAACTGCTTCTTAATCCAACTTTCAACCAACCCTCGTGTTTAGTGTCACCTTTACAACACTTTCATAAGTACACGATGCTACCAATTTCTGAGCCTTTTATGGGTTCTGGAGTAGAATAGAAACCAGGTTGCTTATTGGCTGTCTCCATTGTTGACTTAGCAATCAGCCTTCTTGGGTCTGCTAAATCAGTGACCATGTGTCCATCTGTTTGCTGGCATCCAGAATGTTGTTTTTCTTGTCTCCTCTCATTTTTAAATTTGTCTTTGTGGGGCTATTCCTTGAAAAAAATCTCTTTACTGTCATTTTAGAGTTTCAGGAAGGAATAGACCTAGATATTTGTATTAAATCTGCCATTGCCATTTCTTACTGGAAGTCTCCTTAGCATTAGTTTCTTTATGCAATATATTGAGAACTTCTTTTGGTAGGATTAAATTTCTTTTACTACATAATTTTTATGGCCACATAGTGTTCCATTGTGGGAATATTTGATCATTTATTTAATAATTTTCTTTGGGGATTAGGTCATTTCCAGTTTTTTAGTTTTAGAGGCAATGCTGTGATGAACACATGTGTAGATAAAAATTCAGTACGCTCCCATAAGTATTTCCCTAGAATAAATTCCTAGAACTGGTCTTAGTCAATCCAAAGGTGTGTGTATGTATTAAGACTTTAGATATATATTGACAGGTTACCCAGCAGAAAGGTTTTATTGATTTCATGCCTACCAGCTGTTTATGAGAGTGTTCTTTCCCCCCTACCCTCATCAATAATGGGCATTATCACAAAAAATATATCTCTTTGTACTTTTAATATTTTACTTTTTCAAATCAGAAGTGGTCCACATAAATGGTTTTGCTATAATGTAATTATTAGGATGAATGGCTTAAATTCCATTATCCTAAAACTGAATATATTATATTTACCAGAGTTCTATACATATTTGTCAATTTATATAAAAAAAAATCAAATCCTCTAGGAAGCAGTAACAGGTCATTTGGTTTAGTTGGGTAGAGGTATATTTTCCTTACTTATTCTTGCCAGTGATTTCAATAAGAAAATCTTTGGCTCAAATAGAAATTCACTGAGAACGAAGAGAGATTTATTTCCTGTGTAGTTGGTGGAAATTTTATAAATCTTACTTACATAATTTTCTAGGCTACTCATTGTAGTACATAAATTTGAGTCCTTGACCAGTCATTTGTTCCTGACCGAACCAGGCCTGGGGCTCTTATTTTATATTCATTAATTTTGTGAGAATATTCTCATCTTGCTTGAAGGCATTCCTTTGGCCACTTCAGTGAATAAACCATAAGATTATATATTCAGAAGAAAGTGATAGATGTCCCAGTTTTCACCCAGTAATGTTAATCTTATCTGCTGTTTATTTGGTTTTTAAAGAAAATAGAGATGTTCTTAATAGCATTAGTGAATGTGCACAGTCAACTTTTTTCTCGTTTACATTTATTATGAAATATTGTTTGAATGATATACAATTCACCCATCCTTCATGAAGTGATTTTCAAATACCTTTTTAGCTGCTGAACCCTTTCTTTACAGGAAATTTTAAGTCCCATTTACTTGACTTCCCTTTACTCCTGATAAGGTGAGGAGTTTCCATCCAATACAAGTGCTAAGAATAGTTTGCTAGCCTTCTGAGAGTCATGTAGTTGATTATCTCCTTTTTTTGAAGGCCAAAATATTTTGAGCCAAATTTTCTGTTTGTCCCCTTCCTAACTTTTCTTCTGGTCTAATCATTTCTTTGTGATGCTTAATTTATATTCATATTTTATTTTTTGTTAAATATATTTTTTCAGGCTTCTAATTTATTGTAAAACAGATTGAGAAACAAGGAAAAGGAAATTAAAAGAATGGTATGGGCAATGGAGAGCCATTGAAGTTTTCTTAAAAGATAGTTGAATTGATTTTATTTTTATTTTAGAAAGATAGTGCAGGTGGTTCAGGAAGATAAATTACAGGGAGTTCAAAGGGGAGGCAGAATGACTTTTTAGGAGATTTGTGCAGTAATCCAGGGACAAGATGAAAAGGACCTAAACTAAGTCAGTGGCAATAGTAGTTCTAGTAAAAACGTATTTGAGAGATTTGCCAACCTAAATACTTAGTGGAATTAATGGTATAAGAAACAAGCTCACTGTATACTTTTTCAAATCTAGATTACATTAAGTATTACTCTGCAATGCTAAATTACATTTGTGTAAAGTTCAGTGCATTTATTCTACATTAGTATTTCAAAGGCATTGTGTAAAGGAAGGAAAATAATATTGAATCAGCTCCTATTATGCCCAGTGTTTTCTTTTTTTTTCATTTAATTTTCAAAATAATTCTATGTTGTAGATATTTTTGTCTTCCTTTTATGATGCTGCCCCTTGATAAATAACTTGTAAATGGCAGGAATCAGCCTAGAGCTGACTCAGACAGATGAATTAACTTGGTCAAATTCTATAAAAGGACTTAGCAACCAGCTAGGAACACAAGTCTTAGTTTGAAGGATGTATTTCTATGATCTATTATACTATTTTGCCTCCCCAAATTCATATTTTATAAAAAAAATATTATTCCTATGGGAATTTATGCTATACAGAACATGTCTGTACACACAAACAGGTCAGAAAAGAAAATACATTTCAATGAGGTGTTTATTAGACCAACAGAGGAGGCTACTGAAGCAAATTGAAATAATTAATGTTAGACTTTTGGAGCATATATAATCAGTCCCTTCTCCCCTTTTATGCATTTCTTCCCATCACTTTTCAAGGTGGCTTAGTGTCAGCAGTTCCCAGGCTAAGTGGTTGTCCATAAGAAAAAATTAATTCAACAGTAATAATATTGCCACTAAATCAACATATGATAATGAGTGGATATTATAAAAGCCCCTGCCCTCCAAATTCACAGCCAAGAATGGGAAAATACTCTGCATAGCAGATAGGCTTAAAGTCAGGAAAACAGAAACCATTTTAGGTATTTCAAATGCAAGAAATTTTTTTGTTTCTTTGTTTTTGTTAAATGCGATTTTATTGAGATATATCCACACACCATACAATCCATCCAAGTATACAATCAATGGCTCACAGTATCATCGCATAGTTGTGCAAATGCAAGTAATTCAGTAAAGAAAATTGTTTGAATGGGTCCTGAAAGAGCTGAGAAGCCTAACATGAGATTGTGAGACAACCTAGAGATTAACAATGACAAGACGCCACTACTTCTGTGAGGGAGAAGACACAGGGAGAAGGTGATACGGTAGAGCCCGGAAACTGGGGCAACTTGGTTAGAGCTGGAACCACAGTGAGATTTCCTGGAGGGAATTAGGTTAGGATGGGAGGGTCTGTACTAAAGCTGGAACCAGGGAGAAGAGGCAGCTATTTCTGTAAGATCACATTCTTCTCCCTGAGGCCAGCAAGTGGGAGAGAAATTGTATCTCTGCCTCCCACTGGCTGATCCCGCCAGCTGACAAGAGGACAAGGGAAATGTGGTCCTCCTAGGCAGAGTAGAGCAGGGGACAGGAAATGGAGCTGAGAGCCAAACAGACAAAAGGTTGGTACTGCATGTGAATGGGTGTGGTTTGTGCCATAAAATAAGGGTGGACGGTGCATAATGGAGATACAAGGAAAGATAAATTTCCACTGGGGTGAGAGTGCAGCTGATAAAGATCCCCAGAGAACAATGCTTTTGCAGATGAGTGAAGGCTGATATGGCAACTTTTGGGAAATTTGATTATAAATATGGCTGCCACTAAATTTTAAGGGGTTTGGTTTTCTTACCAGAATTTAGAGAAGCCTGTAAATTCAAATCGTTAGGTTTGAAAGGAGATTCTAAAAGTCTGCAATATATTTGTGCACAAAGAAAAATGTATGGAAATTGATAGCTTTAGAAAGATGGAAATTTATAAATATTCAAAAGGAAAATGGCTTTTGGAAGTGATAGTAATGGTTCCAAGCACAGGGATCATGAACTACTGTTATGGAATGAATCATGTCCCCCAAAAAGACAGGTTCAAGTCCTAACCTCTGGTCCTGTGGATGTGAACTCATTTGTAAGCAGGATTTTTGAAGACATTATTAGTCAAGGTGAGGCCAAACTGAGTTGGGTTGGGCCTTAATCCAAAATGATTAGAATCCTTATAAGTGGAGGAAATTAGGACACAGTAGGAGGAGACCGACGGGGAGAGAGATGCCATGTAATGGAGGTGGAGGTTGAGTTTTAGATTTCCAGCAAGCCACCACCAGAATGCTAGACTTCAGAGGGACCTTGATCTAGCTGACACCTTGATTTTGGATTTTTAGCCTCTGAAACTGTGAGACAATAAATTCCTGTTGTTTAAGACATCCAGTCTGTGGTATTTGTTGCCCTAGAACTGGTAGATTGAAATAGGTAGAGGCTCAAACTGCCTGGATGCTTTAGTTTGCTAAAGCTGCTGACATGCAGATACCATAAAACGGGTTGGCTTTTGCAATGGGGACTTATTTACAAGCTCACAGCTCTGAGTCCATAAAAATGTCCAATTCTAGGCATCATCAAGGCAATACCTTCTTTCTGAAGACAGGCTGCCAGTGATCTGGGACTTCTCTGCCACATGGCAGGGCACATGGTGGCATCTGCTAGTCTCTCCCTTCTCTTGCAGGTTTCATTGCTTCCAGCTTCTGGCTTCAATGGCTTTCTCTCTCAGTGCTGCATCTTTCTGTCTTCTCTGGATTGCATCCTCTTATAAAGGATCCTAGCAAGAGGATTAAGACCCACCTGGGGCATACCTCAACTGAAATAACCTAATCAAAATGTCCCTATAATAGGTTTACACCCACAGGGATGGACTAGCTTTAAGAACTTGATCTTCTGGGGTCCACAAAGCCTCCAAACTATCACACTGGTGCTCAGCTTGACCTCAAGAGGAGCTGAGTTCTGCCACTCTACTGGACTTTGGGCAGGATTCTTGGGTCCCACATGTAGCTTGCAAAGCCATTGAGCACTTACAAGTGCATTTTAAATGTCCAGCATTATCACAAATAATGTGAGGCTAAATCACTGTTAATACTAGACATCAGAATATAGGCTATAATTCTTGTTCTAAAACTATTTTATGGCCCTAATACCTTAACTACATTTATTTGCATATGTAAATACCAACTTTCTTCACCTTGGATATAACCAAGCTGCTTTTGGCTGCTAATGCATAGGAAAACTGTGGTCTCTTTGTTTAGGTGTATTTTCATTTGATTTTTAACACTGGGGCATAGCTATCCAATTTTCTAAATACAGATTGCATGTACAAAATCATTCTTTTTCTGACCATTTATATGGCATGAACTCATTTTATATGACTCTGTTGAACACCTGCCTGTAATCCTTTATGCATTTCTGTACCTATAAGGAGGATATTTGCTCTGACTTCTTGGGCCCATATAGTATATATATAATATTTTCTTTTTTCTCATATTTTATCCTCCACGACCCTAGTCTATGGTGTGTGCAAGAGCTCAACACATTATTTTGAAGAACAGACTTTCTGGAATGTTTAAGGATTCCATTTATTTATGGGCTTCTTATATTAAATATTTAAACCCTTATTTATAAGAGTTTTAGGCAATAGGTATTAGTAAAGATATAGCCAACATCCTGATACCATGTGAAAATTTAAAAGATCTGGTTGGACCTACGTATATTCTGAAAGACTCATTTGTTGAAGCCTATTCTAGCTCTTCACTGGGCTAGTGGATATAGAAAGCTACCAGAGCCCTCAGTTAAGTATGCTATTGTGTACAGAGTAGAGCCCTAGAAATTTTATATCTGGAAGGAACCTTCAAGCTCATTTAGCTTCACTGGTAAAGTGGCTCTATCTTTATGTGTGAGGAAAGAAATAGAACTTCTTTTTCTGAGATGTTTTATTCTTGAGACACTTCAAACGATGTTTTAGAGTGTCATTCCTCTCTTTTCTTGTCACAATTTATATAGAATGACATGGAATATAGCCTGGCTTTGCATTAGCCATTCTAAGGATGACTACACTTTTGCATAAATAAAAACTGCATATGAAGTAAAATAATAACATTCTGAGCATTATGTTACCTTTATTCTTGAAGCCAGAAGAAAGTTATTTTTATGGTATTTGGATTCTGAATGTCAGCTGATTTGAATACTTAATTCTTCATTTAGGAATTTGATTAGTTAGAATTAGAGGGGAGATGGTGGGATAGAAATACAATTGTACATATTATATAATTATACTATATATATTTCTTGGTTGGTAATTGTTTCTTCAGCACTTTATTTCATCCTACTGCTTTCTTGCCTCCATGGTTTCTGATGAGAAATAGGCATATAATCTTATTGGGGCTCCCTTGTATATGAAATGCTGCTTTTCTCTTGCCCCTTGATCACTCTCTCCTTGTCCTTGGCATTTGGTAACTTGACTACTATGTGTCTGGCATGGTTCTCTTCAAGTTTAACATGTTTGGGGTTCATTGGATTTCTTCAATGTGTACATTCATGACTTTCATTAAATTTGGGAAGTTTTCTGCCATTGTTTCTTTGAATACTCTTCTGTCCTTTTCTTTCTTTCTTCTCCTCTGGAACTCCCATAATGCATTTATCAGTATGCTTGATGGTGTCCTAGGTTTCTTAGTCTCTGTTCACTTTTTTCAGTTTTTTATTCTTTCTGTTCTTTGGCCTGAATCAATTGTTTTGTCTTTGAGTTCACTGATTCTTTCTTCTGTAACTCTCAATCTGTTGTTGAAACTCATAGGGAACATTTCAATTATTGTGGTCTTCAATTCCACTATTTCTTTGTGGTTTCTTTTAAATTTTCTCTTTATTGAGATTCTCATATTATTCTTTCATCATTTTCCTGATAAACTTGAGTTCTTTTTCTGTGTTTTCCTTTTTCTCCTTGAGCATATTGAAGATCATTTAAAAAAAATTCTTTGTCCAGCATGGCCAAAGTTTTATCTTTTTCATTGAAGGTGTATTATTCAGGGTCCTCTAGGGAAACAGAACTGGCAGGATATATTTATATATAGTGTAAATGTTATGATATTTTTGTAAGAATTGTCTCACATGACTGTAGGGATGGGCAAGTTCAAATTCTATGGGGCAGGCAGCAAGCTGGGAACTCTGAGGAAGGTTTTGGATGAATTCCCCAGGAGAAGATTGCTGTCTTAAGTAGAGATGAAATTCTCTCTTCTGTCTGCTAAAATCATCACTTCTTTTAAGGCCTTCAACTGATTGGATAAGACTTCTCTTAATTGTTGAAGTCAATCTCCTCAATTGGTTGTAGATGTCATCAGCCATAGATGCAAAGATGCAATCAACTGACTGATGATTTAAATCCACAAAACATCCTCACAATAACAATCAGGCCCGTACTTGCTTGATCAAACAACTGGACACCATAACCTGGCCATGTTGACTTAACCATCACAGAAGGTTTCTGAATTTTTATCTTGTTCCTTTGGACAGGCCATCATTTCTTACTTTTTGTCTTGCAATCATTTTTTTATGCATTGTATCTTTGAATACTTTAATGTGTTAACTCTGGGATTTAGTCCCTGTGTTGTCTGTTTCTAGTGATGTTACAGAGATTTCCTTGAATGCCAAGAGCTAACAAAAACTAACTTATGCAAAAAACACTTTTTATTGTGTTTGCAAATTGGCTCCACATTGGCTGGTACTCTCCTTCAGTGTTGAGTTCTCCTGTCAAGATCAGCCTGAGGAGAAAATGAAGTGCAGGGCTATCTGTCTTTTCTGGGCCTGCATCTTTTCCTGAACTTGTGCTCACTCTTGGCCTTAGGAATTCCCCCATTTACAGGAATCAGAATGTCCCCTCTACTTCCTATGAAATAGGCATTCCCTCCTCTTAAGCTCTGTCATAAGTCTTAAAGCAGGTAATCCTTTGCCCCAGGCTGCTTTGACTTAATTGTTTCTTATACTGTTTGAGCTGTCTGCAAGCTGCTCCTGCCTGCAAGGCAACTTCTGGGAGGGTGAAATAGAGACAAGTTTCCTTGTCACAGGATAGAATGGCACCAACGTTCAGGTACTCCAGGATGTGCACAGGGCTGCCTCTGATCTCTTCAGAACAGAAGACCCACAAAGGGATTGCAGGCTGGCTCCAGACTGTGATGGAGAGGGTGTGGGAGAGGAGACAGCCAGGGTACCACACGGGTTTCCCACTAGTTTTAAAGTTGAATTTGCTTAATTTGGCACTTGCCCAGTTGCTGCAGTCCTTTATCTGTTTTTCAGAGTTTGAGAAATATGGTTCTTTCAGTTTTTGCAAGTTGTTCAAAGATTCTGTGGGGCAAGACACCCTGGAGCTCTTACATTGCCAGCTTGGTCGACTGGCTAACTATAGCTCTTTTCTTAAGCATCCTTTTGGACTGTTGACACCTCAAAGGGAGGAAGAGAGGATGGAAGTGGTGGATATAAATGTATATACACCCACCCATACAGACATATTTTGTTTTGTTTACTTCTGTTCAGTGTTTTTTGAGGGGTGTAGTGATGTCTCCTGAAATTATATCACAACTAGAAGAAAAAAAAGTAGCAAAAGGAGTGTTGAGTTTTGTGTCTCAGAACAATAGTTTTCTCTTTCTGGCACAGCTGAACACAGGGTGGATCCTGACAAGAATGGGAGCTGCCAAAATAAATCTGATTTCATGTAGGACCTGCTCTTCTCTGAGGCATAAGGCTGTAGTGCTTAAGGATCATGAGCTTGATTTTATCTTCTTAACTTCCAAATTTTCCCTGAAGGTAACATTGACTTGATTAAAATAAAACAGTAATAATAAAAGGTTTTAAGAAAAATCAACTGTCTCTCCCCACCCTTTAGTCCCACTCACTCTTAGCTGTTACTTTTGGTAGCTACCTCAAAATCACTAAATAATATTCTTATACATCCATTTCTTAACTCCTCACTTTTTTGTATCTATTGACTTCCTGTTTTAACAGGTAAGAATTTAGCTCTCTAGCATCTCACTATGTATTTTTTTTTACTAATAAAGTCTTCTTTGGTGGAGTCAATTAGGTTTACAATGTTAGGAATATGTAAACACCACTCACAGTAATAGAGTTGTGTACTGTGAGATCATTTCCTTTCTTATAGAGCTTTTTGATCTTTTTGCCTCTTTTTCTACTTTTGCATCATAACATCTTTGGAATGTTTCAGCTCTTAAGCAATCTGTGGGCTGGTTTCTGTAAGGCAATTTGGCTAATGCTTCAGGCTACCATGAGTTATCTTGTCTGTGCCCTGTTTCCGTCTTTTAGAAACTTATGGACCTTTCTCATCTACCTATGTTACCTCTCTAATTGTCATTATTGGTATATATGGTTTTATTTTGCTACTGAATTTTAATGAGGTCTTGTGAAGGAGAGGAAATAAGCACAAGCACTCAATATGAATTCTAAAGTTGGGAGTCTCTACTGTGTGAACAAGATCCTGGAGGAGGTGAGCTTGGAGGCCAGGAATTGGCAAGCATGGAAAGACTGGATTTTGTGATTGATTGAATGGATACAAGAGCAAGGGATAAAATCATAGGCCTGTTTCAAACCCATCAATGCCTCTTACTCACTCTGTGACCATGGCTAAGTTTTTCTATCTTTCTGAGCCCCAGTGCCACATCCATAGTTCTACAATCTCCATAACTCATTTTTAGAATACGTAAAAACATAGAAATATAATTTAAAACAAGCAGTAAAGAAATAGAACAATCTAGTCTCCTTTATCCTGCCCAACCTCTTTGAATAAATCTTTTTTTAAAATTTTCTCAGAGCGATAGTACAACTTAGCTTAGCTACATCTTTTTTAGCCGGAAGACTTCTAGAAGCAACTCCATAATTGCTGTACTCATAGCCAAACTGCCTGGCTGATGATGAGGTGAACGGTGGAAGTCATATTAGAAAAGATGATTTCTCATACAGGGCTTAAAACTTTAGTTTTAGTACTAACCACACCATGGAAGGAAATTATGGTGACCCGATGACAGAGAAAACAAGAGAACTCTGAAAAATAGCCAAGTTCATCTTTAAGTGCATCTATGACTAAGAAACATTTTAATCTTGGATTCAATACAAAATTTCAAACTTAAGCTCAATGAGCCATAATAGGGCTAATCATAAAATTCTTAACTGTAACAGCCTTTAATTATTGCAAGCTGTAGCAATGCTTTATAATCTAACAGAGATGAGAAGCTGCAATACTATCTTTTCAAACAGTAGAACTATTCAAGTACCCTACAAAATAATCACACTTCAGAGTGCTCCCTAGGCTTGGTAACAAAAGAGGAAAAGGGAAAAAAGAAAAGTAAAATCATGCAAAACAGAAAGCTTTCACTGTCTGTAGGATTTTGTCTTAATTTATTGAATTGATATGATAATTATAATTAAAGTTATAACTGAATTCCATTATTTCAGATCTGGGGAACTAAAATTCATAGACTTATTCATGTTAAAATTGAGAGCAATTTGTTCAAAATATCCTGGTGAGAAGAAAATCACCTTATGTCTTTGAGGGGTCATGATAGTTTCACAGTGTCTATAGTAAACCCTTTGCAAGACATAACAGATAATTGAAAACAAAAGCTGAATATATTAAGTCTGTTGGTATCAAGGTTAAAGTAGTGGAATGAAGTATTCAGATTAAGTGTTTGCTGTTAACACAATGTCTTCACATGTGGTACATCTAACACATTAATACTTACTATGGTATTTTTATCTAAAGCTTTTCATATAAAGCTTCTACTCTCACTTGTAATATGAATATTTTTAGAACATAGAAACATTTTTTCCACTCCGAATGTTTTTCTCTAAAAGCCTTTTAACTGTAGATTAAATAAACAATTGTGTCCTGATCAAAGAGGATCATAACTAAACCAAAGGATAACTCATTATAGTTGCCAGACCATGAATTTATTGTCCTATCTAGTAGAATGAACATATTATGGTATCAACATTAGTAATACATAGACTTATGAAAGCAATTGTAACAAACTCATGAATGGTATTAAGGCTGTATTTTTCCCCAAAACCTTGAGGGAAAGAAATAATTTCTTTTTCTTCAGCCATTTTAAAAGAATGTCTGCTCTTCCTCCACCCCTTTTCCTCGATTTCCATCTTATCCTCTCTGTGCATCCCATGTTTGTCCACTGTGCTTTTTGTTCACTTTGTTTCCTGCTATTATTCCTTCTCTCTTCCTTTCCTCCTTCCCTCTTACTCTCCTTACACATTTTACTTCTGCTGCTTTCTTCTAAGGAATAGAGAGGCAGAGGTGTCAGATTGTGTAATGTTTACTCAAAGTGCTGAGACCTCAGGGTCTTCTATTTTCACATAATATCAAAGCCAGTGGAAAGACCCATTTGTACTCTGAGTTTTCTCATTTGAATTGAGTTTATCTCTAGTGGTGTCCATAAATTTTGTTGAATAAATTACCATTATTTTCACAGGTAAGATTTAACCCTCTAAGTAGTCTCTCACTCTGGTCTTTATTCCTTCCAGTCTAACCTGTATGCTGTCATGAAGAAGATTTTTCAGGCACAGAAATTGGACTGTTTCTGCTCAGAAATCTTTAGTGGCTCCCCATCAGCCACAGGAATGCCACCACCCTTGGCATCTTAGGCTTATCACTACATGACCCCTGCTAATGAGTTTCAGTTTCTTCTTCCTCCCCACCCCTCATCTCAGCATTTTCCTACTTGAATTTGCTTCCACCTTCTTTTCTTTCTGATTGTCATTGTTTCTTCCATTTATTCAACTCTTTTGCAGTCTTCAAATTTCAATCCAACTCTACCTTCTCATAGTAAAATTTTCCTGATACCTTCCCCCTCAGACTAAAGCATGTTTTTCCTGGGCGTCCACTTCATTTTGTAGGAACCCACATATTGCCATGTATTGTAGTTCTGTTTGGGTTTGCATGTCTCCGTTTCTCTCACAGAAGACACAAGATTCCATGCTTCTTGAAGCAGGACTAGAATCTAGACTCATACCTCTCTGACTCCAAAGGCTACAATGTTTTGTATCCTATTGAATGTAAGAAGTTGAAGGCAATGGAGAAGTTGAAGGTGTCACTGATTTCAAATTTCTGTGACTGGGCAGATGGTTATGTCTCAGATCAAGAAAGAGCACGTGGAAAGAGTAGGTTATGGGTAGGAATGGTAAGCACCCGTAGTAATGGATTAGAATAGAAAGAGAAGAGGGTGCAGAATGGCTTCCTGGGAAAGGCCAACATTTAACACACGAGGACTGGGATTCAGCAGTGGTCAGAAAGGAAAGAAACTGGAATAGAAGCCAAAGTGGATAGATTTTCAAGGAGAAAAGAGTTGTTAATAAGGTAAAATGCTTTAATAAAGTCCATTATGTTTCTGGACAGAAAATAGACCATTGACTGTTGAGTTAAATGAATAGGAAATAATTTTGAAATAGTTTCAGTATATGGGGGAAAGCCAGATTGTATTAAGTTTTAGAGGGAGAAGAAATTGAAGTGTTGACATTGTATATAGACTACTAAGAAGTTTGGACAGGAAAGGGGTAAGACAAGGGTGCATTGTAGTTGGTGTAGGGTCTTACCTTGGAGTGGAAAATAAGCATATGTGGCAGTGTTTTTTAATATATTTGTAGGTTGAGGGGAGGGAGCTTGCAGGGACAAAGGGTTTGAATATATGGAAAAGAATAAATACAATAGGTGGAGCTAGAGTATAGAGGCAATAGCAGGCAATGGGATGTGGAGCACAGATGGAGAGTTTAGCCTGGAGTTGAAGGGATGCTTTTCTTGGTCTGGAGGAGCAGAAGGAATGCTGGCTGAAGTTGTAGTTATGTTTGGAAGAAAAAGGGGAAGTGATTGAGGAACTTTATAACTCATGACCCTGAGTTTTCTTTTGTTAAACAGAATGAGTGCTTGGCACTCAGAGGATATTGTAGATGCTTATTTCTCTTACTTATTTGCCTTTTGTATTTTGTGATACCAGGATAGGCACCAGCTTGCCTTAGTCCAACTTATGAATGTATCACTTGCAACTCATTTCGGTTCCAGGTGAGTGATTATGTTCTGCAGCTCAATATAGAAAAACAATTAAGGAGTACTAATAGATTGCATAGGCATTTACATCTAATTGTGATATATGAAGCTTTTTTTAATAGTATAATAAAATGTATTTTCATAAACTATTAATTATATTCCAATAATGCATTTAAACTAAACACAATACTTCAAAATAATCTGCACAAAATAAGAACTTGAGATCAAATTTATTTACTAACAAAATGTCTAGTTGTTTAAAACTACATATATATATATATATATATATATATATATATATATATTTAATTCAGTTTTATTGCGATATATTCATATACCATGCAATCAGCCATGGTGTACAATCAGCTGTTCATAGTATTATCATACAGTTGTGCATTCATCACCCCAATCTATTTTTGAACATTTTACTTACACCAGAAAGAATAAAACAAGGAATAAAAAATAAATGTAAAAGAACACCCAAATCATCCCCCTCATCCCAGCCTATTTTTCGTTTAATTTTTGTCCCCAGTTTTCTACTCATCTATCCATACACTGAATAAAGGGAGTGTGATCCATAAGGTTTTCACAATCACACTGTCACCCTATGTAAGCTACATAGTTATACAATTGTTGCAGTTTGATAGTTTCAGATATTTACTTCTAGCTATTCCAATACACTAAAACCTAAAAAGGGTTATCTATATAGTGCACAGAATGCCCACCAGAGTGACCTCTAGATTCCATTTGAAATCCCTCAGCCACTGAAATTTTATTTTGTAAAACCGTATTTTTAATTAAAAAATATAGTAGGATAAAATTTTCAAAACCAAAGAACAAAAGTATTATGTAAATCACTTTGTGGTATAGGCCACAATAAACTTATTTATGTAACATAGCAGGCAGATTTTTGTGCTAGAAACAGAATGGAGAAAAATCTAAATCAAACCCAAAAATCTGTAAAGAGATTGTCACAAGTTTCTGGTTAAACAAGGCTTGACTTTGCAAGGATCAGGAAACTTTGAGCATTAAATTTTTTTCTAAAAATAAAAACCTCTCAAACAGCAACAATATATTTTTCTACCTTAGCAAAGAATATTTTGTTCCCTTTAATAATGCAGAATCTTGCTGTTCATTTGTCAAATTTATTAACAATATCTGGTTAACTTCTTAAATATAATTACCTGTATCTTAAATATAACTACCAATGTCACCCTTCATATGCTCATTCTGTTGCATTTTCTTTTATATTTTTTTCTTAGTGATCTCACTGAATGAGACACTGAAACCCACTTAGATAAAAACTGGTTTTGGGGGTACTTTATTCATGAATATTTCAGCAAGTATTCATGGAAAGCCAGTTCTAGACAGGGAGAGACAGGCACTGTGGCTGCTTTCGGAGAGCTAACCATCTAGAATAAAACAGGTTGAGCTCTCATTTGGAATCACCATGACCCTTCATTTTATCTTTCAAGATTTGAATAGATACTGAGTACCTCTATAAAAGTAAACAGAATCCTTCCTTATGCGTATCATTCTTTGGATTGTCTTAAGAGGATTTTGAAATATCTATGTTGATAGGTCTTATCCTTTGATACCAGTTGCCTTTTGCTATTTATAACAATGCCAAGTATTTTCTTTCCCCCCCTCAGTGCTCCCCAACATACCTCTGCAGTTTTGCCTATCCAGTTGGCTTTTTCTGTGACACTTCGCTACAGCTTGCTGTTGCCCTTCACTGTTGTCCTTTGTTGCTTTTATTCTTACTAGCTTGGTCACCAGGACTTCCCCATCTTCCCTTTCCTGGCTTCTTATTCACTTGAATAAGTGAATAATCTTAACGCTTTCTAAAATACTAGCTCTTCAATAAGTAGACAAGTCAGCATTTCCAGTTAGCATTTCTTTGAGCTTTGTTGTGGACTTCAGATTTTCTTTTCAATAATACTCTTTTCCTGAAAGCTATTTAGAATTATTGTCCTGAGAAATACAATTGTTTCTCCAGGATTCTTTTTTGAAAGGTAATACTAAAAGAGATTGATAAATACATACTTCAGCAAAGGATGCTTCTGATCTGTTGTCAGTCCTCACCACAGAGGGTAGCAGATTCTGTAATATCATAGTTAAAGCCATTTGGTGTGACGTATCAATTTATACTCCTAAGGCATTTTTTGGCACTTTGATATTGAATTGAAATTTATATGCATACATGAAGTTTGAAACAAAAAAAATTTTTTTAAATTTTAAACAATAAAAATTAAGTTAAGATTAAACAATAAAAATTAAACTAGTTAAATATTCATTGGTGTATCTATTGCCTCCATCAACTATACATAATTAAGAATTCAACTATTTATGAGTGCTGCAAGTCAGATGCTATCCAGCAAACTGCCACCTATGAACCATAATTAAAAAAAATAATAACTCACAGGTAAATAATTGAGTCAGTAAATTTTAATTTTCCAAAAGTTTTTAGAAAGATTTATCAGAGTCATCCTTCAGTTATTAAACACAATCAGATTCTCCATTTACCCCAAATGAACTACCTGTTTGTGCTGTGGGGTGGCAGTGAAAGACCATGTGATCCACGGGGGCAGTGGTGATCCTATTTCATAAGCACTCCCTCTTCACGTTGAGAGCATGAATCACGTGATTCAGAAGATGACAAGAGTCATTCATTACTTCATTGACTATTGGAGTTTTCATAGTATTTTAAATAGTCTGATTTCAATTGTACAAAAAAAAAAATGCAGTATTTATTCTAACAGGAACTTGGTGTGTTCCAAGTAGCAGACATTAAACAAATTCCATCTTGATCTCTAGGAATAATTTGAGTTCTGAACCATGCTTTAGGAAAATATTTCCAGCAACCTATGCAGGATTTATTCTTATTACATCATGGGTAATAATTGCACTTGTTGCTGCAGGAATTTTAAATTCTTCTGCAGCACACTTTGAGACTGCAGGGAAAGGTGAACTTTCAGGAACACAACGAACTTGTATGGCAGCCACAGACCAAACTCAGTGTGATCTTAAAGGAAATCTCTGAAGGGTTTTAAAAAAATTCTTATGTTATGCAGAAAAACAATAAATTTCTTTTTTGTTGTTAGGATGTTGGTTTGAGAAGTTATGAATGCAATTAAAGCAAGCAAGATTTGTACTTTCTGGCTTTGCTTACTGGGGGACTGTCTTTCGCTTGAGATGTGCATGTAATGCTTGGCACAAGTTGGTGGAGAGGCTGGAAAATCAGTTTTGACAGAAATCAAAGTGTGCACAATCAGGGCCAAAATACCCAATGTAGTCTGGGATGCTTCATGAGGGGCAGGAAGCCAGCAACTTTGTGTTGGTGTGAATCTTCCTCAGTCTGTGTAACTTTGGGCAGGCCATGTTTCATTTCCTCTATATTTTAAGGGATATGCACATTTAATTCTGTATGATTACATAGAGCATATTTTGAATATCCCCCCAAATCTTCACTGTGTTTAATTTATAAAATCTTTGCCTTCATGAATTCACATGCCCTCAAAATTTAAGTATAGCCTACATTAAATATTTGATAGGTTAATGGAAAACTTTTTTGATTATTTAATTTTTATAAATGGAATTTTTAACATGTATTTTAACTCAACATAAAGAGGACCTTGGGATTTACTTTTTTTGCAGACTAGTAATTGCAGCTATTTATAGAGTCCCTACCTCATGCTAAAAGCTTTATATGCATTATCTTATTTATTTGAATAGCAACCATCTAATCTCACAATTTTGTCAGTTTGGATTTCTATATGTTGACTCTTCAATTTCTCTATAATGAAAGAATGAGGATCATTCTACCACATGGTTAAGCCAAAAAGAAAAAGACTAAATAATTGCTGCCTAATAAAATAGCAAAAGAAAATGAAATGTTTTTCTTCACAGGGACTAGTTTAGAAAGGTTGTTAAAAAGTGTCAAGTAGTCAAATAATAAAATGTTCGTTGAATGAAATATTTCAACATCGTGAATACTATGGTTAAGATTTTTAAATGCTGCACATAGCTTGGGATTATATGGTTCAGTTTTTATACTGTTTGTGAAGGTCCGATTTCCTGGCATGTTTGACACCACAGTGAACTTTGTGTGTGTGTGTGTGTGTGTGTGTGTGTGTGTGTGTGTGTTTTGTGTTTTCCTGTTTGTTTGTTTGTTTGTTTTAGAACAGTGTACAAGTCACACAATATTTGCAGAGCACCTTTGATGTATGTGCAGGGTTCTGTGATAGGACTCAGAAGGAGAGAAACTGGAGGTAATCATCAGGGATTGGATAGGAAGGATGCAAAAGGAATAAGATATGGTTCCTGTTAGTGGAGTTTGCACACTGGTGTGGAGGAGGAAGAGATGATACAAATTACCATGACACATTTTACAAATGCAAAGCATTTAACTAATAAATGAAGGTACTGACAACACTACCATTTTTATATGATTTTACATGTAAAAGTTAAAATTTATTTCATGTTTTATTTCTAAAGGGTGCAATGAAACACAAGAAAAAGTAGCAGTATATCCTCTGCTCATCTCCCTTCTTCTGTTCACCACCACCTAGACGTGCTAGGATGAAGTCTCTCCAGCAAAGGGGCTTAGCAGCACTAGATCTCCTTTCCAAACTGACCCTCCTATTTTTCATTACAGCTGGAATTTTCTAAAGGTTTTGCAAACTAAATAATAAGGTAATTTTCTCTAGACATTAATGACTCATTGTGGTAGCTCTTAGAGATAATGTATTAACAAATTTATAGGAGTCCTCTTTGATCAAAGGATTGGCTGTGGCACTGGTAATTATCAACCACATACTAAAGCCGTGGGGAAATATTTGGGAGACAGACTGAATTTTGAGTGTTCTATAGTAAGAACTGTGAAGGTTCTGAGATTTTGTCCTACTTACCGGCTGACAAGTTACCCTTTCACCAGTTTCATGGAAGCTTGCAGAAAAGACGAGACTCCTGGGTCAGATACAAAGAACTTGTGATAGGTCTTACAGCAATACAGCAAAAGCAGTAGCCAGAGTGTCATCGTTTTCTAGTGCCACTCCCTGAGACCCAAGTCCTATAGTTTCATGCAACAAGGGCCTGGTGAAGCCTGCACACCTAATGGGTGGTCTTGTGCAAACCTGCCCTCTGCTCTGGAGTAGCTCTATCTTCCAAGCTCTCATCCTATAAACATCCTTGAAAGTCTAGAAGAGAAGGGCAGTCAGTGCTGCTCCTTGATGACATGCAGAAATGCAGGGCACCCATGGAAAATTGTCTCCTGGCACTCTGTTTGAAGAGTGGCTTTTCAGCAAGTACCTCCTATTAAAGGCCAAGCAGTTTTCTAGGGGCATTTGAATATATTTATAAGCATGCTCATGTATTCCTCAAACAACTCCATGAAAGGGAATTCATTATTCCAATGTTAGAGGTGAGGAGTCTGAGGCTTGGAGAAATACAGTTACTTGCTTCGATATAAACCATGTGTACCACTGTTGGCTATAAACTCTGGCTTCTCTAACTCCCATGCCAATACTCTTAATTCTTGCACTCTCTACCTCCCAAAATCAATCTAATTTTATCTCTCTCTATAGATTTCATTGACAACCTTAAGGACTCCATAGGAGCATAGATTTAACTTAAAGGACCTCATGCAGAAGGTGATTTACATAGCAATTCTTTAATACATAATACCCCCTTTGTGAACCCATTCCATTCGTTAAATTCATTTTTTAAAAAGACAAGATTTTTAAGAAGAAAAACAAAGGTTCAATTAGGCAAAAACCCTCTCATTTAGGCCTCCATTATCCCTCATTTTTCACCAGTTTTGTTGTTGATAAGTATCATCAATGAATTTTAAAGGTTTTCTTTAAAAGGGTACATTTTTCCTTTTCAGTGTAAAGGAAGAAGCTTTTCCTAATTCCCTGAAGTTTCTCTGCTAGAAGCTGTCATGAATATACAAGTGCCAAATATAGCTCTTTTTAGCCTAGGGTTTTAGGTGCAATTTCCGTAGAGGGAACATGAGTTAAAAGTAAATAATAAAATCAAGTAAGAGTGTTGATCCTAATCAGAATTATTCAAAAGAAAGTTACCTCTATAGTAAATATTTTCTTATTTTCAACTGGTTCATTACTTTGACTCTTCAGGACAATTTATTGTTATCAAGAATTCAATAGTACAGAAGGTATTCAATAGTATGGATAGTATTGACATTAGCTGCTAAAATATTGCTTCTGTTCCTGGCCACACAAGAATATTTGCAGTTACTAAAGACTACTACAGTCCCATCTCAGGCCCCACTAGCTGTGTACACATGTTTTTATGCACCATTCAAGGACATGCTCTGTGTGTCTGTTCCTGTGGAAGCTTTTAGGCTGCTCCTTTTGCCTCTTATTTTCTCCTTTCTCAGTTTCTCATGCTCTTTAAGTTTCATCCCATGAAGATATGCCTCATCTTTCCCACAGAGTGTTATCTTTCCCTCAGGTGAACTTCCTTAGACTTCATCTTTCCCTTTAATGGATTATCTTGATTGTGTATCTCTTTTATCCACATAGCCGTAATGCAAACTTCTTTTGATAGTAATGGGTATCTTATTTACCTTTTATATGATTATATTACATAAATTATATGTGACATAATATGGCCTTGAGGAGGCCCAAGAATTTGGGAGACACAATATGCAATATGAAGGGTATTATCTCAAATGTTTCCCTGCTGTGGTTAGGTCCCAGGTCCTTTTGCTGGGTGTTCTCACTTCTACCTTGGCCTGGTGCACCCATTTCGTTTGTGTCTTGCTTCCTGCATTAGATATTTCCTGTCCAGACCTTGAGAGAAGTTCCTTTATATGATTTTTTTTTTGATGTATCTAAAACATCTGGATCTGCCATAGTATTGCTTGTTCTGAGGTTTCACTACACATTATACCAAGTAGGAAAAATATCTGTTCCCAATGTTGACCCACTCCCTCCCAGACCCCTTTAACGAATTTATCTGAATTTCTACATTCTTTTATTTCAGAACAAAAGTATTATGAAGAAGTTTGAAAAACTGGGCATTTGGACCCTGCAGACTGTCAATTTAGGTTACTGGAATCTGGATGGAGGTGGGGGTAGGGAGTGGGAGGGTTGGGGATTTAGATTTGTATCACTAAAGAAAGAAAAAATGATAATACTGTCATTGTTAAGCTTTTAAAGCACCACATCAGCTAAATACTGAATAAACCATGTGGCTGTTTTCTATCCTATGTGTGGTAAGCAACACCACCAATAGAATGCTTGAGTCATAATTTGGGACAATTTTCCTTATTTTCTTAGTAGTGATGCCATTAAATTTATTAGTTAAAAAACAAACAAACATAAAATGCTAATTACAATTAGGAATACGCTAAAGCCCCTCAGATAAACTGCTGACCTGCTTTATTTTGCTAACATTATTTCTTTTATGAATCTGGAAATTAGCTCAATAAATTATTAACATAAATCTTCATCCATAAATATTCATCCAACAAGGGTTACTGTGAAGACTAAGGACTTGATGTAATTTCCTGTCTTAATGCTCTACACTTTCATTGGTAATGTAGAACTTTCCTCCTTTTGTTATGATAATGACTTCCTCATTCACCACAAACCCTCTGTGCCCAGGTATTCACTCTTTCTTCTTGTTTATGTCTGTTATTAAGGATCAATTCTATAATTTTCCAGTGGCATGTGTTGCCTTCTTCTCCATTAAATCCCAAAAGAAAATGATTATCTGAGAGCAAACCCTCTGATGTCCTTTGCATGCCCCTTTCAGTTCTATTGATATTCTCATGGCATCTGAACACAGTGCTCTACACAATTTCTTTTTTATTTTTTACTCTTTTCTATTTTTCCAAAGAAACACTCCCCTTTAAAACTATTTTTCTGACAATATGTAGGTCATCTTTGCACTTTCTTGATATTTTCCTTTGATGCACAAAAGTTTTAAATTTTGATAAAATCAAATTTATCTATTGTTTCTTTGGTTGCTTGTGCTTTTGGTGTCATATCTAAGAATCCATTGCTGAATCCCAAGTCATGAAGATTTGTCCCCATGTTATCTTCTAAGTGTTTTATACTATTAGCTCTTATACTTAGGTCTTCGATTAATTTTGAGTTGATTTTTGTAGGTGGTGTGAGGTAGGGGTCTAACTTCATTCTTTTGCATCTTAAGCAGTTTTCCATTTCCCAATGCTATTTGTTGAAGAGATTATTCTTTGTATAAACTTAGCATCTTTGTCAAAAATCAATTGGCCATAGATGTGTGGGTCCATTTCTGGACTTTCAATTCATTTCCATTGATCTATTTGTCTACCTTTGTGCCAGTACCACACTGTTTTGATTACTGTCACTTTGTAATACAATTGCAATGGGAAGTATGAGTCCTCCAAACCTGCTCTTCTTTTCTTCAAAATTGTTTGACTATTTGGGTTCCCTTGCAATTCCATATAAATTTGAGTATCAATTTTCCATTTCTGAAAAAAAAAAAAAAAAAAAAAAAAAGCTGGAATTTTAATAGGGAACTGCATTGAATTTCTATATTGCTTTGGGTAAAATTGACATATTAATAATGTTAACTTCTAATCAATGAATATGGAATATCTTGCCATTTATTTAGATCTTTAATTCTTTTCAGCATGTTTTGTAGTTTTCAGTGTATAAGTTTTTTGTATCCTTAATTAAATTTATTCCTAGATATATTATTCTTTTAGATACTATTATAAATGGAATTGTTTTCTTAATTTCCATTTCAGATTGTACATTGCTAGTGTATAGGAACACAGTTATATTTTGTGCATTGATTTTGTGTCCCTTCCACTTTGCTGAATTCATTTATTAACTCTAATAGTTTTCTTGTGGCTTTCTAGATATAAAATCATGTCTTTGCAAGTAGAGAATATTTTACTTCTCCCTTTTTAATCTGGATACCTTTTATTTCTTTTTCTAGCTTAATTTCTCTGGCAAGAACTTCTAGTATAATACTGAATAACAGTGGTGAAAGCAGGCATCCCAGTTGCATTTCTGATCTTAGGGGGAAAGCTTTAGGTTTTTCACCATTGTGTAAGTATAAGCTATGGGTTTTTCATAAATGGCCTTTATCATCTCAAGAAACATTTCCTCTATTCCTACTTTTCTGGGTGTTTTCATGAAGAAAGGGTGCTGGATTTTTTTAAATGTCTTCCTGCATCTACTGAGTAATCATTTGATTTTTTCCCTTCATTCTTTTTATGCCATGTATTACATTGATCAAATTTTTGTGTTGAACTACCTTAGCATTCATGGGATGAATTCTACTTTGTTATGGTATACTCTTCTTAATATACCATTTGCTAGGATTTGACTTGCTAGTATCTATTGCAATTTGGCTTGTGTTAATTCCAACTTGACGTCAATACTCTACACATACACAGTACCTCTACCCCTCCATCCCTCCTTTTTTATGTTGTTCATGTCACAAGTTACATTTTTATGCATTGCACATTTTTATGCATTGTGTGCCCAGTAACAATATTTTGGTCTTCATAGTTTGGATGGCAAATTCAGTTGTTAGTCTTATTAAGGATCCCTTATAAATGGCATGTCACTTCTTTTGCTGTTTTTAAGATTCTGTCTTTGGGCTTGGCCTTGGACAGTTTGATCATAATGTGTCTCAGTGTAGATCTGTTTGGGTTCACCTTGATTGGCATTCATTGAGCATCTTGGATTTTGTATATTTATATGTTTCATCCAATATGGGAAGTTTTCAGCCATTATTTTTCAAAAATCTTTTTCTGGCTCTTTATCTCTCTCATCTCCTGGTTCTCTTATGTTGTGTATTGTCCTAGTTTGAAGCTGTTATGTACCCCAGAAAGGGCCATCCTCTTTTAACCTGTTCCTCTGGGTACAGACCTGTTGGTCATGGGATCTTTGATTAAGTTACTTCAATTTGAGATGTTACCCACCCCATTCAAGGTGGATCTTAATCCCTTTACTGAAGTCCTTTATGAAAGGATAATGGACAGAAAAAGCAGAGAGAGAAAAAATACCCAGAGGAGCTGAGAGAGGAAATCACTGAAGCCAGAAGCTGAAAGCAATGAAACCTGGAGAGAAGGACCAGCAGACACAGGCCATGTGACAGAGGTGTCCCAGATGCTGGTAGCCTTTCTTCAGAGAAGGTGTCATCCTGTTGATGCCTTAATTTGGACACTTCTATGGCCTTAGAAATGTAAATCTGTAAGCTAATAAATTCCCATTGTAAAAGCCAATCCATTTCTGATATATAGCATTCTGGCAGCTTTAGCAGACTAAAAACATGTATATTGGTACTCTTGATGGTGTCCCATAGATTGCTGAGGCTCTGATCATTTTTTTTTTCATTCCTTTTTCTTTCTGTTCCTTAACCTGGACAATTTCATTTGTCTTGTTTTTTTTTTTTTTTTTTTCAAGTTCACTGATGCTTTTTTCTGCTTCCTCTGCTATTCTCTTGAGCCTCTCTATTAAATTTTTGACTTCAGCTATTGTACTTTTGTGTTCCGGAACTTCTGTTTGGTTTTTCCTTATAATCTCTGTCTAACTATTGAATTATCCTTTTCTTCATATATTGTTTTTCTGATTTCTTATTAGTTGTTTTTCCATATTTTCCTTTAGTTCATTGATCCTACTTATGATCATGAGTTGTTCTAAGATTTTTGGTTAGTAATTCCAGAGACTGTGCTTCCTTTGGAATATTTTCTGTCTAATTTTTTTCCTATGATGAGGCCATACTCTCCTGTTTTCTTGTATGTTTTGTCATTCTTTTTGTGGGGAACTGGACAATATGAGTATTTATTTTGTGGTCACTTTGGAAATCAATTCTCCCACTCTTTAGTTCATCCTACTAAGAAGGAAAAAAAGAACAAACAACAACAACAGCAACAAAAGAACAAAAAACAAAGCAAAGCAAAAGAAACAAACAAAAAAACCAAAAAAAAAAAAAAAAGGAAGGAAAGAGAGAAAAAAATAAAAGAAAAAAAACGAACAAATATACAAAATACTCATGCAAAACAAAAGAAAAAAACAAGGGAAAAAAATGAAATGCACTGCTTCACCAAGTCTCTTTTTATATGCCAGTGAGAAGCAGTAAGTTGCTGGTTTTGAGGCTGAAATCTAGGCTAGCATCCCTGCTTGTCCCTCAGGGATCTGCCAGACTGAAAAGTATAGAACAGAGAAAATAAAAACCAACCTACTAAAAAAATGATAAAAATAAAGAGGTATATTTGCTTTTTTTTGTCACTGTAGATGCTAGTATATGGCCAGAAAACACTGCTTTTTGGGAGACACAAAGGCTAGTGCTTTGGCTGGGCCCTTAGGGATCCACTAGACCAAACAACTTAAGAAAGAGAAAGAAGAAAAGTGAAAAAGTGCACTGGGTCTTTAAATCCTGGTAGATGTTGGTCTGAGGCTAGATGCTGCTGCTGCTGCTGCTTCAGGGAGAGCAGAAACCAAGGCCAGAGTCTGTGCATTGCCCTCAGGGATCTGCCAGACCAGGAAATGCTCACACACACAAAAAGAAAAGAAAAGAAAAGGAAAAACATGAGCTCTTCAGGTGCTGGTGAATGCTGGTGGAAGACTGGAAGCCCTGCTACCCAGATGTCAAAACTGAGGCCAGCCTCCATGCTTGTCTGTCATGGATCCCACAGAGCAACCTTGACCCTCAACCCCAACTTTTACAGGAAGATGTTTTCTCTGCCAGCCCTGGCCCCAGCCCACTGCTCTTGGAATCCGGGCTGCATTGTGATGGCTGCTGTTTCTGCAGCTGCTGTCATGGGGCTGAGCAGAGGGTACTAGACATTGGCTTGTGTTTTCACTTACAAAAGCTCAGCTCTCAGCAGCCTCTTGCATCTTCTAGCACTCCTGTAGTTGTTCTAAATGTCCATTCTGGTTCCATAGTTACCACTTAGTTAATTCCAGTTTCTTTTCTAGATCTTTCATTTTTCTAGTGGAAGGAGAGATTTGTAAAATTTCCTATTCTTTTATTTTGCCTCTACTCTGTTTAAGGGATTTCCTTTGTCACCTTTTTTGTAGAAACAAAATATAATAATCCTCTCTTAATAATTAGTAGCACTAATTAGTGTTGTGAGCAGATGGCTTTCCATCTTCTTCCTATTCAGAGCATAGTCTGTGTCACAATTCAATTCCCCAGTTGCTATGGTCTCTATGTGACATCAGTCTGGACTGAGTAAAAATGAAGTGGAATATGTGTGTTCCCATAGACAGAAATACAAAATTTTCTCATGACCTTTCCTTTTCATGCTGTTTGTTTGTATTATATGTGTTCAGTATATTTATGTGTATTTAAACTCAGTTTATTTGTATCTGGGATGCATCTATATATATGTAGATGAGTTAGATAGATAAATGGATGGTGATACAGACATACATGCACAAACACACCTCTATTCCAAGATTCATATTTTACACATTAAAATGTTCTCTGGTCCTAGCATGATTCTCACATTGATTTGTGTGTTTAATGTAATGTTTTTTCCTCTGAAAAGCTATCATTCACTGATAGTTCATCTTCTAATTGATAGGATTTTAGGAACAAGGAAATACATTACTTACAAGAGGGAGAGGTCAGTTAAAAGAAAATCATTGTATTTTATTATGAAACTAAGTCCTTCTATCAGTGTCAAGAACACAAATATGATTCCTCTCTCCCCAGATTCCTGAGCAGAATGAGAGGTAGAGTCAATGTTTGGCTTCACTGTGGCGTTAATAGGAGATGGCAAGTACTCCTGGAGCCGCTGTAATGCCAACAACACAATCTTCTCCAGTCTAACATCACAGTAATCTTTGTTGGCATTAAGGCTATTTCATCTCTGGCGGAGTAACATTCAGCAGATGGATTAGGGGCCTTATCTTGCTAAGACCAGCAATATCAGGAATCAATAGATGAGCGACTTCTGTGAATAGGACCTGAGGGAGGTGAACACGTTGCTTTCTAAAGCTTCCAGGGACGATCCTAATACTGTAGATGGCATGAATGGCGAGGTGGAGGAATTTGATTTTTCTGAATATTTTTCAAGCTCAGATCGGGTCCTAGGGGATGAACAATTCAATTTGGGCTCAGTTGTTTGAAAGAAAGAAGCAATAGAAGAAAACAACTCAAATATATATGCCGTTCTTTCCTTTTCCAAGTACTGACATTGATGCAGCATGTAAACTTTGTTGAGAACATCTAAATGAACTCTGCCAAACTGCTGGTGAAAAGTAACTTTCTTTTGCACGAATGGTTCTACTCACCTCTGATTTAATGTGTATATTTCATTCACAGATGCAAAGATAAAATGTCTTCCTCTAGAATAATATTCTTTTCTCCTTAGGAATGGTTAGTTGGCAAATAAAATTATTTTTCTGGGCTTTAATTTCCCCATTTGAAAAATGGTGATAATGATAGTTCCTTCAAAGTGTTGTTATGGAGAGTGAATTACCTAATGCAAATAAGGCACTTGGCGTGGTGCCTGACCTTAGTAGGATTTCAGTAAACATTAGCTACTAATAAGTGCACATGGACTCCTTTTCACATTTATACATTTTTAAGGTCTCTTTAACATTTATATGTCTATCTCTGGTCAGCAGAATGTTTGTGCCGACATGTGTCAGTGAAAGCTGGTCTTTGGTCTTTATTTTCTAGTCCAGTGTGTCCC
Organism: Choloepus didactylus; assembly: GCF_015220235.1. Taxonomy (NCBI): domain Eukaryota; kingdom Metazoa; phylum Chordata; class Mammalia; order Pilosa; family Megalonychidae; genus Choloepus; species Choloepus didactylus. The sequence goes on from NC_051311.1 coordinate 83,938,139, forward strand.
CATTTTTGGCAGACATCTATCCTGATTCTGTCTGTAAGAAGCTTATTGCTCAGTGTCTGGAGATTATAGACTTGTCCTCGTCTGACTCTGTGGAGGGCTGGTTTCAGCGTGTGTTCCCAAAGCAATGTGGGTCCAATCATAGTTGGAGCTGGGCTTACGACAGCCATTTTCAACTTGCATTTCATCTTCAGGCTTTCTCCATCTTGTGATGAGCAGTGCCTGTCACCACTGCCATCTCATCTAGTCACTCTTCATCTCAAACTCAGTGAAGCTTCTCTTCTCTATCTCCCTACATTGAAGCAAATTATTCTCACTATTGTTCCTGGTGCAAAGTGAATTAAATTGAAGTCTGGAGCCCAGAAGCCTGGAGATCTGTCTGTCTCTCTCTCTCTGCTAAGCAATGTCATCAGCCAACAGCTAATATTTTTCTTTTTTATTTTATTTGTAATTTGCCTACACATGGCATTAAACAAGCACCAAGAAAAAGAGAAAAATGTGCAGAAGCTGTAAATAAGAAACAGATAATTGGCTTCTTTAATACAAATTCCTTTTCTTATCTGTCTCTCTCCGAATGGAAAGTGAACACAATACTACACCCATAAGCAGTTCCACTTCAGGTGAATAATAAGGAGGCACGCCTCCATGCAGTCTTCTGGGTAGATACAGGCAGCTTCCTCAAGATATCAAACAATTCAAGGGGTCATGTTGCAGGAGCTGTGTTAGCTATTTATATTATTAAAAAAAAAATGGATTAGGAATGATTATTTCAGATCTCTGAGATAGCTGTAGCATAATGGTGAGGTGGGGGTTGGGGGCGGCTCTGTCCTTGGGGTTAGGAGACCTTCTCTAACCTTCTCTAATGGTGGTTTGGCCACTAAGGACATGTGTGGGGTTCACACTCTCCCTCCACCACAGTTCCTTTATCTGTAAATGAGAAAGTTGGTTTTGTAACTTCTATGATTAAGATCACAAAGTGGACAAACTCTGAAGCCATTTTAACCCCAAGACCTGAATCTGTTTATGAGTAGCTGCCAGATTATCATTCTTAATTATTTAGAGATTGATAACCAGTTGATGAGATTTGAGGCTTTCTGATCCTTTTTTCCTTTCCTCCTGCTGCTCACTTTTGGGCCATTTCAGTGCTCATTGCTATATGTTTCCCAGGCTGGGGAAATAACAAATATAGTAACTGGAAGAAGTCCATTTAGCTCCTTAGTAATAATTCTGATAAAAGGGCTTCAGGGAAAAGGCTGAAACCTTTTGATTACAATGAGATTTGGGAATTTATTTAAGATTTTGATGAGATTTGAGAACTTATTTTTCTATGTATTTTATGTATTCTATTGCAACTGATAAGCAAATACTGGCTAAAATGTGAAGGAGAGTCTATTTAGGAATTAGGGGATATACAATTTCTTACATACATTGAGGGACTTTGGGTGTGTAACCTTGATTTCCAACTTTATTTGATATAAGATGAAGCCCTTTTAAAAACTATTTACCATTCAATTTCCTGTAAAAACTAAACACCAGCCTGGTTTATGATAGTAGATGGAGTTTATATATCTACCAGGACAAGGCTTTCCCTGGAATTCTAGACTAGTCAAAGCCCCCCTGTAATTAAGGAAACATTTTCATTATTGTTATCCTAATTAACCACATTGTTTACTTACAGAATATGTACACAAACACCCCATTTGGGGAAGGAAAGAATCTAGCATTTTTACTATGTATCTGGCACTGTGCCTAGCTCATTGCATACTTTATTTCATTTAATTCTCAAAAAAGAGCAGTAACAGCTACATGCCAAGTATGTATTTTATTCCATGAATGCCGAGGATAAGGCCATTGTTCTCCGTCATATTTACTTATTTTTTTTCTTTCTTCGATTTATTTCGCTCTCTCTTTCCCAATGTCCACAATCCTTTCTTCGTTTTCCTTTCCTGTACTTCTTCTAGGTCCCAGTTGCAGATATCCATTGCTTTTCCCTTTCTCCTTCCTCCTTGTGCTTCCTCCTCTTCTGTCTTGGATCTGCCAAAGGCTCCTGTAGGTGTCCTTTAGTTCTTCTGGTAAATTTTTGCTGCTAAAACTGCTGCAGGCTGCTGGCATAAGTCAAATCACATTTGGCAAAATATATATTACATATCTGGAAACTGGGTTATATTCATTCTAGAGCAATTAACTAGATAATTGCTCTGGCATAAAGGCAGCCCTGTACTATTCTTGTGACAAAATAAATAATGTTAATTATAGCACCACCTAACATTTCCAGGGAGTGGTAAAAGAGAGCCGGACTTATTCTTATTTTAGATCAATTCAACATCTCCAAAGCTTGTTTACTTTCTCTTTTAGAGGAATTTTTTCTGTTCATAATCACTGAATTCTTTTTAAATATTTTTTGACATACACTAATTTTTTAACATACACTAATGCATTAGGCTGGATGTATCTCCTGGAGAGTAGGAGTTGTGTCTATATTTGTATGATCAGTGATGGGAAACTGTATGGCACAGACTCTACTCACCTATGGAACTGAAATACCTGTTATGTTCTTGACCCCCTTTCTGAATCAAATTTATCCAGCCACTCTAGTCTTTGGCACTGGACACTGTAAATGACACCTGGAGACATGCATCAATCCAGTATCCACTTGGTCTTGTAAAATTTTGTTGTCTTTTCTACAGGTTTTCCACTCCTTCCCCTCTCAAAATTTTGATGCCTTTGGTGCAGATTACTGAGAAATAGGCTCTGATTCAGAGATTAGCATGCAAGAGGTTTATTGGGGAGAGCTTTTGGGATCTACACCTGAGGAAGGAAGGGTTGGGGAGAAAGAGAAGATGGGCTAGGTGCAGTATCACTAGAGGCTACAGCCAGTCCGTGGGGACCTCTAAAGCTGGGAGGTCCTTTCTTTCAGAGTTGTCCCAAGTTGGGGCTTTGTGGCCAGACCTTTATATCCTATATACTGATGCTCAATCATCGGATAAGGGCTACCACAGGAATAGGGTGTGACCTCAAGTGAGGTGGCTCTCTTCAGTAGAGGCAACTCGCTAAAGGGCTGGCAGCTGAGGGCAACATCCCCAGGATTTGGGGGATCAAGTCCCTCACTCCAGAGTAAGATCTGAGGGCTGTGTCACAGTATCCACCAAACATACACTCTTTGACAGATAAATTTAGGGTGGAATTCAAAGTGTCTGTGTGCGTGTTTTAATTTCTATTTTCTACCATGGGATCCTCCTACCTGTAAAATGATTATGCAATAGACATTCCGATACTCTTAGGTCTTCTTCCCTTCTCTCCTCCTTAAATAAGTAAATACTTGAAAATATTTTTCTTTTAATTAAAGCAGTTGTAGGTTTACGGAAAAATTGTATACAGAAAGTAGAGTTCCCATATACCCCTGCCAATGCACCATTTTTCTCTATTATTAACATTTTGCATGAGTGTGTTACTTTGTTACAATTGATGAACCAGAACTATAATAATTATATTATTAACTGTAGTCCATAGTTTATGTTAGCGTTCACACTTTATGTTGTATAGTTCTGTTTTTGTTTTTTTTTAAATTTTATTCTGGCAGCAAAATACAACCTAAAATTTCCATTTTAACCACTTCCAAGGATAACAATTCAGTTGTGTTAATTACTTTCACGATGCTGTGCCACCATCATCTTGGGTCCTCTCTTAAGAGCTTCCATCACAATAGAAACTTGGCAAGATAATGTGTCAGGGTTCTCTGAACTGTGCAGTTGTTGAGGAAAGAGAGGAGCCTGGATGTTTTCCAAATAATCAGTCTACTTTTAAGACCAATCTTTTCTCCCATGTTTGATTATGTGTCATAATGGCTAAAACTTTTGCTCTCATTTATGAGCTGTTTCTTGGGTCCTGAGTCAGCATTCTCTCATGATAATGTTGTCATTAAATTAGATAGTTGGCTGTCATTTACTGTCTTCCCTATTGCGTGTGTATTCTTCTTAAACTTGTTTACATTAGCAATAAATAGCTCCTGGAGAGCATAATGATACTTTTATTTCCACCAATCACTGTGATCATGGCTTGGGTCATATCATAACACATTGCTGTACTGAGCTAAGCTAATGACTCCTCAAAACAGTGTAATAAACTTACAAATGAGCTTTTTTTCAATTTTCAGTAATTGTGGGTTAAATCTTCCAGGAATGCATAAAATATAGGGCCCTCTGATTTTACGATTATTTTTCTTGCCTTTAAATTAATTTAATTTGTTACCGTATATCCAATATCTTTTGATTCCAGCTCAGAAATGTTGAAACCTGCTATTGTTTAAAAATCTATGCTTTAATGTTTTTACGCTCTTTAAAGTCTTTATGCTTTTTAAAAGTCAAAGAACTATAAGATAATACAGAGGGGGGAAAAGTAAATTACACATAAAAAATCCATTTCTATGCTAATGAAGTGTGTTATATGAGAATGTTCTTGCTTTTGGAGAGAAAATAGAAAATGCTTAAGAAATTTGTTTCCTTAGATGAAAGGTGTCAAAATTATAATCTGCAAGCATTCTAGTTAGTTACATTTCTCTAGTATGTCTTAATGAAAGTGTTTTGCTTGAAATGACCAGGGGAAAAAATCACCAAACAGAACAGGCTGATGACCAGTAACAGATTTAAGAACCGCCATTTCTAATTTTCTCTTTTCTACCTAGGGCTGTTGCTTTCAAATGTTTTAAAGATTCAGAATGTTTTTACTTAAATACTGTGATACAATTGAAAAACAAAATATTCATTTTATTTTAATACGCAAAGATACCACTCCTACCCCCAAACTAGTGCTTTATTTTCCAACGGTTCTTATCTATTCTTAAAAAAGCTTATGAAAAATTTTGAAAATATACAAAAAAGTAAAGCATAACATGATAAACCCTTAGTGTCATCAGTTTTATCCATTATCAACTCATGTCCATCTCGATTCATGTCTATCCTACCCACTCTCTACCCCTCCCAGATTATTTTAATACTATATCATTTTATTTACAAATAGTTCAATATACACTTTATAAGACAAGGACTCTTAAAAACATAACCACAGACTTATTATGTTATGCTTAAAAGTTAACAATAATTTAAGAACAAGTATCCAGTAAGTGTTCAAAGCTCTCAAATTATCTCAGAAATTAATTTTTTAAAGCAATTTGTTTCAAGTCAGTATTCAAATAAGGCACACACATTATAGTTGGTTGACATAATTCTGAAGTCTCTTCTAATATACGTGTTTCCCCTTCATGTCTAATTTTTGTTCTTTGAAGTTTATTTGTTGAAGAAATCAGGTCATTTGTTCTATATAGCATCCCATAGTCTGGATTTTCCTTATTGCACATCCACAATGTCAATTATCATGTTTATCTAGTTCCTCTATTTCTTAAAAATTAATATTAAGACCTACATAATTAATCAGGTTTTGTTTTAAGTTTTAAATCAATTTTTAAATTTTTAAAATAAATTTTACTTAGTGCAGACCTAATCAAATTTGGAGGTGGCAGACACACACACACACACATATTTGAGATAATAGTCACTTAACATAAAGTTGACCATTTTAAAGTTATTCAATGTCATTTACTACATTCACAATAATTGTGCAACCATTACTTCTATCTATGTAGTGATTTTTCTTTTAACAATATCAGTCACAGTGGGGTCCTGTGAAAGATGTTTCAGAATGTGGAATTTAATTAAAAATAATTTAAGATTGTCAGTGGGTCATGAGAAACTGTCAAACATGGCAATTCCCTCAACTGAAAACCACCTAAGATCAGGAGTACAGTTCTAAAATATTGTAGAAGTGTTTGCTTCAATTAAGGCCAGAAAATATAAATTATAATAAATATTGTTTTTTGAGTAAAAATCATATTTAAAAATAAGATAATGTTGTGAGTTTTAATATACGTACTCTTTTTTTAACATCAATTTTTATACACTACATCATCTTAATCATTTTATCTGATCTTACAAAGACTTTGCAGACTGAGGACCAGACTTGAAAATGGCAGAAACTAAAAATGTCCTTGAAAGCTATAAAAAGAAGAACAGCATGGCTGGGAAGCCACAACTTTGGTGACTTCAATGAAAGTCACCTCCATTATTTTCTTTCCTTTGTTTTGAACTTAATGCTATTTCAAAGTCTTAGGAGATGGTGATTGATTAGAGGAGTTTAGATTATATTCCAGGTGGAAGAAGGATTTGGTCCCTAGAGCCTCCATAGTGCTAAGAAATGCTTTCCGTGTTAAACTCTATAGAACGTAGTTGTGTATTGTGTATTTTCTTCATGCTTAGCTATATAGAACATTGAAGGTAGTTTCTCAAAAGCAGTACAGTATGCTGTTATAAAGAGTCTCAGCGCCCATGATCCAGGGACCAATATATATATATTTCCTCCAAGGAACATTATACAGAAAATTTGGGGATCAGGCTCCTCAGAATTTGTCAATAGGAACAAATATCCCATCATTCATTATTGTTATGTTTAATTTAATTTTTCTTTTCTTAATTTTTTGTTTTTTTCAAAGAAGCACTCCCTTTACATCCTCCCTGAAATCACCTGGTAACCTCTAATCTACTTTCTGTCTCTATGAATTTGCTATTTCTAGTCATCTCTTATAAGTGATATCATAACAAAATTAGTCCTCATGTGCTTTGCTTATTTAACTGGGAATAATGCTTTCAAGATTCTTCCAAGTTGCAGGAGTTTTCGTAATTCATTTTTTGTATGGCTGAATAAGAGTCTGTTGTGTATGCATACCACATTTTCTTTATCCATTCACTTATTGAGGGACACTTGGGTTGTTTCCAACTTTTGGCTAGGAAGTTTTAGTCACTAGGAAGCACACAACATCTGTCTTTCTGCCTTTTTGTGATGTTAGCAGCCATTAATGATTATTGCCTAGATCCATAACTTTATTAGGGTGTTAAAATATTAAAATTATATAATTCCTACTTCACATGTTAATTGGAATATTGCTATAAAGGAATATTCTTTATTTACTAGTTTCCAAATACTGGTTTCAAAATTGGTTCCTAACATCCTCTAAATGTGACCAATAGGGAAAAAAGTTTATTATTATTCACCATACTTTAAGTATATTTGATAGTTCATTCCCTTGTAGCTTTCAAACTGACTCATTCTTAATTTTCCCAAATTTTGCTTTAAGTTGGTTTATAGTTGTCCTTCTAATCCATCTGTAATACTCTTCAATAGCTTCCTAATTTTCTGTATAAGTGCCAGACACACCTTACACATGTCATGTCCCAGATGTGGAATCAGCCACTTCTCCAGAATTCTGGGAAATCAATTAAATATAAAAATCTGGGACCTAGAGTTTGCTTTTTACTTATTGTTAGGGGTTGCTTATTGCTATTGGGTTGATCATAGTATCTAAGCTTTTTCAGTGAACAGAGCTTTTTGTTTTAATAAATTTCATCATGAGTTCAAACTGATACAGTCTACTTAACTTTATTGATCTTATATTGTATCTAATTTTTCTCATACTGAAAATCTCTGTTGGTATGTAAGACACCCATATAGTCATTCATCTGCTTTATCTCATGATACACACAATGGACTCAGAATAAAATACAAACACTACCACCAATGATATGATTAATCCAAACAGTTAATTTTTTTAGTTCCATTTGTGCTTAGGTTATACTTAACCTGGCATATGTGATAAAATTGCTATGTTTCAAAGACACTTAAATTAGTTTCCCTCTAGGTAGTTATACTACGGACTCAGTACATAGTTGGATCCATTTGCTTTACTTTGATTTAGCCTTAGAGAACTTGCCTTTTAAAAATGCATAATTATCTACAATATTCGATTGTTCCAATGTCAAATCTATAAACAAAGTAGGTTCAGAGAAGTCTAGCTTTTACCTCTGTCCTCTTGATCCCATTCCTTCCCTCCTTTAAAAGGCAAACACTTTAACATTTTAAAATTGGTCTTTCCATTAATTTTGGGGGGTATTTAAGAAGGTTTGTATTTTTGTTCTACAGATTATTTTATACTAATATCCTTATGTAGTAACCATAATCCTTTTCTTTTGGGATGTTGTCTTTTGGTTCCATACCATGAGCAATATTGAAAATACCTCTTAACCTACTTTTACCTCCCCATTCTGTCCTAACATTTAATTTAAAGAAATATCCTTTTTGTCATTTAATAAATATGAAGCAGTCATCAGTTTTGATCAACTTTTCATGTACCCTCCCCTTTATTCACTTCTTCACTTTTTTTTTTGATAGTTGTATGCCTGAACATATAGCTATTATATTCTATATTGACTATATATAATCATGATTTAGCTTTAGTTTTTTAGGTAAATATTCATGCGATGTTCATCTTGAGGCCCAAAGCCATTGCCAATCCAGTCATTTTGGTTGTCAGAAGCCCACTTTTAGTAAATACCTCAGAAAGGGTTTATTGGACCAATATTCTCTGAGTTCTTGAATTTTCATAACATTTTTTCCATGTTATGTCATGTTTGTCATGTTATTTTGTCATGGTTTTTATACTTGAAGTTGCTTTTGCTAGATAAAAAGTTGTTGGCTCACATTTCCCACCTTGGGTTTCTTAAATATTTTAGTTCATTCTCTTCTGTCATGAAATGTTGCTGTGGAAAATTGATGAAAATATGATTTTCTCTCTCTTGGCCTTTTTGCCTAGTTTCCCAAAGGATTCTGTTTTATTTTTTCTTAAGGTTCATCATGTTTATTAGTGTATATTTCAGTCTTTGGTAGCAATTTCAATTCTTTGTTTATGTCAAAGTTCGCTGAATTAAAAATTTTAATATTCTATTCAATTGCTTTTTTATGTATACATCAGATCTTCTTTGCTTTTACTTCATCTGCATCTTTCACTTTCTCTTGTATTCTTTATATCTCTACATTTCTTTTATTTTTTATAATTTCCCTCCTTACCATGTCCTATTTCTCTTAACATATTATCCCTCACTTTATTCACTCTCATGTTTCATCTAGTTTATCCTTTATTTCTGAAATATTTTTTCTTTTATTTATAATTGTTCCCTAATTTTTCCAGCTATCTTTTCAAATCTTTCTTTTCTTAAACCACCTAACTTTTGAGGTTTTCTACATCTGATTTATGTCATTGTCTCATGATTTTCTTAATTTCTTGTAGCTTATTTTGAAGTATTAGATTGTAATTTTCATCTTTTTTGAAATATCTTTCTGCTGAGCATTAACTTTTTATCAGGCCATTATTCTGCCCCTTATTCTATTTTTTAACATAAAATTTGAATGGATTTTATCATAATCCTTTTCTTTTGTTTAAGTGTGATAGTTTTCCCTCTCTTCTTAGAGGAAAATGAGCCAGGATGGCTTTCCTCACCTCATAGCTTCAGAATGCCTTCTTGTGTTATGTTCATAAAGTGTTTTAAAATGTGGCTGTGTACTTGCTGAGATACAGAGGCTCTCATTCTCAAAAGCTGGACTTCTCTTTCCTTTGCCTCCATTGTCCCTCTCTTGTTCAATGTGGATTCTAAACCCAGTAGTTTCTCCTCATTGTAGCTCTTTTTCACCATTGGAAGCTCCAGCAGATTGATTTCCAGAGTTTAAAAGGCCCAGACCACTCCACCACCATCTGACCCTGGTGTGGTCCCATTCCACTGCTCTGCAAACTGGAGCCTGTAAACTTCCCTCCCACTGTCATCTGCTGTTCTCAGCTTGGCCTGATGGGTATTCTGGGTAATTCCGTGGTTTTGTGGCTCTCAGGGACAACTGCAGTCCCCCGGATTTTGTTCTGTTCCCTTTTGCACAGTTGCAGATACCACATGGGTCTTGTTGCTATTACAGCTCATATCTCCCAGTTTGTATTTTCAGGATTGGTGGACATCCTGCAGCTGCTATTTTACAGATGTACTTTGTGGCATCTTTGGTTGTACTATTCTAATTGTTCTCTCAGTTATTATGGAGCAGAGTGAGATTCAGTTACATTTAAAAAAATCATCATTTTCTCAAGCTGATGTTTTAAATACGTGTTTTTGTCAACATCTACGAGATAGAACAACTGTATGGAAACTTCCCTCCCAGAACTCAGAGTTTTAGATGTACAAATAGCATCATATTTCCTTTTGAATTTTCTAGAGGAAAAAATCTTTCATGTCAATAGTATTCTATGAAAAAATAACATATGAAAATAAGCCAATCCTGTGTTTTAGAATGGGATATTTGAAAGCATATGGGCATTGTAATCAGACTTGGATGTGAGGTTCACCAGTATCACTATTAGTTTACTGGTAGTTACATCTCTGAGCTTCAATTCAGTGCCAAGCCCATGGTAGGTACCTGATAAACTTCATGAATGAATACTGGAATTCATTTGTGCCCTGTCACCTACCTTGCTGAGGTGTTGTGAAGGTAACAGAGAATATGTGTAAAGTGCCTAATAGATCATTCTCCTCATTGCACATGTCCCTTTCATGTCGTTTCTTTATTTTCACAGCATCTTAAGTTTTCCTCATATTTTCCGTCCTCTCAGTTATATCTTATGACTTATGTCAGCCTTTGGTCTTCTTTATGTTGTGTTATTTTCTCTTTTGTGTTATAATTATACTGAACCATTTTATTTTTCTACCTGATTTTTCCTGAGTGGTGTCATTCATGTATAAAATTCCTGGTCAATTCCTGGTCATTTGTTATCTACTGATAACAAATGAGCATGTTCATATGTGAGAGCCTGTCCATGTGCCCCGCATTACTGCTCGCCCCACTCTTAATTATCTATGCCTCTCAGTAGCTTTGTGTGATAATATTTAAGTAAATCCAGGTTTAAAAAAGGGTTAGAAATCAACTTTGGTGACTAACTTTTATTTATATATAAAGTTGCTAAAGACTCCATGTTTCTGTCAAGGGGATCCTAGTTAGTAGATTATCATCTCGTCACAGAAAAATGTCAAGACAACATAAGCAAGGCCTGGAAACAGTAAGGAATATCATTTAGCTGAGGCTTTTGGCACAGGATTAGCTTGATTATAAATGAGCAGAGAAAAAAATGCCAATTTTTAGAAAAGACAGCACTCACAACCACCTAGAAAATGAAGGCTGACAGGCAATTGATTGCTTGACTCTGCTTCCACTAGCCATAAGGGCAATAAAACTGGATGGAGAAAAGCAACTGATGAATGCCCAGGCTTTGCCTCATAAAGAGAACAGCCCCAGTTACCTAACAGAAGGCAGGAATGTCCTTTTTTCCTTTCCCAGTATTAGCTTCTAGAGCCATGACCAGGTTTGGATCAATTAGAAAGCTGTGTGAACTGCTATTGGTGGTAGAAATGCTTCTTTTTAAGGTAATTGGGTCACTGTTCTCTGCTCTGTGATTCTACATTTCTTACCTCCATTTGGAGATTAATTTTGGTAAATGAACAGAGCAGGAAGTAGGGAGATCAGTGATTGATTGTGTATTGGGGCAACTGTAACCTCCTCCAATATGATACTTTTCGGAGGGGCTGAAGTAACAAGAATCTTGTGAGCACTTAATGCTGGGGATTTCATGTAGTTTGTGATACTAGTTTTAGAGATCCAGAAAATGAGCACAGATGAGATTCCACTTAACATAGGAGAACTATGTAGATGAATGTCTGCTAAACACTGAGAACTGAGCAAGAATCTGGGCCCATATATTTGCCTTCCAGCTTTAGATCAGAGAAAGATGTTCAACAAGCATCCAAGTAGGTATTGAGCATAGTTAAAGAAAATTATCTTTCCTATCTATGGGTGAATGTAGAGTCTGAATAGAGTTCTTTTCAAGCAGGTTAGTACATGGGAAAAAAATAACCCCAAAGAAGTAAGCAGCAACTTGAGCCTATAACAATAGCAACAAAATCTGTAGGATAAGAGAATGGGACTATACTCCAACTATTTAGAAAAAGAACATGTCTCTGAACACAATCTATTTTCGGGATGCACACAGGAACTAGGAAAACAACAAGAAAGCTGATGTTCTGCTTCTCCAATAGTGTATTAAAAAGAAGAGATTTGGGTGAAAACTTGAACAAATTGAGGAGGAAAGGGAGATATTTAGCAAAGGAAGGTTTGCAAAGAAACAAAAAGAGGCAATAGCAAAGTTAAACCTACATTGAAAGTAGTAAATAGTAGAATTACACTGTAGAAAATAAAATCTCAGTAAAGGACAAATTTGTGAAGTTCTCCAAGCACCTAAAGAAAAAGTATAAAGAGATTAGATTAACACCATGATAGAGACAACAATTGCAGAGAACAGAGAACAAAGACCTGTTCCAGAAATTAAAGGTGTTTTTAAATTAGATATTGGAATAAAAACATTATGTAAGAACACAATTAAAAAAAGACATCTTTCCAGAGCCAAATAAAATGTCTGAGAATGCAGACTTAAAGGACGCCTCATAACCGAGTTGAGTTGTTGTTTTCCGCATGAATGTGATGAAAAGGGCAGGAAGGAATGGAAATCTGGCCCATGATCCTCTCACCAAGGTGTAACCTGGTGGAGGGCTGTGTCTGCCCCACGAAAGTGGGGTGACTCTTCTTGGTGGACATCCCAGTTCTTGTGCATATGGGGCTGTGACCCTTTCTAATTCATTTGCCTAGACAGGTTGCTATTTTCCAGTTCTTGTGAAGGCACCATGTAGTCCACCTGTACGAATATGATACCCTGTAGGGAATATTATTAAACAAACTACTTTTCTCTGTTCCTTAAGCAAAAGTTGTGCAGAACCATGAAGGCCATTTTTATTGCCAAAGACCTTGAGAAATATCTTTCTTGGTTATTTAAATGCATACTGGATGACCTGGATCAGTGTTTTAAATTAATAATGAGTGGTAAACAAGCCAATGGCTGATTTTTATCTACAGCCAAGTTCCTCATCATATCATTATTAATCTAAGCCCAATAAGTATCCCTGAGATAACATCCTTAAAAAGTAAATCAGTAAAAGGTGCTATATGCACTAACACACATGCTAAAAATAGGCTTTCCTACAGCAAAGGGACTCAGTGAAATTTTGGTCCTCCATTCTCTCTGACAGATCCAAAGAGGGGAAAATTTAAAGAAATTAAAAGAAAAAAATAAAAACCAATTAAATAGTACCAAAAAAACTACGCTTAACTAAACTAAAAAAAAAAAAAAAAAAAGATACAAGGAAATAATAAAAATCATACCACTTTTAACTTTTAGATGAGATTCTTGAAAATTCCTTTTTTGTTGTTTGACTTTTATATGAAAATCAATATACACCACTTTATAGTGTACTGGTATTAAATCATGGCATAGGACTCGAACTCTGTGAGAAATAGTTTCAGAAGAAAAAATTAGAAGTAATTATACCCATATGTCATTATTTTCCTGGGTTGCAAGACTAGGAGATTTTATTTTCTCCTCCTTTTCTGCAAGTTTGAAATTGTTCTTTATTCAGTACCTATTATTTATTAAAGTGGAAAAGTAAACTAATGCACTTCATTTAAAAATTTGAAAAAACTCAAAATTTGGGGCAAGATTGCAGAAATAAAGACAATTCCATTTTGTTGAACTGAGTTCATTGCTGCAGGACGAGTGCTGTTTTTCTAATGTTATTTACATAACACTTAGTTTATTAAAATTCTTCATTTGCAACCAAAATTAATTCCATGTGATGAAGCTCTTGTGCAAATATTGTCCTTATAAAAGAATAGTTAAGGTTCTTTTTCCTCAGTTGAAATTTACTTTGATCCCTTCAGTATTTTCATCTGAATTTATTGGAATCATATTTTATATTTAAATGTTCTTTTTCTACATCAAGAAACTGAAATGTCTTTTTAAACGTTACTTCATTAGTGCTCACAACATATTTCTAAGTAGGAAGCAACAGTTTTTATCTGCATTTTAACTGCGCCAACTCAGAGTTTAAAAGCTTTGCCTCAAGTCAGTGGAGATGCAGAAAGGGAGCTGTCTAGTCTCTGGCCACTAGCCATATCTTTAATGGGCCTGAACAAATAAATCTGGAACAAAGGTTTTTTCTCAAATTTGGTTTTCAAGCTCCCCAGGGACAAACTTGCTCAGAGGTCTCATGCAGTCGTAACTGGTGAGACTTTCTGCCATATACCACATAACATATATTTATCAAGCCTTTGCATCCCAAAGTACAAAATTTAAGCATCCATCTATCTATTTTCTGAAATAATATGTGAACGTAACAATGAAAGACAATCTATTGAAAGTGTCAGAGAGGAAATGGGAAATTATTGATGATGTACTAGTATCTCCTATTTCTTTCTGGGTGTCAGTATTCCTACAGAGAAAGGTTTCAATATATTGCCTTCAAATATTTAATTGAAATGTAAACATTTTATCAACCAGTGTGTGCAATGTTGAAGGAAGTTTACCTTAATATATTTAAAACTATAGTCTTTCCACCTAAAAAGTCACCTGATAGGTCTCATGTAGCATATTTTTTCCAGCATACACACACACACACATCATGCACACACACATAAATATCTCTTTATATGTTTTATATAGAAATCATTTAATATATAAAATGTCCCTATAAAATGTATTTCATGTTGATAAATAATATAGAATATATTTAGATTTATCTATAATCTCTTCTATATGTATTATGGATATGTATTTAGATATATATGTAATTATGCAATATAAGTTCTATTATGCATTAATTATATATTAATTCATATAATCTATAAATTTATATACTGTATACAGTATACTATATACTATGTAATATAGCTTTTATATACTTTTGTATATTATATATTCAATATATATCATGTATATAGTCTGTCTGTATATATACTGCTACTTTAATATATTTATGTACTATATATGTAAGATATAATGTATCGTATGTAATATATAATATATATTATACATGTAAATATCTGTATTATATAACTTTTCTATACAGTTTTTATAATTTTTCTTAAATCTCTCTCTCTCTTCCTCTATTTTCTATCATCTTTTTGTCTTGCTGAACTACTTGAGAAGAATTTGAAGATATCATGAGACTTTACCCTACCTAGAAGAGATACCCTACCCTAGTTGAAATACTCCACATATTTCTGCTTTCTATAAAGATTTCCCCTACATAACCACAATACAATTTTCACACTCTAGACGTTGATCTTAACACCATACTGTTATCTAATATACAGTTCAAATTCACATTTCTAAATAGCCAGTGATGTTCTTCATAGTTGTGTCTTTTTTCTTTTAATTCAGTATCTAATACGAAAAATCACTCTTTGAATTTACTTGTCCCAACCCTTTCCTCCTTAGTTTAGAACAGTTTCCCTGCTCTCTCCCTGCTCTGCCCCCTTCTTTTGTCTTTCAAAGCATGGGCATTTGTGATGACCTGTTGTCTGCAGACTCAGGGCTTCTGGAATTATGTTCTTTTCTCATGTTAAGTTTCAAGCAAATCTTTTTGTCAAGAGTACTACAGAGATAATTGAGCATACTTTCTGTAAGATCTTACCAGGAGGCACATAATGTCAGTTTGTCCCATTATTACTGATGTTCTATTTCATCAGTTGAAATATTGTGCAGGTATCTTTTCCCTTTGTAATTATTAGCATATTTGGAGGGTTCTACTTTGAGACTGTGTGGGTATTCTGTTCCCTATTACATTTCACCTAAACACTTTAACACCCACTGATCAGTCTTGCCTGAATTGAATATTTAAAAGGTGGTTGTAAAATTGTGTCCTTTCTCTTTCTTCCACGGATAGGTAAAAATTGTGTCCTTTCTCTTTCTTCCATGGATAGCTAATCTGGCATTTGGCTTGTAGGGTCCTTCACACCTACTTCTGGTTCTTAGTCTTTGGTGCTTTAGCCTAAACCGATACAGATAGCGTTCCAATATAGCAACTGATACAAAAATTTTTTTAAGAGCAGAGACTTTTCTTGTTTCTCATAATAAAACTGTCGGTCCAAGTATTTTGAAAATAGTATGTCCAATAAATTGAATAAGTTGGACTAAATGTAAAAAATACTGTTTGCATGAATATATACTCCTACATTAACATTTGCACTGTCTCTATGTGATAGAAAACCCTGGATTAAAATAACTTGTCATTTTGACTTTTTAAGCACCTTAATTAATTGTGCCTAAAATATTTGACAATTGGGAGGGAGAATAGTTTAATGGTTAAATGTAGGCTTTAGATTTAGACACCTGCATGAGCTCGAACAAAGTTCTTAAATTCTCTGTGTTTAATTTCCCTAATATTTGAAATGAGACTAATAATACCCAAGCCACAGGAAGTTTTAAGGTAAAGTGATATAATGTAGAAAGTGTTTAGCATAATGACTGAAACAGGTCATGCCTGAAACAGGACATTTGATTAATGGCAGCTAATATTGTTGTTTCTATCACTAAGTTACAATAATAAAAAATGGTACTGTTCTATTAAATACATTGATTATGTATGCTTTTGAGTGTATACAAATACTATATCCAATTAATAAGGAAATATAAGCCAAATGTTAAGATTTGGATTATCTGTTGGCTCTTCCATGCAGTGGACATTTGTAAATATTCTTTATGAGCTTCGTTTATAGCAGATATTTAAAACTTAAAAAAAAAAAATCATTCTGTAGGTTCCTAAAAACACAACTGATCTTCTTTCAAGTCATGTCATGTAATTTTCTCAAAAGTCTTTCCACAGAAAGAAATGCAGGTTGTTTGGGGCTTATTTTCCCAAACATGTTGTCTAGTTTTGTTCGGTAACTTCACATCTCATGATGCCCTTTTTAGTTTCCTGACAGATTGCCCCAATAAGGTCTGCTCCTTTGACTCTCCTTATTTATCTCTTTCTTTCTTACTAAGACATCCAGATTCACTTTGTCTCTTTTTTCCAGGAACCCAGGGCCTCAATTCTCGACAGCTCCTTCCTCTTCTACAGCAACTTCACCTTGCCAAGCTGTGTATACTGCTCTCTGAAGAGTTAACCCAGAGTCCATCTGGTATCTGCTAACAGCATGCCTTTTAGTCCATCTTCATTTTATCATAAATTATCTTATCATGCCGCACGGAGTCCTTGCAGTGTTCAGCCAAATTGAAACAAGCTTTCGGAAGCCCATCCCAGGTTGTCTGTTCTTAATGGTTTTGTCTTCACTTTGAACAGGTTTAGTGTACCTTAGAGCAAAATCAGCTTTGAATCCATGGCATTTTTAATGACAGAGTTCATTATGAAACACTTCAATAACATTTAAACAAATCTTATCTAAATTAAGATGGCTCCTCAGGCTAGAAAACCTTCAGGAATTGTCCTTTTCTTTTTCTTCCATGGGGTGACATTGGATGAAAAAATCTCCAGGGAATAGGGTAGCCGTGGGAAAAGAGCCCTAGATGGTCCACCTAGAAATAGAGATACAGAGAAACACTGAAAAGCCAGAAGGAGGAGATGCAGAGAGAAAATATCACTTAATTTGCCTTACATTTCTTTTCTCTTTGTGTTGATTTTCTTTCGGGGATACCATGGCTCTAAGTGCATAATGTTAAAAAAAAAAAAAAAAAAGAAAAGAAAAGAAAAAACATTATAGAAAGGAAAATGCCAGTATAAGTGTGTGGTACGTGTGTGTGGGCACAGCAGGATGTTAATATATAAATGACTCTCCAAGAAATTTTCCATTAAACATTTCTTTACTATTACAGAACTCTCATATTCAAATATCTTTTTAAACTTATCTTCATGGAGAGTAAACAGTGCTCTGACTTCTGAGCACCACCTGTCATGGGGTGTCTGTTCTGGAGCCCAAGGGTGAGTCCGCCTGTGGATGGGTGGATGAGTGTGATATTGGATTGTGCTGAAGAGCTAGGTTCTACTGTGTTAGAAATCTTTCTTAGTCCAGGGCATTACATTCTACTTGAGGAACTCATATACGAGTTGTGTATGTGAAAACTTGGGAACTTGAAGTCATTTTTTTCTTTTAGGTTGTTTTTATGATATTGAGCTTTTCTTTCAGTCCCAGAGTTAGTTTCAAAAACAAATCTGCTGGGTGGCTTTTCAACTATTCCAGACAGAAATATGGTTGGCCATCCTAGTGCCAAGATCTTGTTTAAGGTTTTCATGCTGAAAATGCCTCCAGGGTCAGTGATCTGGGAACAGACACCAGGTGCCTTACATATAGGGATACCTTGGAGGTCAGGCTGAGGGAACCATCTTACCTAGACTTTTCAACCTGCTCAACTTGTGCCCCGGGGAAGGACAAAGAGGAGGGAGGTAAATATCAGAGTTATGGTGAATTTGGGCCAAGCAAAGGGGTAGGAGGATATTAGAATGGACAGCCCCTTGGCTTTGGTGTTCATGTCTGTATACCTATGTCTGACCCTGGAGGTAAGCAAAGATTCTGCTGCTTTCAAGATTGGCTAGTGTGAATCTTCATTCCATTTTGTTTCTCTTGTTCAGATCTTTGATTTTATCAGTCTTCTGTCCTGATTTGATGCTCTTTTCTTTCTCTCTTCCCAGACAGTTCTCACTACCTTCTAAGCTGCATAGCCCTCCTGTCTGGTCTTCAAATCCGCCAAATACTTTCATATATCTGTCTTGGCACTTGCAATCCCCTTTATTTGGAAATCTTGACTCCTTTCTTGGTACACTGTTGTTTCTCTTCCATTTTTAAGATCTGTCCAACTTATGTAAAGTGCCCCCTTCTCACCCAGTTATTCTCCATTGTATCACCAACATCTTCATTGTCTTCGTATCAATCACACTGTGTAATAATCTACTTGTTTATTTTCCATCAACTCATCTCCCCTGCCCTGTCTCTCCATAACGTAAACTTTATGGGCACAGAGAGTTGGTCTGCCTTGCTCACAATGGTATCCCAAGGAACTAGCACAGTTTCTGACACATAGAAGATGCTCAGTTGAAACTTGATGAACGGATGCATAAAAATTAGGCATAACCACATCTGGCTTCTCTGAGATAAGTCAATTTTTTTTTTCCATTCATATGAGTAAAACTTTTTTCCTTCTCTTCTTTTTCCTTTTCTTCTCCCTCCTTCCCTCCCTTCCTCCCTTCTCTCCTTCCTCTCCCACCCCTCTCTCCTTTCTTTCTTTCAAGGAGAGAATGCTAAGAGTATTAACAAATGGAACACTGTAAGATTGCATGGAGCTCTTTGTCATGCAGAAATGTATTGTAATCTATATATTTGGAAACCTCTGTATAAGGGATTTATTGTTCACCTCTGAAACCAGTTTTAGTGTGTTTCTTGTATTTCCTCAGACCACAAAAATAACAATTTACAGCTCAGTAGAACATGAAACAGGCTATTTTTTTAATGTACTGCTTCCAAATAGATCAGGATTCAGCTGCAAGAAAAGGATGATAAGAGTTGATGAGGAGTTAGCTGTGCAAGCCAATCTGTATGAAAGCCAAATACAAACAAATAGCTAGGCCAGGTTGTCTTTAATACTGAGATCCCAAACACTCTGAGATCCCAAACACTCTGAAAAGTGAAAGTTTTGTTGAAAGTTTGAAGCAAATCCTTTATTAACAAATCCTGACTTGAACTGAAATGAAGCAATTTCATCTTCCTTTTTTCAAAAATTCATATGTTTTCCTTAAACTAATGTTTTTAGTCAATATGACAAGATATTTGTAGCCTATGTGCATTATAATACATCTTTGGGGTCTTATAAAGGGCTTTCAAAAATGATAGTCTTACCTATTCTAGGCTGGACTCAGAGTGGTTCTTCTGTGATGTTCTAGAATTATTATTGGATTCAAAATAGGCCCTACTTCATTTCATCACTTATTATATAAGTAGTAACAATGTTGAATTACACCTGAAGCCTGTAATCCTGGGAAACAGCATAGGTTAAGAGATATCCCCCACACCCCCACTCCCTACTGTGTTACTGCCCAAATGGCCTTAACTTCTCAGCTTGACTAAACTTCAGACAGGCTTATCCTTGTCTCTAGGCCCCTGACCTTGGCTCTTAGGAATCCAGATAGAGCCTGTTCCATTTGGTCTCCACAGTAAACTCAGGAGATAACTTCATGCAATGGAGTTTGACCCCATTGTTTGTCCTATTACTCCTCTGTCAACTCACCCCAGTCCTTAAAAACGCTCCTGCCCTCTGCTTCAGCAGAGTTGAGTCCTCTCTCCCCTATTGTGATATAGCCTAATGATCTTTCTCCCTCTATCAAAATAGCCTCTCTCTCTTCCCTATTACATATAGCTTTGAATAAAGTCATCCTTGCCTGTGCAAATTTTTTTCTTTGACAGTATGTACTTCTTAGGGTGATAGGGAAAGGTTTTCTTCAGAGAATTAAAACATGCAAACTTCTGATATAATTTATTGGAGCAGGAAAATAAGTTTCTTTTTGGTAAGTGACATGTAATACCATACAGGAGATTGCAACAGATAGAGAGAGGTGGTAGTGCGTGGGGTTAACAAATGTAGGCAGTAATAAAACAGCTCTTACAGTCTTAATGGCTTTTCAAATGAATGACAAGTGGTGACAAGGTTTGGGGAGGGATCCAAGTTGAACTGGCCATCACTAATTACCAGGTATTTTGCTTGTGCTTGGCTTTCATACAGATTGGCTTGCAATATGCCCAGATTCAGTCAACCGCAAACTCAGAACTCAACATTTTCCCGCACTGACAACTCTTTATTAACTCTGACCATCATTTCACTGCAGCTGAATCCTCATCTATCCAGGGGGGATACATGAGGAACCAGCCACGTTTCAGGTACTTTTGAGAGAGATTTATATCCTGAGGTGCTGCCACTGGAATTAGTCAATCTCATGTTTGGTATTTCTTATTTCTAAGGGTTCAGCACAGCATGTTTGATGGCCAGTAAAATGTTTGACATCTGGTACTCTTGCAAGCAGTGTTAGTTCCAAGGAAAAAATAATAGACTGTCACTGCATTTTATTTTCTTTCTTATATTCAGTGCTTTATTCCTTTACTCTTTTTCTGCTTTTTCAGTCTGTCTCTAATAGACCTTGGTGAACTTAGAAATAAGCAGTTAAAAATAGAAGCTTTTGAGGACAAAGAAGAGAAATGACTTTAGGTTGGTAAATATAATCTGTCCTAAAGAAGTGAGAATAAAGTGCTTGATCCAGAACATGTAAATAGAATTTGTGAGTTCTTAGTGTATTCAAATGACAGTTTCCTAGATGGAAAAAAACAATTGCCTTGTGAATGAAATACAAAGAACAGTTTACTGTTTCCTCTGTCCTATTATGTGTTTACAAGAACAAAGAAAATAACTTTTGCTGTTAATTTTTTTATTGAGATTGTTCACATACCATACAATTATCCAAAGATCCAAAGTGTACAATCAATTGCCAACAGTACCATCATAAAGCTGTGCATCCATCACAATTAGTTTTATTTTTTTAATTTTTACAACATCTTCATTACTCCAGAAAAGAAAGAAAGGCAAAAAAGGAAACTCAAAACCTCCCATACCCCTAACCACCCCCCGTCCATTATTGACTCATAGTATTGGTATAGTACATTTGTTACTGTTGATGAAAGAATGTTAAAATACTACTAACTGTACTATATAGTTGCAATAGGTATATTTCTTCCCCATATGCCCCTCTGTTATTAACTTCTGGTTGTAGTGTCATACATTTGCTCTAGTTCATGAGAGAAATTTCCAATATTTGGACAGTTAATCATGGACATTGCCCACCACAAGGTTCAGTGTTTTATATATTCCCATCTTTTAACCTCCTACTTTCCTTCTGGTGACATGCGTTATTCTGAGCTTCCCCTTTCCACCACATTCACGCACCATTCAGCACTGTTAGTTATTCTCACAACATGGTACTGTCACCTCTGTCCATTTCCAAATACTTAAGTTCAACCTGGTTGAACATTCTGCTCATGATAAGCAACCACTCCCCATTGTTTAGCCTCATTCTATATCCTGGTAACTTATATTTCATGTCTATGAGTTTATGTATTCTAATTAGTTCATATCAGTGAAACCATGCAAAAATTTTCCTTATGTATCTGACTTATTTCACTCAATACAGTGTCTTCAAGGGTTCTTCATCAACCGTTTTTTTTTTTTACACACCATACATTCCGTTCACACACCATACATTCTGTCCTAAGTAAATAATCGATGGTTCCCTGTATCGTCATGTATTTATGTATTCACCACCATCGCCACTATCTCTATATAAGGATATCTCCATTTCTTCCACAAAGAAGGAGGAAGAGTCCAAGAAGGTAGAGAGACAAAAGAAAAAGAAAAAAGAAAGAGAAAAAAAAAACACAGCTAGAAAGCAACAAAAGGAAAGATAGAATTAAACTAAAGCAGAATAAAGAGTCAGAGAACATCAACAATGCCAAGAATACCATACCTCTCCCTTATGTCCCCCTCTTATATGCATTTAGCTTTTGTATATTGCCTTTGTTACATTAAAGGAAGCATAATACAATGCTTCTGTTAACTATAGTCTCTAGTTTGCTTTGATTATATTTTTCCCACAACACAAACCTATTTTAATGCCTTGCAAGGTTGACATTCATTTGTTCTCCCTCATATAAAAACATATTTGTACATTTTATCACAATTGTTGAACACTCTAGGCTTCACTGAGTTATACAGTCCCAGTGTTTATCTTTCCTCTTTCCTTCTGGTGTCCCACATGCTCCTAACCTTCCTCTTCCCACCAATCTCACAGTCATTTTTGTTCAGTGTACTTACATTGTTGTGCTACCATCACCCAAAATTGTTTTCCAAACCTCACTCCTGTCTTTTCCTATACTTGTAGTGCTCCCTTTAGTATTTCCTGTAGAGCAGGTATCTTGTTCACAAACTCTGTCATTTTCTGTTTGTCTGAGAATATTTTAAACTCTCCCTCATATTTGAAGGCAGTTTTGCCAGACATAGGATTCTTGGTTGGCGGTTTTTCTCTTTCAGTATCTTAAATATATCACATCACTTCCTTCTTGCATCCATGGTTTCTACTACTAAGAAATCTGCACAGAGTCTTATCAATCTTCCTTTTTATGTGACGGATGGATTGTTTTTCTCTTGCTGCTTTCAGGATTCTCTCTTTTTCTTTGACGTTTGATAATCCGATTATTAAGTGTCTTGGTGTAGGCCTACTCACATCTATTCTGTTTGGGGTATGCTGTGCTTCTTGGATCTGTAATTTTATGACTTTCATAAGACATGGAAAATTTTCGTTGATTATTTCTTCTATTATTGCTTCTGCACCTTTTTCCTTCTCTTCTCCTTCTGCGACACCCATGACACGTACATTCATGAATTTCATGTTGTCATTCAATTCCCTGAGACATTAGTCATATTTTCCCATTCTTTTTCCTATCTGTTCCTTTGTGTGTAGGATTTTAGGTGTCTTGTTCTCCAGTTCCTATGTGTTTTCTTCTGCCTCTTGAGATCTGCTGTTGTATGTCTCCATTGTGTCTTTCATCTCTTGTGTTGTGCCTTTCATTTCCATAGATTCTGCCAGTTGTTTTTTTTTACCTTTCAATTTCTACCTTAAGTTCACCCAATGTTTTCATTATATGCTTCATCTCTTTTGCCCTATCTTCCCTAAACTTTTTGAGTCGATTTAGCATTAGTTATTTCAATTCCTGTATCTCAGTTGAAGTGTAAGTTTGTTCCTTTGGGCCATAACTTCATTTTTCTTAGTATAGGTTGTTGTTTTCTGTTGTCTAGGCATCTGATTTCTTTGGTTACCCCAATCAAGTTTTCCTAGACCAGAATGGGCTAAGATCTCAGAAGGGGGAAATATTCAGTATCAGGTTTTCCTGAGGGTGTTCCTTAGAAGATTGACACATCCAGTAAGGACTTTAGCCACTGTGCTTTTCCTAACCTGCCCAGCAGGTGGTGCATGTCAGCCTGTCACTACTGACTGGTGTAAGGAGGTGTGGTCCTCTTAGTTTCTGTTTTGGCTGTTTTCCCCCAGGCTCTGGGGTGTGGTTCTGAATGGGAGGCCAGTAGTAGGGCTGGGCACCACCTCCTTCCTCTCAGGGAAGATACACCCTCTAGGGAGTGATCATCAACATTTAAATAGGTTCTTTGTCTCTCTGTCTCTGCTACTTCCATCCTTGTCTGGGTCAGAGTGCTGTGAACTGAAAATGGCTGTGTCTTTCTCCACTGAGCTGCTCAGGTTGAGAGAGAAAAATGGACAGAAAGCCCCCTTCAGGGCCAGTCCATGGCCCCCTCAGCTTCACCTGCTGGCCAAAGATAGCACCTAGACCTCTGGGATCCTTCTCCCTCCCAGAGAGGTCTGACAGCTCTCCAAGCTCAGGTGTCACCAGAAGCCTCTGTCTGCTTGTTGGGGATTTGTAGCTTGTATTGAGCAGTGCACATTTGTTAATTAAAACCCCAGTTGGAGCAGGACTGAGTTATATTCGCTTGTTCAGAGAGTGCTGCTTTCTACTACAGTGAGGTTTTGCAGTTTGGGCTGCTGTCGGGCAAGTGGGCTCCTGGCTCAGGTCCACAGTTTTTACTTACAGATTTTATGCTGTGATCTCAGACATTCCTCCCAATCCAGGTTGGTGTAAGATGTGTGGACAGTAAAGATTTTCCCCTAGCAGTTATTGCAGATTATTTACTAGTTGTTACTGGTTGTTTATTAGTTGTTCCATGGGGACGGACTAACTTCCACTCCTCTCTGTGCCACCATCTTCTTGGTATCCAACTTTTGCTTTTTTGAGGCAAAATTCATATACAGTGAAATGCATCTTAAGTGACTACTTCAATGAGTTTCTGTAAATGCTTAGACCTATGTAGCCCATACTTCTATCAAGATGTAGAATATTTCTATCAACCCTGAAAGTACTCACTTTCCAATAAATCCCCCACTTCTAAGAGGCAACCACTTTTATGATTTCTATCGTAATAGATGTTTTGTCTATTCTTAAACTTAATATAAGCAAAATCATATGTGTCATGTTTTGAAACTGTTTATACCACAGAAAAGTATGTTCTTAAGGCTAATCCATTCCTATGAGTGGGGATCCATTTTAAATAGGCTCTTTTGGTGATGCTACTTCACTTAAGATGTGACTGACCTCATTCAGGGTGTATCTCAATCCTTACTGAAGTCCTTTATAAGAGAATGAAATCAAATAAATAAAGAAAGCCATAGAAGCAAGAAGCTAAAAGGAACGAAACCCAGAAGAAAAGGGAGAGACCAGGAGGGCCGCTATGTGCCTTCCCAGCAGCTGGTCTTCAGGAGGAAGCATCACCTTGATGATGTGTAGTGTGGTAGTTTGAAGCTGTTTGTACTCTGGAAAAGATCCTGTTCTTTAATCTATCCCTGTGATTGTAGATCTATTGTGGGTAGAACCTTTTGATTAGGTTATTTCAATTGAGATATAACCCATCTCAATCAAGGTGGGTCTAACCCCTCTTACTGGAGTCCTTTATAAGAGGATAAAGGACACATGGAAAAGAGAGAAACACCCAGAGGAGCTGAGAGAGGGAGACACTCAAGCCAGAAGCTGAAAGCAGTGAAACCTCAGAGAGAGGGACCAGCAGACATCGCCATGTGCCTTGTTATCTGACAGAGAAGCCCAAGATCTCCAGCAGCCTTTCTTCAGAGAAGGTATTGTCCTGTGAATGCCTTAATTTGGATATTTTCACAGTCTTAGAACTGTGAATTGTAAATTAATAAATCCCCATTGTAAAAGCCAACCCATTTCTGGTATATTGCATTTCATCAGCATTAGCAAACCAAAAACACCTAGATTTGGATATTTTCATGACTTCAAAGCTATAAGCTTGTAAGCTAATAAATTCCTGTGGTTAAAGCTAATGCATTTCATGGATTCTGTTTTGAGCAGCTTAGCAAACTAAAACAATATGGTATACAATTTTGTATCTGGCTTTCTTTGCTCAATATAATGTTTTTGAGATTCATCCATGTTGTTTTCTGAATCTGTATTTTGTTCTTTTTTGTTGCTGAGTAATGGTTTATTTTGGGAATATAACACAGCTTTATTTTTTAATTTATTCTCCTGTTAGTGGACATGTGGCTTATTTAGAAGCCTGCTGTGAACATTCTTGTACATGTTGTTTTGTGTATTTCTGTTTTTATTTCTTCTGGGGAACTATCTAGAAGTAGAATTGTTGGATCACAGGGTAAGTATATGTTTAACTTTATTAAGAACTATGAAACAGTTTTCCAAAGTGATTGTATCATTTTACATTCCCACCAGCAGGGTATAAGGGTTCCAGTTGCTCCACATACTTAGCCATTTTAGTCAGTGTTTTTCTCTCCTGATAGTTTAAATTTGCATTTCTGTGGTGAAACATGCATCCAGGGATGGCTTCTACTGCCCTGACATTGGGGGTGGAGATGGTAGGTGGAGGCAGTTCTTAGAAATAGATAACACAAGAAGAGAAAAGGTAGAAGAAAGACTTTAGTTTTGGGCATATTAGGCAGTTGGAAATATGGCACTGAATTTCAGGAGAAGAGTTTAGGAGACACAGGTTTAGAAATATGAGATGTTCGTTGTAAAAGCACATGCTACTTCTAGTAAAAGGACCAAATCCAGTTTTATAATTCTATAAATTGTCAAAAATAATTCTCTCCACCCTTTCTCTTTCTCCTCCTCCTGTTGGAATGAGGACATATCTGGTTAGGGAAAGGGACAGCTTTTTTTGTGTTGAGGATGTGAGCCTTTATGTTATTGGTGTCCCTTAAAAAGAATAAAAGATGTAAGTTTTCCAAAGAACAAGCCCTTTCTAAATTAAAGTCTGGGTTCTGTAATTATTCCTTTTCAAGACTCAGAATTCCCTGGGGAAGATGACCTACCTAAAGTTAAGTGATTTTCTCAGATCTGGGCTCTTTGAAAAGTTGTAGCCCTCATCCCTGCCATTATTCTCCAAACTTCCCCCTTACCCACAAATAGTTCTTCCATCTGGTAGTGGGTAGTTAAATTGTTCTCAAATACTGCATCTCAACAAACCATCCATGGAGTTGGATAAAGGGAAAATTCATGAGCCCCCCCAAAATCTTGTTTCACCAGTCATTGGATCAGAGGTGGGAATCTAAATTTTAAATCAAACCCCAGAGCTAATTCTGAAGCAGCGACTTGTGGAACATACTTTAAGAAAAATTGGTGTTGATAAACAGCAAGAATTTTTTGTTCTAGTTCCCTCTTTTTTTTTTTCCATTTTTATTGAGATTGTTCAGATACCATACAATTATCCAAAGATCCAAAGTGTACAATCACTTGCCCCTGGGTACCCTCATAGAGCTGTGCATCCATCACACTTAATTTTTGTTCAATTTTTAGAAACTTTTCATTACTCCAGACAGGAAATAAAGTGAAAGATGAAAAAAGAAAAGGAAATTCTAAACCTCCCCTATCCCTAACCAACCCCCCTCAATTGTTGACTCCTAGTATTGATATAGTATGTTTGTTACTGTTTATGAAAAAATGTTGAAATACTACTAACTGTAGTATATAGTTTGTAATAGGTATATAGTTCTTCCCTATATACCCCTCTATTATTAACTTCTAAATGTATTGTCATACATTTGTTCTGGTTCATGAAGTGATTTCTAGTATTTGTACAGTTGATCATGGACATTGCCCACCATAGGATTCAGTTTTATACATTTCCATCTTTTGACCTCCAACTTTCCTTCTGGTGACATATATGACTCTGAGCTTCCCCTTTCCACCTCATTCACACACCATTCGGCGCTGTTAGTTATTCTCACATCTTGCTACCAACACCCCTATTCATTTCCAAACATTTAAGTTCATCCTAATTGAACATTCTGCTCATACTAAGCAAGAGCATCTACATTCCTTCCACAAGGCAGGAGGGAGAGTCAAAGAAGGTAGAGAGGCAAAAGAAAGAGGAAACAAAAAAAAAATGACAGCTAGGAAGCAGCAAAAGGAAAAATAACCTTAAATCAAATTAGAATAAAGAATCAGACAATACCACCAATGTCAAGTGTCTAACATGCCTCCCCTAACCCCCCTCTTATCTGCATTCACCTTGGTATATCACCTTTGTTACATTAAAGGAAGCATAATACAATGATTCTATTAGTTAGTCTCTAGTTTATGCTGATTGCATCCTTCCCCCAATGCCTCCCCATTTTTAACACCTTGCAAGGTTGACATTTGCTTGTTCTCCCTCGTAAAAGAACATATTTGCACATTTTATCACAATTGTTGAATACTCTAGATTTCACCAAGTTACACAGTCCCAGTCGTTATCTTTCCTCCTTTCTTGTGGTGTCTCACATGCTCCCCATCTTTCTCTCTCAACCATATTCATAGTTACCTTTGTTCAGTGTACTTACATTGTTGTGCTACCATCTCCCAAAATTGTGTTCCAAACCACACACTCCTGTCTTCTATCACCCTGTAGTGCTCCCTTTAGTATTTCCTGTAGGGCAGGTGTCTTGTTCACAAAGTCTCTCATTGTCTGTTTGTCAGAAAATATTTTGAGCTCTCCCTCATATTTGAAGGACAGCTTTGCTGGATACAGGATTTTCTCTTTCAGTATCTTAAATATATCACACCACTTCCTTCTTGCCTCCATGGTTTCTGCTGAGAGATCCGCACATAGTCTTATTAAGCTTCCTTTGTATGTAATGGATAGCTTTTCTCTTGCTGCTTTCAGGATTCTCTCTTTGTCTTTGACATTTGATAATCTGATTATTAAGTGTCTTGGCGTAGGCCTCTTCATATCTCTTCTGTTTGGAGTACGCTGCGCTTCTTGGATCTGTAATTTTATGTCTTTCATAAGAGATGGGAAGTTTTCATTAATTATTTCCTCTATTATTGCTTCTGCCCCCTTTCCCTTCTCTTCTCCTTCTGGGACACCAATGATACGTACATTATTGTACTTTGTTTCATCCTTGAGTTCCCGGAGACGTTGCTCATATTTTTTCATTCTTTTCTCCATCTGCTCCTTTGCATGTAGGCTTTCAGGTGTTTTGTTCTCCAGTACCTGGTGTTTTCTTCTGCCTCTTGAGATCTGCTGTTGTATGTTTCCATTGTGTCTTTCATCTCTTGTGTTGTGCCTTTCATTTCCATAGATTCTACTAGCAGGTTTTTTGAACTTTTGATTTCTGCCGTATACATGTCCAGTTCTTCCTTTACAGCCTCTATCTCTTTTGCAATAACTTCTCTAAACTTTTTGAATTGATTTAGCATTAGTTGTTTAAATTCCTGTATTTCAGTTGAAGTGTACGTTTGTTCCTTTGACTGGGCCATAGCTTTGTTTTTCTTAGTATAGGTTGTAATTTTCTGTTGTCTAGGCATGGTTTCCTTGGTTATCCAAATCGGGTTTTCTCAGACCAGAACAGGCTCAGGTCCCAGAGGGAAGAAGTATTCAGTATCTGGTTTCCCTGCGGGGGTGTGTCTTAGAAAATTGCTCCACCCTTTGATGCCTCAGGTCACTGTGCTTTTCTGCCCAGCAGGTGACGCCTGTTAGCCTATAATTCTTGACTGGTGTGAGGCGGTATGGCCGTGTTCCCCCAGGCTCTGGGGTCTGGTTCTGAATGGAAAAGGTCCCACCCCTTTCCTCCTAGAGAAGACAGACCCCTCAGGTGGAAGTCATTAGCATTTCAATGGTCTCGCTCTCTGCTTGTGGTGTCTCCACCCTTCCCAGAGTCACAGCCCTGGAGACTGAAAATGACCGGGGCTTTCTCCACTGAGCCAAAAAAGAAACAGATAGTCCCCTTCAGACCCAGTCCAAGGCAACCCTCCGGGTCTCCCAGGTCAGTCGTCACCCAAAGCCTCTGTCTGTTTTTTGGGGCTGTGTACCTGTAGTGAGCAGTTCACACTCGCTACTTAAAACCCCAGTTGGAGCTCAGCTGAGCTGTATTCGCTTGCTGGGAGAGAGCTTCTCTGTGGCACCACGCGGCTCTGCAGCTCGGGCTATGGGGGAGGGGGTCTCCCGACCTGGTTCCACAGGTTTTACTTACAGATTTTATGCTGTGTTCTCGGGCATTCCTCCCAATTCAGGTTGGTGTATGATGAGTAGATGGTCTCGTTTGTCCCCCCGCAGTTATTCTGGATTATTTACTAGTTGTTTCTGGTTTTTTGTAGTTGTTTCAGGGGGACTACTTAGCTTCCACAACTCTCTATGCCGCCATCTTGCCCGACTCTCTCTAGTTCCCTCTTGACTTTTCTTCTTTTTATACTCAAAGAGTGTGAAAGTGAATCTCATAGGATTTAATTATCCTTTTCAGGTCCAATTCTTCTCATATTAAAATGCACCTTCCCTTTAAATTTATAATTAATAATAAACCAATGCACAAAGCATTCCACTTATGCCAATGCTTATCAGAAGCCATCCTGCTTGAGCCTTAGGAAACAACTTTATTTCCTCAGTGCTTGCTGTCTTATACTACCAATCTGCGACTTCAGGATTGGACTCAGTCCCTTTTAAAAGAGCTCAACTGATTAGGTAAGATTCACCCAGGATAAGCTCCCTTTTGATCTCAAGGTCAATGCTCTGGGTCCTTTTTTACATTTTCAAAATCTCTTTGCCTTTTTTATACCATGTAGCCTAGTGAATGGAATGAAATATATCATATTCACAAGTATACAGAGTGTGTACTTCAGAAGGCAGGAATCTTCAGGGTCATCTTAGAATTCTGCCTACTACACTTTCTCTTGATGGCTGGTTGAATTATTTTTCTTTGTTTATTGAAAATAACTTGCTAATTTTTGCTAGATCACAAGTACTCAGCAGACAGGTAAATAACTCTGTTAGCATATTTCTCAACAAATAAAAACATGACCTGAATCTACATTTTCATTATGAAGAATTGTCAGTTGCTCTTATCCCTTCACAAGTAAACCATAAAAACTGCAAATGATTTACTTTAAAAGAAACAGAAATTTAATACTGGAAATATGAGGAGATATTTGTGCTTCTTAAGTTATTATTTATTACAATTTCCAATGTAACTCATATTTGATATCAGGTTGTTTGATCTCACAAGTTGTTCTCACTGAAAGTCTTCTTTAGGAGATACCAGGAAATACTCCTGGTTAGGGATATTCGTTGACATTTTTAAAGAAAAAAAGATGCTTACATCATTTGCCTAGGAGAAAATATTTTTTTAGCATCTTTGAAAATTTGCATTGATAGTTCCTTGGTATTTACTTTAAAAATGTTCAAATACTTTACAAGTGCATATGATACAAGTAATTATGTATTGAACACATCTCAAACTTGAGTGGGGGAAATAGTGAGAAACAGTGATCCAGACAGAAATATATCTTTAACGCTTCATTATTAAATAATCTTTAATTAAATACATTATATTATGTTGATTATTTGGCTCTCAAATATGATATTTTTATTAAACAATTGAATAAAGTGATGAAAATACTGATATTCGAAAGGATTTTAAGTACCACTCATTTCTTGATGGCTTTATAGACTATATTCTTAGCAGCACCACCAGCAACTCATAAAATTTTGCCCTTCATGTAAGTCACCTTGTAAGTCAAAACTGCAACTTAAGAGAAGGCAACAAACATCAACAACAAATATATAAGAATAAGTAATCCTTATAAAGATTTTAAAGTTGCATACATAACACTTTAACAGGTTTGGGGAGGAAATAAAGGTACCTGAAAAACAGTATCCTCTTTCCTGTCACTGTTTCCATTTCTTGTCCCTCTGCCAATGCTGCTAACATCACTTTGGTAACCTAGGGTAGTTGTAGAGTTTCGTTGGTTATAGTATATGTGTGTGGGGGGTGGGGGGTGGTAATTAAGTATTTGAACGGAGAGTGGTCATCAAGAAGTTTGCTGAAGTGTTTGCTGGTGGCTTTGCTAAGTGAGGGGATTTTTATTTAGCATTTCTTTATATGGAAGGAAAAAAATGTACAAAAGGAGAAAAAGCTGGAAGCACTAAAGGAGAGGGAATAATAATCTTTAATCTTTCCTTTCCTGATTACAGATGTTCAGAGAGATTCAGCTGTCACAAGAACCAGAAGTACAGGGCAGTCCCAAAGTGACAGAAATGAGCATGCGTCTAAGGTGTTGTCTTAGTTTGCCAGGGCTGCTAGGACAAATGTCACACAATGAGTTGGCTTAAATGACAAGGATTTATTGGCTCGAGGTTTTAGAAGCCAAATGTCCTAAACCAAGGCATCGGCAAAGCTATGCTTTCTCCCAGAGGTCTGTTATGTTTTGGTGCTGGCTTGCTGCAATCCTTGGGGTCCCTTGGTCTGTGCCTCTGCCTCCATCACATGGCAATTTCTCTCCCCTTGTGCCTGCTCTTCCGGTTTCTGCAGACTTCCAATTTCTGGCTCTTCTGATTGTGTCCAAGTTTCCTCTTTCAGTAAGACCTCTAGTTACTTGATCAAGGCCCACCCTCTTTCAGTTTGGGCACACCTAAATAGGATCTTAAGTGCACCCATGCCTTAACTGATAATACATCTTCACAGGTCCTATTTACAATGAGTTCGCATCCATGGGACCACAGAAGATTAAAAACATGCTTTTTTGGGGGTACATCATTCAATCTACCACAGCACTGGAAGCTGGACATGCAAACAAAGGTCCAGGGGGAGCTTGGGTAGCCAGGACCTGGGTGGGATGGGCCCTGGAATGGTCTCAAAGGGCCTGGGCAGTACAATTCCTTCTGGCTGCTCTAACTACAGATGGTGAAGCAGGGTATGCAGCTTTCAGCTGGTATTTGCAAAATTATGCTTTTCATAGTCATAGTAGATACAATCTAAAGATATACTCCATAATTTTATTAGTGTTTAGAAGGAGTATTATGGAGGGAGGGTTGAGATTCTTAACCGGGAATGTGGGCTAAGGGGCATGCCTACTTTCCCTGTAATGGTGCAGTGTGATACAATCATTGCATGTTTCTTTGAAGTTCCTTACAACACGTTACTATGTCCATAACATGTTTCACATGTATCGGGACGTCATTCTTTTTATGGCTGAATAATATTCCATCGTGTGTATATATCACATTTTGTCTATCCATTCATCAATTGGTGGACACTAAGGTTGCTTCCGTTTTTTGGCAACTGTAAATAATGCTGCTATGAACATCAGAGTGCAAATATCTGTTCTAGTCCCTGCTTGCAATTCTTTTGGGTATATCCCCAGTAGTGGGAGTGCCAGGTCATCTGATAGTTCTATACTTGGCTTTCTGAGGAACTGCCAAACTGTTTTCTACAGTGGCTGCACATTTACATTGCCACCGGCAATGAATGAGTGTTCCTATTTCTCCACGTCCTCTTCAACATTTGTTACCTTTTGTTTTTTTAATAGTAGCAATTCTAGTGGATATGAAGTGGTATATCTACCCTGTATCATGTTGAGAATGTTTCCATCTATTCCTAGTGTTCTAAGTGTTTTTATCAAGAAAGTATGCTGTATTTTGTCAAATGCCTTTTATGTGTCAGTTGAGATGATCATGTTTTTTTTTCCCTTTGTTCTTTTAATGTGGCATATTACACAATTGATTTTCTTATGCTGAACCAACCTTAAAAACCAGGGATAAATATCACTTGATCATGGTGTATAATTCTTGTAATATGCTGTTGGGTTTGGTTTGCTAGTATTTTTTTGAGGCTATTCATAAGAGATAAGGGTCTGTAGTTTTCTTTTCTCATGGAATCTTTATTGGGCTTTGGTATGAGAATGACATTAGCTTCATAGAATGAGTTAGTTCTCACAGTTTTGAGGTTTAGGCCTCTGATTTGAAGTCTTT
Source organism: Choloepus didactylus (assembly GCF_015220235.1). NCBI lineage: Eukaryota > Metazoa > Chordata > Mammalia > Pilosa > Megalonychidae > Choloepus > Choloepus didactylus. The sequence goes on from NC_051311.1 coordinate 83,971,839, forward strand.
CTTCTTTTTAGTGTCAGCATTCAGAGCTATAAATTTCCCCCTCAGCACTGCCCTTGCTGGATCCCGTCAGTTTTGGTATGTTGTATTTTCATTTTCATTCACCTGAAGATATTTCCTAATTCTGCTTCTGGTTTCCTCTTTAACCCATTGGTTTTTAAAAAGCATGTTGTTCAATTTTCATATATTTGTGAATTTTCCGTTTCTCCTTCTGTTATTGATTACTAGCTTCATTCCGTTGTGTGCAGAGTATATACATTATATGATTTCAGTATTTTAAAATTTATTGGGGCTTGTTTTTTTGACCCAACATTGGTCTATATGGGAGAATAATCCATGTGCCCTAAGGAGAATGTTTATTCTGTTTTCATTGGGTGTAGTGTTTTATATATGACTGTTAGGTCTCGTTGGTTTAATGCATCATTCTAGTCCTGTACTTTCTTATTGATATCTGACTAGATGTTCTATCCATCACTGAGAGTGATATGTTAAAGTCTCTACTATTAATGTAGAACTGTAAATTTCTCCTTTCAAATCTGTTAGTATTTGCTTCATATATTTTGGGGCTCTGTTGTTAGGTGCAAATACATTTATACTTGTTACATCTTCCTGTTGAATTGTCTCCTTTGTCAGTATATAATGACCATCTTTGTCCCTGTAACTGTTCTTGAGTTAATGTCTATTTTCTACAATATAATATAGCCACCCCAGCTCTCTTTTTGTTCTACTGGAATGGTATGTTTTTTTCCATGCTTTCACTGTCAACTTACTTGTATATTTGACTTTAAGATGAGTCTCTTGCAGATAGCATGCAGTTTGGTCATGCTGTTTTATCCATTCTGCCAATCTCTGCCTTCTGACTAGAGTATTTAATCCATTTATATTTTACATCAGTACTGATAATACAGAACTTTTTTCTGCCATTTTGCTACTTAGCCTTTGTAAGTCATACCTTACTTGTCCCTCACTTCTATTAATGCCTACATTTATATTTATTTACTTTTTTGTGTTGTACCATATTCAGTGACTTCTCACTTTTATGTGGATCTATTTCTCATCTACATTCCTTGTGGTTACCATGGAGTTAAAATTTAACATTCTAAATATATAACAATCATATTTTATTTGCTATCAACTTAACTTCAATAGCATGTCCATATATTTTTTTCTTTTCCCCTTTGTCTCCACACCATTTTTTAGTATTTGTTATCACATATCTTTGTATATTGTATATTCAGAGACCTAGATTTATCATTCCTTTTTATGCATTTGCATTTTAGTACCTGTACAAAGTAAGAAGTAGAGTTACATATCAAAAATACAATACATTATTGCTGGCATTTTAATAACCAAATGGTTACCTTTGCCACAGGTCTTTATTTCCTTTTGTTTCTTTGAACCTCTGTTTTGTGTCCTTTCCTATCAGTCTGATGACCTCCCTTTAACATTGCTTTAAGGGCTGGTCTAATGTAGATAAAATTCCTCAATCACTTAGTTTTCATGAAGTGTTTTATTGCAGAAAATGTGCTTTCCATCCAAATGTTAGATTTTTCTTTTAAATTTTTGAACTCACAGTGACCCACTATTTGTGCATTTATCATTTGGAATTTTCAAAGTTAGAGGAAAAATATCAAGATTTTTTATTCTAGACTTTTGCATAAGGGTTGTGTTTGAGTGGGGTTATTATTTCATCTTGTGACAAAATACTGAAGTAAACATTTATTCAATCACAAAGTATTTATAGTATTCTCAGTTAAAACTTATAGTAGGCACAGGAAACACTGATGAATGAAATTGCTCTTCTGTTCAAAAAGTTTCAGTCCAATGGAGAAAATAAAAAAAGTAAGTGATTGCAGAGTTGTTGATTGGTGACACAGTTCTATGGACATCTTACCTAAATGTCAGAAAGAGAATTTAGGAAGAATAGGAGTAAGCAAGCAGAAAAGTGGTAGACAGCATAGAAAGGACAGGGACTCAGGCAGGCAGAGGGAGCAGGGTGTGTAAGTTTAGGGACTTGCCAATAGTTTGGGATGGATAGAGCCTTGAATTGTGAAAGTAGGAGCAATACGAATTGACTCTGGATACATGGGCATGGATCAGATCCTTCTAAGAATTGTACTCTTTATTTGAAAGCATTGGTCAGTGATTGAAGGTTTTTAACACAATCTCATTTCCATGTGCCTATGATCCTTCTAGCAGTCTTGTGGGATTGACTGGCAGAGAGAGGAGAGAGCAGGAGGGCAAGACTAATTAGGAGGCTGTTACCTCCAGGTAAGAACAATAGGGTCAAACTGAGAGTACTGGCTATGAGAATGGGGAGATGGGGAAGGTTTCCAGAGATATTAAAGATCTGGGCATGAAACATTCAATTAGTATGCATAGGACTCTTTCTTTGAGGATATTTAAAAAAAAATTTAATCAGGAAAGTCAGAGTGCTTCAGCTTTCCTCACCTCCCAACTTGGTAAGGTAGCATCCATATATGTTAATTGCATCTGCACACACCTTCCATTGCTTCTCCTAGCTCCAAAGAGACTATATTAGGCATTTAGCAATAAGTACTTACTATCACAATCAAGGGTAGATACATACATCATTTGAATTTTTGGGGTGAAAATCTAACTCAGTCAGGTGATAAAACTGGCCATGGAGAAAAGTCTTTCACTTAATGAAATCTGGCCCATTATGATCTTAGAATTTTAGAGTTTGAAGGTTATGATATAAACCCATTGTCCAGATGAGTATATCAAGATCAAGAGATGTTAAGGAGTTTGTCAATGATAAAGTGGTATTAAATTCCAGGTAGCCTAACTTAGTTTGCAACACTTTCTACCACAACACACTGTGGCTATTATTGAATTTTATTTGAAAACAATCCTTGCTTGTTTTTGTTATAATCCTTGAATGGGTGTTTAATGATCTGTTGTTATTTAGTTTCAACATTGTATCCCTACTCAGTTTTTTCATTGTGTGTTTTTAGTTCCACTTGATTTTCTTTTCAAGGAATGAAATTTTAGTTTTACTTTGTACTGCAAAAGAAATGAATAGAAACAAAACTTTTTAAAAGAATAATTTAAGCCTCAAATACATCCCACAGTAATTTGATCTTAGAGTACTTTTAAATAAATTCTAGTTAATTAAGCATGCAAATACACTAACTACTCTAAGTGCTCAATTAGCTACCTTAACTGAAATAATTGTCCTGAATAGCACATTTTTAAAAGGTGTTTTTCAAGACGCTACATAAATCTTTGCCTGTGGTATAAAAAAATGTAATTACTATTGCAAGAAGGAATATGGTAGCAGTTGATTGTCCTGGAATAAAAATGTTGTGGCATGAATTACTAGCCTCTCTGGACCCCAGTGTCTTCATCTGTTAAATAAAGAGCTGACCTAGAAATTTAAAAAGGCTCTCCACTTCTCTAAAGTCTTGCAATTGTTCGTGTATGAATTGTGATCTGTAACTCACTTTGTCTACAAGATCCTATACATTCTCCTAATTCTGAATTATTTTATATCAACATCTGTACTTGTACCTCTATTCATGTCCTATTGCATCCCATTATTTTCTGTGGTCCATGAAATGGCTAATCACTTGGAGATTCTATTTAATTACCTCCAAAAAATATTCCTCAAAATCTGATCCTCAAAGGTCTGCATGATTTCTCTCTCTTCTCTTCTCCTCTCTCTCTCCATATATACACACACACACACACACACACATATATATACACAACATGTACATGTATTTGTTTACTTACTTTTGTTTTCATTTAAATAACCTAATAAAAGCTTTCTGGATCTTCTAGGTGATCCCTCATAACTGGGCACTGCTACACGATTTCTATGTCTGTGTTTACATTTGTAAAGTCACACTAAATGACTGCTGAAAAAGACCACTCCCTGCTCCCTAAGAACTTTCATTCTGTTTCCGCTCTTTTAGTATTACTGTTAAAAGTGCATCAAGACTTTTTGCCTTGGTACAGTCTAAAGTTAATCATTACCTTATCCTCCACTCACACAATATAAATATATTAAAATGCTTTAAATATCATTAGTGCCCTTTATAACTTGTCATTATATAGTATTTTACTTCCACTTTTTTTTTCCCATAACAAGGTTAACAGTCATTTATTCCAGATTTGGGGTTTGAACCTGATATTCTAGTGTGCGATTTATAGGTTTCTAGCAGGAAAATGAAACTCTGTGTGTGTGTGTGTATATATTTATATATATATTCACCTATGTTTTAATACTTTCATGGTTTCATTCTTAAAAATAGTAATCCACTTGGAATTTTGTAAAGGTACAATTTAATGCAAGGCAGAATTATATAAATCTCAAACATTAGCTAAGTAAACATTAAACATAACTAGCAAAAAGAACTTTAAAGCCTTAGAGAGTGTTGAAACTCTCAAGTTTTTAATTTTTAGAAATATATCAGAATAAACATTCCTACTTTTAAGACTTCAAAGGGTTTGACTGAATTGCGAAATATCCATAATGTGGTAGGTAAGGACTGAAGACCCAGAAACCAAAGCCATATGACTTTTTTTTTAGTGCACTGAAAAATGATGTCAGCCAGGGAAAATATCAATTGTTGAGTATTTTATTTTATTCATTTTCACCTCGTTCTCACTTGGTATACTATAAGATGGCACATTCCACATATTATTACATGCAGAGAGCAATCCTTTCCTAATTTATGTTCAGATATTCCCATGGATAGCAACATTAAAGTGTTTACTACCTTGAGCTCAGTCAAGGTATGGCACAATTTCAAAGTGAATCCTTTATTGTGCTGTATGGTCATGGCTGATTTTGTGTAGAACAGGTAGTTCTCATTTCTTAATTATTTGCTCTGCTCTTTTTCTTCCACATTGAGTACACTATCCACAGTTATTCCTGTGTCTTCTAATGACCAACCTTCCTCCACTTCCAGAGGCCTTCTGGGAAAGAAAGTGGGAGGGCTATCGAGGGATGTGTGGTAACCAATCTTCATCATCCAGTCAAACAAGACCTGTGAGCTGCAAGTCTTAGAAAACCTTCTCTTCAGGATACCCCCACTTGGACATCAGAGAGCAACAGTAACTACTTCTTCAGCTGTTTTAGGAGGTTCTTCAGGTAAATCAAGAAACTTCTTCCATGTAGGCTGGTCAGGAGGTCGTGGAAATCTGGTTACAGGCTCAGGCAAGTTCCATCTTCTTGCAGCTTCTCTGTTTGAAGTTTCAGAAGATGTGGAACTGGCATTTACAAGTACCAACTCTTTGTCACCCTTTTCACTCTGTGCCTCTTGCTGTTTGTTTCACAAAAGGTTTTGCCTTTTGCCATTCTTCTCTTCTTTCAGATAAACGGGAAGATTTAAATGAGTTAAGCCTTGAGGTAGTCACAGAAATGATTAAAGTAAAGAAGGGCAAGCATTAAAAAAATCCGGCCACACAACAAAATGAGATCTTTAATTCCGAGATCTGGGATCCCACATGGGAGTTCCAAACACAAAAGGGGGAGAGCAGAGAGAAGGAAAATACCAACAACCTTGTGAGATGCCCTTGTCCATTTGTTTTTAATATTTACTTTGTGGGCTTTAATTTACTATAAAATAAAATGCACACATGTTAAGTGTACAATTATATGAGTGTTGACAAATGTGTGTACCCACGCATTTGATTTATTAAATCCCCCAAATTCATCATTATTATTAGGTCAAATATATGAAATTGCCAACATGGTTCACCCTAATTTTTATTATACTCAAATTTTATAATCAATGCTTATTTAGATTTACTTACATGTTCTTCAATTCCTTCCCTCATCATTGCTTCTTTCATTCTACTCTTCCATTCTGTATTCCATTTTCTTGAGGAGATACAACCTTTAGTCTGTTGTATTTAGAACTCTAGTTTTGGCAGTTAACTGCTTTTTAGCACATTATAGATATTTTTCTGCTGTCCTCTTCCATTGTTACTAAGTCAGCTGTCAGTCTAATTGATATTCCTTTTTAAGTAATTTATCTTTGTCCTTTAGCTGCTTTTAAGTATCTCCTGCAGTTTCACTATAATCATGTTGTTGTGAATTTGCTTTTATTATTTATTCTGCTTGGTATCTATTGAACTTCTTGAATTGGGGGCAAGATATTTCCATCAACTCTAGAAGATTTTTATACATTGTTGCCTTGAGTGGTGACTTCTGTTCTGTCGACTCTCATGCGTCTCCTATTTAGCTATATATTAGGCCTTATTATTTTCTCCTTTGTGTCTTTAACTCTTTATTTCAAATTTTAATCTCATTTTCTCTCTGTGCTGCATTCTAGGTAGTATCTTTATATCTTGAAGGCTATTAATTATTTATTTTGCTGTGTCTGGCATGATGTTTAACCCATTCATGGAGATTGCGGGGGAAGTCACTGACACAACTAGTGGCAGGCTCCCAACCGTTGCTAACCTCCCCCCACTCCTTTTCTTTGTGTGTAGGTGTTTCAGTTTGTTTCCATTCAGCTGGGGGAGATATTAGGTCTAATGCAGCAGGCCTGACCTTCCCTTGAACCGAACCCAGAACAATCAGTTCCAGCTGCTTAACTGGGCGGGAACTCTCAGAGGCAGGGCCCCTTCCCCCTGGGCTGTATAAATACTCACCCTCTGGTGGCTCGGGTTTGTCTCACCTCTCCGACTTGAGGGAGTTTGCAGCTGCCACCCACCAACCCTAACCTCAAAAAGGTTGAAATGCCTTAGCTAGGGTCTAAGAGACTGAATATACAAATGGTCAAGAGCAGACCATATATAAATGTAGAACTCTGACAGACAACCTGCAGCAACTAGCCAAACAACAACCCCTGCAGCAATTGGCCCAGAATGGTCAGGACTTGATCAGTGATTGACAACTTCCCTCATTTTTGATCCCAGCTTCCAACTTAGTACCAATCAGAGAAAGCCAAATAGTGTCTCCTAACTAATCGCAAAGGATGCCCAGTTTCTAGTTAGTTCTTCTCCAGCTTCTCATGCCAACAGCCTCCAACTAGGCACACCTGATGTCTTCCTATTTTTCCTTTATAAAGCTTTCCCATTCCTCTGCCTGTCTTTGAGTCTCTGCCAAATGCAAGTGATGGTGGTTGACTCCCTTCCTATTGCAACCTCTGAATAAATAGCCTTTGCTTGTTCTTATTTGGATGATCTTAATTTTGATTTCCATAGGACACAATATTATTTAGAATTCTAGTCTTTTGACTTCCTGTTTGGTGACTTGTCACCATCTCCCTCTTTACCCTCTGATTACTCTCTTTTTAACCTACCGTTATCCCCTCACTCGATAAAGCAATTCTCAAGCTTTCAGTGTGACGTAATTTCCTCCAGATTCTCGGCTACCTGCAAAGTTTTCTAAATCCTGGGAACCCCAGTAGTAAGTGACTTGAACACACATCCATTAAATGTCTTAATACATTAATAATTATTATAGAGAATAATCTCTTGTTTTCTTTTCTCATGGTTGACTGCATGCCAAGCAACCCTATAACCTTGACAATATCTAGTCATATAGACCTTTAATATTAAATAAACCCATGCTCTTTTAAGGTATCTTGTTTAATGTTTCTTCAACTTCAGATAATTATTGTTTGAGCCCAAGGCAGATTTAGGTTATTCCTTAATTGGAGTCCCACTTTATTTTCATTGAAGAAATTGCCATAAATTCAGCTCTAGAGATGGCTTCTACAATGAGATTAGAAGGAATGGGATTTTGTAGGGAAAAACTCCTGGAGATGAGTATGATTGGGAGTGAGATTTATTACAGTTTGCATCTTGCTCTCATTCTCCATGTAAAATAATATGTGTTAGCTTAAATCTCATTTCCAGTTAAGGCAGACTTCTCTCATTGTATATCAATACTCCTGTCAGTGTCTCATGTGTTTCACACTTAAGAATCTTGGGTCAAAGTTCATGGATTCCACATAGGAATCAAGTAAAAATTGTGATTAATTTTTAAAATTAATATCAGACACTTTATAATACATTTTCCCATCTATTAATTTCTAGCTTCGTCCTCTAGGGAAGAGATTTTAGTGGTTTTTAGAATGAAAATAAACATAATTCTACTCTGTGTACAGTAGAGTGGTTTAAGAAAAGTCACATACAGAGAGGCAGGAGACTGGTCCCTGGATTTGACGGACTAGCAGTGTCTACCAAAACATGAAATCTCACCAGATTTTACTGTGAATGAGTTATTGATCAAAGAGTTCCTGGAAGGTTTCCTTGGTTGTTTTTTGACCAATAAGAGTTATGTGTGAATGTGAGTATGTGTGTGTGCGCTCATGGGTTCATGGGCCCTTGGGCTACACTGGCAAGCACTTTAATCTACATTCCTGTTGGATGTGAAGATGATCTTGTTGTGACATTCATCATATCAAGGAAAGCCAGCACTGGTCCAGATGATTTGTTTGGTAGACTATTCTCCCAAAGTTTTATCCTTTCTTGAAGAGGAGGAGTTTTCTTGCAAAGAGAACATCAACCAATCATTTCACTTCCTTGCAAGCTTTGCTGTACCTTTCAAACTGACCAGATAAACAAAGTAATATTTATAAGACTAAGTACTTTCTATTAAGTTGTGAGGCAATAAGAAACTTAGGGAAGAATTTATTCTTACACCCCACTACAAAGCATAAAATGTCATTGTATTGTTAATAAATAGCATAAGTAAGAAATTATATTGGAGTTGCTCAGATTTCAGTGTGCTATCATTTTGAGGAGGAAAAATCAATCATCACTTCATTAAAGAGAAGACCTAAGAAGGCTATTAGGATCTTATTCAAGAATGTTTCTTTCATGTCCATTGTCACAAAAGAATATTAGTGATTAAAATGAAAAGACAAAATCATGAGTATGCACTGACTGCAAATGAGATTCCTAGTAACCACTCTTAAAGTGAATGAATAGAGCTCTATTATGTGGTGTTAAAGTATTCATCCCAATTACCGTATTTTAAAATTTAGGCCATCTGGGATAATCCTAAGAAATAAGTTTACTACTAAGTTCTGCATTACATTCAGAATTCATTGTTTTAATGGACATCTTCCTATTATGCTTTATTTCAGTATTGAAAACGTGGCATTTTGCCTGTCCTAAGTTAAGGAGACTTACCCAAATGCAAAGAAAAACCATATTGTTTATCAGAATAGAGAAAAAGCCACTAAATCATTTTCGTAACAGAGTTCTAATTTTTTACATTATATTACTTTGTTTCCACATTGTGAATCTAAAGGACAATTTGCAAGATAACGTGTTTCTTTGCACTTCTATATTGGTATTGTTTGGCTGTTAGAGAGAAATGAAGGGGATAGTTTATAAGACTTTTATACTTTTTTGAAGCTTATTTTTCCTCCTTTGATATTTGACTTATGTATCTGAATTGATATTTTTGCAACAATGTGTTTTATAACAGGGAAATATGCTATCTTGCATAGTTCACTTGGTGAACTGTACAGAAAATATCCTTGTCCTAACAATTGTGAGATTCATGAATCTCAGTTCATTCATGTTGAAATGGATGTGAATTTTGCTTTCCTACCCATCTCTTCCCTTCTTTTCATTTATTTATCAATTCAACAAACATTTATTGTACTCTTGGCTGGAAACACTTGAAAAGACTGATCTTTCCTTCAAAGGTGTATAATTTAGTCAGTAACACAGAATAGTAAATATGATAAAGAATTCCATTATAGACGTAATGCATAGGGGACTACTGTTGCACAAAGGGGTGATATTAAAACCTCTTGGGGCCAGAAAATTCTTCATAAAGGAGAAAGCTCCTGAATTGAGTTTTAAAAGACAAATAGAATTAATGAAAAGTGGTGGAAGAGCATTCTAGGTTGTGGACAAAGTATGTATGAAGTCACAGGGACATGAAAAAGAGTGATGTATTTGGAGAAGTCCAAATAACTACATATAGTGGGAACAAAGAATTCAGGTTGGGGAGGGGAGTGACAGGAAATTATATGCTAGCAAAGCTGACAAGGTACAGATCATGAAGGGCTAGTGTGCATTTTAGAAAGATCATTCCTGTAGTAGCATGAGAACATTGTTAAGAGGAGTGGGAGAGACCTGTTGAAAACCAATGTAGGAACAATGGAAACCTGCAGTAACAGTGAAATTCCAAGGAGGTAAATTGTTTGAAGGATATTAAGAAGGAAGATGGGTCAGGTCAGGTGACTAGTTAGATTGGCATTGGGGTAACTGAGGTTAGGGCAGATTCCCTAAATTCTAACTGGGCCAGATGGGAAAATGAATAGAGGCATGAGGGAAGAGTTTGTAAGAGGTAATAAAATTGATGTGTCTATAGCATATCTATGTTGATATGCTCTGTAACTGTGGGAAACAGGAGTCTGAGGTTCTGCAGAGTTTCTGGGCTACAGATACAGTTGTGGGAGTCATCAGCATATTCTCTATGCCGCAGGTATCTTACAGATGTTTTGAGACACAAGTAACATGGTGTTGGAAAAAATACATTGTTATTTACAGTTGAATAGTAGCTACTACTGATTACTTGTACTAGGTTAAGTGCTTTACATAAATCCTTATTAAATCCTTGCTACAATCCTACAGGATAGGTATTTAATAAGGCTTAAAGTCATTAGTAACTTGTCCAATGTCACACTGCTTGCGAGCGTTGGAGCAAGAATTTGAATTTGGGTCTCTGACACAAGTCTTTGCTGTGAACCACTGCATTAGTGATCTTCTGATTTAGCCCTCCAGATAATATAAATTATTTCTACTTTGCTTGACAAATTGTTTTCATTTTGCTTGACATCTAATTTGATGGAATTGGTCTTTCAAGTTTTTACAAAAATATTAAGGAACAAGTAAATATTAGGCAGAGTTCCATTATGAGTTTACAAATTTGTTTATCCTGTCCAGACGAAAGAACAGATGAAGAGCTCATTGGATGTAGCACTTGTGTACAAATCTAAATATTCTGAACTTCCATTTGTACAAAATAATTGATGAAGAGGGTACTGTTAACAGTTTCATAGAACCCTGTGTTACAAAATGTTCTAATGTATCACCCATGATTCTCACAAAAACACTATGAAGCGGATATTCTTCTCATTTTATGGTTTAAGAAACTGAGGCACTTAGGTCATCAAATATTTTGACAACGGTTGCTTCCCCTTTTTGCATACTACCACAACAATGGCATTGAAAACTATAATGCTTGCTTATTGATTTGCTGGAGCACCTTATAAAGGACATAATACCCAGTGAAATTGTTGTGCAAGTTTTAATTTTCTAAAATCTCCCAAGTGATCAATTTTTCTTTTCCTTATAAGAATGATAATTTTTTCCTTCACAGAGACTGAAAACTTAATTAAACTTTAGTTGCTGTTTAGTTAAACTGCAACACCATTTCATTGATTAGAAGTGATGAATCATATTCATAAATTCAACAGCATTAGGAATTGAAAATATATAATGTAATATTTTAGGAAAAGTCACTTTTTGGAAGGAAAGCAATTGCCAAAGATGTTGCAAAAGCAAAAATTAAGTTTAACATTTATTTGTTTGAGCATTTTGTTAATTTGCTAACAGGTCAATATCATCCTAAAAATCAGTTTACCAGTGCATGTTAGTAACAAGAGATTGGCCAAATGGCCCATCCATTCAAACAATTAACCACAGCCTGAGGGTGGGGAAAAATTTTTAACATTCAATCTCCATTCACCACAGAAGGTTTATGTCAAAATGCCAGCAGTAAAATGACGTGCGTTTTCTTGTTTATAAAAGAACCAGGTGATCTAAAGAGTTTCATCTAGGAGTATCCTTCAATTCCATGTTTATATTTAGGTAAAGCACTGCTTTAGGAAAATATGTACTGCATCATTTGGAAAAAACATTTTAACATTATGTAAGAGACAGATGAAAGTGATATTTTTAATATACTTTGCATATTTAATTCAGAATTATTTATAGAGCTTATAAATGATAAATGGCAAAAAGACATAACTGAACTATATTCAGTAGAATTCAGTGGGGGCTCTGATTGCAGCAAGAACATGATTTGTAAAAAAAAAAAAAAAAATCATGGGTCTTATGGTCATCAAAGGAAGAAAAAGCTAAAAGCTCAGCACTTTTAAAATAGTTTCCCTTTAATTTACTATTTGCATTGGAAAAAAGTGAGACATGAAATGGCAGATTGAGGGTTTGAGGTTATTTTCGGTTTTGTGTAGAGACATCAGTGCTTGGGAATAAAAGTGCCAGTCCTTTACTATGTGACTGCAGAGACTTTATTCATTGAGGAAGGGTCTCCTTGGGATGAAAGTAATACTGAAAAATAGTCAAGTTTGCATCAAAGTTTTAAAGAGATCAGAGAATTGCTTTATGAAGAAAGGCTAAATCAAAAGCAGGAGCCAGCCTCTTTGTCCTTTCACGTCAGAATCCTCAGGCCCCTAGGATTCAAATCAGTTTAACAGAAATTCTATGCATTGTCTATTGTATAATTCCATGGGCCCTGATAGAAGAATCACAGAGGCAATTGGTCAGGTTCATTCCATGTCCTCAAAAATTCTACATTCCAGTTGGTGAGGTAAGAGAAGGGCAGATACCAAAATGATATGAAGTACAAAATGAGAAATTTCTCAAGAGTCATAAACAAAAAACTGTGCAGAGTCAGAGGAGGGAGAGATTACAATCGACAGGGAGAATGAGGAAGGGCTTTGTAGAGAAGCGGGCTTTTAAAATTGGCCTTGAAGAATGGGCAGGATTTTGATAGGGGAGTTATATTGGGGAGAGTCTAAACAGAGGTTAAAAGCTGCAATGAGTTGGGGGAGTTGAGAGTGCTGATATAGAGTTTTATTCAATTTTAGCTACTTGGAGGAAATAGTGAGAGATGAGGCTGGAAAGGCAGAGGCTTCATTGGCAGGGGCAATAAAGTACGATGTGAGAGAGCAGACAAAGGGGCACTTCATAGTTTCTACAGGCAGGTGAGTCAGTCCACGGGCATGGTGTCTGATGGGCCATGACGCAAATACAGAGTCTGTTCTTTACTCAATGCCTGTCCTTGAATAAGATGAAATTTTTTGAAACATTTATCTCCTTTGCACAGTAAAAATGAGGATATTTAATACCTACCTCTAGGAGTTATGATCCTTTGATAAGATAATGATGTAGCTCATTGTACAAAGTAGGTGATCATTGAATGTTTATGATTGACAATGCTATTGCTGCCTTGATTAAGAAAGATTAATTTAACAGCATTGTGCACAGTGGATGTGGGTAGGGAAATACTAACAGTGGAAATACCAATAAGGAAGCTGGGGAGGAGAGAAATAATAAGATACAATTTTCAGGACTTAGCAACAGGTTTGTACAGGGCATTATGAAAAGGGAAGAGTCAAGGGTGACTCCAAGATTTTGATCTTAATTTAAAGATGAAAATTAGAAAGTCATGATAAGTTTTCCTTTCGCAGAAGGTGAGTTAGATTTATGACATGCTGAGTTTGTGATGTGGGTAAGTTTTCATTTAGATGTATTCAAAAGGCTGTTGGAAATGTAGGTCTGAGATTTAGGAGAGAGGTTGAAGTTAGCGATGTGGGCTTTGGAATCATCTGCTGGGAGGTGTTAGTTGAAACCTGGTCGGCAATGAAATAATCAAGGACTATTGTGTAGACACAGAAGAGAGCTGAGGACATAGTCCTGTGAATCTTCTACATATAGGGTATGGAAGGGGAAGGGGGTACTATCAGAAGGACAACCCAGGATAATCCTAATAATTCAGTCTCATGAGAACCAATCAGTGAATTAGGAGGTTTTGAGGAGAAGATGGCCACAGTGTGAGAAGATACAGAAATGTAAAGTGGAATGGGGGTTTTGAGAAACTTTTCTTAAATTTGAAACAACAGTGTGGAAAAGTATTGGGAGTAGAAGTTTGATTGCAGGAGACTTAGGAGTGAATAGAAAAGTGAAGATAGACTGTTAAGATTTGTATCAAGGATAAGAAAATAGGGCTTGAGCTTCAAAGGATAGCAAGAAGGAAGGAAGATTTTTAAAGAGTCTGTTTTATGGGCTGGGCATGTGGGTTGGGTGGAGGGTTGGTGGGATTTGTGTGTGTTTGTAGGGAAAGAGATGGAAGAGAACAAAATTAAAGAAGAGGAGAGAAGAAAACATTTCCTTTGCAAAGACTCTGGAATGGAATTAAGACCTTAAGAAATAGAACTGTGAGATCTTGTGGCTTGTCCCCAGTGACATTGGATTTTAACAAGAACATATTTGGTCAGTCTTATGCTACTTAAGACTGAGTGAGAGGGATTCCATGGTTGTATTAGGCAGTTTCAGAGTGAGACTAAAGAGAAAATAGCAATATGTGCTGTCAAAACAGTGAGAAATTAGGATTCATGCTGAAACATTATCTCTACTTCTTACTAGCTGTGTGATCTTAAGCAAATTTCTTAATCTTTGGAAGCTTCAGTTTCCTCATGAAAGAGAAAGAATTTGGAGAACTTCCATTTTCTGGATAGACACACAGTAGTTGTGATCTTTAGATATACTATTTATATTGTAATTCATATTATAATTTCACTATTAATACTTTGTTATTATATATTTTTTCCAAGCCATTAAGTTACTCCATCATATATTGAGATAATAATTTAATAAATGCTTTCCAAGTGAACTGAGAAGGTATGTTCCAAAGGTAATTGATCAGTTGTCTTCCTTTTTGTAATCGGGCATTAATCTAGGATACCAATGTGGCATTGCTTCTTATGTAAAATGTTATGCAATAAAATATAACATGATTAAGCCAGAGTGAAAATATCCCTCCTTTCTCATTAGCAAGGTCATATATATGATTATTACCTTGTAATGTGGAGCTTTATTTTAATTTTAAATATATGGAGTGACGATGACCTAATCAGAGCCCAGACTTTCCTCGCATGATCCTGACAGAGAGCATGGTTTCCCACTATTCTCTATTGGACTTTTCTTCTGAGGGGTTTCAGGAGAATTGCGAATAGTCAGTTAGTGTTCATATATAGTACCCAGGGGTCTTTTTTTTTTTTTTTCCTTTTTTGCCTTTTAATCTTTCTTCATCTTGAATCAGAAAAAATGGGTTCAAAGTCCGTTTTTAAAAATCCACGTCATACTAGTCCATCCCTTTCCTTCTTCCCAATTGCACCTGGAAAAAAAATTTCCAAGCAAAATACCTAGGGAAGTGGGTCATAACTTTATAGAAGGATTTGAATTAGGCATAAGCTAATAATAATAGATCACCAAAACTGAGGGCATCTGTCATGTTTTAGACAAGGCCACTTAGAATCTACAGTGGACTGATGAGAATGGACATTATTTTCTGATATCTCCAAGAGGAACAGCACCACCTTTCTCTTGAACTCCCTTAAGGAGATGACATATTATCCTACAGTGGATGCTAACAAGCTCTTCTATAAGAGGAATTAAGAGAAAATGGACTTACAGTGAATTAAACAGATTTTAAGGAGACATAAGAAATTCCCAATATTATAAAGCAGTGTTTCTCTCTTTCTTTCATTTTTTAAATAGTAGAATCAATACTCTAAAATCTTATAAAACTTAGACTGTAATCTACAAAACAATGAAATGATGGTGTTGTGCTAATGGTTGGGGTTCCTTTGCCTGCTTTATGGGCTTTTTCAATCATATGCATGTACTCTCCCTTAATTACTGAAGCAGTTTGAAAACAACTGGAGATATTTTAGATAATTTTCTTAGGGATTCTCAACAAAAATATTAATATTATCTCTTAGGATCTTAAAAAACATCAAAATTATAGATTTGGTTGAAATCATTTAATGAAAATAAATTTTGATAATCTCTTTCAATTCCAAGTCAGTTTACTTCCAACCAGCTTGTGAAATCTTTGAGGTTAAGGACAGTGTTTCAGAAGCCAGTAAAACTATGAGAGTTTTCCTTGTGATCTGTTCACTATGACAAGATCACACACCAGCATTAAGGTAATCAGTGTTTTGACAGGTAATGTGTAGAGATGAAGAAGAGGTAATTTCTTTTTAGGAAGAAGAAGCTCTATGTGATAAATGATTAAAAGGACAGGGAAGGAAAATTTGGGCAGAAAACTCTCAGCAGTTAGTGAGCAGTGGGAAGATATCTGGTATTTGATTGGGCTAGTGCAGGGAAAAAGGAGAGGGAATTATATAGCAAGGTGACAAACATACTAGTAACTTAATCTTCACAACACAATCTTGAGCTAGAAGACATTATATCCATTTTACAGATTGGGAGGTTAAGGCTCCAGAGTTAAATGGCTTGCCTGTTGCTGGTAAGTGGCAGTGCAGAGATTTGAAACTAACTCTGTTTAACTCCCAGCCTAAAATGCTTTATGCCACACTGTGCTAATTTAGGGGAGAAGTAGGGCAAGGGGTGGAGAGAAGAAGGTAGATTTACTGACGTTGAGGATCTTTATTTACATCTCAGTTTTTTAGGAGCTGGTTCTAAATGTTGTGTCTTATGATGAGGTGAATGCAAGTGTTACCCAGCTAGTATTAGCTTAGCACTAAGCGGCGGCTTCCTTGAAGCAGACTGACAGGTAGGGGCTGCCTCATGTCCTTATCTGACCCTGCCTTGCCCCCAGGAAGAGGAGCAAAGGGCTCCCTGTGCTATTCCTAGTACTTTTCTAACTGTTGACACATTCTGTTCTTCCCAATAACCTTGCCTCCTTGACTCAGTACAGCCATAACTGTAAGATAAACCTTTCCCTTTGTTTGCTTGCTTTCATATATAATACACATTTCTTTCTTTCATACACACACACACTCACACACACACACACACACACACACACACACACACACACCCCTCTTACCCTATGAATATTCAGGCTTAAAGAGTCAGAAGCACCTTTAGAGGTTATCTCATTACATTTCGGGTGAGAGTCTAGAATGTCTACTCATCTGCTGAGGGATGGCAGCTTGTGGGTGAGGTAGTTCTGTGATCTCATCCACCTCCAGGGTGATGCAGGTCTTAAGGACACAGGTCAAGCGACAGTGTCTGCAGCACTTGGTTGAGGTCAGGCCTGGAGGAAGACCTAGCAATAGGAAGGGGGGGCCCAGGCTGAGGGCCTAGGATACTAGTCAGTTTTCCAAGGGGCTCAGACACAGGGAACATAGGACAGGAATCTGTGTGCCAGTTCTAGAACATAAATGTGGCCTGTGTTTATGAGAAAGACAGAGGCTGGTTAGGAGCACTGCAGGCCAAGGCTGAATGCTGAGTTCTTGCCTGAGCGAAGCAGCTCAGGGAATTGGTGGGCTTAGCATCCTGTGTGTGGAGTCTGGGAGCCGGGCAGGTCTTAACATGTCTTCTCAGGGGGCGACTGAGCAGGGCTGTGGTTCCTGGTAGAACAACACTCAGATCCTCTCTCTACCATTTCATATCCATCTGGGAAGTTACTTATTTATCATCTGTAGTCCTCAGTTTCCTCTATCTGCAAAATAGGGATAATAGCACACATTTCATAGGGCTGTTGAGAAGATCAAATAAAATAATACATGTACATGATTGGAATACATAACAAGTATTATATATTAATCCAGCTTTTTAATAAAACTTTCACTATCAAGGAGCCTGTTGTCTCAAAAATATGTTCATTTCCTTGTTAAATACCTTTAATTATGCAGTTTTGATGGTGGTGGGGGGAGTCAATATCTACTTACCGATTTATTGAATAAAAATAAAAAACTAAATCCACATTTTTCTTGAAGTCTCAAAAAAGAGATTTGCTTTCACTACCATATCACATGCGCTAGTATACATTAGTCATCTCTTATGTGAATATCCATCACCTTTAGGTTCATACTTATCTTATTCAAAGAAATTGTCAGATATTTCTTTGTAGGTGTTAATTTGCATTTGGCAGTTGGCCTTGAATAAAAAGTTCAATGTTTTCTTTTCAGCTATGACTTTGACATTTATTCTTGGCTAGAAAAATAATGTTCTAATGCTTTCCTTCTTATAATATCACATACACATAGAAAGCAGCAGCAGGAAGAAAAGAAGTGACCTAACCTTTCTATAAAATATTTTTGCATTGGTGTACTCATGATTCGAAACGTAAATTTCTAATTTAATCATGAGGTTCAATTATTTCTTTAAGAAAGTACAATAGAAAAAAACTAAATACCAAAGCCCACAACTTCAGCAGTGATGGACAAGTCTGAATATTTTAGTGGGAAGTTAAGGGCACACAGCTTCATTCTGAATTATCTGTTTCATTTTGATAAAATGTTAGTACTTCAAGTGGAATAAAAAACAAAAAGACATCTACAGACTTGTTGTTTTCTCTCTCCTTTATACTAGGTCTGCTCTTCAAGTGTTTTAAAGAGAGAATATGGATGGAGAGCCTTTTTTGTTTTCTATTTTTTTTTCTGTTTTATTTTTTATTTCAAAACCCCTTAATGCCCAGTATAAAATGGTTTCCCACATTCAGAGCTCCAGGCTAGTTCTATTCTTCCTTCTACTGTCTCTCAGGGAGTTCTGTGTCTCTGTGACAATAATGTAGCCAGCTAACTTAACCTTTTCAGTAGAAAAATTGAATGTATTTTAGTAACATTTAAATATAAATAATTTTGAGTGCCCCACAATATTTTTTTCTAAACAATAGATAAAATTATAACTATTAATGATAACAATAACCATTTATTAAACACCTTTTATGTGCCAGGTGATTAAATATTTATTTCTCTAGTTTTTACAATCTTTCTACAATATGACTTGAATAATCTTCATTTACAGAAGAGAAAATTGAGGCTCAGCAATTTTAAGCCACTTGCCCAATGCCTCTCAATTAAGTAGTAGAGCTTGGATTCGAGTCCAGATCTGCTTAGTGTTGCCAAAACCTGCTCCCTCTCCCCCTCCCACTAAACCACCCTGACTCCTACCCAGATTGAAAGGCTGTTTATTAAAAATGTAGAACTGGAAGAGGAAAGGCATATTAGATCCTCAAAGGCCATTTTATATGGGAATCACACATGCTACACATCTGATTGCACATGCAATATTCATGAGGAAGAAATGCTTACAAGGAAGAAAATACCCTAAAATGGAAGAAGTCTGTACAAACCCATGGAAGTCCTGAGATTCATTATTTTCCCAAAGTGTAAGATCTAAGACAGAGAGTTATAAGCAGCTTTCAGTTTTCTAGACTTCTCAGGAGGGTTGTTATTCTCCTTCCTCTATTCATTTTACAACTAGCTGTCTGTGGTTTTATTACAACTTTAATTGGCTAGAGCATTTAATTATGGTTAGGTGAATCCATTTGTGTGAAATAACAAGCATAAACTTTCTTCAGTTTTCAAAAGTGAATATTTGTGCAAATTCAGATTGTATCATTTTTGCCACTGTATTTATCCTCCACTCTAGTCTCCCATTTCTATGTAATTTGTGTCTTTTAGACTTTATATTATTAGCTGTAGAAAGTGACAGGTAAAAGGAAGGCACAAGGTCATTTCATTATTCTTTGAATCTGTTTCAGGCACATCACTTTCTTGGTTTAAAAAAATCTGTATGAAAACTTGCAATTTATGCTTCGGCTTTAAATGTCTACTTTCCTGATAATATTCCTTCAGTTGCTTGGTTCATTGTAAAGTCTAAAGCAGAACTCAAATGTCTCATTGAGTGCTCTGCATTTTACTTTAGAAACGTAGATAAAAAAATAAAAAACCCATCCATTTCTGGGAAGGTAGTGTCAATGGTAGCACAATTTTTGGATTTTCCTGGATCTTCATATGGAAACAGTGACTAGAAAGAAAAAAAAAATTAAAACCCCCCAAAAAGAAACAGAAAAACATCCTCAACATTTACAGTGATTCTAGATGACCCAATAACCAAAAGAACCCCAAAGTACAAGAAGGTGGGGACTATACACCAAGAGCCACAAAACCTGTGTCCAATTGTCATTTGTGCAGTAGAAAACAGAGGAAGCAATGTTGCAAATGGAAACATATACCTCTCTGATCTCCCTTTAAGAAAGGACCTGTTGCCTCACTGGTTTAGCTAAGAGCCTCCAGCTATTAACTTTCTTCAGATTTTCTTTGCTTTGGGATAGAAGTCACACCTTTTATTAGGGTGACCACAGCCAATGACAGCATGACTGTAGTCAAGGGCCTACCATGCCCACCTAAAAAGGAATACCTTTAATAAAGAACCCATCCCTCAGGCCTGCATCACGGTTTGATGGCTCTTCTTGCTCAATCTTGCTTCCTCTCTTTTCCTTTCAGTGTCACACTTTTGCATTCCTAACTCTGTCTTAGTGTCTGCTTTCCAAAAGGTCCCACTGATAAAGAGGGGCCAGCATTGTTCTGAGAAAGCAGGCAGTAAGATGGGGTTCTGGGACTGGACCACCATGCATATTACTGGCAATGAGGACTCCATCCTGGATGGTGCATGGGATCACATAGTGCCAGGCACAAAATGGTGGATAGATTGCTAAAACCTTCACTGGTAGTGTCTTGGGAAAATGTTATGGTGGAGGAGACCTGCATGTGTAATGATTTAAGACTTTGGAAATGTATGGGAGAACAATTCATGGAGACAATGGAATTGGCTGGTTATTAAGTTGCATTGATGCCCTACAAAGGGTAAATGAAAAGCTGATAACAGTTAGCAAACAACTAAAAATGAAGTATGAAGTCTAAAAGGCTATTTTGGTAAAACATATAAAGACACCCTTATCTCCTGCAGGAGGAAAGCAGAAAAGGACCCCCTCCCTTCAGGGAAGACACTCTGTCCCTTAAGGTAATAAGAGTTCCCCTCAGGATCTTCTTCTCCCTCCTTTCTTGGTTCCCTCCTCCATAACTAGGCTTGCATTGCACCATGATTTATTTGGGGAACATGCAGGACCTGATAAGGGAAGAAAGGAACTAAACTTCAAAAAAGCTAGTCAGATGAACCAGAAGGAGCTGGTCGAATATCCAAAGAACTGGATTTTGAGTGTGCAAGACCAAGGGGATCAGAACATAAGACTGGATATGGGAGATTTTATTGGCTTGAGGGAACTCTCTTGGGATGCAAGATGCAACACCCTGGCAATGGCACAGAAGATGATGCAAACTTGCTTCTGGTGTGCTCCTAGAAACCAAAACAAAGTGATTGTCTATTCTGAGTGAAATTAAAATGCCTGAATTGCTATGGCAGAAGGCAGAGGCAAGGATTAGACTGTTCACAGAAGTAGACAAGCTGGAATGACTGTATCATGTGAGGCCAGAAGACACACCAGAAGATTATGTTCTACAGAAAGTCCCAGAAAATATATCTTTCAACAAGGCCATTAGAAATGTGCTGGTAAGAAAGGCACTAGCATCACCAAGAAATTTGGTGGGGGACCTTCTCTGGAAAGTAGGACTGAAGGTAGGAAAGACTTACAGAGCTTGGCTCATTGATAGGAATGGGGATGATGGGACCCTGACATAATAGAGGCAAGTGACGGCATTTAATCTCCAGAAGCTATGAAGGGGAACCAAATGGCCTTGACCCACAAAGAATTGTAAAGATAGTGAAGTGACGTGGCATCCTCAGGGGAAAAATAGATGGACAACCAACAAGGTTATTGCTGAATATCTATAACGACAAGAAAGTCGATGGGCAGGAAATAAGAATGGATGAGCAGTTGCCCCAATAAAAAGCTATGATTCCCGTCCAGTTTTCAGACATGAACCCGTTTTCAGACTCAGAATTTATTAACTGAAATGGTAGCTGGGTCTTTAAGAGGAAGGACGCTGCAACAACATTATAGCTGTTTGCTATAATGATCCCCACAGCCCTTTCTCAAAGGACCTTTGAGTCTTTGGGTTCTGGATCTAAAAGATGAATTTATACTGGGACAATTAGAAAAAAATTCCCATCAATGTTTAAAAAAGCCATATGCCCACATAGGGCAAATCTGAATCTTGTACTTTTAATTTTGGTGTCAAAGTGGCTGCTTCTGTGACAAAAATGACATGGTTTATCTAATTGGATGGACTCATATAATTCAGCTCTCTGCTAATTTGGAAAAAAAGGACAACCATTTTCAGTGTGTTTCTTTTTATAAAGATACAGTTCTTTCAGACTAGTAGCAGTTTATCTTGTTCGGTGCTGCTTCTTTTCCGCTGCCTTTGTCTTCGTAATGAATCCACAGAAGGCTCTGGTAGCAGATCCTGGCCCTGACAATTGCTAAGCCAGTCCAGGATGGAGCAGAAAGATGTTGGAAGCCTCAGTTGCAAGCCATTATTTGGTGGGCCAGGTATGGTCCTGGGATCTGTGAAGCTTCTGAATCTCTCAGTTCCCTGCACTTTTCTTGTTCCTCTTTAGCCTAGTCCTACATTTGAGTTCCATTTTTTTACCCCATTCTGTTTTCTATCTGGTAAGCCTGCTGTGGCTTGCAGTTGTAACTTGAATTTGTTCCACTAATAAAGTCTATCTAGTTCACCACTCTGGGAATGAAGGAGTGGATCATATTCTCTCTGTTTTTCCTTTACTGAATGACAACATCCGTTGCCTTGCCGGGCACCGGTTGCTCTTCCTACTCTTCTGATACCCTCTATCCCTCTTGACCCTACACGAAATAGTTTGCCTGCTTGTTTCCTCTCAGCTTAAGAACTCAAAGGCCTCTGAGCTCAGCCACTGGATGATCAAAATTCCAGAAGAGTATCGTGTGCATCTTGGGGTATGAACACGACAGCTTGTCAGGTAAAACTGATATGCTAATAGGGGATACAACAATATACAGTATGATGGTCTGCGGCCAAAACAAAGATGGTAATCAAAACATGAAGGTGTAAGTCTTCAAACTGTGGTGTAGATGGTCTCTGGAATGTCTTTCAGGTCATAATTTTATGGTTTCTTTAGTTTGTTGTCCTTTCAGGAGCTCTTGTTGCTCTTCTGTTTCCCTCTGAGGAGAACTGCTTTCTCTGAGGGGCACAGTTATTAGAAAGTTGTGGAAAACAAAAGGATATTTAGAAGAAAGTGCTCATTGATACTGAATACCATTCCTGCTCAGAGTGAGCTATGGCTCCGGTTTCCAAAGACTGGTTCCTAGACAGATGCAAAAGAATCACCCGGATAACTTAATTAAAAATAATCAAAAGCTTTCTGGGCCTAAACCTACTGAATTGGTATCTCTGGGGTTGGAGGCTAGGAAGCTGTGTGTTTTAAAGTTTCCCCAAGTGATTCTAAAATGCAGTCAGTGTTAGAAAGCAGTGACTGCAGAAATGTCTGTGAGAAGCAGAGACTTCTGCTTGGTTCCCCAGCTCCATTTGCTTAGCCTGAGCAGAAATCAGGAGCTGTGGCTTGGGAAGGATCAGATTGAGGGGAGCACTCCTTGCTCCAGAAAGCTGGTTTGAGAAGCACAGGTGCTCCAGTGAGCACAAGTTTGGATATGCCTATTGAGCTGTATTTTGAGACTTTTAGTTTTAATGGGTGAGTGGGATTTTGAAAGCTGAAGTTTGGCTCAAGATTGGCAAAAATGTTTTAATTGCCCAAGTAATACAATTGCTTCAACTGAATTCAATTGATTTCATGTTGCCCTCAGTACCCCACCACTTTGGTAAGCTTCTAGTTGGTCTATTTGGGATTTGATTCTTAATAGGATATATCTAGAATTTCACTGAAAAGAAAATGATCCTGTTCAGATCAAATATCAGCAGAATTCATTCTTTTAGTTCTGCATGTCTGGGTATATGCAGCATAACTGAATTGGGTGCAGGACCATAAAAATTAGCGCAGGAATGTTTTCTGGAGTATCGTGATGGCAGATGACTAGCAGCCTATTTCTGCTCCTTAGTTCATGGCTTAATCATGTGATGGTCTGTGGTAACTTGATGGGTACAATTTTGCCAGCTAGCCCGTTGCCTTCCTCAGAGCCTGTGGAAGACATGGCCTATCAATCATTGTGTCCTTTCACACTGGGCCTTGATGTGATCACAGAATCCCTCTGAAGGGTTATTTTGTCATTGTGGTGTAGTAGAAAAAGAGTGTCAGAAGACTGGAAAAGACTACTTGTCTCACCTCGAAGAGACACTTCCTGTCTCATGTGATATGAGAAATGAGAAGGTGGTTTTCTTTTAAGTTTCTTCATTTTCAGTGAGTTCTTGTTAGTCTACAGTTTTGTTGTCCCAGTTTTGGAGGAATTAATTAGTAGCTGTTGTTCACTAGTTTTTAAAAATGTAAGGCAATGATTCCATACTTGTTTTTACTTCCTCAGATTAATACTAGATTATCTCTAAGATCTGTGTCAGTTCTAAAACTCAGTTCTGAAAGGGCAATATCTATGACCTTACATCTTGAATGCTGTGACTTTATAGCTTAGATCTATAAATGGAAAATAAATTTGGAGATGGGTAGAAATAAGTTCATGAGAAAGCCAGAGTTGTTATATAGAACAGGTTCTTCCTGAGATTTCTTTCGTTCTGAACCTTACTCTACTGTACTACATTCTGACTGGGTTGGAATATTTTCTGTTACATTCAACTCTTAGATTGTTAGCCAATTTCTGGATAAGAACTTCTGAAGCTGGAAGTTGACAAAGTACGTAGAAGTATGGGAAGCCAAGTGTGCTCATTTGGATATATTATATCCCTCGAAATGCCATGTTCTTTGATGCAGTCTTGTGGAGGCAGATGTATTAGTGTTGATTATGTTGGAACCTATTGGTTCAGTGTTTCCATGGAGATGTGACTCAATCAGCTGTGCGTGTGACCTTTCATTGGATTATTACCATGGAGGTGTTACCCCACCCATGCAGGGTAGGTCTTTTTTAGATCACTGGAGCACTGTAAAAAGAGCCACACAGGCCCAGACATGGAGCAGCTGCAGCTAAGAGAGTACAAAATGCCCCAAGAGCAACACTTTGGAGAATGCCATTTTGAACTGCAACCTAGGAGCAAGCAGACACCAACCACGTGCCTTCTGAGTTAACAAGGTTTTCCAGATGCCAATGGCCATCCTTCAGTGAAGGTACCTGTTGTTGATGCCTTACCTTGGACACTTTATGGCTTTAAGACTAACTCTGTAACCAAATAAACTCCCTTTATAAAAGCTGATCCATTTGTGGTATTTTGCAAATGGCAGCATTAGCAAACTGGAACAGCAAGGTTGGCCAGAAACTCTTCCAGGATTCTTCTTCCTTCTGCCTCAATTAACAATTGATCTGGGGGTGTCTGCTCTGTACAGTGGTGCACAATCCACCCATGCCTTTGTTTGGATGAAGCATTTTGTGGAGTAGGTCTGTTCCACCAGGGACCTGGCTTCAGTGGGGGACAGTTTCAATATATGCAGGCCTATTTCAACAAC
The DNA here is from genome assembly GCF_015220235.1 of Choloepus didactylus. Lineage (NCBI taxonomy): Eukaryota > Metazoa > Chordata > Mammalia > Pilosa > Megalonychidae > Choloepus > Choloepus didactylus. Next base: position 83,997,126 of record NC_051311.1, read on the forward strand.
TTAGAGTAGACATAAAGTACTTACTGGTATAGCAGTGTCTCCCCCAACCTTCTCTACCTAGAAATGGTCAGTTATAAGGTAAAAGCAAATCAGTCAGTACACTAGCTTTACCCATCAACTTTTACTGTGGGTGATGACACTCATCATAAACTGCTAAAACCTTAAAAACCTTAAAGTTCTCCCTTTAAATCTGAATGAGCCACGAATAATCCCTTTTTAAGATGTAGTGCATGAATAAAATGCTGTGCTCTTTAAGGGTGTTATTCAAAATACAAAAAGTGTTATTCATAATACCTCTTTTACTATAGAAAATGTGTGCTCGCTAACTTGGACTTCAGCTGTTGTTAAAAGAAAATCTGCAGATAGAGGAAAAGGGCAAAGGGTGACATCTGGCATAACAGACTTTCTAAGATGATTTTGGCATAAAGCCTGCATTAAACAGCAGGAGCAGAAAAAAATCTATTGAAAAGAAAAGGAAAAAAAAATGAGGACAATACAACATTGACTTCTAATCTTTAGCAAACCTGTTTAAAACCAGTGCAATAGTATTGTTGTTGTTATGACTTGAAATGGGCCATCACCTCTAATGTTAACTCTGATAGACAAGAGAATATGACTGTGAGATATTTTTGCAAGTAGAGGAGGTTGAATCTTTTAATAAATTCCCAGCCCCTGTACACTTGACTTCACCTTTTCACCTGAGTGAGTAATGTGCAGAAATACCCACATTATTACAGGATCTCCTCCACTTGACTTGTTTAGATACTTGCTAAATGTAATGCATCAAGTGCTGCTTTAAGTAATAAAAAATATATTTCATCTTCAAAAACTACAGTGAAATAGAAATTATAATCGCTGTAGCTTGAGAAGAAAATAATATACTGCTTGATACAAAACAAGGGACAAATTAGGATAAAGCTTTCTAAATCATGCAATTACTCAAGACACTGAAAGATAAGAATCATTGTAGAGAATTACCTTTGCAGGAAGCAGGTTTAAGACTGGCAATTTCATGGGCTCCCATTTTTCTTAAACTACTATTTTCCCTGCATCATCTCAGCTAGAAACCGAATGTGTGAGAGGGAAGCAAGAACATAGCCATCGATTCTTGATGATCAAGAACCCATTGTTTGACAGCTCCAATGCTGTAATTCTGTAGGATTCTGAGTGTCTGTGCCCTTTGATTGGTTCTGAAGTGAATAGGCCTGATCAATTTATGCCTATTGCTTTGATATTCATGCACATCTGTGAGGTGACCAAACCATGGCAACAATTCTGTTAAAAATCAGCCTTTGTGTTTGGTCTTGGGTCTGATTCATTTATATTGGGGATTGAACTTTAATGATGTAACAGACTTATGCCTTCACCCTAGTTTCTCACACTGAGATGAAAGTGGGAAGATTGTCCATGGTGTAACCTTGATCTGCACACTAGATCTCAGTGGGAGTTTGGCATGCGAACTGGGGATAAAATACGGCCTTTGAGAATTTTTATAAATAGAAACTTGTGTGATTTATAAATATGATTCCAGAGATTGAGCAATATTTGTGGTTGCAAGAGAGGGAAATACAGTGACAAATAATAGAATGCTACTTTTATATACTATCTATTTAAAAACCTTCTAGGGTTGAGTTCCTTGGCCCAGACATTGAATTACATGAATTGCTATTCCTAATCTTCCTTTATTTCTAAAAGTGAAGATTTAGGTCCCTGTATTTGGTTATTTTAAATAAAAAAGAACTTCAAATAAAAAGAGATGGGGGAAAAAGTAGTTAAATGATAGAAGAAAAGGATTCTGAGAACTTCATTTATAGGAGATATATCTTTAGCAAAAATTAAGAATGCAGTTGTTCCAAATGTCAGGTTGACCTGATGATAAAGAACACGTATTCATGTTTTTCTTTTTTTAGCTGTAAGAGTGGTTAGTTCTTTTATGAGTTGCCTGGTGTCCCAGGACTTTCTCTCACTCTGTCAGTCTAGGCTTGGGGAGAAAAACAGTAGGTCAATAGACACATATTAAAGCAACAGCCACAAGTTGTTTGGGCCTACTCACATCATAACAAATGTAGGTCAGTAGATCTGAAATGGAAAAGAATCAGTCAGGTATGGATGGGTGTGAATATCTGAGAATTAAGGAGGAAGTAGAAAAGTGTGGCTGAAGGCATAGACTATGAAACCGAATTGTTTCTAAACCTAATTCTGCCTCTCACTATCTCTCTGGGTTATTGTTCCCAAGTATTCTTCTCTGCACCATGGGGATGACATGAATGGATATGGTGGACTGATATTCAGAAATCATTCTACCCTCCTTCTGGCCTGCCTGCTTCTTCTGCAGAGTACAGAAAGCTAAAAATTGTGTTTCTGTGCTCATTTGCTCCTTCCCATTTTGGCTTAACTTCTACAACATTGTTTTCTGTCATTAACGACTAGAAAGGTGGGTAAAATTCATAAAAACAGCTGTTTTCAGAAATTGGAAAATAGGCACTGTAAGACTGTGATTGCAGAGAGAAGGAACAAATGAGGCAAACCTTACCATTTTCCTGGCCTAACTGGCCTAATGCCTGAATTCTCAGGCCACAGCATAGGGAGGGGAAACCAAAGAAAGCCTGGTGCCTTATGCTGAATTAAGGAGATAAAGATCAGGGTCCAGGGAGCCAAAGGGGCTGTAATTTGCAAGGCAGAATACCATAAAGGAGGAAACTGTTAAGAGAAATAGCTCCAGAGGTTTACCAGGAATCCCCATGAGTCTGTGAGTAATGATTTGCATAAGCATGAGGTGAAATTTCACAAGGCTGTGGGAAAACAACAACAACACTGGACGTTATCAAGCCAAATACTTCCAGGAGCACATAAGTCTGGAAATGCTTTACATTTCTATCAGCCAGAGTGGCTAAACTTCATAATATGTGAATCATTAATTGAATTCTCAGAATGGTCATGCTTTAGTAGTGAGGATAAATTAGCTCAGAAGAAAGACTTCTCTGAACATGCCAGGAAAAAAAAAAAAATAAACAAAAGAACAAACTTAAAGACATAGAAGGATTAAACTGACTAGAAGACATTTTATTGCATGGCAGAACAAAGTTAGCCATTTTTGAAAGGAACACAACAAAATCCAGCACTGAACATCTTTAAATAGTCTAATATCTAATAGAAAAAATCCCTGGTTTGCAAAAAGGCAAGAAAATATTATCCATAGCCAAGAAAAGACCAATCAATAGAACAGATCCAGAAGAGAGAGTGGTGAAAGAATTGATAGGAAAGGAAGGGACCTAAAACAGCTATTATGAATCTTGTAAATATGTTCAAGGATGTAAAAGAAAGCAAGAATATTCTTAAGAGAGAAATGGGAAATACGGAAAAGATCCAAGTAGAACTTATAGCAATAAAGATAAAATACCTGAAATGAAAAATATATCAGAGGGGATAAACAACAAATCAGACATTGCAGCATTGCAGAAGAACTTGAAGACTTAGCAATAGAAATTACTGAAAATGAATAATACAGAGAAAAAAAAAGACAATCAGTGGCCCATGGAACAATATATATATATCTAACATATATTTAATTTAATTCCCAGAAGGAGAAGAAGGTGTGGGGTGGGGAAGAGATAGGAAAGATGTAATATTTGAAGGAAAAAATTGCCAAAAAAAGTAACAAATTGATGAAAACTTGAACCTATGAATCCAAGAATCTTTAAGAACTGGAAACAGAATAAACACACAAACACACACATACACCAAGGCACAATATAATCAAATTATTAAAAACCAGTAGTAAGGAGAAAATCTTAAAAGCAGCCAAAGAAAAGACAAAATATCATTGAAAAATGAAGGTAAAATAAAGATATTTTTCAAACATATAGAAGCCAAGAAAATTCATTGTTAGCAGACCTGGACTAAAATGAATGTCAAAGGAATTTCCCTCCAGCAAAAGAAAATTGATACCAGGTAAAAATTTGGAGGTATAAAATAATAAAGATTGCCAGAAATAGTAAACATGTGGGTAAATATAAAATAAATTTTTATCTCAATAAAAATTTTTTAAAAGATAAAAAAGAGAAATGTTTAAAGCAAAATAATAATGTCCTGGGTGTTAATAACATATAAAAATAAAATGTATGACAAATGTAGTACGAAGGATGAGGGGGAAAATAGAAGTATGCTTCTATAAGGGTTTTAAACCCTTACCTACCTACCTTAAAATTTTATTTTTTTGAAGGTAGACTGTGATAACTGAAAGTTACATATTTTAAACTTTAGAGCAAGCCCTAAAAAGCAAACAAGACAAACAAAATATATGTAGTAAATAAGTCAGTAGTGGAGATAAAACAGAATCCTAAACAAATACTCAATCCAAAAGAAGCAGGTAAACAGAGAAAAAGGAACAAAGAAAAGTTGGGACAAAGGAAAACAAATACCAAAATAGTCAATTTAAAATATGCATATTTACAATCACATTAAAATTTAATGGTCTATACACTATACTCTAAATAGAGATAGAAAAAGGATTGTCAGATTGGATACAAAGAGCAAGACACAGCTTTATTGTTTATAAAAGAAGACATTTTAAATGTAAAGGAACAAATGAGTGAAAAGGATAAGAAAAGATCTATGCAAATACTAATCAAAAGAAAGTGGAAGTGGTTATAATTAATATCAAAGTAGAATGAAGAACAAGAGATTTTACTAGGATAAAAAGGGATATTTCAAAATTATAAAGAGGTCAGTTCACAAAGAATACATTATATTCCTAAACATGTAACCACCTAATAACAGAGCTTCAAAATACGTGGCCCAAAAGCTGATAGGGTTGAAAGAAGAAACAGAGATCCACAAGTATAGTTGAAGATTTCAACCCTTCTCTCTCAATTTAAATAACAAGTAAAAATAAAGATACAGAGCCATAAACAACACTATCAGTGTGTCCTAATTGACATTTATAGAACACTACACTCAACAACTGCATAATATATGTTGTTTTCAAGTGCACATGGAATATTCACTAAGATAGACTACATATTGGACCATAAAACAAGTCATAATAAATTTTAAAAATTGAAATTGTACAAAATAAATTCTTTGGTCACCAGGAATTAAATTAGAAATTAATAACATATCTGGAAAATTTCCACATACTTAGAAAATAAACTACAAAGATCTAAATAACTCATAAGTCAAATAATACCTCAAAAAGAAAAATAGAAAGTATTTGCAGCAGAATAACAAAAGCATGTGACATAAAAATTTATAGCAGGCAGCTAAAGCAATGCCTATAGGGAAATTAATTAAATGCTTATATTAGAGGAGACTAAAGGCCTAAAATAATGCACTCCACTTCTATCTAAAGAAAGTAGAAAAATGAGAACAAATGAAACAAAATAAGCAGAAGGAAGGAGATAATAAAGAGCAGAAAGAATCGAAATAGAAGATAGAAATGCAATAGAGAAAGGTCAATGAAACAGAAAACTGGTTCTTTGAAAAAACTATCAATAAATTTATAGGCATATAGCCAGACTGTTTCAAGAACACAAATAGCAATATCAGAAATGAAAGAGGGGACATCAATACAGACCCTATAAACATTAAAAGGATAGTTAGGAAGTATTATGAACAACTTTATGGCAATGAAGTTGACAACTTTTGAAGAAATGGATGAATTCCTTGAAAGACACAAATTATTAAATAGACTGTGTTTCTTAAAAAATATTAAAATTGTGCATAATAATATTTGAATAGAGAAAATTCCAGCTTAAGATACCTTCACTGGTGAATTCTAAACATTTAAGGAAGAAATATACCAATCCTATATTGGTACAAGAACTAGAAGAGGAGAGAATACTTCATAAAGAATTTTGTAAGCCAGTATTAGCCTGGGTTACCAAAACCACATGAAGACATGACAAGAAAGCTACAGACCAATATCCCTCATGAACATAGATGTAAAAGTCCTCAGCAAAATCTTAGCAGATTAAATCCAGTAATTTATAAAATCCGTAATTTATACAGTATACATGACCAAGTTGGGTTTTATCCTAGCAAAGTAAGGTCGGTTTAGATAAATCAATGTGAATCATCATAACTGACTGGAAAAGAAAACCTATATGAGCCTCTCAATAGATGCAGAAAAAGTATTTTGCAAAGTCAACAATTACTCATGATTAAAATAAAACTCAGAAAATTAGCAATGGAAGAGAATTTCCTCAATCTGATGAAAATTATGGAAAACTTATTCCTAACATCTTATTAATGATAAAAATACTGAATCCTTCTATGACTCCAGATTAGGAACAAGACCAGGATGTCTACTCTGACCACATTTATTCAACCCTGTGCTGGAGGTATAGACAGGGCAATAAGCCAAGAGAAAGAAATAAAGGGCATGAAGATTGGAAAGAAAGAAATAAAACTTACTTTAATAGAAGTGAATGATTGGCTAAATAGAAAATTCTAATAAATGTACAGTAAAGATACTAGAACTCTTAAGTGAGTTAGAAAGATTACAGGATGTAAGGCCAATATACAAAAGCTATTAGTGTTTGTACATACATCTTAGCAAATAAATGATTAAAAATTAAAACTTAAAGTAGTATTTACAATGGTTTCCAAAAATATGAAATCCTTAGGGAAAGTTTAACAAAATATGTGCAAAACCTATAGACACCTTACACTGAAAACTATGAAACACTGCTGAGAGAAACTGAAGACCTAAATAAATGGAGACATATACTATGTTAATGGATCAGAAGACCCAACATTTAGATTTAATTCTCTGTGAATTCATGTATAGATTCAACAAAATCTCAATAAATATCTAAGCAGACTTTTTTTGTAGAAATTTACAGGCTGCTTTTAAAATTTATATGGAAAGGCAAAGGACCTAGTATAGTAAAATCAATGATGGTAGTCAGAATTATGCCCCTCTCCCCACTGAAAGTCCATGCCCTCATCCCCTGAAATTGTGAATATGTTACTTTACATGGCAAAAGGGACTTTGCAAATATGATTAAGAGTATGGAGCTCGAGATGGTGCAATTACCCTGGATTATCCAGATGAGTCAATCTAATCACAAGGATCCTTAGAAGTGGAGAAACTTTCAAGGCTGGGAGAGGGAGATGAGACAGGATAAGGAGCAGAGATTCAAAGCATGAGAGGGACTCCACCTGCTATTGCTGGATTTGAAGGTGGAGGAAGGCATTCATGAGCCAAGGAATGTGGGTGACCTCTAGAAGCTGGTAACAGCCCTCAGCTGAAAGCAAGCAAGGAAATAGGGTCTTCATTCCTGCAATCACAAGGAAGTGAATTTTTCCAAAAATCTGAATGAGCAGGAAAAGTTTTCTCCCTTAGGTCTTCCGTAAGGAATGTGGCTGTGTGGGCACCCTGATTTTAGTCCTGTGAGACCCATGTCAGATTTATGACTTACAGAACTGTCAGACAATAAAAATGTGTTGTTTTAAGATGCTTGTTACCAAGCAATAAAAAACTAATGTACCAATGTTCAAAAACAAGAACATAGTAGTAAGACTGACACTATCTGATTTCAAGACTTGCTATGGAAATAGAGTAATCAATATAGTATGGTATTGGCATATGAACAGATAATTAGGTTAGTGGTTGTCAAACTTTTTCATCTCTACACCACTTTAAATTCTTAAAAATTATTGAGGATATTACCAGCGATTTTTCTTTGCATGACTGTATGAGTTATATCTGTTGCTCTCTACCATGTATCTTATTTACTATATAAAATTAAAACTAACAAATTCTAAATATGTATTTGAACTATTTGTTTCAAATATTCTTTTTAAATAATTATAATCTCATTGTATAACATTTTGATGAAAAGAACTATGAATTCACAACAAAAAAAGTAGTGAGAAGAGTGGCATAATTTTACATTTTTACAAGTCTTTTAAATATCTGGTTTATTAAAAGACTATTGGATATTCATTTCTGCTCCTGGGTTCAATCTATTGCAACAAGACACATGAGGTGGATTCTATTACAATTCCATTGTACATTCACGAGAGAGAAGAGTGAAAAAAAGCAAATAATGTCTTAGTGTTATTATGAAAATAATTTTGACCTCAATGGCTTCGGAAAAGATCTCTGAGACCCAGACCACACTTTGAGAGCCACTGATATAGATGGAACAAATAAGAGTCCAGAAATAGGCCCACTCATATATATTCAGTTGATTTTGAACATAGGTGCACAGACAGTTAAATGGAAAGGATAATTTTTTCAACAAATGGTGTGGAATAATTGGGCATGCATATATAAAAAAATGAACATCAATCCTTCCCTCAAACAAGATACAAAAATTAACTCAAAATAGATCCCAGACCTAAACATGAGAGCTAAATCTGTAAGCATTTTGGAGGGATTGTGTCATGTATCCCACAAAAGACATGCTCTTAATCTTAATCCAAGTTCCTGTGGGCATGAACCCATTTGTAAATAGGACCTTTTGAAAATGTATTGTTAGTTAATGTGTGGCTAAATTGAATTGGGGTGGGTCTTATCTGTATTACTAGAGACCTTATAAAGAAAGGAAACAGACAGTAGAAACCAGAAATCAGAGAAGCCAGAAGTCAATGTAAATGAGAGGAACAGACACAAGGAGAGGCAGACCACCATGGATGGAGAAGAGGTGTAAGACAGGGAACCTCCAAAATTGCAAAAAGCCAGCACCAGAATGCTGCAGACTCCAGGAGAAAGATGGCCTGTTAAGACCTTGATTTTGAGCTTGTTTAAGCACACCAGTCCTTGGCAGCTGGAGCCAACTAAGACAACTATCTAGAAAAAAAATAGATGATAACATTATTTGTAACCTTGGGTTAGGCTAAGATCTTTTAGATGGGGTTCAAAAAAGCATGCACCATAAAAGAAAAAAAAAAAGGGATAATTCTGGCATCATCGAAATTAAAGCCTTTTTCTCTGAAAGAAAATGAAGACAAGTCATAACCTGGAGGAAGATATTTGTCAATCATTTATATAGCAGAGGACTTCTATCCAGAATATATATCAACTTTTGCAACCCAATTATAAGACACAATGTGATTTAAAAAAAAAAAAAAAACTAACAAAATATTTGAAGACACTTCATCCAAGCACATATGTGAATGACATTTGAAAAATGCCATGCAAAATGTTTATTGTTATTAGGAAAATGCAAATTAAATCACAATGTAACACCAGCACCCACTAAAATTGATAGGAAAATTACAGTACCAAGTGTTGGTAAGGAGGTAGAGCAATTTGGAACTCTCAAACAAGCTGATGGGAATGCAAAATGGTATGGAAACTTTGGAGAATGCTTTGACGATTTCTTGTAAACATTCACATACTATATGATCCAACAGTCCCATTCCTAGGAATTTACTCTATTGTGAATGAGTAAACAAATTGTGGTATATATGTACAATGGAATATGGTTCAGCAATAAAAAACATGAACAAAAACAAACTACTGATACATGCAACATGTAAACTCAAAAGCTAAATGGAAAAGGCCAGACACAAAAGGCTATGTAATGTGTGATTTCATTTTTTTAAAATTCAGTTTTATTGAGATATATTCACATACCATACAGTCATCCATGGTGTACAGTCTACTGTTCACAGTACCATCATATAGTTGTGCATTCATCATCCCAATCATTTTTGAACATCTTCCTTACTCCAAAAAGAATAAAAATAAGAATAGAAAATAGAAGTAAAAAAGAACATTGAAATCATTCCATTGTCCCATCCCACCCTATATTTCATTTAGTTTTTGTCCCCGTTTTTCTACTCATCCATCCTTATACTAGATAAAGGAAGTGTGAGCCACAAGGTTTTCACAACCACACTTCACTATGTGATTTCATTTACATGAAATTCTAGAAAAGGCAAAACTATAGTGATAGAAAGTAGGTTGTGGTTACCTGGGGTCTGTGGTAGTGGGCAATACTGGATGGGAAGGAACACATGGGAACACTTTGGGATGATGGGAGTGTTCTCTATCTTGATTGTGGTGATGGTTACATACCTGTATCCTTTTCCAAAATTCATAAAAGTCTACACTTAGGATGGGAGAATATTATTCTGTGTAATTACACATGAATAAAGCCCCGCAGTCTCACTTGCATCTATGGCTCTTGCTATGATTTATGTTATCCAGTAAGATGTATTTTCTCAGGATTTGAAAGGCTGAAGTGAGACAGATGTCATGCTTCTGCAACTTCTGCTTTTTCTGTTGGCAGAGAGGTAGTGGAGGCATTTAGTTTGCTCTGTGGCAGCATTAAACAGAATTTACCATGTCCAGTCGTTTGCTTTGTAGGTGCCAAGAGGCAGACATGGGACATCCATTTTGCTAGTGTAGATTGTAGCTGGCATGGAAAGTTTCCTAAGCTGGCAACCATAGCAGCTTCTGATTTATGGCAGTTTTCTGATTGTGGCAGCCACCTGGCTGTTGTGGCTTCCTGACCAGTGCTGGTTTTGGGGCCAGCAGGTTTCTGATCTTAGAAGAGGCAGCACTGGTTTGGTGGTGTGGCTTTTAGAGCTGTTTCCTGAAAAGTCAACCCAGGATCTGTTTCTTCAGCCATTTCCATGATTCTGTAAACTATGTAATACCCTATAATAAAACTTTTTGTTTAACCCATAAATAATAAATTTTGTCCTTTAACTGAATGCTGTCTAATATTCTGTCCATAGGCATATTATGAAAAATAAATGAGACTGTGTATATAAAGAACTCAGTGCCTCGTACTTAGTAAAGAATTCAATAAATATTTGTTGTTGCTGTTATTATTGCTATATGATGGTAGGATTATACATGATGAGCAACTAGCATGGAAATACAAAATAGAGAGTGGATTTGCTTCAACCCATCTATTCGGAGAGAACTGAAACCATGTAACGACATGATGATTCCCTAGATATGCCTGGCTTTTCAGCCTATGTTAATTTGCATTATATGATTTGGCCCTTCCCTAATATGCTGACCCCATTATCTGCTACTTTTCATCTTGCTTATTGGACTCTAGACAAACTGGCCTTCTAATGCTCTTTCTCAAGCATGCTAAATTTGTATCTGCCTCAGGGAATGAATACAGAACACTGAGGTAAGTAAGAGTCCTAGAGATCTCATATCTGCATCCTAAGTAACTTCCAGATGCACATGGCTTACATTCCAATAATCCTCAGAAAACCTGAAGATAAGATTTTTGGTATTTGATACATCATAAAGAATGTGAAATATTCCAAAAGATGGAAGACAGGCAAATGCTGTTCTGATTTTCACACACACACACACACACACACACACACACACACACACCAGAGAGAGAGAGAGAGAGAGAGAGAGAGAGAGAGAGAGAGGGAGGGAGGGAGGGAGGGAGGGATGGGAAAAATTAGATTTTAAATACTATGGAATGACAATCCCGATTAAAGATCTAGAAAATCTATTGAATGGTTTTTAAAACGGAATTTAGTGGTTGAAAAAAAATGTATTAGCAAGAGGCAGCATTAGTTTCTAGAAAACAAGTCCAGCCAAGCAAAATATGCTATTTCCATTAAGGAAGATTAAGGGGATGCTGTAGACACAGTGTATCTGTACTTCAGCATGGAATTTGACCAAGTTATAATTTCCTTAGGAATAAGATGGAGAAATGTAAGCTAGCTTATAACACAATGCAATGACCTATATGGCTAAGTAACTCAAATGTGGGACCAATTAATGTGTGCCCATGGGCAGGATCAACCCCACCTGAGGCTCCAAGACCATTTCTGAACAGAGTCAAGATTTAGGTCAGGAAATCAGTGGTTTAGCACACGAGTCAGCATGGCCTCCCAGTATCCCATACATCTTACTTGATATCTTCTTAACTTGGGATCTTGGAGCCATCCTTGACATCCCTTTCATGTCTTACATTCAATTAACTATTAAATATTTATTAAATTTGTCTTATCCCAGTCTTCCCATTTGTCTTAGTGCCTGTCCTTATCTTTCAACTATTGCAAGTCTTCTAACTATTCTTTCTGTCATAGCTGCTCCTATTCTCACAACTCAATCTCCACATTGTTATCTTCCTAAAAGTCAAATCTGATCATCTCACTCTCCTCATTACATATTCCAAACAAAATACAGTTAAAGCTCCTTCATAATCGGACCCAGACCTAACCTATATTTCCAAGTTTGTTTCCTGTGACTGTCTGTCTGTACCCAATACTCACATTCAAAAACACATCAAGTTCTCTCATGCCCCCTATGTTTTGGGACTTGCCTGTTCTCTTTTACATTTACATGGCCTGTTGATCCTTCATTTTTTTATAAGGTCACTGAAATTAAAAATATACCACCTAATCATGGCAAGTTGCAGAACTCCAGAAGCACCAACCACACTGTAGTTTATTTGAAAGTTGCTCTGCACAACCCCAGGGGGCAAACTCTTCATTTAGAAAAGTGAATCATGGCCCCTAGAGTTATGAAACTTGGTGACCATGAAGATAATAGATGAAGTTGTATGATGAAAAAAAGTCAAATTTTATGTAAATACAAAGAGCACGGTGACAGTCTCACTTTATTGCTCCTTTGGCTCCTCTACGCTTTACAGAGGTAACCACTGTTATCAGCCAGGCTGTTAGCTCAGAGCCTTTTCTATGTATTACATAAATATGTAAGTGTACACACAAAGTACGATTTTTTTCTTATGTGAGTGGGATCAAAATTATACATTTTGTTGTGCAACTTGCTTTTCATGCTTTTCAATATGCCTTGGGAAATGTTGCTGATCAATATATATAGATCTACCTCATTCCTTTTTAAGTTGAACTAATTTGTCAGGATTCAGCTCAGATGTAGTCTTCTCAGTATGTTTTTGCCAAATTCTTCCTGGCAGGTCACTTCTCATTTTTATACAGTTTTATTTTTTTATTTTTATTTTTTTTAACACTGCACACTCATGTGTAATAGCACTTATTAGAATGAATTATAATTATTTCTTTACAAGTCTTTCTCTTCTCTTCTTAAATAAACTCTGAGAATATCAGGCAGATCATGGATCTTAGAACATTTAAATTTCTCAAAATTTCTACTAAATGAATGAACTTTATTGGAGCTTTCCTTACAAGCCCAGTACTGGATAATTAGGGAGATAAAAGTGAGTATCCTATTCCCTAGACATCTCTTTGGATTGAAATTATTAACACTTTGACCTCTGAATGGTTCATAGACAGGTGCTGCCTGTCTTATTTTCTGTGTGTTTCTAAGGTTTTCCTCAATAACATTTTTTGAGGCACTCTGTAATTTATTATGAAAGGCTAAATTTCATACTGAAATTCAGAATTTGGGGAGAAATACCTATTCCTTTAAGTTGTCACTGTTCCTGATCCAAGCTGAAATTGGATCTCAGTTGAAAAAGAGTTTTCTCCTCAGGCTTATTTTAAGAGTTTTCTTCCCTCTCCCCCTTTTATTTTGCTTTTCATTCTTCAAACTTCTGAAGCTTATTTTATTTCTCCTTTCTCTTTCAGCCGGTTATGAATAGAGAATAAAGGCATTCTTCAGAATTTTCCCTTGCTCAACAAAACCATCTAGTTGGCTTGCATGTCAACCTCTCTCTTTATCTTTCTTCTTTTCCTTCTTTTGTCCTCCAGCACCTTTTCAACTTTTCTCAGTTATTTTGCTTATCCAATTTTATTAAAAATAACTGTGAAAATTTGAGGGAACAGTGGCTGATAGAACAAACAAAATTTCCATTCTAAACAAAGAAAAAACCTTTATAAACCAAATGATATATATTGTACTTACTAAAATATAATTAGCCTACTCTATGCAACCCAATGGGTGCATTTAAAGTCATATTAATAGCAATAAATCACATTTTTTATGGCTTTTGGTTCTATTCCCAGTGAAAGATCTCACTCCATTACCACACATATAGTTTTTTTTTTGGACACTCAGGATGTCGCATCTCACGTATTTTCAGATATGTCATCTCTCATTGGTTACTGTTGCTGTGCTACCTGGTAACAACAGTGCCAAAGTTAGATGAAGGTTTGTAATAGTGGGAGGATTATCTCTTCCATGCTATCATAGTGTGCACTGTTAGAGATATCTCACTATTTTATAGAATTCTTGTTTTCTTTATGACCCAAAGTGGGGTCATTAGCTGGGGTTGGAGTAGAGCAACAGGCATTCTATGTGCAGAATAACTTCCCCCCTCTGAAGCACTGAAATGCTTTAGTAGGATAGCTTATGTCTGGTTCCTTCTTTCCCTGTGTGGCAGAATTGTATTTTCCAAAAATGTCTACAGCAATATTTCTACCCCAAATTTCTTCCAGAACCTTGCCTGTTTTCTAATACTAGGTAGAACTTTTGTCAACTGCTTTTAAAACTGGGAGAGCTTTGGTAATTGTATCAACTAATAATGGAAATGATACTATGTGACTTCAGAGGCTGGGTCTTAAAGAGGATACAGCTTCTGCCTAACTGGAATCCAGCCACTATAATGATAGAAAGCCTAGGCTACATATTCTGGCCAAAACTACATTAAGAACTTAAAGGTCAACCAGGAGCAATTTTTAGTCATGTGAGTAAGGATGGCTCCAGCCCCAACAACTCACTGACTAAAATTGAAAGAGAGACATTAGCAAGAATCACCTAGTTAAGTCCTGCTAACCCCTAGAACCATAAGACTATAATAATAAAATGAATGCTATTATTTTATCCCACTAAGTTTGGATTAGCTTGTTACCTGGAAGGGAGGTGCTATTGTTCAAATAAAGCCAACCAAAACATGTGGCAGTGTGGGACGAAATGGTAGATGGTAGTTGGTAGGGACTTGAAAAGGCAGAAGTCTTTTGGAGGCTGCTGGTGTTGAATTAAGGAAAATAAGGAACATGTTATTGGCAGCTAGACTAAAAGGGGGATATTTGTGATGTAATAGCAGAAACTTTGGCAACATTGTCACATGAAGTTGCATGGAAAATATGAAATATGCTTAATGAACTGTAGGATTTGGCTAAGGAGATTTCCAAGCAGAATGTTGAAAGTGTTAGATGATTTATTTTGGAAAGCTAAGTTTAAAAATCTATTTAATTTTTAAGTAACAGTAAAAGGAAATAGAAAAGGTTCTCAAATTAGTGGGTCTGAAAATAAAGTTGTTTCTCATTCCCATATACTCTAGACAACAAAGGATTATCAGATTAAGAAAGGGTCTCAGGCCACAGATCAAATCCAGGGTAGGACCCTAAGATCCTCTATTAAGACTTGAGACAGATACACGGAAGTGCATCAGAGGAACTTTCAGACAGACAAGTTTTAGGCAAACTTTTAAACAGGTCTCTAAGGATGTTAAGGACATAACTCATAGAGTCTCTCTGTTAAAATGATTCAGTTTTTAAGTATCTTGAGAACATTATATCACAGCAGTCTATACATGAGTCCAAGATAGAGAAGGACTTCTTTCAAATAGAGTTATTGTTGTGGTTTTTGTCTAATGGGGTAAGCCCTGATAAGATTCATAGGAAACACAAAAAGTTTTAAGGAGAATTGTATCAGTGGAAGTACCACCAGCTTAGACTGCAAGGAACAACAATAAAAAATAAAAAAGAGGATTTTGAAACCCAAAATTCTATAGGCAGGAAGAATCCTAGAAAACTACTTTGGTAGAAACATGGGCTATATTTATGGAAAATGAGGGCTGATTCCGAAAGTGTAACCAAGAGCCTGGAGGGTGGAGCCAAGAAAGTTTCCAGTCAGTAGCACTGAGCCCTAATTAAGGAATTAGCAACATGTGCCTGGGTGGATTTCAGAATTGCCATGGACTAGTGACTGTTGTGTGCCTCCTGTTTTATTACCCATATAAAACAGAAGTTTCTGTAATGAATATCCTATGCTTGTCCTATGTTGAATGTGTGAAAAACAGGTAAGTTTTCTCTTTAAATTCACAGCCCTTCAGATTGAAAGGGGCAACATGCAGGGGGCTGTACTGGAGGAGCTGTATGGTAGGAACTTCAGCTATACCTGGATCTGTGTTATATGACATGATCCTGAACCTCAAACCTGGCCCAATCTCTAATGAGATCTAATGTGCTATAGCAGATAAGGGTGAATATATGTTGTATGTAGGAGAGATGCTTTGATCATAAGGCAGACTATGACAGACTGTATTTTCCAAAAAGAGCTACAATATTTTCAGTCCCACATGCTCTTCCAGAACTTTGCTACTACTTTATCAGGAAGTGGGGTTTATGTTTCCTTCCCTTGAAAAATGGGCAGGCCTTTTTGATCACTGAAGAGAATAGGGGAAGTGACACTGGCTTTTCTAAGGCTAGGTCATAAGAGGCAATAAAGCTTCTTCCTAGATCTCTCTTGAACCTTGGCTATATGGAGAAGTCAATACTAGCAGCAAAAACGAGACATATGGACATAACTCCTACTCTAGCCACAATCTGACAGCAACTGTTACGAGAGTGAGAACTGCCTATCTGAGCCCAGGTAACCTCCATATGTGTGAAACAATAAGTGCTGATTGTTCATTTCATCACTAAGTTGGGGAAGTTTTTATGCAGCAATATAACTGAAACGTTTTTTCTTCCTGGTGACTTGATAATAAATCCTCTTGGTTTTCAGTGACAGTTTGAACTAGCTTAGGGAAAAATATATATATATTAGCAAAATTAATTAAATTTCAAGAAGGACACTTGTTGACTGGGCCCTGGGACTCCTTTAGCACAAAGACTCTTTCTATGTTTAATTTCTGCTTCAATCTGTATCATTTGTTTTATTCTCTCAAATCAGCTTTTTTTAAGGCTGAGGATTCATATCCTTGGAGACTCAAGATGAGATTTAACAAATAACTTCATTCTTTTCGATCCACATAGAAAATTCTAATTATGAACTGCTTCTGTGTTCTATTGCTGTGTAGCAAACCATCCCAGAATATAGTGGATTAAAACAACAACCATTTTATTATCACTCATGATTCTTTGGGTTAATGGGACTCAGTTGGCTGGTGGTTCTACTCCAAATGATATCTTCATGTGGCTTGGGTTTCTCACAGCATGCTGATTATCTTAAAACTGAACTCAGACATCCTGGAATATCACTTCTGATACATTCTATTGGTCAATGCTCAGAGGCAACGGAAGGGTAAATAAATTCCATCTATTCATGTGAGGGGAAGTAGTTGTTGAGATGCATCTTTGGAGACCAGATACTACATGGATTCTGGTGTCACAAGGGTCATGTTTTATCCTCCGAGATCAATTGATATTTCCTCCCTCCCTCCCTCCCTTCCTTCCTTCTATTGGAGAAGTTGTGGTTTTACAGAACAATCATGCATAAAACAGAGAATTCCCATATACCACCCCACCATCAATATTTGGTTTGGAACCTTTGTTACAATTGATGACAGCACATTTTATTTGTACTATTAATTAAAGTCCATGGTTTAATGTAGGGTTAACTGTTTGTGTAGTGCAGATCTGTTGATGTTTTTTAAAAATTTTGTACTGTTACCATGTAGACAATCTAACATTTTCCCCTTTAATCATATTAAGATATATATATTTCAGTGCTGTTAATTGCATTCACAATGTTGTGCTACCATCACCACCATCCATTACTAAAACATTTCCATCATTCCAAATAGGAATCCTGCATATTTTAAGCTTTAACTTCCCATTTCCCATCTCCACCCATCCCCTAGTTACCTGCATTCTAGATTCTAACTTGATGAGTTTGCTTATTGTAATTGTTTCAAATCAGTGAGATCATAGAATATTTGTCCTTTTGTGTCTGTCTTATTTCACTCAGCTTGCTGTCGTCTAGGTTCATCGATGTTGGCACATGTATTATTCAGCCTTTTTATGGCTGAATAATATTCCATTGTATGTATATTACCACATTTTATTTATCCATCTGTTGATGGTCACTTGGGTCTTTTTAATCTTTTGGCAGTTGTGAATAATGCAGCTATGAACATCAGTGGGCAAATACCTGTTTGAGTCCCTGCTTTCAGTTCTCTTGGTTATATAGCTAGCAGTGGGATTGCCGGGTCCTATGGCAGTTCTATACTTAGCTTTCTGAAGAACCGCCAAACTGTATTCCACAGCATCTGCACCATTTTACACTGCCACCAGCAATGAATGAGTGTTCTGGTTTCTCCCCATCCTCTCCAACACTTGTTAGTTTCCAGTTTTTTAAGCAGCCATTCTAATGGGTTTGAAATGGTATTTCATTGTGGTTTTGATTTTCATTTCACTGATGGCTAATGATGCTGACCATTCTTTCATGTGCTTTCTGCTCACATGTATAACTTCTTTGGAGAGATGTCTGTTCAAGTCTTTTGCCCATGTTTAAAATGGGTTGTTTGTGTTTTTGTTTTTAAGTTGAAGGATTTCTTTATATATTCTGGATATTAATCCTTTATTGGATATGTGGTTTCCAAATATTTTCTCCCATTGTGTAGTTGTTTTACTTTCATGATAAAGTCCTTTGAGGAATAAAATTTTTTTTATTTTGTTGAGGTCTCATTTATCTATTTTTTTTATTTTGTTGTTTGTGTTTTGAGCATAAAGTCTAAGAAACCATTGCTTAAGACAAAGTCCTGGAGATGCTTCTAGTAATTTGATAGTTCTAGCTATTACATTAAGGTCTTTGATCCATTTTGAGTTGATTTTTGTATATGGTGTGGGATAGGGGTCCTCCTCCTTTTTTTTTTGCAAATGGAGGTCCAGTTTTCTGAGAACAATTTATTAAAGACACTATTCTTTCCAAATTGAGTGGTCTTTGCCATCTTGACAAAAATCAGTTGACCATAAATGTGAGGGTTGATTTCTAAGATCTCAATTCCGTTCCATTCATCCATATGTTTGTCATCGTGCTAGCACACACTTTGATTACTGTGGCTTTGTGATGTTTTAAGATCAGGAAGTGTTGAGTCCTCCGACTGTGTTCTTCTTTTTAAAGATGGCTTTAGTTATTTGGTGCCCCTTACTCTACCATACAAATTTGATGATTGGCTTTTCCATTTCTCTAAAGAAGGTTGTTGGAATTTTGATTGGGATTGTGTTGAATCCATAAAATGCTTAGGGTAGTATTTATGTCTTAACAATATTTAGTCTTCAGTCCATGAACCTGAACTGTCCTTCCATTTATTTAGGTTTTCTTTAATTTCATTTAGCAATGTTTTGTGATTTTCTTTGTACAAGTCCTTTACATCCTTGGTTAGATTTGTTTTTAGATATTTGATTCTTTTAGTTGCTATTGTGAATGGAATTTTTTTCTTGATTTCTTCTTACAATTGTTCATTCCTTGTGTATAGAAATGCTACTGATTCTTGGGTGTTGATCTTCTACCCTGCCACTTTTCTGAGTTCATTCATTAGCTCTAAGAGCTTTGTTGTATATTTTTAGGATTTTCTTTTTATAGGATCATAGCATTTGCAAATAGGGAAGGTTTTACTTCTTCCTTTCCAATGTGGATATGCTTCTTTTTCTTGCCTAATTTCTATGGCAAAAATTTCTAGTACAATGTTCAATAACTAGGATGAGAAGAGGCATCCTTGTCTTGTTCCTGATCTTAGACGGATCACCATAAGTAGAATGTTAGCTGTGGGCTTTCTATGCATGCTGTCTATCATGTTGAGCAAGTGTCCATCTATTCTTAGTGTTCTAAGTATTTTTATCAGGAAAATGCTGTATTTTGTCAAGTGTGTGCTGCAACAATTGAGATGATCATGTGTTTTCTTTCCTTCATTCTGTTAATGTGGCATATTTTATTAATTGATTTTCTTATGCTGAACCAACCTTGCATACCAGGAATAAATCCTATTTGATCATGGTGTATAATTCTTGTAATATGCTATTGGATTTGTTTTACCAATATTTTGATGAGGATGTTCATATTGGTCTGTAATTTTCTTTTCTTGTGGAATATTTATCTGGCTTTGGTAAGGGAGTGATGTTAGCCTGGTAGAATGAGTTAGGGAGTGTTCCCTCCTCTTCAATTTTTTGAAAGAGTTTAAGCAGAATTGGAATTAATTCTTCTTGGAATTTTTGGTAGAATTCCCTTGTAAAGCAATCTGGTCCTGGGCTTGTGTTTGTTGGGAGGTTTTTAGTTACTGATCAATCTCTTACGCTAGTAATTGGTTTGTTGAACTTCTTTTCTTCTTGAGGCAATGTCTGCAGTTTGTGTGTTTTTAAAAATTGTTCATTTTGTCTAGGTTGTCTAATTTACTGGCATCCAGTTGAACATAGTATTCTCTTATGGTCCTTTTTATTTCAGCATGGCTGCTAATAATGTCTTTTATTCTTTTTTTTTTTTAATTAAATTCAGTTTTATTGAAATACATTCACACACCATACAATCATCCATGATATACAATCCACTGTCCACAGTATGATAACATAGTTATACGTTCATCACCACAGTCTATCTCTGAACATTTTCCTTACATCAGAAAGAACCAGAACAAGAATAAAAAATAAAAGTGAAAAAAAACACCCAAATCATCCCCCCATCCCACCCCATTTGTCCTTTAGTTTTTATCCCCATTCCTCCACTCATCCATACACTAGATAAAGGGGGTGTGATCCACAAGGTCTTCACAATCACACTGTCACCCCTTGTAATCCACATTATTATATAATTGTCTTCAGGAGTCCAGACTTCTGGGTTGGAGTTTGGTAGTTTCAGGTATTTACTTCTAGCTATTCCAATACATTAAAGCCTAAGAGGTGTTATCTATATAGTGCATAAGAATGTCCACCAGAGTGACCTCTCGACTCCATTTGGAATCTCTCAGCCACTGAAACTATTTCGTCTCATTTTGCATCCCCCTTTTGGTCAAGAAGATACTCTCAGTCCCACGATGCCGGGTCCACATTCATCCCCGGGAGTCATACTCTGCGTTGCCAGGGAGATTTACAACCCTGGGAGTTGGGTCCCACGTAGGGGGGAGGGCAGCGAATTCACCTGTCGAGATGGCTCAGTTAGAGAGAGAGAGGGCCACATCTGAGCAACAAAGAGGTACTCACGGGGAGACTCTTAGGCACCATTACATACAACTTTAGACTTTCCTTTGTGGTAATGAGCTTCATAAGGGCAAGTCCCATGCTTGAGGGCTCAGCACATCAAACTGCCAGTCCCAATGTTTGTGACAACCTACGCTAGGGGATCAGCATCTTAAAGTTTAGAGATAGGCCTTACAATTCAGGGATAGAGTTAACTGCTGTAAGAGCTTACAATCTAGGGACTATTACAATTATTGTGTCCACGTTAGGCTATGTTCTAAGATTCAATTCTGAGTTTACACATTGTAGTTAGTCCATATTAGTGAGGCATCATCCCTCTCACCATGTTTTCTCCAACACTTTTAATCCTATATATATATTTTCCTACAATTTTATAGAGTTATATTCACATACCATGCATTTATCCACAGTGTACAATCAGTTGTTCATGGTATCATAAAGTTGTACATTTATCACCACAATCAGCATTTGAACATACTGATTACTACAAGAAAAATTGTTTTTTTTTTTTTTTTAGCAATAAGAAAAAATGATAAAAAGAAAAATAACATGTCATACAATACAATATACTACTAAGGACAGCAAATAACACCACTACCAAGAATCCCATATTACTCCCCTATATCCCCTTCTCATATACATTTAGCATTGGCGTATTGCCTTTGTTACATTTAATGGAGGTATATTACAATGTTACTGTTGACCATAGACTCCAGTTTGCTTTGATTATGTTTTTTCCTGAATACCATCCCTTTTTCAAATTTCTACATGGTTGACATTCATTTGCTTTCCCACATGCAAAAACATTTTTATATTTGTATATTTAGTAACAGTCATTGGCCACTCCAGTTTCTGCCACGTTATACAGTCCCAGTCTTTATCATCTATCTTTACCTCTGGTGTCATACATTCTCCTATCCCACCTCTTTCAGCTTTACTCACAGACATCTATGTTCAGTGTACTTACAATACTGTGCTACCATCACACAGTATTATGCTATCTATTTCTGGATCTATGCAATCAATCCTAAACATTCTGTAGTCCTTCAGCATCAAATGGCTGATCTCTGCCCACTTTCTATCTCCTGGTCACCTGTGTTGTCAGCTTTTAACTCCCAAAGTTTGTTCATTAATGTCTGTTCATATTAGTGAGACCATACAGAATCTGTCCTTTTGTTTCTGGCTAACTTCACTCAACATAATGTCCTCAAGGTTCAGCCACATTATTACATGATCCATGTCTTTGTTCTGTCTTACAGCTGCATAATATTCCATCATGTATATATACCACAGTTTGTTTATCCACTCGTCCTTTGATGGACATTTGGGCTGTTTCCATCTCTTGGCAATTGTGAATAATGCTGCAATAAACATTGGTTTACAAATGTCTGTTTGTGTCTTAAGTTTCAGTTCCTCTGAGTATATACCCAGCAATGGAATAGCTGGGTCATATGGCAAATCTATATTTAGCTTCCTGAGGAACCTCTATACTGTCTTCCAGAGTGGTTGCACCATTCTACATTCCCACCAACAATGAATAAGTGTGCCTCTTTCTGCACATCCTCTCCAGCACTTGTCATTTTCTGTTTTTTGGATAATGGCCATTCTGGTAGGTGTGAGATGATATCTCATTGTGGTTTTGATTTGCATTTCCTTAATAGCCAGTGAAGTTGAGCATTTTTTCATATGCTTTTGAGCCATTTGTATTTCCTCTTCAGAAAAATGTCTGTTCATGTCTTTTGCCCATTTTTTAATTGGATTGTTTGTCTTTCTGTTATTGAGATGCAGAATTCCTTTATATATTCGGGATATTAAACCCTTATCTGATATGTGGTTTCCAAATATCATCTCCCATTGTGTAGGTTGCCTTTTGACTTTTCTGACAAAGTCCTTTGATGTACAAAAGTGTTTAATTTTGAGGAGATCCCATTTGTCTATTTGTTCTTTGGTTGCTCGTGCCTTGGGTGTGAGGTCTAAGAAACCACCTCCTTTCACAAGATCTTTAAGATATTGCCCTACATTTTCTTCTAAGAGTTTTATGGTCTTGGTGCTAATGTTTAGGTCTTTGATCCACTTTGAGTTAATTTTGGTATAAGGTGTGAGATGGACATCCTCTTTCATTCTTTTGGAAATGGATATCCAGTTCTCCAAACACCATTTATTGAACAGGCTGCTCTTTCCCAGTTGCTTTGGCTTCACTGCCTTATCAAAGATCAGTTGTCCATAGATGTGAGGGTCTACTTCTGAACACTCAATTCGATTCCATTGATCAGTATATCTGTCCTTATGCCAGTACCATGCTGTTTTGAGCACTGTAGCTTTGTAATATGTTTCAAAGTCAGGTAGTGTGAGACCTCCCACTTCACTCCTCTTTCTCAAGATATTTTTGGCTATTCGGGGCATCTTACCCTTCCAAATAAATTTAGTTATTGGTTTTTCTATTTCTGTAAAGTAAGTTGTTGGGATTTGAATTGGTATTGCATTGAATCTGTAAATCAGTTTAGGTAAAATTGCCATCTTAACTATATTTAGTCTTCCAATCCATGAACATGGTATGTTCTTCCATTTTTTCAGGTCTTGTTCAATTTCTTTTAGCAGTTTCTTATAGTTTTCTATGTAAAGGTCTTTTGTGTCCTTGGTTAAGTTTATTCCTAAATACTTGATTCTTTTGGTTGCTATTGTAAATGGGATTTTTTTCTTGATTTCCTCCTCTTGTTGCACGTTACTTGTGTATAGGAACGCTACAGATTTTTGCGTGTTGATCTTGTAGCCTGCTACTTTGCTGTATTCATTGACTAGTTCTAGTAGCTTTGCTGTAGATTTTTCTGGATTTCCTACATATAGAATCATGTCATCTGCAAATAGTGAAAGTTTTACTTCTTCCTCTCCAATTTGGATGCCTTTTATTTCTTTTTCTTGCCTAATTGCTCTAGCTAGAACTTCCAGCACAATATTGAATAGCAATGGTGATAGTGGGCATCCCTGTCTTGTTCCCGATCTTAGAAGAAAAGCTTTCAGTCTCTCCCCATTGAGTGTGATGTTAGCTGTGGGTTTTTCCTATATTGCCTTTATCATATTGAAAAAGTTCCCTTCTATTCCTATCCTTTGAAGTGTTTTCATCAGGAAAGGATGTTGAATTTTGTCAAATGCCTTTTCTGCATCAATCGAGATGATCATGTGGTTCTTCTGCTTTGATTTATTGATGTGGTGTATTACATTAATTGATTTTCTTGTGTTGAACCAGCCTTGCATACCTGGAATAAATCCCACCTGGTCGTGGTGTATAATTCTTTTAATGTGCTGCTGGATTCGATTTGTGAGTATTTTGTTGAGGATTTTTGCATCTATATTCATTAAAGAAATTGGTCTATAATTTTCTTTTTTTGTAGTATCTTTGCCTGGTTTTGGTATTAGGGTGATGATGGCTTCATAGAAAGAGTTAGGTAGCTTTCCCTCTTCTTCAATTTTTTTGAAGAGATTGAGCAGGACTGGTACTAATTCATTCTTGAATGCTTGGTAGAATTCACATGTGAAACCATCTGGTCCTGGGCTTTTCCTTTTTGGGGAGCTTTTTGATGACTGACTCAATCTCTTTTCTTGTGATTGGTTTGTTGAGGTCATCTATTTCTTCTTGAGTTAATGTTGGTTGTTTATGCTTTTTTAGGAAGTTGTCCATTTCATCTAAGTTGTCTAGTTTATTAGCATATAGTTGCTCATAGTATCTTCTCATTATCTCCTTAATTTCTGCAGGGTCGGTAGTTATATTTCCTTTCCCATTTCTGATTGCATTTATTTGCATCTGCTCTCTCTTTTTTTTTGTTAGCCTAGCCAGTGGTCCATCGATTTTATTGATTTTCTCAAAGAACCAACTTCTGGTTTTGTTGATTCTCTCTATTGTTTTCCTGTTCTCAAGTGCATTTATCTCTGCTCTAATCTTTGTTATTTCTTCCCTTCTGCTTGCTTTGGGGTTAGTTTGCTGTTCTTTCTCTAATTCCTCCAGGTGAGCAGTTAACTCTTCAATTTTTGCTCTCTCTTCTCTTTTAATATAGGCATTTAGGGCAATAAATTTCCCTCTCAGCACCGCCTTTGCTGCATCCCATAAGTTTTGATAAGTTGTGTTTTCATTGTCATTTACCTCGAGGTATTTACTAATTTCTCTTGTAATTTCTTCCTTTACCCACTGGTTTTCTAAGAGGGTGTTGTTTAGCCTCCATATGTTTGTGAATTTTATGACCTTCTGCCTTTTATTTATTTCCAACTTCATTCCATTGTGGTCTGAGAAAGTGTTTTGTATAATATCAATATTTTTAAATTTGTTGAGACTTGCTTTGTGACCCAACATGTGGTCTATCCTAGAGAATGTTCCATGAGCACTTGAGAAAAAAGTGTATCCTGCTGTTGTTGGATGTAGTGTTCTATAAATGTCTGTCAAGTCTAATTCATTTATCATACAATTCAACATCTCTGTTTCTTTAGTAATCCTCTGTCTAGATGTTCTATCCATTGATGAGAGTGGTGTATTGAAGTCTCCAACTATTATTGTAGAGGTATCTATTTCTCCTTTCAGTGATCGCAGTGTTTGCCTCATGAATTTTGGGGCATTCTGGTTTGGTGCATAAATATTTATGACTGTTATGTTTTCTTGATGAATTGACCCTTTTATTAATATATAGTGTCCTTCTTTGTCTCTTTTAATTGTTTCGCTTTTGAAGTCTAACTTGTCTGATATTAATGTAGCTACTCCCGCTTTTTTCTGGTTGTTGTTTGCATGAAATATCTTTTTCCAACCTTTCACTTTCAGTCTATGTTTGTCCTTGTGTCTAAAGTGAGTTTCTTGTAGACAGCATATAAATGGGTCCTGTTTTTTAATCCATTCTGCCAGTCTGTGTCTTTTTATTGGGGAGTTTAATCCATTTACATTTAATGTTATTACTGTAAGGGCAGTACTTTCTACTACCATTTTGTTTTTTGGAATTTATATGTCATATCTTATTTTTTCCTCTCCTTTTACCTTTCCTGATAATCTTCATTTCTGCACTCTTCTCCAACTCTCTCTCTCCTGTCTTTTCCTATCAGCCTGTAGCACTCCCTTTAGTATTTCTTGTAGTGCCGGTCTCTTATTCACAAACTCTCTCAGTGTCTGTTTGTCTGAAAATGTTTTAATCTCTCCCTCATTTTTGAAGGAAAGTTTTGCTGGATATAGAATTCTTGGTTGGCAGTTTTTCTCTTTCAGTATCTTAAATATATCATGCCACTGTCTTCTTGCCTCCATGGTTTCTGCAGAGAAATCTGTACGTAGTCTTATTGACTTTCCCTTATACGTGATGGATTGCTTTTCTCTTGCTGCTTTCAGAATCCTCTCTTTGTCTTTGACATTGGACAATCTGACCAGTAAGTGTCTTGGAGTAGGTCTATTGGGATCTATTCTATTTGGGGTATGTTGTGCTTCTTGAATCTCTAATTTTCTGTCTTTTATAAGAGTTGGGAAATTTTCAGTGAATATGTCTTCTATTACTCTTTCTGCCCCTTTTCCCCTCTCTTCTCCTTCTGGGATACCCATAACACGTATATTTGTGCGTTTCATGTTGTCACTCAGCTCCCTAAGACCCTGCTCATATTTTTCCATATTTTTCACCATCTGCTCTTTTGTGTGTATGAATTCGAATGACCTGTCTTCCAGTTCACTGATCCTTTCTTCTGCCTGTTCAAATCTACTGTTGTGTCCCTCCATTGTGTTTTTCATCTCCTCCATTGTGGCCTTCATTCCCATGAGTTCTGCCATTTGTTTCTTTAAGTTTATGAATTCTTCTTTATGGTCAGCCAGTGTCTTCTTTATATCCTTCAGTTCTTTTGCTATATCTTCCTTCATTTCATCAAATTTATTTAGCATTAGTTGCCTCCACTCCTGTGACTCAGCTGAGCTATTAGTTTGTTCCTTTGGCTGGTCCATGTTTTCGTGTTTCCTGGTATGGCTTGTTATCTTAAGTTGTCTAGGCATCTGATTCTCTTGATTAGTTTATTTTGGAGCTTGTTTTCTGTCTTTTACTTAGTGGTTTTCTTGTTGGTTGGCTTTGTTTTCTGGCCTCTGTTATTCAGTTCAACTTATTCTAGACTTCTAACTTAGGTTCTATTTAGTTGATCGGAATTTTTCCCCTCTTGTTTTTTCTGTTTCTTGCTCTGCCTCTATGTAACCTTTTTGTGAGTGGGTCTCCTCAGATATGGTCGACCCTAGTCATATTTTCCCAGTCTAGTGAGGCCCAGGTCTCATTGGGAGGGTATGGAGTTTTCCTAAGTATGAGACCCTCCTATGAGGCCTTTAGAATTGGTGCTTTTCCTCTCCTGTCCAGCAGGTGGCGCTTGCCATCCCGCAGCTCCCCCACCAGTGTAAGGAGGTGTGGAGCCTTTAGTTCTCCTGGTGACTCTGATCCTGTCAGGGGTGTGGCTGACTGAAGCTGGAATCTGAATTCCAGCCCCTGGGGTCTGAATTCCCAGAAGGAGGACTGCCAGTTGAGTTGGGCCTCCCTCCACTCTCCCAATCCTCAGAATTCCAGTTGTCTCTCAAGGGCACTATTCCCTTCTCCTCTCTCCTCTTTGGGGCCTCTCCAGGTAGATTCCTTGGTCAGCCTGAGTTGCCAATTAAAGACGGGGGTGGAGGCCTTCAGTAGTGAATACGGAATTCAAAGACACTGTAGGTACTCTGTCTCCCCGCAAGCCCAGCCTAGTCCCTCAACCTGGGCTTTCCAATAGAAAATAACCACATATATTACTTTCATATTTATAAAAAAAAAAAAAAAAAAAAAAAAAAAAAAAGTAGAAAAGAAATCAAGAAAAAGAAAAAAGGAAAAAAAAAGCGTCTCTTTTAAACGTTTTTCCCCAGCCTGGAAGTTTTGTCAGTGTCAGAATAGAGCATTTAAAGATATGCTTTGGGCTATTGTCTGATAATTACTCTCCAACCGCTTCAGTTCCACCCCTGCCGGGGGCTATTGAAATGCAAAAAGATAAGGGATCAGGGAGAAGCCAGAAGGGACAAAATGTAAGGGAGAAAAAAAATGGCTTTTTTGGAGTCTGGGAATTGGTGCCCACTTTTACGTGCCCCCACTTCTTGGAGCCCAGCCCTTCTTTAGCACCCCAGCTCCCAAAGTTAGTTAATTAATTTGTTAATTAATTCTGCAGTTGAGGCTGGTTTGAGCCTCCCTTCTTGCCCTCAGCAGATTGCTGTTTTTCGGTTTTTTTTTCCCCCCTTTCAGGGAGCCGGCAGCAAGACAGTCTGTGAGGTCTGGGTGGGGAGGGGTGCCAGACCCCCGGTCCGGGAACTTACAATGTTCGCTGCGATCTCAACTTTTCCTCCAATTCCAAACTTGTGTCCAATGTGTGACTGGTTACTGGAGACCCTGAAAACACTATTTCATATAGTTCTTGGATAATTGCCAGCTGCTCTAGGGGAGAGACGAAATTCTGCTCCTCACCACTACGCCATCTTCTCTTCTTTTTTTTTTTTAATGTCTTCTATTCTTGATTGGTTTTGCTAAAGGTCTATCTTGTAAAGAACTATATTTTTACTTGACTTTATTTGCCTTCTCCATTGTACAATAACTTGTACAAAATTTTTCATAGCAGCACTATTCATAATAAACAAAAGTAGAAATAACCAAAATGTCCATCAGCTGGTGAATGGATAAATGAAAATTGGTATATCCACAAAATGGAATTTTTGGGGGCAATAAAATGAAGTGCTGATACATGCTACAACAGGGATGAACCTTGAGAGCATTATGCTAAGTGAAAGGTGTCAGTCACAAAAGACTGCATATTGTATGCTTCTATCTCTTTGAAATGCCCAGAATAAGCAAATCCAAAGAGACAGAGATATAGTAACTAGATTAGTGATTACCTAGGGCTATTTTGAGTGGGGGTAGGGATGGGGTAGAGAGTGACTACTAATGGATATGGGGTTTCTTCCTGGGGTGATAAAATGATCTAAAGTTAGATAGTGGTCATGGTTGCACAACTCTGTGAATATAATGAAACATACTGAATTATAGAATTTAAATGGATGAATTTTATGATATATGAATTATACCTCAAAAAAAACCTGTAAAAACAAAATAGAAGCAGTTGCCAAAGTGGTTTAAAATTTAGAGAAAAATGGTTATGGAGGGAAAATTTTTTAAAAAAGGCATTTTAAAAAATTTTCTTCTCGTAATGTGTTTGAGAACGGGGAAATACATTAAGGGGCCATGTAAACATATTGTCTTTAATAAGCTCATGGTAGCCTTAGCTTTCTGCTATGCTAAATCTAAGCAATCTTCCTGGTATCTAATTGAAGCAGAGTGAAACTATCTTCAATAATATATAAATTTAAAAGAGCAAAACTCTTTAGCAAATCATTTAATGTCCTGAAGAGGCAGAGGCAAAACGCTGCTCCCTATACTATCATAATAACCTACATAACTGTGCGGAGGCCTATCCTAAAGTCATTAACTCACTACCCAGGATTTCACACATTCCATTCCTAGCCTGTGCAGGATGTCTGTAAATTTCAGTTGTTAGAGATTGTTAGAGTTCTGGCTTAAGATCCTCTTATTGTATACACCAGGCTATTCATTTCAGTACTATTTGTCAAAGCAGAAATAACCCAAATATCCTTCAATAGGAACTGATTGAATAAACGATTATACATACAGAAAAGGAGTATTAAGCAGCTGTAAGATAGAATGAGGAATATCTCCATGTACTGCTGAAGAACAATCTTCAGGGAACATTTTTTAAGCCAAAAGAAAAAAAAGACACCTCCATGTTAAATAGTGTGTATAGTTTGTTGTCGTTTATCTAAGAAGTGGGGAGAGATGATGTCCTAGTTTGCTAATGCTGCTGGAATGCAAAACACCAGAAATGGATTGGCTTTTATAAAAGGGGGTTTATTTGGTTACAAAGTTACAGTCTTAAGGCCATAAAGTGTCCATCAACAAAGTGTACCTTCACTGGAGGATGGCCAATGGCGTCCAGAAAACCTCTGTTAGCTGGGAAGGCATGTGGCTGGCATAAGTTCTGGTTCCAAAATGACTTTCTCCCAGGACATTCCTCTCGAGGCCACAGCTCCTCTTCAAAATGTCACTTTTGGTTACTCTTGGGGCATTTGTCCTCTCTTAGCTTCTCTGGAGCAAGAGTCTGCTTTCAACAGCCATCTTCAAACTGTCTCTCATCTGCAGCTACTCTCTCTCACCTTCAAAGAGTCCCTCTTGGCTGTAGCTCCTCTTCAAAATGTCACTCTCAGCTCCACTGAGTTCCTTCTGTTTGTCAGCTCATTTATATGGCTCCAGTGATTTAATTCAGACCCACCCTGAATGGGTGGGCCAACATCTCCATGGAAATTATCCAATTAGAGTCATCACCTATAGTTGGGTGTGGGGCGCATGTCCATGGAAACACTCAAAGAATTACAATCAAATCAACACTGATAGGCTGCCCACACAAGATTACATCAAACATAATGGCATTTTGGGGGACATAATACATTCAAACCAGCACAGATGGCTACCTTTATGTGGAGAGGACAGGGATAGCAGTTTGTCTTCTTTGAATATATCATCTTTTATAGGTTTAACTTTTCAATGGTGTAAATATTTCACCTAAATTTATAACAAAATTAAATATAAAATCAGTTTTAAAAATCAAAAATAAAATTAAATAAGTGGAAAAATTGTAAGGAAAATTTTTATTTTCTAAATGAGCTGGGAAAAACAAAAACTGTTCTGACTTTATGGGGATTTTTGGTAGGCGTTTTTGGAATCTGTTATCTGACTTTTGGTGGTTTGTTCAATTACCTAGAAATGTTTGTTTAATACTTCATTAGGATTTTATAACCTTTACAAAGAACTTCCTATGTAGATGACATACTAAAACCATTACTTGTCATCTCATTTAATTCTCACAATGACACACACAGGTATTATGATGCCCTTTTTACATGTATGGAAACCAAGACTTGGGGACATTATATCCAAAGTCATTTTGATTCACCCAAGGTAGGCAGCAGAACTCTATATGTCCTTAACCATGACTGTGTTTCTGGTTATTAATGTGATATTAATCTAAGGGATATATAAACATCATTAGAATTAATGCTTAGAAAATGCATGCTTTGCTTTACTTTGCTGAAGGAAAACCCTCTGCATTTTATACATCAGTTCAAGTAAGAGTTGAATCAGCTAAGCTTCTACTGTAAAATAAGGAGTCTGTAATTTAAATATATTTGTAACATTCAAAAGCATTTTCATTTATATCAGCACATTACTTATTTTAATAAAAACAAAATGTGCTATTTAAAACAAACAAATGATTAGTCTTGAAAGTAGTGTAAGAGGACTGTATTGAATTACTTTTTAATTACTATTTACTGCAAAACTTGAGTGGATAATTTTGGCCATTTTAAAAGATATGTTTTGATTAAAATTCTTGGGGCAGTGATGTATAATTTAAATATGTTTTTTCATAGTGGTTATCACAGTGCTTTATATATTACAAATAATAAATGTTTGTTCAATTAATGTATGAAAATCTGTCACAATGTAGAACTGAATCCAGATTCTGAAAGAAACAGTTAATCACCTTTTGAATGAGTGAAACTGATAACAAAACTCAAAATATATTTTTTTCTCATTTTATTTTCTATTTATTTCATGTGTTCATTACTTCCACAAATGTCTATTAAGCACCGGGTGCTCTCAGCATGCCTCCACCACCAGGTGTGTGCTCCACCTCCTCCACCAGGTGCGTGTTCCACCTTATCCACCAGGTGTGTGCTCCTCCTCCTCTTCCAGGTTTGTGGTCCACCTCCTCCACCAGGTGGGGTTCCAACCCATCTACACTCTTCTAATGACATCCCCAAGAGAGTGAGCCCAATGACAGGCAGGATTTCTTTTTGCTGAAACTTTCAGGCAGAACCTGCCAATTCAGATACATATAGAAACCTGTCAGAAAACCAAACAAGTGAAATGGGCCAGGAAAAGAGCTCATAGGGATTGGTGAGAACTGGAAAACTGGGGATACCAACTTAGATCCCTTTGATTGTTATTACTAGAGAATTTGGAGCCATGTTTGCAAGAACTTATAAGAAAGATGTAATGCTGGATTTTTACTGAAGTATCATACTGTAGAAATGTTGACAGACAGTTTAAAAGAATAAAACAAATTACAAAGCAGGAAGCAAAGCAATAAAAAGTAGCATGTGGGTGCCCACATGGTTCTGGCTGAACAGAACCAGTGTGGACTGCATTTGGCCTGGTGACCAGCACCATATAGCTTCTGCTTTATGAGCTGTTCTCCAAATATTATATCCTTGTCTTACATTCCATCTCTTCTGTAGGGGGTTGCTACTGGGAATACTCATGCCATTCAACAAATGATCCAGCTCCTATCCATAGTCATGGCCTTCACCTATGGCCTCACCAGCATCCATACAAAATCTACAGAAGAATTATTACAAATTTTGGCATCAAAGTCCTGAAAAATAACCATTTACAGCCCTTTTCACATCAATCCTTCAGGATTTACTGTCATTCAATTGCCCTATTTTGCATTGTGCCTGAAACTAAGCACACTCAAACACAAACCACAATTTTATGAAAAAAAATGGTTTTGCAATGTATTAACACTTACAGTCCTGTGGCCCTATTTCTGTTTCTTATTTGTATTAGGCAGCATCATTGTCTCTTTGAACTAAGATTCATAATCTTCAATTTTCAGATGTTAGGAATGTTGTAGATTGACCTTTATCTCAAAAATCAACTTTGGGACCACTCTGATGAAGATGGTGGCGTGACACATTTCAGGGCACTGTCCCCACATAGAAGCTGTGAACAACCAGCAAAAACTGGCAGGAACACCTTTATTAAGGCTCAAGAAAACAGTTAAAGGACTGCAGTAATAGAGTGAGTACTGAATCAAGAAAAAAAAAGGCTACTTAAAAGTGGTAGGATCTCATGGTGCCCTGACTGGCCCTTCGCCCATTCCCACATAGGTTCAGCATGGAGCTGGCCTGTGCT
Organism: Choloepus didactylus; assembly: GCF_015220235.1. Lineage (NCBI taxonomy): Eukaryota > Metazoa > Chordata > Mammalia > Pilosa > Megalonychidae > Choloepus > Choloepus didactylus. The sequence goes on from NC_051311.1 coordinate 84,030,194, forward strand.
CTCAGTGCAGGTCACTGTTTCTGGTTCTGGATATGGATGGGAGCAGAGTAACTTTTGTGCATGTACTGGGAGCATGCATGTCTGACCTAATCTATCTGGTGATGGCCATCATCCCAGAACTTGCTATGCATATAGAAGGCAGTTCACAGAGCTCTCCTATAGAACATTGTGGGTAAGGCCAGATCTGGGACATACCAGAAAAAGACTTTTAAAAAACAATAGTCTTAAATATGCTCAAAGAGCTAAAGAAAATCATAGACAAAGAACTAAAGGAAATCAGAAAAATGATAGATGAACACAAAGAGAATATCAATAGAGAGATGGAAATGATGCAAAGGAAACAGAGAGCTAAAGATCAACAATAATAGAAATTAAAAATTCCATTGAGGGCTTCAACAACTGATTGGAGCTGGCAGAAGAAAGAATTGGTGAACTTCAATATAAGACAATTGAAATTAGCTAGTCTGAAAAGCAGAATGCAAAAAGAATGAAGAAAATTAAACAGAGCTGGAGGAACCTATGGGACACCATCAAGCATATCAATATATGCATGTGGGAGCCCCAGAAGAAGAAGAAAGAGAGAAAGGGGCATAGAGAAAATTCAAAAAAATAATGGCTGAAAACTTCATAAATGTAATGGAAGACACAGATATACACATCCAAGATGCTCAACATACTCTAAACTCTTTAAACCCAAATAGATCCACACTGTAGATCCATATTATACTCAAACTGTTGAATGCCAAAGATAAAGAGAATTCTGAAAACTGCAAGAGAGAAGCAACATGTTACATACATGGGAGACTCAAAATTGGAAACTATGGAGATAAGAAAGGAGTAGGATTTCATACTTCAAGTGCTGAAAGCAAAAATTGCCATACAAGAATTCTATATCCAGCATAACTGTCTTTCAAAAATGAGGGAGAGATTAAGACATTCCTAGATAAACAAAAGGTGAGGGAGTTTATCACTACTGACCAGTCTTATAAGATATGCTGCAGGGAATTCTGCAGGTTGAAAGGAAAGGCCACTAGAAAATAGGTTGAAGCTATATGAAGAAATAAGGCTCCTAATAAGAGTAATGATATGGGTAAGCATAAATGCCAGTACTCTCATATTTTTGGTTTGTAACTCCACTTTTTCCTTCTTACAAGATGTAAGTGTCAAATTCATAAACATAATGATAAAATGAATAAAATATAATCATTGGTTTTGGACTCATAATGTATACACCTGAAATTTGTGACAAGAATTACATAAAGGTGGGATGATAGAGGGGTATTGGAACATAGTTTGTGCTTAAGGTATACCATTGAAGTTGAGTTGGTATCTAAGCAAACGAGAGAGTTACAGATTTAGGATATTAAATTTAAGCCCCATATCAGAGAATGTACAAGCTCATAGAGGCAGAAAATAGAGTTCAGGTTGCCAGGGGTGGACAGGCAGGGGAAGTGGGGAGGTAATGCACAATGAGTGTACAGTTTCTGTTTGGGTAGATGGGAAAATTTTAGTAATGGAAGGTGGTGAGGGTACCGCAACAGTGTAAATATGAGTAATCCTACTGAATGGTATGCTTGTGAGTAGTTGAGGTGGGAAAGTTTATGTTGTATATGTTCCCACAATTTAAGAAAAAGAAAGAGCAACTAAAGAGATAGTGACAGTTAAATGCACTGCATGATCCTGGATAGGATCTAATAATGGAGTAGAAAAGGCCCTAAATGACATTTTTGGGACATAAGAAAAAACTGGAATATAGACTATAAGCTTACAATCAATGCTAAATTTCTTGATAACTGCATTTAAGGTGGTTACATAAGTGAATATCCTTATTCTTGGGAAATGTCCATGGCATTATAAGTGTTCAAGGACTACATATACAACTTATATTCATGTTCTTAGAAAGTGGATTGATAAATAGGCAGACAGATAGATGGATAGAAAGAATGATATGGTAAGTATGGCAAAATGTTAAAATTGGTGGATTTGAGTATTTGGGGGGAGTTCTCTGTATGGGCTCTGGAGTTTGGGAACACAAGTATTATTTTTGTAACTGTCATGCAAGTTTGACAGTATTTCAAAATAAAAAGTTTTTTTTTTTTTTAAATATAAACTCTCAGAACTCATTTACTATTACTTAGAGACTGAGTAAATAATGAATTTCCTTCTCATTCCTCTTATTGCATAAATGAGACCTGTCGAGCTATAGTAAGAATGTTGAACTTTGAGTAAGAACTTTGCTATTCTGATTTGGAAGTCAGGCAAGAACTTAGGACATAACCTGTTAAAGACGGGGAGTGGTACCTAATACTTCAAATATTCTTGTCCAGTCTCTGATAAGAATGAAGGAACAAGCTGAGTGGCTTACCAGCTGCTGGTCAAGAAAGCAATATCCCATTATAGAAGGAATCACCAATCTTAATTACCAGAATATAGGCAAGACAATGTGGTGGATATTATAGATCGGCCTATCCAATATCCAATTCAGCCTATCTCTAGTGTGCCTCCTATAGTACAGAGTCTGGAAAGTTAAAAAGTCACTCAGTGCAAGGACTCAGTATGTGACTTGTAATCTCCCAATTAGGTGTACTTTCATGAGACTTGAATCTAGAATTATGGAGAGTCTGGTGTGAATCACAGCAGAGAAATTGTGGTTCTGGAGCTAGTGACTGCCACGGCAACACCCTAATTCTGCGGGCAGCTTCTAATTGTAGCAGGGGCTGCAGCTCCCCTGGTGGTCCAGTTTTGCAATGTGGTTTGGGAGTCATTTCTAGAGAGTGTTTCTTTAACACTCGCAATGATTCTGTAAATCATTTGAAATCCCGGAATAAATCATTTTCAGCTATTGATAGCAAGGCGGGGGTGAAGTGTTAGTCACCTTATTTGTCTGTTAAATTGTCCTGTATCCAGGCCAAGCATTGAGCCTCAAAAGAAGGTGGGTAATGTAGTATGTAAAGTACTATATAAGCAGAGAAAGTTCATTTGAAAATGGAGAAAAAACTTTACAGGGATGGGCTACTTGAAAAAGAACTTTCCTGCTAAAGCCATGGCTGCTACCGCCAAAGGTATTACCTCCAATCATCCAATCACGTTAGGAGAGACTTCCAATCTTCCCCTTCTAATATGTAGCACCCAAAGAGATTTATCAGACCTGGGGTTGGGCAGGGTGCTGATGACTGGCTAACCACTCACCACACAGAATCCCCATGTTCTCTAAAGTTCAGGGGCTCCAGAATTTTTTCTGTTTCAGAACACTCTGGTCGGCTCTGACAACCTGAGGAGACTCGTGTTCACTAGTGTGATCAAGGTTCAAGTAGCACTTGGGGTCTCAGCTTCTATCACCACTGAGAAAATATTTTACTCAAATATCATTTAAAACCTTGAGATTAGGGAATTTCACTTTGTTTCAAATTCTTGCCTTTCTGTCATCATTGACTGCTATCTAAAATGCAGCCCCCTTCGCTCATCTGCTCTTTTTTTCAGAGTCCTGTCTCCATTTTCTGCCTTCTCCAGAACTGCCTTTCTGCTGGTTTCTTCTTTCACAGTCTTTCCTATCATTCTTCTCTGGAAAACTCACTTGATAATGAAGACCCTCCTGTATAGCCCTAATCTCTTCAATTGACTTCTTGCCTTACCTGGAACAAAGTTCTCGCTGAAGGACATAGCTTCTGTTGAAGATCTCTATGGTGAAAGCTGCTTATTTTCCTGGGACCACACCCTCAGTATTTTTTTTTTTTATAACTGTGCAATGTTGTTTATAAGTTATTCTCAACACTCTTGTAAAAATCACTTTTTGTTTGAGGCTTATACCACTTGGTTATAACATATTTTACCTGTGTTTATCACTCATATAGATTGGCCTCTTGGTCACTTCTTCCTTAAATGTGTCAGAGATTTTTACACCTTGCTTACAGCCTTCTGCTTTATCTCAAGTTGCAGCATCTCTCTGGGGCCATGTAAACAGCCCATCCAATTTCCTTGCTTCAGAGGTTCTTGACCTCGTCAATATTAATAACATTCATACCCAATCCATTTCAGCTGCTTAAACCATGGAATTGGTTATCAGCTATAATTGCTATGTCTCTGAAATCTTAAACTCTAATGTCCTACTCTTTCCAACTCTCTCAATCTCTTCTTCCCATTATGCCTATATTCTTGGCTGACTGATATTTCCGAGTCCCAGGTTGCTACATTTTCATCCAATCTGTCAGTCGCTCAGGAATTTATATACTTGCCCATCCACCTAAGTTCAATCATTCAGCCACCTGCTCTGCAACTTCTGGGCTCTGGAGTGAACGAGCTGCTTTCACCATTCTTGACACCTGTGCTGCAGTTGAAGCAAAGTAGACACCAGGCACATCTGCACTCTGCAAATTTGTAGTCTCTAAGGTTGGGTGGGTCTCAGCCTCACCTTGTGTGCCCTTTATATGGCCTGAGTTACCTCTTTATTCCATATAACAATTTAAAACCTTCACCACTCTTCTGTAATACTTTGACCCTGCCTGTAACTTTACTGAGAAGATGGAGACCAGAAAGGAGGAACGCTTTAACCAATTTCCTTTTGTCATCCCCACAGACTGTTTCATCTACCCTTATCTCCTTTCCTTTTTCAGAAGAAGCCAAACCCTGCATGTACCTCTGGATTCTGCTCCTCCCGTCTTCACAGGAACCTGCTTCACCCACTGTGCCCGCTTTCTCCTGCATCATCAGCCTTTCCCAGCTGGGGGCTCTTCCTCCTCTGCACGTAAATACACTCAGTTCTCTCGCAGAGACTGAACACTTTCTCAATCCACACTACCTATTGGCCAATTACTTACCTTTCCTTCACTGCTTAAAATTTCTAAAAATGCTGTGGGGTATTCTGACTGAGACTCGGCCCCAGAATTTTGAAAATCTAAAGAATAGAGAATAGAAACCCTGTTATTCAGAAACTGCAAGCACTTTTCTTTCCCAAAGGGCAGAATAAAATAAAATATTCCCTTGTTCTAGAAAAAAAATCCCACTTAATTGGACCCTTGTATTACATAGTTGTAATTCAAGTATTCACCTTTAGTTCTTGTGGGAAATAGCACTTTATTAATCCAAATCTGATTTTTTTTTTTTTAAACTGTGAAGTTAAGTATTCTGTTGGTAAGATGAATTGTTCTGTATTTGCTGGAGCAGCTTAGCATCTCTGAGATATTCTTGGTGTTCTTTTGTGTATGGTGGGAGGAAATGAGGACTATTTTTTGACCTGTATAAATTGAGAATGTCCACTACTGCAAAGTGCTGCTTGTTCTTGAGGAGTTGTGAGCTTTGTTATTCAAAAGGTTAAGGCAGGAGATGAGTAGTTAGGGCAGGCAGACACCTGCAGAGAGGGTGCAGCATCATTATGAGGTTCATTATCTGCACCTGGCTGTGGAGATGTTGCGAGAGGTAACCAGACTGGGTGGGTGATGTCCACTGCCCAATGTTTTGTAGGTCTGAATGATGCAACTCGTACTAATATTAGATAAATTATCCTTCTTAGGACAATGAGGAAAGGCCACCTGTAAATGAGGAGGGTATTTCTTCTAAAGTTGGTAAATAGACCCTCCATCAATTATCCAGGAAAGTGGTAAAACTTGGCACAGGAAATGAGGACTTAAGAGGTATGAGGAAGACTTCTGCATGGTGAGGGATTTCCAGCAGAGAGTTTTGCAGCCTTAGGTGGGTAATGAGGGTGCCGGTACAGGGGATTGCTGTGAAGGTGGCCCAGCAAGGAAGGTCAAACAAAGTGCGGTGGGAGGTTTCCATGTGTAGGGGGTGAGAGTGGGGTGCTGTGGGAGATGGCTACAGACAGGGAGATTGATCAAATAAATTTATTGAGGATAATGGGAACTGGGTTTCACTGCTGGAGAAGTGAGTTCAAATGTGGAAGAGAAGAAAACTAGTATGACCCTGTATTGTTGGAGTGGATTTGGACATTTTGGTATGAATTCATGTTTTTCAATATATAGAGATACATGCAGAAAAAATATTGCTGTAAGTCTCTCTGTCTCTCTCTCTCTGTCAATCTGCCTCTCTGTCAGTCTCTCTCAATGTCTCTCTCTTTCTATCCTGGTTCAAAAGTAATCTTTCTAAAATATGACCAAGCCCGTTCTTACCCCTTTAATGAATTCACAAGGTCTTCAAGACAAAACACAATTCCTTAGTATGGTTTACAAATGCCATTCTCTCTAGCTTCACCGTTTATCCTTTCTCATTCCTGTTCTCTTTTCTTAATCTTATAGCTCTGAACTACCTGGATACCCACATGTACAGAGGACTTTCTCTCCTAGATTGCTGTGAAGTTACTGTGCCCCCGTTTGGGATGCTCTTCCCAATCTTCTTTGCCTAGCTAATTTCTTTTCTCTTTTTGGACTCAACTCTGGCATAATCACCTTCAGGAAATTTTCCTTATCCCTGAATAGGTTAGATGCTCTTGCATTTTGTTTCAAAGCACTCATTGCACAGTCTTATAACTGCCTGTTTCAATCTCCTTTCCTGCCATTGCACTGCAAGTGACCAAAAGGCAGGGACCATGGATATGTGTGGATGTGTGCATGTGTTCATCTCATATTCCTAGCACCTATTGTCTGAACATAGCAAACATTAATAAAAAAGATTCTTGAATAAATGAATGACACCAGCTATATTAGTGACCATTGCCATAGTTCTACGTCATTTTAGACTGTTATATATTTGTAGTGTATTGACAAATCAGACAGTATTTATTTTTTATTCTCAATGTCTAGCATTCAATAAGTGCTCAGTAAATATTTTTAAATGCAAATGTATTTATTTTTAAAAAAACATTGAAGCAGAAATTAAATCTTTCTTTAAAACCGTTGAAAAAATGTGTACTGTGTCAGGCAGATCTCCCTGCCTGTGAGATTTGGTCTTTCTAGAAACATTAAGATCCAGCTCTTTTTCATACTTTCTAACTTATTGAAGATAAAAAAGGACTGTTTTAGTGTAATTTTCCAGGGGATCCTTTTCTACCATGTATGACACTGGCATTTGAACAGTTCCCCTACTCCAGCCAAAACCAATGAGTTATTTTCCTTATATTTCATATAGATTTATGATCATCCAAACCTCATATGACACAAAAAAGCAAGTAGGGCATTTTATACCTCAAAGTTAAGAGTTCATAAGACAACAAACATAAAAACAATCAATAAATCCTAAAAAAGAGTCCCTTAAAAGTCTTTCACAAAAGCTCTGAGGAATATCTCCAGGAAAATATAGACATAGTTTTTATAAAGTTCTAGATTCTAAGAACTTTCTTGGGCATGAAGTAAGCCTAAATGACTTTATTTCATGTGATTGAATCAAATCTGACTAAAGAGATTTGTTTATTTTTATTGTTACATGACCCTGGGATTGATGTTATGAGTATGTAGTCTGTAGGATTGAGTAAAATAAGATGCTAAACAATGGAATGGCCAAGGACTTCAACAGTGGACCCTGTTGACTGATGATAAACACCTTCATGTCCAGGGTTCTTAAAAGCTTCTAAGAAGGGTTACTCCACTAGTCAATTCTATGGTGTCACTGTAAGGGAATTAGTCAAGCTGCATTACCAAAAGATGAATCCCACTAAAAAGAATATGTGGATAAAGCAGAACAGGCCTCCATTGAGTCCCATGTTGTGACTCCAATTCATCTTGGGAAGATGCTTCCATCATCTCATGCACATCTTAAAAATTAATGTTGAGCTGGGGCCCTGAGTATCCCAAACACCAGAGGTCATTTAAGACATTAAAAGGTCATTATAAAAGAACTTACAGAGAAATCAACCCTTATTGAAATATAGATGTTATTGCACCTACTAGTCTTGTTGGTACAACAGTATCTCCTGAAGTTGGAAGACTAACTTTGCTCAACAAGCAAAGGACATTGGGTAATGCCTATGTCTATTACATGGATGATTTTAAGAGAGCAGCAAGACATCATTCAGTTTTACTGGAACCAATATATTGGCACTGTCCAGGTCTTGTCAAAGTACCCGGCTAAATATATTGCTTCAAGCTGAAATTACTTAAAGGAGCAGTCTGATCCAATTTATACTTGGTTGGGTGGAAGTGAACTAAGCCCCCACCCCCCACCCCGCAAAGACTTTTTTGTTGTTGTGATTGTTATAGGGATTTAATGAGTTAATTCACACAAGTTTTAGGTCATGCCTAGCACATAAAAAGATTGTGATAAGTGTTAGCACCCCTTGCCCCCGCTTTTCTCTTCTTCCTCTTCTTTTCTCTTCTTCTATATGCACATATAGCAGAGATTCTAAACCATGGCATGATATGTAGTACTGAGCTGTCTATATATTACATATTAATGGACACACAGCATCTCTGGAATCTACCCATTAGATACCAGTACTAATGTCCCACTTCCAATTCTGAAAATCAAAATTTCTGGACGTTAAAGCCCAGGCATTTTTTTTTATGTCACTTGAGAGTCAAAAGTGACCAGGTTTGAGAAGCTCTGCTATATGTATATCCTAACCTCTGCCCTGCCTCTTGAAGAGTCATATTTTAGGTCTTACAGATGCCTCAAGTTGAAATTACTCCAAAATGAATTGAGCATTTTCTTAGGTTCCCACCATGGCTCCCAATGCCATCAGTGTCTAAATTCCTTTTGCCACCATCCAGGCAGCTAATCCACAAACTATGATGTCATCCTATGCTCCTTCTTTTTGCTCTCCATCTTCATCCAATCTCCAAGTCTTGGTGTATCTATCTCCTTTAAATCCTCTTTTGGACTTTCCACTCCACTGTACAGTTTTGGTAGTTTCTATTCATCTCAGATTTGGATGATTTTAATGGTTTCCTGACTTGGGATCCTATGAAAGATGAGAATGTGGCACAGCACAAAGCTTCTATTCTCTCCTTGCCCCTGCTCACAATTCCTACCAGTATGGCTGTAATCATCACAAATTAGTTTAGAGCAATATCCCTGCATTACATTATCAAGTCTATTTAAATGCTTTTCACAGCTATTTCATTGTATGTATGATTGCTTTTGTTTCAAAATTAATTTTTCTCAAGAATTGATTTTTGTACCCTAATTAGCTTATTATTACACAGATTTTCCCTGATTTCACCCAATGTCTTCCCATTTTTTATAACTCTCCTCTCAGTACTTACTGGTATTTAATCAATTTTATCTTCTTAAACAATCCTTTCCCTGAGTTTTCTGACTCCCTCTGGCCTTCATTGATTGTCCTATCACTGTGATGCAATCTGATATCTTGATACCTTTCTTCACCATCGTACTGAATTTCCTTTATCTCTCTTTTTGTGGGGTCCTCTGTTCCCTGGATCAATATTTCTTCCTGTTTCTTTGTTTTTTATGACTTTTTGTACAACATGTACTACCTTGGCTTACTGACTCAAATTTTACAGACCATGCATGTCTGAAATAGCTTTTATTGTGCCTTCCTATATATTAGACATTAGCATAAGAATAGACTAATCATTTGGAAGTCACTTTTCCTAAAAATTTTGAAGGTGCTAAATCAATATTGAAAAACTTAATGCTTTTCTTATTCTGGATACTTTTTAGGGAAACCTATGCCCCATTGGAGAAGCTTTTAAATCTTATATTTCTTTCCATTGTTCTGAATATTCATAATAATGTATTTTGATATATTCTATTTTCATACATTGAAAGGAGCATTATTAGATACATTCTGGAAACTCGGGTCTTTCATTTCTGAGAAATGTTTCTAAAGATATATAAACTATGATATCCTACTCATTGAATTTTCTGTTTTCTATTTGGAACTTTCATTATTCAGACTTTGGACCTGACTTCTCATTATTCAGACTTTTCTTTTTGCTCTTTATTTTCTCTTTTATTTTATAGGTATTAACTGCCTCTCCAGGAAATAATCTCAATTTTGTAATCCAGGACTTTTATTGATTATTATTCTTTTTTTGCAACCTTTTTTTTTGCATCTAATTTTATTGAGATTGTTCACATACCATACAATCATCTAAAGATCCAAAGTACAAAATCAGTTGCCCATGGTGCCATCACACAGCTATGCATCCATCACCACAATTAATTTTTTTTCACTTTTTAGAACATTTTCATTACTCTAGAAAAGGGATAAAGACAAAAAAAGAAAACTCATCCTCCCATACCCCTAACCACCTCCATGCTCCATTATTGACTCATAGTATTGGTATAGTACATTTATTACTGTTAATGAAAGAATGTTAAAATACTACTAACTGTAGTACATAGTTTGCAATAGGTATATTTTTCCCTATATATCTATTATTAACTTCTAGTTATTGTGTCATACATTTGTTCTAGTTTGTGTAAGAGATTTCTAATATTTGTACAGTTAATCACGGACATTGTCCACCACAAGATTCACTGTATTATACGTTCCCATCTTTTAACCTCCAACTTTCCTTCTGGTGACATATGTGACTCTGTGCTTACCCTTTCCACACATTCACACAACGTTCAGCACTGTTAGTTATTCTCACAATAATGGGCTACCATCAGCTCTGTTCTTTTCCAAACACTTATGTTCAAACTAGTTAAACATTCTGCTCATAATAAGCAACCATTCCCCATTCTTCAGTCTCATTCTAGATCCTGGTAACTTATATTTCATGTCTATGAGTTTACATATTATAATTAGTTCATATCAATGAGATCATACAATATTTGTCCTTATATGTCTGACTTATTTCACTCAATACAGTGCCCTCAAGGTTTCTTCATTGACCTGTTTTTTTTTTTTAAGACTGTTTTGTTCACCCACCATACATTCCATCCTATGTAAACAATCGTTGGTTCCCTGTATAATCATGTATTTATGCCTTCATCACGATCATGACTATCTATGTAAGGACATCTCCATTTCTTCCACACAGAAGGAGAAAGAGTCAAAGAAGGTAGAGAGACAAAAAGAAAAGAAAACAAAAGAAAAAAAAATGACAGCTAAAAAAGCAACAAAAGGAAAGATAGAATTAAACTAAAGTAGAATAAAGAGTCAGACAACATCACCAATGCCAAGAGTCCCATATCCCTCCCTTATGTCCCCTCTTATAGACATTTAGTTTTGGTATATTGCCTTTGTTACAGTAAAGGAAGCATAATACAAAGTTTCTGTTAACTCTAGTCTCTAGTTTGCATTGACTGTATTTTCCCCCCAAAACCACCCTATTTTTAACCTTGCAAGGTTGACATTCATTTGTTCTCCCTCATGTAAAAACATATTTGTACATTTTATCACAATTGTTGAACACTCTAGGCTTCACTGAGTTATACAGTCCCAGTCTTTATCTTTCCTCTTTCTTCTGGTGTCCCACATGTTCCTAACCTTCCTCTTTCAACCATACTCAGAGTCATCTTTGTTCAGTGTACTTACATTGTTGTGCTACCATCACCCAAAATTGTGTTCCAAACCTCTCTCTCCTGTTTTTTCCTATCTGTCTGTTGTGCTTCCTTTGTTATTTCCCATAGAGCAGGTATCTTGTTCACAAACTCTGTAATTGTCTGTTTGTCAGAGAATATTTTAATCTCTCCCTCATATTTAAAGGACAGTTTTGCTGGATATAGGATTCTTGGTTGGTGGTTTTTCTCTTTCACTATCTTAAATATATCACACCACTTCCTTCTTGCCTCCTTGGTTTCTTCTGAGAAATCTGCACATAGTCTTATCAAGCTTCCTTTGTATGTGATGGATCACTTTTCTCTTGCTGCTTTCAGGATTCTCTCTTTGTCTGATGTTTGATAATCTGATTATTAAGTGTCTTGGCCTAGGTCTATTCAGATCTATTCTGTTTTGGGTATGCTGTGCTTCTTGGATCTGTAATTTTATGTCTTTCATAAGAGACAGGGCATTTTCATTGATTATTTCTTCTATTATTGATTCTGCCCCTTTTCCCTTCTCTTCTTCTGGGACACCCATGAGATGTATATTCATGCAATTCATGTTGTCATTCCATTCCTTGAGACGTTGTTCATATTTTCCATTCTTTTCCCTATGTGCTCTTTTGTGTGTAGGCTTTCAGATATCTTGTACTCCAGTTCCTGAGTGTTTTCTTCTGCCTCTTGAGATGTGCTATTGTATGTCTCCATTGTGTTTTTGTCTCTTGTATTGTGCCTTTCATTTCCATAGATTCTGCCAGTTGTTTTTTCAAGCTGTAGATTTCTACCTTTTGTTTGCCCAGTGTTTTCTTTATATCCTTCAACTTTTTGCAATATCTTCCCTGAACTCATTGATTTGGTTTTTTATTATGATTTAGCATATTTATTTGAAAATCTTTAATTGATTGTTTTATTAACGTGAAACAATATCTCAACTGTATCTTAATTGAGGTGTAAGCTTGTTCCTTTGACTGGGCCATATCTTCATTTTTCCTAGTGTAGTTTGTAGTTTTCTGTTGTCTAGGCATCTGGTTTCCTTGGGAACATCAATCAGATTTTCCCAGACCAGAACAGGTTCAGCTGTCAGAATGGGGTCCTATTCAGTTTCAAGTTTCCCCAAGGGTGTGTCTGAGAAGATTTCCTGTGAGGCCTCTAGCTGCTGTGCTTTTCCTAACATGCCCAGCAGGTGGCGCCTCTCAGCCTGTCACTCCTGACTGGTGTAAGGAGGTCTGGCTCCTTTAGTTTCTGTTTTGGCTATTTTCCCCAAGGCTTTTGGGTCTGAGTTCTGGAGGGAAGGCTGGTCCTAGAGCTGGGGCCCACCTCCTTCCTCTTAGGGAAGATACAGCCCCTAGGGGGTTATCTTCTGCATTTGAATTTGCTCCTTTGTGTCTCTTACTCTGTTATCTTAACTCCTGTCTGGGTCACAGTGCTGCAAACTGAAAGTGGCTTAGGCTCTCTCCACTGAGCCACTCAGATTGAGAGAGAGAAAAAGGGAAAGAAAGCTCCCTTTCAGAGCCAGTCCATGGCCTCCCAGTTTTGCCTGTTAGCCAGAGATAGCACCTGGTCTTCTGGGCTCACTTTCCCGGGGTACAAGAGTTTTCTGACTCTTTAAGGTCAGTCATCACTAAAAGCCTCTGTCTGCTTGTTAGGGGTTTGTCTATGTTTGTAGCTTGTATTCAGCAGTCCACATTTGTTAATTAAAACCCCAGTTGGAGCTGGGCTAAGCTATATTCACTTGCTCCAGGATTGCTGGTTTCTCTCACAGTGAGGTTTTGCAGGTCAGCCTGCCATGGGGGGAGGGGACTCCCAGTGTAGTTCCACAGTTATTCTTACAGATTTTATGCTGTGATCTCAGTCATTCCACCCAATCCAGATTGGTGTATGATGTGTGGACAGTCACAGTTGTCCCCCAGCAGTTATTCCAGATTATTTGCTAGTTGTTCCTGGTTGTTTATTAGTTGCTCCTGGGAACTAACTAAATTGTACTCCTCTCTATGCTGCCATCTTGCCACTTCCCCTCAAAGACTTTTAACATGTGGGCAAGTGTATTGTTAGGGTTCTCTAGGGAAACAGAATCAATAAGAGATATCTATAAATATAAACTTTTATAAAAATGTCTCACGCAACTGTGGGGATGCATGAGTTCAAATTCTGTAGAGCAGGCAGCGAACTGGCAACTCCGATGAAGGTCCTCGATGAACTCCTCAGGAAATGCTTTGCTGGCTAGCTGAGGAAGAAGTGAAGATCCTCTCCCTCTCTTCCTTAAAAATCTTCAACTGATTGGATTAAATCCAGCTGATTGAATTCTCTCATTGCAGATGACATGCCCTTCATTGATATAATCAGTCATAGCTGCAGTCAATTGACTAATGATTTAATAAACCAGTCTCCTGATTTATTAAACAGCCACAAATGTCCTTGCAGTAATGGTTTTGCCAGTGCTTGCTTGACCAGACACTTGGACACTATCAGCTGGCAAGATGACACATGAACCTAACCATCACAGCAAGGTAGATGCTTTCTGTCACAGAAGAAAGCAGGAAGCTATCACTGATCAAAGGATATTATAATATGTCATCAATTTTCAGCTAGGTTTGATATTAAAATCCTTAAGGGAAATTTATTGTATTAATGTCATAGATCCAAAAGAAACAGTGATATCTCTGGATTAGGTTTAAAAAAGCTATCAATTTAATTCTATGAAAAAGGCAAAATAATCAAAGAATTGTAAGGCCATGAGATAATCTTTCCCCAAATCTTTGTATATTCAAGTCTTTAGAAATCAGAGAAAGGTGTTCTATTTATGCTTGAATAATCTCTTCTGTCTCCTCATTCAATTGACTTCAGCTTTAAATTGATTTGCTTAGCATACAGCCACTGCCTTTATAACCGAAGGCATCTAATCACCCTCTGTCTAGTCTAGAACTAGTAATAAATCAATAGAGAGAAGTGATTCACAGCTTCCTTCAGGTTACTGAAACTCCTTGCAATCCTTTTCAGAATATACATAAAAAATCTAGCAATTTTTTGTTTTTCTAATGCTACAATCACAAAATATTTATCATATTCTGGCAATGTTTAAGAAGGATATTAAGTTCGAAGATAGAGAGAGACAGAGACAGACAGGCAGGCAGAGAGAAATACCAGAACAGGAGCTTTTTCATTTGGGTAAGAAATGTAGCCCCTTTTTATGTAGTCAGAAAATAGATATTTTCTCAGAAAGCCTAATTAGAGTGCCATTTGCATTTGTGGATTGTTACATGATTGAAGCAAATGTGGCCATTGGGATGCAAGACTCCAAAATTTACCCCAGCATCAGGTGGAGAATTTAATCTGAAGAAGAAAAGGTACCAATGTGTAGACTTCAATGTATAATTAAAGTCTAATAGACTTGAAGTTAACAAGGAACTTGAAGACAATCTAGTTTAATGTTTCATCTAATGAAGGGTTTCTATTGTAGTCTTAACTATTGTTAGTAAAAATTCAACAGTGTTGGAGGCTTTGCCCTGTAGTTATAAATTCAGATTGCCAAACCTCAGATGTCTTTTAGAGAATTATATATATTTTAGGAAAAATCTAGGAAAGGAGGAGATAACTTTTCCCTGATTCAATATGTCAAATAATTTCCACTTCATCTTTTAATGCTTCTTAGAAGCAGCAAGCTTCCTGAAAATGTAAAGAATTTATTAAAATCACAGCAATATTAATTTAAGTATAATTAACCCAAAAGAAAAATAATAAATAGTTCACAATTAATAAACAATCAATAGTACTAGGCACTGTGATATTATTTTTATATTTATTCTTTTCAACAATGTTACAAGGGAAGAGTGTTATTATAACCGCTTTTTACAGTTGAGGAAGCTGGGGCTTTAGAAGGTGTTGAATAACTTGCTCACAAATGTGGCAGAACTAGACTCTAACCTTGTCTGTCTGACCTGAAAGTTCTTTTCCACTGAGTCATTTACTCCTCTCTGCTAGTTTTGCAGATAATCCAACTGAGGGAAGTCAAAGCAACCACATTTCATACCCTTCATGCACTGTACCCCCATATCCATTCCAGCATTATAGAGAGTCATAATTACATAATGGGAAGAGCATGGGTTTGGAAATTGGATCAGATATCCTACTTTACTTCTTATGGTTCAATTTCTTCATTTGGAAAATAGATGGGATAATTTACTTCAAAAGAAGATACCAAGAATGAAAACTAGAATGAGAGTGGTGGTGGTGCAGTAGGTAATCGGAGAAAAGGTATCTCCCCTCCCCCGTAGTACATGAATTATGCCCAATCCTAAACAGCTGGCTTTACAAAGATCTGGCTGAGTCAGTTGAACCAGAGGCATTACAATCTAATACACAGACAGATTAATGATAGAAACGAAGAAAAAGATTCCATAGTTCTGGTTATGCAGCTTTTAATTTAAGTCATTTCTAATATTTTTGGATATTAATTGTGTAGAAACACATTTTCCCATTTCAACCAGTGCCTTATATTGCTAATTTTCATGGGAATATTCAAAACATGGATATTGAACATTGTTTGTTGGGAAGACTCTTGGCTTCAACTTTAGAACAACTTTATTGAATTTTAAAAATGTATTGTTATTGTATATCTAATTCCATGCAAATAAGCATAAGCATATTTTTAGTATAATCAAAGCATTAATCATCATGTATATTCAATTATTTTGAATAGGTTTAGTGAAAATGGTCCTATCACTTCTTTATTGGACAATGTAATAGTGGATCAACACACTATTCCTGTCTCCAACTTGTTTTTCTTCTAGTTCCTGAATATTTCACCTTTGGAAAATTTCCTTTTTAAATTATATGCTCAATCCTTTGTTTCTACCTAACCAGTCATTTACCTGAGCTTTTACCTTATTTTTGAAGATGAAAATGATCTTTTTGTGCTATTAGTTTTATTTTCATCTAATCATTTAAGGATCAACACATTTGTTGAATTTATAGTTAAATACTAAGACCAGCTGTAAATTAAGCAGAGAGAGTAGATAGTGAGGCTTAGACAAGATGGCTATTCAATTCCTATTCTAGAGAGTGGTCCTGATTGGAGGGCAGAGAGGCATATTGAGAGGAGCACTGGGCTAGATGTAATCTATATTTATATGCCAATTGTAGTTCTGAATTCAGATCTGTCCCTTTACTGTGTAGGGGTACAGTTTTCTTATAAACCATGGAGTTGGGTTGAATCAGCTCTTCATCCCTTTCTGGAAAATCATGGGACCCTATGGTTTCTTTGGATTCATGCAACTAATTAATATCGATGTTTCCATAGGCACTTTAAACTTATGCAATATGTGTAGCTTCTATCAAGCACTCCTAGATGTAGATGAATCTGGTATAATTTTTAAAAATTCTACTGTGCCAGCACTTCATTGCCTTTGGGTAAGGCTGGTCCACCTAGGTGAGAGGCAGAATCTTGCATAGGCAGCTCAGGATGATTTGTGGAAGTTCTCAGCAATTTCTTTTCAGAATGGAGTATCAGTTTCTGCATGCCCTTTATTTATTCTTATTCTTCTCTAAAAGATGTGACTGCATACTTAGCTCCTGTTGCAGGGCAATGATTCCATCCACAGACGACTTCAGAGGATAAATCAAGGAACTTCCCTTGTGCTTGCAGGGAACACTGGACAGGGGAGAACCCATTAAAGAAATCTCTTGGAGGAAGGCCACCCACTGTTTACAAATCTATAGTAGTATTCTTCCTAGGTCTATGTCAAAGATTATTTGATTGCTCTTAAATTTTCAATATGCATGATTCTACATTGAAAAGGAACAAGCAAATTCAAAAAATAATGGTCGCTGTTATTTTTCCTCTAAATTCCTAACTACACCTCAACCAGTTGTGATAGCCTGTCTCCACTGATGTTTTCAGTACCTACTGTAGTATTAACAGCAGATTTAGTTAACATCCTGCTTATCCCTCTTCCATTTCCTTAAGAAGTGTCTCAAATTATTGGACTCAGCCCCACTCCTGAGCACCCCATAGCATTTCCTCCAAAGAAGATGAGTTCTCATTTATCATTGTCTTTGGTCTTTAGTCTTTGGGACATTAAAAAATTCTGTGTCAATGTACCTTTAGTGAACTTGAGTATATTTTTGAAATATTTTATGAGAGTAATGCTTTTTTTCTTGATGAACTGATATAAAAATGAGCTGGTATGATTTGCTAAGAGTAAACTTGGTCAGCTCATTCCCATTAATTTATGATATCCTAAGTTCATATATATTAATATTTTAAATTTTTGTCAATAGCTTTGCACAGATTCAGAGATACCATTTACAGGAATTCTCACTTCTAGGAAACTTTTGATTATTCTTAGATTGACAAGTGAATATTTGAAAGAATTATGTATGTTATCTTCTTTTTTGGATTGACTCTGCTCATACCTATTGTCATATCTATGCTCATTTTTACTGAGTGACAGATGAAAGAAGAGGGTTGTCAATTCCTTGAAGATCAAAATTAGGTGATTCATTCATATTCCCCACAGAAGACTGAATAATGATTTCCTACCACTCCCAGAAGACTGTACACTCCATTCAGATGGAGAGAACTGTGTATATAGGACTCACTGTGCTTAGCATATATTGCTGACATGCTCTCTCTTTATCTCAATGTATTAGT
The DNA here is from genome assembly GCF_015220235.1 of Choloepus didactylus. Lineage (NCBI taxonomy): Eukaryota > Metazoa > Chordata > Mammalia > Pilosa > Megalonychidae > Choloepus > Choloepus didactylus. Next base: position 84,048,243 of record NC_051311.1, read on the forward strand.
CACACACAAACACATACACATGGTTTGTTTTCTTTTAAATTTTGTTCATCAAAGTATAACTTCAGCGAAATGCATAGATCTTAAGTGTAGATTTCACTGAGTTTTGATAAATGCACACAAGAATGTAACCCATCTGAGATAAAGAATGTTTCCTCATGTCTTTTCCCAGTCAATTCCTCCCTGCTAACCATTATTCTCATTTATTTTTGAAGAGAAAGTGCCAATTTATTTTATTTTTTATATTTGTGAAACCTCTTTACTTTTTTTAGCTTCAATCGTTTTCAATCATTTTGTTGTTAGAGAAGTTGTAGGTTTAAGGAATAATCAGGAATAAAATACAAGATTCCCATGGACCACCCCACCACCACCGCTTGCATTGGTGTGGAACATTGCATTGTGTTACAGTTGAGGATACCAATTTTTATAATTGTACTATTAATTAAAGTCCATGGTTTAACTTAGGGTTCATTGTTTGTGCAGGGCAGTTCATGGATTTTTTTTTAAATTTTTTATTCTATTACCATATGTTTTGGTTTGCTAGAGCTGCCATGATGCAAAATACCAGAAATGGATTGGCTTTTATAAAGGGGATTCATTAGGTTACAACTTTTCAGTTCTAAAGCCATAAAAGTGTCCAGACTAAGGCATCAAAAGAGGGTACCTTCACTGAAGAATGGCCGGTGGCGTCTGGAACACCTGTCAACTGGGAAGGCACATGGCTGGTGTCTGCTGGTCCTTTGCTCCCATGTTGTGTTTCAAAATGGCTTTCTCCAAAATGTCTCTGGACTTCAGTCTTCTCTCCTCTTTCTCTCAGCTCCTGTGAGTCCTTGCTTCTTTCTCCCAGGACATTTCTCTCTAAGTGTCTGGGGGTCCTTTCTTAGCTTCTCCAGGGCAAACTCTGGGCTTCATCTCTTAGCTTAGCATCTCCAAATGTCCTTTTGTCCACAACTCCAAGCATCTCTCGGTGTGAGCAAGCAACTGGATCTGTGTCAGCTCTTAGCTTCTCTCTTAAATACTCCAGTGAACTAATCAATACCCACCCTGAATGGGCAGGTCCATACCTCCATGGAAATAATTTAATCAAGAGCATCACCCACAGTTGGGTGGATCACATCTTCATGGAGTTACTCAACAAAAGGTTCCACCCTAATCAAAATACTAATGAATCTGTACCCACAAGATTGCATTAAAGAACATGGCTTTTTGGGGGGCATAATGTATCCAAACTGGCACATTCTATCCCCTAGACCCCAAAAAGACATGCATTTTCCAAATGCAAAAATTCATTCATTCTATCACAATATAGATAAGTACAAAGTCCTAACATTGTCTTCTGGCTGTGGACCTGTGAAACTCAGAACAAGTTATCTGCTGCCAGTATACAAAGGAGGGACAGTCATAGGATAAACATTCCCATTGCCACAGAAAGAAATTGGAAGGAAGCAGGGGTCAAAGTTCTGAAACAGTTACTAAAACCCACAGGGCATACTTCATTAGATTTCAAAGTCTAAGAGTCATCTACAGAACGATGTTTTGTCCTTGGGGCTTGAGAGAACAGGAGTCCAACCCTTTCCAAGGGACTTTATGGCAGCCCTTTTCTCTCCAAATGCTGGGGTGAGTGCTCCAACATATCCATGCATTGGGGAGACCACCTTCTTCTCAGCCCCACCCTCCTCAAATATCAGGGTGGCATCCAGACTCTTTTTGATCTCCGGGGCACACACTCAAACCCTTCAGAACAGTGGAGTGGTGGCCAGGCTCTCCCCAATCTCTGGGGGATGTGCCTCACCCTCTCTGAGTCCTGGGGTGGCAGCACTTTCCTGAGCATCCAGGTGGAAGGTCCACCCTCTGCTTCTGGGGCAAACTCACCTTTTACAGGTGCATGGGTTTCTCTGCTCTCCTTGCCCAAGATTTCTTGTTTTCAGACCTTGGCTTCCATGGTTCTGTCTTCTGTGAAGAAATTTTTCCTTCAATCTTTCCTTTTCCTGTCCCTTTTAGTCCAGACTGGCAGTAGTTCTTTCTATCAGAACTTGCAAAAAATTTTGTTGGCTTGGCATGCAGCATACAGAGGTCAAAACCATCAGACAGTAGGACTTTCCATACATCCTTTTTGGATAACTCCATCTCCAATCCTGGCTTGTACTGAGATGCCTGGCTTGTTCCAGGTTTTATTAAATCTGCACATGGGGTTGTAGCCTCTGGGGTCGCACTTTCTGGAAGCCCAGAGTTTTGTAGGGCATCAGTTTCTGGTTTCCTTGAACCCAAGAGTTCAGTTCTCAGCTCATCTCTTTCCTCTCACATTTTACTATAAGCTGCAAGGAAAGCCAGGCTGCATTTTTGACATTTAGCTTGGAAATCTCTTCAGCTAAGTATTCCAGCTTATTGCTTTCAAATTATGTCTGCCATCTGACATCAGGGACTCAATTTTTCAAATTATCTGCCACTTTAAAACAAGGATCACCTTCCTCCAAGTTTGCAATGACACAATCAAGATTTCTGCCTAAGGCCTTGTCAGGAGTATCTTTAGAGTCCATATTTCTATGAACAGTCTCTTCAAAGCAATCTAGGCCTTTTCTATCAAGCACCTCACAATTGTTCCAGAATTTCCCCCTTATCCATTTAAAAAGCTGTTCCAATATGTTTTGTATTTGCAAACTCAGCAGCACCCCACTTCTCTTGTATCAAAATCTGTTCTGGTTTGCCAATGCTGCCATTATGCAAAATACCAGAAATGGATTGGCTTTTATAAAGGGGATTTATTAAGTTACAAACTTACAGTTCTAAGGCCATATAAGTGTCCATACTAAGGCCTCAGTAAGAGGATTTCTTCACTGAAGGAAGGCCAATATTGTCCAGAACACCTTTGTTGCTTGGAAGGCACGTGGCTGACATCTGCCGTTCCTTTGCTCCAAGGTTGCGTTTCAAAATGACATTCTCCAAAATGTCTCTGGTCTCTCTTAGCTTCTCTGTGGCAAACTTGGGCTTCATCATTTAGCTTAGCATCTCCAAATGTCTCTCTGTCTGCATCTCCAACCATCTCTAAGCATCAACAAGCATCTGGTTCTGTGTTGGCTCTTAGCTTCTCTCTTAAATACTCCAGCTTCTTTCTTAAATACTTCAGTGAACTAATCAAGAGGTTCAGTTTTCCAGCACTGTTTGTTTAGAAGATTGTTCTTACCCAATTGAGTGGTCTTTGCCTCCTTTTTGAAAATCAGTTGGCCATCAGTATGAGGCCATCTATCAATGTGAGAATTTCTGAGCTCTAAAATCTATTCCATTGGCCTTTAAAATTGGGAAGTGTAAGTCCTCTATTCTTCTTTATTTGGTGCCCCTTATCCTACCATATAAATTTGATGATTGGCTTTTCCATTTCTGCAAAGAAGGTTGTTGGAATTTTTATTGGAATTGTATTGAATCTGTAAATTGCTTTGGGTAATATTGACATCGTAATGATATTTAGTGCTCCAATCCATGAACATGAAATGTCCTTCTATTTATTTAGGTCTTTAATTTCTTTTAGCAGTGTTTTGTAGTTTTCTTTGTAGAAGTTCTTTACATCCTTGGTTGAGTTTACTCTTAGATATTTTATTCTTTTAGTTGCTGTTGTAAATGGAATTCTTTTCTTGATTTCTTCTTACAATTGTTTATTCCTTATGTATAGAAACTACTGTTTTTGAGTGTTGATCTTGTACCCCACCACATTGCTGAATTCATTTTTTAACTCTAGGAGCTTTGTTGTAGATTTTTGGGATTTTCCATATATGGGATCATATTGTCTGCAAATAGGGCAAGTTTTACTTCTTCCTTTTCCAAGTTGGATGCCTTTTATTTCTTTTTCTTGCCTAATTTCTCTGGCAAGCACTTTGTGTACAATGTTGAATAACAGTGGTGATAGTGGGCATCCTTGTCTTGTTCCTGATCTTAGAGGAACCATTAAGTAGGATGTTAGCTGTGGGCTTTTCATATATGCTCTCTATCATGTTGAGGAAGTTTCTGTCAATTCCCAGTGTTGTGTTTTTCCAAGAAAATGTGCAGTATTTTGTCAAATGCCTTTTCTGCATCAATTGAGATGAACTTGTGTTTTCTTACCTTCATTCTGTTAATGTGGTGTATTATATTAATTGATTTTCTTATGTTGAACCAATCTTGCACACCAAGGATAAATCCCACTTGATCATGGTGTACAATTGTTTCAGATTGCTGTTGGATTTGGTTTGCTTGTATTTTGTTGAGGACTTTTGCATCTACATTCATGAGAGATATTGGTCTGTAGTTTTCTTTTCTTGTGGTATCTTTATCTGACTTTGGTATGAGGGTGATGTCCTCATAGAATGAGTTAGGGAGTGTTCCCTCCTCTTCAGTTTTTGAAAGAGTTTGAGGAGAATTGGAGTTAAGTCTTCTTGGAATGCTTGGTAGTAATCCCCCTGAATCCACCTGGTCCTGGGTTTTCCTTTGTTGGGAGATTTTTGAATACCGATTCAATCTATTTACTAGTGATTGGTTTTTTGAGATCTTCTATTTCTTCTTGAGCCAATGTAGGTAGTTTGTGGGTTTCTCAGAATTTTCCAATTAATCTAGGTTATCTAATTTATTGGTATATAGTTTTTCATAGTATCCAGTTATAGTCCTTTTTATTTTAGCTTGGTCAGTAGTCATGACCCCATTTTTGTTTCTGATTTTAGTTATTTATATTCTCTTTCTTTTTTCTTTGTCTGCTTAGCTAACGGTTTGTCAATTTCATTAATCTTTTCAAAGAACCAACTTTTGATTTTGTTGATTCAATTGCTTCTTTTTCTATTTCATTTATCTCTGCTCTAATCTTTGTTATTTCTTTTTTTCTGCTCACTTTGGATTTAGTTTGTTCTTTTTATCATAGTTCCTGTTTTGAGGTTAGGTCTCTGATCTGAAGTAATTTTCTTTTTAATGTAGTCATTTAGAGCTATAAATTTCCCTCTCAGCACTTCCTTCACTACATCCCAGCAGTTTTGGTATTGTATTTTCATTTTCTTTATTCTCAATATATTTCCTAATTTAGTTTCTGATTTTCTCTTTAACCCATTGGTTGCTTATGAGTATGTTGTTTAATCTCCATACATTTGTGAATTTTCCATTTCTCCCTCTGTTATTGATTTCTAGCATCATTCCATTGTTGTCAGAGAATATACATAGCATGATTTCAATATTTTTAATATACTGAGATTGTTTTGTGACCCAACATATGATCTACACTGGAGAATGATCTATGTGTACTCAAGAAAAAATTGTATTCTGTTTTCTTTGGTTATAGTTTTCTATATATGTCTGTTAGGTCTAGTTGGTTTAGTGTATCATTCAAGTCCTCTATTTCCTTGTTGATCTTCTGTTCATTATTGAGAGGTAAGTGTTTAAGTATCCTACTATTAATAGAGATCCATCAATTTCTGCCTTCAAATCTGTCAGCATTTGCTTCATATATTTTGGGGCTCTGCTGTTAGGTGTGGATATATTTATACTTGTCATATCTTCCTGTTGGATTGTTCCCTTTATCAGTATATAATGACCAGCTTTGTCCCTTGTAACTGTTTTTGATTTAACATCTATTTTATCTGATATTAGTATAGCCACCCCAGCTCTCTTCTGTTTTCTATTTGCATGGTGTATTTTGAACATCCTTTCACTTTCAACCTACTAGCATCTTTGAATTTAAGATTAGTCTCTGGCAGTCAGCATGTAGTTGATTTATGCTTTTTTATCCTTTCTGCCAATCTCTATAGTTTGACTGGAGAGTTTAATCCATATACATTTCAAGTCAGTACTGATAATACAAGACTTTCTTCTGCCATTCTGTTATTTAGCCATTGTTAAGTCTCATACCTTATTTTCCCCTCACTTTTATTCATGCCTACTTTTTTATTTATTTGCTTTTTTGTGTTTTACCGTATTGAGTGCCTTCTCATTTCTATCAGGATATAGTTTTCATCTTTTTTCTTTGTGGGTACCATGAAGTTAAATTTAACATCCTAATTATATAACAATCATATTTGGTTTGATACCAACTTGACTTCAATAGCATGCACAAATACTTTTTCTAGTCCTCTCTGTCCCCCCCCACCATTCTTTTTGTACTTGTTACCACTTACAGCATTGTACATTGTATCTCCAAGTCCTTGCTATATCATTACTTTTTATACATTTGCATTTTAGCATCTGTAGGAAATAAGAAGTGGAATTGCATAGCCAGCAATACAGTAAAATCATGCAGGCACTTGTAATTACACAAATTATTACCTTTACAGCAGGTCTTTATTTCTTTATGCTGCTTTGAGCCACTCTCTATTGTCCTTTCTTTTCAGTCTGAAGAACTCTCTTTAGCCTCTTCCTCCAGCTCTTCCCTGGATGCTGTACAGTTTTCTTCTGGGCTTTGGAGTGTCAAAATATTTGTTTAGACAACTCCTGTCTGTATAACAGTTGTTTTGGTGGAAGGACTGATCTCCCTATTTCACCATCTTCCCTGACATTATCCCCTCTTCTGATTTTTTCACTATAGATTTGTTTTGCCTGGTTGTTCAGGATAAATGGAGAGTGACTGTTAATGGATACAAGATTTCTTGTTGGTAGGTTGAATACTAAAATACTAATGAATGCTAAAATTGGTAGTAATAATGCTTGAATAACTTGTGAAAATACTAAAGATTGAATTGCACACTTTAAATGAGTGAGTTTTATGGGATGTGAATTATATCTTAATAAGGCTATTTTTAAAAAAGAGAAAAGTACCTTATGCACAAGTACAAAGTTCTTGTGGCAGGAACATGGGTGGTGTGACTGAGGAACAAATAATGCATTGTGTGACTTGAGTGGAGTACACAGCAGAGAGAGTGGAAGATGAGGTTGGAGAAGTTGGCAGGGGCAAGAGTATATAGGGCCTTGTAGCCTGTGAAAAAAAGTTTAGATATTATTATGAATGTGGTAGGAAGCCATTGGAAGTTTCTGGACAAAGGAGTGCCATGATCCAATAAGTATTTTACAAAGACTACTTTGATACTTATGTGGTGTGGGAATTGCAAAATAGAAACAGAAAAATTAGAAGGCTCTGCCAGGAGTTGGAGGGGGAAGTGGTTGGAGGTGGGACCAGGGTGAAAGCTGTGAAGAGGTTGGACTTGGGATATATTTTGAAGCCAGACTTGAGAACTTACTGAGGGACTTCTAATGTGAAGGAAAGGAAATGCCAACAGGGCCATGTGTCTGTATATAATTCTGTGTGTGCATTTGTGGTGTGTTCCACTTCATAATAAAGAAAAAGCTGACTTCATTATTTTAATTTGTTCTAAAGTCTATAATAATTTATTTAGAAGAAAAAAAGGTTACATTTTTGTTTCTACAAACAATTTTTTAAATTTACATGTAGGGTGTGCGTATCTAAATAAACTTACAGAATGTTCTTAATATTATTGATGTAAGAATTAAACTACCCATGAAGTTAAGCACATAGTGTTTTACGTGCATAGTAATGATATAAGAGACAAGGCTCCGAGGGCTTGCGTATTTTCCTGTGACAACCTCATGTTTTCATGTTGTATTGAATGTTTGCCATCAGTCTTATCTGCTTTTTTCATTTAGTTTTTAGATAATTATTTAGACTTTGGAGGCAATTTTCTGTTCAATATTTCTTAAAGCCATTTTTATCTTTTCACATGGTTTCTCTATATCTTCCATTGTTTAATGTTTAAGCTGATTCTACAAGTCTGAGTCCTATTTAAATTAAGCTTTCATTCTCTTTATGTAATTATTTCATAGTTGGCCTCTTTGTAGCAATGAAATTATTTTCTAAACAGCAATTTTTAATGTGCAATTTACATTTCGAAAATGTGTCAGCAACATTTAGATATTGTACTTTAAGTGACCATTTATATGCATATTACACCTCATATGTAAGGTTGTGAAGCCAGGACACAGCCAGGAGAAGATGAGTAGCTAGGAAGCTACACAATACATCAAGTGTAGAGCTGCTGCAAAAATCACAGTAAGCTACAAGCCAGTTCATTTGTGTTTTTGTTAGGCTGAATCACATAATTATGCCGTTGTTGTTGAGTGGTTCCCTGCACTAAAGGTGCAAGGTGCCTGTGATTATTGCCTGCGACTGTTACCAAGGTAAACAAAGGTGTTGCATATTTAAACTAAATCAGTCATTCTGGTATTCTTTTAGTTGTAGGTTTGCAAGCATTTAATAAATTTCCTTCCTCCATTTTTGACACAAACCTCAACTTTATCTTTCTAGCTCCCTATGTCCCCAGTGGGTGGGCGAGGGAGTCTTTTCAGTAGAGGCCCTTCCTTGTTCTGATGAGAGCAAAGAGTTTCATAATTCCCAGGAGTAGGTGATATTATTGACTACAATCCTCATCCACAAGAGTCTCTGGAAATCCAGTGATCTGGCCCTTATTCATTTTCCTTGGGTAGGGTATAACCTTTGTAATCAATCACGCAGTACGGCTGACTTTAATGCTGCCTGCCAACAGTTCTCCAGGGTCTCCTTTCTCCAGCTCTATTTTTATTTCCACCCAGGAATCACTCTCCAGGGAGGAGGAGAGTGTGGTGATGGGTTGTGACTCCCAGGGATTTGAAACAAGAGCTGCGAGTGTTCCTGCTCAGTACAAGGGATAAATAAGGTTGGGACCAGTTCCTATTGCCTATGAGGAATTTTAACTGGATCTAGATGTCTGATGGCTGAATCAATCAGGGAAGGTGGATTCTGAGTATTTGGCAGTGAATACTAAATTAAAAGAAGAAAAACCCCAGGGAAGGGAAAGTGCATGAGGAAAAAAAGGCAGTGCTTTTTGCCCTTCTGAGGAAACACTGCTTCATACTTTCTGTACATTCCTGGGGGCTGCAGATCAACCATGAAACATGCAAGCAAAATGCTGGTGAGCTGCCTGACTCAAGTAGTGCTCCTTAAAGCTCAAAAATAGAAGCAGTATTTATTGTCCTTATTTTGTTATTGCATTCAAATATTTTCTCATAATGGAGACAGCCTGCATTTCCTTAATTGTATCCCATACTGACCCATGGCCTACCCTTGGAGTCAGCAGTCCAGGGTGCACACTCAGTGGGAAACAGTTCTGACAGATCCATCTAGGGATCTAATTCTTCCTCAGTGTTGCCTCCATTCATACTCTGCTCTCACCACTTATAATCCATTGTTATATGCTTATATGTCATAATTATCATGAAATTAAATTCTTGTATAGATACTATAAATGCCTATCAATTGAATGTGAGTTTAAAAAATAGCTGTATATTTTCTCAGAAGTGCTGTTAATAATAACCTAGAATTAAGGGGAGATAGCCTCATTAATGCTTCTCAAGGTTTTTTTAACTTGTGTGATTTGCATAAATTAATATAACCATCTGTACTTTTGTAGATGCAAGAATAGAGATGATGTGTGGTCCAAAGTATCCGCTTTTATTATTGTCATTATCATTTGTTTAATCACTGAGTGAGTCAAGGGAGCAAGGAACTGGGCCATGGATCTTTTAAACAGAGCTGCTAGGTATTGTATTTGAAAGTTGACTATCTTCTTAACGGGTAACTCTAGGATACCTGATTTGTAGTTTTTTTAATGGGTACACTCCATTATCTCTGTGTTATTATACCTATTTGTCCACAGTAGTTCAAGGGAATGAAAATGGGATAATGCGTTGGCCCTGGTAGATGGAATACGCTGGTAATGAGCAATTACCATTGGATTGAAAGAGTAAGGAATTTAGAGAATCACTGATGGTTCAAATGTTGTAGAACATCTCTCTGCTTTTGAGTAATTATTAGCAGTTATTCAACTTTTACAGGCTGATTCCCTTCTGCTGTGCTAAATGGAAAAGGGGTGTACTTATCAAGTGTTTTTGCCAGGGCTGCTATGACAAATGCTACCCAAAGCAATGGCTTAAACAATGGGAACTTATTGTTTCATGGCTTTGAAGGTTAGAAGTCCAAAATCAAGGTCTTGACAGCAGTTTTCCTCCCAGAGTCTGTAGCATTCTTGCCACAATCCTTAGGGTTCCCTGGTTTGTGTCTCTGTCTCCATCACATGGCAATCTGCCTCATTTTTCTGGCTTCTTCTGACTTCTGGTTTCTAATGACTGACTGTGTCCAAATTTCCTCTGATTTATAAGGACTGCAGTCATATGGATTAAGGCCTATTCTGATTCAATTGGCCTCATCTAAATAGGCTGTCCAAAGATTCTATTCACAAATGAGTCCACACCTTAACTAAAAGTAGTAACTTCAATGGTCCTATTTACAAATGGCTTCACACTCACAGGAATGCTGATTCAGACTTGAATATGTTTTTTTGTGGTTCAATCCACAACACCAGGTGTTATAAACAAACAAGTATTCCATCACTTCCTATTTTCTCATCCTTGTTTGCATGTTATAATACTTCCAGCCTCTTCTCTTCCTCATGGTGATTGTTTCATAGCATAGATACCGTTAATGGCTTTTCCTGGATTGTGACTTGTCTGCCTTATTTCATTGCCAACTATTGTTCATTGGTGAGTTAGAGGCCTAGGGTCAGATGTGAGGACTTCCTCCAACAGTGTGGATATAATGCCAGCTGAAGCATCCCCAGTCTATGGCCAGCACTTGTAAGGAGAAAATGCCAGTGTCTACAGCTGCTATCCAATATGGTAGCCACTAGTTCCATATGGTTATTGAGCACTTGAAATGTGACTAGATTAAATTGAGATGGGCTGTTAGTACAGAAGGCACATTATATTTGAAGACAGTATGAAAACAAGGATGTAAAACATTTCAATAATTTTTATATTGGTCACATAATATATTAAAATCATAATTTGTATATGTTAGCTTACATAAAACCTTAAAATTAATTTCACCCTTTTATTTTTTTTTCAAGAGAAGCTAAAATTTTTTGTTTTTATGGAAATTGCCTGATTTCCAAACAGTGTTAACTATTTTGTAGGCTGGATTTACTCCATGGACAGATAATCCACAATCTTAACTTAGTCTTTTAATAGTGCTCCCCATCCAGGAGTTGCCTGTTCAAGCAGATTTATCTCTTCTTTATATTACATCAGGAACATTTGTTGTGTGTTTGTGTGTGTGTGTACATGTGTACCTGTGAAGGCGGGTGGATGCTTATCTCTCATTGGCTTACTTCTTCCTATGACCCAGTCACTTGAGAGGAAATCAAATAACTGTTGGCTTCTGTTTTAGTTTCCTAGGTTGCTCAAGCAAATACCATGGAATGGGTCAGATTAAACAATGAGGATTTATTCACTCATTGTTTTGAGGCTAAAAGAAAGTCCAAATCAAGGGGTCACCAAGATTATGCTTTCTTCCCAAAGATCTGCAATCTGGGGCTGGCTGCCAGTTATGGTTGACTCCTCTGTCACATGGAAAGGCTCATGGTGGCATCTCCAGGCTCTCCCTGCCCTTCTGGATTCTGTTGATGTCCACCTTCTGGCTGCTCCTCTGTGGCTCTCTTTCTCTCTGTCTGAATTTCAATCCACTTATAAAGGACTCCAGTAATAGGATTAAGACCCATCTTGATTGAGGTGGCCACACCTTAACTGAAGTAACATCATCATCCTACTTACTGGGTTCACACTCACAGGAATGGATTAAGTTTAAGAACATGTTTTTACTGGGGTACTTACAGGTTCAAACTACCACAGCTTTCTTGCTCAATCTTGTTAGGAGACAAGTTTGAAACAATAAAAATATTCTAGTTGTTTAGCTTTAAATCATGGTGCATTTTAAGTAAAAATACCAAAAGCAAAAAGAAATCATAATGGTGAAAAGCATGCATCGTGGTGTCAAACTTCCTACAATAATCCACACAAGTCACTTAAGCCTAAATTTCCTCATATGTAAAATGGGGTGCTAATTGTACCTGATGTGTAATGTTCCAATGAAGACAAAGTACTAGTTTAGCATATATCTTTATCATCTGATCACTAAACATGTTGTTTTTGCAAGAGGGTAAAACATAACAACATTTGTTGTAGGAAAATTCTCATGAGTAAATTATGACCTCTTTCATACCAGTTGCCAAATGTAGTCACAAAAAGAACTTTAAGAAATAATCTGTAGGCCAAGATTACTTCTTATCACATCCAGAGATCACAAATCTAAAACAGAGTTGGCAAGAGATGAGTGGTCATGGATTGTTTTTTTATCAAGGTATACTTCACTTAAAGTGAAAGAGTCAATATTTTAAAGCGTACAATTTGGTAGTTTTAGTATATTCACTATTTTGTGAAACCATCACCACTATCTAATTCCAGAACATTTCCATCATCCCAAAAAGAAACCCCGTACTTATTAGCAGTCAGTCCTAAACCTCTTCCCCTCTGGCAACCACTAATCTACATTCTGTCTCTATGGATTTTCCTATTACAGAAATTTCATGTAAATAAAATTTTACAGTATTTTGCCTTTTGTGTCTGGCTTGTTTCATGTAGCATATTTTTTCAAGTTTATCCATTTTGTAGCATTTGACAGTACTTAATTCATTTTTGTGACTGAATACTATTCGATTGTTTGAATATACCAGGTTTTTTTTTTATCCATTCATTGGTTAATGAATATGTGGAGTCCTTCCCCTTTTGGAATATGAACATTTTGGTTTTATGAATATGGACATTCATGTGCATGTTTTTGTGTAAGCAGATGTTTTCAGTTCTCTTGGGTATATACCCAGGATTTGAACTGCTGAGTCAATTATATGGCAATTTTATGTTTAACATTTTAAGGAGCTGCCAAACTCTTTTTCCACAGCAGTTGTACCAGTTTTCATTCCCACCAGCAATGTGGGAGGATCCCAGTTTCTCCATATATTGCCAATACTTATTATTTTCCTTTTTTGATTATAGCCATCTCATGAATGCAAAGTGGTATCACATTGTGGTTTCAATTTGCATTTCCCTAATAATTAATAATGTTGCACATCTTTCCAGGTGCTTATCGGCCATTTTTATATCTTCTTTGTAGGAATGTCTATTCAAATACGCTTACCATTTTAATGGGATTATTTGTCTTTTTATTGCTGAATGTAAAGGTTCTTTATATATTCTGTCTACTAGATCCTTATCAGATATATGATTTACAAATATTTTCTTTCTTTCTGTGGGCTGTCTTTTTATTTTCTTGATAGTAATGTCTTTTGAAGCACAAGTGTTTTTTAAATTTGATGAAGTCCTGTTTAACTATTTTTTCTTTGGTTGTTTGTGCTTTTGGTGTCATATCTAAGAAACCATTGCTTAATCTAAGGTCATACATATTTATACCTATGTTTCCTTCTAAGAGTTTATATCTTTGATCCATTTTGAGTTAATTTTATATATGGTGTGAGGTAGGGGTCCACCTTCATTTTTTTAATGTGGATATCCGGTTGTCTTGGTCATGGATTTTTTTTAATAGACTTTATTTTTAGAGCAGTTTTAGGTTCACAGAAAAGTACAGAGAATTCCTACATATACCCTTCCTGCCCTACCTCACAGTTTGTGCTATTACTAATATCTTGCATTAGTGTGATACATTTGTTGCAATTGAACCAACACTCACACATTATTATTAACTAAAGTACATAGTTTACATTATGATTCCAACTTTGTGTTGTACAGTCCTATACATTTTGGCACATTCATGTCATGAATGCACCATTACAGTATCAGACAGAATAGTGTCACTATTCTAAAAATGCCCTGTGATCCACCTATTCATCTCTCCTCCCTCTCCCTGAACCCCTAGTGACCACTGATCTTTTTACTGTCTCTATAGTAATTCCTTTTCCAGATTGTCTTTTGTTGTAATCAGATAGTGTGTAGCTTTTTTGACTGGCTTATTTCCTTTAGCAATGTGTATTTAAGATTCCTTCGTGTCTTTTCGTAGTTTGAGAACCTTTTCTTTTTATCACTGAATAATACTCCATTGTATGATTGTATCACAGCTTGTTTATACATTCATCTTATTAAGGATTTCTTGGTTGGTTCCAGTTTTTAAAATTATTAGTAAATCTGCTATAAACATTCGTGTGCAGGTTATGTTTTTTGTGGACATAAGTTTTCAGCTCAGTTGGGTAAATGTCTAGGAGCATAATTGCTAGGGTGTGTGATAAGCGTATGTTTAACTTTGTAAGAAACTGCCAGAGTGTTTTCTAAAATGGCTATATCATTTTGCATTCCTTTCAGCAAAAAATGAGAGTTCTTATTGCTCCACATCCACACCAACATTTGGTATTATCAGTGTTTTGGGTTTTAGCCATTCTAATAGATATATAGTGGCATTGCATTATTGTTTTAATTGCAGTTCCCTTAATACATATGATGTTGAGAATCTCTTCATATGCTTATTTGCCATCTGTGTATCTTCTTTGGTGAGATGTCTCAGAACTATTTCCCATTTTTTAATTGGGTTGTTTCTTTTTTTGTTGTTGAGTTTTAAGAGTTCTTTGCATATTTTGGATACCAGTCTTGTATTCAGATGTATGTCCTGCAAATATATTCTCCTAGTGTGGCATGTCTTCACATTCTATTAACAATGTCTCTTACAGAGCAGATGTTTTAAATTTTAGTAATTCCAACTTATCATTTTTTTTCTTTCATTGGTCATGCTTTTGGTGGTGTATCCAAGAAGTCATCTCCAAACTCAAGGTCACCCAGATTTTCTTCTATGCTATATTCTAAAAGTTGTATGGTTCTGCATGTTATGTTTAGGTCTATGTTCTATTTTGAGTCAATTTTTGTGAAAGATGATGTCTGTGTCTAGTTGTTCCAGCATCATTTGTTGGAAAGACTATCCTTTCTCCATTGAATTGCCTTTGCTCCATTGTCAAAGAATGGTTGATTATATTTATGTTGGTCTGTATCTGGGTTCTCTATTCAGTCTATTCTTTCATCAATTCAGCACTGTTTTGATCACTGTAGCTTTATAGGAAATCTTCAAGTTGGGCAGTGTCAGTCCTCTGACTTTGTTCTTCTTCAGTGTTGTATTGGCTATTCTGGGTCTAATGCCTTTCCACATACATTTTAAAATCAGTTTGTTGGTATCCACAAAATAACTTCCTGGGGTTTTGTTTGGGATTGCATTGAATCTGTAGACCAAGTTGGGAAGTATTGATATCCTAATTATATTAAGTCTTCCTATCTATGAGCATGGAATAATTCTCCATTTACTGAGATTTCTTTCATCAGAGTTGTGTCATTTTCCTCATATAGATCTTTTACATATTTGTTTTTCAATTTTTGGTGCTAATGTAAATGGTTTTGTTTTTCTAATTTCAATTCTATTGTTCATTGCTGGTAATAGGAAAGCAATTGACTTATTGCATATTAACCTAGTATCCTGTAACCTTACTCTAATTACTTTTTAGTTCCAGAAGTTTTTGTTGTGGTTGTTTCTTTGGGATTTTCTACATGGACAATAATGACAATTTTATTCCTTTCTTTCCTATCTATATCCATTTTATTTCATTTTCTTATTTCAACAGCTAGCACTTACAGTATAATGTTGAATAGGAGTGGTGAGAGCAGTCATCTTTGCCTTATTCCTGATATTAGGGGGAAAATATTTCCTGTCTGTTATGTTGTTAGCTATAGGTGTTTTGTAGATACTCTTGATCAAGTTGAGGAAGCTTCCCTTTATTACTAGTTTGTTGAAATTTTTTTTTTTTTTTTTTTTTTTTTTATGCATGGGTTTTAGATTTTGTCACATGCTTTTTCTGCATCTATTTATATGATCATATGATTTTACTTCTTTGGCTTGCTGATGTGATGCATTATATTAATTGATTTTCAAATATTCAACCAGTCTTATGTACTGGAATAAATCCCACTTAATTGTTGCATATAATTGTTCTTATATATTGTTGAATTTTGGCCATGGATTTTTGAGAGGGGGGGTAAGGTAGGGAGGGAGGGAGAGAGAGAGAGCACAAATCCCTGATAGTTCTTTGAAAAACTTGTGTGACTCCTATGATGATCTGAGTCTCACCATTTATTCCTTATTTTGTAGTGTGAACCATTGAAAAAGATAGATGAAAATAAATTTTAAGACACTTTTATAATTAAATTGAAAATTTTAAATATAGGGAAAATATTAAAAAAAACTAAAATCACTCATGCAACTACACTAGGTTTAACCATTTTTATTATTTTGTGTTGTATTTTTTCTATCTTTTATCTATGCAGTTATATCATAATGTGCATACTATTTTGTAGATTGCTTTTTAATTAATGTAATGTGAGGATTTTACCATTGAATGAATGAATAAATAAATATTTTTATATATTTTCAGTTATTCAGCTGTGGTAGTATTAGATTATATGGCTGTACCATCAATTTCAGTCCTTGTACATTTAGACTGTTTCTATTTTTTTCATTTATGAATGCTGTACCTTAACATATGCTACTTCCTATACCTTAATGTATGTACCTGACTTTATTTCCTTAGGTAAAGTCATTGGATTTGAATTTTAGTATCAAAGTCTTTTGACTGATATTCTAAACTCTCTAGAAATGTTCTAAATGATGACCGACTTTAAATTCTTTCAATAGGAATGTAAAATTTAAAAAATACAGGTAGTAAAGAATGCCTAAATACGTTTTAGTTTAATGGAAAGAAATTTAGGGAGGATGTGAAATTTTACTTTCAAAGAAACAAGGAAATAAGTGTCATCAATGAGAGAAATATGGAATGAAATACTCTAAATTGAGAATCAGGTTTTGTGGGAAAGATAAAGATATAATTTCTTTTGTAAACTCATAAAATAGAGCAGAGAGCCAGTAAATATTATTAACAGCCTGAATGAAACATAATTTCTCTCAGCAATGTGCTAGTTAGATCAAAGTTTCTAAAAAGTATGCAGTCCCCTCTGGGGAACAATTCAGACACAGCACATGGGAATGGGCAGTACTGTGTGGCTATGTTCTCTAGTGTGTGACTCTTCCCTTGTCCACGGCCACAGCTAATTGGACTAGCAGTAGGAATCCAGTTCATGATCAGGAACCCATGTCGTGGCTTCACACAAATAGATGACTGGGTCAATTCGATTCTATCTCTTAGAAATTTGACCTACAGAGATTTGAAACTAATGTCATGAACAGGTAGTGGGTTAACCTGACTGAATATATTGCCAAGGTCATGAGGTAGAATAGGAGGACAAGGAATGATGACAAGCCAAAGCCTTGAGAGAGAAGAAACCATTAGTAAGCAGAGACTATGAGAAAGTGAAAAGATAGAGTACAGGGTGCAGAAATTCAGTTAGCAGGCAGAGATTGAAGAAGAGCTGATGATCTCTACATATTCCTACTGCTGAGTTTCCTTAATTTGTGTGGGATACAGAAGACCAGTTTCTACAAGGCCTAAGTTGACTCTGGTTCCGGTTCTGTGAAATTCCATTTCCTTTATTACTCTGCATGCATTTTTTTAATAACTTACCCCATCTAGTACTTACTTTACCTACTTTATTGCAACCAAAGGGCCTAAATAAAACAAGATACGTGTACTTATCTTCATTTTAGCTCTTTCATGTAGTTAAAATCTTGATTTAGTTCAATTTCCAATAGGACAAAAAATAATACTGGGTGATTTCCCATAAACTCATTAAAGGCAAAATCTGTTTTAATTCAGAATAATTGAATGATTTTTGACCTTCAGTTACTGATTTTATTATCCAGTTGTTCATTTCATTCATATTGCTGTAGTTAAGTTAAAAGTTGTTTTATGTTTCAGAAGTGTGTATCTAATAAGCAAAAAGGCAAAAAAGAAGAGTGCTTTTAGTTACATGCTTCAGACTATAAGCAGCTTACCAGTTGGGATTTAAGAGTCGTTCCCCAAGGCATTTATTTTTGCATTAGTAGTTGGTTTATGAATTCCATAAGCCTTCCTCAAAGACACCCACATAGGCTTATTTTTGGAAATATAATAGCAGTTTAAATTGATATTTTCAGTTTAATGCCACAGTTATTGAATTCTTATAGGAACTAGTCTAAATCATGCACAGAAAATTTGCTTTATTTTTGTTTTCAGTTGCTATTACTCCTAAAGTAACAGATTTAAAATTGAACAAAATAATGGTTAAATTCTGTCTGTTTTTCTAAGGACTTCCTTTTGAAATTAGAATTATTTAAATCCCATAAATAAAGTACCTTACTGTTTCTATAAAATGTCACTTGGCCAACAAGATACCATAAGGAGTAGTCAAGTATTCTTGACTGCAAGACTTTACTGATACTGTAGAGAGTGAATACTGCAAGAAGAGCAAGAAAAATGAAGTTCACAGAAATTGACTTATCTCACGGGTTGGTTAGTTCACCATCATAAAACACCTAAAAGCAAAAGGGGTGCCCAGGAGGGTTCGTGATCTGGCAGTGTAGATGGAAGAAAAGGAATCTTATTTATTCATAATATAGATGATCGGGACTAGAGGAGAAGTAGAAGAAAAACAGGAAAAAAAAAAAATGGAAGAAAAGGGAATTGAAAGAATTGGAAACAATTGAGAAAATTGGAGAGAAACTGAGCCAAAACCATACCCTTGAAGAAAGTTGTATGCTATGTCCATAAACCCATACCACAAAACAAAGGGAACTATGGGCTTCACATTGCAATATATACCCCCTCCTACCCTATAATTCTCTATTTATTAAGGCAAATTAATGGAAAGAGAGGTGACAATGTTCTACTAGCTCAAACAGTGAAAATAGACATCTGTTTATGTGTAATTAAACCATGATAAGACAGTTTTTTTGTAACAATATTATGGTTCTTTTGTTAACATTGTATAAAGAAAAAAAGGGATTTTTTCTTCCAGCATTATGGCAAAATAGATATTCTGAAAACTGTTCCCCCTTAAAAATACTCATGTCTTTCAGGAAACCCAATCATCTACTTTAAAGTTTCATGGGTTAGAATAGTCCAGATTGCCTGTCATAAGTAAAAGTAAATTATTCTCATGGTATTTAACCTAAACCATGTTTCTCAAATTACTATAGATTAAGTGAAAAAATACAGTACCTCAATAAAAAGTTATTTTAAAAAAAGAATGGACTAACAACAGAATTTATAGAATGCATTTCAGGGAGAAGGGAAATGATCCCCAAAGGAAAATCTGAATGCAAAAAGAATAAAATGCATAAAGATGTGGAGTGAAATTACTAAAGCAGTGAAACTAGTCTGAAGAATTGAATAAGTATTATTAAAGGTACAGAAAAATCTGTACATCGACTATTTCAAATAACAATTTTGGAATTATAATAAAAGAAAAACTACAAAATTAGATAAACTTAACATGTATGATGGTAGGGGTTAATTGGAGTTAAAATGGTTTATTGGCCTCGTATGTTTGGACAGGAGGAGGTAGAGATATTAATTTTAAGTTTTATATTAAGTATGCTGAATAAAGATTTAAGGATTCTGCCAAAATAATAGATTAGAACACGGGTCAGCAAACTTTTTAGTAAAAATAGTAAATATTTAGGCTTTGCAGTTGTGGTGACTTGGAATTAAGTACTCCAGAAAAACATGTTCTTAATCTATCCATGGGCTGTGAATCCATTATAGGTAGAACATTTAGAAGATGTTACCTGTAGTTGAGATGTAACCAACTGAATCAGGATGGGTTTTAATCCTATTGCTGGGGGTCTTATTGAGAAGGTCACAGGGCTAAAGCAATAGGGAAAGAAGCTGGAGGCCAACAGAACCTGGAAGAGAAAGGAGAAGACATTGCCATGTGCATTACCATTTGGTAGAAAAGACAGAGACCCAAGGAGTGCTGGCCAGCCTGCCCTAAATGCCAGTCTTCTGGGAGAAAGCATTGCCTTGCTGATGCCTAGACTCAAAACTAGGAGCCAATAAAATCCTGTTGTTAAGCCAACCCATTGTATCGTATTTGTTTAAGCAGCTGGAAATCTAATACAGCCATCTAATAGCTTCTGTCACAACTACTCACTTCTGCCACTGTAGCACAAAAGCATCTATGAACAGTAGGTTCTGCAAAACTTTATTTATACAAACAGCAAGCAGGTCAGCTTTGACCTGTGGACTGTAGTTGGCTTAACGCTGGATTACAGGCTGTAACTGTCAAATAAATAGAAAGGAAAAATGAAATTAAAAATAATAAATGTAGTCAATCTAAATGTAAGAAAAAATAGAGAAGATTTTTCTATTTTATTTTCTAAGTAAAAAATGATATAGATCTAGATAGAAAAAAATGAAATTATATCAGTGATCAAAATAAACATTAATGAATTAAAGTGCTTAATTGAGAGCCATTTTCAGAAGTGGTACAAAATGAACTTTTTACAAGAGACAAACCCAAAACATTAGGCTGCATGAAGGTTGGAAGTAAATTTAGAGAAAAATATAAATCAAGAAAATATTAACCAATAGAAAGCTGTTATGTCTGCAAAATTTTTAAAGGAATTTGGCTTTAAGGCAAGTAAGCAAAAAAAAAAAAAGAGGAAATTACAGAGTGATGAATCATAAATTTATTGGTAAGACACAATACTCCTAATAAATATATGGTGAGAGCAAAAAGTGGTTGGATTACATGGAAAGAAAAAAGAAAAACTGACAAATGCAGCACCAAACAGGAA
The DNA here is from genome assembly GCF_015220235.1 of Choloepus didactylus. Lineage (NCBI taxonomy): Eukaryota > Metazoa > Chordata > Mammalia > Pilosa > Megalonychidae > Choloepus > Choloepus didactylus. The sequence continues at coordinate 84,068,836 of NC_051311.1, forward strand.
ATTTTAATATACCTCACATAGGAATTGTTAGCACAATCAAGGCAAATATTAGCAAAGATATAGAAGATCTGAATAACACAAGAAATGGAACTTATCTAATGAATCATGACAGACCGTTTTGCCCTGCAATGAGGGAAGACCAGGACATTAAAGCAGGTCTCAACGATTTTTAAAAACTGTCTATCATGCCACATTCATTAACTTCAATGGGATTAGGTTAGGAATGAACTTAATTGTATAGCCTTGATATTACCAAAACAGGAAATAATTATTAATTCCCCCACAATAATTTATAAATTCAATGCATTACAATAAAATTCCCACCAGTGATTTTCTTGGACCATATAAAAACTGATTATAAAATTTTTATTGAAGACAATGACCAATACTAACAATTTGGAAGAAGAAAAACAAGATTTTCGTCTACCAGAAATTAAGACTTATTATGAAGTTGTGGTATTCAAGACAAATTGACCAAATGGAACAGAAAAAAGAACTTAAAATAAATCCATACATATGTGGAAACTTAATATGCGATGTGGTATCATGGCAGATCACTGGGAAGAAATGGATTGTTCAACAAATGGTGCTGAGACAAGTAGCTCTACATATGAAACAAATAAGGTGCAGTCCTACCTCACAATGCATATTTATCATAAGATATACTAATCTCAACTTTATGCACACACAAATACACATACTCATAATTATTCTAAGTGGATAAAGTACCTGTGAAAGTCAAAACTTCATAAGTTTTAGAAAAAAATAAAAGAAAAGAATTTTGTGTTCTAAGTTCCTGGAAGTATTTAAAAACAAAAACAAAAACAAAATAGCAAATACAGGAAGCAAAACCAAAAGCCATAAAAGAACACTCATGACCTTACATTTTCTAGGACTAAGCAAATAAAGTTGCTTTATTACTTACTCTATGTGGTAAATTCCTGAGGCAGCAGCCTAAGATTGTGTTTGCATGCTACCAAGTATAACACTTCACATTATAGCGTTAGCCCCTGCGATCACCTGAAGCCCACTGAAAAGACCAGGTATTTTGTGAACAAATATTAGAGGGCATTGTGATGAGTCTGATTAATATTGATGCATTTGCAAATCAGACACAACACTCTGAGGCTAGATATAACAAATCCATTAGTTTGAAGAATAACTCAGAATTGTAATTATTAAAAATGCTTATACCCCAACTTATTTTACCATGCCAATGAGATGGGTCTTTCTGGGTGATAGCATCTGTCTTGGGTAGTGTGATTACATAAGGACCCCGAGCTTAGCTCCATGAAGAAAAGCTTTCCATTTTGACTTCATGTCAATTTTTCAGGAGCCTATAGCATAATTTCAGGATAGGGGTGGGGGTCTTAATTCTACTAGAACTTTAATTGTTGTTCCATATTTTGTGTGCAGGTGTGCAGGTTGTAGAGCATCGTTAATTTGCAAATAGTTAAAAGGCTCATGCATATTTATCATAAGATATACTAATCTCAACTTTATTAACAGAATCTTAGTGGTACAGTTAGATGTTGAATAGAATTTCTCCTGGTGATTGGCACCCAAAGATGAAGGCAAAGAGCCATAACATACTGAAAAATTGGGGAGCACATGCTGCTTGAAATCTTATAAAGCAACCAAATCACTCTATAACCTCCTAAACATCACCCTTAGTCCTAGCTTCTAGAAGCAGAAACCAGAACTGGAAGGAATGAATCAATAATTTGTTAAAAGTTGGTTTAGGAGCCTTTTACTTCCCCTCCCCATAGTTGTTGCCTACTCAGTAACCCCTTCCTGAGTGACTCCATCAAACTAAGTGATAGAGTCTCTGAGAAACAATTGCAGAGATTAGAAATGGCTATAAGGAGAGACTGGTACCCCATCCTGTGGTTCAGTACCCTCTTATGCAGTAGACTTTCTGTGGTTTCTGTGCATATGTTAGCGAAGTGGGGAAGAAAATTGAGAGGCAGTAGGTCTAGATCGGAGACAGTCATGGAGAAGATTGCTTTCTTACCACTCGATGGATAAGAATATAGCAATTCTCCCTGGGCCAAATAAATATAGCAGAAGGAAGCTAAGCTTGAGTCATACTGCAGATGTGTTACCTAAGGCTGCTAACTGCTGTGCTGGTAAGGCTAACCCCTAAAAAATATATGCTGATGTAGGTCACCATGGGTGAAAGCTGAGGGAAAAGTAGTCAAGCTGGAGCATATTTCCTAACTTAGGGAAGAGGGCAATGGAGAGGACCTCCCAAAAAGACTTAGAGCTTCTTCTCACAATGTCTGAATGCTTGGACAGGAGTGCATAAACCTGTAGTGGATGTTGTCTCTTAAATATTTCCTGTCCATTTTTCCCTATTCCAACCCATTGGAAAATAGTGAGGAAGGAGAGTCCAAAGATGTGGTGAGGATATGTCTTGAGAACAGACCATGGCCAAAAATATGTGAGGGAAAATTTGAAAGACCAGGAAGGCATGTCCATGTGACACTAGCAGTTTAAAAAAGAGGGAAAAGAGGAAGGAAAAACAATAATTAAATAACTGAAGAAAAATCTTTTCTGCCAAAGATGGGCCCTATAGGGAAATTTTAGTTGCAGGTAGGTAAAATTCCAGAATCCCAAGAATAAAAAGATCATCTTAAAGGCCTCAAGACATAACCAACAGAGTATTTACAGAGAATCAAATTGGCATCAAACATCTCATTTGTAACATTAAAAGTTAGAAGACTGTGGAAAAATAAATACAGATTCTTGGCACGAGAAGGTCTGAAACTTGATAATCCATTTTCAGCCAAGACATTGTTCACCTGTTATGAGAAAGAAAAGTAATTATTAACATACAACATTTAAAAATTACATCAACCACATATACTATTTGAGGAATTTACTTGGAAAAGGTTTTAAATCAAATGACAAATAAATTCCAACAGGACCTCAAGAGACAGGAAGATAAAGAGAAGAGAAAAGAGTAACGAGCAATGAACCCACTCCCCACCCATGTATGTAGATAAATAATCAGGGAAATAGATGGAAAATATTAAGTAATGCAGTGATGAAAAATATACAAATAGTCTGGGACAAAAAGCCCTAGAGGATTTGACAAAATCAATAAGCTGATGTGGGAGATAAGGTGAAGTAAGTAAAAGGCTTTACTAAAGGAAATTTAGAGCAGAAAAGCAAACACATTTTGGAAGTTTCATCTTTTGGGCATGGGGAAGGCACATTATTTGAGGAGAAGCTGTAAGTATCTTGTTTGATATGATTGTTGAGAATAAGTGTTCAATTATGTGCCTCATTAGGACCCTCTTTTCTTTGTAGAAGAAAAAAGTAAAGAAGCACTTTAAGGAGTACATGGAATGAATAGTGACTTGATCATATCAGCTAAAATACAGATATTTAAAATTGGACACATTAAAGAATGATAGTCAACATAAATTAAAATGGGAGAAATAAAACCAAGTATACCAGATATTACACTAAATGTGAATGGCTTTAATTCCCCTTAAGTCATAGACTCAGTTTGGATTAGAACACAAAACTCAACAACATACAGCTCACAAGAAATTTGCTTAAAATGAAGTAAGAAACTAAAAGCTGAAAAAAAAAAAAGAAAATGTACAAAGAGATACCAGGCAATTGCAAATAAAAAACAAGTAGTAGTGGCAATATTAATATTGGAGAGTATGGAATTCAAATTAAGAACACTAAACAGTATAAAGAAGACAGTAGGTAACAATATAAATTTATGAATCCAGAAGAGACTATAAAATACACAACCTTATCTTTCAAAACATCAGAGCTGATATAGAAAACAAAACCATTTTGAATAAAAGACTACTTTGCTAAGTAAAATTGTGATAAGAGATTTTAATATACTCTTTGTATAATTGGAAACATTTAATATTCAAAAATCAGTAAAGGCATAGAATAATTGAAAAATACATTTATATACATAAACAATATATAAATAATATATGTATTAAGATACAAAGTTTACATATATGTGAATGGTTACTATACATTGTGTATATGTCTGTGAAACAATTACAAAAGTGGATTCTTATAAAGTAATAAAAATGAAATTTTCAAAATCAAATAAAATTGAAAATTAAAAATACAGGTAAATGTGATGATAATAATGTTAACTTCTTGGAAATTTAGAAACCTGCCAGATAACCTTTGAATTGGTGACTATCAAAACTGAAATTACCAAAAGCAAGAAAGCAATAAAAAGGAAAACATTTCATGCCAAATTACAGGGCACAAAGTAAAACCTGCAGCCAAATGAAAACCAATAAGCTTAAATGCCTTCATTAGACTAAAAATAAAGAATATGACTACTTATCTCAAACATAAAGGAGCTAGGAAGAGGAAATTAAATACAAAAGCTGAAAATAATGAAGTATATAAAAAATAACATAGAAAAACAATAGCAAAAAAGGACAACTAAATCCAAAATCATTTCTTTGGAAAGAAAAATCAAAGGGATAAATACAAAGTGACATTAGATTGATTAAAGGAAAAACACTAAAATAAAAAAGAAGAGAGCAAAAATACTGATGAAATTAATAGATTGTAAGAGACTACTAGATGCAATTCTTTGACAAGAAATAAAAAACTTAAAAGAATTGATCAAAAATCATCACCCCCAAAAGGGAAACTTGATTACTTAAAAGACGTTATAAAGATAATTAAAGAATACCATTAAAATAAAACACTAGGGTATGTTGATTTTCCTTTGATTCATAGCTAAATTGTACAAATAAATTCTATGTTATTTAAACTGTGCCAGACCATTGAAAATGATGAATAACTTCCAATTATTTTATGAAGACTGAATGACTTAACATAAAAATAATATGCCATTTCCCAAAGGAAACCAAAGACAAAACTCTCTGATGAATACAATTATAAAAAATATCATCAAACAAACTCAGTAAGGCAAGGGCAGTTCAATAACAGGAAATCTGTCAACATAAATCAAAATATCACCATGTTGTTGAAGAAAATGACATGATCATACAAAAAATTGATTTTGGAAAGTCCCTGTAGCAGTTTGGATATATTATGCCCCCCAGAAAAAGCCATGTTCTTTAATGTAGGGGCAGATGTATTTAGTCTTGATTAGGTTGGAACCTTTGGATTAGGTTGTTTCCATGGAGATGTGACCCACCCAATTGTAAGTGATAACTCTGTTTAGATTATTTCCATGCAGGTGTGGCCTTGCTCTTTCAATGTGGGCCTTGATTAGTTTACTAGAGCCCCATAAGAGCTCAGACAGAAGGAATTCAGTGCTGTAGCCAAGAGAGACATTTAGGAGACAGCTATTGAAAGCAGACTTTTGCTAGTCCAGAGTTTGCCTGGGAGAAACTAAGAGAACACCCCCAGATGCCTGGAGAGAAACGTCCTGGGAGAAAGCCATTTTGAAACCAGGACCCTGGAGCAGATGCCAGCCATGTGCCTTCCCAACAGAGGTTTTCCAGATGCCATTAGTGTTCCTCATTGAAGGTAGCCTATTGTTGATGCCTTTGTTTGGACACTTTTAAGCTTTGGACTATAACTTTGTAACCAAAAAACCCCATTTATAAAAGCTAATCCATTTCTGGTATTTTGCATAATAGCAGCATTAGCAAACTGGAACAGCCCCTTACAAAAGTTAGCAGTGATTACTAATAAAAACTCTAATTAGGATAGGAATAGAATTAAACTGCTTGAATATAATAAAGATTTTTCAACAAGAACATATACTGTATCATGAAAATGTCATTCTTATCTAAATTAATGTGTAATTTTAACAGAACTCCATTTTTTTCATATTTGATTATATTTTTAAATTCATATAAAAATAAATCCATGAAGGTATCTAAAACCATTACTAACAATGGAAGACTTGCCTTTCCAAAGAGCAAAATTATAAAGCTATTGTAATAAAATCAAAATGATATTGGAATAGGAGTAGGCAAATTAAAAAGCACAAAAATATCTAAAAAATAGTTTGCAGTATACATGAATATTTTATCATAACAAAAGTGCTATTTCAATTCAATGTGAAAAATTTTTTATTTAGTAAACAGTGCTGGCTCTGTTGGATATCTATTTGGAAGAGAACCAAATTGATCTCCTTTCTCACATCATGTATTAGAAATTAATTTCAAGAAAAATTAATGACCCTTTTTTTAAAGGAAGGAATCTTAGATTTTCAGTAGGGTGATGGAATTTGGCTCATAACAGTTTGCAAGAGCCAATTGTGCCCATCTCTTCCCAACTCCTTATTAAGGGATATCATTTTGGTAGTTTGAAACTGACCATGGTGGGATTATTTACATCACAGCAAGTGCTACAAATCAGGGCTTCTTCTCTTTCACCTGGAGTTGTTAAACATTTGCCAGCACACTACTGAGTACATAGTCTCCTAATGTAAAATTTGAAGGATATCTGCATATAAACTCTGCTAATGTAGATTTGGGAGATATTCTTAACAAAATCCAGAAAACCATATCTGAAAAAGAAGCATTTGAGTATTTTTTCTTTCAGTTCCATCATTGTTTGCCTCATGTTTTAATGCATACTACATACTGAAGATTGCTATGTTTTCTTGGAGAATGACACCTTTATCATTATGTAGTGTCCCCTCTTTATCACTGATAGTTCTTTGTTCTTGTGGTATAGGACCCAAAATTAAGACCTAATATTCTATGTGCCTTGATATCTGGGGAGGATTGGGAATGCCTTGAATGGCTTAACTTCAAGTTCTCCTCTCCATTCTGCTCCTAAAGATATGTTTCCTAGCCAAACAACTCTCCTTATCACAGGGACCAACCACAGTTCGTGCTTATCCCTGGGTAGTGGATTTCAGTTGCTTGCCAGCCTGCAGAATTAAAACAAGCCAACACACCCTCCTGCAGGAGTCAGGGGCCACCCTGCCCTCTGGATACTAAAAAACCTTCCTCCCTAGCCCCTGCTTATTCTCTGTGTTCCAGAATGCAGCTCCATGTCATCTTGCATGGTATGCAGTGTCTTCCTCCCCCAGGGTTAAGTGTATGTGACTAATAAATTGCTATTTCAACTGTTGAGTGTCAGGTTTCATGCCATCCCACAACCCTAAGGTAGAAAGCCCTTCCTCACCAAGGGGGTGAATAGGAGGCATATAAAGCAGTTCTGAAGTCTGCCTTGTCTGAAATTAATACAGGTACTCTACCCTTTTAAAATAAGTGATAGCTTGATAACATCTTTCCCCATCCCTTAAGCTATCTGAGTCTTTATATTTGAAGTGAGTTTTTTGTAGACAACATATAGTTGGGTCTTGTTTTTTTAGTCCACTCTGACAAGCTCTGTCTTTTAATTGGTGTTTTAGACCATTCACTTTTGATGTGATTATGGATATAGTTGGATTAATATCTTCTATTAATATCTACAGATATGAATCTGTTTTCTTTCATTGCAGTTGTTCTTTGTTTCTTTTCTTCCTTTGTTTTCTGCCTTCTCTGGGTTTAATTGAGCATTTTATATATTCCATTTTATTGTCTCTTTTACTATATTAATTTTACTTCTTTTTAATTTTTTTTGTGTTTACCCTGGATTTTACAATGCAGGTTTTTAACTAATCTAAGTTCAACTTCAAATAACACTATACCACTTCATGTGTAGTGCATTTAGCGCCTATCCTTTGTCACATTGCTGTAATTCATTTCACTTGTTCATATGCTATAGAATACATTATATATTGTTTTATATAATATATAAAATACATCGTGACTAATATTTCTTTAAGCAAACATTTATCTTTTAGCTCAGTTAAGAATAACAACAAAAAAAAGATTTCCTTTTACCTCCATTTATTCCTTCTCCATTGCTCTTCCTTTCTTTATGCAGCTCTGAGTTTCTGATCTGTAACATTTACCTTCTGCCTGAAAAACTTCTTTTAGATTTCTTGCAGGGTAGGTCTGCTGCTAAATTTCCTCTGGTTTTATTTGTCTGAGAAAGTCTTTATTTCTCTTTCACTTTCAAAGGATAATTTCACTGGACCTAGTGCTCTAGATTGGTATGGTTTTATTTTTCTTTCTACATTTTAAATATTTCACTGATCTCTTGTTGCTTGCACTATAATTCTTACCTTGGTTCCTCTCTATATAAGAAAGGTGCCGTCTCTACTCACCAACACCTCCCCTGCCACATCTGCTGCTTTCAAGGTTTTATCTTTGCATATGGTTTTTTGGTGTTCATCCTGCATGGTATTCTCTGAACTTCCCAGATCTCAGGTTTGGTGTCTGTCATTACTTTCGGAAAATTCTCAAGCCATTATTCTTCAAATATTTCTTCTCCTCGTCTTCTGGTATTTCAAATATGTGTATGTCACATCTTCTGATATTGTCCTTCTGTTCTTGGATGTTCTGTTCTGCTTTAATCATTCTGTTTTACTCTTTTGAATTACAGTTTGGGAAGTTTCTATTTATCTTCAAGCGACCTGGTTCTTTCTTCAGATAAATCTGGTCTACTGATGAGGCCATGGAAGGCATTCTTCATTTTTGTTCCAATAATTCTCATTTTTGGAATTTCCTTTTGCTTCTTTCTTAGTGTTTCCATCTCTCTGCTTACATTATCCATAGTCAAAGTGAACATTACATATATTTTGTGGTAGTTGAAGAGAGGGGGTGGTTTCAAAACAGGGATCTAAAGAACTTAGTGATTAAATGTGATCTAGTAATAGATGCAGGTACAGAGGTTCTGGGGTAACCACAGATAAATGGTAAGAGCCATTAGCTAAAATAGGAGCTCAGACAAATGTATTCTTTGCAAGAACTGAGCTATGGAAGAATATCTTGATCTGTTTTATTACTTTGAAATGGAACTATTTTAAAAATTATGGAATGTACGAAATGTTCCTCACAGCCTATCTCCCTGGTACATAAAAAGAACATATTTTAACAATGTCAAAATAAGAAATGTAATCTATGTGTCAATTTAACTGCTCAATGTGACTTTTCATATCTGTCAACTAAAAAAACCCTTGTAAATAATATGCTGTGGATGTCAGAAAATGTAGGCAAAGGTGTAGGAAATTTATGGACTTTAAGCCATTTACTTTATACAAGTCAAGGCATACTATATTCTTCACTTGCTCCTTTTTTTCTTGTTCTCTTTCTTTTGCTTCTTCATTTAATTTACAAATCCTGTCTGTTCAGATTATATCTTTATTTCATAGTTTTCTCTTCACAATAACTCATACAGTTCTGTTCTTTACTGCATTTTAATCTATAAATTAATCTCCTAGAAAGAGCAGCATGTTATCACAATGTAATTGGTTACAGTACTAGATTAAGGTGAGGAGACTTGGGTCCTGGCCTCAGTTTTGTCATTGAGGTAGGTGACTTAGTTCTCTTTTGGCTTATGTTTCATTATCTGAATGAGTGATTATCTCTATTTTTGCCTTTATGAGAATATATTTTAATGTATTTATTTTCAGGACTGGCATTCTGGACAGTGAGCTCTTTGAAAGAAAGCAGTGTGCCCTAGTCATCTTTGTATTCCCAACTGTTAGCCTAGTGCCAAGCGTATAGTAGATGCTTAATAAAATAAATAGTTCAATGGTTGAATAATTGATTAATTATCAGGAGTCTAAAGGAACTGTAATGCCTGGAAGACAGTATCAAAGAAATATCTTAGAGAGTTTTTAGTATCCAAGGTCAAGAAAAGACCAATGAAGAGGAAAGACTAACCAAAAAAAAAAAAAAAAAAAAAAAAAAGGTGGTAAAACCAAGGTTAAGTTTAGAATATTTCAGCTTCAGTACAGCAAACCAGCACTTGGGTCAAAAGGCAAACCTAGACTTGATCCTGAGTAAGAGTGGTTTGTGTCTGGCCTATTTTAGATTTTTAACTGATTGTGAGAAATGCTAGGTCTGATAATGGAGGGAAGAAATAATTAGTTGGAAAGTCAGTGCCACTGCTACAGGGATGTCCTCATTTGTTAGCTGGTGGTAATGATGGCAGTGAGTGTAGGATAGTTAATGACTTTAGAAGGCTATTTTTATTTAAACTTTTATTTCAAACATACTCTTCAGAGTCAGAGCTATTCTATGGTTAAAAAAATCTACCTAGGCTGCCATCTACAATTGTGCAGATCATGCCTTGTATAAGGTGCCTGGCTGAGGCATAAGGTATTACCTTAGGCTCTATTTTCCAAGTCATGACCCAGGGAAGAGGAGGTGGGAAGGTAATCAGAGGAAGGGTTGTCTTTTAAAATTGGTCTGTCCAACAGGGGCCTTTTTATGATTTGTGAAAGGTACATAGTTCTGACCCTGATGGTACCAAAAGAACATCCAGAATCCCCAACAAATCACCAATGGAGATTCTGACTACATAGAGTACTCCAGGTTTCTCTATATAATATTCTTATTATTTTCTGTATGTACCCCAGGAAAACATGCTCTTAAATCTAATCCATTCCTATGAGTGTGAACCCATTGCAAGGAGGACATTTTGATGAGGCCTCTTCAGTTAAGGTGTGCAACACCTTAATCAGGATAGGTCTTAATCCCATTTCTGGGGTCCTTCATAAAGGGAATAAATTCAGACAGGCAAGAGAAAGCCACTGAAGCAAGAAGCTGGAGATCAATGAATATTGGAAAAGAAGGGAGAGAGCAACAGACACCGCCATGTGCCTTGCCATGTGACAGAGGAGCCAAGGATCACCAGCAGCTGACCTTGGGGAAGAAAACCTTGCCTTGATGATGCCTTGATTTGGACATTTTCCAGGCTTTAAATCTGTGAGGGAATAATTTCCCATTGTTTAAGCTGAACCATTTCATGGTATTTGCTGCAGCAAACCTAGGAAACTAAAATATCTATCATATGGCAAACTCCATAAGACCAGTGCTGGAGAGGATAATGGATCATTTCCAGTAGCTTGATTCATGGCCCCAACATCACAACTTAGTACTGAATGCATTCTTCTGAAGGATCTGTTGAGAATTAAGAAACTCATATGTATGCATGAACCTACTACCAAGAGATATTACCACTTGATCTTTGTAAGAAAATTTTTTCTATTTTCCATACCTTAGAGGCATATTAATGAATAAATGACTAATTAAAAACATTTCTTATTCAATTTATGCACTTCTTGAATTTTAGATACTAGCGAATATGTGATGTTTTGGAGACTTTATAGGTGGAGATGATTTGCAAACATTGTTCTCTTGGGTTTCTGTGCCTAGTTTTCTCAGTCTTTCATTTTCTTAAAAATAGGACAATTCTGAACCAGGCAAATCTAACTAAATGTTCTCAAATATTCAGGTGAATTTTTGTTTGGTGTAGATGAAGTTGCAGTTAATATTAAAAATATGCTTTAAAACATTATTGATTTCAGTTTGTAAATATTCGTCCTTGTTTAATACAAGGACTCTTATATTTGGGAAAATCCCTAGTGTGTATGTTGTCCAATATCCCATTCCATGCAGGAATCTTTTCTGTGCCATCTGCTTGAGCACTTTCCATGGAAGGAGTGGGAAGGGGTGGGTCACTTATTCATTATCTGTTCTACTGCACTGTTGGGCAGCTGTAATTCCCAGAAACTTCCTCCTTTGACAGAACTAAAATTCTGTCTCTCAGAGGGTCTACCTCTTTTGATTCCTTCTCACCTCTCCTTTTCTTCTCACTTGAGGTATCAGCCAATATTTTCAAAACAACGAATGTTTAACTTTTTCAAAACAGTTCTAACTTGAGTTTTTTCTCCTCCAGAATGAATGGTCCCAGGTCAGTCAACTGCTCTGTATATGATCTGATTTCCTGAAAACACATAATCTTAAGTCTTTCCCTTTTGTCTGTCTTTAATTTTGCAAAGAACTCTTTAAAAGACTGCCTATATTTGAATTCTAGCTCCACCCTTTACTTCTTGTGTGAACTTAGACGTATATTAACCCTTTTGTGCCTCAGTTTAGTTATTACAAATAAAGCATTCACTTGTTTCACAAATATTCATTGAGCACTTACCATGTACCACACCCTTTTCTAGGTGGTTGAGATACATCACCAACAAAAGAGATCCTTGCCCTTGTGGAAATTACATTCATTCTTAAGATGGTTCCTGGTATACAGTGTTTAATGATATGTGTGTATGTGTGTGTATGTATGAATATCATGTCCAAAGTAGTAGACATGCTCTCACCACAGCTGAATACATCAGAATCATTGCCTCATTAAATTTGATGAATATTACATTTTTTAAAGCAGTAGAAAAAATTGCCTCAGAAGCTTGGTTAATCATTGCTCTTGTTAAGGTTAAGGTCAGCTGATGCCTTCAGTTATTGGTTTTTTAAAATAACATGAAGTGTTGTTAAAATGTAAAAACTTGCCTGTTTGTGGAGTAAAAAGGTGTGGAAAGACCAGGACCTAGACTTGCAGACTGAAGTTTAGGCAGGCCAAAGTGTCCTGCCATCCTCTCTGCCTCATTGCCAGCACTCCTTTCTGCCTGCTTGGCTTTAATCCTTCTGTTCTCTCTCCTTCAAGCCAGTGGTAAGCTTTTTACCTGCTGTTAGCTGATTGTTAAAAATTCAGGAATTTGGGGAGCTGGTTGCAAGCTACCAATGATAACTTGAAAATGGCTGTGATGGGAATATTTACACCACAGAAATCAGCAAACCCTACATACTAAGGTGTTTTCAACGTAACTTAATTTTTTGAGCCACAGTTTACTGCCTCAATCACTGCCCCAACCTAATATTACCTAACCAGGGTCTCATTATTGCATATCTACTTGTCAAATGAGCTTTACTTAAATGTTTACTAATGATTAGGCTATTAGGTAATACATGTTAAACTATACATTTCTCTTCCGTATTTGTATTTTAAGACAGGATTTTTTTTTTTATGATGGAAAACCTTTCAAAGACTATAGGAAAAGAGCTATGAGGTAGAATAACTAGCTATAAATTAATATAATATCTGCTAGGGCAGTGATCTTTGTTTCACTGATGCATCTTCAATTAGAAGATTGTGTAGACATTAGGTACTCAATAATGTAATTCCTAAATTGTGGCATATAGAGGTTAAATAACTGTTCAAGGTCACTCAGACCAAAGGGGTGAGCTGGAATTCAAATATAAGCAGTCTGTTTTTTTTAAAACTTTATTTATCAAAAAATAAAAAAGAAACATTTCCAAACAAAGCAAAGAAATAAGAAAAACAAATATCCTAAAATAACTTCATTGCTTCCAATATGCTCCTACCATACCACAAGAAAATTAACGAACCATAGTCATTCCTGAGCATTCCCATATAATTAAGATTGTCCTCAAAATCAAAGAGAAGTCCAAAATCAAGGCATCAGCAACATAAAGCTTTCCCCCCAAAGATAAGGTGTTATGATGCAGGTTTCTGCTGATCTTTGGGTCCTTGGCTTTTTCTTCACATGGCAATGCACATGACAGCATCTTCTTTCTTTTCTGGTTCCGTTGACCTCTAGCTTCTGGCTTCTACTTCTGTATCCAATTTCCTTTGTTCATGAGGATTTCATATTGGATTAAGGCCCACATTCATTCAGTTTGGGAAAAACTTAACTAATAACATCTTCAAAGGCCATATTTACAAATGGGTTCACACCCACAGGACCAGGGCCTGGGACCTGAACATGACTTTTGTGGCAGTAGTGATTCAATTCCAACAGTGTCCAAGTATTCTCTCTTCCTGTTCAAGTCCATGGACCATCTCTTTATGTTCTTTTTGTCATATGCATCCTTCCTGGCTCATTTCATATCTCCCACCATGCAAAACACTGTTATTACCCACAATGCCATGTCTCTTTGGAATCTGTTCAAGTTGAAACAATAGAGATCTTCCTGGTTCTGCAGTTTCCTTAACACTGTCTATTTAATGCTGGTTACATCATTTCTTACGAGGCTGTGTCATCCATCATGTCCTCTGTGAATACTGACTTTCCATTACTCTCTCAAAGTTCATTACTGTGCCTTGCTGATGATAACCACAAATGGAAGGCTTTCCTACATTGTGCAGAACAATAACTAGTTTTCTGATGATGTTACATTTAGTGTTTGGAATTTATGGCATACTTATAGAAGAACACATCTTCCAATTATGGCTTCTCTTGAAATATTCAAATAATAATAATTGTGTTTCTAGGATGTGATCTCTTTCAGTGTTGACCACATCACGGCCTTCCACTCACAAACCCCAGTGGGTAATAGCCCAGGGGCCCATGGGATGATCAAAAAGAGATGCCATATATATCCAAGCAATATCCATCCTTGTCTAGCTCTGCCTAAGACTCACCTGGGAGATATGACATTTCTAAATTGATACTAGGCCAGATAGGACACCAATCTGAAGGGCCTGTTGGTGTTGCAGAGCAGTGGTATAAAAAACCCTTGGAAGTGATAGATGCAGACCCCTTGGACAACTGCCTAACATGTGGTGTAGAGCCTACAGAAGAGGTGGGGTTACTGCCCTGGGTGCCAGCACTAGGGGATGAATAGGGTAAAGATGCCTACCACTAGGGGATGAATAGGGTAAAGATGCCTACCACCACCACCACCAATCTTGGGTCTTGATGTCCATTGGCAGCACCACAGTAAGAACATGGACAGGTGAGAACTGACACACAGGCCCAAACATGCAGCTCAAGCCCAAGGGGTCAGTGGTGGATCTTCAAAAAAAAGCCCAGAACCCTAAACTTATTCTGTGTCTGACATGAATGAAAGTCACACAAAATCAGTGAGTGAGAACCATTTTGCTTTTCCACCCTCATGGGTTTCTAATGAAAGAAATACCATGTCAGCCAATGGGAACAGTCTGCTTTTCAGGATTCCATTCTGGAACTGAGGCCCTACTCTGGGGCTATTAACGCAAGTTTCAGAGTTCCTCTGGGAATCTGGTAAACCCAGAAAAGAAGACATGTAAACCGTGGTGACCAGTCCTGGTGACCAGGACTCATGCAGGAGCAGGTTTTAACCTAGACCCCTTCCTGGGTAGCCCAAACAGTCCCAGCTCCAAACAATCGTAGGCACTTGAGGAGACTAAGAAAATTTCCACAACTGGACTCAAAAGCATGGTGTTCCAGTTTGCTAAAGCTGCCATTATGCAAAATACCAGAAATGGATTGGTTTCTATAAAGGGGATTTATTAGGTTACAAATTTACACTTCTAAGGCCATCAAAATATCCAAACTAAGGCATCAACAAGAGGATACTTTCACTGAAGAAAGGCTGATGGCATCTGGAACATCTCTGTCAGCTGGTCCATTGCTCTAGGCTGTGTTTCAAAATGGCTTTCTCCAAAATGTCTCTGGGCTTCTGACTCTCTTAGCTTCTCTCAGCTCTCTGCTTGGTTCTCTCTAAGCATCTGGGAGTCCTCTTTTAGCTTCTCTGAAGCAAACTCTGGGTTTCATCTCTTAGCTTAGCATCTCCAAATGTCCTTATGTCTGCATCTCCTAGCATCTCCAAGTGTCTGGGTCTGGGTCAGCTCTTAGCTTCTCCCAGGGGCAAACTCTGGATTACATATCTTAGCTTCTCTCCAAACTGTCTCTCTCAGCTTCTCTGAGTTCCTACTCTCTTTGAGCTTTCCTTTCTTTTTTTTTTTTTTTTAAAAGCTTACATTCTGTATTTCCTTTTCCTTATGTCTCAACTGTGTCCCTTTGAGCCACCTGTCCTCTATCCTCCTGTCCCATCCAAGTTCATCCTTAGTATTCAATTGTCATCTAGTTAGACTGACTTTTTTTTTTTTTTTTTTTAGTTGTGGAAACATATATACAGCCTAAATCTTCCCATTCCATTCCCTCCCTAGCCTTTCATTAGTGGGATTAATCACATTTAGAATGTTGTAATGCTATCACCTTCCCACCATCCGTTACTAGAAATTTCCCTTTACCTCAAACAGCAACCCTACACTCATTTCTTAACTCCCCATTGCCCCTTCCCCCATTTCTCTTAACCCAAACTCTACTTTTCATCTCTATGGTTATATTCTCTGATAATTTCTTTGTGTTTACTGTGGGGCTTAAAATTAACCTCTTAAATCCATATCAATCTTGTTTTTCTTTGATACCACCTTCACTTCAATAGGACACATAAACTATGTTCCTATACTCCTTCATTCCCCCGCCTTTATATAGTTGTCTAAAATTACATATTTTACATTGAGTTCAAAACCACTGATTTGTCCTTAGAGTTTATATATTTTATATCATGTAGGAAGTAACTAGTGGAATTACAGTTCAAAAATTATTGACTTCTATTTGTATTCCATTGTGGTTGGAGAATGTGCTTTGAGTATATTCAATGTTTTTTTTTTAAATTTCTTGAGGCTTGTTTTATGACCCAGCTTATGGTTCCTTCTCGAGAAAGATCTGTGATCACTAGAGAAAAGTGAGTGTCCTGGTGATTTGGGATGTAAGGTACTATATATGTCTGTTAAAATTCTCTATATCTCTTTCTCCTTTTCCTGTCTCTCCTCCAGCAGGGCTCCCCTCAGAATCTGAAGTAGGGCAGGTCTTTCATCGGCAAAGTCTCTCAGCATTTGTTTGTCTGTGAAAAATTTAAGTTCTCCCTCAAATTTGAAGGAGAGCTTTGCTGGATAAAGTATTCTTGGTTGGAAATTTTTCTCTCTCAGAGTTTTAAATATGTCATGCCACTGCCTTCTCGCCTCCATGGTTGCTGCTGAGTAGTCACTACTTAATCTTATGTTGTTTCCTTTATATGTGGTGAATTGCTTTTCTCTTGCTGCTTTTAGAACTTGCTCCTTCTCTTCAGTATTTGACAGTCTGATCAGAATATGTCTTGGAGTGGGTTTATTTGGATTTACTCTATTTGGAGTTCGCTGGGCATTTATGCTTTGTGTATTTATATTGTGTAGAAGGTTGGGGAACTTTTCCCCAACAATTTCTTTGAATACGCTTTCTAGACCTTTACCCTTCTCTTCCCCTTCTGGGACACCAATGAGTCTTAAGTTTGGACGTTTTATTTTATCTATCGTATCCCTGAGATCCATTTCGATTTTTTTTGATTTTTTTCTCCATTCTTTCTTTTGTTCTTTCATTTTCTGTTCTGTGGGCTTCTAGGACACTGAGATGTTGTTTGGCTTCCTCTAGTCTTGTATTGTGAATAACCAGAGTCTTTTTAAGTTGTCCAACAGTTTCTTTTATTTCCATAAGATCTTCTATTTTTTTTATTTACTCTTGCTATGTCTTGTTTATGCTCTTCTAGGGTCTTCTTTATGTAGCTTATATCCTGGGCCATGGTCTTCTTGATGTCCTTTAAATCCTTTGCCATGTTTTTGTTCCTCGATTGTAGATCTTTGATTAACTTTGCGAGGTATACTGTGTCTTCCGATATTTTGGTTTGTGTGTTTGGAGTTGGATTCTCCATATCTTCTGGTTTTATCATATGCATTAAGATTTTCTGTTGTTTTTGGCCTCTTGGCATTTGTTTTGCTTGATAGGGCTCTTTCAAGTTGTAAAGTAAAAGGGCTATCGATCTAATTTTTCAGGAGCACAGTTTGGTGACGTACACTTTCTCTAACTAACCAGCAGATGGCTTCTGTGAGTCACCTATATCCCTCGAGTCAGTTCTCAACCTTTTTTCCACTTTGTGTGGGGAAATGATTCTTGTGGGTTCAGTTGGAGAACTCAGTTTGGGTGTGTTGCTGGAGCTGTCCGCCCTGAATGTGGGGCATGTGTACGGGTAGCCAGGGAGGAAGGGCAGTTCTAATGTTCAAATCCCCCAGGATCCTGGAGATTCAAGGCCGCCGCACAAGTCTAAGCCTTTGTTTCAGTTCAGTCCCAGCCTCTCACTCTCGCTGATCCATAAACCACTGGACTTGGCATAGCGTCCCTGGGTTCTCCGAGCGGATCCCCCCTCCCAGCTGCGCTCCTCCAGTAGCTCAGCCAAGGGAAGGCTGTGCTACGTCATCAGTGCGCGCCATCTCACAAGGGAAGCCCCGGGCCGCGGGGCCGTGTGGCGGCGCACTCCCAGCCTGAAGCAAAAATGGCCGAGTGGGGCGTCTCAGCCCCTTCCTCCTTGCACCGTTCCTCCTTCCCAGCTCTGGGACAACTGGCGGGACTTTGGGCTGTGGGCACGGCCCCTGGCAAGAGTTTATCCAGCCCTCCGTGGGCTAGCTGCTAGCCACGGGGTTTCTTTCTGCTTCCGGCTCCCCTCCATTCCCCCGAACCCAAGGGTATCTGCTGCGGGCTATCTTCCCAGCCAGACAGCAAGAGGCCAGCCCAGCCCCCTCTTGCTGTGTTTTTCTGAGTGGTTCCCACAATTGCTACTGCAGCCGCTCCTTTTTTTTTTTTTTTTTTTTTTAAAACAGCCAGATGATCTCCATACTCTGAACCCTGGCTTCCCCAGCCCGCCGCGTGGCTGCGGGTCTTCCAACCAGCTTACTCACTTGTTTCAGAATGCCGACTCCCGGTTTCACCAAGTATACGGCCCCTCTGGAGCTAGGAGCCCTCATCCAGTTGGTGCATCGCTGTAACTGGTATTCTAGGTCACTTTCTGGTTTTTAGCTAGTGTTTTTCACGGAGGCGTTTTTTTTGCCCTGTCTCAGCTAGCTGCCATCTTAGTTCTCTCTTTGGCCTTTCTTAAAGGACTCCAGTAAACAAATCAAGAACCCTGAATGGGCAGGTTCACACCTCCATGGAAATAATTTAATCAAAAGGTCTCACCCATAGTTGGTGGGTCACATCTCCATGGAAACATTCAATCAAAAAGTCCCACCCTACAAGGTTGGGTTAAAAGAACTTGGCCTTTCCGGGTACATAGCAGTTTTGAACTGGCACATATGTCCTCCTCTGAGGTTCTAGGCCTGAGGCAGTGGCCCTGATTGGAAATGTCTGAGAGTAGTACTGGTTTTCTGGCTGGAGGATTAGTAATAAAATCAGAATCTATGAGGCATGACTTTCTGAAGAATGCCATGTGTCCTAGTTTGCTAATGCTGCCAGAATGCAAAACACCTGAAATGGATTGGCTTTTATAAAAGGGGGTTTATTTGGTTACACAGTCCCAGTCCCAAGGTCATAAAGTGTCCAAGGTAACACATCAACAATCAGGTACCTTCACTGGAGGATGGCCAATGGTGTCTGGAAAACCTCTGTTAGCTGGCAAGGCATGTGGCTGGTGTCTGCTCCACGTTCTGGTTTCAAAATGGCTTTCTCCCAGGACGTTCCTCTCTAGGCTTCAGCTTCTCTCCAAAATGTCACTCTCAGTTGCTTTTGGGGCATTTGTCCTCTCTTAGTTTCTCTGGAGCAGAAGTCTGCTTTCAAGGCTGTCTCCAAAATGTCTCTTAAACTGCAGTTCCTCTCTCAGTTCCTGTGTATTTTTCAGTGTCCCTCTTGGCTGTAGTAAGCTTGCTCCTTCTGTGTGAGCTTATATAGTGCTCCAGTGAACTAATCAAGGCCCATGCTGAATGGGCAGGGCCACACCTCCATGGAAATTATCCAATCAAAGTTATCACCTATAGTTGGGTGGGGTGCTTCTCCATGCAAACACTCAAAGAATTACAATCTAATTAACACTGATATGTCTGTTCACACAAGATTTCATCAAAGATAACGGCATTCGGGGGGGGGCATAATACATTCAAACTGGCACACCATGTAAGCTCTATAACTCTTCGGGGGTAATAAATGGAGATGTTTCACAAATAAAGCCTTCTCCTGCTATATGAGGTAACTCCATGAACTTTTGACATTGGAAGGCAGAACTTTAGCTGTCCTTATGTCCTAGATATCTTTCTGCTTTTTCTGAGTCTCTTTTTTGCTTTTATCCTTGATATTATTAGTAAAACTTAATATTGGGTAAGGTCTATGATTTCTGTAATTATGATTTGCCAATCTGAACTAGTATGTTACTCAGATGGTGAAGAAAGTGATATTTAGGGATATTAACCGTTTACTTGGTGGCACATTGGGTTGCTTCCTCTTTTGCCTAATTCTCGATTTGACAGATAGAACTGAAGCAACTACTTTGGGTTCTTCTTTTAGTGGAGGGTTGAAGGAGAGAGTGGAGATGAGCTATCTAGTTTCAAAATTCAGTATTCACAGAAGAATATCATACCATTTTTTATTTACATGGCTAGCTAGCAAATGAATTTAAAAACAGCTATCAACAATGTAGGTTAAGAATACAGAATGGATGAGCACTCAAAATTCAAAGCTTGTATCAATTCTTTCACGTAAGCTAGGTACTCCTTCTATCATAGCCCTTCCTCTATAAAAGAAAATTATCAAAACAAAGCCCAGCTTCTTCTAAGTATTTTTTGTTTTTGAGTCTACAAATTTCAAGGACATGTCATTCAAACAATGGTGTTGATTTGTTTGAGTAAGATTCAGCCAGGATTTGACAGAATTTATGTGACTTCACAGAAGTTAAGGTAATCATTTGTGTATAGTTGTGCATAATTTTAGGGTGATAGGCTATCTTTTTGCATCCTAGGGAATAATTCATTAATTAGGCTCAACCGATGTGTAGTGTCCATTTTGGAGAACTACCTGAGCCCTAGTTACTAATCGTTATAATTTAATGGTGTTTATTGTAAAATAGCTTTCATTTATTGAAAATTTACCATTGTTCTAAGCATTTTGTATGGAATATTTCATTTTATCCTCACACAATTGCTGTGGGTACTATATCTCCACTTTATGGTTTATAGGGAGATTGAGGTACAGGGAAATTGGATAGCTTTCCCATGGCTACATAGTTAGTAATTGGTGTGAATCACAGATTATCAGCTTGGTTCCAACCTGGACCCAAAGCTCACGGTCAGAATGGATGAGGTACCCCAGATGAAAAAGCTTGAAAATGATTGATGATTCCTTGTTAGCTATTTGCCTCTAGGTGCTAAGCTAGAGGTTGAAAGAATAAACTCAGGCCATTTTCCTGAGCTGCCCATTTTTGGGGACATGAAACTGCTTCTATGTACACTCATATATTTTCTTTCATGCATGCTACCCCCAATATTTGGATCAACGTTCATTTCGAGGAATAGCCCAGAATGGCAGTAGGGTGGAGTCTGACATTGAGTTGATGAGTTCTGTCTTCCCCTCTTGTTCACTGATCAATCACACTTATTAAACACCTACATATACGTAATATTGGGAATTTTTTGATATTTGATGAAAAGGATATGCTCCCAACTTTTGCATAATGAAAAATAAGAATAAAGAGAAAAAAATTATGAGTATAGAATGAAACATTATGGATTTCTAAGAAATGAGTTCACTATCCATCTTAGTAAATTTTTCCCTTATTTATAAAATTAATGTATATAGAAACCATAAATCTTTATATTATTTGTAGTCCAAATATTATACATTTATTTACATAAATTGTCACCCTTCAGAATTATACATTAGTCTTTTCTTTTATGGTTACTTTATAATCATTACTTAAAATTATGTATATTTTATAGTTTTGTAATAGCAGTGACATTTTTGCTTTTTATCCCTTCTAAACAATGTGCCTTTATTTATTCCAAAGCAAAGTTAGTCTCCCATCAGTTTACAGTGGGTGGGTGCTTTGCATTGCATTTTAATGTTACCCTGGAAACAGGCAATAAGTTATAAACCAGGTCTGCTATTGTCATTTATTGATGAAGAAACACTGATACTGAGTTCCTTCTTTTGTAAATTTGAGATAAGCTGTCCTCCCAAAGACATCAAGATAACAGGAATCAATGTACATTGTCATTTTGACAGGCTGTGCTCTTCTGTTAGTTTACACATCTGCTCAAGGAGAGAAAACTATCAGATACGTTTGCTGATAATGATGAATAAGACAGGGAGATTTGGGTTGCTTTCTGAGGACAGCAGTCAAAGTGGAGGGGAAACATAATCACCCAGTTCTAATGAATACTATTGCCCTACAGGGGGAGCCAAGATGACAGTTGATCCCTCCTTTGCAATTTGAAATCCTTGCTAATGACCTGACTGTAATTCTCAGACCTGTCAACAAGGATATGACATGGTTTCTCAGTCCAGTAAAGTACTGGGAGCTACTTTCATATGTGTGTTTTCATGACCTTTCCTCCTTTTTAAAAAAAGAAAATTATCTATTTTTAATTGTGGTAAAATATATGTAACATAAAAATCATTTTAGCCATTTGAAGTGAACAATTCCTTGAAATCAAGTACATTGACAGTACTGTGTAACTTTCATCATTATCTATTTCCAGATGAATTTCATAATCCTAAACCAAACCTCAAACTCAATTTGCAGTAACTCCCCATTCTCCCCTCCCACCACTTGTAACCACTTGTACTAGTAACTGCTATTGTACAAGTGGTTGCCACTATTCTGCTTTGTTTTTATGAATTTGTTTATTGTAAGTATTTCATATAAGAGAAATAATACATTATTTTTCCTTTTGTGTCTGGCTTATTTCAGCCAATGATGTCTTCAAGGTTCATCTTCGTTGTAGCATGTACCAGCACTTAGCTTTTTACTTTTAAAGTGACCCTGTTTTGCAGGGATAAGAACACCAAGGACAACTTGGTTGCTCTCAGATGATTTGGGAAAAGGGATAGTTCATGTTAGATGCTGAGGAAAAGTGATGATTATTACCACTGGTACTGAAAGACTTAAAAAGAAGCTCAAGGGAACAGTACTATAAGAAACACTACTTAATTAACTATGAAGTATGTCCAGAATATATTAGCCTTCACCAGTCCCTATGAAGCCTGGCTCCAGGCCTAAGTCTTACAAAATCCCTTATCCCTGTCCCCTTCTACTTTTTTAAGAAAACTGACTTCCTAACTCTGAGACTGACTGAGAAACAAAAATTACTCTCTTTTCTAGTTTATTAACTCTCTTCTCCCCTTCTTGTGCCAGAAAATCGCTAATATTTCTATTCATAATCACATTACAGAAGTGCTGATGTATTTTCACAGACTCAATAATAAGAACCAATGTGTCAAGACCAAAGAAGCTAATGTAATTCTGCTCTTTTGTTCTTATAGATTTTAATGATTAGCAATTAAACTAAAACAAGTATAAATATTAAACCAAAACAATTACCTGTAAGAGAATTTTAGGTGAACAACAGACCATTCCTACTTATGCAAATAAAGGGCAGGAATGGAGAGGGATTATTAGAATAATTAAAGAATAAAAAGAATTACATAATTATTTGAACTTCTCCCAGTAAAACAGAAACGTTGGTATGTTTAACTTACAAATTAACCTAAAATTTCCACTGCAAGGCCTAAATTTGTAATGAGGTTAAATAATACACAAACCCAGATTCTGGAACTTGTGGTTCTATGAATGATGGTCTCTAATTTCAGCTCTTTAATTAAGCAAGATCTTAAAAAGTTTATACTATGTGTACCACCAGAATTTCCTTCTATGAGTATTCTCATGGCTTTATAGGGCAAAAATGACAAGGATATTGAAAACTCAAGATAATTTTCTTTGCTGTGATGACTTTTATAAAGTAACAATGTCATCACTAGAGCTGTGGCACCCATGCCGTTTGTGAATACTGCCCTTGGTAGACTGGGATTGTCAAAATCAAGTTTGCATCTCAAAGTACTGTGCTGAGTTAGTATAGACATGGCCCATGGGGTGTAAGTCTTTCCAAATCTGATGTAAGGGTAAAGGAACCTATGCCAAAGAGACCTACAACATATGTTCGCTGAAGTTATTTTTGTTCGTCCACAGTTTTCTCTCTTGTCACTTGCATTAATTCTGTTCCGGCAAAATATAGTATAAGGAGGTAGTCAAGAATTAGATTCTCATGTCCTTTGGACAGTTGCTACTAAAAATGATTAATTTTTTCTTTTGATTCTGATTTCCTGAACCTGGATTTTATTTGGTTTAATTTATTTTTGATAGCATGAAGGAAGAAAATAGCTCACTCTCTAAATTATTCATTGTGTTGTTTAATAAGAGTGAACATCATACAATGTGATGACTCTTAAAAACCCATTAGTCTATTGTGAAATATGTAATTATAGACTATTATGAAAATAAAAATTTTTTATTACACATATGTATTTGACAGCCTGCAATTAGTTTAGATTCTCTAATTAACATATGTTTTACTTAATGGTGAGTGATTACAGATTATCATTTAATTATGGATAATTTCAAATACTCATCTGTCTACATTTTTGTGAATCCTTGAAATAAAAATAAGCATTTTTAAAGAGCTGGAAGAGTGTGCTTTTCTATTTTGTTTTTGTCCGGTGCCAAGAACATCATTATGAAATAAGTAGTAATAAAATAGCTTTCCTTTGAGTAAATTGCTGAATATTTTTACCATATATATCCTGCTATCATAGTTATGAATACTGCTGTTCTTTTATGTGGGTTATTCATGATTAATTTTTCACATAAAGAGGAATCAATAGCACAGAGAACTATAGATGCTTTTGTAAGTTTCATTAATTGAATATCCTTTTTTTCTGAGCCGTCATACTAGATACTTGGATTTCATCAATATACCCTAATTAGAAGAATATATGTTTATAACTACATTACAGAACAAATTGTACTTTTTAATGTATTGGTACCTGACCGTTTCTGAGGATTGTTCTTTTGTTTTGCTGTGATGTTTGATAAACTCACTAAAGTTTTTCTACTTGGTAGTTGAAACCATATCTCATGAATAAATTTTAGTGTGTAGAAAAAAGAATCTATAAGTAGGAAAAACATGAAGCCTGAGGGTCTATTTCTTCCTCTACATACCAAGTGAAACTCCCATCAAAACTTCCTTGATGTGGCATAAAATGGTGAGAGCAGAGATTCTGTGCCCCATGGCAAGTCATTTGAAATGTTATTGATTGTCTTCTCTTTCAACAAGTCCAGAGTGAATAGGATTAATAAGCTGATATTTCTAAAATAAGGATGTTTTTATTGAGGTTTATAAGCTAGGGAAATATATTTAGTAATTTCTTGTAATGTTTATCTTGGTATGTATGGTTTAATTTGCATTTTTGACAGAATGCATTGCTTTTTAAAGAAAACAAATCTACACATTACAAAAAATAAGTAGAGAGACTGTAAGTAAGTTTGGGTGGTTTAGATGTTTACTGAAAGTAACTAATACCCTAAAGCAGGTTATTAAAAAAAAAAAAAGGATTAGAATGATCTGTTGTGGCTGTTTTTGAAATGTAAGTGATCTAGATAACCATATTGCTTCACTTTATGTTGTTATGCAACCTCAACCAGGATGACAGGTGAGTGGAATGCACTGAATAACTTATTGTAGTAGGCAGAACAATGTCCCCTAAAGATGTCCATGTTCTAATCCTTGGAATCTGTGAATGTTACTTTTAAGGCAAAAGAATATGGCTAAATTAAGGATCTTGAGATATGGATATTATCCTGGGTTATCAGGGTGAGCCCAATGTAATTAGAAAGATCCTTATAAGAGGAAAAGAGGCAGAAAAAGGGAGTCTGAGAGAGCTGTGGCTTGGGAAGAAGGGTCAGAGAGACACAGTGTTGCTGGCTTTGAAGATGGAAGAACGGGATCAGGAACCAAGGAATATGGGCAGCGTCTAGAAGCTGGAAAATGCAAGGAAACAGATTCACGCCTTGTCTTAGTCTGCTATATCTGCTGTCACAAATGCCACTGTTTTTGACTTAACAACAGGAATTTATTGGTTCACAGTTTTGTGGCTAGTAGAAGTCCAAAATCAAGATAACAGCAAGACTTGTGATCTCCCAGTCTGTAGCCTTTTGGCACGGGCTGCTGGCAATCCTTGGGGTCCCTCAGCTTGTATGTCATCTCTGCCTCCTGTCACATGGCAGTGTCCTCTCCTTGTATCTGCTTTTCTGGTTTCTGCTGACTTCCAACTTCTTCCTGCTTGGCTTTCTCCAACTTCTGGCTTCTGGTGTCTTTTCTTTCTAAAGCCTCCAGAAATACGAATTAAGACCCACCTTGATTCAGTTGGGCCATATCTTAACTAAAACAACACTTTCAGTGAGTCACACCCAAAGGAATGTGGATTAAGATTAAGAACATGCCTCAGTTGGGGTACATAACTCAATCTACCACACCCCTAAAACCTCCAGAGATTGAACACAGCCCTGTTGACACCTTAATTGAACCTAGTAAGGCCCATGCCAGACTTCTCACCTACTCACAAAATTTTTTCCACTTGGAAAATAATAAATTTGTGGTGTTTTAAGCCATCAAGTTTGTGTTAATTTCTTACAGCAGCAATGGAAAACTAATAAATTTATTAACCACAACTCCAATACAACTGATAGTAGTAACAATAAAACAGCTGGTATTTATTGACTTCTTTCTATTTGCCAATAGCATGTAAGTGTTTTGCAAAAGTTATCTAATTTAAAGCTCACAGCAAACTTGTGGGATTGGAACTATTATTAGCTCCCTTGTAGAGATGTGAAAATAGAGGCTGTAACTCAAGTGATAAAGCATACGCATCCAAGAAGTCTGAGCTCAGTAACTTCCCTCTGAACACTTTCTATGTCCTCCTGTATTGTTTAAGATGGGTTAAACAGAATGCCCTTTTGACCCAATTCTGGTTATTGACAACCTTTCTAATAGATTTTCTAAGTTTAATATTCAGTGATTTATAAGAAAAGGTAGTTCGATCCTTCTTTTATAAGTAAGGGTTTTGCGGTACTGCAAGTTATAATTCAAACCACCAATTCCTAGTGGGGAGAAAGATATATAGAAATATCAGGGCAGGTAGATTCTGTTCTGACTCTGGATACAGTTGACTCTCAAATCCCAAAGAAATCACTCTTATCTTGTCCCATTTGAAGAAAACAAAATGTCATTTAATTCATACTATTTTGATCTCTGTCATCTAAGACTGGATATTCTTCTGATTAAGGTAAAGATTTGCTCTTTTCATTCTCTATCCTACTCCATTGTAACTGCTTTGACTCTCTTAATCATTTGGAAAAGATAATAGTTACAGTTCATATTTTTATCTGAGTACAATATAGCTAGTTAATTTAAAATATATTAAGTATTGTCTGTTTTTAGCACCTGAAACATATTAGGAATTCTGTGTTTCTTGTACATTTGTCTGCAAAAGATTCTTTTACTTAACTTTACCTATTTTTTCTTAAAATTTTAATATTTTAAATCCTTTTAGTGTTTGGCATTTTGTACTTACTTGCCATCTGCCTTCTGAATCTGATTAATCAAATCTATACACTCTTCCTAAATAGGTTTATTTCTTATTTCTGGATTTATATTTTGTAAAATTTTGGACTGAAATTATTTTTCTTGGACTCATTTCTCATTTTCTCTATTAGTTTTAATATGTTAATATCATTCAACCCATATTTTCATTTAGATACTATCCAGTGATGACATCTGTTACTGTATAACTTGTATACAAGGCAGTTTGGAATGCATTTGATAATTGCACAATGTGGCACAGGGTAGAGTATTAAGACTTGCCCAGCTTTATTCAAATCTTCTTCCACAGAGCTTATGGAGTTACTGATCCCAGCTTTCTGACACTCATATGCAAACAAACAATAAACAAAACAACAGAAACAATTGCGAATGTCATATTTTAGAAGATATGGAATAAAATATTATTATTATTATCATTTTTTATTATTGGTGGGAACCATAAAACCCACATTGCCTATTGTTGGCTATGTCTCAATGGCTGAAAAAGTTAGAGAGGTATTTAGAACTTTTACATGAATCCTCAATCAGCAGACTACCACTATAGTGGGCAGGTTCATGGAAGAAGGAGAATTACAGAAGAGAAGACCAGGCAAAATATCTTTCATGTGTCTGGACTTTAACCCCAAATTTCTCTCTGGAACCTCTGACCCTAATGAGTTGATTCATTAGTGGTTCTCAAAATGTGGTCACCAGACTGGCAACATCAGTATCACCTAGGAACTTGTTTAAAATGCAAAATCTTCAGATCCACCAGACTTATTGTAGTAGATTGAATTATGTACTCCAATTTAAACATGTTCTTAATCTTCATCTGTATTCCTGGGGGTATGAACCTACTGTAAATAGGATCTTTTGAAGACGTTATTTGTAGTTAAGGTGTGGCCCAACTGAATGAGTATGAGTCTTAATCTGGATTATTGGAGTCCTTCATAAGCAGAAGAAATTCAGATGTAGTAGGAGAAGCCCACAGGGAGGGCCTGGAGCCAGAAGTCAATGGAACTGGAAGAGAAAGGAGAGGACATCACCATGTGAGGCAAGGCACAGCTATAAACCAAGGATTCTCAAAATGTTACAGATTTTGGTGAGAAAGCATTGCCTAGCTGATGCTATCAATTTTGGACTTCTCCTTGCCTCCAAATTGTGCGCTAATCCAGTTGTCTAGGTCACCTATTGTGTGGTAATTGTAATAGCAGCTCAGCAAAACTAAGACAATGACTGAATTAGAAACTAGGGGGAAGGGTCTCAGCAATCTGTGTTTTAACAGCCCCTCCAGGTGATTGTAATATGTGCTACTGTTTGAGAACCAATGGATTAGATCATAGGAAGCAATTTTGCTGTGCTTCCTTTACTTGAGATCCTATGCCAGCTCTCTGTTTTCCTTCACAGAGTGCAGTGACCTTCCAGGGTAGGGAGGCAGTCCCCCAAAGCAAGGGGGGAAGAAAAAAGGTGTGCCTAAGAAGACCTCATAGGCAGAAGTGCTTTTAACTTCTTTTCACACTGAGGAATCTATTCCCTACACCATGGGCTAAGGGTGTCTTCAGAGCTGGTCCAGTTGGGCATGTGATATGATCATGTGATTAGGTTGCCAATCTATGATGTACACTAAAATATCAAAGAAATAAATTTGAAAATGTTGCTAGTTAATACAGGTTTCCATGGGCCACTGGGCCCACTCCCAACAGAGTTACCACCTCGAATAAACAATCATTCTCACTGGTGCCAGTCTATCTTTCTGGAGTCTTTCTGTGCCTCTCCATGCAGGTTGCACTAGACAGCCACAGTGCCCTGCAGCCAGCCACTTGACAGTTGCAGTCAGCTGAAAATTTAAAACAATAATGCATGGTGGTATTTACTAGAAATGAGTCATTTATTTTATTAACTAATTTAAATACCTCTATTATGCCTCTTAAGTCTCTGGACTGGAAAATTGTGATTTGATGATGTCAAATATTTAAGATGCTGCATTACATTCAAGTGTATTATAAATCTATTTCAATCTTAAATGGAGGCATACCATTTTTATTAATAGAAAATTTGTTTCTCATTGCTGCCACTAAATAAACTTTAAAATGCTAGTGAAAATGTAGTCAAATTCTTAGCTTGCAAAAGATGCCCATATGTTTCTGTCTTTGTCTGGACTTTCTTCTTGTGAGCATCCCTCTTCAGGATGGAATGAAGATGGTGACTTCAGCGGCCCCTAGGATGAAAACCCTGCAATAGCTAACAATAAAATATAAGTCTAGATACCCAAACAGTTTTGGGGGAGACTTCTTCAAGTTTTCAAAGAGTAATACTAGTTGTGGGACTCTCCCTTTTTGCCTAAATATTGCAACAGCTTCCTTGTTGGTCCCTTGTCCTAGTTTTTCCCCCTTTTAATACATCCTGCTACTAGATAAGTCTTTCTAAAAATTTTAAAACCTTTACTTAATAGCACAAAACTAGAGAAATGTTGGTTAAAGAAGGAGGATACACTAGAATAGTGAGGTCCTTTACCTCGGAGGAGAGAACTATGGCTCTCTGACATCTTTCCTCCCCCAGGTTATTAAGAGGCTTACCAAAATTCAATTTTATGGAGGCAAATTTTACATGCAATAAAATGCACCATTTAAATACATAGATTAAGTTTTGATAAATAGATACCTCATATAATTACTACCACAATCAAGATGTGGAGCATCTATGGGTTTATAATTTTTATCAAAGAAGGAAAATGTTTGGACATTATTTCTTCACATAACTTTTTCTGCTGATAGCACTTCTATCACTTCAACAATACATATGTAAGACCAGTTTATATTGTCCCATAGGTTACTGAAGCTTTGTTCATTTTTCTCTCATCATTTTCTCTCTGTGCTTCACTTTAAGTGCTTTTTATTGCTATGTCTTCACATTTAATGATTTTTTTTTTTTTCTGCAGCAGCTAATCTCCTATTAGGCTTTTTTTAGTGATTTTTTTTTTTTTTAATATGTGTTTAGATGGTTCATTCCAACTAGTTTAGACTTACTTCTAAGGTGCAACTCTTCTGAAGTCTCTACTATATGCCCTGATGATTCAACAACTTTCTCTACTCTGACTGATTGGAACTTGAATGTCTCCCAGTCCAGTCTGATCTCTGGGAATTGTTCAGCTTACAGATTTCCATTAATTCTTTCCTTGACCTTTGGAGTTTCATCTTATTCCTAGTGCCTTAGTATTCAAAAACAGACATTAGGAAACCCACCTTGAATGTTTTTGGAATTCCTCCTCTCTATAACTCACTCCTCTCTGTATTCTGCTGACAAATTATAGTTGCCCCAGGGAGGACTCATTAGAGTGTCTGGGGTCCCCCTGCAAGTGCTGCAGTCCAGAATGTTCCTTTAGGCCCAAAGCCAGGACAATTGAAGGGCTCACCTCGTTTGTTTTCCTTCTCTCAGAGATCACTATGCTTAGTTCCTAAAAACAGTTATTTCATTTATTTCTTCCAGTGTTCTGGTTGTGTACAGAAGTTGGGTAAGCCAACTACTTCAATATGGCAGAAGCCTTGTGAGCAACTTTT
Source organism: Choloepus didactylus (assembly GCF_015220235.1). Taxonomy (NCBI): domain Eukaryota; kingdom Metazoa; phylum Chordata; class Mammalia; order Pilosa; family Megalonychidae; genus Choloepus; species Choloepus didactylus. The sequence goes on from NC_051311.1 coordinate 84,099,501, forward strand.
TCTTCTTCATTTTTTTATAAATTAGAAAAAATAATTTTTAATTTGAATTACTTTCGAACTTATAGGATGGTTACAAAAATAATACAAACACTCTATAGAGAATTCCAGCATCTCGCTATCCCCCAGACACCCATATTCACCAATTTCAGCATTTCACATTTGCCGTATCATTCTGTCTGTCCATCTGTCCATCCTTCCATCCATCCACCCATCCATTTTCTAAGCACTTCAGTGTAGGTTGTATACATTGTGTTCCTTGAACACTTAAAAATGCTGTGTACATTTCCTGAGAACAAGGATATTTACTTTTAAATACTTGAACTTTATGAAGTTCAAGAAATTTAACCTTGACATAAAGCTTACAGTCTATGTTCAATTTTTTATTCATATGTACCATTCACGTCCTTTTGAGCCTTTTCTACTCCCTTATCAGATCCCATCCAGGCTCATGAATTCCTTTTAAATGTCATTGTCTCTTTAGTTGCTTGCTCTTTCTTTCTTTCTTTCTTTTTCTTTTTTTTTTTTCAATAATTGTGAGAACATATAGCTGTGGGAGCACAGATGAGATGTGGTTTCTCATTTCAACCACTCCAAGAATACCATTCAGTGAGATTAATGACACTCACAATGTTGTGGTACCCTCATCTACTTCCGCTTCTAAAACGTTCCCATCTTCCCAAACAGAAACCCACATGTTTTGCATTAACTCCCTATTCCCTCTGCCCCCTGCCTGTGGCAACCTGTATTCTATTGTCCATCTCCATGAGCATGCATATTCACTGATATTTTCTTTGTAGAAACATAGGGCTTAAATTTAACATCACAAATCTATGACAAACTCATTTCCTTTGATACCAGCTTACATTCAATAGTGTATAAGACTATGTTCTATATACCTCTGTCCCTGCATCTTTATGTAGTTTTTGTCAGAATTTACATGTCTATATTTTATGAGTCCAAAATCATGATTTATTATTATATTTTATGTATATGCCTTTTAGATCCTGTAGAAGGTAAAAAGTGTTACAAACCGAAAATACAGTGGTACTGGCATTTATATTTACTCATGTTGTTACCTTCACCAGAGCTCTCTATTTCTTCATGCAACTTCAATCTATTGTCTAGTGTTCTTTCCTTTCAACCTTCAGAACTCTCTTTTGCATCTCTTGTTGGGCCAGCCAATGGTGACAAACTCCCTCAGCTATTGTTTATCTGGGAATGACTTAATTTCTCCCTCATTTTTGAAAGACAGTTTTGCCAAATGTAAAATTCTTGGGTGCCAATCTTTTGCTTTCAGCACTTTGAATTTGTCATCCCCCTGCCTTCTTGCATCTCAATTTTGATGAGAAATTGGTACTTATTTTTATTGAGTCTCCCTTGTACGTTACACATTGCTTCTCTTTTGCGGCTTTCAAAATTCTCCATCTTTTTAGCATTCAGCAGTTTGATTGCAAAACATTGTAGTGTGGGTCTATTTGGTTTGCAGTTTGTTGTGTGTATATTTATGTTTTTTGTTAAATTTGGGAAGTTTTCAGCTATTATTTCTTTGACTATTCTCTCTTCCATTTTCTCTTTTTCTTCTTCTTCTAGGACTCCCAAAATACATATATTGGTATGCTTTATAGTGTCTCACAGGTTTCTCAGTCTCTGTTCACTTTTCTTTTCTTTTTTCTCCTCAGACTGGATGATTTCAGCTGTCTCATCTTCAATATCTTTGAGTCTTTTTTCTGCCAGATCCAATCTGCTGTTGAACCCCTCAAGGTAATTTTTAATTTCCGTTACTGTTACTCTGTTTGGTTCCATTTTCTTGTTTTCCTTTAGGACCATTTTCAAAAGTCTTTGTCTGATATGTCCCAGATTTGTTACTTCTCTCCAGTGCTTTAATCTTTATTATTCTCCCTGTTTCTTCATATGTTTCATAATATGTTGGTGCAAGCTGGACATTTTGATTTTTTTTGTGTATTGTCAATGGAATTTAGACTCTGATGTGTTTATTCCTTTTCCTTGTATCCATTTAGTATTATGACAGAGCTTTATCTGATTGCTAGGAACTGGAAAAAATAAGAGGAAAGGAAAATAAACAACTTTCCCAATCTTCGCAGATTGACCTAAGAGAGTATGCATTTTCAGAGCTTATCCATACAATGAGTTTAGGGGATAGCTCTAGGCCAAGTGTAGGGGCCTTCCTGATCTTTTCTGTGCATGCGTCTCATCTTACACATGTGTGCATGTCCCTAAGAATTCTCCCATTTACACAGATATGAATGTCTCCTTTTCCCTAAGAAACAATTTTCTCACAGTACTGGATATTGCACTGTATGTCCCACGGCCAGGAATCCCTTGCCCCAAGCAGCCACAAGTTGACTTCTGTTCCACAGCATTCTGTAGGAGAGCTCTGTGAGCTGCCTTCTACATACAGGGCAAATTCTTGGATGGCAAGTCTACAGTGAGTGTCCTGGTTCAGTCTCTCGGGCCGCCATCAGTGAGACTGGGTCAGACATACGTGCTCCCAGTACGTGCATGAAGGCTATTCTGCTCCTTCCAGACCCAGGACCAGGCACCTGTGCTGGGTGCACAGGCTATCTCAGGCTGAGCCAGGGCACCAGGAGATCCTGCCATTTTAAATTGCTGTTTTCTTGACTCAGTGCTTGCCCTGTTATTGCAATCTTGAACTGTTTTCTGGAGCTCTGAGAAAGATGTTTCTTCCAGTTCTTTCTGGTTGTTCAAAGCTTCTATGGGAGAACAGAGCCCTGAAGCTTCTCACTCTGCTGTCTTGGTCCCTTCAGGTATGAGGAATTTTTAATTGTTCTTTTTATAAAATTTGATACTATCTCCTAGTTGAAAAAAAGAGTAGGAAAGGCCAGAATACAGTGAAAAGTCAAAGGGCTTCTTTGAATATCTGAAAGTGACATGAGTGTTATGTGAAGGAGGAACTTACAAGATATGTTTGACAACAAACGAGGAAAAAATAAAACCATTTCACATTTGCATCTAAGTTCAGAATGTTTAGTATACTGAGAATTTAGGTGAAGATGTGTTTTAGGGATTATTTTCTTCTTTGCATTTGTAAGAGAAAACAGTTTGAAACAGAATAAAAGTAGACTGGCTCTTCTGATATTTTTCAACTCCAGGAGAGACTGATTCTCAGATTTCTGCTTTGTAATAGATGAATCAGTTCTTTTGTGTTCTGATTTAATTCCCTGATAAACTGTTTATGGCTTATTTCAATATTCACATCACTTTTGCCAAGTTTCATAATGTTTGCTTGGATATCTGGTCACCTTTTTTATGTTCTTTTAACCTCATTTTATACTTTGAATCCTGTAGAGTTATTGTTTCTGGGGATTGGTGGTAGGATCAATGAAACCACTGAAAATTTAAAATATTGCTTTTCTGTGGACTATTCCTCCAGGGACAAAATAATCAATCAAAATAAAAAATTCTCCACCACAATTTATCTACAGATTGTGCTGAGTTGGAATAAATCTTGGGGTAATTTAACTTGGACATTCTGTGATTCTGGCCTCTGGACTTTTCTCAATGAGTCCTGTCTTTTGACTCCTCTATGTCTGTTTTAATTTTGATCTAGGCACCAGCTAAAATTCCATTTAATGTATTAAGTCTTTCCTGACCACATCAACCAATATTAATCTCTTTGCCCTCTGATTTCTTAAACTATTTTGCCTATGTCACTTGCCTATAATTGATCATATATTAACTTGTTACATATTTTGTCTATTATTTAATTTATGAAATGTTCCTATTTTTATCTTCATGTATGTGAAGTTATATTCTTTCAAGTCACCACAAATACTGAGCCACTGTTCCTAGGGGAAACACATGGTTAGGTTCCTGAGAGCCTCTGGACACAGCATTTCCATCAACCAATCAATGTATAACCTTATATTCTGTGAGCTTCTGTTTAAGGATACCTTATTTAGTATAGATTGTTGATTCATTAACATTGAATTCATGGCAAACAGCACTAAAATTCATGCCTGAATGAAGCTTATTTAACACTTATTTTCTTGTAAGGCATGTCATGACTTTCTTGTGCTTAGCACTATGTTTGGGGCATCCTTTTAAAATAGCAAAATTACCAATAAAAAAGCACAAAAAATGTGGAAAACTTGGCCTTAATTATACCATAAAAAAGATATTTCCTTTGGTGTAAGGGCTGTAACTAGAAGACAGAGCATCACCTTGTTTGACCTCAGCTAGGAACGTGTTTGTCAGGCAACAAATTTTTTTGTTGGTCTCTGCATGTCCATGAATAAGCACAAAATTGCCATGAGTATTGTTTTTTGGGTTTCAAATAAATTTTAGAAAGTAGGTGAATTTGTAAACATGGAGTCCACAAATAATGAGGATAGAGTAATTACTAGCTCTTTGTTCTCTCATTTATTCAAGTATTTATTAGGCATCTACTCCATGCCAACCACTGTGCTGGGAGCTGGATATACACTGGTAAAGTAAATACATACGGTGCCTGCCCTTGTACAGCTTAGAGTGGCAGGGGAGATGTGCATTAAGCAAACATATACACAAATGTATAATAATAAATTGTGATAAGTGATTTTATAGAAAGGAACTGGGCTTTATAAAAATAATATTAGATAGGATCTACTTACCTTTGGGCAGTTAGGGAAAGTTTCCATGAAAGTGACATTTGAGCTGGGATGTGAAGAATGAGAAGGAGTTAGCTGAATAAAGTTTGTGCTAAGACCCTTCCAGGCAGAACACATAGCATGACGTACAGCCTTGGGTTGAGAAAGAGCTTGACATAATCGAGACACTGGAAGGCAGAGTGTGGTTAGAGCAAAGTGAACAATGGTTGCTGCTAGAGTGGGATGGGTTTGGAGAAAAAGGCAGAGGTCAGACCTGCAGGGCCTTAAAGCCACATTATGGAGTTAATTGTATTCTCATGTCTATAGTAGTTGCATAATTGTTATATTCTGAGTGAAAATTAATCCAGGAGGCAGAACATTACTTAGAAGGGGAATAACCTAAATCCTCAAGATTACACGTGTACTTTGGAGATATTGTGGATTCAGTCCCAGACTACTGCAATAAAGCAAATATCACAATAAAGTGAGTCACATGAATTTTTTGGTTTCCAGTGCATATCAAAGTTATGTTTATATTGTACTGTAGTCTATTAAGTGTGCAATAGCAAAATATATTTAAAAAACACTGTACATACCTTATTAAAAATACATTATTGCTAAAAATGCTATCCATCATCTGAACCTCCAGCGAGTCACAATCTCTCTGCTGGTAGAGGGTCTTGCCTCAATGTTGATGGTTGTTGACTGATCAGGGTGGTGGTTGCTGAAGGTTAGGTTGGCTGTGGCAATTTCTTAAAATAAGACTGCAACAAAGTTTGCTGTATTGATTGACTCTTCCTTTCACGAAATATTTCCCTGTCGTACGGGATGCTTTTAGATAGCATTTTACCCACAGTAGAACTTCTTTCAAAATTGGAGTAAATCCTCTCCTTCTTAGCCACTGTTTTATGAACTAAGTTCATGTAATATTCTAAATCCTTTGTTGTCATTTCAACAATATTCACAGCATCTTACACCAGGAATAGATCCCATCTCAAGAAACCACTTTCTTTGCACATCCACAGGAAGCTAGTTCTCATTTGTTACAGTTTTATCGTGAGATTGCAGCAATTTAATCACATCTTCAGGCTCCACTTCTAATTCTAGTTTTCTTGATATTTCCACCACATCTGCAGATACTTCTCCATTAATGTCTTGAACCTTTCAAAGTCGTCTAGGAGGGTTGGAGCCAACTTTTTCCAAACTCCTGTTAGTATTGATATTTTGACCACTTCCCCTGAATCAAAAATGTTCTTTATGGCCTCTAAAAGGGTGAATCTTTCAGAAGCTTTTCAGCTGACTTTTGCCCAGATCCATCAGAGGGATATATTTCTTAAATAACAGAACTTGAAAGTTGAAATAACTCCTTTGCCCATGGGCTTCAGAACGGATGTTGTATTAGCAGGTATGACAACAGGAGTAATCTTGTTAAACATCTTCATTGGAGCTCTTGGGTGGCACTGACGAAAATTTGTTTTTCCATTTATAAAGCACAGGTAGAGTAGATTTAGCATAATTCTTAAGGGCCCTAGGATTTTCAGAATGGTAAATGAGCACTGGCTTTAACTTAAATTCTTCAGCTGCATTGACCCCTAACAAGAGAGTCAGCCTGTCCTTTGAAGCTTTGAAGCCAAGAGTTGGCTTATCCGCTCTAACAAGTAAAGTCCTAAATGGCATCTTCTTCCAACAGAAGGCAGTTTCATCTACATTGAAAATCTGTTGTTTAGTGTAGACACCATCAACTATCTTAGCAAGATCTGGATAACTTGTTGCATTCTGCATCAGCATGTGCTGCTTCTCCATGCAATTTTATGTTATGGAGACAGCTACTTTCTTTAAACCTTATGAACCAACCCCTGCTAGCTTCAAACATTTATTCTTCAGCTTCCTCACCTCTCTCAGCCTTCATAGAATTGAAGAGAGTCAGGGCCTTGCTCTGGATTAGGCTTTGGCTTAAAGGAATGTTGTGGGGTTTGATCTATTCAGACAACTAGAATTTTCTCCATATCAGCAATAAGGCTGTTTCTTTTATTTTTTTGTCATTTGTGAGCTCACTGGAGTAACACTTTTAATTTCCTCCAAAAAGTTTTCCTTTGCATTCACAACTTGGCTAGCTGTTTAGTGCAAGAGGCCTAGCTTTTGGCCTATCTCGGCTTTTGACATGCCTTTGTTATTAAATTTAATCATTCCTAGTTTTTGATTAAAAGTGAAAGATGTGCAATACTTCCTTTCACTTGAACACTTTGAGGACAGTGCAGGGTTATTAATTGGCCTAGTTTCAATATTGTTGTGTCTCAGGGATTAGGGAAGACTGAGGTGAGGGAGAGAGACAAGAGAATGGCTAATGGTGGAACAATCAGAACACACACAGCATTTATCAATTAAGTTATATGGGCCATATCTTATGTGGGCATGGGTGTAGTGTTCCAAAACAATTACAATAGAAACATCAAAGATCACTGATCACAGATCACTATAGCAGATATAATAATAATGAAAAAGCTTAAAATGGTGTAAGAATTACCAAAATGTGACCTAGAGACACAAATTAAACACTCGCTGCTGGAAAAATACCAGTAGATTTGCTTGACACAGGGTTGCCACAAACACAATTTGTAAAAACTGCAAAAATTGAGAAGCACAATAAAGTGAAGTGTAATAAAACAAAGTATGCCTGTGTAAGGCAAAGGTAAAGATTCGTTAGGGTAGTAGTTCTCAATCTTTACTGTCAATCAGGATAATTTATATGCTTATTAAAAATGCAGATTTCTGGCCCTCAACCTCAGAGATTCTGAGTCATATTTTTGCATTTTGTACTCCAAGTGATATTTTCTGATGTAGGTAGCCCTGAATTCATTCTTTGTGAAATACAGATTTAATTAGCTCTTTTCCTTTTTTTGTTTTTAATAACATGAAGCTGTGCAACATAAGAGTAACCAGTAGAAATATAGGCAACTGCATGAAATAAAAGGAGTAAGGCAGGTTTACACCTGTAAGAAATTTGGTGTACAATGGAATATTGATTAAACTTGAAATATTATAAGCTCAGCTATTAAATTCTTAAGTTAGGAAAGACTCAACTTTTCAACATTAAGGAATAGATGGTTATGCCAGTTTGGATATATTATGTCCCCCTCCCCCCCCCAAAAAAAAATGCCATATTCTATAATGCAATCTTGTGGGGGGAAGATGCATTAGTGTTGATTAGGTTGGAACCTTTTGATTGTTTCCATGGAGATGTGACTCACCCAACTGTGAGTGACACCTTTGATTAGCTTGTGACCTCTTGATTGAATATTTCCATGGAGGTGTGAACCCACCCATTCAGTGTGGGTCTTGATTAGTTCACTGGAGTCTTATAAAAGTGCTCACAAACAGAAGGACCTCAGAGTTGCAGCCAAGAGAAACATTTTGAAGATAGCCATTGAAAGAAGACATTTGTTACTCCAGAGTTTGCCCGGGAAAAACTAAGAGAATACTCCCAGATGCCTAGAGAGAAACATCTTGGGAGAAAGCCATTTTGAAACAACCTGGGAGCAAAGGAAGAAGACACCAGCCAAGTGCCTTCCCAGACAATAGAGGTGTTCCAGATGCCATTGGCCATTCTTCTGTGAAGGTACCCTGTTGTTGACACCTTAGCTTGGATGCTTTCATGGCCTTAGGACTGTAACTTTGTAACCAAATAAACCCCCTTTATAAAAGCCAATCCATTTCTGGTATTTTGCATAATGGCAGCATTAGCAAACCAGAACAGTGGTGATATGAGTTTCTTTGAAGGAAGTAACAATATCTTAAAGAACTTTTTATCCTGCACAGTATCTTGCACAACACTTCTCACATAATTGGTGATTTATAAATGTTGAATGTATTAATGAATGCATTAATGAATATTTTCCTGATCCCCCTTATTTTGCTCTAATTTTTTCCAAGGCACTTACCACCTTCTAATAGACTTCTTAGGGGAGAGGTAGGATCCTGATAGTTGCTTTAACTGATGTATTGCCTCTTGGAATAATTTGGGTAAAAAAAATGTTATGTTTGGAAGAGAGGGATGATTAACCTAATGGAGATGATCTTCAGTGTGTGACCTCATATCTTTATTATGTACATACATAAAAATATCAGATGCTGGGGTGCCACACCTGAGTGACCTCGAGACTAATTTTTTATCTCAGAAGAACTCAGGTTGAAGATTTGTTGATTCCTGGAAAAACTGATGCCAACACCAATAGAATGAGCCAGTGTTAGATGGAGATAATTTTCTTAGTTTGTGGATGGCAGGGTTGAAGAAAACACCTTGGCTAATAATGATCTCAGAATTGTGGGTGGTTCAAAGCACAATATCAGGAATGACTTGAGAGTTGGATCATCCAAATCTGTTAATGGTGACAATGGGTATATGGTGAGAAATGTCTGGTGGTATCCAATTTGTAACTCAGACAGATGACATTTGGCTCAGGAGGTTGGTCCTTACTTGGTAGAACCCCACAAGGATGCATGGGTAACAGAATCCAGCTCAGATCAAGATGGTCTATTGGGAGCAAATCCGTAAGTGTAGTTTGCATAAGGGTTTCAGATCTAGAAGGGATTAGGAGTGCATTAGAGTAAGAAAGTAGGCAAATTGAGGTAGGTGTTATGGCAAATCAGTGTCCAGAAAAATGATCTCTGGTAAATCTTGCTTCTCTGATGTGTTCATGAGAGTCAATTTATGTAGGTTGATGACTACAGAATGTACTTAAACAATTCACTTCAATGACTCATGATTTGATTATATTGTATATCTGGCCTCATTCATTCTGAACCAAAACAGTGGGCAAAAGCAGTACTAACTTGCTTGGTTGAGAAAGGCATTGCTTTGACAGCCTTAGTATTATTTTACAGAAATGCTTCTCTCTTTTTTTGATTCTGCTAAACCTAGTATATGAAGAGCATTTTTCAGTTTCTCTTTAAGAACATCTTGAAAGGATGGTTTTGTATCAGCTGTTGCCTGGCTCTTCATCAGCCTCTTTCTAAATTTAATTTTCCTGTTTCCTTTCTTTGCTCCACTGAGCCAAGAATTACAAGATTACAGTGTTCAGCATGATTCCTGGAATTGTTCGTTTTGTCAACCAGAAAGAAAACAGACCACTGATATTTGTAAGACTGTGTACTTTCTCATTTAATGATTCTCCAATTAGTATGCTGGTCAGTCTCAGAGAGTGCATCTAAAAGAGCCAGTGAGTGCACGTTCTTTCTTTCCTGCTCCCTAATCTCTCTCCCACTACTGTCTTTATCCATAAATGATAAAGCTGGAGTTTTGTGAAGTAGTCAGTTATATAATGTCATGCAAATAACAGGTCATTGTGCTTAGGTCTCTAATATGGTGAGTGTCCAAATCTCTTTTCATGTAGAACTTGGTATGCCCATGGGTCTGGAAAAGTTTAATTTCGTTAATTAAATAAGCAGGCATCAAGCTACTGGGGGGATTGGGAAATATTTTGACCAAATATCCAAAGTAGTATGTCAGGTCTGGCTTCTGGGATATGTAACTTGTGCAGCAGCACATGGCCTGCTATCAGAAGTGCCCATGTTTGAGTTAATATTCTGCTGTCCTTGTTGTGAAATTGTCAACAGTCTTATCTCTGAACTTGTAATTTGTAAATGAAGTTTGATGGAACAATGGAGCATGTGCATGAGCAGAAGAGATAAGCACAAAATGTATGTCACCATTCTCCACTGCCACATATTCATACGCAGTGTTTATGATGCTCTGTGAGCACAGAATTCCAGTGGATCCATAATGTGTGGGGGTTCAACAAGACTCAAAGCGAGTGCAAGGTAAGTGTGTTACATCTACAGCTGAGTAAGTGGGGTACTATCAGATCCAAGATGCCACCTTTTCCACTCAAACAAGAACTTGCTTCAAATGCATGAGAAAGGCAATGGCCTTCTAAGACATATGAACAGCCAAGCAACCCTAACATATTCTTTCCTACTCATGTTTCTTTCTTATATTAGCCAATTACTTACACTGAAAGTGATGACAGGGAAGGAAGAGAAAGAGAGTGACACTCATAGATCATTTTTAATTTAGTCACTCCATATTCATCATTAAGTTTAAGGTGAGAGAGTGTTGGTAGAATTTCTACATATCAAGAAGTGAAATAAAACCAGTTGAGTTTTGTGCAGCATTTCTATTATTCTTGTAAGAACAACATATATATGCATATACAAGCTATAAAATGTGAATTGGGCAATTTTGGTGATTTTGCATATGAGTTAAATCTCCTTTAGTTGTAGGCATTGCAAAACATGAAGAGTGGTAAATTCAAGCTAATTAAAAATTTAATTTTTTCTTCACTTAGAATGACATTCAACAAATAAAAAACACCGTGACAAGAGAAAGACCAGTAAGAAAGGAAAAAGTTTTATGTTTTAGTAAATTTAAGGGTATTTTCTTCCTGTTTTTTTAAACCAGAGACCCCACCTTGTCATTTTACCCTGGGCCCTGCAAATTTTGTTAGCCAGCCTTGCAGAATATTCTCAGGATCACTTATATTTTCTTTTTCTTCATCATGCATCCCAGCCTAGGGAAGTGGCTGTATGAGACACTGCTCTGTGTAAATTCCCTCCATAGTCAGCCTACATCATATAGGCCAACTTCTCTAGTCCATGGGAAAGACAGTCTTCTTTGTAGAAAATCCTCTTCCAAAGACGGCGCGTGCATCACAGGGTAGGTCTTGCTGTGTGAGAACGGACAAATGTCTTTCTGCCCTCCCTTTCGTAAGTCTTTTCCTCATCCAGGATTGATGTTGAACCCGTAGCACTTTGGTTGCCAGAAGTCTTTGGAGTTGAATATGGAGGGTTTGTTGTTGTTATTGTTGTTGTTTGACTGTTTCAAGTGAAGCATCACTTCTTGGTTACCAGCAGCTAAGAATGTTTGGGTTGTAGTTTTACACAATTACTTCTTCTGGCATGGCATTTTTATTTCAAGGCACTAAACTTATAGTAGTATCATTTTGTGTGTGTGTGCGTGAGAGAGAGGGAAAGAGAGCTAGAGAGAGAGCGTGAGAGAGCAAGCATGAGCACGCGAACATGTTTTAGTGGTGGCAGAAGATTGTGGGTGGTAATATCCTTTCTTCTCCTCCCCTTCTCTACAACCAGCCTAACCCAACTATGAGAAATTTCAGAAGATGATTTTATTCACTTGAAGGTCACAGGATATATATTGTAACTTTAAATATGAATGAAGATGGAAGGAAAAATTGCCTGTAATTTCATCACTCAGTTATCCACTATTGACACTTTGGTGTATTTTCATTTTGTCTCTTTCTCTCTCCCTCCAATCCTCTTCTTCCCCTCTCCACCTTCTCCCCCTCCTTCCTTTCATTTTTTTCATACACACACACACACACACACACACATATGTATGTATATATTTATTCTCCTTATATAGTTTTGTCACCTTTTTTCTATAACATTATATGAGTATTTCCCATGTCCTTAACTTGTCTCTGAAAACATATTTTGAAAATTGCATCAGACTATCACTTGAATGCATGTGCTATAATTTACAGAAGTCTTTTATAGTTGTACATGCAGATAATTTGCAAATTAGTCTTCTGTTTCTGAAGGTACGTTGATTACATTTACTTTTTAAAACTACTTAGAAAATACAGTAGACAATAGCCATGTCTGTAATAACCATTGGATTAAGCAATAGCCAATCTGTGCAGTTTTAAGATTTAGATTACAGTACAGTCAATTCAATCAATTGTGTGGTGACTGAGAATTTAAAATGACCAAAAATAGAATTGATTCAAACCATCAATTTGATATCCCTGAATAGAAACAGCTTCAGTCATCACAAGATTAATCAGTAAGGTGTTAACATAAACCAATAAAGCACAGAAGACTTCAGATTAAGAATTTTATATCATTTAAAGTCTGAGCCCATTATCCTTTCCATGCAAGTGCCCTCAGGCTTTCAAATTAATTGCATGTGGTTTAAGAAGATTTAAGATGAGGGTGATACACTCAGCAGAGAGCAAACTTGACCATTGCTATCTTACTTTAATTAATCTCTTTATTCCCTATCTTTCAGTTCACCAGCACCTGAATAAAGAAAAGTAAAATCATGTTCTTTTGAGTTGAGGAAACAACTGAGTTACAAGGTAATCTGATATGGGGAAGGATGAAGGAATGTAAAACTTAGAATTCCTAACAAGTGGACTTGAATTGAAAGTCCTTTTACAACAGCATGTTTTTCATGCTTCAGTGGCTGACTTTTCTTCCAGGTTCCTGGATCATGCCCTTAACCTCTTGGGGTTTGGGAACATAAAGCTTTCTCCCTTTAACTAGCAGCCTAGGCTGGCTTTCTAAAAATGATCAGGTTCAAAAAGCTACTCCTTTTTTAACTCTGTAAGAATCTAAGTCTCCTTTAGAAATCAAAATCCTCTCAGGACAACTGAAAACTGTCCTCTTTTTCCTTAGCCCTTTCATTGTATGTAGAAAACTTGGCTGGTTTATAAGTAATTTAATGCATGCATTCATCCTTTAGCCTAAAAATGTTTACTGACCACCTACTATGTGCCCAGAATAATGCTAGGTGAATAAAAACACAGCCTCTTTCCTCTTGGAGCTCACTCCCTGGGGAAGAAACAGACATTAATCATATGAACAAAGTGAAATTACAAATTTAAACATGCTGGAAGGAGAGGTGGTTGGTGCTATAAATGCCAATCTTAGGGGGATAATGGTCACAGAGAGTAGGGATCTTTGAGATCTGAGAGATGAGTAGAGGAAAGCCAAGGAAAAGAGCAGAGGAAGAACATTCCAGAAAAGGATAGTCTGTCACAGGGAGGTTCAAGGACTGTGAGGGACACCTGCAAAAATGTGAGTGGAATAATAGACTATTTGACCTGATCAGATTTACATTTACAAAGAACGCACTGGATGGAGTGAGAAAAATGGATGGGCGTCCAGGTGCCAAAACTATGAACTTCTCTGGGTTACTGGTGAAGCTACTAAATCCATCCTAGCTGTATTATCTAGAATGTGTTTTACTCAAAGCTTGAAAACAGAATCCAAAAAAAAAAAGGTTGCACCATTAAAGGTCCTATGGGGAAAACCACATTTGACAGTGAAATAACTTAGGAAGTCTGGTAAGGAAAGAGAAAATGTAACAGTTTAAAACATATTCCACTTAGCAACGCAATGTGTCAGACTAGGGTCATGGTGGTGGAAAGATTTGAGAGAGGTGCTGTTCTAGGTACTAAGATACATTGAACCTCAGAGGACAGTCACTGCCCTCCAGGAACCCAGAGTCTGGTGAGGTCTGCAGATACATGATAAGTTCTTACAGCACAACGACATGCATTACAACATGCAAGCACACAGAGCAGAGGACAGAGCACTGAGTGTGATTCTGAACCTGAGTCTTGAAGAGTGACTGAGAATTCACCAGATGGATGTGAACAGGAAAAGAACAAGAGACAAAAGGAACAAAATAAGTGTGTACTAAATAAATTACTCATTTCTCAGAGGAGTATTTTACAAAACCTGGTTTGGAATTACGTCTTTACTGGTCCATAACAAAATGAGGAAAATAAGGATGATAAGAACACACTCAGACATTTTCAAAGATACATAGTTTTTCCCAGGTGCTGGGAATACAAAAGTGAACAAAGACTGGCCCTTGAAAAGCATACATTCTAAGGGGGAAGATGACTGATAAATAAGTTGTAAGTGCTTTGCAATAATAAGTGCTTTGAAGAAATAAAAGCTGTGTGATAGAGAGCAACAGAGGACAATGTTTTAGATACTGTGGTTGGCATTTCTGATGAGGTGACATTTAGATGGAGACCTAAATGAAAAGTGAGTCAAACAAATAACTGGGAGGTGAGTGTTTTGGGCAGAGGTAACAATAAGGGCAAAGGCTGAGAAGTAGGAACACTGTTGGCTGCTTTAAAGTAGAGTAAGAATACCAGTGAGACTGGAGTAAAATGAGTGAGAAAGAGAGGGATAAGATATGAGTTAAAAAGAGATAGCTGAGGACCAGGTAATGTTGGTCATATCTCTGCTTCACATTCTCTTTTAGGATGTCAAGATAGGGAATTTGTATTTTATTTTAACTTTGTTGGAAGAGAGCTCATTTAGCCTTTTGTTTCCCTGGGTGTATTCCTTGGAACACCCAAGATGAGAAATATTCTTTTAAAAGATAGTATCATAGTTTGCCAGAGCTGCTATCACAAATGCCAAACAATGGGTTGGCTAAAACAACAAAGAATTACTGACTCACTGTTTTGAGGCTAGAAGAAGTCCTTAATCAAGATACTGGTGAGGTCTGCTTTCTCTCTGAGGACTTAGAAATCAAGACTCCCCAGTCTCGGATGTCATCAACATGGTGATGCATGACATCCCCTGAAAAAGCTCCCCCAGAGATTTCACAAATAAAGGGACAAATCCCACTGTTTAGAACTCTGGAGGATGGTAGAGACTGGAGAAAGGACTCCACAAAGCTGCAAACAAACAGAAAAATATCAGGTAGGAAAATTTTGTCCTGGAGCCCTGGTCCTTTCCCATTCCCCTCCTTCTCACTAGGTCTCTCACAGCTTGGGAGTCACACAGAGGCAGCATGGCCCAGGGTTTCTCCCACCATGGCCAGAGACTATAGAGAGACTCACAGCAGTGAGCTAGAACTCCATGCATATCCAGGTAGAGGGACAGAAGTCCTCAGAGGGACTGTGTGGGGTGGTGGGGACACAAAAGGGACCATGGGGGTTGTGGGAGTGAGACCACAATAGAACTGCTGGCAAGAACTCTTGTGCTCTTACTCAATCCAGTTTCAGTCAGCTGGACACCTAAAGGCAAAATGGACTTTTCTGAAGTGACCCACCTTTCTGAATTGACCCCATCTGGCTCCCCAGGGAGAGATACCCTAACAGGGAGGAAACCAGAGGTAGAAACATCTCACAGGAAAAAAAGGGAGGGGCAGTTTAAACTGAACTGCTGTAAGATAGATAAAAGAACTGAAAAGTGAAAGGAAAATGGGGCATTGATTGAGGGAGAGAATGTAAACAAATCATAGGAGCTAGGAAGAAAAGTCTGTACAAAAACAAACAGAACAGATCAATATTCCCAGAGAAGGAAAAAAGGAAAGGAAACTCTCTCCTGGAGGTGAAACAATTGCATAAAAACTGTAATCATAAAAATTGTACCACATATCTAGGGCAAGAATTAGATGAAGAAGAGCTAAGAAAATCTGAATAACTAAACCCAGGCTATTATAAAGGTCTAAAGTAAGTTAGACCAAGTTAATTGGCTTAATCCCAAAGCCAATCAACAGTAAAACCCTAGACAAGAGGAGAAATGGACCTTCAGAGTTAAATCATCAAGATAATCAGATGCCTAGATACAATCAAAAAGTGCAAGCCACAGTAAGAAACAGAAAGTCATGGCTTAGTCAAGGGAACAAATTAAAACTTCAGAGGAGACTCAGAAGTTGGAGTAAGATGCTCAAACAAATCTCATAAATCAATTCGAGGAGATGAAGGAAAATATGGATATGGAGCTAAAAGATATTAAGACAATGTGTGAGCATAAAGAAGAATTTGTAAGTATAAAAAGAAACATAACAGAAATTATGGGCATGAAACTCATCCTACTAGAGATTAAAAATATACTAGAAGAATTACAACAGCAGATTTGAACAGGCAGAAGAAAGAATCCACAAACGACAAGACAGGACAATCAAAATTGTACAGTCAGAAGAACAGAGAAAAGAATAGAAAAAATTGAGTAGTGTCTCAGGGATTTGGGTGAAAGCAAAAAGCATACAAACATACCATACCATGGGTGTCCTAAAAGGAGAAGGGAAAAGGGACAGAAAGAATATTTGAGGAAATAAGCTCCCCAAATTTCTCAACTCTTATGAAAGATATAAATATACGTGTCCAAGAAGCACAACATACTCCAAACAAAATAAATCCTAATAGACCTACTCTGAGACACACGTTAATCAGAATGTCAAATGCCAAAGATGAAGAGAGAATTCTAAAAGCAGCAAGAGAAAAGCAGTTTGTTACATACAAGGGATCCTCAATAAGACTAAGTGCCAATTTCTCATCAGAAACCATGGTGGTGGTAAGGCAGTGGTCTGATATATTTAAAGTACCAAAAGAGAAAACTGCCAACCCAAAATTCTGTATTCAGAAAAATTGCCCTTCAAAAATGAGGGAGAGTTTTAAATATACAATAATAAACAGAAACTGAGATAGTTCATAAGCAAAAGATGTGCCTTACAAGAATTACTAAAAGAGTTATGCAGGTTCAAAGGAAAAGTCAAGAGAGTGGTTTGGAGAATTGTGAAGAAATGAAGATCATCAGTAAGTGTAACTAAAAGGATAAACGCAAAACCCAGTACTACTGTATTCTCAGTATAAAACTCTATTCTTTAATTCATATAAGAATAAGAATACAATTGAACAAGAAAAAGGCATATTTCTTGATAACAGACATGCAAAATATTAAGTTGGAAAGTGGAAAAAAATGTAAAGAGGGGAAACAGAGGGGTATGGTAGCTGAGAACATACATGCCACTGAAGCTAAGTTTGTATCTTTTCAAATTATAGATGTAGGTTGTGTAACATAAACCCCAGGATAACTGCAAAGAAAGTATATTAAAAATATACAGAAACAGAAATAAGAAAGGAATCAAATACATCCCAAAAGATCAACTGTATAGAAAAGGAGGTTGCAATAAAGGGAGAGACAACAAAAGATACGACACATAAAAACCAAAGGACAAAATGGTTGAAGTAGGTACTGCCTTTACAGTAATAGCAAGGAATATTAATGGATTAAACACTCCAACTAAAAGATGTAGGTTAGCAGAATGGATAAAAAAGCATGATCCAACTATATGTTTACAAGAGACTCACCTTGGACCCAAAGACACAACTAGATGAAAGCGAAAGGATGAAAAAAGATATCCCATGCAAATAGTAATCAAAAAAAGAGTTGAAATAGCTATACTAATATTGAACAAAATAGACTTTAAGTCAAAAGTTGTTATGAGACAAAGAAGGATGCTGTATTTTAATAAAAGATGCAACCCACCAAGAAGAAATAACAATCATAAATATTTATGCACCTAACCATATACTGAAGGAAGAAATAGACATCTCTACAATAAGAATTGGAGATGTCAATATACCAGTCCCAATATTAGATAGAACATCTAGATGGTAGATCAATAAGGAAACAGAGAACTTGAATCACATGATATATGAACTAGCCCTCACAGTCATATACAGACCATCGTACTCCAAAACAGCAGGATATACATTCTTCTCAAATGCATGTGGATTGTTCTCCAGGATAGACTACATGTTGGGTCACAAAACAAGTCTCAATAAATTTAGAAAGATTGAAATCATACAGAGTATCTTCTCTGATCATAAAGGAATGAAGATGGAAATTAATAACAGGAGAGGAACTAGAAAATACACACAATTATGGAAGTTAGGTAATACTCTCGAAGAAACTGCAAGGGAAATCAGTAAGTATCTTGAGGTGAATGAAAACAAGAACACAGCATATCAAAACTGTGGGATGTAGTGAAGGCAGTGCTATTAGGGAAATTTAAAGCCCCAAACACTTACATTAATAAAGAAGACAGTGCTAAAATCAATGACCTAACTGCATAGCTGGAGAAACTAGAAAAAAACAAAAAACAAAAAACATTAAACTAACCCCAAAGCAAGCAGAAGGAAACAAATAATAAAGATTAGAGCAGACATAAATGAAATTTAGAATAAAAAATAATAGAATTAATAAAGCCAAAAGTTGGTTCTTTGAAAAGATCAATAAAATTGAAAAACTCTTAGCTAGACTTAGAAAGAATAAAAGAGAGAAGATGCAAATAAATAAAACCAGAAGTGAGAGAGGGGGCATTGCTACGGACCACATGGAAAGAAAAAGGGTCATAAAAGGATATTATGAACAGTTGTATATCAATAAATAGAAAAATCTAGATTAAATTGACAAATTTCTAGGAGCATGCAAACAACCTACACTGACTCCAGAAGAAATAGAAGACCAATTACAATAAACAGATTGAGTCAGTCATCAAAAACCTCCCCCCTCCCCCCAAAAAAGACCAGGACCACATGGCTTCAAAAAGTGGATCTTACCAATCATTCCAAGAAAAATTAATTGCAATCCTGCCCAAACGTTACAAAAAATTGAAGGGGAGGGAACATAACCTAACTCATTCTGTGAGGTCAACATCATCCTAATACCAAAGCAAGATAAAGATACCAGAAGAAAAGAAAATTACAGACAAATTTCTCTTATGAATATTGATGCAAAAATTCTCAACAAAATATTTGCAAATCAAATCCAACAGCACATGAAAGCAATTATACACCAGGATCAAGTGGGTTTTATTCCAGGTCTGCAAGGGTGGTTCAACATAAGAAATTCAATTATTGTAATATACCACAACAACAAGACAAAGGGAAAAAAATACATGGTCATGTCAATTGATGCAGAAAAGGCATTTGAGAAAATTCAGCATTCTTTCCTGATAAAAACACTTAGTAAAACAGAAATAGAAGAAAACTTCCTCAATATGATAAAGGGCATATATGAAAAACACACAGCTGACATCATACTCAATGGTGAGACTTAAAGCCTTGCTTCTAAGATATAGAACAAGACAAGGAGGCACACTGTCACCACTGTTATTCAACATTGTACTGGAATTGCTAGGCAGAGCAATTAGGCAAGGGAAAGAAATAAAAGGCATCCAAATTTAAAAGGAAGAAGTAAAACTTGCACTATTTGTGGAAGATATGATCCTATATATAGAGCACCCTGAAAAATCTACAGCAAAGCTCCTAGAGCTAATGAATGAATCCCGCAAAGTGGCAGGGTACAAAATCAAGATGCAAAAATCAGTAGTGTTTCTATTCACTAGTAATGAGCAATCTGAGGAGGAATTCAAGAAAAAAAAATCTGTTTACAATAGCAACTAAAAGAATCAAATATCTAGGAATAAATTTAACCAGGGGTTTAAAGGAATTGAACAAAGGAAACTACAAAACCTTGATAAAAGAAATCAAAGAAGATCTAAATAAATGGAGGGACATTCTTGTTTGGAAGACTAAATGTCTTGAAGATGTCATTCTGCCCAAAATGATTTACAGAAGGATTCAATGCAATCACAAAGTTTCAACAGCCTACTTTACAGAAATGGAAAAGTCAATTACTAAATTTGTTGGGAAAAGTAAGGGGCCCAGAATAGTGAAAACTTCTTGAAAAAGAAGAATGAAGTTGGAAGACTTATACTTCCTGACTTTAAAGTATACAAAGCTACGGTGGTCAAAACAGCACAAGGACAGACATATAGGCCAATGGAGTCAAATTGAGAGTTCAGAAATAGACCCTCACATCTCTGGCCAGTTGATTTTTGACAAGGCTGCCAAATCCACTTAATTGGGAAAGAATAGTCTCTTCAATGAATGGTGTAAGGGGAACTGGAAATCCATATGTAAAAGAATGAAAGGGGACCCCTATCTCACACCATATACAAAAATTAACTCAAAAATGGATCTAAGACCTAAATATAAGAATGAGGACTATAAAACTCCTAGAAAAAAATATAGGGATACACCTTCAGGATTTTATATTAGGCAGTGATTTCTTAGATTTTACAACACAAGCAACAAAAAGAAAAAAAAAAATAAATGAGACCTCCTCAAAATTAAAAACTTTTGAGCACAAAGGACTTTGTCACAAAATTGAGAACACAGCCTACTCAATGGGAGAAAATATTTGAAAACCACATATCCATTAAGGGTTTAATATCCAGAATATATAAAGAAATCCTACAACACAAAAAACAAACAAACAAAAAAACAACCCAATTAAAAAATGGCCAAAAGGTTTGAATAGACATTCCTCCTGAGAGGATATACAAATGACTAAAAAGCACATGAAAAGATGTTAACATCATCAGTTATTAGGGAAATGCAGATCAAACCACAATGAGATACCATGTCACATCCAATAGAATGACTACTATTTAAAAAAAAAAAACAGAAAATTGCAGGTGTTGGAAAGGATGTGTAGAAATAGGAAGACTTATTCATTGCTTGTGGAAGTGTAAAATGGTGCAGCCATTGTGGAAGACAGTTAAGCAGTTCCTCAGGAAGCTAAATACAGAATTACCACATGAACTGGCAATCCCTCTACTAAGTATATGCCCAGAAGAGTTAAAAGCAGGGACTCAAACAGACATTTGCATACCAATGTTCATAGTGGCATTATTCACAATTGCCAAAAGATGTAAGAAATCCAAACGTCCATTAACCCATGAGTGGATAAACAATATGTGATATAGATATATGATGGAATATTATTCAGCTGTAAAAAGGAATGAAGTCTTGATGCATGTGATAAGTGAAACTTGAGGACATTATGCTGATTGCAATAAGCCAGACACAAAAGGATAAATATTGTATGATATCACTTATCATTGAATTAATTATAATTAGCAAACTCATAGAGTTGTAATCTGGAATATCAGTTACCAGCAGATAGGTTGGGGATAGAGAAAGAGAGCTGATGCTTTTCTATTTGGGTTGATTGCAAAGGTTTGGAAACGGATGGTGGTGATGGTAGCACATTATTGTGAGTAATTAGTGGCGCTTATTAAGTATGTGAATGTGGTTGAAAGGGGAAGTTTTGGGTCGTGTATGTAACTAGAATGAAAGAAGTTAAAACATGGGACTGTATAAACCAGTGAACCCTGTTGTGGATGATGGACTGAGGTTAATAGTACAAGTATTAGAATGTTCTTTCATGAATTATAGCAAATGTGCAACACCAATACAAGGTGTTAATAATAGGGTGGTATGTGGGAAACATACAGCTAATGTCAACTATAGATTATAGTTAATAGTGCTATTTTAATATTCTTTCATCAGTTGTAACAAAGGTACCACACTAATGCAAAGTGTCAAAAATAGGGGGGTATATGGGAATGCTGTACGTTTTTACTTGAGTTTTCTGTAAACCTACAACTTCTTTAATTAAAAAAATAATAATTAAAAAAAACGTTATGCTATGTGAAAGAAACCACACAATGTACTACATATTGTATGATTCAATTTATGTCAAATGTAAATATAAATAAATCTACAGAGACAGAAACAGATTAGTGGTTATACAGGGCTGAGGAATGATAGAGAGATTGATAGGTGACTGCTGAGGAGTATGGGTTTTTCTTTTTGGAATAAAGAAAATATTCTGAAATTGGTTGTAGTGATGAATGTACAACTCTGTGAATATACCAAAAGCCATTGGTTTCCCTTTGGATGGATTGTATGGTATGTGAATGTATGTCAATAAAACTGCTTTTTAAAAAGAAAAATGAAAAAAAATCCTCCCTTTTCTTTACTCTGTGCATGGCAATGTAACATGTTGGTAACTCCTTTAACTGAGGCTGCAGAGACCTCATACTGATGTCCTGGGCTGCTACTGGGAACTGAGTTACTTTAAACAGTCACTCGACTTTAGATATGTGTTTCTTTATTTGAAATTAAAGGGCTTGCATTAACTCTAAGATTATTTGTAGCTCATTTGGTGTTTCTATGAGTTACTTTTATTGTATTCCTCTTGTATACTTGTGCAGTGTTTTTGTGTTTGTATGTTTTAAGACTTAAAGTGATGGACTTTTAATCTAGTCACGCTTTACTTTGTTAGAATTGGAGCATCCATTGAATCCTTTCTGTTAATTTGGATGCTACTTCTGACACTGTATGGATTTGGTGTCCCTTTTAGCTTCATGACACCTCAATATCTTTTCAATGCCATGAATGTTCCTATAAAAGATATTGATAAACCCAGGGGAAAAATGGTGTTTCATATTTTGGTCCTGGGAGAGAAATCTAGAAGGACAGAGAATATTACATTGCATAGTTCTATGGTTGTTTTGTCGATTAAGCATTAATGGAGGAAACCAATGTACCTAAACAGCAAACCAAACAAAGCAAAAAAAAAGTGAGAAAACCAAAAATTGACAAAACAAGTAGTAGAATGAGATGAAATAGGAAGAGAGCAAGTTATATTTTTTATGAGTAACCGTTTTTTATGGAAAACATTAAGGCATAATCTAATTAGTGTAAAAATCTAAGAAAGCTTTTCCATTCTAGATATCCCATTAAATGGTGAGATTTTTCAAGAAAGTTTATGGGAGTTTAATTATTCTCCAAAGTCTAGTATTTGCCAAACAGCTCACTATTCCTTTAAATTTGGTTATACTCCCTGTGGAGTAATAATATGCCAGTTTTGACCTCTATTTTAGTGGAAAGAAGGATTTAATTAACACCCTTTTCTTAACTACTGCTTTAATTAATACATACAAGTTAAAAGAGCTGATTTTCACTACCTGGATTTCATAAAGAAGGCATTCTAAGAAGTCATGAAATGAAAGCTTCATCTAAATACACGGTAAGATGCTCAACAATGCTAATAAAAGTGAATTTCTTGGAGGGGAGCAACCAGCCAGAGTTCCTGTGCCAAGCAATTCCACTGGCACAATGTAAAGTTGTGTTTTCTATCATCAGGGGGCTCAGCAGAAAACAGAGCTCAACAAAACGAGAAGTGTTTGAATGAAGGCCAGGTAAAAAGAAATGCAACTCCAATTATAGGGACTACATTCAAACATTCCAGCTCCCTGTCATTTATTTCAGTACCTCTAGTTTTATTGTAGATTCTTCTCTCTGCCTTGCAAATAAGCAACAGAAGAAAGATTGGTTGTTCTTACTTCTTTTATACCATCCTCTTAGGAATGGCATCTAAAGCTGAGTTGTTTATTTGTTTGCTTGTTTTATTTTTATTTTTTAGTCCTGAAAGTCAGTTTGTGGCAACACCAATCAAGTAAATCTAAACGTTTCCAAATCTCAAATTCATTTTTTGCCAAAAAAACCCTGAGTATAATGAAGATAAAGAAATATGAGTTGTGACTACTTAGTGAAGGTAAAATGTATAGATTTTATTTTAAAAAGTCCCAGGAGTATTTAGTTAAGATGTTACCTTATGATTTCCCTTCATCTATTTTCTGGTAACTGATTGTTTTGTAACAATTCCAAATTCATCTTCTTTTGATTCTGCCATCCTTATCTGCTACTCTGTGAAGAAGTCTAAAATTAGTTCTATGAGATGATAAAGCCCCCATGGAATTTTCAGGAAAATTCACACGTGAAACCCCTTTGATTTAATCTATCGAGGTGTTGTTCTAAGTGCTGGGTATGATTCAAATATGCTGAGAACATGGCTCCTCTCACTGACATAGAAGTAAAGTCAATAAAGGAGAAAAAGTAGCAATCCAGTTAAATATAAACCAGAATATGTTAAACACTGTAACACATATGCCCAGTAGGAGGGTAGTGGGGAGGAAGGGGGTTGAATCAGAGAAGCTTCATGAGAGAAAGGGGCTTTGAATTGGTCTAAAAAAGAGTTGGATGGGGAAAGTTCAATTCAAATAGATGGAATAACATGAGCAGAGGCATCAAGATGAGAAAGGGTAGACTATCTCTAGAGGATGGAGAAGAGTCTAGATTGTCCAAATTGTAAGGTTTTGAGGGGAAGAAGCAGAAAATAAAGCTGGAGAAAGAGGCATAGTCAGATCTTAGATGAGTTGGAATGTGGCAATGATAACACATGATGATTTGCATGCAATGAAAATATACGAGATCTTTTCTCAGAGGAGTGGCGTGAGCAAAGCTGTGTTATAGGAAGCCTAAGCAGAAACTTGGAATAGGGTGGATTAAGGAAGGGAAGAGACTATAGCAGGGAGAACAATTAGGAGGCAAATGCAGTAGTTTCTGGGGGCGGTAGTTAGAACTTTCTGGTCTGGCCAAAGGCAATGTGAATAATAGACACTAGTTGAAATTATTGTAATTTAAAAAGTGATTTTTGAACCTTGTCAGGTTGTATATTTTTGTCCTAGAGGACAAAAATTTAAAAAGATTTAAAATTTTTAGATGCTTCCCTCCCTCTCCTTTTAGATAATTTAAAAAGTTCTCATTTTCTAATAGGCTATTTATATTAAAAAAAAATACAGCTCTAATGTGTGTTCAAGTATGCAAAATATAAGTGTCATAGTGCATGATAAAAATGTAGACCTTCTACTATTTAAATGGATTTCTCTATTTCTATGCAGGAAGCATGCGTACCCTTATGATCACATCTTGCCTTGCAAAAGAACTCTCTTTTTGCTCTTTCCTAGGGATGATCATAGTATTTGAGGTGCATTTTACACAGTGCCACTCAGTGGAAATCACACACCATTGGGAGCCCAAGTACAGCAATTCAAGTGACATTGATTGATTTGGTACAGGTTACTATGAAGAAAATACTTTACCCAACTCAGTTGTTCTGCTGATATTGAATTAAATGCTGATACTTACTATGTTCACAATTTGAGCAAAAATGAAACATCCCAAGGTTCCATTATAAACCAACCTAAGGATTGTAAAAGATAACTGTTGCCATATGTTTTTCATTTAAATATGTGTATGTGGATAATGACTGAACTAAATCTGTTACTGCTGTTGAGATGTGACAGAATCATCATTCCTTAGAAATTTCTATTACAAAACTGTAAGTGGACTGTTAAACTTTGGCTCAAGGGCACAATAACCCTCACATCAGCATAATTTAATCATCAACATAAGGTAATGGAAAATTAAATTTGATGTTTAATACATTATAATTCCTGTCTCATGCATCTCATGACTATAGATTTTCTAAAAATGGGTTAATTTTATATATTGAAATGTCATGCTATACATTAACACTTTTATGTATTCTTTTATAACTTATTTTGGGGTAGGAATTATGTCATTTCTCCATCTACTTGGTAAATTTTTTTTTGTTATGCTAGAAAGTAATTTTTTTCTTGAATGCATAATCTTTTCTTATACATATAATGAAAAATTATCTAACAATTGGAAATTTGAGAAATGGACTCAATTTGAACTTGATAGTTTACATAATAGTTCATTTAATTTTCACAACAACTCTAGGAGGAAACAAATTTCCATCAAATTTATTGATGAAATACCCATGGGGAAAATGAATATTTTTGACTGCCTAGTGTTTGACAGAACTTATATAATTTATTTTGTCTGATCTTCATAATAACCTACAAGGTGGATATTAGTATCTATATATATATTTGTCTTAAAAACTAAAGAAACTGAGGCTCAAAAATGTTAACATTTACTGTAGTCACTCATCTGTTTTAGCTTCAAAGTCTTGAGTTCTTTCCTGTACATCAAGGAGTGGTAGAGTAGTACGTAATGTTAACAGATGGAGTTCCAGTCCTTTCTAGATGGTTGTCTGTAGGATTTTCTATACAAAGGATTCATTTCAAAGGTGAGATGTTAAACAAGACAACTTCTAAGCCTTTTCCAATTCTGTGATTCTAGAGCAGTTCCACCTGATTACCCAGAATTCTAGAATATAATTAGATTTTAGAGCCTCCACTACAACCCAGGGCTCTTGATCCTCACAGAGCACATAACATGGAGAAAAAGCACTTAATGAGAACACAGGTAGTCAATCAGATAAAACTTAAGCTCTAGTCACTTTACTATGTTTTGTAAAGACATTGCAAATGGTTCTTGGTTACGTTTCCAATTGAGGTAATGACTTCGTAAACGTCATCAGTCTCTAAATGGAAATTCTAAGATATCCAACTTATTTTTATTATGTTTAACCAATATCTAAATCCCTATATCTTGAGTAATGAAAAAATACAAATGGACTAGGCGTCAGGAGGCCTTGACTCTAACTTTGATTTTTGCCACTAACTAGCAAATGATGCTAACTCTCTACTTTGATAGCTATATCTATAAAATGAGAGAGGTTATCATTGTATACTTATTCAGCAAACATTCATTGAGCTCTTCATATGTACCAGGTTCCTCTGGGAATGTTATGATGTATAAGGCATAGGATAGTGAAGACAAATATGTTGAAATGTGCCAAGTGCTAATTGTAACTATGTTAACATTTTTAAGTACCATTTCCTATTCTAGCATTTTGTAATATTCTATATATATGAGAAAAATATTGCTTACACTATATCATACTGTTATATTATTTCACCAGAAGCAGTAAAAAAGCTCTTTCCATCCATTTTGAAGATTTTTTATAGATATTTAAATAATAAAGATAAGGCAGACCATAACTCACTGACAAACACAAAGAAAACTATTCAACATGGCAGAGTCAACACTTTAAAGTCAGCATTTGGGTTTATGTGTATCCAGTGTGATATTTATTATGTAGTATCATTTCCCAAGTTGGGAAATACTGCGGTGGTAAATGACTCAATTGCAAGATTAAAATAAAAACAGAAAATAATTTTAATCATATCTGTGGAATCATGCTAATTTACAAAATGAAAGAATTTTTAAAAATTTGAGTCAACCTTTCAGTTCAAACTGGACCGAACTGAGGAAGTGTGAATAGTGCTCAGATGACCACTTTTCTCATAGTTCCAAGATTACTGGCACATAAGGAGGTTGAATTCTGGGTAGCTTCATGGAAGTACAGAATAATATGAGAGCTACAAGGAACCTCAAGAAAAACCATTTGGTCTAATTATCCTGATAAAATGTCTGAGAATTAGAGACTTGTGTTCAGTGCTTATCTCATAAAAAAGCTGTGAATGAGAATGTTGTGCATCTCCATCTATTTTTGGGTTGAACATAACAATTTGTTTTCTGTCCACCAGTCTTGTGCAAGGCAAGAGGGTTCTTTTTTTTCCATTACTCTTCATATATTTGTATTTGTCTAATGGGTTTTATACATTTTGGTGCTAAAATTCAGTGAATTCTTTCAGAGCTTTTCCCAAAATAATACAATTTCTTGACTCTTCAGCAATCCTATTGGGTTGACTCTATGATATAGATTATGATCTCTTGCATAACTTTTTCTGTGATTGTGCATCCAGAACATGACATCTTTAGTTCAGTAACATTTATTGAATGCTTATTAATAGGATACGAACCGTGTAGCATCGTCAATTTAAAATAGGATACCTTGTATATTAGTGCTTAATTCTTCTCATGTTTTTATCTTGGTAGACTTGATAAATGATTTTTAACATTTATGAAGATATTTAAAGGTTTTTTCTACAAAAATCATGCCTTTGGATTTTTAGCAGTCAAATAATATACACCATCCCAATTATGTTCAATAAAATGCTATTTATTCGTGTTAGACAACTGTTAACCAGTAAATACTATTTTCTATGTTAAACAGTAAACCATTATCTATTGACTAATCAAAATATCTAGCAAGGAAGGGTTAAGGTGCAGTTTGAAAAAGCGTAATCATTATATAGCTTTCATTTATTTATTTATTTATTTTTTAATTGAGATCGTTCACATCCCATACAATTATCCAATGATCTAAAGTGTAAAGTCAGTTGCCCACGGTACCATCCTACAGCTGTGCATCATAGCCACAATTAATTTTTTTCAATTTTTAGAACATTTTCATTACTCCAGAAAATAAAGACAAAAAAAAAGGAAACTCAAATCCTCCCATACCCCTAACAAGCCCCCCCTCCGTTATTGACTCATAGTATTGGTATAGCACATTTGTTACGGTTGATGAAAGAATGTTAAAATACTAACTATAGTATATAGTTTGCAATAGGTATACTTTTCTCCTTATATGCCCCTCTATTATTAACTTCTAGTTATAGTGTCATATATTTGTTCTAGTTCATGAAAGAGATTTCTAATATTTGTACAGCTAATCAAACATTGCCAACCACAGGATTCACTGTTTTATATATTCCCATCTTTTAACCTCCAACTTTCCTTTTGGTGGCATACATGACTCTGAGCTTCCCCTTTCCACCACATTCACACACCATTCAGCACTGTTAGTTATTCTTATAACATGCTACTGTCACCTCTGTCCATTTTCAAATACTTAAGTTCAACTTAGTTGAACATTCTGCTCATAATAAGCAACCACTCCCCATTCTTTAGCCTTGTTCTAGATCCTGGTAACTTATATTTCATGTCTATGAGCTTACATATTATAATTAGTTCATATCAGTGAGACTGCAATATTTATCCTTATGTGTCTTACTTATTTCACTCAATAAAGTGTCCTCTAGATTTCTTCAACCCATTTTTTTTAAGTTGGTTTTGTTCACACCCCATACATTCCATCCTATGTGAACAATTGATGGTTCCCTGTATAATTACATATTTATGTATTCTCTACCCTCACCACTATCTATTTAAGGACATCTCCATATTTTCCACAAAGAAGGAGGAAGAATCAAAGGAGGTAGAGAGAAAAAAGAAAAAGAAAAAAGTAAGAGAAAAAAAAATGACAGAAAGCAACAAAAGGAAAGATAGCATTAAACTAAAGTAGAATAAAGAGTCAGACAACATCACTAATGCCAAGAATCCCATACCCGTCCCTTATGTCCCCCTCTTATATGCATTTAGTTTTGGTATATTGCCTCTGTTACGTTAAAGGAAGCACAATACAGTGTTTCTGTTAATAATAGTCTTTAGTTTGCATTGATTGTATTTTTCCCCCAATCCTACTCTATTTTTAACACCTTGCAAGGTTGACATTCATTTGTTTTCCCTCATGTAAAAAAAGTATTTGTACATTTTATCACAATTGGTGAGCACTATAGGTTTCACTGAGTTATACAGTCCCAGTCTTTATTTTTCCTCTTTCGTTCTGGTGTGCTCCCAACCTCCTCTTTCAACCATACTCACAGTCATCTTTGTTCAGTGTACTTACATTGCTGTGCTACCATCACCCAAAATTGTGTTCCAAACCTTTCACTTCTGTCTTTTCCTACCTGTCTGTAGTGTTCCTTTTATTATTTCCTGTAGAGCAGGTATCTTGTTCACAAACTCTCATTGTCTGTTTGTCAGGGAATATTTTAAACTCCCTCATATTTGAAGGACAGTTTTGCCAAGTATAGGATTCTTGGTTGATGGCTTTTCTCTTTCAGAATTTTAAATATATCACACCACTTCCTTCTTGCCTCCATGGTTTCTGCTGAGAAATCCGCATATAGTCTTATCAAGCTTCCTTTGTGTGTGATGAATCACTTTTCTATTGCTGCTTTCAGGATTCTCTCTTTGTCTTTGACATATGATAATCTGATTATTAATTGTTTTGGCCTAGGCCTATTCAGATCTATTCTGTTTGTGGAATGCTGCACTTCTTAGATCTGTAATTTTGTGTCTTTAGTAAGAAATGGGAAATTTTCTTTGATTATTTCCTTAATTATTGCTTTTGCCCCTTTTCCCTTCTATTCTCCTTCTACGACACCCATGACACATGCATTCATGTATTTCATGTTGTCATTCAATTCCTGAGATGTTGCTCATATTTTTCCATTCTTTTCCCTATCTGTTCTTTTGTGTGTAGGGTTTCAGGTGTCTTGTTCTCCAGTTCCTGCGTGTTTTCTTCTGCCTCTTGAGATCAGCTGTTGTATATCTCCATTGTGTCTTTCATCTCTTGTATTGTGCCTTTCATTTCCATAGATTCTGCTGGCTGTTTTTTTGAACTTTCAATTTCTACCTTATGTTCACCCAATGTTTTCATTATATGCTTCATCTTTTTTGCCATATCTTCCCTAAACTTTTTGAATTGATTTAGCATTAGTTATTTCAATTCCTGTATCTCAGTTGAAGTGTAGGTTTGTTTCTTTGACTGGGCCATAACTTTGTTTTTTGTAGTGCAGTTTGTAGTTTTCTGTTGTCTAGGTATCTGGTTTCCTTGGTGTTCTAGTTTGCTAATGCTGCCAGAATGCAAAACACCCGAAGTGGATTGGCTTTTATAAAAGGGGGTTTATTTGGTTACAAAGTTACAGTGTTAAGGCCATAAAATGTCCATCAACAAAGGGTACCTTCACTGGAGGATGGCCAATGGTGTCTGGAAAACTTCTGTTAGCTGGGAAGGCACATGGCTGGCATCTGCTCCAAAGTTCTGGATTCAAAATGGCTTTCTCCCAGGATGTTCCTCTCTAGGCTGCAGTTCCTCAAAAATGTCACTCTTAGTTGCACTTGGGATATTTGTCCTCTCTCAGCTTCTCCAGAGCAAGAGTCTGCTTTCAATGGCCATCTTCCAACTGTCTCTCATCTGCAGCTCCTGTGCTTTCTTCAAAGTGTCCCTCTTGGCTGTAGCAAGCTGGCTCCTTCTGTCTGAGCTTATATAGTGCTCCAGTAATCAAGACCCATGCTGAATGGGCAGGTCCACACCTCCATGGAAATCATCTCATCAGAGGTATCACCTACAGTTGGGTGGGGCACATCTCCATGGAAACACTCAAAGAATTCCAATCTAATCAGCACTAAAATGTCTGTCCCACAAGATTGCATCAAAGAATATGGCTTTCTCTGGGGGGACATAATACATTCAAACTGGTACACTTGGTTACCCCAATCAGGCATTCCCAGACCAGAATGGGCTCAGATCTCAAAAGGGGGAAATATTCAGCATCAGGTTTTCCTGAGGGTATATCTTAGAAGACTAACATACCCTTTGAGGTCTCAAGCCACTGTGCTTTTCCTAACCTGCCAGCAGGTGGCACCTGTCAGTCTTTAGGTCCTGACTGGTGTAAGGATGTGTGGCCCCCTTAGTCCTTAGTTTCTGTTTTCCCCCAGTCTCTGGGGTCTGGCTCTGAATGGGAGGCCGGTAGTAGGGCTGGGCACCACCTCCTTCCACTTAGGGAAGATCATCTGCATTTAATTAGGTTCTTTGTCTCTCTGACTCTGCTATCTCCACCCTTGTCTGAGTCAGAGAGCTGTGAACTGAAGATGGCTGGGACTTTCTCCACTGAGCTGCCCAGGTCGAGAGAGGAAAAAGGGACAAAAAACCCCCCTTCTGGGCCAGTCCACGTTCCCCCTAGCTTCACTCACCAGCCAGAGATAGTGCCCAGTCCTCTGGGCTCCCCTTCCTGGCACAGAGAAGTCCTCTGGCTCTTTAAGGTCAGTCATCACTAAAAGCCTCTGTTTGCTTGTTAGGGATTTGTAGCTTGTATTGAGCAGTCCATGTTTGTTAATCAAAACCCCAGTTGGAGCTGGACTGAGGTACATTTGTTTGGTCAGAGAGTGCTGCTGTCTAGCACAGCGAGGTTTTGCAGCTCAGACTGCCATGGCGGGAGGGGGCTCACAGCTCATGTCTTAGTCTTTACTTACAGATTTTATGCTTCAATCTCAGGCATTCTTCCCGATCCAGGTTGGTGTATGGTGTGTGAACAGTCATGGTTGTCCTCTAGCAGTTATTCTAGATTATTTACTAGTTGTTCCTGGTTGTTTATTTTATTTATTTATTTATTTAATTAAATTCAGTTTTATTGACATATATTTACATACCATACAGTCATACCTGGTGTACAATCAGCTGTTCACAATACGATCATACAGTTATGCATTCATCACTGCAACCTGTTTCTGAACATTTTTCTTACATCAGAAAGAATCAGAATAAGAATGAAAAATAAAAGTAAAAAAGAACACCCAAATCATCCCCCCCATCCCACCCTATTTGTCATTTAGTTTTTGTCCCCACTTTTCTACTCATCCATCCATACACTGGATTAAGGGATTACGATCCACAAGGTTTTCACAATCACACTGTCACCCCTTGTAATCTACATTGTTATACAATCATCTTCAGGAGTCCAGACTACTGGGTTGGAGTTTGATAGTTTCAGGTATTTACTTCTAGCTATTCCAATACATTAAAACCTTAGAGGTTTTATCTATATAGTGCGTAAGAATGTCCACCAGAGTGACCTCTTGACTCCATTTGAAATCTCTCAGCCACTGAAATTATTTCATCTCATTTTGCATCCCCCTTTTGGTCAAGAAGATATTCTCAATCCCACAATGCCGGGTCCAGATTCATCCCCGGGAGTCATATCCTGTCTTGTGAGGGAGATTCACACCCCTGGGAGTCAGGTCCCACATAAGGGGGAGGGCAATGAGTTTACCTGCCTAGGTGGCTCAGTTAGAGAGAGAGAGAGGGCCACATCTGAGCAACAAAGAGGTATTCAGGGGGAAACTCTTAGGCACAATTACATGCAAGTTTAGCTTCTCCTTTGCCATAATGAGCTTTATAAGGGCAAGTCCCATGATAGAGGGCTCAGCACATCAAACCACCAGTCCTAATGTTTGTGACAAAATCAACATCAGTCCAGGTGATGAAGTCCAACACTTCTGCACTTTTCCCCAGCTCCTCAGGGCAGCCCTGTAAATATACTTGTATTCTCTGCCCAAATTACTTTGGGATGTGTCACTATTTCACTCAAACCTATTAGTTTATTAGTTGTTGTAATAAACCTATTAGTTTATTAGTTGTGCCAGGGGGACTAACTAACTTCTATAGCTTTTATTTTGAAAATAATAATACATCTGTTGTTTCCATAAGTGAAGTGACAGACAGTAAAACAGGGTAAAAATCTTGACTTGGTGGGATACATACAACATTGATGTTCAACTGAGGGGGTAACCCCTAAGTGATATATCCGAATCCTTTGATCTGATGAAATGTTTATGCTTATTCAAAGCAATTATAGGTTAAAAATGTTGGGAAGCCCTGATACTCAGTTAGTACTTCTGAAACATAAATTCAAAAGAAAAAATCTTAAATATAAATTGGCCAAATCTTCAACGAACAGTTTTATAAACATGAGATAAGCACTCTACTTTTTATAGTCTGCTTTTGTTACTTTGCCATGTCATCCAGATAGTAGAGTTAGATTAATTCAAGAAATTGTCTTTTTGTTTTCAAGGTAACAACTATTATATGCATTTTAAAGCACCTCGTTGGCTTTCCTTACCACCTCATGCAATTTTGAAAGTTTGCACTTTGTGCTCTAGAAATGATGAAATATCATGGATAAAACTATGGAAATTGTTTTCTGGACTTTTAGTGAAAAAAAAGGTATCAGAAGTCATACAATAAAGTCTATCTTTCTAAGATAGTTTGCCCTATATGATAGACCCCAGGGATTCAGATGTCTAAATAGCTAGCCAGAAAATTTTCACATCTAAGGTAATCTATGAATAAATCCACTTAGGATCAGTTTGAACTTACTTCATAAGCCAATTTCACATATAGACTAAAAAAAAAAATTTTATGATAATGAAACTTTCTATTAAACAAGATTGTATCTACTATATAAGTTAAATATGAATCCTTGTAAGATGGCATATTGTCAACAAAATGATTTGGTTGTATTTTTAATTTATCATTCTTTGGGTTTCCCCAAATCAACTGAATGAAAGGTTGTAACTGTAGCCAAACCAGTCATTTCATGACTGAAAGTTTTATTTAAATTACCATTTTAAGGAAAAAATCTGACTATTGGCAAACTGTTATAAGATTCAGAATTTTGGACAAATTTCCCCATAGCTTAACATATTAGTAAATGAAGACTATTAATAGTTTAAATAAAGTCTTTTAAATAATTTTTTAATAATGAGCTTATTTAGATTGTCCAAACCAGGTGGGGCATCATGAATAAGACATCTGGAGGTGAAATGAGGTAATCTATTGTACAATATATAGTGGATTGTAGATTTTGCATCGATATGAAGATATTACTAATATGAGATCTTGTCCATGTTAATTTTTTAAATTAAAACAAAGGGCATAAATTTGACCTTAACAACCTTGTTGATCTATGTACTTAGAATATAAAATTCCTGGGCTACTGGAGATATCAAGATTTGAGGTCAATCTATAATAATTCATATTCTAGCCCTGTATTTCTGAGTGTCAGGCAAATCCTTAAATCGTGTGCTGCTCCAATTTCCTCTTCAGCAAATTGGGTTTAATAATAATTCTCACCCACCTATCACAGACGTATATTAAGACTTTTGATGTCTGGCACAAAGCAGGTCCTTAATAATGTCTGAAGAACATTGGTAAACATATGTATTTTATATGTAAAGCAATATAAAATTAATGTGTCTTTCTATCTGTCTAAAATATCTGAATGTTTTTCAGATGTTGAGCCAGATATACATGCTGCTCCATATCCCTGAAGGCTCTTTTGAGTGCATTTTCTCTCAATCTCATCTCCGAAGCATCAGCCGGAGATCCCCAACAGATCCACCCCATGCTTGCATGCCACACGGCTCCAGGGAACATTCTCATTTCTTTCAGTTTTCACTTGGGACCATGTGCTCTAGTGTAAAGTTCAATGAACTTTAGCTGAAGTTAATATACCTATATTCTTAAGACAGGTAGTTGATCTCTTGTCTTTCACAATGCAGTCTACACACTTATACATACAAATTTATTTGGCTCGATTATTTGAAAGTAGATGTCATAGACTGAGAAGAGTGTGAGATTTTTACCCTACTTGAAAACTGGTGAGTTAGCTTATTAGCCTTTAAGTAATGGCTCCAGGGTCAGAAACAAAATCTTTATTACTCCTGGCACAGCAACAGCATGAGTTTTATGTTCACATTGGTTCCTCTTGTCCCTCGAGTCCCACAGGCGTGATGAGGAGGCAGGCCCAAGTGGATGCTGGGCAAGCAGTAGGTTTGTGTCACAGCTGAGGAACCTTGAACTTAAGAAACCCCAATATTTTATAAGGAGGCTGCACACAAATCTGCTTAACTTTAGCACCAGAGGGAGATATTATGTCTCTTCAAACATTCTTGAAAAGGCAATTTGGAACAAAACCTGTGGTGCTTGGGCTCACAAGATGTGCAGAAGTGTGAGTTTACTTGAGAATTATATTGTAAGAGTAGGTTGTAGACATCACCACATTTCATCAGTGAATGCAATGGTGTGCATCTCCTAAGAATGATGACATTCACCTATGACACATTATCATCACTCCAAAGAAAATTAGCATTACTAGTTAACATTCTCATTATTTGTTCACTTTCCTCTTATGCTAGGATATTATTGGCTTTATTACATGCAAGTATATATGGTGGAGATTAATTTTCTAGTTAACTAGTGTTCTATTTACAGTTCTCTAGTAAGAAGTAATCATTTGTAAATATATTCATGATCTCTATTGTGTCCTATGGGATCATGAAAAAGATTGATTAAGCAAAATTCGCCCTTGCTAGAAATGAAAAAAGCATGATATTGAAACATGGTTCCAAATGTAATAATATCAACATCAATAATAATAGCTGGCATTTTTAAAACTCCTAGAATATATTAGGCATTATGTCAAGGATTTTACATAATTTATTTCATTCTTATAGCAGCCCTATGAAGTTTTCATTGATGAAGAAATTGAAGTAACTTCCTCAAGGTCAGCTAGGAAATGACAGAACTAGGACCTGAACCCAGGTCCATATAATTTTAAAGCCCATGCTCTCAACGACATCTGTATTATGAAGTTAACTTCTGCTGCTGTGAGCTTTGCCAGTGTGAGTTTGAGTGTATTCCATTAGCACACATTATTTCCAGAAAGCTGCCCACTTTTTGAAGGTGGTGTTGTAGATCTCTTGGCTTGGTGGCTTCATGTGCTTTTAGAGGCATAACCATATTCAGAACTTTAACAGGAGAAAAGCAATGTAGCATCAGAAGAAACTGTTTCAAAATGGTTGGAGACCTAACCACTATGTCTTAGAGTCAGAGATAATATGATTCAAATACTGGCTTATTTCCTAACTAGTGTGGGACCTTGGCAGGTCAGCTAACCTCCGTATGACTACACATCTACAAAATGTGGATAACAAAGGCACTTCTATGCTAGACCAATGTCAATGCTCAAAAATGTCCTTGCTGATTCTTCACTCAGCTCCTTTCTCTGGGGAAGTTCCTATTCCAATTCCCCTGAGGCAGGGTGAGGACAGCAAGAGCAACCTATGGTGGCTGAGGTTGCTAGGTCTCAGGACACTTTATACAAGACCCCCAGAAGAGTGAGCATCCACTTCTAACCAGTCCTTGCTTCCTTCCAGGCAGTGATGCTGACAAGCAAAACACTCAAAGTGTAGTGACATTATGCATTGGCTGCACTGCCCTGACCTGGAGGGTGAATCAATAGGTGTCCACTGCTCAGAAGTGCTCCTTGAGAGCATTGATTCAAAAATTTCTTATTACTGTATTCTTTTTCTATGTTGTTCAACTTTTAATAAACTCTTCCTCAGATCTTGTGGAACAAATGTAGTCATAATTGACTCTGCCTTTAATTACTGTTTACTGCATTTGCATGAGGCTTGCCTCATAATGTCATAGCCATAGGTTTTTTTTGAGAGTAGACAAGATTGAGTCATGTACCTGACAAAAGGCATGTTCAAGCCTTAATCGTGTTCCTGTGGGACTGGTAGGACCTTTGAAGATTTCATTGTTAGTCAAGGTGTGGACTCATTTGTGAATAGGATTTTCAAAGATCCTGTTTAGTTGATGTTTTAGTTTATGGGCTGCTCAAGCAAACACCATGAAATGGGAAAAAGTCCAAATCAAGGTGTCATCTAGGTGATGCTTCCATCCCAGAGACTGGTGTCCTGGGGCTGACTGCCAGTGACCCTTGGTCCTTGGCTCTGGTCACATGCTGATGCACACAGCCATCTCTCCTGCCTCTCTGTTCTCTTCCGCTGCATGTCAGCTTCTGGCTTCCTTTGCTCTCTCACCCTGTGTCCATTTATAAAGGACTCCAGTAATAGGATTAAGACACATCCTGACTGGGCTGGGCCTCACCTTAACTAGAGTAACCTCTTCATGTGTTCCTACTTACAAGGGGTTCACAGCCACAGGAATGGATTAGATTTAAGAACATGCTTTTCTGGGGTATATATAGCTTAAAACTGATATACAGTGGAAGGACAGGCATAGGATAAACCCTGCCATTCCAGAAGGGATAAATTGGAAGGGAAACAGGGGTCTCTAGTCCCAAATAATTCCTAAAACCAGCAGGGCAAACTCCCTCAGTTTCAAGGTCTGAGAGTCATCTATGAATTGACGTTTTGTCCTCTAGTCCAGATAGAGTGGCAGGCTCAATCCTTCCAAGTGCTTGCACAGCAGCCATGCTATCCCCAAACACTGGGGTAAAGGCTCCACCCTCTCTGAGCATTGGATGGTAGCCTGGCTCTCCACAAACCCCAGGGCACAGGCTCACCCTCTCTGAGCAGTGGGGTGGTGGCCAGACTCTACGTAAACCCTGGGGGACAAGTCCACCATTTCTGAGCATTGAGGTGGCAGCACTCTTTCTGAACAACAGGGTGGAGGGCCACCCCTCAAAGTACTGGGGCAGATGACCTGCCCCCTTCATGTGGGAGTGGACTCACCCTTTCTATATACGTGGGTGGACCTGCTCTCTTGGCCTAAGCAGGTATCTTTGATCCAGATCTGATCTTCCATGGTTCTGCGCTTG
Organism: Choloepus didactylus; assembly: GCF_015220235.1. Classification (NCBI taxonomy): domain Eukaryota; kingdom Metazoa; phylum Chordata; class Mammalia; order Pilosa; family Megalonychidae; genus Choloepus; species Choloepus didactylus. Next base: position 84,137,517 of record NC_051311.1, read on the forward strand.
AAACCATTCTTCCTTCAATTTGCCCCTTTTAGTGTAGGCTGGCATAGTTTCCGTTCATACAAATCTCACACAGAACTTGTTGGTTTTGTGTATAGTTCACAGGGGTCAATGCCAACAGAGAGTAGGACTTTCCACAGATCCTTCCAGGATAGCCACACCTCCAATCCTGAAATTGCTCACTCCGAATAGAAATTGCTGACTGATTCTGTGTTCACTTAAATGCTCACATGGAGCTTTATTCTCTGGGGACCGACATGCTGGAGGCTCAGAATTCTCCAAACCATCAATGTCTGGTTTTATTGTGCCCAGGAGTTCATTTCTCAGTTAGCCCTTTCTTCTCTCACTTTACTGTATGCTTTAAGGAGAAACCAGGCTGCACTTTCCACACTTAGCTTCAAAATCTCTTCAGCTTAATATTCAAGTTCACTTTCAAGTTCTGCCTTCCATCTGACATCAGAACTCAATTTCTTCAAGCTCTTTGCCACTTTCAAACAAGGATCACCTTTCTTTCCTCCAGTTTGCAATAACACATTCATCATTTCCATCTAAGGCCTCATTGTAAGTACCTTTAGCATCCATATTTTTATCACCAGTTTCTTCAAAGCAATCTAGATCTTTTCTGTCAAGTACTTCACAATTCTTCCAGCCTTACCCATTACTCAATTCCGAAGCTGTTTCCATATTTTTGATATTTGCAATAGCAGCACCCAACTCTCTTGGTACCAAAATCTGATTTAGTTTCCTGGGCTGCTCAAGCAAATACCATGAAATTGGTCAGGTTAAACAATGGGAATTTATTTGCTCACAGTTTAAAGCTAAGAAAAAGTCTAAATCAAGACGTCATCAAAGCGAATCTTTCTTCCCAAAGACTGATGTTCTTGGGCTGGCTGCTGGTGATCCTTGGACCTTAGCTCCTCTGTCACACGGCAATGCACATGGTGCCTCTCCTGGCCTCTCCATTCTCCTCCCGGTTCCATTGAGTCTCAGCTCATGCTTCTGTGGCTTTATGTCTGTCTGAATTTTATTCTGCTTTTAAGGGACTCTAGTAATAAGATCCATCCTGATTGGGTTGGCCATACCTTAACTGAAGTAACATGAGTAGGTCCTACTTACAGTGGTTTCACACTCACAGTAATGGATTAGATTTAAGAACATGTTTGTCTTGGATGCATATAACTTCAAACCATGACAGATGAGGCCAAATTGAATCAAGGTGGACCCTTAATCTATATGATTGGAGTCCTTATAAGCAAAGGAAATTCAGATGTGGACAGTATAAGCCAGAAGTCAGAAGAAGCCAGGAGTCAGTGGAAATCAGAGGAGCAGACACAAGGAGACAGAAGTCCCCACATGATGGAGGATTGCTGGAATGCTACAGGCTCTGACCAAAAGCAAGACTTGCCAGTACTTTGATATTGGACTTCTATCCTCCAAAACCATGAGACAGTGAATTTATGTTGATTAAGCCAAATAGTTTTGTGGTATTTGTTATAGCAGCTCAGCAAACCTATTTCTCGTGCAACTGAGAGTGGGGTCTGGGCAATGTAACTCAAATTTGACACCTGGTCAAACTCCAACCATATTCTTGACTTTTCTTGCCTGTGGTTTGATCAGTTTTGCTTATTTCACATTATTTACATTAAAATATTGTAAAAGTTTCCTTGATATCTGGTTAATGATAGCTTTCTTTGTCCTCCCCTCCTCTTAAAATACAGGGATAACTAATTCTGAATTCTGTTCCATTGGGCATTATTTCAATCAGTTATGGCAACAAAGAATACTAGGAAATACCTCCTCAAAGAATAATAGCTAAAAGAGCTTATTGTTGTCCATTATTCTTAGAGAACTCATAGTGATTAATCCTAAATTGGGGTAAATCATGATATCTACCAGCTATGGTGTCCTTTCAGAATTTCTGACAATCAAGTGAGGAATTCTTTCCCAAAAAGACTATGTTTTAGATTTCCATGAGTTTCTTCAACTTGCTGGATTATTCAAGTTTTCCCCCAAGGAATTCTGGAATATGTTACACAAGTGAAGTACATCATATCCACCAACACCTAAATACCACAGCAGCTTCAGTTATATATATGCTTGGTATACATTTGATAAATGAGAGAAAGTAGAAAATGATGTAAATTTAGAAGTGAAAGGGAAGCCACCTAATCCAATAGTTTTAAACATATTTTGGCCATACTTTCATTCTTCACAAAAAATATCTCATGCGGAAATTCAGTGGGAAAAAGAGTGATAGAAGAGACACATCCCAATGAAAGCAGGAGTGGCTGTAGGTCTGGTGATAATAGAAATCAGAACTACTGCCTGGTTAGTGCCCTCTCCCTGAAACCTCCCCCTGCCCCCTTCCCAAGAGAGCTCTGAAGAATCCCTAGGTTTCCATGGAGCACAGTTTAAAAGCTCCTGATCCAAGTCAATGTCCTCAGTTCAATTTCAGTTCACCAAATATTTATTGAGCATTCCTACATTCTGACATTCTTCCAGGTGCTTAGGATAAAAAAGTGGTTATTTTTCAAAACCTCAAGGGGCTCTCATTCTAGAGAGAATTAATACACAATTTAGGTTAATGTGGCCAATGTTTTGATTGAAGTTTGTTTAGGGCATGATGGGTCTATAGATGGAGGTGCAATCTGGAAGCTGTGAAGAACTTCCAGGAGAAGTTGATCAGATGATTGACTTCTCTCTACTAGGACAAAAAGAGGACCTGGAATCTAATAGACTGGTGTAGAGGTCTAAGCTTTGGGGTCAGGCTGGGTGGGCTTCACTCCCAACCCACCATTGACCAAATGGGTCAACATGGGCTAGAGAGACCTGACCTCAGTACCCTCACTGTAAAGTGTTGATCATGCATCACTCAGAGTGTTCCAAATATTAAATGAGATAATATGTGCAAAGTGCCAAACCCAATGCCCAGAGCCTGGTGGTTGTTCAAAAACTCTTCTATCATTTTATTCTCTCCCTGTCTCAAACCCATGTTTTTTGATGAAAGACTAGTTCTCAGACATAGTGATGCCAAAGAAGAGATTGTACTTCCTGCAAAATATCTTTAAGTTACTGCTATTTCAAAATTTTGCCACTTCATGCCCTTTGGGGCAAAGGGTAAATGCTTCAAAAAGTACAGACTTCTAGAATTCTACTGACAGCAGAAAAGCTTTTGGACATTTAAAATCTTTTACCTCCCCTCTAAACTCGAGGGGCAGGAAAATAAGCTTGATTTTTTAAGTCATTTCTGCAATATTTCCCTGTAATTTGAGAGACACCTAAATTCAGGAGCAAAGATGATCCGTAATAAAAACTATTAATTGGTGTGTTCACACACACACACACACACACACACACACACACACACACACACACGCTATTATTGCTCAATGAAGTTCAACTGTGAATGCTTACACAACTTTCATTAAGGATAATTTTAATTCCTTATTTATATATTTTAATCCTATCTGAAACAGTTGAATTGTCATTGACTTAAAAGAAACTATTTAGAAATATGTAACAGGTTGACGTGAGAAGTTGTTTTATGCTGAAACAATTGTTTTTCTTTTTGGTTGTGTTTTAAAATTCTACAAGGGAATATTCCCATTATCTCTGGGTATGGAGAAAGTGAGTGGTATTTTCATATCACTACTCAGGGCAATGTTTCTTATGATTGACTGACAATGATTTTATTTGCTCTTACATTTTCCCCCAGTCCCCACCAGTTTGAAATAGATGTTGAAAGGTGCCTCTAGGTATATCATAATTGTTTCCCGTCAACCCTTTTGCCTACAGGTTTCTGTGCATGCCCTTAATAAATAAATGTTTGTAAAAGTAACCTTATTATACTGGTTTTCCACTGTGACTTTACCAGCTAGATTTTTCATCATTCATTATCATCTACCAAACATGCCTCAAGCCTTTCATTTGAATCCAGTGATTCTTGCTCAGGGTAAAATAAATGAATCTACTCCTAACTGAAGCCCTAAAGGAATTTGGCTTTGTTTGGTGCATTATTTATTTCTTCTTTGTATCTTTCAGGAGGCAGACACAACCTGTTCTGGAGGGGATTACAAGCTAGATTTTAATTTTCACCTCTTCCCAGAATGCCTGGAAATTCACACATCCTCACCCCAGTTTTCATAGCTATATTTTAAAGGCTGGCTTAAAAAAATCTTTGCTTGCATTTTCTTTACTGCTTCTACAGTTTGACCTAAATGACGCCGAACAATATCTTAAGTGGCTATACTCTCAGATTCATTTCACAATGGATTACATTTAGCATCCAGTACAATGACTTTGCAGAACTTCTTTCATATTGATCTTCACTTTTGGATCGCACAGAAACAGTACAACTGCATTCATTCCAGTCGATTCCAGGAAATGTGGCTCCCAAGCATGAGTGGGCAACGAAATACCTGTTTACAGTAAGTGCTTATTTTGTGAATAGTTCATAAACACTGTGAAAGTAGGGAGAGAGGAAAACATTCTGATGAAAACATCTGTTCATCTAGGAGAATTACCCTCACTCTATAATTCCCACTGGGCATTGTTCTGAGAACTAGATTTATTTATTTCATGATTGTCAGACACTTTCTCACAGAAAATTGTGAGCCAGACTAAATTCCAGACTTCAGGGGTTCACAACTAAGTACTCTGGGCTCAGTATAAAGAACAGTTGGTTAGCTCTTCTGTTTGCTCCATTAAGTCATTATTGTTAGTGCTGGTGAAAACATAGGCAAAATGCAATTAAGACATCTATTTTAAAAAGCCACCTAGACATCTATTTGTTTGGCAGATCATTCTACAATGAAGCTGTTTAGTCCAATAAAAAAGTTGGAAGAGAGATGTTTTTCTAAGATGTGGCTTTCATTTTTGAATGGTCTCATACATTTGGAATTTGTTTTAATGTTTTCTTTTTTCCCATAATAAAAAGAATCAAAATGTTGGGGAAGCATCCATAAGTACCTTTGGGGCTTTCTTCTAATATGCTGTGGTACTGAAAGAACACTGGTGGGATAGAGTATTCAATAATGTAATTATATTTATTCTTTCATGCAACAAATTATTTTAAATGCCTACTACATACTAGGCACTCTGTGAGCTATTGGAAGAATAGAGGTAGACCAGACAATTCCTGACCTGAGATTTCTCAATAAAAGAGAGGCCAAAAAGTAAGTCAACAGTGACTAAAAAATGTGAATAATGTTTTGTGAGAGCATAAATTGGTGATACGGGAGCATAGGAGGAGCCGTTAACTTAGCCTGGGGCTGTGAGGTCAGAGAAAGCACAACTTACACTTATCATTGACAGACAAATGGGAGTTGCAGGGGTCATTGGGTAGTGGGACAATAATGGGGACCTATCTTCTAGAATTTCATTCAATAAACTCTGAGATAATGTCAACTAGAATGTAGAGAACATGGTGAAAGGAATTGAAAATAAATGGGGATTAGAGAGTTTTATGAGATGAGGCTGGAGAGGGAGGCAGTGGCCATTTCCTGAAAGGCCATGAATGTGATTTTAGGACTTAGGGTATTATCTTGAAAGCTTTGGGGATCCACTATAGGATATTCTTTTTTTCATTCTTCCTGCTCCCATCCCTTCCCTTCCTTTCCCTCCCTTTTCCTCGCCTCCCCTCCCCTCCCCTCTTCCTCTTCCTTCCCTTTTATGTATTGTTAAATTTGATTTGGTAAAATAGTGTTACATTTTTTTTCATCCATGGTCATGAGATATTTGGAATTGTAGTTTTCTCTTCTTGTAATGTCTTTGTCTTGTCTTGATATCAGGGTAAAGTAGCCTCTTAGAATAAATTGGAACTTTCCCTCCTCTTTAATTCTCACTGAAACCATCTGGATCTGGAGTTTACTTGTGGGAAGATGTTTAACTGCAAATTCAATTTCTTTAAAAGTTATAAGGTTATTGAGGTTATTTCATTCTTCTTTGGAAGTTTTTGTCTTTCAAAGAATTGATCCATTTTATCTAAGCTGTCAATTTTTTTGAAACACACTTTTTATACTATTTCCTTATTGTTGTTTTAGTATCTATAGAATCTGCAGTGATGGTAACGCTCTAATTTGAGATAATCATAAATTATATCCTCTTGCTTTTTCCTGATTTTTCTGTTTAAAAGTCTGTGAACTTTATTGATCTTTTCAAAGAATCAGCTTTTACTTTCATTTATTTTTTACTTATTTTCTATTTTATTGATTTCTGCTCTTCTCTTTATTACTTCCATTCTTCCTATTTACTTTCTATTAAATTTTGTCTTCTTTTTCTAGTTTCTTAAATTGATTCTGAGGTTATCAATTCAAGATTTTGTTTTTCTATTAAAGGCACTTAATGATGTACATTTCTCCCTAAGTACTATATTGGCTGCATCTGACAAATTTTTATGTGCTACATTTTCATTTTTATTTAATTCCAAAAACTTTTAACTTTCTCTTATTTTTTTCTCCTTTGATCTCTGAGTTATTTTGAATGCATTGTTTAGTTTTCAGATATTTGGGGGAGTTTTCCAGATATCCTTATGATATTTATGTTTAATTATATTTTGGTCTGAGAACCTACTTTGATTTGAATCATATTAAATTTATTAGTTTCATTTTATACCCTAGAATGTGGCCTATTTTGGTAAATGTTCTTTGTGCACATGAAAAGAATTTTCATTCTCTTGTAGTGTGGCGAAGTATCTGTAAATGTCAACTTGGTCAAGTTAGTTGATACTGTTGTTCAACTCTTTTTTATATTTACTGATTTTCTATTTATCTGATCTATAAATTACAGAGAGAGGGATATTTAAATGTCTGATGATAATTGTGGATTTATCTATTTCTCCTTGTAGTTCTGACAGTTTTTGCTTCATGTATTTTGAAGTTCTGTTATTGAGTGCATTTGTCTTGGTTTTTTCAGTCCCTTTCCGTAGATTAATCGCTTTTTCACTATGAAATAACCCTCTTTATCCCTGCTTATATATTTTTTTGCCATAAAATATATTTTGTGTAATATTACAATAGTCACTCATGCTTTCTTTTTATTTGTGTTATCTTGGTATTTCCTTTTATTTTTAACTTTTCTGTGTCTTTATGTTTCAAGTGGGTTTCTTTTAGACAGCATATAGTTGGATCTTTCTTTTACATCCAATCTGACATTCTCTGCCTTTAAATTGAAGTTTTAACCAATTTATATTTAATGTGATTGCTGGCGTGTTTGGGTTTAAGTCCTCCACTTTGGTATTTTTTCTATTTTCCCCGATCTGTTCTTTGTTGCTTTTTCATTATTTTTCTTCCTTCTTTTGAATTTAGTATTTTTATGATTCCATTTAAGTTTCCTTGTTGACTTATTGGTTACAACATTTTGCTTTATTTATTTAATTAATTTTACTGGTTGTTTTTTGAGGGGTTATTTTATATATCTTTAATATATTACAGTCTAACTTCAGGTAATATTACATCATGCAAGAACTTTACTGCAGTGTATTCTCATTTCCTGCCTCCTGGCCTTTTTGCTGTTGTTTCCATAAATTCTATGTCTACATATCTTATAAGGTTCTTTAATGTTTTGTTATTATTTTTCCTTTATTGTCAATTATCTGTTAAAGAAAATCTTGTATTTGCCCACCTATTTACTATTTCTGGTCTTTTTATTACTTTTGGTAAATCCAGATTTCCATTTGGTATCATTTTACTTCTGCCTGAAATATTTCTTTTCATATTTTTTTGTAGTGCAACTCTGTTGGTGGTGAATTTTTTCTGCTTTTGTATATATGAGAAAAAAATAGTTTACCTTAATTTCTGAAAGATAATTTCCTGGTTAAAGAATTCTAGGTTGGTAGATTTTTTTTCTTTCTCTGCTTTAGAGATGTTGCTCCACTCTCCTCTGCCTTTCATTGTCTCTAATGAGAAGGCTATGGTAATTATTGTCTGTTTCTTTCTATATAATGTGTTTCTTCCTCCTTCTCCACCTGGAATCTCCCTCTAAAAAGCTTTTTAAGTAATTTGATTATGATATATTTTCATGTTGTTTTCTTTATGTTTTTTATGCTTGGGTTCATTGAAATTTTTGAATTTATGGATTTGATTTTTGGAGAATTTTCAGCCATTATTTCTTTAAATACTTTTTTTGTGCCCCCTTCCTTTGGGGACTCCCATTACATGTATATTAGGTTGCTTGATGATGTATTACAGTTCAGTGATGCTTTGCTCATTGTTTATCAATCATTCTTCTACACATGCTTCATTTTGGATAGTCTCTATTGCTTTGTTTTTAAACTTACTAACCTTGCCTTTTGTTATCTTTAATCTGTTGTAAATCCCATTCACTATATATATATTTTTAATCTCAGACCTTGTGTTTTCCTTTCTAGAAGTTAGAGTCTTCTTCATGTCTTCAGTTTCTTTATTTAATAGGTTCAATATTTCCTCACTTCTTGATGGAATATACCTACAATAACTTTTATTGCCAAGGCCCACAATTTCTATCATCCAGGTTTCTTTTTTTTTTTATTGATTTTCTGTTCAATGTAGGCTATATTTCCCTGCTTCTTTGCATGCCTGGTAGTTTTTTTATTACGCAAGAGACATTTTAAATTTTCCTTTGTAGGGTGCCAGGTAAATTTTATTCCTAAAAATGTTCTTGAACTCTTTTCTGGGACATGGTTAAATTACTTGGAAACCATTTAATCTTTTTGGATCTTGATTTAAATATTTGTTAGGCAGGCCAGGCAAATATTTGCTCTAGCACTAATTTTTCCCCACTAGTGACACAGAATCCTTCTAAGTACTTTACCTGATACTTGTGAATTAAGAGATGTTCACTTTTGCTAGAGGAAATAACTATTCCCAGCTTTATGTGCTCTAGGAAATTTTCTTTGTTTTCCTCTTGGGAATTCTTTCTGCAGTGTTCTAGTTTGCTAAAGCTGCCATTATGCAAAATATCAGAAATGGATTGGCTTTTATAAAGGGGATTTTATTAGGTTACAAATTTATAGTTCTAAGGCCATGAAAGTGTCCACTTCCACTCTTAAAAACCTACAATGGGACTTCTGCATTCAACCAAGATGAATGTAACAAGGATCAAACCACTCTTGATTGAACAAAACTAAAAACCTGGACTTCTTCACTGAAGAAAGGATGATTATGTCCGGAACACCTCTGTCAGCTGGGAAGGCATGTGGCTGGCATTTGCTCATCCTTTGTTCCTGGGTTCTGGTTTCAAAATGGCTTTCTCCAAAATGTTTCTGGGCTTCTGTCTTTGCTCATCTTTCTCAGCTCCTCTGCATCTTTGCTTCTTTCTCCCAAGGCATTTCTCTCTAAGCATCTGGGGTTCCTCCCTTAGCTTCTCCAGGGCAAACTCTGGGCTTCATCTCTTAGCTTAGCATCTCCAAATGTCCTTCTGTCTGCATCTCCAAGTGTCTCCAAGTATCAGCATCTGTATCAGCTCTTGAGCTCTCTTAAGTATTCCAGTGAACTAATCAAGACCCACCCTGAATGGGCAGGGTTCACACTTCTCTATGGAAATAATTTAAACAAAGGTTTCACCCACAGTTGGGTGAGTCACATCTCCATGGAAACAATCAAAAGGTTCCACCCAACAAGATTGGATTAAAAGATCATGGCTCACCTTGGTGGGTGATCTCGCTGCCCTCCCCCCTACATGGGACCTGACTCCTGGGGGTGTAAATCTCCCTGATAACACTTTTTAGATTTTAATATATTGGAATAGCTAGAAGTAAATACCTGAAACTAGTAAACTCCAGACTTGACTCTTCAAGGTGATTGTATAACAATGTAGCTTACAAGGGGTGACAGTGTGACTGTGAAAAGCTTGTGGATCACACTCCCTTTATCCAGTGTATGGATGGATGAGTATAAAAATGAGGACAAAACCTAAATGAAAAATAGGGTGGGATGGGGGAGTGATTCGGGTGTTCTTTTTTTCTTTTCCTTTTTTATTCTTATTCTGATTCTTTCTGGTGTAAGGAAAATGTTAAAAAATAGATTGAGGTGATGAATGCACAACTATAAGACGGTACTGTGAACAGTTGATTGTACACCATGGATGATTGTATGGTATGTGAATATATCTCAATAAAACTAAATAAAAAAAAGATCATGGCTCTTCTGGGGTCCATAACAGTTTCAAACTGGCACACCCAGCCTCAGATGTTTCTTCCCATGCACGTACTTATCAAAACATAACTGAATACTCAAGAGTGATTCTATGCAGATATCCAGAATTGTCTCTTTCTATGTAGCTCTTTCCTCCATGGTATTCCATTCTGTGAACTCCAGCCACCCTTGCCTCCATGTACACTCAACTTCATCTACTCCATTCAGTAAGACTATGAGGCTTTGCTTGGATTTTCCCTCCCTGTGCCACAGCTTGGAAATTTTCTCCAGGTATTAAAGTGAGGCAAACATAGGTATCACCTCTTTATTTTCCTGTCTCAGGCATAACTGCTCTGTGTTGTCTGATGTCCAGGGTTTAAATATGTTGTTTTCTATATTTTGTCCAGGTTTTTAGTTTTGTTCAATCAAGAGTGGTTTGATCCTTGTTACATTCATCTTGGTTGAATGCATAAGTCCCATTGTAGGTTTTTAAGAGTGGACGTGGCATAATCATTTTGAATTTTGAATGCTAACTATATTAGTTAAGGTTCTCCAGAGAAATGTAACTGAATATATATATATATATATATATATATATATACACACACACACACACACACACACATATATGTATATATGTATATCTCCAGGAATTGGCTCACACAACCACGAGGATTGGCAAGTCCAAATTCCATAGGTGAGGCTGCAAGTTGGGAACTCCAATGAAGGTTTTGATGAATTCCCTGGGAGAAGCTGGTTAGCTGAAGTAGATACAGAAATTCTTATTTCTGATTGCTGAAATAGTCAGTTTTCCCTTTAAGGATTTCAACTGATTGGATGAAATTTCTCTCATTGCTGAAGGCAATCTCATTTGTTGATTGTAGATGTAATTGGCCATAGATACAATCAACTTACTAATGGTTAAATCCATGAAATATCCTCACAGTAATAATCAGGCCAGTGCTTGCTTGAACAAATAACTTGCCACCATAACCCAGCCAAGTTGACAAATGAAATTAACTATCACACTAATTATAGTTAAATGTAGATTATAGATTGTAGGGGAGATTAGTTAAATTTACTTTTACAGTAGTGCAGACAAAAATGATGTGAACCTGAATGCATCCTGTGACAGTAGAACATGAAATAATTATTTTGTAGCCATTCAAATACAAAGTTTACAAGGACCAGTGGCGAGATTGAAAAAAATTTATGACATAATATTAACTTTTTTAAAAAGCAGAGTACTAAATCATTTGTATAATATTTCACTGAGTGAAAAAGAAATTGCGCATAAAACTCTACATTTAGGAAAAAAGGTAGCAGAAACACATGACATTATCTCCATTGCATAGTAAAACCATGAGTAAGTACATTTCTTAATGTTTTTCTGTATTTTCCAATTTTTCTTTGATAATAATTTATAATAAAAACTAAACTTGTGAAGATTTTTAGAATCTAAAATTAAATGCAATAAAGATTGATTTGTATTGGTGAATAAGTGTAAAGGAGGGGTGTAGATTAATTCTTTTATTTCTAGTTTGTAGCTTGGGTGGGTAACTAAAAAGTAATGAAGGTGGAAACCACTGTATGGGAGAAGATAATGAAGTTTATTTTTGAACTTTTTGAATTTGAAGAAGTTGAGGATATCTAAAGTTAAAATGTCTAGCAGGATATTAGTTTCAAGTTTCTAAAACCCAGAAGTGAGATCTGGGCTGGAAATACACATTTGGGAATCATTAATAGGAGTAGAAGCTGTAGGTTTAGATGAGGTTAGCTAGTAGTCATAATTCTTATGATTTTATCATATATTTTAAATTTAATAGGTCCTAAGTGGATCAACTACCCTACCAAAAGCACAATGAATTAAATATCCTGTCTGTTTACCTGTTAATAATATATTAAAACATAATTATATGTATGATTATATATGTATTATGCATAATATAATTGTTTTCTAAAGCATGGTACTCTTGGTTAATGGGAGTCATTTCCAAAGAACTAAAAAAATCCCAAGTTAAAAAATGTTGAGAAAATTCTGCATGACAGTAGTGCCTGATAAAGAATTTTTGTATGTAGCCAATTTGAAGGCACCAACTCTACTCTAAGCTTTCTGAAATCAAGCAGCATGCCTCGTTCATCTAGCACAGTACCTAATACATAACAGAATCTCAGTAGTATCTGCTGAAAGCATGACAAGGAATGTGTCACAATTGAATGAGACTGGAGATTAAATGCACATGGAAAATACGCTCCTGGCTGTTAGTTCTTGCCTACTTTTCCTTGCTCTCTTTCCTTTCTCATTTATACACATTTCTTTCGTTGCTTCATGTAGGTAAAAATTGAAGAAGTGAAGTATATTTTTACCCCAATTTTTTTTATGAACAACTTCAGACATACAGTGTAGTTTAAAGAATTTTACAGTGAACACAAATATAGCCACTATTAACATTATTATTGTTTTACTATATTTGCTTTATTACCTGTCTATCCTGTTCCTTTATTCATCCATCAATTCATCTTATTTATTGATGCATTTCAAATGATATTGAAGATATTAGTCACCTCCCATTAAATACTTCAGTATAAATACTTTTAACTAGAATTCAAAATTTGTTTGCAGGTTTTTTCTAAGATGAGATCTACACACAATTAAAAGCACACAGTTTAAATGTATACTTGCATACTCCTTTGTAACTCAAACACTTATCAAAATACAGAACACTATCACCATCCTAGAAATTTCCCTCATGCTCCTTTCTAATCGCTACTACCACTGCCCCAGAAATAACTGCTGTTCTGATTTGTTTTGCCTGTTCTACAACTTATTTAAAATGGGAACATAGGTATATATTCTTTGTATAGAGTTCTTTCACTCAACCTTATGTTTTGAGATTTATGTTGCATTATCAGTATTTTGTTTCTTTTTTTTTAGCAGGTTTATTGAGATATATTTTGGAGTAATGAAAATGTTCTAAAATTGACTGCAGTGATGAATGCACAACTATGTGGTGATACTGTGAACCAGTGATTGAATACTTTGGGTGAATTGCATAGTGTATGAATATATTGTTTTTTTTTATTGCTGGGTAGTAGTTCATTATGTGAATATTCCACAGATTATTTATCCACTCAGTTATAGAAGGACATCTGGACTGTTTCCAGCATTGGACTATTATGAATAAGCTACTGTGAACCTTTTTGTGCATGTATTTTCATTTCTCTCAGATAAATAACTAGGAATGGGATTGCCCTGTCATAGAATTTGTTTTAGCTTTAGTTTTATTAGAAACTGCCAAATATCCCCTTTCCAAAGTGGTTTTATATCAGGCCAAGAATATATGCATGCTCCAGTTGCGAATCCTCTCCTGGTGTTGTCAGACTCTTTCATTTTACTTACTTTAACAGGTGTGTAGTAATATCTCATTGTGGTATTCATTTGCATTCCCCTGATGACTAATGATGAGCAGTCTTTCAGGTGCCTGTTGGCCATTTGTATATTTTTTGGTGAAATGTCTGTCAGATATTTTGCCAATTTTTTATTGGATTGTTTGTTCTTTTATTACCAAGTTATGTGAGTTCTTTGTATATCCTGTTGTCAGTAATGTGTTTTGCAAATGTTTTCTCCCAGTTGTTTTCTTAGCCATGCCTTTGAAAAGCAGGAGTTTTAAATTTTGGTGTTTTTCAATTTTATGTGATTTTTTTCTTTTATGGTTATAGCTTTCTGGGTCCTGGGTAAGAACTCTGCTGTCCCAAAGTCTCAAAGGTCTTAAGAATGAAGCAATTGATAGTTCTCTTACTCTAACATGCATTCTTGAATTTGGAATTTAAGAATTATTGTTGATGAAAACGATTTGTTTGGGAAAATGCCCAACTGAATGTTCCTCTCTTTTGTGTTCAAATATTGTACTAAACGACAAATATTTGAAGGTAGAGATAAAATTTGATGCTTTGTATTTCTCGCTCAAACTGCACAAGATCTTACACATAATAAATGCTCAAAACATTTGCCACTCACCTTTAATTTGAAATATCTGCTTCTAAAAATACTGACATTACCTGGAATTTTAAACTTAGAAAAATGCTTCATATAAATATAGTGTCCTCACTTAATATTCACTCTTCTCCAAAAATTAAAGAAATTAATTGGCTTATTCTCTCATTGTGTGATAGATATTTTTACTTTTGTTTTTGTTTATCTCCCTTGTTTTTGGAAGAGAACACAAAAGAAAAGGAAGCAAAATGTTTATGTCTTGGAGTGTTGTGTGCCCAGGGTTGTAATTTCAATTCAATGTCACTGTTAAAACATTGGAAAAGAGATTTTTATAAAAGTCAGGCTCCTACAGCCTTCAGAGGACTGGTTGAGCCTGGCAGCTCCTTGTTATAAAGGCATAGCAAGCAAAGAAGATCTCATTTAAAAATACATTTTAACTCTCGACTAAATATTTAATTGTAATTATCATTAGAAGGATGATGAGCAGGGCATACTTGGAGGAGAAGGATTTTACTGAAACATGCATATGAGACATTGATGCTCACTTAATAGCTGCAGGTTTTGAATTGACAGTAGTTTTGCATTGTCTTTTTTCTTTTTTTGAACAGTTTTATTCCACAACATAAAATCCATTCGAAGTGTACAATCAGTGGCACTCGGTATATCCATAGAGTTGTGCTTTCATCACCACAATCAACTTAAGAACATTTTCTTTCAAAAGAAAAACCCCACACCCCTTAAATTCCCCTATTATTGACACTTAGCATTGGTATAGTGCCTTTGTTAATATTTTTGTTAATATTATTGTTAACTTTGGTCCATAGTTTGTGTTAGTTGTATTTTCCCCATATACCACACTATTATTAACACCTTGTAATAGGGACATATGTTTGTTCTAGTTCATGGAAGAACATTCTTATATTTGTACTATTAATTAGAGTCATTATCCAAAACAGGGTTCACTGTATTTTACAGTCCAATGTTTTATCCTCTAGCTTTCCTTCTAGTGACATACTGACCCTAAACTTTTTTCAGCCACAATCTCAGCCATAATTCAGTGCTGTTAATTACACTCACAATAATGTACTACCATCACTTCTATCCATTTCCAAACTTTTATAATCAAACTTATTAAAAATCCTGCAAAAATTAGGTATCAAATCCCCATTCTCTACCCTCACTCTATCTCCTGGTAACCTATATTCTACATTTTAACTCCATGAGTTTGCTTACTACAATTAGTTCATATTAGTGAGAACATAAAATATTTGTCCTTTTGGGTCTGGCTTATTTCCATCAACATAATGTCCTCAAGATTCATCCTCATAGTTGCATTAGGATCTCATTCCTTCTGAAACTTAAGAACATTCCATTAGGTGTAAAACCACATTTTGTTTACTCATTCATCAGTTTAGACACGTGTTGCTTCCATCTTTTGGCAATTGTGAAGAATGCCGCTATGAACATCAGTGTGCAAATGTCTGTTCACGTCTCTGCTTTCAGTTCTTCTAAGTCTATACCTAGCAGCAAGGTTGCTAGACCGTATGGCAATTATATACTTAGCTTCCTGAGGAATTGCTAAACTGTCTTCCATAGCAGCTGCACCATTCTACATTCCCACTTGCCCGGATAAGTGTTCCTATTTCTCCATATCCTCTCCAACACTTGGAATTTTCTGTTTTTTTAATAGTGACCATTCTAGTAGGTGTGAAATGATATCTCATTGTGGTTTTGATCTGCATTTCCATACTAGCTACTGACCTTGAGCGTCTTTTCATGTGCTTTTTAGTCATTTGTATTTCCTCTTTGAAAAAGTATCTATTCAAGTCTTTTGCCCATTTTATAATTGGGTTGTTTGTCTTTTTATTGTTGAGTTGTAGGATTTGTTTATATATTCTGGATATTAAACCCTTGTTGGATATGTGGTTTCCAAATATTTTCTCCTATTGAGTAGGCTGCCTTTTCACTTTCTTGAGTAAGTCCTTTGGAGTATAAAATAATTTAATTTTGAGAAGGTCTCGTTTATCTATTTTTTCTTTCATTGCTTGTGCTTTGGGTGTGAAGTCCAAGAAATGACCACCTACCACAGGATCTCGAAGAGGCTTGCATTCCCTTTTGCTTTCAAAAGCCTTAAGGACAAAGTGTGGCGCAATGCTTGGTGATACTTAGCTTACTGAGCCTGTGACAGCACAGCACAGTGGACTTTACGTCAGACCATGAGGGTTTGGTTCCTACCTCTGCCACTTAATTGCTCTTTAATTTTTGAATCTTTCTGACCCTCAGTTTCCCAAGGATGAGGATGGGGATAGTGCTCATATCATAGCAAGGTATTAGAATTAGTGAGATGATACACATGAAGCACCTGGTACATATATCATCACTCTATACATGGTAACCACTTTTATTAGTGTTATTACTCTTCATTGTCATCATTGTTGGCACCATTGTAGTAGTAGTAGCAATAGTAGCAATACTAGGACACCAGTTTTGAGGTGATGTAAACACTAAAGCTTTCCTGGCAGGGTAGGCAGAGTTACCAAACTATTTTTACGTTTTCCTTAGCTTGCCCTAGTTAGATAGAGACTTACTGTTTCATCCGGAAGCCTTTCTTCTCTCTCTAGTCTCCAAGTCAGTTGCCATGGTCACGCTCCCATCCCCATTTGCAATTTCAATTCCTGGACCTGCCCCCTCTGTCTGCCTTCTTCTGAAAAATCAGCACTTACAGAGTCAGCACCTCTAGTCATGGACTCATATTGTCAGCACTTTCCCAACCCTGAGGATCATGAAACCTAAGGGAAATGAAAAATTGTACCTTATCGGAGAAATGCAGAGGCTCTTGTTATAATACTTCCTTCCAGTTTGTAATTAAACCTGGCTTGAGGGGAAAGATGCTTTGCAGGAACCAGAGATATTCTCCCTAGACAGTAGTGTGGTTTTCTTGTGCTTTTTTTGTTTTTTGTTTTATAATAGCAGAGACAAGAGAACTTAGAGCAAGTATTTAATGACCAAGACAGGTGGGGAGGAAATCTTGTTTCAAAGGACTCGTCCCTTTCTGTGCTTCCAGGACTGGGGGTTTGCGATGTGATATAGTCAAGCCCACACCTGGTAAACTGACCCTGTAGGCATCTTTCCTTTAAAATGTTAAGTTGTTAACTCGGTTCTCTGCAGCAGGTCTGACCTCAAGGTTTGACTCAGCAGGAGGTGGGGCAGCCTTGACCTGTCAGAGGGCAGCACAATCCTGCCGCGGAGCCAGGTGGCTTTCAAGAGTGTGCGCAGGGAGTGGCAGAAGAGGGGAGGGGAGGTGCCAGGGTTTGGCTTCCCTCTTCCCTGTGCTGGAGTCTTTATCAGGCTATACAACAACTTTTGCTTCTTGCTCCCTCTTGATTCTGAAAGGGAAATTTTAACATAAGGCAAAACTCTTCTAATAACATAGCCAAAAATTCCTGTGACCAATAAAAGAAGAGGTTAATTTAACAAATTTCTTCCAATAAATAAAGCTGTTAGTGCTAGTGAAATTGTGTTTTCCTTTTTTATATATATTTAAAAATAATATGAAAATTTTCTTTCCAACAGTATGTTCTGTTGGATTAGGAGCAAAGAGTGTGCTGTTTTACTTAGAGACCCAGAATTTACTATTATGGGATAAGAGTGAGTAAAAGAGACCTTAATATCAAATGAGGAAGAAAAGTGTAAATTACATGTTAATTTGGCCTCGTGCTTTCAGTAGCTTTGCCTGAAGCATTTTGAGCTTAAGATAAAACAATAATTCAGTCATTAATTATTTACTAACCCCTTTCCCCAGTATGGTAGTAAGATCTACTAAAAGTGGTAAAGTTACTAAATTAAAAATTAACATATTTGATAATGAATAATCTATCTGGGAACATAATATCCCAGAAAATAACTCATCTTCCAAAAATAATAATTAAGGAAACAATGTCTTTCGCATTAATGATTATCAAAATTTTGCTTGGCTTCACTGAACAGTTTCTGTTCTAAAACAGAAAGCTTATCAAGGAGGAGTCCCTCTGGTTATAAAAACAGAAAATAATTTTGACCTAAGGTAATGATCAAATTCCATGAAAACATTGCATTTATGACCTCCTTCCTGAAGGGTATACTAGAGCTTCTGAATGCCATGTGGATGGCATGAGTCATTTATGCATCTAGGCACCTGATGTGCACAAGATGAGGAAATTTTGAAGGCAGTTTTACTGAGACTGAAGCATGTGGGGATTGGAAAATACAGTTATCCCATAGCTGAAGCTCCACTGAGCTCCATGTTCTCCTTCAGGTAGATTACCTGAAAGCTTAACTGAATCCCACTGGTCTCAAAGATGAGAAGAAACAGCATTGCAATCCCCTCCCCCCCCCCTTTTTTTTATTTCCCTTTCTCTACAACTTGCCATTGTAATCAGCCCTATGGTTTTTTGTTCTACTATGCTGTTGAGAAAATATTAGCTTCTAAATGTACAGTGACAACTGTGATCACTGCCAGTCCATGTATGAGAATTAAATGGAAGGGTAACGTACAAGTAATATGCCGTAAAAAGTTCTTGATACTCCCATAACATTTTTGCCTATATGTGCATTTTAAAATAGTGGAGCTTTATTCTGATTTTTTAAGTTTATTATAGAACTTATAAAAAATTCAGAAAAGAATGAATAAAAAATTCATCCATATTTTTACCAGCAAGAAATAATTTTTGCTACCCTATTGTTAAATTTACTTCTAGTTTTTTAAGTGTTATGCATATATAGATAGTTTATTAAATAGTCCAAACTTGGTACAGTATAAACAATTCCTAACGGGCAAATATGAGATCCATACTTTCCCACAGACTCCTGACTATGACTGAAAATAACTGAGTTGAAGTCTAGTGGGGTTTCTGTGAAGACTGCCATGCATTCTGTGAGGTTTATAGGCTAGATCAGTGGAGGCAGAGATAGAAAAAAATAGAGAAAAGGTGGTTTTCCCAGGACCAGGGAGCATTGGTGAATTGTCACTGTAGTCATAGAGGAAATAGATCCTGATCAAATTGAGAGATAAGACCTTGAATTTTACCAGGAGGACATGTGTTAGGGACCTCACTGTGGATAGTAATGACATCAAATCACTATGCACATCCCAAACACCTTCCTCACCATCCCCTTAGCTTATAGGAGGACACAGTAAGTCCTGCAGATACTGGATATCATCTTAGGCAAGAGACAGTAGAGAGATGAGCTAACTAAAGAGACTGTTGAAATTACAGGGTTGGACAGAGAATACCAGACTTGAAATCTAGTCCTTTTTGCCTCAATTACTCATTGAGTGTGTATGTGTATGTGGGTGTGTGTGTGGGGTGTCTCTAGATTTCAAAATTTTTTATAGAATTTCTTATAAAAATATTATGAAAAGAATACCAGATTTTATTATTTTAAGGATTCACTATTACAAGCAATGATATATTTAGTGTTCTGAAACTAGATGCAAGTATACAAGCTCAAGTATATTTTTAGGATATATTTTAGAGCTAGACTTCCAGGGCCCAAAGGTTATATGCATTTTCAATTTTGATGTATCTTGTCAAATTACTTACTACAAAGAGTCCACAAATTTTCATTGCTTGCAATACTGTATGAGAAGACTCACTTTCCCACTCCCTTAATCTTTTTGGCAATATCCAATAAAGTTGAGAGTACTCATAACTCACAACTCAGCCTTAACTTTTTTAGCTCTACAGTCTAGAGATATTATTGCCTATGTTTGCCATAGAGACCTGCACAGAGATGGTCTCTACGGTTTTTGTAATGTGAAATATTTGTCAAAAAAATTAGATGTAAACTGAACATCCACTAATAGTAATGGAAAAAGGGTGATGCATTATAACAATGGGATGATATGTAAAAGTTAAAATGAGTGAATTAGGACAATATATGCCAACATTAATGGATTTCAAAAACATAATAGAGAGGGAAAGAGCAAGTTGCATAAAGTTATATACTATATATTGTAATATATGCTATTATGTATATATTATTTGTATACATACTGTGCCAGTTTGAATGTATTATGTCCCCCAAACGCCATTATCTTTGATGTAATCTTGTGTGGGCAGACATTATCAGTTTTGATTAGATTTCTTTGAGTGTTTCTTTGGAGATGCACTCCACCCAGCTGTGGGTGATGACTCTGATTGGATATTTCCATGGAGGTGTGGCCCCACCCATTTAGGATGGGCCTTGATCAGTGGAGCCATATAAATGAACTGATGGGCAGAGGGAACTGAGTGCAGCTGTGAGTGATGTTTTGAAGAGGAGCTACAGCCAAGAGGGACACTTTGAAGAAAGCACAGGAGCTGCAGATGAGAGACAGTTGGAAGATGGCCGTTGAAAGCAGACTCTTGCTCCAGAGAAGCTAAGAGAGGACAAATATCCCAAGTGCAACTAAGGGTGACATTTTTGAGGAACTGCAGCCTAGAGAGGAACGTCCTGGGAGAAAGCCATTTTGAAAACAGAATTTTGGAGCAGATGCCAGCCACATGCCTTCCCAGCTAACAGAGGTTTTCCGGACACCACTGGCCATCCTCCAGTGAAGGTATCTGATTGCTGATGACATTTTGGACACTCTATGGCCTTGAGGCTGTAACTGTGTAACCAAATAAACCCCCTTTTATAAAAGCCAATCCATCTCTGGTATTTTGCATTCTGGCAGCATTAGCAAACTAGAACACACACATATATAATATGTATACTATTTAAATAGTAAAAAAAGTACTGGAGGGTTACTCCTTAAATTCATGGTAGCAGAAAGGTTGCTTTTAGGGAAGGAGGGAAGAGGTTGGAGGGCTGTAAAAAGGAATTCTACTTTATTTATGTCTGATTTATTTTATTGTTATACCTTGTTATTAATTTTTAGCAAAATAATGTTAGCATTAATCAATTATGCATAATGGGTATATAAATATTGCTTTTGTCCCATTTGTTGTTGTGTTTTATTTTTAACGAGAAGAAATCCAGGTCCCTTGGCTCTTAGCCTCTCTTGGAGAACCTTAACCCAATAGTACATAGAAACATTTGCCTATTTACTTTACAAATGTTACACTGTAAGTCATAGAATGTTTAAATCTTTGCTGAAGTCTTAGGGCTAATATTAACCCTCTCATCTCCCTGGATTGCTCTATTTTTCTTGGACTGTCTTTATCCAAGTGAAATTCAGAAAAACACTTTGTGAGTGATTGATCATTTTCAATGATTATTTAAGTCATGTTTTTATCTCCTTCACATTCTTAAAATAGTAATGAAGAATTGCTTATTCACAAAGTAGGCACTCAAATACTCACTAATTAAAACTTTTAAAAGAAGAGTTTTAGCCAACCAAACTAGTGCCGGACCAGAAAACCAATATGTGAGGAAATCTTCAGATGGACATGTGTACTCTGGATGTGTTGTCTGTGTGCAAATTCTCTTTGGAGTTACAGAAGACAATAAATTACCAATTGTTTGTTCTGTTCTATTATATTTGAAAAAAAAATTAGCTTATTCTAAATACATTGTTCAAACTGGGGGAATGAAGATTCTAGAAACAGATGAGACACCGAGAACTTAATTTAAAAATGGAGAAGAGGGAGGGCACAGTGTTCAAGTTATAGCTCAGCTGCTGCCCTTAGACAGGGTCCTTATCAGCACAAACAATTTTTATTGTGCCTCAGCTGTGAGCATGGTACTGTTAGATTAATGAGATACATAGAAATGCATTATATTTGTGGTGTAAAGGAAAGAACATGGGCTTTGGAGATAAACAGGCAGTTAAGACGAAACATTCTCTCTTAACAGATCTCAACCACCAGGCCCAGCTTTGGTCACATTGCTACCCAGATGGTCCAGTTTGACACTGCTATGTGCAGAATATCAAAGTTTCTTTTGGCCACAACTTCCTTAGCATCGGTATATTCAGACTTTACGATTTGGGGATCAATAGTATTTTATTTATTGTTTTTATTTGCATCTTCCTAATTGCAAATACTAGCATCTTTCTCATATGCTTATTGGCCGCTTGGTTTCCTCTTCTGTGAATTGCATCTTCATATCCTTTCCTGAATGATTTGACCTTTACTTATTGATTTGTAGTTCATTGATATTCTGAGTGAAGGTACTTGGACTATTATATATATTGCCAACTCTTCTTTCAGTCTTTAATATGCCTTTTAATTTTGTTTATGGAGTCTCTTGTCATGCAGAGCTTTCTGATTTTGATATAGTCAAATTTATCTACCTTTTTGCTTCATTGATTATGCAATTTGTATCCTGTGTAAGAAGAAATTTGTTAAGATGTCATGGTCATAAAGATATTTTTCTGTATTTTCTCATGACTGAAAAGTATTTCTTTATTTTTATTATTTTTTTAATATCATTTGGGTCTCCAAAATCTGGATCTCATTTCAGAGTATAGTGGTATAGTGTAAGATAAGGATCTAATTATTTCCTGAAGAAAAGCCAATTATACCAGTGCTATTTACTAAATATGTAATATTTCCCAACCAAGTTCCATTTCTATTGTGAATACCAGATTTCTATATATATTTGGTTCTATTTTGATAATAGCACTTCTGTTGCTATTTTGTTCTAAATATATAATTTTCATTGTGGTTTATTCTTCACCGATGTATTACTTATTGGTGTGACTTTAGTTACACACATATTCTTAAGTAGCTCTGATATTGGCTATTTCTAATTTAATTGTGATGGTTTTCACCATAATTATTTTGGGGGATTCGTTGAAACTCTCTTTATGGACTACAAAGTGGTTGGCTTTTGAAAGTTTTCATGTGTACTGAAAGTTAGTTAAATGTGGAGTTCAAAACACACATAATAGATAAGGGTAGTGTGTGGTGTTCAAATTTTCTACACTCTTACTAGCTTTTCAAATGTCTTATCTGTTAGTTCTTAAAAGGCAATTTTAAAAGTTCTACTTTTGTGGGTTCCTAAATTACTTCCTGTAATTTTGTCAGTTTTTGCTTTATATGTTTTGCACAATGTTGTTAGTTGCACAGAAGTCATGACTTTTGCATTTATTTGTGTATTATTTCCTTTATTATTATACATTGTACATTTATCGTCAGTGCATTTTTGTTTTTGTTGTAATTTTGTTTTTCTGTGGGAGTCCCTTGGATGTGAAATTAATCCTAGAGGGTAGTTTCCCATTTCCCTCCACCAGGCCCCATGCGTGCACCACATCTGACCTGTGTTTACATTAACTTCTTGGTTTATGATTTCAGCTAATGACTTTAGCCTGGAATTCCAATTTCTAATGGTTGTTTCTTTTATATCCATAGCCCTATATGAACTGTAAGCGACTTAGCAGATTCTTGGTCTAGTTGATGGAATTTTTCAAATCCCATATCAACACTTTTTCAAGCTTTTTGTGTCTCTCCATATTATGCTGCTCAATCAGCTCCAGTACCCAGAGTGCTTTGGATCTTTAACATGAATTCTCCTCTTCTCCAAGTCTTGAACTTAAGGTGTATATCTTCTTCTGGTGGCTTGTGAACCATTTATCTGCAGCTTCTGCTCACCGCTCTGTGAATTCCCTGTTCCTTCCAGCTCCTGAGTTTCCATTTTAAGTTCAGCTATGTGTTTTCAGTTTTTAAATGTGATTGTCTATATTTCATCTTGCACTTCTGTGTGACTGAACTTTGTGTGTGCCTGTGTATGTGTGTGTGTGTGTGTGTGTTTGTGTATGTGTGTGTGTTTGTAGGGGGGATGATAATTCCAGATGAGCTAGTCCTGCTAAATTAACCACATATACACACATACATAGGAGTATTTTTGTCATTCATTTTTACAAAAAAATATATCATGAGATATATTTTTCCTGTTCAACTATCAGTTATTTTCTTGGTCCTAACAAATCTAAAACATATATATTTAATAGTGGCCTAATATTACATAGCAGGGATAAAAAAATACTTATATCTACCCTTCCCCTGATGATAGAAAGTTAGGGTTTTGGTTTATTTCATTACTAGTACAATAGAAAGCCATAATAAAAATAGTTTTCATCTATTATTATATATTTGAATTTTTTTAATCTTATAGGATTCCCAGAAACGTAATTTCTTGATTTAAATGTATGTGTACATTTTATTCTAATAGATATTTGGCAGGTGTTTTTAAAATAAAATTCTGAAAAATTTACATTCACATCAACAACATTTGATAATGCCAGTTTCTCTGTATCATTTTAGTACTGGGTATTACTGCTCTTTTTAATTTTTGTTGATCTTATCACTGGAAATTGGTTTCAATTGGCATTTCCTTGACTACTATAAGACTGGGCATCCTTTCATAGATATCGTTTGGCTTTCTTTTTCTGTGATTCGTATGTTTGTATCTTTTGCCCCTAGGTCTTTTCTTTATAAATCAGTAGCTCTTTAAGTATTAATGATGTTCATATGGTCAAATATGTATATTTCCTTTGATTAAATCTGGTTCAATTATCCTGTTTAAAAAGATGTTCCTAAAACCAAGTTTATTCAAAAAGAAACTTTTATCATTTGATTGTTTTGCATCTACTGCATCAACTATATATATAGTGTGATCTGTGTGTAGATTAACGGTGTAGTTAAGGATCTTTTTTTGGGGGGGAGGGGCTGGTAGCCAATTGTGTTGGAATCATTTATTTCTTCTAAATAGAAAGCTGACTCTGACTAGCCATCCTTTGTGTTATCAAAGTTATTTCCTTGAAGAGAGTTGATTTTTCATTCTCTGTCTCTCCTCCCTTCCCAATCTCTTTTTCCATCATGGAAGTATAGTTACACCTCTAACTTTAGGGACTCACACAAATTCCCAGGGTAATGAGGTTCCCCTCAGTCAGAACCTCCACTTCACTTAGAGTAGTGGTTCTCAAATGAGCATGCATCAGAGTAACTAAAATGGCTTGTTAAAATACAAATCTCCAGAGGCTCTGATCCAGCAGGTTTAGCATGAGGCCAAAGAATATGCCCTTCTAATAGGTCCCCAGATGAGGTGATGCTCCTGGTCTGGAGACCATACCCTGAGAACCATTAGCTTAGAGAAGGGTCCTTATCCCCAGAATCACCCAGAGAGCTATTAAAAGATTTGGATGTCTAAGTCCCACCCCATACCAATTAAGTCAGCATCTAATTTAGGTAGTGCTTCTTTGGCTTTATCCTGAAGACAAAGTCAAAAGTCAGCCCTTATTATATGTGGGAATGGGGACTGGCTCACCCTTCTCAGCTTTTTGGAAGAGAGTTCTCTACTTATCTTTTCTCAGCATCATTACATTTTTTAATCCTGTTCTTTATAAATGTTGTTTCTAAACTCAGAGTTTATTAGCAGCTTTGTTTGGAAGAACAGCTCTCACCTTTGTTGATCCTCTCCTGCACCTGTGTCAGAAGGGTAGTTCCTTCCCCCAGTTTCATCATCAATCTGAGTCTGTTTGGTATATTTAGAAAGTTCTATTTACTGTTTACTACTTACATTTGAGACTTGAAGAAAAAAGACACTAAAAGCAACAAATAATTATAGCTGTATGAGGTAGGAGTCATTATTATCATCTGTTTAGGAATAAGCAAATTGAGTCTCCAAGGAAACAAATAATGTGCTCAGGATTACAAAGGCATTAATCCAAGGTGTAAAAGTGTCCTATTACACCTGGAGTAGTTTGTCACTCTTAGGGTGAATAAGCAGAATGTTCTATTTCCCACCCCTGTGTGAATTTACTCACTGTTAGTAGGCAGGTAAGTTGGAAAACAGTATTCTTGATTCTATGCATGAGGGTTCTCCTTGGTGGTTCACTGAATGGGGGCAGGAGAGAGACAAGAATTTACTCAATGTGTACTCAATATTCAAGGAACAGAGAAGCCCGCTTATTCTTCACCCTTTCTGTTCCTGTGATGATGCCATCTCTAGTTTCCCACCATAATTATGAATTTATTCTTACATGTTTTCTCTCACTGTATGGTTTGTTGGGAGTGAATAAAGTTACACCAGTGCTCAATCTATTCTGAAAAGAAGGAGACCTGGGTTGCTAGCTTTAATTCTACGATAGCTCTATGACCTTGAGAAAACTAACTTTATGTTTCTGGGCCTGAATTTTTTCTTCTGAAAATTTAGTGATTTGAATTGGGTGATTTTAAATTTCTTTATGATGTAACATTATAAAGTGGAATGATTTAGCTCCAGGCATGACAAGTGAATCATGTAACGACAATTAACTGCTTCCGCATCATTAATTGCAGATTATTTAGAAGTGTTTCATTAAAAGGATTTGTTATGATCATGAAATAATTTCTCATATGCCCAAAAAACAATCTATTTACCTTTTTCTTTTTTATTAAAACATTAAAGAGAATAACATTTACTCCCAAGCCAAGAGAGAAGAGGGAAAGAAAGAGAGAGAGCACGGGAGAGAGGGAGAGAGACAAAGAAAAAGAGAGAGGGAGAGAAAGGAAGAAATCTAAACTTGAGATCCTCTGAGCCAAACAAATGAAAAACAATTTCAATTAACTATATTCCAATTTTACTGGAACATATTAGTCTACATATAAAGTGTTTTTGATACATAGTTAAAATTGCTATATCTATGTCATATATTATCAGGGTTACTGCTTTTCTAGATTACATTTCATTATAAAAATCTCTTCTTTTCACAGGGAGATAAACTGATATGACTTATATATGTCTCCAATGGCAGGTAGTGTTTCTTTACAAAAGAATCCCCAGGCAAGAGAGCACTTCTAAGCATATTCACCTACGAATAGATAGACTTTGAAAATATGAACTTGGAGTGTGTATGTATATATATAGATAGATAGATAGACAGATACACACACACACATACATATATTACTTTCAGTAAAAGGCTTTGATAATATTCATTTTATTAATGACTGAGTGAGTAGCTTAGGAACTTAGAAAATATTTTTAAGTACAACTGTCTTAATCTCCTTCCAAGATATATGAACACTTAGGTAATTATGTCATATACCTCTGATTTCAAAGGATAGTTATCTTTTTAATTCTGCATATGTATTTTCTGTAACTTGTAAACTAGGAAATGCATTTTGTACAATTGCAGAGCATTTTTTTTTCTTGAAAGCAAAGTTGCTCATTTTAAAAGACTTTTCCTTAAGGTAAGCAATGAACTGATATGGTAAGTAATTTTGGGACTAGATCAGAATTAAAAATTTAAATTAGTAGTAATTAACATTAATTCCTTTTGATGAATATAGGTTATTTTTTTTTTTAAGGTGGAAATACTTTGGCTGTATCTGTGGCCTCAATATTCAATCTTACTATGTAAAAGTTATATAAATGAGGCCGCGATGTCTTAGGTTGGATCCCTGGGAAATAAACTCTGAGACAGAGATTTGCATGCAAACAAGCATTTTTCTTTTCTGTATAGCAAACAGAGAAATTTTGAAATTACCAACACTTTTCAAGAGTAATTTAATCTAATACTGGTAATCATGCCTGTCTGTTTCTTATTCTGATTTCAACTCTTTGACTCATTATTGGAGGCAGGGAAAGGAAGGAAAAGAAGTGGGAGACCACTCACCATCAGGAAGATGGAACAGAAAAAGAGGAGTAAGATGGAAAACAGGAAGCCTCAGACTTTTCCTCTTTTATATTCCTGTGTTGATCCTGAAATTTTGACTACCTCCCTATTGCTCTTCTCTCCCCATCTTCATTTTCTTCTTCCACTTCAAGAGAATTCTTCTGTTTTAGACTTGAGCTAAAAAGGTGTAGCCTTGTCCTAACATAATGGAATTGGAATTGAGTAGGCTGGGAAGACAGTGCTAGAAAATTTCAAGTTTAGTTTCCTCCCCAGGATGATATGTTGCATAGATAGCCAACAAAGAGCTGGGCACATTTTGTTTAGGACTAAAAATTAACACCCTGAGATAGTTTGGCTTGGGAGGACCAGACATTTTCCACAAATTATAGCAGTCACATGAGAAATATTATGGAGACTCTGGGTATTAGGTTCCTTTCTAAATTTCTTAGGGCTGCTGTACCAAAGCACCACAAAGTGGAGAACTTAAAACAACAGAAATTTATTAGGTCATGATTCTGGAGGCTAGAAGTCTAAAATCAGGTATCAGAAGGGTCACTGTCCCTCTGAAATCTGTTGGGAAGAATCAGTTTCCTGTTTCATTCCTGGCTTCTGGCGGTGGCCAGAAATCCTTGGGGTTTCTTGGCAATTGTTGGCATTTCTCGGCTTCTAGCACAGCTCAGTCTCTTCCTCTGTCACTACATGGACATCTTTTCTCCCTGTATCTGTCTGTGTCTCCTTTCCCCTTCTTAGTAAGACACTAGTCACATTGTATTAAGAGCCCATTCTACTACAACATGTCCTTTGAACTTCCATAATTCCATCTGTAATGACCTTATTTCCAAATAAGGTCGCATTCTGAGGTATGGGGATTAGGATTTCAACATTTTGGTGGGGAGGGGATACAATTCAACCAATGGTTGGATTTCCATTTAGTCCCCTTATCTTTACTTCTCATATAATCTAATTTCAGCATATCAGCCTGTGTGATCCTGTTAAAATGTAAGTAAGATTATGTAACTACTTTTCTTAAAGTTCTTTCCTGGTTCCCAGTCTCAGAGTAAAAGCTGAAGTCCTTAAAATAGCCTTCAGGGGCCTATATGATCTGATCTATGACCTCTTCTCCCCTTACTCTGCAGTCACTCATTCTGCTCTGGGCAGACTGTTCTCCTCATTATTCCTTGAAAATACCAGGCCTCAGGGATTTTGTACTTGATATTTTCTGTGTCTGGATTGCTTTTTCTCTAAATAGTTGCATGTCTTGCTTCCTTACTTCAGATATTTAGCCAAAATTTATATTATCTATATTATCAGTGACTCCCTGGTTACCTTACCTAAAATTTCAACAACTCTTTCCTGCCTCAACATTTCGTACTCTTTTCTCTTCCTGCTTAGCATGTATCACTATTTAGCATGATATATATTTCACTAGTTTTTCTTGTTTATTGTCTTTCTCCCCTACTAGAATAAAAATTCCCTGGCAGCAAAGATTTTCTGTCTTTTTCATTTGTTCCTGTAGCCACAGTGCCTAAAATAATGCTTGGTACATAATAGGCACTTTGTTGAGTGAAAGTAAATTTTGATGACAAATGTGCATATATAGTTAATACTTTTATACAATTGGTCTCCAATGTCAAGTTGCTGCAAGGCGTAGCTAACGTTGGAAGGAAGAGGAAAAGAATTTCTGTGGGGTCTGACCCTTCTGCTTTCTCCAGAGATTAGAGGTTTTCAGAACAGCTAGAGATTGTCTTTAATTAGTGCTAATTATGCTCTGGACCTGTCTGTATGAGTTGACCAGAAAGCTCAAAGGAGCAGTGGCTCTTTAGAGAGCTGTAGGCTTGTTTGCACCCAATTGTGAATCTGTGAGACAATGCTGCTATCATGTGGGTGTCAAGAAGAAACTCGGGGATAGTGAGAACACTAAAAATGTCCTGCTAGTTATTAAGAAATGGTATCTTATTTATTTCTTTCCAAACCAACCATTCCCTGGTTCCTGTCTAAAACAAGAGAGGAATCTCTGAGATCATCTTAACTGAGATTATCTCTAGGTCAAAAGCAAAGTCTGCTGTCTGTGAACTATTGTCTAAATTCAACATCTAACAAATGTTTCAGTGTCATATGCAGCATGAGTACAGCAAACATTCTTATGGAAGTTGTCAGGGAGAAGTTTTAGAATGTCACCCATTCCAACTTGTTTTCAAAAACGATGAAGAAATTTTGTTTTCAGTTTGCATTAAAGTTCTTTTTTTGTAACACAATGTTGAGTGTCACATGCAAAGCATGCTTCTTGTATGTGACACCTCTCAGTTTTATAAATCCCACAGGATCTGTGCTGCCAGATGTCTACTCTTCCTCTGTCACCTTTCCAGGACTAATACAACACAAGAAAAAATTATGTCTAATAGTGGTAGGCACCTTGAGGCATAGTAAAGAATCAGCTGACAACAAAGGGCATGGCTGCTGACTATATAGGGCAGGCGTGAACGGTAACTTCTTCATATGTTATCCTTAGCTAACATAGTTACAATCACCTCAGGACTCCAAACCCTGAGCAACTCCGAGGCAACTGTTAAGAACACTGTGGGAATTAGCCAGTATGTGGACTCTTACTTCAAGATCATTTTGAATGCTATTCTGAAGCTATCCAATATAGTAGGATCCCCCTGCAAGTCTGTGCTGGCAGCTAGGCATAAAAGATGGCTTATAGCACAGTTCTTAGTACTGAATACTAAAGATGGAGCATGCTGCTTATTCTCTTTGCTTTCAATGAAGCTTCAGAAAAAAAAAAAAAAAAAAAAAAAAAAAAAAAAAAAAAAAAAACAGCAGAATAGCTTATGGGCTATTAGGATGCAGGTGGTATTGGATGCTAAGTACCTCATCACTGTGGCTAAGTGCCCAGGAGCAAAATCATGATTTATATATTTTCTAGTCTTCTTTGGCTGCAGAATTTTGAAGTTTAGGGGCTCAGCAGAGATTGGATTTACATAAGCATGGACACCAACACGGTATTCAGAAGCCCTCAAATACTCAGTTGGATGGCCAGTCCTGTTCTTTCAGGAAGGGTATGTGAAAAGGCCAATAATCAAGTTGGTGTATTTTTAAAGCTACAAGGAGAAATCATCAAAAAGCTATATGACTTTTTGTTTTACATTGGGATTTCAGTACCCAAGGAAGATTGGGTGACCCACTGTCCCTCAGGCATTGTCCATGGGCACATTCTGGTCTGTGGGCACTGCTGTGGCATTGTAACAGCCTGTGTAGGCTGAAGGCTGCCAGTGACTGAAAGGGAGAGAGAAACCCACCCTGTCCAGGCCCTGACTGCTTGAGGTCCTCTAAGCATAAAGGAATTGCAGGCAGGCATTTGCAGGTCAGAAGCTAAAGAGGGTGGGATGTTTTATTTCCCTCACTCTGTTCAGCCATCAGAAGAATTATGATCTCTCTGTAGGATGACAGCAGATCGTGAAAGAAAGGAACATAATTCCCCAAGTCCCAAATTTTGGATATGTTTGCATTCTGCTTTTTCTCTGCATGTTTTGCCATCACTTAGACACAGTCATAATATGGCAAATTGTGCCTGTCTTTAGCATTTGACTATTAAGCAAGAAATGGCAGAATGTTCTCTGCACCTTATCAATCATCTGTCTTTTCTCCAAGAAGCTACAGCTGTATGAGTGGGGGCCACTAAAACTTTCTCCCTCTTTCTCTCTTTAAGCCTGTGCATATAACACCACCATAATTTGTAAAAATTCTTGTTTTTCCCTTGCTGCAATAACTCGAAGTCTCTTAATGGCACAGGGCAGTGAAGCATAGAATAAATACCTGGCAACAAAAGCTTTACAGAGGGTTCCACACATTTTATGTGCATTGGACCAAAAAGGAAGAATAACATTGACAGAACAGGGATGCTGCAAGGATTAGAAAGGATTAAAGCAAAGCCTAGCTAGAGGGGTCTGCTAGCCCTATGACTCTCTGAAGGTATTGTGAGCTTCTCAGATCAAAGAATGTCACTGTATCTTTCTGGGAAAACCAACACTGCTTCTGTCATAGGCCTTCTGACTGTATTTCCAATTTATGAACTCCATGGTTTTCCTCTGGAAATGGTGGGAGAAATTTCCTGTTCTTTGCTGAAAGAAGGTTCCTTAGAAGGAGGAGTGATTTTTTTCCAATATGAAGGTGATTAGCTTGTTGCTGTTCAGCTTCACCTTTTATGCAGGCAGGCTGAAGTTTGTTATTCATGCTCCCGTGGAAGGGCTCAGATACTCAGATTCTAACTCCTCTGATTGAACATCTCATTGTAGCTGCCGATAAAATCCATTGTAAAAGACGATCTAATCTCATGAAAATATAAAGAAATTATTCCGAGCACCATAGACCAGGTAACAAGCAGAGCCATATTATACTTTGTCCCGCATTTGAGTTGCCAGCCTATCAGTGGTCCAAAGCTAAAAGTTGCATCTGTATTTGTTTTGTTTGTTCATTCATTTATTCATTTAATAGAATTGTACTGAGTGCCTATCACAGGCCATGAACTATGCTAGATGCCCAAGAAGCAGAGGAATTACCTCAACATATTCACACTGTACTGAATGAAACAGACATCTAACAACTAATTATAACAGACAATAAGAACAATAATAGGAAATGTACACAGCGGTAGGAAAGATTGGTTCTACCAAGAGAAGGAGGTGGGTGTCATGAAAGGCTTCAGAGGAGTTGCACATGTATCTGTATTCTTGTAGCTTGAAAACGTTCCTTGCATTGAGGCATCGTTTGACAGTGAGATAACAGTCTGCATTACGAAAGTGAGAGCATCTCTTAGAGGACTGGCAGGGATGGTAATGGAGCAATGTGCCGTACAGATGAAAATCAGCACTTCAAATTGAGAATGGTATTGAATTCCCTTTGGAGACAAGGTGAATTTCTTGGTAAATTGCAATAGCATTTGTTTTGCTCTGTTCAGAATCAAATGCTAGAACAAGTATCTGATATAAGGGTACTAGACTATTACAGAGTCCACTAAGGCAGGTCTTTCCCCCTTCCTAGGCACATGCCAATGGCTCGTAGCTATTGTTGATGCTCTTTGCCTTTCCTGAACATCCTTTCCCAGCCCACCCTCTCATGCAAATATCATCCATGTATGAGTCAAAGTTAGGTAGCATATTCTATGTCCCAGCACTAAATGAAGTTTTTTACATATATTATTCACATTAATTCTGATCACAACGCTGTAAGATACATACTATTATACTCTTGATTTACTAATGATTAAATTAGTACTCATAGAAACTCAGTAACTTGACCAATGTAATTCAGTTTGTAAAATGGAGAAATCCAAATTTGAACCTAGGTTCTCTGATTGAACCCTCCTATGCTCTTAACCACTACGCTATACTGCTTCTTATATCCAAATAGCCTCACATGTTCCATAAAGCCTTCACTGTCAATTCCTGTCCATGGCCAGATGCTTCCATTTAATTCCAGTTGCACACATTGTTAGCACATTCATTCCAGCACTTGACCTGACAGTATCCTAGATAATTATCTAAGACATTTATTAAACAAAACTTTTCCCCAGAAGTCTAAAATTTCTTTAAGGCTGTATATATAAAATCCACCACAGTATTCCCAATACTGTGCTGGCCTGATAGTAAATAATAACAACTAGTGATTGAACTAAATAGGTCGGTCGATATAGATGCAATAAAATGATAAAAGATGGAAAAAAACTGCATTCATCATCCTGAGATCCATTTTCATAAGTATTATTGAATCATGGCCATGGAAATTTCCACCACATCTGTATTAACACCCCTATCAGGTGTCAAGCTGATCAGACTATTGTAGAAATTCAGCTCTGTTGTGCAGGCAGGGCAAGTGAGTACATTCCTGAATAACAGTTCAATAATGAATAGGTCAAAGGGCTGTCAAGTAAGACACTAAAGCGATGTGCTGAAAGCAAGCCAGAGGCATTGCAAAAATCAATAAAGACATCTGAGAAATAGCTGGGGTTGACCAGACCTTCTGGGCACGACAACCAGGAAGATGTGATCTAGTTTATCTATAAACCAACCACTATTAAACAGACCAAACAGAAGAAGTGTATGTGGCTCCCATTATTAAGGCTCTGGGGAGACATAACAAGATAATCACATGTATAATTAACACTTCCAAGATTGCTGGTCATCAATAAGACTTCAGGCCTATTCCGAGCCTCCTGGGGAACATGCTTAGCAAGGAACAAATAAGAGTAGAATTTCTATTACAGAGATGCTTTGTAGTCTAGTAATTATGAAGATGAGCTGTGAGATGAGGCTGCCTGCTTGACCATCACTTAAACAGCTGTGAGAATGTGCACAAGTTATCCAATGGCTCTGTATCTTCATTCCTTATCTTTTAAAGTATTATTAACCACTGGTCCCTCATCAGAGAGTTGTGAGGATTAATGAAATAAGTCTGGGCATTTTGTAAATCCTCCTTAAATGTTAGCTTTTACCACAATTGTAATCATTACTTTTAAAGACAACTAATAAAATTTTAATTTATTTAAACTTTTAGTAATTTTTTTTTACTAAATCTACCAAAATAGTCTCAGAGAATCTTCACACTGTTTGAGACTTAAAAACCATTTTCTTCAAACCCATTTTAGAAATAAGCAAACTGAGACCTGAAGAAATGTAATGGCCTTTGCAAATTTCCAGATCCTTATTGAGATGGAGCTAACATTAGAACCCAAATCATCCACATCTTTATATTTACTATGGATTCTCCACTCTCCAATGACAATGAATTAATGCAGTCCAACTAGATCCCTATCTGAAACTATAGAGTTGAAAAGTGAAGGAGTCAAGTTTTGTTGTACCATAATTATCCTACACTTTTCACGTGTGGAGTTAGTGATACATCTTGATTGCAAGTTAGCACATAGTAAAAAGAAGTCATTTCACATTAGCTGTTTTAAATAAGGTGATGCATATAAACTGCTTAGCACTGTGCCTGGCTGTGCTCAACAATGGTGATATTATAGTGAGAGATGGTGTTTGACATGGCAGATATGGGTGTTGATAGGGCACTGTGGTGGCTTGCAGCTGTGTACCCCAGAGAAAGCATCATCTTGATGATGCTCTTTGGGACTTTGCCTAGCCTCAAAACCATGAGCCAACAAATTCCCATTGTTTAAACCAACCCATTGCATGGTATTTGTTTTGTAGCCAGGAAACTAAAACAGTTTTTGCTACTAGGAACTAGTGTGCTGCTATTAAAAAATACCTAAAATGTGGAAAGAGCTTCAGAATTGTGTAATGGATAAAGGCTGGAAGAATTGTGAGGTGCTTGATCCTGATTATCAAGGGGAAACATATGGCTACTATGCAATGGAGGAAAAGAAGAGTTTTCCTGGAATACAGAAGATCCCTTAAGGCATCTCTTAGTACTACCATGCCCTGTGATTAAAGTCAATGGAAAACTGCAACAGCCCAATCCTGGCAGGACTACTAATGGCCCAGAAACTTCAGGAGCTGCAAATTTGGGTCACCCCACCAGGCAAAGAACCACAATCAGCTGAGGTTCTTGCCAAGGGTAAAGGGAATATGGAATAAGTAGGGAAGAAGGTAGTTATAAATATGAGCTACAGCCATGTGACCATTACAGACCAGTTACAGAAACAAGACTGTAATGGTTATGAATATTTCTTCCTTGTTTTTCTATGAACATGTTTGTATATATACATAAAGCAAATATCTTTGTTTTCTTCCCAGTCATATCCCATTATCATATAACATAAGTTGTACTAACTTTATGTCATAGTATGTAAGTTATAGCATATCAAGTTTGAGAGTGAGTATTACTTAAGGATATGTACCCTCTTCTGGGGAAAGAGTTAGTGTGTTTCTGATTGTATGCAGGACAGTTGAATTACATTAGGCAAAAATATGACTGTTACTATTTTTATTTAGAGATTAAGTCTAGTTTAAGAAGATGTGTAAGGGTGATAAGTTGACAAGGGGTGGACTGTGAGGGTTAAGTTCATATGTCCACTTGGCTATGTTATGGTGTCCAGTTGTTTGGTCTAGCAAGCACTGGCCTGATTGTTATCGTGAGGATATTTCATAGACTAAGTCATCAGTAAGCTGATTGTGTCTATGGCTTATTATTTCTACAATCAACTGAGGAGATTGCCTTCAGTGATTGAGAGAAGTCTCATCAAAATAGTTGAAGGCCTTAAAAGGAACTGATGATTTCTGCAGTCAGAAAGATGAATTCCCATCTCTTCTTCAGCCAGCTTCTCCTGAGGAAATCATCAAAAATCTTCATTGAAGTTTTCATCTTGTGGTCTGCCCTATGGAATTTGGACTCACCAGTCCCCACAGACAGATGAGCCAATTCCTATAATAAATATTGTAATATTTATATTATATATAACTATATATATATATGTCTCCTGTTGGTTTTGTTTTCCTGGAGAACCCTGACTAATACTGGCACAAAATCATACATCCATTTAGATGATAAATATTTATAAATATTTGTTGAGCGTCTACACTAGTAGGGCTGGGCACAGATCTCTAAACAAAATCAACTTGTACTCTGCTCAAATGGAGATTAAAATTAGTGATGGAGCTAGACCCTCAAACAGGTTAGGTAAACAAATGACTGTATACTCCTCAGTTATGAAAGAAAAGTGTTATGAAGGAAAATTAGGGGGCTATGAGAGAGGATAATGGAAAAGGATCTGTTTTAAATAGGATGGTAGGGCTGACCTCATTGAGGGCATGACATCTCGGCTGAGACCTTAAGATCCAAAAGAAGACAAAGACATTAATGATGTGGAGTGTAGAAGTTAATCTGGAAGAAGGAAGTACATGAGCAAAAGTCTTAAGGAAGGAAAAATCTTGACCTGATCTGTCAGCTGAAAGAAGATGAATGTGATGAAGCAGAGAGGGAGGGTGGCTCAGGAATAAGTTGGAGGGAGGAGACAAAGGAAGATAAAAGTTTATTAAAGACCTCATAGGCCAAAACAAGGAGTTTGGATTTAATTTTAAGGGCAACTGGAAGTTATTGAGAGGTTTCAACTTAGGTTTATGGTTTATGGCAAGTGGGTTGCTGGAGCAAGAGCAGAAGTGGGAAAAACAGGAAACCATTCAGTAGCCGAAGCTAGAGATGACAGTGACTTGTGGCTTGGGCATGGGAGTGAGCAGTGGTACACAGAACTGAGATATGTTTTAGAGGTGGTACCTAGACGGGACAGAAGCAAAAACCCCATCTCTCTTTGATATAAAAAGGGATATAGCTTGAGGGTCCCAGGAAAACATGTTAGTTTTAAATGGTATTTTGTAATTAGTTACTCTTGATCTGTAACCCATTGTATTTAAAGTTATTACATTTCCTCAATTCTAAGAAGCACATTAAAAAATTGCAGTCTCTCTGAAATCAGGTTGTATTGTATCATCGAAAGCATATCCAATTAAATAAAATGCTGTATTTATCAGTATTTTTTAAACAGCCACGAGAAACTCACAGACTATAAATTTATAACATTTTGTCTACATATTTTTTTAAACTTATTCAATGAAGGCATCTTTCAAAGAAATCTTCAGCTCAAGCTGAACAGGATGCTAAAGCTGTGAAATTCAGAGCTCCTGACATCAAAGCACACTATAGGGCACAACAAGAAATGTTATATACCAAGTGTTTCTGCTGTAAATTAATTCCCATCAGCTGAGAAAGTGGGCTCAGC
The DNA here is from genome assembly GCF_015220235.1 of Choloepus didactylus. Taxonomy (NCBI): domain Eukaryota; kingdom Metazoa; phylum Chordata; class Mammalia; order Pilosa; family Megalonychidae; genus Choloepus; species Choloepus didactylus. Next base: position 84,174,911 of record NC_051311.1, read on the forward strand.
TGACAAAAAAGTAGTGGAGCCCAGAAACTCAAGGTTGTTATTTATTTCGTGTTATAAAAGTATTCACCAAGAAGTAAATTTTCAAACATTTATGAGATTTGGGCAGCCAAATCCCCTTGTGGTACTTGGAAATTTCACCCAGAAGAGTTTAACTACCTTCATAACGAACTCTAATTATTCACTGTCTGACTTCAACACACATTTTTACCTTTTAACAATATTGCTTTTGTAAAACGTTTAACATTGTTCATGCAGTGGTTATAGCACTACTCACTGGTCCTATTGATGTGAAGCTTGTCACTTTGCTGGACCATCAGATGGCATAGCCTTCCTGAGTCCAAGAGAGGTTCTCCAGCCCTGAGTCCTGGGGAGCTTCCAGCCATGCATCATGCTTAAGAACTCACAGTTCTATGCCAACAGAGCATTGGATTGTTGCTGAGTCACAACTGACAGATCTATCTGGCTTCTAGCCATGATAGATAGAGAACTCATTTTGAACAAATGGACCATGCTGTCCAGGTGGCAATCAACTGGTATAGCAATCCAGAGCCAGTCGTATACGTAGACTGAATAGGCAGTTGCCTTTTTACTGGAATTTTAAATAAGCTTAAAGAACACATTCCCCAAGCTCCTTTCTCATTTGATAGTGACTAAAATTACAATATTGCTCACTCCTTTGAGTTATATTATTAAAGCCATCACTAGAATGCATGTGTCTTAGGGAGAATTGTCTTTATATTCCAAGACTTTTGCTGTACCAGAAAGGCAACCCCACAGGAAAAAAACAAACAAAAAAAAACAACAAACAAAACAAAACAACAAAATAAAACATATTTCTGGCATACTGGGCTGATTCTATCCTATAAATTTTACCTAAGCTGACTTGCTCTCAGATGCCGTATTTGTATTTTAATCTCCCTGTTTGAATGTAGGTTTTTATTCTAGATCTTGGGCCTAGATAAAAACGGTTATAAACAAACCTATATCATCCAGAAATAATTATAATGAGCATCTTTATCATATTAAATACTTTAGCCATAGTCTGGCCATGGAGGGATAGGACAGTGTTTAGGCAAAATATTGTTGAATGTAGCAGAAGAAGGAAAGTTACTAAAAATGAGATGTTGGGAGGTTGTGAATCGGAATAGGGAAAGAGATGGGAGAAGGTTGTGGATCTGAATGGTTAGGGGTTTAAACTTAAGAAGAGAGTGGTTAATTGGAGGGAACATTGTTTAATTCAGGAAGTAGATGGAGGGGTTACATAGGTTGGCTTTACTTTCCTCACCATTAGCTAAGTGTTGGTACTACAGAAACATTTATTAGAGTTTTATGAACAGATGAAGAAAATCAAAGTATATATGCCAGTGTCTTCTAAAGTATGTTGTTTGGAACACCAATTCCATGAAATCCTTCATGAAAATTGGGTTCTATGGACTGGTAAAACTGAGAAAATTCTGTATGCTCAATCCATTTGGAGATTTACTTGACACATTATCGTATCAGAGACCATGAAATGTCTAGATTAAAAAAAAAAAGAACTGGTTCAACCTAACACCTTTTTTCCAAATAACAAATTAAGTCATCAGGGAACACAGTTTAACATATTTTGTTATGCAATATAAGAAAGCTAAAGGAATAGCCTTTATAAGTTGATACTCAAGTAACATGCAAGAATCTAAACCAGTGATTTCCAAAATTTTGTGTTCACAATCTCAATATCTTGCGTTATAAAAACAGTGGCTAAGAACTTATAACCTTAGTGGGCTTTTTTCTGAACTGCATGTGGATCATCCCACCCTGATATGGATATATCCCCATTAGGAATCACTGGATTAATGGAGATGTGAGGTCCCTTCCCACATCAACATTCCATGATTTTGTGATTTAAATTTATTGTAATCCATTTGATTAAAACAAACAAACAAACAAAAAAACAGGGCTTCAGTGTCCCTAGTCATAGCATCTGTTTTCATACCATATGCTCTGCAGAAAAGATCGGATATTTTATCTGTATAACTAGGTGAATTTGATCATGATCATCAGTCAATGAACCATGCCTGTCTCTTAGTTTCCTAGGGCTGCTATAACAAAATACCACAAACTGGATGGCTTAAGAAAACAGAAATTTATTTTCTCAAAACTCTGAGGGCTAGAAGTCTGAAATCAAGGTGTCAGAAGGGCTATGTTCTCTCTGAAATCTGTAGGGAAGAATCAGTCCCATGCCTCTCTCTTGGCTCCTGGCAATGCCAGTAATCCTTGGCATTCTCTGACTTGCAGCACTTAAACATCTGCCTCAGTCATCACATGTGCTAGGGAAGCCAAGGACACACTCAGCTGCCATCTCCCAGCTCTTGCCTACTCCCTCCATTTCCCTCGTGCTTGTTTGCATGCAGGTGTTTGTGATGTTTCCATTTGTGCTTGTTTGCATGCAGGTATTTGGTATGTTTCTAGTTCATAAGAGACATAGGCAGCTGGGGAGATGTTAAACCTTAACTAGTCCCAGGTGCTTGCCAGGGCACAAAGGTTGCTCACTGGCAGAGTCCCCCCCGCCCGTCACCAAAGCATATAAACGCTCAGCACTCAGTCAGTGCAGGTGTCCCTCGTCCCTGACGAGAAGAAAGGTGTGCAGAGTATCTATCAATACTCACCCAAGCAGCTGGCCTCCTCGGGGGACCTGCCAAGGTGGGATATTTTCTCCTGCGTTTTAGGACCCTTTGTGCTGTGCAAGCACTAAAACAGTTGCTTGCTGGGAGTCTCTGCTGTGCCTGAGCCTGTGTGCCCACAACACACCATATAGCAACCTGATCTACAGCGTGGCATTCTCCTTTCTTCTGTCTGTGCCTCCTCTCTCCTTCTTTTAAAGAACCAGTCCTGCAGGATTAAGGGCCCACTCTACAACAGTGTGACCTCATTTTAACTTGCCTACTTCTATCTGAAATGACCCTCTTTTCAAATAAGTTACTTTCTGTGGTACTGGATGCTAGGACTTCAACTTATCCTTTTGGAGGATACAGTTCAACACCTTCAATTTTCACATTTCTACCAATAGTCTCTTTAAGGCAACATAGGCCTTTACTATCAAACACCTTAAAATTCTTGTAGCCTCTACCCATTACTTAATTCCAAAGCCACTTCCACATGTTTAGGTATTTGTTACAGCACCACCCCATGTCCTGGTACCAACAAACTGTCTTAGTTTTTTGAGGCTGCTATAACAAAGTACTACATACTGGGTGGCTTAAAATAAGAGAAATTGTCATGGAATTCTGGAGGCTAGAAGTCTGAAATCAAAGTGTCTGAAGGGCCATGCTTCCTCTGAAGTCTGCAGGGATGAAGCCTTCGTTCCTTAACAGTGCCTGCTAGAGGCTGGCTGAGTTTAAGCCTGAAATCGAGTTGTGAAATGAAGGCTCCCTCTGTGTTTCTGTGGTGTCCTCAAGAAGGGAGTATGGAGGATTGTTTTTTTGACCTCTCTGAAATCATAGTTGGTTAGTAATGATCAAGTTCATCTACACATAGAACTAGTTTTTAGATTTTCCCATTATTGTAGAATTGTTTTCTTACTATTTGGAGATCCTCTGACTTGTACTAAGCTCAGGAACCTGCATTTGTAAACTGGTCTTTAAGGATGCAGTGACATCTCTAAGTTTTCTCTATAGATGCCCGGTCTGCACAATGCCTGCCCTGCCTTGGGTGGTATAAGAATTGCCTCCTTTAATTACATATTTTCTTTAAAGATTAAAAAAGTAGCATTTACAAATAAATTCATTCACAGTGATTCAGTTTGGGAAGTAGAAGAAAGTGAATCAACCAAGAATCCATATGCCTGGTAAATTTCCTGGAGTTTTCAGAATCCCTATTTTAAAACAAACACACAGACAGATATACTGGTAAATTTGGAGATAGTAGATGTCACACTCTCCTGGGTTTGAATCTTAGTGCAGTAACTGCCAGTTAAATAGCCTAGGGCAAGTAAATTCATATGTCTGAACTTGAGTTTATTCACAGTAAAATTAGAGAATCATGACTGTAACAAAATGGAGAACTTTTTCTTTTCTTAGTAGTGAGAGTGAGGAGGTTTGTTTAGACTGGTGTGGGGCAGAAGGAAGTGCAACAATGGGCACTAGATTTCCAGGGGAACACGAGTGCTATTTTTCATAATTGAAGAGATTGAGAGAGAGGAGGAATAGTGCTGAGTACAACACTAGGTCAGGCAAATGGAAGGAGAGGTGAGGCACATGGGGCTGGATGTGTAGGAACCAAACCCTCTTCTGTCTTCCTGCTGACTTCCTCTTCAGCAAAATTTTCATTGCTCAACAAAGCTATGGGTGTGAGTGTGGCTTTATTTTTTCTGAAGAATTCAACGCATGCTATGTCCTGCAATAATGTTTATGAGGAAAGAAAACATAGATATGGAGGAAAAATTAACCTCTGAAGGTTGTTGTGAGACAATCCGGATAATGTAAAATGCCTTGCTTGTTACAATGCTTCACCCCCATGCTTTCAATAAATGGTAGCTGTCATTCCTACTACATCTTGAAATTTTGTTGTAGAAAAATCACAACCATGGTGCAATCACTAAAATTTCCTTTTATACAGGAGTGCACATGTGCTATTGGTATTTCATGACAATAATTAAATTTTAAAAACTCAAGTAAAAATAATATATTCAACAATTCGTAAGTAGAAAGTGCAGTAGCCCTTTGGGAATGAAATAGAAAATTAAAGGATAGGACTTTTTAATAAAAGAAAGATCTAGCAATTCCCAAGAATTACCCAGGAAAGGGGCAAAATTTCATAGTAACAATCAAGTAGAACATTGAGGGTTGTGAGTGAATAAAATCTTAATAATAACTTGCATTGAAATAAGTAAAGTTGAGTTATTGGTTTCTAAGTTATCCCAAGCTACTGAATGATTCACTATTTACACATCAACACTTTTTAAAGAAAATTTCCCAATTACAAAATATGTGACAGCTGGTTAAAAAATGTCCCCATCTGGCTTCATAGTTGGAGCCCATTTTAGTGCCAAACCATGGACATGTAAAGAAGAATTTGCTGAATTGCCTGAAAATGATTAAGTGGTATTTAAAAGAGAAAGAATTAGCCACCAGGGAGGCAAAATTTCAAAACTCTCATACAGTGCTGGTGGGAGTGATGATTTGTACAAATACTTTGGAAAACAGTTTTGAGGAATGTGTGCTAAAGTTGATCATATGTCTACCCTATGACCCAGCAATTCCACTCTCAGGTTTATGCCCAACAAAATGAATACACACGTGCTCCAAGAGACCTATACCAGAATATTCTTAGAGTCAATATTAGTAATGAAAAGCTGAGAACGATTTGTCTATCAACAATAGAATAGATAGGTAAATTCTGCTATATTTATACAATAAAATACTATATACATCCACATATGTCTATATATATATGAACTACAGCCATGTAAAATGATCTGAGTGATTCTTACAAACACAATATAGAGTAAAAGAATGGATTTGTGTGATTATATTTATATAAACTTCCAAAACCTCAAAAGTGGTCTATGGTTAGAAATCAGGATAGTTGTCAGCTTTAGGAAGGAAAAGAGGGGTTGGTGTAACAATTAGGGAAGCTCTAGATTTTAGACATTTATATTTCATGTACTAAAGTGTTTTTCCATGGGTAGATTTACCTTTTGATTCATTGAGCTATACATTTATGATTTGTGTTCTTTTCTGTATGTGTGCTATACTTCAATAAACTACTTTTTAAAAGGGAGAAAAATTCTAATAATATGTAGTAGAAATCATAAGTAAACTTTATTTAATACTTATTATATTCCAGGTACTATTTAAGTACTTTACTTACTTTATAAATATATGACATTTAATACTCATATTAACCCTATGAGATAGTAGCCATATTCACTTTACAGAAGACAGACCAGAGACACAGAGAAGTTAAGTATCTTGTTCAAGTTCTCCAGCTGGTAAAGCAGAGCTGGGATTTAACCCAGGCAATCTGGCAGCAGAGTCCATGTTCCTAACACTACACTGAAAGATTTCTAATAGTTGCCAAGTACATACTATACACCAGAAATTCTGCTAAGTCCTTACATATTTCAACTGTCTGCACATAGGTATTTATTTTGCTGTTTAGTCGGCAGAGTTGCATCTTATGGCAGGGTCAGGCCCTAAAGTTGGAGCATGAGACAAATACAGCAGAGTCAAAACTACCCCTGAAAATTGCTTGGGAAAGCCCTGCATTGAAAGCACACTTCAACTTTCAGTAAGCCCAGCATTGTCAGTTCTATCTTCAGGGTGGGAACAGGTGGTTGTTTCTTCAGTTGAGCATGTGATAACATACTGGGTTTGTCTTTAGGAACTTTGTTGTGCAAAAATTTATGTCATGAAGTGTTAAAATTAACTGCATGATGAGATATCTCACACTATGAAAAGCATGCAAGAACTGAGACTAGCTAAGGAATCAAGAGATTCATGCCTCAATCTTGTGTTTAATCTAAGGTATAGGTATAATCACCCCCAGGATTTAAATTTTTCTGTCTCTCTCTTTTTTTCTTCCCTGAGCTCATATGGTTGAATAAGCATGAAAAAAATTTTTGACCCCTGCTTTAAATTTGATGAATATCTTTAAAGACCTTAAATGATACATTTCTTAAAGTATTAAAAACATTTTTATTAAATATCAAGATAGCACATTTGCAAATAAATGTGTGACTCTTTCCAAAAGGTTACTTTGTGATAAAGTATATATACAAAGTGATCACGTTTTCTTTAAAGTGCTGTATCATCTTTGGTATGAGAATCCTCTGTTGCTTTGAAAGGTCTTTTACCACAACTCCTGTGATGTGGTCAAGCACCACTAGCAAAGGTGTAAAAGTGTGAAAAACTTCTGCAATATATTTCAGAAGAAGATGCTCAGACCTGCTCGTTCCAAAGACAAGGTTAATAAGAAGCAACACTGCGGATCAGAAAGCCAAGGATGGATTCAAGACCCACCCTGCTACTGGTTCTGGATCTTCTTGTATCTTTTCAACTTTGTAGTATATATTTAGCTAGTTTTCTTCTTCCTGGTGAATCTAGAAGTTTCAAATTATGAACAAAATGCTTTGGTGGATGTTCTGGTTTGCTAATGCTGCTGTTTTGCAGAACACCAGAAATGGATTGGCTTTTATAAAGGGAGTTTACTCGGTTACGCAGTTACAGTCTTAAGGCCATAAAGTGTCCAAGGTAAGGCATCAACAATCGGGTGCCTTCACTAGAGGATGGACAATGGCAAATGTAAAACACCGTGTTTAGCTGGGAAGGCACATGGCTGGCATCTGCTCTGGAATTCTGGTTTCAAAAGGGCTTTCTCCCAGGATGTTCCTCTCTAGGCTGCAGCAGCTCTCCAAAATGTCACTCTTAGCTGCTCTCAGGTTATGTTTCAAAATGTTGTTCTCTGAAATGTCTGTATCAGCTTCTTGGGGCAAATGCTGGGCTAGTACCTCCAAAACATCAGCAAAACTCTGCTTTCAATGGCCATCTTCAAAATGTCTCTGTAAGTTGCAGCAGCAAGCTCCTTCTGTCTGAGCTTATATAGTACTCTAGTAAACTAATCAAGGCCCATGCTGAATGGGTGGGGTCATGCCTCCATGGAAATTACCTAATCAGAGTTATCACCCATAGTTGGGTGGGTCTCATCTCCATGGAAACAGTCTAATCCAAAGGTTCCAACTCAATCAACACTAATACGTGTGCCCCCACAAGATTGCGTCAAAGAAGATGGCTTTTTCTTGGAGGACATAGTGTATCCAAACTGGCACAGTGGACTATATGAATGAGATTCTGTTTCTAGAAAGTGAACAAATAGTTCTGAAAGAGAACTAGTAAGTGCAGTGTGTGATTTGGTATCTGAGGTGTGCTGGGGACTTTTTTTTTCATTTTCTTTTTTCTTAGACAAGTTGTACATTTACTGAAAAATCACAGAAAATACAGATTTCCCATATACCACCCACCCTACATTATTAACACCTTGCATTAGTGTGGTACATTTGTTGCAATTGATGAAGTTGTAATAATATTTCATTAATCATAGTCCATGGTTACATTAGGGTCCCTTGTTTGTGTTGTACAGTCATATGAAATTTTTAAAACTTTTTTATTGTTGTAACATATATACAACCTAAAAATTTTTCCTGTAACCACATTCAAATATATAATTCAGTGCTGTTTATCTATTACCAAAATTTTCCATCACTCCAAATAGAAACACTGTGCAATTTAAGCATTAAAGAAACAGGATTTTAAAACATGGAACTTGGGACTTTACAACCATTGGAAGGTCTCTGGAGTAAAATTCAGGAAAGTCATTGCCAGTGGCTGGGTGACTGGAGCTTACCTGGAGGTGCTATGAATCTCAGGCTTCTGAGGGAGAGGGTGGTGGAGGAGGATGATGATCTCAGCCTCCTGAAATATTAAAGAGAGGTGATTCTGAGGAGCACTCCTGGAAACCACTTCAAATTTCAAGAATCTTATTTGCCTGGGGCACCTAATGGGTGATTCTGCAGCTGTGGTCAGCAACCATTAGTTTCTCCTTTTCTTCTGCCTCCCAAAGTAAGACTATAATCCAGAATTATGTGAGGAAAGGAATTTATTTTGAGCAATGGAATTCCAAGACAAGTGTTAGTCATGCTGAGTTGACAGCAGAAAGCCAAGTGCAGTTGAGTCTCTGAAAATTGAGAAGATTTGAATACCCAAAATTCTAACATCTAGAAGTCTAAAAATCTAGAACTCTAGACAGGTACTTATATCTGGATATTTTCTCTTTTCTTTTCTCCATCATAAACATGTGTACATACTAAATTTGCAGTCTCTAAAGGTTAATTGTAAACATGTAGCAAAGAAAAGAGGATATTTAGGAGAGGTTGTGACATGAGGTATAGCCACATGGAAGAAGCAGATTTAAGAGAACATTCACTGGGTCTCTTAAAGATCCTGCAAACTTTGTGATCAAGGCCCACTGAATTCATGTATTTATGCTTACCAATCCAACATATACAGTTCTGAAAATAGAAAGGATTCGTTAGGGAAGATTATATTTATGTGGGGGGGAGGGAGGGGATATATGTGAGTGTGTGTGGGGGGTCTTCGGACATATACTACATGCAGTTTACTAAACTGTTAAATGAAAGCATTTATATTTGGTGCATGCACATATTGTATTTGTTGACCTGTAAATACAATAATGTGTATTTGGGAGTTAATTTCTAATTCCTCCTCATAAAAGAACTGCTTCTGTTCTTGACCAGGTGTTACCAAAAAGACGTGCATGTCCTTTCCCTAGTTTTTTCATGCCATTTTTGCTTCATCTTTCTTCATTTTTGGTAAGCATTGAGAATGGACTCCCTTGTACAGTATACTATACCAATTGCAAATAATACATTGACATTTATGAGGTTTACATATTATAGTCTTCAGCTATTTATTTATTTATTATTAGAGAAGTTATGATCTTATAGAACCATCATGCATAAAATACAGGATTCCTACATACCACCCCACCACAAACATCCTGCACTGATTTGGATCATTTGTTAAAATTAATGATAGCACATTTTTACAACTGCACTAATTAAAGTCCACAATTTAAATTAGTGCTAGTGTTTGAGTACTCCAGTTCCATGGATTTTTTTAAAAAAATTTATTTTATAATCATATATACAATCTATTTTCTCTTTTAATCATGTTCAGGTATATATATATATTTCAGTGCTGCTAATTGCATTCACAATGCTGTGCTACCATTCATTATCCAAACATTTCCATCATTCCAAACAGGAACCCTGTACAATTTAGCCTTAACTTTGCATTCCCTATAGCCACCCTATCACCTGGTAAACTATATTCTAGATTCTACTCTGTGAGTTTTATTACTATAGTTATTTCAGATCAGTGAGATCAAACATTATTTGTCCTTTTGTGTCTCACTTATTTCATTCAAGATTATGTCTTCAGGGCTCATCCATGTTGTCACATGAATCACGACATCATTCCTTTTTTATCGCTGAATAATATTCTGTTGTATGTGTATACCACATTTTATTTATCCATTCATTGATTGATGGAAACTTGAGTTGCTCCATCTTTTGGCAATTGTGGATAATACTGCTATGAACATTGGTAGGCAAATATCTATTCAAGTCCTTGCTTTCAATTCTCTTGGGTATATACCTAGAAATGGGATTGCTGGGTCATATGGTAGTTGTATACTTCGCTTTCTGAGGAAACACCAAACTGTCTTCCATCGCAGCTGCACCATTTTATATTGTCACCAGCAATGAATGAGATTTCCTCCTTCTCCATATCCTTTCTAACACTTGGTACTTTCCATTTTTTTAATAGTAGCCATTCTAATGGGTATGAAATGGCATCTCATAGTGGTTTTGATTTGCATTTCTGCAAAAAAAAGTTGTTGGAATTTTGATTGGGATTGCACTGAATCTATAAATTGTTTGTATAGTATTGACATCTAAACAATATTTAGTCTTCCAATCCATAAACATGGAATGTCCTTCATTTACTTAGGTCTTCTTTGATTTCTTTTAGCCATGTTTTATAGTTTTCTGTGTGTGAATCCTTTACATCCTTGTTTAAATTTAATCCTAATATTTGATTCTATTAGTTGCTATTGTGAATGGAATTTTTTCTTGATTTCTTATGATTGTTCATTGTTTGTGTATAGAAACACTACTTATTTTGAGATGTTGATCTCATACCCCACCACTTTGTTCAATTCATTTATTAGCTCTAGGAGATTTATCGTGTATTTTTAGGATTTTCTGTATATAGGATCGTATCATCTGCAAATTGTGGAAGTTTTACTTCTTTCTTTGCAGTTTGGTTGCTTTTACTTATTTTTCTTCCCTAATTGCTCTGGCAAGAACTTTCAATACAATGCTGAATAACAGTGGTGACACAGGGCATCCTAGTCTTGTTTTTGATCTTAGAGGGAAAGCTTTCAGTCTTTTACCATTAAGTAGAATGTTAGCTGTGGGATTTTCATATATGCCCTTTGTCATGTTGAGGAAGTTTCCTTCTATTCCTAGTGTGCTAAGTGTTTTATCAATAAAAGGTGCTGTATTTTGTCAAATACTATTCTACATAAATTGAGATGATCATGTCTTTTTTTCCTTTATTCTGTTAATGTGGTATATTACATTAATTGATTTTCTTATGTTAAACTACCCTTGCATACCACGGATAAATCTCACTTAACAATAGTGTATAATTCTTTTAATATGCTGTTGCATTCAGTTTGTTGTTATTTTGTAGAGGATATTTGCATCTATATTCATAAGAGATGTTTGTCTCTAGTATCCTTTTCTTGTGGTGCCTTTATCTGGTTTTGGTATGAGGGTGATGTTGGCATTGTAGAGTAAGTAAGGGAGTGTTCCCTGCTCTTCAATTTTTAGGGAGAGTTTGAGCAGTTTTGGAGTTAAGTCTTCTTGGAATGTTTGGTAGAATTCCCCAGTCAGCTCTGGTCCTGGGCTTTTTTCTTGGGAGGTTTTTGATTACTTATTCAGTCTCTGTACTAGTAAATGATTGGTTGAGCTCTTCTATTTATTCTTGAGTCAGTATAGGTAGTTTGTGTGTTTCTAATAATTTGTTCAATTCATCTAGGTTATCTAATTTATTGTCATACATTTGTTCATAGTGTCCCTTTGTAGTCCTTTTTATTTTAGTGGGGTTGCTAGTAATGTCCCCCTTTCATTTCAGATTTTCTTTATTTATGTCTTCTCTATTTTTTTCTTTTTCAGTCTAAGTATAGGTTTTTTGATTTTTTGATTTTTTCAAATAACCTACTTCTGTTTTTTTAAAATTCTCTCTATTGTTTTTTGTTTTCTGTTAACTTGATCTCTGCCATGAGGGTGAGGGATGGTGCCTGTGGTCACCACGTGGACAATTTACTGTTATTTACCATAATTTATCAGTTTCTTCCTCCTGCTCTTCCCTGGATGCTGTGTAGTGTTCTTCTGGCCTCTGGGGTTCCAGATAACTATTTCAGATCATTCTTGCCTGTTTAATAGTTGTTTTGTTGGTAAGACTGAGTCCTAGAGCTCCCTACTCCGCCATGTTCCCTAGAAGTCCTGTGAATACTCAGTGATTTATTTTTAAACCGCCTGGGCAATCCTGTTCCTTTAAGTATGACATAGCTGTATGGAATGCTAGAGATTAAGGAAGTGCACACACATTCGCTAAAAATGCCTGCTGCAGCTTCCTGTCACGGGGACATACCTTTCCTCTTTGCCACGATGACGCGGTCACAAGAGGGATTAATTGTCTAAGACATCTTGCCTCTGGATGGGAAGAGAATGGCTTCTCTAAGATGCCTTGTCTTTGCACAGCCACCCTCCTTCCTTTGCTCCCTTACTTTCCAAGGCACCCAGGATTTTTCTCTAGTGTGGAGTGGAGAACACAATCAAGGTTTTAATATGAATGATCATGCCAACATGAACTCATTTCCTTTTTATAGATGTATTTTCTAGCTTGGCAAAGCATGTTATCCTTGTGGACAAGAGGGGGAAATGAGGTCTAAGTGTGAGCACAGATATAAGAAATTCCATTTTCTTGAACAATCCTGATCAATGTGTATTGATTAGTGAATTGATATCATCCCAAAGAACATGTTGTGTGTGTGGCTTGCCCTAAGGCTGCTTAGTCTCACCAGCTCTGGGATTGCTGTGCCATGGTGGAGGGGAGCTGGTTAGGGTGCTGTACCCTGTTTGGATGCTCATAGTGGGAGAGACTATTTATAAAAGATAATAATAAGACAGTGAGATGGCTACACAATGATAAAGACATATGTTTACATGCGTAGGATACTGTGGTAGCACCAAGGAGGGCATCTACCCCACATGGGCAAGGTGGGTTGAGAAGAGTGCAGTCAGGTTAAGTTTAGTTAAATGCTGAGTCTCAAGCTGATGCTTCGTTTCTGTGTTTCAGTCACTTCTTATATGGCCTTTTAACAAAGTACCTCCAATTGGGAGGTTACAGGACAGCATCCTTATATAAAACAAAGCAAAATAAAACAAAAAAGCAAATCCCTTCCCCTTTCCCCCCACCAAAAGGTTGATATATCCATTCTAACATTGAATATGAACAGGGGTAGTTGTTAATGATAATATCTGACAACAGGATTGGAGTGGGACTTTCACTTTCTAAAATTCTATATCATTAACATTTTCTTTCAGTAAGTTTTTACCACTTTTATAAAATCAGAAAAATGACCAACTTTTCAATTTTGAAGACAACTAATCTGTAGCCACATATTAGATTGTTAAGAGAGCTTCTTCCCCTGTGTCTAAAAATACCATAAACTGCTAGACATCTCTTATTTCATATGTGTTTACCCACCTCTATGTGAGCGTGGGGGTTTGACAATAGGTACACTGCATCAATTTATCTACAGGCAATGGGTATGATTGTTTTGATTAATTTCAGAGATCAGGGAAATATGTAGTCTTTTAAAATTACAGCTCTAGCTCTGGAACCAATTTTGACAGTTTTGAACAAAATTTAATTTATTTTTCAATTAACTAGATGCAAGCCTTCTCTCCACTTCTTTTTTTAAAACCACACTGGTGTTATATATCTTTGAAGCATACTTGATCAGCTTTGGAATTTCATCCGTGTCTCTTAATCCTTGTAATACTAGCTTTACTGAAAATTATTATAAAGCAAAATGTTTTGATTCAAAGAAATGTGTCGTTTTCAATAGTATTCCATGATATCTTGTTTACATTTCTCCTTCTCTTCAATAATACTGACTGTTTTCTTTTTGCTTGGATTCACTAAGTTAAGGCCAAAAATGAAAATAGATTTGTCAGACATATGGGTAATTGATGACAATCAAAATGCAATTGCATTGTATTCTTTTGAAATCATGAGATAAAAAGATACTTCTAGCCACTGTTAGTATTTACACAACTTCTTCACTTGACTTTAAAAGGAGCTCATGTAGCACCTTCTTTTCTGCCCCCCTCCTCCATTTTCATTCTGTACATTCAGAATCCACTCTTCACACATTTGTGAGGTTCAATAACCTTTCTGAAGAAGACCAGGCAAATTCCCCTTGGGTAGAGTGTCTTCCCTTACATCCAACTTGGAAGTAACTTCCAGAACCTCCAGACCAGGATTTCCTACACCAAATGTGTGGTGTACCTGCAATGATCGGACAATCATTGCGACATTACTCAGGGGATGAATCAGTAATCCCAAGATACCTGTGCACAGAGGAAGAAGAGAGTCATGAATTTCCCCTTATTACCAACTCCCTGGTCTGGTTCTGCCCAGGCAAATGCCGGCATCTATCTGATCCCAGCTCAGGCTCTCATACCTCCAAGGCAGAACTGGGTCTGCTTATTCTAGCCTCAGATATTCCACAGAATAAAATCTCATACTCCTTCCTGTTAACAGTTTTTGTGAACAACTTCCCAGAAACCAATTAATTTGGAGTTGTTTTAAGTGCTTTTTAAAAATTTTTAAATCTTAAACTCAGAGTCATGGTGATAAAAGACCACAGAATTTTGCACATACACTATTGAATCTAATTGTAAGACTTTCCAATTGAGAATAAAATGAATAAAATGTTCCTGAAAGAGCAGGTGACATATTACTTACCTGCTTCCAGTTTCACAACCTCTAAAACTTTGTTAGGGTAGGGAGAAGAGAACAGGAGAAAGGGCTTGGAATATTGGAGAAGAGCAGTGAATCCTTGGAGTAAATTTAATGGATGTTGATACATTTTTAAAGAATACATTATAAACTCATTCATGAATAAATAATCCTTTGACTCTTAGAGTAAATGCCATGGAAATAAAAGTACTTAATAATGGTCCACCCATCTGGATTCCATCCTGTGTCTTATGCACTTGATAATTGTAGAAATGATAATTTCCATTTATATTTAACTTGACATTTTGTAGAAGGTTGATTAATAAGTTATCTGGGAGTCTTGATTGATTCTTACAACAACCCTTTGCAGTAAGAAGTTATTAACCCATTTTGCAAAGAAGGAAATTGAGGCTCAGATAATTTAAATGACTTTCCATGTTCCTAGAGCAACAAGTAAGTATCAGAATATTGACCAGAACTTGGGTCTCCAGATTCCAACACAATACTCTAATACTCTTCTGTTTTCTCTTTCTTTTTTCTTTTTCTTTTACAGGCATGTATGTTCCCAGTATGTGCACAAGGGTTACTCTGGTCCCTCTGGAGCTAGGACCAGGGACCCACCCTGGGATTATTATAGGCTGGCTCCATGCTGGGAGCATGGGCTGGCTCTGTGTACCCCAATACTCTTCTAGCTTCTCTCTGCTGACCGTGGAAAAGTTGATTAAATTGTATGGATCTAATCAGATTATACATTTATATCTTTTTATCTATTCCTATATTCTGATTTTGAATTTTAAACACAGGAAAAACAATGTGGAAACCTCTTTGTTTAATGACTTACTTCTTTAAACATATGCTATCACACTTATTTTTAATAATGAAATGAAGCAAAATGTGGAAATGAGGTACCCAAAAATGGATTTGTTTCATTGTGAATATATGGCATGCTACTACCAATGAATGTGTTTTAGGGAGAGGAAATGGCTCAGATTGGTTTGAACACAGGATATTGATTTTTAATGATATGAGAGGTTTTAATGGGTTATATTTTTGTTTAATAATGTTATCTAGGGCCTATGGGTGGAATGAGGTTGGTCCAAAAAGGGAAATTCATTATTGCTGAAAGGTCAAGGAAATGTGTAGGAACTACTTAAAAAAATATTTATACACTGAATTCCCCTAAAACTGTAAGCAAGGAAAATGATTCATGATTCATGATTTAATGCAATGAAAGACTAATGTAATTTGGCAGGTTTACAAAGTTTTTTTTTTTCCTGAACAGAATGAATATGGATACATTTTGAGAGGATATTCAAAACAGTCCTTTAAAATTAAATATTCAGCTTTAAAAAATAATCATTATGAAACTAATGCTTTCAATGAATTGTACCTGGAAATAATCTCCATCTAATACAAACTTGCTTCAAAATGCAGAATGCTTACTAGAAAATTACTAAAAAAAAAAGTAAATTAAGCATCCAAGAGTTAGATCTATTTTCTCCTTGCTGCTGTGGATGATGGTACAGTAACGTATTTCCAACATAATAGCTATTCAGGATATTTGCAACATTAAGGAGTTGAAAATACTTGTCTCTGGGAAATGTTTCCTCATGAGCCTGAAGGAAGTGGTTAGTCATGCAATGTGATATATTTTTATATACATATGTAAATGCATATAAAAACAAAATAGAAACACGTACAGCATTTGGATGCTAAAATTGCAAATGCAGACTTGAGAGTAAAGAAATACAAATATTAGTATTTTTGTATCAACTTTAGTATACACAATGTTGCATAAGGTGCTTTTCTGAGAAGATATTACAAAGCATGAGCATGATGAGTGGGAGGTGGGAGCATATACTGATTACCTGTGAATGTTGTTGGGCCCAGAGACACAGGGGATAATGTAGGAACAGCTGGACATGTCAAGGAAGTGTCACCTTCCTTTCCTGAGTCCTTTGTCTCATCTTTGTGGAATGGTCATTTAACATTTGGTGGTTGAATGCGTTCTGTAAAATAGGTCGAGTTTCAAGTAATGTCAGTTTATCCAGGTAAGACCTTGATGGGAGGAATAAGAGAAACAGGCTGTTTGCTTTTATGTGCTCAGTTGTTTTCAAAGACCACATTTGATCATCCAAGCTTTTCTTGGTAGTCAATAGGTGTTTGATTAAATCAGCATTATTTGGAGGCCTCTTACTTGACTGTCTTATGCCTCCTGCCTTTCTGCTCAGGATGGATTTCCATAGACTTGACTTCAGGTATCTTCAGGGGAGAAGAGATGGGTTAGGTGTGTCTGGGTTGGGGTTACACACATGCTGGAGCCGATGGGCCAATGCATGGTTGAAAGAGGTGCTAAAGATGGAGAGAAACAGGGAAAGATGGGCTGAATGGAGAATAGGCATAAGGCCGCATGGTCTCCCTGGGTCTCTAGGGCTAAACCTTTAGGGGTTATGCATTGAGGATTTATGCGGAAACATTCCTCAATCCTCAGTTGGTGATAGTTACTTTGTTTGCAAAAGCATTCCAAAGTTTCAAAATCAGAGTGGTTAGTGATCACTTCTTATTATAGTTCTTATTCCAATATGCCTGAAGAAAGGATAAGAGCCATATTTAAAGTATCTAAATGGGAGAATTCCAAAATAAATTTAGAAATTCCTATCTCTAACCTGCCTGTAGTCCCCACTGCTAGCAACTGAAGCATGCAGTGTGGTGTCATTGTCCTGCCCTCATTTAGTATTCTTACTTCTGACTCCTATTAGTTCTCTGCTCTGTTTATCTGATTCGGGGCATGAGAATATTACTTAGGGTCTGTTCTCTTCTTCTTTAAAGAGCCAACAACTTCTCTCCAGGTCATGTCCTTCTTGTTTCTGTTGGCCTAAGGTTGATGAGCTCATTCTACATGTATAATTCTCAGGGCAGCTTTGCACAGTGTCTAAAGCTGAGAAATTGATGGACGTGTGCTTGTTAGGGAAAAAAAGCTACTCACTACAGATCAATTCCAAGTTGTGGGGGTGCCTGCCACAAGATGCTCAAGTTTGCGATGTGGAGGGGCTACCAGAAGGCACTACTGAGGCCCATATGCTCCTAGCAAGATTAACACTGTGCCTGTGCATCATCATGAGGGAGCTGCCAGGGAATGTTCAGAGAGCCTTGTGTGTACCTGGGGCTCCTCACTGGCCTCAAACTTTTATTGAAGCAGCTTAAGAAGTAACACAGTGAGCTATGTGTGCTCCCGTCACAATGTTGCCCTCCCCCACAATGCTACAGGCACTACTACTGCCTTACAGAACACCAATATTAACCCCATCATGCCCTATATCCCAATTTATGTTGGTTGCACAAGAAGCCCAAGACTCCCAGGTTATCTCATCACCTGGATGCCCATTCCCAGGTAACTCGGATCATCCTCTACACATCCTGCAGCCTGCATCTCTCACCCCTCCTCAACTGCAAAAAACTTCTCCTCTCTCCTCTGGAACACACAATCAGTAATTAGCAAAATCCCCTTTATATTCAAGTTCTTAGAGTATTTTCTTTGTCTTCTTCATCTTAAGGACACTTGTAGAGTCTTCACCAGCAATGGCGGTTTCCTCTCCCATGTCCCTCATAGTGCTGAGTCTGGGGTTAGGATAACTGTCTTTTCCTGTTTATTCTTGTCGCTCTCAAACTTTTGTTCCTTCTCCCCTACTCCTCCAAGATTCCTTATTTCTTTAGAACTTTACACCAACAGGCTACACCACACATGATCCCTCCTTATTATAGTCATCTAACCAACCCCTGGGCAAATTTTATTCATTCCTTGTAGATTTTAATATTCATGCAGGCAATCTTGCTAATATCCTGGCTTTTAAGGTGCTTGTTCTCCTTTGCCTAGAATTCTGTCTTTCATCTTAGAGCAGCCACCTACATCCATGGGTGTACCCTAGACTTTGTCATGCTTAGTGATAATTCCCCCTCCACAATTTAACTTCAGGTACACCCATGCTCCAACCACCCTATTTTTCTAACTGACACACTTCTGTTTACTGTCAGAACAATTCATTGCCCCTCTGAAATCCTCAGTGGTTTAGTAATATTGTTTTTTCTTCCCTTTCATTTTCTCAGCTTTCTCATATGCTCATCTTCGTTTTTCCCAACAGAGATTATTTAGCCCATCTTTATAATTACTTCTTACTTCCATCCTCAATCCCTGACCCCTCTTTTTCTACATCTTATATGCCTGGCAAAATCCAACCCTGGTTATACTAAATTCTCAGCCTGCTTTGTGACCTATAAGTATCTGGAGAAAAATATACACTAATACCCACTCATCTTAAATGAATGAGTATTATCCTCAAATTGGCTCCTAGTTCTGTCTAGCAGCCTTTTGGTATTTCCTTCAGAAATTTATTCCTATTCTTCTAGGTGTCTATTTCATATTTTTTCTCGACTCTCAAACTTCCATCTGTCTACTCTCTTCTCTTTGAGCTGATGAGCTTGCTTTCTGTTTCACTAAGAACATAGAACAAAGAAGCAATCAGAAGAATGCATCCACACATTTTCACCACCAGATCTATTATCTGCATGCTTTCCTTCTGCTGACAATGTAAGTACTCTCAGTGACCCCATCTGTGGTAGTTTTGGAAGATGTTATGTACCCCAGAAAAGGCCATGTTCTTTTAATCCATTCCTGTGGGTGCAGAACAATTGAAGATGGACCTTTTGCTTAGGTTATTTCAATTGAGATGTGACCCACTTCATTCAAGGTGGGTCTTAATCCACTTATTGGAGTCCTTTATGAGAGGATAAAACACATGCAGAAGAGACGGATGAAATTAAGAGAAGCTCATAGAGAAAAGCTCTGGAGAAGCTAGGAGAGGGCCCACAGAAGCTCAGAGAGGAAACCATTGGAACCAGATTCTGAAAGAAATGAAACCCAGGAGTGAAGGACCAGCTGGTGCCAACAATGTGTCTTCCCATGTGACAGAGGTGTCCCAGATGCCAGTGGCCTGTCTTCAGAGTCCAGTATCGTCCTGTTGAGTTGGACACTTTCATGGCCTAAGAACTGTAAATTCTAACTTAACAAATCCCCATTGTAAAATCTAACCCATTTCTGGTATATTGCATTCTGAGAGCTTTAGCAAACCGAAACACCATCTAAAGCTAGGTCCTTGAAAGTTGTACTGAGTCTCATCTCCTATTCCTACTATAGGCATTGCTCCTATAAAAGGACCCTCTCTACTGTAGGGCCAGATTTTCCCTCTTACTGGTTCATTCCCACAAGTGGACAAATAAGCTGTTATATCCCATCTTAAAATTAAAAAGCCTTCCTTACTTTCATGTCTACCTCTAGTAACTGCCCCATCTTTCTGCCCTCTCCCCCATCATTTACAGCAAAACTCCTTAAAACCTGTTTCTTTCTTTTGTGTTCTCTCTTGAACCCATTCTTGCAAACCTTTGTCCCGATCAATTCTCAAAACTGTTCTTATCAAGATCACCAGTTATTTTGACATTACCAAATGAAATGATCAAATTTCATCCTTATCTCACTTGTCCCATTCGACACAACTGTTCACTGCCTTTTTCTTATTTTGAAATTTTCAAGCCTACAGAGAAGTTGAAATAATAATACACTGAGTATCTGTGCACTCTTCACCTAAATTCTCCAATTGTTAACATTTTGCCATGTTTACCTATTTGCTTCTCTCTCTCCCTCCTTCTCCTCCTCCTGTCCTTCTCCCCTCCCTCTCAAGATAGATTAGATAGATAGAAAGATAGATACATACACATATATACATTATTTTACTCAACCATTTGAAAGTATGTTGCCAGCACCATGAACTTCATCCTAAGATACTTCAGCATGCATTTCCTAAAAATGAAGGCATTTTCCTATATAACCACAATTCCATTATCCTTATACCTAAGAAAGTTATCATTAGTTAAATAATATCATCTAATTATAGTCCAGTTGTTAATTTCCATAATTGTCCTAAAGATATCCAAATCTATCTATCTCCCTATCTATCTCTATCTCTCCATCCATCCATCCATCCATCCATGCATCCATCCATCCATCCAGGATCTAATCAATGTTCATGGTTTGCATTTGGTTAGTAGGTCCCCTTAGTTCTATTTTAGTTTCCTTGTCAGCTTAAAGCAGATTCCAGTGGGTATTTATTAGCTTTCAAGTTTATAGTTTTGAGGCTGTGTAAATGTCCAAATCAAGGCATCATCAAGACGATGTTTTCTTCTTGAAGACTAGCCACTGGTGATCCCATACTCCTCTGTCACATGGCAAGACACATGGCAGTGTCTGCTGTTCTCTCTCCTCT
The DNA here is from genome assembly GCF_015220235.1 of Choloepus didactylus. Taxonomy (NCBI): domain Eukaryota; kingdom Metazoa; phylum Chordata; class Mammalia; order Pilosa; family Megalonychidae; genus Choloepus; species Choloepus didactylus. The sequence continues at coordinate 84,195,882 of NC_051311.1, forward strand.
CTTCTGGGTTTCCTTGGCTTTTTTTTTTTTTTTTTTCTGTATTCATCCCATTTATAAAGGACTCTGGTAAGAGGATTAAGACCCATCCTGAATGAGGTGGGTCATACTTTAACTGTAGTCTCTTCAAAAGATCCTACTTAAAATGGGTCCACACACAGAGGAATGGGCTAAATTTAAGAACTTGCTTTTCTGGGGTACATACAGTTTCAAACCACCACAATATCTTTTAATATAGAAAGTTCCCCCCACATTTTTGTTTTTATAACATGTGAACATTTTGAAGAGTCTTGATTTTGTAAAAGACTGTCCTGTACTTTAGATTTGCAAGATTCTTCCCTCATTTTTAGATTCAGGTTAAACATTTTTTGGCAAGAACAATACACAAGTGATATTTTGTACATAGTGATAATATCAGATTCTACTGTTGGTGATGCTAAGTTTCATTGTTTTGTTAAGTTGGTAATTACTTGATATTTCTGTTGTGAAGAATTTTTTTTGGTAATTAATAAGTAATCCATGGGGTGATATATTTTAAGAGCTGTATCAATCTTTAACAAAACGGTTTCACTATCCACTGATGATCATTCTCAGTTATTCCATTGGCATTCATCCATGAAGACTACAGCTTTCTCATTTACCTCTGTACCTACCCTGCACTTTTGTTTTGAGTATCACTATGGTCTCATTGATTTTTTTTTCCTATTTATTGCATTGTACTCCATTATTGTCATTATTATTTTTAATGCAATGTTATTGAGAAATATTCACACACCATCCAAAGTATACAATCAGTGGTTCACAGCATCATCACTAGTTGTACTCATCACCACAATTCATTTTAGAACATTTTCATTACTCCAAACACATCCCCATCATTTTTGAGCATTTCTTGATTTCTAGTATAAAAAGATGTTCCACCCTCACCTTGTACTTTCCTTGTTCCAGACCTTGAATTTGTCATTTCTTCAAAGAGCCCTGGTTCATTTTAATGGGAAGTGACATTTAGAAACCAAGATCTGGGTGTGAGGTCATATTCTTTACTTTATGAAATACTTTCATTACTAGCGTCCTGGGATTTGACAAACTCTTTATTCTCTAATTCCCTCATCAGTCTCCCCTTCTTTATCTCCTTTTGCTGCTTTTTCTTCATTTTCTAGCTAATCTTCTAAAATTTGGAGTGTCCTTGGACTTAATCATTGAAACTCTTACATGTTCATCTTTCTTAAAGCCATGGTTTCAAATATATGCCAATTTAAATCTATGTCTATCTCCATTCTGAATTCTAGACTCATATATCTAATTCCCTACTCAGGATCTCTCTTTGGATATCTAATAGACATTTCATAATCACCACACCCAAAACTGCACTCTTAATTTTACCCTCCATTAGAGCTACTCGTTCCAAAGTTATTCTCATCTCAGAAAGTGACACCCCTTTCTTCCTGTTTCTCAGAGCAAAATACTAGGGTCATCTTTGATCTTTTTCTCTTCTTTTTCTCACATTCAACATCTAGTCTCATCAGCAATTCTTCAGGCTTTTCTTTTGAAAGTTCTCAAAATGTGTCCAGAATCCAATGACATTCCTCTCCTCCAAGTCATCATCACTTAACCTGTACTATTGCCTGCTTCTATCTTTGTTTCCTACAGTCTGTCTGTTCTTCACGTAGCAACCAAAGTGACTTAAAATATAAGTTCAATTATGTCACTCCTTTGCTTTCAGTCTTATGAGGTACTCACATTTCATTCATTGTAAATCCCAGAGTCCATACTGTGGTCCATAAGGTCTTACAGGGTCTGGTCCTTGAGTAACTCCCTGACATCATTTTCCATTATTCTCTACTCACCACCCAGCACACTGGCCTGCTTATTGTTCTCAAAGCACATCAAACATGCTCCTGCCTCAGGGCCTTTATTTTAATTTCTGTTTCTGTTCCTAGGTCTGCTCTTGTTCCAAACATCCCCAATTCTCACTCCTTCACTTCCTTCACATCTTAGCTCAATCATTGCTTCCTCAGTTAGTTTCTCTTTGGCAATCTTTTATTTTTAAAAACACACCATTTTCTCACCTCTCATCCAATTTCTATCCCCCTCACTCTGCTTTATTTTTCCTCCTTACACTTATTACTTCTTAACACATTATGTGTTTTCTATATTTGTGTGTTGCCTCCCCCGTCCCTGCCTATATCGTAAGTTCCTTGAGGGCAAGGCTTTCATTTGATTTATTCTCTACTCTACTTCCAATCCCTGGAATACTTCCTGACATTGAGTATGTACTCAATAAATACAGAAAAGGAAGAATGATTGAGTTTTCCAAGTGTTCCTGGTATTCTTTCAGGATGTGAAGAGATACAAATGGGAGCTTTATTAATATCTGGGCTCTAGAATCCCTGATCCTAGTGATCAGGAAACCATAAATCTGTGTTTTCCAGGAAAGTCCTGATTTATGTATGTCATCTAGAAGTAATCATCAATAGTACCACCTCTTACTCTCAAGTGTCTAGGTTTGGACAATAAACCACGTTGTTCCAGTTTGCTGAAGCTTCCAAAATGCAGTATACCAGAAATGTACTGGATTTTAACAATAGGGATTTATTAGGTTGCAAATTTACAGTTCTAAGGCCATGAAAATGTCCAAATTAAGGCATCAAAAAGTAGGTACATTCTCTGAGGAAAGACCAATGGCATCCGGGGTTCCTGTGTTACATGGTGATGTCTGCTTGTCCTTCTCCTGGGTTCCGGTTTCAAAATGACCTTCTCCAAAATGTCTCCAGATTTCTGTTTCTCTTAGTTTCTTGAGCTCTCTCCAAAATGTCTCTGCCATTTAGCCTGTCATAGAGGACTCCAGCAAGGGAATTACAGCCCACCTTGAATGGATGGGATCGCATCTTGTGCCGGTTTGAATGTATTGTATCCCCCAAATGCCATTATCTTTGTGGTCTTGTGTGGGGCAGACGTTTTTGGTGCTGGTTAGATTTGCTTGGGATGTGCCCCACTCAGCTGTGGGTAATGATCATTTTGATGAGATGTTCCCATGGAAGCATGGCCCCACCCATTCAGGGTGGGCCTTGATCAGTGGAGCTATATAAATGAGCTGACTCAGAGAGAGGAAATTCACTGACTGCAGCTGGGAGTGATGTTTTGAAGAGGAGCAAGCTTGCTGGAGAGGAACATCCTGGGAGAAAGCCGTTTTGAGGCTGGAGCTTTGGAGCAGATGCCAGCTGCCTTCCTAGCTAGCAGAGGTTTTCCGGACGCCATTGGCCATCCTCTGGTGAAGGTACCCGATTGCTGAGGTGTTACCTTGGAAGCTTTGTGGCCTTAAGACTGTAACTGTGTAGTGAAATAAACCCCTGTTTTATAAAAGCCTATCCATCTCTGGTGTTTTGCATTCTGCAGCATTAGCAAACTAGAACACATCTCAATGGAAACAACTTAATCAAAAGGTCCTACCCACAATAGGTCTGCCCCCACAAGATTGGATCGAAAGAACATAGTCTTTTCTGGGGTAAATAACAGATCCAATCCAGCACACACATGGTCATTTTATCAATGGTAGTGAACTTAGTATTAAGAGAAACCTGAGAAAATGTAGGAAATTTCAGATTGAGTAGGGAAGCGGAAGGCAGGGGGCAGTAGTAGTGGTGAAGAAGTCATAATTTTGCTCAAATATCAATGGGAACTTGGATGCCATATCTTCACTTATTTATGACTTTCTGACAGGTCTCTGCTTCCTTCTGCTTTGTTTCCTGATCTCTAATCCCACAATTCCAATCACATTCTAGAAATATCTGCTGGTCCTTCTACTAAAAAGTCAAATTCAGCATGTTCAAACCAGTATTATCATCACTATCCCAGACTAGCTTTTTTTTCGGATTCTCCTATTTCTTTCAAGATCACCACTCACCTCAGAACTATCCTTGGCTCCTTCCTATTCCAGTCAGTCAAGTATGCTTCTTTTATCTTTTTTTTTCCTATTCTTCCTGCTGCCGCTTAGTTCATTCCCTTATTGGTATCTCACTGAAAAATACAGATAGACTCTAGTACTTTTCTCCTCCTTGCTTCTTTACAAGGCTAGAGCATTGGGTTTAAATCAACACATGATGAAGTTATGCAGATTTCTGTAATTGTATCTTTTTTGAATTCTGTCTTCAAATTACTGCCAGGTTTAGTACTCTAAAGAACAACCTCTATTATAATCATATTTTCTAAAAAAAGCAATTTTGTAAGACTAGCAAATGATTAAAATCAAAACTTTTTACCTTAGCAATCAAAGTCCATGAGATTTTCTGTTTAATATATCTCTATGGCATTACTGAATTATTGACCATTCCCTGAATGTGTCCCCTTCCAGATAACTATGAAAATCCCATCCATTCTTTTTTAAAGAAAAAATTTAAATAAAGGAATTGTAAATAATGTGATATCCATATTCCCACCATCCATAATGGATGCCAGTTAATTATTTATCATTTTTTTACTACAGACTTTTTTTCTTGTTAAAAGAAAAAAATCATTGTAAAGAGTAAAAGGTCCCTTAACCACCACTTCTACTCCCGTTCTTCTATCCTGTCTCCTACCACAGATCATACCAGTAACTATTTTTGTGTATAATCTCTAGTCTACTTTTTTGTTTTTATATTTATAAACAATATATAGTTGAGAACTTGCCCAACTTTTCTCTTCTGTGGAACAAAATCAATGGTTGGAAAAGATCAAGACAGTTTTCTACAAGAATTTATCTCTCGTATGGACAAATAATTCCCTGGATATCCCTTAAGGCCCAGATCTAGTGTCACCTCTCCATGATCCACCTTGGTGTTCATAATTCCTATACTAATGTATTTGGAAATCTTTCTTATGCTATGTACAGTGCACTTCTTTATATTATACTTATTTAAGTGTAAGTATGCTTCTTGAGTGCTGACATTATCTATTGTTATCTTTGCGTCCTGCAAATTGCCTAGCAACACACACACAGGCACAATAGGTAGGTAGATAGGTAGATACACAGGCAGATAGACAGACTGACTGACTCTTTTCTGTCCATTCTCCTACTCCAATTATATGTACGAGTACAATATATATGAATAAAGGACTGAACAATAGAATGGTTGACTAAGAAACATGTGTTGCTCCAAATGCAGTAGGTGCTCGTTATCTAAGTGATGTGCTATACTATTAATTCTTCATTCCTTTATTACACATTGCACTAGTAAAATGTAATAAAGGGCTCTTAGCTACTTGAAGTGTTCCCATAACCTATAGGAACATCATTTGTCTTGGTGGCAGCTAGGAAAGGAGCAAAGAACAATTTGTCTTTTTTTGACTCATATTTCCACTTAAATGTGAAGAGATAAAAAGCAAGAGACAGCTTGTACTAATTAGGAGGGGAAAATTTAAGAGCATATTGCTCTTGGCAGTGTTCAAAATACCAAGGTCAAACATGTACCTTCTGTAACTCTTTGTTTCTCAAAGGAATAAGTGTGTTGGGTGAGAAGATTTGCGGAGGCATCTTTTCGTATTCTGCAGCAAGGGCCTAGCAACATAGAGTCAGGAGGTTGCATGTCAATTTCTTAAATAGTCACTGGGAAACCATAAGATCCTGTTTATTCATTAAACATAGCTCTTAAGGACATTAATCTAAGCCTGAATGATGAATACATCTGGGTCCGCAGCTCCCTTGGGGTGTCATTCAGTTGCTCTGTCACTTTCAAATGTCTTAGACAATAGTTTCTGAGGAGGTTCAAGGACTACTTCTCCTTCTACTACCACCCCCTTGTACATCACATAATTTAGCAGTGTCTTGAATTTTTGACTGAATGTGGCTTATTTGTATGGAATGGACAGTTACCTATTATCTGTGGTTTTCAGCTTCAACCGAAACCCACGCAGCCTAGAAAAATCAATCACTTAAATGCCTCTTGGTCCTTTATTGGCAGATTAAGAAATAAAATAGGTGTTTAGTAAAGGCTCAACATTTCTTATTTCATTAATCAGAAAATTCAGTTATTCCCATAAAATTGCTCAGCAATCCTATCCCTTTCTTAGCAAAGAATTCATCAATTTTCTGACATGTACTACAAGATTAGTGACATAATACTACCAAAATTAACTTATTGAAACCAAATTGCACCTGCCAAAATAAATGAATAAAGCATATATTGGAATGAAGTCCCCGTGATTTCTACAGTACATAGTCACTGAATTTCTAATATATATGTATACATATATTTTTTAACCCATAATATATCTCTTAAGGTCTTACTTCTAATTTTCAATGTTCCTGTGAATGTCATAAACACTAAGTAAAATTAAACACAAGTTTGCTTCAATTCTAAACTGCTAATAAAATATTTTTAGTCTCATTGTTCAAAGTAGTTTTCCATCCAATTCCCTTAGTTCTTCTTATTTTTGCAACTTGACATTGCAAAATAATTGGAATATAACTCATCAGGACAAGATTCTTTTATTGTTAAAATAGGTAGACATCTCACTAAAATGAAGCAGACGTTCTCCTTAAAGAGGAGAAAATAACATAACACTATGTATTAATTTTCTTAAGAACTACATTTTTATTCTACCAGAGTGTAAACTCTATGTGGGTAGTAGCCATTACTATCTTGTTCACAAGATGGATGATACCAAGATATTAAGAGCACTGTTTACCATCGTTGCCTAGTACAGTGCTTGACACAACAAGTGTTCCATCAAGATTATCAAATAAATGAGGCCAGTGACCCTTGTTTTGCTGAGACAAAAGAAAACCAAGTTCTAAATTAAAAGTTATAAATGTCTGGCCTTTAGTGGCTATTAAACAAAGAGCTATATTCCTGTTTGGATTTTTTCCCTAGACTAACCTGGAGCTTTTACCTATACCTTCTAAGTGAAGCATCCCTTAAAATTATGTTTTAGATACTGTCATAATTCATCCATATAAATCCCACATCTCAGAGATTGGGTTTTGTTATAAATCAGTAATAGAGGAACAGCCTGCTAGGTGCATGTCATTGTTTTCTCTCTTCAATTAGAAAAGTAAGGTAAATCTTAATTCAGTGGACCAACAAGAAAAAAGTTAGCTCATAACCAAGAGTTATATTTTTTTCACCTCTGTATTGTACTTGGATTCTTTCATTTGAGATTCATTGGTATTTTCCCATTTTTAAGGCCTTTATTCAGGTCCTTAACTCTCTGTATCTGGTATGTTGTCTAACAGGCTGTCGTTTGGCTTTTCTTTAGGGAAGCAACTTTTGAGAATGCCACATGGTCTAGCTTTTCATGCTATATTTAGAAAATAATTTGCTGCACCTTCTTGGATCGATTTTGCCATCTCAGTTACTTTGTGAGAGATAATTGACATTCTTTGTGCTATGACAACTGTATGTGATGGATTAGTTCTAGTGGTTGACACTGGTTAGCTTCATATCAGTCACAGAATTTCATGAGCAGCCAGATTCAAATCCCATGCAAGATACAAGAAATTTCCAAGAATACAGCCAGACTTAACTTTTAGTAAAAAAGCAAATACTTTCTCTCATTAGAAGAAATCTTCAATTTTCCAAAGTCATGGCAAAGATGAAAACTCAGAAACCAGTAGTAAAAACAGTATCTAATGAACAGCATATATTGTGATTGAAAAGTGGTAAGATATGAATGTAGCTAAATGTTGTGATTCTTTAATATCAATATATTAGAACCTGAGATATAATATAGTTAAAATCTGAGTTTGTAGATATATCAAGAATATTATTTAGCCCAGAAAAATTAGAAATTCATACAAAAGAATACATTAGAAAATGCTGTGTACTTTCTAGTTTAAGTGGTGTGTGATGGGGATACTGTTCTAGAGAGTTTCCCATTGTAATCCTGCAGATTAATGAAATATTGATAGAAATATCTATTAAACTTTTGAATAGCAGAAGGCATACCTATAAGAGATAATAATTTTATGAGTTGTATTTTGTGATTAGCTCTTCCTCATTCAATTCCCCCATCCTAGGTTGTGGCTTTCCTTGTACCAAGATGTTTTCATCAAAATTGAATGATCATATGCAACATACTCAAAACCATAGACATGAAGCATCTTTTCTGTTTTCCAGTAAACTAGGGATAGCAACATAATTCACCTGAAATCACAGGCTGCATTAGCCCATGGTGGCTAAACGATGCTAAACACTGATAGGGCTCATTTGCTGACAATCCCTTCTGCAGGAAATGGCTGATTTGCATAATTGTATAGAATAGTCATTGTGGTGGAGTGCCCCACTCTCAGAAGCACATCTATTTTAGTCTTCTTGGTTTTTATTACACAGAGGAACTATTGCTATATCGGTCCATGTGAGTATGGTTTTTGTAAAGGGTATTTTTACAATTCATAGAAATCAAGTAAAAATTTGCTGAAAATTACAGAGTAGATTTTATTGGACACTGAGAAGTGTGCCCAAAGAAGTGACTGGGTAAAAAATAATCTAGAATATAGGAGGACAACTTTGAATGAAGAGGTCACTGTTGAGAGTGAGTATGCAATTTAATATTAGAGCTGTAGAGAGCATTCGAGTAAGTTGCCCTGGGTTGGGCACCTAGAGAGAGAGAGAACAGTATAAAGAGTATAGACCAGCTCCTGATAAAACACACCCACATAAACAACTTATACACATGTACACACATTCTGTATTTATGTTTGTGTGTGTGTGTGTTTGTGTGTATTTAGGAGAGCATAGGTGAAACAAGGTGATTTATCAATTGCCAGAAAAGTAATTTCAACTAATAACCAATCAGAACAGCCAGTGTTTCCTTAAGAAATGGAGAGTTAAATAAGTACGGTTAGCTTAGGTGTCCCAACTGTGGGGGGATGAGATGAGAATGATTAGAATTTAGACTTCTCTCTCTAACTTGACTATACTTCAGTTTCCTCACCCAGAAAATAAGGTACATTTCTATATCCAAAGTAGTAGCTGCATATGAGGTCAAAACACTAGTTTATGCTAGAGAGGATGAGGATTCAGACTTCCAATCTAAGGCTTCTCTCCTCTCTTGACCTTGTCTAGCCCAAGCTCACCTGGAAAACAATGTAAATTTTTATATGGTAAATACAAGCTGAATATGAGGTGAAATCTGAAGATTTATAGGAGAAGGCAAAGAGCTAGGATTCCAAGGCTTCAGTGAGGGAAAGTCACCTACAGCTATGGAGGGTCTTATGATGGACATGATTGTGATGGTTCAGTAGAGAAGCAGAATTTTCAGATAATATAAAAACATTTATTCACAGTTTTGCTGAATAATACTTAGCTTTTCTGGATTTACAAAGTAACATCCATTTCAGTTTTAGACAACCTTAAATTATTTCTTGATGTTATTCAATATCAGTTTAGAAATAAAGATGCAAAATGTAAAGGTGTTCATTCATTTTCAGATCCAGAATTTTTCTTTCACAAATGTACTTTTGTTTGAGGGCAACTAGCACAAGAAACCATTCTTAGCTGGAATGGAAGGAGGAAAAATTTTTTTTAATTAGGACGTTGAGCTGTTATATTACTGCAAGTAAAAAGATTTTGTTTGTCTTTATATGTGCACATCTTTTCATTTAGCATCAGCAAAAGTAGCCACATTCCTATTACTATGGTTTGCATCTAGAATGAACAGAAAACAAAATTGAAATATATACTAAATTCCAGAGATCCTGTATGTACTAATACTTCTATTTTTCTTTTTCTATCTTCTAGTCATCATTGAAATGAACTTCTTATATTTTTTGTTTGTTTAGATATGAGGAGGCACAAAGTGAGTTTTTGCTAGATATTCCATGCTTGTTTAGTTTGTGTTGATGTTGTGTCTTCTAGCCCAGTAATCAGGCCAGTGTCCCCGAGTACTCATGGTGATGTGACTTTTGCTGCTATTCGCCCTTTCTGTTTTGCATGCAGACATCATTCTCTCATTATAAGGTAAATAAATATCTTTTAAAAGACAAAGCTCAAATAGTTTCATTTGATCAGAAACCCCTCAGTAGCAACTTCATCTGGGTGGAAGTTGACTCGGCATGAAAGCCCGTTTCCACTTTCAGCCCTGTGAACTGCCTGTGTTCTAAGTGGAACATTCAATTACTGTTACCCTTCCTGTTTTCTAACCTTTGCCCATTGTGAGCCATTCAATATGAATAAAATGTCCAATGTTCCAACGAGAAAATAATGAGAACGAAATATATCCATCAAGTATAATGTAGTTGCCTGGCCAGCTATAGGCACACAGAGATAAAATACGACTCCCTGCTGTGCACTCTTGTTTGAGAAAAGAGTTTCTGACACCTTTTAGTCTTTTCTCCATGGGAGCTTATTTCCTTTTTGTCCATCCACAGCATTTTAGGCTCCATATCACCAGAGGAAGAAAAGGAGAAGGAAAAATTCAAGTGTGAAATGTTATCGTAGACTGCATCTTGAAATCTAGACTTTACTAATGAGAGGCTAACAAGGCAGAGGTCCCAGGGCCTCCTATCGAGGTTCAATTTCAAAGAGTGACCACATATGCCTGAGACTTTTACTGCAACCAGGAGAGTCCTATCCATCAATTTCAGGTGTCAAAACTACAGCCCTTTCTCTGATCTCAATAATAGATGACTGGGATGCAGTTTATGAAATATAATTGGCAGCATTGGCTGAGGCTGAACAAAGAAGCTTGCAAACTTATGTAACCCTGAAGTTTAAAATTGGTCAGGAGTATGTGACTCCCTTATGAGCTTCTGCCCCTAAGAGTGCTTGCCTCTCTTGTATAGCGGAGCAAGAGGATCTAGGTCATGATTAAACACTCAGTACCTTTCTCCAAACCTCTTTCTTCCTCTAGTATTATTCATTTCATTGCATGGGGACCCAACAAACTTGGAAACCAGTTGTAATTCCTCCCTCTCCCATGTTCTCTCACATCCAAACTCCAAATTCTACCTTAACCCATCCATTCACTTCTCTCTATTTAATTCTTCAACTCATGCCACCAACATATCTTGCCTGAATTCCTAAAACTGTCCTCAAAATGATCTTTCTAGCTCTAGTTTTGGTCTCTTCTCATCTATTCTCTCTAATGCAGTCAAAGTGCTCTTTCTGAAATTTAGATATCCTTATAATCCTTCAAAACCCAAATGCATTAACATTGGTTTACAAGGTCCTGCAGGATCCTCTTCGTACTTGCCTCTCCATTTTTATCTCTCTTTCACCAAGCTCCCTTCCTCTGTACTGAAATAAATGCCCCCAGGCTCTCCCGTATCTGTCCATACTTTTTGACTTATGGTCCCCTTTTCCTGTAACACTCTTGTCTTACTGCCTTCTTCCCACTTATCGTTTATGTCTCAGTCTTCCCTGATCCTTGGCTTGGTTAGGCTCTTCTGCTACTACTTGGTTAATTCCTCTCTCATCTTTCATTTTAAAATTGTTATCATATCACTCTTGGTATGTCATCACCATGAGAATGGGGGCTCTGTGACAGTCTGTGAGTATAGGGAAGGCATCTCAACTGTTTGCAACTGTTTTATGCTGAGAACTCCATAAGGTTCATTGAATGAAAGAGTGAATTAACTTGCCTATGCCCGCTGAGAGCCAGGGCCATGAATGGTCAGCTGAGAAGCGGAGTTTCCTCTCCTAGGCTAACTGGAAATTGAGGGAGTGGTTGACAAGATGAAGTGGCAAGAGAGCGCTCCATGTGTCTCTCACAGAGAAGGAACAGAGGGGACTGCTTGTCTACAGAGAAGACTGGGCTAATTCGGGGGACATTGCCTCCTTTCTGGTTTTGCTCTCACAGTTTGAAATGGGGGTGCTTGCTGGTGGTGAGCATTGGGCAGGAAGCTTAACTGAAGCTTAGTGTAAACAAAGAAAACTCTGTAGGTTTAGGATATATAGGCAGTTAAAATGTTGATAAATTCCCAAGCTTTTAGGGAACTTAAAAGAATGCAAAATTAGCAGTACTGAAAATGTCAAATCTTTTACATTTTCTCTTCTATGCTATATTTTTCTTAGTCCCTAATTCCTTCTCTCTCCCTCCCTCCCTCCCTCACTCCATTCCTTCCTTCCTTCCTTCCTTCCTTCCTTCCTTCCCTTCTTTCATTAGTACAGAATAATTGTGAGCCTAAAACAAGCCAGGAACAATTCAAAGTGCTGAGGATTTAAATAAAAACACAGTCAGCAGACCCATGGAGCTCAAATTTTAGTGGCGAGACTGACTAATAAATCAACAAGTAAATGTGTAGTATAATGGCAGGTAGTGATGAGTGCTTTAAAGAGCAATGAAGCAGGGCAAGGGATAAAGGGTGTGGGAATTGGTAGGAATAGACTACTTTAGGTCTGTGGTGTCAGAGCAGCCTCTCTGAGAAGGTGGCATTTGAGCAGGGAGCTGAAGGAAGTGAGGGAGGGAACCATGAGCTGATTCTGAGAACGAGCATTGCAGGCAGAAGCAAGAGTAAGTGCAAATGCCACCACTGAGCAACAAGTGTGAAATTGGAGAAACAGCTTAAAAAAAAAAAAAAAAAAAAAAAGGCAGTAGGGCTGCCCTGGGGTGAGCAAGGAAGTGGGGGCTGGAGGTGAGGCCAGAGAGCTAGGTGGAGGTCAGATCATGTAAGGTCTCCCATGGAAGAAGTTTGGGTTTTATTCTGAGGATCCTGGGAAGCCATTGAAAGGTTCAAAGGACAGAGTTTCAAAATCCAATGTACATGTAAAAGGCTCTCTCAGGCTGCTGTGTTGAGAAACAGGGGTCCAAAACTATTAGGGGAGAGAGTAACTAGTAAGAAGTCTGTTGCCATAATTGGTTTGGAGTTTGGACTAATGGGTAACAGTGGAGGTGGGAAGGCTTGGTATATATGAAGAGGCGTATTCCTTATTGAAGAAATGGCTATGACATAAAAATAGAAGTGAAGACAGGCTTGAGGGTTTTGACCTGGGTAACTAGGTTAATAGTGGTGCTGCTTATGGGATGAAGAAGTCTGGGAGGAGAGGCAAGTCTGGTGGCTTGTGAGGGATATACAATAACGAGCTCAGTTCAGGACTAAATTTGAGGTGCTGAGTATATGGCCTGGGAAGCTGCATATTTCATGTTGACGCTCCAGGAGAATGTCAGACATGGAAAGAGGAGTTTGGCAGTCATATGAACACAGGTAGGGATTCACCCCCAGGGCATTTGTTTTTAAAATTTACTCTTATCTTACAAAGCTTTATTTACTGACTCAGGACCTTATCAAAAGCAAAAGTCCATTTGGATTACTGATGATTCACATTTTCCTACAGTAAACTTTCTTCTGATGAGCTCAGGGTTCAGTGATCCAACCTGCATGCAAGTACTTTGGGGCAACAGCAAAGCCAGGCCACTGAATTTGTTTTAAAGTATGTATTTGATATGTCAAAAATTCATAGGAAATATTAATAATTAGAAAAAACAGAATTTGCTTGGCTCTCTTGACTTCATTTTACAATTTAATGGGTTTTTTTTTTTTTTTGTATATATATATATATATGGGATGGAAGACGCTATACCATTTTTAGTCCTAACACTGCCTTGGCAAGGCCCTGAGCTTGGTACTGGGCATTATAAGAAACAAATATCAACTTACCCTGTTCTTTTTTTAATGATGTAGTTTTGAATCTCTTCTTAGAATGAAATAAAGCAAAAGTGACTGTGCATAAATGAATAATGACACTGCATTAACCACTGGTGCTTTTAGTTCTTTATTAACTTTAATCAGTAGTGGGTGAAACTCAAGAGATTTTACAAATCAAGCAAACTCAGATGAGCTTCATAAAGGGAACATTTCTAGGTGGTAGTTTAACTTGGTTCTCAAATATTTATTTTATCTTTGGGTTTTTTTTTTTCTATACATCATGGAGAAGCTGTCAAATAGAAAGTCAGACAGGGTGATCGTACAGTCACTTTTATCTTGATTGATTCTAATTGCTGGGAAGATATTCCTTTATAAAATGGATGAAAAGATTTGCTCTTATTGAAACAAAGAGACAATAAAATAAATAAGTACAATTGGCATTTAAATGGTAATAAAGGCTATGGCTGAAAATATTATAGGGTTGGGTGAATGGGGGCTGCTGGGTTGTGAGTGGGTTACAATTATAAATAGCACCATCAGGGAAGGCTGCACTGAAGAGACATTTGAGCAAAGATATGAAGGAGGTAAGGAAGCAAGCCATGTAGCCATCTCTGAAAAGGGCATTGCAGGTGAGGAAACAATGAGAGCAGAAATTTTGAGGCTGAAACATGCTTGGGATGTTTGAGGAATGTCAAGGAGACGCATGTGGCTAGAGCCAAGTAAGGGAGAGGGAGAGTGGGGACTGGCTTATGAAGAGCCTTATAAACCATTATGGTGACATTGGCACTGAATTTGATAAAAAGATATTGGAGGCTTTTAATCAGAGAAGTACCATGAGCTGACTCACATTTTGAAAGGATCAGACATGGGGTGGGGCAAGAGTGACAGCAGGGAGAGAGAACTCTGTTAGGCTATTGCAAATCCAAGCAAAGTGATGATTAGAGATGATGGTGGACTGGGTGTTAGCCGTGGTGGTGGTAAGACTTGACCAGAATTATTTAGAAAGTACAGCTGATAGAACTTGCTGAAGGATTGTAGGTGAAATGTGAGAGAAAGAAATCAAGGATGATATCAAGGCTTTTGTCCTGTAGAATTGGAAGAATGGTGTTACCATTTATGACTTGGTAAAGACTGCAGGATAGAAAAGTTTGTGATAAAGATCAGGAAATTGATTTTTGGAAATTTTAAGTTTCATATGCCTATTAGAGGTCCAGGTGAAGTTATCAAGAAGGCAGTGGGGACATGAGTATAGTATTCAGGGGCAAGTTCTGGAGATACCTTTTTGGGATTCTTTTTTATATACCTGGATTTGAGTGGCTGTAAGTAGAGAAGTCATCCAAGGACTGAAGCCAGGGATGGATGCTTCATCAACTTTTAAAGGAGGAGAAGAAACCAGCAAAGGAGACTGAGAAGCAGTGAGATAGAGGAAAGCCAGAAGATGGTAGTGTCTTGGAAACCAATAAAGAGAGTGTTTGAAGGAGTGATCAACTGTGGCCAATGATGCTGAAGGGTCTAATGGAAAGAAGAATGACAATGTAGCATTGCATTTAATGACCTTGATCACGCAATGTCAAAGGAATGGTGGGGCAAAGGCCTGAAGAGAGAAATTTGCTCTCCAACTACTTGTTAAATTGCACTTGGAAAGTTATCACTTCTATGTATATATGTTAGATTCTACAATAAAAATTATGATAAAGAAAAAGAGAATGGAAGGAGAGGAGGTATTGGCATTAGTGAAAATAAGAAATTCCTTTGAAGGATTTTGTTAAGAAGGAGCAATTGGACTTGGCTCATTCACTACTCATCCTAAAGCATTCTACAATGGCAAAGTCTAGAAGCTAAAAACTGTGTTCCTCAGACTCCGTTACAGCTATGGTGGTTCTACATGTAAATTAGATGCACTTTTATCAGACTTGGATTCATAACAGATTAACCTGGGGCTAGGGGCAACCATTACGGCAATGCAGATCATGGCAGAAGCAAGATGGTTCTGGAGCCAACAGCCACAGAGATGGCTTCCTGGTTCAGCAGGCAGTGGCTCCCTGATTTGTCAGCGTCCTAATGGTGGCTTCCTTCAAGAATGGGCACAAGACTGCAGCGTCCCGATTCTGCACCAGTCATCTGTGACAGAAGCATCAGGTCCTTGTGTTTTCATTCTCTTGTGCTTTTGAGCATCTGTGCTTGTGCCCGGGAAGCTTTTCCTTCCTTTCTATGCCTGGATCACATTAACTTGACTTTCAAGACTAATCAATGTATCAGTGTCAGTTTCTTATGGAAGGTCTTTGTAACATTCCCCACAGCACACTCCCCTGTGCCTGCTGGGTTAGGTCACCTGTTCTCTTTTATATGGTGTGTTTCTCAAACTACTGATTAGCACATCAATTATAATTGTCATTTTATTTATCTAGTTTTTTATTATATAGTAATCAGGTTGTGGGCATAAAACATGTTTTTGTTTTTGTTTAACTTTGGAATCCCAGCATCATGTATGCTGCTTGGCACGTAGTAGGCTCTCAATACATGCTTGAATAAAGTAATGAGTAAATGGATGCCTGAGTGCCAGTGAGAGGCTGCAGATGGCAATTTGGTCTTTCCATTAAAACGGCTATTTCTAAACACAAATGTGAAAATATTCCCAAAAGGAGAACCTAATTACTCTGTAATTCAAATGAAGTAGCAATCTCATCCACTCTCATACAGAGCTTCATGAATATCAGGCCTATGAAGCATCACTGAATTCCCTAATTCTTGTCTGATAAGAGCCCATTCAATTAACTGAAAAGAGGGCTTGTTGCCAGACTCTGTTTTGGGGTGAGGCAAACACTTTAATTCCAAACATTTTAAAAGGGCACAGCTAAATTAAAATGATGAGGCAGCTTTTAGTGGTTTTTACCCCGTAATTGTCCTGTCTTGCTTGTTCAGTTATGACCAAAGGAGAGTCTGAATATGGACGTAGATTATTAGAAAATTCCTTAAAATTTTAGATTCAGAATATAGGCACTTTAGATTTGCAGTACTCAGATTAAAGCATTTTTTGTTCAGTACTTCTACTTGTGATTTTGGCAATACTTATAGGTTTATTTTTTACATCAATAGTATTGTCACAGCAAAAGCAGAAAATTTTAATACCAAGGAAAATTTGGTAGCTGTGTCTGCTAATGACAATACCTAGTAAACTGAGTATGACTAACTCTTTTAATCTGAATTGTTTAAGCTTGTTCATCTTTTCCGAATATCTAACTGTGCAGGTAAAGATAACTGGTAACCTTTCTCTGTTTTTTTCTGATGAAATAAGAATGTTTGTATGAGCTAAATTACAGATCATTAATGAAAACAGCATGAAATAGTTAAAATAATATTGTACTGCTACCCTATCTGTATAGTCTGGTTGAGGAAACCATTAACCAAATAGTGTTAGTACAATGAAACCGTACTTTCAAAAACAAAATCTTTCATTGTCTATGTTTCTCAACTGGCTGTTATTGGATATATGTGCCCTACTAGCAAAATAACAGGGCCACAGCCTGCTGTTAGCATTCCGTCATATTGCTGGAATCCCCTAGCTGTTCTCCCAAGTGCTACAAATCCACATTGCTCCCAACATTGCTTTGAACATCATTTGTTTATTCAATAAATACATATTGTTGTGCTTGTTTTGTACCCAGCTTTATTACAGGCATTGAGGAACAAGTGGTGAAGAACACAGACATGGTACTGGCCTTCTTGGAGTTTACAACTGGCAGCTGGAAAAGGGAGATGCACAAGGAATGTTAAACAAAAAAAAAAAAGACAGTTATTTGATGATTGCTGAGGAGATTAGCAGTAGATATGGCCCTGTATGAGCTCTCAGGCCACCATGTCCCTGCGAACTTCTGGCTCTCCCCAGGCTGCTCTGCAAATTCCCTGAGATGTGGACATTGTCCCCTTCAAAGTGACCAGCAGTGCTTAATAGCCAGAGTTCCTGGCCCCATGCTGGGTTGGCTTTCCTGGGAATGTGAGGGCCTGGCCACATTGCACCCTCTTTCCAACACCCAGATGTGTCCTCCAAGTTCCCTGCCCTCTTAGAGGACTTTGTATTATTATAGTATATATATGTGTATATATGTGTATATATATGTGTGTGTATATATTTGTATATATATATATATATGGGTGTATATACACACACACACACACATAATATATAATACATATAACATCCTAGTTAGTATTTGCATTTGGATAACTAATTTTCGGGCTTCCCTGAGCACAAATAGAATACTCATCCAACATTTATGAGATGGAAAGGACCACTGGCTTGTGTCGCAAGTAGAGAAAATAGCTCTGTACATAAGTAGTACCTATGCCATTTGTTTTATATGGAGAAAAATCGAGTTTTAGAAATGGAATTTTAATTTGGGATGATGTATAAAGCCTCAACAGCAGCCATTTAACTAGGAAACACAGCAGAGAAATGTGGGTTCAAGTGCAGGCTCTGCTGTCCGGCGTACAGGTGGTATTCTGCTGCCTGCCAAACTGCTGACATCGTGCAAAGTGTGTTCCTGACACTTGGGCTCTTCACCCTATTAACCTGAGATAGAAACAACTGCTCCGCCTGTCTCCCAGGATGCTGCGAGATTTAAATGTGCCATAGAATTTTATATTGATATTATTTCTCCCTAGATTAAAAGAAAAATAAATGTTCTTTTCCTAGGGAAAAATAAATCTAGGGAAATATAATATTTATGAGGGCCAGCTATATGCCAGGAATTACCTAATGCAGGCAATATTGTCCTTATATTAAAGATTAGGAAACTAATAGAGAAAGGATAAGGGATTAACCCAAAATCATTTTGGTAGTAAGTATTGCCAGCATGAGTCGTTTGATAAGAGATCCTGTTCTCTTTTTCTTAAATAGAAAAATTTGCAATATGAGTTGTAATTTATTTCATTAGAAGAATGGTAGTCAAATGTCTGTAGATGTCTTCAAATACTGTAGAAAAAGTGGAGAAGGACCTCAGAATGGTTTGGCTCCTGCCCTCTTTCACTAAAAGGGGCCTATTTTCTCCAGATCTTCACAGTTGCCTCTTTAAATTTCTTTTGAATCAAGGGTTCTTCAATGAACGAATGAATGCCCCTCATTTTGGTTATTGTAAATTGGCAAAATTATTTGAGAGCTGGCTAATGTTTTGTTCTTATAAGGAAGGTTGCATCCACTCCTTTGATAATTTTCTAAAACATTTGAAAAATACCCAAACAAAGGCTTAGAAATGATGGTTAGTTTACTCAGTATTGTCTCCAAGGAAACCCTCTCTTTCCCTCTTTTTTCTTTAGCCTGAGAATTACTGTGTAGGAGGAATCTTGTAAAAGGACCTGTTAAATTATGTTAAATATTCATTTGCTCATTTTAGCATCTGGATAAAGACTTTTTTATACTCTGGAAGAATCATATATAAAAGAAGACTTTAATTGACTTGGTGAACAATCTTTTCTCCCAAAGTAAAGGATAAATAAACTGGGACCATATATTTTCTGATATTACCAAAACATGGAAAATACCATAAAGGGATATAAAAGTAGGAATGAATGGGTAGAACTGCTGAGATAGTTGTATTATTTTGCAAACGTTTTAGCATAGCAATATTGATTTCCTATATATATGTATGCAGAAATAGATAGGGTTTTACAATCTTGGAATAATTTGTAATGAATTTTAAATGTGTTAAAAACAACAGCAGCAAACTATGAACGATTAGCATTTCAAATCCAAGGTGGAGAGAAGGTATGAGGAAACAGCAAATTACACTTTTTAATAAAGGCATTGTTCTGCTGAAAGAGATTATTGTATTCACTGACAGCCAATTCTGTAGTGATGAATTACTGTTTAAAAGCCTTGCTCTATGATATTTTTGGGAGCAGTTAACAAATAAATGCTAAGTTAATTTTTATGTATGCATTTATAAATCTTGGCTTTAGTTAAATTTCACACAGGTTATCTGATAAATGTTTTTGACAATATAGGTACCTTCCCTACCTTCTTTTTCATTAAAATTTTCCAATATTTCATGATTTTCCCAAATGTTAAAATGGAATATTATATGAAGAATTGGAAAGATTAGGGGCATAATGTTGGGTTTTCTACCCCATTGTCCTTTTTAACAAGAAGCTCTAAACTTCACCACCTAGAATTCCAATTTTACCCTGTCCTCAAATAGTGGCACATACGCTACAATTCCTCGGACTGTGATTAACTAAAGGCCAAATTTCTATCTTATTTTGTATGCTCTCAATCTTCAGATCTTTTTTGAGGTCTTTAAAACTCAAGGAAGCTTCCTCTTTCCCTCCATGTATTTGGACACTGAAGTAGGTTAACCATAAGAGAAAACTTGTTTCTTTATTTTCAAGTGGAATGAATTAAAACTATATGGCAAGTGCAGAATTTTATGTTTAAATTTTTTTCTCTCATTTTAATTGTTATAACCATCTCAGAGCTCTAGAGCTTATTATTGATATCGATATAGTTTTCTGATTGATCAAAAGTTGTAGGATTAGTCACTCACATAGGCTGTTTTTGTTGTTGGTGGTTTTTAATAAAACACCTTTTGATGTTGGCAATGATCTAGTTACTAAAATGTAAGATGCACAGGAAGGGTTCTCTCCAAATAAAACCATCTTCTTCACAGACCTGAAATGCAAATTTTAGATACTTTGAATTTTGGTTTCGATAGCTTTTTTCATATCATAATAAGATGTCACAACAGAAGCCAGTTTTCCAGCCTGAGGGGGCAGGGCCATGTTCCTTCCCAGATGCATCAGCAGAGTAAAAGCACTGGTAGAAAGGGAGGAAAGTTAAATTGAAGCTAAACTGTTCTACCTTAACATTTTTTCAGATGGCCCTGAACAATTTTAATATAACTCCATGTTTTTTGCTGAATCATAACATCTTATTGATATCAAGTTTTTTAAACTTCAAAATAATTCTCTTCTTATGTTATTCACCTTTGGGTGATTTCTATCTTGAGTTAATAGCAGGACAGTAGTAATTATGCTTTTAATACAATCTTATCATCATATAGTTTTAAACTATAATGGCTAATACAAGGTATGTATACTTAGAAAAGTTTTACAACTTCTGACCTCATATGTCTCACAAATGCCTTTGTATTCCTATATATTCAAAAGTTCCTTGTACTGGGCGAAAACATTACTAGAACAAGGATTATTTTGTAGCTTTAGTAAATTAATAGTCTACTGAGGAATGAGGGGAAAAAAGAAAGGCAGAATAGTATTTTGTTATCTACACATACAGTCCAATTTCCTCCTGATATTTTTTATCCATTTTATTCATTAAATGTCAGTGAATTATCACCTACAAAAAAAGAATGAGTTACTACAAGAAGCTTTCTGCTTAGAATTATAGTTTTCTATAGTAGTATTTACCTTTGAAGATTCAGGTGTTGTGTGAGGATTATTTATTTATTTGCTAGCCAGGATTTCTTTTCTTGGTCATTTAGGAAATGGTTTGGGATCATCACTTTGTGGACTGTTTTTTTTTTTTTTTTCTTTTCACCCAGAAATAGGGTGTACTAAAGTATAAAATTATGGCCTGTGATCCACTGACTGTCTCCCTTTTCTGGGCTCTCCACTCAAGAGGAAAGAGCTTCTTCCCTTCCTCCCAGTAGAATTCTTGCTGTGACCAAGATCTGGTATACTGATACCCTCTTCTGTTGGTTCCTTCGAGCCTTCCACGTTTCAGTGTCAATATGAGGATGGTCTTTTTACATAAGCTTCTGTTCTTGGGAAGAGTACCTAGGGGCCAGGTGGTTAGCACAGGCTAGAGTTGATCACGGTAAACAACAGCAGTTTAAATAATGATGTTTTTGTCTGTTTGGTGCTATGTAGATTAATTTGATTTCTGCTCATACTGCAATAGCCATGAAGTCTCATTGACTCACAAACAACCGATTTGAAAATCTATGATTTTGGATTAAGCTTGAGCTGATCGGTATCTGTATAGACCATAAGGTCTAGATGTAAAATGTTCTAAACAAATGAATGGTGAAGCTAAATGTTTGAGAGCATTTTAAAATTTCTTCAAAAGAAAAACTTTTTAAAGCACACTTTAAGCTCTTAAAATACATCCAAATTCACATTATCAATTCGTTTAGAAATTACAAATCTTTCCTATCCATTAAAACAAATTCCCTAACACCTCTCCTAGACATTTTGACAAATCTTATTCTTCCAAGAAATAATAATATTTTTAAAAAAGAAAAGTCATACTATACTCTCTCATTTTAACCTAATGTTCAGGTCCTCTAAATTACAAACATGATATTGCCTATGCATTTGTGAGTTCAGGTTCAGCTCAGGTATTTTAAACTTGAAATATTAAGTATTTACCATTTGAGGGAAAGAATAAATGAATACCTAGTCTATCATAAAATGCAATTTTGTGGGTGAGTAAAGGCCAAAATGTCGTATTATTGTTATTTCAACTGTTGTAGTTTTATTTTACTAATTAAAGAGTCATTGTTCACTATTTATGATAAATGTGACTGGGTAATTTTTGAGTTTGATGTTCCTTTTTGCATGAGACAAGATCTTAGAGTATCATCCCATCAAACTGTCTTTTAGTCGTTGGAAGCAGCTCTTAATACACTACTCTACCCTGCATTGCAATACAGAGCCATTTTGAATACCTTACAATAAAGAAAATTCATTTGCATGTTTCATTTTGAGCACAGTGAAATTCAGCCTCCTGCCATTCTTAGAAGCTGTCCCCAACTTGATCACATTCAAATTTTGTGTCTAGTATGTGCCAAACAATATATTAGATGTTGGGTTTGTATTTATAAGTATATTGAAAACAGTACATGTTGCTTGTTTTTACCTTTACCCTGGGATAGATATTATATTATTTTTCTAATTATATGGATGAGGAAAATGAGGCACAGAGAAGCTTGCCCAAGGTCACATAGCAAAGAGGTGGCAGAATCAGTCTTCAAATCCAGGTGGTCTTACTCCAGAGCAATGCACTTAACCACTATGCTGAACAAGTAAATAATAATCAGTAATTGTAATATTTATTTTTTACAAAAGATAAAAACAAGGGGGTATAAGAGAGGATAAAAATGTGGATCTCCTTTAGAATGGGTGGTCAGAGAAAGCAACTCTGAATGGGATGTAACATTTAAGCTGAGATCTGAAACTTGAATAAGAACGAATCACTCCAGCCAAACCTCTCTAGCCACCGGGACTTGTTCTGCTCATCGCTGCTTTCATGCCTATCATTGTGCCTCCTGCCCTTTCTTGTATTCATCTTTTGTACTTCAGAATCATCTGAGCCCAACGTAAAGCCCATCCTCTCTGTGACTGCCCAGAACTCAGGTATATCTTATTGCGCTAAACTCTTATGCATGTAATAATCCAATTTCATGTTGTCTGACAATTTCTTGCCCTGGATTATTGGCATATATGTTTATTTTGAATAAGCTGTGCAAAATGCTGATCAGTTACTTTGATCCCTTCCAACAATCAGAGCGCATAGCCCCCCTCCTCCTAATGGGGTTCATTTTACAGGTCACTTCGCTTGATACCCCATTAACATGACCGTGCTGGCTGCAAATGCTAGTTCAAGGGCTGGACTCTGGCTGCCTGATCTGATGTGACCTATCAGTCAGGAACAATTGTGATTTATGCTGGAGAAGAAGGATGTCATAGAAAAATTTAAGAAGATTGTTGGAAGAATCCTCATAATCACAACATCAGAGCAGGGGACCTGAAAAAGGAGGAGAACCTCAGAGAAGGCAAATGCCATTTGTGGAACTAAGGCTTTGGAGAAAGGGAAAGAAAGAAAAAATTCTGCCCCTTTACAAATCATTGCCTTGAAGAAAATAGAGATTAAATACCTGTGAAAGCCCATAAGAAGTTCATAGCCTAGTCTATATGAACCCAAAATGACAGTAAGGCTATGAAAAGATGAAAACACTGTAATGCAGAAAGTTTAGGTACACAGGCCCACTACAAAGCCAAACCAGCTCTCTCAATAAGGTTTGGTGTCTTCCTAATTTAGGTGGCTTCTGATCAAGCCTAAGCTAAATAATTTAAACCTTGTTTGCCTCTCATCTACAGTGACCATTTAAGAAAGGGAGCTAGGGTCTTAGAGTCTTCAGACAGAATTTGAATGCTGCTGTCTAAAAAAATAAAATCCCACAAAATTATCAACCCAAGGGAGAACCAGAAGAGTAATGATTTTTCTTTTGCTGAAAATTTTCAAGTATTTGCTGTTGTTTGATGGGATGTGGTAGGGGTTATACAAGAAGCATTAATTTGAAGTTGGGTTAATTGACCTCTTAGGTTCTGCCAACTATCTGTGAAGTACAAAGAATAAAACAAAAAAAGATATTAATTTATTTTTTTGTCGTATGTTAAAATCCTTGCATATTAAAAATGGTAGATTAAGATCCAGCCTTGTCCTAATACTTTACTTATAATGACTAGGGGGAAAAACATTTTGTTCTCTTTTATTTCTCAAAGTTAGTGAATTTTACTCATTTAGAAAAAGTTCCAAGTTTCTTCTATTAAATAAATTTGTTCCCAAATGGTTTAGAAGCTTACTAAAAATCTTGCTGTATTTAAAGCCCAATGTGACTTAGCATTATTTTCTGTTTAATGTGCTATTAAAATTGCAGAAAATAGCATTCATTGTTTTGAAAGCTCCTTTTCCTTTAATTGATATGAACATTTGCATAGAATATCTACTATTTTCACAGGAGAAAGTATGATAACTATTCTATAACTAAGTCCTACTTTTACAAAGTCTGCGTATCTATGTAGTCTCTATCATCTGTCTCTTCTTAGTGAAAAAAATCATTGAGAATATTTACTTAAAAAGTTCATATAGCATACAAACTAGAAAAAAAATAAAATAACTAGTGATGAAATATAAAAATACCAAGACTAATAACATACTGATGTATTAGAACTTACAAGTAATAAAAATGACTAGTGCCTTATTAGGTAAGTTTTAGAGATAGTTCCTTTTTTTCTTGTTTTTTCTTTTTTTTTTTCTTTTTTTTTTTTTTTGATAGGGTAAAGATAGAGATGGAGAGTGGAATTAGAAAGATACTCATCTTGGTAAATAAGATATGAAAATCATCTATAACTAAATGCAAATGTATTAAAATTCATATGGGTTAGAGTTAACTAATATATTGGAGACATCTTAAAACTTGTTTTCTCTTGTCCTTATTACCTCTTAGTCTCTCTCTCTTTTGCACTGTATTATGTACATACATATAATATACTGCAAACCCACATAGACAAACACACACATATTACACATACACATACACAAATGAGGGCACGTGTATGTGTGATAGATAGTTATACACTGCCTACACTTCCCCAATTTTAGTAGAAGAGACTGAAGTGGCAATCCAGAAAACCTTTGGCCAGTAGGAAATATGCAAGGGCATTTGTAGCCCCCAAAATGGAACGGCTAGATTACCTAAAGGCAGATATGTGAACTCAGCCTTAAGAAAGGGAAACCGTTGACTGCTGTGAAATAAACAAGAGATGTGAAGACGGAGCAGCTCACCAAAGTTGGGCTGATAGCAGGAATGTGCACATCCTGCACCCATTCATTCTAGAAAGCTAAAATAATGCATTATTCACAATTTTAGAAGTGTAAGCATGTTTATTTCCTTTAGGGAAAGTCTTCTTTTCAACTGTAAGAATGCAAAACTATAATATCAGTAATAAAATAAAATTCGATTTATACTTACTACAATCAATACAGAAATATCCTCATATGAAATGTGTTTAAAGTACCTAAAATATAAAAGTTCAGAATTTAGAATACCTGAAAAGAGTGGGATTTCAGGCTAGGTGATTTTAAGTGAGATATGAAATAAGATAGACTGTCCCTTGTACAGTCCCCTGTACAGAGACTTCCACCTCACATGGGCACTGGCCTGAGGCAGCCCTGATTTGTGAGGATTAGATAAGAGAGTGCATTTGAATCTCTTACATGCAGTTAATATCAGGCACATAGGAAGTGCCTTAATAAATGTTTGGTATGGGCTGGTGATGACGGTGGTAACAATATTTATGATGGTGTCACACACAAGGAAAAATTCTGCCAGCCAAGAGACCAAGGGGCTGATGAATTGTAACACTGTCCTACTGATTCATCTAGGAAAAAATTCCCATGTGGACCAAACCTTCACAATAATTTATATCTGCCCTTAATTATTATTTCTCACCTTCATATGAGTGAATTATCAGTGCAAGGTACATGCATTTATGATAAATAGGGTGATATAATCTTTCTGTAAGTTTGTCAACTTTAACCTTTCCCCATTTTAAGCATAATCTACATTATAACATTTAGTACCTCTCATTTAAAGATGTTTCTTTAAACACCTAATAAAAACCCATTCTCTCAGTTTTAAGAAACTTTCTTTTATTCTCTCTGGAATAGACCTGAGAACTGCTAGATAACATCTTTGATCAAATAGCATGCCAATACTTGCAGTCATTCACAAGGTGAACCCTTGACAATCTATTCAGGATAAATAACTTGTTTCCCTCTAATGTTTCTGTATAGATTTTATTTTATAAAAATAACTGTGATCAATTTTGGTAGCTCTCCCCATGATCTCTAAAGTTTTCTTAAAATGATCTTCCCATTATCAAATGCCTTTTATTGACAGCACCCAGCACAATGCCTTGCACATGTCTGATGCTCTATAAATAACAGTTGAAGGAGACAGGCAGAAAAGGATAAAGGGGGGAGGGAAGAAAGGTGGCAGCAGGGTATAATATGTGTTTGCTTGTGTTATGTTGTTTGAAGGGTTTTGGGAAGGACCTCTGCTAAAATACGTGTTCTCTGTAATACCTGCGATCTGTCACTAGAACTTGTTCCTGAATATTATACCTCACCCACTTCAAATATATCCAGAATGAGGCCTTAACACTTTAGTGAGAATTAGGCCACCAGGACATTTTTCCTTCCCTTTAGGAAAGACTGATAGGATCCGAATACCTGCTTCTTTAACAACTATTAACTCAATGTTATTTATAAATAGGGAAATAAGGCTAAGATAAAGGCAAAGTTATATTGGCGCATATGTAACTAATCCTAGGCAAAGAGAGTTCAAGTAGCCAGAGTAGAATTTTAGAAACTTTTACAAGTAAAGAAAAATTAATTAGCTTGATTGCTATACGGATAGGAGTCTTTTGGTCTATATTTCAGGACAATTAAAAAATGAGCTCCTGCTCCTAGCAATCCCTTTGCAGAAAGCTGAACCCCCAGTTCTACCCAGCTCTCTTCTTGTAGTAGATTGTCGTTTACCATCCTGTACCTAAAGTACCCCTACATCTGGATTGTATTGGCATCTGTAAGCTATTTTATTTCTACCTTCTTGCTTTTTGCATGTGAATTTTTAATATCCTTGAAACAGCTCCCGGCTATTCTGAGTTCCTGCCTGGCTGTCCAAGTTATTTCTGGAGGTATCAATTATGCTTTGGGTTAGTGCTTCTGGTTACACATTGGCATAGATTTTGCAGGGTCTTCTCAACCCTATTTTGTTCCATCACCTCTGTTGGTTTAGTGCAATTTTGAAGAGCATGAGGTTTTTTTGTGAATACATATACTAGTTTATAGTAGAAACTATATTAAACATTACCCAGAGTTAGCGAGAGTCTAGGGTGTTGGTTAGAAGAGAGTAAAGGAAGGAAAAAGTGTGCTGAAGTTAGAGACACATAAAGCAGAATTTCTCAAACTTTAATTTCCTTGGAACTATCCCCAGGTATCCCGGCCCGCGGGACGTTCAACGGAGGCTCCGAGTCCTGTGAGGGAGGAATGGTATGGGACAAGAGACACGAGGAATGACAGCAAGACAGGTTTCTGATCAAGCTGCAAAATTTTATTGAAGAAGCAGGGTATATATACTCTAAGGGTGGAGGGAGTGGCTAGTAAGAACGGGTGGCGATCTAGGATTGGTGGCTGCTGTTGCTGGGGTGGATGGCCAATGGGCGGCTACTGTTTAGGCGCGAACTAGCTACTGCTTAGGCGGGAACTACTGTTACTTCCTTGAAGAAGGCTAATTATAGCTTAGGCTGTTCTTGCATCAGCCCTGGCGGCCATGTTGCATGTTACTGGTATCGCTGAAGGTGAATACTATATATGCTACCTTAATTGTCCCCAACATCTCCTCCCTTTGTTTTTCAAAAGGATGGAGGAAGAATGCTGATTGAGCATTCCTTTGGCATTAACCTGCTGGGGGAAATAGAGGCCTCATTCCCCAAGTTGTTTGTGGCTCTGTTTTTCTGGGGAGGGGGATTAGTGCAGAGCAAACCCCTATGCAAATGAGGCATACTTCTCAAGGAGCTCAAAAACGGCCTTTGATTGTTTTGGCCCTCCTTTGCAGTGCTTTGCCTTGCACCCAGCGGTACCAATCATAGCATAAGCTAGAAGCATACTTTTGAGTTATATGCTGCTCCCGTAGGAGGGGGATTCTTACCCGTCAGGGTGGATAGCATTCAAGTAGTCTAGATTCACGCCTTGGTCAGCGAGGTGAAGCCAGTGGTAATGCACTTGAATAGGCCTGCCTAGGGCAGAATCAAGTTTGATCCTTAACTAGCTGTATTATTCTTTTTATGGCCCAAGGAGCAAAAGATATTATAAGGCTTATGGTTATTAAGGGGCCTAATATAGGGAGGAGGTAAGGGAGGATTCCATTGAACCCCCAGGAGGGACCTCCTTGGGCCTCCCGTTCACGCTTGCGGTCTGCAATTCCTTCTCTAAGCTTGGTCATGGAATCTCTAACTATTCCAGAATAATCAGTGTAAAAGCAACATTCCTCGCCTAATGCAGCACAAAGCCCTCCCTGTTTAAGGAAAAGTAGGTCTAAGCCTCTTCTATTTTGGAGAACAATCTCTGATAGAGATGTAAGGGATTTTTCAAGATGGGTGATAGAGGTTTCAATACGGGCTAAGTCTTCATCTACTGCAGCTCTGAGGTTAGAGAGGCCCTGTTGTTGGAGGGTAAGTGAGGCGATTCCGGTGCCTAGGCCAGCAAAACCTAAAAGAGAAGCAATGGTAACAGCAGTAATAATTTCTCGTTTTTCTCTGTGCGCAGTTGGGAGCTGTGCATCCCAATAGTGATAGAGGTCCTCCTTAGGAAGGAAAAGGATATGGGGCAACACAGTCACCAAGACGCACGTTTCTTTTGTTTCAGTGAGGGCTCTTGCTGATACGCAAGGAGTAAGCCCCGTGGAAGAGCACAGCCATTTTGCCCCTGTTGGGGGAATATAGAATTTACCCTGCGATGGAAAGGACGACTGTGCACAGACCTTTTTTAAGGAGGGGGAAATGTTACCAATACAATGCCCAGAGTGAATAACGGATTGCATGGTGAGGCTGATTTTTGTTGTATTCCAAGGACATTGGGGAGGATTGTCTTCGTTAGAAATATTAAATGAGGTATTAAGGGCTATAGCGTCATAAAAAGGGGGATTGACAGAGAGACATAGCCAACAACTGCAAGTAAGGTTAGGCTGGGAGGAGTTTAGGGAGAGAAAGGTGGCTTGGAGTATTGACCAAAGTGAGTTATAGATTGGCTCTATGAAAGAGCTTGAGGGTGACAATGTTGGGTTAGTAGTGGAGGAATAACTGGCAGTTTTGCAAGGAGGAGATGTTGGGGACGGGGGAGCTAGCACTACATTTGGCCCAATGGCGAACAGCTTTTGTTGTACTGCTTCTTTTTTTTATTTGGATAAGGCTTCCAGGGTCGACCCCGTCTCTATAGATTCTGAAGCCCCAGGTTCAACTGGTTAACCAGGAAGGATCAGTGGGGAGTTGCACGGTAAGATTAAGGTGAGTGCAGGTACCTGTAGGTGGAAGGTGGGAACTATCGTCCGTGCTGAAATAAACGGGCTCATCACGGGGTTTGCAGTTCCAGGGGGCCCAGTGTAGGGTAAGATAGTGATCAACGCTAGACGGCTTCCAACCAGTAGCTAGTGTTTCGCAGCCCCAATAGGCACAATAATATTGATTGGGGGCATTGCAATACGGTTTTCCGGGGTTGGAGGCTGGGCACGTATAATATTGGTGTTCATTACTGCCAACAGGGGGGTTGGGAAATAGATTAGAGGCGTTGACGAGAAAAGAAGGTTGCCCTGCGGTGGTATTGGTTTGCACAATTTTGGAATCTTTCCACCGCGTTAGGGTCCATTTCCAAGGTTGGTGGGGGTTACTTTTGCGATCGAAAATGCCATGCAATACACAAGGTAGGAGGAGATATAAAGCAGCAATTTTGAATGGTAGTAGGTTTAACAAGGCCATACTAATAGGGGTTATAGGTTTTTTTTTGTTAAGGAAAGCAAGCTAGCAGAGTGATGCACCCTACAACGCACAAGTATGTTATAGCAAGCAGGAGGCGTTCTAACGGGCTCCAATGTTTTGGGGTAACAGCTGCCAATCCGGCTGCAAACAGCAAGGCCAGAGAGCCAATTAGTAAGAGCCAATAGTTCATGTGGCCTCAGTGATGGGGCAAACCTGTAAGTTGGGCTTCTCTCGGTTGCCGGCTGCACGTAGGTTGGACGTATTCTGGGCAGGCTACAGCAAGGTTGGCGACGTGCTGGAAGAGAAAAAGAAAAATTTTTTCTCAGGGAGGGGTTTGTTCCCTGGAAAGGTTATTGTTAAAGGGAAGGGGGGATTTTGGGGCTTGTTTTGATAGTGGAGGATTAACATGTCTTATTAGTCTTTCTGGAAGCCAGCGAGGGCCTTCCTTTTGTTGGTCATATATACAGGCAGAGCCTCATCCCCAAATGATAACGGGGTCAGGCCCATTCCATTCTGACGTTAAGGGGTCACGCCACATAACAGTGGCTTGCTGCATCTGTGCTTTGGGATGCCAATGTCTGTCAGCTGCAGATTGTCCTTCATTATCCAGAGTTAGGAAGTTAAGAACAAAAAGAGCATGATGTAAAAGGTCTCGGGGGCGTTGTTTTGTGAGATTGAGGATGCTGTCAGCTAGACGGCACAGGGCATTTTTTAGGGTGTGATGTGCTCGTTCTACTACTCCTTGCCCCTGGGGGGTTATATGGTATTCCTGTAGTATGCTTGATTTGTAATTGTTGACAGAAGGTTTGAAAATTTTTGCCAGTGTATCCAGGTCCATTGTCTGTTTTGATGATTTTAGGTTGGCCTAAAATAGCGAAGCAATGTAGTAAATGAGAGATAACATGTTTTGAAGCTTCTCCTGTTTGCAAACTAGCTTGAATGAATCCACTATATGTGTCAACACAAACATGGATATATTTAAGTCACCCAAAACCGGCAAAATGGGTGACATCCATTTGCCAGATTTCATTTGGGATGAGTCCTTTTGGATTGACTCCCAAATGAGGGACTGGCAGTTGGGTTACACAGTTTTTGCAGGCTTTAACAATGCCCCTTGCTTGTTCCCTTGTAATATTGAATTTTAAGGGGAGGGTGTTTGCATTTAAGTGGTGTTGAGCATGGGCTTGGGAAGCTAAGGTTAGAGAATCGCAGAGATTGGGGCATATTAACTGAGTGGCAGTGTCTGCTAGCGCATTGTCCTTTGCTAGAGGACCTGGTAGATTTTGGTGGGCACGGAGGTGCCCCACGAAAAAGGGGTGCTGTCGTTTGAGAATTAGCTTTTGTAGTTGTGAGAATAAGGGGACTGCATTGGAGGAAGGTTTGATAAATGGAGTTGTTTCTAATAGTGGTACAGACTGAGCTATGTATGCGCTATCAGTGTATAAATTAAAAGGTTGGTTTTGAAGGTGGGAGAAAACCTGCAGGACTGCATAGAGCTCGACGAGTTGAGCTGAAGTATAGGGAGAGTGCATGGAAAATGCTTGGCCTTGGATAACATATGCTGCGGTTCCATTTGCTGAACCATCAGTAAAGACTAAGGTAGCAGAGTCTATTGGTTTTGTTTTAGTAACTTTTGGGAAGGTGAATTGATGGATTTTAGCGAACTGGATTAATGGATCGCTGGGGTAATGGTTATCAATATTGCCTAGAAACGAAGAGCATGCAATAGCCCACTGGTCGTCGGTTTGGGAGAGCCAATGGATTTGATCTTGAGTGTACGGGACGAGAAGGGAATCGGGGTCCTTTCCAAACAATTGGCGACTAGTTTGTCGGCCTTTAATTATAAGGGCAGCTATAAGAGAAATGTATGGTGAGAGCACTTTTGATGGAGTAGCGGAGAGGTGAATCCAGAGCAATGGGTGGCCTCGCCCATTTGGCTGTTTTAAATTGGATTGCCAGAAAACCCCTGTAGGTGTGTGAGTTGTAGCAAGAATTATAAAGATTAAAGGTTGGTGGTAATTTATTTGATAGTAAGTTTGACTTTGGATAGCTTGATTTACGATGGTAAGCGCTTGCATTGCTTCTGGAGTTACGCTTCGGGGAGAGGAGGGGTTTGCGTCTCCTTTTAAGATATTATTGAGCGGCAGAAGAGCTTCAGTGGGTAGTTTTAGGTAGGGGCAAAGCCATTGAATGTCCCCTAAAAGTTTTTGGAAGTCATTTAGTGTTAATAGATGGGAGGTTCGCAATTGAATGCGGGGTGTTAAAACTTGCTGGTGCCAAAGCTCGAACCCTAGATAGGAAAAGGGGTCTGAAGTTTGTACCTTGTCAGGGGCTATTTGAAGACCTCTTGCTGTTAAATTTTTAAGGAGGTTTTGAAAACAAGAATGTAGTTTGGACATATCTTGACCTGCTAATAGGATATCATCCATGTAATGGAGAATGTAGATTTGTGGCCATAGTTGTCTGACAGGGTTAACGGCGTCAGCAACAAATTTTTGGCATAAAGTCGGACTGTTGGCCATGCCTTGTGGCAAGACTTTCCATTGAAATCAGGGCATAGGGCCTTGAAAATTAACTTGAGGAACACTAAAGGCAAAAGGTTGTCTATCTTCTGGGTGAAGGGGTATGGAGAAAAAACAATCTTTTAAATCTATAACTATTTTGTGAAAATTAATAGGGATAGCAACTGGCGAAGGGAGGCCAGGTTGCAGTGCTCCCATAGGTACCATAGCTTTGTTTATGGCTCGCAAATCTTGCAACAGTCTCCATTTGCCTGATTTCTTTTTTATAACAAAAATAGGAGTGTTCCAAGGGGACTGAGTAGGTTCAATATGTCCGGCATTAAGTTGTTCCTGTACTAACTTTATAGCCGCTAGGGTCTTTTCTTGAGTTAGAGGCCATTGATCAACCCACACTGGTTCTATGGATTTCCAGGAAATTTTTTCAGCATGGGGTACAGGGATGTCAATGGCCGTTAGGGTAAATTTTGTAGGTGCCCAAGTCCTGTTCTAGCTGTATTAGGTGTTATAGAGATGGGCAGTTTTATCCCTTGATTAGTTTTGCCTAGGCCTTTGCCAGGGAGAAAATTCATTTTGAGCATTTGAGCAGTAACTGTATTACTAGGGCTGCACATAAAAACTTTCATTTGATTTAGAATATCTCTACCCCAGAGATTAACGGGGAGATGGGGGATAATATATGGTATAACGGGGCCAGTGTTTCCTTCCTCATCCTCCCATTTCAGGGCTTGTGAACTTTGTAGAGGATTTGTGGCTTCGCCTATTCCTTGTAAGTGGGTGGCAGAGGCCGTGAGAGGCCAGGATTTAGGCCAGTGATTTGAGGATATAATTGTGGCGTCAGCCCCTGTGTCTAAAATTCCTTCAAATGGTTTACCATTTAATTTTAATCGTAAGGTGGGCCGATTATGGGATATTGGTTGTGCCCAAAAAATGTCGGAGGATCCAGGGGCCTCTGTAGGGTGCTGGAGTTTTTTGAAGTTTGAGTTGATGTGCTGAATGGGGAGTATTATAAGTTGTGCTATTCAAGTGCCGAGAGGAATAGAGATAATATTGTTTGAAGTGGCTGCGATTATTTGTATTTCACCTCTAAAGTCATTATCTAGCACACCCGGGATGATTTGGACTCCACGCAGGGTGACACTAGCTCTCCCTAGAATGAGACCAAAGGTATTAGGGGGTAAAGGTCCATAGACTCCTGTTGGTATGAGGAGAGGACTGGTTTCTGGGGTTAATATTGATTCGGAGGTGGTACAGAGGTCCATTCCTGCACTTCCTGCTGTTGCTCTCCATAAGTCTGAGATATGGCAGCGTGGTTTATGATTGGGAGCACAGGTACTGCGACTGGGGATGGCTGAACAAACCGTACTGCCCCTGGGTTCGTTCTGGTTGGGGCCTGGGGCCGGCCCCATTGGGAGTTTCCCTGGGGCTTGGGATTAAGGGGTTGGCCATTTATGTCTGCTCGAGAATGGCATTCAGACGCCCAATGGAACCCTTTTTTACAGCGGGGACAAATAGAGGGCGGCAAAGGGGGTTTGTTGTTAGTAATGGGTAAAGAGGAACTGGTTCGTGGCATGGGGCAATTTTTTGAAAAATGGCCAGGTTGCTTACAGTTATAGCATGTTGGAGGCTTTGCTTGTGCCGTACAATTTTTATGCTGCGCTGCAAAATTTTGAAGGGCGGCGCCAATGGCTATTCCAAGAGTTTGAGTGGGCCGGATGCCAGAACAGAGCTTTATGTAATTATTAAGATTGGTATTACGAAAGGGGCGGATTGCTGCTTGGCAGGCAGCGTTAGCATTTTCATAGGCCAGGTGTTTAATAAAGTCACTTTCATTTTCGCTAGCCCCGAATAGACGTTCAGCCATGTTTTGTAGGTGGCTGAGAAAGTCGCTATACGGTTCATCGGGCCCCTGTCTTAATTTAGCAAGAGAGGCAGTGGCAGCACCCTTTTGTGGAAGTTGTTTCCATGCTCTAAGCGCGGCCGTTTGTATTTGTGCTAGGAGGCCTGGGGGGAATTGAGCTTGCTTATCATTTCGATGGTAGGGGCTTTGACCTAAAAATTTGTTTAATGTCCATTTTTTAGAGGTGGCTTTACGGTCATTACGGGTGGCATACCTTTTACAGTGCTTTTCATAATCGGATTTCCATAACAGGAAATCGCCGCCGGACAAGGCAGCTCTGGCTAATTGGGACCAATCGTTAGGAGTGAGTTCCTTTTCACTGAGGCTTTCTAATAAGGTGAGCGTGAAGGGGGCGGTAGCGCCATAATCATTCACTGCCTTTTTTAATTTTTCTAAATATTTTAAACTGAGTTTTTTATATTTAGCTGTTGGGGTAGTACTAGCTTCCTCTTGCTCCTCTGCATCAGAACCGGGGGGGGGGGGTTTGATTGTTTTTCTTCCTCGCTTTCGCTACTAGAATCGCCATTTTTGGAGCCGGCGGCGCCATTTTGAGAATCGGCGGCGCCATTTTGAGGGTCTTGGGTCTGACTACCCGTAACCGGAAAGGCATAGGCGCGGCGAGTGCAATGGGGACGCGATGAACTGGCATTTTCTGGAAGCGCAAGGGCTGCAACGCTTTGAGTTGCTGACCGGAGGTCGGCGAGCAAATTGGCGGCTTGCAGCCGCTCCTGTTTAAAGGTTTCTCTAAAATTATCGGCGTATAGCCGGAGATTTTCTGTGGCTTCTTCTAAAGCGTGGAACTGAGGTAAGGACGTGACTGGATAAAAATGAGAATATGATTTGGGAAAATCAGGTGCGTAAGGGGGTGGCCGAAACGGAGGAAGGGAGTTGTTCTCCAAAGAGGGAGAGATTTTAGCCTCCGGTGCCTCCAAAGAGGGAGAAATTTCAGCCTCTGGTTCGATTTTGTGCTGATCGGGCAATAGACTAGCTTGACTGGTTGGGGTATTTGGCCTATCCCTGTTGGAATTTTCGTTTAAGGGATATTCAGGCATGTTAATAATTACTGAGCTGCATGCTGAAGCGGGGCGAGAGTGCTCTCTTAAAGCTTCCCCTCCTATTTTACAGAGATTTTGAATGTCTGGAGCTGAGGAATGAACTTTTAGAATTTCATTAATTAGGTTCCAATAAGAAAAGGCAGTAACCGGGACCTTTTCAGGACCGAAGGTCTGGAAGTAATCTTTTAAACAGTCTCCGACTCTTAGCCAGCATTGGTGGTCTATAGTACCCTTTTGAGGGAACCAAGGGCAGGTTTTTAACAAAAAATCAAAAAAATGTGTGAGATCTTTTTTCTTAACTCGAGTTCCTCGTGCCTTGAGTGATTGTTTGACCTGACTAACATATAATTCATGTTGGGAAGTTACTTGTCCCATGTTAGGGATGGGGGCTTACCTTTTGTTGGCTTCTTTTCTTCTTTCTGTTTCTTCCTTTCGCCGGCACTGATTGACTGCTGAACGGATCTGTCTCGCGACCGAGTTTATTCGCGGTGATCCCTGGTGTGGTTTTCTTTCTTTCTTTGACTGCTGAACAGATCTGTCTCGCGACCGAGTTTATTCGTGGCGATCCCGGGTGCGGTGAGTGTGAGGTACCTCTCTCCTTGAGTGCGGCGTTCCATCTCTCACAGAATTCAGGGCCCCACGTTGGGCACCAGTTTGTCCCGGCCCGCGGGACATTCAACGGAGGCTCCGAGTCCTGTGAGGGAGGAATGGTATGGGACAAGAGACATGAGGAATGACAGCAAGACAGGTTTCTGATCAAGCTGCAAAATTTTATTGAAGAGGCAGGGTATATATACTCTAAGGGTGGAGGGAGTGGCTAGTAAGAACAGGTGGCGGTCTAGGATTGGTGGCTGCTGTTGCTGGGGTGGATGGCCAATGGGCGGCTACTGTTTAGGCGCGAACTAGCTACTGCTTAGGCGGGAACTACTGTTACTTCCTTGAAGAAGGCTAATTATAGCTTAGGCTGTTCTTGCATCAGCCCTGGCGGCCATGTTGCATGTTACCGGTATCACTGAAGGTGAATATTATATATGCTACCTTAATTGTCCCCAACACCCAGGATGGGTGTTGAATGCAGATTCTGACTCAGCAGGTCTGGGTGGTGACCACTGCT
Organism: Choloepus didactylus; assembly: GCF_015220235.1. Lineage (NCBI taxonomy): Eukaryota > Metazoa > Chordata > Mammalia > Pilosa > Megalonychidae > Choloepus > Choloepus didactylus. The sequence goes on from NC_051311.1 coordinate 84,232,363, forward strand.
GCTACTGGTCCAGGGATCACGCTTTGATTAGCAAAGTACCGAAGGACAGATAGTTATTAGAAGAGGTGCCTTCTAGGACTGGGCCAGTTAGAGCCTGGCAGGACTATTATTTCAAATGGAGATGAATTTCCTTGACTCACAAACCAACCAGGTCATGATTAAAAGCCTCAGTTTGAAATTAATGAAAAGAAAATATAGGGTGGACAACATCTATGTTCCTCTTATTTTGTCACACATGCACTTAGGAAACTAGTTTTATCAAGTGGTTGCAAAAATATTAATACTTAGGAAGAGGTTCTTTATTTTATCTTGTGTTAGAAACTGCTTAAATTCTAACCTCCAAGTGTCTAATGAAAGAGGCAGAAAAAAGAACCAAGTCCAATCACTTTTATTGACTAAACAAAGCTAGTTCCTTGTTTTAATTTTAATTCTTGACATTTATCCTTTGCCTGTATGTTTTCAAAATAACCATTATGTGATATCAACGACCTTCAACACTACCAAAGGACACCAGGATATATTATAATTTGGGCTAACATTTTATAAACAAAGTGGGGAATTATAGATGCTTACAAAGACATTTCTTCTGTAAATTAAATTTTGAAACCATTTAGCATCTAGATAGATGTTGCATGAGAAAGGCAAAATAATGATGAAAAATAAAAAGAATATGGTACAGTTATCATTTATTGTATTGCTTTACATATGCTATCTTATACAGCCCTCATGATAACTGTGAGGAAGAAATTAATAGTTTCATTTTGCAGAGGAAGGAACCAAGGTTTGGAGAAGTGAACTAATTCAGTGTCACACAGATAGTGAGTGACAAGCCAAGATTCAAACCGAGATTTGTTTGAGTCCAAAATTCATGTGTTTAATCACTAAGCTCTCAATCCATTTAGAGCCACTAAAATTTAGGTAGAGATTATGTCTGATTTATATGTTATGACAAACAAAAAGGGCATGAAATTTCTCTTTGGCATGCAGCCCTTCCTCTCTGGCAGTTACCTAAAGTCGTTTTTGGAAGTAAGTGGGGTGTAAATTTTAAATAAATAAAAATTTAAAATGTCCTCTGTCCACCTCAAAGACTTCTTAAGTCATTTTCTTTTTCAGAAGAATGAGTGTCATTAGCCCATGATTCCCAGACTCAGGGACTGATATATTACATGTCCTTGAGGGTTTCTATCTTGTGACTGTTGAAAAGCACCTTAAGAAATAAGATTCCAAGGATTTGAAACACCTGGTTACTATAGTCTCCTCTGCTACAATGTTTCTTTGATTTGATTTGAACCACTTCATGTGCTACTGGTAAATTAAGTAGTTGTTTAAGTATAATGTGAAGGTTGTGTTTGTTTATGCACAATTTTCTCTGGCATGTTAATGTTTTGAAGCAATCAGGGGCAAGCTTCTCAAAATTAAAAAGACAGACTTTGCAATATACAAAGATATTTAATAAAAGGAAGAAAATCTCAGAAATGCCGTCTTTTAGAGCAAGAACTGGCTGTTTACTTGTTAAATGAAGTGTTATTTATTTTACTATGGTCAGCTGTCTGGGGAAGTGCTGATGAGGGAAACATAGACCCTAAATTGAAATAATGGCTTAAAGAATTCTGATGAAAATGTCTCTATCAAAAGTGAATACCTTCCAGAATCTGTCTGGAAGCATGAAAACACAGGGTACAAAGGAGTTCCTGATGATGAAGCTAGTAGAGATTTAACTTTACTAAGATCCTTAAAAAGGTTTGTTATTATTTTTTTAAGTCTCTTTTTAAAATTTATTTGTTTGAGTATCTTTTTTGTAATAGAGAAGTTGTGGGTCTAAGGAAAAAAACATGCATAAAATCCAGCATTCCCATATACCACTCTAGTATTGATACCTTGTTTTGGTATGGTACATTTGTTACAATTGATGAAAGCACACTTTTATAACGGTAGTCCATGGTTTCACTTAGGGTTCACTGTGTTGTACAGTTCCTTGGATTTTTTTTTTAAATTAATTCTAGAAATGTATATACAACCTAACATTTCCCCTTTAAACCACATTCAAAAATATAATTGAGTGTTGTTAATTATGTTGACAATGTTGTGCTACCATAGCCATCATCCATTATCAAAATGTTTCCATCATCCCAAAAGGAAATTCTTTACGTTTTAAGCCTTGTCTCCCTATTTTCTAGCCCTCCCCATTCCCTGGTAATTCGTATTCTAGATTCTGACACTCAGTTTGCTTATTCTAATTATTTCATTTCAGTGAGATCATATAATATTTGTCCGTTTGTGTCTGACTTATTTTACTCAACATGATGTTTTCAAGGTTCATACATGTTGTAATACTTCATTCCTTTTAACAGCTGAATAATATTCCATTGTGTGTATGTATATCACACTATGTTTATCTGTTCATCGGTTGATGGGCACTTGGGTTACTTCCATCTTTTGGCCATAGTGAAAAATGCTGCTATGAATATCAGTGTGCAAATATAGAGTTGCTATTGCTTTTGTTAGTGCTTGGTCGCAAAGTTCCAATAGGGCCCCAATTCTGTTTTTCCATGAGTCCTGAGATTTAGTGCTCAATTTTTCAGAATGTGAGAATGTTCATGATAAGCCTTTTTATATCATGCAAGGTTAAAGCAAAGAATGAACAGTTCTCAGGACAGCATCATTTTTCTTTCTTTCAGAGGTACCTGCAATTCATTGTATATAGCTTATAGTTACTTTTCTATGCAGCAATCAATGGCTTAAACCTTTGTTTGAATATCTTTTGGGCTATGCCTAGGAAAACCTACTTTAAAGAAGGACTTTGTAATGTGGGATACATGGAATTAATGAATTTCTAGCCTTCCACAAAGAGCATTACTGACGCCATTACTTTTTTTGGGGGGGGGAGGTGCAGGCTCAAGCAAGAAGCCCTGATCTTTGTTTATTCTTATGGGCATTAAAGTATTAGAACAACGCAAAAGGCTGATGACAAGTTACAAAATCTGAGGGTCAGTTACATCATAGTTGACCTACCTGTAAAATGGATATAACTATTTGTATTTCTTATGAAGGGTGTAGGGATTTGGGGAGCATAGTGTCTGTCATATAGAAGCATTCAGTCAGTGGCAAATTGTTACCTGGACCTAATTGTAGATGAATGTTCTCACCTGTAACTGGTCCACTGTCCCTTAACTTTTTTTTTTTAAATTTTATTTTGAAATAAATTCAAAATTACAGGTACAGTTGCAAAAACAATACAAACCCCATACACAGCATACCTTGACCCCCTTCCCCCAATACCCCGATCCATCAACTTTAACATGCTGTCACACCCCCATTTCTTTCTTTCCCTCCCTCCCTCCCTCCCTATTTATCATCCATCATCTATTGCTCTGTCTTTTGAACATATGAGAGCTAGCTGCACACATCCTTGAACAAACACTGTAATTCACATATGCAGTTCCCATGAACAAGAACATTCTTTTATGCAATCTCGTTAAGCACAGCTAAGGAGTTCAAGGAATTCAACATTGATACAAAGCTTATATTCTATATTTCCTTTTTTTCCCCTTATGTCCCAACTGTATCCCTTTGAGCCTCCTGTCCTCCATCCTCAGATCCCATCCAGGATCATCCTTCGCATTCAATTGTCATCTATTTAGACTGTAGTTTTTGTTTTTTTGTTTTTTTTCCCAATTGTGGAAACATATATACAGCCTAAATCTTCCCATTCCACTCCCTCCCTAGTACTCCATTAGTGGGATTAATCACATTTAGAATGTTGTAATGCTATCTCCTTCCCACCATCCATTACTAGAAATTTCTCTTCACCTCAAACAGCAATCCTACACTCATTTCTTAACTCCCCTTTGCCCCTTCCCCCACTTCTCATAACCCATACTCTACTTTTCATCTTTATGGTCATATTCTCAGATAATTTCTTTGTGTTTACTGTGGGGCTTAAATTTAACCTCTTAAATCCATAACAGTCTTGTTTTTCTTTGATACCAACTTAACTTCAATAGGACCCATAAACTATGTTCCTATACTCCCCCATTCCCCTGCCTTTATATAGTTCTTGTCAAAAATTACATATTTTACATTGAGTCCAAAACCATTGATTTGTCATTAGAGTTTATGTATTTTATATTCTGTAGGAAGTAAACAGTGGAGTTACAAATAAAAAAATATTGACTTCTATTTGTATTCCATTGTGGTCAGAGAATGTGCTTTGAATATATTCAATTGTTTTTTTTTTTTTAAATTTATTGAGGCTTGTTTTATGTCCCAGCATATAGTCTATTCTGGAGAAAGATCTGTGATCACTAGAGAAAAATGTGTGTCCTGGTGATTTGGAATGTAAGGTTCTATATATGTCTGTTAAAATTCTCTCTCTCTCTCTCTCTCTCTCTCTCCTTTCTTTGTTTCTCTGTTGGTTGGGCTCCCTTTAGTATCTGAAGTAGGGCAGGTCTTTTATTGGCAAAATCTCTCAGCATTCGTTTGCCTGTGAAAAATTTAAGCTCTCCCTCAATTCTGAAGGAGAGTTTTGCTGGATAAAGTATTCTTGGTTGGAAATTTTTCTCTCTCAGAATTTTAAATATGTCATGCCACTGCCTTCTCACCTCCATGGTGGCCGCTGAGTAGTCACTACTTAGTCTTATGTTGTTTCCTTTGTATGTGGTGAATTGCTTTTCTCTTGCTGCTTTCAGAACTTGCTCCTTCTCTTCAGTATTTGACAGTCTGATCAGAATATGTCTTGGAGTGGGTTTATTTGGATTTACTCTATTTGGAGTTCGCTGGGCATTTATGCTTTGTGTATTTATATTGTGTAGAAGGTTTGGGAAGTTTTCCTCAACAATTTCTTTGAATACTCTTTCTAGACCTTTACCCTTCTCTTCCTCTTCTGGGAGACCAATGAGTCTTAAATTTGGATGTTTTATTTTATCTATCATATCCCTGAGATCCATTTTGAGTTTTTCAGTTTTTTCCCCATTCTTTCTTTTGTTCTTTCATTTTCTGTTCTGTGGTCTTCTAGGATGCTGAGTTGTTGTTCAGCTTCCTCTAATCTTGTATTATGAGTATCCAGAGTCTTTTTAATTTGGCCAACAGTTTCTTTTATTTCCATAAGATCTTCTATTTTTTATTTACTCTTGCAATTTTTTCTTTATGCTCTTCTAGGGTCTTTTTTATGTCCTTTATATCCTGTGCCATGTTCTTCTTCATGTCCTTTATATCCTTTGCCATGCTCTCATTCTTTGACTGTAGTCCTTTGATTAATTGTGCCAAGTACTGTGTCTCCTCCGATCATTTGATTTGGGTGTTTGGGATTGTGTTCTCCATATCGTCTGGTTTTAGCAAATGCTTTAAGATTTTCTGTTGTTTTTGGCCTCTTGGCATTTGCTTTGCTTGATAGCTGTGATCTTCCAGGACCTCTGCTGAGGGAAAGCTGTACTACGTCACCTTCCCTCAAGGGAAGCCCCAGGCCACCAGGCCGTGCAGGGGCGCTCCCAGCCTGATGCAAAAATGGCTGAATGGGGTGTCTCAACCCCCCTCTTTTCGCACAGCTCTGCCTTCCCAGCTCCAGGACAACTAGCTGTGATTACATCCAAGGCCACTGTCTACGGCCGATATTGTGGAGTGTGTGGGGTGCTGTGGGATACACTCCCCATCAGACTGAGTTTCCTGGCATGGCTCTAGGCTGTGGGTACAGCCCTGGGCAGGAGTGTCGCCAGCATGCCGGGTAGCCGGCTGCAAGGGGTGCGGTTTCTTTCTCCTTTTGGCTCTCCCCTCTGTCCCTCTGGATCCGGGACAATCAGCAGCAGGTGTGGGGAGGGCTGTCCTCCATGCCAGACACCAAGGCATTGGCTACAGCCTGCTCCTGCAGTGCTTTACTGCATGGTTTTCACTGCCATATCTGCAGCCGCTCCCGGGCCCCACACCACAGCATGGCTGCGGAACTTTCAGCCGGCTTACTCACTCATTTCAGAATGCAGACTCCCGGTTTCACCAAGTGCATGGCCCCTGTGGATTTAGCAGACCTTGTCTGGCTGGTGCATCCCTGGAAGTGGTATTCTGGGTCTTCTTCTGGTTTTTATCTAGTATTTTTCATTGAGGTGTTTTTTGGCCCTGTCTCACCTAGCTGCCATCTTAGGTTCCTCCTGACCCCATTACTTTTGACATCAAATTAAAATAAATACATTTTATAATGGATTACCCCAGAAGGCATAAATGGGACCTAACATATACAGGTAACCAAATTGTAGATCCACATAAGAGGGTAGCTACATAAAGTAGTGTAAAAATTAGAATTGTTTGTCAGTGTGTTGGCCAAACTTGTAAGCTTGTGATCAACATATCATTCGAAATGTTCTAATGGAGTGTGCTAGTTTCCTAGGCTGCTCAAGCAAGTACCATGAAATGGGTTGCGTTAAACAATGGGACTTTATTAGCTCATGGTTCTGAGGCCAGGAGAATGTCCAAATCAAGAAGTCAACAAGGTGATGCTTTCTCCCCAAAGACCATGGTGTTTTGGAGCTGCCTGCTGGCAATCCTTCCTGTACTTAGCTCCTCTGTCACATGGCAATGCAAATGGCGGCCTCTCTTGGCCTCTCCCTTCTCTTCTAGGTTTCATTAGTTTCAGCTTATGTAGGACTCCAGTAATAGGATTAAGACCCATCCTGATTGTGTTGCTCTGCACCTTAACAGAAGCAACATCAAAAGTTCCTGCTTGCAATGGATCCACACTCACAGGATTGGGTTAAATTTAAGAGCATGTTTTTCTGTGGTACAAAGAGCTTCATACCACCACATGGAGACAAGATAAACCTCAGTCAGAAACATCACAGCAGTGCTACCTACATTGTCTTGGATGTCAAATGAGACAAACAAAAAGTTATTCTCCAAAATGATAGGTACCATTTTTTGAATGTTGATTAGGTATCAGGCCCTGCACTAATTGTTTTATACCAGTTTTCTGTTAAAGGGATAGTTTTTTTTTGTCCTCTATACATAGATGAACAAAATGAAGTTCAGAGAAGTTAAATAACTAGCCCAGGGTAATAAGTATCAGAGCCAGAATTTCAATTCAGGTCAGTGGGACTTCAACTATACTATGGTGTTTCCTGACATAACGAATATATAATTTTATTTGCTCTATGTAATTATTCTACTTGGCATACTGTGTCTCTTGATAAACAAGAAGTGAGGTATAAATGACCAATATTTTTTATCCATTATTATAAATTTAAATATTTGACACTTTTAGCATGATTGTTATAAACTTGCTTTATTTTAAAAGATGAAAAGGAGAAGAAAATATTTTAATAACTAAGGGTAATTATTTGATTCCTCATAGGACAAATGAGAGTAAATACTGTTGAATGAATGAATGAATAAATTTGATATTCTGTGCCAGCTCTTTAAAAATATCCCCCAATTATTCTTAAGATTCCATATCCCAAAAAAAGTTGTACTGACCTAATTTTTGTTCAGATCCTCATTTCTTGTTATGTCATTGACTTGACCTTAACTTTGGCTTCTGGCTAAGACTTATATTATGAAGGTTCTTAGAATTACACAATCTCATAAGTAGTAATTCATCTTTACTTCATTCTTAGATTGATTACTCTTGCCCCTGTATATTATTTAAAGTTTACTTGCTCATCTCTGATACTGTGTTGTGGCCATTGTCTGACACATAAGGACTCTGTTAACCTCATGAAAAAATATAGGGCTGTAACGTTAGCTTTAAGTAAAAATGATCATTGATGTCTAGTTTATTTCCTGAGGACTGTAATTGATTTTGCTACAGTTTGTTCAAAGAATATGAAGTAAGAAAATGATCCAGAAACTTCTTGGGGTATGTAAATATTGTGTCACACATACATCAATTTTGATACTGAACATCAATATTTATGATGAAAAAGGAGCTAAGTGGAATTGGGTTTTTTCCTAAAACATCTGAATCGAGTACATGGATTAATCAAATTTATTGCATCATTTGGTATGAAACAGTTGCATTACTTATTCATATTAAAAATGGAAAAGATAAATATGTAAGTGATATGTAAAAGTGAGTTAAAGCTTCACAGTCAGTACTCTGAAAGTTTTCACCCATTATCATTAATAAATCTATTATCAATATAGGATATTGAAGCTATGTGGAGTAGAGATGCTCATCAAAAAGTCTGTGTATTGCCTTTTAACCCCCAGTCTCCCTGCAGTGAGTTGGAGCTAAGTATCTGGTTCTGATCAATGGGCTTAGAAAGGAAGTGATTTTGCCACTTCTGAAATGAGGCAATGAAATGCTCATGGGAGGTGGACTCTCCCTCCTCTGGCATGGGGATCCAAGAAACCATGTCTTCTAGTCCAGTGCTTTTCAAACTTTCATGTACATACAGATCATCTGGAGATCTTGTTAAAATGCAAATTCTGATCCAGGTCTGAGGTGGGGCCTGAAACTCTGCATTTCTAGCAAAGTCTCTGATGATGCCAATAACACTGTTCTGCATACCACATTTTAAACAGCAAGACTCTGAATAAAACACCTTCAAGATAATGGAGCTCCTCTTAGCTGGGGTCCCTGAATGTGTAGAGTAGAACCTCAAACTGGACATGTAGTGTGTGTGTAAAATAAATGTTGTATTTAGCAACTAGGATACCAGGGGTAGCTTGTTTCCTTAGCGTAACCTAGATTATGAGTAAAACATAAGCCAATTTTAGATAAATGAACATAAAATAAATGATGCCAGTTCATGGTTTCATAAAATAAACTCTAAAAGAAATCACAAATGGAAAAGAAATTCTTTAGAGGAAGAAGGCTTCCTGGCAAGGGGCAATGAAGACTACATAGTCTGGAAATAATTCTTTCCTAACAACTTTAGTTTCCATTTAATTATCCACAGCACTGATCTTTGCCACTTGCTGACATTTAACCTGTTGATACTGCTTATTATTCTTGCCTCTCATTTTTATCTCTTTTGCATATAAACTGCTGTAAGCCCCCAATAAAATTTTGTTCTGAAAAAGTTATGTATAGATCATGAAATAGTCACATATCAAATAGAAAAGTAAACTCTATAGTAATTGGGCCATTGCAATACTGAATTTTTAATTTAATGAAATAATATTGTCTTATTAAATGATATCAGTCATAAAGAATATAAAATTTACAAAAGACCATGAAATTCCAGTGAACAGCAGCCCGGGATACCATTGGCTTTGAAGTACATGCTAAAAGTTAACTCCTTTTATAAAGTGTTTAATCTTGAAAAATAATTATAAGTAGAACCAAATTTTGGGAATTCGGTATATAAAATATTGTAAACTAGAATGTCTCGCTTTGCTATGCTATGTTCTTGCACGTAGTACATTCCACTCCCAAAGCCAAGCTTATCTGTTGTCTGCTTGTCTGTCGATCTTTGTGTCATAAAGGTCAAAACGTCCTGCCTCCCGTCCTGCCTCCCTAAACAGTCTTGAGTGCCAGCACGTCTCCCTACCCCGAAAATCTCAGTAAAAACTGAAATGAGAACTGTTTGGTAGGCCACTGTCCCTTGAGTTTTTCTCACTCTTGCTTCTCTTGACTTTTGTCTCGAGTAATTCATTGCATCACCGTGGTTACTGCTGGACAGGAAACCACAACTGGTGCCCCATGTGAGGTGCGGTGTCAGGATTTCCAGGTGAAGCAATTAGCACGTTTAGGAGGAGAGAATTTCATCCAGACTACAATATTTCATCCCTAAAGTAAGGAACAGTGGTGCCTGCTTGGGATAGCTGCCAAAGTGCTTAGTTTCAGCGAGAGTTGTTCTTTCATCATGGGCTCAAGACTTATAAAGGAACCATATCTATATGTTAAAACCTTCCAACAGCTTTTAAGGGCGGCTAACTGCCCTGTAAAGGAAACTCAATTACTTAATCTACTTCAAACTATTCAAGCTCATTGTACTTGGTTTCCCAACTGAGGCACTTTAGATTTGGAATTTTGGGAACTGGTCAGCTATGTCCTTAAGAAGAAACATGAATTAGGAAGCAAAATATCGGTCTCAACCTTAATGACCTGGGGGCTAGTTTGTACTGCCCTATGTTTCCTTCAATCATCCATTCAGCCCAGGGCTCTCCTTGAGGAGTCTGGAAAAAAAGGATGTAATTAGAGAGGGGGAAGATTGGCCGCCTCCGCCTCCTCTGCCTTTGCAGGATGAGCAACACAAAAAACAAATTCCTATTCCTGACAATTCTCCGCGTCCTGTAATGGAACAATGTCACACCTTTACAGTCCATTAATCCCTGCCAAAAGATTGTTTATCACTGTTTCGAAATGCATTAACTAAAGTGTTTTGAATGTTTGGCATTGTTCTGGCAAGTTTGATTTTAATGGTAATAACATGTTGTAAAAAAGGTATAAAGAATGTTTTTCTAATTAGAGGGAAAGAGAAAGTGGCTTTGTTCTAAATAACTGATTGTTTAAGAATGTGGGATGAAGCCTGAATGAATGCAGGAAGTTGCAGAAGGTTTGTGAGGTGAGAAATTTATTTGTGTAAAGTTAAAAAATAAATACAGAAAGCTGTAAAAAGTTTGTGGAAACATGAATACAGAAAGTTGCAGAAAGTTTGTGAAGTAGAAAATTTATTTCTGTAGTCAAAGTTAAAAAATAGATACAGAAAGTTGTAAAAGGTTTGTGGAAGCAATTATTTCTGTGGTCAAAGTTAAAAAATGATAAAAACTAGTAATAACTGCTTACCAATAGAACCTCACAACTTAAAGAAAAAAAAGGGGTTTTGTAAAACAAAATAGCATTAAATATTCTAACCACCACCTAAAGCAGTAATTGATATTCAGTGTATGTATGTGCCTAATAATTCACAAAATATACTCCTGCTATTTTACTATCAACCCAGCCACTCTCTTCCTGCTTCTCCTATCCTACTTCTCATCATAGTAATTATATGTTGTAAAATGTTTGCGTAAAAACAATTTCCAAAATCATTTTGGTAACTTTTAATATGAAATATTTTAAAAAATGTGCTTTTATTAAAAGTTTCCTTAGATTATTAAGGTATTATTTTTTAGTAAGAAGTTATAAAAAATGTTTTCCTGAATAATCAAAGTAAAAGGCAGACAATCTGTTTTGTCAAAATAACTTCTTGCACTTCATGTTAACTTTATCATGTCCTTGGTAGTTTAAAAATATTATCTTCCCACTTTTAAAAGAACTAAGTCGTTTCCTTAACTTCAGTAAAAAAAAAAAAATTACTGTTTAAACATAACAACTTTGAACATTTTGCTTTCTCAAGCTCAAGCCCTAAAAAATATCTTTTTATTCCCAACAGTTACAAAGAATTTGTTCATTCACCTTAAAAAAAAAAAAAAATGAAATGCTAAAAATAATTACATTCATGTAATATGTTATAAATTGCAAAAAAAAGTTTAGAAATGTTATAAAAATTAAAAACTACTAACCTTTTTTAGTTACTAATGTGCATGATATCAAACAATAATATAGTACTGCTAGTTATAATTTTAATTATTTTTAAAGTGTTATCTGTTGCAAAAGCAGCCAAATTTCCTTGTAAGTTACATTGTTTTACTCTAATACTTTTCTAAAAGTGCTTGCAGTTAGCTAGTCAGAGCTTCATCTTCAACAACAGAAAAAGACTTCTAAAAAGAAGTGAGATAACTCTGTCATGCTTTATCAGCAATTGCAGTCAAAATATAATCTGAATTCTACCATCAAAGTTCCTGAAAAACAGAACTGTCAGTAATCAACACTGTGGCCCAAATACGAAGTACTAAAGAAAGACTCATCGCCTTTGTTGCCACAGCATCTGCTACAAAACCTTCTAATTATAATATAAAATTTTTAAATGAAAAAGGGGAATATGTGGGAATTCTGTAGATAAAATATTGTAAACTAGAATGTCTAGCTTTGCTATGCTATGTTCTTGCATGTAGTTCATTCCACTCCCAAGGCCAGTCTTACCTGTTGTCTACTTGCCTGTCGATCTTTGTATCATAAAGGTCAAAACGTCCTGCCTCCCGTCCTGCCTCCCTAAACAGTCTTGAGTGCCAGCACGTCTCCCTACCCTGAAAGTCTCAATAAAAACTGAAATGAGAACTGCTTTGGAGGACACTGTCCCTTGAGTTGTTCTCACTCTCACCTCTCTTGACTTTTGTCTCAAGTAATTCATTGCATCACCATGGTTACTGCTGGACAGAAAACCACAGCAAATTATTTCAAATAACTCAAGGAATTTAACTTAAATAATTTGAATTTTGGATAATCAAATATTTTTAAATCCATCACTTACTGGCCAAAGTGATATTGAAGTTTAAACTGTGTTAGATTTATGCATAAAAGGCATAAAGAGGAGGAGCTAGGCTCTTGATAATGACAGAATTCTTACTCTTACAGACCTCACAGACTGAGTGAAACGACAGTAATGATGTATAAAATATAATTCTGACAATAGAGGTGGGGGTGGCAAGAATGAATTGAGGACTCTTTCCAATGCCTGTAAGAGGGACAGCAGATGAGACCCTGACAACATTACACCAAAGACTGCAGAAGACGACTGCTGCAGAGCTGGGCAACCTACTTCTGATCACTTCTAAACCTGGAGTTGGCCAGAAGTAGAAGGCTGTGGGAGAGTGAGTGATCACCAGTAATTCCTTGACCCAGAGCATACGGAATGCCAGGGCATGGTGCAGCAGGGACCAATTCCCAGTGCATGTAATCACACCGTCGTACAGACAGTAAGAGATCCTGGCAGCAGTGAGATGTCCCCATACCCAATCCCAAGGCTAAAATCAGAGATGTGCTCTTTAAAGAAAACAAAAGTGCGACAAAGATTTTAGAATGTTTTGTTTTCTTTCCAGAATAAAAAAACTTCAATAATAACCAGAGTATCAAATAATTGAGGCATACTCATGTTTTGTTTTGACTTTACAGATTAAAATGAAAAATAAATAATATGGTGGAGAAAATGATATTTCAGAGACGGGATGAGATGATTTAAAACATTTTAAGTTATTAGCTTCAGAAAAAAATGAAAAGAAATTATATCCTTGAAAACTAAGAGAGTAATAGGAAAATGGGTTAATAATGGATCAAGAAAGCACTTGAAATCAAAAATATGATTTAAAATCTAACATTCAATGAAGACTATTAAATCAGAGCCCGCCTCTTTGTTTTTGCAGCTTCTGACACAGATCTTTACAGCCAAGGACAGTGAAACAATTTCTAAACCTGAGGAAATCACTAACTAAAGAGAAGGAAAGAAGTAGTCTTTCCAATTCCATAAGGATTAGAGAGAAAAATAGAAGCCTGTGTATATTTTTCATTTCAACGAAGGCTTTCTCTTGTGTCATATTAGAGAGAGTGACATGGAGAAGTCAAAATTTTGTGGGTAAAAGACCAGCCATTTTCTCTATAGAAGAGTTATCCATCAGTGTAAGACGTAGTCCTATTTACTAACCTTTAACAGAAATACAACAGCACGGTTGCTTATATATGTCTTATGCTATATAATGATGATTTAATGCTTCAATGCTACAAATATCTAACCTAGATGAATCATACTCTATATTCATGTAATTTAAAATTACATGTGATACTATCTTGCATAATTTTAATAACTTTGCATTAACAAAATTATTATACAGATAATGTATGCTCATTGAAGACAAGTTTGAGATATGCAAAAATAGAGAAAGACTAAAAGAAGAAACGAAAAATAATGATGAATCCTAACACCTGGAAAAAGCTTCTATTATTATTGAGATGTATACGCTTCCAAGAAATCATGTGTATGTGTATGTAAAGGGTGCATCTGTGCATATGTACTTGTGTCCACACACACATATATATAAACATTATATGAAATAAAAAAATAGGATCCTCAAATATGATATTTTCACAGTGCACATATATCTTTCTTTTCATCTACCAATGTATTTTAATCTTCCTTGTGTATCATTAAACAGTCACCTGTAACATCATATTAAATGGCAGAATTTTCTATTATGCGAATGTATGATGATTTATTTAACAGACTTCATTGTTGAACACATGGATTGTTTTTCATTTCTCACTATTATAGGAATCTTAGATGAACACCAGGATTATCTTAAACTATTTCTTTACATTAAATTTTAAGAACCAGATTGTTTTTGTCAACAGAAATATTCACTTTAATCTTTTTGTATAAATTACTGAATTTTCTCTAGGAAGTCTTTTCCACTTCATACTTCCACTATTTACCATAATACCCATCTTTTGCAGAAGACATTAGCCAATTTTATGGATGAAGATGGATCTTAATATTTTAGTTGGCATTCAACAACTATGTATTTGAATGTCTTTTCATTGATTTAATAATAATTTACACTTTTTTGTTGATTATCCATTTTTTTCATTAGTGTGTTCCCCTTTTCTTTTTATTTTTTGTAAGCATGCTTTGATATTAATAATAGTCATTATTTGTTTTATATGTTGCAAATATATTTTCCTCAGTTTGATAACTGAACTTTTAATTTGGTTTCATTTTTGATGTAATGTTGCTTTGCTTTTTTTTTCTCCAGTCAAATATATAACATTTTTCCTTTGTGATTTTATTTAAAGGATAATGCTTATAGATTCCTTCCTCACCTCAAGATTGTAAAAATGTTTGCCAATATTTTTCTAATTAGCTATGTAGTTGAATTTTCCTAATTAATTCAGTAATTCACAAAATCAATTTGAGACAGACGTCTAACTTTTTCCCCATCTATAATATATGGTCCATAAATTGTTCCAGCTAATCATTGATTAATCCAGCTTTTCCTATCTGAATTGAAATGCTTATTTTATAATATGCAAAATTCTATCATCTATGCTTAAGTCTTACAGCAGATGTTTCAGTGTTCCTTCTGTTACTGTAAGCCTTCATTTATGTTTCCTTCCATCCTGGGCTATCTCCTAGGGGATAAGGGAAGGTTAGTGACCTGCATGGGACAATCAGATAAAGGGAGAGCAGAAGCACCCTGAAGCATCATGGCCTATGGGCACAGCAAAAGTATCTATTCAGTAGATACTGGTTCAGATGATAAGTGATAATCCAGAGTAATTGTGGAAAACCATAAGTATTCTCCATTGATTTTTATTAACATCTTGGAAAAAGAAAGAACATACAGTACAGAATTCTCTGATGTTATATATAATGGTGTACATGATTGAAGTGGATGAGGAAGCTTAGTCTACGCCATTATAATTTGGCCATTAAAAAACATGAACTCATTTTGTAGTCTCTGTCTAGTGAAGCCTATACGATAGGTTATGGAAACGTATTATCATTACTTCTAGATTTTCAAAGGTGGTATTGGGAAAAAAGAATATTTTAAAGGAGAAAACCATTTCAGAGAGGTAAAATTTTTGGATACGCAGGAAAACTGATTTTTAAAGGGAAAATAATAAATCCTCATATTAAATTTTTTCTAGGGCAATCCTCCCAAGTAACTCTAATAGCCAAAGACAGGGAATATGTGCCTTAGGGAGTCTGGGATTATAGCTAAAGCAGCCCACAGCAAGCACAAGATTTCTTTGAAGTGTTGTGTTTGATCTTAAAAATGTATGTGAATTCTGTGTTATACTTTGCAATATAGCTATATTTTTTTAATATAAAAATATATTTTAACTTACATACCATCAGGTAAAACTGACACTACAGAAGCAAATGTCATTTTATGTTGTTTTCTATCCAAGAATTCCAAAGGTATATTCCAGTTTGAGAAGTATGGAACTAGGATCAAGAGCAGCTACTTAGCATACAATCAATACTTAATACTGAGTACAGAGCCTCACTTTCTCTTCTCTTTCTTCTTCTTCAAGGATTCTTTGGTAATAGCTTACTCTTTCTCCATGCATTTGACCAATGTTGCTTTTAAAATTTAAGTGCCTTCCACCCCACATTCGAGGTATGTTCCCTTTAATGTATTTGGGGAGGAAGTTATGTCTTACACCTGCCCCCTTTTTAACCCATACCATAGCTAGTTTCCCCATTTTTGTCTTGTTTCTGATGGCATCTCTGAGCTTTACCTGCTTGGCTGCTAATCAGCCCCTGGACCTCTGGGATAGCCAGCTGTCTTCTGTAGCATGTTGCTATCCTCAGGATGCCCTCAGGGGATACTGGCAAGGATGCTCTTACCTTTACTACAAATAGCATAGAGGTATAGAAAGTGTGACAGACTATAATGAAGGCATGGGAATTCCTAGAGGAAATTACAATGTAAGAAAAAAAAAACACACTCTTCAGACTGCATACTAAATATAACTTTTCATTGAGTCTAAAGGGAAAGCAATATATCCATCAAAGGATCCCCTCATTAGAGCCTTTGTGTTTCTCTCTCAGGTTCTTCAGCTCTCTCTGCAACACGGGGAAAATTGCAATAAGACTAGTAATATTTTATATTTTTGGAAATTTCTTTTTACGTGTGGCTTAATAGAAGACAGCTGGATTTTCATACCTGCTTCTGCTTTCAACCTGTTGCAATATCATATATCATGGAGCTTCTGGAAAATTCCAGTATACACTTTTGAGAGGATAAGACTGAAAAAGTCAAATATTGTCTTATATTTTCATGGAAATAAATTTGACTTGCAGAATACCAAAAGGGTCTTGGGGACTTTTCTAGTTTGCTTCCAGAATGCAAAACACCAGAGATGGATTGGCTTTTATAAAAGGGGGTTTATTTGGTTACACAATTACAGTCTTAAGGCCATAAAGTGTCCCAGGTAACACATCAGCAATTGGGTACCTTCACTGGATGATGGCCAATGGTGTCCGGAAAACTTCTTTGAGCTGGGAAGGCATGAGGCTGGCATCTGCTCCAAAATTGCTTTCTCCCAGGACGTTCCTCTCTAGGCTGCAGTTCCTCAAAAATGTCACTCTTAGTTGCTCTTGGGATGTTTGTTCTCTCTTAGCTTCTCCAGAGCAAGAGTCTGCTTTCAACGGCTGTCTTCAAACTGCTTCTCATTTGCAGCTACTCTCTCAGCTTCTGTGCATTCTTCAAAGTGTCTCTCTTGGCTGTAGCAAGCTCACTTCTCTCTGAGCTTATATAGTGATCCAGTAAACTCATCAAGGCTCATGCTGAATGGGCAGGGCCACACCTCCACAGAAACTATCCAATCAGAGTTATCACCCACAGTTGGGTGGGGCGCTTTTCCATGGAAACAACCTAATCCAAACATTTCAGCTTAATCCCCACTAATATGTCTACCCCCACAAGATTGCATCAAAGAACATAGCTTTCTCTGGAGGACATAATATATATATTATAGTACAGGGACTATAATGGTTAACTTCATGTGTTAACTTGGTTAGGTTGTGGTGTCAGGTGGTTTGGTCAAACACTGACTTATTTGTTACTGTGAAGGTATTTTATTGATGGGATTAGTATCTACAATGCATTGATTACATCTGCAGTCAACAACGGAGATTGCCCTCAGCAGTGCTAGTAATCCCCTCATCCAATCATTGGCGTTTTTAAAAGGCATAATTGAGGGTTTCAGAGTTCAGAATAGGAATTTCTGCCTCAACTTCAATGTTGGCTCTTTCTGAAATTTCTGGCTAGCCAGCTTTCCCTAGGGAATTTGGACTGGGGTCTTAAGCTTCATGTTGATTGTATTCCAGCTTGCCACCTGCCCTACAGAGTTTGGACTTGACAGCACTCACGATTGCACAAGCCATTTTCTTATAATAAATCTCTTTATATAATATATATATACACACAGATACATGTATATATATCTTTATATATAATATATGTATAGAGACACACATATATATATCTTTATATACCATATATACATATATACATATATCTGCATATATGCATATATAACCAGACACACGTATATGCACATATATCCTGTTGACACATTTTCTCTGGGGAACTCTGACTTATATAAGGACCAACCCCCAAGTGTCCCTTGATCATGCTTTGAGAACTACTGAAAAAGAATATTTAAAACAGTATCTGGCACAGAGTAAAACTTACGGTAAGAGTTTGCTATTATTATTAGTTTTATTTCTCCCCCTGGATAATGGTAAGAAAACATTAGCTCATATTCCTATATTTTCAGTACCATCCTGCCTGTATAAATTCTCACACTTCATTTGCCTCCCTGGTTTCTCTATCTACTTTAGATTCATTCCTTGGCTCTCCTTATTGGTCTCACTTTTTAAAATTGGAGACTTGATTTTGAGTTATTGTTGCTTGGACTTTTGTTTCCCTTGGAACATAGCCTCTGTTATTTCCTCATTCCCGTGAATATGTTTAAGAAACACTTTGTCATTCACTCCATTATCCCACTCCTGAGTCTCCAGCTAGAACTACCTTTCACCTGGGCTTTCCAGTTAGGGAAAGAAACTCTAACAAAGATGTGAGTCTGAGTGGGTCACCAAAATGGAAAGAGCAAAACACAGATTAAGAGCTATAGTGGACTCATACTGAGACCTATATGATTTAGACCCATATGATACACATGCTATGCCTAGGGTTAATTAATTGCCTTTATCACCTGATGCAAGAACTGGATTGGGGCAGGTGGATAAGAAATGAAGGAAGGAAATGGGGAAAGGGGAAAGTAGGCAAGAAGAAAGGGAAAGTGCTAAATATGTAAGAAACTAGAAGGACATTAATAATAAATAGAATCAATTATTCCTGGCCTAGGATTATGCAACAAGGTCTTAGATGTGATACCAAAAGCATGACCCATAAAAGACAAAATAGATAAAATGAACTTCATCAGAATTAAAAATTGTTGTTCTCTGAAATATCCTATTAAGATGATGAAAAGGCAAGCCAACAACAGGGAGAAAATATTTGCAAATCACATATCAAAAAAATGACTTGTATATAGAATATACTTAAAATTTAAGAAAACAAACAATCCAATTATAAAATGAGTAAAAGACTTGAATGACACTTTACCAAAAAAGTTGTATAGATGGGAAATTAACACATGAAAACATTCAGCATTGCTAGCCATTAGGGAAATGCAAGTTAAAATCA
This sequence comes from Choloepus didactylus, assembly GCF_015220235.1. NCBI lineage: Eukaryota > Metazoa > Chordata > Mammalia > Pilosa > Megalonychidae > Choloepus > Choloepus didactylus. The sequence goes on from NC_051311.1 coordinate 84,251,386, forward strand.
GGATATTAGATCACTGAATACCTATTAAAATGGCCAAATTAAAAATGCTGACAAGGATGTGAAGAAACTGGCTCTCTCATACATTCCTGGTGAAAACATAAAATGGTACAGTCATTCTGGAAAATAGTAGAGTAGTTCCTTAAGAAGTCAAACAAACACCATATGACCCAACAATAGAAATCCTAGGTATGTACCTCCTAGAGAAATGAAAGCACATCCACACACAAACCTGTACAGCAATGCTTACAGCAGCTTTACTTGTAATAGCAAAAACTGCAAACAACCCAAAGTTTTTCAACAGGTGAATGGTAAAACAAACTGTGGTACATCTTTATAATGGAATGCCACTCATCAACAGAAAAGAACAAATTCAATGTAAGCAACAACTTGGATGGATCTTAAAGACATTAGGCTGAATGAAGACAACAAATCTCAAAATGTTGCATACTATATGATTCAATTTGCATAATATTCTCTAAATTAAAAAAAAATATACGGGCATGGAGAATGTATGCGTGGTTCAGGATTTGAGAATGGGGAGGGAGGTTGTGACATTAAAGGGGTAGCACGAAGCAGTTTCTTTGTGGTGATGGAACATTTCTGTATCTTGATTGTGGTGGTGTTTTAACATATCCATGCATGTGATAAAATGCCATAGAATTATACACAAAGACATAACAAAAACATGCATGCAAAAATTGGTGAAATCTGAGTAAGGTTTGTAACCTATGTGATTGCATTGTGTCAGTTTCCTGGTTTTGATAATGTACTATTGTTATGTAGGATGTCATCACTGGGGAAAGCTGGGTGATGAGTAAAAGGAACTTCTCTGGTGAATCTATAATTTATTTCAAAATAAAAAGAAGAAAAAAGAAATGACAAGCAAGAGTGTATGTAATAAAGGCAGTCAGTTAATAAAGAACAAACTGTGCATCCCTAACAACTCTGAATCAAAGAAGCAATAGATACACAAAGGTGAAACCCAGGTGAGTTCTAGATAAGAGGGAAACCAAACTTCCAGGTATAATACCAGAGAGCTGTCCGCTTTTTAGTTATAAGGTGACAATAAATCTTTTATATAAAATCCAAACCACTATGAAATCTCTAGAAGTTATAGGCCTGGGAATCAATTTGATGGCCAGATTATTTTATGTATAAGCAGTTATGTACTTTAAATATATATGTTGTTCAGAGCAGGGGAAGTTTTTTTAAAATATCATCAGATATATTTCAGTGCTGATAGTTTTTTCTTCCACTTATTATTTTTTAAAAATTCAAACATACAGGAAAAATTTCAAGTAATAGTTAATCTATGTGGTAGTCTGAAGAATGCTCCCCAAAGATGTCCATATCATTATTCACAGAACCTATGAATATGTAAGGTTACTTGGCAAAGGGGTTAAGGTTGCAGATGAAATTAAGGGGACTAAGCAGATGTCTTTAAAATAGGAAATTACACTGAATTATCCAGGTGGGCCCAATGTGATCTCAAGGGTCCTTAAATAAGGAAGTGGCAGACCTAAGAGAACCAGAAAGTGGCATTATGAAAGGACTTGGCCCAGTGTTGCTGGCTTTGAAGATGTAAGGGTAAGGCCACAAGCCAAGGAATGTAGGCAGTCTCTGGAAGCCGGAAAAGACAAGGAAGCAAGTTCTTCCATGGAGCCTCCCAAAGGAACACAGTTCTGCTGATACTTTGATTTTAGCCTAGGGAGACACATTCCAGAACTTTGACCTCTGGACTTGGAAGATACTCAGTTTGTGTTGTTCTAAACCACTACATTTATGGTAATTTGCTACAACAGCAATAGGAAACTAAGACAGTCATTATTGAAATTTATCCAATGTTAAACATTTTTCCGCATTTACTTAATCCTTTTATATATACATATTTTGCTGAATCATTTCAAAATATATTGCAAATATTGTGACACTTTGCCCATATATATTTCAACATGTATATCTTAAGAACAAGGACATTCTACTATAGAATCCTGTCATTCTCACACCTGAGAAAATTAGTATTATTTTCCAATTTTCTCCCCAATATATTTTTTTAGTTTTTTCTTCTCCCTTGCCCTGATTTCCTCTCCCATCCCCTTCCTTCTCTGGATCCAATCACAGTACACACTGTTTTGCTATGTCTTGGGCAGACAGTTATTAAATAACTCTGACAGATGCTTAAGCTATTTTAAATAGACACCTATTCAGATTGTGTCAGAAGGATGTTGGCTGTAAGTAACAACTGTTTACTCACATAAACGTAAGTCTAGATGGTGAGCAAGTTTTAGGGTCAATAAAATTCAATGGCTCTCAATAGCTCCAGATCCATTTCTTTGTGGTCCTTTGTGCCCTTCTTTGGGGATAGGTTTCATCCTTACCTCTGTCCCTATGACTTCACAAACATACACCAAGATGATGAAAGGAAGAGAAAGAGTTGTTTCCAGAAGTTCTCATAAGAGGAAGTTAGCATCCATGCTGGAAAAACCCAGGAAATTTCTCCTTGGGTTTCAATGTCTGGGAGTGAGTTGCATATTCACTTCTCAATCATTACCTGTGCAGAGGAAAATTTCAAGTCCTTAAACATTAAATCCTTAAAGCAAATGCTTTTTGAAGGCTCATGGGATTATCCTGACTGCTTTAGATTAATTAGAACCTACTCCTGGAGCAGTGGACCAATCCCCCAAGCTGCATATTCAAAACAAAAAGTCAGGGGCAAAGTTGAAATAGATGTGAGGAAGAAAACTATAATGTCTGATATACAACACATAATTTTTTTTCTTGAATATTTTTGGAGGAAACAAAGCCATTATACTAATAATGTCTAATAATGTGTAAATTACATGTCGGGAGGATGGTAAAAATATTTAAGCTTGTCTTTCAAGCTGGTATAATATTAGTTCTAATAATAACATATATTTGCTTATTTTATCCCAAGTAAAAGCACATGAGAGAATTAATGTAAAACATTCAGCTTAGAATTCTGTAGTACCTAGGTAGTACTTAATGTTTTTGACAATTTCAACATTCATTTTTATGGTTATATATATAATATAATCTTCCGTAGTAAGTACGATTTCCTGGCTGAACTATCCATCTAGAGTCATTATTGAATGATGATAAAAAAAAGATTGCTTTGTAATAATAAGGCTCATTGCCAATTCATTGGTTTCTCTTTTCCTCTAGTCATGATAAATGTACTTAGAACCATTTATTTATGGGACTAAATTTCATCCAGATTTCACTTCTGGCATAAAGTTTGACTAAGGGCTTTTTCTCTTTCATTGACTAACCTTATTTAGTGACCCAAGACTTCCTTGCTTTGTGATTCAATGTGAAGACATAGATTTCCCTTTGGATAAGATAACAAATCAAGCAAAAGTAGACTTGAGACGGCTAGCTGGGTGTACAAACCTGTCTTTGTCTGCAGTATCTTCCAGAATATTAACAACCTGCCTTATTTTTTCAGTGTGTCTACTCTTCCCTGGATCTTGGCCAGCTTGAGTCTTTTAATATTCTCTTTGTCATGGTTCCTGTGGACTAGTGACAAAGTAGTCTGTTCTCTGAAGATCCTTGCAAGTAATTGCACACACACACACACACAATAAATTTCAAGTGAGATGATATAAGAATGCATTTGAAGCAGACATCTTGGTGGTCTTGGAGTTGCTTCAAGGAAATCATGGAAATAAAATGGGAGCTTTCTCCTTGTGACTGTCAACATTTTTAACACGGCCACTTTACCTCCCAGTTACTTTCTGTTCCTCAGCTCGGTCCTAATTGTCTCATTCTCAACTTTGTTGTTACTTTCTGAATTCTACCTCTGAACTCTGAAAAGAAAAAAATATACATCTGTAAATAACACTATTTACAAATTACACTATTCATATTGTAAATATTTATTGAACACTTCTCTATACAAGATTCTGCTAAGGTGTTTGAGAAGATACAAAAATGAGTCTGACATGGAGCTTCAACTCAAAAAGTTTAGCTGTGAGTGACTTATTTTGGGCTTAAAAATAAATGCCATGAGAGAAAAACAGATACAGCATGATGGCAGGTCAGATAAGCAATAGTGTACTTCTAAATGGGGAAGTAACGGTATCTGAATTGATCCTACATAGTACAGCATCAGTGTGGGGAGACAGCTTCTTGACCCCAAAGATTTTTTCCACCTACTGTTTGATGCTTCATATTGCCCCACTCTTTAATTCTAGGGTTGATCTTTACTGAGTTACTCATTAACTTTTAAATCGTATATGCCTCAGGGCAAACAACTGGTTAAGTATTATTTAGTCTGTTTTTATTCCTTCTTTTCAGTTTTCATCAAATGACGAAAACCTTAAAACTGGACAGCTTGAATGTCACCCTCTGTATTTTAGGACTATCTTCAATAGAGTTAGTTGCTTTCTCTTTCATGCTCCCACAGCATTCTGCACTTTTCTCTTTCACAGACCGTAGGATACTGTACTGCAGTTATGTATTTATGCATTTATCTTCCACATTAGATGGTGAGTCCTTAAGGACAGGATTGCCCTAAGTCTGCCAATTTGCCTAGCATTTACAAAGTGCCTGAGAAATAGTAGGTACTCCTTAAATGTTTCTTGAATGAATGAATGAATGAATGAACAAATTAATAAATAAACCTCACCCATAGTCCATGTTTACTGGAAGCCATGACCTGGAAATTCATGATTCAGAGATTGAACGATGATGCTTTTCAGCTACTCCTTGCCAGTTGTATGAAACAGACTGGAAGAGTCTTCCAACTGCTGAAACTTGAAGAGGGAGCTGCAAAATAAAAGGAGCCCCATCATTCCAGGCCTTCCTGATCAGAATGAATTGCCTCCTGTGAAATCCTCGCTCCCAATGAAGTGAAGAGGAGTAAGAAGGATTTCTCATCATTGCAACTTTCCATTTAGCATAAGTTCCCACTCTTTGGGGATAGTTTCACATACCTTAATTTATTCAGAATACTTTAGAGTTGGTGTCTGGATAACTATAATTTGGGCAAATCTCCCTCAAACTCTGAAGATTCTCAGATTGACTTAGACTGAGATAACCATTGGAAGGTCTGTTATGGATTGAATTGTATCCCCCCAAAAATGTTCAAGTACTAACCCACAGACTCATGAATGTGTTCCTATTTGGAAATAGGATCTTGGGTGGGACCTAATCCAATATGACTGGTGTCCTTATAAGAAGAGGACATCGGAGACAGACAGACAAAGAAGGCAGCCATTTGATGGAGACAGAGAGTGAGTCTCGCCACAAGGAAAAGAACGCCAGGGACTGCTGGAAAGCCACTGCCAGTGTCCTGCAGACTTCAGAGGAAGCATGGCCTTGACAACACTTTGGTTTGGACTTCTAGCCTCCCAGAATGGTGAGACAATAAATTTCTGTTGTTTTAAGCTATCTAGCTTAAGTACTTTGTTACGGAAGCCCTAGGAACCTGATAAGGTCATAGGCTTGCCTGAGGACAAGGATGTGCCCTGAGCCCTACTGTGTTGGGAAACAGTGCTCAGTACCCTTGACCTCTTTTCCCAATGCCAACTAGAGAGGTGAGCATGATCAGGATGTCAGTTTGAGACAAACTTTGGTAGAATCCTGAGGAACAGATCTTCTTTACTCTCCAGGCCTTTCCAGGCCTTACTACTATGGCTTTGATGGCTGGATACCCCAGGACGCAGAGAACAGCACATCTAAGCAACGCACATCCTTGCTTAAACCCTACAGAGTATGGGCATTGTAGGATGTGTCACAGAAAACCTCTTCATAAATTTTACACAGCCGACATGTAGCACCTATGCTGTCTAATAAACCAGTATCTCTAAAGTGACACCAGGGAAAAGGACTAGCAGGCTCCAGTGTATCTACACTAGGGAGATGTAAACATATTATCACTTTCTCTATATAACTGTCTAGACTTGTCGTTTTTATTTTTATCTCATGAGCATGTTTTAATTCTGTCTTTTTTTCTATTTACTTTTCTATATTCCAAACCAACTTCTTGTTATAAGAAATAATAAAAAGTACTAACAGGATTGTAAAAATAATAAAACTATCTGTTTTGGAACTAAAGGCATGGTTGTGAGAAGGAAAGAAAATGGAATAGTAAACCAAATAGTGTATACACTTATCTAATGTGTGGATTATGTTAATACAAACAAAAGGAAAGAAAAACAATATCTGACGGAAGAAAATAGGAAATAAAAAACAAAACCAGCCATAGAAATGAAATGTGTTATATTCAACTGTGCTAAAACTTTATTTCTAAGGAGGAATAAATGATTTGTGGACTTGATTTAAAAAAAAACAAACAATTAAATGAAATAGAAATTAACAGTCTTCCATCCCTAGCACTTAAAATCTTGGTCAACTCCAATTCTCCAGTCCTGCAAAGGTAATCACTGATAAAAACTTGGTATCTATTCTTCCAGACCTTTTCTCTTTTTTATACAAACACACACAAATAAACACAAACACAAGTGGATTTGAGTTTCATGGGACCTGGGGTTTACATACATTTTAGGGCCCTCTTTATGAAACATAATACAAAATTATAGATACAAAATTAGGTACAATAGTTAATATTTTTTCAGAATGAAAAAAAATCTTAAATTACAAGTTTTATGTCTAACAAATACCACAAAAATCACAAGATCCAAGACAAAAATGATAAAGTGCTTTTATTATTTGTCTGATATACTTCTATAATACTTATTCCTAATTTTATAGCACTCTCTGATGACTTCTTCATATGACAGCAATTATTAATGTTATTTTCTGTAGATATAATAGCTAAATGGGACAACAATCTATATTAAAAAGTGAAAATATTCTGGCACATGCTAATGTAATTATAATTCCATTTTGTACAAAAGTAAATATCTCTGGAAATAGACTCAAGAAACGGAAAATAATGGTTTCTTTGGGGAGAGAAATAGAATGCTAGGGGACAGGTGTAGTGGGGAAATTTGCTTTTCATTGTTTATGCATTATTTTCTTTTGAATTTTGTAGCATATGCAAGTATTTCCTATTTAAAAGATATATATTTTTCAAGTCATGCGAGAGTTGGATGGAGGTAGGGATAAGGGTCAGTGATAAAAGAATCATTTAAATGTTGGCAAAATAAGACTTCTGTGCAACACTTTATTTCAAGTTGCAAGTTTATTTTGCTTACAACAAATATGAGCACTTTTCTTGAGTTTGATTTGTTCTTTTTTATTTTCTTAGATTTTTTTCTCAAATATTTTAAAATATGTCCATGATGGAGTTATATGTCATAATCTTATACTGAGGTTATGTCCCCTTTCTCATTCTTAATATGTACATTGTTTTTTTCTCAGTAAATATAGATATAAACATATAATTATAAAGATATAACATTAATAATCTTGGAGAGGTCATGATATTATTTATAAGGAATTTTTAAATTCAATCAGAAAACTTTTTGTCTCCTTTCAAGATATGTCTTGATTCCATCACATATTGTGGCACTAATAGTCAGAAAACTACTTAACAGTTTTTCCTTTCTTTTGGCTTACACCTCAACTCATTGCCTTAGATTTTCCTTTTTTATCTCCAGCATTTGCCTGATAGGACCGCTTCCAAATGAGATACAAGATTTAGGAAACTTGCTGGTTAAAAATACAGGGACAGTGTTTTAAAACTTCAAATTCCATGTGAGACCAAGGGAAGAGATGTTTAGTTGGTGCAGGATCTGTATTTCCTAAACAATTTAACCTGTCCAGTTTGTTGAAATACCATAATTACATGGAACTTTTAATAGGAAGTGAGACCTGGTAGGTTTGCATAGGTTAGTGTGCAATACTGACATATCCCAAAGTAATTTGGGCAGAGAATAAAAATATATATGCAAAGCCCTCCTGAGGAGCTGGAGGAAAATGTGGAGGTGTTGGGCTTCCTCACCTGGACTGTTGCTGATGTTCTCACAAACATTGAGGACTGGAGGTTTGGTGTGTGGAGCCCTCTATCTCGGGACTTGTCCGTATGAAGCTTGTTACTGCAAAAGAGAAGTTAAACCTGCTTATAATTTTGCCTAAGAGTCTCCCCAAGAGTACCTCTTTGTTGCTCAGATGTGGCCCTCTCTAAGCCAACTCGACAGGTGAATTCACTGCCCTCCCTGCTACGTGGGACCTGACTCCCAGGGCTGTGAATCTCCCTGGCAATGCAGGATATGGTTCCCGAGGATGAATCTGAACCTGACATTGTGGGTTGAGAACATCTTCTTGACCAAAAGGGGGATGCAAAATGAAATGAATAACGTTTCAGTGGCCGAGAGATTCCAAATGGAGTCGAGAGTTCACTCTGGTGGGCACTCTTATGTACTGTATGGATAAACTTTTTTAGGTTTTAATGCACTGGAATAGCTAGAAATAAATACCTGAAACTATCAAACTGCAACCCAGTAGCCTTGACTCTTGAAGACAATTGTATAACAATGTAGCTTACAAGGGGTGACCATGTGATTGTGAAAGCCTTAGATCACACTCCCTTTATCCAGTTTATGGCTGGATGAGTAAAAAAATGGGGACAAAAACTAAATGAAAAACAGGGTGGGGGTATGATTTGGGTGTTCTTTTTTATTTTTATTTTTTATTCTTATTGTTAATTTTTCTGGTACAAGGAAAATGTTCAAAAAATAGATTGGGGTGATGAATACACAACTATATGATGGTACAGTGGACAACAGATTGTACACTTTGGATGATTGTTTGGTATGTGAGTATATCTCAATAAAATTGAATAAAAAATACAGGGACAAATTTGTCATTGATCTGAATTGGATTAGTGTCTTCACTTCTTCCCCCATTCCCTCCCCCTATCTCCCCACCCCCACCGCATGCTCTTTCCCCTCCCCCCACATTGCCTTTTTTTTTTGCCTCTCAGTATTGAGAGAGACTTAGGTAGTTATGCAATTTAGGGGCTAGAAGTTAGATGAAAGCCTTTCTTTCAGAGGAAGTTTGAAAGAAGCATCCTTTAATATACCTCCCTCTCCCTATGTTCTTAGTCTTAAAAGGGATCCAAGTGCTGTAGTTTCAAATGATCAACTTTTTCAGAGCAGAGTTCTGTCTTGTGTCTCTCTCTCCAAAGAGTTAGTGCTTGTATTTATCCATTTTATTACTTTTATATTTTCCATTCTATTAATTTCTGTTTAGACCTTTATTTTATTTTTCCTTGGTTTTGAATTAAATACTTAGTAAATTTCCTTCCAACCTTTTTTTAGAACAATGCTATAGTCAATTAGAGTTTTAAATTTTTCTCTGAACAGTCTTGGCTACATTCATTATTTTAATTATTTTCTAAATAGTCTGTATTTATAAATTTTTAACATTTCCAATTTGCTCAATTTGTGTATATGTATGCGTGTAAGTGTGTGTGCATGCATGTGCTTCTGTTAGCTGTGATTGCTGTAATTTCCAATTTGGGCATGTACTGATATTTTCTTTGTAATCTGTGTTATGACTGACTTTTAAGAATATTTCTTAGACTTACAGTCTTCACTGGTAGGAATCAATATTTGAGGTATGAATTATATTTTTAAAATAAAATGTAACTGTTTTAGTTTTTATGTTTTCCTGTTCTTAGGAAATAAATATTTACACTATCAGGTGTTTGTGAGGGTATGCCTTCTATTAATATAAAATAGCTGTGAGCCATTGAATATTTGGGGGTACTGACTTCCACTCAGGATGAAGATGACATGATACATGTCTAAAGAAAGACGTCACTTTAATATAAATTAAAATAAAAATGTAATGAGATTTTCAGTTGTCTTTGCTCAAATAATATACCAAATCAGGAGAAAAGAGACTATGTTAAATAGCTTACATGAGAGCAGAGATTCAATTTGGGTTTCTGAATTAATTTTATGTCACTGATGTTTATGTTGAAGCTACAATACATTTACTACTGCCTATATGCCTTTAATCAGAAGAATAGCAAGTATTTATTCACTCCTAGTAAGAGCCTGAAGAGAGAGTGGTCTCTAAATTCAGCAACAAAGAGTCCACATTAAAGAGCTGGAAGTGCACAGAAAGAACCTAAGCATTCTAACGAGAGAGTTCACCCTCAAACATAGCACCCAAGGGCTCACAATAAATATGAACTCACTGAATTTTTCTAACATGGGTCTCTGGTTCTCTTCTTTTTAGTCTTCACAGGGCCAAACTGAATTAGTCTTGGCTTGGTCCTTATTAGTGGAGGCCTAATAAAGAGAAGACAGAAGTCAGAGAAAGCCACAGGAATAAACTAAAGATACTGCCACATGACAGAAGACTGCCATCACTAGAAAGCAATGTTGAAAGGGTCATAAAGACGTGAACCAGGAAAAAAAAATCAGACGTGAACTAGGCATCATGGCCTTGCCAACATCTTGATTTTGGACTTCTAGTCTCCAACTTTGAGCCAATGCATCCTTGTGAGTTAAGCTAACAATTTTGTGACATTTGTTATAGCAGCTCTGGCAAACAAAGATAAATAAGCCACGTGATTAGTATGACAGTAAGAACTTGAAGACACCCATGTTTGCAATTTGGGTCTTGATTCCCCAATATCCTGTAAATTCTCTCTCTCCCTGGTAAATCCAAGGAGCGTAAGTGATCCCAGCAACAAATTTCTCAGTCAAACTTTCCCCCTCATGCTACCAGTTTTCTTCCTGAAAGACATGAGAGTCTGTTCATTAAAAATTTATATTTTAAAAAGCATGAATCTCTAGAGAACCTCTCTTACACATGGCTCCCTATACACAAAATCTTCACTGTCTTTGCCTTTTCCATAGTCATCTCTCCTTCAATAGTATGGTAGAGACTTCAAGTGGTTCACCAAAATAATTTTCTTCTTCTTACTGGAAATACCACCAAGCTTATTTCTAAGGTCACTTTGCAGTTAAATGTGGCATGTGACTGAGTTCTTGCCAACTCAGATTATGACTGAAAGTCATTCCCATGCCTGGTACATAAAAGCTCTTGTGAGCTCCTCCGGGCTCTTTTCACGTCTTCCATTGGGATGCTGCTGACCACTAGGTCCACAAATGCCCACCTGAGGAAGACCCAATTCAACTTGCACACCCTCCCAGGACTATTAAGTGAACAAGAAATGCACGTCTATTTTGTAAAGTCACTGAAATATTGAAGTCTATTTGCTAATATCAAATGCGCCCTAATTAGTGTTATCAGAATTTCATAGAGAAGGATTCTTAGTACAGCCTGAACAGCTTATCTGTGGGTGAGCTCTGCTTCTGATTCCAAGTCTCTCATATCTGTCTTTAAGAGGTTAAAGTCTCCATTTGTCAGATTTTAAACAAAACATACATGTGTTTCATTCTCAAAATCAACTGATGACTCATTTTTGGAGCTTCAAATACCCAAGATCTCAAACCATTTAGATATATAGACAATGGGAAAGAATCTAGAGGAAACCTTCCATGGGCAGAGCAAGAGGGAAGGTTAGTTTCGGAGAAATGGGGGTGAGGTTTGTTCCTGAGGATATTGCAGATTATTTAAGAATTAGGGTGTGCTTATATTATCTTATTTAATCTGTGATAGACCCTTTCCTTTGCTGCCTCTCAGGTAAGCTTGGCATCGGCCATAGCAGATGTTCAGGTCCAGGAAACCAACTCAAGACCTAAAAGCAGATGTATGTTCAGGCCACTTTATCAATTCATAGAAACTCTGGGGAAACTATGGCCATTAGAGGGGGGAAAATTGTTCAAAAAAAGGACATATTAGATAATACTTTCCCCCAAAATAGTCAATGGAAATGTTTGGTCAGACATTCCAACCCATGGGAATAGTTAGGATTATTTTCTCACTTTAACTATGGATTTCTCCCTCCTGGTGAGGAATAAGACCATTTAATTTTTTCTCCCATACCTATGAAATCTAAGGGCAAGGGGCTGCCAGATAAGCAATCAACAGTCCTGAGAAACTTCTGCCTGCAAAACGCATTTTATTTTAGGGTCAAGTAGAAAGACATTTTAAGGAAGAAGTTGGAATTTCACAGCGTGACTGTGAAGTGCAGATTATATGAGGAAAAGCAAATGTAAAAGAAAGCTTTTATCTGGAAGGCAGTATAGGTATTCAAGAATATTTGACCCTTGCAGCAGCAACATGTCATAGCTGGTAGAAAATGTGCTGAAAATATCAAAATTCCATGAGTTTTTTTGAAATATAATTTGGAAAGCTAAATTAAATTATACCTACTGAGACAGAATCAGAGAAGTTCAGATGTAGAGATGGAGGCAGTGTAAGAGCAAAGATAACCTCCACTTAACATTTTCTGGGTATTTTCAGTTTCTATAGATTACTGTAGCCTTTTAGTCAGCCCCTATGTGGAGCAGAATGGACAATTACTTTGTGAATGACAGTAGTTCCTATAGGTTATACTGCAGATTGTGTATGCAGTGTGGACAACAGAAGGATTCTAAGAGAGGTATCAGGCCTATTGAATTTCATGTACCTTTATCCAAGAATCTTTTATGATGCTTTCTGCCTTCATGAATAAATTCAGGTTTACTGAGAGAGAATCAGGAATGCTTGTAGTCACATGATCAATTGGCTGCTTATTGAAAGCAGTAACCTTGAACTTTTTCGTGATGGAATGGAAAAATAAATGACTTAACTCATCTCCCAGCCTCATTAATCTCTCTGGGAGAAGCTTTCACCAACTGCACTGCAAGAAGTGATTATTTGGAGAAGAGGAAGTCAAGAGACAGCTCGATTCTAATATCTCCCAGGCTTTTTACACTACACCAATAACTCAGGTCTTCAAGCCAATACCCAAGGAGGCAGAGAAGTTCATGAAGGCACTTTGCCTCATGAAAAGTCCTATAACTATAAAGAGGAGTATGGTAATGAGCTTTATGAAGTATGTTCGGATTTCACGAATGTCTTTCTGTCTGAAGTCAAATCATCTGAGACAGTACTGGACAACTCTAGTAACCACATGGTCAAACGGCCTTCTTTAAGTGTTGTGATGGAATGAATAACGGTTTGTTCCTCCCAATTTTCTAGATACTGTGTGGGAGAGGTTTTCACATTTTTCATGTAATCGGGGGGCTGCATGCAGGCAGCAATGAGAAGAATCGCCTGTTACTACCACTTCCCAGACTTTCCCAGGCAACAAAGATGCTCTGGTCTCAGTCTGGCTCCATACAAGGTCTGCTGTCACCTTTTCTCTGTCTGTTAAAGGGCAAAGGGAACTTCCACTTAACAGATGCCACATGAACCTACATGAAGCTCGGTATATTTTCCATGCCTCGGGGACTTTACCTGGCTTCCTTTACCTTTTTTCTGCCAGAAATTGCTCCACGTTTTTTTTGTTGTTGATGTTTGTTTGTTTTTTGTTTACTTTTTAAATTTCATGTTAAGACTGAGCTAACCTCTTACTTTGTTTGTTAGATCCATTTCACTTTGCCTTTAGATGCTTTATCAAATCTTAATATTTTAATTGATTTGCTTCAGAAGTTTTGTACTGACTGAAACATTACTATTAGTTTTGAAATCCCTTTGGGCACACTTCTCTGATCCCATTCTCTTCCTCCTTAGAAGTAGCTGCTGTCATGGATTTGACATTTAACATTCACATGCATGTTTTATAGCAATGCTACTTAGTATGTCATGTCTTCGTACAGATATGAAATTTATCTGTAGACAGTTACATGGCTTTGTTTTACAAGTTTACCAAATGCATTGCTAGGCAATTTGCTTTTTAAATTTAGTATTGTGGTTTTTTAAATTAATTTTTGTTAGAGAAGTTGTAAATTTATAGAAATATCATGCATGAAATACATAAAATACAGAGTTCCCATATACCACTCTATTATTAACACCTTGCATTATGGTGGTACGTGTGTTATAATTCATGAGATAATATTTTCATAATTGTACAATTAAGAATAGTCCATCATTTACAATAGGGTTCATTCTATTGTACAATCCTATGTTTTCATCTTTTAGTTTTCTTAATGCATTTTTTTATTTTGAAAGTTAATGTATATACATAACAGTGATAGCTTTCAAAGTACAATTTAACAAGTAGTTAGAGAGCAAATTTCAAATTTTTGGGTTACAGTTCCACAAATTCAGTTATTTCCTTTTGTAAAATATAAAGTATGTACAGAAAGGTGGTAACTTTGAAAGTACAATTCAACAAGTAGTTATATAGGTAATTTCAAAGAATGTTATGGATTACAGTTCCACAGTTTCAGTTCTTTCCTTATTGTGAAATATAAGATATATTACAGAAAGGTGATAACTTTCAAAGTACAATTTAACGAGTAGCCATAGAGCAATTAAAGAATGTTATGGGTTACAGTTCCACCTTTTCAGTTATTTCCTTCTAGCTGTTCTAACACCCTAGCATCTAAAATATATATATATATTTATATAGAGATACAGTATTTATAATCCCTTGTTGAGGCCTATCTTGTTTGTTGGCTACCGCTTTCTCTCATTTAATCACTGTCTCAATCTTCAGGGGTGTCTAGGCAGAGAACGCCCTAACTTTTTCATATTGAAAAGGGGTGTTGACATTATGGGTAAGGGAGCTGCATCTAATTGTTGTCCTTAAAGTGGCTGTTGCCACTGTGTCTTTTAATTTTATTTTAGTAACATGTATACAACCTAAGATTTCTTCTTTTACCCACATTTACATATACAATTCAGTGCTGTTAATTGCATTCACAATGTTGTGCTATCATCACCACCATCCTTTACCAAAGCATTTCCATAGTCTCAAATAGAAACTCTTCAAATTTTAAGCCTTATGTCCCTACTCCCTACCCTTTCCCTGTACCCTGGTAACCTATGTTCTAGAGTCTGACCCTGTGAGTTTGCTCATTCTAATTATTTCATTTAATTTAGACCATATAATACTTGTTCTTTTTGGCTTTTTTCACTCAACATGATGTCTTCAGGGTTCATCCATGTTGTTCTATGCATCAGGACTTCATTCCTTTTTATGGCTGAATACTATTCCATGGGTGTATATACCACATTTTACGTGTCCATTCATTGGCTGATGGACACATGGATTGCTTTTGCCTTTTGGCAATTGTGAATAATGGTGCTGTAACATCAGTTTGCAAATATCTGTTTGAGTTGCTGCTTTCAATTCTTTTGGGTATATACCTAGTAGAGGGATTACTAGGTCATATGATAATTCTATATTTAGCTTTGTGAGGAACTCCCAAACTGTCTTCCAAAGCAACTGCACCAAATCACATTCTCCCAACAATGAGTGTTCCTGTTTCTCCCCATCTTCTCCAACAATTGTAAATTTCTGTTTTTGTAATAGTAGCCATTCTACTGGGTGTGAAATGGTAGCCCATGGATTTTATTTGCATTTCCCTAATAGCTAATTATATGTTGAGCTTCTTTTTGTGTGCTTGTAGCTATTTGTCTATCCTCTTTGGAGAAATGTCTCTTCAAGTATTTTGCCCATTTTTAAAACTGCATTGTGTTTTTACTGTTGAGTTGTAGGATTTCTTTATATATTGTGGATATTAAATCCTTATTGAATATGTGGTTCCCAAATGTTTTCTACCATTGGGTAGAGTGTCTTCACTTGCATGATAAAGTCCTTTGATGCCCCAAAGTATTTAATTTTTATAAAGTCCCATTTATTTATTTATTTTTCTTTTGTTGCTTGTGCTTTGGGTTTAAAGTCTAATAAACCATTGTCTAACACAAGATCTTGAAGATGTTTTATTTTAGGAGTTGTATAGTCCTAGTTCTTATATTTAGGTCTCTATCTATTTTGAGTTAATTTTTATATGGTATGAGATAGGAGTGCTCACTCATTCTTTTGCTTATGGATATCCAGTTCTGCCAGCACCATTTGTTGAAGAGACTATTCTTTCCCTATTGATTGGACTTGGCAGCTTTGTCCAAAATCAATTGGCCATCAATGTGAGAGTCCATTTCTGAATTCTTAATTCAATTCCATTGGTCAACATACCTATCCTTATGTCAGTACCAATCTGTTTTGACCACTGCAGCATTGCAATATTCTTTAAAGTCAGGAAGTACAAATCCTCCAACTTCATGCTTTTTTATCAAGATAGATGTAGCTATTTGGGCCCCCTTGCCCTTCCAAATAAATTTGATAATTGGCTTTTTCATTTCTGCAGAGTGGACTGTTGGGGTTTTGGTTGAGAGTGTGTTGAATCTGTAAATCATTTTGGGTACAGCTGACAATATTTAGTCTTCCAATCCATGAGCATGGAAAGCCTTTCCATTTATTTTGATCTTATTTGATTTTTTTTTTAAATTTGTGTTTTTTTTTTTTTTTTTTTTTTTTTTTAATTTGTGTAAGTCCTTTACATCCTTGGTTTAATTCATTACTATGTATTTGATTCTCTTAGTTGCTATTGTAAATAGGATTTTTTTATTGATTTCTTTCTCAGGTTGCTAATTACCAGTGTACATGAACACTACTGATTTTTGCACATTGATCTCGTACTCCGCCACTTTGCTGAATTCATTAGTTAGCTCTAAAAGCTTTGTTGTAGATTTGGGGGACTTTCTATGTAGAGGATTATGTCATCTGCAAATAGTGAACATTTTGATTCTTCCTTTAAAATTTGGATGCCTTTTATTTCTTTTTCTTGCCTAATTGCTCTGGCTAGAACTTCCAGTACAATGGAAGTTGAATAACAGTAGGGACAGTGGGCATCCTTGTATTGTTCTAGATCTTAAAGGGAAGGTTTTTAGTCTTTCACCATTGAGTATGATGTTAGTTGTGTGTTTTCTATATATGCCCTTTATCATGTTGAGGAAGTTTCCTTCTATTCCTATTTTTCCTAAGAGTTTTTATCAAGAAAGAATGCTGGATTTTGTCAAATGCATTTTCTGCATTGAGACTATTATGTGATTTTTCCTTCATTCTGTTAATGTGGTGTATTACATTAATTGATTTTCTTATGTTGAACCACCCTTGCATACTTGAGATAAAACCCACTTTATGATGGTGTATAATTGTTTTGAAGTGCTGTTGGATTCAGTTTGTAAATTTGTTGAGGATTTTTGCATCTATATTCATAAGAGAGATTGGTCATAAGTGAAAACCAATATCTGGCTTTGGTATTAGGGTGATTCTGGTCTCATAGAATGAGTTAAGTAGCATTCCCTAATCTTCAGTTTTTTTAAAAGAGTTTCAGCAGGATTGGCATTGATTCTTCTTGGAATTATTGGTAGAATCCACCTGTGAATCTATCTGGTCCTGGGCTTTTTTTATTGGGAGGTTTTTGATGACTGAATCAAGAATCAAGCTCTTGTAATGGGTCTCTTGAAATCTTCTATTTCTTATAGTCAGTGTAGTTTTGTGTGTGTGTGTTTCTAGGAATTTTTCCATTTCATCTAGGTTGTCTAAATTGTTGACATATAGTTGTTCCTAGTATCCTCTTAAGGTATGTTTAATTTCTGTGAAGTAAGTAGTAATGTCTTGCCTCTCACTTTGAATGTTATTTATTTGTGTGTTCTCCCTCTATTTCTTTGTCAATCAGCTAAAGTTTTGTCCATTTTATCGATATTTTCAAAAAACCAACTTCTAGTTTTGTTGTTGCTCTCTATTGTTTCTTTATTCTCGATTTCATTTATTTCTGCTCTAATCTTTGCTATTTATTCCCTTCTGCTTGCTTCGGGTTTATTATGCTGTTCTTTTTCTAGTTCTTCCAGGTGTGCAGTTAGGTGTTTGATTTTAGCTGTTTCTTCTTTGTTATTGTAAGCATTTAGGACTATACATTTTCCTCTAAGCACTGCCTTCACTGCATCCCATAAGTTTTGATACTTTATGATCTCATTTTCATTCAACTCAAGATATTTACTGATTTCCCTTGTAATTTCTTCTTTGACCCACTGATTGTTTGAGTCTATTATTTAACTTCCATGTGTTTGTGAATTTTCCAGTTCTCTAGGTGTTATTAATTTCCAGTTTCATTCCACTTTTGTCAGAGAAGATGCTTTGTATAATTTGAAATTTTTAAATTGATTGAGACTCATTTTGTGACCCGATGTGGTCTATCCTCAATAACAATACAAACATACTTTAGAAGTATGTATAACTGACACTTTTGGGGTACAATATTCTGTACATGTCTGTTAGGTCTAGTTCATCTATCATATTATTCAATTTTTCTATTTCCTTATTGGTCTTCTGTCTAGATGTTATATCTGTTGATGAGAGTGATGTATTGAAATCTCCAACTATTATTGTAGAGGTGTCTATTTCTCCCTTAAGTTTTGCCAGCTTTTGCCTCATGTATGTTGGGGCGCTCTGTGGTGAATTTCCCCTTTTATTAATACACATAGTGTCCTTCTTTGTCTCTTGCAATATTTTTTTAAAGGCGATTGTTCACATATCATACAATTATCCAAAGATCCAAGGTGTACAATCAATTGCCCATGTGCCATCATACAGCTGCACATCTATCTCCCAATTAATTTTTTTTTTAATTTTTAGAACATTTTCATTACTCCATAAAAGAAATAAAGACAAAAAATGGAAACTCACATCCTCCCATACCCCTAACCACCCCCCTCCATTATTGACTCAAAGTATTGGCATAGTACATTTGTTATTGTTGATGAAAAAATGTTAAAATACTATTAACCCTAGTGTATAGTTAGCAATAGGTATATTTTTTCCCTATATGCCCCTCTATTATTAACTTCTAGTTATAGTGTCATACATTTCTTCTAGTTCATGAAAGAGATTTCTAATATTTGTACAGGTAATCATGGACATTGCCCACCACAGGATTCGCTGTTTTATACATTCTCATCTTTTAACCTCCAACTTTCCTTCTGGTGACATACATGACTCTGACATTCCCCTTTCCATCACATGCACACACCATTCAGCTCTGTTAGTTATTCTCACAATGTGCTACCATCACGTCCGCCATTTCCAAACACTTAAGTTCAACCTAGTTGAACATCCTGCTTATGACAAACAATCACTCTCCATTCTTTAGCCTCATTCTATATCCTGGTAACTTATATTTCATGTCGATGAGTTTACATATTATAATTATTTCATATCAGTGAGACCCTGAAATATTTGTCCTGATGTATCTGACTTATATCACTCAATATAGTGTCCTCAAGTTTTCTTCATTAACCCATTATTTTAAGATGGTTTTGTTCACACACCATAATTTTGTCCTAAGTAAACAATCGATGGTTCCCTGTATAGTCACATATTTATGTATTCACCATCATCACCCCATCTATATAAGGACATCTCCATTTCATCCACAAAGAAGGAGGAAGAGTCAAATAAGGCAGAAAGAAAAAAGAAAAAGAAAAAAGAAAGAGAAAAAAAATACATGACAGCTAGGAAGCAACAACAGGAAAGATAGCATTAAACTAAAGTAGAATAAAGAGTCAGATAACATCAACAATGGCAGGAGTCCCATACCCCTACCTTATGTCCCCTCTCATATGCATTTAGCTTTGGTGTATTGCCTTTGTTACATTAAAGGAAGCATAATACAATGTTTCTGTTAATTATAGTTTCTAGTTTGCATTGATTGTATCTTTCCCCCAATCCTACTCTATTTTTAACACCTTGCAAGGTTGACATTCATTTGTTCTCCCTCATGTAAAAACATATTTGTATATTTCATCACAATTGCTGGGAACTCTAGGTTTCACTGGGTTATACAGTCTCAGTCTTTATCCTTCCTCTTTCCTTCTGCTACTAACCTTTCTCTTTCAACCACACTCACAGTCATCTTTGTTCAGCATACTTACATTGCTGTGCTACCAACACCCAAAATTGTGTTCCAAACCTGTCACTCCTGTCTTTTCCTGTCAGTCTGTAGTTCTCCCTTTAGTATTTCCTGTAAAGCAGGTATCTTGTTCACAAATTCTGTCATTGTCTGTTTGTCAGAGGATATTTTAAACTCTCCCTCATATTTGAAGGACAGCTTTGCTGGATATAGGATTTTTTGTTGACAGTTTTTCTCATTCAGTATCTTAAATATATCACAGCATTTCCTTCTTGCCTCCATGCTTTCTACTGAGAAATCCACATATATTCTTATCAAGCTTCCTTTGCATGTGATGGATCACTTTTCTCTTGCTGCTTTCTGGATTCTCTGCCTTTGATGTTTGATAATCTGATTATTAAGTGTCTTGGTATAGGCCTATTCAGATCTATTGTTTGACGTATGCTGCGCTTCTTGGATCTATAATTTTACATCTTTCTTAAGAGATGGGAAATTTTCATTGATTATTTCCTCTATTATTGCTTCTGCCCCCTTTCCCTTCTATTCTCCTTCTGTGACACCCATGACATGTGCATTCATGTATTTCATGTTGACATTCAGTTCCTGAGACATTGCTCATATTTTTCCATTCTTTTTCCTATCTGCTCTTTTGTGTGTAAGATTTCAGGTTTCTTGTTCTCCAGTTCCTGAGTGTTTTCTTCTGCCTCTTGAGAGCTGCTATTGTATGTCTCTATTGTGTCTTTCATCTCTTGTGTTGTGCCTTTCATTTCTATAGATTCTGCCAGTTGTTTTTTCAAACTTTTGATTTCTACCTTATGTTCACCCAGTGTTTTCATTATATACTTCATCTCTTTTGCCATATCTTCCCTAAACTTTTTTAATTGATTTCACATTAGTTGTTTCAATTACTGTATCTCAGTTGAAGTATAAGTTTGTTCCTTTGACTGGGTAAGTTCGTTTTTCTTAGGGTAGGTTGTAGTTTTGTGTTTTCTGGGCAGATGGTTTCCTTGGTTACCCCAATCAGATTTTCCCAGATCAGAGCAGGCTCAGGTCTCAGAAGGGGAAAATATTCAATATCAGGTTTCCTTGAGGGTGTGTCTTAGAAGATTGACATACCCTGTGAGGCCTCTCTCCTCTGTGCTTTTCCTAACCTGCCCAGCAGGTGGTACCTGTCAGCCTGTCACTTCCAACTGGTCTAAGGAGGTGTGGCTGCTTAGTTTCTATTTTGGCTGTTTCCCCCCAGTTTTTGAGGTCTAGTTCTGAATGAGAGGCCAGTAGTAGAGCTGGGCACCACCTCCTTCCTCTTAGGGAAGATACACCCCCTAGGGAGTGATCATCAGCATTTAAATAGGTTCTTTGTCTCTCTTACTCTGCTGTCATCACCGTTGTCTGGGTCAGAGAGCTGTGAACTAAATATAGCTGTGACTTTCTCCACTGAGCCGTCCAGGTTGAGAGAGAGAAAAGGAGACAGAAAGCTCCCCTTCAGGGTTAGTCCACAGCCCCCTCAGCTTCACCACTGGCCAGAGATAGCACCTGGTCCTCTGGGCTCTCCCTCCTGGTACAGAGAAATACTCTGGCTTTTTAAGATCAGTTGTCACTAAAAGCCTCTGTCTGCTTGTTGGGGACTTGTAGCTTGTACTGAGAAGTCCACGATTGTTAATTAAAACCCCAGTTGGAGCTGGACTGAGGTATACTCATTTGTTCAGAGATTGCTGCTCTCTATCACAGCAAGGTTTTGCAGTTTGGGCTGCCATGGGGTGAGGGGGCTCCCAGCTTGGGTCTGCAGTTTTTACTTATAGATTTTATGCTGCGATCTCGGGCATTCCTCCCAAGCCAGATTGGTATACGATGTGTGGACAGAGTTGTCCCCCAGCAGTTATTCCAGATTATTTACTAGTTGTTCCTGGTTGTTTATTAGTTGTTCCAGGGGGACTGACTAACTTCCACTCCTCTCTCTGCTGCCTCTTCCTTCTTGTAATAGTTTTTGACTTAAAGTTGATTTTTTTCCAATATTAATATAGCTACCTGAGCTCCTTTTTGGTTATAATTTGCATGGATTATCTTTTTCCATCCTTTCATTTTTAATCTATTTGTGTCTTTCTGTCTAAGGTGATTCTCTTATAAACAACCTCGAATTGGAGCATCCTTTTTTTAAACCATTCTGCCAATCTGTCTTTTGATTTGGGGAACCTAATCTGTTAACGTTCGGTGTTATTACTGTAAATGGATTATGAACTTAAATGTAAAATGTAAAACTATGATACAATTTTAGAAAAAAAAAAAAGCAATATAGGAGAAAATCCTTAGAAGCTAGGAGCTAGGCAAAGAGTTCTTAAATTTGACTCTAAAGACACAATTCATAAAATTAAACCTTTATACCTTGGACCTCATTGAGATAAAGTAACCTTTAAAATAATAAAAGCAACTATTTTAAAATATAAAATATAAAATATTTTGGAACATTAACTTATCTGGGGATAATCAGAGAACTTTATTTTGAAAATGTATTAAAGAGTGTGCAAAGAAAATAGTAAATATACATAGTCATGTAAAAATTAAAAGTATTTTATCAAAAACAAAATATAGATTCATAACTCTTATATTTTAGGCTTACATCCTTCTGTCATCCAAAATATCAACAATATTTTAGATGATCATGTGAACTTTAAAATATTCCTTGCCATATACTTTATCTTCCTATGCCTCTGAGGATACTTCAGTTGAGGAAGATGAGTATCTAAATCAATATACACTGATATGAAAAATAATTCTATACCTTTAATTAGTATGTATCTTTGTTATGGTTACTTAGAATGAAGATTAAGCTATAAAGATATATTCTTGCATTTTATTTTATGATTAGAATATATTCTGTCACAACATATACTGTTTTTTTTAATGGAATTCCCTGTTTTAATAAGACACATGCAGTACCTGTGTGAAAGGATCCATCTTTATTAGAGTCATTTCAACATTATCTCCCAGCAGATAATAAAAATTCAACCTATGGCTCTGAGACACATCAAGCAGTTTTGAAAAGAGCCTCTATATGCTCCTTCAGAAGAATATACTTGTTAATATAACCACTTTAAAAATAAACCCTTGTTAAATAATGGCGTATTCATGTACCAACAGTATGCAAACTGGGAAAATCACTACTGAAGCAGAAAAAAGAAAGCATCTTAAAGAAAGAGAAAGCAGAATGTAGGAAAGGTAAGAGAACATAGAAGTGGGAGGATGGAGAAAACAAAAAAGGCCTTGCAAGAAAGGATCAGAAGCAGGATTTAAGAAGCTGATAGGAAAAGTAATAACAATAAAGAAAACAAGCATAGCAAAGGTAGTGAAGAGTGTGAATGTGTTATGCAGTTGGCCTGACATTGTGGCCACCCTAGAGAGCTAAGATTTTTGGGGGGTTGCTTTTAAATATATGTATGGAAGAGCCACAGTTTTCTGTAACCACAAAGGCAGAGCTGAAGAGTTGCCACACACACTTTCAGAGTGGAGCAAGTGTTGCTGTGTGGAGGCCACCTGCTGAGGCAAGAGTGAGAGGGAAGGTACCAGGTGACAAATTGTGTAAGAAACTGGAGGACTAGTGGGAACATAAACAGTATAGAAAGGTAGAGACAGAAAGAAAGACAACTCTAGAGAAGGGGTACAGAAACAGGGCTGTTCTGGTGGAATATGATGAAGCTTGGTTTTAGGAGAAGCACAGTTCTTCAGTAGATTGGGCTAGGCTGAGGGATGGTGAAGATTGGGTCACATAGTTTGGGAAAAAGAAGGATTTATTTGGCTTCTAGGAATGTACTATTATTCCTGTTTTTCACTTTGTAAGAGTCAGTATATTCTAATCTATAATGTGGATGTTAGGTTTAAAGTCCTTTTTCAGTTTCAAAGATTCATTTAGGGATTATATGCTTTTCAACATCTCATATGTAAACATAATCTCAATTTTGCAATAGTTAAGTGGTCTTTCATAAACTGAAAGATTTGACTCTCAATAGGGATATGTTCAAATGGCATAGGTGGTGATCTAAGTTATTATATCTGAGGGGAAATGGGAAGATCACTTCTATTCAAGCACCTTCTTCACCCTGGTGACATAACCTGAAATTTCACTATTGAATTTGTACTGATCTGATTAGCATTTGAATATACCAATAGTTAACAATAGTTTAGTGTAAATGAATTTACCAGAGAATTTTCTGTCAATTTAAAAAAGGGGAACTGGGAACATTGTTTGCGTGGCAGGTCTTGATTGCTGGAAAAGAGCTGTTTGTTTACCATTGCATTTATAGTGCTTAGAAGAGAGCAGGCATTCTGTAAATATTGATTGAGTGAATGAATGAAAGAGGAAAGAAATATTTTGTACAATGGAATTTTATAGTCATCAAAATGAATGAATTGCAGTGCCATGTAATAACATGGATGGACCTTTAGCAATATAACAGGGAGAAATAGTAAGTCTGCAGAATTGAATGTAGCATAATAAAACACTGAATACCCCAAAAACATGCACTTATACATGCACATGTGCATGCGTACACACTGGCATTAACACATATACACGCACAAACCATGCCCCACTTTTTAGGAATACCTATATTTTTGTTACATTAAATAAAAAAGGAAAGCAAGAGAATGATGACTGCAGGGTTCCAGTTTACAGGGGGAGGCAGGAGGATGAGTCAAAGGACACCCTCTGATAAAATGGAGATTGTTGTTAAGGTCCTAGATTCTATTTTAGTAATGGATTCAAGAGTCCATGTTATAATATTACAAATAACTAATTAAATATCTAAATAGATGGAAATGCATGGACCAATGATGGCAGTTTAGCCCTAACCAAGGATTTTGATCAATCCTACTCAGTACATTAATGGTTCAAATTAAGTAAATGCATATATACATAGAAGGAAAGAGAAATAACTCAAAGTTTAGATTGAGAATTGCTGACGACAAACTGCTCACATCCCCATTCTTGCCTCTGGCCTAGGGAATGGGGCACGGTGGAGAGCCTGTGGGGAATGTGCTCCCATGACTTTATGTGGAGGGAAATGCAGTCCTTCCCGTTTGGGGGCTTGAGTGGTGTCTGCCAGAAAATAATATGAAAGAGTTGTCAGAATAAAGTAAAGAGCAAATCATTTACTGTCATAGAGAGTATAATGATAACTATGTAACTGACTTTTTCTTTTTCCCTGGTTCTTAGGAAATGCAGATCTTAATGTGATGATCAAACATAGGAAATCTCCAAATTTTCATAGTTTACTAAAGTCTTCCACAGTCTTTTCCAGACCATGATTTTAACTTTTTTATTTTATTAAGTGATTTTACTCTCTGTTATATCATAAATGCATTAAATTATGCTTTTACTGGAATGCGCTATACACAACAAAAAAATATTTACATGCCACAAATGACTAAAGCCTCAGTTTGGAAACAGGGAAATAAACACCAAGGCTAGCAAAGGTCGCTTATTTTGGGGGCAGGGGTCAGGATGATTCTTTTCCTCAGCAATGTGTTAGCTATTTAATTTTATTAAATTGGGATGTCTTTAAAGTAATATTTACAATACATTGAGCAAGTAAAATTATCACCTGAAATACTCAAAAAAGATAATTGACCTCATGATTTGGCTACTTGTTTCAAAACTACATATTCCAGTCTTATGATCAGCCTCTTTAATTTTCTATTTCTAGAC
The DNA here is from genome assembly GCF_015220235.1 of Choloepus didactylus. Taxonomy (NCBI): domain Eukaryota; kingdom Metazoa; phylum Chordata; class Mammalia; order Pilosa; family Megalonychidae; genus Choloepus; species Choloepus didactylus. Next base: position 84,276,841 of record NC_051311.1, read on the forward strand.
ACTGTTGTAAAATGGTTATGCAGGCTTCTGGTTTCATGGTGACAGCATGAAGAATTTTGGGCTTCTTTCTCTTTTCTGTAATCACATCAAAACAATAAGAAAGAAAGAGAAATAAAAAAATCGATTTTCGATAAAACTAGAAGGCTTCAGTAGCCTAACCATGGGATGTGAGAGCAAATAGAGCTAATGAGTGAAGTAATTAGCCAGCAGAGGAAGGTTGGACTCAGTGTCTATGGAGGTAGGGGTTGGGCGCTACCCTCGATGTCTCAAAGATGCTTAGGAATTGGAGGCATCAAACACATGGAAGGTGAACTGAAGCAGGGTTCTGAAAACAGGGTGTGAACTTTTTGAAAACCTATGTATGGAACAGATAGAATCCTGCTCTCCATTCTTCTCCCCATCTTCAAACTCCAGAACAATAAGGTGACTACCCATGTCTAATCCCTTTAGAAGTCAGGAGAAACTTTGAAGAAATTGGAATAGAGTCAGGGTCAACTTCGTAATTTGTGGAGACTGGTGCCAAATTAAAATAGGGGACCTTGTTAAAAAGTTATTAAAAATTTCAAGACAGTGACAGCAGAACTTTGGACAAAATGCAGGTTCCTTCTAAATGTGGGGTCCTGTGCAACTACACATATGGCATGCCCATGAAGTTGGGCATGCAGAGAGCCTCCAAACTCAGGGCCACAATGCAGAGAGGAGTGCAGGAGTAAGGCAAGATACTGAAAATAGTGGAATTGCATTAATATTTTTATGCTCAATGGTGAGATTCCAATGCTGTCGATCTGATTGCTATCATTTAGGCTATCCACCTCATAGAGAAGTCTGGAGGGCCTACCTGCAGAGAATATTAACTAACATAGGGGTAGATATTGGTATTTGGTCATTCTTACCATAAAAGCTATTTGACTGCTTGATTGTATTCCCTGACAGCCTACTTGGAAACAAGCCCCACCCATCTAAAAATAGCTCTATCCATGCCCACAGAGCTTCTGGAGGCTTTTTGTACATTACTAAGAAAGAATTACCAGGCATTTGTGGAAATCCTCCAAAGAGGATATAAAAGCCCAGCTATAAACACAAAGAAAAAGGAACTGTGAGAAAACAGAGCAATGTAGGAACAGAAAAATATTTCAAAACAAAAATATTAATATTAAAAAATAATCATAATTGTGTCAGAGTCCCACAAAGGTGGCTATTATTTAAAAATAAATAACAGGTGTTGGAGAGGATGAGGAGAAGTTGGAACTGTAGTGCCTTGTTGGTGGGAATGTAAAATGGTGCAGCCACTGTAGAAAGCAATATAGCGTTTCCTCATAAAGTTAAATGTAGAATTACTATTTGATCTGGAAATCCCACTTCTAGGTGTATACCCAAAGAGAGTGAAAAAAGGGTTTCAAACAGATTCTTGTACACCAATGTTTTTAGCAGCATTATGCACAAGAGCCAAAAGCTGGAAAAACCCAAGCGTCCATAACAAATTACTGGATAAACAAAAAGTGGTACCTACACACCATGGAATATTATTTGGCCATAAGAAAAAATGGAGTCATGATATATGCTACAGCTTGGAAGAACTTTGAAAACATTATGCTCTGTGAAATAAGCAAGATACATAAGGACAAAAATTATATATCACTTATAAGAGATGACAAGAAATAGCAAATTTGCAGATAGAAAGATTAGAGATTATTTTGGTTCTCTCAATAATTCAGAAGATTATGAATGTCATCAGAGCTACCAATTCTAGGCTGTAAAGACCCAGTTAGGGACATGCCACTAATACCTGAGAGAGTGAAGGTGACATCAGACCCTCTGGAAACATGACCCTCATTTGCGAGGATGGTTTGGTGTATTTCTGCACTTAGGACGGTTTGTGTGTATACTGGAGTCTACCTTGAGCCTGGCCTTCCTTTTCATTCTTAGAATTTCACAAAGCACAATGCAACGCGTACAAGCATGAATATGTTACTCAGACATCAGATTCTCCAGGCTACTTCTTCCTGTGCCAGCCACATTCCTAAATTAAAAGCTGCTGAGCTAGAAAAAGGATTAAATTTCTTAAATCCTACAAGAGCCTCCAGGATTAAATCTCTAGGATTAAGATTCTATATACTAATGATTCTTCAAAGGCTTTTATCATTATTTTCCTTTTTAAACATATGTGCATGTATCACTTTGACCAATTAAAATAAAAGTATGCTAATAAGTGTTTTCCTTAAAAGTAAAAGAAAAAAGCACCAAAACCCATTATATTTCACAATTGAGTTTAAGGATTGGGTTCTTAATGACTTTCATGCTTGGGGTACATTGGAACACTGTTTCAGGTAGAAGATCAATATAGTATTACTCTTTTGTTCAGGTTTCTCACTAATACCTTGCAGTAACTTTCAGTAGTACCTTGATAAATAGCTTGTACATGCCTCCGATTACCCTGCTAAGACCTCTCTCTCAATCACAGAAAAAATAAAAGGCAGCGAGAGAGAAAGACAGATTTGAAGGAGACGTTCATCTATATCTGACCCTTTTCAGGAAAGTGAAAGTTAACCCTTTTCCTTATTTCTCCTTGCCTTTAAAATTTTGATGGGATTCTGGTGAAATTACCAATGAACTTGCTAAAAAGATCACTGCATTTGCTTCTAGCCACCTGAAAATATTGCATATATACATGCATATATATATATATATATTATATACCACCCCCCCCGCTAAGACAAAATTTTCAGTTTCCTGAAATGTGGGAAGAGTAGTTTGGAATTTAAATGATCTCATTGTTTTTCCAAACTGGTCAGAATTTAAGTGGCTCAGTGGGAATTGTTCCATTACTCAGAAAGACCGTAAATGAATCATCTGAGCTGCTTACTTAGCTCTTTGCCCCCTATCTTAGCTTGGGGATAATGAAGCTTGATAGTAATTTGCGAAAATCATTTCTATGAAAGCTATTAAATCTCACCCTAAAACTATATTTGGTGATCTTTAAAGAGTTCTTCAGAAATGTCTCATTAAGTCAGCTCTGTCCTTAAAATTTTCCTGTGATTCTGCTATTCTAATTCAGGCATTTAAAATAACTGTTTTTGTTTTACTTGTGGATTTAAGAAAACGTTTCTCAAAAAGCAGTGAACAGGTCGCTGTGATCCAAGGATAAAGATCATGGCTTTCAACCTTGTTTTAATATTGCTATTGGCTTGTGACTAAATATTAGCTTGTTTTAGTTATCTATTTATTACAAGGTAAAATAGAAAAATTTTAAATCTTTTTTCTGTTTTTCCATTATTTTATGGCAATCACAAACTGTTTAAAATTGCTTTAGGTTATTCCAGAATAACACAACTTTATATTCCTCCTAAGTGATTCCTTCCCACACATGCCATTTTCCTTCCTTGTTTTGAAATGCAAATATAAAGCAGCCTAACATTTGTCAAAGCTCCCATACTAGACAGGGGACCATAGTAAGTCATCTGCTTCATTCTCCAATTTTCAGGCAAGAACATACTGCTGATTATATTATCAAATGCAGCCAGCTGTAGTTTGAGATAGCCTATTAGTGAAGAGGTTGATATAAGCAATCAACAAATAAACAGGTAAAAATGTTCTCATTCCATTTTATACAATTCTGACAAATGAGAGGAATGTGACCCTAATAACATTGAAAACAAAAAGGTAGAATACCACTCACAGAAAAATCAGCAAGGCAAAATTAGACATGGTCAAGTTACCTCCCTCCTTTAATAGATCTTTCACTCTCAAACCACCTGGAATGCCTAAATTCTCGATCAGGCTGATGCAGTTAATACTGCATTATTTGGACTTCCTCAGATAAATTTGTCCTCAGTTGCTGAGTGAACAGCCTGTAGATTACAGGACTCTGGGCAGCGATGAATGTTAGTAGAGGTTTGTCAAACAGTTGCCTTTAGCCATTAGAACAATAGCTGGTATTCTCCTGCTATTTCAGAATCCTTATGAAACCCTTTATACCTAAGGCTGAAGTGGAAGGAGACAGATGCCCAACTCCTTTCAGAGTTATCATAAGCAAATTTTCTCTGGATTTTACATTTTATGGAGGAATCATGTCCAAAAGCAAAATTGTTATAAGGATACCTTTCCTTGAATTGTTGTTAAGGAGAAAATACAACTTAAGTGAAGTAAATATTGATAGCTATTGAGAAGAGAAAGGCGGCTATGCATCTCTCTGGATGAATATAACTAAAATTAGGAAACTGGATAAAACTCTGTGGTGTGGTGTGGATTCAACCTTGGTAATCAGAAACAGATAGTGCTTCCAGATCAGAAGGGATCATGGTTACTCTTCTAGGTTCATGCCTTGGCTCTGAGGTGGCCAGTGTTCTGAGAGCTATAGACACGAGCAAATTTTGATCAGTGGTCAACAGTTGACAATTTATGAGCATCTAGGCTATCAAAAGCAAGAAGTTAAACACTGTAGATGATAGAAGCATAAGTGGATAAATTAGGACAGGAAATGTTGAAATCAATTATGTGGGAATAGGATACAGTGCATAAAACCTACATATAGGTCCAGGGCAGTAGTGATCTAGGATTACTTCTCTGATCCTTGTGCGCCAACAACTCTCTACTGGTGACTAAGCCCTGCTCCATTCTCAAGGTTTACCCAGTGTACCATGCCTGAGTAGGATTTCCAGCATAGGCTTTCCCCCTTTCCTTCAGAGCCCTCTACTTGCCTTGGTTATAGTAAGCCAGTTTGTTAAAGCAACATTCCCTAAACACACTAATCACAATAAGCCCCGGGAACACTTGTTAAATACAGATTCCCAGGGCCAGTCCCTCTATATTCTGTTTCAATAAAGCCTGGAACTCTATTTTTTTTTTAAATCTACCCCAGTTTATTCCCATGCTTAGATAAATTTGTGAATCATTATGATGAATGAAAAGATTAAGATTATCCCATCCCAGGTAATATATGTTTATTTAATGAAAAGAGTGTTTACTTAATCCCTTGACCCCAAAGTGACAAGCAGTGGAGGTTTTATGGAGGATTCATCATCCATGTAGTCATCCAGCAATCAATAACTCAGGTCTTTAGTCAGTGGAATTGCATCTGTGTAAAAGCCAACATTATGGGTATATGTCGGATTTATTATTATTTGTAACCTGAGAAAGAAAAATATCCAGGCTGACCTATGTTTACCTCATACCTTCTCTATACAATGTGTCTTTGTTTGCCAGTGTGCTGTCAAATACTACACAACAAGAACTTACGGATTCATGGTTTGAGGCTAGAGGAAGTAAAAAATCAAGGCGTTGGCAAGAGGAAACTTTCTGCTCAAGCTTTGTAGCATTCTGGTGCTGGCTGTGGGCAATCTTTGTGATCCCTTGGTTTATTTCTGCCTCTTGTCACATAATGATGTCCTCTTCTTTCTGAATTGTGACTTCCAGGTTCTATTTGTAAGGCCTCCAGTAATTGGAATTAAGTCCCACCCTGTTTCAGTTGGCCACACCTTAATTAAAAATAATGTCTTCAAAGGTCCTATTTACAATATTTCCATACTCACAGGAAGGGGGATTAAGATTAAGAACATGTTTTGGGGTTTCATAATTCAAGCAACCACACAATGTTACTATGGGCAATATAAAGATGTTTGCTCAAATAGCTGATATTGATGAATAGAGATTACTCAAGAGGAACTAGGAGCAAAATTATCTATCCCAGACAGGAAAGCTAGAGGGTGCAGGATTCCATGGCCATGTCAAGGAAGCTGATACTAGAAACAGTTGCAGCTCAGTTAGCAGTTCAGAATGTGTTGGATACAGGTGTCATATAAGGTGGCAGTCAAGGTTGATAGGTGTTTCAGTTTGCTAATGCTGCCAGAATGCAATGTACCAGAAATGGTTGGCTGCACTGGGGATTTATTAGGTTACAAATTTACAGTTCTAAGGCCATGAGAATGTCTAAATTAAGGCATCAAGAGGAAGATACCTTCTCGGAGGAAAGGCTGCTGGCATCTGGGGTTCCTCTGTAACATGGGAAGGCATATAGAGGTGTCTGCTGGGCCTCCTTTCCTGGTTCTGATTTCAGTGGCTGTCTCCAAATGTCTCTGGGCATTTCTCATCTCTCAGTTTCTGTGGGTCTCTGCTTAGCATGTCTGGGGCAAACTCTGGATTTCATTTCTTAGCTTCTCTGAGCTCTCCTGCTTTTATCTGCCTTTTTTTCCTCTCACAAAGGACTCCAGGGAAGGATTAAGACCCATCTTGAATGGGCTGGGCTACATCTCAACTGAAATAACCTAGCCAAAAGGTCCCAACCACAATAGTTCTGCACCTACAAGAATGAGTAAAAGAACATGGCATTTTCTGGGTTACATAATAGCTCAAAACCAGTACAAAGGTAAAATATTTCATAACTGTTCGATTTTTATTCCTTTTATATTTCTGAGTCTATTTTGTTTGTTTTGATTTCCCAAATTCTTTGTTGATTGAGCTCATTATATAATTAACAGCCATTCATTAAATAATTAAATAATGCTTCCTTTTCATTGGATGAATTTTTTTTTGTGCCAGTCATAACTTTTGCATATTTGCAGAGCCAAGTATTTCTTCATCCACTACCCAACTGTGATGGGACTCACACATGGTTGCCAGCTTCTATCTGCTATTTTGGGGGGAACAAAGGAAAACACTCTGTTTCTCTCTTGCAAGGCTCAGGGTTACTGTGTAGATATGCTCAAGTTAGAAATAGATTATGTGATTATGTTCTCCTTTCCCTCCTTTATTTTTCAGTATCTGTATGATGCAGATTAAAGCTTTCTGTCCCCAAGATTAAGTGATGCATTGTCTGAAGTTTGAGGAGCAGAATATATATATTTGATTTCCCAAATTCTTTGTTGATTGAGCTCATTATATGATCAGTAGACGTTCATTAAATAATTAAATAAAGCCAGAAAAAGAACAGTTATTCTGTTAGGTAGAAAGAAAATTAAGATGCATCTAATTAGAACCAAGGGTGAGGAGTCATGAGCAGATGGTGGGCTGGAGTTCTCAGATGAGGCACAGGTGGTGGGATTAGGCCCAGGAAGAATTTTTTAGTGACTTTCCTCTTTTTCTGGAAAGGGAACACACATCTGAGAATAAGCTAAAGGGACCCACTGAACACATGTCACCCACTACCAATCACTTGGCCACCTCAATAATAAACATGCCTGTGGATTTCTATTGGACCTTAAAAAGGTGGAGTTATCTTTTCTGATTTGGTGTTCAGTATCAAACCTGAAGAATGTCTGGAGAGTTTATAAGTAAGTTTTTAATAGTTTTTGCTCTTTTTTTCTAATTCTTTGAAGGCCGTAAGAGAGTCCAGGAGAGCTTGTGCAAAAATCCAAATTCAGGTTTTGGTTCAATTCCATGCTGTTCGAGGTCTAAAAGTCTTCATTATTTTGTAGAGACACAACAAAAGCAAAAACAAACAAACAAAAACAACTGTTGGATAGAAGTCAATGGCAAGCTTGAGCTGGCTTGCATGGCTCACAAATGCTAACTGTGCACGTTTCTTTCCACCTCTGTGTTCTGTTACATCATGTTGTTACCTTGACATCTGCTGCCATCGTGGGGATAGTAACACCACAGAAATCAGAAAATGTTACAGATCAGGGCTTTTTATCTTTCTTCTGCTGTTAAACATTCACCAGCACACTTTCCTCATCTCCCACCCACAACTGAGGACCCTTGGTTCACCCTTGGCTCTGTTGGATTACTGGGCTCTGCTTTAGTAGTAGTAATTTGCATTAGATAGTTTTCTTTAACTGGAAGAAAAAATTGTTGGTGGACAACCCTAAGCATTGCCTTAACATCAAAGTCCAGGGTATGACCCTATCAAGAGCAGCAAGAAGAGTATGAAAGATTTATTTCCTTTTCCTATCATTTGTCCTAAGACATGCACGTACACATCATCAGATCAACAGAATATTCACCATCAAATCTCTGAACTGGAGAGTGCATCCTCCACAGACTGTCAATTTCTTCACTAAACTAATATTTCCAAAAATTTCTCTTGGAGGAAAATCATCTAGATGATGGGACCATCATCTAGATCAGCATTATTCAATTAAACTTTATTCTATGATGGAAATAAATAAAACTTTTTTCTATGTGGGCCGACATGGTAGCCACATGTAGATATTGAACCCTTGAAATGTATCTAGTGTGAGAGAGGAACTGAATTCTTAATTTAATTTAAATTAATTTAATAGCCACATGTGGCTAATGGCCAGTGTTTTATGCAATTCAATCTGGAGGAAAGTTATATCTTCTTTTTAAAAGAAATTTTTGTTTTTTCTCAATGCTCAAAGCACTCTTCTCGTCTTAAAAAAATCTATTGTTCTTAACAGATAATTTGTGAATGTGATTTGTTTTGTTTTGTTTTTGTTTTTGACTACTGGTAAAAGGGAAATTCAGTTTGAGAGCTTTGGGGGACTTTCCCGTCTATCTAGACCCAGAACTCATACTTAACAATAGAAAATGCTGCTGAATAATTGGGTCAAATGAGTTGGAAATACACTGTGTCTTTCCCTAGGTGAGAACAATACACTGAAGTTTTGGGTAGTTACAAAGTTGTATTTGAACCTAATTACAGATTTGGAGCATGTATAAGTAAGTGTACATGCTTGGCCAGACAACTGATAATGTTCTGTTCCCATAGTCTCTTTGGTAAAGATTAACCTGAAAATCATTTCTGCCCAAATAAACTTGAAAGTCAACTTAAATAAATTGAAATAGCTATTAAGAAACAAATAAAACCATCCATGTAAACAAGGAAATTGAGATTTATAAAGCACTACTTATTACCAAACATCACTCAAAATGCTCTCACATGTATAACCTCATTCAAAACTCATTCAAATATTTAAATAAACTGATATTATTCATGTGAACAATGAGGGGTATTAAGTTTAAGTGACTTGCTTGAAGTCAAACAGGTAGTTTGGAACAAAGGTAGAGGAGCTCTGAATGCATGTTTTATCAAATGCTGAATGATTGTACATTAAAGTTAATATTGGCTAAAGTTGAGACCCAAGAAGACTCTCCATCATAGAATAAATTATTAAAATGAAAATAAAATTATACCAGAATTTTAATGATTATTACCATTTTATTATTAAAATTTTGATGGTCAGACTTTTAAAGTTTGACATTATTGCGTAGGGACAATAAATCTTCAGACTGTCAGTTGCTAGTTTAATCTTAGAATAATACTTGTAATAGTAAAATAGATATTCTCTTTCAAATGAGGTCAGTGGAGGAACAAGCTATATTTAGTGTACTTTTCTCTAACTCTGTTGTCTTTTCTTTATATTCATTCAATTCTTCATTATGTCTGCATGGAAGACAATTTATCAAGAATGTTGTCATACATGATTTTGGAATTTTTCCTTCTTGAAAAACCATAGAGAAACAGAATTGGCATTTGCTTTTAATCAATCCTCACAAAATATGAAGAATTCCTGAATAGGGCTTCTCCTTGACTCATGACTTAATGTACTTAGTTTTAAAGATTATTTTACTTAATGTCATGAAAGCTGGTATATCAAGAAATTTCTACAAATATTAGAATTATGATTATTATCTGGTCACTATTATTTTTGCCGTATTTTATTATTTAAAATTTCACAAATATTTATCCTTCAGAAAGTTTATTTTTTAGCAAACTCATTCACTCTAAATATCCATGTTATAGCCAAAGGATACACTTTGTTCATATTACTGTCATTACTAAACAGATTGCATATGATGGTAACTTACAAGATCACACAATCATTGACTGAATACAAGTTCAGGTATGCCAGAAATAAGGATAGAGTAGAAATTTGGCTATGAGATCTTTTCCTAATAGGCAGATTTGGCCAAATACCAAGGTGAAGATTGAAACCCTTGGCATTTAATCGAAATTGGTATTTAATCCAAATTCAGTTTTGTTTGCACCACATTATACTTCTTTTCTGTACTACCATTTCAGGTGAGCTGCAGAAGAATCTTTCTGCCCTTTCTTCATTTGTTTATATTCTATCTTATAGCATTGGCAAAAGCAGAATATATAATGGAGAGAAAGAAAGGCCGTTTGTTGAATAAAATTTATTAAGGAGCCATGCTCAGGTCACTGGAATTACAATGCTTCTCAGCCAAGAGAGAAAAAGAATTTCCTCAGCAATTCTTTTTCACTGTTTAGTTTTCCTAGAAAACAGAAGAGGATATTTAGTATTAGCACGATGAAGGACATTAAATAGAATGACAGTTATGCCAGCTATATTTGTTTCATGTTTATGTGCTTATTTACCGCATTCTTTTTTTGTCATACTTTCTTGCATCTCAGAGATATTTTCCTTCTGTCTGAAGTACATCCTTTAAAATTTCCTTTACTAGGAGTCTGCTAGTGGTAAACTATTATGTTTTGTTTTTTCTGAAAATGCTTTAATTTCACCTTTATTTTTGAAGTATATTTTTGTGTGGCATAGATTTCTCAGATGGGAGTTACTTTCTTCCAGTGCCTTGAAAATATCCCACTATTTTCTGGTGGGATTTTTTTCTTGCACATTTTGTTGGTGCTGTTGATAAGCCAGCTCCCATTCGTACTGCCATTTACCTGTTTCTCTTTAGCTACTCCTAAGGAGAACTAATGGTTTTGTTTTCTGCTGTGTTCACTAGCGTTGATCTACGTATAGATTTCTTTTTGTTTATTCTCTTAGACTAATTGAGTCTTTGAATCTACAGATTGATCATTCTCATTAAATTCTGGAAAATCATCTATTATATTTTCATATGTTGTTTCTCTCCTTTTCTTTCCTCTATCTCCTTCTGGGATGCCATTTAAGACTAAAATACTCACTGGATTCTGTTTCCTTAAACTCAATTTTGCATTTTTCATTCTTTTTTCTTCTGTCACATTCTGGATAACATTTCTTTTTTTCTATCTTCTAGTTCACTAATTATCTCCTCAGTTCTGTATATTTTGCTGTTAATCCCATTCATTGAATTCTTAATTGCAACTATAAAATATAAAAATATAAATTTTACATTTCTAGAAATTTTATTTGTTCTTTTTCAAATATCCTATTTTGTGTTTTTTGAGTCTCTTATTCCTTGCATAGACATTAAAGCTTGTCTCTTTTTTAAAAAAATAAAGTAGCTGCATTATTTTATATCCTATAATCAATCAGATGATTCTGTTAATTAATTACTCATATTCACAATTTTTGTTTTCTATCACTTTCTCCAGATTCTTGCCCATTGTATTTTGTTTTCTTGTGTCTACCTGATTTATCCTCAACTGTTTGCCCTGAATAGTATCTGAAAATTATTTTTAGGAAAAATTTGAAGACTGTGACGATAATACCTTTCTACAGAGAGAATTTTCATTTATGTTGGAAACTGTGGCAAATTGAATTACATGCCCCCAATTTAGAAATGTTTTAATCTTAATCCTCATTCCTGTGGGTGTGGTGGGTGTGAACCCATTGTAAATGGAATCTCTTGAAGATGTCATTTTAGTTAAGGTGGCTCCCAACTGAATGAGATTGGGTCTTAATCGTGATTTCTGGAACCTTATAAAGAGAAAGAAACGGGAAGCCAGAGTTAGAGAAAGCCAAAGGGAGGAAGTAAGCTGGAAGTAAGAGGAAATATGGAAGAGAAAGGAGAGGACATGGCCATGTGCACCGTGGTGTGCATCTATTTGTGCATGGCCATGTGACCGGAAAGCCAAGGAACCAGAGGACTGTGGGCCAGGAAGAATGCTAACAATCTGCCTTCCAGCCTCCAGAACTGCGAGACAATAAATTCCTGTTGTTTAAGCCAACCCATTGTGCAGTATTTATCACAGCCTGGAAAACTAAGACAGGAACCTAGGGAACAGCCAATTCAGGACCACTTTAGTCTGAATTCAAGACTTGATGTTTCCTGGGCCGCTGAGGAGATAAAGAATTGGGCTTCATACGAGCTCATTTACTTTCAGTTCACCCTTGCCATGAGAATTAACTCCTCAGGGCCCCTCCTTATCATAGGGAGTTGTATAAGTCAAAATCCACTCAGGAAAAAGAGAAATCATGCTAGATATTTCACAGAAAGAATTTAATATGAGGAATTGGTCAACATATTTGGAGAAGTAAAAAGCAAAAAGAGAACATGGACTTAAGCCCGAGATAACAATGCTCATAGTTCAGGGGAACAGAGAGGGTAGAGGAGAGGTTTATCAGGGAAGAGGCTCCACACAATTGGGACCCAGATTTCTTGTTAATTTATAAATGACGTGTTTTGTATTTCACCCACCTTTAAAAATTTTCCTTAGTGGGAGGGTCACTCCTATTTACCAGATGCAAAATTTCTCATTTTATGTTTTACAACTTTAATTGGGAAAGATATTTTTGGGTGTCTTTGCCCATTACCTAGCTAACTTACACAATCAATATCCTCTAGAATAATTATATTGATATCCTCTAGAATAAATTGATACATATTTTAAAGGGTTCAACTTACCCTCTTTCCTGAATAGTAAAGTACATGCAAATAGTCAAATGAACCTTAACTGATACTTCTTTCTTTATATTTTCCTACTAGCAGTTATTTCCATGGTTACTAGAAGCCAAATAGCATTAGTAACTATTTGCTAAGACTGGTAATCAGTTACCTCAAATTAATTAGTTTCCATGCTTTAAAGAATTATAAAATTCAATTTAAAATTAAATTATATTTTCTTTATTACTCCAGGTGATTTCTAAGGGAAAGAATACTTTTGCACAGTTTTAATATTTTTATTACTGTTTCTCTCTGTTTTTGTAGATGGTTATTTATTGCCCTTTCCTGACTTGCAAAATTAGCAGGTTTCCATCTTAATGTTTTGCCCAGTTTTGTGTCAATGTATTTTCACAGGCCACTGTGCAGCCTTGCTTTGACCTGTCGATAATAATTAGAAGTACCTCGAGCCCTTTGTAAATCTTCTTAGGTGGATTTTAATCATACTTTAGAGACAATGCCACCATAATAGTGTTCGCTAGGGCACAGTAAAAAATCACACGAAAGCATTTCAGAGATTTTTTAATGCTAATTACAAATCTTTCCCTCTTACAAAAGTCAACAAACTTGATATTTGCAACTTCATCAGAAAATTTATCTCAAAAGTTGGTTAATATTGTAAGCAGGCCTAGACAATTGGTCTATGGAGCTAACATCAAGTTTGCTTCTTCTCCATTTTCCCTTTTTCTTGTGATTTTGAATATGAGCTTCTGCAGTCTGGAGAATAATATGTGTCATCGAGTTGCTCGCTTGGCTCCTTAAACACTTCTGAGTTTGTAAAGGAGGACACAGCTTGAAATTGCATCTATCAAAACACCTTCCTAGAGCTGTTTTGTAGTTTTGAGGAGAAAATTTAAATTCACATCAATTTATTGTTCTGTTTGTTTCTTCACTCAAGTGATTAAATTTCCTTTTTCTTGTTATTTTTATATATTCTCACCATTTCACTTGAATAAAATAAAATGAGTGCATTGCATTATTCCTGGCACTCTTTTACCATGCCTTTTCTTTACATTTAGATGTGTGTCCTAGCGATCACTAATGTCAAGTGAAAAGGAAGAGCAAATACTTAATAAAAATCTCATCCTCACAATATTTGTTTGAAAATATAAATGGTCAGAATCCAAATATATTCCAGGCTTAGGAAAGTAGGCATATGTTACCCCTAAATGTGCTATTTAGTATTTCTGGTCTTAATTAGAGCTTTTTACGTTTTTCTTAGTGTACTTGCTCTATATTTGTATTCCCTTAAAGTTAGGATGCTATCAGTAGATCCTCCACATTGAGTCACCTGTATGTGGGATTATGGAATCTTTTCACTTTTACCTCTTTCTTCTTATTCTTCTTACTTCTTCTCCGCTGGGGCTATATTTACCCATCTCCTAAATGAATGCCTTACCCAGGGTTCTGTTATTGATCCTTCAGTTTGTATGGCTCTGCTTTTTCTGTCTAATAAGAATTTCATCGATTGCTACATCTACTACCTGTTACTTCTATGAATATAATTCCCATAACTTTATTGTTGCTACAGACTGCTTTTCTAAATTTCAAACTTGCAGGCCTCTCCTGTTATTTGTCTTGAGGGCTCCTTAATATCAACATATCAAATCCTGAACTTGCTAACTTCATTTCCCATACTTTCTCTTCCTCTTGCCACTAGCATTCTTTCAATGAGCCATGCTCAACATGTTGGATTGTCTTCGCTTTCTCACTGTCCTTTGCTTTCTGCATTCAAACCAGTTCTCAAAGTCATATACATTTGACCTATGATCTGTTGCCTTCATTCTCCTATCCCTATTCTGTCTCTCAATCAAATTTGCCTCCAAAGGAAACTTTGCATTTTCTTTCTCTGTTCTATAACCTATGCCAGGCAGTGTTGTCAATACATGTCATAAGATAGAGCTTCAATTGCCTTATTCCTCTGATAAAAGTTCTCCAATGACTTCTCAATTACTGTACTTTGTATAATCTCTTTTTCTCACTCAGGTTGTGCTCATAATTTCCTTTCTAGTTCATATTTTAGTGTACCTACCAACTCTGATCATCTTTTCCATCACAGTTATTTCCTCAAAACCATTCAGCATTTTCTCTCCTCTGTTTCTTTACTCACATTTTTCCATTGAGACAAAACTTACCAATTTGCCAACCTATAACCCTTGTCAAAGTTCTGCCTTATTAACAGTTTCTCTTAAACCTCAACGTTCCCCAGAACTTTCCTGAGGCTATCAACATTGACTTTACTTGATTTCATGGCACATATATTTTTCTCAACTAAGCAAGATCATTTTTTATAGCATACTTGTTTTATCCACTACCTGTTTAAAGACTCTCTGGGAGAACCTTTAAATGTCTTTCAGATACTGAGCACTCTTCGCAAGGGAGGACCCAGGCATTACTGACTTTCCCAGCACTCTTATGACCTAGGTCCTCCATGCCTTGTGGCAAGGGAATGGAAGAAAACAATATACTACAAGGCTGGCTGCATTCTATTATTCCTTTGTTCCTCTCTCCTCCTCCTGCCTTCCTCTTAAATTTGTGGCTGTCAAGCATGACAGACATGATAGATTTTTGAAGGGAGAGACAAAAAGTGATATCAAGTATGTAGAGAGCATTGATAATTTATAAACTGTCAAAGGTAAGCTTTTCTGACAATTGAAAATGGAACAAGTCTCTCACAGTTTTTGCCTATACAGACAAACAACTTGGAGGTTGACAAACACCGACTATTCCCTCAGGACAATGGTTATCTGGCTCTGCAATTTTGTTTCTTTCCCTCTTATTCTCTCTGAAATGAATGTAGGTAATTTTCGCACCCAGAAAATGTGCCCAATGGGAAGAATATTCTCTCAAATAGCCTGATAGAAATGAGCAAAAACCACAGTGCAGTGCTACTTCCGCACACATCCTGAGTCATTTTGTAACACTGCAAGATCTCTGAGATTTCTGGGTATAGTGAGTGGCATAAGGGAGGAGGGAATATGTCACAGGCAGAGACAACAGGTACTGTGTTCTCTTCTCTGTAATTTTTATAAATATTTTATATCACAGTTAAAGCCCAAAGAAGCAAAACATACAGAAGGGAGACTTGCGTAGGCCCCGTGTTCTCTTAACTTGAATGGAGCAAGTTAAGTTCTTCTTTCACATAGCAGTTCTGTGTACATGAGCCTAAAATGATCCTCAGTATCTGGAAAGGTGATGGTATTTTTGGTCTTCTTGCTCTTAGTAATTCCCTAGGGTTGCTTACAAGAACTAGAGACTGAGAGCTTCTTTAGATTCTTATTCCGTTTATGCGACCTATGAGCTACCTCCTTACTAGCAGCAGTTCTTACAGCACAGACCTTAATTAGAAAATTTGTCTTCTTGGTGTTGCTAATAGGAAACCGAAGATAGTAGTGTTGTAATATTTAGTGATAATGTTTTTTCCTTGTTTAAATCATTGTGCTCATTATTTTCAAATAGCCAGATATTACCTTCTGAGCATTGCTGGCAGCACAGAGTTCAGGCATGTGAGAAAGTTCCAACTGCTAAGAGGTTCATTTTGTGGCTAAAATTGTGGTGATTTTTAATGATTCTATAAAAAGGACAAGCAGTCTAGTCATTGTAGTTGTATGGGTTTTACATCTGGTTCTATTATAACTGCCGATACAGTTCAGCTGATATTCTCCAAACTTCCTAGGATAGTAGTTACCAGGAAAGGTTATTATATGGAAAACATTGGCTTCATCTACAAATTATGACTTATGATGACTTATTATTAGCAGCAACAGTCTTCAGCTGAAAAAGTTGGTACTACTGAATTTGATTCTGTACTGGGCACTTGTGTCATGTAGCAGAAATAAGCGTATTTCTTCTAAGCAGCTTCTTGGTGTGACCAAGTTCTAATGAGAAAATGTGCACATCAATTGTTTCATTAGGTCAGATTCAGGCAATAAATAGCTCTTGTGCCTGGAGCTAATATACTACTCCTGCATTATTCTCTTGTGCTTGATGTTTTGGGTTACAATAACTGTTTTGAGCAATAATTTGGCTGAAATGAGAAATTGGTCAATTTGGAATATTGTCAATCACTATTTTTCATATATTGTTGATTTAGGTGAGCGATTAGATGTTTTAACAGAATGTGTCTTTCAAAATTTTGCATCTGCTTTTCAGAATTTATAGTACATTTGGACTTTTTCCTTGCCTATTTATATTTTATTTTTTGCCATACACCACAATTTTGTATTATATATAGCAAAACACAGGAAACAAATCAAATATCTTTCAGTCAGATTTTCTACTTGCATTGTCATTATCATTCTTCCCAATTCTGTAATTCCAAGAAAGTTGGGCTTAGGGATCTAATGTCCAAGGCAGAGAAGGAGATTGAAAAAAAGATGATATGATCTAGAATAGAAAGATTTTTATTTCATGTAAATATATGGCCTTTTAAGTGATAGAGCCCCTTATATGCTATAGGAAATCTGAAGTATTGATTAGTGTTGCTCTAACAGAATATGGAAAATGATGTCGTCTCACTATAAAATAGGGTGGTAATATTACTTTTCAGATTTATTATATAAAATGCCAATATATTGCAGCACTTCATTGCTATAGAAAAGCTTTACTGCTCTAATTATACAGTTAAGAAACAACCAACAATACCTCCTGTTAAGAATAGTACCATACAGAACTTAGAGCACAATGTTAATTATGGCCATGATTTTTGTGAAAAATAAGATGCCAAGTCTATTTTAGTTCCTTGCCTCTTGAATGTAAACTTTGTAGGAAAAGAATATCTTTAGTTCATTTTCCATAACATGTTTATGTCAATATTAGAATAACAAATGCTCTCTCTAGAGAAGCTTGAAGACAAAAAAGCAAGAGTTAAAATATATTAACCCAAGACCTATGCTATTTGCATTTCATATCCTAAGACTAATAGGCCAACTGACAGATAAAAGATTTTTGAGATAAAATGGTATTACTCATAGATTTTTGTTTCTTCATCTATTCCTGGATAGTGTGAATCTTCATTATTTCCCTAATTTTTACTTGTTTGTATTAGCCCTTTTTAATTTAAAATTAGTGGGATAGTTCACAAATGAATTATAATTTGTTGCTTTTATAAGCACATTGAATACAGAATGAATTATTAAACAAGTGAGGTAGTTAACTCTTTTAAACCTTTACTTTAAAATCCTTAAATAATTTATTTTATCAAGTCTGGACATAGCTCTGCCTAATCCCATAACTGAAATAATCCTTGACTAGGAAAAAAGAGCTCTTGATTCGAGTTTTAGTTTTGCCTCTTCCTAGCCAGACAAAACTGAACGATAAAAAGTTGTAGGTTTGAAGCTTATCTCTTGCATTCATATTGATACTCCATTTCCTCACCCATAATATTGAGATTCATGTCCTAGATCAGGTTCCCTAGGAAACAGAATCTGAGATGGAGGAGGATTGTGGGGAGTTGCTAGCAGGAATAGCATTTGTGCAGGACTGGGGGAAGCAGGAGAAGTTGAAGTACTATACAGTTGCAACAAAAGCCTCAGCTTATCCCCCAGGAACCTCTGAGCTGGGATAACCTTTGAATTGAGGTATCCTAAATTGAGATAAGTGTTCTGGGCCCCTGTAATCTCTTATCCACAAGTCATTAGCTATAGGCTACCCTGAGAAAAGGATATGTGACTTTGTGGACACAATTCTCTCCAGCCAAAGGAAAGTCCTAGGGAGTAGCTTAGAGGCTAACCCTCCTGGAAGCTGGAGTAATGAATGCCTTGGTCCCAAGAGCAGGGCTGGGTGGCACGCTACAATATCCACTACAGTTGTTAAAGTTAAAAAAGAACATAACCATGTATGCCTAGCATATGATTTGCACCTTTCAGTTACTAAATAAACAGTATTATTGTTGTTGTTGTTATTGCTGTTATTATTGCTGTTATTATTTTATTATCAGAATTTATGGAATTTTTCTGAGGATCCCATGGGGGATTATATACACGTTTTTCTTTGCAACTATTAAATTCTTTGAAGTATAAAATTAAAACATAAGATGGATGTTACATTTTGAGTTCAATCTCCAGCAAGTTGTTTCTGTGTACACAATGGAAGCACACTGCAAAAGAGCTGATGGATCATTTCAATCATTATAGTAATTTCTTAGCTCACAGGAATCTACTTATTTCTACTGGCTGTTACCTAACATGGAATATACCACATGGAGGTTTATTTCAAAAGCCAAATGCTGACATGCATGACGTCCCAAAGTAAGTATGTAGAAGAGAGTTCCTAAAGCATTAAATTTTTTCATTGGCCAGTTAACTGGCTTTGAATTATTTTTAATGGATAAAACATTTTAACAGCATTCTCTAGAGACTGCTCTGATTCCAAATGGAGCATTTCCAATTAATCTAAGAAAGACATTACATAAACACAAGTTAACAATCTCATGGCAATAGACAATAACAATATTGCTGTAAATTATTATAGCTCTACTCACTAAGCAATTCAGTTATTCCAGACACAATCAAATCCATCCTTGCACCTCCACAGCTTCTTTGGATGCAGGAATTATTGCCCCATTATTAACCCCTAGGGAAGATGTTTAGAATGAATTATCATTTAGCCTTTTCTTTTTTTTTTTTTTTTTTTTTAAATTCAGTTTTATTGAAATATATTCACAAACCATACAGTCATACATGGTATACAACCAACTGTTCACAGTATGATCATATAGTTATGCGTTCATCACCACAATCTATTTCTGAACATTTTCCTTACATCAGAAAGAATCAGAATAAGAATAAAAAATAAAAGTGAAAAGAGAATACCCAAACCATCCCCCCATCCCACCCTATTTATCATTTAGTTTTTACTCCCATTTTTCTACTGATTTTTTTTCAATGTTTTAACTTTGTTTATCAAAAAATTAAAAACAAACAGGCAAACAACAACCAAAAAAACCCCACAACATTTCAAACAAAGCAATGGATTAAGGAAAACAAATAACCTAAAATAACTACTTTGCTTCCAATATGTTCCTACCATACCCCAAGAAAATTAATAAACCATGTCCAAACAGGGGAGTAAGAAAAACAAATAATCTAAAATAACTACATTGCTTCCAACATGTTCCTACCATACCCCAAGAAAATTAACAACCCCTAAGAAAACAAAGGAATAAGAGAAAAAAAAAACCTAAAATAACTCTATTGCTTCCAACATGATCTTACTATATCCAAGAAAGTTTACAAACCATAATCATTCCTGAGCATCCCCATAACATTGAGATTACCCTCCATAGTTTATCTGTTCTTATTAGATTATCATTCCCCCTCCACTAATTGGTATCTCTAGGTCCCCTACATTCTACAGTATAAAACATTGTACATTTTTCACAGAATTCACATTAGTGGTAACATACAATATCTCTCTTTTTGTGCCTGGCTTATTTTGCTCAGCATTATGTCTTTTTTTTGTTTTTTGTTTTTTTTTTTTTAATCTTCATTTCATTGAGATATATTCATATACCACGCAGTCATACAAAACAAATCGTACTTTCGATTGTTCACAGTACCATTACATAGTTGTACATCTTACATGGCTCTTTGAATCACAACCTTCAAGATCCTAGGAGCTGGTCCCTCTCCACCTCCCTGCCCTTCTGATGGCGTTCTTCCCTCTCTCTGCTCTGACCACATTGGCCCTCCTGCTCCTTATCTGCTCCCCCCTGCCCTGAAGCCATTGCTTCTGCCTTCCAGGCCCTCTCTGTTCCATCTCTTTTTTTTTTTTTTTTAAATCATCATTTTATTGAGATATATTCACATACCACGCAGTCATACAAAACAAATTGTACTTTCAATTGTTTACAGTACCATTACATAGTTGTACATTCATCACCTAAATCAATCCCTGACACCTTCATTAGCACACACACAAAAATAACAAGAATAATAATTACAGTGAAAAAGAGCAATTGAAGTAAAAAAGAACACTAGGTACCTTTGTCTGTTTGTTTGCTTCCCCTACTTTTCTACACATCCATCCATAAACTAGACAAAGTGGAGTTTGGTCCTTATGGCATTCCCAATCCCACTGTCACCCCTCATAAGCTACATTTTTATACAACTGTCTTCGAGATTCATGGGTTCTGGGTTGTAGTTTAATAGTTTCAGGTATCCACCACCAGCTACCCCAATTCTTTAGAACCTAAAAAAGGTTGTCTAAAGTGTGCGTAAGAGTGCCCACCAGAGTGATCTCTCGGCTCGTTTTGGAATCTCTCTGCCACTGAAGCTTATTTCATTTCCTTTCACATCCCCCTTTTGGTCAAGAAGATGTTCTCCATCCCACGATGCCGGGTCTACATTCCTCCCCGGGAGTCATATTCCACGTTGCCAGGGAGATTCACTTCCCTGGGTGTCTGATTCCATGTAGGGGGGAGGGCAGTGATTTCACCTTTCAAGTTGGCTTAGCCAGAGAGAGAGGGCCACATCTGAGCAACAAAGAGGCATTCAGGAGGAGACTCTTAGGCACAAATACAGGGAGGCCTAGCCTCTCCTTTGCAGCAACCGTCTTCCCAAGGGTAAAACTTATGGTAGAGGGCTCAACCCATCAAACCACCAGTCCCCTATGTCTGTGGTCATGTTAGCAACCATGGAGGTGGGGTAGGCGAATACCCCTGCATTCTCCACAGGCTCCTCAAGGGGGCACTACATCTTTTTTTTTTTTTTTTTCCTTGTTTGTCTTTTTTCTTTTTTTTTTTTTTTTTTTTTTTTAACTTTCCCTTCTTTTTTCAAATCAACTGTATGAAAAAAAAAGTTAAAAAGAAAACAAACATACAATAAAAGAACATTTCAAAGAGACCATAGCAAGGGAGTAAGAAAAAGACAACTAACCTAAGATAACTGCTTAACTTCCAACATGTTCCTACTTTACCCCAAGAAGGTTACATAATATAGCAACATTTCAGTGAACTTGTTCCTACTACATCCATCAGAAATTAACAGACCATAGTCATTTCTGGGCATCCCCAGAACGTTAAATAGCTTATCTGTTCTTCTTGGATTATTGTTCCCCCTTCCTTAATTGCTCTCTACTGCTAGTTCCCCTACATTCTACATTATAAACCATTTGTTTTACATTTTTCAAAGTTCACATTAGTGGTAGCATATAATATTTCTCTTTTTGTGCCTGGCTTATTTCGCTCAGCATTATGTCTTCAAGGTTCATCCATGTTGTCATATGTTTCACCAGATCGTTCCTTCTTACTGCCGCGTAGTATTCCATCGTGTGTATATACCACATTTTATTTATCCACTCATCTGTTGAAGGACATTTGGGTTGTTTCCATCTCTTGGCAATTGTGAATAATGCTGCTATGAACATTGGCGTGCAGATATCTGTTTGTGTCACTGCTTTCCGATCTTCCGGGTATATACCGAGAAGTGCAATCGCTGGATCGAATGGTAGCTCTATATCTAGTTTTCTAAGGAACTGCCAGACTGACTTCCAGAGTGGCTGAACCATTATACAGTCCCACCAACAATGAATAAGAGTTCCAATTTCTCCACATCCCCTCCAGCATTTGTAGTTTCCTGTTTGTTTAATGGCAGCCATTCTAACCGGTGTTAGATGGTATCTCATTGTGGTCTTAATTTGCATCTCTCTAATAGCTAGTGAAGCTGAACATTTTTTCATGTGTTTCTTGGCCATTTGTATTTCCTCTTCAGAGAACTGTCTTTTCATATCTTTTGCCCATTTTATAATTGGGCTGTCTGTACTATTGTCATTGAGTTGTAGGATTTCTTTGTATATGCAAGATATCAGTCTTTTGTCAGATACATGGTTTCCAAAAATTTTTTCCCATTGAGTTGGCTGCCTCTTTACCTTTTTGAGAAATTCCTTTGAGGTGCAGAAACTTCTAAGCTTGAGGAGTTCCCATTTATCTATTTTCTCTTTTGTTGCTTGTGCTTTGGGTGTAAAGTCTAGGAAGTGGCCTCCTAATACAAGGTCTTGAAGATGTTTTCCTACATTATCTTCTAGGAGTTTTATGGTACTTTCTTTTATATTGAGATCTTTGGTCCATTTTGAGTTAATTTTTGTGTAGGGGGTGAGGTAGGGGTCCTCTTTCATTCTTTTGGATATGAATATCCAACTCTCCCAGCCCCATTTGTTGAAAAGACCATTATGGCTCAGTTCGGTGACTTTGGGGGGCCTTATCAAAGATCAGTCGGCCATAGATCTGAGGGTCTATCTCTGAATTCTCAATTCGATTCCATTGATCTATATGTCTATCTTTGTGCCAGTACCATGCTGTTTTGGCAACTGTGGCTTTATAATAAGCTTCAAAGTCAGGGAGTGTAAGTCCTCCCACTTCGTTTTTCTTTTTTAGAGTGTCTTTAGCAATTCGAGGCATCTTCCCTTTCCAAATAAATTTGATAACTAGCTTTTCCAAGTCTGCAAAGTAGGTTGTTGGAATTTTGATTGGGATTGCATTGAATCTGTAGATGAGTTTGGGTAGAATTGACATCTTAATGACATTTAGCCTTCCTATCCATGAACATGGAATATTTTTCCATCTTTTAAGGTCCCCTTCTATTTCTTTTAGTAGAGTTATGTATTTTTCTTTGTATAGGTCTTTTACATCTTTGGTTAAGTTTATTCCTAGGTACTTGATTTTTTTAGTTGCTATTGAAAATGGTATCTTTTTCTTGAGTGTCTCTTCAGTTTGTTCATTTCTAGCATATAGAAACATTACTGACTTATGTGCATTAATCTTGTATCCCGCTACTTTGCTAAATTTGTTTATTAGCTCTAGTAGGTGTATCGTTGATTTCTCAGGGTTTTCTAGATATAAGATCATATCATCTGCAAACAATGACAGTTTTACTTCTTCTTTTCCAATTTGGATGCCTTTTATTTCTTTGTCTTGCCGGATTGCCCTGGCTAGCACTTCCAGCACAATGTTGAATAACAGTGGTGACAGCGGGCATCCTTGTCTTGTTCCTGATCTTAGAGGGAAGGCTTTCAGTCTCTCACCATTGAGTACTATGCTGGCTGTGGGTTTTTCATATATGCTCTTTATCATGTTGAGGAAGTTTCCTTCAATTCCTACCTTTTGAAGTGTTTTTATCAAAAAGGGATGTTGGATTTTGTCAAATGCTTTTTCAGCATCTATTGAGATGATCAATTGATTTTTCCCTTTCGAGTTTTTAATGTGTTGTAATACATTGATTGTTTTTCTTATGTTGAACCATCCTTGCATGCCTGGAATGAACCCCACTTGGTCATGGTGTATGATTTTTTTAATGTGTCTTTGGATTCGATTTGCAAGTATTTTGTTGAGGATTTTTGCATCTATATTCATTAGGGAGATTGGCCGGTAGTTTTCCTTTTTTGTAGCATCTTTGCCTGGTTTTGGTATTAGATTGATGTTAGCTTCATAAAATGAGTTAGGTAGTGTTCCATTTTTTTCAATGTTTTGAAAGAGTTTGAGTAAGATTGGTGTCAGTTCTTTCTGGAAAGTTTGGTAGAATTCCCCTGTGAAGCCATCTGGCCCTGGGCATTTATTTGTGGGAAGATTTTTGATGACTGATTGGATCTCTTTGCTTGTGATGGGTTGGTTGAGGTCTTCTATTTCTTCTCTGGTCAGTCTAGGTTGTTCATATGTTTCCAGGAAATTGTCCATTTCTTCTACATTATCCAGTTTGTTGCCATACAGTTGTTCATAATATCCTCTTATAATTTTTTTAATTTCTTCAGGATCTGCAGTTATGTCACCTTTTTCATTCATTATTTTGTTTATATGGGTCTTCTCTCTTTTTGATTTTGTCAGTCTAGCTAGGGGCTTGTCAATCTTGTTGATCTTCTCAAAGAACCAACTTTTGGTGATATTTATCCTCTCTATTGTTTTTTTGTTCTCTATGTCATTTATTTCTGCTTTAATCCTTGTTATTTCTTTTCTTGTACTTGGTTTAGGATTGGTTTGCTGTTCATTTTCTAGCTTCTTCAGTTGATCCATTAGTTCTTTGATTTTGGCTCTTTCTTCCTTTTTAATATATGCATTTAGTGCTATAAATTTCCCCCTTAGCACTGCTTTTGCTGCATCCCATAGGTTTTGGTATGTTGTGTTCTCATTTTCATTCGTCTCTATATATTTAGCAATTTCTCTTGCTATTTCTTCTTTAACCCACTGATTGTTTAGGAGTGTGTTGTTTAACCTCCAGGTATTTGTGAATTTTCTAAGTCTCTGATGGTTATTGACTTCTAATTGTATTCCATTGCGGTCAGAGAATGTGCTTTGAATAATTTCAATCTTTTTAAATTTATTGAGGCTTGTTTTATGTCCCAGCATATGATCTATTCTGGAGAAAGTTCCGTGAGCACTAGAAAAGTATGTGTATCCTGGTGATTTGGGATGTAATGTCCTGTAGATGTCTGTTAAATCTAATTCATTTATCAGATTGTTTAGGTTTTCAATTTCCTTATTGGTCTTCTGTCTGGTTGATCTATCTATAGGAGAGAGTGATGTGTTGAAGTCTCCCACAATTATTGTGGAAACATCAATTGCTTCCTTTAGTTTTGCCAATGTTTCTCTCATGTATTTTGTGGCACCTTGATTGGGTGCATAGACATTTACGATTGTTATTTCTTCTTGCTGAATTGCCCCTTTTATTAGTATGTAGTGGCCTTCTTTGTCTCTCAAAACATCCCTGCATTTGAAGTCTATTTTATCTGAGATTAATATTGCTACACCCGCTTTCTTTTGGCTGTAGCTTGCATGAAATATTTTTTTCCATCCTTTCACTTTCAGTTTCTTTGTGTCCCTGTGTCTAAGATGAGTCTCTTGTATGCAACATATTGATGGTTCATTTTTTTTGATCCATTCTGCGAATCTATATCTTTTAATTGGGGAGTTTAATCCATTTACATTCAACGTTAAAACCGTGAAGGCATTTCTTGAATCGGCCATCTTATCCTTTGGATTATGTTTGCCATATTTTCCCCTCTCTCTATTAATATCCTTTATTGTACCCATACCGAATCTCTTTAGTACTGAACCTTTCTCCAAGTCTCTCTGTCCTGTCTTTGTTTCTCTGTCTGTAGGGCTCCCTTTAGTATCTCCAGTAGGGCAGGTCTCTTGTTAGCAAATTCTCTCAGCATTTCTTTGTCTGTGAAAAATTTAAGCTCTCCCTCAAATTTGAAGGAGAGCTTTGCTGGATAAAGTATTCTTGGCTGGAAATTCCTCTCACTCAGAATTTTAAATATATCGTGCCACTGCCTTCTCGCCTCCATGGTGGCTGCTGAGTAGTCACTATTTAGTCTTATGCTGTTTCCTTTGTATGTGGTGAATTGCTTTTCTCTTGCTGCTTTCAGAACTTGCTCCTTCTCTTCTATGTTTGACAGTGTGATCAGTATATGTCTCGGAGTGGGTTTTTTTGGATTTATTCTATTTGGAGTTCGCTGAGCATTTATGATTTGTGTATTTATGTTGTTTAGAAGATTTGGGAAGTTTTCCCCAACAATTTCTTTGAATACTCTTTCTAGACCTTTACCCTTTTCTTCCTCTTCTGGGACACCAATGAGTCTTATATTCGGACGTTTCATATTATCTATCATATCCCTGAGGTCCATTTCGAGTTTTTCAATTTTTTTCCCCATTCTTTCTTTTATGCTTTCATTTTCCATTCTGTCATCTTCCAGGTCACTGATTCATTGTTCAACTTCCTCTAGTCTTGTACTATGAGTGTCCGGAATCTTTTTAATTTGGTCAACAGTTTCTTTAATTTCCATAAGATCATCCATTTTTTTATTTAGTCTTGCAATGTCTTCTTTATGCTCTTCTAGGGTCTTCTTGATTTCCTTCATATCCCGTATTATGGTCTCATTGTTCATCTTTAGTTCTTTGAGTAGCTGCTCTAGGTGTGTCTCTTCTGGTCTTTTGATTTGGGTGCTTGGGCTTGGGTTATCCATATCGTCTGGTTTTTTCATATGCTTTATAATTTTCTGTTGTTTTTGGCCTCGTGGCATTTGCTGAACTTGATAGGGTTCTTTTAGGGTTTGTAGACCAGTTGAAGTCCTTATCTCTAATTTACCAGATCTACAGCTTCGCGGAGTACACTTTCTCTAACTAACCAGCAGGTGGCGTCCACGAGCCACCTGTTCTCCACAAGCCAGATCTCCCCTGCTTAGCCTTTTTGGTGAGTGGGGGAGTGAGTCTTGTGGGGCCCAATTGGTGTACCAAGCTTGCGTGTGTAGTTGGTGTTGCCTGCCCTGTATGTGGGGCGTGTTTCTGGGCAGTCGGGGAGGGGAGGTGGCCCTAACAATCAAATCTCCCTGATGATCCTAGAGTTTTAAAGCTACTGCAATAGTCTAATCCTTCAGTTCAGTCCTGCCACAGTTTGTCTCTGCCACTGACCCACAAGTCTTTGGTATTGGCGTATGGCTCCTGAGACTTGCAAGTGGGCCCCTCTTCCAGGCTGTGCACCCCGGGTCCTCTGTTGAGGGATGACTGTGCTATGTCACAGGTGAGTGCCGTCCCCCCAGGGCAGTTCTGGGCTGCTGGGCTGTGTAGGGAGGCTCCCAGTCTGCTGAAATGATGGCTGAATGGGGCTCTGTTAATTCACACTGCTCCCCCTTCCCAGCTCTGGGACATTCAGCTGAGGTTGCAGGGAAGGCTAATGTCCACGCCGAGTTTTGTGGTGTGTGCCTGTTATTTGAAGCACTTCCGTCACACTGGGTTGTCTGGGGCAGCTCTGGGCTATGGGGCTGGCGATGGGCAGGAGTGTTTCCTGTCCACCAGGATGGTGGCTGTGAGCGGACACCCCCCTTTTCTTGGGAAGTTGTGTTGTTTAGTGAATTTTCTCAGCCACTGGATTATTGCCTTTTGTCTCAGAGCTCTCTTAGTTCTGCTCTTGACTTGACGTGCCCAAATTTCAATTCTTTGAAGCTTTCTGTATTGAGCTTCTTAGAGTAATTGTTTTAGAGAAAGCAAAAAGGATTTAAAAAAAAAAAAAAAAAAAACGGCCCTCCTCAGAGATCTAATGGGTTATTGAAATGCTAATAGACAAAGCAACCAGGGCCATTAAGGAAAGGTGCACAGGGCAGAGAGATCAGCCTTGCTTCGGGATTTGCATATGCGCCTCAAGGCCTGATCTCCGCCCTTCCCCTTTCTGTGTTCACCAGAACTCCAAAAATCCTCTGCTTTTATTTTGGAGTTTTTCGTGTTGTTTTTTTTCTATGCCTGTCTCCTCTCTGCTGGGCTGGCTGCTCTCAGAGTCTCTGGTGTCTGGTCTCAGTCTATCTATGGTTGGAGTTTGAATCAGTAGAATGAGTTTCCGATAAGAGCAGCCACTGCAATTCTCCCTTCTCCTTCCTGGAGCTGACAGCCCCTCCTCCCCCGGGACTGAGCCTGGCAGGGAGGGGCGCGGGTCCCCTGGCCGCAAAAACTTACAGATTTCGCTGATCTCAGCAGTTCCACGTTTTCATGAGTGTTGTATGAAGTATGCCCAAAGACAGATTGCTCTGTGGTGTCCAGTCCACGCAGTTCCTGGCTTTTTACCTACTTTCCTGGAGGAGTAACTAAAACATACAGCTCACCAGTCTGCCATCTTGCCCCGCCCTCTGTCCATTTAGCCTTTTCTAAGCCTTGAATTGCTGGAATCCATTAACTACTTGGTGGAATTACTTGTCAGTTCTATGGCTGAGTGTGTGTGCATGTGTGTGTGCATATGTGTATGTGTGAAAATGCCTTTTGGCAAAGAGGAGTAGACATTTTTGATGTACCATTTGACATAGGGTATTTCTTACCTTTAAAACTCTCTCTCTCTCTCTCCTTATATATATAGATAGATGTGTGTGTGTATATATATAGATGTGTGTGTATATATATACATCAGTATCAGGAGTGTGAAAGTATGGTGCTTCTGGTTCCATAACTTCTTCTTAATAATATTTGTGTGGTTTTCTATTAGAAGAGAGGTTTACCTTAAAGAAGGGCTTTGGGTTAATATATTTTCACCTTTACTTTGTCTTCAAGTTTCTTTAGAGAGAACATTTTTAATTCTAACCCACTGTTTATTGTCCTAGGTGGTCTAAAGATGTGTTAAGGTACTTTTTACATCAAATGTTTCAGTGGAGGCACAACATTAAACATCTCAATAAATATTTTTTGGAATTAAATCTAAATGCATGTAAAGTTGGGTAGAATGGAATGGAGGTGGCTTTTTCTTCTCCTAGTCACACCCACTTAAATTTATTTTGCACAAAGTATGGTAATGTGCAACAAGTGCAGAGGCAGCCACAAGAGTAATTGTAGATTTAAGTGGACTCACAGATAGGAGTGAGAGGACGATCAAAAAACAATTGTCTGCTGAAATACATTCACCTATGCCAATATGCATGTCACACAACAAACAGCCCTGAAAAGACCAGTTTGAACATATTTCGTGTTTTCTCCTCATTTGAGATACGTGAGCTATTGATCTCTTATATATTTTTTTCTATAAAATCTGGCTCTGAATACAAGTAGTGCTTTTGTTTATGTGGATTATAGAACATTTTCTTTCTCACAAAGGTTCTGCCCACTCAGTTGGGATGATGTGGCTCTGACAAATATAAGTGAGAATGTGGTAGCAGATATCCTGGAGCAGCCACTGTGCTACAGACTGTTAAGTACAACAGGAAACCCAAGTGTTAAGACAACTACCCAAGAATGTTGTTAAAAAAAGACAGGAAGTATTTCAAATTTATGATGTTCTTAAGAAAAGCTATTGTGCTTAAGGAAAATTGCTTACATCACTTCCACCTACTACAAAATAAGTGGAATACAGGTTTATAAATTCCCTTTCTCTTGGGGGAGTAAACATCAAAGATGATTCCAAAAGAATGGGTTCAGGGGTAGGTTAGTGTAAAATAGTCAATGATTCAATCAGCTTTTATTGAGAACTGACTCTATACAAACATTTTTATGTGTATAATAAAATTGTGGTCACTTTTAGTGCATTCTTAAGTGCACTAATATTAAATATTACATGTATTATTTATAATATTCATTCATAATATTAAATATACAATGAAAATCACAAAATTAGGGCTCATTTTGCAGAGTTCTTGGTAATCTGGGCAACCAAAATTAAAAGTTTTTTAGCATAGTTCAAAGTTCTAGAGCACTGATTCTGTGATTCTGATACTAAACCCAAGTGATTCCTGGCTGCTTTCTGCTCCAGCATTCACACTGGTGTCAGCATAAACATACACATGGAGCCTCTTCTGAATGTGACTCTGTTATAGGTGATATGAAGTGAGGGAACTAAGAGATGCTTGGTTTCTAGGAGTATATGATCTACAACTTGCTTGAATTGAATATGACTGAACAAATTCAATTTCCATTTGCTGTAGTTTATTATTGTAATCCTGCAAATAACAAAAAATGAGAAATACTGAACTCAAAAGAACATCTTAAGCCATGGCCAATCAGACAGACCAAATGTTGAGTGATAACCAATTTGCCACTCATCCAGCTATAGCTAAGATGGGTGGAATTGTTTTGAGTGGAACACTGATTTATTAAGAATTGAAAGGGCTACAAAGATCTGTAAGACACAGTGAGTACTCTCTAACTTACTTTCTAACAGCAAGATAGGACAATAATATAAATAAATATTATGTGGTAGATGATGATAAATTCAACAGAAGTATAAAATGAAAGACTATAGGTATTTAAAGGAAAGCACTACCACCTAGAATTGAGTGACCCCAACATGAAGTGGTTAATAGAAAATCAGGCAGGGAGCACAAACAGAAGTATAAACATACAGAAGTGAGCAGGTCGTGGGGGGATAGGGGTGGAGCAATTGGGATGAGGGAAGGTGAACCTGCAATATGTTTTCATGAGAGAATAACAGGAATCCATCTTGAGTGGAGAAGAAAACAGTGGTTTGTATTTCTTTGGAAAGGACGACTATGAAGTCAGGAAACTATGGTTTTAAAACCAGCTGACATCTATCACTATCCTTGTTACCTTAGGCAAGTTACTTGAGATAACTGGTTGATGAATCTAATCTGAGAAAGGAAGGGCTGGACCTACCTGCCTAGGGATCTCTAATGTCCCTTCCAGCTCTGAAATTCTTTCTCTGTGTATTGGCACACACAATTGTAAACAATGCCACATTTATGCTCACATAAAGGAACATGGGCTTTTGAAATGGGGGAAATAAGAAGGATTTGTATCTGTACTTCCCAAGGTTAAATGCAGACATTAAGACTTTTTAATTTAATGTTGGACATGTGAAAGTTGTAGAGACATGGAGTCAAGAAATATATAAAGCAGCAGATTTGAAAGGCTTTTCTGATGTGTAGCCAAAACTACTTGATTAAGTAAAACCAGAGAACATATGATCAAGATTTAATGTGATGACAAAGGGAAATGAAAATCTCTATTGACTTAAGAATTCTGGGGAATTGATGTGATTGAGGACAGAGATTTTATATCTAAAGATTGGAAGACACATGAGATGGGGGAAAACTGGAGATAGGGTGAGGAATTAGTCTGCATTACGCTGTGGTTTATGAGCAGAGAGAAAGTGTGCCACACTATAGATGATCAACTGGCAGGCTCTTCTATACCACAACTCTTCAGTACAGTGTAGAGAAAGGGGATGAAGACATAATGCGTTGTTTTTGAATGTGAGCTATCCAAGGAAAGCTGGCTAAGAGAGAGTGAGAGAAGACTAGGTAGTAAAAGTAGCACACACTATTGCTTAGAAATTAAATTAAATTTTGATGACTACAAAAATGGGACAGTCTATATAACTTTAAACCTTAAGTTTTAGTTTAGTTTTCATCCCCTAATTTTATTAACTTATTTTATATTGCATTATTTATTTCCAGTTTTATTTCAATGTTCATAATTTCTCTGATAAGCAATTTGGAAACTATACAGCACAAAAAAGTACTCCCTACCATTAAGGAGAGATTCTGGGTTTGGTGGGACGAAGTGTGGCTAATAATGAAAATAAGTTTTTTAAAATAATTTCTCCATTACTAATCTGACAGATGTCTCAGTGTGGCATCTAGATAAATGTAGAAATAATGAGTAGCACGATACTTCAAAGCTTTGGTTTATACTCAAAATAAAAGAAAAGCCTCTTCATGCTTGTGAATGAATTTGGAGAATTAGTATTTTATCATTTAGATGTTTTCACCAAATGATAGGAAGCTTTGCAGAGGAAAAAAAAAAAAGAAACATTTTAACTAGTTGTAGCATGCTTTCTTTCAATTAGAGAGGTTATAACCAGGGTTAGAAACAAAACTTGCAAACTTTAAATCCAAAAATATAGATGACCTGCTAATTGGGGTATAAGCTCCTACAAAACATGGATCACAGCTTATAAATGTTTGTAAACCTAGTACTGGTACACAGAAAGTGCTCAGTATGTATTTGTGAAATTGAATTAAATATAAGAAATACTACTGTGGAATGGCTGGGACTGTAACCTATAAAAAGTAAGAGAAATGCATGTTGTTCTTCATGTGAAAATCCTTTGAATTCACAATAAATTCTAATCAGCCTGAGATACAGTGTTCCAGAACACCCCAAACTTGAGGTCTGTGTGACAGATCGGCAGGGGAATGTGAGCCACCACCCCTGCTGTCTGGATAGAGCTAGCCAAAAAGCCCGCTGTCACTGCTGGAAACCCCAGCTTGGCTGGGGATGTGTGTCTTTGATGGCAGCAGGTTCAGTGTATGAAAAATGGGCCATGGAGGTGCGGAAACACCAATTGACCTTGAGAGAATGAAGATAGGATGGCACACTGTTTGGAAAAGCCAGCAGAGGCTCGCTTAGAGACGATTGGGGAAAACAGTGTTCTAATTACAGTGTTGGAATAAAAAGAATATCATCAACTTTTAATTTTCCTTCTAAAGGATTATTTTCTGTTAGTGTTTAATCCCAAACCAAAAGTCATCCGACCTGGGTTCCATTGCTCACACCATGTGGGGTGTGGAGGGTTGGTTGGGGTGATGGTGATGGTGTTCAGTTTTGAGCTGTGTAATATTGCCTCATTCATTTTTTTTTGTAATTTAAAAGAAAGTTGTGTGGTAATGTTTACTTAACTTTTGCAGAAATAGCAAATAAGAAATAAAGGCTGGATGATATATGAATGCTAACTATATTTAGATACCATTTCCAGTTTTTTAGGCAATGTATGTGGTGGGTATAAATAAATTTCAAAACTTCTAAAATAATCTAACTACAACAAAACATGGCACAGAACATTTTAGCTAGGATAGCTTTGTGATATAATCTCAGTGTTACCTTCCTAGCCTGTCTTGTATCTGTAGTAAAAAATTAAACTCTCCCTATAGAAGCACTCTAAATCCAAGCGATACCGCAGCCAACAGGAGTTAGGAAATCTTTAAGCTTCTCAGTTTATTGAGAAGCATTATTATTATGGATAATAATGTGGTAATATGTTTGCTTCCAGGAGGGTCTGATTTTTCATTTCAGTTTTTTAAAAAATATATAAATTCTACAATTTGAATGGAAGCATGGTGACTTGGAAACAGTCTGGCACCATACTTTAATTTATCTCCAAGTGCTGCTTATTTTTCCAATATCTTCATTAAATAGTTTTTCATCTTAAATATGATTTGCATTATTTTGGCTATAAAGGCAACATGACATTCACCACACCAGGAAAGTGAGATAAGATTCAAGTGCTAAAACTTCCTTGGCACCATTTCATGAAGCATTCTTTGACTTGGCAGCTTGAGGGTCTGGCAGCTACAGAGCAAGTCTCTGTTGCCCACTCCGGTTGAGCATTCTGGGCATCCCTTAAATGCACAGAAAGAGTGGCACGCTCACCCTGGAAGGATGACATCACTGGCAGTCAGCTCCTCTGCTCTGCATCTGTCTCCTTTGAGGGCCATTCCACACCCATGTCTCTTTCTGCTCACTCACTAGGTTTCTAGCACAGGAACTAGGCAGAGATATTTTTTTGGCTTCTGTTCGAATCTTCTTCACGTATAATTCATGGTCAGTGCAATTTTGTGTCCTTGAGTGCTTATTCTTTCCTGTAAATAAAGTAAACCCAATATCACATAGCACCAAATAGTTTCTAATAGTTACATGTAAGTGTTCTCTATTTAATTAGTAAATATCTGACAAACTCAGAATTTGTGCTCTAAATTCTGACTTTTCTATCCAAGGTCAGATAGAGAGTATTTAAAAATGGGCAGCAAAATTTGAAGAGATCTATAGTCGACCTCTCTGCCATTTTCCTCCTTTTCATCCCCAGGCTTTGATTGTTTTTCTTTTTATTCAATTTTTTGAAAGTGGTGCATGAGTACATTGTTTTGAAAAGAATAAAATACATAGAGGTGTACTAAATAAATTTCTAAATTCTCACCTTTAAAATGTCCTCCCTTGCTCCCTTTCTCAATGTAATCCTACTTTCTTTCCCAGTCCAAAGTGAAGTATCTGGTGTTGCCATAGAATGTTTTGGGATATGTTATACAAAATTTGAAATGCGGTTAGTGCAGTTGAGGAACTGATTTTTAAATTTTATTTAGTTTTGATTCATTTAAATTTACCTTTTTATAGACACATGTGGTTACTGCTCCCATAATGGAGAAGGCAGGTTGAGATATTTTTCATCTGTCCCCGAGGTCATTGCAATAGACTCCTCATCAGTGCCCATCTTGAGATTGTTTCCTTTTCATCAACATGAGCCTTGCACAAATTTGGTATTTCTCTGCTACAAATCCTTCAATGAGTCCTCTTTTACTATATAATTCTCAACTTTGCATGATATACAAGGCTTATTGTGATCTGGCCTTTGCTTATCTGTCCAGCTTCCTCTTACCAATCCTTATGTCTCATAGGACATGTCACACCTTCTCAGGCCTCCGTGCCTTCCCTAGGGGTCTCTCTTCCCTCATGTATCTAACAAATTCCATCAAGTCTCAGGTAACTCCACTTTTTTTTCTTAAATGGTTTCCCAGCAGCTGCAGATGCTTGTCATTTCCCCAAGGCCCAATGCAGAATACCCAGCAGGTGTGGCCCAAGTGCTACTTCCTGTCTCCCACTTTCCAGTCTGGTAGCAGGGAGGATGGCTATTTTACTTTCCTATCAAACATCCTATGTCACTACTGGGGGATAACAAGAGTTCCAGGAGGAAGTCCTTTTGCTGGAATGTAAACTTCATGAGGGCAAGATTAATATATTTTGTTCACAAATACCACAAACTCCCAGAACAGTGCCACAGATTATAAGCTTAATAAATATTTGTAAAATGAACAAATGATCACACTATATTTTCATATTTTTCCACTGTTATCCATGTTGGCCAAAGTCTGTAAAGCAGCACCCAGGTTAAAATAATTTTTGTGACTTTACAAAACATAGAAATTAAAACAGCCATGAATCTCAAAATCTGTTCACATCATTATACTTGCTGCATTTCTCAGGCAAGGAAAGTGACTGCTTTAGGACAGAAACGAAAAAATAAACAAAATCACCAAATAGCAATACTCGCTGAGATGGGACCCCCAAGAATACTCACCCAACTCACCTGCCCTGACTACTGGAATTCATTTCCATTAAAGCCCAGCACAACAGCTTCTGTTATCTAACTGCACCAGGCTCCCATTTTAATAGAATCAGCAAATGTAATTAAAGCTAATTTTCTACCCATTAGTAAACACTCACCAAAATGCTTTGTTTACCAGTAAAACCAATACCTTCCAATGCAGAAGTTCACGCCTACATTAACTGATTGGAACCTTTTCTAATGAGCTCCATTAATATTAATTGTGGTTAACTTCTGCTTAATCTAAAAATCAGTTTCCTATATAAATGGATTGTATTCATATTCAAACCAATTTGTATTAATTTTAGTAGTCAAATTTCAGGGGGCATCATGTCAAAACCATTAATGAAAGTGTAATATAAAACATCTATTGTATTCTGTTCATATTCACATTCCTTAATTAGGTAATGCTATTAAGTAAAAGAAAATCTGTTAAGTATCGATTTATCACATTACTGGCTTATTGCTCTTGATTTCATTATCCATTTCCCCTTCCCACAGCTACTTGGATATATCACCTCAATATTATTTCTTCTATTTTTATTGAAAGACCATTTATTTACATGAGTAGGCATTTTACTATTTTGAAGGAGCTGTATAACTCACCCGAGGTCTTTATGGTATAAATTAAATAGTTAAACTGGCTTGGATATTATTTACTCAAGAGTTCTCAATCAATATTGTCAATGGTATCTAGTATTTTAAGTTTACTTTCCAGCTGTCCGTTTGTATTTATTTTCCTCTCCCATTGAACATAGTTAAAAAAATAATAAAAACCTGAACTACTGTCTGAAATATTTAAAAAGAACAATGATTGAAAGCTTTTCCATTTTTATATTATATGTTTGGGATATTATTTTTATTAAAACTGTTTATAACCTGATGACATAAAGTTACCCTTAAGTTTCAGTATTTGTTTTTGCTCTCTGAATATTTCTCATCCTAATATATGAATAAAGCATGTTCTTTTTTGTCCACTACCCATCTCAGATTTTTCTTCATGGATAGGCTTAGATTGGACTTTCAGAAACCCATCATAAAGCTTCCTTATTTTGTTTTTTACTTGTCTTTTCCAAAAGAAACTACAGACATTTTAATTTTAATATCACCATCACAGTCTCATTCATTAGTGAAGATTAACATCCCTTCTTAGTATTCAATGCTCATTACTTTTTAATTATCTCAAATGTGCCTTGTACACAGAGTTTCTCATTAGGACAAATTCATATTTGCCTTATCATGTTTTGCAGTTCATTCAGAGCCCACTAGCACTGGGTATAAAGCTGCTTTTAGTTTCTAAGAGCTGTTCTGAAGGTTGGGATTGGGTAGAAAATCTTATTATTTTATAACTACATGTTATTGGTAGGATTTTCCTTTTAAAAGTATTTAACTTGATCCTGGTACTTAGAGTTGAAGCTGTTTGAGCTATTAAGGAATATACCTCCTGTGCTTATATCTCCTCAGTGAATTTAATATCCACCAAAAAAATCCTTATTAAAATACAAAACTGGGGGAATCTGAGCTGTTCTAATTAATTCCAAGAAAGTATAACCGAAGAGCAGGCTTGATACATACTTTCTCACGTAAGTTCTCTATTCACGCATGTAATAGAGAATATACCTCCAAAATTCATCCCTTGCACATGACCTTCAAGTTTGTATTTTCCCTTTAAAAATTAAAAAAAAAATGATTTATAAAGGTAAGTTTCTCAGTTAGAAAACCAAGCAATGTACAAAAGTGTAAGTAAGAAAGTAAAATTCCCCTGAAATTGTAAAACCCTGGAGTAAACTGATATTAGCATGTTGGTGTAGTTCCGAGTATCTCTCAATGCATTTACATCCATTCATTTAGTCATTTGTTCAATAATTACTTATTGAGCATTAACTATTATCAAGACATAATTCTAGACCTAGGGATATGTGGTGCAAAAATTAAATCCCTTCTTTGCGGAGTTAATCCTAGTGAGGGAAATTGTAAACAAATATACAGCAAAATTTCAGGTAAGTATGAGTTCTGTGAGGGAAAATGAAGCATAAAGAATAAAGAATAACTGGATGGTGGGAATAGCTTTCAGATAGGGTGAGCAGGGAAGGAGGAGACATTGAAGCAGATAATTCTCTCAACTGAGAGAAGAGCCATTGAATGTTTGGGGGATAAAGAGAACAGGAAGAGGGGAATGTCCTCCAGCTCCAGACAGGAATGTGCCTGGCAGGTTACAAGGACAGTATGAGGCCCGTGAGAATGGACCAGAGGGACAGCAGTGATGGTGGAAAGGTAGGAAGGTAGTGGGTCAAGGTACAGAGTAGGGTTTCCAAGTGTGATTGAAGCCCTTGAGGGTTTTGGACAAAGGATGGACATAATTTCTTTATATGTTTTTTAAAAGTTCAGTGTGGCAGCTGTGAGAATAGACTCTAAGTAGGGAAGTAGGGAGATTCACAATATGTCATGGATCCCTTAAATGTTAGCAAGTGCCATGTAGGCTCTTCCAGGGTTTCTTAATAACAGCACTATTGACATTTTGGGCCAGATAATTCTTTTTTGTGGGAGTATGTCCTATGCATTGTAGCAGCTTATCTGACTTCTTTCTACTAGATGCCAGTAGAATCCTCCTCCCAGTTGTGACAACCAAAAATGCCTCCAGAAATTGCCAAATATTTCCTGGGGTGGCAGGAGGCATGAGGTTGCCCCTGGGTGAGAACTACTGGGCTAGGCAATGCTGTGATAACAAGAATCTCCAAATTCCAACAGTTTAATGCCTGTGTTTGTTATTTCTCACTCATGCATGAGTCCGGGAGTTCTCCAGGGTAGTTCCCATCTAAGTCGTGGGATCCAGGCTGTTTGGATCTTGCAGAAACACCATCTGTTTTTCAGGTGTGCAGGACAGGGAAGGCAGAACTAGCTCTTAAATACTCCTGCTCCAAGGTGACTGCCATCACTTCTGCTCACAGTCTGCAGGCTAAAACTCACAGCACAGCCCCTTCTTACTGCTAGGGGGCTGGCAAAGATATGGGAATACATGACTGTTTGGTGACTAATAAAGGTATCTACTTCTCTTCCAGGCATAAAATTATCACTGGTCTAAAACAGTTCTGAAATTCTGCAGGATAGGTTTTATGAAAATCCCTTACCCTGTGGGTATGAGCTCTGAGATTTGCTCTTGATTCTGTGGCTCCATTTCCCCTCTCGGCAAAGTTTTTACTTTCCATCTGTCTTGGGCACCTTTGAATTGGTTGTTAAGGTTTTGCTTTCCTTGGTGGCTACACAGCTTGCACAGCCTAATTCTTTCTCTTGGAGGGTTGTGGAGTTATAGGCTTTTTAAGGCAATATAACTGTCTCATAATCTCAAAAGCCTTCTTATCTTTCAGATTACTTTCATTTCCATGTGCTGGTAACCTCCTCTGCAGTGCTTTTCCAGACATAGCTCTTATGTCTGTTTTATTTCTTTCCTTTCTTGTGCTCAAAGGTCATTCTCTCTCAACTTAATAGTGGGTAATTTGAAAGTATCTGGAACAGGAAGAGTGAGTAAGATGTTAAGTTTTTAATATCTATAATTATTTGAACTACTGTGAAAGTAGACATAAGGTTTCTGGAGCAGGAAGAGCATATAAATGATTACTTATAGCAATAACTGCAATGGTTCCCTTTTGCCCCAATTAATCTCCCTCCTTGGGTGAGGTTATGAGAGCTGGATAGATGTCGCCTTACATGTACCTGGATCTACAGTACATGAAGAATGCAAAAAAATTTGTTTACTTTAGTGAGTAAAGCTTCTTCTTTCCTCTCAGGAGGAGAAAAGGGGCATCTGTGAGTTTATGTAAGCAAAGGACAGCTGCCCCTTTTCTCTTCCTGAGAGAAAGAAGAAACTTTACTTCCCAAAGTAAACAAATTATCCTAGCCAAAGAAGGGATTTAACTCTCTAGAATGTAAATAAATGTCTACGGTGGAGGTGTGGTAGGATAAACAAGCATCTTCCAATTTATTACCCGTGGAATGTTTCCATGACCCCAGGTCTCATCCTCTTTTGCAAGGTAATGCATACTTTGGGGATGTCAATATCTAATCCCTTCTGAAGTTTATTGGGTATTCAGTTATGTTTTAACTTCCAAGACTTGTCCTTAAACCAGGTTTCAGTAAAATGTGTCCAGAAATACCTAAAATAAAAGTATTCACTCCTGGACCATACCTTTAATCTAATCTTAGCCCTGAAGCTTTAGTCCATTGGTATCTTATGCTGAGTGTTTTTTCACTCAAAATCCCTTTTTTCCAACTTAACTACAATAATAACTTTTTATTGAAGGGACGATTTAGTTAGAAATGTCAGAGCTATTTATATTTGCCAAGAAATAATAGGATAAAGGTTTTGTGGACTGATATTTTAAACTGCTAAGATATGATTTCATTCACACTGTACATTATACCATATTGGTGGTATTAATGTTGAAAATCTTAGTATATGTATTCTAGTTACCATGTAATTTACTATATTAATTTCATAGTCACAGTTATGTTGGATTAAAAAGCAAATCAAATAGCTCTATATTTTCAGTTACATAAACCCTTCTTACCAGAGCAACTGTGTATATGTGCTTAATGTGTGTTTTCTGATTATTAAAATTATTCAACTGATTTTTAAACAGCAAGAAAATCTTTTAAAATATTTTGTAGTCTTATATATTAAAAAGTCTGGTATTGTATCTGAAACAAGACTTATAACATTATATCTAGGAGAAAAGCTTTATTTTCCCCATAATGTTTTTAATGCAATTTTATTGAGATATATTCACATACCATACAATCATCCAAAGTGTACAATAATTTGTTCACAATATCATCATATGGTTGTGCATTCATCACCACAATCAATTTTCATTACTTCAAGAAATAAAAATGAAAATAAGAATAAAAATAAAAATAACACTATGAAAGAAAATTCAAAACATCTGATTCTCCTTTTCCCTCCTATTATTCATTTATTTTTTGTACCTTGTTATACTCATTTGTCCATACATTGGATAAAGGGAGTGTGAGCCACAATGTTTTCACAATCACACAGTCACACTGTATAAGCTATGTAGTTATACAAGCGTCTTTAAGAATCAAGGAAACGTTCAAACATTTCAGTTATTTCCTTATAGCTATTCTAATACACTAATAACTAAAAAGGGATAGCTGTCAATGCAGAAGAATAACCTTCAGAACAACCTCTCAAATCCATTTGAAATCTCTCAGCTATTGAGACTTTATTTTGTTTCATTTATTTTCCCCCTTTTGGCCAAGAAAGCTTTCTCAATCCCACAATGCCAGGTTCCGGCTCATCCCCATAAGTAATGTCCCAGGTGGGGGGAGGGCAGTGAGTTTATCTGCAGTGTTGGCTTAGTGAGAGAGGCTGCATCTGAGCAACAAAAAAGGTTCTCTGGGGATGACTCTTAGCCTCTCCTTTACAGTAAGAAGCTTCATAAAGGGCAAGCCCCAAGACCGAGGGCTTGGCTTACTACAATGGTAGTCCCAAATGCTTGTGAGAATATCAGGAATTCCCCAAGTGGGGAAGTTTAATATTTCTACATTTTTCCCCAGGCCCTCAAGGAGGCTCTGTGAATATTCCTTACTCTTTGCCCAAATTACTCTGGGATGTTTCAGGGCTTCATGCTAACCTGTACAAACCAATGAGATCTAACTCCCTATTCAAGGTTCATGTATTGTTGTGTTTGAATAAACTGACCATACAAGTCAAATTAGAAAGCGTGCTACAAAAAAGATAGATTTCCCACCAAACAAACATCTCTTCCTTTGCTCTCACATAGAAGTTGAAGTTCTAAAGCACTGTCAATATCATCCTTTTCCCTTTAGCCTGGTTTACCTTAGTCCTAACCAAGTCTATTTTGTTTATATCTCTAATTGAAGTCTGATCTCTTTTTCAGCTTCTTCAACATTTGCTGTATGGGGTAATGCTGAAATTCACAGCTGCCAAACTCTGGCTCTGAGTCTCAGGTGTCACACAGATACCCGAAGTTACAGGGAATGACCAGGTTATATGCAAACAGTTCATCATCTCAGAATTTATAAATTGCCATTACAACTCATGAATAAATGTGACTGCTGTAAGAGCTTACAATCTACGAACCTTTACAATAAGCCTTCCTCTGATAAGCTATGCTCTTAGATTCAATTTTCAGAGTTTGCGCATTATCGTTAGTGCATATTAGTGAGGTGTTACAATGTTTATCTTTTTGATTCTGGCTTATTTCACTTGACATACTGTCCTCAAGGTCCATGCACCTAGTTACATACCTCACAACTTCATTTCTTCTTTCCATTGCTCAATATTCCATTGTATGTGTGCAACACAGTTCACCATTCCATTTATTGGTTAATGTACTCTTAAGTCTCCTCCATCCTTTGTGATCATGAATAGTGCTGCCATAAACACCAGTGTGCAATGTTCATTCCATGTCCCTGTTCTCAGTTCCTCCAAGTATATGCCCAATAATGGGGTTGCAGGACCATATGGTAAATCCATAGCTTTCTGTGGAACAACCACACTGCACTCCACATGGGCTGCCCCATTCTACTTCCCTACCAACAGTGAATAGGTACATCCTTCTCTCCACATTTTCTCCAGCTCTTGTATCCCTCTATCTATTTTGTAAAAATTTTATTCACACACCATACAATCTATTCTAAGTAAACAATCAATGATTCCCAGTATAGTCACTTAGTTATGCATTCACCTCCACAACCTATATGAGGACATTCCATTTCTTCCACAAAGAAAGAGGAAAAGGAGGGAAAAAAAAATGAAGAATAAAAATATAAAAGACAGAAGAAAACTAAAAATAAAATAAAATACAATGTGAAGGTCAGACAATACCACCACCACCAAGAATCCCATATCATTCTCTTATAACCCCCTCTTATAGATATTTAGCTTTGTATACTGCCTTTTCTACAATTAATGGAAGTATCTTACAATATTACCAATAACTATAGACTCTAGTTTGCATTGATTGTATTTTTTTCTTTGCACCAGTCAATTTTCAACACCTTGAAATGTTGACATTCATTTGTTCTCCCTCTTTTAAAAACATTCTCATATTTGTACATTTAATAACCATCATTGACCACTCTAGGTTTCACTAAGTTATACAATCCCAGTCTTTATCTTCTGTCTTTCCTTCTGGTGTCATACATTCCCCTAGCCTTCCTCTTTCAACTGTACTCACACTCATCTTTGTTAAGAGTATTTATAGTATTGTGCTACTATCACACCATATTATGCCATCCATTTCTGGATCTATACAATCAATCCTGTTGACCCTTATGTACTTCTTCATCATCAAATGCCCAATTTGTAACCTCTTTCTATCTCTTGATAACCTGTGTTCTTAACTTTAACTCTCAAATTTCACTCATCAAACATTAGTTCATATTAGTGAGTCCATACAGTATGCATCCTTTTGTTTCTGGCTAATTTCACTCAACATAATGTCTACTGTCTGCCATTTTGACTTTTGGAATTTATATATCATATCTGATTTTATTTTATTTTCCCTTTGTCTTTCTTTTTACTCTCACTGATAGTTTTCATTTCTACTCTCTTCTCCAAACCCCTCTCTCCTGTCTTTTCCTATCTACCTGTAGTGCTCCCTTTAGGATTTCTGGTAGAGCAGGTCTCTTGTTCACAAACTCTCAGTGTCTATTTTTCTGAAAATACTTTAAACTCTCCCTCATTTTTGAAGAACAGTTTTGCTGGATGTAGAATTCTTGGTTGGCAGTTTTTCTCTTTCAGTATCTTAAACACATCATGCCACTGCCTTCTCACCTCCATGGTTTCTACTGAGAAATTTGCATATAGTCTTATAGAGCTTCCTTTGTATGTGATGGGTCACTTTTCTCTTTCTGCTTTCCAAATTCTCTCTTTGTCTTTGACATTTGATTATCTGATTATTAAGTGTCTTAGAGTAGGTCTATTCAGATCTATTCTGTTTGGTGTATGCTGTACTTCTTGGATCTGCAATTTTATGTCTTTCATAAGAGATGGGAAATTTTTCCATGATTATTTACTCCATTATTTTTCTGCCACTTTTCCTTTCTCTTCTCCTTTTACGACACCCATGACACATATATTCATGTGCTTCATGTGGTCATTCAATTCCCCAAGATCCTGCTCATATTTTTCCATTCTTTCCCTATCTGTTCTTTTTTGTGTTGGATTTCAGATCTCCTGTACACTGGTCCTGAATTTTTCTTCTGCATCTCCAAATCTGCTGTTGTATGCCTCCATTGTATTTTTCATCTCTTCTATTGTGCATTCCATTCCCTTAAGTTCTGCCAATTGTTTTTTCAAACTTTCAAATTCTTCCTTATGTTCACCCAATGTCTTCTTTATATCCTTATCTCTTTTGCCTTATCTTCCCTCAACTCATTGATTTGATTTTTGAATTGATTTAGCATATTTAATTGAAGGTCTTTAATTAGTTGTTTCAGCTCCTCTATCTCATTTGAAGTGTAAGTTTGTTCCTTTGACTGGGACATATCTTCATTTTTTTCTAGTGTTATTCATAATTTTTTG
Source organism: Choloepus didactylus (assembly GCF_015220235.1). Classification (NCBI taxonomy): domain Eukaryota; kingdom Metazoa; phylum Chordata; class Mammalia; order Pilosa; family Megalonychidae; genus Choloepus; species Choloepus didactylus. The sequence goes on from NC_051311.1 coordinate 84,320,506, forward strand.
TTTTCCAGTCATCTGGTTTCCTTGATTACCCCAATCAGATTTTCCCAAACCAGACAGGCCCAGGTCTCAGAAAGAGGGTATAATCAGTATCATGTTTCCCTAAGAATGAGACCCAGAAGGTTGTCAGACTTTCCTGTGAGGCCTCTAGATTCTGTGCTTTTCCTATTGCCCAGCAGGTGGCGTTTGTCAGCCAGCAGCTCCCCACTGGTGTAAAGAGGTGTGTTGCCTTTAATTCTCAGTAGATCCTGTCTTTGCCAGGGGCTGAGAGTGTAAGAAACCAAGCTTAAGCTGTTTCTGTTTTTTTTTCCCTCAGGCCCTAGGGTCTGAGTTCTCTGAGGGAGGGCAACCACTTGAGCTGGACCCCTTCTCCCTATTTTCTTAGGGAAGAGAAGCCCCTTAGGGATTTGTCTCCTACATTTGACTTCTTCCTTTGTTTCTCTAAGTATCTTAACTCCACCTTGCCTGGGTCAGAGCTGACAATTTAAAATGCCTGAGGCTTTCTCTAATAAGCTACTTAGAATGAGAGGAAAAAAAGGAAAAAGAAATAAATCCCCTTTTTAGAGCCAGTCCTCAGCCCCCCAGTTACCAGTCAAGAACAAGAGTTGGTGCTGGTTCTGTGTCCCTTTTCTTGGCACACATCCCTTTTTTAGTATTCTGAGCTCAGCTGACTCCCAAAGCCTCTGTTTTCATTTATTTATGTATTTTTCCATCAGCCCTGCCTCCTCTCTGCCAGGAGAAACCTCCATGTTCCTTTCCTGCTTGCTCCAGGTTTATCTGTGTTCATAGCTTACATTCAGTAGTCCAAATTTGTTAACTAAAACTGCATTTGGAGCTTGGTTGAGCTACCTTCCCTTCCTCCTAGTAGACTGCCCCCTTTTCCCACAGGGAAGCATGTCAGCTCAGCCTGCCACGCTGGTGGGGGAGGGGCACCAGCTCTGCAGTTTGGGGAGCTTCACTTACAGTCCTTATACTGTGATCTCAGCCACTCCCCCATTCCAGACTTGTGTACCAAGTGTGTCCACTCACAGATGTCACCCAATGGTTGTTCCAGACTATTTACTAGTTGTTCTTGGCTATGTGCTATTGTTCCAGAGGACTTACTAAATTCCACACCTCCCTATGCTGCCATCTTTCCCTCCTCATAATATTTTTTTTTTTGGCTTTTACAAAGGGGGTTTATTTGTTTACAAGGTTACAGTCCTAAGGCCATAAAAGCATCCAAACTAAGGCATCATCAATAGGCTATCTTTACTGAAGAATGACTGATGGCATCCAGAAAACCTCTGTTAGCTGGGAAGTCACATGGCTGTGTCTGTCCCAGGCTGTGTTTCAACTCCTCTTTCAGCTCCTGTGTGTTCTTGGTTCTTTCTCCCAGGATGTTTCCCTCTCCATAACATTTTAGTTGATAAGATCACACCTGAGTACAAATTCTTCGCTATATCATAAATTTTTACTTACTATTGAGTACTTCCACACTTTCAAAATGTTCATTATGCTTCACTCCTATCTTAATTCTCTTTTCTTCAATTAATGCTTGACTTTTGGTTGTTGAATCCATAGGAATTCTCACTGGTACAATGGGATTCCCTTGGTTTGCATCCCACCCCCTTCTCTTCGCACACGTGGCTTCTCCTACCCTGTGATGTGGCCTGTGGAACGGCGTGTGTCACTGCAGCACGCACAGCTAAGCTCTTTCCTCCAGTTACCCTTTATCCACCATTCAGTCCTAGGATTCTATACATGGTTGGTGCTCTCTGCTCTCTGGAGAACAGATCTGAGGAATGGCTTGTGCAGGCCCTAGAAGTGTCCTCAGGCCTCTTGGTCAGGAAATTATGAGGTCTGTGTCTAAGGAGCATGTTTTAGAAGGGATGTCCCAGGCTATAGGTGTACCTTTTTTATTTTGGCTCTGTGGACTCAGTTCCCTATGGAGGGATATGGCTGGAAGAGGACCACAATGGACCTTTCAAATTGCAGTGCCTGAGTGGTTCTTTCTCATGGGTCTAAAGGTGTTTCTGGCATGAGTATTCTGACAAATATCAACATGGGACTTCGTGTTGAAGGCATTTCCATGTTCAGTACTTTTGTCCAATTTCTTTCCTGTGGGTGTGTATTTTTATATAAAGTGATACATGTGCTCACATGAAAGGTTTAATCATAATCATTACACTCAATATTGCTTGTTTGTATAGGTATATTGAAGACTAATTTCTGGCAAATTTTTGCACCTGCATTACATTCATAGGATTTCTTCCCAGTATGTATTTGGAAATGTTTTTTGATATATAATTTCAAGTGGGAGATTTTCACCACTTTTCTCACATTCTTCAGGTTTCTCCCCTCTGTATTTTTCTGTTGTCTGAAAATCAGTGAGGGTTGATTTTCAGTTGAAGGATTTCCCACATTTTTTACATTCGTAGAGTTTCACCATTCCTGAACTCCCTTAGTCGGAATAGAAACCACCTTATTTTCAAAGTCTGTTTCATGTCTTTTATAGTCAAGATATATTTTCAAATTTTGAATCATCTGATGTTGAATAAGGTTATAATTATGGACTTTTTCATTGTGTTGTTAGGGTCTGGTCAGGAAAACAGAAACTACACTAGGTATTTCTGTGGAAGGAACTTAACATAGGGAATTGATTAAAAATGTATGGGAGGACTGAAAAACTGAAAAGGATACTGACATAACACAGAGAATAATTTCAGGAAGCAGCTATCATTTCTAAGGCTGGAGAAATGGGAAGAGGTTGGGAATATCATAAGTTAGAAATACAAAGGAGAGGCCTGTATGGCAGGGATTCAGACTTCCAAAGAGGGGTCATTGTCTGGCTGATGCTGGCAGGAGTTCAAAGGAGGGGCCCTTTAAAGATAGGGCTCAGACTTCTGAGGAGGGGGCTATACTGGATGATGCTGATACTCTGAGTAGTTGTGATTCTGAAAAAGCAAAAAGAAACTGGAGACTAAGAACCAACTACTGTGTCTGGAATAAAGGACTAAGGCTGGATGATGCTAACAGAAATAGGAAACCAGTAGAGAGCAGTCCCTTCCTTTTCTATCCTCTCCCCTTCTGGCCCGCTTCTTGTGACACCTACTGAGAGATCCAAACAGGAAATCACAGCTTCAGCACCGTATAGCAGAATCAAATGAAAACAGCTTGTCACAATTATTCTGGCCATTCCTCTCTCCACCTCCAAGGACTAGTTCTCATTTATGGTCTCTTATGTTGACAGATTAAGCACCCAAGAGCAGTGATAAACAGACTAGCCTAAATTAAGGTAAGTCCATTTGCTGAACCATATAGAACAATCACCACGGCTGCTTTTTATAAGGAACCATTGTCCAATTACAGGGAGTGGGAGCGAGGGTGCTGAAGAAAACAGCTGATAGGAATAGAACATACTATGGTTTCCACCTGATTATTGACGGCCTTCTCTACAGTAGATGACCTTTGATGAATTTCTTTTCTTTTCTTTTCCTTTTTTTTTTTGACAACAGCAGTTAGGAGCTTTATTTTCTGTTAGCAAGAGTTAGCAAAAACCAACAGCTTCAGCTGACTGCAGAGAGCCCATTGTGGGGCTACCCACATGGGTCAAAAAGATCTTCACACTCTGTGCCCATTACAAAAGGTTCTTCCACATATCTTTTCTCCAGACATTCTCACCAGTTTTCCAACTTGTTCTTTCCAAATCCATGACAATCCAGTCACACTATTAGCCACTGCCAATACATCAGAATAGGTCCATATTTCTGGCCATCCTGTAGACCAGAGAAAGTGGAAAATCTTGTAAAATTCAAAACTCTTCTCACTGGGTAAATTTCTCTTTACCACTGTTTTTCATGGGCACAACTGAGTGGGGACTGTGAGGCTGCAAAAGTACACTTCCTGTTGTTTGTAACATACAGTGCAGAGCCATCTATAAAAGTCAGTTTTCTCCTCCTCTTTCAACTGCTCATTGGAACTTTCCATGAGGACATAGATGTAGCATGAGGATGAAGGAAAATGTGAAGGTATAGTTGTCATAAGCATATCAGCCACCTCTCATGCAATTTATTTCTGCTTTCTGGACTGGCTTGAGCCTGAACATTTATATATGAATTGTATTTGATGATGGATTGCTGTAATATATGCCAAATCTGATGGTTTGATATATCAGAAAATGCATAGTTATGCTCAGAGAGCAATTATTACTTGATGTCCTATGGAGGGGAATTGAACAGGACCTAGCAAGCAAGGAAATGTTTTTCAGAAGAATGATTTTCTGGGTTAGAGAGTCATGGTTTGACTCCCAACCCCTATAGGTCTCCACTGCATTTCTTTTATGGGGGATTGCCAGAGCTTTATACAACACTCCCATTTTTCTTAGGCAGTATCAGTATCATTGTATCTGCTGTGTTAAAAAGTTCAAGTAGCAGACTAGCTTGGATTAAAGCATGGGCCAACTACGAACCTTCCCCTTCTTTGGGTCCTGCTCAAAACTGTTAGCCTTTTGGGTTGCTCTGTAAATTGGTAAGAATATCACACTCCAAAATGGTATACAGTTCCAAGAATACAAAGAGACCTCCAATTATTTTGCCTCTTTTTTAATAGTAGAAGGTGAAGATGTAGCAATTTGTTTTTCACTTTGGAGGGCAAGTGCCAATAACTAGTTCTCTAGAAACACCGGTGGAGTGAAGTGATGCTCCCCTAAATTTTCATAGACTTTAACTCCCCCACCTTATAACTTACATGTGTCTTAGTAAGTCATCTAAGTCACCTGATGCTTCCTATTCATCAGGTACAATTTTCCTAATGACATCAATGTAATTAAGTAATTGGTATTGTATGGGATTTCACTATGATCCACATCTGGGCAGTCGAAAGTGTCATCAAGGATGGGAGAGTTGATTTGGTTATAAAGCAGCCTTTGACCTGTCAGGTAAAAGCAGACTGCTTTTCATGTCCATTGGAAATTGTTGAGAAGAAATAAAGCATTTGCAAAATCAATAGCTGCAAACCAAGTACTGGGGTCTTTGATAAGTTCCTCCAATAAAGAAACTGTTTCCAGAAGAGCAGCTATGATTAGTATAATCACCTGAATAAGTTTATAATAGTGCGTAGTCATTTGTCAAGATCCATCTGCTTTCTGCTAGTAGCTCTAAACTCTGTAAGTCCCCCAGGCATGTGGTGTATCTATTGGTTTACTATTGTGGTAGGGAGAGGAAGTTCTAGGGGATTCTACTTTGTCCTGCTTTTCATAGTAGCCTTTATTTCATGAGTTAGGGAGCCAATTTGGGGTTTCTGCCTGCTGCTAAGTTCATTCAAATTACATAACCAGATAATGGGGATATAACAAGCAGGTGGGTCCTTGCCACTGAGTGCATTGTGATACAGACTTAAACACCTTCATTAAAACATTGCGATACAGAATAAAAACACTGTATCAAATGACCACTATATGCCCCATTTTGACTTGTGAAACATTGGGACATTTTGAATCTCCATGAATAAACATTAATTTGGAGCCTAAGTTTGAAAAGTCTAAGGATAGTACATCTCTTGGATCAGACTAGGAGAAAGATTTTACAATATATACTTGTGGCAGTTATTCAGGATCATGCCCCAAGAGGAACTAACTGCCCTTTCATTCAGGGCTCCAGAACTGAGAACATTCATAGGTCTATTAACTGGATAAGCAGCTGTGACTTCAATTGTGATGACTCAATTCTGGTTTATGGCCACCAGATCAAGTTTTGTTCTGATAGAGGAAGAAATATTTAATAGGTTTCCAATATATTTTACTTGTAAAGACACCATGATCAATTAGCCGCTGGAAAAAACCATATGGTCAAATATTCAGATTACGAATTCATCCTTGGTTCACATTACAGTTAATTTCCACCATCTTCTCACTGGACATTAAGCACAGTCAATTATCTGTTAACATTCTGGCAAACCATAATTTCCTTTGAAATCTGGGTGAACATCTCAATGATGGCCCTACCCTCTATCATCCCCTGGACTATTGAGGAGACCCACCAAGGATAATAATTTATCTTAATATATTTCTCAATGCCTTGTTGAAGGGACTGTCTTCCATGCCCCTTTGGGGGATTTAATGGGAGTATGGGTGTGAAAGTGCAGGACACACAAGATAATCCCATTCCAACTTTACTAGCTTCCCAAGTGTTTGGATCAATTTTTTTGCTTGACGAGAAACATGTTTTAGCATCTTAACTAATTGAATGACTGAATGTGGACAACCTTGGGTCCATGTTTCAGTCAATAGACTAAGAAAACTGTTAGAAACACTTCCAGCTGAGGCAACAAATTAAATGCAGCATCTTTGATATATTTACCTATATCCATAAAAGCAGACCCTTCCAGTCTTGCATTCCTCCTTGGCTTAAGACCCCTAGAATTCATCCCCATACTTATTTCTAAGGTTTATGCTAATATAAATTTTCAAAGTATCTTAACTTTCTTGAAGTGTAAGCTATCTCCTCTATGATCAGACTTTGCATTTTCCTCTTAGAGAATATTGCTTTATCTGAGCCTAATGATAGATCTTGGTTAGGGTGGGTCTTAAGGGGAATAACCAGCCTCTTACAATACAAGTGCACACATTGGTCTTTAAGCAAAGAAACCTTATTCTTATTATCATAAGAAACCTTATTATCAAAGAAACGGTGGCTGCTCTGCTGTAAGGGAGACACATCAGCATTAGGGCATTCAAAAGTCTCAGGTTTGAGTTTACCCAGATACAGTCATTCCATCTCTCAGGATTCTATGCCATTTCAATCCATGACCTACCTTTCACATAATAGAAAAGCGAATTCAATTTATGTTATATATATATATACAACCTGAAAAAATTAAACTTTGGTCTGTTTTTGAGTGAGGTTGGCTTTGAAGCTACAAGAAATGAGGTTCTTTTTGGGCCACCATAGAAACTCTGATTTTCCAAGATCTAAGAGTTCAAAGCCTAAAGCTTGTCATTTTCTTGGTAAGTAGAGCAATCAGAAGTATTCCTCTGTCACCAGTGTTTTATCATTACGTAATCGTATCATGCAGTCACCACTTAGTATCCCAAGGCACTTGTCTTCACAATCACAGATGGTCATTTAATTAATTGTGATACCATTGCAAACCATGGATTACTAGTATCCCATTTTCATTGGCAAGGAGCTCAATTCTATTTTCAAGGCCAACAACAAAACTAAACCTTTTTGCATTCTTATTTCAATGGTCTGTGTCCTAGGAGCCCTCTTGGTACCATGCACTGTATCATTCATAGTCCAGAGAGGACAACAGAAACCATACTAAGAATTTCAACAGAGAGAGTCAACTATATGGAATTGGCTAAACAATTGTTGCAGTAATTCTAAAAATAGCAAAGAAGAAAGGGAACACCAAGGTAATAACTTTCTACACAAAGAACACAAAGCCATTAACCATAGGGTAGAAGGTCCAAAGAGAAGAGGTTGGCATTATCAGAACCTGGAAGCTCAGAGGCCAGGCCCCACAGCATTGAGGCTCTAACCTCTGAGAAGGGGACACTGTTGTCTGCTGCTAGCACTTCAGGAGCTTGGATGAGGCAACTCATGGGGCTGGGGCTCAGCTCTGAGGAGGGGCACTGTCTGGATCCTACTGGTAACCATTCAGAGGGTGCCATGAGGCTGGTTCCAAACGAGCTGAAAGACACTGGAGACTTTCGTCAATTGGCAGGTGAGGAGGCCTTGTTGGGGCAATGCTGTTGGTAAAGGCAGCATGAAGAAAGAAGCAAATTCCTTCTTCACCTCTCTCCTCCTACCAATGCCTCTGAGTGTCCCCTTTTAGGACAACTGAACAGAAAGCCACCTGACAAATATATGCAGTTTGCAGTTTCCAGCTCCAAAGTCACAGAAAACAGCAAAGAAGGGTGGATTTCATGCTCAGAGACAATAACTGAATAATCAGGACACCCACTATGAGGCCATTTGTAGGAGTTTGTTCCAGTATGCCTTTTCTCACATGTGGACTCAAGTGTTGATTTCCCAGATCATGTAACTGCATTAGAACTTTTTTTTGAAAGACTTCTAATTAATATTGATTCTGAATTACATTTCATGCCCTTTTCATAGGAGTCATATCTACAAAGCATTTTTCTTGAAGGAAGGGGTTTCATACCCAGAATAAATGTGTGTTTATTTTTTTCTAATACAGTTTCTCTCTCCATCAGCATTTTGCTATTGATGAACACATCAAATTTTCTTAATGAGCAGGTTGAATGACCAGCTTGCCTTCCCTGGCATCTCTCTATCATCAAAGCATTGACTCCCCAGACTTGTTCTACATAGTTCCAGCTTGGAAATTCTTTTTCTACTGCCTTAAACTCTTCTTGCTCCATCTGGTTTAGCATCTGGTTCAATCCTACAGTAGCTTACTGAAATGACATCATCACATCTTTGCCCAGGTCCTTTGAGCAGGATCCAAGAACTGCCACTACTTCCTGAAATCTATAATCACATTTTTGGTTGCCACTTATCCTGGTGATTTGTTCATTTGCTGCTGCTCTTGAAAGATGACAAAGACCCATCAAGGCAGATTTACAGGGGCACAGCCTTCCTTTCTAGCTTCATGCAGGACTAAGGTCATTGTGCCATCAAAGTCACCATTAATTTCATTTTCAACTATTTAGGATCTAGAAGAAATATCTTTTCCAAATTCCAAGGCCCCAAATTGTCTTTAATTTTTTCTTGTGAATTGACATTCTTTCCCAAGCTCTTTGCTTTCTTGTGATATCTTACCAGACTCGGTCAATTAGCACCTAACACACATGATTAAGGTTCTGTATTTTAGTAATTTTCCCTTGAATTACAAGTTCATCATACGTATACTCTTTATTCAAGTTATCATTCCTTCAATGTTACCTGCTTTGCTACTATAGCATGAATTTATATTGTTCTATTCCCCGGAAATAATTTTCTCATGCCTGTCACCTATGACTAAGCCAATATCACATATTTTTGCTTCTTGTTGCAACAGTATCCCACTTTTGTTACAAATGATTTTTGTCAGATTAAGCTATTCTGTGTTAGTAATTAACAAACCTTAAACTTCCCTGATAAACTTTATTAAAGTTTGTTTCTTGGTCTTACGAAGTCTTTTGTAGGTCCAGAAGCTACCTTTAAGTAAATGACTCAGGAATTCAGACAATCTGTGCCTTGCATACCTGCCAGTTAGAAGATATGACTTCCAGGTCACTGCTGCAGAGGCAGAGAGAGCTAGAGGTTCACCCACTGGCTTTTAAATGCTTCTACATGGAGGAGATACCTAACCACCTGCTCAATGCCCATTATCTATAATTAGTCATTTGTCCTGGCTTAACTAAAAGGGCACTGGGAAGTCTGGGGGCACGCTTGGATATAATGGGAACAGTAGATGCCTCTACATTACTGCTCTCCATATTTATAATGAACATTGATATTCAAGATCATTTTAAATGATGCATATATACCCCAGAATAGCTACACTCTTAGTTGATGGTAATTTAGGTTGTTTCCAAATCTCTGCTACTAAAACAATCTTATGAACAGTCTTGCTGAAAACTCTCTAGCATTATTGGTATATCTTCTTCGGATATATTCTTAGTCATGGAATTTCCAGGGTAACAGGGCACCTTATTTTCTTAGTCACTATGTGGGAGAGTTAGCTCTTTGTGCCATCTATAATGCTGGATATTTTCAGTCTTTTCATATTTGCTAATCTGGAAGGTAAGAAGAAATATTTTATTGATCTTCATTTACATTTCTTTATTTACAAATGAGCTTAAACATGTTTAATTATGTTTATTTGCCTTTTGGATTTCTTCACTGTTAAATTTCTGTTCATGTCCCCTACCTAAGTTTTTGTTTTTAAATGGGAATATTTGTTAGGTTTCCAGTTAGCTCATATGGTGACACCCTGATGTCATAGTGAAAAGATCATGCCTTGTAGCCATAATCTTTTCTTCTTCATGTCCTTGTTTTTATGGGTAGTTGAGGCACCAGTTTGTCAAGTAGTCATTAGGATTTTGTTTTAGCTCCCTGCTTCCTCCCTTTCCCAGATGGGTGAGAAAAAACTAACTATCTCACAGGTTGGCCATGGATCTTAAAGACTAGTATAGTTGTAACAGATTATGGGATAAAACAACCCCATGCTCCATAATGTATGTAGGAAGGTTACATAGGAATTTGTTTTGTTTTGTTTTTATCTTTTTTCTTCAGATGAATTTCAAATGGCTTTAGGATAGGCCATCAATCTCTGATGCTAGAATTAAACTAAATTATTTCAATTACAGATATTTATCATCTGATTATAATATTTCTTTAATATTGAAGGGTTCTTAGAGATTTAACAGAGCCTGTCTTATTGTAATTATTATTTTGTAAAATAGTACTCATATTTACTTATCAAACATAAAAATGCACATCTTTGATATGAAACAATTTTCTTACTTTAAAAATAATAACTAACAGTGTATCCCCTTCTATAGGAAGTATTTACATTTTCAAAACTCAGCCTTATATTTGTCAGATCAGCTTGCTGAAAGTACCTGGAAGGTATACCACACTGTATAATGAAAGAGACATTAAAGAGATGACTTGTAATTTATGAAATATATTGTATCAAAGTTTTGATAGAGAACCCTGAGAATAACTCAGATCAATTTCTTTTCAGAATTATGAGACTTCTTGCTCGCTGATGACACAGATATGACAGCATAATGGCTGATGCTAGATGCCAGTCATGCACACACACAGATGCCTCCAGTCATCATTCTGTTTCCAAAAATCCCTGCTGTGTCTTCCTAACTCAAGGGACAGTCCTCTCTGTGCATCCCAGCTTACTTAAATATGTGTTTCTTACCAAGGAAAAAAAATTATCTTTTAAAAATTTATTGTGAGCTCACATGCACTTAATTCCATTATTTAAAAACACTATGTGCTTAATTTCTTTGGCAAAGACAAAGAAGAAATGTTCTAGAGTTCAACAAAGCTACTCCTTATGTATTATGGTCTGATTGGTATAAAGGTCAATCTAATTCTAATACAAATCCCTGGAGATACTGCATTTTAACAATGCAAGTGAGTAGACATGGATTTTCTATGGCTCCTTTAGGTATCTCAGTTTCAAATATTGGCAAGCAGATAATGTCATCCATCTCCTTTCCCTCTATACTTGTAAAAAATGCCCACAGTAGTTTTATAGAATGTTTTTTTTTTCTTATAGTATAGATGGACCTCCCTTATGTGTTACACTTATTTTTGCCAAACCTAATTTTGATGTATTCCATTTTGTGTTTGAACACATGTGGTGCTATTTTGTCACATTATTTTTGATCAAGTATAAGAGACAACCAACTTGGACAATTTGGTATTTAGGGAAAATGACATTTTCATGTTGTACCTTGTAAAACATATATAGGTAGACTTTAGACATCATGAGAGCTCTTAGAAACAGGGGCCATAATAACCTCACTGAGGTTTTCTGTATAATTGGTTAAATTGGGATGAGCCAAAGTGACATGTTCTCCTTAGCACAGATTCTTAAGAATAAGGACTGGATACATTTCAAACTACAGAAGAGTTGCATGCAGCTTAGAAAAGAAAACCCTACGAATAAAGGAAAAGGAGACAGGTTTGGGGGAAGATGGTGCCCCATTTGCACATCTTTTTCTACCTCCACTTCAAATTATCATCTATCCACTGGCACAGCTACCAGGCCAGTGGGCAGGTGAAGTCTAACATGTATGAGAGTAAAGGCCTCCCTAGTTTTCAGATAATGAGAAAAAGAGTGGGACTGGGGCTCAAGATTTGATTCTTCTGTGAGACTGATTAAAGTCTGGGAAGGACAGTGGAGATCTCTGAGGCACAAGTCAGACTGCCAGCTTACAGAGACAGAGAATGGGAGGTGAAAGGAGAGGACAAAGGAAAGAAAGCAAACAATAAAATTTTGTTATTTTTGTTTTCTTAGACTGCAGAAAAGAAAAATACTGAATATAACTCAATGCCAGCCATGTAAAGTGTAGAAGCAACTTGACTTAAGAGGCTAGAACCATGAATATCTAAAGGGAAAAAAGCAACATACACTAGGGCCTCAGCTTCCCAAAAATAATGAGAGGGAGTGCTCTAAAAGTTGGCTCCTGATGAAATAGGAATCATGAAGGAGACCAAAGCAACTTTAACAAAATATAATTAGGTGCATGAAGACATCAGATGACATTAAAAAACTATCTTAGATTGTTAAATAATTATGAATTAAGGTATATGATGTCTGGGATTTGCTGTAAAATAATCCATTGGGTCAGGAGGTAGTAGGGGGTGTATAGATGAAGCAATATTGGTCCTGTTCTGGTATTTGCTGAAGCTGGGTGATTGGTCTGTGCTGGGGTGTTATTATACTATTCTCTTAACTTATATATACATTTGAAAATTTGAATAATAATACCATAAAAGTTATCTTGAAGTATAGAATGATTACTATTGAGAACCAATTTAATGGCCTGGAAGTTAAAATAGAAGAAATAGCTAAAATTTCAGAGCAAAAATACAAAGACATTTTGTAAAGGAAGAGATTAGAGACATGGGTAACTGCTAGATAATGGAAATTTAGAAGGATAATAATGAATACATGGGGGACTGTAATAATTAAGGAAATAACAAAAGAAATTTTCCATGGTTTGAATAATGATTTTAGGCTGTTGATTGAAAGGATTCAATAGATCCCAGGCAGGATTGATGTTAAAAGACATAACCTGATGAGTTTATGATTCAATTAATAAAGAGAAAAGTCTTACGAAGTTCCAAACAAAAGACAAAAATTGCATACAAAGAAAAAGTATTAAACATCATTGGACTTCTTATCTTTAATATTGGAAGCTAAAAGAAGAGTATAGTAACTTCTGCTGACTACTGAAAGGAAAGTACTTGCAACCCATGAATCATGCGGAGGGGATATTTCACTTGTCAGAAGATATGAGTCTATAAGCAAGGACTCAGAATAAAAGGCCCAAATAGCCTGTCTGAAGAAAGCACTCAAGCAAGGATTTCAACCAAATGACAAATGAATTATGACAGAAGTCATAGGAAAAAAGAAGACAAAGAGGGGAGGAAATATTAATGAAGTTAAAATGAGGACTACGAAAGTAAGAAGAAACATGATGCAAAGCAAACCTAATGAGACACTGCAATGAAAAGTGCTAAATCATCTTGGTGCATCCAAGGATCTAGAGTGAGGGGAGAGACAGAAGGAAGTGCCTAGCCAGGTCTTGTGTGATATTGGGGATGGGGAGAGAAAAGGTATTGACACCCCAAGTCTCATCTTATTGGGTGGAAAAAGAAATGGGGGAATAAGGAGAAAAAGTTTGGCATCTTAGTTTGTATCCTATAGAAATAATATGCATCTTTTTTTTAATGTCTGTGGGAATTCTGCAAAAAATACAGCATGTGATTAGTTACAAAGTAAATCATAGCAAAATTTTAAAAGTAGAGGTCTTATGGGGAACATTGTCATAATTCAATAAATTTATGAATAAAATATAAGTAGTGATGAAACATTTTAACTCTAAATATTACAAATTGATAGTCTCATTTAAATCTTAGGTCAAAGAGGGAGGAGAAACTTAAATTTGAGACTAAATAAAAACCAATGGAAAAGAAAAAAACACTTCTCATACCCAAGCCTTTGGACATAATTAAAACACAGTTATACGATAATCAGATGGAACATATAGTTTTAAATTCATTTATGTATTTGCCCAACATATATTCATTGAACATCTCCTGCATGTCAGGCACTGTTCTCAATAATGGGGTACAGCAGCAAACAAGGTCTTTGTCCTTCTTGTGCTTTCACTTTATTGATGGAGGCAGATAATAAAAATTAACCAAAAAAAATACAATTTAAGTTTATAGAATAAAAATAAGGTGGGGAAGAGTATAGATCAGAAAAGAGATGCATTTTTTGGCTGTCATTATTATTAAAGAAAAATGATGAACACTAAGGGATCACAGAACTCGTCTTAGGAAATTACTAATAGAACAACAAACAAGCCCAAAGTGAGGAGAATAAATAGAGCTGAAATTAATTTACATAACAGAAATGCAAATAGAAAATGTGATATCAGGATGGAAAAGAATATTGAAAGATACCTACTGAGCCCATTTTACAAATGAGCAAACTGAGGCCCAGAGAGTGAATTTGATTTTCTAAGCCTCAGTTTCTTCATCTATGAAATAGGACTTAAAATAGACAGACAACCCAATTGAAAAATGGGCAAAAGGGCAAAAGACATGGATAGACACTCTTCTAAAGAGGAAATACAAATGGCTCAAAAGCATTTGAAAACACACTCAACTTTGTTAGCTATTAGGGAAATGCAAGTCAAAACCACAATGAGATATCATTCACATCTACTAGAAGGCTATTATAAAAAGAACAAACAAACAGAAAATTGCAAGTGCTGGAGAGGATATGGAGAAAGAGGCACACTTATTCATTGTTGGTAAGAACGTAGAATGGTGCTGCCACTCTTGAAGACACTTTGGGAGATACTCAGGAAGCTAAGTATAGAATTGACAGATGATCCAGCAATCCCATTGCTAGGTATGTACTCAGAAGAACTGAAAGCAGGAACACAAACAGACATTTGCACACTGATTTTATAGTGGTATTATTCACAACTGCCAAGAGATGAAACAGCCCAAATGTCCATCAATGGACAAGTGGATAAACAAACTGTGGTATATACATATAATGGAATATTACGTAGTTGTAAGACAGAATAAAGTCATGATGCATGCAGTGATATGGATGAACCTTGAGGACATTATGTTGAGCAAAATAAGCTAGAAACAAAAGGACAAATACTGTATTTGAATTAACTATAATGAGCAAAATATGAGAGTTGAAGTTGACAACACGGGTTATCAGGAGATAGAAAGAGGGTAGAGATTGGGCATTTGATGCTGAAGGAGTATAGATTATTTAACAAAATTCATTGTAAAGATCCAGAAATGGATAACACAATACTATCTGATGGTAGCACAATTTTGTAAGTATAATAAACAAGGATGAATGTGAGTATGGTTAAAAAGGAAGGTTAGGGAAGAAGTAAAGATAGATAAAAACTGGGATTGTGTAATTTAGCGAAAACTAGAATGGACAATGATGGTGATTAAATGTACAAATATAAGAAAGTTTTTAAGTGAGGGAGAACAAATGAATGTTACCATTGCAAGGTATTAAAAATGGGATGGTATCTGGAAGAAATACAGTAAATCCAAACTAGAGTTTATAGTCAACAGTAACATTGTAATATTCTTTCATTAAGTGTAAGAAAGGTAGTATACCAAAACTAAATGTCAATAAAGGGGATATAAGGGAGGAGTAAGGAATTCTTATTGTTTTTGTTGTAATTTTTCCTTTTTTTTTTCTTCTCTTCTTCTTTCATTGTGGAAGAAATGGAAATGTTCACATATAAATTGTAGTGGCAAATGTATAACTATGTGATTATACCAGGAACCATTGATTGTATGCTTAGGATGGATTGTATGGTGAGTTAATAAAACTGTTTAAAAAATAAACGGAAAGATAAAAGTTCTGTAGAAGATACGGAGAGAGAGATATACCTATTCACTGTTGGTAGGGAAGTAGAATGATGCAGCCCCTCTGGAGGGCAGTGTTTGAGTCCACGGGAAGCTGGATATACAGTTGCCATATAATTCTGCAACCCCATTATTTGGTATATGCTTGGAAGAATGGAAAACAGGGACACAAATAGGCATTTGCACACTGGTGTTTATGGCAGCACTATTCATGATTGCAAATGGATGGAGGTAGCCTAAGGGTACATTTACTGATGAATGGAAGGGCGAACTGGTTACAGAATGTTGAGTGGCTGCAGAAAGGAATGAAGTCGTGAGGTATGCAACTAGGTGAGAGAACCTTGAAGACATCATGTTAAGTGAAATAAGCCAGAAGTGAAAGGACAAGTAGTGTATGGTGTCAGTAATACAAACTAACTATAATGTGCAAACTCTGAGAATTTAATTTGAGAGCATAGGTTAACGGAAGATAGAAAGTGAGCAGGGATTGGACAATCAATGCTTAAGGAGTAGAGAATGTTCAGTAAGGCTCATTGTAAAGAGATTGTAAGCTCTTACAGCAGTCACAATGATTCCTGAGTTTTAACTGTTATTTCTAAATTCTGAGATGCTGTGCTCTTGTGTATAACCTGGTAGTTTCCTGGAAATTTAGGTACCTGTTTGACACCTGAGACTCAGATTTAGTTCTGCAGCTCAGCAAGTCAACATTACTCCATACAGCAACTGTTAAAGAAGCTGGCCCACACTCCCTTTATCCAGTGTTTGGACAGATGAGTAGAAAAATGGGTACAAAAGGTTAACAAAAAATAGGGGGGAGGTGGGGTATAGAATATTTTGGGTGTTTTTTTTACTTTTATTTTTATTTATTTTTTCTTGTTTTTATTTCTTGGAGTAATGAAAATGTTCAAAAATTGATTGTGGCAATGAATGCACGACTATATGATGATACCATGAACAATTGATTGTACATTTTGGATGATTGTGTGGTATGTGACTATATCTCAGTAAAATTGCATTAAAAAAAGTAAAAAAAAATGTGTGTGTATATATATGTATGTATGTATGTATTACAAAAAGACAGAAGCAGGGATGTAAGGAGAGAGCTGGGTGTTAATTGAAGTGTGAGGACATAGGCAACTAACAGAGGATACTGCAGTCTGGGGCCTGAGCAGCAGGCTAAGGCTGTGGGAGAGGCCACGCCTGGGGGCCTCTGGCCTCCGTGGAGCTCTACACTAGTTGTGGGGGCTGCCAGAGCTGGCATGGGGCTGTGTTTTTCAACAGCACATGGGGGCAAGGTGAAATGTCCAGCACAATAAAACAGGGCCTGTTAAACATAGCATGTTAGTGATATTTAGTAATAGTAATAGGAACGAATATTAGAAATGAGGGGTCACTGGCATCTGCAAGCAGGGATTAAAGATTTTTCCAGAATTCTTCTAGCTAAGGTTGGAGCAAAGAGACACATGTCTGCCACAGAAGATGCAGTTCTTTAGTGAGTTTTAGTAGAGATCAAAATCATGCCATAGAAGAGAATTAAGCAGGAAGTTTACTATGTTATATCAAAAAGAATGTTTTCTGAAGCTAGAAAAAAAGCAACAGCTACCAGTGTTTTCTCTGACAGAGCCCATGCCCACCATGTCGATACTTTCCACCATGGCCAAATACCTCTCAAATTGCTTTGAAAATCCACAGCTGATATCTTGCATGTTTTGAGAATTAGTTTTCTTGTTTATCTTTCATGATTTGTCTCTCTTCTGCTCCCTCTTACTGGAGAAGTATCTTTGGTTATCACTGAAGCTCAAAGAAAAAGCTGTTCTCTGGATGTCAACCCAAGTACTGAGGGTGTAGGTAGTTACAGGAATTGAGGTCTCCTGTCACAACATCAGACAGATGTACTGATACCATGATAAAGTCTAACATTTAATGAGCACTTACCATGTTCCAGACATGATCTTATCATCTGATTTAGTCCTCACACTACAGTATATACAGACCTTGTGTTCAGTTCAGGACCTTTTATATATTATGGAATATATTAGTAACTTAGATGATAACATCTCACAAGTAGAAGGGGAGCTTGGCCTGATTGCATGCTTAATATAGAATTGTTTTTAGGGTGTGATGGTTTGTTTTTCAATATTAAGGCATAAAATAACTTAAGGCAGTGACTGATCAAGTTCCAGTTTCACCTAGTGATACTGAAATATTCATAAGAAGAAAATATTGTACTAAATGGAACATTTTAAAACAAAAAGTCAACCTATGCAAAGGACATTATAAGGATAATTAATCCTGAAGGACTGAAAAATGTGGGAAGGCAGACAATTATTATCTAAGAAAATATAAAATATGTCTGTGCTTATAAAACGAGAAAACATCAGATTTGAAGATAAAGCCATTAAGTTATATTTACAAGGCAACAATAATAATGAATTAACTGCTGTTTTTTTTTTTTTAACTGAGTAACTGTGTGCCCAACATTGCACTAAGATTTTCATATGCAGTATTTTACTTAATATTCACAATATCCCTCCTAGATAGGTGTTTTTGAAGCACTAAAATAAAACAGAGGTTTCAAGTAGGCTGCCTCATGCTCAGAGCTGTAGTTGAGGTTAACAGAAGTTTTGAGTCAAGAGGGACATTCTCTGCCTAAATGAAGGGTACAGGGAAGAAATGACACTATGGTATTTAGTATCTGACTTCCTACATCAAAAGGCTGTTAAAGGCTTTTAAAGCCAACTACCCAAGATCAAGGAGAAAATGTGTAAATTACAGTTATGGAAAAGTTCTTTGATTTTATGAAAAAAAGAAATGGTGAGGAATGAAGAGCTAATACTTTCTAGATAAAGACTCATTCCAGTAATAAAAACATATAAGCCAATGAATATACAATGAACTCTACAGAACAAATCAAAAAGGTAATTATATCATAAAGAAGGATAAAATAGATTATAGTAAAGCAATAAAAACAGTTCTATGTTAATTAGAGACTACTATGCATTGTTTGAAGGATTTGCATTGATCTTTGTTAAAAAATAATTAATACGCATTATATTTAAATAGGGTTAATAATAACTTAGGATCAAATGAATGATGGGCAGGAGAGAAATATAAGAGGATATTAAAGCTCTAAGAAGATGTAAAGTGATTTTAATTCCCCTCTTTAGTGAAAAAATCAGTCATTTGATCAGTTATTGAAACAGTTTTTTTTTTCCTAAATAAATTCTAACCTACCTTTAAAGAGACCAAGAAGTGTATGACTGGATTCATGTGTGTGTGTGTGTGTGTGTGTGTGTGTGTGTGTGTGTGTGTGTATGTGTGTAACTGAGAGCAAGGGCTCCAGGGAAACCCTGCACTAACTAGTTGTGGGGACCCATTAATCACTTACCTTCATTGAGCATGGGTTGCCTCATTTATAAAATGGAATAAGAGCAGAACTTATGTAAAATGATTGTTTGAAGATTGAGTGATGCCATTTTTTGTAAAGCATTAACCACAACACCTAGTTGTATCTTGAATTAGTTCAAAACAAACATATTCTTATATTGCATTACCGTATTGAATTTTTACTTTTATAAATGTATATTCACAGGTGACGTATGTATTTTACAAAAAGACAAGATTGGTCCTTAAAAAACCTGAAACAGTGAAGTAAAACAATGTAATATTGTATAACAAAGGTTTCAGTTAATAAAAAACATTTACAGGTTACTTTGGACATGTAAGCTCTTATAGCTTGCATTCCAGCTTGGGGATAAGAATACATATTGTTGTAAAAAAAACATGTAGGATTTTGTCAGGTAGAGATATGGGTGGGTGGGTGGATAATGCAATTTCAGGAAAAGATTAGCTTAAGAAGAGATGTAGAAACTGTGGAACATGTTCAGGGAATGGCAGTAATTTAATAGAATAATTAGTATCTCATTATCTCCAGAATTTATCCCATTCCTTGTCACCCTTCTTAACCAACTTCTCAATTTCTTTTTTATTCATTTTTCAGAATTTTTAAAAAACAAAATAACTCAAACGTACAGACATACAGGAAGATTCAGAAAACTATGCTACCTATTACTCAGATCACTTTCCACATACATGCATGGGATCTTTCTCTTGTTTTTAAGAATAAAACACTGTGGATATAGTTGAAGGAACTCCATCCCTCTGTCATAGCCTCTGTCTTGCTGCCCAGGAGTGATTGCTATTTGAAGTTGGGGGTGTGCCCTTCCCATTCATGTTTTTAAACCTTTACCACATATATGTATATTCATAAATAACATGCAATATTATCTAGTCTTTTTTAAACTGATAATGATATCTTGACAAATTTTTTCAACAATTTTATTTCACTTTGCATTCTGTTTCAAGTTTTATCCAGGTTGATACCTACAGTTCTAGTTCATTCATTTTAATATTTAAATTCTATTTGTTCTGCATCCCACTCCAGTAAGATTCTGGACCTATTTTCTAAGGAACTACTCTTTCAATTTCATCAGTTACCTCTATTCATAACTCCAATGACACTTTCTTCCCCAATCTTCATCAATTTTTCTGCAGAATTGGACCCAGCTGGTCACTCTTTCCTTCAGGACGCATTCTCTCTTGTCTTACGGGAAACAATGTTTTCCTGGTTTTACTGCGCCTTTTGCACTACTTTCAGTTTCCTGTGCTGCCTACTCTCATCCAGATTTTAAATTTTGCAGTTCCTCAGAGCTTTGGACCTAGATTCATTCATTCATATTCTCTCTCTCTGTCTCTCTCTCTGTTTCTCTGTCTCTCTCTCTCTCTCTCTCTCTCTCTCTCTCCACCCCCACCCCCTTCAGTCTCTCCCTGAATGATTCATCCATTCCCATGGTTTTAATAATATCTCTATGCTGATGACTCCCGAATCTATATGCTTCCAGTCTTGTCATTTCTAGAAACTCATATATTTATTACTTCCTTTATGCCTTCTTCATTGAGATTTCTGTAAATTACCCTTGATTTCTCTTTTTCCAACACATCATTCTTCCACACCCTAACATAGAATCCACTGATACATTTGAAGGGAACATATTACAATATATATTGAAAATCTGCCCTTGTGGTTTGGTATCCATCACTACCATCCTCCAAGAAGCCACTATTTCTTACTTGAACTATTGGAATAGCCTCTTATGTATTCTCCCTGATACTTCTCTTGCTCTTCCAATCCAGTCTCCACCTAAAAGATAAAGTGGTTTTTCAAAGATGAAAAATGGATTATACTACTCCCCTACTGCAATCCTTTTAAAATCTTCCCATTATCCTTAGAATGATATTGAATATCTTTATTATGTCCTTCATGGCTATGTATGAGCTGTCCTTTTCTTAAATCCCTTACTTCAGTTGGAGTTCCTCTCTCTCCCACTCACTCCTTTCCCATTGTTGTTTCTATCTCAGAAAGTTCTTATATCGCAGTCAATGCTTTCCTGCCTTAGACTCTTAGCACATTGTTTTCCTATTCTAAAGTAGCTGGAATGCAATATACCAGAAATGGATTGGCTTTTTCAATGGGGATTTACTAGGTTACAAATTTATAGTTCTAAGGTCATGAAAATGTCCAAATTAAGGCATCAAGTGGAAGATACCTTCTCTGAGGAAAGGTTACTGGTATCCAGGGTTCCCCTGTCACATGGGAAGGCCAATGGTGATGACTGCTGGTCCTTCTTTCCTAGGTTCTGGTTTCAAAGGCTTTGTCTCTCAACTCCTGTGGGTCCCTGCTTATTTCTCCCATGGCATTACTCTTTCAGCTCTCTGGGCTTTCACTGTCTTTTATCTCTTCACAAAGGACTCCAATAAAGGATTAAGACCCACCTTGAATGGGCTGGATCATATCCCAATTGAAACAGCCTAAGCAAAATGTCCCACTGATAATAGGTCTGCCCACACAAGAATGGATTAAAAGAACATGGTCTTTTCTGGGGTCTATAACAGCTCCAACCAGCACACATATCATTCCTCTTACTGGTAGCCTTTCTCTTCATGGGACTGTCACCTCTTCTTCTCATCTCAGCTTAGATGCTCTCACTTCAGGTTGTCTTCCCTGTCCACCTAATTTACAGTAATCACTATTAATTATTCTCTATCACAGAATTCTGTTTATTATATTTTTATAAAGGAATGAGAAATTGATTTCAACTAAAGTAAAAAAAGAGTGTTTGGGATAGTTTCCAAAATTGTGACAAACAATAGAGAACCAGACTCAGAAAATGGGGAGGAACCTAAATAAATGACAAGGTGACCTCTGCCTCAGTCCTACTACAGAAACAACCTAGTTGGACTGTTGATGCTGTTCACTGCTGACATTCATGTCACATCTACTGGACACTAGTGGCTGTTGTTGACAATAAGTCGTCTGTTACTTAAATGAATATGCTTACTTGTCTCATCCCAGAATCAAGCCCTGAGTTGTTTCATCTGATTGGGGAAGTTACTTCCCAATAAGACTCATTCACCAACAGATTTTTCCAAACATAAAAAGAATGTTTAGATGCTAGATTTAGAAAGAGGATAAATGAAACCAAATGTCCACCATACTGATTTGTGATTACATATTTATTAATTTACTTGCCTATTTTCCTATCACATGGTTAGTGGGTTAGGTTCATAGAGGGAGAATAATGCTTGACTCATTACTATATACCTAGTTCCTGGAAATGACTGGAGAATAACATAAAAATATTAAATATTTGTTCCATGTCACCTGTGCTGGTTTGAAGCTGTTATATACACCAGAAAAGGCCATGTTCTTTTAATCCATTCCTGTGGGTATACACTTATTGTGGTTTATATCAATTTCGATGTGACCCACCTCATTCAAGGTGGGTTTTAATCCTTTTACTGGAGTCCTTTATGAGAGGATAAAGGACAGAAAAAGCCAAGACAGCTTAGACAGAAAAGCCTCAGAGAAGCAAGGACCCACAGAAGCTGATAGAGGGGGCCACTGAAGACAGAAACTGAAAGCAATGGAAACCAGAGAGAAAGATCAGCAGATATCACCATATGCCTTCCCATGTGACAGAGTTGTCCCAGGTAGCAGCCTTTCTTCAGAGTCCAGGTATCATCCTGTTGATGCCTTGTTTTGGACATTTTCAAGGTCTAAGAACTGTAAATTGTAAGTTAATATATCCCCATTGTAAAACCCAACCCATTTCTGCTATATTGCATTCGGCAACTTTAGCGAATCAAAACATCACCGAAGTTAAAATAACATTGTGTTGGCCATCTAAATAAAATTCCAAGCAACTAGTTAGAGTCTATACATGCTTAAAGGATTTCCTTTATTGTCAAACTCATTGTTTTACCCTTAGGAAAACATCTGGCTACATAACCAATGCTTGAAATTCATTATGTTCTCTTTTAGGTTTGGGTTAATGGTGAGGACATTTTTGTAGAGGTAAATATCTCTACGTATCTTTATGTAGAAGTAAATATCTGACCCTAATCAACAGTATTCTGTAAGAACAAACTGAGGTTGTTATTGGAACACAGAAAAGAAATGTTGATGAACACATGTCCTTGGTGGTTTTTGGGTCTTACAGGCCTCTTTACAAGTTTTCAAGACACATTTTGTTTAAATAAAATATGTGTGCTGTGTGCAGGTGCCTCTTAGGGTTCCCTCTGAGCTGTGATTTGATGGTGTTGAGTTTCACTGGAAAGAAGGGAGCAGAGGTAGACTAGCGCACAGCCAAGCCTATTAGAATGCATCTTTGGAGAACTTCAAAGCAGAAGAGAGATAAACTGCTTTTATTTTCTCAAAAAATATAGCTATGGATCCTCTCTCTCACCACACTGATACTTATCTTGCCATATTAAATGAAATAATGGCAAAATAGAGTAGATTAAATAATATTTTTAATTGCACAAGTAATCACTCTTTGCTTCTTGACTATATAATTAGCTATAATCTGGAATAAAGGGTTTTGGAGTTATTATACCAACTTGGTAGAAAACACATAAAACATAAGTGTTCTCAGGAAAAAAAATGACTTCTAATTATTAGTATGATAAGCACCAAACACATTGAAAAATGCAGAATTGTTTAAAATATAGTTTAAAATGTACTAGGGATATGCTTAGTACTGGAATTGCAGAATCACATGGTAGATGGATGTTTAGCATTTTAAGAAACTATCAAACTGTTTTCAGAAGTGGTGGTAAAAATTTTACATTCCTATCAGTAGTATATGAGGATTCCATTTCCTCAAAATCCTTGTCAGCACTTAGTGTGGTCAGGTTTTTAATGTTAGCCATTCCACTAGGTGTGTAGAGGGATCTCATTGGGTTTTAATTTGTAGGTCCCTAATAACTAATAATGTTAAATATTTTTCATGTGCTTATTTGCCATCTTTATAACTTCTTTGGTGAAGCATCCAAACTTTTTGCTCATTTTTCAGTGATGTTTTCTGTTTATAGTCATATAACTGAATTTTAATTGTATTCTAAGTAGAAGTCATTTATCATATATATGCCTTGCAAATATTTTTTCAAGTTTGTGGCACAGGAAGGCACACATCCATCAAAAATTGTACATGGATATTCACAGAAGCTTTATTTGTAGTAACCCAAAATTAGAAAAAAAAACAAATTTCTATTAACAGATGAATGAATAGCCATACAGTGGAATACTATTCAGCAATAAAACTAAATGAGCTATTGATACATGCAGTGTGAATGAGTCTCAAAATAATCATGTGGAGTGGAAGAAGCCAGAAAAAGAATTGGCATACTCAATGATTCCATTTAGATAAAATTTTAGAAAATGCAAACTAATCTATAGTATCAGAAAGCATATAAGCAATTGCCTGGAGACAGAGTCGGGGGTAAGTGGGAGGAATTATCAAGGGGCATGAAAAATCTTTTGGGGGTAATGAATATATTCATTATCTTGATTGTGGTGATGTATACATATGTCAAAACTTATCAAATGGTACACTTTAAATAAACATAACTTATGTTTTGTCAATAATACTTCAATAAAGCTACTTAACGAAAGGCACTAGGGGAATTCTCTAGCAAACTAAAGGATAAAATCCTTTCCTATAGCAAATTACCCTTCCATGGCTGACCTGCCAATGTAGTATAAGAATTTTGGCTTGTCAGTTGGATACAGTTGTCATTTGTGGGATGTTTCTCTCAGCACTTGTCCACTTGTTGCATTTAGGCCCTCCTAATGGTATTTAGTATTGTGTACTTGTTTTGCTTGTAGTGCTGTACCACAACATCTTACCAACACCATACCAAGGCCTAGTCAACTGTTGTGGACCCCTCAGCGAATCAGCTGTCAGTGTAAACATACCATATCTGACTTTTATTCTTTCGGGGACCTTCACCTCAACAATTGATTAAGGAGATCTCTATATTAATCCTGTGAGAGCTTCTTTAGAGAGTTTCAGTTTACCTAACTATACAATGCCATAACCCAAATCTGTATAACCAAAAGACCTTCTCCTCAATTTTACTGTATTTTCCTACTCTATAGATGAAGCAGGATTTTTTGTTTTTGTTTTTAATCCAATCAGGCATTTGTTTAAATTATCCTACCTAGTATTTAATTGATGATTTAGTCTGGATTCCTATCTTCTTTTGTCAGATACCACACCAAACTGTATTATGGTTAACTGGTAACAGACCTTTCATCTCCTCTTTGCTGCTCATTATTTGTAATTAAATCTTCACAGCTGAAAGCAATTATTTTAAGAACAAGCTATCCCTTCTGAGGCATATATTCAGAGTATCCTATGAGAAAGCAGAATAGGAAGTCACCACTTGGGTGTAATTTGATTTGTGCCAGAAGGCCCTTATGCAAAAATATTTCCCCTTCCTGATACTGCCACAGGGGCTGACTCCCATGAATCATATTTTTCCTTACCAATCTTACCAAAAACCTTTGCAAATTTTTATCTGGCTAAAGCATGATGCTTTCTGGAAACTGAAGTATACCAGGTACCATTTTAGCAGAGGGATATTTTATCACATTAAATAAATGTTGCATAGGCTTTATATTGAAAAATTATAAGTGACTTTTTGCCCACATTTTGGCAAAAAGTGCACATTTAACAATCTTAGCACCTAATATATGCATTTGCAAAGCCATTAATTTTGATTCTTCTGAATTTGTTTTGGGAAAATTTAAAACAAAATCACTAAGTGCTTGCTCTTAATTAGGAATAGCATTTGTACGTGGTATGCAATCAAACATGTTAATTTGAGCATTCTATCAAAATGGAACAAAATATTCAAAATCATAAAAGGACGATATGTAACTTAACATTTTATACTCTACATGCATGTGTATCATACACAATGTGCAGACACACATATATATGATCAAGAGGCAAATAAACATGATTTTTATATTGCAGACTCATATGTTCACTATGAAGTCAATAAATCAATAATAATTTCAGAGATATATTTTGTGTGAAAAAAGGAATTATATAATAACTTGCAGGATATATTTACATTCATTTCAG
Source organism: Choloepus didactylus (assembly GCF_015220235.1). Lineage (NCBI taxonomy): Eukaryota > Metazoa > Chordata > Mammalia > Pilosa > Megalonychidae > Choloepus > Choloepus didactylus. The sequence goes on from NC_051311.1 coordinate 84,346,604, forward strand.
TCTTGGTTCTGACTTTGTCAGGGTGCCAGAGTGATTGTTTCTCCCTCCTAGAAATACAATTATTCAAATGGACAATTAAGGTCTGAGATGACTGAAGAAACATGTTACATGTATTATTAATGCCTGATTTCTTTCACAGGTCTATTGATTCAAGAGACAAAAAAGGTCAAATATGAACACAGAGGATATCCTGGGACCCAGCCCTTCATCAGCAGTCTCTAGCTTTTGAGGCAAGTAAAGACACTTTTTGGGACAGACCTTTGGCCTTTCTAATGAACTACTGTTCCATATATTCTTCACTAATAGAATATCTTATTGGCATATTTGAACAACAACCAAAAAACTCTTCTTTTCCCTTACATATCTCTTCTGTGTCTCCAGGAACAGGACTAGTTTTTAGGGAGCTACCAATTTTCTGTATCATTTCTAATTAGCAATAGAGGGTGCTCTTGTTTCTCTCTCTGGGTACCATTCTTATGGCCGAAACTGGATGAAAGATAAAAGATTATTTTACATTTTCACCTGTAACTTTTTTTTTTTTTTTACTGAAATTTGGGAAGAAAAGAGAGTGAGGGAAGTTACAAATTGGAGACATGTAAAATTAATATCCATCAATAAGTTACTGTACAATAACAACAACTAATGGAAAGAATATTGGAAATATTCTCTTATTTCTCACTAGAATCATGAGGTTGTAAAGCAGGTATTTTTAATCATTTCATATGTTTAGCTGTATTGCATTATTTCTCAAGTCTAAGGGATATTTATATTATAAAATAAAGGTAAAAGCATAGGCAATTATACAATTCAGTGGTGGAAATATTTGTTAGTTATAGGCTCTCCTTAATGTTAACATTAAATTTAGTTATATGTGGAAATGAAACTAAAAGAAAAATAGTTGCAATATTTTATGATTTATGCTATGGAGATCTTTAGGATGAGTCATTGCTTGTTAACTAGTAGCTAGATATTACTCAAGTTATCAATGTTTATTAATGAAGCAAAGCTATTTTGCTGCAACTGACTTTTATCAAAGAAAAGCCTAAGGGTCATATCTGCTGTGGGTTAAAACTGACAGAGATTAATTGGAATTCATTCAGCAGTCCAGTGGAGCCAACTGTGGTGAGTAAGGTGGTAGTCATAATTTATCTGCACTCTGAAAATGTTTTGACCTCATTTGCTTTCCAAACTATGAATGAATGACTTCTAAATGCCTCAGCATTCAGGATGAGTGCTGGCAAATATAATCCCATAACACAGGAGGAATAATGTAACAGCAGAAGTTTAAAGCACAAGTCCACAACAGAGACTCTCAACTAGAAATTGCAAATCACACAGCACAGCATTCATGTTTAAATCTCTTCCCTTCCTTTGCTTCCTCTCTCCCATCTTTTTTCTAGTTCTTTCTTCCTTCCCTCCTTTTTTCCCCCTTCCTCCCTCCCTCCCCCTTCCCTCCCTTCCTTGGAACCAACCTAATCTATATCTTAAAATTCACTTATGTTTGTAAATATTAGGCAAAAATAAATTTCCATTTTAAAAGAAACTAGATTTCCAAAGTAAACAGAACAGGAGAATTAGCTCTAGCCAACATGTGAAAAATAACTTGTATTCTTCACCTAGTTAGACAGTTTTACCATTTTCTCATAGATTAAATTTCATGGCCAGCTAGAAACAAAATTGTAAAATAGATGAAGTTTGCCATTCTTCTCCCAACCTTTTAGCAACTCTCTTTCAATTGCTGTTTCCCTCACCCTGACTCAGGTACCCAGAGCCCCTATTCTTTCTCTCCTTATTTCTGCGTGTCAAACAAAGCTCTCCTCTATGGAATATGAATGAACCCCCTCTCATCAAAGAAAACAATTTATGTGTTGATGGCATATTTAGCTTTCAAAGAACTTTCACTTGCATTATCACATGGAATTTTCTGCAGCATTTTTTCAATGTAGTTAGAAAGGCATGGCTACAAGATTTACAAGAATCAAGAAATTTGGTTCAGAAAGGTTAAGTGACGTGACCAAGGCCACTCAGCTAGTGAGTGGCCAAGCAGAACTAGGAGCCAGGTCTTCTGACTCATAACCCAGTGTCCTTTCCATCGCACTGCTTTGAAAGGTACTGATTAGCTAATTCACATGTGGTATTTAGGCATGATAAAAGCTTATCCCAGAATACATTATAATGGAGATAGTTCCCAAACCCAGATAAAAAACTATCAAATGTGAGAATTTCAGTCACGAGCCAGAGAATATTCATAGGGGAAATATTTAGGAAGGGTATTCTTGGTATTCATCTGGTCACCCAGCAATGTCAATCAACTTCATCTTCACATAAAGTAGATGCTTTTGAAGCCAATAGTTCACTTAACTTATTTTTTGAATAGAAAATTGTATGATTCTTTTTTATCATCCAAGTGTTGCCAATAGAAGTAAACAGAAAAACTCTTGATACATTTGGCACAGTAATTAAGAGTATAGGCTTTGAAATGAGACAGATCTACATAGCAGTCCTGACTTCACATCTTGCTACCATTATGACCAGAGTTTAATTAATCTTTCACAATCTCATTTACTTCATTGGAAAATGGAAATGATCAGCTGTTATGCACCATATAGCTGCATTTACCAATGTATTCAAAACAGTAGCTTTTGGTCAGATAATGTCATTCTAAACAAATTTGAACAACACACTATGTTTGCATGGTTGCTTTGTGCACTTACATGGCTAAAGGTATGAAGAGGTAGGTGTTTCTCTGATGCTTCATTTTATTGTTAGCATGCACTCTTTCCATATATTACAGAGTGCTCCCAGTTTTCATCTTTATTTTGTGCTACAGGTGGTTTTCTGTGCTTTAACTTTCTTTTTAAGTGCAATTTGAGTGCAAGACAACCACGTACTCCCCTGGAAAAGGTTTGCCTGTTGTGCCAGTTTGAATATATTGTGTCCCCCAAACGTCATTATCTTTGATGTAATCTTGTGTGGGCAGACATTATCAGTGTTGATTAGACTGTAATTCTTTGAGTGTTTCTTTGGAGATGCACCCCACCCAGCTGTGGGTGATGACTCTGGATAATTTCCGTGGAGGTGTTGCTCCGCCCATTTGGGGTGGGTCTAAGTTGATCAGTGGAGCCATATAAATGAGCTGACATAGCAGAAGGAACTCAGTGCAGCTGTGAGTGACGTTTTGAAGAGGAGCAAGCTTGCTGGAGAGGAACGTCCTGGGAGAAAGCCATTTTGAAATCAGAACTTTGGAGCAGATGCCAGCCACGTGCCTTCCCAGCTAACAGAGGTTTTCCTGACGCCATTGGCCATCCTCCAGTGAAGGTACCTGATTACTGATGTGTTACCTTGGACACTTTGTGGCCTTAAGACTGTAACTGTGTAGCCAAATAAACCCCCTTTTTATAAAAGCCAATCTGTCTCTGGTGTTTTGCATTCCATAGCATTAGCAAACTAGAACACCTGTCTAAAAGTCACTCACCTGACTCTTCATTACCTTCCCCTGTAAAACTCCTTTGCCCTTTATTTCCATCACTTCCGTCCACTATTGGGTCTTCTCTTCTTCCTTTGGTCAGTACAATAAGCTTTCCTGATATTTCAGGTTATTCATATTGTTCATATTTTTCTATGTGTAAAAATTTTAGGGTGTCTTGGGTCAAAATGGAATGCATCATAATTTCCCTATTAAAGCTTATGGAATTTTTAAAATTTAATATCTCTACAGCTAATGGCAAGGTTTTCCTGAATAAATTAAAATCATTTAGTAAGGTACATCAGTTAGTAAATATTAATTACGTCCCAGAACTAAGTGCCCCAGCACCACCATGGTCACCCCAACTCTTCCTCTAGAATACCCTCGTCAGACTTCCCATGATCCAGCCACTAGAAGGGTAACACTGACTCAGCAAGTTCCCTTCAGGACCCTGCTCCAACATGGTTGGCTTCTATTCTGAGTTGTCCATGCTCTTAATATGCCTGTTTTTAAATATTGTGACTATCCCTTTAGGGATGATAAAAATAACCTATCTGGGTTGTTTTGAGAATGAAATTATATAATGCATGTATAGAACTAGCAAAATGCCTAGTACACAGTAAATAGTGTGTAAATATTAGCTATGATTATTGCATTATTTTTAACCTGTGAAGATTTTAAAATCTGTGTATTTCTATAAACAAGCACTTGAATATATTAATTTTGTATAAATAAGCGTTGGTAAACTCAGTCTTTTGTATTTGGTGTCTTCAGTTGGATTTCATTAATGAAGAACAATATAAAATATTTTATTTTTGAATTGGACATATGTTGGATTGCATCAAGTCCAAAGCATGTAACAATGCACAATTAAAATTAGAAATCTTTGTAATTGATTAATATCTTCAAAGAACTGTTTCAAATAATAAAGCGAAGAAAAATCCTGTGTGTAAATAACGTTACAATCAATGCAAGATTGCAGTTGTAATTATTTTGATAAAATCTGAATGGAAGCAGAACATGATTCAAACTTAAATACATAAATACTTTGAATGATTTCATTTAAATATAATGCTTACAGGATCTGTGTCAACAAATTCCAATGATGCATGCAAATTCCATCTTCCCCAGTTTTCTAAGAGGTCCTCAGCAATATTCAACATTTGGCCATCCTGAAACATGATGAGGAAAACTAAGCCAAACAAATCCTGACTCTTTATGGTCATCCACATTCTTACCCTTAATCACTCATTGCAGCTACTTATTTAGTGAATATTCATTGAATAAGGAGTACATGCCAACCTCTGGGGACTACAACAGAGGGCAGGCATATTTCAGGGCATCTCCTGAGTGTAGACTTTCAATTCAAATGCCAGGGTCTGTGATTCTGGCTCCACTGCTTGTTCATTCTGTGACTCAGAAGTTGTTCAGGTTTTCTGTCTCAGATTTCTCATCTGTAAAAAAAAAAAAGAGGATTATAATTGCATATATTTCATAGCACTGTAGTGAGGACTTCATAAGTTGATACATTTAAAAATTTTAGGATAGTGTTTGGCACAAAGCAAATGCTCTATTAAAATCAGCTATTTTAAAAATAACTATTGGCATTTTCTAGCCTATTGAGAGGAATTAAGTGGTGCATTTTGAAGATTGAGGAGCATACCTGACTATATGTGTGGCTAGCCCTGTCATTTTGAATTTCATGAAAGTAGATAAACTGTAAATAAAAGGTAGGGCATATTTTCAGTTGTTTACTGTTAATTAGTATAATTTTATTGTTGAATTTGAAACAAATGAAGAATACGTTATATAAATTCTTAAAGGTGGACTTAGGATTACTATACTCTAGGCATTAAAATTAAAATGATTGAGTTAGAATGGGGAGTTATTGTAGATAGAATATATACCCTAAATTCTAGATTAATCTTCTTAAAGTCATTAACTGAATTCCCATTAGAGCTGGAGAGGAAGTTCAGATCTGTGAAATATGTGAAAGAAAGATTCCTAGGCAAAGCCATCTCTTCTGAGGGTAATAACAGGCACAATTAGATGTGGCTTCTAGAAGTATTAGAGACTGAATTAGGTTCATACTTGCAGGAAATAGGACTCTTGAGTGTAGGGAAGAACTTAGTAGTCTTAAATGAATCAGAAAGGAGGAGCAAGACGGAGGAAAAGAACTTCAAGTTATAAAGAATATATGAATGCAAATTAGAAGTGTGGGACAGGAGAAAGAAGAAAATAAGGATACAACCAGTGATGTGAAGGGTTCCAGGAAAAAGTAAACAACATCATAGGAGGTGAAATTGAAGAAGTTTGTAAGAACTAGAGAAAAAAGAAATGCAAAAGAAAGAAAGGGAAGAGATTATAGAGCCTACTGAAACAGGAAATATTATAGAAAAAGATGTTAGTAAAACACAAGGTGTGCCAAATTTATAAATGAATATTTGTCTAAAAAATAAGATAAAAATATCAAGGAAGAATTAAAAGGAAAAATGTAAGGAACCAAAAGATGATAAAGCAATTGCTTTATCAAAGTCAACTGTTAAATGACTGTCATTTTCTACTCAAAGCTTAGATTCCTTTAATATAATAATAAATACATTGCTTGTTTTTTAAAAAGTTTACAAGTGTTAGCCTTGTCCATCAATTTTCCAGTTTGAGAAACATTCTTCCAAGGATAATGTATTGTTTATTTGTTCAACACTATACTAATAAACAAGCAATTATTCTGTTATTCTAAATAAACATGTTAATCGCTTCCTAGGGTCACCTTTTCAGAGTGTAACTAGCAGTGATTACAAGATTAAAGAATGAAAAAGAATGAAGCTGAGAATATTTGAAATTAATTTACATTAATTATCTGGCAATGACAAGGATGAATGATCTTATTTTTAAATCAGAAATCACGCCTGAACTAGCAATCCACTGTTGACACTTATTGTCTTGGTGCTTCTAAAGTGACATTTTAAAAGACCATTGTTATGGTGTATGCGTGGATTTTAAGTTTGGACATGGTATTAGCTCAACCTTCCAAAATATTCACACTTTAAGTTATATCGAGTGGTATGCCTATGACAAATATTTACTGAATTTTTTGTTTTCCAGGCCATTAATGTGGGCTTTAGGAATACAAAGAAAATTTGACTAATTACTAATCTCAACAAGCGTCTAGTTTAATGAGATGAATATCTGAAGATCTCTAATAATGTATGTGTGTGTGCTACCAGAGTTTTATGGGAGTGTGCTAGAGGAAGTGTCCACAGTTACTTGGATCAGTGAGACAAGGGAAGATGAAGATAAAGAATTAAGAATGGCTTTTTGGAGTATTTGTTCTTTAAATAGGGTCTTAAAGCATACGTCTAGGTTGACTAAATTATTCCTCATGAGGGTTGGTGCAGGCAAGAGGGTTATACAGGCAGCAGAAACAGGATTTTATACACATAACAAATCAATCAACCAGTGACAAATGAGTTCTTATGTTTTTATTTGACATCCTTTTAGGTTTATCTCCTGACCCAATCTGAGTAACAAGCATGAAACACTTTTTATACCTCTTTAAGATGTACTGATACCTTTACATATTACTAGAGGGAAAAGATGCTACATCTGGCCAAGACCTATGTATACTATGCTTGGGTGGAAAAATAGATTTTAGGATTATTTTAAGTGGAAAGTTTAAAATTGTTATGTTCAATCACATCTACTCTGAAGATCTGCTTGATAAAACACACGCAAACCTCCTCACATAAAAAATTTGTCAACCAAATGTAAAAACAAGGCTTCTGCATAAGTAATTCAGTTGAACAGCTATTGATTATCTGATATATATGCCTGACACTGACAGACACGAGAAGATAGGTACCATTTTGAATAAAATATTGTCTCTTCATATTCTTTAAAGGAAACAGCTTATAGAAAGCTGTATTAGAAAGGATCCATATGTATGAGGGGGATAAGGGTAAAATTAGTTCGAAAGAGGTTATGACTAGGGCATGTTCCTTGAAGCTGCATTTGCATAGCATACCTACCTATTATTTATACTTATATTGCATAATTATTTGGAGGGGAAAGGCCTTTGGAGAGCTGATGGAGGTTTATTTGTAGGGTTAAAGCCTTGGTGGCTTTACTGACTATAATCAAAATGTTTACTTAGGAAAAAGAAAAAAAAAATCATTTCATTGGAATTTCATTCAACAAGTCTAGAATACATCCAATTAAAAGGATCCCTTGGTGAAATGTTGGCTAGGCAAAACACAAAGACTTAATATATAATTCAGCTGAGTAAAACTCTGGTCTGGACAGGAAAACAAATATGCTGCAAAACTTCTCTAAAAAGTGATAATAATATGCAATTTATTTGGAATTCCTAGGAGTAGAGGGCTACCACAAATAAATGAATGACACCTGAAAGACAAATTACCTTTCTTTCCCTAAAATCCATACAGCAATAAAGCCCTTGAGCACAATTCACTGTACCCAGTTCAAAAATATTATTCAAAGTATGCAAGAAAGATAAACTGCCCCAATAAGCCAGAGACTGGCACGAGGAGGTAAAAATCTAACAAACAATACCAAAGTAAGCAGAATGAACTTTGCAGAGACCAAATCATGTTGAATTCTTACCTTAGAAGTTTACAATACACTCCACCAAACTCCAGCATACTTGTCAACTGTGCACTATAGAAGAACTGAGCAACTGTCCTGAAGTAGACAGAAATTATTAAAAAGTGCAATAATAGCTAACAGTGCTGAAGTTTTAATGATTCTTAGTATTTTGGAGCAGAAATCTCTTGGTAGTTCCATAGTCCTTTCTTAACGATAGATTGCAATTCCTTCCTTAGATACTCTCAGCTTAAATAATCTGAATAATAAGTATAAACAAGTTAAAACTTAAAAGGTTATCAGAAACTAAGAAACTGCAATATGACTTGCTATTTGCATTGTCCCTCTCTGTAGAAGTTCATGTATTACTTAGCAATCCAACAAAGAGGTGTCAACAACTGTCATATTTTTAAGGGAAGGTAATAAAATGGTTAACTAATTGTTGCTAGGAGACCAAGGAATGTTGTTTCACAATTAGGGCTTTAACATGGGGTATAGCTCTCTAAGTCTACAATGAATTCACATGAATGATTAGATAGTTTTGTTTATTTTTGTTTTTCCTCTTAAAAGTGTATCTATCATTAGGGTCTCCCACATGGAGCATACAGTTTCAATTTTTTTTTTTTAAGTTGGGATTGAATTGGGTTTTAGATATATTGTAATGCCCACGGATTTTTCCTCTCTTGTAGGAATATTTATGAGGATACATTGCATACTTCCTGAAAAAGACTTCAGCTTAGTGTTTAGAAGTACTTCATGCCCTTCTTTTTCTTAGAATGATATTTGTCATTCAGCAAATATTTATTACGTGGTTACTGTGTTCCTTGTACTGACCTGAGCATTGTAGGGGAGTACTCTATTCTCTGTTTTCAGCTGAATTTGGGAGATTAGATATGCCATGGCAGAGATTACCAGGAAGAACTATAGAAGTTCATGTAAGGGGGAAATTACTTAACAGTTCTAGGTGTTGAGGGAAGAGTGGTTTTTCGGTATTTGGAAAGATGGGAGTTTTGGGGGCAGCACATGCAGTTACAAGTAAAAAGCACAGTATGAACAAGAGCTCAGAATCAGGAAACATGGAGGATACTCTCAAATTAAAGCATATTTTTATTGCCTTTCCATTTTCTGGGTGTAGTCACTAACTAGAGCCACCCTATTTGTTCACCACTGTCAATTAGATCCTCTCTTACAAAATTTGGAGCAAAGGCACAGAAGTAGGATGGTAGAGATGAGTTAATGGAACTATCACATGGAGTCAGGGAATTGAAAGATATATTTGGAGGGTTTGATGCTGAGAAGCAAAGATAGCTTCTCTACCAACAGGAAGAGGGTATAATAAACACAAAGATATATGAGACCATGTGATCGAAGGAAGAAAGACAGAGAGACTGTTAGTAAGAAAGACAGGAAGAAAAGGCAGAGAGAGGGAGAGGGAAAGGGAAAAATTGAGAGACAAAGGGGGGTGGGGAGGGAGAGAGAGGCAGAGAGGGAGAGGCTGAGGGAGAGAGAGACTCAGTCAGTGATGGTTAAGTTTCATCTCCAAGTGTCATGGAATTTCACTGGTTTGATCCTATTTAAAAATCTTGTGTCCTTTCAATAGATTCTTTTATTTGAACTAGATTGAATGGGCTTTTGTTCCTTGAAGTCAGGGAGTTTTGACTAAGGTATCATAATTGAATATTGAGTCTAGTTTGATTGGCGCCCACAGTACAATTGTGAACCAATGGGAACTCCGTGTGTGAGATTAAGTGAGGCTCAGATTATGGAATTGTCTGATGCCAGTCAGATTTTTTTTTTCACTCTGGGAATGATAAAATAAAGTTTCTGAGAAGAATGATTGGAAGTTTCTGAGCATGATCCGAGAAATATCCTTGAAAAGATAACTCAGCTTCAATTTGCAGAACACACTGAGGGAAGAGTAGAGTAGACAAATTAGGAGACTATTTAGGTGATGTGATTATGGAGTATTGTGATGAGAGTAGGAGTAAAAAACATTTTGTGGAGGTAGAATTGTTTCAGAGGGGCAACTGTTTGGATGGGAAAATTAAAATAGAGAGGAATGAAGGAATATTTAGAGAGTTTCTGCTTAAATGACTGCCAGAAAAGGAGGGACTTCAGGCTATAAATTTAGGAAGTAATTTCATGGAGGTAATAGAAACATGGAATGAGAAGAGTTCAATAGGAATATACTGTTGAGAGTTATGGGGACAGTGGCTTGACCAAACAAACAAACAAACAAACAACAAAAAATCTAAAAACTTGAGGAATGCCTATATTTTAGATCAGGATGAAAATGAGAAACCAGAGAAATGAGTAAAAATGGAAATTTCTGATTGGTAGATCTATTAGTGATGTGAGATTTAAGTAAGAGATGATTCCAGTTTTTGTTTTGTTTTGAAGTAAACTTAAAAAGACAATAAAAAGGCCAAAGGACGTGGCAAGGAGTGAATCATTCATGCAATTATGTTATTACCATTTCAAAATAAGTGTGTGATGATGAAGGGAAGACCACTTTCTCAAGATATTTCTTAAGAAAAGGGAAAATAGTTTCTTGAAGGGGTAAGAATTTAAAAAGAGATTTAGAATAGTGACTATATTGTATACTGAGATGGCATAGAAAGTTTGAATATTCAAAAGCATGGTGAAAATAATTTGTAAATCATAAAGTTTATGAATGTGATAGGAGGGATAGAAGGAGGATATGAGTATAGGATTTAATCTAGGAAAGGCAGAATAATGACTCTTGTTTGTAGAAAGAATACAGATATTTTGAGATACAATAATAGAATGTGTACACAGTTAATATTGTATGGCCTTAGGAAATAGTAGGTCAGTTTATCTGCTGAAAGGAATTGGAATTTAAGGAAAACAGAAAAGGATATCAGTTTGATATGAATAAATCATTGATAAGTTACCAAGAATTTGCAATAAGACCAATTTGTCTAGATACATGCCATTTTCTATTCAGTTATAGGTATAAGGAAAATACAAAATTACAAGAGTAGGCAGAGGATCATGAGCTCTTCAAGTATAGTATTTCTTTTTCTCTCAATATAGTGGATTAGATATTCCATAAAACAGTCATTATAAAACCCCTGGATGTAAAACAATTAAAGAAAGCATACATGAAAATGGATAGCTCAGCTTGTCAAAACATAGTTAATATTATCAGGAGCCAAAAAGCAAATTCAGCAACATAACCAAAGAGTAAGAAAACATGGAAGCCATGGCTGCTTTGGGGATATTTGCTTTTATTAGGAACTAGACTTGATTTTAAAAGCTCTGTGGTGGAATGAATACAATATCTAGGGCTCTTGCAAAGTGCAAATTGGAACTGAGACCCACACCCAAAGCAGAAACCCTCAAAGGGCTACAATATGAATGGGAATCAATGAAGGGGTGATAAAAAAAAAAAAATCTGGCTTGTCAGCAAAGTCAGATGACAGGATAACTTGTTTATCTCAGGCAGATTCAGAGTGGGAAAACAAAAACTCTTCCTGAGAATTTGTAACCATAGACCTTCTCCACAATTATAATTTAAATTTACTCTAGCATTCTAGTAGGTAAGAAGAATGAAGTTAAAATTAAAATCAAAATTAATCCTGAAGAAAGCTTAAGGAAAGAAATAGAAAAAAAATAAAAAGATCAGAATTCAATGAAATTGAAAACAGAAATACATCAGAGAAAGTCAATGAAAACAAAATTTCGTTCTTTGAAAGGATACAAAAAAAAGTTAAAACTCTAAACTGACCTTGAAAAAAGAGAATATACAAATAATTAAATAAAGAATGAGAAAGGGATATCATTACAGAGCCTACAGACCTTAAAAAGATAATAAGGGACTATTCAACTTTATGCACATAGATTCAACAATTTAAATGAAACGGACAAAGTCCTTGAAAACACAAACTAACCAATCTCACTCAAGAATAAATAATGTGAACAGTCCTAAAGCTATTAAATTCAATTAATAATTTAAAGTCCTCTAATAAATAAATATCCAGGTGAGATAGATTTGCCTGAAATTCTACTGAACATTTAAGAAGGAAATATTACCATTTCTACACTAACTCTTCTAAAAAATAGAATGGAAGAGCACATTTCCAACTAATTTTTATGGGGCCAGTGTGACCCCAATACCAAAACCAAAAAAATATATTTCCAGGAAAGACTACCGACTAACAACTCTTATAAAGGCATAGTGCACAAAGCCTCAACAAAATATTAGCAAATCAAATCCAGAAGTAAATAAATAAGGCAATATACCAGGTAATGAGAGGTGTAAAGAGCAGTAAGGGAGCACTGACATAAACCAGAGCTAGTAACAATGGGGAACAGCTGCATAGCAACTTGGGTATAACAGGGGAAGAGATGGGGTTATTCAGGCTTCAGGGCTAGACATTGGGTCTCATGTAGCTAGCGTTTAGATACCTGCAGAGAGAGTGTCAGCTAGCTGCTGTTGGTACTAGGGGTATTGAAAGAAGGTGGAGGCTGGAGCCAACTCTCCTGCAGGAGTGATGCTGACAGGTACAAAAAACAGGAATCCCTCTTACCACCTTGTAATCTCCTTCTAGTGGGTATTATTTCCCAAGAGTCTAAGAAATATAGTTTGCAGATTCTCAACCCAGGAATCACATATCAAAGTATAGAAGAGTTTATTTGTTGCTGAGTGAAAATAGGTAATCATCCCACTAGGAAACTTTTATTTTCTTTTAAATTTTTCAGATGATTCTATCTTCCAGTCACGTAAATAATTATAGAATCTATAAAATCTATAGAAACTCACTGCCTCTGATCATGTATAGTAAATGAACCATTCCCACTCCCTAAACAGATATTAACTTAAAAATATTTAGAAGTACCTACTATGGCCAAAACCTATGCTATATAATGAGCAAGAAGGAGTGTTGAAGTTATTGATTGCAAATGACATTTTAAACATTTTTTCATTTTGTACCCTAATTTAAATAACATGATTTAATCCCCATAAAAAGCAAGATGGTTATAAACATATTATCTGGAAAACCTTATTTTTCTTATTTTTCTAAATTAATTTATAGAATACTGTTGGGTTCCAACACTCTAAATCTGAAATATGAACATGTAAATCAAACATACTTTGGTATCAGGCAATGTATCTTAAAATTAAATATTTTTTTTCTTAATTATAATTTCCAAAAAAGTTTGTAAATGCTTGAATTCTAATCTTTAGAGAAACTGACAATCATTTTTTTCTTTTTTTCTCCCTTTCACTACTCTGACATTGATTGGCACTTGTTTACTGGCATCTCAATTTTTATCAGTGAGGCTGCTTCCTTTTAGGAATTTAAAAGGAAATGTAATTGTGAATATATTTTGCACAAGGTCTAATAAGGTTCTACACATAAACACATTCAGTTACTGAAGAGACTTTGTGATCTGTTACAAATCAGATACTGAAATCAATTAGAAATGCTAATTGATTTAAGAGTTGAGTGTTACTAAATTAAATACACTATCTTGGCAGTAGGGGATACAAAGGGATAGAGTATGAAATAGATACACGCAAAAAATGAAATGGTACATAAATTACGTTAGAAAGGTATTAGTAAATTTCTATATTTGTCAGTGAGATTCTACCCATATGCAGGAAGAGGAAAGGCTGTTTACGTTTTTTGGTTTGATCAAAGGTGGCTATGGACTTGGATCTTGCCAGTAGTACTTCATTTAGAAATTGTCCTAAAATATGAACTCTCTTGCTCAGAGAGCTCTGATTTCAGTGAAGTCATACAGCAGAAAAAAGAAACAGAAAAAAAAAAAATTCCTAGGCCAATTTGCTACTATAGATTTTCTCATATTTGCTACTATGGAAATTTTATTCATTAATATTTGTCTTGGAAGCATATGTTTTAGATATTACTTCAGCTTTTAAAATTTTAGTTAGCATGTGATGAATAAAATATTTGCCCTATCTTCAGTTTTATCCTGAATTCTGTCTGTAATAGGATAACTAATTTGAATTTTTTTCTTAACTCAAGACTCTTTTTTATAGGATGATTTAAAATCCCTTATAAGTTACTTCATAATTCCCAGACCTTTCATGTTTTAAGTGTACTTTATCCAGCTGTTAAGCTTGCTCCTTAGACTTATGAAGAACATAAGTCTTACCCCATGTTCTAATAAAATCTCCTCATTTAAGTGACATTATTTAAATCAGTGACTTTAACGCAATTACCTAAAATGAGACTGCCAAATGGTTAGAATGTAGTTATAAGTGAAAACAATGATACTTAAACTATCCCAGAATATCTTACTTTTTTAAAGCCTAAAATATCAAGAATCAAAATAATTATCATTATGGTATAAAAATGTATTGGTATTTCAGAATTTGGAACATTTTGACATCTTTTTTTCCTTTGAAGTTTGTTGGCAAACAAAGCCGATTTTGTTACTTCCAACTTTGTAATATTTGTTGTTCTCTACACTTTATGAAAAGTACCTAAGTTTAGGTTTGTTAAGTGGTCTTTCTGATGACAAGGAGGAAAATAGTAGTTCTACTGATTAGACTATAATATTATGCTAGAGTCTGGCTGTTCTACTCTTCTTTATGAAGTGAATTAGGAGATCTTTGCCAGAATAACAAATCTGAAATACTTAATGTAGCCCTCTTTTTTTTTCCATAGAAAATTATATTCTTATTAGCTGGTTCAATAGTACGTGATTAAGCTGAATTTTTAACCAAAACAATAAAGGAAATCTGATTAATATTTAACACTTTTTCCTTGTGGTGAACACCAGTTCAAGTAGAGTCTTTAACAAATTTTATACATGTAATTAATGTATATAAAAATGTAATTACAGTAGTAAACTACCTATCATATCACAATATTTCTATGTCGAGTATTTTGTCATTTATTCATTTATATAGGCTCTGTTCATTTGTTTATTTTCCAACTCCATTTGTAGTTTTGAAATTTCCTTTCTAATACAGTTGCTCAGGGCTGGATTTCTGAGGGAGATAGAAGAACAAGATGATGGAATTAAGGAGAAATGGAAAATGAGGGCATTGAAAATATAAAAGTTTCTGGAGAGAGACTAGAGAAAACAAGTAAAGAGGTCAAAGGAGGAAGGAAACATTCCCTGGGGTGTATGTGAGTTACAACAATCACTAAAGATAATTATGTTACTCTGAAAAAGTATAAAGCACCATCTACCATCTGTCACCCTGATCGAGCCATCCCATAGTGATCTGATAGGTACTGCTGTTCTCATTGAGGGCTTTCTTTCAATATTTCAAAGAAAATATATGGTGGCATTTTCTGAGGAAAGGGTGGCTATTTGGGGGAAAATTACAGTGCTCAGTGGAATGGTTTCCAACATCCCAGCTGCATAACTTACGGCTCTCTAAGGAAAAATTACATCCCATACACTCGAGACTAGTTTCAGTTTGGGAAAACAAGGCCCATGACATTTATAATATATGACTTTGAAATATTTTTATGAGAACAATATTACTAGGAATTACTTTGCTAAACCTGATTTCAAAATATGTGACTGAACAAAGTTTTGTTTATATTATAAATTAAAGCTGATAATAATTGTTAGATGACACATATTGTGTTAATAGTGAAAAATAGGAATGAGCAAACTAGCGCTATATGTTTTGATGAAAATGCACTTGAGAAATGTTATTGTTAGTAATATGAATAGAAAAAAACATTTTGAACTTATGAAATGTTCATGATGGTCATGACAGAATGTGCTATCTTTTGATTTTCACATTCTCAGCTTATTATATTGTTTCTAATCATCTGGAATTACTTTTTAATAAGATATTTATATTGCTTATCTGTTAATTTCTCAATAAAATTTGTCCCAATAATTTAAAAAAGAGCATCACTTAGAGCAGGTTATCCTGGGAAAATAAGGGCAATATGACGTCTCAACTAGAAAGTCTGACCCATTAAAAGGCACCTTAACTGTCTACGAAAGACAATTTTACCAATGAAGCACTGTAAGAACTTGAGTCACACTAAGATCCTTCTCTTTAACTGCCTCAGCAATATGTATCTATCTTCTTATGGCATGTTTAGGAATCGTGAGAGTAGGAGCCAGAATGGTCTCTTTGTTCTCTATCCCAGCTTTTCCCCATAATGTCTCATTTAGCCTCTAATATGTGTGTGCATCTAGAGTAACTTTGATTATGTCTATGGGCTATTTGATATTCTGTTTTTCTTCTGTGGTTTATTCAGGGTGTGTGTGTGTGTTTGTGACAAAATATACATAAACTCCAAATTATTTCTGTAGCAAATAATATTTTAAGGAGCTAAGGTTTCTTTTCTTTACACTCCCTCTACCTATTACTCTTTCTTCTTATCCATTTACCAGTGATAACCTTCCATAAGCCCTATTATGAGTTGGAAGTTGATATAGTTTAGGAAAAAGAATTGAATTGCAAAATTTATAATAAATATGATAGTCTATAATGCAAATAACTTCAATTACAAGAGCCAGAAATCTTGGAAGAGAAAAGCACTTTTGAGGCCAAAGCCAAGAGAACTTATGGAGAAGGCTGTAAAATGTATTCCATGTGTATTAGGCCAGAAGGAGAAGGCTCCACGCTGCCTTTCCAGCATGCGGCCTCAGCAGCAGGGGAGGGCTCCATGAGTGGGGTGCCTGCGTGGAGGATTCATAGGGTCATGTACACTAAAGAATGCGCAGGAAAAGAAATTAGAGATCCTAAGACCCTCAAGGGGAACCCAGATATCTTGAGTGACAATAATTTTAAGAAGAGCATGATTTAGAACAGATCATCCTGTGAAAAACAAGGGTAATAAAAAGGTCTCAAATAGAAAGTGAATCTGAAAGAGTTTTGAGTCAGCACAGGAAGGTGAGGTATGCATGGGTACGGATGCTGTGGAGGATGGCAAACATCGACA
Source organism: Choloepus didactylus (assembly GCF_015220235.1). Classification (NCBI taxonomy): domain Eukaryota; kingdom Metazoa; phylum Chordata; class Mammalia; order Pilosa; family Megalonychidae; genus Choloepus; species Choloepus didactylus. The sequence goes on from NC_051311.1 coordinate 84,363,590, forward strand.
TCCCGTGCCAGTGCACGCCAAAGAAAACCAAAGGAGCTGAGGAACATTTCAATCGAAGCCAGCATTGTGGTCAAGGTTAATCCTGGACCAGATGGCCATTCTCCCCACCCCGTCTCATCCCTGCTCAACCCAATACCACATTTATAAGCAAATACCATTGCTATTCCTTAGATTCATTTGAAGACAAAGGTAGGGGTCTTAAAGCCATAAGAGCCAGAGTCTTAAACTGGGAGTGACTGAGTTACCTGAGTTACCTTCAGAAGGCAACATTACGTGTATGTGTGCTGGTGAGCTCATTTCAGTTTGGTTACAGAGTCATATAAATTTGGTTACAGAGTCATATAAATTATATTTGTGTACAACCTACTTTTAAGTCAACATGCCATGCCAACTATATTAATGTATGCAACATTTTTAAAAATACCTGCTATATGCCAGGCACTATTCTAATTGCTGGATATATAAGAGTGAACAATAGAGACAGGGCTTTGGCTATCTTGCAGCTGGGGAAAATAATCAATGATAATTCAGGTAGGGTAACTGAAAGTGACAGACAGTTCTGTTAGGTTTCTTGGTCAGATAAGGCACCTAAAGATATAGTTGAGCAGTTACCTGAATAAAGTGAGGGAGAAAACCAAGCAGGCATCTTGGAGGATGAGCTTTCTTGGTAAAGGGAGTGTCGTGTGGAAGGCCCAGAGGTGGAAGCATAATGGCTACATGGGCCCATCAAGGAGGCCAGTAGGAAAGGAGTGGGGTGGAGGGTGGTAGGCCAGGAAGGGGGAGGCACACTTCACATAGGATCCTTCAGGCCATGGAGAGAACTTTGAATTTTTTCTGGCCTGGGAAGTCATTACTTTTTCTGCAGAGGAATGATGACAGGGCCTTCCTTACTCTGGCTGCTGAGTGGGGAATAGATGAAAGGAGGCAAGGATGGAAATAGGGAGGCCAATCAGGAATTATCCCCCAAACCCTGGCAAGAAAGGAGGGGGACTTGCACTCGATGATGGGGAAGGAGGTAGTAAGAAGTTGTGGGTTTCTAAACATATTTTGAAGATGACTGGATTTGCTGATGGATTGTACAAGAGAAGAGGAGAGACAAAGAAGATTCAAGGAGAAAATCGCAGATTGGGACTTGGCGCCAAAATATAGGACTGTAAAATGTGGGATAGAAATAGAAGAACTTAGATTATGAGAGGAACCCATTTGGTGTGTGAGAAAGATAGGAAATCAAAGTTCATATTGGGGATACTGTATGTTAATTTCGAGACCCAAGCAGAGATGCTTAGTAGAGATTCGGACTGGAATGAATAGTAAAACTGGAGTTCAATAGTAAGGATCTAATAAGTCTGTAATTCCAAGGTCCAAATCATTCTAAAAACTGATTTATTTTTCCTTTGGCAGCAAAACTTGATCTAATTGAACCCATTTGGCTGCAAAATCTGACCAGAATGACATCCATTTATTTATAATCTTTATTTACTCCTCTAACTCTCAATTAGTCCCCTACAGAATAATAAATATGTTGGATTCTGGGGTGCTGTCCCAGATTCTACTAGGATGCTTTCCAAGTTATAGTAAATGTGCTGTATTACCTTTTTAAAATTTAGGAACTTCTGAATTTTGAATATCAAACTGATCCCAATAAGTTCAGATGAAGGACAGTGGACTGAAAAACCTGGCAAGAAAAAAAAAAAAGAGATTCAAAACAGCAATATGTAATTTAAATTGATGACCCCAGAATATTTATTGAAGTGACATCAATGTTTCAATGGGATCAAGTGAGAACTTCAGCACTTTTCTTTCCTTTTCATTCATTATAGGTAACAGTGTAGGGGGTGGGGAAATCTCTTGCATAGTGAATTAAAAAAATTGTGGGAGAACATTCTCCAGAGAGCAGATATTTCCTCCTTGTCATTCCTTCTCTTTCCTTCTCCCAACTTTTCCTGTTTTGTTATGGGTAGAAGTACTATATTAGATCTGATGAGGCTATGATGTGTTGCAATTTGTATTACAAAAATGTAAAATATAATAAAACATAATTACATTTAGTATGCAGTCCAATTAGATTAAATTCAACAAATTTTCAACACCCATGAACCGTTCTTTCAGAAAAGTGTTTGTGTCCATGTGCAATTTTGTAAGCACTTTCAAAAAAATCAGTCTTACTAAATCCATCCATAATCATTTTGCTCCAAGTAATCTATGAAGAACTTAGCCCTAAAATTTTTCAGAGATCATACAAAGGATTGGCACAGGTATAATTTATAGCACAGAATTCTGGACTTTGAAAAACTGTAATAGAGAATACAGATCATTAGACAAATTGCTATAATGCAATAGAACAATTCTTAAAATTGAGAAAAATGCAAAATGCTATTGTACCTCAGAAGAAGGAATAACTGATCGTTTACAACGAAGATTTCCCAGAGATGACATTTTATTGAACAATTATGGGAGGGAAGTTACAAGGCTATTTCAGGGAGGCAGTCCGTAAGAGCCTGGAGAAGAGCTAAACTAAATAACATTGTGTACTCTTTCCAAACACAATGTTCTAAATTCCCTGATTGTATTTTCAGAAGCAAGACAGACCAAATTTTAGCTTTTCAGTCTGGGTCTCCAGAATCCATTTATTTATTCAATAAACATTTGCTGAATATCTTTTCTGTTGTCTGTTAAGTCCTAGAGCAGAGAACACACTGTTTGTTGTTAAGGCGTTCACTGTCCCATCAGGGAGGCTGGCAGATAAACAACCGATTTCAGCATGATGCTCCAGAAACTGGACACTATGGTGATATTTGGGCTGACAAGCAGTGCCAAGTCATTTCCCAAGCTCTCATAAAATAGCCTTGAAGAGAGATACACAAATGCTGATAACAGTACTACAAACTAAAGAGAACTAAGATGCATTCTGGAGAGATTTATAGATATGCTTGTACTATCTGCTCCATGCGCTGACCCCAGACATCCCAAATCGCTGTCCCTAAATCTGGATTCAAGGATGGCGTGAAACAGAATCTCAGTGGAACTGTGAGTTGGCCAGATTCAGGCTCATTCTTCACAACTATCTTCCTCACATTTTCTTGTTCTATATAGGTTTGAGACTAACTCTCAGGATCCAACATGTATCAGTCAGTGTTCTTATTTGCAAGCAATAGAAACAAATTCTCTTGTCTTAGGCAAATAATTTATTAAAAGGATAGTATATAGAATTTCCTGGAAGGTTGAGAAACTCAGCTAGAAGAAAATAATGCTCCAAACCATACTTCTGAATTGCTACTGCTTCCACTCAGCACTGGACCTGGCAGCTTCTACACCTGGCAACTCTAGAATGGAGCACCGGACACCATCACTATCACCATTTGCACTGCTATGTCCTCTGTAATCCATATCACTACCATGGAGGTTCTCTGTCCAGAAGTCTGTTTATTGTGATAGCAGATCCCATGCCAAGGTCAAGAGTGGGTATGAGAGTGAGTGCATCTGATTGATGGATCCTGGAGTACAAATCTGCATTCCAGCTACAAAGGAGGCTGAGTGAGGTAGTCAGAGTATAGTCTAATTTCTAAAAGCAAGAAATCACTTGGTCTTACAAACTTAGTGGATTGGTAATGCAGGTGATGGAAGAGCTAGCAGTCAATCAGAGAATAGTGAGGCAACCCAGGGATTAGCAACAGGAGGAAGCTACTAACACTTCTGGGTCTAGAGGAACAGTGACAGCTACCAGAGCCCAGAAGAGAGGGATATCTGGTTGGAATTAAAACTAAAGTTGGAGAGATACCTGGAAAAAGTTGGGACATGGAGAGAGAAATTGTCCCAGGAGCTAGTCACAGAGCAGATAAAATAGAAATGCTGCCTGAGATAGGATGAGAGTGGGAACAATGCCTTGACCTAATGCCTGCTCCTACCACATTTCAAACATCCATCAATGCCTTACATTGGCCAAACCTACCCAGAGCCAAGTTCTAGTTTCCTGTAATACAGATATGAGCAGAGAAAGGGAGGAAATGTATCTGGGAGCAAACAGGCAAGTCATCTGAACCCTGGGAATATAGGTATCTGCAATTGTCAATTTCAGCAAAAGTTACAGGCTCAGGATTTAAAACACAGGGATTGCACAGTCATGCAATAACAAGAATGACATATATCTGCTATAGAACCTACCAAGAACAGCCAATAGCTGGTAATGTGATGACAATATCTCCTAGGAGGAAAAGTCATCACAGGGATAACTGTGTTGACAAGCAAAAAAATCAAGAAAAGCACTTGTAGCAATGCATGCAGGAATGTGTGGGCATCAGTTTACACAGAGATTAACTGCAGACTGCATCTGACTCCCTGGCTTGGTTTGAGAATTCCATAGTCCTGGGAGAAGATTAGAGCCCAGTAGAACAGTTCCATGCCAATAGCTGCCTGCTAAGCATTAAAACTCCACTGTCAGTCTCAAATGAGAGGGGAAACTGGCATTGCCAAACGTACAGGGAGGAGGCTAGGGAATCTTTCTCTTTCTCTTGTCCTTTACTGCTCCCCATTGAAGAATTTGCAACGTAAGAAAAAACAATTGTATTTCTGTAGCACTAGTGAAAAGAAGCATTTTTCAAGAATATTCAAAGTATGACAAACTTCTGAAGATGATTTTTTACCAAAAAATTTTCTAGCCATTGCCAAATCCATATAACGCTTTCAGTTACCGAACCCCTCTTCTGCATTTGAAGCTGATGACCACACTTCCTTTCTGAAACTCTACTGCTTGGTTTCCCTCACAGGATGACATTTCTTCCTCTTCCTCTGTGATCATTTTCTCCTACTCTGATCCCTAGCTCTTAGTGTTCATCAGAGTTCTTTTTATGCTCATTGCTCTTTTCACTTGACATGTGAATTTTGAAAGACATAATTTAATCTCAATTTTAGTTTTCACAAATATTCAGCTGACTCAAAATCCATATCCCTACTTCCTCAACTGATATTCTGAAGGCCTGTATAAACAAGAACTTGTTTAACATCTCTAATTCTTTTTCTCACTGCCATCTCACATCCAAATTAAATGCATAATCTTTCCTAATATTAGCTCATCATCGGTTCCCTTATTCAGCGGAGACCTCACCACCTCATTCAGTTGATCCAATGTGAGTCCTCCATCTCTTTCATCTTCAGATCCAATCATTTATAAATTCCTAACCATTTAATCTTATTCAAACATATTTCTTCCTATGCAGTTCTCCTACTGCCCAAATTCAGGCCTTTATCATCTCTTGCTGGGCAATTTTTATAGACAACTAACTGGATACTCTGCATCTAAGCTTATTTCACCAAAATTTACTCTCCACACTGTTGCCAGAAATCTCTCTTAAGAGGTATGTATGTTGCACTCCTTTTCTTAAAACCCTTCAATGACTATCCATAACATACCAGTAAAAAACCAATCAAAGTCCCTTATTACCTTATTTCAATATTTCATTCATTGACACTTTCTGTTTCATGCTTGCTCTTGCTTTCTGAAATAGGATGTACTCTCCTGTATGCATCATTCTATTCTTTCTTCTTGGAAGGAATTCTCCTGCTCCATTCCTATAGACTTTATCTCATAAACTACTATTTAATTTTCAGCACCCAATTCAGCATTACTGTGCCAGTTTGGATGTATTATGTCCCCCCAAAACACCATCTTCTTCAATGCAGTCTTGTGGGAACAGATGTATTAGTGTTGATCAGGGTGTGACCTCTTGATTGGCTGTTTCCGTGGAGATGTGAACTACCCAACTGTGGGTAATAACTTTTATTAGATTATTTCCATGGAGGTATGGCCCTGCCCATTCCATGTAGTTCTTGATTTAATCACTGCAGTACTTTAAAAGAGAGCCACACAGGCCCAGACATTTGCTGATGCTGATGCTTAGACATGTTTGGAGTTGTGGACCCCTGATGTTGGCTGAGTCAAAAGACACATTTTGAAGACAGCCATTGAAAGTAGACTTTAGCTACTCCAGAGAAACTAAGAGAATACCCCTAGACACCTAGAGAGAAATGTCCTGGGAGAACGCCATTTTGAAACACAACCTGGGGGCAAAGGAAGAAGACTCCAGCCACGTGCCTTCCCAGACAACAGAGGTTTTCCAGATGCCATTGCCATTCTTCTGTGAAGGTACTCTATTGTTGATACCTTAGCTTGGACACTTTCATGGCATTAAGACTGTAACTTGGTAACCAAATAAACCCCCTTTATAAAAGCCAATCAATTTCTGGTATTTTGCATAACAGTAGCATTAGCAAACCGGAACAGTTATATTTTTCAGTAATTCTTTCAGTCTACTTCAAACTTAACTCAGTGCTCCTACAATGCACACACTAATCATACTTCTGTGATAGTCCTAGACACAAAAGTTTGAGCTCCTAGAGCAGGGCATATCTCAAACATCTTTACATCCCCAGATCCTACCATAGAGACTGATGCATACTGGATATTTAGTAAAAAAATTTTTTCCCTTCTTTTTTGAACTGTAATAAGGGCATTGTGGGCAGAGAAAGCTGTATGTGTAAAGGCAAGGAGGTATGAATTAGTTGTCAGCATGGTTTGCACAAAGTGCTTAGGAGTGAATGACAGGTGACACAGATGGAAAGACAGATGACACCTAGATTTTGAATGACTTTGTCAGCCCAAGGAGATTGAACTTTATCCTAAATATAATTGTGAATCATTAAAGGATTTTAAGCATAGAATTGACATGGCTTATCTAATGAGAAGTGGGGTATTACTAGAGAGAGAGAACTCCATCTTGACAAAATAGAAAATTCTGTAAATATGAGGCTGTGTATCTGCATTTATGCCCTTCTTCAGCTAAGTAGCTTTGAGGAAAACATTTTATTTCTCCTAATCTTGATTTTCTTATACATAAAATGGTGCATTGGTATCTACTTTACTTATCTTGTAAGGTTGTTTTGAGACACAAATAAGGTGTCTAGAAGTACATGCTATATACTGTAATGAAGTATTCATATATTGGTTGTTTTATTAATAGTTTTGTTTTACCTAGCAATGAATTATTAAGGGCTTGAACTTAAGAACAACTTTTTAGGGAAAATTTTAGGCAGACTTTTAGTGGTCAGAAAAATAGAAAGGGTTGTTTTTAGTGCTATAGTAAAGAAAATTACCAACATAAAATTAATATATGTAACTGAAGCAATGGACTTGTAAAGACACACTTACTTTTTTTTTTGTTTGTCTGGTTGACACGGCAATACAAAATCTGTAAAAGTTTAAAAAAAATTTTAAATTAAAGAATAAATAAAAAATCCCATGTTCCCATATTCCCTCTCCCCTATTATTAATGCTTTGCATTAGTGCAGTACCTTTTGTTACAACTAATGAAAGTACAATTGTACTATTAACTATAGTCCATAGCTTTACATTAGTGTGTATTTTTTTCCTATATACCACTTACTTTTAACATGTACTTAGGAGTTCTGGAAAACTAACAACAAAATATAATTGATAGCTTGGGTAGTTTAGAAACTAGGGAATGAATTAATTTTTCTTCTAATAATCTGACTTATAGTTTATGAGAAAGAAGCCAAAATGTGAGAAGAAATGAAGCAAATAGAATTTTGTTTACTTGACCTAAAGTCTCTGAAATAAGAGCATAATTTATCATTGTGATGGTCAGAAACTAATTCAACTATCTGTTTACATATCTAAGAAGTCACTTGAAGTCTTTTCAATAATATGATTTCTGTCATCCATTTTATTGCCTGTTTCCATATAAACATGCATGGACAATTTAGGGATGATAATATATCTATGGAACCATTATGCGGAATTAAATAAACACAAAAAATAATAAAATGTGCATTTCTGCAATTTGCAACTATCAGTTTTAACATAATGAATAATATAATATCAGAGGTGACTACTTTATGAGATACTTGGGAAATTTTTATTTACAGAACCGTATTGGGCATGTTATAATCACAGTGTTCCTTGACTGAGGTTGTTTGTGGAAAAAAAAAAAAAAAGGTTAATAAAGAAAAGAGACTTTATAATTTATCAGTTTCGTCTGTTAAAAAATACAATTTTTACTGAAAAGTAATTTCATTTGTATTTTTTATAGACTGTGTGCTAAAGGTAGCAAAGTCTTTCTTAAGAAGCCCTACTACTAATGAATTTGTCTTAGAAAATGTTCTAAAGCCATTTTCCGTACAACTAGAACAAGGTATTGCTAAGTTTTTAACTATGACAGTACTTTACAATTCAGCCTAAGGAAGGAAAAAGAAGCCTTTGTAACTCTTACCAGCAGCACTTTTCATTTTACAATCTTCTTTCCCAGTAATAAGGCATTACAGTGAAATAGGCTGGAAAAAAGTAAGAAACGGAGAAAAGAAATGTGGAGGAAAAGGGAGAGAAATGAAGTGCAATGACTGAATAAGTGCAACAAGGAGATCTTCAACAAATCAAGATCCATATTTTCATGCACAGGAGTCAATAAAATCATTATTACTCAGGCTGCAGCTTTAGAATTATGCTACTCATGTATTGCTTGTCACTGCCCTCATTACCAATTGACTCAAGGGTACATTTTTCTTCACATGAATAACATGATATACAGAAACAATCTGATTCTTTTGTTTTATTTGTTGCAAAACATTAAATTTTCATTGGAACAAAGGCATTCTCCTCTTCATATTTAGAGTACGTGCTTTCTTGCTTGAATAGCTGAAATAAATGAGTTACAAAAAGCACACATGTATAGTAACATAATAGGAATGCTATTTCAAACCCAGTTCCCATTATGTGTTGGTTATTTTTGCCCCATAGATCAGCATGTATTAATTGTGAATTGGTCAAGATGGATGATATTTTTTCTATATAATAAAGCAAGCACTGTGAATGAACAGTGCATTAGCTATTCTCCTGAGATAATTAGAATCATGAAAAAGCAGATGGAGCCCTAAAATGGCGCTGTTAAAAAAAAAACAACAACAAAAACACAGCAACAAAAACAACCAGACCTGGTTAGGAGAACATTTTATATCTTTCCCCTTTTCTGAGGATTGCAGAGTACTCTCCAAATATTGCCTGTTATCTACTTGTTCTTCTGTAAAATTATATTGCTCCAAACCTATTTCTCGTGCTGCTCTCTTATTGGATTGATTGAGGAAATGCTGTTCTTGCAGTAGCACAGTCGGAGCTCTTAAGAAGATCCTGGTGCCATTTCAATTACTTCTGTTAAAAATAAGGCTCTGCCTCTTATGGGGAAAGGATTTTAAATTTATCTGAGGGGCACATGACAGTTGATAAATCATCTCACGCAAAAAACAACCATACAGAAACTGTGGCTTAGAAATCAAACGGCCTTTTGAAAATGAGTTCAATAAAGAAACACACAAAGAATTCCAATCCTTCAGAAGAGTTGCCTTTATCTAAGTCCTACGGATTCTTATTTAGAGAATGAAATAGATCCTTCCTACAAAGTCAATAATAATCTTTCCAATTTTGTTACTACTGACGATCTGCCAATGGCATCTCTGAAGGCCTTTGGTTAACCTCTGAGGTTTAAAAGAATTGTGGCCTGGGACCCTAACTCTGTCTTGCTGAGTGGCCATTCCACAAAATACAATCAAATTCATAGAAGCAGAATTATTTCATGAGGGGAACTCCCCTGGCCCAAATTCTTCCACAGTCCCCAGTCTATGTGGACCCAGGGAAGAATGTCCTGCAGCCCTAAAGCATTAGTAAGAGTAACTCTAGGGACAGAGGGTTAAGGCATAGAGAACTTCGGCAAAATTTGCATGTTGTGAAGCTGATAGAGACTGGTGAAAACCTGGATTTCACTTCTTCACTGATCTGAACATTCTGCTGTGTTGGATTTCCCAAGCCCAGATTCAAATGGTGTCAAGAATTCATCATTCTTGCAGAGTAAGATTTATCAAAATCAACATTTATCAAAACATTTTGTTGATTGTTAAATGTTATTGTATCTTATGACTACTTTCTTTAGAAAATTTAACTAAATGTGGATAATTTCTATGTATGTGCAATTACCTTCCTTCAGTGTCTTTATGTGAAGAGCTTACCATTGTTTAAATGTTAAATTTTCTTATAGAAATTGAAAAAATTGAAGCAGATTTTTAACGATTTCAAGTTTTAATTCTAATTCTGTAGTATGATGTTATACAGAATAGAATACTATTCTATTCTCTTTCTATTATTTTAACTTTTATACAGAACTATTTGTAAACATACCAACAAAAGAAAATTAGCAATTCAAATAATTGCTTTACAAAAGGGGATTTATAAGAGGGTAAAAAAAATAGCACTCTTTTTCTCTCTGGAGGAAATGATTGAAAGGTTTTAATTTAAACAAGATTTACTTATAAATATTAGTACTTTCTCTAGCTAAGCCTTAATAGTACATTTATATAATAATACACTTATTTAGATAATTAAAATATCTAATTGGGTCTTAGCTTATTCAAAGAGCAGGATGGAAATTAATCTTTCAAAATTTAAAGCCATAAAATTTTTTATATAGAGATTTAAACAAGGGAACTTTAGAATTAACCATAATAAGCAAGCATCTGCATTTTTCTATTCCATTGCAGCATAATATACCAATGAATTACAGGACCAGAGGTGGAAAGAAACATTTTATCTATCTGTCTTAGTTTCTCAGGGCTGCTATTATAAATACCACAAACTGGTTGGCTTTTAAAAAACAGGAAATTATTTTCTCATGGTTTTGAGAGCTAGAAGTCCAACCTCAAGCTACTGGCAGGACTTGCTTTCTCCCATAGTCTGAAGCATTCTGGGACTCCTCCATCATATGGCAATCTCTTTCTCCTTGTATCTGTTCCTCTGGTTTCCGATAACTTCTGGCTTCTACTTTGCATCCAATTTCCTTTACTCATAAGAACTTCAGCCATAATGGGTTAAGGCCCATCCTCACTCATTTTGGCCATACTTTAGCTAATAATAATATCCTCAAAGGTCCTATTCACAAATGAGTTCTCACCCACAGGAACACTGAGTAAGATTTGAACATGTCTTTTGTGTGGTACATGATTCAATTTCTGACACTGTCCTTTTGCCTAAGTCATCGATCAAGTTAAAACAAGGCAATTGGTCATAAAATTCTGGGGTTCTTAGAATTATTCTGGGGAAAGTAATGGGAGACAGTTCTTAAGCAAAGAAAAAAGAACATTGTTAAAATAATCCAGTTTCATTAGTGCAGTCCCACATTATGGGGCTCCGGTGTCATGGAAAAAACATGAACTCTGCTAGAGAATCTTCTTTGTGTATTCTTGCTTGATCAAATAGTGCACTTCTTAGTGGCCCAGTAATAAATTCTCTCATATGGTCCCTTACACACCAAACTAAATTTTGTAATGAGTGCCACTAGTTATTCTTTCTCCTTATTCTTTCAAATACAATGTACACAAGACTGGTTAATCCTTCCCTAAATGTTGTCTTACCTGCCCCATCTTCTACAATAATACCTGTGGTAGGCAAAATTCTAAGCTGGCCTCCACATTTCTGACCCCCTGTGGTACACACCCTGTATAATTGGCTCCCCTTTAGAGTATGAAGGACCCAATGACCTGTAGATATGATTGAATATCATTGTTACTTTGAGTTAATAAAAATGAGATTAACCTGAGTGACACTGCCCTAATCAGTTTAGATCTTTAAAAGAAGGTGAAAACCCCCTAAAGTGTCCATCAACAGATGATTGTACAAACAAAATGTTGTTATTCAGCCATTAAAAAGTGGTCTGAGAATAAGGAGCTGAGAGCAACCCCTGGCTGACAGTTGACAAGAAAATGGTAACCTCAGTCCTACAATTACAAGTAACTGAATTTTGCCAACAAACTGAATGAGATACGAAAAAGAATACAAGCTCACACCTTAATTTCAGCCTTGTTAGACCCAAAGAAGAGAATCCAGTTAAGCCAAGCTTGGACTTCTGACAATCAAAAACTGAGATTGTAAACAGGTGTTGTTTTAAACCACTAAGTTTGTAGTCATTTGTTATGCAGCAATGAAAATTTAATAAAATACTGAAAGTTTTTATAAGTGGATGGTCCCTTTTCTTAATTTAGAATGGCAATATAGACATTTCCCAGATATTTATTTAATCACTTCAATGGGAATTTGAAAGAAAGGAGGACTTTAAGCAGATGAGTTGATTTTTAGGTGGTCTTTTCCTTCAGTTTTAAACCTTTTATAGCTTAAAATTCAAGGCAATACCTGGTTTTGTGATGAAAAAAAAAGATGTAGCATTTTAAATTAATGCTTAACGTGGAATATGACTCCCGGGGAGGAATGTAGACCCGGCATCGTGGGACGGAGAACATCTTCTTGACCAAAAGGGGGATGTGAAAGGAAATGAAATAAGCTTCGGTGGCAGAGAGATTCCAAAAGGAGCCGAGAGGTCACTCTGGTGGGCACTCTTACGCACACTTTAGACAACCCTTTTTAGGTTCTAAAGAATTGGGATAGCTGGTGGTGGATACCTGAAACTATCAAACTACAACCCAGAACCCATGAATCTCGAAGACAGTTGTATAAAAATGTAGCTTATGAGGGGTGACAGTGGGATTGGGAAAGCCAGAAGGACCACACTCCACTTTGTCTAGTTTATGGATGGATGAGCAGAAAAATAGGGGAAGGAAACAAACAGACAAAGGTACCCAGTGTTCTTTTTTACTTCAATTGCTCTTTTTCACTCTAATTATTATTCTTGTTATTTGTGTGTGTGCTAATGAAGGTGTCAGGGATTGATTTAGGTGATGAATGTACAACTATGTAATGGTACTGTAAACAATCGAAAGTACGATTTGTTTTGTATGACTGTGTGGTATGTGAATATATCTCAGTAAAATGAAGATAAAAAAATAGATTGGGGTTATGAATGCACAACTGTATGATGGTGCTGTGCACAGTTGATTGTACACCACAGATGATTGTATGATATGTGAATCTATCTCAATAAAACTGAATTTAAAAAATAAAATAAAATAAATTAATGCTTAGTATTGAAGACTACCTACCATACCTTGCTGGAATATCTTAACAATAGTGGCAACTAATAATTTGGTTTTATGAGTTTTTCTAAATGAAATGTGCTCCAAAATTCTGCATTAGTCCCTACAATTGCTCATTGGAAATATGGTCCAAAAATGTAGATGGCATATGGTTTGTCATATGGTGAACATTAATATGTTGTACTGTCCTCTTTTCCTATCCATAATTTTCAACCAATTTCAAAAATAAAACCACCAATCTTCTAGGAAGCAACTGCTTCCACCCTTGAGATAAAAGTAGTATCTGCAATTCCAGGGCATGCTGGTATTACTTGGTAACAGCAGCATGTATCACACAGATTCCTCATTTTGAACAAGCCTTTCATTTTAAAGACATCTGCAGGCTGCTGACATATCTCTAATGCATCCTGCAGAAGCCTGTAATTTATCTTGCTTAAATTCTCTAGGGAGTTAACCTAAGTCTTCTCATATATTGTCTCTGGATAGACTGTTATGTATGCATCTGTGCCAATTTTTAGTTCGACTTAATAATTTTTCTTGGACAAAAGTAGCCAAGTAGTCAATCTGCATAATGTGTAGAAGGCTTCTTCAATAGGCATGAATGCTGTTGTTCTCTGGTTATGTGTTTGTGTGATCATGAATGCACATGGATGTAAAATCATTTTATTATTCATGAAACCTAGGTCATTTGGGTAGCCTAAGTAGGGTATTGTGGGGATTTAATCTGGGAAATACAAATGGAACATGGAAATCGGGATGTGGAAGTTGTTGGAATATTTTCAATCATTGATTCTTTTCTTATTTTTCGGCTGTCATTTTATACTAAGAATTTGTGTATTTGAACTGAAGTAATATATGCCATATCCTTTCTCTTTGGAAATATTGTATATTAACCAGATGAGCAGGGGGAAGCCTGACTGTATTCTATATAAAGAGTTGTAAGTGGTGGTAAGTTGAAATAAGGCTCAGAATGATATTAAATACAGATATTTTTCTATGCTTTCCTGCAGTACCAAGCCAAAGTTTAATGCAAGCTAATATTAATCTTGACCTCTTATTTCCCTAAAAAGAAAATTCTCTAGGTATTTTGCATTGATGCTTTTAATCAATGTGTTTGGTTTTGGTTCTAAGATAACTGCAGCTTTTTAGACTTTCTGTCATCTATTGGTTATGATTACTTCTCAAAAAATTCACATATATTAATTTTTTGAAAGTAATAAGAACTTTGAGTTTTTCCAGCAATAAAGTTGTTTTTTTCTGTGGTGAAATTCACCTAACATAAAATTAACCATCTTGAAACCTTTCAGTGGCATTTAGTACATTCACAATGTTGTGCAACCAGCACAACACTATCTGGTTCCAAAACATTTTAATCACCCTAAATAAAACCCCAAATCTTTAAGCAGTTACTGCCCATCTCCCTCCATACCCAGCATCCAGCAATCACAAATCTGCTTTTTAAATCTTTGAATTTACTTATTCTGATATTTCATAACAATGGAATCATGTATGTGAGATTTTGCATCTGAATTCTTCCATTTAACCTAATGTTTTCAAGGGTCACAAACATTGTAGAATGTAGCAGAATTTCATTCCTTTTTGTGGCTGAATAATAGTCTATTATTTGTATATACCAGTATTCATTTATCCATTCTCCTGTTGAAGGACTTGTGGGTTGTTTCCACCTTTTTGCTATTTGTGAATAATGCTGCTATGAACATTCGTGTCAAGTACTTGTTTGAGACCCTATTTTTAAATCTTTTGGGTGCATAACCAGGAGTGGAATTGCTGGATCATATGGTAATTCTAAGTTTAACTTTTTGAGGAACTGTCAAACTGTTTACCAAAGCAACTGCTCCATTTTACATCCTAACCAGAAATATATGAGGATTCCAATTTCTCCACATACTCTCCAACACATGTTCTTTTCATTTATATTTTAATTATTTTATTATAGTTATCATAAAAGATTTGAAGTGATATCTCATTGTGGTTTTGATTCACATTTCCCTTATGACTAATGATGTTGGGCACTATTGCTGTGTATGTTGATCATTTTCATATCTTTGGATAAATGGCTACTCAAGTCCTTTGCACATTTTTAAATTGGGTTTTTGTCTATTTGTTTTTGATTCATAAGAGTTCTTTATATATATTTTAGATACTAGACTCTTATCAGATATGTGATTTGAAAGTATTTTCTCCCATTCTGTGGATTGTGTTTCACTTTCTTCATAATATCCTTTGATTTAGAAAAGTTTTTAATTTAAATGAAGTCCTATTTTATCTATTTTGTTTGTTTGTTTGTTTGTTTGTGGCTTGCTCTTTTGTTGTAATATCTAAGAATCCATTGCCAAGCCCAAGGTCATGGAGATTTACCCCTATGTTTTATTCCAAGAGTTTATGGGTTTAGCTCTGACATTTGTGTCATTGATCCATTTTGAATTTTGTTATTTATGGTGTGAGGTAGGGATCCAACTTAATTCCTTTGTATGTGACTATCCTATTGATCAAGCATCATTTGTTGAAAAGCCTATTCTTTCCCCATTTAGTGGACTTGACAGCCTCAAAAATCAGTTGGCCACAGATGGATGAAGTTCACTTTTATTTTTACATTTCTAAATATCCACTGTTTCTTTTCCCTTTGTGCTTTCTTCAGCATTTTTTGCAACATATTCTAATAACAATACTAGTATACTTTATTTCAAATTTCTTTTCATATACAGAAATATAAAATAATGATAATCCATAGATTATCATTTTAGAAAAATCATATTGCTAAATATGTATTTATAATATTAATTTTCATTTTAGTAGCCAAATTTCACACAAAACAGTAAGGAAAATTGAGTAAGGAAGCACTTCCAAAAGGTAAATAGAATGACTCCAAAGGGTTGTAAACAACATTTCCAGTATGAGGTGATAGGCAAATCTGATTCCTGAAGAAAATCTCTTAAAACATTATAACTGTATTTTAGGGGAAATTTAAAAAACAATGCATCATTCCAGCAAAAGCTCACAGGGTAATGAGGGTTCTTCAGGTTGCTTTTTTGAAGGAGATGTGTAGTTATTTGAGTATAAGTTAGCTCTCCTTTATTTCAATACCCCTCCCCAAAATCGGAGGCATCAGCTTAATTTAGATATTAAGGAAGTCAAATCCTATAAAAATAATGAAAAATAAAAATGAAAATTCACCTCCAGCTTCCACAGATTTCCCTTTGGGTAACTGAATCTTTTATATTATTTCATTTTATTAAGCAAATACAAGGTCATTGGGTGTGTTATCGTGTGTTAGGGTACCTTTGACAATAAAAGTATCTTTCTAAGAACTTCATACAACCATAAAATAAAAGTTTCTATCTGAGTAGGCTTCTCACAAAGGTAAACCAGAGAAGCTGGATACAAAATATAAAACTGATCCAAGACATAAGAGAATGACCAAGACAGCCAGGATGTAAGGGATTTCTTCTTTTCTGCTGGAAGGAAGAGGAATATACTAAATGATCCCCACTTTTACATATTCTATTCCCTCAGGAAAATGATAATTCTTAATGCAGATAATAAAGGTCAATTGAAAAGCGTGACACTTGGAGCCTGATGCATTTTCATTGGGCAGGGGAAACAGACTTTGTCTTTCTAGGCAGTCAAGGCATCCAGAATTTCAGGAGCTATGATCTCAGTGGAAGAACCAATAGAGAAATGAGCCAGAAATGCTGCTCATTGTTTGCCTTGACATGCTTGTTGTTTCATGCATATGCTGGGGTGACTCCAAGAAAAGAAGTAGAAAGTGGCAGATATGTGGATAAGGAGGTGAGCAGATATATAAATTAATCTCACAGTGTTGGGAATAGATATATTGAGTTTCAGGACCTTTCAATGTAGAGATATTCTGCTAAACACCCCAGGCTTTTATTTGAGATCACAGAGAGCTTTGTTCAAGAATAATTGCTGTCTTAGTGTAAGAGTATATAACAGGAATTGGGCAAACTAGAAATAGTGCAGCCTCAAAAAAGCCTAAAATCCGAGCTCAAGTGAATAAAAGCGATTTGTCTATTTTTTTTTTGCTCTGATACAAGTAAATGTAATATCTTCTAGAGTAAGATAATAGCAACCCAATTCTCTATAAACATTTATTATTGTAAAGCTGACAAAGCTTGCAGAATTGAACTATACATTTCAAACAATTCTAGTCAATATTCCAGTAGGTTACATATATTTTGCTTAAATTGGCAAGTAAATTATGAAACTATAAAATTCATTTGTAAATTTTAAGGTTCAAGATGATCTTTTTGAAGTAGAGCAAAATTATAATTCTTTGTGCTCAGAAGTGAAAATTAAAACTGCACAGTGCAAGTACAGCAAATATACCAGTGAAAGTGAATGAGAAGGCAGAAATAGACCCATGTTATTTGAGCATCTGCCTTATACAAAGTTGGCACTGCAATGCATGAGGAAATGATGTTTAAATATAGTATATTAATTAATGTTTTCCAAAAATTTGTCATAGGAGTAGATTTTATCCATTAAGTATTTATAAAACTTAAAAATATATAATTTTACTCAGTTTTATTAATAACATCTTTAGAGATTTAATAAACTGAGGATGTTTTTATCAATTTTAATGATCTTTAAGATTCTACAAATATCAAAAATCCTTGAAACATAAACACACATGGAGTTTCATGGTGCCCAGACTGCTGCCTAGGAGCCCTAAGTATAAATAAATTCTAGCAGTGAACAGGAGTCAAAGAAGGTATCAGGCCAGGCCAATGGAAAGCGGGTATGATCAGTGATGGAAAAGTTGCCAGACTCAGCTACCATATATGAAGGAATAGTTTACAAAAATTTCTCTGAGCCTCACTGTATGAAAGTCTGCCTAGAATTTCAAGAGTGTGGGGTTGGATTGAACGCTGCACAGTTGAAACAGCTGCTTATTTCAGCTCTGAAAGATCTGTTTGGGGAGGTATGGAATGGACTGAGTTCTTGGTAGATAGAACATTCCTAAGATCTTTGTAAGAAATACAGAAAGAATGTCTTTCAAACATGTATTTGAAAACTATAAACTTGTATTTGAAATTACAGAAATGGATTTTCAGAAATGATGGGTTTTTAGTAGATAGGTTTGTTCTATTTAGACAAAGAACTTGTTAGATAAGTGTTTATTGTAGCACAGAGCTACTCAATGTATGGTCTAGATTGGCCACCTACAAACTGCTTTTTTGCCCATTGCAAAGAGATAAGGGGCTTGCACCAGAATGAAAATTAGCACACCACTTCCTTTTGTGAGAAAGTCTTGTGAGAAAAATGTCAACTGAACAACAGTGTGCTTAATGATATTGTTGATTTAGATAAGCTCGTTAGCTTGGTGGTACTAATAGTAGTACTATTCTAGTATTCACTTGAAAACAGAAGTGGAGTTTTGGAAGTCTAGAAAGAACACAAAGACTGAGGATTTTTAAGAAATTATCTCCAGATTCATATAATCTGTCAACTCAAAAACTGCTCAGTACCTTATCAAAATTAAAAACTTTTTCTCTGCAAGAGACTCCGTTAAGAGAATGAAAAGATAAATCACAGACTGAGAAAATATTTGCAAACTAAATATCCAACAGAGGACTCATATCTAGAATATGTAAATAATTCTTGAAACTCAACAATAAAAAAAGCAAACAGTCCAATTAGAAAATGGGCAAAAGACATGAACAGACATTTCACTGAAAAGGATATACAAATTGCAAGTAAGCACGTAAAAGTGCATTTAGCATGATTGTTCTGTAAGCTTACAACTTCTCTAAAAAGGAAAAAAAGTAAAAAAAAAAAAAAAAAAAGGTATTTAATATCATTAGCCATTAAGGAAACACAAATTAAAAATACAATGAATTATCACTACACACCTATCAGAATGACTAAAATAAAAAATAATGGGTCCTGCCCTAATCAAGATGGATGGAGTCAGAAGTTTCAGGGCTCCATCCCTTCACAGAAGTTTTGAACAACCAGCAGGAACTGGCAGAAATAACTTTCTCAGAGCTCCAGAAAACTGTTAAAGTGTTGTAGCAACAGGGTGAGTACTGAATCAAGAAAAAGGCATCCTAAAAGTGGTAGAATCTCATGGCACCCTGGCTGTCTCCTCCCCTACTTCCTTACCAGCTTGACATGTAGCTGGCCCGCACTCCCAGTACAGGTCTATGGTCCTACTTCTGGAGGGAACAGAGTAACCATTGTGCACATACTGGGAGCATGGATTTCTGGCCCATTTTCTCTGGTGGAGGCCTGAGGGCCTGAACTAGGATATTCAGGCTTGCTATCTCAGAACATGCCCTGTGTGTGGAAAGCAGCTCACAGAACTCTCTGTCAGAATGCTCTGGGAGAGTAGTTAAGTTGTGGCTACCTGGGGGCATAAAAGTGCAATGCCTGGGACCCTGGAAACTATTTCTTAGGGAAAAGGTGACATTCCTATCCAGTACATGTAGGGCCATATGTGCATGCCCAAGACAAGAAGCATGTACAGAAAGGATTAGGGTGGCCCCTATACTTTTGCCTGGAGATTTTCTCTAAGCTCACTGTATGGATAAGTTCTGAAGGAGCACTCATACCGGTCAATCTGCAAAGGCTGAAAAAGGACACCTCCCTTTTTTTTAGCTCCTGGCATTAACAGATGCCTTGAAGTCTAAATTCCAATGGCAACACATTAAAATATAATGTTCAGGTTTCAATAAAAGATTATAAAACATACAAAGAGACAGGAAATTGGAGCTCAGGCAAAGGAGAAGTTTAAAGCATTAGAAACCACCAGTGAGGAGGATCAAACCTGGGACATTCCAGACAAAAGACTTAAAACATCATCCTAAAATATGCTCAAGAGTGCTAAAGGAAAACATGGACAAAGAATGAAAGGAAATCAGGAAAATTATAAACATAAAGAGAATATTCATAGAGAGATAGAAATTATGAGAAGGAACTAAACAGCTGAAGACCACAGTAACAAAAATTAAAAATTCCGAGAAGCATTCATCAGCAGAATTAAAAATCAGTGAACTTGAGAATAAACCAATTGAAATCATCCAGTCTGAGGAGCAAAAAGAAGAAACAGTGAAAGTGAACAGAGCCTAAGGATGATGTGGGATACCATCAGGCAAACCAATACACACATTGTGGGAATTCCAGAAGGAGAAGAAAGACAAAAGAGGGCAAAGAATAGTCAAATAAATAATGGCTGAAAACTTTCCAAATTTAACATAAGACACGAATATACGTATCCAAGATACTCAACTAATTCCAAATAGGATAGACCCAAATAGACCCATAGTGCAACATATTGTCATCAAACTGTCGAATGCCAAAGATAAAGAAAGAATTCTGAAACCCACAAGAGAGAAACAGTGTATTATATACAAGGGAACCTCAGTAAGATTAAGTGCCAGTTACTCATTGGGAACCACAGAGGCAAGAAGGCAGTAGGATGACAGACTTAAAGTGCTGAAAGCAAAAAATTGTCAACCAGGAATTCTATGTCTGGCAAAACTGTCTTTCAAAAATGAGGGAGAGATTAAGACATTCCCAGGTAGACAAAAGCTGAGGGAGTTTATCACTAGACCGGCTTTACAAGAGATGCTAAAGTGAGTTCTGCAGATTGAAGGGAAAGGATGAAAGACAACTGAATGAAGCGACCTGAGAAAATAAATATCTGTGATAAAGATAATGACATGAATAAATATAAATACCAGTACTGTTGAATATTAAATTTGTAACTCCACTTTTTCCTTTCTTCAGGATCTAACAGGCAAATGCAATGATAAGTCAGTAGTTTTGGACTCATAATGTATAAACATGTCATTTGTGACAAGAACTACATAAAAGTGGAGGGTTGAAGGGTATAGGAACATAGTTTCGGAGTACTATTGAAGTTAACTTGGTATCTAAGCAGATGAGATTGTTATAGATTTAGGATGTTAGATTTAAGCCCTATGGTACTGCAAACAATATAGTTATCCCTTCCACATTGTGACTTTCCCCATGTGGTTTTGATATGTGGGTTAGCATAAGAAATTAAATGGAAATTTTTGGGGAGTTCTGTGGAATTCGCAAATGGCTACTGTGGTTGGTCTCCATTACGGCATTAATGGGTCAACCATAAGGCATATCAAGAAAAAAAGAGAAGGAAATCCGTGAAGACTTTGCTACAGCTACACCAACAACTGCAAAGTATTTGCATAAACCTCAAGATCTGCATCTCATGTGCGTAGAAGGTGCAACATTCTTTTGGGTGCAGGATTTTTATTAAAAAGGCATTCTTGTTAGACTCTGGCATCATAAGAGAAAAGGCTAAGCCCTTATATGATTCCCTAAAGGCAAATGAAGGTGAAGGGTTCTACCCCTATGGATATTCAGGACAGCAAAGGCTGGTTTGAAAATTTTTAAAAAAGATTTAGCCTATGCAGTATAAAAGTAATGGGGGAGGAGGTAGTGTCTGTTGATCAAGAGGCAGCTAAGGAGTTTTCTGAAACCATGAAGAAACTAATTGAGGACTTCTTTGGAATGGAGGGAGGGCCAAAAAGTTTTACAGGGATTTTCCAGATCATGGGTGTGCTGCGCCCCTAACTTCCTTGATGTGGAAGGGATAACTGTATTGGAGAATATTCATGCTCATATACATAGAAATTAGAGTACAATTTACCAGGGACAGGAGGCAGAGGGAATGAGGAGTAGATGCATAATGGGTTTAGAATTTCAGTTTGGGGAGATGGGAAAGTTTTAGTAATGAAAGCTAGTGAGGTTACCACATTATGAGTATGATTAATCCCACTGAATGGTATGCTTGGGAGTGGTTGAGATGGGAAAGTTTATGTTGTATATATGTTCCTACAATTATAAAAAAAAAAGACCAACTAAATAGATGACAATTAAATAAAATTTGTGATCCTAGACAGGATCTGTCAAGGGAAAAGTCTCAAAAGGACGTTATTGAGATATATTGAAAAAGCTAGAATATAGACCATTACTTTATATCAATGTTAAATTTACTGAACTTGATATCTGCATTTAAGGTGATTACATAAGTGAATCTCTTTGTTCTTAGCAAATGTACTTGCCAGTATTAAATGTTCAAGGAGTATGATGAATACAACCTATACTCAAGTGTTCAGAAAATGGATTGATAAATAGGTAGACAGATAGATGAATTGATGGATAGATGGGATGATAAGGCAAATCTAGCAAAATGTTAACATTTGTGGGTTTGGGTATCTATGGGGTAGTGGTGTTTGGAATTCTCTGTATGGGATTTGTATTAATTTTTTAACTATCCTGTAAGTTTGAAAGTATTTCAAAATAAAAAGTTTAAAAAAATCCTATTTAACTCAAGAAGAATAATGACATTAAAAAAGATTTCTTCCTGATCAATTCAATCATTTTCTTCATTTGAGAAAATTACTCCAATCTGTACTAATCTATACATTAAAGAATGGGAGTCACAAAATTGTTTCTAGGCTAAACTATCCAAATCCTACCTGATCCTGCCATATATTTCAAATAAAATTGAGGATTTATTGTTTGTTTTTTAAAGCAATTTTACTGAGATATATTCATATCCCATACAATTCACCCAAAGTGTACAATGGCTTTTAGTATAATCACAGAGCTGTGCATTCATCACCACAATCAATAGAACATTTTCATTATTCCGAGAAGAAAATCCCATACTCATTAGCAATCACACCCCAATCCCTCTATCCTTCCCCAAGCCTACATAACTGCTAATTGAATTTTGTCTCTAAAAATTTATTTATATTTACATTTTTAATAATTTTTTATTGTGGAATATAACATATATACACAGAAGTGATAACTTTCCAAGTGCAATTTAACAAGTAGTTAGAAAGCAAATTTCAAAGAATGTTATGGGTTACAGTTCCAGTTTCAGTTATTTCCTTATTGTGAAATATAACATATATGCAAAAAGGTGATAACTTTCAAAGTGTGATTTAACAAGTAGTTATTTTGCTATATATTTACATTTTATATAAATAGAATCATACAATATGTAGTACTTTGTGTCTGGTTTCTTTCACTTAGCATAATGTTCTTTTTTAAATTATTGATTTTTTTTAAATAGAGAGGTTGTAAGTTTACAGAAAAGTCATGTAAAAAAATTAGCATTCCCACGTACCCCCCCATTATTGATACTTTCCATTAGTACAGTACCTTTGTTACAACTGATGAAAGAATATTAAAATATTCCTGTTAACTATAGTCCATAATTTAATTAGGTATATTTTTCCCTTATACCCCTTATTGTTAACACCTTGCAATAGTGTTGTGCATCTGTTATAATTCATGAAAGAACATTCTTACATTTATACTATTAACCTCAGACCAGTGTCTACAACAGGGTTCACGGTGCTATACAGTCCCATGTTTTCTCTTCTAACTTTTCTTCTAGTAACATACATGACCCAAAACTTCCCCTTTCAACTACATTCACAACATAATTCAGTACTGTTAATTGCACTACAGTAATGTGCTACCATCACCACTATCCATTTCCAAACATTTACAATCAACCTAAATAGAAATTCTGCAGATTCAGCATCAGCTCCCCTTTCTTTACCCCTATTCTATTTACTGGTAACCTGCATTCTAGATTTGAATTCTATGAGCTTGCTTATTATAATTGGTTCATATCAGTAAGATCATGCAATATTTGTCCTTTTGTGTCTGGCTTATTTCACTCAACATAATATCCTCAAGTTTCATCCATCTTTTTGTTTGTTTTGCTTTAATACCCTGACACTTAAGAAAGGAAAGTAAAATTTAATATTGAAGTGATCAAAAAGGAAGTGACATCAACTACTAATTTTCCCTTTCTACCAACTCCAGGCCCAGAGGAGGAATATCACGTGGTCTCTGTGATGGTGGTTGCTAAAGATTAGTATGAACTGCAGATCTCACGAGTATCATATGAACATAATAGATGTAAATTCAAATACAGCAGCCCTCAACTAAATCTAGGGTGTACCTTTCCTTTTGTTTTCCAGAGGAACAAGGCTAGCTGTTTTGTTGTACTATTTTCTCAACTCTGTTGCATCATGGTGAGAAAGCTTCTGGCTTTTTGACTTGTTTTTTTCCTTAGACAGAGTTAAAGAAGTAGGAGTTTAATTTCTATGGATTGATTAAATATACTTTGAAAGGTAACTTGGTAAATAAATTATTATTCTAGCCATTTCTTGGCTATTGGTACTTGGTTATCCATGTTTTATGGCCCATTATCAACCAAAACATACTTAATGTTTAACTAGAAATATAAAAATTTGAGTTCAAGCACTTATACAAAAGGAACTCATTATAACATTATTCTGTGGCAAAGGATACAACTGTTTTCCTTTTTTACCATCTAAAGTATGATGCCACATACAGAACTATATAAAAACTCTGTAGAAGAGCTAAATTAGATCCAAGGTTATGCAGATCAGCAAATTTCTGATGGTTAGATTTAAGAAGACTTAAATCCAGATATGACTGAAATTGTCCAAAAACAAAAAAAAAAGATGTCAATATATATCTTTATATATATATAAAGAGCATTTATCCGAATAGTCACCAAAGGCCGCATTCTGTTTATTATTTATACATATGGTGTGTCATTTAAAATGTCGCCTGAAACTATTTGGCACAGTAATTCTAGCTGGGGTTTAAAAACCATGAGTGCCCAACCATACCCTTTTAAGGTTGTGACAAAATTCAGTACTTGAGACGGAGAATCAATTCCTTCCACGATACGATTTGAATAGACAAACCCTCATTCAGTTTTGATAATAGTTATTGACATTATATCCTTCATGCCCAGAGAGAGGACAGTACTATTAATTTCTGTAAAATGGAGGAATTCTTAATTCTTTTATAATGAAACCAAGCTGTTAATCTGATCCATATAGATGGGTTTGGGAACTGGCATTGTAAGACACTTAAATTCTAAATGATCATTTTTTGTGTGTGATGTCTTAGCCATTTCCACACAGGTTAGTATGTCTGGATGATACTACCATACAATGGGAATTTTCTTAAAAGACTTGTTTTTAAAATGCAGTGAAACAGATCAAAACCAATAATTGTTACCTATTGGGGTGAGGTGAGAGTCCTCCTCTCCCTCATTTCTTGATTCCACGTGGATGGAGAGGAACACTCTTTGCCTAGCACTTTGCAGCATTCGTCCTTCCCCACAGAGAAGGGGCAAATTATGTTTGGGGAGAGCACATTTAGCTCAGTGTCTTCCTCTATTATTCTTTATTCAGTTTGTGTTAGAGGAGCATCCACTCATCTCTGCAATTCCAGCCCATTAATTCTCAAAGGAGGCTCTGACCCTGACTGAGAGATCCTGCAATTGATCACTGCTGCTTCTGCATGAATATATGAGAACATCTAATTCTGTAATTTAGTATTAGAAAGCCCATTTAGTTGAGCATTTAATATAGATCCTTTCATGTAGCTTTTGCTAGCATTTTGAGCTGTTTGTCTGATACCTATGCTTCTCTCTCAATTAGTTCTGAACTTGAGAAGAACAGTGCTATTTATTGGAACCCCCTCGGCCTCATCATTATCGTAAGTGTTTTCCTTTGATTAACATATGACCTCTTTGTAAGGAAGAGAGGAAAGGAAGAATGAAATAGGCAGAAAGTTTAGCATACTGTTTTCCTGCAGTCTTTCAGTGTCAGATCTCACCCCAAATCAAATCTCTCAATTCCTTAGAGTTTGAGATCATCTTAATATGATCCTTTGTTGTTTCTTTTTTCTAAATAAGTTAGACAGAAGCCATTATGATATTGACTACTTTTTGAGAGTTTTTTTTCCTCTACTTCCAAAATATCCTAATAGCATTATAAATATAAGTTTTGAAAGTGCTTAATATTTTAGCTAGATATATAGAGCTGGTCAGTGGCCAGCTGAATGCCTGGAAAGTCTGTCACCATTTACTTCTGCATTTTTATGAAACAACACACTGCAGAGCATAAGATCTGACATCTGAAGCAGCTGCTGGAAGGGCCCAATGAGACAACATGGAAGTGCAAGGGAGTTACTTCCCCACAGTGCAAACTTTAACATTGGGAAAGAGGAGCAAGGAGGAATCAAGAAGATTCATTTCATTTCTTTTCCCGTCTCACTGGTGGCTCTGAGGCTGAGTAGATGCCTCTTCCAGGTGAGCTGCTATGCCTTTCCATGGCTATTTGTAAAGCTGTAACTTGTGTGGTAACACGTCACTACACATTGCTTCACATCTCCCCATGCTTCATTTTCCCTTGTCCTCAATCTTGCTGCCCTTGGTTTACAACATCCAAATAAAGTGTCAGTGTATTCGTTCTTCTTTCCAGCTGTTTTCCAGGGATCCAAACTAAGACATTTCTTAGATTTAAAAATTTATCTTTCTATTATGAAGTAATAGAACTAATTAGGGTTTAGGATTTTTTTTTTTATTCCCTATTTCTCTTAAAAATATAAACAAAATATTTAGTACATTTAGGAGACTTCTAATATTAAAAAGGGGAAAATCTCCATGGATGTGAATGTATAGTTATATATACCATATTAATACATATTTCAATTTGTGGGCTTTCTGCTTGAGGGTAAATGGGGGAGGGTCAGTTAATTTAGTTTGAAATGCAGCTAGCACATATGAAGATTAAGTGCCTTTCATAAAAATTCTAGGGTACATCATATTCCATTCATGTATTCTTCAACACAGTTAATACGTAAAATCCAACTCAGGTGACAACAAGTGATAGTCATGCACACTTTCACCTTCTCTTCTGTATCATCCTGTAAAATGTTTTTCTCTGAGCTCAGCTCAAAGAAGCAAAACAGCAGGGGTCTCCACTTCACACAAACTCCCAAAGAGAAATCATGCTACAGGATTTTCATTTAGAAAGAAGAAATTTGGAATGAATCCATGGAAGTGAAAATCCATTAGATAATTGCTGCTAAATGCCTAGCATTTTAATTGAAGGATTTGTAGTATCACGTTGCTCTTGAAATGTCAGTATAAATTGCTTACAGAGCTCTGTCTAAGTGTTGATGGATGTAAGCTTCCAGG
This sequence comes from Choloepus didactylus, assembly GCF_015220235.1. Taxonomy (NCBI): domain Eukaryota; kingdom Metazoa; phylum Chordata; class Mammalia; order Pilosa; family Megalonychidae; genus Choloepus; species Choloepus didactylus. The sequence continues at coordinate 84,390,708 of NC_051311.1, forward strand.
ATAGTGATCATTTCTATTTTTCTTGCCATGTAAATATTCAACAGCTCTGTGTATTGTTGTGTGCTGTGATGGCCCTTTTGTCAAGGTGCCCAGAGGTGCGTCATGAATTTAAAGATAAATATTTAGCAGCAATTTATAGTTGTTTTATAACTAGTTTACATGGGACTGGGAGAATTAATAGTGCATTTAAGGTTCTGCCTGGACAAGAATCAACCTTTGGATTTAAACACACTTGGAATTTTTTGCACTTTCCATCCCTTTCTGTTGCTGAAACTTCAGAAGAGTATGTGACTACACCCTAGTCTGTCACCAAACTTGGCTATTATTGCTTCAGTAAGATAATAGCTATTCTGTTAGTCCCTTTCCATTGCTCTTGGAATTTTCTGACTGTACTTTGGATCTATGTGTCATCACATAGCATTTTGTTGCTTTTGTCCCTCTATCCAAGAGATAATTGTTTTATTTTTCTAATTACTTAAAAATATTTTTTTATATTCTCCACTTTCTTTAAGATTCTCACTTTCACCCAACTAGCCAAAATGTTTGTTCCTACCCTACCCCAAAGTCCCTTTCAATTCCTTCAGCATTCTCAGTCTCATTCAAAATTGCCACTATCCCCATTTAGTTTTCTGAACATTCTCTTTTTCCACCATTTTATCCTACTATCCTTGACATTACATCCTTGCTGTTTATTCATTTCACACTTGTTTTATTAAAAATTAAGTCTCTATTCTTTCTTAGGCAATCACTTTTTTAATTATATTCAGTTTTATTGAGATATATTCACATACCATACAATCATCCATGCTGTACAGTCAACTGTTCACAGTACCATCATACAGTTATGCCTTTATCACTCCAATATATTTTTGAACATTTTCCTTACACCAGAAAGAATAAGAATAAGAAATAAGAGTAAAAAAGAACACCTAAATCATCCCAACCATCCCGACCTATTTTTCATTTAGTTTTTGTCCCCATTTTTCTACTCATCCATCCATACACTGGATAAAGGAAGTGCAATCCACAAGGTTTTCACAATCACACTGTTACCCATTGTAAGCTACATTGTTATACAATCATCTTCAAGAGTACAGGCTCCTGTGTTGGAGTTTGATAGTTTCAGGTATTTACTTGTAGCTATTCCATACTTTAAAACCTAAAAAGGGTTATCCATATAGTGCATAAGAATGTCCACCAGAGTGACCTCTTGACTCCATTTGAAATCTCTCAGCCACTGAAACTTTATTTTGTTTCATTTCGCATCCCCCTTTTGGTCACGAAGTTCTCAATCCCATGATGCTGGGTCCAGATTCATCCCCGGGAGTCATATCCTGTGTTGCCAGGGAGATTTACACCCCTGGGAGTCAGGTCCCACATAGAGGGGAGGGCAGTGAGTTCACCTGCCTAGGTGGCTTAGTTGGAGAGAGAGAGCCACATCTGAACAACAAAGAGGCACTCAGGGGGAGACTCTTAGGCACAGTTATAAGCAGGTTTAGTCTCTCCTTTAGGCAATCACTTTCGATAGATTTTAGGGATTCCATTATATTAAAAAATGTGATCAGTGATTCAGAGAGATGCGTGCTTTTTTTTTTTTCCTATTAGAGAAGTTGTAGGTTTACAGAACAGCCATGCATAAAATACAGGATTCCCATAAACTACCTCACCCCAACACTTTGCTTTGGTGTGGAAAATTTGTTACAACTGATGACAGCACATTTTTATAATTGTAGTATTTATTAAATTTCATGGTTTAGCTTAGAGTTCACAGTTTGTGTAGTGTAGTTTCATGGTTTTTTTTATTAAAATTTATTCTGTTACTAAATATACAATCTAACATTTCCCCTTTTAATCATATTCAGATATATTTCAGTGCTAATTGTGTTCACAATATTGTGCTACCATTACCACCATCCATTACCAAAACATTATCGTAATTCCAAATAGGAACCCAGTATATTTTAAGCCTTATCTTTCCATCAGCTATCTCCACCCCATCCCATGACAACCCATATTCTAAATACTGACTCTATGAGTTTACTTCTTCTAATTGCTTCAGCTATACAATTTCCCTCTCAGCACTGCCTTTGTTACCTTCCCATAAGTTTTGGTATACATTTTCATTTACCTCAAGATATTTCCTCTTTAAATCATTGGTTATTTAAGAGTATGTTGGTTAATTTCCACATATTTCTGAATTTTCCCTCTTTCCGTCTGTTATTGATTTCTAGCTTCCTTCCATTGTTGTCAGAGAATATATATTGTATGAGATCAATGTTTTTTAATTTATTGAGACTTGTTTTCCAACCCAACTTATGGTCTGTCCTGGAGAATGATCCATGTGTGCTTGAGAGCAATGTGTATTCTGCTTTAGTTGGGTGCAGTGTTCTATATATGCCTTTTAGGTCTAGTTGGTTTCGAGTATCATTCAAGTATTGCAATTCCTTCTGATTATATGTTCTATCCATTATTGAAAGGGGTGTATTAAGGTCTCCTACTATTAATTTAGAACTGTCAAATTTCTCCTTCAAATCTGTATATGCATCATATATTTTGGAGCTCTTCAGTTAGGTGCATAAATATTTGTTAGTGTTACCTCTTCCTATTGAATTGTTCTTTTATCAGTACATAATGACCACTTTGTCCCTCATAACTGTTTTTGACTTACGGTCTATTTTATGCTATATTAATATAGCCAACCTAGCTCTCTTTTGACTACTACTTGCATGGTATGTATATATTTTTAATTCATTTTATTTAGATATATTCACATACCTTGCAGTCATACAAAACCAAGCGTATATTCAATTGTTTACAGTACCATTATATAGCTGTACATTCATCACCAAAATTATTTTTTGACATTTTCATTACCACACACACAAAAATAATAATAAAAATTAAAGTGAAAGAGCAATTAAAGTAAAAAAGAACACTGGGTGCCTTTTTTTTGTTTTGTTTTGTTTTTTTAGTTTTTTTTTTTTTTCCTTCCCCCATTTTTCTACCCATCCATCCATAAACTAGACAAAGGGGAGCGTGGTCCATATGGCTTTCCCAATCACATTGTCATGCCTCATAAGCTACATTTTTATACAATCGTCTTCAAGATTCATGGGTCCTGGGTTGTAGTTTGATACTTTCAGGTATTTACCGCTAGCTATTCCAATCCTTTAGAACTTAAAAAGGATTGTCTACATTGTGCGTAAGAGTGCCCACCAGAGTGACTTCTCAGCTTCTTTGGAATCTCTGCCACTGAAGCTTATTTCATTTCCTTACACACACACACACACATACACACACACACACACACACACCCCTTTGGTCAAGAAGAGGTTCTCCATCCCACGATGCCAGGTCTACATTCCTCCCTGGGAGTCATATTCCATGTTGCCAGGGAGATTCACTCCCCTGGATGTCAGATCCCACGTAGGGGGGACGGCAGTGATTTCAACTGCCAAGTTGGCTTAGCTAGAGAGAGAGGACCACATCTGAGCAACAAAGAGACATTTGGGAGGAGGCTCATAGGCACAATTATAGGGAGGCCTAGCCTCTCCTTTGCAGCAACAGTCCTCCCAAGGGCAAGTCCTGTGGTAGAGGGCTCAGCCCGTCAAACCACCAGTCCCTTATGTCTGTAAGCACATCAGCAACCATTGAGGTGGGGATGAATCAACAATATTAAAAAAAAAAAAATTAAAAAAACATACAATAAAAAAAACATTTCAGACAAACCATAACAAGGGAGTAAGAAAAAGACAACTAACTTAAGATAACTACTTTGTTTCCAACATGTTCGTACTATACCCCAAGAAAATAACCTAATATAGCAACATTTCTGTGACCTTGTTCCTACCATGCCCATCAGAAATTAACAGACCATAGTCATTCCTGGGCATTCCCAGAACATTAAATTTACCCACGAGAGCTTATCTGTTCTTATTGGGTTATCATTCCCCCTTCCTTAATTGCTCTCTATCACTAGTTCCTCTACATTCCACATTACAAACCATTTGTTTTACATTTTTCAATGTTCACATTAGTGGTAGCATATAATATTTCTCTTTTTGTGTCTGGCTTATTTCACCCAGCATTATGTCTTCAAGGTTCATCCATGTTGTCATATGTTTCACGACATCACTCCTTCTTACAGCTGTGTAGTATTCCATCATGTGTATATACCACATTTTATTTATCCACTCATCTGTTGAAGGACATTTGGGTTGTTTCCATCTCTTGACAATTGTGAAAAATGCTGCTATGAACATTGGCTTGCAGATATCTGTTTGTGTCTCTGCTTTCAAATCTTCTGGGTATATACCGGGAAGTGCAATCGCTGGATGGAAGGGTAACTCTGTATCTAGTTTTCTAAGGAACTGCCAGACTGACTTCCAGAGTGGCTGAACCATTATACAGTCCCACCAACAATGAATAACAGTTTCAATTTCTCCACATCCTCTCCAGCATTTGTAGTTTCCTGTTTGTTTAATGGAAGCCATTCTAATGGGTGTGAGATGGTATCTCATTATGGTCTTAATTTGCATCTCTCTAATAGCTAGTGAAGCTGAACATTTTTTCATGTGTCTCTTGGCCATTTGTATTTCATCTTCAGAGAACTGTCTTTTCATATCTTTTGCCCATTTTATAATTGGGCTGTCTGTACTACTGTCATTGAGTTGTAGGATTTCTTTGTATATGCAAGATATCAGTCTTTTGTCAGATATATGGTTTCCAAAAATTTTTTCCCGTTGAGTTGGCTGCCTCTTTACCTTTTTGACAAATTCCTTTGAGGTACAGAAACTTCTAAGATTGAGGAGTTCCCATTTATCTATTTTTACTTTTGTTGCTTGTGTTTTGGGTGTAAAGTCTAGGAAGTGGCCGCCTAATACAAGGACTTGAAGATGTTTCCCTACATTATCTTCTAGGAGTTTTATGGTACTGTCTTTTACATTGAGATCTTTGATCCACTTTGAGTTACGTTTTGTGTAGGGTGTGAGGTAGGGGTCCTCTTTCATTCTTTTGGATATGGATATACAACTCTCCCAGCCCCATTTGTTGAAAAGACCATTATGTCGCAGTTCAGTGGCTTTGGGGACCTTATCAAAGATCAGTCGGCCATAGATCTGAGGGTCTATCTCCGAATTATCAATTTGATTCCATTGATCAATATGTCTATCTTTGTGCCAGTACCATGCTGTTTTGACAACCATGGCTTTATAATAAGCTTCAAAGTCAGGGAGTGTGTGTCCTCCCATTTTGTTTTCCTTTTTTAGAGTGTCTCTAGCAATTCGAGGCATCTTCCCTTTCCAAATAAATTTGATTACTAGCTTTTCCAAGTCTGTAAAGTAGGTTGTTGGAATTTTGATTGGGTTTGCATTGAATCTGTAGATGAATTTGGGTAGAGTTGACATCTTAATGATATTTAGCCTTTCCAATCCATGAACAAGGAATATTTTTCCATCTTTTAAGGTCCCCTTTATTTCTTTTAGTAGAGTTATGTAGTTTTCTTTGTATATGTCTTTTACATCTTTGGTTAAGTTTATTCCTAGGTACTTGATTTTTTTAGTTGCTATTGAAAATGGTATCCTTTTCTTGAATGTCTCTTCAATTTGTTCATTTCTAGCATATAGAAACATTACTGACTTATGTGCATTAATCTTGTATCCCGCTACTTTGCTAAATTTGTTTGTTAGCTCTAGTAGCTGTATCGTCAAGTTCTCAGGGTTTTCCAGATATAAGATCATATCATCCGCAAACAATGACAGTTTTACTTCTTCCTTTCCAATCTGGATACCTTTTATTTCTTTGTCTTGCCAGACTGCCCTGGCTAGCACTTCCAGCACAATGTTGAATAACAGTGGTGATAGCAGGCATCCTTGTCTGTTCCTGATCTTAGAGGGAAGGCTTTCAGTCTCTCACCACTGAGTACTATGCTGGCTGTGGGTTTTTCATATATGCTCTTTATCATATTGAGGAAGTTTCCTTCAATTCCTACCTTTTGAAGTGTTTTTATCAAACAGGGATGTTGGATTTTGTTGAATGCTTTTTCAGCATCTATTGAGATGATCATTTGATTTTTCTCTTTTGATTTGTTAATGTGTTGTAATATTAATTTTCTTATGTTTAACCATCCTTGCATGCCTGGAATGAACCCCACTTGGTCATGGTGTATGATGTTTTTAATATGTCTTTGGATTTGATTTGCAAGTATTTTGTTGAGAATTTTTGCATCTATATTCATTAGGGAGACAAGCTTGTAGTTTTCCTTTTTTGTAGCATCTTTGCCTGGTTTTGGTATTAGATTGATGTTAGCCTCATAAAATGAGTTAGGTAGTGTTCCATTTTCTTTGATGTTTTAAAAGACTTTAAGTAAGATTGGTGTCAATTCTTTTAGGAAAGTTTGGTAGAATTCCCCCATGAAGCCATCTGGCCCTGGGCATTTATTTGTGGGAAGCTTTTTGATGACTCATTGGATCTCTTTGCTTGTGATTGGTTGGTTGAGGTCTTCTATTACTTTTCTGGTCAGTCTAGATTGTTCATATGTTTCCAGGAAAATTGTTCATTTCTTCTACATTATCCAGTTTGTTGGCATACAATTTTTCATAGTATCCTCTTATAATTTTTTTAATTTCTTCAGGATCCACAGTAATGTCAACTTTCTCATTCATTATTTTGTTTACATGGGTCTTCTTTCTTTTTGATTTTGTCAGTCTAGCTAGGGGCTTGCCAATCTTGTTGATCTTCTCAAAGAACCAACTTTGGTGTTATTTATCCTCTCTGTCGTTTTTTTGTTCTCTGTCATTGATTTCTGCTTTAATCCTTGCTATTTCTTTTTTTCTACTTTGTTTAGGATTGGTTTGCTGTTCATTTTCTAGCTTCTTCAGTTGATCCATTTGTTCTTTGATTTTGGCTCTTTCTTCCTTTTTAATATATGTGTTTAGTACTATAAATTTTCCTCTCAGTACCACTTTTCCTGCATCCAATAGGTTTTGGTATGTTGTGTTCTCATTTTCTTTCATCTCTATATCTTTAGCAATTTCTCTTGCTATTTCTTCTTTAACCCACTGATTGTTTAGGAGTGTGTTGTTTAACCTCCGGATATTTGTGAGTTTTCTAAGTTTCTGATGGTTATTGACTTCTAACTGTATTCCTTTGTGGTCAGAGAATATGCTTTGAATAATTTCATTTTTTTTAAATTTATTGAGGTTTGTTTTATCTCCCAGCATATGATCTATTCTGAAGAAAGTTCCATGAACACTAGAGAGGCAATGTGTGGCCTGGTGATTTGGTATGTAATGTTCTATATATGTCTGTTAAATCAAATTCATTTATCAGATTGTTTAGGTTTTCAATTTCCTTATTGGTCTTCTGTCTGGTTGATCTATCTATAGGAGAGAGTGATGTGTTGAAGTCTCCCACAATTATTGCGGAAACATCCATTGCTTCCTTTAGTTTTGCCAGTGTTTGTTTCATGTATTTTGTGGCACCATGATTAGGTGCATAAACATTTATGATTGTTATTTCTTCTTGTTGAATTGCCCTTTTTATTAATATGTAGTGGCCTTCTTTGTCTCTCATAACATCCTTGCATTTAAAGTCTATTTTATCTGAGATCAATACTACTTCTGCTTTCTTTTGGCTGTAGCTTGCAAGAAATATTTTTTTCCATTCTTTCACTTTCAATTTCTTTGTGTCCCTGTGTCTAAGATGAGTCTCTTGTATGCAACATTTTGATGGTTCATTTTTTTTTTGATCCATTCTGTCAATCTATTTCTTTTGATTGGGGAGTTTAATCAATTTATATTCAACGTTATTACTGTGAAGGCATTTCTTGAATCAGCCATCTTATCCTTTGGTTCATGTTTGTCAGATGTATTTTTTCCCTCTCTCTCTTAATGTCCTTTAACTTACCCATACTGAATCTCTTTAGTACTGAACCTTTCTCCATCTCTCTCTCTCCTTTCTTTGTTTTTCTGTCAATAGGGCTTCCTTTAGTATCTCAAGTAGGGCAGGTCTCTTGCTAGCAAATTCTCTCAGCATTTGTTTGTCTGTGAAAAATTTAAGCTCTCCCTCAAATTTGAAGGACAGGTTTGCTGGATAAAAAATTCTTGGCTGACAATTTTTCTCTCTCGGAATTTTAAATATGTCATACCACTGCCTTGTCACCTCCATGGTGGCTGCTGAGTAGTCATTACTTACTCTTATGCTCTTTCCTTTGTATGTGGTGAATTGCTTTTCTCTTGCTGCTTTCAGAACTTGCTCCTTCTCTTCCTTATTTGACAGTGTGATCAGAATATGTCGTGCAGTGGGTTTATTTGGATTTATTCTATTTGGAGTTCTCTGGGTATTTATGATTTGTGTATTTATTGTGTTCAGAAGATTTGGGAAGTTTTCCTGAGCAATTTCTTTGAATACTCTTCCTAGACCTTTACCCTTCCCTTCCCCCTCTGGAACACCAACGAGTCTTATATTTTATCTATCATATCCCTGAGGTCCATTTCAATTTTTTCAATTTTTTCCCCATTCTTTCTTTTGTTCTTTCATTTTCCATTATGTCATCCTCCAGTTCACTGATTTATTGTTCAGCTTTCTCTAGTCTTGTACTATGAGTATCCAGAATCTTTTTAATTTAGTCAACAGTTTCTTTTATTTCCATAAGATTGTCTATTTTTTATTTACTCTTGAAATTTCTTCTTTATGCTCTTCTGGGGTCTTCTTCATGTCCTCTATATCCTGTGCCATGCTCTTCTTCATGTCTGTTACATCCTGTGCCATGCTCTGATTGTTCATCTTTAGTTCTTTGATTAACTGTTCCAAGTACTGTGTCTCCTCTGATTTTTGATTTGGGTGTTTGGGTTTGGGTTATCCATATCATCTGGTTTTTTCATATGCTTTAAAATTTTCTGTTGTTTTTGGCCTCTTGGCATTTGCTTAACTTGATAGGGTGCTTTTAGGATATATAGACCAATTCAAATGCTTATCTCTAATTTGTCAGATCTACAGCTTCATGGAGTACACATTACCTAACCAACAGGTGGTGTCTGCTAGCCACCTATTCCCCCCCAAGCCAGTTCTCCCCCACTTTGTCTTTGTGGCGAGTGGGGGTGTGAGTCTTCTGGGGTCCAATTGGTGCACCAAGCTTGTGTGTATAGTTGATGTTGCCTGCCCTGCATATGGGGCATGTGTCTGAGCGGTTATGGAAGGGGGTAGCTTTAATAATCAAATCTCCCAGGTGTTCCTGGAGATTTAAAGCTGTTGCAATAGTCTAATCCTTCAGTTCATTCTTGCCACAGTTTGTCTCTGCCACTGACCCACAAGTCCTCGGTATTGGTGTATGATCCCTAGGACTTGCGAGTGGGTCCCTCTTCCAAGCCATGCAGTCCTAGGTCTTCTGCTGAGAGATGGCTGTGCTATGTCATAAGTGAGCGCTGTCCCCCAAGGGAAGTTCTGGGCTACAGGGTAGTGTAGGGTTGTTCCCAGTTCTGCTGAAAGGATGGCTGAATTGGGCATGTTAATTTCCCCCTTTTCACACAGCTCTGCCTTCCCAGCTCCAGGACAATTAGCTTAGGGTAAGGGAAAGGCTATTGTCCATGCCCAATATTGTGGTGTGTGTGTGTGTTGTTGGAAACACTTCCTGTCACACTGGGTTCTTTGGGGCAGCTCTGGGCTATGGTGCTAGGGCTAGGCAGTAGCGTTCCCTGCCCACTGGGAAGATGGCTGTAAGGGGACGCCCCCCTTTTCTTGGGAAGTTGTGGTGTTTAGTGAATTTTCTCAGCCACTGGACTTATTGCCTTGTGTCTCAGAGCTCTCTTAGCTCTGCTCTTGTCTGGGCCCAAATTGAAATCTGTGAGGCTTTCTGTAATGGGGTTCTTAGAGTAATTGTTTTAGAGAAACAGAAAAAGAGTAAAAAAAAAAAAAAGTGGGCCCTCCTTGCAGATCTAATGGGCTATTGAAATGCTAAGAGACAAGGAGATTAGGGCCATTAAGGAACAATCAGGAAAGCAGAGAAACCGGCTCTTCAGACAAGGAAACTCGCCCTCTGGATTTGCATATAAGCCTGACTCTGCCTGAGCCCTGCCCTTCCCTATTCTATGTTCACCAGAACTCCAAAAAGTCTCCACTTTTATTTTTGGGTTTTCCTTGCTGTTTTTGCTAGCCCTATCTCCTCTCTGCTGGGCTGACTGCTCCCAGATTCTCTGGTGTCTGGTCTCAGTCTATCTATGTTTGGAGTTTGGATCAGCCATCTGAGGTTACAATAAGAGCCGCAACTGCAGTTCTCCCTCCTCATTCCCAACACCAATGGCCCCTCCTCCCACGGGACTTTGCCTGGCAGGGAGGGGCATGGATCCCCTGGCCATGAGAGCTTACAGATTTCACTGATCTCAGCTGTTCCACGCATTCATAAGTGTTGTATGAAGTATGCACAAAGTCAAATTGCTCTCCAGTGTCCAGTCCACACAGTTCCTGGCTTTCTACCTACTGCCCTGGAGGAGTAACTAAAACCTACACCTCACCACTCCACTATCTTGCCCCACCTCCATGGTATTTTTTTTCCATTACTTCACACTCAAACTACTTGTATATTTGAAATTAAAGTGAGTCTCTTTTAGACAGCATATATCTATGTCATGCTTTTTATCCATTCTGCCAATATATTCCTTTTGACTGAAGAGCTTAATACATTAACATTTAAAGTCACTACTGATAGTACAGGATATTCTTCTGCCATTTTGCTATTTGCCTTTTTGCCTTTTTTTAAATGAAATTTTATTGAGATATAGTCACACACCATACACATCACCTGAAGTATACAATTATTGGTTCACACTATCAGCACATAGTTGTGCATACATACCCATGATCAATTTTAGAACATTTTCATTACTCCAGGAAAGAAATAAAAATAAAAAAGGAAACTCAAATCCTCTCATACCCCTTAACCCACCTCCTTATTATTGACCCATAGTAAAGGGTGTGGTATATTTGTTACTGTCGATGAAAGAATATTAAAATATTACTTTTAGCTCTAGTCCATAGTTTGGAAAAGGTACATTTTCCCCCATATACCCCTTTATTATTAACTCCTTGTAATAGTGTCATACATTTATTCTAGTTCATGAAAGAACTTTTTATATTTGTAGAGTTAATCACAGTCATTGTCCGTAACAAAATTCACTGTGTTACCCAGTCCCATGTTTTAACTTCTAGCTTTCCTTCTGGTGACATACATGACTCTTAACTTCCCCTTTCCACTAATTCACACACATTCAGTATTATTAATTGCTATCACAATACTGTGCTACCGTCACCTCTATCCATTTCCAAGTGTTTAAGGTCAACCTCAAACATTCTGCACATGTTAAGCAACTGCTCCCCATTCTTTAGCCTCCTTCTATATCCTGGTAAACTATAGTCTATATTTTATGTCTATGAGTTTACATATTATAATTAATTCATGTCAGTGAGATCATACAATGTTTGTCCTTTTGTGTCTGACTTATTTCACTTAACATATAGTGTCCTCAAGGTTCATCCATGTTGTTGCATGATTCAGGACTTCCTTCTTTCTTACCGCTGAGTAATATTCCATTGTGTGTGTATATCTATATCTATATCTATATCTATATCTATATCTATATATATCACATTTTGTTTATCCATTCATCTGTTGATGGACACTTGGGTTGTTTCCATCTTTTGGCAATTGTGAATAATGCTACTATGAACATCAGTGTGAAATATTTTTTCACATCCAGTTTTCATATCTTCTGAGTATACCCTGAGTAGCAGGATTGCTGGATCATAAGGCAAATCTAATCTTGGCTTCCTAAGGAACTGTCAAGCTTTACTCCATAGTGACTGCATGATTTGACAATCCCACCAGCAATGAGTAAGTGTTCCAATTTCTCTACATCCTCTCCAACACTTGTGGTTTCCTGTTTGTTTAATAGTGGCCATTCTAGAAGGTGTGAGATGGTATCTCATTGTGGATTTGATTTGCATTTCCCTAATAGCAAATGAGGCTGAGCACCTTTTCATGTGCATTTTAGCCATCCATATTTCCTCCTCAAAGAAATGTCTATTTGTATCTTTTGCTCATTTTTTAATTGGGTTGTTTGTCTTTTTATTTTTGAATTGTAGGATTTTTTAAAATAAATTTGGGTATCAAACCCTTATCAGATAAGGGGGTTTCCAAGTTTTTCTCCCATTGAATCAGTTGTTTTTTCACCCTTTTGACAAAGTCTTTTGAAGCACTGATGTATTCAGTTTTGAGGAGTTCCCATTTATCTACTTTTTTTTTTCTTTCGTAGCTTGTCTTTGGGTATAAAGCTAAGAAACTACCAACTATCACTAGATCTCGAAGATGTTTCCATACATTTTCTTCTAGGGGTTTTATGGTACTGGTTCTTATATTTAGATCTTTGATCCACTTTGAGTTAATTTTTGTATAAGGTTTGTTAGGGGTTCTCTTTCATTCTTTTGGAGATGGATATCTAGTTCTCCAAGCATCATTTGTTAAAGAGACAGTTCTATCCCACTTGAGTGAACTTGAGAGCCTTGTCAAAAACCAATTGACCACAGATCTGAGGGTCTATTTCTGAGCTCTCAGCTCCATTGATCAATATGTCTGAATGCCAGTACCATGCTGTTTTGACCTCTGTGGCTTTATAATATGCTTTAAAGTCAGGAAGCATAAAGCTTCCACTTCATTCTTCTTCTTCAAGATGTTTTTGGCCATGTGGTACCCCTTACCCTTCCAAATAACATTGATAATTACCTTTTCCATTTCTGCAAAGTAGTCTGTTGGACTTTTGATTGGTATTGCATTGAATCTGTAGGTCAGTTTGAGTAGACTTGACATCTTAATGACATTTAGCCTTCCAATCCATGAAAATGGAATATCTTTTCTTTTGTTTAATTCTTCTTTGATTTCTTTTAGCACTGTTTTATAGTTTTTTTTTGCACATGTCCTTTACATCCTTCATTAAGTTTGTTCCTAGATATTTGATTCTTTTAGTTGCTATTGTAAACAGAATATTTTTTGATTACCTCCTTGATAGCTCATTACTAGTATATAGAAGCACCACTGATTTTTGCATGTTGATCTTGTATCCTACCACTTTGCTGAGCTCATTTATTAGCTCAAGTAGTTTTGTTATGATTTTCTCAGGATTTTCTAAATATAGGATCATGTCATCTGCAAATAGTGATAGTTTTACTTCTCTTCCCATATACATGCCTTTTATTTCTTTCTCTTGCCTAATTGCTCTAGCTAGAACTTCTAGCACAATGTTGAATAATAGTGGTGACAGTGGGCATCCTTGTCTTGTTCCTGATCTTATAGGGAAAGCTTTCAAGTCTCTTATCATTGAGTATGATCCTAGCTATGTTTCATATATGTCCTTTGTCGTGTTGAGGAAATTTCCTTCTATTCCTCTTTTTCAAAGTGTTTTTATCATGAAAGGAAGGTGAATTTTCTCAAATGCCTTTTCTGCATCAATTGAGATGATCACTGTGGCTTTTCCTTTTTTTATTTGTTAATGTGTATATTACATTAATTGATTTTCTTGTGTTGGACCACCCTTGCATACCTGGAATAAAGCCCATTTCATCATGTTATATAATTTTTTTAATAAGCTATTGGATTCAATTTGCAAGTATTTTGTTGAAGATTTTTGAACCCATATTCATGAGAGAGATTGGTCTGAAGTTTTCTTGTAATATCTTTATCTGGCTTTGGTATTAGGGTGATGTTTGCTTCATAGGATGAATTAGGTAGTGTTCCCTCTTCTTCAATTTTTTGGAAGAGTTTGAGTAAAATGGTATTTATTCTTCTTGGAATGCTTGGTAAAATTTGCCTGTGAAGCCATCCAATCTTGGGCTTTTCTTTCTTGACAGGTTTTTGATGAGTGATCCAATCTCATTACTTGTTATTCGTTTTTGAGGTCTTCCAATTCTTCTCAAAAGGAGTTTGTTTGTTTCTAGGAAGTTGTCCATTTCAACTAAGTTGTCTATTTTGGGGGCATACAGTTGTTCATAGTAACCTCTTATGGTCTTTTTTTTTATTTCTTTGTGATCCATGGTAGTGTACCCCTCCTCATTTCTGCTTTTATTTTATTATTATTATTTTTTTTTTTTGCATCTTCTTTTTGTCTTTGTCGGTCTAGCTAAGGGTTTGTTGATTTTATTAATCTTCTCCAAGAACCAACTTTTGGTTTTATTGATTCCCTCTATTGTTTTTTAATTCTCCATTTCATTAATTTCTGCTGTAATATTTGTTATTCAGTCCTTCTGCTTGCTTTGGGATTAGTTTGCTGTTCATTCTCTAGTTTCTCCAGTTGTTCAGTTAGGTCATTAGCTCTTTCTTCCTTTTTAATATAGGTGTTTAGGGCTATAAATTTCCCCCTCAGCACTGCCTTTACTGCATTCCATAAGTTTTGATACATTGTATTCTTGTTTATATTCATCTCAAGATATTTACTAATTACTCTTGAAATATCTTTTTTGACCCACTGATTGTTTAAGACCATGTTGTTTAAGCTCCATATGTTTGTGTATTTTCTGGTTATCCATTTGTTATTGATTTCCACTTTCTTTCCAATATGATCAAAAAGTACTTTTTATAATTTCAATCTTCTTAAATTTATTTAGAATAGTTTTGGGCCCCAGCTTATGTTGTATCCTGAAGAATATTCCATGAGCACTTGAGAAAAATGTATATCCTGCTGTTTTGGGATGCAATGTTTTATATATGTCTGTTAGGTCTAGTTCATTTATCATATTATTTAGAGTCTTTTCTTTATTGATCCTCTGTTATATGTTCTATCATTTAAAGGGAGTGATGTGTTGAAGTCTCCTGCTACTTTTATAGAGTCATCTAGAGTACCTTGGGCTTCTTGGATCTGCATATTTATGTCTTTTATAAGGGTTGGGAAATTTTCAGCCATTATTTCTTCAAATATTCTTCCTGGCCCTTTTCCCTTCTCTTCTCCCACTGGGACACCCATGATGCATATGTTTGTGTGCTTTGTGTTGTCAATCATTTCCTTGAGATCCTGCTCAAATTTTTCCTTTTTTAATTTTCCCATCTGTTCTCTTATCTGTTCAAACTCCCTTAGCCCTGGGAGGATTAAGGGAATTTTATCAAAATTCCCAACATAATACCTGGGACATAGTATTCACATGAGAAATGGTGAGCCCCATTCCTAAATGATGCGTCCTAGTGGCACTGTTTATTCAATTCTACAGGAAGGCTATTTAAACCACATCATCTAGCAATCAGATGGGAAGTGGAATTTGGAGGTAAAGGCAAGAGTGTTCAAGAGAAACTGTGTATCATGTCTATGCCTTATGTGCATTTGAAATGGCTAAACATTTTCCCCCAATTTCTTTATTGTTTAAACTTTTTATTGTAGCAACATGTATAACTAAAATTTTCCCATTTTAACCACTTTAATTTATACAATTCAGTTGTATTAATTATATTCACAATATTATGCTGTCATAACAAATATCCACTATACCAACTTTTTCATCACCTCAAACAGAAACTCTGAACCCACTAAGTAATAACTCCCTCTTCCCTGGCCCCTGTAACCTGTAATCTAATATCTGTCTCTAGAAATTTGCTTCCCCTGATTTCTTGGAGTAGACATTGAGAATTCTTGAAGATGAAGAATATTTTGTCTTAAAAAGTTTGGCAGTTTTATTAATGATCAAAAGAAAAATGATGTAGGACCTTTGTAAGCAAGGAGGAAGTGATTTTCTGGAAGACCTTACACAGTCTCTCTCTGTCTCAGTTCATCTCTGACTTGTGTTTGGTATAGCCTTGATAACACTAAATTACAAAATAATTGTTACATTGATTACCTCTTGTAACACTTAAGAACTGGATTTGTATATCTATGTATGAGTCATTTCACACCATGGGTCTTACTTCAAAAACCAGATAAAATTTTTAGTATCAGATGAGTTTTCTGAAAAATCTTCATTGTTTAAAAAAATACAAACAAAAATCCCTCATTTTCTCATTTATTTTCTGTTCTAGTTTGCTAATGCTGCCATGATGCAAAACACCAGAAACGGATTGGCTTTTATAAAGGGGATTTATTTGGCTACAAAGTTACAGTCTTAAGGCCTTCCCTGGAGGATGGCCAATGGTGTTCGGAAAACCTCTGTTAGCTGGGAAGGCATGTGGCTGACGTCTGCTCCAAAGTTCTGGTTTCAAAATGGCTTTCTCCCAGGATGTTCCTATCTGGCTGCAGTTCCTCAAAAATGTCACTCTTAGTTGCACTTGGGATATTTGTCCTCTTTCAGCTTCTCCAGAGCAAGAGTCTGCTTTCAATGGCCATCTTCAAACTGTCTCTCATCTGCAGCTCCTGTGCTTTCTTCAAAGTGTCCCTCTTGGCTGTTGTAGCTTGCTCCTTCTGTCTGATCTATATAGTGCTCCAGTAATTTAATTCAGACCCACCCTGCATGGGTGGGCCAACACCTTCATGGAAATTATCCAATCAGTCATCATCCACAGTTGGGTGGGATGCAGCTCCATGGAAACACTCAAAGAATTACAATCTAATTAACACTGAAAGTTCTGCCCACACAAGATTATATCAAAGATAATGGTGTTTGGGGGACATACTATGTTCAAACTGGCACATTTTCCCTGTAACTTTTACTCAGCTCTTTAGCTGAACTGTCTTATAAGTAGTACATTTATATCTGGGTCTCAGTGAGCAGTGATTTATTCTGAATTACTAACTGAGAGACTTATGTTATTTAACTTTATCACTTTGTTGACAAACTGGAAGTATGCCAGATGGTGATTTTTTGCTACTTATTTCCAAGAATATAATAAAACATTTTTCACTTTTATAAATGATAAGTTTAATAAGACTAATTATCCTTCCTGGGTTCAGGAAAATACTTCCCTCCCTTTCTCCATGAACAATTCTTCAACTAGGAAAATATCAAAAACAGGTAAACAGAAGTTTCCCCAAGTGACTGAAGGCTTTGTAGCTGCCTCTAACTATGCATCACGCTATGTAACCCTGAAGGACTATGAGGAGTAGGAATTGTCTCCTTTTTTTGTCATCTTCAACTAATCTAAACTACTGCTTACATGACCACAAGCACACTCTAAAAATTAATTTGTACTATTCTTTTGCTATATTCATGACTCTTATAGTTAAATTTGTATAATTATCTGTTTAATGATTATTTTGTTTCTTAGATATTAAAATCTGTAAGCACAGGGATTTTATTCCCTTCTTCCCCTCATTCCATTACCAATGGCTAGCAAAATGTCACATTCCTGATAGGAACACACAAAATATTTATTTTGTGAATTAGGCTGGTGGGTAATGTGGCACTTTGTGAAGCTGCGTACATGTACTATTACTTCAAATATTTTCTCATTAGATATCTGTGAAATAATGCTGTGATCTGGAAGATTTTGAAATGCTTTTCACTTTCTATGTCAATCTATACTTGGATTTTTTTAAATTTCTGAGAGACAGAAATTTTAGTATATTTAGCGAGACTGGTCAAAGGGTTTTGCATGTCTTTGATTTCTGTCAAGTGATTGTTCTTGCAGAATCTAAATATTGTATTTTCTGCTTTCAGTTCTTTGCATGATGGTTGAAATCTTCAAACATATCCTATGGCATGGCATGATGGCTGGGAACAGATGATGGAGTGGATAGCTCTACTTTAATTGAGTTTTTACTAGTACTGAATTAGCAAGAGAAAGGGTGTTTTACTGTATATTGAAATTAATTACAACTTCTGCACAAGGTGAAATCAAATCACCTTGGTGAAATCTTACTATAATTTTCTTTTGCCTAATTTAGCATACAAAAGACAGACCTATATAGAGATATATATTTATATCTGCATCCACATCTACTTCTAAGCCTACATTTAAAGCAATATCTCTAACTTAATTCCTCCTATATAAGCTCTGAATCAAAGAAACCGCAATTAAGATATTTGCATGTTATTTAGATTCTCGCAGGGTAGATATGCAAACATATTTTATTAACATTCTTTGTGTATAATTCAGGTACTTGATACCAGCTTCTCCAGGTCACTAATGAAAATGATTGGGTCAGGCATGAGATTGGAGAGCATTCCCACCTGGTTTACCACATTCTAATTTCTCTGAGCTCTAGTTCTTAAAATACAACTTGGTTTTGGAGTTTTACTTTAACTTGTAGACATCATTTTCCTTTCTCTTTTACCAGAAGTTCAATTAGCTCCAGTTCCAGTTGACTTTTCTTGTGAAATGTCTCTGAACTCTGTGCACTCTTTTTCTGCCCCACCAATATGGGCTAAGTTTGGATTTGTTTCCTTTGGCACAAAATATTGTATTGCTATGCTAGTTTGTCTCCTGACCTGCAGGCTTCCATCTACAATTAATTATCTGTTTATGTTTCATATATATCTTCTACTTAAAGATTTTCAAAGACTGTCCATGGTCTGGATAAATTCCCAACTCTATATCATCAAAGGAGGCTCCTTGCATTTGCATCCCTCTTCAACTATTTCCCCTGAAGCACTTGAACATTCTACTTGCCTTTGCAGATCCTGCTGTCGTATTTCAGACTTATGTATTATTACACATTGTATTAGTAAGAATAATTTCAGCTTCAGTCAACATAAAATCATAATTAGAATTGACTTACTAGGAATGTTTTGTTACATAACAGGATGTCTGGAGATAGAGCTACTTCAAGACTGATACAGCCCCTCAAAGATATCATCAAGGATACAGTTTCTTTCCATTCTCCATTAAATAAGTTTCAGAGTTTGTTTTAATTTTGTGTGGGTGGCAAGATGTTGCATCAATTCCAAGCATTAGAGTCAGACTTGATAATTTCTGGAGGAAGAGGAATGCTTATTTTTTCCTTTAAATTTAATTTAGGAACTGCAAAAATTGTTGAGAAGACAGTCATTAAACTTTCCTTCACATTTCATTGGGAAGAAGTCAGTCACATTTCCATTTTATTATTCTTAGATTGATTAGAACCACTTTTGGAAATATGTGTGAGATCAGCCAATTCTGAGACAATAAAATGGTATGGAGGAGGTATAAGTATCTGAAAGTCAAATAAGGATAAAGAAGAAAATAGGGAAAGGTATTCAGAGTAAGCAAAGAGTAATGTTTAATATATGTATACTCTTCCCTATTTCTGGAATACCTATTTGCTTATTTTTAGCTGACACATTTCTATTCATTTTGCAAAATTTAGCTTAAACATCATCTCCCTGTATTATCTTTCCTGATTTCAAGTTACTTATTCTTTCCTCTGGATCATCTAGTATGAAATTTATGCCTATAATAATACTTATATTTAAATTACATTATTTTTATATCTCCTTTTCCAGACTTTGAAGTTTCCAGAAAGTATGAACTATGTCATTCACCTTTATACACCCAGCATAGGGTACAGTGTCCAAGTTAAGGGGGCAGGACAAAAAAAAAAAATAATCATGGAACTTGATTTTCTACATTTCCAATACATATTATGATATTTCAATTTTCAGTATGAAAATCCCTTGTTTATGCATGCCATTTTTACACTCTTTGTATGACTGGCTTTAACACAGAGGATGATTTACACAACATGTAATCACTCAGAACTTGAAAAAAGAAAACAAAGGGGTATATGGATGTAAAATATTTTAGTCAACTGTATAGACAATAACTTGACAGATAAAATGTCAAATAAAATTCCCTGAAATGATTCTGAGTCCCCTATGGATATCATGCAATTCTATTGCACTCCTTTTTTTAAAAATTCCATGCTAGTTTTGATTATATATTTAATAATAAATAGACTTCTTATGTAGAAAATCACTGAGAGTTGCTAAATAGATTACCCAAATTCAATCTCAATGTACTGATCATTTCAAGTGATAATTCTAACAGAACATTTTAAACTTTTAAAATTTATTCTGAATAAAATTGCCTAATACAGTCATTTATTATAATTATACGTACTTCATGTACACAAAGACTTTAAAGGTCATCAATCTGTATATTTTTTAATGAATTAAAAGTTATAGCTGGAGACATCAGTAAAAATGGTGGAGTAAGGACATCCAAAATTCACCCTATTATAAAAGCAATAAAAAACATGGTTGCAGTCAACTTTTTCCTATCTCTGGAAATTAACCAAATGCTTATAGTGATTCAGGGGACATTTAGTTAAGAAAACTGGCTGAATGTTGGTAAAGTAACAGATTTTGTAGCATTCTAATTTACCCTAGTCTACCCCCTCCAACTACCAAGCTCTGTGGCAGCCTTGAAAAATAACAGCCCATGGTCCCTGGAGGGAGTAGAACACAGCTGGAGCCCATTCAAAGTCACGTCCCCAAAAGGAGTAATTATTTGACTTGTCTGGTGGTTCCCTGAAAGACTCCACAAAAAAAAGGCTTGTCTTTTTTTGATCTCCCTTAAACTTACCAAGTTCTGAAAGTTTCTTTTTGTGGGGAATTTGTCAACCGTTTTAACATCAAGTCCCCTTGAAATGATCAGTAACAGTTGGGGCATAAAAAATAGAGTAACCACAAAGCATAAAAGGAAAAGTTTGGAGTTAGTTGTCTATAGGGGCTTTGAAAATCTCCAACATATTTTTGAGAATATAGAAGGCCACACAAAAGCATAAGGCTGTGTTCATGCTCAGGAAAGACCTGAAGAAATAACCTAAACTTCTACCTTAAGCAATGAGAGAAAGATGAAAAATCAAAACACAAAGTCAAAGGAAGGAAATAATTATGATCAGAGTAGAAATAAGCAAAACAGAGAGTGGAAGAAAATGGAGAAAATGGAAAAAACTAAAAGTTATCTCTTTAAAAAGATAAAAAAAAAAAAATGGCATACCTTGACATAGACTGATGAAGGAAAAAAAAAAAAAATAGAAGACTTACATTAGCATGAAAGAGGGGATATTGCTACTGACTTTCCAAAAATAAAAAGAATTATACGGGCATACTATGAACAATTGTATACCAACAAAGTAGTTAACCTAGATGAAATGGGCACATTTCTACAATGATAAAATCTACTAAAACTGACACAAGAAGAAATAGAAAATCTGACTAGACTTGTGACAACTAAAGAAATTAAGTAATCAAAAAATTTCCCACATAAAATATTCAGTAATAAATTTATCCAAGGAAGTGCAATTCTTATATAGTTAAAACCAAATAAAATAGTTGGGGCATAAAAATAGACTAATAGAGAAGAGTAGACATTATTGGAAGAAATTAAAGAAGACCTAAATACATGGAAAGACATCCCATGATCATGAATTGGGAGACTTAATGTTGACAGTATGGCAATACTTGCCAAGTTGATCTACAGATTCAATGCCATCCCTATAAAAATTGCAATGCCTGATTTACAGAAATTGACAAGCTGATGCTAATGTTCATATGGATTTGCAAAGAACTAAACATACTGAAAACAATATTGAAAAATAAGAATGACATTGGAAAACTCATACTTACTGATTTTAAAATAACTACAAAACTAATGAAACCAAAACAGTGTGGTTCTGGCATAAGGATAGATGTATACACCAATAGAATAGAATTTAGAGTCGAGAAATAAGCGCATACATTTCTGGTCAAATGATATTCAACAAGAGTGCTAAGTACATGCAATGGGGAAGGTGCTGTTTGTTCAACAGATGGTGCTGGAAAAATTGGATATCAGTGTCCACATGCAAAAGAATGAATTTGGATCCCTACTTAACACCATAGCCAACAATTAACTCAAAATGGATCAATAACCTAAATGTAAGAGTTAAAATTAGACAACTGTTGAAGAAAAACACAGAGATAAATTTTTGTGACCTTGGATTTGGCAAAGATTTCTTAGAGATGACACCAAAAGCACACCAGCCAAAGAAAAATTAGGTAAATTTGACTTCATCAAAACTGAAACTTTTGTGGATCAAATGCACTATTAAGAAAGTGAAAAGACAGTCCACAGAATGGTAAAAATATCTGAAAACTGTATATCTTATGAGTGTATGTAAGGAATTTTTACAAATCAAAACAAAAAGGCAACCTAATTAAGAATTGGGCAAAGTACTTGAGTAGACATTTCTCCAAAGAAGATATACAAATTACAACTAACACATGAAAAGATGCTTAATGTCATTAGTAACAGGGAAATACACATCAAAACCACAACGTGATACCAATTCACAGCCACTAGGATGATAATCATCAACATCATCATCACCTCATCATCATCATCATCATCGAAAATAACACATGTTGCCAAGGATGTGAGGAAATTGGAAACTTCCTAGATTACTAGTGGGAGAGAAAAGTGGTATAACCACTGGAAAACACACTGGCATTTCCTCAAAATGTTAAGTTTAAAGTTATCATATGACTGACCAATTCTACTCCTGAATATATACCCAACCAAGTTGAAAAGGTATGTACACACAAAACAATTGAAGGTGAATATTTTAGCAGCATTATTAATATCTCAAAAGTGGAGAAAATCCAAATTTCCATAAGCTGATGAATTGATAAGCAAAATGTGATCTATGCTTACAAATGGAGTAATATGCATACATTAAAAGGAATGAAATACTCATACCTGCGTCAAGATGGATGAACCTTGAAAACATTATACTTAGTGAAAGAAGCCAGACATGAAAAGCCACATATAATATGGTTCTGTATGTAGGAAATGTCCAGAATACAGAAGTTCATGGAGATAGAAAGTATATCAGTATTTTCCAGGGGATAAAGTGAGTGAATAAGCAGTGACTACAAATGGGTATGGCTTTTCTTTATGAGGTGATAAAAATTTCTCAAATTAGATGGTTGTGATGATTCACAATCTTATGAATATATTTTCAGTGAATTAAGTTAGAGCTAGATGTTTGATAATATTCATGTTCACTAAAAGTCCAATTGACCAAAACAAAATATATCTGTAGACAAAACCTCGACCCAGTTGTAGAACTGCAGTGATTTTGCCAGGGGGTGGGGAGGATGCAAACACAGGTATGTGATAATAGAGAAAATAGTAAAATATTTTCTAGGGAAACCCCATCCATTGACACCAACTGCATACCTGAGATATGTTTAGTGTCTAAATTGTGAAATACATGGGAAGTTAAAGTTGAGTCAAGCTGGATTGAAAAATCCTCAGGTAAATGTTGTTGGTGAAATGGATGTATTTGAAAAAAAATCCACAATAATTCAGAGAATTGGTCTTTCAGTGAATTATTTGTTAGCCAAATTGAAAAGAGCCGCTGATCTGTATTTGTAACACCTCAGAACAGGCATAAGTCTACTATTGACATTGAGACTGAGATACAAGCCCTAACTGAGTCAACTTCTGAAAGAATGGCATGGGTGAGGGGTATGGATATCAGAGAATACAGAGTTCACTTTTTTTGTCCAAACCTAGAGAGCACCATACCCAGTGTAATTGTTGCAATTGCATTTCTTAATGGCTATTTTGTAAATGTCCTATGTATCTTCATAACTCTTTCTTGGATGTTTCACTTAAAACCAAGAATGTGCGACAACCAGTAGAAGGACGTGTGAGTGTGTGTGTGTATGTGTGTTTCCAGTGTGTGTGTGTGTGTGTGTGTGTGTGTTTCCAGTATTAGGAAGCTCAGGTACAGATAATATACAAGTTTCAGGTGCCATTTTTAAATTAACACTTATTTAGGCACATGGGTTTAATATTAACATGACCATGTGGGGTCATCAATTGTCCCTTTCAAAACAGCAGTCAGCCCTTTGTTTCTAGACAGCTGCATTCTGCTTTGTTCTGAAACTCAGTTCTCAGAGCCTTTTGAGGCACTTCAGTTCTGTTTATTATGCTGTGAGAAGAAGTGTGGCAGCATGCAAAAACTCTAGAGGTCCACAATTTCAAATGGGGAGCAGCTGCGAGGTGGAGAGAAGTATTTGTAGAGCCTTTTGTCTAGCAGCCAGGGGGTTAGAGGGATTATATCTTTGGCAGAAGGGTGGTAACATAATGCAGGGATATGTGCCATCACATAAAATAAGTCAAGATTCACTGCTCTCTTGGTTTAAGTGAATCAATAGCACTTCTTCCTCCTAAAGGGCTAGAGCTGTCAAAAGCCTTAAGGTGCTTAAAAATATAATGCTTTATGTTGAGCAAGTATAGAAGAAAGCAAGCAGGTATAAAATATCTTCTATATATTTTCAGGTACAATAATTGTGGTATCATTATTAATCCTTCCTAGTAGAAATACAACCCAACTGAATTTTTTAAAATGTCATTTAGCCAATACCATCTGAATAAGACACAAAGTATGTGGCTAAAAAAGGCTCTGGTAAATACCTGATTGTTGTAGTCAAGAGATTAATGCCTTTGAACTAAGTTTGTGAGCTTTTCTTTCTGTTTGTGTTTTTTAATAGCAGTTCCAGAGAAACCCTTCCTCTAGGGTAGGATCCTTTTACTGAAGTCATAGACTTTCTTGTCTCAGGTGAATGAATTTTTGTGTGAATAAGGTTTCCCGACTTTGGTTAGGCCATTAGAAAACACTGGCAATTAGAGTGTCAAATCAGACTCACAACAAAAGAGATATCACAAAGTACCAAACTTTGCTAATATTTTAATGACATAGATAGTGTGAGACACAGGTAAAGCATGAAGATGTCTGGAACCATAACAGAGTTTCCCTGCTCTGTTTTTGAACATTAGTATATGCTGTGGCCCAGGTTTAACATATGACATCTCTACATAGTGTATATTGGACATCACATAAAAGGGAGCTTTATCAGTCATAAATCATCTTCCTTTTATAATTTACATAGCTTATATGACATTTACCGGTGAACCAGGACTCAAGATCAGATACATTTTGTGCTCAACATTCCATGGATAGGGCTCCCATGCTAACAAATGCTATTAATGTATCTTCCAGGAGACCTGTCATTAGTGTGTTTCCAAGGGGATCTGACCAGGTCATCTTTCTTATCTACACGTTTTTCAGTAAAGGGAGAGAATGGATTGCAGGATTGTTCTTATCATTCTGAATCTATATTTCCTTGCCACATATCTCTCAGGATTATTTTTATAATTTGTTTTACAAACAGTTCATTGAACTATCCAATGTGGAGTAAAATACCAACTCAATTATTCATTTTCCTCCATCATCAGTAGTTATTCAACCTTTTATATGTGTTTATGTAGATATTTGACAGCATTTTTAATTATTCTAAGACCAAACATTTCTTTTCCTTACCATCCATTCCCTAAGTATTGCATCAATGAAGAATTCCAAATTAGATCTCCCCAAGTGTTTTTCATCCTGGTGTCATTGTTTACACAAATCTGGTTTTTGCATAGTTTTATCAATAAATTTGAAATGCTGTTGTTACACCATATACTTATGGTGAGGAATTAATGTTTGACACATATACATTATTTATTATTCTCTATTCCTTCCCTACCAAAATGACAACTTTCTGAGCCACACGTTCCTAGTGCCTGTGGTGGCGACTTGTGGCTGTTGTTCAGTAATTGTGAATTCATTCTGGTGTGTGGACATAACTATTCCCAAGATGTCATCATACCAGCTTTTACAGACATTAGCATCCACTTGTCATTATGTAGTCTTGCCTGTCTACATTCTACAGAGAATATAATTGCTTTAGTAATGGCTCTCCTGGGAGACAGAGCCTACAGAAGATTTTGTATAGCTATATTTACATCATATAAATACCTATATTTATATGACATAAATATTATGAGATTTATTATAGGAATTGACTCACACAACTGTGGGGATTGGCAAAACCCAATTCCATAGGATAGGCCACAAGCTGGGAACGCCGATGAAGGTTTTGATGATTTCCCAGAAGAAGCTGGAAAGCTGAAGTAAAGATAGAAATTCTTTCTGACTGCTGAAATCATAGCTTCTCCCTTTAAGACCTTCATCTGAATGGGTGAAATTTCTCTCACTGTTGAAGGCAAGTATGCTTGTTGATGGTAGACATAGTCAGCCATAGATGCAATCAACTGTCTAATGATTTATATCTATGGACTATTTTGACAGTAACAACCAGCCTTGACCAAACAACTGGACACCATAACCTAGCCAAGTTGACACATGAACTTATCCATCACAGTGGAATTTTTTTTTTGTTTGAAGCATGAAAAAAAGAACTCCCTTTATTATAATTGTGTCCAGACTACTAGAGAACGACACTGGCGTCCAAACTCCCCAATGAGGTCCTACCATAACTTAAATTTCTCTTGTTTTATCCACAACAGCACCACTCTACCCAAACCTGGTCTTTAAAGACACTAGTTTCCATAGTGATTAAAATATCTAGTCATCCTTCCTGGGGATGGTACAAGTTATCTTCCAGTAGTATGGGTGGTTCTGGTGTTCACTTAGAGTAACTACTTGATTGGTCTATTCATTTATAACTTCATTTTCCTCCCAGACTGATTTCAATCCAGTTTCTCAGAAGACAGCTCCCTCCAATATCTGTATGTGGGTTAGCTGATCCTTTCCTTCACTTTTGAAGGATAAATTTTTGGATATAAAACTCCAGGTTGGTGGCTTTTATTATTCAACACTTTATGTATTTCACTCCACTCTCTTCTTCCTTGCATGATTTCTGAAGAGAACTCTGCTTTCATTCTTACCCTTGTTCCTCTATAGGAAAAGTGTTTTTCCCACTTCTAACTTCCTTCAATAATTTCTCTTTGTCTTCAGTTTTCTGAAGTTTGAATATGATGTGCATAGGTGTAGATATTTTGGTATTTATCCTCCTTGTTGTCCTCTGATCTATGATTTGTTATATGTCATTAATTTTGGAAAACCCTAGCCATTATTCCTTCAAATATTTCTTACTTTGCAATCTCTGTTCCATATCCTTCTGGCATTCCCATTATACCTATGTTACACCTATTGTAACTGTTCCCACAGTTCTTGGATATCCTGTTATTTTTTTTTCTTTTCTTTTTTTTTCCTCATTAAATTTCAGTTTGGAAAGTTTGTATTGACCTATCGTCAATCTTACTGATTCTTTTCTTGCCCATGTTCATTTTACTGATGAGTACATAAAAGGCATTCTCCATTTCTGTTACTATGTTTTTGATTTGAATCCTTTCCTTTTGATTTTTTCTTAGAGTGTCCATCTTTCTGCATGTATTTCCATCTGTTCTTGCACATTGTCCACTTTTACCATTACATTAAACAGTTATTTTTAAATCACTGTCTGATAATCCTTACATGTGTCATAGCTAAGTGTGGTTCTGATTCTTGCCCTGTATATTCAGATGTATTTTGTCTTGCCTTTTTGTATGCCTTGTAATTTTTTGTTGGAAACCAGGAATATATGTATCAGGCAGTAAGAAATGAAGTAAATAGATCTTTAGTGTGAGGTTTTATGTTAAACCATCTGGGAGTTGGACCGTTCTTAATGTTTGCTGTAGCTGTAGGAGCAAGAGGCTTCATGTTACTCTTATTTCCTTGTTTTGTTTCCTCTGTTGTCTTTGGATTTCCCTAAAAATGTGTTCTTAAATAAAGTCTGTGCCTTGCAGCTCTTTCAGCTGTAATCCACTGTTATTTATACTGGAATCCTGTTGATGTAGTGGTGACAGATGGGGAAAGGGAAGGTATTTTGTAAGGCTGTGACTGCTCCCAAATTTTTAGTACCACTTAAACTGTGACCTTTACAGGTGTTTCTTACTTTTTTTCCCTCCCTTACCGAGAGAAAAGAAAATACAGGTTAGTGGGGCTGGGAGTTGTTTAATTGCCCTTCCTCAAGGTAAGATAAGACTCTGGTTATGGAGAACACTCTGGGTGTATTTTTAAATGGTTGCTTTTCGTCTACACCTGCCAGAATGAGGAGAGGATATTTCTTTGCTCTTTACCTTGAGAACCTGGTGGGGTTCCTGGAAATAAAGCCCATGAAAGTATGGGAGTACTCCTAACACTGGGACCCCAGGAATTTCTCACTTCACACTAGTCCACACTCAGCCTCCAGAAATTCATCAGTTACCGTTTAAGTTTTCCTACCAATTTGTTCTAGTTTGCTAATGCTGCAGAATGCAAAACACCAGAGATGGATAGGCTTTTATAAAACGGGGATTTATTTGGCTATACAGTTACAGTCTTAAGGCCATAAAGTGTCCAAGGTAACACATCAGTAATCAGGTACCTTCACTGGAGGATGGCAAATGGCGTCCGGAAAACCTCTGTTAGCTGGGAAGGCACGTGGCTGGCGTCTGCTCCAAAGTTCTGGTTTCAAAATGGCTTCATCCCAGGACATTCCTCTCTAGCAAGCTTGCTCTTCTTCAAAACATCACTCACAGCTGCACTCCGTTCAGTCTCTTTGAGTCAGCACATTTATATGGCTCCACTGATCAAGGCCCACCCCGAATGGGTGGGGCCACACCTCCGTGGAAATATCCCATCAGTTATCATCTACAGTTGGGTGGGGCGTATCTCCGAATCCAAATATTCCAACTTAATCCCCACTATTATGTCTGCCCCACAAGATTGCATCAAAGAATATGGCTTTTTCTGGGGGACATAATACATTCAAACCGGCACATTCCACCCCCTGGACCCCAGAAAAACATATTCTTTCCAAATACAAAATACATTCATTTCATCACAATATCACAAAAACTTAAACCATTTCAGTAGCAAAAGTTAAGTACAAAATCCCATCAAAATCAAATACAGGCGTGGTCAGTCCTAAGGCATACTTTTCCTTTAGCTTTGGATCTGTGGACTTAGAACAAGTTATATGCTTCCAATATACAAAGGAGGGACATTCATAGGATAAACATTTCCATTGCCATAAGGAGAAACAGTAAGGAAAACAGGGTTAACAGGAGCAAAACAGTTCCTAAAACCCACAGGACAAACTCCATTAGATTTCAAAGTCTGAGAGTCACTAACAAAACAACGTTGCATCCTTGGGGCTTGAGAGAGCGGGAGCCTAACCCTTCCTAAGGGCCTTTTTGGCAGCCCTTTCCTCTCCAAACGCTTAGGTGAGTGCTCCAACATATCTACACATTGGGGAGACCACCTTCTTGGCCCCACCCTCCTCAAACATTGGGGCAGCTCCCGGATTCCCTTCCATCTCCGGGGCACACGCTCAACCCCTTCAGAACAGTGTGGTGGCAGCCAGGCTCTCCCCAATTCCCTGGGAATGTGCTCCAACCTCTTTGGGACTTGAGGTGGCAAAACTCTTCCAGAGCATCGAGGTGGAATGCCCACCCTCGACCTCTGGGGCAAACTCACTCTTTCCATGCATGTGGGCTGCTCTGCTCTCCCAGCCTGAGACCTCCTGACTCCAGACCTCAACCTCCATGGCTCTGTCTTTGAAGAGATTTTTCCTTTAATTTTTTCCTTGTCTGTCTCCTCCAGTCCAGACCGGCAATGGCTCCGTCTATAAAGATCTCGCAAAAATTCTGTTGGCTTTGCATGAAGAATGCAGGGGTCAAAGCCATCAGACAATAGGAGTTTCCACAAATCCTTTCTGCTTAACTCCTTATCCAATCTTGGCTTGTCCTCAGGTTGGGCTGTAGCTTCTGGGATTCTACCCACTGGAAGCCCGTAATTTTCCAAGCCATCAGCTTCTGGTTTCTTTGAACCCAAGAGTTCAGTTCTAAGTTTATCTCTCTCTGCTCGCATTTTACTATAAGCTGCAAGGAGAAGCCAGGGTATATCCTCCACATGTAGTCTGGAGATCTCCTCAGCTAAGTATTCCAGTTTGTCACTTTTAAATTCTTCCTTCCATCTGACACCAGGACTCAATTTTGCCAAATTCTCTGCCACTTTAAAACAAGGTTCGCCTTTCTTCCAGTTCACAACAACACATTGATCATCTCTGTTCAAGGCCTTATCAGAAGTATCTTTACAGTCCATATTTCCATAAACAGTCTCTTTAAAGCAGTTTTGGCCTTTTCTGTCAAGCTTCTCACAACTCTTCCTGAAACTCCCCGTTATCCATTTAAAAAGCTGTTCCAACATATTTGGTATTTGCAAACTCAGCAGCAAAAGCACCCCACTTCTCTGGTACCAAAATCTGTTCTAGTTTGCTAATGCTGCAGAATGCAAAACACCAGAGATGGATAGGCTTTTATAAAACGGGGGTTTATTTGGCTATACAGTTACAGTCTTAAGGCCATAAAGTGTCCAAGGTAACACATCAGTAATCAGGTACCTTCACTGGAGGATGGCAAATGGCGTCCGGAAAACCTCTGTTAGCTGGGAAGGCACGTGGCTGGCATCTGCTCCAAAGTTCTGGTTTCAAAATGGCTTCATCCCAGGACATTCCTCTCTAGCAAGCTTGCTCTTCTTCAAAACATCACTCACAGCTGCACTCCGTTCAGTCTCTTTGAGTCAGCACATTTATATGGCTCCACACTGATCAAGGCCCACCCCGAATGGGTGGGGCCACACCTCCGTGGAAATATCCCATCAGTTATCATCTACAGTTGGGTGGGGCGTATCTCCGAATCCAAATATTCCAACTTAATCCCCACTATTATGTCTGCCCCACAAGATTGCATCAAAGAATATGGCTTTTTCTGGGGGACATAATACATTCAAACCGGCACACAATTTGTGCTCCAACAGTTTCTTTTCCCAGTGAAACTATCCTGGCTGTGATTGTCTTTATTTGCCTGTTTGCCCAGATTTCTGGGAGGCAGTCTTTCTACAACCTCAGTTCTCTAATGGACCCAATAAAAGTCACTGATTTTCTAAAATCAGATTTGCAACTAGAAGTTCTGGGTTAGCTAATCATTTTCCTTATGATTTCAAGCCTTCACAAACATTAGTTCAGCCTGACTCAATCTGCCTTATTACCACAGGACCAGATATTAAAATTCCTACAGAATGTCTGACATGTCAAGGAAAGTGCTAACAAAGCAATCACACATATCACTGCTATTGCATGTTTTCAAAATCAGTACAATTTGGGAAAATGTTTGGCACCCAACAAATTAAGTATCTCCTGAGAATGCTAATTGGATATATTCTTACCCCCCAAAAACTGTCTTAATTTGCCACAAGTTTCCCATAAATGTTTGTACCTCTGGAAGAGAATTGTTAGTAATATCACTTCCCCTAATCACAGTTTCCTTAAGTGCCTCCCATCATCATCTAAATTTAGTATATGTGAAGGAGAAAATCAAGTCTGACATATTGGGCAGGTAGCAACAATCTGCTTCCTGTTATTATCATGCTGCATTATTAGCAACGTATGATTTATAATTTGGTAGAGTACAGCATCTCTGGTGTTCATCATCCACCATTTTATATGATTCATTGGTAATATTTCTCTCAGGCTATCTGGAGAAATAACTATAATGATAAATATAGCCGATAAACCATTTGCCTAATGGTAGTTGTACTCTATTACCAGTGAGTGAGTTGGGATATAGAGAGAACAGAGTCATTTCTTTTCTCCAAATTTTCCAGGTGGAATTTCGGCAAAACAATGAATCAGTAGGAGTCCAGTTCACCGTCTCTGAAGGAAACAATACCTGGAGATTTTTGCCAATATTGGCCATTAGTCAGTGCCAGATGTAAGATAGCTGAGTGTATTATACTCTTGCTTTGGGGCATGTGCTTGTGTTCTGCTCTGGAATCATTAACCATTAATGATTGCCTCTTCTGTTTGCTACAATATCCTCTTGTTTTCTTTTATTACCTGTTTTGATGCACACTCTCCCCTGGTTAGGTTTTCAGGATTAACATACTATTTAACCATAGGCCTGGAGATAAATCTCACTAATGCTTCTTCTCAACACACCCTTGGGCAGACATTAGATCTGAAGGTGAAGAATCATTAGATTATTTCTGCTTCTTCGTAAGGTTGAATACATAATATGTCCTAATTGGCTAAGAGGATAAAGTTATGACACATGCTAAGTACCTTTCTAAACATTTGCTGTCAAATTTTATGATATGGAATTGCATCCTGACCATTTATAAAACCTTCCTTGGGTCAGAAAAAGCCACAGAAAAATTTTGTGAATTTTGGGAATAGTTATCCAATTGCTTCCTGCCCAGTCCCCTCATTCCTACCAACTAATTTTAGAAATATTTCTTGTGGAATCTCAACCTTACTATCCTTCATATTCCATCTTAGGACATAATTATTTAAACAACTAAGCCAAACCCTCAAACCTCTGTTATTATCAGTTTTCAAAAATAGTTTGTCAATTGCACATTCTGATTTTCCATGAGACCACTGCTGTGAAGGTGAACTCGAATGTAGAATGTTCATGTAATATGTTTTCTTGATGATTTGCATACATCAGTAAAAGTAAATTATGCACTGTCATAAGCAGAAATGTACACAGTTTGCCCATTTTCTCTGAGATTACATCTGTTAATGGATAAACAAATCCTAGAGTAGACTAAGTGTTAATCATAGCTAACACCCATTTGCAGCTGTCCTGGGGCTAAGAGTAGAAGGT
This sequence comes from Choloepus didactylus, assembly GCF_015220235.1. Taxonomy (NCBI): domain Eukaryota; kingdom Metazoa; phylum Chordata; class Mammalia; order Pilosa; family Megalonychidae; genus Choloepus; species Choloepus didactylus. The sequence continues at coordinate 84,423,178 of NC_051311.1, forward strand.
TGTTAGAATTAACTTGCAACTAGCCTATTCCCTTGACCATGGGTAATTTATCCCATAGCTACTTCCAAGTGATTGCTTTTTTGTTGACATTGGGTACAATTCTTTGTCACATTAGTTTTGTCTTCTCTTTAACAATTGGTGCATGGACTCAGCACTTGTGTTCCTGCTTATTTCATGAACTCAGGTAGCTAGCTTGTCCTAGGGGTCAGCATCAAGAGAATTAAGTTAGGTATGTCCATCTGTACAACATAAAGGTAGACTGCATTCATGATACTCCTACTTCTTTGGAAGAAGTCTTCCATTACTGAGTTGATGATCCTCTTAGGATAGTCTGTCAAATCCCTGCTTTTACCCAATTAGTTGATATACCATCAGAAACACATGTTCACAAAATTTGCTTCCACTTGAGGTTTGGTTATCAACCCAAATGATTCCTCCTGTAATGGACTTAACCTTTTCTCCCACAAAGACATGTTCAAGTCCTGTGGATGTGAACGTATTTGTAAATAGAGTATTTGAAGATGTTATTAGTTCAGATGAGACCAAACTGGGTGAGAATGGACACTTAATCCTACATGACTGGAGTCCTGTGAGCAGAGGAAATCTGGACACAGTAGGAGGAGACAGATGAGATGGGAGAGAGACAGCCATGTGACAGAGGCAGAGACTAAGTTATGGATTTCTGGCAAATCACCTTATGGACTTCAGAGAAAGAAAGACCCTGCTAAAACCTTGATTTGGACTTCTAACTTCCAAAACTGTGAGATAATAAATTCTTGTTGTTTAAGCAAACTAGTCTCTGGGACTTTGTTGCAGCATTCCTGGTAAACTAAGTCATCTCCCATTTATCAGTCCCTAGAATTTGTAATGTGTCCCTGAATCATTAATTCTAATAACTTGTGGCAATAATGATTTATCAAGTTTCTTCTGATATTTCTTTGTAAAGTATTCTAACGCTTTATCAGAATACTCTTAGGGTCCCATGGTCATCTGGCTAGAGCTCCTGAACCTGTATAGCCTTTTTTGTTTTTATTTTTGTTTTGTTTTATTTTAGTAATCAACGATCTAGAGTTATTTTGTTAGTAAAAGTAACATCTGCCAAGCCGGTGTCTGAAGCATGAGAGGACTTCACAAGTAACAGAATAACTGCCTTTATTGTTATTTATCCCACAACTGAAGCTTCTTTTAAGGTTTAACTTTTATCAGGGCTGCTAACAACAGACATACAGTAGAATTTTCCACTATTTTTCATTCTTCCTGGTGCTCTCTGTATGTTCAGTAAGCCAGTCCCCTCTTTCTAGGCCAATTTCCTCAAAATCCCATTGCTAAGATTTGTCTCCATATTCTGCCTCAAAGATTTTTCTACTTCAAACAAAGAATAGCTAGCCTGCCATCCCGGAATAGCTTCCTCTTTTTTTTGTTGTTCTTTTCTTTTTCTTTTAATCTATTCCTTTTATTGCCAGAAATGCCTTAGCCATTATGACTTCTGAGCTGAAAGAAAATCCTGCTCTTAATACCAATTGGAGTTAAACAAAGACTGGATTTCCAAATCAGACACAACTGGATCAGAGATCTTACCCAGTATCAAATTGTACTAATTAATTGAAGGATACAGATAATTGCAAACAAGAGGTTGGAAATGTCCAAGACTGCCAAAGCTGTTCTCTGGGTTCTGGCTTGCTTCATCAGGATACATTCTAGCCCAGATGTAATATATGAGGCCTCTGCATTATGCATATTGGACATTACTTAAATCAAAGGATTAAGTTGGTCATAAAATATCTACATTTTATTCACTGATAATTGCATAGCTTAAGTGACATTATTCCTAGAAGCTATAAATTCATGAATTTCAGGGCCCTTTTGTTTTCCATAAGCAATTCTGGTATATTCCAGGTACATTCTGCTAAAAGAATTCCATAGACAAGAACTTCCCACTCTGTTTTCCAGGAGGTATATCATTAGCATGCTTTTAAGGATATTTGACCAGGTTCTCTTTCTTTGCTCCTATGTCTTATGACAAAGAAAGACATAGGAGCAAATTCTTTCATTCCCAGATTGGAACGTCAATATCTGTCATCACCACACAGACTACTGTCTCTGATGTGCTCTCAACCTGGTAACAACTTCTCTCTGATCGACCTTTGAAGTCTCACCTTTTATATTTGTAGCAAGTTCTCAGCCAACGATCTGTATTGAAGCCCAACATAGATTTTATTTCCCTTTGCCTCTTCCATGAGGGATCCCTGCCCCATAAGTTCCAGTTGCTTTAGCAGCCCCAAACTCAAACCTTCCCTTCCCAGCTCAATGGAATTGTTGTGTTCTGCTTGACCTGTCCCTCCCTGTGCTTGGGTAGAAATTGTCCCCTTCATAGACCCACAGTGAATGTAGAGTTACTTCATGTGTTTCCCTTTTCTCAGGAATCACAGTCCTGTGGTGCTGTCTGAAAACTCTGCCTCATGTAATTTGTCCAGTTTTTTTATTGTTTGTGTCAGAGGACAAGTCCAGTCATTTACTCTGTCATGGCCAGAAATGGAAGTCCCCACTTATTATGCCTTATTTATATGGTTGAATAAATTAAATTCTTAATGCCAATCCATCAGCCATAAGTTTACAATTTAGAGACTGGTTGGCACAGTTTCATCCTCTGGTAGATTTTTCTAGAAGTGCTCATAGCAATACTATTCTCCAAGTCCTTGTAAATTCAAAATCATTTGTTGGATTCCTTGCTTGAAAGATAGTGTGGCTTGGAATTAAATTTCCTTAGTCATACTTTCATTCTTTAAGTACTTTATAGAGTTTGCTCCATCATCTTCCACACTGAATATTTCGGTAGTGAAGCTTGAAGCCAGCAAGAATTGTACCATTTTCAAGTTTCTTACCTTTTTGCCTGTTTTCCCAAAGGGTTATTTCTTTATCTTTAAAGTCCAGTTAATTTTCTATGCATGACTTGGTCTTGAGTTCACTGGGTCACGTTTTTCTGAGTCATGATTGTGTTCTTTTAGTCTATTGATTCAAGTTTTCTTTTATTTCTGGGACATTTATTTTAATTATTACTGTAAATTTGCTCTTCATTAATTTGGTCATCTCATAATAACAGTTATGAGGACTTTGGATTTCCTTTCCTTGACATCTTTTATGTATTCATAATTACTCTCAACTCCTTTCAAATGATTTATGTGCTTTTAACTTTGCCTTTTAAATTTCTATATACTATTTACCTTTAATTTTCATCAGTTTTTATTCTCTTTCATGATTCCTTCAAGTTTCATTCTTGTAGTGGTGTTACTTTTCTTTGACTTTCATGAGCTACCAGTTCATGCGATATTTATTCATTTAACCAATGCTTATTGAATATAAACTATGTGCTAGGCACTATTGTGGGTATTCATATTACATAAGCAAATAAAATAGGCCAAGTCTCTGCTCCCTGGAACTAATATTATAGCCAGGAGAAGAGCAACATTAAACTAAATACTATGAAGGGAAAAAAAAAAAGGCAATGTAAGGAAAAGTGTTACATGTGTACCACTGTATAAGTCAGGAGGCGTTAAGAGAAGATGTATTTGTGCATTTCATCTCCTGGCTTTCCTATTGCTTTCTTTTCACCGACAACGTGCTTCCCCGCTTTATTCTCTGGTTTATAGAAAAATATGATTGTATTGGATGTAAAGAAATAATTCATGGCAAGATAATTGGGCACTATTTTCATCTGCAACATGGCAACATTTTCTGTTTGGCCATTTGTTTTCCTATCCTGGCCTACTTGTTTTCTTCACATAATTTTTTCATAGACATCCTGTGCTTGTGTGATTACTCATATTTAAATTGAAGGAATGTATGACCGAAGATCTTGTGGGGAAGGTTCTCAGGCCATATTCCAGGCTATTCTGAATTTTCCTAACAGCCTAGTATTTTGTTTGGGATTTTTTTCCCAGCATTTACTTCTCTCTGGCCAATGTGAGAAGTGTTACTAGTAATTTGAAATTCTTCTGTCCCATCATATGGGAGAGCTGCCTCCTACAACCTACGTCATCAGGCCTGTCACTTAGCTTCATAGGGCCAAAGAAGTTCTAGGAAATTTCTAGCCCACAACTTGTGCTTACTACAGTTGTGATAAACAAAGGGATTTGAGTTCACACTTCAGATTGTACTATTAACTTTAGGGAGGTATATCTTCCTAACTCTCCAATGTTAGTAGATTCTTTCCCTAATACCAGTAGGTACTTTCTTTGCTTTTTCCCTACCATATCCACAGCATTTGGCTCCCCTTGTGCATGTATGTGGTGCTTGAGTTTCACCTGCCTCTTTGTTCCATTAAGGATGGAGTTTGCATTTCTCTCTCTTACTTTCCTTGCCTTTGGTGGATTTATGAGAAAACTTGGTGGATAGGCAGATCTTATTCTGTCCTCTTCAAGCTGAATGTCTGCACCTAGTTTGCATTTTTTTCAGAATTAATTTTCATAACATTTTAAAAATAAGGAATAGTGCTACTAAATTACTTCTGTCAAGTCAATAAGAATTGAAGAGAGTACTTACATAATTACACCTTTAATGTAAAATTATTTATTTGTTGAAAAACTAAAGGTAGGGGCCTTTAAATAAGACTTTTTTGATTGTAGAATTTTCCTTGAGCTTATAAAACAAGACATCATTAAATTATATTGAACTTAATTATAAACTCTGTTTAGCATTAATTGGTACATTTTATTTAACAATCTCACAACACATGAACTCCAGATTTGTTTAATCTATTTAAAGAATTTTCTTATTATATACGTAAGATAAAATGCACAGAGAGGCTAAGTGATTTGATAGAATTGGTACAGCTAAGCCTACAAGAGAGAAAATATTATAACGGTTGAGCACTGGATTCCAACATTTTTAGCTAATAACTAGGAATTAGTGTCTGCTAGTGTCACAAAGAAAGAAAGTCATAGGAATATTGCATAATATAACAGCCTGGACAGACAACTTATTTGTAAACCTAGTCACTTCCTGTAATGCATTGAAACAGATAATTACATACAAGAGTTGAAGAAGCTACTCTAGTGGTTTGGATATATTCAAATAAATGCCAGACTATAAAGTTCAGGCTTTCAATACTTACTTTAGAATATCCTTTAAGAATTGTAAGTTTGAAATCCTTTGCAGCAATATAAAATGTCTTTATATGCAGAATTCAAGCAAAAGTGCATTTCATTGTTTTGTTTTTCTAAAAAATCTCTAAAAGGTGGGTGGGACTAACATTCTGAAGAAACTACAATGCATTTGAGAGACACACTTTTAGGATAAATGAATGTTGAAATGTAGTACAATTCTTAAGAAGAAATTTCACCCTATAAAAACAAGAAAGGTTGATGAAAGAAAAATAAAGTTTTTAGTAAAATGGTAAAGTTTATAATGCTGGGATATTATATCCCCTCCAATACAAAGAGTTATCTTAAGATTTTTTTATGGTATATATGTCAGTGTTACTTATATCAAAATTTGCAAACTAGTCTGAATTTCACTTAGCATAGAAAATTTTATTGAAACACCATTGGGAAGAAATCAGGTTCAATTCTTCATTTTGTATAGGGCCTTATTTGAAATTACAATGTTAAATAACAACAAAAAATTTCCCAAGATCACAGGTATGTTAGTAGTGAAGTAAAATGAAAGCTTAAAAGCTCATGAGAAAACATGCTTTTTACTAAATATAGTTTAGATCATTTGATTTTATAATTGTAATTCATGCTCCTTTGCAAGATCTGTATGTTTGTGATACCCTTACTTTTAGAGCTATTTCATTAAATAAATAATCTTCCTATATATATTTTTTGTAATGATGTGATCTCATCTTCTCAAATGCACATAGTAAGTGAACAACTTGTATACTCCAAGTGAAATTTTTAAATGCTTCAAAAATTTGATAATCCTTAGTAGGACTGGGAACCAAGGAAAATAAAATGTATTTTGGTACTAGCATGGCTGTCAAGACAGTGATTCAAATATTTACTGCTGCATCTTAAAGGGAAAAGGACTGACTGCCTCAGAGCTGATAAATAAGAATCCCTTAAATAGCAGATCATAAATATCAGGTCATTCTTTATTGTTCTCACAGAAGCCTTGCTTGACTAACTCAGTCCAAATGCAAGACCATGTTTTGAAGAAGGCTGCATATGATTTGTGCATATGGAAGTGATGATAACATTTTTATACTGTTAGTGTCTGCTTTAGTTTTAAAATCATACATTTAAAAATATCTTGTCCTTCAAATACATATATTTAGAAAGAGTTGGAATCTATTATTTACTAATAGATTTACTCAATTATCTGCATCTCTTGTTTGATAATTCTGGTATGGAGTTTTGCGATATGGGTCAAAGAATAATTTTCCTGCTATCCAAAATGAGTTTGGGTTCCAGTTTTAATTCAATGATGTTTAATTCTTGGTTCCACTTGAGTACTGTGTTTAAAAATTAGATGTGATTGCTGGATCTACATCTTCTAAGAGGTAGTAAATTATTCCATCATTGAATGAAAGCATAGGATAGGAGCTAATATTTATTAGTCCACTGCAGTGTTGTAAGCACTATACTAAGCAGTTAAGACATTTAATTGTTTCACCAACAGGAATGCTAAATACCTGAAATCACAGAAAAAACTTGCCAACCTTCCAGTGATATCAATTTTCCACAAGGAAATGTGGAAACATCACTAATATTAATAAAAGTTGATCTATAATCAGGTAGATTACAATATACAGAAGCATTTTAATATACATATAAAATTGTGGCACCTGTAGTTCAGTCTTGTAGTAATGTTTCATAGATTACAACTGTTCCAACCCAGCTCTTGAGGGGCTTGGGTCAGCACAGCCCTAAGACCAAAGAGCATGACAGGCACAGAGTGAGACATGGGTTTATTAGAACTTATGAACAGGAGGGTCCTCAGTGGCGGCCCTCAGGGAAAATGGAGTTGGCACTCCGCAAGGGTGGGGAGTGCAAAAGGCAGTTTATAAGAGCTTAGGACAAAGACATTCCATAGGGTATGAGAACAGAGTTTCAGCAGAGTCTCCAACACAGGGATATGTAGGTTTGTTATCAACAGTGATTGGGGAGGGGAGTTTCAGTGCTTGTTTTACAATACCATCTGTACATACTTTCTTCCTTGAGGAGTCTAATGGCCTTCAACTTGCCCAATCAAGCAGGCTGCTACATGCTGTGGCTTCATTCCCCATTAGGGAGGGGGAGCCCAGGCCCTGGGTCCCCACAACACTTAATACAACATTACAGCATTAATACAATGTTATGACTCCATATCTCTGCTCTTTTCCTTTATTCAGCATCTGCAAATTTCAGAGTTGCGAATTCAAACAAACCTACTCCAAGCCAATATGTCCGCATAATCTCTATATCTCTATACACTTTCTCTTTCATGCCATTCAAAATTATGCATAATATTCTCCAGAAAAGATTTTTCTCCTTTGTGGTGCAGCTCCCCAAATGAGAGTGAGGTGCAAGGTGCAGTATTTATTCTGTTCCAGTGAATTTTCAGGTATCCTCTTCATACATCCTGATCTTTTTTCCCTTATAATGCAGGGAAAGTGATAATTACAAAGTAGGAAAAGGGAAAAATAGAAGTTGTAAACTTTCATATATTAATATTTTATTACTAAATTCTTTTTTAGCTCTCCTTTCAGAGCCCATCTTCATTTAATCTCTTTTGCCTTTATGGTGACTGTAGTGGAAAGGTTGGGAACCTCAGAAAATTTATTCTTCAGAAATATTAATGAAGGAAGCTATATATATTATCATTTTATATAGGGGAATAATGAGACTCTAAAAAGTTTTAAAACACATCCAAATCTATGTCATTGATCATACAGAGGAAAGGCAAAATTTGAACCCAAATTATCAGACTTCTCAGCGTTTTTTGTTGTTGTTGTTTGTTTGTTTGTTTGTTTGTTTGTTTTCCCTTAACCCAAACCACACTGCATATTGGGAGAGGCAATATAGATTTAAGGAGGAAATAACAACCAGTGTCTCATATTAATTTTCACCTTTTTTTTTTCCAAATAGAAATTATTTGTTTCAGTTTGGGGGCATTTGTATGTGCTCATGAGTGTGTGTGTATGTGTGTTTAGCAAAATAGGTGGAAAGAAATAATAGAAGCAACAGAACATTGCACTGTGAAATGTCTTAGTAATTTTGCTTAATAAAGGTAAGTATTGGAGTATTGAAGAAATCAAACCATTTTCTAAATTGATAGCCAATTAAATTATAATCAGAGTATAGAAATGAAGGTCCAGAATAATTAATTGTTCATAAAAAATGGAGGATATTTGAAAATAAATTTTATTAGAAACCAAAATCTTTACTCAGTTTTCTTGCTTTGAGTAGAATTTTATAAATTCAAACAATAAAATTAATTCAATAAACTTGTGACAATTCTTAAAATGAATTGATACTATTAATGTTTTGTGGTCTGTCACTAAAGTCATTAAACTGAAAATTTTAAGTTACAGAAGAAAAGGTATGTGTGAAGTTCAGAAGACCAGGAAAATTTAAAAGAGTAAAAATAAAAATATTGGTCTAATCTATAATTTATATATTAAACTTTTAGTTTCTGGTCAAAATCTGTATTTCTTAGCACATAATTATTAAGGAAGATTGGAAAATCAATAATAATGATTTTAAAAATCTTTCTGCTGCTGAAATCCTATGCAAGACTAAACACAAATAAAGGCTGAAGATTTTGAAAATGATTCTGTCAAGACTTTGGCACAATTGTTGTAAATATCTCAAAGTTGTTAGTTTAACTGAGTAATAAATTATATGGCATCTTAAATTTGCCAAGGTTGAGTGATAGCTTTTAGCTTACAGTTAAAATTTATTTTTCATGATACAAGAAACACTTGCCTAACTCCCTATCCATAATTCAAAGAGCTGGCAAAGTAAGAATGTGGTTTGGGATGTTTACATGTTTCTTTATCCATTCATAAATTCATGAAGTTCCTTGTGTAATAGCACTTTCCAAAAACTTCCTTGTTGAATCATTATGAGAAGATGTGCCTATAGAAGTATCACAGAGCAAAACAGCTATCTGGAACTATTCAAGAATAAATAACTCTAGATTGACATATTTTATGAGTAATACAAAAACAAACATATTGTTTTAGCGCAATGGTTGCCAAGTGTTTGGTAAATTCCACATTGGAATTCCCAGCTTTCCTCATGTCTGCAACTCTTTCAGTGCTTCTGGGACACCACAACAGGATTTTGATCACTGAATACTCCCTGTTGCTTTGATGCCTCCTGCCATGGGATTATAGAAAATCACAGGTTTTATTCCTGAGCTGATACAGTACTTTGAGCAGCCTCTGAAGAGGGCTGCCATCTCTAGACCCACTTAATCACTTGGAAATTCAGGAATGAACACTTGTCTATTCTTTCCAATTAAAATAATTGTATTACAATTAGTTTCTTATTTCCTCCAAGAGTTTTCTTTGAGGCTCTTTATTCTTCTTATTGAAATTCTCTTCCTTCATTTTTGGGAGTCTGTCTCATATTATCCATCATCATCATAGGAATATTTATCACCACACTGAGTTGTGCTACCCCTGATCTGACCACATCTTCCACCCACCTCTGTCTTCTCATCCTTCAGTCCCTTCCCTGGTGCTCTCTGGAACCCTTGATTACTCACTAATCCCAAGCTGCCCTATTTCCTTAACTGCTTCTAGTAATGGTCCCATCACTCATTTGCTCTAATTGAAATCTTGCTGTATCCTGAAGATACACTCCCTTGCAAATGTCTCAAGGGGTGTCTGTTTTTTTGTTTTTTTTTTGTTGTTGTTGTTGTTGTTTGTTTGTTTTCACTCACACCGCGATTACTCCTATGCTCCTTTTGGGTGATAATCTTTGTTCTTCATTGATGCTTCTAAGCAGTTTTCCTTCCATACTTCAAAAATTCAAACACCTCCAAAAAGTGTGTCTTCAGATTTTTTTTCCTATTATTCCCCCTGGTTATTGTCATCTATAGCTGTCCTCCTGGGACTCCCTCTCCTGTACAAGATTTTAGGTCTGGCTCACTTTCTCTCCAACATTTTCCTATCATCATTCCAAGTGACTTTAACCATTTTGTATATACGTTTTTAACAACCTGGGTTCCCATTGTCTTAATGTTCTTCACTACAATATTCTTTCCATCTACTCCACTTTACCCCTCCATGGCCATGTTCATACTTAGACCCTGAGAAGTAGATTTGTATGGTCAGACCTTGTGTGTTAGGATAGTGCTTCTCAAACGTTTATGTGCTTAAAATCACCAAGAGATTTTTTTTAAATGTTGATTGATTTAGTAAATCTGTAATGAGGCCTTATAGTCTACATTTCTAACAAGATTCTAGGTGCACCAATGCTCCTGATCCCTGGAACACAGTTTAAGTAGCAAGATATGTGGGTACACACTAGCAATGGCTTTAACAAAAGACTCATACACTTGAGTGCTTAAAATAAGGTTTTGTTTTGTTTTGTTTTGTTTTTTGTCTCTCACATAAAAGTTTAGAAGTGGACCGTCTAGTTTGGAGTGACATTGCTGCCTCAGTAGGTCATTCTTTTTTAAAAATTAAAAAAAAAAAATTTATTAGAGAAGTTGTAGGTTTACAGAAAAATCGTCATAAAATTCAGAGTTCCTATACACCACCCTGTTATTACACCTTGCAATTGATAAAGTAATATTTTTATCATTGTACTGTTAAATATAGCCCACAGTTTAGTTTAGGGGTTGCTGTTTGTGTTGTATGGTCTTATGGATTACTTTTAAAACTTTTTATCTTAGTAACTTATATTCAATCTAAAATTTACTCTAACCACATCCAGAATATTTGCAGTATTGTGCTACCATCACTACCATACGTTTCCAAAATTTTTCCATCTTCCTAAATAGAAATTCTGTACACTTTAAGCATTACCTCCCCATTCCCTACTCCCACTCTGGCCCCTGATTACCTTTATTCTAGTTTCTGACTCTATGAATTTGTTTATTCTAATTATTTCTGTAATTACAGTGAAGAATGGTTACTGAATTATCAACACGTCCAATCCATCCCTATTATGAGAGCAGGAATCTTCTGAGAACAGAAGTTCCTCAAGGACCAGAGGGAATGGGAGAGAATACAGGAAGACAAACCACAGCTGCAAAGACTTAGGGTGATTTTCAGAAATGCGGTTATCTCTGCCAAAAGACTTATTTCCAGAAGATTCTGTAATCAAGGAACTACTGTAGATAAAAGTTCTATTACATTCAATATAAAAATTCAGTAAATTTAATAATTCCTGCTAGATTTGAAATGAAAAATGAAAATAAAAAGGTCCATAATCCAACCCCTCAGACAGCCATTATTGACATTTTGGTGTCTTCCTTCTAGTATTTTTCAGTTAGTATTCATAAGAATGTCCATTGAGTTAGCATTGCGTATTGAAATTTTATTCATTTGTTTTCAATTTGTTAAACAAAATGGGATTGCATAACTATTCTAAAGGATAGTTACAGAATTTGATTTTCAAACTTAGTTTTGTTTTTAATTAAATTGTACTGTATACATTGTCCCACTTCATTCTGTTTTTCCAAAATTGTGAATGAATTGCTACAAAATGCTCTGGAAATGAAACCTTAATTATAAGTCATCTTAGAGTATTATAAAAAACAAAAGATAATTGCATAGAGTCTAGAAATTAATCTAAAATTGAGCCTCACAGAGATTAAAAAAGAATCCTAAGAAACACATAATACGCTTGCAAAGCAAAATAAATTCAAACCTTAGCAGGATAATCATCCATTTCAATAAAGGGAACGTGCTTTAAAACAGCCTAGAGTGTATCTCTTACTCCACTATCTCAAGGAATTTCCCAATGCCCACTGAGTGTGAAAGAACACTCAGATAAATGAGAACCTCCAAGTACAATAAATGTGCATGGAAAGCCAGGGCATCCTATAACCTAAATACCCTAGTCATTGGGTGCTAGAGTTTCCCTAAGCATTTTCACACAGAACAAGCAGTTTGTGAAAAATGTGAGCTTGTTTAGAGAGGAAGCACTGTCCTTTAATTCCCAAATCAATTATGGATGGGATCCATGCAGACCACCAGAGATATAAGAACAACATATAATGCCTTAAGATTAAACTCTGAATAGTTTCTAAGAAAGAGAGTAAGTTTACGTTCCTATTCTAGGAACCTAAACATGCTAGTATTTGTTTGTTCAAGTAAAAGACTAATACATTTGTAAAGGATAAAATTTAAATTCTTCCATGTGTTGATATTAGAGTGATTACTGAAAGCGGGCTAAATCTCAGCTTAACTTCCCAGTTTTCTAGTTAACCTGGGACTAGGTGACAGCAGCATTTTTATTTTTCACACATAAAGATTCATACAAATAATTGATTATATTGGTAGGGCAGTGATAAGTCTTTTCATACTCTTTTCTTTTCTATTTAACTTTTTATTTCTGAAAGAATTCACTTAAATTCTGTTTGCCCCATTGTTTTTTTAATTAAATTTTTTTTATTAGAGAAGTTGTGGATTTACAGAACAAAATACATCATTCCCATACACCACCCACCACCAACACTTGCATTGGTGTGGAAGATTTGTTAAAATTGATGATTACACTTTTTGTAGTTCTGTGCTTTAACAGTAGTTACATATGTTACAATTGATAAAAGATTATTAAGGTAGTACTATAAATATTGTCCATAGTTTGTGTAAGGGCATTTTTCCCCATATTCCAGACCTATTATTATGATGATTATTAGTTTTTCATGCATGTCTTTATTTTCTTATTCATCTACCCATAAACTGGATAAAGGGAGTGTCAGTCACAAGGTTTTTGCAATCACATGGTCGCATGATAAATGCTAGATAGTTATGCAGTCATTAACAAAGATCAAGGCTACTGGATTACAGTTCAGTAATTTCAGGTATTTCCTTCTGGCTATTCTAATATACTAGAAACTATCAAGAATTATCTATATAATGAGTCAGTCTTAATCATTTGTTAAATCCTAATTTCTCAGTTACACCTCCTCCCTCTCATTTGATCGTTCTCTCCATCTTCAGGAATATCTGGGCAATGACCATTCTAACTTCATGCTGGAAAGGGTTGTCAACTTTATGGGGTAGAGGAATGAACCTGGATGATTTCCTTGGAGTGACTGGTACCTCTGGGTTTTGCTTATTTGGCATAGGAACAATCTGGAGGCTGTAAATTTCTGGAAAAATAAACTTGTTAAGTAAAAGTTTTATAGAGTCTTAGATAGAGCCCAGGGTATTCTTTAGGGTTTTCAGGAATACTGTTGTTTGGGGCTTAGCATACTGTGGCAATTTGCAATATCTGGCAGACGCTTGCATAAGAATAACTTCAAGAATGACCTCTTGACTATATTTGAAATCTCTTAGCCACTGAAACTTTGTTTCATTTATTTCCCCCCGTTGCTCAAGAAGGCATTGCCAACCCCATGATACCAGGTCCAGGCTCATCCCTGGGAGTCATGTCCCATGTTCCCAGGGAGACTTACCCCTGGGAGTCATGCCCCACATGGGGGGAGGGTGGTGAGTTTATTTGCAGAGTTGATTTAGAGAGGCCACATTTGAGCAATAAAAGTTTTCTGGGGGTGACTCTTAGGCATAATTATAAGTAGGCTGTGCTGGTTTGAATCTGTTATGTACCCCATAAGGACTATGTTCTTTAATCCAATCTTTTTGGGGGCAGACCTATCGTGTGGGGGACCTTTTGATTAGGTTGTTTCCATGGAGATGTGACCCACCCAATTGTGGGTGGGACGTTTTGATTAGATTATTTCCATGGAGATGTGAAACCACCCGTTGAAGGTGGGTCTTATTTAGTTTACTGGCGTCCTCTATGAGAGGATTAAAAGGCAGAAACATTTTGAAGAGAGCTCAGAGATGCTGAGAGAGAAAATACCCAGAGACACTAGTATACATCAGTTGTATTTTTTCCATATTTGATCCCATTTATAACACCATGCACTGATGACATTCATTTGTTCTCCCTTATGTCAAAACCTTCTTGTATAGGTACATTTAATCAGCATCAATGTATACAGTCCCTGTTTTTATCCTCTGTCTTTCCTTCTGGCATCATACATGCCTGTGACCTTCCTCTTTCAAGAATAATCACACTCAGCTCTATTCATTATACTTACATTATTGTAATACCATCACACAGTATTGTACCATCCATTTCTGAATTTTTACAATCAATCTTGTTAGACATTCTGTACTCTTTCAGCATCAAATGCCCAATATCTACCCTCTTTCTATCTCCTGATAACCTGTGTTCTCAACTTTAACTCTCTGAGTTTGCTCATTATACTTAATTCATATTTGTGAGACCATACAGTATTTGTCTTTATGTTTCTGGCTTATTTCACTCAGTGTAATGTTGTTAAGGTTTATCCTGTTGTAGCATGCATTATGATTTTATTCCATCTTACAGCTGCATAATTTTCCATCATATGTATATACCATGGTTTGTTTATCCACTTGTCCATTAATGGACATTTGGTCCATTTCCATCTATTGGCAATTGTGAATGCCACTATAAGCATTGGTGTGCAAATGTCTGTTTGTGTCTCTGCTTTCAGTTCTTCTGAGTACATACCTAGTAATGGGATTGCTGATCATATGCAATTCTATCCTTACTGCATTCTATACTTAGTTTCCTGAGGAACTGCCAATCTGCCTTCCAGAGCAGCTGCACCATTCTACATTCCCACTAAAGTGGAGAAGTGTACCTTTTTATCTATGTCTTCTCCAGCACTTACAGTTTTTTGGTTTTGTTTTTGTTTTGTTTTTTGATAATAGCCATTCTAGTAGGTGTGAGATGATATCTCATTGTGGTTTTGACTTGCATTTCCCTAATAGCTAGTGAAGTTGAGTATCTTTTCATATGATTTCAAGCCATTTGTATTTCCTCTTTGGAACAGTGTCTATCTATAACTTTTGCCCATTTTTCAATTGGGTTGTTTGTCTTTTATGCTGTTGAGTTTTAGGATCTCTTTATACATTCTGGACATTAAACCCTTATCAGATAAGTGGTTTCTGAACATTGTCTCCCATTGACTAGGCTGCCTTTTTACTTTCTTGACAAAATGCTTTGACATGCAAAAGAATTCAATATTGAGGAGATCCCATTTATCTATTTCTTCTTTCATTGCTTTCACTTTGAGTGTAAGTCTAGGAAACTACCTCCTACTGCAAGTTCTTTAAGATATTTCCCTACATTTTATTCTAAAAGTTTTATGGTCTAAGCTCTAATGTTTAGGTCTTTGATCCATTTTGAATTGATTTTTGTATAAGGTGTGAGATACGGGTTCTCTTTCATTATTTTGGAGATGGATATCCAGTTCTCCAAGCATCATTTGTTGAAGAGGCTCTTCTGTCCCAGTTGAGTGGCTTGGCCACCTTAGTGAAAATCGATTGTCCATAGACAAGAGGGTCTATGTCTAACACTCAATTTGATTCCATTGGTCAAAATATCTGTTTTTATGACAGTACCATGCTGTTTTGATCACTGTAGCTTTGTTTTGTATTTTAATGTCAGGTAGTGAGAGACCTCCAACTTCATTTTTCTCAAGATATTTTTAGCTATTTGAGCCACACTGCCCTTCAAAATAAATTTGATTATTGGTTTTTCTATTTCTGAAAAGTAAGTTTTCTATTTCTGCAAAGTAAGTAAGGGAATTGAATTGGTGTTGCATTGAATTTATAAATCAATTTGGATAAAATTGACATCTTAACTATGTTTAATCTTGCAATCCATGAACATGGTATGTCCTTCCATATATTTAGGTCTTCCTTGATTTCTTTTAGCAATTTTTTTTTGTAGATTTCTGTGCATAGTTCTTTTATATCCTTGGTTAAATTTATTCCTAAATGTTTGATTCCTTTGGTTGCTATTTTATATGGATTTTTTTTTCATGATTTCCTCTTCAAATTGCTCAATACTAGTGTATAGAAACACTACCAATTTTTGTGTTTTGTACTTGTATCCTGTCACTTTGCTGTATTCCTTTATTGGCTCTAGTAGCTTTGCTGTAGATTTTTCAGGATTTTCTACATATAGGATCATGCCATCTGCAAACAGTTAAACTTTTACTTCTTCCATTCCAATTTGGATGCCTTGTATATCTTTGCCTTGCCTAATTGCTATAGCTAGAACTTCCAGCACAATGTTGAATAACAATTGTGACAGTATGTCTCCTTGTTTTGGTCCTGATCTTAGAGGGAAAGATTTCAGTCTCTCCCCATTGAGTATGATGTTAGCTATGTACTTTTCATAAATTCCGTTTATCATTTTGAGGAAGTTTCCTTCAATTCCTATCCACTGAAGTGTTTTAATGAAGAAAGGATGTTGGATTTCATCAAGTGCCTTTTCTGCATCAATCAAGATGATCATGTGGTTTTTCCCCTTTGATTTATTGATGTGATATATTACATTACTTGTTTTTCTTGTGTTGAACCACCCTTGCATACCTGGAATAAAACTAACTTGGTCATGGTGTATAATTCCTTTAAGGTGATGTTAGATTCAATTTGAAAGTATCTTGTTGAGGATTTTCACATCTATATTCCTTAAGAAGATTTTTATGTTTTTTTTTTTCCTTGTAGTATTTTTGTCTGGCTTTGGTATTATGGTGATGTTGGCTTCACAGAATGAGTTAGGTAGCTTACCCTCCTCTTCGATTTTTTTGAAGAGTTTGAGCTGGATTGGTAGTAATTATTTATTGAAAGTTTGATAGAATTCACATGTGAAGCCATATGGTCCTGGATTTTTCTTTTTGGGTAGGTTTTTGATGATTGATTCAATCTCTTTTCTTGTAACTGGTTTTTTGAGGCCTTCAATTTCTTCTCAAGTCAATGTTGATTGTTCATGCTTTTCTAGGAAGTTGTCCATTTCCTCTAAGTTGCCTTGTCAAGTTTGTTAGCATATAGTTGCTCATAGTGTCCTCTCATTATGATCTTTGTTTCTGCCAGGTCAGTAGTTATGCCCTCCTTATGTTTCCAATTTTATTTATTTGCATCCTTTCTCACTTTTACTTTATCAGCCTGGCTAAGGGTCCATCAATTTTACTGATTTTCTAAAAGAATCAACTTCTGATTTTGTTGATTCACTTGATTGTGTTCCTGTTCTCAATTTCATTTATTTCTGCTCTAATCTTTGTTATTTCTTTCCTTCTGTTTGCTTTGGGGTTAATTTGCTCTTCTGTCTCTAGAGAGGTGAGTGTTAAGTCCTCAATTTATACTCTTTCTTCTTTTTTAATATAGGTGTTTAGGGCAGTAAATTTCCCTATGAGCACTGCCTTTGTTGCATTCCATAAGTTTTGATATGTTGTGTTCTCATTTTCATTTGCCCCAGATATTTACTGATTTCTCTCATAATTTCTTCCTTGACTCACTGGTTGTTTAAGAGTGTGTTGTTTGGCCTCCATTTTTATTAATTTCTCAGCCTTCCACCTGTTACTGATTTCCAACTTCATTCCATTATAATCGGAGAAAGTGCTTTGTATAATATCAATATTTTTAAATTTATTGAGGCCTGTTTTGTGACCCAACATGTGGTCTATCCTTGAGAATGATCCATGAGCACTTAAGAAAAATGTATCTCCTTCTGTTGTTTGGTGCAATATTCTGTATCTGTTAAGTCTACTTCAATTATCATTTTATTCAAGATCTCTTTTTTCTTTTTGATCTTCTGTGTAGATTTTCTATTTATTGATGAAAGTGATGTATTGAATTCTCCAACTATTGTGTAGATGTCTACTTCTTTCTTCAGTGTTGTCAGTGTTTTATCATGTATTTTTTGGGGCACTCTTGCTCAGTGTATAAATATTTATGATTGTTATTTCTTCTTGATGAATTTTCCATTTTATTAATACATGATGTCCTTCTTTGTCACTTAATTGTTTCACATTTGATGTCTAATTTGTCTGATATTAATATAGTTACCCCTGCTTTTTTCTGGTTGGACTTTGCATGACATATCTTTTTTCAACTGTGCACTTTCAACCTGTTTGTGGATCTAAAGTGACTCTCTTTTAGACAGCATATAAATGGATCCTGTTTTTTTATCCTTTCTGTCACTCTATGTCTTTTGATTGGGGAGTTTAATCAATTTACATTTAATGTTATTCCTGTAAAGGCAGTTCTTTCTTCAGCCATTTTGTCCTTTGATTTTATACATTATGTCTTATTTTTTCTTTCTCTCTAATTACCCTTTTTTTTTACTCTTACTGATAATCTTCATTTCTAAACTCGTCTCCGAATCTGTTTCTCCTGTCTTTTCATATCTGCCTGTAGCACTCTCTTTAGTATTTCTTGTAGAACAAGTTTCTTGTTCACAAACTCTCTCAATGTCTGTTTATCTGTAAATATTTTAAATTTTACCTCATTTTTTAAAATTTTTATTGAGATTGTTCACATACCAATTATCCAAAGATTTAAAGTGTGCAATCAGTTGCCCCTGGTACCCTCATACAGCTGTGCATCCAGAACCACACTTAATTTTTTTTCAATTTTTAGAATCTTTACATTACTCCAGACAAGAAGTAAAGCAAAAGATGAAAAAAGAAAAAGAAAAAAGAAAAAAGGAAAAGAAAACGGAAACTCGAATCCTCCCATATCCTTAACTAAACCCCCTCAATTGTTGACTCGTAAGATTGGTATAGTACATTTGTTACTGTTTATGAAAGAACATTGAAATACTACTAACTGTAGTATATAGTTTGCAATAGGTATATTTTTTTCCCTATATGTCCCTCTATTATTAACTTCTAATTGTATTGTCATACATTTGTTCTGGTTCATGGAAGAGATGTCTAATATTTGTACAGTTAATCATGGGTATTGCCCACCATAGGATTCAGTTTTATACATTCCCATCTTTTGACCTCCAACTTTCCTTCTGGTGACATATATGACTCTGAGCTTCCCCTTTCCACCTCATTCATGCACCATAGAGGACTGTTAGTTATTCTCACATCTTGCTACCAACACCTCTGTTCATTTCCAAACATTTAAGTTCATCCTAGTTGAACATTCTGCTCATACTAAGCAACCACTTCCCATTCTTTAGCCTCGTCCTATATCTTGGTACCTTATATTTCATGTCAATGAGTTTAGATACTATGATTAGTTCCTATCAGTGAGACCCTGCAATATCTGTCCTTATGTGTCAGGCTTATTTCACTCAGTATATTGCCCTTGAGGTTTCTTCATCAACCTATTTTTTTTTTTCTCAGATGGTTTTGTTCACATGTCAATCATTCCATCCTAAGTAAACAATCCATGGTTCTCTGTATGGTCACATATTTATATGTTCACCACCTTCACCACTATCTATATAAGGGCATCTACATTTCTTCCACAAGGCAGGAGGGAGAGTCAAAGAAGGTGGAGAGGCAAAAGAAAAAGAAAAAAGAAAGAGGTAAAAAAAATGACCGCTAGGAAGCAGCAAAAGGAAAGATAACCTTAAATCAAAGTAGAGTTAAGAGTCAGACAACACCACCAATGTCAAGTGTCTAACACACATCCCCTATCCCCCACTCTTATCTGCATTTACCTTGGTATATCACCTGTGTTGCATTAAAGGAAGCATAATGCAATGATTCTGTTACTTACAGTCTCTAGTTTATGTTGATTGCATCACTCCCCCAATGCCTCCCCATTGTTAACACCTTGCAAGGTTGACATTTGCTTGTTCTCCCTCATAAAAGAACATGTTTGTACGTTTTATCACAATTGTTGAACTCTAGATTTCACCGAGTTACACAGACCCAGTCTTTATCTTTCCTCCTCTCTTGTGGTGTCTCACATGCTCCCAACTTTCCTCTCTCAACTGTATTCATAGTTATCTTTGTTCAATGTACTTACATTGCTGTGCTACCATCTCCCAAAATTGTGTTCCAAACCACGCACTCCTGTCTTCTTCTATCACTATGTAGTGCTCCCTTTAGTATTTCCTGTAAGGCAGGTGTCTTGTTCACAAAGTCTCTCATTGTCTGTCAGAAAATATTTTGAGCTCTCCCTCATATTTGAAGGACAGCTTTGCTGGGTATAGGATTCTTGTTTGGCAGTTTTTCTCTTTCAGTATGTTAAATATATCACACCACTTCCTTCTTGCCTCCTTGGTTTCTGCTGAGAGATCAGCACATAGTCTTATTAAGCTTCCTTTGTATGTAATGGATTGCTTTTCTCTTGCTGCTTTCAGGATTCTCTCTTTGTCTTTGACATTTGATAATCTGATTATTATGTGTCTTGGCATAGGCCTATTCAGATCTATTCTGTTTGGAGTATGCTGAGCTTCTTGGATCTGTAATTTTATGTCTTTCATAAGAGATGGGAAATTTTCATTGATTATTTCCTCTAATATTGCTTCTGCCCCTTTTCCCTTCTCTTCTCCTTCTGGGACACCAATGATAGTTACATTCTTGTACTTCATTTCATCCTTAAGTTCCCAGAGACGTTGCTCATATTTTTCATTCTTTTCTCCATCTGCTCCTTTGCATGTAGGCTTTCAGGTGTTTTATTCTCCAGCTCCTGAGTGTTTTCTTCTGCCTCTTGAGATCTGCTGTTGTATGTTTCCATTGTGTCTTTCATCTCTTGTGTTGTGCCTTTCACTTCCATAGATTCTGCTAGTTGGTTTTTTGAACTTTCGATTTCTGTCTTATGTATGCCCAGTGTTTTCTTTACAGCCTTTACCTCTTTTGCCAAATCTTCTCTAAACTTTTTGAATTGATTTCGCATTAGTTGTTTAAATTCCTGTATCTCATTTGAAGTGTATGTTTGTTCCTTTGACTGGACCATAACTTTGTTTTTCTTAGTGTAGGTTGTAGTTTTCTGTTGTCTAGGCATCTGACCTCCTAGGCCACCCCAGTCAGGTTTTCCCAGATGAGAACAGGCTCGGGTCACAGAAGGAGTAAATATTCAGTATCCAGTTTCCCTGATAGTTTTTCTTAGAGGATTGACACACCTTGTGCTTTTCTGCCCAGAAGGGGCACCTGTCAGCCTGTCACTGGCTGGTGTAAGGGGGGTGTGGTCCATGGCTCTCCTCCCCCAGGCTTTGGGGTCTTGTTCCAGTAAGGCAGGCAGTAGAGCTGGGCCCCTCCCTTTCCTCTTGGGAAGCTATGCTCCCTCCAGAGAGGTCATCTGAATATCAATAATTTCTTTGTTTCTCTGACTCTGCTGGTCAAAGTGCTGCAATTTTAAAACGGCTGAGGCTTTCTTTACTGCAAAGTGCTGTGGGCTGAAAACAGCTGAGGCTTTCTCCACAGAGAGAGAAAGGGACAGAAAGCTGTGAGATTCACCTGTCAGCCAGAGATAGCATTTGATCCTCTGGGCTCCCCGTCCTGAGACAGCTATGTCCCCTGACTTTCCCAAGGTCAGTTGTCACCAAAAGCCTCTATCTGCTTGTTGGGGATTTGCTGGCTGTATTGAGCAGGTAACATTAAAATGCCAGTTGGAGCTGGGCTGAGGTACACTAGCTTATTTGGAGAGAGCTGTTCTCTAGCATGGCAAGGCTTCCATGAGGGAGGGGCTCTCAGCTCTTGGTCTTGGTGTGGGTCCACTGTTTTTACTTACAGATTTTATGCTACAGTCTTGGGCATTCCTCCCAATTCAGGTTGGTGGATGATGAGTGGACAGTCACATTTGTCTCCCCACAGTTATTCCAAGTTATTTACTAGTATTTTGGTCATTTATGAATTGTTCCAGGGGACTAACAGTCTTCCACTCCTCTCTATGCTGCCATCTTAGTTCCTCCTCTACCTCATTTTTGAAGGATGGGTTTGCTGGCTATAGAATTCTTGGTTGGCAGTTTTACTCTTTCAGTATCTTAAATACATCATAGCACTGCCTTCTCTCCTCCATGGTTTATGCTGAGAAATCTGCACTTAGTTTTATTGAGCTTCACTTGTGAGAATTCCTTTGTATGTGTTGGATCACTTTTCTCTTGCTGCTTTCAGGATTCTCTCTTTATCTTTAACGTTTGATAATCTGACTGTTAAGTGTCTTGACACAGGCCTATTCAGATCTATTCTCTTTGGGGTATGCTACACTTCTTGGATCTGTAATTTTATGTCTTTCATAAGAGATGGGAAATTTTCATTGATTATTTCCTCTATTATTGCTTCTGCCCCTTTTCCCTTCTCTTCCCCTTCTGGGACATCAGTGACACATACAGTCTTGCTTTTTGTTTTGTCCTTAAGTTCCTGGCAATGTTGCTCATATTTTTCCATTCTTTTCTCTATCTGTTCTTTTGTGTATAGGCTTTCAGGTGCCTTGTTCTCCAGTTCCTGAGTGTTTTCTTCTGCCTCTTGAGATCTGCTGTTGTATGTTTCCATTGTGTCTTTCATCTTTTGTGTTGTGCCTTTTATTTCCATAGATTCTGCCAGTTGGTTTTTCGAACTCTCAATTTCTACCTTATGTACGCCCAGTGTTTCCATTATGTGGTTCATCTCTTTCGCTATATCTTCCCTAACTTTTTTGAATTGACTTATTATTAGTTGTTTAAATTCCTGTATCTCAGTTGAAGTGTAAGTTTTTTCCTTTGACTGGGCCATAACTTTTTTTTTCTTAGTGTAGGTTGTAGTTTCCTGTTGTCTAGGCATGGTTTCCTTGGTTATCCCTATCACGTTTTCCCAGACCAGAATGAGCTCAGTCCCCAGAAGGAAGAAATATTCAGTATCCAGTTTCCCTGAGGAAAATTGGTACACCCTGTTATGCCTCAGGTCACTGTGCTTTTCTGCCCAGCAGGTGGTGTCTGTTAGCCTGTAACTCCAGACTGGTGTAAGGAGGTGTGGTCTGTGGCTGTTTTCCCCCAGGCTCTGGGGTCTGGTTCTGAAGGGAAGTGTACTTTAGGGAAAATAACCCCTCTAGGGAAAGATCATTTGCATCTGAATAGACTCTGCCTGTGCTATCTCCATCCTTGTCTGGGTCAGAGTGCTGGGAACTGAAAATGAAACTGAGCTGAAGAGACAGAAAGCCCCCTTCAGGGCCAGTCCTTGGCCACCCTCCAGCTCTCCAAGGTCAGTTGTCACCCAAAGTCTCTGTCTGCTTGTTGGGGATTCATAGCTCATAGCAAGCAGTCCATGTTTGTTAATTAAAACCACAGTTGGAGCTCAGCTGAGCTACATTCGCTTGCTGGGAGAGTTCTCTCTAACACCACGAGACTTTGCAGCTTGGGCTATGAGGGGAGGGGGCTCCTGGATTGGATCTGCAGTTTTTACTTGCAGATTTTATGCTGCAATCTTGGGCATTTCTCCCAATTCAGGTTGGTGTATGATAAGTGGACTGTCATGTTTGTCCCCTGCAGTTATTCCAGATTATTTACTAATTGTTCCTGGTTGTCTGTTAGTTGTTCCAGGGGGACTAACTAGCTTTCACTCCTCTCTATGCTGTCATCTTAGATCTCTCTTGAACTTCACTTGTATATGATGAACCATTTTTTTCTTGCTGCTTTCAGAATTATCTGTTTGTGTTTGGCATTGACAATCTGAATTGTGTCTGGAGTAGGTCTATTCAGATCTATTCTGTTTGTGGTACACTGCACTTCTTGGAGTTGTAATTTTGTCTTTAATAAGTGTTGTGAAATTTTCAGTGATTATTTCCTCCATTATTGTTTCTGCCCCTTTTCCCTTCTCTTCTCCTTCTGGGAATCCCATGACATGTATATTCATGTACTTCATGTTGTCATTCAATTCCCTGAGACCCTGCTCATATTTTTCCATTCTTTTCCCTATCTGTTCCTTTGTGTGTATGATTTCTAATGTCCTGTCCTCTAGTTCACTAATCCTTTCTTCTGCTTCTTAATATCTGCTGTTTTATGTCTCTGTGCCAGTTTGGATATATTATGTCTCCCCAAAAGCCATATTCTTTAATGCAGTCTTGTCCAGGCAGATGCATTAGTGTCAATTAGGTTGAAATCTTTTGATTGAGTGTTTCCATGGAGATGTGACTCAATCAACTGTGGGTGAAATATTTGATTAAATTATTTCCATGGAGATATGAACCTTACTCATTCAGGGTGGGTCTTGATTTGATCACTGGAGTCCTACAAAACAGCTCACAAATAGAAGGAGCTCAGTGCAGCTGAGAGGGACATTTTGGAGAGAATCTAAGAGCTGACACTAATGCTGACACTTGGAGATGTTTGGAGATGCAGACAGAAAGATGTTAAGCTAAGAGATGAAGCCCTGTGTTTGCCCTGGGATATGCTAAGACAGGACCCCCAGGCCCTTAAGGAGACATGTCCTTGGAGAAGGAACCAAGAACACACGGGCTGAGAGAGGAGGTGGAACACAACCCAGGATCAGCAGACACCAACCATATGCCTTCCCAGCTAATAGAGGTCTTCCAGACGTTTGGACCCTTTTATGGCCTTAGAACTGTAAATTTGTAACTTAATAAATCCCCTTTATAGAAGCCAATCCATTTCTGGCATTTTGCATAATGGCAGCTTTAGCAAACCAGAACAGTCTCCATTGTGTTTTTCATTTTTTCTATTGTGTCTTTCATTCTTATAAGTTCTGATATTTCTTTTTCAAGATTTTGAGTTTTTCCTTATGTTTCCCTAGTGTCTTCTTTATATCCTTCAGCTCTTTTATTACATTTTCCTTCAAATCATTGAATTGATTTAGAAGATTTGTCTGAACATCTTTAATTAATTGTTTCAACTCCTGTATCTTATTTGAAGGGTTAGTTTGTTCACTTAACTGGGCCATATCTTTGTGCTTCCTTATATGACTCATGATTTTTTGTTTTCTAGGGATCTGATTTTCTTGATTAGTTTATTCTGGAGGTTGTTTTCTCTTTTCCCTAGGGTTTTCCTGTTGGTTGGCTTTGTTCTCTAACTTTTCTTTGAGATTCATTTCAACTTATTTTAGACCTCTAGCATCACTTCTGTTTAACTGATAAAAATTTTTCAGCTTTTATTTTTCTGATTCTTGCCCCCCCTGTATGGAAGTTTTTGAAATTGCTCTTTTTGGTGTGTATAGTTTTTTCATCCCCAGGAAAAAAGCTCTCTTTCCCTCTTCCTCCTCAGGGAATGTTGATCTGCTGGGTTTTTTGTTTGTTTCTTTGTTTGTTTTTGCTGATATATGTTTTTTTTTTTTAATAAACTCAAAGTTATAGGAACATTTGCAAAAACAATACAAACCCCATACACAGACCTCCAGGATACCCTGACCCCCTCCCCTGATACCTCAATCCACCAACTTTAACATGCTGTCACATCACTATTTCTTTCCCTCCCTCCCTCCCTATCTTTCATCCATCATCTATTGCTCTGTCTTCTGAACGTATGAGAGCAAGCTGCACACATCCTTGAACAAACACTATAATTCACATATACAATTCCCATGAACAAGAGCATTCTTTTATGCAATCCCATTAAACACAGCTAAGAAGTACAAGAGATTCAACATTGATACAAAGCTTACATTCTATATTTCCTTTTTTTTTTTCCTTATGTGTCAACTGTGTCCCTTTGAACCTCCTGTCCTCCATCCTCAGATCCCTTCCAGGGTCATCCTTGGCATTCAATTGTCATCTATTTAGAATGTCTTTTTTTTTTTTCCTCAATTGTGGAAACATATATACAGCCTAAATCTTCCCATTCCACCCCCTCCCTAGCATTCCATTAGTGGGATTAATCACATTTAGACTGTTGTAATGCTATCTCTTTCCCACCATCCATTACTAGAAATTTCCCTTCACCTCAAACAGCAACCCTACACTCATTTCTTAACTCCCCATTGCCCCTTCCCCCATTTCTCTTAACCCATACTCTACTTTTCATCTCTATGGTCATATTCTCTGATAATTTCTTTGTGTTTACTGTGGGGCTTAAAATTAACCTCTTAAATAACTTTGTCCTTGTGGTGTGTAGGGAAATGATTCTTGTGGGGTTCAGTTGGTGAACTCAGTTTGGGTGTGTTGCTGGAGCCGTCCGCCCTGAATGTGGGGCATGTGTCCGGGTGGCTAGGGAGGCAGGGTAGCTTTAATATTCAAACCCTCCAGGTGTTTCCAGAGATTCAAGGCCACTGCAAGAGTCTAAACCTTCATTTCAGTTCTGCTCCAGACCCTCTCTGTCGCTGACCCACAAACCACTGGCATTGATGTAGCATCCCTGGGTTTTCTGAGCGGGCCCCCCTTCTCAGCTGTGATCTTCCAGGACCTCTGCTGAGGGAAGGCTGTGCTATGTCACAAGTGCACACCATCCTTCAAGGGAAGCCCCGGGCCGCCAGGCTATGCAGGGGTGCTCTCAGCCTGATGCAAAGATGACTGAACGGGGCATCTCAACCCCCACCCTCCTTGCACAGTTCCTCCTTCCCAGCTCTGGGACAACTGGTGTGTCTCTGGGCTATGGGCACAGCCCTGGGCAGGAGTGTCTCCAGCCCACCGGGGAGCCAGCTGCAAGTAGCGGGGTTTCTTTCTCCTTCCAGCTCTCCCCTCCACTCCCCTGGCCCTGAGGGAATCTGCAGCGGGCTATCCCCCACACCAGACACCAAGAGGATGGCTCAGCCCGCTCCTGCTGTGCTTCACTGCCTGCTTCCCACCATCGCAACTGCAGCCGCTCCTGGGTTTTTCCCTTTTTTTTTTTTTTTTTAAAGAACCAGTCTGTCTCCAAACGCAACCCTCTCTGTCACTTTCCCACACTGCAGCGCGGCCGTGGGTCTTTCAGCCGACTTACTCACTCGTTTCAGAATACAGACTCCCAGTTTCACCAAGTACATGGCCCCTGTGGTTCTAGCAGACCTTCTCCAACTGAAGTTTCATCACTGAAACTGGTATTCTGAGTCACCTTCTGGTTTTTATCTAGTATTTTTCACGGAGGTGCTTTTTTGCCCTGTCTCACCTGGCCGCCATCTTAGGTTCTCCGCTGCTATAGGTTTTTAACACTCATTTCATTACCTCTAACAACTTCCACTTGGAGGTCTGGCTGTGGTAGGAGGGTGTCACCATATAGGATTGACCACAGTCAGATTTTCTCAGACAAGACAGGCCCATGACTCATGAACTGGGTGTAATCAGTATCAAAATTCCTTGGGGATGAGACCCAGCAGGGTGCCCATTTTCCTGTGAAGCCTCTTAACTCTGAGCTTTTCCTGTCCTGCCCAGCAGATGGTGTTTGTCAGCCTGCTGCTCCCCACAGAAGCAAAGTGGTACTGTGCCTTTAATTCTCAGCACACCATGTTCCTGCCAGGGATGTGGTTGAGACAGAGGGTGAGGCTGAAGGCAGACTTAAATTTTTTCTGTTTTCCAGCTCCTGGGGTCTGAATTGTCTAAATAACTGTCATTGACTGTTCTGGGTCTTGCCTCTAGCTCTTTTTGAGGATGGGGTGGAGCTGCTTCTTAGCCATCTGTTCCCTGCAGGCTGGAAACATTACAGGTCTCTCAAGCAACCTCCCTATCCCCCATGCCTGGATCATGTTTGAGATAGGCTGGGCTCTTTTTGTAGTTTAAACTGCTGCTGATATCCCAGCCCCTTGGGTCTAAAATCTCTGAGTGAGAGCTGCCACTTGTGTTGGGCCCTGCTCCCCGAGGGAACTTCTCTTCCACCTGTTTAGTTACTTTGTCTCTCAGTCATTCCTTAATTCTACCCTTGCCTGGTGTAGGGCTGAAAACTGAAAGTGCCTAGTACTTTCCTTAATGAGCTTCTAAAAACAGAGCAAGTAAAAGAAAAGAAAAAAAAATGTTTCTCAAGGCCAGTCCCAGCCTCTTGGCTTAGCCATTCAAGAGCCAGAATTGCTGCCTGGCTCTGTGCTCTTTTTCTTGGGGCTCAGCCTTTTTCCAATATTCTGGGCTCAGCCACCTCCAGAAACCTGTTTTTTTATTTGTTTGTTTGTTTGTTTTGGTCAACCCTGCCTCCTCCCTACTGGGCATGGGGCTGCTATAGATCTCCTGGTTTCTCTCTTGTTTGCATTGTAATTTTATCTGTGCTTGAAACTGGTATTCAGCAGTACAAATTTATTAATCAAATCCACAATTGGAGCTTGGTTGAGCTCTCCTTCCCTTGCTACTTGTAGAGAGGACGTCTGTCTCCCATCAGGAGAGACTCTGAGTCAGGCTGTTGTGCCAGTGGGGAAGGGACACCAGCCTCCACAGCATGGAAGAATTTATTTACAGTTCTGTGCAGAGATTTCAGCCCTTCCACTCATTCCAGGCTAGTGTGCGATGTGCCTCTGGTCACAGAAGTCCCCTAAACAGTTGTTGCAGACAGTTCCTGCTGCCTTAGAGGATGACAAACTAAATCCCACAAATCCCTATACCACCATCCCACCATCGTGCCCCATCTCCCTCTTATTCCCCTGTCATACTATGATAGCGATTTTTACGTACCATAGATATTTTTTTACTAAGTTAAAAAAAAAAAAAAAAAAAAAAACCTGTGACCAGGAGTTATATGTCCATTGAATAAGAGGGCAAATGTGAAATTTCAGAAGAAGTTTTTGTAAGTGAAAATCACTCAACACTATGATGAACTAGCATGTATAACTCATTTTCTTAATCTCTTCTTCAAATTCTGGACCCTGTGTTTTCAGAGTATCCCTTTTAATGCTTGTGTTACATGGAGTAATCAAATCATTTGACAATAAAACACTTCTTGGGAATCCTTATATCCTGTGTAAATTATAAATACAAGGACTAAAGATCTGTTAATCACTCAAAGGAAATAGATATGTATCTTTCTTTGATGGAGATTTAGTACCTACTGAGACATTTTTGAGGAAACTCCAGAGAATCATGGATTTGCTGCAGTATAACATAGTGTCAGAAATGGGGGTGAATGTGGAATGACAGGGTGAGTGAAAGAGTGAGAATGTGAATCTTTTCTGTCCTGCTCTGCCTGTCATCCTGTGACACGTTAAGTATCCGGCTAAGCTAAGAGATGTGATTGAAAAGCACCAGGCCAGCAAGTGTGAATGTTCTGCACATTAGATGCTGAGAGACCATGCAAAATGGATTGAGGAAAATGTCAACAAGCATCATCATTGGCTGGGATTTGGCAATTTCTCTCTCTTCTTCAGCACTTCCCTGTTATGCTCATTTTTCATGGCATGACGTATTACATTTGTGATAATATGATTTAAATAGTCCTTTGTTACCTTTGTGTAATTTTAGAATGGAAAAACTGTAAAGGTGATTTGTGTTCTTAACCCACCTGTTAGAAATTTTGCCTTGCGATTGAGTGGGCAACCTTGGTTTCTTCACAGATAATTTTTTTTTTTTATTTCTGATAAATCCTGTGATATTCAATTGAAGCAGAATTCTTTTATTCTCATACTTTTTCTGCTTAGGAGTTTCTACTTGAAGTGATTTATTTTTTTTTTTTAATTTTCAAAGGCAGGACAATAATAAAACATGACTTGCCACAAGAAAGTCATGAATCTCACTGGAACATAAAGGAGGAATTGAAGCAGGCATTAGAATAAAATTATGGCAAAATAAACATCACAGTGAAACAAACTGTGCAGAACATAATGTTCAAGTTCCCTCAAAATCACTGTATGTAATAGATATGACAATCTGCTAAAGATGTCTTTTTTTGGCCTCGTTTTTGGCAAGAAGTCTCCCACCAATCATAGTTATAAAATAAAAATATATAATTTTCAATTTAGCAAAGGCCTCTTAGAATTGCTTCATTTGCAAAGTTTTGAGGTTCTTATATTGCTGATCAGGAGGAATATGCCTGCCATTTTATTAGTTTTTCTCTTCTTTCTCCCTGATAAAGTCTCTTTGTAAATAATTACGTTATTTGACTCACCATATGTTTTTTCTGTTTTTCTATGTGTTACAGACTCTACATTTCTGATTTCACAAGCAGTGATTATAAAGCAATGAAACAAAGATTCTTAGGTATATGTGAATATAGTCATCCAAACCATTGTTATATTCATGAATGTAGTCACTCTCATATAGGGTATATGTGTATGTGTGTATAATCCTCTGTAGAAATAAACATTTTTAGAATTTTTTTGGAAGGGACTTCAAAGCAGGATAATAAGAAAAAATATTTTCATTATTTTATAATAAGAGCAGTTTTGTTTTTTTTTTTTAAATCTTGTTTACCAAGATGGACACCAAGTGTATTCATTTTTAAAATAAATACAATGTCATTTTAAATTATAAAATAATATATTTTAATGAAGATGTTTGAATAAATGTGTTGGAGGTGGGGTAATGGAAAGAATATTTCAGTCTAAGCAGTAGGACTCCTGGGTTTGGGTCTTGTTTTCACGCTACCTCACCTCGTGACCTTGAGAAAGCCATTTAACCTCTCTACCTTCACCTTTCTCATCGGTAAAAACAAAAGAAGCTTGAATTAAATTGATACAACCCCTGACTTTTCAATTCGAAGATGCTAGGATTCTGGATATGTTTCTACAAAGTTGTAAAATATCATGGCATTTCGTAGTCATATCTTGTTGTGTGCATCCCCAAATCATCCTGTCTTTGATTCTCACATTGTCCCTGGAAACTAAAAATTAACTCTCACATCTGTTTGTGCCCAAATGCAATGCCTCATGTGGCAGTGTGGGGGCCCCAAATCTCCCTTGCATGAAAGGAGCATCCAATGGTCATGGTAACTGAATTTCTATGACTATTGTGATATGTTGTCAGAAAACACAATCTACTTCCCCCCACCCTTTTTTTTCTGGTTATCTCTGCATTGTCAGCATGAAAGTGTAGTTTTAAAGCATGATGTTCGACTTTTGTTAAAATCTCTCACTTTGCCTGGTTAATCTGAATATTTTAGGTTTAAAGTAACCATATATAAACTTTGTTACAGTCTTTCTATCAAACACTCTCCTGGTAGATCCTGGCCTCTTTAAGAAAATATATGACCTGTACAGGGTTGTTGATCTACAGTTATCATGATAATGTAGCACTATTAATGTAAAACCTTGACACCCTGACACCGGGCAGTGAGTTTAAAATGAGGGAATATTCTAAATGACATCCACTGTCATTATTCCATCACATGTCAGGAATGCAAAGTTGTAGGAGACTTTATTGCAAAGATGGCTACCCCCTCAAAAAACAAAAGTCCCTTCTTTTGATAATTTAGATTTTGTTGACTTGGATTTTTAAACTCATTTTTAACCTGGATATTTTTTTCCAAATAATTCAACTTCTACCATGACTTTTAGTTCTCATTGATAAATGGAAATAGGTAGAGCTGGCCACTATTCTCTGTTTAATGCTTTCACACGTTGGAATAAAGTATGACCACAGAAACCAGCAGTAAATGCATACAAATGCAAAACGTAGGCATTTATTTCCCACATATGAATGCTGAATATCCCAGAACCAGAGAGTCCAGCTTCATAATATACCTTGAATTCATTTTTAGAATGGATAAATCAATCATTTATATATCAGCACAGTAAAAAACTTACCAGCACAATAAAAAATGAGCTAGAAAATGTAGCCATGACATATCATATCCATTATTTCTAATGAATATCCCATGATTATGCTGGACCTAAGAAAAAGCTTTTCACTCTAGGATGTCAGCTATAGGTGAAACATTTACTTTTATGATTGGACAGTAAAAGTTGTACTCTAGAAATGGTATTAAAAATTCATTATATTCATTAAACAAGAACACTTAATGAAAACCTTGTGATTCTCTGTGAAACTATCAGAAAATCACTTATACTTTGCTATTTTCTGTTCTAGTTTATTGATTGGTCTATCTCACAAGAACACACTGGTGTTCTAGAATGATAATTTCCAAATTGATGCATGCATATCTCAGGGAGTGAGCAAAATGATCCATACAGCACAGAAAAAAAATATTAGAACTTCAATTTGCAAGTGTTTATTACATTCATTTAAAATATCTATTTTAGAAAAATTTTAAATATTTCATAATGAACATAAAAACAGTACATTTTACTATGTATAAATAAATAAAGTAGAGGTGTCAAAGCAAAACTTTTTACTAATGGGGTATTCAGTCAACAAATTGCAAGACTGTTGTAGTGATGGGAGATTAATGACATCCCATTTATAAGTGCTAGTGAATAAGAAAGGAGCTGTCGATAAGAAGTTCATTTATCTGTTTTTGCATGTCTGCAATAAAGCACATTTACCTGAGATGTCATACTCTGTTAAGAGTGCCAATGGTAAACACATATAAATGCCTACATTGTACTAAGTAGTTGTATTGATTTGAGAGGCTACATCAAGCAATTGCCTATGTGTAATTATTATCTTTCTTCTAAAATGTCTAACCTAGCACAATGCAAAGTTTAAATACTTGGTGTGTGTGCTTTTTGTTATGTATGTTCAATATTGTTGAACCTCTTTCTACATTTGATCTATAAACAAATGAATAGAAAATGAGTTTCATAAATCATTGGTGGCAGGTTCAAGAGACCCCTGCTGTTTCTTTTAACTGGATGCTAAATGAATATGGTTTAAATATAAAAGAAGAAGAGAAAGGTGAAGAAATTGGGGAATGAAGGAGCATTATAGCCATGAACTGGTTTTAACCTTCCTACAAAGGTTCTTTTATAAATTTTAATGAAAATCCGTAGCTATATATGTCACAGTGAGACCAGTATAATCAATTAAACTGCACAGTTTACATTTCTCCTTCAGGTATTTACTTGTATTGTTCATGGTTCATTTCCCAAATACACATCTATTTGTTTTGTACCACTTTGAAGGATGATTTATTGGTTTTTATTTCTCTCTGTTAATATCTCTAGTGTAATTCTATTAGATCCACAAATTTGTATGTACTTCTACTCTATTATTAAAATGTAATTTTCCAACTTTCAAAGTAATGTAGGTCTCAAAGCCATAGTTGAAAAGAGTTGCATCCAAGCCTCGGTTCTTTCTTGTTTCAAAAGTGTATTATGCTTTAAAAATGTTCCCTAAATGTATGCCTTCAGATTCTTAAAGTTGCATAGCTATTATTTCAAGTCACTCTTTATCATCTTCATTGATTTCAGTAGTCATTTTTCATTGCTTTGAAATACAGTGTTTACTTTATGTATAGTATTTTGAATTCTGATGCATCTATCTGGTAGCAACAGATTACTCCACATTATTTTAATTAAATCGCAAAGAAGCTCAAGATTTCTCCAATCAGATCTTTAATTATGGATTTGAGTCTTCATTAAGGATGGATGATTTTTTATTATATTCAAAATACAAGGACAGAATAAATAAATCTTGGCAGGTTGATGTGATGGTGGAAGCAAATAGTCATGAAGTGCTTACTGAAGTCAATGTTTCACCAAGTGTGGCAGCGTGGAGGATGGGGTGAAGTCTTTTTCAGGTTGAGGGAAGAATATATGCAAGTCATATAAGGAAAAGCAAATATGAGAGGCATTTCAGAAATATTGCTTATTAGTCATTCTATTACTAACAGATGAAGGATGTAGAACTTTGCAAATACATAATGTCTTTGCAGACCTGCCAGAAAATTTAAATGAATGATACTCAGGAAACCACATATAATATAGTTCTCAGACAATTGATTATATAATTGGGAAGAAAATGGAAATGAATGGATGTATAATTCATCCTATATACAAAAATAAATTCCAGATGGATCAAGGAATTAAATGTGAAACTATGAAACTTTTGGAAGAATACATAGGATATTTTATGACCTTGGAATAGAGAATAATTTCTTAAACAAGGACCTAGACTCTCAAAGCCTAAAAAATTGGATGCATTCACTTACTTAAAATTAAGATCAGATTTCCACTTCTGGGATGATAGAACAGAAATAGTTTTACCTATTCCTTCTGCTAAGTACAACTAAAAATCCTGGACATTATATATAAATAAAAAATAAGAACTGCTAAAAGGTAGACTGAAGAATGCATACATCTGGGGACCTCAAGACCCAAGGAATGACATAATTGTGAGTTCCCTAGGTTTTCTTTTTGCCTCAAATATCCCACACTTGGAGTTGAAGGAGCTGACAACCTGGAGATACCAATGGGCACAGACAACAATGCTCAGATGAACGGTTTCTCTCATTAGTCAAAGGATGAAGAATGGGAAGCTAGCATGACAGGAAACTTTTAAACAATAACCACTCTATTCTAGCCAAACATCACAGAAAAAAATATGGCCTCACCTCCATCCATTTCATCAAAGGCTAGTAGAGGAGCCTAATTATCACCTTCACCAGGATGTAATAAAGCACTCCAAGTCCTCTGCTGGGATTATGGCAGAGAAGTTCAAGTAGGGTACCAGGATTTCATCCTGCTGGGTAGTAATGAAGCCTCCCTTCCCTGCAGGGTCAGTTGAGTACAGATGGAGATCAGTAACTAGGCACAAGGCACTCCAAGCCTCTGGACAGGGAGGTATCAGTGGCTACCTAGTGAGGAGTCAGAAATCCAACATAAACCTACCAGTAATGAAGAAAACCCCCTACCTCATGGGTCAGCAGAAGTTGAGTGGGGAACTTTGATTTATACATTCATCGGACAGTAATGAGGCAGCACCCCCCACCCCTTTCCCTACCGGAGCAATTTCAGAAAAAGCCAGCTAACAACAGAAATTTAAATAAGATTCAGACACTTTACAAAATAACTAGGTTCAAAGCAAAAATCACTCATTGTGCCAAGAACAATGAATATCTCAAACTGAATGAAAAAAGACAACAGTAGATGCCAACACCTAGATGATAAAAATGTTAGTTATCTGACGGTTTTAAGGCAGCCATTATAAAGATGCTTCACAGAACAATTAAAAATGAAAAGCGTAAAAAATGGAAAGTCTAAGCAAAGAAATACAAGGTATAAAGAAGTTCCTAAAGAAAATTTCAGAACTGAAAATACAATAACTGAAATAAAAAAAAATCAATGTATAAATTGAACAGCAGAATGAAAAGGTAAAGAAAAGGGTACATGAATTGAAAGATGTAACAATAGAAATTACCCAATATATGATGACAGAGAGATTAAGACTGAATAAAAATGACACAAATCTCAAGGTCCTGTGGGAATATAATAAAAGATCTAGCATTCATGTCATCAGAATCCCACTGGAAGAGGAGAAAGAGGGTGGGTTGAAAAAGTACACAAAGAAATGACTGCAGACTTCCCAAAGTTTGCAAGTGATGTAAGCATAAAGATTCAGGAAACTGAGAACCCTCAAAGAGAATAAAATCAAAGAAAGCCACACCAAGAGACATCATAGTCAATATTCTGAAAATGAAAGGCAAAAATATCTTGAAAGCCATGAGAGAAAAAGGGCACCTTACCCTACAAGGTAAAAATAACTAGAATGACAGATTTCTTATAAAAAAAACAACATGGAGACCTGAAGGAAGTGGCACAAAATATCCCAAGTGCTGAAAGAGGTTAAAAAAAAAAAAAAAGACTATATTTGATAATCTTGTACCCAATGAAATATTCCTCAGATATTTTCAGATAAAGGAAAATTAAGAAAATTTGTCAACAGTAGACCTACCTTAAAAATGGCTAAAGGCAGATCTCTACAAGGAAAGAAAATGATAAAAGGAGAGATAATCAGTAAAGAAACAGAGAACTTAAATAATATAAGTGACTAGAGTTAATGGAAATATAGAGAACATCATATTCTAAAACATCAGGGTATAAATTCTTCTCAAGTGTACCTGGATCATTCTCCAGGATAGGCCACATACTGGGTCACAAAACAAGTCTCAATGAATTTGAAAAGATTGAAATTATACAGAGCATCTTATCTGACAACAAGGGAATGAAGCTGGAAATCCATAACAGGCAGAGAACTGGAAATAACACACTCTTAAACAATCTTTTGGTCAAAGAATAAATTACAAGGAAATTAAGTAATCATCTTGAGATGAATGAAAGTAAGAACACAACATATCAAAGCCTATGGGATGCAGGGTTGGCAGGGCTGAGAGGGAAATTTATAGCCACAAATGCTCCCATTAAAAAAGAAGAGCTAAAATCAAAGACCCAACTGCACACTTAAAGGAACTAGAAACAGAACAGAAAACTGAACACAAAGCAAGCCAATTGTTTTTGACAAGGCTGCCAAGCCCACTCAATTTGAAAAGAATAATCTTTAACAAATGGCACTGGGAGAACTTGATATCCATATGCAAAAGAATGGAGGAGTACCCCTACCTACTACCATAAACAAAAATTACCTCAAAATGGATCAAAGACCTATATATAAAAATCAGGGCTATCAACCTGGTTGAAGAAAATGTAGGTAAGCATTTTCAGGATCTTGTGTTAGGCAATGGTTTCTTAGACTTTACACCCAAAGCACAAGCTACAAAAGAAAAAATATATAAATGGGACTTCATCAAAATTGATAAGTTTGGGGTATTGTATTAGGGTTCTCTAGGGAAACAGAACAAACTAGAGATTTCCGTAAATATAAGATTTTATAAAAATGTCTCATGAAACTGTGGGGATGCACAAGTCCAAGTTCCATAGGGCAGGATGCACGAGTTCAGATTCCACAGGGCAGGATGCACATGTCCAAATTCCACAGGGCAGGCAGTGAACTGGCAACTCTGATGAAGGTGTTCAATGAACTCCTCAGGAGATGCTGGCTAGCCAAAGAAGAAGTGAAGATTCTCTCTCTTCTCCCTTAAAAGTCTTCAGCTGATTGGATTAAATCCAACTGATTGAATCCTCTCATTGTGGAAGACACACCCTTCATTGATGTAATCAGCCACAGATGCTGTCAATTGATTTATGATTTAATAAACCAGCCTTCTGGTTTATTAACCAACCGCAAATGTCCTTGCAGTAACAGGCCAGTGCTTGTTTGACCAGACACCTGGGCACCATTACCTGGCCAAGTTGACATATAAACCTGTCACAGGCATGGAATGACTTTATCATGAAAGTGAAATGACAATTTTCTCAATGGGAGAAAATACTTGAAAACCACATATCTGATAAGGGTTTAATATCCAGAATATATACAGAAATGCTACAACTCAACAACATAAATACAAACAGCCCAAGTTAAAAATGGGCAAAAGCATTGAATATACATTTCTCCAAAGAGGATATACAAATGGCTTAAAAGCACATGACATGATTCTGAACATCACTAGCTATTAAGGAAATGCAAATCAAAATCACAATGGATACCATTTCACATCCACTAGAATGGCTACAATTAAAATAATAAAATTACAAGTTTTGGAAAGGAAATAGAGAAATAGGAACCTTCATTCATGTCTGGTGGAAATGTAAAATGGTACAGTTACTATGGAAAACAGTTTGGTGACTTCTCAGAAAGCTAAGTATAGTTTTACCATATGAACTGGTAATCCTTCTATTATGTATATTCCCAAAGGGAAAGCAGGTTCTTGAACAGCTATCTGTACACCAATGTTCGTAACAGCATTATTCACAATTGCCAAAAGATGGAAACAACTCGTGTCCATAAACTGATGAACATATTTTTAAAAATATGGTGTGTATATATACATATATTTATATATATATGTATGTATTATGAAATACTATTCAGCTATGAAAGGGAATGGAGTTCTGACACATGCAACAACATGGATGAACCTTGAAGGTATTGTGCTGTGTGAAATAAGCCAGATGCAAAATGACAAATATCGATTGATCTCACTGACATGAACTAATTATAACAGACAAACTCATAGAGTTAGAGTCCAGAATATAGTTTACCTGGGGCTGAGTTGGGGGTAGGGAATGGGGAGTTAATGTTTAATTAGTACAGAATTTCAGGGTTCCTATTTGGAATGACAGAAATGTTTTCATAATGGATGGTGGTGATGGTAGTACAATATTGTGAGTATATATAACAGTACTGAATTATATGTGTGAATGTGGTTAAAGGGGGAAGTTTTAGGTGTTATATATATTTCTAGAAAAATCATAGGATAAAACAAAAGACTGTGCAAGAGAGTGAACTCTAGTGTAATTGATGGACCATAGTTAATAGTACAATTATAAAAACATTCTTTCATGGATAACAAATTTGCCACACTAATGTGAAGTATTAACAATAGGGAGATGTATAGGAATGCTGTATTTTAACATGATTTTTCTGTAAACCTACAACATCCCTAATTTTAAAAATTAAAAAAAAATATTGGGGCACACTTTTGTTTGATTATTCAGCATCCACTTGCCAAGTGTTGGTAAGATCACTTCAGCCCTGTTCTCAACAATAAAAATATAAACAATCTAATTAAAAAGTGAACAAAGGACTATTCAAGTCATTCAAGTCATTTCTCCAAAGAATATATACATATGGCCTACAAGTATAAGCCCATGAAAAGATGCTCAATATCAGTCACTAAGGAAATGTGTATCAAAACCACAGTGAGATACAATTTCACACCTGCTAGTATGGCTATGTCAAAAGAAAAAGAAAATAAGTGTTGGCAAGCTTGTAAAGAAATTGGAACTCTCATACATTGCAGGTGAAAAGGTAAAATGGTTCAGCTGTGGAGAATTTATGGATCACTCCTCAAAGTTTAAACATGGAATTATTACAGGACTCAGCAATTCCACTCTTAAGTATATACCAAATAATTGAAAACAGGTATTCAAACAAACACTTATACACAAATATTCATAGCAGCACTATTCACATTAGACAAAAGGTGATGTTGGGGATTGAATCATGTCTCCACAAAGGTCTGTGGGTGTGAACCCATTTGCAAATTGGACCTTTGCAGATATTATTAGTTAGGTTATGCCCCTACAGAATGAGAATGGACCTTTACCCAATATGGCTGAAGTCCTTTTAAGCAAAGGCAGTTGGAAACAGAGAGGAGGCTACAGGGAGCATCCAGAAGCAGTAAGTCAAAGTAACCTGGAAGAGAAAGGAAAAGACATCATCATGTGGCTTGCCACGTAATGTAAAGGCCCAAAACTAAGGATCACTAACAACCAGCCCCCAAATGCCACAGTCTCCAAGGAAAAAAGCATCGCCTTGCTAATACCTCAATTTGGGACTTCTAGCTTCAAAACCATGAGCTAATAAATTCCCATTGATTAAGCAAAAAAAAAAAAAAAAAATGATAATGAAGGAATTTTATGAAAAAACCTACACCTATACATTTGGCAAATTAGGTGAAGTGGGCCAATTATTAAAAAGAAAAAGCCTGTCACAACTTGCCCAATATGAAATGAATAAATGATTAGCCCAATAATGAATATAAAAATTGAATTATCCTTTATTAGAAACCACAACCCCCACCACCACCACCACCACAAAACAAAACAAACAAACAAAACAAAACAAAACTCCAGGCCCAAATTGTTTTACTGGAGCATTTTTCCAAATATTTAAAGAAGAATTAACACCAATTCTACATAATTTCTTCCAGAAAAAAGAAGAGGAGGGACCATTTCTCAATTCATTTTATGAAGTTAGCATTTCCTTAATAACAAAGCCAGAAAAGGAAGGTACAAAAATTGAAATGACAGACCCACATTCCTCATTAATATACTCATGAAAACTGTAACAAAGTATTAGCAAACCAAAGTCAACAACATATAAAAAGGATTATACGCTGTGGCCAAGGATTCAAGACTGGATCAATATTGGATAATTAACCTATGTAATCCACCATATTAACAGGGTGCATAAGAAAGATCAAATGATCATATCAATTGATGCAGTAAGAGCATTTAACAAAACTCAACACCTCTGACAATAACAACTCTCAGAAAATAGTTACAGAGGGATGTTTCCTCAATAGGTTAAAGAGCATCTATATAAACAATATATAGCCAATATTATACATAATGTTATAATAGTGAATGTTTCTACCTAAGATCATCAACAAGGCAAGGATATCTACCCTCACCCACTTAATCAACCTAGTGATAGATCTTCTAGGTAGTTCTAAAATATCTGGAAGGAAGAAATAAAAAAGTCCTATTTGTACATCACATGATTGTCTACATAGGATATCCCAAAGAAAGTACAAAAATAAAAATAAAATTAAAAACTTCTAAAACTTATAATTGAGTTCATCAGGGTCACAGGATACAAGATACAATATAAACATAAAACATCGATTGTATTTTTATATACTAGAAATAAACACATGAACACAAAATTAAAAATACATTAGCATTTATAAATGCTTCATTTTCATTCAATAAATGAAATACTTAGGTGAAATATAATAAAACATGTACATAATTTGTATGTTGAAAACTGCAAAATACTGATAGACCTATTCAAAGAATACAAAAAGAAATGGAGAGACATACCATTATCATGGATTGGAATATTCAACATAGTACAGATGTTAATTCTTCTTAAGTTGATACTTAGTTTTAATGTAATTTATATCAGAATCCCAGGGTTTTTTAAACAAATATATTGACATGAACATTCTAAAATGTATATGTAAAGGACAGTAAAGCTATTTTGAA
Source organism: Choloepus didactylus (assembly GCF_015220235.1). Classification (NCBI taxonomy): domain Eukaryota; kingdom Metazoa; phylum Chordata; class Mammalia; order Pilosa; family Megalonychidae; genus Choloepus; species Choloepus didactylus. The sequence goes on from NC_051311.1 coordinate 84,463,633, forward strand.
AAGGAAAATTAAGGTGGGAGGAAATTACTCTACCTGATAGCAAGACTTATTAAATAGTTGCAGTAATCAAGAATATATAATATTGATGGAGGGATAGACACATAAATCAGAATTTAGAACCCAGAAGTATACTCAAACAAATATGCCCAACTGATTTTTGACAAAGTGCAAAAGCAATTCAAAGGAGGAAAGATATCCTTTTTAAAAAACGGTACTGTGCAAGTGGACATCCATAGGGGAAAACAACACCACCACACACACATGCAAATGCACAAAGTATCACAATTTACACAGAAACAAACTCAAAATGGATCATCAACTTAAATGTAAAACTATAAAACTTTAAAAAAAACCATGAGAGAATCTTCAAAATCCAAGACTAGGCAAAGAGTTCTTGGACTTGATACCAAAAGCACAATCCATAAAAAGAAAACTTGTTAATTTTTATTAATCAAAATAAAAAATTTTCTACTGTGAAAGACCATATGCTGGTGATTGACTCATGTACTTCACAAAATCCTGTTCAAGTCTTATTCCACATTCCTGTGGGTTTGAAACCATTTTTAAATAGGACCTTTGAAGATGTTATTAGTTAAGTTGTGGCCAAAATCAGGGAGGGCCTTAATTCATAAACACTGGGGACCTTATAAAGAGAGGGAATTTGGATAAAGTCAGTAGAAGCCAGAAATCAGAAAAGCCAGAGTGAAAAGTAAGAGAAAGTCTCAAGACAAGACCTTGGATGGAGATCACCATGTGTTGGAGGACTGAAATCACCAGAAGGCTACCAACTCTAGACAGAAAGCTTGGCCTCACCAACATCTTGATTATGGTCTTCTAGCCTCCAAACTGTGAGCCTGTAAATTCTTGTTAAGTCAACCCTTTGAGTATTATTTGATACAACAGCTCTGGCAAACTAAGACATCATGTTTAGAGGATGAAAAGACAAGCTCCGGAGTGTGGAAGAGTATTTGCAAACCATGCATCTGACACAGGAGTATTATCTGGAACATGTGAAGAGCTATCAAAACTTAACATGAAAATAATCAAACAATCCAGTTAGAAAATGAACCAAAGACATGAGGAGACATTTCACCAAACAGGAAATACAGTTGGCAAAAAAGCACATGAAAACATACTCATCATCATTATTTACAAGAGAAATGCAAATTAAGATGATGAGATATTACCACACACCTATCAGAATAACCAAAATTAAACAACAAAAAAAGAGGACACCGTCAAATGCAGTTTAGGATGGGTAGAAACTGGATCACTCATGCATTGCTGGTATGAATGCAAACTGTTACAGTTACTCTGGAAAACAATTTTGCAGCTTCTTTAGAAAACAAATTATTCTACTACCATTCAACCCAACAGTTGCACTCCTGCATTTATCTCAGAGAAATCAAGATTTATGTTCATACAAAAATCTGTACAAGAATGTTTATAGCAACTTCATTTGTAATAGCCCAAACTGGAAGTAACCCAGATATCCTTCAATGTGTTAACTGATAAACCTCAGTACAACCACATCATGGAGTATAGCAATAAAAGGGAATGAATTATTTTTATATACAACGGTTTTGTTAAATTTCTAGAGAACTATGCTAAGTGGAAAAGGCAATTCTAAAATGTTGTGTGAATATGTTTATATGATGTTCTGATATATGACAAAATTATAGAGGAGAACAGCTTTGAGTTTTCTGGGAGTTAAAGAGGTGAGGGAGAAGGTAGGTGTGACTGTAAACTTGTAACATGAGGGATCCATGTGATGTAGGATATGTTTTGTGTTTTAACTAAATCCATGTCAATTTCTTGGTTGTGGTATTGCACTACAGCTTTTCAAGATGTTACCATTGGTGTAAACTACAATCTCTCTGAATTACTTTTTGCAACTGCAAGTGCATATAAAGCTTAATTCAAATAATAAGAACACTGGTTCCTCAAAATACACCAAAAAGAAAGTTACAAGGCAAAGCCCTATATGGGGAAACATACTTTAAATTGTAAGAACTGACAAAATATTTGTATCCAGAATATGTAAATGACTTCCACAGAGGCAATAGAAAATTGACACGTACTACAAATAAGAAATTTATGAAAGAAACACTAATAAATTTTAATAATCAAATGAGCAGACTCTTAAGTGCATTGGTACTAATGGTACTAATTCATAATGAAAGATGTGGTTTCCCCTCACCAGTTGGTGAGGATGAAGAAAGAGACTGATGCATATACCATAGGTAGAAATATAGTTTGATAGCAACACTTTGGAAAAAAATTATACCTGATAAAATTAAACAGGCACATACCCTATAACCCCAAAAATTCCATGTCTAGATATATATACTAGAAGAACTCTTGGAAATGATACTAGTAAATATATGCATGTTCATAGCAGCTTTGTAAGTAAAAGGAAACAACAAAAAACTTGAAACAACCTAAATGCCCATTGATAGTAGAACAAATAAATAAATTGCAATATATGCATGCAATTGAATGCTATATAGCACTTAAAATGAATAAATTGAACACATCAACATGGATGGATCTCAAAAGCATTATATTCCTGAAAATCAGTTATCAGAGTAACACAAACTGCATGATTCTGTCTGCAAAAATCAGGCAAAACTAAATGACGTAATACTTAGGAGTACTTACAGATATGGTAAAATTAAAAAAAGCAAGAAAATAATTTACACAAAATTCAGATAGAAAGGGTGCAATCATTAAGAAAGAAATTAACATTCTTAGTTCTTTTAATTTTACCAGTATACTCTGAATTCAAAATTCATAAAAACTTTAAAATATTTATAGAAAATAGAATTTGCAATTAACACTTGGAATATGGAGTGCAGACGAATTCTCAAAACTTGACTTTTCTTTTATCTTTTAATATTTTTGCTATTAGTTTTATTTGAATTCTTAAGAAATCATTTTTTCTGTAGCCATGTGTGCATTTATATTAATCAAAAGTTCATCCTCCTTTAGCAATCTGTCATTTCTTTTTGACTACAGCAGATGAAATATCTTTGGACTGAATCATATTAGTGGAATGATCACTGTGTGAAAATGTAACATTTTCTATAGAGCTGTAATTCATCATTTAAAAAAAAATTATGACATTTGAAATGGAAAGGGAGGAATAAAATGCCAATTTTATGTTGGAAGATTTGAAACATGTATTAGTATACTCCCTTAAATTTTAAAACTTAGATTACTTTAAATTCATTCCATCTTTTGGCAATTGTGAATAGTGCCGCATGAACCTAAGTGTGCAAATATCTGTTCAATTCCCTGCTTTCAATTCTTTTGGTTATATCTTCAGTAGTGGGATTGCCAGGTCATGTAGTAGTTCTATACTTAGCTTTCTGAGGAACCACCAAATTCTTCCACAACAGATACATCATTTTACACTGGAACAAGCTTGCTCTTGTACCCGCCACTTTTATGAATTCGTTTCTTAGCTCTAGGAACTTTGTTGTGGATTTTTCGGAATTTTCTGTATATAGTACTGTGTCATCTGCAAATAGGGAAATATTACTTTTTCCTTTGCAATTTGGATGCCTTTGTTTCTTTTTTTCTTTTTCCTTTTTTTTTCCCTGATCTTAGAGAGAAAGCTTTCAGTCTTTCACCATTAAGTAGGATGTTAGCTGTGGGCTTTTCATATTCTGTATACCCTTTATCATATTGAGGAAGTTTCCTTCTATTGCTAGTGTTCTAAGTGTTTTTAGAACAAATGACTTTTCTGCAGCAATTGAGATAATCATCTGTTTTTTTCCTTCATTCTATCAATATGGTGAACCAACCGTGCATATCAGGGATAAATCACTCCTGATCATGGTGTACAGTTATTTTAATATGCTGTTGTCTTCAGTTTGCTAGTATTTTGTTGAAGATTTTTGCATCTATATGCATAAGAGTTCTTGGCCTGTAGTTTTCTCTTTTTGTGCTATCTTTATCTGGCTTTGGTATGAGAGTGATACTGGCCTCATAGAATGAGTTAAGTAGGTAGCTTTCTGTCATTTTCAATTTTTTGGAAGAGTTTGAGTTAAGTCTTATTCGAATGTTTGGTAGAATTCCCTTGTGAAGCCATCTGGTGTGGGGCTTTTGTTTGTTGGGAGGTTTATTATTATTATTATTATTACAGATTCAATCTCTTTACTAGTAATTGATTTGTTCAGCTCTTCTATTTCTTCTTGAGTCATCTGGGCAGTTTATGTGTTTCTCGGAATTTGTACATTTCCTCTAAGTTATCTGATTTATTGGCGTAGAGTTATTCACAGTAATGTCTTAACGTTCCTTTTTATTTCAATGAGGCTGTAGCAATATCCCCCTTTTCATTTCTGATTTTCATTATTTGTACCCCCTCTCATTTTTTCTTTGTCAGTACAGCTAAAGGTTTGTTAATTTTATTGTTCTTTTCAAAGAATCAACTTTGGTTTTGTTGATTCTATTGATTTTTTGTTTTGTTTTCTATTTCATTTATCTGTACTCTAATTTTTGTTATTTCCTTTCTTCTGTCCCCTTTGGGTTTAGTTTGTTCTTCCTTTCCTAGTTCTTCCAGTTTTAACGTTGGGTCTCTTATTTGAAGTTTTTCTTCTTTTTTAATGTAAGTATTTAAAGCTATATATTTCCCTCTCAGTACTTACTTAGCTGCATTCCTTAAGTTTTCATTCCCCTCAAGATATTTCCTAATTTTGCTTATGATTTCCTCTTTAACCCATTGGTTGTTTAAGAGTATGTTCTTTAATTTCTACGTATTTGTGAATTTTCCATTTCTTCCTCTGTTATTGATTTCTAGTTTCCTTCCATTGTGGTTGGAGAAGACACATTGTAAAGAACAGTGAGTACACTGTTCTTTACCATAGTTTATCTGCCTCTTCCTCCGCTCTTCCCTGGATGCTGTACAGTGTTCTTCTGGCCTCTAGGGTTTCCAAATAGTTGTTTCAGACAGTTCTTGACTGTTTGGTAGTTGTTCTGGAAGAAAAACCAAGTCCTGGAGCTCCCTATTCCACCACCTTCCCACAATCTCTTCTCAATCTATTGCTTTTTGACATTTGGTTAGCTTCTTCTTGCACTGCTTAGAAATGTTTCATGTTGTGAAAAATGAGAGTGAAGCAGGAGATTTAAAAATGTTTACTTTCATTGTGAATAGGAGTGTTTCTTTTTAAATTAGAAAACTGTATATATTCACTCAGATCCTTCTAAAGTCTTCAAAACATCCCCCATTTATGTAAATGCTGTAATTCAGCATAAATGTTAAATCTGGATCCCATGATTATCTCTTTCTGATCATAAGAAATTAGCCCAAGTAGTATAATTTTAATGAATAGTAGTACTGGGGGGAAGTGTGAGCCTTGTCTAATGTACTTTTTCCCTTAAAGAATAGAAAGCACATGTGGATTTTAAATATGAATTCTCATTTTCTGTTTTAGATGTACGTTTTCTATTCTTTGTGTTGAGATTTGTTAGACCTTCCTAGAAACCCTGGGAGCTATTAAAGCTCACTCTATTTTTAAATAAAAGGTTGCGATTTCAATAAACTTGCTATCCTGAAGAAGGAGTTTAACTTTCTAAGACTTTTTAGCATGCTTATTGATTTCTTGCATTATTTTGAAATTAAACTCAAAATATGTACATGATTTAAAATGAAAGTTATAAGAAACATTTTCCTCCTCTAGATAGTAACTTTTCTAAATGCCCCTCTTTTCTTTTCCAATATTAAATTGATTTACATAACTGTAAATAGATTTTTTGCACCTTCTTCCTGTCCATCCAAGTATTTGATCAGTAAGATTTTTCAAACCACCCAAAAGTGGGTCATTTTCTGAGCCACCTCATCGGTTTTGGCAGGAAGAAGAGGTGCCCAGATAGAATTCTGCACAGTGCTGGCAAGGCCTTTAGCTACCCTACTACTCTCCCCAACACTCACAGCCTCACCAGAGCCAAATCCTCCTTGGGATTATCAGATCTCATATGATTATGCCTTTTATCAGATCTCATATGATTATGCCCCCTGATTATAAGATGACTTCCTGTTTGTATCATTTACCATCTGATATTTTCTTTAGTCACTTCTGACAGTGGTGAAAAGATGCATGATGGACTCTATATTGCTTGAAGCGATATGAATATCCCGATAGGTCAGAGGAAAGAAGTTGAAGTAAAAAAAATGAAAGGGGGCATTGGCAGATCTGCATAAATTAATTAATGCCTTCATATTCATATAATAATTGGATCTGATAATAAATTATGACATTTAGAGCAATAAAGAATTTCCTAATTTCAGAGATAAAGCAGGTTGTCCAGAGAGGTTTAGTAATTTAACCAAGAGTTCTTAGACAGCTGGTAACAAATCTAGGACTAGGATCTGGTTTCTTGATACATAGTTCTATCTATGGCTGCAATTAATTCTACTCATCCCTAAAAAGACCCACAGTATTAATTTACTGCTGTCTCCTGAATCTCCTCTTGAATACTGCAATGTGTGCTGAATATGGAGAGTATGGTCAAAAGCACACTTTCAAGCATCTCAACATAAAGGATTTTTGGGGCACAAACAACATTCCAAACTGAAATCAATTAGTCACAGGTATTCAGCTCATGTTCATCAATTAGCTTGGAACAGACTAAAAACCTTCCAAGGTTTCTGTCACTGCCCGGAATCCTGACAGCCCCTCGACTCTGGCTTCTTACTCAGTTCGTTCACTTCTCCCCATGGTCTAGTCTGAGTCTATTCTGAGCTTTTTTCAGTGCATAGCTTCACTGAGAATCTGTGCTCTCATTTTCTTCAACCCACTTAATTTTTTATTTTTTTTTCCTGTTGATTTTATTATATATACATAACAACTGCCAATTTAACCACTTTTATGTGTGCAATTCAGAAGCATTAATTACATTCGCAATGTAGTGCTGCCTCACCTCCATCTGTTACCAAAAGTTTTCATCTGTCTGAACAGACACTCCATTCCCGTTAAGCCTCAGTTCCCCATTACCCCTTTGCCCTAGCCCTGGTAATCTCTAATCTACTTCTGTCTCTATGAATTTGCTTATTCTGTATATTTTGTCTAAATAAGAACATACAATATTTGTCCTTATGTGCCTTGCTTATTTCACTCCGCGTAATGTTTTGAAGGTTTGTACATGTTGTGGCAGTACTTCAAAGGTGCATTCATGTATGTATCTGAAGGCATGATGCTATATGTATAATTATGCATATATTTGCATTTACTTAACTATCTATCTAGTTATTTATTGTAATAGGTCAGAGAACTCTCTTTCAAACATGGACTGAAAGACTCAGGATAGGAACTTGTAAAAGAGACTATATGGATATTTAATGCTTGTGTGTTATGGGTCAATTTGGCTGAAACAAGGGTTCCCTCATCCCAAATACCAATACATGCAGACAAGGCTTTCAGGTAATTATTTCTAGCCATTCAGTACATAAAGTGAGAGTATTATGTCATATGTAATGAGAAACTATTAGAGTAATCCCATTGCTTTATTATGAGTAATCTTAGAGCTGTTCTGTGACTTACTTATTAAAGTAAAAACCAAAAGAAGTTTTTGAACGTAATACTTAACTTGGTGTGAAAATTCTTGGCCATGTAACGTATCTGGTTTATATTGTTAAAGGATAAAAGAACAGAATAAACAGAATATTGCTTTTAAGCAATAAAAATGAGCTTAAACTGAACTCAAATTTTATCAGACAAGATTACTACTGAGTAATAGGTTCATTTGGGAGATTCATTAATTTTCCTTTAAGACTTGGTCTCATTTTGTTTGTAACTGTTAACCTGGTGTTATGGACTGAATTGCATCTTCCCCAAAGACAAGTTCAAATCCTAACCCTCAGTCCTGTGAATGTGATCCTATTTGAAAATAGGGTGGGTCCTAATCCTATATGACTGGTGTCCTTATAAGGAGAGGAAATATAAACACACTCAGCAGAAGACAGACAGAGAGAGGCCATGTGATGGAGGCAGAGATCGGTTATGCCATCGATTGCTGGAAAGCCACTGCGAGAACCCTAGAGACTTTGAAGAAGCATGGCCCCGCCAACAACTGGATTTTGGACTTCTGGCCTCCAAAACTATGAGACAATATATTGATGGTGTTTTAAGGCATCCAGTTTATGGTCCTTTGTTAAGACAACCCTAGGAAACTAAGATGCCTGGTGCTTAATACTCACTTCTGTTGATGAAGACCTTGCTTCTTCTTAGTCAAATGAGCTAAGAAATAGTCAAGATAAATCCCTCTCCATATTACTGTGGAGTTATCGTTCCAGTTTACATTCCCTATGAGAATAATTATAAACTCAAGAAATTCCACAATAACTATCTGAAAATAAATGCAACCAGGTAAAACATCTCCAAGCTCCTAGTGCTGGGGAAATGAAAAGTGGATGATTGGGGTAGTTTGGCTAATACTGAGAGATTAAATTAGACAGTTAGGTTGATCTGGACTTAAGTCTTTGCCCTAGCATTTGTTAAGTGACTTTGGGGCCGTTTATTTAAATTCTCTTACCTATAGTTTCCTTTTCCAATAAATGGGGCTAAAAATTCCTAATATTTATGATCTTTTAAAGAATAATGAACATATTTATAATCCTTAAAAAAAAGTAGTTATAAGTATAATTAGTAAATCTGCTTTCATTTTCTTTTGCTTAGCTGTCTTATTTATTGCTAATATACAGCTTAAAATAGTTTATTAATTTTTTATACTGTCCCATACATCCCATACGTTTTAATGACAATAAGTGGCAGGTATTAGAAGCTGAATGAACACAACCAATTTTATATGATAATTAATACATGGGCCCCAAATTAATAAATCATCTTAAAGTGATTGAATTTAAAGAAATAGTCATGGCCAAACTGCCATATTGAAATGAATCTTAAATTCCCATTGTCTTTATATTTTTAACTTCTCGATAAGGGCCATTTCATGACAAACTTAATTTCCAACTAATAGCTACCTAAATGCAGCTCAATAAATCAAGTCCTTATTCTGTGGAAAACAGACACTAAGATAAATGTTTTACATACTTTATCTTATGCAATCCTCCAAAAAATCTTTTGAGATAGAAGGAGCAAGGTAAGATCTTGACATATTTATCTTCATGCTTTCCTTATTTTCAGTACTTCTAGTTCCTTCCACTATTGCCTTGAGAGCAATTATTATAGCAGGTTTGCAATAAAAAAGGAACTATTCATGTTCATGTTTTTAAAAAAGTGTCTAAATTAGGCCCTTGAGAATCAAAAGGGTATAGGCCAAAATGGATGTAGGCAGCTGTAATTGAAAATAAAATCCTAGAGAGAACATGTTGACAATACTTCTTTCCCCATCCCCTCCCTCAACCTACAAAAGATGAGGATTGATGAACTAGAAGAGTGATAAAGGAGAAGTACAGATGATCCTGGAGATTAATTTCCTCTATCTCTTAGAATATTATTAAGAATCTGAATCATAAGTTCTCAGATACCTCAATGGAAGCACTGGTAGATTCCAATGGCTTAACTCAGAAGCTCCAACTTTCAAACAAGGCCAATTCCTCAACCAGGGACTTTCCATTGTTCCATGGTCTTCTCTGTATTCCCTGTTACCTGTCTTTATTAATTGTAGATTTACAATAATCCCACTCCAAGGGCCTTTCCATGGTATGTCCATTGCTGGTAAACCTAACCAATGCATGCTTCTCTGTGTGAAAATGAGAACTGGAATGATGGTTGGCACTAGGATACTTCTCGGCTTCTACGCCCTCCTCCCCCAAGAAGTCCTATTTTACATTTATTCCACGTGACTAAAGTTTCTATCTGAGACCCATTTTCTCAGTAGAGAAGGAAAGGGAAAAGGCTTAACTTTGGAGAAGATGGCTGGGAAGTGCAAAAGTGAGAATCTCCTACAAGAGATTTCCAGGACATGCTTGTAAGCCAATCATCTAACTAGACTCCAACCATTGCTCTTTGATCCTGATCAGTTGTTTTCCTCATTCTCAGGTTAGGACCTTCTAGAGCCACAAGTGGGTTATCCCTGCCTATGTCTTAGGACTTTGTTGAGCTCAAGTCTGAATTATCCGGTGTTGACATACTTGCAATGCCTCTTCCCAAGTCAATGCTGAGCTCTTGGACCCCACAGGAAAGCAGTGATGGTGTAGAGTGGAGTACAGTTAATTTGGTGGTGCTGGATGGTAAGGAAATCCACCCTTACTGCTTGTTAGTTACCTAGCCATTATAATTATTCCTCTTTTCACCAACAAAGAAAATGACGATTAGGAATATTGAAATAACTCAATGATGGGCTTATGCATAGGAATCATCTGAGCTAAGAGTTAGATTTACATCTGTGGTATTTGAAAAAAATTGAGAAAAATACATTCTTAAAAATACAAATATAAATGGTAATTTATATAGATTGTTTCATAATGAATGATGATGGTGAAGAAATGATAAAGCTAAAGCTTTAGAACATAGCAAAGCCAACCACATTTCCTCCACAGGTCTCTTAATTATATGTTCATAAATTATGATAGATGATCATAGAAAGTTGTTTTTTCCAATATGGATTTAACAGAGGCCTACTTTATCTAAGAGCTTCCCAGACAGTCTGATAGACCACTAGATTAATGCAATATATTATTAAAATTAATTAGCTAAAGTTGACAACAAGAATAAGGTTATATTTACACATAACATCCCAAAACAGCATTATCGCACCAAAACTTTCCCGGTGTCAGTAAAACAGAGGTAAAAGGTCATAAAAGCACTTTTATACATATGGAAGGACTCTGGTTATTAATAAAACAAAAGCAAAAATTTTCCTTACTGTTAAATTTTAAAAAGATGAGCAAAGCCTCTGAGTCTCATTGGCTGCTATTCGCAGTCCTAAAGCAGGAGACACAGAAGAAAGGATGAAAGAAGATAGAGATTTTTTTTAGAAAGAGCAAGAAATGGAGAGAAGTTCCAGCAGCAGAGGATGAGAAAAAGAAGGGTGAAAACAAACAAAATGCAGATCCACTTTCTGTGGATGGGAAATTTTCCAGAGAGCATAAGTACTTCTCCGAGTCCTGCAACCTTGTTTCTTGCCTCGTACCTCTGTTCTACAAGGGCTGGGGAGAAAAAGCTATCACAGCTGCTTCTTTTCATTGTGTTTTAATACAAGAAAATTCTTCTGGTAGGGTATGTGCAGCAGGTATTGAGAAAAGCCTAAGAAACTGTTTAAGGCCTTACATTTAATTGTTTTTGACAATTTAATATGAAAAATATCAAATAAATCATAGTGCACTGGGATGATCAAACAACTCCTTTTTTTTTTTTTTTACCCCATAAAATTTACTGTCTATGAAACCTGGGATACTGTCCTACAGGATGCAGTCTATGGTTTAGACTAGCAGCCAATATATGGTGCTGTTTCCCCCATAGCTAGAATGCAGAGCTCTGGAAATCAAGGTCTAGAACCTAATTGCCAATAAATTTGTTGATTCCCATCTTTGCAATTTTCAACTCTTGTAGTTTGGAAGTCAGTTTTAAAACTGGGACAAATTGGTCACCCAGCCTTAGTTCAAGAGAAGAATGCTTTCATGGGGACATGAAGACTTCTTTGAAGTGGAAGTTGAGACTGCCACGCAGCTATTCTGTATGTCTCACGCCATTCAATCAATAGGCAAAGATGAAGTTCTCTAGTGGCTGGTGTGATTGATTCAAATTACCAAGGATAATTTAGGTAACTGCTACAGAGTGGGCACAAAGAGGACTATGTCAGGACCAAGGTGGTTCTCTGGGCTGCTCCTTAGGATGCCTGTATTCTAAAGTAAAAATTAATGAAAACAAATGCAACTCCATTAAAGTCAGGGCCACTGAGGATTTAGCCTTTCCTGTAATGAAGTCTTGAATCATCCCACCAAGTAATGAAACCTGAGCAACTGTGATGCTGGCTAAAGGCAAAGGGAATGTGGAATAAATAAGGGAATACATTTTTTTAAAAATAGGCTTTTTTAAAGCAGTTTTATTGTGATACATTCACACACCATACAATCTATCCAAAGTATAAATTCAACGGCTCACAGCATCATCACACAGTTGTGCATTCATCACCACAATCAATTTTAGAACGTTTACATTACTCCATAAAAAAGATTAAAATATCCCATACACCTGATTCCCCCTATTATTGACCCGTTGGTCAACTGGTGTGGTAGGTACATTTGTTACTGTTGATGAAAGACTATTAAAATATCACTGTTAACTATAGACCATAGTTTACAATAGGTGCATTTTTCTCATATACCATTCTTATTACTATAAGTCCTTGTAATAGTGAAGTACATTTGTTCTAGTTCATGAAAGAACAATTTTATATTTGGAATATGAATCACCGACATCTTCCACCACAGGGTTCACTGTGTTATGCAGTCCCATGAGGCTAGATGATAACAACAACCATAGGCTTTTGATCAATTACAGAAAGAGAAATCTAAGAGCAATGCATATTTACTCCCTCACTCATTACAAAATATGTATAAAATAATATAAGCATATTATAAATAGATAATAGTAATAATAAATTATATATATATCCAAACATATTAACTAATATTTCATCCCCCCTCAGTTCCTCCCTAATTTGACATAAAGCTTGTTGTTTGTGGTTAACTTTACAATTGTTCTTTGTGTTACAGAATAATCAGGTGGGATAGTGAATGAACATGAAGAATTAATATTTCTCAAAGGTGGATATAATGATCTTTGGGGATTTGTTCCCCTTCTCTTTTCAGAAACAATAGGAATGACTTTGTACTCATGATAGTTGCATCTTGTTAGGCAGAAACATGAATCTATTGTTGTATGAAAGTTAAGACATGTATAATGGAATGAGTGTGAACGCTGAGTAGCTGGAAAGGTGGGTGGTGCTCCAAGCCAACTCTTCCGTATTCTCCTCTTTGGTAATGGGGTTGGAAATTTACAAACGACATTACCCAGACTCTCTTGTAAGCTGGCAGCCTGTAAGGTTTTACCTTACAAAGTCAGGCAGTAGGCACACATTAGAGAGGCACTGGAAGGTGGAATAAAGTGAGAAGATATTTTCTGCCTATTTCCCAGGCCCTCTGTATCACTTCAATGGCAGCCATTGGCTCCAGCCTCCAACTTCCCTCTGCTTTGTCAGAACCAGCATCCTAAGGACCCGTCTGAGGTAGCAGCAGTCTCTGAGCAGACCCCTCTTCAGGGGACTAAGCACCAGGTTTCAGGGCCTTATCCCAGAGCTTCTAGTTTAAGGTAAATCTTCTCATTTCTTTCCTCAGCCTTAAGGTGGTAGCTGCTGTCTACAGTTTAGAATTTCTATCTAGTAACATAAAAATGACTCTTTTCACTTTAAGCCTTTAAGACTTTTGACACTGATATTAAAAACTGTGTGTTTGAAAATGCCCTCTCTTTAAAATTCCTAACTTCCTGATTGGAGTCAGTATAACATAGGCCAGAGTTATTACCTTTCCCCTAAATGTATGATTGTGCTCAAATGAGAATATGCAGAAAACTGGAAGTGGACAAGGTGTTTTGATTCCTCTAATTTGACTGGCACATTGGGGATGCAGAGAAATAAGTCCTAATCAATGCATGCCTGTCATCAACTTTTATTGATCATTCATTATTGATCCAAAGAGTATTCTCTAACATAAATTTGAATTACTGTCTTTACCTTTACTGGAAGTTATTATTCTTATACATATTTTTATCTGGATATGTTTAAAAAAGGAACAGAAATGACCACATTATTTTAATGAAATGAAGTGTTATAATGCTATACAATAAGTAATTTATGTGAGAAATAGAAATTAGCTTTTAGCACTATTTTTATTTATGTATGTTCCACCTTGTTCCAAGAGATATTTCATGTGTTTTAATAAGCTGTCACATGAATGGCAATCTGTACATTTTTGCCTTGCTTCTTTGAATATCACATGTTGATTTTGCTCAACATCTGTTAGAACTTCAGATGTGATATTATTGCTGCTATGTGATAGCACCAATTCTTAGAGAATAACTTTCCATTTCCAGTATTTCAAGTACTATTATGGTGTTCAAAAAGAATACTTTTTTTTTAAATTGCTAAGATCAGATTCAAGACTGAGTATATTATTTCTTCACTAGTAATAAGAATGTTCTCCAAACAACCAATTCCATCTAGTTTTATTCTATCTGTAAAAGGTAAAATGATACCTGTGATAAGTTTTAAATCATTAAATTGGAAGAAAGAGGTAAGCAGTGAAATGACTAAAGTTATATGAGCATGTACTTTTCTCTCTCATCTGTTGAGACTTATAAAAACTTGGAAAGAGCAAAGTTCTTAAAATCAGTTGATTCTGTTCATTATGATCCTAAGAAAGTATCTTGCCTTTTTTTGACCTACATAGTTCTTGTCTAAAAATGGGAAAAATAGTAATACATATAAGTAATTATTAATGAAATATTAAATAATTACTAGAATATACTTATTTTACATCATTGTGAAGAAAAAATCAGATGATTTACTTGAAAGTATTTTTTTAAATTAAGTTTTTCCAAGCTTTTTCTTCTTGGATTTATTATTATTATCAAACTACAAGCCATTTCTTCAACAGTCTTTTCACCTTTAGTGTTCCTCTGACTCTTGTCCTTATTCCCAATCAGTCACCAAGGCAAATACTTTGAAGGAGGTATTTTCCACTCTCTGTCCTCTTTAATTCTGCTCTGTGCCAGAAAGGCTAATCTATAGGGCTCATCAGCCAGCACCCTGGCTTGCTGGTTTCAGGTTGGGTTATTTTGAGAGGGAGCCGAGGAGGATATGGATGGAGAGCAGGGTTGGGCTCCCTCTGTACCACATCGTGGTGGTTGACTGAGTGCTTCTAATTAGGGCCGATGTTTCTGGAGGCAGCCCTGTCTCGTAGCTACTTTCTCAGGTTCCATCATTAGCAATGCCCCTTGCCTTCTGGGATCTATGGGTAGTCATACTCCCCCACTTTTGCTAGCTCAGGCGTACCATGCCATGTCTTGGTAATTTTCTTAAACTCTGCCCATATTTCTGTAAATGGTCCCTTTATTAAACTCTCCTCACTTATCTAGTTTGCTGCCATATGCTTCCTACTTTTTGTCAGGGCTTGATCAATATATTCCTTTTAATGATCTCAAATCTCTTTGGTTTTCCTTTTCCATCCGTTTCAAACACATATTAACTATCTCCTGCAGCTTCCCAGATGGCTTTCTTGTCTCTCTTTCTACGTTCCTAAAATCCCTCAACCACATTGCTGCCACGGTGATGATTTATGTGTTGTCAAGGGGTCATTTGATTTCTCTGGGGGGTCAGAGAGGATTAATGATTAAAATAATTTAGAATTTTTAAAAATGGGGTTCAAGGACTAAATCTGTATTAAATTATGGTGATTTGGGACCAGTACCTTTTCTCCAGGTTCCAGTTTCTAATAAAATTAATACCTGTCTTGTGGGTTGTTATGTGGGTAAAAATGAGGTAATGGATGCATACAGCTTAGTCCAGCATCTGCATCCTATAAATATTTAATATATGTTAGCTATTCTTATTTTTCATAAAAACTTTTCATGACTCCCCACCATTTACAGAATAAAATACCAACTCTGTTGTGTGACACATACGTCTTCTGCAGTTGAACCCTATTTCTTCAATCTCACCTCTCACCACTATCCCATACTACACCATACGGTTCAGCCACACTGAACTATTGTCTGATCTCCTAACTTCCCCTCTACTGCCACATCCCTGTAATCTTTGTGAATGCTGTTCCCTTTCTTGTAATGTCTTTCACAGCTCCAAGCCACACACACACTCCAGTCTACTTGATGTATACCTACACAAACTTAAAATATCAATTCAAATACTCCCTCTTTTCAGAAGCAATCCTTGATTTCCCCAGGTAGATGAGAGCCCTTGCTTCTTCATAGCACACAGTACTAAGCTAGTATTTATCCACCATATTGTGATTTCCTGGTACTCAACCACTACACAGTGAGCTCTGCTGAGTACAAAGACAGTATGATTTCAGCTTTGAGTTCAGTGGAGATAGAGCTCTGCACATAGTATATGCTAAATATTTGTTGAATGAATGAATTTTGCCCCAAACATAATTTCATAATGTTCATAATTTAAATAATCTTCAGATGTTTTGAAGTTAATATTTACTTTGAAATTCTAAGCTTCCTATTGCTTTACATCTGTTCTACAATTTCACAGCACTAGTGTGTCACCACATTGTATCACAGTGTTGCAAATATGATACCCACATCAACTGTTTGTGTTAATACCTGGTAGCTGCTGTAGAAGCTGAATCTGCCAAGAAAACTGACATGCATGTGTTCAGTGCCTTACTTTATCATAACCTCTAAAAATATATATTGAGAAAATTCTTGCTGAATGAATATTAACATCAACAGTCTCACTTGAAGTAAATTAATTAAAATGAAAAAAATGACAACAAAAATATACATATACCAAGAAGCTGAAAATATGTTTTTGTGGGAGAGGTTAAATAGTTGCTACATTTCAAGCTTTTACCTCCCTCAAGCAGCTGTCATCTTGGAGGGGGAAATGAAAAATGCAGGAAATCATTTTTAATGTATTAAACTTTATAGTTCTAACCTCTAATAGACACTTAAGAATAATTTTCTTTCTTTGGAGAGCTGCAGTGATTCTTTCAATTCATTGAGTGCAATGAAACAATCACTTACTAAGTGGTACCTTTTTTAATAGACTAGAATTATCTTATACTTTATTATTGGTAGTGTTTCTAGAAGCAAACAGTAATTCTTAATAAACACTCCATTGCCATTCCAAATGATGTAAACACTTTAACTGTTTAAAATGCACATTTTATTCTATTTTTAAATGCATGTTTGAATTTTGAACTAATATTTAAGGTTAATTGGGGGCAAATTTTAAAATTAGTATGTGTTTTGTTTTAAAACAGGGCTTATGAATAAACTATATTTAATATTTTCCTATAGCTGAGGAAATTTATTGTTGTTTCAGTAAATGTGGTTGTTAATTTTTATGCATTTAAAAAATGTTTTCCTTGTACTTGTGCCCTAATAGGTATCATAGAAAATACCCTTGGAAAAATTGAACAAGGAATAAAAGTATAGAAACATTTCTAGGAACTTATTTTTCTTACATATTTTCTCACGAATGTGCTTTTAACAGGCATGCAGTTAAAAGATTGGTAGTATATATGGTCTAATAAGATGTCATTATTTCAGTAGATACGTACAAAATCCATAATATAGTAAAGGTAGGAAGCATGGGCAGTAGGAGAGAGACAGATGACAGAGGCAAGATTGGAGCTGTGAAGTTGCATGGGGTCCACCTGTAAAAGCAGTTGAGATGCCAATATAACCCAGAGGGGCAAACAAGGACTCAACCGAATTATGAGTGGAATTGAGGGCAAGATTGCCTTAGGGCATCCATCCTTTTATTTCATTGTCCCCAAATTGTCACCCGATTCTTATATATCCCTTTTACCTTCTACTCTGCTGTGTCCCCTCTTTGCTAACATTGATGGTTTTCTGTGTCACATTTCAGTTCATTAATTTATTCAGCACAAAAGTAATGAGCATATGTGATGTGCCAGGAATCATGCTAGAGAAGTACATATGTAGAAAAGAAATAGTCTCTGCCCTCAGAGAAGTTACAGTTCAAAGGGGAGCAAACACAAAAATAAATACTGTTGTGTTACTTTGCCATATGGAAAGTAATAATCAAAACAGAAGCTGGCACTTACTGGGCACACAGTATGTGCTTGTTACCATGCTATTTAAACACATACTTGCTTTAATTCTTATAAGAACAATATCTTTTATACTATTATCATCCTTGCCATAGAGACAAAAACAAATGTTTGGTGTTACAAAAATGGAATTCACATAGTAATTGAAACTGATATTTATCAAAGTGTGGTTGCATTCAATCTGCATTAAAATACCTCAGAATTCTTAAAATGCAGATTTTTAGGCTCCAAATCAGAACTTACTGAATTCACATTTCTAGGGAAGGGTGTAGGGAATCTGCCTCTTTCACATAAATTCTTTCTCAAATGAGACAACAATTTTTAATACTAAAGTAGAAAATCTATTAGAGCATTTAACCTCTCTTGAGCTATGCATTTATGTGCATGTGTGTGTGATTTAAAACCCCTGAAATAGGGGATCAGCTTATTACTTAATAAATAAAAGAGGGCTTCTTAGAAATTCAGTTCTTTTTCTGCTTCTAAAATATAATTAAAAGTATGTATAAAGGATGAAGGTGTGACATTGTGTATGTAACTAACACCATGAATTGGGAAGAAAGGGAAATTTTAGATCATCTATGTTATCACATACACACACATACATAGAACTGTATGTAAATGTAAACAGTGCCCTAAAATTAATAGTACAATTATAATAATACTGTTTCATGTTTTGTACAAAGATACCACACTACACAAAATGTTAGTAATAGGGAAAACTGTGTGTGAGAGGTGGATATATGGGAGCATGGTACTTTCATTATGATGTTTCTGTAAAGCTACAACTGTTCTAATACTAAAAAAATTCCCCCAAAAAAGTATGTAAAAAGGAACCCACAAATACACTAAATTTTGGTATGATTGTCTGATTGAGTCCATTATTTAACAACCCACCTTGCATTTTACCTTGTCCCAGATACTGCTTTTAGGCATTTGTACTCTTCTCTAAGAACTTTCTTTAACATGCTCTTGATCCCTGCATTTCATTTGCCACTAAAATAGCCATTGTCCATTAAATATATTTTTTATGGATACATACATGAAAATTCTAATTGAATTATATGGCAAGCTCTTATACACTCTCATGTATGTGCATATGCATGCGATAAATCTTACATCAGGTTTTGTTTTCCCCAAAAGTTTTAAAGCAAGTTAATTTTTATGAAGTAAAGTAAATAAACATTTGGAAACAAATATGAGGTCAAAAAAATATAATATAGAGAGGATGTAATGAGGAGTGAGGTTCCTTTAGCCAAGAGTAATAAAGCAAAATGAAAACTGTAATATACTTGAGACTAAAGAGGAAAAGTAATGACAATGAAAGAAAGAGAAAAGATGTCTCTAGTCACACTTCAGATATTTGTGATAAAATATAGGCTGCTTTATTTGAATTACCTGACATACTCATTTCATTGCTTTTTACAGTATTATTCACTAGATTCAATGGTTCTTTGAAATACTGTATTGGTCCAAATATAAGAACTTTGATTTTCAATAAACTGATTATCCAAAGGTTTTTTCCCAAGTTAAATATGTAAACTTTTACAGATGTAGATAAGGAGCTAAAAGGCTATTTAATTTAGTAAGTTAATTTTATACATATTATAATATTTTGGGAAGTTTGCTTTTATCCACTCCATTTTATGAAGCAATTTTATTCAAACTCTACCAATGCATCTTTTTTCATTGAGATTGTTCACATTCCGTACAATTATCCAAAGATACAAAGTGCACAATCAATTGCCCATGGTACCATCATACATTTGTGCATCCATCACCGCAATTAATTTTTTTCTAATTTTTAGAACATTCTCATACCCCTAACCACCCCCCATCCATTATTGACTCATAGTATTGGTATAATACACTTGTTACTGTTGATGAAAGAATGTTAAAATACTGCTAACTGTAGTATCTAGTTTGCAATAGGTATACTTTTCTCCCTATATGCCCCTCTATTATTAACTTCTAGTTATAGTGTTAAACATTTGTTCTAGTTCATGAAAGAGATTTCTAATATTTGTTCAGTTAATTACAGACATTGCCCAGCACAGGATTCACTGTTTTGTACATTCCATCTTTCAACCTCCAACTTTCCTTCTGGTGGCCTACGTGACTCTGAGCTTCTCCTTTCCACCACACTCACACACCATTCAGCACTGTTAGTTATTCTCACTAAGTGCTACCATAATGTCTGTCCATTTTCAAACACTTAAGTTCAACCTAGTTGAACATTCTGCTCATAATAAGCAACCGCTCCCCATTCTTTAACCTCCTTCTATATCCTGGTAACTGACATTTCATGTCTATGAGTTTACATATTATAATTAGTTCATATCAGTAAGACCCTGCAATATTTGTCCTTATGTGTCTGACTTATTTCACTCAACATAGTATCCTCAAGGTTTCTTCATCACCCATTTTTTAAGACAATTTTGTTCACGCACCACACATTCCATCCTAAGTAAACACTTGATGATTCCCTGTATAGTCATATATTTATGTATTCACCACCATCACCCCTATCTATATAGGGACATCTTCATTTTTTCCACAAAGCAGGAGGAAAGGTCAAAGAAGATAGACAAAGGAAAAAGAAAGAGAAAAAACAAACAAACATGACAGTTAGGAAGCAACAAAAGGAAAGATAGCATTAAACTAAAGTAGAATAAAGAGTCAGACAATATCACCAATGCCAAGAGTCCCATACCCCTCCTTTATGTCCTGCTTTTATATGCATTTAGCTTTGGTATATTGCTTTTGTTACATTAAAGGATGCATAATACAATGTTTCTGTTAATTGCATTGATTGTATTTTTCCCCCAATACCACCCTATTTTTAACACCTTGCAAGGTTGACATTCATTTGTACATTTTTGTACATTTTATCACAACTGTTGAGCACTCTAGGTTTCACTGAGTTATACAATCCCAGTCTTTATCTTTCCTCTTTCCATTGTCCCACATGCTCCTAACCTTCCTTTTTCAACCATACTCACAGTCATCTTTGTTCAGTGTACTTACATTGTTGTGCCACCATCACCCAAGATTGTGTTCTAAACCGCTCACTTCTGTCTTTTCCTATCTGTCTGTAGTGCTCCCTTTAGTATTTCCTGTATTACAGGTATCTTGTTTACAAACTGTCATTGTCTGTCAGAATATTTTAAGCTCTTCCTCATATTTGAAAGATAGTTTTGCCAGATATAGGATTCTTGGTTGGTGGTTTTTCTCTTTCAGTATCTTAAATATATCACACTACTTCCTTCTTGCCTCCATGGTTTCTACTGGGAAATCTACATATAGTCTTATCAAGCTTCTTTGTATGTGATGGATTGTTTTTCTCTTGCTGCTTTCAGGGTTCTCTCTTTGTCTTTGAGATTTGATAATCTGATTATTAAGTGTCTTGGCATAGTCCCATTCAGATCTAATCTGTTTGGGGTATGCTGTTACTTCTTGGATCTGCAATTTTATGTCTTTCATAAGAGATGGGAAATGTTTGTTAATTATTTCCTCTATCATTGCTTCTGCCCCTTTTCTCTTCTATTCTCCTTCTGCAACACCCATGGTACATACATTCATGCATTTCATGTTGTCATTCAATTCCCTGAGACATTGCTCATATTTTTCCAGTCTTTGTCCTATCTGTTCTTTTGTGTGCAGGATTTCAGGTGTCTTGTTCTCCAGTTCCTGAGTGTTTTCTTCTGCCTCTCAAGATCTGCTGTTGTATGTTTCCATTATGTTTTTCATATCTTGTGTTGTGCCCTTCATTTCCATACATTCTGCCAGTTTTTTTTTTTTTTGAACTTTCAATTTCTACCTTATATATGCCCAGTGTTTTCATTATATACTTCATCTCTTTTGCCGTATCTTCCCTAAACTTTTTGAATTGATTTAGTATTAGTTGTTTCAATTCCTGTATCTCAGCTGAATGTAATTTTGTTCCAGTGACTGGGCCATAAATCGTTTTTCTTAGTTTAGGTCATAGTTTTCTGTTGTCTAGGCATCTGGTTTCCTTGGTTACCCCAGTCAGGTATTCCCAGACAAGAACAGGCTCAGATCTCAGAAGGGGGCAATATTCAGTATCAGATCTCCCTGAGGGTATGCCTTAGAATGCTGACACACACTGTGATGCCTCAAGCCACTGTGCTTTTCCTAACCTGCCAAGCAGGTGGCACCTTTCAGCCTATAGCTCCTGACTGGCATAAAGAGGTGTGTCCCCTTAGTCCTTAGTTTCTATTTTGGCTGTTTTCCCCCAGGCTCTGGGGTCTGGTTCCAAATGGGAGGCTGGTAGTAGGGCTGGACACCACCTCCTTCCACTTAGGGAAAATACACCCCCTAGGGAGTTTTCATTTGCATTTAAATAGGCTCTTTGTCTCTCTCAGTCTGCTATCTCCACCCTTGCCTGGGTCAGAGAGCTGCAAACTGAAAATGCCTGTGGCTTTCTCCGCTGAGCTGCCCAGGTCAAGAGAGACAAAAATTGACAGAAAGCCCCCCTTCAGGGCCAGCCCATAGTCCCTCCAGCTTCACCCACCAGCCAGAGATAGCATCTGGTCCTCTGGGCTCCCCCTCCCAGCACAGAGAAGTCTGTTGGCTCTCCAAGGTCAGTTGTCACCAAAAGCCTCTGTCTGCTTCTTGGGGACTTGCAGCCCACATTGAGCAGTCCAGGTTTGTCAATCAAAACCCCAGTTGGAGCTGGACTGAACTGTATTCGCTTATTCAGAGAGTGCTGCTCTCTATCACAGTGAGGTTTTGCAGTTCAGGCTGCCATGGGAGATGAGCTCTTGGCTTGGGTCTGAGTCTCCACTTTCAGATTTTATGCTGTGATCCCAGGCACCCCTCCCAGTCCAGGCTAGTGCACGATATGGACAGTCATGGCTGTCCCCCAGCAGACACTCTAGGCCATTTACTAGTTGTTCCTGGTTGTTCATTAGTTATTCCAGGGGGACTAACTAACTTCCACTCTTTTTTATGCCGTCATATTCTTTCTCCCTTCCAATGCATATTTGACTTTAACATCTTCAACAGCTTTGCAACACTATACCAGTCATCTAATGTAATTTTCCAGGACAAATTCTCTTCATTTCATTCTAGAGTGTTTAAGAAATAGCATTTTAAATACATTTTACAAGGATTTCTCTGGTAATTTTATCCCAGCCACAAGTTTTGATTCCTTATTGGCATGTAAAATAATGGTATAATTTACAAAGTATGATATTTTGTACGTAATGAAATATGTTGGAATTTTTTAAGCAAAAAAAAAAAAAAAAATGGCAAACCACTAAAGCTATTCCACTTAAGATCAGGATTCAGCTAATTAGGATTGTTATCATCATTATCAATCAGCATCTATCTTGGGGGTTCTAACAAATTGCTAATATCATAAATGAAAGCAGGCCCATCCCAACAGAGCTCATGGACAAAAGGGTAATAAAGGCATATTATGAACAGCTCTAGGCCCACAAGTGTGATTACTTAGATGAAATGGACCAATTCCTTGCAAACCATACTATACCAAACTCAAATAGGGAAAAGTAGAAACTCTTCTTTGGCCTATATCAATGAAAGAAATTGAATCAACAATTAATAATCTTCCAAAACAGAAAGCATCAAGCAAAGATAGTTAGTGAATTCTACCAAACACTTAAAGAAAGGATATCAATTCTCTATAATCTCTTCCAGAAATTAGAAGCAGAGGGAAGATTTCATGACTCATTTTATGATGCCAACTTCACCCTAATACTAAAACCAGTCTAACATAGCACAAGAAAAGAAAATTATAGACCTATATCCCTGGTTAACATAAATACAAAAATCCTCAAAAGGTATCAGCAAATCAAATGCAACAATGTATAAAAAGAATTATCCACCCCTACCAAGCAGTATTTATTCTACATATGCAAGACAGGTCAATCTTCAAAAATCAATTGAAGTAATTCCTCGTATCAACACTAAAGACATGTGACCATATCATCAAATGCTGAAAAAGCATTTGACAAACCCCCAACCCATTAATGACTAGAAAAAAAAATCACAGCAATATAGGAATAGAAGGGAACTTCCTCAGCTTGATAAAAGATCTACAAAAACCAAAGCTAACACCATCCCTAATGTTGGTAAACTAGATACTTTCCCTAACAGATAAAGCAAAGTTAAAAAATTAATTGCTTTCCTATATACCAGCAATGAATGATTGGAAATTGGAATTAAAAATACAGCACTATTTACATCAGCATCAAAAAAAGGAAATATATGTTAGTCTAAAAAATATGTACAAAGTCTGTATGATGAAAACTACAAAACTCCTATGAAAGAAATCAAAGGAGATCTAAATAAATAGATACTCCATTTTCATGAATAAAAAGACAATATTATTAGGATGTCAATTTTTTTCAACTTGATCTGTAGAATCAACGCAATCCTACGCAAAATTACAGCAATATCAACAAAATGATGCTAAAGTTTGTGTGGAAAGGCAAAAATTCAGAATACCCAGCACAACACTGAAGAAGTACAAAGCCAGAGGACTGACACTGTGTGGTATTGGTGAAAGAACAGATAAATAGATCCATGAAAGAATAGAGAGCCCAGAAATGAATTCACACAAATGTAGTCAATTGATCTTTGACAGTGGATCAAAGACAATTCAGTGGCTAAAGGTAGGCTTTCAACAAAAGGTGCTGGAACAGCTGGATATCCACAAGCAAAAAAAAAAAAATTTATTCACACACCTTAAGCCTTTTTCAAAAATTAACTCAAAATGAATCATAGACCTAAATGTAAAACTCAAAACTTTACAACTTCTAGGAGATAGCATAGGAGAAGACCTAAGTGACCTTGGGTTTGGTGGTGACTTTTTGGAGACAACACTTAAAGTACAATCTATGAAAGAAAATATTGATAAGTTGGACTTCATTAAAATTAAAACTTCTTCTCTGTAAAATACACTAAGAGAATGAAAAGACAAGCTACAGACTTGGAAAATATTTGCAAAACATATACCTGACGAATTATATCCGAAGTATACAAAGAACTCTTCAAATTCAACACTAAGTAAACAAACAACCCAAATAAAAAATGGGCAAATGATCTGAACAGACACTTGCACAAAGAAGAAATGCACATTGCAAATAAGCATAGGAGAAGATGCTCAACATCATATGTCACTAGGGAATTACAGATTAAAACCGATACCACCACATACCTCTCAAAATGACTAAAATCAAACACTCACAATACCAAATTCTGGCAAGGACATGGAGTAACAAGAATGCTCATTCATTGCTGGTGAGAATGTAAAATGGTACAGCCACTTTGGAAGACAGTCTGGAAATTTCTTACAAAGCAGAGTATAACAATTCCATTGCTAGGTATTTACCCAAGTGAGTTGAAAAATTGTGTCCATACAAAAATCTGCATATGAATGCTTATGGTAGCTTTATTCATAATTGTTCTAAATTGGAAGCAACCAAGATGCCCTTGAATAGGTGAATGGATAAGTAAGCTGTGGCACTTCCATGCAATGGAATATTATTCAACAGTTAAGACAAATAATCCATCAAGCTCCAGAAGGACTTGGAGGATCTATATTATTATGTCATATAATGCTATATTAAATCTATATTATTAAGTGAAAGAAGCAATTCTGAGAAAGCTACATACTGTATGAGTCCAATTATATGACATTCTTCTGGAAACGGCAAAACTATATAGAGACAGTAAAAAGATCAGTGATTGCCACCCAGAAGAGGGAGGATGAATAAGCAGAGCACAGGGCATTTTTAGGGTTGTGAAACTATTCTGTATGATACTGTAATGGTGGATTCATGATATTAAGCATTTGAAAAACAATAAAATATACAACAAAATGAGCGAACTCTGATGTGACCTGCAGACCTCAGTTAACAATAATGTATCAATAATTTGTTGATCAATTCTAACAAATGTACCACACAAATGCAAGATTTTACTAATAAGAGAAATTGTGCTTGAGTACAGAAGGGATACATAGGAATTCTCTGTACTTTCTGTGCAATTTTTTCTGTAAACCTAAAACTGTTATGAAAAACAAAACTTAATGAAAAAAAAAACTGTTTTGTTTGTGTTTGTAATCCTAGAGACAAAACCTAGTAAAATTAAGAAAAGAATAAAAATCAGGAACAATGTTTTATTTAAAATAATGAGGATACCTTAATATAATATCAATAAATTTAACAAGAAAAGTCATAGGACCTATATGAAGAAAACTATACAATTTTAATGAAAGACATATGATAATGTCTGAAACAATTGACCCAAAATATTCTAGGTTTCATCGACAGAAGGACAATATATAAACATAAAATCTTCCAAATTAATATATGTATTTTATATCATTTAAATTATAATTCCAATTAGATTTTGTGAGGAAACTGGGCAAATTATTTAAGCTTTGAATGAAATTATAAATGCCTAACAACAACCAAGAAATTTTTGCAAATGAGAAATAGAGAAGTAAGGTTTAATTTAACCAATATAACCAAAAAAATTATTAAGTCATTTTAATAAAATATATATTATATTAGTTTAACATTAAATGTATAGAATAGAGAAACAAGAAATAAATCCCAGGATACACACATTTATTATATGACAAGGGCGGGGTGCAATGTAATGGGAACATGATATTATTTTAGAAACAATATTAGACAACTGTCTATGTTTCTGAAAAAAAACTAAAATTGAAAATGAAAAGATAAATAATAAAAGTTCTACAGTAATATATAGGAATCTGCATATATGATACAGAGATAAGAGAAATGTTTTGACCCATACTGGAAGTTTAGAACCTATATGAGAAAAGAGAGGAATATTTGACTACATCTACTTTAGTAAATCATACATAGAACTTACAATGTATCAAGCACTAGTCTAAGCACTTTACTGGTATAACTTAATTATCCTTACAACCATGCAAAGTACTTATTATTATCATGTGTTTTACAGATGAGGACACTAAGGTATAAGTCACATAGGTAGGAACTCCTGTACAGCAAAAAAAAAAAAAAAAAAAAAAAAAAAACAACAAAAAAAAAACAACGACAAAAAAAACTATTAAAGTCAATAGGCTAATAGATTTGGGGAAAATTGCTCACAACACAAAGGACAGAAAGAAAGTTATTATCTATGTAATATATAGAGCTTGTACAAATTGTTAAATAAAAAGGGGGAAAGGCAGAGCAAGTAGCCTTTCATTCATACTTCATTCTCTTTGCTGTATTAGTTCACAAAGGACACAGATACTACATGGAATAACAAATCCATGTGGCCAACACATTGAAGCAGAGATGCTCCAGCTTACTGTTAACTGGGAAAATTCCAATTAAGGTAACAATTATAATAATTATACCCGTGACCAATTATACCTGGCCGTATGTTTAATACCAAAAAAAAAATTTGTCCACATGAATAAAAAGAATCATTACTGTCTTGAAAGAGTCATTTCTATAGTGTTGATAAAACTTAATTCTAAAGAGACATGCTCCAAAGATATTTATGATGTGACTATCTCAAAAATATTTCTCCCAAATAAAATCCAGAGAATAAATAAAAAACTAGGTTTCATATCCTTAGAAAGAGTTTGTGATTATATGGAGATAAACAGGATGAAATGACTGTGACAGTTTTTACATTTAGTAAAACCAAAGTACATTCTTTAAGACCACTACCATTGACAAAATTTTGAGATCACCTTGATAAATGTCAGAAAAAACTTTTAATTATAATATGTTTGGTCTGTCAGAATTAAGTATCTTAGGTAATCACAGCAATTAATTTTTTTTAGAGAAGTTGTAGGTTTACAGAAAAAGCATGCATAAAATACAGAATGACCATATACCCCCTATTATTAAAATCTTGCATTAGTGTAATCACTGCAATTTTGGAAAGCTTGGATTTCCAAACAACTCTAAAATTAAATTTTTCTTAATTTGGTCTGAATCCTCTGAACAAAAATTTCCTTAGGTTAATGGGAGAAAAATACAGCAAAGAAAATGAAGTATGAATGAATGAACAGAAGGAGGGTATGCTAGTTTGGAACTGTTATGTACCCCAGAAATGCCATGTTCTTTTAATCCATTCTTGTGGGTGCAGACCTATTGTGGGTGTGGCCTTTTGATTAGGTTGTTTCCACGGAGACATGACCCCACCCATTCAAGGCGGGTCTTAATCCCCTTGCTGGAGTCCTCTAAGAGAGGATAAAATGCAGAGGCATTGGAAAGCTCAGAGAAGCTAAGAGAGGCAGAAGCCCAGAGATATTTTGGAGAAAACCATTTTGAAACCAGATCCCAGGAGAAGAATGACCAGAAGACATTGCCATGTACCTTCCCATGTGACAGAGGAACCCTGGATGCCATCAGCCTTTCCTCAGAGAAGGTATATACTTCTTGCTGCATTAATTTGGACATCTTCATGGCCTTAGCCCTGTAAATTTGCAACCAGATAAATCCCCATTGAAAAAGCCAACCCATTTTTGCTATATTGCATTCTAGTAGCTTTAGCAAATTAAAACAGAGGGCTTCACTGGAAGCAACCTGTGAGATAAAGAATGCCAGAGTAGCCTAATAGCAGGAAATTATTTCAAAGGGATATGTTTATTAGTTGTTTTTAAAATGCAGATCCAGTAATAATTTCAAGCTGTCATCAATATAAGTTACACTCAATAAAAATACATTTTAATTTTCAAAATATGGTGCTTTAAATAAATGCAAAAGTCACAAACAGAGCTGCAGGCTAAGTGTGAAAGTTACAGCTGTAGAAATTAATTTACATGAAAGAGCCATCATGTCTCCTTTTGAAATGGCTTGCTACTGGAAAACACAACACAGCCCAAAATATTCATAAAGGAAGTCAAGAATTCAGGCAGGAGGTTGACAGCTGTAATCATTTATTTTCCCAACTCTTGGCCATGTTATAGCATGCCTGCTAGACATGAGTTAAGACGGTAAAAATAGGAAAAAGAAATTGATAAAAGAAATAGCCAGAAGGCCTTTAACACCCTTCACAAACCTACTGTTCAGATGTCCCTGAATTTTAAATCAGAATCATATCAATGGAAATTAATTTCATGTCATTAAATTCCCAAAATAAACATTCCCTTTGGTGTAGCCATATCACTTAATAAAACTCATACAAAGAGAATTTTGAAGTTTTTATTCATTATAGAAATGAAAGGGCTCTAATTTCATGGTACATTTGCAAAAACACTTTAATGCTTAAGTATAACCAGCTTGGGGCCCAGTCCTTTAATTCTATGTAAAAGTTCTTAACTGCAATCCTGCTATGTTTTAGGGCTACAGTTGGATACCCAAGATGAGTAAACCGTAGTACAAATCCTCAAATTGGTCTTTTTTTTGTTTTCCTTCATTCTTTCACTTTGATATAACATGATACTCTCCCCAAAGAATCCTCTCCTCTGCTAAGGTCCTGATAGCTGCACATTTATCCACAAGAGAGCTTCCTTTGGGGTAGGCAGGTTAACCTGGGAAGCTCTGAACAACCGTTTACAAAGGGGCAATGAGCAGTCACAGCTCAATATCTTGGGAAAATTTCCTAGGAGTATCTTTTAAAAATTCTGATATGACACGACTTTTCTTTTTAAATTCATTTGGTACTGCATCTGTTTCATTTGTAAGTAATTTTGTTTTATATTTATTTACCACACATGTACATGCATATATATACATGTAAAATATAATTTGTTAGACATATCTCTATATGTTTAAAGAGTTTTGCTATTTATAAGTTATTTCTTTATGGTACTTCTCTATTCTTAAATTCTAAATTTCAAGTAATCGTCAACTGTTCTGAAATTTCAAATGATATATCCAGCAGAGCATCTATGCAGTAGATATTTTAGGTATTTTAACTGGTTCTGATCACCAGTTCTGTGTCTTTGTCTTTTTCATAATCATCTCCTTTTGGATGATCTACTATGACCCCAAACTCAACTTGTCTATTGTAGTCTCTTATCTTTTAAAAACAAATGACCTTTTCTCTGTTATTGGTATAAACATTTTAAATCACCCAGGATTAAAACCTGGATTATATTACATTATTTTCCCCAGCAACTCCAAATCCTGGACCAAGCCCTGACAAATCCTGAGAAAACATCTTTTGACAGCATTCATGCTTCCTTTCCATCCCTTCCAACAACACATAGCTCAGTCTCTAAATTCACTGGGTAGAGTTTCAAATAGCTCCTAAGCTAGTCTTTTATCTCTGTTTTCTCTCTGCCTAAAAATAGTTCTTCTGTGACTAATCTTCATAAATTTTCTCAAAAATAATTTGTTTTGGAAAATGGCTCCCATGGTTTCTCATTCCTGTAAAACACTGGAGGCAAAGATTCCTTAACTGGGAACACAAGACTCCAGAATCGGAGCTTAAGTACCTCTCCAAATGGATCTTCCAATTCTTTCCTTTTCTGACAAGTCTAATATCTTGTCACTTCAAAATATCTTGTTCACACTGTGTTTTATCCTATTTCTTATAGTATTTTTCAGATCTTGGGATGTTCTGGATATTTTTGAAGTCAATTCAGTCTTAAGGCACAATGTAATTCTCAAAGCAAATCTGTTAGACTTTTCCTAATCATTTCTGTCCATAGTGATAGCCACATTCCCTGATGCATTAGTGATTATTCCACTTATTTGGAACTTCATGTACATTTTTGTGATTTTAGAATTGATTATTTATCTATATGCTTTAATATATTGGTAATATATATATTGCCCATATTATTACTTTGTTTATATATTATATATCTATAGTTTAACCTCACCAATTTGTTTTAAGCTCCTTGAGGAAAGTACTGTGTGTCAAATTTCTGCTAGCTCTCATGTTTATTAGACTGGGCGTTACTCATAGTTGTTGTTCAATAAATACCTGTTAACTAATAGATGCTTCAGAGTGTAGAAAGAGTACAAACTACAGATGATTAGACAATAGAAGTGATAAATTTGAAAGTAAAATGACTTCACTGAATAACTCTTTAACATCATGCATACACAGTTAGTTTAAAAAATTCTTGAATTTCCACAATATAAAATCCCAGTTTATAGAAAATAATTCTATAGTAGAAACATTAGTTTGTTTTTATATTTACTAATCCCAGCAAGAGAAAGTTCCTTAATTCTTTCACGTGTATTTGAAAAAAAGAAATAAAAGTGATTTTTTTTGTGTGCACTGTTTCTGGCTATGAAGAAAAGACATTTAAAAAGTGACCCTGAGGATTATCATTGTTGCTGTCCTGAGAACAGCCTCTCTAATGATTTCTAAAAGAGAATTTCTGTTGTTGCTTGAACTCTACTCTCCAATTTTTAGCTTTTATAATTTATTTTTATTGAAGAAGTTGTACGTTTACAGAAAAATTATGCACGAAGTACAGAGTTTCCATATATCATAATAGGGGAATTTTCACAATAGGGGAAACCTTCACACACAGTTTCCCCTATTATTAACATTTTGCATTTGTGTGTTACTTGTATTACAATTGATGAACTATTATTATAATTATATTATTAACTGTAGTCCATGGTTTACATTAGGTTCACTGTTTGTGTTATACAGTTCTATAGTTTTCATAAAAATTATTGTTTCTGGTAATAAATATACAAGCTAAAATTTCCAATTTTAACCACTTTCAAATATACAATTCAGTTGTGTTAATTAAATTCACAATGTTGTGCTACCATCACCACCATCCATTACTGAAAATTTTCCATTACCCCAAACAGAAACCAATTAACATTAAGTCCCCATTCCACACCTGGAACATGGTAACCTGTATCCTTATATTTGACTGCATGAATTTTCATTTTTTAATTATTTCATATCAGTGAAATCATATAATATTTCTCCTTCTGTGTCTGGATTATTGCACTCAACATGATGTCTTCAAGGTTCACCTATGTTGTAGCAAGCATCAGAACATCATTTCTTTTTACAGCTGAATAAATGTATATGTATGTGTATTTTGTTTATCCATTCATCTGTTAAGGGAAACTTTGATTACTTCCATCTTTTGGAAATTGTGAATAATGCTGCTATGAACATCTGTATGTAAAAATCTACTCAAGTCTCTGCTTTTCATTCTGTTGGGTATACACCTAGATGTGGGATTGCCAAGTCATATGGTAATTCTTTTAGAGGAAATACCAAAATGTTTTCCACAACACCTACAGCATTTTACATTCCAGCCAACAACAAAGTGTTCCTGTTATTCCACATTCTCTCCAACACTTTTTATTTTCCTCTTTTGTTTAA